>NC_066871.1:21023229-23780208 GCF_022985175.1 Labeo rohita | reverse complement strand
TCCAGGTCTATGAGGGCGAGAGGGCCATGACAAAAGACAACAACCTGCTGGGTAAATTTGAGCTGACAGGAATCCCACCTGCACCACGTGGAGTCCCGCAGATTGAAGTGACCTTTGACATCGATGCCAACGGAATCCTAAACGTGTCAGCGGTGGACAAAAGCACTGGAAAAGAGAACAAAATCACCATCACCAATGACAAGGGCAGACTGAGTAAAGAGGAGATTGAGAGGATGGTGCAGGAAGCAGATAAGTACAAAGCAGAAGATGATCAACAAAGAGAGAAGATTTCTGCCAAAAACTCTCTGGAGTCTTACGCCTTCAACATGAAGAGCAGTGTGGAAGATGAGAAACTGAAAGGCAAAATCAGTGAGGATGACAAGAAGAAAGTTATTGAGAAGTGTAACGAGGTCATCAGCTGGCTAGAAAACAACCAGCTGGCTAATAAGGACGAGTTTGAACATCACCTGAAGGAGCTGGAGAAAGTCTGCAATCCAATCATCACTAAACTGTACCAGGGAGGGATGCCAGCTGGAGGATGTGGAGCTCAGGCACAAGCAGGATCAGGGACCAGTGCTCAGGGGCCAACTATTGAAGAGGTGGATTAAAACACCTCAGGATCTGAATGGTGCAGGGACTGATAAAACTGAAAAAAGGCTTGAAATTTAAGAAGTGATTTTAAATAATATATCTTTCATGTTTTTGTACTGTTACATGTTGATGAATGATGTTGTGAAACTGTAAATAAAATTATTTTACATTTTGTAGTTCTATAGTTCTGTTTTTTTTTTTAGATTAGATACTTTATTGATCATTTACAGGAAATTACATTTTCACAGCAGCTTCAACACACAAAACACAGCACCACACATAACAAGTCATTTCCAACTCTACAAATCTACAATATAAAAGTGAAAGAGTAAAGTGCAAATAATGATGTGAGTACAAAACTAGACTGTACTAGGTCTTTACTATATATACAGTATCAGTATTTCTTATTAACACATTAAACATTGTGAAAGCTGTTGATAAAAAGGTCTTCCTGCTGTGCTCGGATTTGCATTTTGGTGCAATCAGTCTGTGACTGAAGGTGCTGCTGAATGGATGTGAGGGATTGTTCATTATAGATCTAAGCTTAGGGTATTCTCCCCTCTGAACGGTCCATTTGGACTAAAGCATGTTAATCAAAACATGCCACATCACAGAAAATACAACCTCAAGAATTAAATTAAATATAAATAAATGTTACAGATTAATCTGCCCTCTAGTCTTTGCCCGCTTCAGTTTTATTTTTGTTTAACTTTTATTTTTAGAGTTCAGTGGTAAAATAAGTGTTATCATTTATTTAAATAAAAATAAAACAACTAATTTACCGGTACTCAAAATGCATTTTCATGATTCCAAAACTTCAAATAAAAATAGTCACAAATTAATTTTAGTTTTAGAACTTTACATACATTACAAATGAAAATGCAAATGGCAATAAAACTAGACTGTGCTAAGAAATGTATCAGCTAAATATCTTTAAATGATATACCAGTTAGCACATTAAACTTTGGCAGCCCTAAAATACTACAGCTAAAATAAAATTTAAATAACCAAACTAGAAACACACAAACACAGACACACTAACAAAATAAAATAAATAAATAACACCGAAAGTAAAATTAGGGATGTATAACAATTCGTGAATAATGAATGATCTACAACAAAACAGAACGAGTTTTGGTGATAAGTAAACGAATATTTAATACTATAATACTAATTTCACACTACAGGTAACATTAAAAGTGCAAAAAGTTAATCAGAAATATACATTTACACACAGTCTGACCAAACGCAACTTTCAGACGCCATCTTTATTTTTTTTTTAGCTCAACCATCATGTAATGGAACGCACTGGATTGTGGGATATCAAAGGCAGCGAAGGTTACATCTATGCTTTCAAAAATTGATCAGATGAAGGTATCTCATGAGACAGTAAGCTAACTTTGTATTTGGACGTGCCTTGATGCCAAGACAAGGCAAGATGAGCATTTGAGATTAAAAAGTATATAAATTGTATTCTTTTAATAAAAATAACCGATCGTTTCGCTTCTTCCTCGGCTGGAATTATTTACAACCGCATTTTGGATCATTTGAAGCTGCATTTAAACTGCATTATGGAATTTAAAAATCGGGGCACAATACCAGTCCATTATATGGAGAAAAATGCAGAAATGTTTTCCTCAAAAAAACATAACGACTGAAGAAAGAAAGACATGAACATCTTGGATGACAATTTGTTATAGTGAAAATTTCTTTTTGTTTTGAAGTAATTAAAACCCACAGCTTTAGTATTAGTAGAGAGACGTTGAACGTGGGCAGGATGTTCTCATGCAGTCGTGCTCTCACAAATGCATTCAAATAAATGTAATCTTACTGTGCTTTTATCTGTATCTGATTTATTAACTGATTAACTAGGTTAACTAGGTCATTTGTGTGAGTCATGCATGCATTAAGTTTTTTTAAACTCTTTATATTTCAATACACAACAGTGCTGAACTTTGACTTTTTTAAACTGTTACATTAGTGATTTTCTAATGTCTAAATATAAATCCAAAAGTAAAATGTGAAAATAACTGTATTGGAATCAGCAAATGAACCAATGAAATGTTTTGACCAGGCAGCAGAAATCTTCCACTTAAGCATGGCACATTTCCCAAGAATTATCTACTTGAATTTAAATAAATAAATAAATAAAACTTCTTTAAAGTGAAGTTTTACATTTACTCTTCCAATTGTAAATATGTATAAAAATATGCATATTTTTTGCCACCCTTTGCCACCACAATTATAAAATCCTGGACACGTTCCTGCATATGATGATCTACAATAACAGTTAGACAGGCCTAAAATTCCAATTAATTGGATGTTAAAATAAAACATGTTGTGTTCACTAACTTATTTCAGTTTGGGGTAAAGCTTCCCCATCCAGGATTTAAAGTATAGTATTAAGTGGGCTTCCAGAAGACCCATCAGATCAGATCTACACCTATACTATAGACATTCATTCATCAGTTTTTACATGAGTGGAAACTCATTGTCAGGTCAACACCTACCTAATTCCTTGTGCTATTCTGCATGGAAAATGTTTTGGTAATAGCTAAATTAATAAATTAAAAAGGAAGGTGATGTCACAAGGTGCTCACCTTTAGTTCTTCTTTTTTTTTTTAAGAGTATTTCAAGATTTTTCTTTGGTGAGTATGACAAGGCTGAAAACAGACAAAAAAGAAGACATTAACCATTTATCTTTTTGTTTGAAATCTGTGTTGTCACACTTATTGGGCTTTGTATAGTGAATGTTGACGTCTGTGGCGTCTGACTGTTTCTGTCGCATGATGTTGTCACACTTATCAGTGAAAAATCTATTCACCTATGCTACTGTATGTTGCACTGACTCACTACTAAACTAGGATACTTGCCATAACATTATTTCTGCCAAATTATAACATTAATGTTTTCATCAATATGATTTGTCTTCGAGTAACCAGGCCTTCTGAATGAGAACACATTTGTTTTTAATAAAAAAACAAAACGTCATTAACAATTTTCATTATCCATAGAAGACAATCATGCAGTTTTACCACATGCACACATTAACTAAATTAATTGCTTAATCTGTTCTGACAGACAAGTGGCAAGTCCTTAGGTTTAATTCACTACTTCAATAGTTGGCCCCTGAGCACCGGCCCCTGATTCACCACGTGCCTGAGCTCCACATCCTCCAGCTGGCATCTTCTAGAGCGTCAAGCTCCTTAATGGCTTTTGTGTAGACCTTCTGGAGCTCCTTCTGGTGGTCTCAGGGGGCCCTCAGTGTCAGGGCAAGGTGTAGGGGCACTTTTGTCAGCGAATAGGAATGGGAAAAGAGGCAACAGCAGAGGAGTATGGCCCTGGACCAAGTTGCCACCACCACCTGTCATTCTATACTGCCCGCAGGCTTGTCAGTGTTTGCATGCAGTTGGCCAGTTTATTGAACTGGCATTATCATATAAGGTTTCAGGATTTCAGAGAAGAGGAGGAGTTCCCACAGCAAAAGCTTTGCAATGTGAGTGACCACTTGAACCTTTTTTTTCAGTTTGGGGTGAAGCTCAATTTTAAAAAAAAAAAAAAAAGGCTTTGTTGTATTAAAATGTCAGAAATAGATAATATAAGGGGCTTTCCCACTGGAGAAACCTTTTCATAGTTCCTAGAACTATTGGTGGAAGTACCTGCTTTTTAGTGTGTTTGCCATCGCAATTTCAGTTCTAGGAACCTCGTCCGGCGAAACTAAATTGGCACCTACTTTTTTATTACACTTACTTGACGCTTGGCGTCCTCCATTCAACGGTTGTTGATATCTGTAAATGCTGCACATAAAGATGTTGCTGTCGGCCTCTTAAAATTTTTTCTGCCGGCGCGAATGCAGCTAGGAAAATGGCCTGAAGGGGATTTTGGTTCTCTAAGAACAAACCTACCTGCTTTTTCCTTGACCTAAGTTCAGTGCGAAAGCCCCTGTATGAAAATCTTGAATACAGCTTCAGTGTCAGTTAGTGTGTCACTGAATGAACATTTTGAAAGTATCTTCACATATTTTAAATTTGATGCATTAAATGAATAAGAATGAGAATTGCAACTAGATATAGATTTAATACACAATTTAAACATGCAGGTTTTGGTAATAGATAAATCAATATATTAAAAAAGCAAGATAATGTCAAAAGGTACCAATCTTGTTCCTTTTTTAAAGGAATATTTTTAGAATTATCTCTGGTGAGTGTGACAAAGCTAAAGACAGGTCAAAGAGTTAACAGTTTATCTTTTCGTTTGAAATATGTGTTGTCACGCTTATTGGGCTTTGTATAGGAAATGATAACATCTGTGGCATCTGACTGTCGCATGAGGTTATCACACTTATCAGTGAAAATATCTGCTCACCTACTCATTTGTTAGTTCCTCTAAACTAGGATATTTGTCATAAAACTATTTTTATGATTATAATTGTACTTAAATTAATGTTTTCATCAACATGACTTGTCTTTGAGACTGTAACCAGCTCTTCTAAATTGGAAAACACATTACATATGTTTCTATTAAAAAAAAAAAAAAAAAAAAAAAAAAAAAAAGTGTTCATTATCCATAAAAGATTTTTACATCTTTACAGTTTCACATATTAAATAACTAAAAGTGGCTACAAGTGGTCAAATAACAAAATGGTGTCATAAAATAAAAAGTTTGGGGTGTTGATTAATTAAACAGCTTTGCTTTATTAAAATGTCAGAAATTGAGAACGCCTCAAAATCATGAACATACATACAGTAGGCTACATTATATACAATGAGGAAAGATATGTATTAATTATAATATAAACTGAATAATGATTTTTAAAGTATCTTATTTCCTAATGTGTATAATTATGTATTGTTACATTTGACGCATTGAAAAAAATTAAGACCCCAGGCCCACAATAAAGTTGTTTACATTACAGTACATTTTCTTCCACTTGTATTACTGGAATTTCAGCTATATTTGCAATTACATCCAGATTTAATACACCCTTTATCCATGCAGCTTTAGAACAGTTTGTTGATTAATTAGATTGTCAATAATAGGGAACATCTATCCAGTCAGGTTTTGGTACTGATGCCACTGGTGTATTTACCAGCCTGTAAGTTCATTTAGTAGCTTTAGATAAACTGTTTATTTGTAATACATTCATAATCAAGGCACATAGGTGCCTTATTTGACAAACAATAATAATGGGAGAAATAAGCTACAAAATAACACCTTTAATACACTCAATAGTGACCTCTGTTGACAACAGAACAGAATGACAACTCCTGCAACAAAGTCTCCAAAGTTCCAGAATCATCTGTAGCTTTATTGTAAATCATACATACTCATTCCCACAGTCCTACAGAAATGTAAAATAAATAAAAACAAGTAAACAAGAAAAAGGAAAGGACAATTAAAACATATGAGGCACTAAAAAAATGTAGATCCCACTGGATCTCAGGGCCCTCTTGTTTTGACTGTTGTCTTTCTTGTGCTTCCTTTTAAATTCTTCAACAAAATGAATTATCATGCGGTTTTCAAAACTTTATACCTGAAAGGTCCTAACTTCAGTCCGAAAGTGGAAATCCATTGGAGGACCTTAATGAGCCTTCCCTCATGCTGTTCAAGAGTGTCAGAAAAAATTAAGCCATCAAGAAAAACTATGACCTGCAAATTCAAACTTGCCATGACTTTCACCATAAATCTTTGAAACGTTGCAGGAAGATTTGTCAGTCCTTGTAGTAAATGCTGCTTTGGGACGGTCACTTTCTTCTACCTCCACCTGGTAGTATCCACTTTTGTAATCTAGGCCTGAAAACCACTTAGAGCCTGACAAGAAAGTAAATATCTCCTTGATGTTTGGAAAAGGATATGTGTCCCTTTTTGTCCGTTTATCAAGTTTGCAATAATTGGCCACCGTTCTCAAATTTTCTTCTCAAACCAGTATTATCCAAAAGATGCACAGACTTAATCCAGTCCACCACTGAACAGTTAGCGAGCACTCCCTTTGGCTGCAGGGTCCCACTGTGATCTGAAACATTTCAGATGATTACCTTTATTTCGTACACAAAGCTCTGCTTGTATCAGTTCACATTCTACAACTAAACCATGGGGAGTGTAATGCATCTAGGGCTCATCAACAGTCATTGTCTTGTTCATGCCACAATCTTTTACTCAACACACGCCGGTCACCTCACAATTTTCCCTTTTACTGAATGTTACAGACTTCCTGCCCAACAGTCTAACTTGTGTAGTGTGCTGTGCCCGTTTACAGGGTGTCAAAGTACTGTCACAATTGCAATAAGCAGCCATCAAATTGGCACTAATAGGCATATTCTGTAGGTACTCATTTCCCTGCAACACCTTACAATCTTGGACAGGATGACGGAGTACATTTGTACCCACTAGCAAGGGCAACTGGGCATTGTAGGCTTGATTAGCGCAGACCAATGCTAGCACAGCAATGACTGTTGCATCTGTTGCATAACCAGACTTGAGAAACTGTTTTGATGTATCTAATGTAGGGAACTATTTGTCCTGCAGTTGCCTCAACCTGAAGTAGGTCTCCCATACAGGTAATGCCCCAATGCTGTAAGTACTGCTTGTAGAAAGATTCGGCTGGTCGACTGGCAACACATGTTTAAACATGTAAAAGTGAACTTTGCATCCGATGACCCCTTTAAGGTTGTGTGCTGTACATCATACTCACACACTGTGGGGAAAGTTATGTTAATTGTGTTATAAGTGTATATGCACTGAATAAAAGTGTCTCAACATATTTTCTTAAGTATACTACATTTTCCACACAAAATAAATGAGGACACCCAGGCCATATGATCCATATTAAAGTTGTTCAATTACAGTATCATGTATAGCTTCTGAAAATTGTATTTCTGGAATTTAAAAATTCTAAATACGGCTACATCTAGGTTTAACATGTACTATTAATGTGTTATTATAATTTAGACAAGTTAACAGACTAATTAAATCATATTATTAATGGATCATTTAACAGTTAGTCAATGTGTAATGCAGGTTTCATAGAGCACTGATGCATTTAAAAGCCATAGTAGCATTAAATAAATTTACATTTGTAATAAATTCATAGAACCTGTTTTAAGTGCTGATATTGATCAGCATTTAAGAAAAATTAGCATGGCTTTGAAAGAAATATAAAATAACGGCCTTAATAAATAGAACTGGGACCTCTATTGATCACTCCCCTACTAACCAGCAAGACCAAACGACATATGGAATGCAAAAGCACATTAAAAAGTCCCAAAACTCCAAAAATCGCCAAACAGTATAGAAAAAAAGCTTGATAAACAAAAACAGTATGTTTAATTGCCTACAAAAGACACAAAAGCAACTCAACAATTGTGCCAACTTAAAGTAAAGTTCTGAAACGTGTAAACCGAAACTGATAGTAAGGCCTCCCATCGATCACGTGAAAACAGCACACGCCTCCAGACGCTGGGCTTGATTGGAAATTGTGCTGTGTGTTCGAAACATATTGGGATACCTCGGTGTCTTACATAACATCATAATACAAGGTAAGTTGAAAAATAATTAAAACCACCAATTACCAGTTACTAACATTTTATTATTACTATTACTATTATTTTTATTGTTGTTTTTGTTAATTTGTTTGTTTTGCCAATTAGGTTTAGCCACTTACTTTATACATGAACATATATTATACTTTATACATACTTAAACCACAAACATTATACATGAAGCAGTATAGAGTGCAACAGTCATTCCCCAGTCTGGTTAGATCTATTTCCCTCAAAATCCACAGTAGTCTTGGGTCCTGCCAAGGTTTCTTCCTCATATTTTTTAAATGTATTTTCTTGCAACTAATGTCTTGTTCTGGGAAAACAAAAATCTTTTATGTTCTTGATTCTCATGTGTTTTCTCAATTTCTCATCTCAATTTGTTTCTAATGTTCAATTCAATTGTAATTTTGAAACTTTTTTTTATCTGCCCCTTTCTTTAAACATGCACTTGTGTTTTATTTATTTGTTTATTTTTTTGTTTTTTCAAAGTTCAGTCATTTAAATATATATATATATATATATATATATATATATATATATATATATATATTTTTTTTTTTTTTTTTTTAAGCTATCTAAAGAATAACTTTCATTTCATTCTTCACAACTTCTGCTGCTTTTAAGCATTGTACAACAGGCTGTTGTCAACAGCTATCATGCCACAAAAGAATAAAAGAATAATTAGAATCAGAATTGGCCAAGTGCAGTGGTTCTTAACCCTGCGACCCCCCCACACAGCACATTTTGTATATTTCTCTTATTGCTTCAGAGGTTTGTTCCATTTGACTGTAAGTAGCCTGCGAAGTGGACATCACAGGATATTCCAGTTCGAAGGAAGCATATATGTTCCATTCAAAGGGCATTAATGTGTAAGAGAGCACACATACATCACAAAGACAACTATTTGATGTCTGCATTTACATCTGGAAGACATATTTATTAGAGTGTTTGTTCATCTGCAATACATCTATGTTTTCTATCAGATGTAAAATAGATGTCTATTAGATGTCTTATAAAGCCTTATAAAGATGTTTATCATTTAGAATGTATGTAAAACTGACACGGCAACAGATGCTTTCCAGATCAACTGATCTTTCACAGACATCTTGCAGTTATGCGTGTGCAATCTGGGACATGCCTACTGTGCAAACGTCATGGTTACAGTTAAATAACCCTTCACACTTCAGTACTAAAGTTTTGTCTGTGCGTGTGAAGACACTGCAGGTAGTGCTGTAGCGCAAATCCGTGTTCTATGTATGGTCCATCTCTCGTTTAACGCATATGATTCAAATCACCTGATTCAAATGATCTTGTTAGAAGCTAGAGCTCCATGAGTTAACTGTGTTCCGATTGACATGGACCCTACATAGTGGGGTCAGTTTAATTTTGTAAACTGATCAAAAATAATAAATTATAAAATATATTTTCGGTATAATTACTTATCCAATAAATTTGATCTTAATGTGTTTTTCCAGACCACAACTCTGCTTATCTTGTTACTTGTAGGTCCAGCCCAAACTCACGTCACTGGTTGAGCAAGGTTTTGACAATTATGTGCAGAATTCTTTGCAAGCATCACTCAGTAATGTAGGCCTATGTTTTAGTAGGTGTCATATACTTTAGCATCATGGTGTGTTTGCAGTATGCAAAGAGTAAAAAACTAAATGACTGAGAATTGACAAGAACATTAAATAGATTTAGTGTTAATATAGGTGGGTTAACAGATATTACCTTGTTGGAGTTGATGACCCTGCTTCACTTTCGATATGGCTCACTAATTACAGTGCATTTACCATGCTAGGAGAAAACTGAGAAGCTTAGCAAAACTTTGCAGTAAAGTTTAACAGCAAAATAACATTAATGGTGAAAATGGGTGAATTTTCATTGCAGTGATATTGTTGTTTCTTTTTCTTTTGTTGAATACAGGTAGACATAAAAAGAAATCAAAAATGTCATCTGCAAAAGGAGTTGCTATTGGAATTGACCTGGGCACCACCTACTCCTGTGTGGGGGTGTTTCAGCATGGGAAAGTGGAGATCATCGCCAATGACCAGGGAAACAGAACAACACCCAGCTATGTTGCCTTTACAGACACTGAGAGGCTCATTGGAGATGCAGCTAAAAACCAGGTGGCCATGAACCCCAACAACACCGTGTTTGATGCTAAGAGGCTGATCGGCAGGAAGTTTGATGACCCAGTTGTGCAGCCTAACATGAAGCACTGGTCTTTCCAAGTTGTCAATGATGGTGGAAAGCCAAAAGTTCAAGTTGAATACAAGGGCGAAAACAAGACATTTCATCCTGAAGAAATTACTTCTATGGTCCTGGTGAAGATGAAGGAGATTGCTGAAGCTTATCTGGGGCAGAAGGTGACAAATGCAGTTATCTCAGTTCCTGCCTGTTTCAATGACTCCCAGAGACAAGCGACTAAAGACGCTGGAGTAATCGCTGGACTGAATGTCCTCAGAATCATCAACGAGCCCACAGCTGCAGCCATTGCCTACGGCCTTGACAAAGGCAAAGCTTCAGAGCGCAACGTCCTGATCTTTGACCTGGGCGGAGGCACTTCTGATGTCTCCATCCTGACCATTGAAGATGGCATCTTTGAGGTGAAGGCCACAGCTGGAGACACTCATCTGGGTGGTGAAGACTTTGACAACTGCATGGTGAATCACTTTGTTGAAGAATTCAAGAGGAAGCACAAGAAGGACATCAGTCAGAACAAGAGGGCCCTGAGGAGGCTGCGTACAGCATGTGAGCGAGCCAAGAGAACCCTCTCGTCCAGCTCTCAGGCCAGCATTGAGATCGACTCACTGTACGAGGGCATCGACTTCTACACGTCCATCACCAGAGCTCACTTTGAAGAGATGTGCTCAGACCTCTTCAGAGGAACACTTGAGCCTGTGGAAAAAGCCCTGAGAGATGCCAAGATGGACAAGTCTCAGATTCATGACATTGTTTTGGTTGGTGGATCAACAAGAATTCCAAAGATCCAGAAGCTTCTGCAGGATTTCTTCAACGGCAGAGACTTGAACAAGAGCATCAATCCAGATGAGGCAGTGGCTTATGGTGCTGCGGTCCAAGCCGCCATCCTCATGGGAGACACATCTGGAAATCTCCAGAACCTGGTGCTGCTGGATAAGACTCCACTTTCCTTGGGTATCGAAACTGCAGGTGGAGTCATGACGGCCCTCATTAAACGCAACACCACCTTTCCCACAGAACGCACCCAGACTTTCACCACCTATTTAGACAATCAGCCCAGTGTCAAGATCCAAATCTATGAGGGAGAGAGGGCCATGACAAAAGACAACAACCTGCTGGGTACATTTGAGCTGACAGGAATTCCACCTGCACCACGTGGAGTCCCACAGATTGAAGTGACATTTGACATGAACTCAGATGGAATCCTAACTGTGTCAGCGGTGGACAAAAACACTGGAAAACAGAACAAGATCACCAATGACAGGGGCAGACTGAGTGAAAAAGAGATTGAGAGGATGGTGCAGGAAGCAGACAAATACAAAGCAGAAGATGATCAGCAAAGAGAGAGAACTGCTGCCAAAAATGCCCTGGAGTCTTACGCTTTCAACATGAAGAGCAGTGTGGAAGATGAGAACCTGAAAGGCAAGATCAGTGAGGATGACAAGAAGAAAGTTATTGAAAAATGTAACGAGGCCATCAGCTGGCTAGAAAACAACCAGCTGGCTGATAAGGAGGAGTATGAAGATCAACTGAAGGAGCTGGAGAAAGTCTGCAATCCAATCATCACTAAACTGTACCAGGGAGGGATGCCAGCTGGAGGATGTGGAGCTCAGGCAGATGGAGGATCAAGCACCGGTGCTCAGGGGCCAACTATTGAAGAGGTGGACTTAAAACATCTCAGGATGTGAATGGTGCAACGACTAATAAAACTCTTCTCTTTGACTCTTATGATTCCTTTCCATATAATGCTCACACCTTATGCAGTTACTCCAGTTTACTCTATTTTGCTACTAAAAAAGTGGTCAGCTTGATATAACTTAGCCAGTATGTTTTTACTTAAATTTTCTAAGAAATTTTCTAAGTGGTTTTAAATGATTTATCATTCTTGGTTTTTCCTGTTACTTGTTGAAAAATGCTGTGGTGAAACTGTACATAAAATTGTTAACATTTTAAATTGTGTAGTTGTACTCTTTTTTGCAAATGCATTCTAGAAGTAAATATAAGTACAGTTACATACAATTTCTTCAGGTGGAATTCACCAACAAGACAAAGGCAGTATCCTTATATTACAGGCTTTGTAACATCATGGATAGAAGATAAATTGATATCAAAATGTCTAGAGGCTACTTCCAACCATAATTAACTGTCTTCTTAATATGGAACACATATACTGCTCATTAACCAACTAAATATACAGACACTAGAATACTTGTAAAATAAATGGTAGTAAAAAGCATTAAATCCTTGTAATCAACCACTAGGTTAAAGTGTAAAGCAGAAAAACATGGCAACAAATGTGCACAAATGTGTTCACAAGTACACCAATGGTAAAGTCTGAAATTCTAATTGCAGCTACATCTAGATTTAATACACCATTTAAACATGCAGCTTCAGAACAGTTTCTTCATTAATTAGCCTAAATTGTCATTAATAGGGATATTAATGGGATTTTATGGGATATAAAGGAATATTAATATCTACCCAGTCAGGTTTTGGTACTGAGGGCACTGGTGGATTTCACAGCCCATAAGTTCATTTAGTAGCTTTAGCTAAATTGTTCATTTGTAATCATAAAGACACATAGTAGTAATTTGTGCCATAATTTTTTGAGAAACAATAATAATAGAAGAAATAAGCTACAAAATAACACCCTTAATACAGTTAACCGTGACCTCTGTTGACAACAGAACAGAATGACTCGTGCAACAAAGTCTCCAAAGTTCTAGAATCATCTGTAGCTTTATTGTAAATCATACATACTCATTTCCACAGTCATACATACATTTTAAAACAAATAAAAACAGGTAAATAATGAAAAGGAAAGGAAAATGAATGAGCCTTACTTGCATGAATATAACCTTACTTCAATGTTTTCATCAACATGATTTGTCTTGTAGTCTGTATTGCATTGTATTTGCATCTTTACAGCATATACATCTTGACTAAATTAAAGTGGTTTACGTTTAAATAAAAAAACAGGAACATAAGGACAGCAATGTCATATTTACCAAAAAATATCCTTGATCAAATTCGAGTTCTGACAGACAAGTGACAAGTACCATAACTTTAATCTATCTCTTCAATAGTTGGCCCCTGAGCACTGGCCCCTGATACTCATGTCCCTGAGCTCCACATCCTCCAGCTGGCATCCCTCCCTGGTACAGTTTAATGATGATTGGATTGCAGACTTTCTCCAGCTCCATTTGCTAATGTTCGTACTCCTCCTTGTCAGCCAGCTGGTTGTTTTCTAGCCAGCTGACGGCCTTGTTACATTTCTCAATAACTTTCTTCTTGTCATCCTCACTGATTTTTTCTTTCAGTTTCTCATCTTCCACACTGCTCTTCATGTTGAAGGCGTAAGACTCCAGAGAGTTTTTGGCAGCAATCTTCTCTCTTTGCTGATCATCTTCTGCTTTGTACTTATCTGCTTCCTGCACCATCCTCTCAATGTCCTCTTTACTCAGTCTGCCCTTGTCATTAGTGATGGTGATCTTGTTCTCTTTTCCAGTGCTTTTGTCCACCGCTGACAGCAGTGGTGACAAGGCTCCATTTCAAGTGTACCTCTTCACAGACTACCTGCCCTGGCTGTTTCCGCTATCACGCCCAGTTGCCTGCACCACTGTGAGGCACTAGAGGGCGTTCCTGTGTGGTCTTGTGTTTTTGCCTGTTGTTTTGGTCACAGACTCCATTTCCCCTCATGCTGTGTTTTTAATTAGTGTCTACCTGGTTCAGCTGTGTTCCATTTTCTGTTTGGTCCTGTGTTGGTGTATATTAAGCCCTATTCTGCCATTGTCTGTGGTGAGTTGTTAATAAGTGTTACTGTCTGTGTCTCCTGTGAACCGGTCTTGGTTTTGTCATGTATTTTGGACATATATCTCTGTGTTATCATTAAAGGATCTTAAACTGCATTTGGACCCACTGCCTGTTGCCTGCTTGTGCTTAATCATAACAACCGCATTGAATCATTGTTCACTGATAAATAAAAACAGTATGTTCAATTGCATAAAAAAGACACAAAAGTAACACCATAATTGTGTCAACTTACTTGGTGTGAAGTTCCGCCCTGTGAAAAGGGAAACAGAAAGTAAGGCTCCGCATATCATTGATCACATGAAAACAGCACACACCTACAGTAGATGCTGGGCTTAATGGAAATTTTTGCTGTGTGCTCAAAACATATGGTAATGCCTCGGTGTCACTAATACAAGGTAAGCTGAATAATAATTAAGACTACTAATTACCAATTAGATAGATAGATAGATAGATAGATAGATAGAATTATAATTCTGCTTTAATATTTACTACTTTGTTGTGTTGTACATTTATAAAATTATATTTAATTTTAATTAAATATAATTTAATTTATATTTATATTTAATTTAAATTATATATAAATGTGTCTAAGGAATAACTTCTGTAAAACATAACTTTTATTTAATACTTCACAACTGCTGCTGATTTTAAGCATATAATAGGTTGTTATCAACAGCTATAATACCACAAAAGAATAACATACACTTCAGTTTATGACAGCTCTAAGGAAGACAGCAGTGATCTAGACAGTTTAATTTTGTCAGCTGGAGAAAAAGTAATAAATAAATAGGACCTTTTCATTATAATTACCTATATAATAGATGTTCAGCAGTTATTGTGTCTTTGCATACCACAAATTATATTATAGGTAGGCCCAACCCAAACTCACACCACTGGTTGAGCAAGGTTTTGACAATTACATGCAACACTCTTTGCAAGCATCACTCAGTAATTGTCGCCCTGGAATTATAAGGTTCTATCTGCAATCTGAGCACTTTTGAGATACTGAGCTTCAAAGATTTGCGTTCTATAGACTTTTGTAGATAGAACCATTTTTGTGTTCTAATAAAAGGCCAAAAATTTACACAGCTTACAAAAGAAACATCATATAATGTAAATAAGTTGTCACCGAATAAAAAAATGTGAATAACTCAATTTTGACAAAAATGTCAGATAGAACCTTATAATTCTAAGGCGACGTAATATAGGCCTATGTTGTAGTAGGTGTCATAAAAAGCATCGTTTCATTTGCCTATGTAAGTCGGCTCTAAGCGGCATTTCATCAGAAACTTTCTTGTTGTGACGGAACGACTACCTCCCCTTATTATCATCACCTGTCCCTTAAATCCCCGTTCTTCACAAGGTTCCCAACAGGAGTTTGTGTGTGAGAGAGGACGGGTGTGGTAACTGTCAGGGCCGGCGCTCCGTAACGAGGCACACTTAAAAATGGAGCTTTGTCACCACTGCAGTTACATGCAGAGTGCGTCTCTCCTCGAGAGACCGGCCTCATTCCCCGAGCATGCACGCTGGTGTCCTTGTGGGTCCAGAAAGAGAGGTTGGAGGGACTCCCGTGCCTTCAGAGATGTGAGCCGTAAGACCCACAGTATAGATCACAGAGAATGCAAAACTGCGGACAGGCTAGGATGCTGGGTCACTATTCCACTCAAGCACATAGGGCCAAGGAAAACGAGCCGCTAGGACGAAGCTGCTGGAGCCCGCTCCTTACCTGGACACTTCTATCTGAACACTGCCTAATTCCTCAAACCAATGAGGACATCAGATATCCTATTATATATATTCTGCGCAAGAGAGTTTTATTGGAGGATGAGGAAATGGAAGGAAGCCCTGCCCACACTCCTGTCACTGGGGGTGAGCTGCAACTGGACGTTCTTAAAGAGGATAATTTCCTGTATGTTATGTCCAGTCCTGAATCTCTTGTTGTCCTGTTGGTTCCGTCAAGCCCTTAATCCCCTGTGAGCTCCTGGTTTCATCCAGCTCTGAATGATCCTGTTGTATCACTGGTTACATCCAGCACTGAATCTTCTGTGGTCTTGCTGGTTAGTTTAAGTCCTGAATTTCCTGAATATTCTGTGTCTCCTGAGTTATCACTTAGCCTCCCTCTTTAGTCTCCTCTCCAAAGGACAGATAGTTTCTCAGCCCTGTCTCCGCTGATTACTCCTCAGCCCCTCAGCTGTCCTTCAGTCAGCACCATCTCGCTTTGGGTCTTCCAGTCCTCAGCTTTGTCTTGGAGTGAGGATCCTCTCTCTCCTCGGTCGCTCTGGCGCGGTCTTCCAGGTCCCCACCGGAACGAGCCGCATGAGCTGTCGACTCCGCCTTGGTCCTCTGGAATGTTGGTGTTTGGCTCTTTGGCTCTCTGTCTCCATCCCTGACTTCTCTTCCATTGACTATGCCTTCGTCAGATGGCCAACTGGTGTTGTCAACCTTATCTCCCCCTATGGCTCCTCCCTCCGTCAACGCTGTGGGCTGTCACTCTGCTCTGCTCTGGGTCTGCTGCAGCAGGCATCTTCCAAGCTGTCGTCCGCCTGTTTCCAGTGTTCCGTCGCCTGGTAACGCCATCCCTCTGCCTGTTCTTGTTGCCATCCCTTCGCCATCTCCTCGCCTACCTCCAGAACCCTCACTGTCCCAGGTCCTCTGTTTGTTTATTGTTACGGCACGAGGTTGTGCCTCCTGGAGGGGAGGTGTGATGTCACTATTATATTCAGTTGTTTTAGTTTTTAAGTTCTTCCTATCACCTAAAAGTTTAACTGCTGAGTTTTATGGTAAAAATCTGTGATTTTTCATTGTAATGATTTTGGTGTTTCTTTTGCTTTGTTGAATACAGGTGGACATAAAACAAAATCAAATATGTCATCTGCAAAAGGAGTTGCTATTGGAATTGACCTGGGCACCACCTACTCCTGTGTGGGGGTGTTTCAGTGTGGAAAAGTGGAGATCATCGCCAATGACCAGGAAACAAAACAACACCCAGCTATGTTGCCTTCACAGACACTGAGAGGCTCATTGGAGATGCAGCTAAAAACCAAGTGGCCATGAACCCCAACAACACCGTGTTTGATGCTAAGAGGCTGATCGGCAGGAAGTTTGATGACCCAGTTGTGCAGTCTGACATGAAGCACTGGTCCTTCCAAGTTATCAATGATGGCGGAAAGCCAAAAGTTCAAGTACAATACAAAGGAGAAAACAAGACATTTCATCCTGAAGAGATTGACTCTATGCTTCTGGTGAAGATGAAGGAGATTGCTGAAGCTTATCTGGGGCAGAAGGTGACAAATGCAGTTATCTCAGTTCCTGCCTGTTTCAATGACTCCCAGAGGCAAGCGACTAAAGACGCTGGAGTAATCGCTGGACTGAATGTCCTCAGAATCATCAACGAGCCCACAGCTGCAGCCATTGCCTACGGCCTTGACAAAGGCAAAGCTTCAGAGCGCAACGTCCTGATCTTTGACCTGGGCGGAGGCACCTCAGGTGTATCCATCCTGACCATTGAAGATGGCATCTTTGAGGTGAAGGCCACAGCTGGAGACACTCATCTGGGTGGTGAGGACTTTGACAACCGCATGGTGAATCACTTTGTTGAAGAATTCAATAAGAGGAAGCACAAGAAGGACATCAGTCAGAACAAGAGGGCCCTGAGGAGGCTGCGTACAGCATGTGAGCGAGCCAAGAGAACCCTCTCGTCCAGCTCTCAGGCCAGCATTGAGATCGACTCACTGTACGAGGGCATCGACTTCTACACGTCCATCACCAGAGCTCACTTTGAAGAGATGTGCTCAGACCTCTTCAGAGGAACACTTGAGCCTGTGGAAAAAGCCCTGAGAGACGCCAAGATGGACAAGTCTAAGATTCATGACATTGTGTTGGTTGGTGGATCAACAAGAATTCCAAAGATCCAGAAGCTTCTGCAGGATTTCTTCAACGGCAGAGACTTGAACAAGAGCATCAATCCAGATGAGGCAGTGGCTTATGGTGCTGCGGTTCAAGCCGCCATCCTCATGGGAGACACATCTCGAAATGTCCAGGACCTGCTGCTGCTGGATAAGACTCCACTGTCCCTGGGTATCGAAACCGCAGGTGGAGTCATGACGGTCCTCATCAACCGCAACACCACCTTTCCCACAGAACGCACCCAGACCTTCACCACCTATTTAGACAGTCAGCCCGGTGTCCTGATCCAGGTCTATGAGGGCGAGAGGGCCATGACAAAAGACAACAACCTGCTGGGTAAATTTGAGCTGACAGGAATCACACCTGCACCACGTGGAGTCCCACAGATTGAAGTGACCTTTGACATCGATGTCAACGGAATCCTGAACGTGTCAGCGGTGGACAAAAGCACTGGAAAAGAGAACAAGATCACCATCACTAATGACAAGGGCAGACTGAGTAAAGAGGAGATTGAGAGGATGGTGCAAGAAGCAAAAAAATACAAAGCAGAAGATGATCTGCAAAGAGAGAAGATTTCTGCCAAAAACTCTCTGGAGTCTTACGCCTTCAACATGAAGAGCAGTGTGGAAGATGAGAAACTGAAAGGCAAAATCAGTGAGGATGACAAAAAGAAAGTTATTGAGAAATGTAACGAGGCCATCAGCTGGTTAGAAAACAACCAGCTGGTCAATAAATATGAGTTTGAACATCAGCTGAAGGAGCTGGAGAAAGTCTGCAATCCAATCATCACTAAACTGTACCAGGGAGGGATGCCAGCTGGAGGATGTGGAGCTCAGGCAGATGAAGGACCAAGGTTCGGTTCTTCTGGGCCAACTATTGAAGAGGTGGATTAAAACATCTCAGGAACTGAATGGTACAGGGATAAAAAAATATTTTTTTTTGAGGCCTCATTCCATTATGATTCATTTTCCTCAATTGCTAACCCAGTATGTTCTACCATTGCACATTATATTAGTTCACTCTATTTTGCTGCTAAGTGTTCAAATTGATATTACTTGACATTTTCTAAGAAGTGATTTTAAATTTATCATCATTCATGTATTTACTGTCACATGTTGAAAAATGCTGTGGTAAAACTGTAAACAAAGTTGTTAAAACTGTGTCATCGTACTATTTTTTTAAATGCATACTAAAGCTAAATATAAGTACAGTTACCTAAGATTTCTTCAAATAAAATAACAGTAAAGGTGGAATTCAAAAAGACAAAAGCAGTATCTATATATTAAGGGCTTTGTCACACTATGGATATAAGCTAATTCAAAATGGCTACAGGTTATGAAGATACATATATAATATATACATATACAGACATCAGTTTTGAGTTTAATGTGCAGTTTATATAATGACTTTAAGCTAAAATAATTTCCTCACATTTATGCTGTAGTTCCTGACACAAGCAGCAGGGGTCAGCATGTCCTGACTGTAAAACAAACAACCGGACCTCATGTCTGCTGGAAAGCTTCTTAGTTGAACCCTAAAAAAAAAAAAAAAAGAATATGACATCATCTTCCTTGACCTTCATCCAAACACCCATCCAACACTAATTAACTGACTGCTTCAAGTCAAGTCACCTTTATTTGCATAGCGCTTTTAACAATACAGATTGTGACAAAGCGGCTGTACAGTATTAAATAGGAAATAGTGCATCAATAATGCAAAAGGGCAACAGTAAACACTCAATTTTCAGTTAAAGGCAGTTCATCATTTAATTCAATGATGTCATCATCCAGCTCAGTTCAGTTCAAATAGTATACGATATTGCTTAAAAATTAAGTGTCCCCAGCTAAGCAAGCCAGAGGCGACAGCGGCAAGGAACCAGAACTCCATCAGTGACAGAATGGAGAAAAAAAACCTTGGGAGAAACCGGGCTCAGTTGGGGGGCCAGTTCTCCTCCTGGCGTCTAGGTGAAGAGGTCTTCACTTGGGATCCATCTCCGCTGACATTCAGGGCTGTAGAGGTCATCTCTAGATGCTGATCCATCATCTGGGCTATGTACGGACTGGATCAGGGGTACTGCAGTGACCATCTGATCTGGATACAGACTGGATCTGGTGGTTAAGGTGACCTCTGAATAAGAAAGAAACAGACTAATATTAGCGTAGATGCCATTCTTCTTACCATGCAATGACTACATCGGGTGTTATGGGAAGTGTTCCCGGTTCCGGTTGACCTAATTAATGCAGCCTAACAATCCTTTAACGGATTTGAATTATAGAAATGTGTTAATGCGTTATGTGTAAACCAGGTTAAAGAGATGGGTCTTTAATCTAGATTTAAACTGACAGAGTGTGTCTGGATCCCGAACAGTGTTAGGTAGACTGTTCCAGAGTTTGAGCGCTAAATAAGAAAATGAGTTGATTTTGATATTCTAGGTATTACCAAACTGCCAGAGTTTTGCGAACGCAGCGGACGTGAGGGACTATAATGTGATAAGAGCTCGCTCAATACTGAGGAGCTAAACCATTCAAGGCTTTATAAGTAATTAGCAAGATTTTAAAATTTATACAATGTTTAATAGGGAGCCAGTGCAGTGTTAACAGAACCGGGCTAATATGGTAATATGGTATATACTTTCTGTTTCTAGTAAGAACTCTAGCTGCTGCATTTTGGACCAGCTGTAGTTTGTTTATTAAGAGAGCAGAACAACCACCCAATAAAGTTTTACAATTATCTAACCTTGAGGTCATAAATGCATGAATTAACATTTCGGCATTTAGATTTTTTAGTTTAGATATATTTTTGAGATGGAAAAATGCAGTTTTGCAAATGCTAGAGATGTGGCTTTCGAAGGAAAGATTGCTACTAAATAGCACACCTAGGTTCCTAACTGATGACGAAGAATTGACAGAACAGCTGTTAAGTATTAGACAGTGTTTTAGATTATTACACACGTAATAGGTTTTAGGTCCAATAATTAACCTCTGTTTTTTCAGAATTTAGCAGTAAGAAATTACTCGTCATCCAGTTACTGTTACATCCAGCAACTACATAATCCGTTAGTTTTTCAAAATTCGCCGGGTCATGAAGAAATATAGAGCTGAGTATCATCAGCATAACAGATAGCTAACACCATGTTTTCTGATGATATCTCCCAAGGATAACATGTAAAATGTAAAAAGTAATGGCCCTAGTACTGAGCCTTGAGGTACTCCATACTGCACTTGTGATCGATATGATACCTCTTCATTCACTGCCACGAATTGCTGGTGGTCAGATAAGTACGATTTGAACCATGCCAGCGCACTAATACCACTAACGCCAACATAATTTTCAAGTCTGTTCAAAAGAATGCTGTGGTCAAGCACTAAGATCCAGTAGCACTAACAGAGAGATACAACCACGATCGGACGACAAAAGCAGATCATTTGTAACTCTAATGAGAGCAGTCTCAGTAATATGATATGGTCTAAAATCTGACTGGAAATCCTCACAGACACCATTTTTCTGAAGGAAGGAACATAATTGTGAGTATACTATCTTCCTAAAAGGGAGATTGGTCTGTAATGAATTAATTTGTTGGGGTCAAGTTGTGGTTTTTTAATGAGAGGCTTAATAGCAGCCAGTTTAAAGGTTTTGGGGACATATCCTAATGACAATGACAAATTAATAATATTCAGAAGAGGACCTATGACATCTGGAAGCACCTCTTTTAGTAGTTTAGATAGAATAGGGTCTAACATACACGTTGTTGGTTTAGATGATTTAACAAGTTTACACAATTTTTCCTCTCCTATAGTACAGAATGAGTGGAATTGTTCCCCAGGAGATCTAAAGCACACTGTCTGATGCGATACTGTAACTGACGGCTACATGGTGACTATTTTATCTCTAATAGTATCAATCTTGGAAGTAAAGTAGTTCATATGGAACACACAGTCCATTACACACACGTTTAATTACTAATAGTGGAATTATGCAATTAATCTAAGAGCACAACACCATCTGGAGTTACTAAAGGGATACTGAATGTCAAACTGAAGAACACATTCCTAAGACGCACAAAAGTACATGAGATGACCCTTACTTTACAGCTCATATCCTATTTCAGTGTAACAAGAAGTTTGACGTTCAGTACATCCCCAAGAGTTAAAACAAGACAAGGACCACAGGTGACACTGTCCACCATGGCCACGTGACTGCAAGCATGTATAAAAGTGTTTATGCATACGAGTTATAAGTGGATGAACATTCAGAGAAAACAAGTGGTTTTGTTATGTATTTGTATTTAGGCAATTTTTCCACACTAAAACCACACTATAAAGAAAAGGAGAGATATGTATCAACAAGTTTTTGACTAAGCTTAACTTTCACTAAACCCAAAACATTATTTTAATTGAACTGAAGCCATTAGTTTAGTCATCAGTAACACATTCAACCGTCATTGTAACAGCTGCTGATGAGTTATAATGAGCACTGATTTAAGATGCTGATTAGGGCAATTATGTTGGCATCAGGCATGAGTGTCTCTGCTGTGACTGGAGCCAATAAACCACATGCATGAATGTGTCAGGAAGAGTGTGAACCCACCATGCGTGAAGTACAACATTTCAGGCCCTTTAAGTTTAAACCGTGTCCCTGGCATGACAAGGGCGGCCCTTTTGGGCTGAAGCCTGCCAATCATAACGATGCCCTACCACAGAAAATACAACCTCAAGAATGGAGAAACAATAAAAACATCAAAACATGAGCGGGACAGTAAAGAGGATCCGCATACATATATAGCATGGACACATGACATGCTTTTAAAAACATCCTGGTACATCTCCATGATCCCCACACATATACAATACATTTAGCTGTTTGTTTGTTCCATAGTAACACTAAATCTCATCCTAACTGTATGGGAACAAATACTGTAACCCTATAGTGGACAACTGCACCTTCTCATTTATTATTAGACTAATAGATGCCTGAATGTATTTCTATACTCACACCCATGCAGAATGCATGCTGTTTACCTCTAAGCTGATCCCGCCCAGTGCTGTTTACACATACTACAACCACATATAGATGCTTATGCTCATAAACCAACTGAATATACATACGCTTGAATATTTGTAAAATAAACTGTTGTAAACAGGATTAAATGTTTGTAATTGATCACCAGGTTTAATTATTTCCTATTAGCAGATAAAAAGGCAACTGAAAAGAGAATATGTACAAATGTCTACATTGTGTTTGGATCCCAGCTGGACAGCATTACAGTATGTCAGTGAGTGACACAGGTGTGCGTGAGTGTGTGAGTTCTAGACTTACAACCAGTCAACAATGTCACTGTAAACAAGCCTGTGGCAGCTGCTTCTCAGACTTCTGTCTTTCTGTCATGTTTCGGCATGCTCACATTTGGTGCTCATTCTCGCACAAAAATGCGTATAAACTTACATTTTACTATTGATAATGCTAAGGAAGATTTTGGTCAAAGTGCAACTAACTAATCTGATCACTATTGTTTAAAATTAAATGTAAATAACTGTAAAATTAATCTGCCCACTAGTCTTTGTAAACAAAAACACAAAACCATAAACAAAACATAAAATAAAAATGGTCATAAATTAATGTTAATTTTAGAACTTTATATACATTAAGCATGAAAATGCAACTGGCAATAAAACTAGCCTGTCCTAAGAAATTTAGCAGTTAAATATCTTTAAATGATACCAATAAGCTGGCAGCCTTAAAATACAATAAAATAAAATGTAAATAACCAAACTAGAAATACACACAAACACAAAATTAAAAGATGAAAGAAAAACTAAACTAAACTAAAATGACTTAAAATTAGCCAAAGGGATGTAACGATTCATTCAGCTTACGATGTGATACAATATTGATTGCTTTCGTGTTTTTTTTTTGTTTGTTTTTTTTAAATCAAAACGAGATTTAAAACCAATTATAAGGGAAAACGTGTCCTTTTAATATTACTTGGATAAAATCCTGCATATTTCTTTGTGAAATTAAAACACGTACACTCTAAAAAATGCTGGGTAAAATACAACCCAGCATTGGGTAAAATATGGACATACTCAGCAATTGGGTTGTTTCAACCCAACCTTCTGGGTAGTAACCCAACCGCTGGGTCAAAACAACCTCAATCGCTGGGTATGTCCATATTTTACAGAGCGCTGTTTTTAACCCAGCAGTTTTTAGAGTGTAAAATAACAAAACTAAAAACTTAAAAAAATAATAATAATAAATAAGCAAATAAATAACACAAAATAAATATCTATATATAAACAAACTAAGGCTTTGCCTGTGCTCTTTTCATTTAAAGTTAGAGGCAACCACTAATTTTAATCACAACCCAAACAAAGACTAGTTTTAAATCTAAATTAGATAGTATCATTTCGAAATATGAAGCAAAAACAGAATGGTCAGACTTTAATCTTGAAAGACTATACTACCATCTGCACAAAACAAAAACAGCAGACGGGCAAATTCACTCTCTGACAGCAGGTGGCGCCTATGGAATAGCAGAACAATATAAAGTTTCTTTGGTTACCCCTGCAAACAAAGCAGGGCCTCACTTATGAACACTGCTATAATGGAGGTAAAATTAAAAGAAAATACCATCTAAAAAATTCTAAAGACCGCCAATTCTCCCCTCACAGGTGCATTCTTATAAACTCATACCACCAATTTAACACATTTGTTTTGATTTTCAGCTAGCTCGGGGTATATCATTACATGTGTAAAGAAAATTGAAAATAAAATAGCAATGTGAACAAAATGAATAATTCAAAACTACAATAACCTTTCATATACTTATTAATGTGTAATATACTTTAATACTTATATATAAGGTTAATGTAGTTTTGAACATTGTCTATATAATAGCACATCTAGCAGGAGGAGCATCACCAGACACGAGGTGCACGTGCTCAGTCTACTGCTGCTGATGTTGTTGATGCTTATACAATGATTAGCTGCTACTGCAGCACATTGGTGGACTCGTTCACATAGGTGAAAACATCAAGGGTTGCTAAGCAACCATACTTTGTGGTTGGGCCTTGTAAGGCCAGAGCCTGCAGAAGAGCAAGAGGTCGACACCCCTAAAGCCGAACTAAATATAACCTGAAGGGGCCAGAGAGAGAGAGAGACCGAGAGAGAAAGACAGAGAGAGAGAGAGAGAGAGGTTATTGAGTGAGGGTGTTGGGTTTTCTTTGGGATATCCTTTGCCCTCTCTTCTTTCAAGAATACCCAAGGACAACCCTGCTATTATTAATAGTGATAAGAAGCTGTTCCCGTAGAAATGTTCCTTCACTGTAAAAGCTGATAACTGTTTTTTTCACAGCTGTGACATCTGACATACTCACTCAAAAGCATTCTCTTTCATCTGACAGCTCCCAACCACCCACATAAATAATGTTTGTGCCTGCCTTTATGACGGTCAGTGCATCTATTATTTCACAGAGTTGAGACGTGTCAAAACACATTAAATCATCAATGCTTTAAAATGTATGGAAGCCCGTTTCTGCCACAGGACATAAGATAATAATAATAATAATAGTAACTAACTGTTTTATGTCAATTCTGATATACTCACATAAACTCTGAATTGTGAGATATATTGAACTCACAATTGTGAAAAAAAAGTAAGAATCATGAGAAAAAAAGTTACATATTTTAGATTTATTTTATATTTATTCTATTCATCAGAATATTGAGACGTAAACTTAGAATCCTGATAAACTCAGAATTGAGAAAAAAAGGGTCAGAATTCTGAGTTTATATCTCACAATTCTGACTTTTTTTCTTAGAATTACACATTTACATCTCAGAATTATGTTTATATCTCACAGTTTTGACATTTTCTCAAAACTGCAAGAAACAAAGCCTGAATTGTAAAATATATATTTTTTTTCTCTGCAAGAGGCCTATAACCATATGTTACTGTTATATAACAAAATGTTTTAAGAGATTTGCTGCAAAGATAAAATGAGAAATACAATGTACAGTTTAACACTATAGAAATGTAAAATATAACGTGTGTAACCTAGCGCAGAAAAAATTAAACAATTTAATTTAATAATTTTAATTTAGATGTTGCCACATTTGGCGAATTTAAGGTAACATTTTTTAGGTTTCAGGAGCTTAACATTTATCAAAGCATGCAATACATCCCTTACTAATGTGGTTGTACAAAACATGATTGTTAAATGACATTAAAAAGTGCATTTCTGGGTTCATCTAGATGATCTTGAACGTATTCACGTGCCATCTGTGTGCGTGCTGTCTGTGTGCGTATATAGAGGCGTTAGTCATTAAAGACTGGATTACGGCACCATACTTTGGAGCCATAGATTCAAATAACCAAGAATAGGGACAGTGCTGAGAATTTAACACCATTCCAGTCCAACACCTGTCACACACTTGTTTGGCGCACACACATGTACACAACATACTGTACACGTGTGTAAGATGTGTAAAATCACACTAGCTTCTGCGGTGGCTAATACATTCACGTTCATTTATGAATTAAAATGTTTTAGGAAAAAAAGGCTACAGTGATCAGTAATGTCTTTGAAAATAATGCATTTGTTAGTGGCAGTTAACTAGAATTGACAATCTTCTTCTTTCTCTAATTACTCAAAAGCACATTGTTACTCTACTTCTAATCTATTTTTTTCATATTTGTTTCCCTAAAATACATTCTACACTTCTCTTACTCACCACTGTGTATATTTAACCTTCAATTCATCCTAGCATCTTGGCTTTCCCTGGTCCCTCTTCTCTTTCCCTTGATCCGTCTTCCTGTCATCAGCAGCGTCTCTGTATGTTCCCCGGGCCAAGTGCAGCCCTAAAAAGGAAGACACATACACAATGACAGAGCTACAGAAGGATAAATATACTCATAAAATGACCGAATGTTATTTCTTAAACCTGTCAGTTCCATGTGTCCCATCTCTCTCCACCACAACCTCAGACATCCTGTCGCCCTGTCAATCACTTCACCAGCAGAAGATCATCGCTGAATCAATTTCTCTCAGACTTCCTGTTTTTAAAATTGAAATGCTTTGTGCACTGTTATCTTGCACACCTAGCAATTTTTATTTCAGCGGGCTTTACTAACATGTGCCATATTATATATATATATATATACAGTATATTAGTTTAACTGTTCAGAATGAACAAGTAATTAATTAACAATAAACAGGACAAACAAACATTTTGCAGATTCTGCAAGGTGTGTAAACTCTTGACTTCAACTGTATTTACGATCACCTTAATCAATTTAATGCATCCTTTCACCAAAATGTCAATATTTTGAACAAAATGGTGCCATTTGTGCTTTAAAATAATATATTACTTCTATCCATTATGAATCAGGGTGTAATGTTCAAATAAAAATGCCATATTAGACAGAAATTTATCATTTTGAATGCAAGAAATTCATAGTGAATGGTAAGAAATCATCAACCGCATTTTTTGCAGCAATGCAACCTGGGCTGCAACATGAGCACAGACATGCCAGCAGCACTGGGAGACATTCTGTGCAGCGACAGGGATGTCAGATTCATGACACACAAGCACACCTGATGGGGCCCAGGTCAGAGAGGGGACAAGAGGTCAGAGTTTAAAAGTCACAGAGAGTCAGTGGTGAAAAATATTCTAAGTACTGCGAAAAGAAACAAAGAACAGGCGAGAAAGACAAATGAAACAAAACACGGGATGTCTGAGGAGGCCTGTGTGTGAACTGTAACCTTAACACTTACTAAGAGCCTGAATGGCTAAATAACTGCTGTACGCTGTTCGCTTCTTCGACCATGCAAGAACTGCGAGGGTCACCTCCCTTCCTCCATCCCTGAAATAAACACAAAAATCCAACAATTGGGTTGAGCTGCTGCTGATCCACGTCACTCAGATCTATTTATACAGGACATACACAACTGCTGCTCAATCCACAGTTACACAAGAACCAAAAGGACCACCAGCCCCCCACCGACACAGACAACAGGGTCTAGTTCCACTGTGACACCTAAATAACAATAGTCAGGGGAGAAGAACAAGTCTTCACACATTTATGTGACCCTGGACCACAAAATCAGTAATAAGTAGCGAAGGTATATTTGTAGCAATAGCCAAAAATACATTGTATGGGTCAAAATTAGCATTTTTTCTTTTATGCCAAAAAAACGTTAGGATATTAAGTAAAGATCATGTTCCATGAAGATATTTTTTTAATTTCCTACCGTAAATATATAAAAACTTAATTTTTGGATTAGTAACATGCATTGCTAAAAACTTTATATTGATTTTCTCAATATTTTAATTTTTGTTTATACACTCAGTTTCCAGATTTTCAAATAGTTGTATCTCAGCCAAAACTTGTCCTATCCTACAAACCATACATCAGTGGAAAGTTTATTTAATCAACTTTCCAAAAATTAACACTTATGACAAGAATGGATTATGCAAAGAATGGATTTCAGAGAATATCCCAAACCTTGCATGAAAATACTGTTATATAGAGTAAAACTGATACGGAATTGATATATACAGGAAGTCATATTTTTATTGTAAGCAGTGTTATTTTAATATTTTTTATATACTGTTACAGTATTAATTAATACATTTTGAATTTGCTTTTATTTTTAGATTTTCAGTTTTCATTTGAATTTATGCTTAACTTTTAGCATTTTGTGCATTTTTTAAAAAAAATTATTTTTATTTTTATTTAGGTTTACTTCATATTCGTTTAAATTTTTTGTAATTACAGTACTTAAAACTATTTTATTTCAGTTAGTTGCAAAGTCAACAGTTCTCTGAAAAGTTTTTCATGTAATATTTATATTTTATTTCAATTAAGACTTTAAAATAGTTTTAGTTTAGTTAAAAATAACAATATGGATTGTGGCATTTAAAAAAAAATGTTCCATCTTGTGCAAGTGAAGTGTTGATGGATGAAAACATTATGTATCTGATGGGGGAATTAAATGTTCCTACTCTTGGAAACTACAAGCCCATATGATCCAAAGGTCAAAGGGCAGAGTAGCAGCTGAAGAGACGCACAAACTGTAGGCACTTCATGTAGGCATGAACAAGAGGTGTGAATGAAAGGAGGGGCTGAAGGATGTTTTAAGACAATTACTCACCCATCTGATAATGCTCTGGTGTGCTTGTATGTGTAATGCATGTAGGCCTACATGACCAAGTGCCAAACTGATAAAATGTTTTGCATTATTAAGTAAATAGAATTAATAAATGACACTTATGAGTTATTTAAATTAATTGTCATGTTAGTGTAATGGCATGGATTTAGTTTCAAATGACATGAGAATGTTAAAAGCGTGAACCCCGCTAAAGCAAATGAGCCTGTGACTTGATTTATCTGACCAACTGATTGTCACTATCGGTGTGTTAAAATATGATCGTCGTCTTAACCCACTCACACAATATTATTTTAAACATATCATCATCATCAAATATTAAACGTAATCCATTGTTTTACTTTACCTCTATTCAACCTAATAACCAGCTTTACAGTAATTATGAAAGCATTTGGTCGCATTAAAAATTAAGTCTGCTAAATAAAGAAATTAAGGAATATTAAATGAGCTGAAATGTTTCTTCCTGTTCTTGATTTGGTTTGGCAAAAGTGATATAACCAGTCGTCTGTAACTGTCTATTCTTCCAAACGATCTGTCAACAGATCAAAAGCCTTCATTTCTACCTTAACAGGCATTCGCTTGTTTCTTTCCCTCTTTACACACTCTTGCTTATTAATCCCTCCTCGGACTGTTTTACAGCACATTTGCCACGTCTGAAGAATTGTTTTAGCCTCACACACTTTTTCCATAGCCGTTCATCACACGTGCTAATCCTCTCTGACGATGCAGATCTGACGACCTTCATATATTTTCAAACACATCTTCACACCTTCATGTTCTAATAGAATGGATACATTTTAATCCTGTACCACATAATTATAACAAGGCCCTGTAAGTTTTTAATCCCCACAAAAAGCCAAGCCCTTGGTCATCCCTTACTGCATATCAACATCCCAAAACCATTTGAGCAATCACTCATTCGACCCCCACCAACACTTCCCCAATTCCCCATTCACCGTCTCCATCCTCGTTCCAAAAACAGACCCCAATTTTCAAGGCTGCTCACGCCCGCTGCAGTTGTCGCCCAATTGCTCCAATCACACCGCTTTATCTCCCTTCCCAAGGCCATGCCCCTTCCTCACCATATTTGTCTGATCTCAGCCAATAGGGGGCCTCCTCTGGGTGTGACCTGGGAGATGGTTCGCCTGGTGTCTTTATAAAACTCTACAGAGATGGGTGGAAGTTTGCACTTTCTGTCAGCCCTGCGCTCCAGAGGGAGGAGAAGGAGAGAGAAAGAGAGAGGGGAGAGAGAATCAAGGGGCCATCTGTTTTGTCCCTATCCTACACTTTTAAAAAGTGTTGGTGTGTACTCTCGTGCTCTTAGTTTTTCTCACTGACGTGTAAAAACGGGATTTTCTGCATTGCTCTGGGTAGGAATCCAACTCATCTACATCTCTTGTGTTGTTTTTTTTTGAAGTCTCCCCTTTGAGCAGACAGGATGGAGAACGCACACACCAAGGAACCAGCAGAATGCCTGGCCTACTTCGGCGTGAGCGAGAGCACAGGCCTCGCTCCAGATCAGGTCAAGAGAAACCAAGCCAAGTACGGATTCAACGGTGAGGAAAGCATGGACAAATGAAGGAGGCATCTGAAAAATCTGAATGGATGTTTGATTACAATGCAACAAAGTTGGGATGAATTCACAGAACAGGCCTTTTTGAAGCAGAGGTAGCAAGATTTCCCAAGTTAGAAATCAGAAAGTGTTATACGGTTATACTATGTCTCAAAGCTTATTTTTAAATGCAATTCAGATGCATTCAAATTTTAGAGAGCATACATCTCCAAAAGTGTTCTTACGAGAACTTCACATACTGCATAGGAGAAATTAAAGCTTTCAGCCAAAGGCAAAATGACCCTGAACAGATGCAGATGCACTTATCTATGCAGCATAATAACATTATGAAGATAAAGCAAAGAAAGAAGAAAAGCAATAAAGTGACAGCTGAAACACAGGGGCCATTTTAAGCCCACAGGGACTTCAGTAGAAGGTCAAACAGAAGGACAAATGGCTAGACTATGATATTTGTGAGCTCAGCTCACTTCAGATTATAGTGTTATAACATCATTTAATATGGTGATTGTGGATGGGAAAAATACTGATGGCTAATTCTAATGGTTCTGTTTCTACCCACATCTGCCATTCGTTTTGTCTACTGGACCAAACTGGCCAATCACAGAGCTGCCCGCTGAAGAAGGTAAGTTCTCTGTTTACTGTTATTATAGATTTATGTAACAAGACCTAGATGAAGAATTGACATCATGTCTGTTTTTTTATGCAATGTTGCATGCAATCAGTTGCTTGAAATCAGTTGCTTGCAAACATACAATTTGATTTTTGCGCTTCTCTTTTCAGTCAAACAAAGATCATGCTTGGTGTGCTTACCAGTTGGTCACACTGACTGATTGAACAATATACAAAAAATAACAATCAAAAATTACCTTTTTTTTCCTCAGGTAAGAGCATCTGGGAGCTGGTGGTTGAGCAGTTTGAAGATCTCTTGGTCAGGATCCTGCTGTTGGCTGCTTGCATCTCTTTTGTAAGTAAATAAAAAACTACATGACATCTCTTAGAAACCTCACTTTGCACAGGTCATGCTTTAAAAATTCAGCAACTCATAGCCTGGGTTATGCTGACTTAGATTAGGTTTACAGTCACAGAGCTGTAACATTTTTATGAATGGACGGGGTTTCATTTAGAGGTACAGGCAATGATTAATAACGTGAATGTGAAGGACAGGGACACATTTCCTACATTCCCATCCGTTCCTGTCAATCAAGCCAAACGGTAACCCTTCGGCCTAGAGTATATAATGGGTAGACAATAATCCAGCTGTTTATCTGTAGTATGGAACCAAACTGGAACTGCTAGCATGAGGCGCTAGGCATCTTTTCTTAGACATATACATGCCCTCACTCTTGAAATCTGAGTACTTGCCACTCTGATAACGAGCGAGTGACGTACGTTCTTTCTGTTTTGAAATAAATGAAGCAGACGGCATTAGTTCTGCTGTTTTGTTCAGGCCTTCGCCAAGCCTTATCGCAGCTGTCATTATGGCCTTAGAAGGCCAGGATACAAGCTTTGAGGAGAAGCAAGGACAGGGAAAGAATAGAGAGAGAAAAAGAAAAGAGAGAGGGAGCGAGTGATTAAGACAGAGGGAGGAAAAGAGTGTTATTTTAAGGTGGTCTTAAGCCAGTCCAAGAAATTGAATCCACCCACAAAGGTCAAAGACGGAAGGAATGAAAAACAGATTGGTGGAGAGACTGTAAAGGTGAGGGAGAGAAAGACAGACAGCAGGTGCTAACGTGCAATAAATTGAGGGATGCGTGTACTGTGCACACGTGAGAATTACTGGAAAAGGATCAGCTGTACACTTCAAGCATAACTTCATGTACAGATGAAGTGTTGGTGGGGGTGGCGGGGGTGTTACACTTACTTGAACAAAACTTTTAGAGAGTATGCACACACACATACACACACACAGTTCATTTCAAACGCGTAATGTTTTTTCTACTGTACAAACTGTATTTTCTTTCACCTTACCCTAATCCTACCCCTCACACAAAACTACAGGCATTTTTGGATTTTCAAAACACATTGCTCTGTGTGATTTATAAGCTTGTTTCCTCATGCACTCTTAAAAATAAAGGTGCTTTAAAAGGTTCTTCACATCGATGCCATAGAAAAACCATTTTTGGTTCCACAAAGAACCATTCAGTCCAAGGTTCTTAAAGAACCATCTCGTTCGTACCTTTTTATAATCGGAAGAACTTTCTTTTACCACAAAGAACCTTTTGTGAAACAGAAAGGCCCTTCAGATGTTAAAGGTTCTTTATGGAACCATTTAAACAAAAAAAGATTCTTCTATCGCATCGTGAAGCACCTTTATTTTTAAGAGCGTGGGGTTCTAAAAATGTCCCCACAAGGTCAAAATATACTGTTATTACTATACTTGTGGGGACATTTGGTCCCAATAACGTAGTCAGTACAAGTGCACACAAACAATTTCACCTATATCTACTGTTTCTTTTATCAGACTCTAATGAGATGAATTGTAGATATTATTAGTTATTTCTTACCTCCCATATGGATCTTGGATGTCTCTCTCACACACTCTCTCTGTCTCTTTCTGTTCATTAGGTACTGGCCTGGTTTGAGGAAGGAGAGGAAACCGTCACTGCCTTCGTCGAGCCATTTGTCATCCTTCTCATCCTTATTGCTAATGCTGTCGTTGGAGTATGGCAGGTGAATATGCAGATCCATTTTACTTCCCCAAAATGGTGGTCCCAAAAAGTATCTGGATACTAGAGGCAGCCTCCAAAAACAAAAGAGTAAAATGACAAAATGTTCCACTAAGAGGCACATATTGTTAAAATAAAAAGAAAAGAAATTAAAGAAAATGTGTTTTAGGCAAAACACGGTTTTAAATCATATGACAGTACATATATTGTTCAAATTGAAGACAAAAATCATTTGGAAATTTTCTGGTCATGTGACGAACTACACTTATAATTACGATATATAGGTGAATTGAGAGAAATGGACCTCGTAAATACACTACTGGTATAATAACCTTGTCCACTTGGTTAAAAAAAAAAAAATCATTGAAAATGGCTAAACTGAAGGTGTCACTAAGAAAAGCTCTAGCATCATTTGTTTGCAGATACCATTTGTAGTTATCTTGAAGTTATCTAATACAAAAAAAAAAAAATTCGAGAGTAATTCAAGAGTAACTTAAGAGTCTAGAACTATTTTTGGGGCCACTGTATAAATACACAGTGAATGCATGCATTAGAACTCAGAGTGGTGTAAATGACATCAAGGGTTAAAGGTTAGGCACAAGTATTCACGGAGAATTCACAAAGGTCCAACGGCAAAAATACTAAAGGCTGATCAGGTTTCATCAAGGGTCCATACAGCTGGCACAACAGTCATTTGGAAAGTATGCACACCCTTGGAAGGAGAAAGACGTCAAGGTGTAAAGTCCTAAGGGGAGCAGGAACTGATCAAGAACTGTGTTTTCACAGGAGCGCAATGCGGAGAGCGCCATCGAGGCTCTAAAGGAGTATGAGCCGGAGATGGGCAAAGTGTACCGCGCTGACAGAAAGAGCGTGCAGAGGATCAAAGCCAGAGAGATTGTTCCTGGAGACATTGTGGAAGTATCAGGTACACCAGTCTGACAGCAGAGCATCATTAACACAGAACAGTCTCGTAACCCACAAGAATAGTGCAATGGTCTGAAAATGGAAATGCAGAGTAAGCAACACCTTCAAGCCAACTGTTACACTGCGCAGCCACAATGATGTCAAGTAACAAGACACGTGTGTAGAGAGGCGACAGGACTATATGGGACTAATGCCCTTGAGAAAGTGTGAGCGTCCTTTTATGGCAATTACGGGGTGGGCGTGTGTGACAGTGGGAGGAAGAATATAGAGTAATGGGATCAGAAAAGGCTGAAAGAACCCGCGAGAGCACGAGCAAAGAAAAGGCCTGTATATAAATACATCCCAGCACCTGTTCCCCTACTTGCCCTCTTTCGATCCCTTGCCCCTTCTCTTTCCCTCTTCCACCTGTTCCTTCCCAATCACTCATTTTTTCTCTCTAGGCCACTTGTTTACACCATGTTGAAAGTCGGCTTGTCCTTGTCATTCTTCTCTTTCATGCATTTGCCCCTTGATTGGAGATTGAATCTCTAATCTTTCACCAAAAGATCAGCAAACATCATTGACAATGGCATTATCTTTAGACTAGATCAGGGGGCCAATCTGCTGGGCCATGTTTTTTGTAGTCCAGAATACCTTGGTTAGCTGGTTAAGGTGCTTAAGTTAAAGGGACTTTGGCTCAAGTAGGGCTGAAGCTAAACCTAAGGCCCTTTAAGACAAGTTATTTAATTTGATCACCATGTTTGAAACATAGAATTCTCCAAAACTGTTCACTAAGATTCTGATTAAATTTTACATTTGAAATCACCAATGAATTTTGACAACTGTCTTATAAACGTAGTTTCTCCAGTTACCAGTATTGTTAGCTAAATGATCCACAGCGGTTTTATTTTGTTTGCTTAGTGATAGTAGTTATTGAGTCCCTTGTTCATCCTTAACAGTTAAACGAATGTTAATTTGAGCCCTCTCCCAATACTGACTGCATGATTTTGAGATCCATCTTTTCACACTGAGGACAACTGAGGGACTCATATGCAACTATTACAGAAGGTTCAATAGTTCACCAATGCTTCAGAAGGAAACACAATGCATTAAGCCGAGGGTGAAAACTTTTTGAATTCGAAGATCAGTAAATTTAACTTATTTTGCCTTCTGGGAAACATGTAAGTATCTTCTGTAGCTTCTAAATGGTAGTACTAAATGACAAAATATGATATTTAGGCAAAATAAAAAAAAATGTACACATTCTTCATTCTGTTCAAAAGTTTTCACCCCCTTGGCTCTTATTGCATAGTTTTTTCCTTCTGAATCATCAGTGAGTAATTGAACCTTCTGTAATAGTTGCATATGAGTCCCTCAGTTGTCCTCAGTGTAACAAGATCAAAATCATACAGTCATTGTAGGAAAGGGTTCAAATACACAAAATGCTGACCTGAATGATTCTGAAGAACAGCAGGCAGTTTAACTGTTCAGGAAAAACAAGGGACTCATGAACAACTATCACTAAACATATAATGTATATATATATAACAATAAAAACAGCTGTGGATCATTCAGGTAACAGCACAGTATTAAGAATCAAGTGTATGTAAACTTTTGAATGGGTCATTTTTAAAAATTCAAGTATTATTTTCTCTGGTGGACTATATGTAAACGTCTTTTATGTGAAATATCTTATTTAGGTCAGTACTAAAAAAAAAAAAAATAACATGCATTTTGTATGACTCCTCTTATTTTGGTAAAATAACTAACATTTTGCAGATTCTGCAAGGTGTATGTAAACTTTTGACCTCAACTGTACATAGTTTTAGACAATTTTATAATAAAATAATTTTAAATCTAAAAATTAAATGATAGGTCTACTGAGCCACTATAGCCCTAAATGTCACTCTAAAGTTTTTTTTGTTACTATGAGCTTTATTTATAACTTCATACATGTCTTCTTATTTCTCAATTTTCTCCTTTGTAGTTGGTGACAAAGTCCCTGCTGATATCAGAATCACCGCCATCCGCTCCACAACTCTGCGTGTGGACCAGTCTATCCTCACTGGTTTGTCTCCCATTTACAAAATCTCATTCAATACTCACAAAAACAAATGCTTCTTCACTTACCTCTTTTCTCAAATTATTCTCAGGTGAGTCTGTCAGTGTGATTAAACACACAGAGTCTGTTCCTGACCCCAGGGCTGTCAACCAGGACAAGAAGAACATGCTTTTCTCTGTGAGTTTCCCTGTCTTCAGCTCTTTCTTGTCCCTCTTTTCCTTCTCCAGCACTTGCACTGACACATTCTCTCCCACTCTCTTTCCCAGGGCACTAACATCGCTGCCGGCAAGGCTGTCGGAGTTGTGGTCGCCACCGGCGTCTCCACCGAGATCGGTAAAATCCGTGACCAGATGGCTGCCACTGAGCAGGAAAAGACCCCCTTGCAGCAGAAGCTGGATGAGTTCGGTGAGCAGCTCTCCAAAGTCATCTCCCTCATCTGCGTGGCTGTCTGGCTCATCAACATCGGCCACTTTAACGACCCCGTCCACGGTGGCTCCTGGATCCGTGGTGCTGTCTACTACTTCAAGATCGCTGTGGCTCTTGCTGTAGCCGCCATCCCTGAAGGTGAGAATACAAGAGTCATAATAGAAATCAGTGTACAGCTGTGTGAAATCAAGAGTACAATTTATTCAAAATTCATGACTTTCATGATTCATGACAGTGTGTATTTGACACTTTTCTTTTCCAAACAGGTCTGCCTGCTGTCATCACTACCTGCTTGGCTTTGGGAACTCGTCGTATGGCTAAGAAGAACGCCATCGTCCGTTCTCTTCCCTCTGTAGAGACTCTGGGCTGCACATCTGTCATTTGCTCAGACAAGACTGGCACCCTCACCACCAACCAGATGTGTGTTACAAAGGTTTGTGAGAGACATTGTCTTTCTCCAAAAGAAATCAAGCAAGCAACAATATACCAATCCTCTACAACCACAAAAACCTTTTGTTCTCTTTGTATTTAGATGTTCATCATTGAGAAGGTGGAGGGCGAATCTGTGACTCTTGACCAGTATGACATTTCTGGATCCAAGTACACACCAGAGGGAGAAGTGTAAGTAATTTCATATTCATTACGTGACTGACATACAAACACACTAAGACAGAGAGACTCACCATTCTTCTTACTTCACCTTACAGTACTAAGGGTGGACTTCCTGTCAAGTGTGGCCAGTATGATGGCCTTGTTGAGCTGGCCACCATCTGCGCCTTGTGCAATGACTCCTCTCTGGACTACAATGAGGTAAACAAACATTTATTTTTCATCAAAGACCCTCCATTTATGGAGCAACACCTGAGCTTAACTCTCACTCGCTTGTTTTACAGTCTAAAGGAATCTATGAGAAAGTGGGTGAAGCTACAGAGACCGCCCTGTGTTGCCTGGTTGAGAAGATGAATGTGTTCAACACTGAAGTCCGTGGTTTGTCCAAGGTGGAGAGAGCCAACACATGCTGCACTGTAAGTATTTTAGACTAACTTATGACAGAAATATCAAAAGGACATCTATGATAGTGGTATTTCTACAACTAATTTACTATCAGATATTTTGTAATAGTTCAACTGTCAAATTCATGTTCCAAGATTGAATTTTAATGTAATTCCCTATCAAAAATTATTTCACAAGTTCACCCATCTATCCGAACCTGATGGTTAACGGTAAACAAACTTGGCTTGCTGTCTTCAATGAAGGCTTGAACCCGAAGCACGGCTTGAGTTCTGAGTTTCACTCCCCCATTGCAGTACTACATAGAAGGAGAATAACATAAATAAAGGAGATGGGGAGGTGGAGGGATGTCTGAAGATTTGTTGCTGGGATGGCACAATGACTGCTGATTATATTTAGGGGCAGTCGTGGCCTAATGGGTTGAGAATCTGACTTGTAACCCAAAGGTTGCAGGTCCGGCAAGAATTGTCAGTGGGGGGAGTGAATAACCAGTGCTCTTTTCCACCCTCAATACCACCACTGAGGTGAGACGCTAGAGCAGGGATATGCAACATCGGTCCTAGAGTGCCAATGACCTGCAGAGTTTAGTTCGAACTCTAATCAAAAACACCTGTACAAGCTAATCAAGGTCTTTAGGATTATTAGGGCTACTGGCAGGTGAGGGTTTTTTCAGGGTTGGAGCACTCCAGGACCGACATTGCCTATCCCTGTCCTAGAGCAAGGCACCCCCAACTGCTCCCTGGGTACCGCAGCAATATAGCTATTTCCACCACTGGAATGGGTCAACATACTTCACTTCACATCATGTCACGTCACTTCTATAGGCCCGTAATAATGATTGTCTGGACTGAATAATTAAGCTCCTTCCAAACAAAACTTCATATTAATGTACATTTTTCCTCGTTTTCCTAGGTGATCAAACAGCTTATGAAGAAGGAATTTACCCTTGAGTTCTCCCGTGACAGGAAGTCCATGTCCGTCTATTGCTCCCCTGCAAAGGCCTCCAAGGCCCCAGTTGGAAACAAGATGTTTGTCAAGGTACGACCAATCCTTAAAACGACCTAGTAAAATTGAATACCCTAAAGAGAATCTAAACCTTAAAACCGTTGTTGTTGTAGGGTGCACCTGAGGGTGTGATTGACAGATGTGCCTATGTGCGTGTTGGAACCACCCGTGTGCCCCTGACTGGTCCAGTTAAGGATAAGATCATGGCTGTGATTAAGGAATGGGGAACTGGCCGTGATACCCTGCGTTGCCTGGCACTGGCAACCCGTGACAACCCTCTGAGAAAGGATGAAATGAACCTGGAGGACTCCACCAAGTTTGCTGAATATGAGGTATTTGTGCAAGTGGTACTCACTGCAGAGTCTTCCAGTTCCTCCTCTCTGGACGTCTAAAGGAGTGGGGCGATAGAGTTGTGGGTTGGGTTACGGTAGGGTTGGGGTGTGTTGGAATATTCTAGCACCACAAATTACTTGATTTGTATTCCAACTAACATGGTAACGGAATTTTGATTAAGCTAACCCCTCCTTTTCTTTGCTTTCCTCACAGACTGATCTCACCTTCGTTGGTTGCGTTGGTATGTTGGATCCTCCTCGTAAAGAGGTTGTTGGATCTATTGAGCTGTGCAGGGCTGCTGGTATCCGTGTGATCATGATCACAGGTGAGTCATGTTCGATCCTCAAATCAGTGCTGACATTTCATGAGTCAACAATCTTAAAAATATAATTCCCTTTCCCAGGTGATAACAAGGGTACTGCTGTGGCTATCTGCCGTCGTATTGGCATCTTCAGCGATGATGAGGATGTGACAGGCCGTGCTTTTACTGGCCGTGAGTTTGATGACCTGCCACTGGCCCAGCAGAGAGAGGCTGTGCGTAGAGCCTGCTGTTATGCTCGTGTCGAGCCCTCCCACAAAAGCAAGATTGTTGAGTTCCTTCAGAGTTTTGATGAGATCACTGCTATGGTAAGGACAAAGGACATAAGCCCAAATAGGATCTTGGTCACTTGATCAGAAATATATTTAACATTCTTGCATTTCATTCCCCACCTCCTCTACACACTCTTCAGACTGGTGATGGTGTGAATGATGCTCCTGCCTTGAAGAAGGCAGAGATTGGCATTGCCATGGGCTCTGGCACTGCTGTTGCCAAGTCAGCCTCTGAGATGGTCCTGGCCGACGACAACTTCTCCAGCATTGTGGCTGCCGTTGAGGAGGGCAGAGCCATTTACAACAACATGAAGCAGTTCATTCGCTACCTCATTTCCTCCAACGTCGGAGAGGTTGTGTGGTGAGTGACAGTCTCTCTCTAATACATTTACCCTCTGGAATTGGTTGACTCTAAACCCGATTTATTTTCCCCATCTTTTTCAGCATCTTCCTGACTGCTGCTCTTGGTCTTCCTGAGGCTCTGATCCCAGTTCAGCTTCTGTGGGTGAATCTGGTGACTGACGGTCTTCCTGCCACCGCTCTGGGATTCAACCCCCCTGATTTGGACATCATGGGCAAGGCTCCCCGCTCCCCCAAAGAGCCCCTCATCTCTGGCTGGCTCTTCTTCAGATACCTGGCCATTGGAGGTGAGCTACTTTCCTTATTTCTGCATACTTCTTCTTCTAGGTTCACCATGTGTTTAGTGATACTGTACCTTCCCTGATTTCCTCAAGACTGCATTACAAATTCTGTTTGATCTCTTTTGCAGGTTACGTTGGTGCTGCAACTGTCGCTGCTGCTGGCTGGTGGTTCATTTACTCTGAAGACGGCCCCATGGTGTCCTTCTACCAGCTGGTGAGAATCTAATGCTTCAGGGATACAATAATTAATGCCAGATATCTCTGTATTGAGAACTATAAAAGACTGTAATAATGTGGCACATTTAACAGTGAAATAATTATGCTATACCTATTCTTTGTCCTCAGTCCCACTTCATGCAGTGCACTGCTGAGAACGAGGACTTTGCTGGTGTTGACTGCGAGGTGTTCGAGGCTGCTCCACCCATGACAATGGCTCTGTCTGTCCTGGTCACCATTGAGATGTGCAACGCTCTGAACAGGTCAGTACTTAAGCTTACATCATCATAAAGCAGCTGATCATAAATGTTTCATGCTGACTGTAACATACATTGGTGCATGCTTTTGCAGCTTATCTGAGAATCAGTCTCTGCTGCGTATGCCTCCATGGAGCAATATCTGGTTGGTGGGAGCCATGAGTCTCTCCATGTCTCTGCACTTCATGATCATCTATGTGGACCCTCTGCCCGTAAGTACCACATCCATTCAGCATGCTGAATTCAATTTAGTTTATGTGTTTAGCAAGGGGTGCCCAAACTCAGTCCTGGAGGGGCCGGTGTCCTGCAGAGTTTAGCTCCAACTTCTCTCAACACACCTGGAGGAAGCTTTTAGTATGCCTAGTAAAAGCTTGATTAGCTGGTTCAGGTGTGTATAATTGGGGTTGAAGCTAAACTCTGCCTGACATCGGCCCTGCAGGACCGAGTCTGGGCTCCCCTGGTTTAGCAATAACGCCATGCAGGCTAAAGGGGCTGCCACTAGGGGGCGATGTAAGATGTGTGGCTAGGAGCCTCAGGCCCAGCCAAGAGACACTTCTCTCATATCCAAGTCATGTCCCAAACACTGATTCAATAGCAAATCCATAAATGCAAATAAAATAGCAATATTGTAATTCCTTAATTAAGTCATTTCACTTCATTTATCATTCATTCATTCTGTTTTAATCCAACTGTAATTATTCATTTTTTTTTAATCTCTGCCTTTCCCCCGAACAGATGATCTTCAAGCTAACCCATCTCAACGTGGAACAGTGGATCGTTGTACTGAAACTTTCCTTCCCAGTCATTCTTCTTGATGAGCTTCTCAAGTTTGTTGCTCGCAACTACTTGGAGCGTAAGTAACCATTTAAAGCACACAAACACATCTTGACAAATTTAAAAAAGTATTTTATCTGTTTTTTTTTTTTTTTTTTTTTTTTTTTTTTTTTTTTTAAGATTTACAAATGATTAATCAATTTTCATGTTAATAAAACAGTTTCTGAATACTGGTATTTATAATAAACTCTAAACATATACAAATGCATAACTAAATATTGGTTAAAACCTCTTCAACAACTTACTGTATCTAATGAAGACCTGACTAACTATAACAAGAAAATATAAATTCCTATGATTACTTATTTCCCTTTTAAAATTGTATTCTCCTTTACTTATCTCTTGTCCTTTTTTCTCAACACTCCATTTCTTCTGGTGGTGTAAATATTCCTCCTCTTTACCCTTTTACCCCTCCTCACTCAATCCCCTGTTCAACCCCTTTTTATTTCATTCCAGCCTAATCCTGTTTCCCTCCATATTCCTGTAACAAAGCAAGGTATCCCACAATCCACTCTGTCCGTGCCTGCCTGCATCCCTGTGTCTGTTTGTGTATGGACAAAATGTGCTATATTCTTTGGCTTGTTGATTGACGTACATATTGTTGTGTCAGTCATGGAGCTCCTCGGATCTTATGACTGCTGAATCTGTGAATGACTGTACAGTAGTGCTCCTATAGCAATAGATGCCATTGTAGAATCTTAATATAATTATCAGCAGAGATTCTGTTCAATTAAAATAGTTTAAAGAATATTTCCATATTTAAAAATGTGATTAAGACTATACATTTAAGATGACGTGCTTCAAAGCAACGTGTGCCTAGATAGTTGTGGACTAACTTTAAGCAATCCTGTCTCATGTAACTTATTTTCCTCAACAGAGAAAGATGAGAATCTAGTGTCCAAAAAGTGGGACTGAAAAAGAGAAGAAATGTGCTAAAACTCCAAAGCAGAATTTGCCAGGAGTGAAAAAGAAAACCACTGTGAACCAGTGAAAATCAACCATGTAATGTAAAACCTTATAGAACAAAGGAAAAAAATATTTAAGTAAAATGTGTTATGTATATGTATTAAGACTTAATTTAATATATATATAATTTAATATATATATTGTTATGAACAGTATATTCGAATGAAAATGCTATTCTTAAAATAAAGATGTGTTTAAAAAACATGCGTGATCTGTTACTGTCTTTTAGTTTAATCTTTATTTTTCATACATATGTACTGCACTTAGATTTGTTACTAACATTGTACTTCATTTATATGAATTAACATTTATTAGCCCCATTCAATCAGATTTAGTGTTTTATCATTGACCTTCCACTGTTCATTGGCTCAGGCACCAGATACTTCATAATGAAATGATGGCTCTTTCCAGTAAAGTGACTTTGGCCTTAAACTGAATGCACAAATAATTATAGTGGGTAGTTTTATAACAGGGGGAAACTGTTACACACAAAATGTATTCAGTTTAAAGCGATGGCACCTTTTCAGCTTAAGTTCTCAATATGTCTGAGAACAGCAAGTTTGAATATTTCACTTTGAAATACAGTCGTAACAAAAAAACATTTGAGGTACAAAAAATATTTTCTTATGTGTCTAAGGTTTTAATGCATTTAATTTAAAGTAAGATTTATTTTATCTCTGGTTGTTGGCTTCAAGCTAACATAAAAAGGAATATGCTAACACTTGCTGGTGAATATCACTAAAGTTTTCCTAATGGCTGTGAAGCTGAGGGCAATTGTAACAGATTTAATCTTAAAAACATTAACATATTGTAAGACTAGTATATAGTCAACAACTTATTAGATCTAGTTTATTAAAATAGTGTAGTAAAAAGGTTGCATCTCATTTCACACAATTATAATGTGTTTAGCATTTAATCGTTCACTTAAAACATCATTTAGGACAGCTAAAATAATTAGTACCATATAAAGGTGAAAATATTCTGACATATTATATGGAATAATATTAAATATTATGATAGTCCTTCTCATCATATGCTTATTAATGATGATGTTGCTTACTTGTACTTTGGCACAATTTTTTTTCTTATAGCAATAGCAGAGTTTTTAAGGAAAAATATATGTATTCAAAAAAATTACAATTGCCCCCAGTATCCATCCCCAGTAGTTTTTTGGCCTTTATTTTGCTGGTGACAGGTGCTGAAAATGACTAATAAGTATCCGCCAGTGTCTACTAGAAAAGAAGGATCAGGCCAGGAAGATAAAACTTACACTACAGTAGCACTAAGTCTAGTACAGGTAGTAGTCAGTGTATTAGTTTTTCACAAAATTCAAGTATTAGCAATTCCAGTTGTCCAGATTGATAAGGAATCATCTTTTTTCCTGTATGGTTTGAGTTCATTAGAAGAATTGTGAACCCATGAGTGCAGGAATGGCTGTTTAGTTCATGTCACTGTAGGTTTTTTTTTTTTTTTAAATGTAGGCAGCCCACCTCAGCTTGGCCCTTTCTGAGGACCACCTCCTTGCCCACCAGTCTCATTTGTCCCTTTGGTTGGCTAAAACATCACCTATTCTTATATTGTTTCATGTGGCGTCTGCAGGTAAATCAGTGTCTTCAATTTCCTCCCCTAGAATGTGCTTCACTTGGTTCAAAGATTCTGCTTGGCGAATCTGCTCCAATTTCACCTGAGAATGCAGAGAGAAGAAATTAAAACTACACTTAAAGTTGCGGCAGACCTCAAAGATTTGTCTGCAATGTCAAAATGACATCCTTATGTGTACCATCAACAACTTCAATGTCAACAGAGACTGCAGTGTTTATGCAGAATAGATGAAGAAGAGTATGAACTGCATGCTGATCCTAAATCAGTCAAGTACCTGCAGTGACTGCGACAGCTGCACAAAATCCTTCTGCACAGCTTGACTAGTGTCTAGTTGAGAGCGCAGACTGATCACCTGACTGCGATACTCTAAACACTGCTGCTGTAACGTTGCCTGAAAGATAGACATAGAGATGTAAACTACTATATAATCAAATTCAATGATATTCACCTATTCACACCAAGATGCAGGTCTACCTTCTCCTGGATGTGAGATTTGTTCTCTTTTTGAAGGTGAGCAAGCGCCACTCGCAGACCCTGCACCTCCACACGACACTCGTGCAGCTTAGCCTCCAACTGCACACATAGATGGGACAATGGATACCATTGGTTCAATGGATATTGTAGTCACATGACCTCATTATGTGCATGTAACAACAACAACAAAAACAATATTCAGATGTTCTTACTTCCGGTTCATTTGTCACAAAGGACCTCAGCTTATAATGAAACCCTGTTTGTTAGGATAGGACAATATTTGAACATTTGAAAATCTGGAATCTGAGGGTGCATCAATTTTTTTTTTTTAAATCTAAATATTGAGAAAATCGCTTTTAAATTTGTCCAAATTAAGCTCTTAGCAATGCATATTACTAATCAAAAATTTTATATATAACGTTTTGATATATTCACAGTAGGAAATTTACAAAATATCTTCATGGAACATAATATTTACTTAATATCCTAATGATTTTTGGCATAAAGAAAAATCAAGCATTTTAACCCATACAATGTATTGTTGGCTATTGCTACAAATACACCCGTGCTACTTATGACTGGTTTTGTGGTCCAGGGGTCACATATAATAGTTTTCATATATAACAATCTACTTGCACCTCAGAGAGAGCAGACGAAACACAATCATTGGTCATTGCTTTTCGGAGGTGGATGTCTGCTGTTTGGGAATGCAGTCGTGTAAGTCTGCTCTGGGAGCCAATTATACAGAAATACTTTGACGACAAACTTTGCTTGGGCGTTTAAGAACAACCATAGCTACATTTCAGATGCTGTGCAGCATGATCGGTCAGGTCCCATAGCGCAAAGTCGCATGACTTTTTTGATGAGCATGGAGGAATTTATTCTGCAAATTAATTTCCATTTCCCATTATTTGCTCTTTTTCACACAAGTCAAAAACTACCTCAAACGAGTGTAGAAACGTTTTTACAAATTAAGGGATTTTTATAATTTCTTATGCGATACTTCAAAACGCGCATAAAAACAGGGTGCTGGAAACATAGCTAGTGTCACTAAAGTACAAACAAGCAAAAGAGGCTTGACATTCAAAAAAATGTCTTTATAGACTAATTTGATTGAGCATCTCAGCAATAAACAGTGAATTGTGAAAAATATGTGAAAAGGAATACAAGCAAACGGATGTGGAGAACATTTTTGAATACAACCTAGTTCCATACGAAATAACTCTTGAGAATTAAAGGCTGTCATACCTTTTCCTTTTGGATCTGTATGCGGTCTGTCTCTACTGTCAGGCTGGCAAGCTTAACTGAAGAAGACAGAACTCAATCACAAACTGACACTGGACACACACTTTCATGATAATACATTAAAATATTAAAACACTTACCCGCATAAAACAACTAGGATCTACACTACTAACAAAAAGTTAAATAACTTACCTTCTAAAATTTCTGGAGGAGCAGATTTGTAAAAAAAAAAAATAAGAAAAAGAGACAAAAAGCAGAACACGTCATTAAAGAGAAAACACAATCAAAATCTTTAACAAACAGGACAAATGGCAGACATGATTCAAATGATTCATTATAAAACAAAGTCTCTTTGCCAAAAAAAAAGTATATGCCAAATCCTTAAATGTAATGTAATCTAGTGATATAGACAGACCGCTCTCTTCTGTGCGTGTCTCCAGCTGTTCCTGTAGGTTGACTATTTCAATACGAAGCCTCTCCTCACAGTGAGCTGCCTATGCATAGTGGATACACACACAGACTTAATGAATCATTAAGACAAATACACACAACATTCAATTGTTCCACATCTCTAGTCTCCTTTCATCAAATCCACTTGTAAACACACACTCACTAACATACCTCTAGTGTTGGACTGTGGGGTGGAAGGCTGTTTTCATCCACATCAGTGTCTTCACCTTTCAACTTGGAGAGCTCATTACAAACTCTCTTTTGAGAGTAAGACAGCTCGGCCTGCGTTAAAAAAAAACAAAAAAAAAAACACGCAGACTCTTAAAGAGTTTGTAATCACATCAAGATTTTGGATCATGGATACCTGCTGCCCTTTGATTTGACCATTCAACTGCTACTCACCAATCTGCTCTGAACGGCATTTTGTGACTGGCTAAAAGACTTCTGTATATCTTGAAGAAGGGTTTCAGACGTTTGCACCTGAGACTGAAGCACTGACAACTGCAATAGACAAAAACACAGATATCAATAGATAACACTGCTTTGAAAGTAATCATCTGTAGATATGCTATATGTTATATTATATACATTACCAGTCAAACGTTTTGGAACAATAAGATTTTTAATGGTTTTTTTTAGGAAGTCTCTTCTGTTCACCAAGCCTGCATTTATTTCATCCAAAATACAGCAAAAGCAGTAATATTTTGAAATATTTTTACTATTTAAAATAAGTGTTTTCTATTTGAATATATTTTAAAATGTAATTTATTCCTGTGATCAAAGCTACATTTTCAGTATCATTAGTCCAGTCTTCAGTGTCACATGATCCTTCAAACAATCATTTTAATATCCAGATTTTGACTTGAATAGATGAATAGAAAGATGCAAAGATCAGCATTTATCTGAAATAAAAAAGCTTTTGTAACACTAAACACTATACCATTCAAAAGCCTGGAGTCAGTATAATTTTTATTTATTTTATTTTATTTTTATTCATTTGTTATTGATGTTTTAAATGGATCAAATAGATTTCTATTTCAGATTTCTGAACTTTCTATTCATCAAAGAAACCTGAAAAAATTCTATTCAGCTGTTTTCAACATAATAATAATAATAAATGTTTTTTGAGCAGCAAATCAACATATTCGAATGATTTCTGAAGGATCATGTAACACTGAAGACTGGAGTAATGATGCTGAAAATTTAGCTTTGATCACAGGAATAAATTACATTTTAAACTATAATTATAAAATAATAATAAAAGAGAAAACAGTTACTTTAAATAGTAAAAATATTTCAAAATCATACTGTTTTTGATGTACTTTGGATCAAATAAATGCAGGCATGGTTGAGCAGCAGAGACTTCTTTAAAAAAAAAAAAAAAAAAAAAACCTGAATAATCTTACTGTTCAAAAACTTTTGACTGGTAGTGTACTTCCACTCAAAAATTTGGGGTCAGTAAGATTTTTATACATTATTTTATTCAGCACGGATGCATTAAATTGAAGTGAGTGTAAAGACATTTGTTGTGTTTAAAAAAATATATATATTTTAAATAGATGCTGATCTTTTGAACGTTCTACTTATGTACTGTGTCAACGTATCACTGTATGGCTGTTTTCACAAAAATATTAAGCAATGCAACTGTTTCTGGCAGTTTTATGTGGTCTGAGTGACGCAAGACAGGAACTGAGAGTTTCTGTACCTGTTTTTGTGTCTCTGTGCTTTGCACATCCAGTTCTCTCTCCAGCTCAGCTTTCTGCTTTTGAAGTTCTGTCACCTCCTCTTGAAGCTCTATAAGCTAAAAATGCCATGATATCAGATTCAACAAGTTAAGAGATGGTGACATCATGCACTGACATCAGTGACCTCTAATGCACTGATTAACAAACAACAGGCTAAATAAATTTCCATGACGTTTCAAATTGTTTGCGATTACTGGATACTGGACTGCAGTCATGAACAGTGATTTCTAGCTGTTAAATATTCTAGAGACAAGGATAACTAAAAAAAACCCTTCCATTACGTTTTAGTGTTTTGTTCATTTTCATGACTTTTCCACACCTGGCAACTAAAATTTTAACATTTCCTGATGCAATTTTCTATGCTCGTGAGAAATTTGCTACAAAAAAACTAGACTTATGCTGACTTGTGCTTGCAACTTGTCCCAGTCTGCATGCGTGACCAGTCTGTGTCCCGGTGGTGGCAGGTAGATCGCTTCAGGCACCAGTGTCCCTGTGGACACTAGGGAGGCGGTGTCATCTTGAGGGGGTGGACGTCGGGGCAAAGAGGGTGTATCCAGAGAGAAAGACGACAGGGAGGCAGAGTCACAGTGCTGGGGAAAGTAGTCCATCATAAGGCCTGTCGTCTCTGCATCTGACGTCTCTGCCAACAGCTCCAGTGGATCAGAGTCTGACCCTGAGCCCTCATGGTCAGCACCTCGTGGGGGAGGAGAATCACCCTGTGGAGGAGAGGTACCCTCCACCTTCCCTTTTTTAGAGATACCCTGCATGCACAAACAGATGTATTAAATGCAGAAGTGACTGAAACCAAAAGTACAGAAACCGAAAGATCTTTCAAAAAGGGAAACAGACACATACTGTGTCAAAAAAAAACATCTGTACATATGTTTTGGCCTCAGTACTTAGATAACAGAAACACACAAACCTTAGCATCCCGGGGCGAAGCAGCTCTCCTCCACTGTGCTCGTTCTGACTGCAGAACAGATATTCTAGCCTCATACTGAGCAGCTGTTTCTGAGATGAGAGGAAATAAACAGGATGTGATAAATTGGAATCAGTCACACAAGTAATAGTGAAACACATTTCCTGTCGCTTCCAAATCTTTGGGTTAAATTATATTTCATGACATGCAAGTTGGCAAATTAAATGAAACTGCAGCCAACTGAACTTCTGAATTTGAACATACTCCTAAATGCAATGGCTTAACGAACAAGAAAAAAAAAAACGGTTACATTTACACATTTCGCAGAAGATTTTATCCAAAGCAGTTCATTCAGTTCATTCATCAGTGCATTCCCTGGGAATCAAACCCATGAGCATGGCATTGCTAGTGCTATGATCTACTGTTTGAGCCACAGGAATTTGGTTGTTTAGTGGATTGTGATAAGTAAGTGTTGCATATAGGAATGTTGTTGCATTCAGAAAGATCTAGAAAGATCAGAAAGATTAATGCAACCCTAAATACGTCAGCAGACAGAAGTGAATTCTATCACATTTTCATTAAATATAACAAGGTCAAGTGGAAACACATTTCACCCCCACCTTTTATAAGTGAATTAAAGAGGTGTTTACTTGTATAAAGCTTGAGAAAATCGAATTCTTACTCACCGGCTCCTTAAAGATTTGTAATAAGGTATACAGTATAGACAGTTATTTTTAAATTATGCATTTGTGTTTTCATATACTACTCTGTTATCATTTTATTTCATTGGAGGGTATTTTATTTTGCTGCATAACTGAACTTGGTAACTGGATGGAGTTTTGTTAATTGTGGCTAAAAAACATTGTGGAATCAAAACTTGTGGCAAGTGAGTTTGTTATCAATACCCTTTTTATTATGTATAGAAAAATCCAATAAAAACTGCAAGATATAGAAGATGACAAGGTCATAAAATATGTGGACAGATGAATTGTTTACAATAAATCTAATAAAATGCATCCAGAAAAAAGGTCAGTTTTGACTGCAAGCCAAATTGAGAGAAGTTCATTTACAAATATCAAAACTCAAAAATGTCATCATTTACTCTCCCTTATGTTTCAAACCTGTATGCTGAAGAAACTTCATTAAAGTTTCATAAAATTAGTTCATAAGTCTAACTTCGTGTCTGAAATGTTCTGACAGCTTTGTGCGATGAACTGAAATGTATTCATTATTCAATAATAATGAGTTTGGCTGACTTGCAGTGAAGAATTACTATACAGAACACTGAATATACGGCTCACAAATCACATAGTGTCTTTTAAAGTCACTATAACATCAAAACAGACTATTCTTATTTTTTAAGGAATACACATGATTTATAGGGGTGTAACAGTTCACAAAATTCACAGTTAGGTGGGATACGATGCGATACAGTGTCACGTACAGTTCGTTTCCAATACAGCAGAAAGAAAGAAATGCCAGAGAAATTTCCTTGAGTTTTACCCATTTTTTATTTGTTAAAACTAACATCACCAAGTATGACCTTTTTTTTACTTTGAATAATGCAGTCTGCCGAAACACAGTCACAATCTCAGATCAGCGGTAGGAGTTGGATTTAATTTATCATGTGAGGAGAGCGAGTCGAGCTGACGAGTGAGGTCATAAAGACAAGACATTGGTGAAAGATTTAGTTTCGAAACTGAATACAAAAGCGCCTGCTTTAAAATATTTTAGACTTTGCAAGACCTTTTGCCTTTTGCCATTTATCTAAGATGAATTTGAAAGGTTTTTTTTACACTTGTTTCTTATTTATTTGGTTCCACCGTGTTTGCTGATTTTCAGTGTTTTATATTTAAACTCTGTGTAAGTTATTTGTTATTTTATATTAGGCCTATAGCATGGTATATTTGTATTCGTTTCGTAAATAAATGAAACATTCTATGTTTAATATAGGTCCAGATAGCACATGTACGTCTGCAAGATGTCTGTTAAAGATCTCTTGATCTGGAAAGCATCTGCTGTGTACAAACGTCTGACAGACGTCTGTAAGATGTCAGTTTTACATACATTCTAAATCACAAACATCTTAAAGACATCTAATAAGACATCTATTTGACATCTGATAGGAAACGTCCTATAGACATATTGCAGATGAGCAAACATCTTTTAGGTGTAAATGCAAACGTCCCTGTGATGTATGTGTGCTATCAGGGATATTTCACACACTTTAAGCTCTTTTATTTTTCAAACGTAATAGGATTAGTCTGACGAATCGTTCGGTTTGTAATACATACCGAACCAAAGGCCTTGTACCAAACAGTTCAATATGAATACGTGTATCGTTACAGCCCTAATGATTTATCCATGCACATCAGTCTTTTTAAATTCATGTGCCCTCATAACCTTTCATGAAAAACATTAGCCTCCCTTCCCTTTCTTCTCTGATGATGTGTGCAATGGTGTGAAGGAGAGACAATAATCCCTCCCTTTTAACAACTTGTGACTCACATGAGCAACCTGTCACTCCACTTCATCAACTTGTCACTCACAATAAACATTTGACAAAAATCCAATCAGTTCCTCATGGACTAAAACAAAGTCCTATTCAATTTTTTCTCATTAGAGAAGCCATATGTCATATTAAGGAAGAAAAAACAATGACATTTTCTACTTCATGCTAACTTTAACAGGGTTTATTATGGTGTTTTGCACTTTTGTGTACAACATTTCATTGTTGTTATGTTGTACGGAAAGAACTGTTGTTCTCGTTTTGTGTTTGACAGAAAAAAATGTTTGGATGGAATTGACATTTTTTATTTTTGGATGAGCTACTACTCTTTGAAATCATCCTACATCACTGCTGAAGTACCGACCCAGTGTTTACAAAGTGAACATGCAAAGAAGATCAAATGCCCTTTACAAAAAAAAAAAAAAAAAAAAAAAAAAAAAGGTAAAACAGAGATGTAGGACGATTTTGAAGTTGGAGAAGAAAATGAGATGGGAGTTTTTCAACCTACCCTAACTGAGCATGGCATTGCTAGCGCCTATGATCTACTATTTGAGCCACAGGAATTTGGTTGTTTAGTAGATTGTGAAAAGTAAGTGTTGCATATAGGAATGTTGTTGCATTCAGAAAGATCTAGAAAGATCAGAAAGATTAATGCAACCCAGAACAGAGATGTAGGACGATTTTGAAGTTGGAGAAGAAAATGAGATGGGAGTTTTTCAGCCTACCCTAACTGTCTTTAACTGGAATACACAAAGTATGCACAGAGCTAGACAAGATGAGCATTTGAGGTTAAAAAGTATATAAATTGTATTTTTTTTAAGAAAATAACCAATTGTTTTCCTAGATAAGACCCTTCTTCCTGGGCTGAGTCAGTTAGAGCCCTTTGAAGCTGGATTTAAACTGTATTTTGGAAGTTCTCGTGGGCAACATTGAAGTCCACTATTTGGAGAGAAATCCTGAAATGTTTTCCTCAAAAAACATAATTTCTTTACGACTGAAGAAAGAAAGATTTGAACATCTTGGATGACAAGTGGGTGAGTAAATTTTGTGTGTAATTTTTTGTTCTGGAAGTAAATTTCTCATTTAAAAGGGATAGTTCGCCCAATGAAACAATGAAAAACACTTCCTTTAATTACTTACCCTCATGTCATTCCATGTCGTTCTTTGGAACAGAAATTAAGATATTTTTGATGAAATCCAAGAGCTTTCTGACCCTGCATAGACAGCAACACAACTGACACACACGTTCAAGGCCCAAAAAGGTAGTAAGGACATTGTTAAAATAGTCCACGTGACATCAGTGGTTCAACTGTAATGTTATGAAGCTACGAGAATACTTTTTGTGCACAAAGGAAACAAAAATAACAACTTTAATCAACAGTTTCTTCTCTTTCCTGTCAGTCTTCACCAGACGTTCACAAGATCATGATGCGTGAGTGTGGTGCTGCTGACGCAAAAGCCAGCGTTCTGACATTGTACCTCGTTTACAAGCAGAGAATGCATAAGCATGCGTCCGATGGAATGATAAATTGATTCATGGATCGATTCTGCAATTGTCTGAATGCATTAAATGCCATCTGCTGTTAAAAACTAATACTCTTGAGCTTTATAAAACTACGGCTGAATCACTGATGTCACATAGACTATTTTTGTGATGTCTTTACTACCTTTCTGGGCATTGAACATGTCAGTTGTGTTGCTGTCTGTGCAGGGTCAGAGAGCTCTAAGATTTAATCTAAAATATCTTAATTTGTGTTCCGAAGATGAGCGAAGATCTTACGAGTTTGGAGTGACATGAGGGTGAGAAATTAATGACAGAATTTTTATTTTTAGATGAACTATCCCTTTAAGACACATTGTGGCTTTTCTCCACAGAAGTTCCAGGATGAATCAACAATCCTCAACAGACTTGTCCTTTACCTCCCCTTAGGTGACCACACTCCTTCAATCCCTCCCTCCCTCTCACCTCTCAGAGCCTCCTGCAAGGACTGAATCTCCTGATCGCATTGTTTTTGCAGTTCCTGCAGCTCCTCCTGTTTGCTAAACTCGCAGATCCTCGCCACACCCTGCCAGTGCTCCAGCTGAGCTCGACACTCGATTAACTGCGTCTGCAGGTCTGCTTCAGCTTCTCCTGAAAAGAAACACAGAAGGACTTAAGATACTCTTCTAAATGGCCTTGCCCCCCTTTCTCCTGCGTCTTATTTTAAAGACTCGTTTAAAAAGGTACATAATAGGAAAACAGGTGCGTGACACATAAGTGACCCACACGAAAGAGCTCTACTTCATTAACAAGATGGATTTTGCCGTAAGCAGATTAACACTGCTGATTTGATTTGTCCGCATTCAAACCTGATACATGACCTGTCAAACAAATATTGATTCTGGTCCTAAACACCTGTTGATTTGTGCTGCACTGATTTGCTGTTGTTGTTATCAACAGAAAACAAGATTTTCATCAAAGCACGTCCACATTTCTTAAAGCTGTCTGCTCGCTTTATTTCAGAGCTTCGGCACATAATCAGATACGTTTGCACGCAAGCTCAAAATGGTCATTACCTACTAACTAAATCGCAACAATCGCGGAATAATTGTCCAAAATGTGTTTATATCGACACAAAGCCGCATTTTTAGACTGTAGTTTAACATAAACTGGTTGTTCATACCATCTTTCTCCTCGTCATTGCGCGATGTTGTCGTGTCCGAGACTTCCATGGTTTCACGTCATTTGTCTTGATATTTTCCTTTCGTTTCGATATTCTTCCCTTCGCCCGCATCCGTCTTCCTTTTCCTGTGTGGACAGCAGCAGGGCCGGGCTTCGACAAAACTGCACCAAGAGTTCAGGAAACAACTTTCCCCGGTTCAATCCTGCGGATATTACCTAACCATCCTCCCTAGAGCCACACACTTTCGGTTTGTTTCAAAATCTAGTGAGCTGACTACACAGACCGCGCTTTCGTCCCTCATAGGCATCAGCTGACTGAGAATGCTGTCTAGGTAGTCAGCTCACTAGGATTTGAAACAGAGCCGGAGAGGACGTGGACTATCCATGCGGTCTGCGTTGGAGAATATATGCAAATACAAAGCGAGGTGGCTTTGAATATTTTCCAAAGTTTATGGTTAATCGTGCGATTAACAAAAAACGAATGAATAATTAAACACTTGTATAGACACCGCACGTTGTCGGTTACAGACGGTAGGTTTGAAAATTCAGGATATACCCTATGTATAATTGCCATGACAACCATTTTTCCGCAGTATAGTTACTGCGGAGTTATTTTAATTTTAAAATAGCAATAAAACATTTTTTTCAAGTCGCTTTCATATTCTTGTGTCTTATTGTATATTTAACGATTTTTTTAAAAACTATGTTTGAAAATGCGATTGCTGTCAGCGGATAAAAAAATAGATGTTGATGCAGGAAAATAACTCCCACTGTTTTTGACCAATGAATTTGCATGCAATTTTAACAAGCTTTGCGGCCACTTCTGATAAATGAACAAGGATTTGTCATAATCGTTTTGATTCAGAGCAAAAGAATCATTTCCTACAAGTCTGTGAACCAACCGTTCATTACACAGAACCGACTCAAAGGAACGATTCGCCATATCATTGCAAGCTAATTTTACAGTATATACAGATTTAACACAATGGAATTATCAAATATTATGTATACTATGTTAATGTCCGTGATAAATATTATATGTGACCCTAGGCCACAAAACCAGGCATAAGGGATTTATTCATCATCTAAAATCTTAATAAATAAGCTTTCTGATGTATGGTTTAGTAAAAAAAAAAAAAAAAAAATTAAAAATCATAATATTGAGAAAATCTTGAAAATACTGAGAAAAGTTGTCCAAATGAAATTCTTAGCAATACATATTACTAATCAAAAAATAAAATTGATATATTTACAGTAGGAAATTTACAAAATATCTTATTGGAATTTGATCTTTACTCAATACTCTAATGATTTTTGGCATAAATGAAAAAAAATATATAATTTTGAGCCATACAATGTATTTTTGCCTATTGCTACAAATATACCAGTGCTACTTATGACTGGTTTTATCCATGGTCACATTTGGTAAATGATTGATTATTGGCCTGTACCGGGGGCCTTTTCGTAAATGTGGTTAATTTGATTAAAATAATGTTCTAAAATAATAATTTAGAAGTACAGGCCTGACTCTAGAATTTTACTCTACAAATCTGGGCCTAGGACAATAATAGACACATGATCTCAAAAAGTTCAGATTTAAAATCTAAAACAATACAAGTTACAGCAAAACAAAAATCTGAAATATTTTTACATTCAGAACACACACACACACACACATTTGTTTTTGTGAATTGTGGGGACTTTCCCTAGACTTCTATAGATTTTATACTGACCAAACGATATTGTCTATCTCCTAACCCTAACCCTCAGAAAAACATGTTTGCATCGTTACACTTTCATATAAACATCATTTACTATTTTTAATAACTTTTTAACATTGTCAAAAATTTCAGGTTTTACTATCGTTGTGGGGACATTTGGTCCCACACACACACACACGCAACAGATCCCTGGGGAATCTACAAAGAGGATTTGGATGTTAACTTCAGCCTAGTTAGCAATCCTTTGCTTTGGCAGTTTCTGAATAGCAATGAAGCCAAACACACACATACATTTACTATTTTATTATCATAACAGCAATAAGTTGACATAAAAATGTAGGAAACCGTGGTATACAAAAGCAAGCTTCAATATTTCTGTTAAAATTGACCATGGCGTGAATAAACACCAGAAGTTGTTAGAATCCACAGGCTTCTCATTCCTCAGTTGTTATAGTAATTTACCATACAATACAGAGTATTATATAGCAACATACATAGCAAAGAAAAGGAGGATGACTTTAAAACCTGCTATTGTGTAACAGTAGGATATTTTAATTCATTAATTGCAATTTAACCTTTACAGTACCAATGAGACTAAAAAAATAAAAAACAGTATTGGTCCACAGCTCCATTATTATTTAGTGCTGAAAACAGAGCTTACACAAACAGTAGTGTGTAACTAAGCGCTCACAAAATAGCTTATCTGCGTCTGCTACATTACAGGAATGATTAGATGCCGTTTAGTGGTACTTCTGGGTGCTGTATTCATCCTATCCAGATCTTCAAAGTCTATATTTCCTCTCAGTTCATGTCCTGATCACCTACACTCTGACGCAGATACTCCTCATAAAGATTTTTCTGCATAAACACACAAGGCATTCATTAGTCGAGTCCATCATCACTAGCTGTCTTTAGATGCATCAACACAACACAAATGCACACTATACCTTTTTGGTCTTCACTACCTCCTGGACATACTCCAGTTTTTCTTGAAGCTGTCTCTTTTCCTTCCCAGAGAATGTTGGTTTGGTCCTAAAAAATGCAAAAAAAGATGTTTAGCAAAATGCTGGAGCTTGTCCTTTTCAAACAATTAAAGTATATGGCATAAAGGGGCATAAATTAAAATCACTAATCTTCCCCTCCACTGCAGGTAAGTAAATGTAAAAAAATAAATAAAGTCCACAAAACTGCAAAAATATTCACTGCTGTAGGAAATTAAATACACAGCTAAGCAAATTAGACTTTCCTCTACAAAATGCACTAATCTTCCCCTCTGCTGCAGGAAATAAGTAAATCAGTAAAATAAAAATAGCTAGTACATTTGAATTTTTAAATCTGAATTTTGTGCTACATTCTTAGAGTTCTGAACTAGGAGGAAGTCTTTTTTCATATAATTATTTACTAATCTTTCCCTGCAGTTCTAAAAAGATTGCTAATAATAATAATAATAATAATAATAATAATAATAATAATAATAATAAAAATAAAGGTCTTAAAAAAAAACAAAACTGTATTTTGGACCTTCAGTGTGAACATTATAGAAAATATCTCCTGTAGTGCTCACTGGAAAAAAGCCAAACTTTAGAATGATAAATGTTGAGTAAATGACAATTCTGATTTCTTGCTGAAAAAGAAACAACTACTACGCATGTAAAGTTGCTCGCACCTGAAAGAAAAGCGAGCAAGGAGGATAAAGATGAATGACAACAGCACCAGTCCAGCACAACTGTACAGCTGCACTTCCCCTGAAAGCGATTCAAATGCCTTCACTGCAGGAACCTGAACAGACAAACCCACACTTACATCAGTATCTACAATGAATCCCTCACACACATACACATAAATGCATATACAGTACATACCACATATAGCGTGAGGGCCTCTATGCCACTGTTACCCAGCATGAGTTCCAGTATTTCTTTGGAGAGGCTGCCAAGCACCAGGGTGACGAGCAGCAGCAGGGGCACAGTGAACCCCAGCATGCCTAACAAACAGCCCTTAAAACGTGATCGACGGTTCTCTATACTGACCTGCCTATGGAGAATTTAACACATTCACAGACATTCACAATCTAGGCATTTGCCTATACAATATGTATGAATAAGGATGTACTACCTGTCATTATTAAGTGTCTCAGTGGCAGTCTCGGTGATAAGGTTGCAGTCCTTCTCCAGTGAGTTAAGCGTGTTCTGCACAGTCTGGTTAATGGTCTTCTCTATAGTTCGACACACCTCCTCAATCTGATTGACACATCGACTGGGCTGATGGTGAGGAAAGACATTTCAGTATTCTTTACTTACAAAGAAAATTGTTGCATTTATAGTAAGGAACTGAAAGAATGGGGTAGCACCTTATTAGGGTTGGGAACATAGATGGTGGGCATATCGAAGCCACACTTGTTGAGACCTGGACGCTTACAAAGCTCCTGCACAATCTGCATCATAACTCTCTGAAAATACCAATAACAAAGCAATGTAACATAATACAACGTTACTCAACAGTCAAACAAAGAGCATTTGTCTTTAAAGATCTTGTGCTTTATGGGTTCTTAAAACATCCACATAAACATTGTCAAACTGCTTGAAGTCAGTTTAATACTGATAATGTATACTTTTTTATTGCTTAATTACATAAGCAAGGACCCAAAAACTAATCAAAACCGACAGTAAAGTCAGCTACAATGTTACAAAAACCTTTTTTTTTTTATTATTCTACTCCACAAAAATATGAATCAGTTTAAATTATCATTGAATACATTATTTTTTTTAATTTATTAATATTATTAATCAGATTTTTTTTGGATGGCTGTTCACATTTTAGTTTAACATGTGGCCAATATCAGATTTCTAGTGTGAACAGATCGTGGTTCTACAGAGCCCTGCACATGACACATCGTGGGCACGATTTATTAATTCCCTTGATTTACTAAATCATGCGCACAATTTACTAATTCATTCCCTCCTTTAGAATAATTCATGCACTCGTTCTAGGTAAATCGTCTGCACAAAATAATTAGTTGTACTTCCTGTCCGCATATGCATTTTCATAAACATGTCATGTCATGTCATGTCATGTCATGTCAGATTTGGGCCACATTTGCCTACAGTGAGCATGTAGCCTTTTCAATTTCAATTTGTGCCACTTCCATACGTGATACTAAATTCGATACAGGTCATGTTTTGCAATGCGACTGCAGTGTGAACGGTCATGTGACTTTTACATCACTCTAGATCAACATTCATCATAATTCCGCACTGACGGGAGACACCTCAAAGATTTTACATACCCTAAGTTATCAAGATCAAGTTGTGAATGGTAATCAGTGGAAATGTGATGTGACAGAACTCACAAGTATTTCAGTGACAACTCTATATATCAGCAAAACATGAGGGCTCATATCATGAAAGTTTCAAAACTTTGCTGTCTTTTGTCACATCCTTGTCTGTATTTTTCATATTGCCTGTGCATAATTTTGCTAGCTTCTGTGGCAGATTACACGATAAATAAATGCATAATTGCTTACTTTATGCCATCCGTGTATACTCCTGAATGACAGCATGCTGCACAAATGTTTCCAAGTCCACAGTTTTTATGCAGAAATAGGCTTTTTTTCCACTGTTGCTTTTCAACTCTTGAAGCAACCCCACTAATGTGATATTTACCCCTGGGAACGTGTTTTAGCTAGTTTTGGATTTTTTGTTAATTTTGTTCTGAAAACCTGGCAACCCTGTTCATATTGTTTGTTTGCGTATGCGGGTCAGTTCAGAACCACAGTCTTGTTCAGCTTCACTGAAAATCTGATACTGGCCACATTTAAATCAAAAATGTGAAAAGCTACACACAATCTGATCCGAGCAAAAATTGGAATTGAGCACTAAGGCTCACAATGTGAACGTAGCCTAAAAGGCTACTCTGAACGGCAGCGTACATGCAAAGTAAAATTTATAACTGCGAACATAAGCGTGTATAAGAGTATTTTACTTGTCGATCAGACTCTCCTCCAGCCTCGTCTGCTTTACTGAGATAAAACCGGAGACGGTCCCCTTGCTTCTCATTCAGTTTCTCTACAATGTTGAGTGTGCGCTTGCATAAAGCCTGTCCCATTGGGTCAAAGAAGACCAGGATCAGATCACAGAGCTCACCTAGTGTAGACAAGCAGAATCAGAATACAGAGACACTTATTAGGATTACAAACAGACTAAATTCAGACCTAAAATCAACATTACAACAATACCAACTCCAGAACACACACAAAACTTTAAGACAAACACACACCGAGCCACAGAATAGCCTGGTCCACGTCAAAGGGGTACTTCATATCTCCATCCACCAGACCAGGAGTGTCAACAAAGGTCACCAAGCTGAAACGTTTCTGCCGTGAAGTACAAATCTCAGTGCTGAGGTATTCTGACACCCCTGAAATTGAGAGAAAGTTACATTTTAGACAGCTTCAATATGCTTGGAGCTCTTTTTTGTGCAGTTCATCAACAAACCTTTAAACTCCTGCAGAGGTTTGAAATGGGGATAGAGATGGAGCGTCGCATTACCCTAAAACCAAGACGACAGTTGTTACATAATAAAAAGAGAAAGATCTTTATATCAATGATGCCAAATTCATGCCCAAATCACATCACAAAACTTTAATGCAACACGTATGGGGTCATACTTACCGTAAGCGATTCCCTCTTTCGCCCACTTGTAACAAAGCTGAAGCCCTGTGTCTCTATAGCGACTCCTGTTCTTTGGATATGCTCCTCCACATACCTGCAAAGCAATAAACGCACGGGTTACTGTTTGAACTTTAATTGTTCTGACTTTATCAGTCTAACACAAACAGCAATCTGAGTGCATGGCTGTAGTGAGTTTCAGGTCGGTATATTAGCCTACCAATTGATAAAGCTGCTCTTTCCAGCTGAGTGGTTGCCCATCAACATCACAGTTATCTTTTTCCGGGGAGGCAGTAAGGTCACCCCAACACTCTGAGCGATTGTTATCAGTCCTACAGGACAAAGGCATAAGTCGTTAGACAAACTAGACTGAAGGTGTGAGGGGGTGAGTAAACTTCAGATTCAGTGAGTTACAGAATATAATTTTGTGTGAACTATCCTGTGACGTCACCGACTGAGTGACAATCACAGCAAAGAAGAAAACTTTATACAATTTAAACCTAAAGCACTAAGAATAAATCTTACGTTCTGCATCGCTTGGAGTACACAGTAACGAATTAAACTGTAAATGTAATGACTGCACAGTAGTGAAAACAAACAGGTGAAATGCCTTAAGTGCATATTTGACATACCAACCGGCATTTTAGCTCACCGGCTACTGTTAGCACCTCCTATCCACGCCTAAACAGGTCTAATACCTTACTAAACCAAGTAAATGAATGAGAATGTAGTCGTTTCTAAAGGGAACGGGTTCTTACCGCTATCCGGATCGATGTACATCTGATGGCAGTCCCGTAAGATGCGCTCGTCGCAGGACACATTGCCAGATATTGAGTCGGCATTTGCAGCACTCCTGCTTTTGATTTTCCCGGACATCGTGATGTAAATTTACGGGCTGTAATAAAGCAGCTTTAGTTTTATCACCTACAAAGTAATAGCCACTGGTGAGATAGTATGAAAAGAATGAACTGAAACACAATATTACTTACATCCAAAATGAAGTTCAAATCGCCCCGGTCTGCTGGGTAACGCTGGCCACGTCACCGATGTGCGCAAAGAGTAGTGGGAGTTGTAGTCTGTATTATTACGTTTATTTACGTCGTCTGATAATTAGGGCAGAAAAGCTGCCTCTTGTTTCCGCCTAGTTTGTTTATAAACCACGTGGTCTATAGAGCATTATGTAACCATTAATCATTTTTGGGTGTTGGGCTTTTGCACAGCGCCATTAATTCACTTGATTAAAAGAAACTGAATTTAATAAAGCGTGTCAGCGTTATCATATTTAAAGGTATAGTTCAACCAAAAATGAAAATTCTGTCATTAATTACTCACCCTCATGTCAGTTCATCTTTGTTCATTAGAACACAAATTAAGCTATTTTTGATCAAAAACGAATAGCTTTCTGACCCTGCATAGACAGCATCGCATCGCAATGTTCAAGACACTGAAAAGTAGTAAGTACGTCGTTAAAAACAGTCCATTTCAGTTGCGTTGCCGTCTGTGCAGGGTCAGAAAGCTCCTGGATTTCACCAAAAATATCTTAATTTGTGTTCTGAAGATGAACAAAGTCTTACGGGTCTTAGGGTGAAAAATTAATGACAGTATTTACATTTGTGGGTGAACTATTCTTTTAAAGCAGAAGTCCACTTCCAAAACAAAGATTCACATAAAATGTACTCACCCCCTTGTCATCCAAGATGTTCATGTCTTTCTTTCTTTAGTCGTAAAGAAATTGTTTTTTTGAGGAAAACATTTCTGTACTTTTCTCCATATAATGGACTGATGTGGTGGCCCGATTTTGAACTTCCAAAATGCAGTTTAAATGCGGCTTCAAACGATCCCAGCCGAGAAAGAAGAGTCTTATCTAGCAAAACGCATGGTTATTTTCATAAAAATAACACAATTTATATACTTTTTAATATCACCCACTGGTTTTGTCTTGCTCTTCCTGACCTCTGTTTTTTTCCAGTTCATGACAGTTAGGGTATGTCGAAAAACTCCCATCTCATGTTCTCCCTCAACTACAGAATCGTCCTATATGGCTGTTTTACCTTTTTGTTTAAGGATGTTTGATCTTCTTTTGCATGTTCACTTTGCAAAGACTGGGTCAGTACTTCTGCAGCGATGTAGGATGACTTTGAAATGATTTTTGAAATTGAGGGAGAAAATACGATTGCAGATTTCCGACATAACCTAACTGTCTTGAGCCAGAATACACAGAGTTCAGGGAGAGCAAGACAAGATGAGCGTTTGAGATTAAAAAGTATTTAAATTGTATTTTTTTTAATGAAAATAACCAATCGTTTCGCTAGATAAGACAGTTTACAGTCTTGCAGTTTGCAGTTTACAACTGCATTTGGAATCATTTGAAGCCGATTTAAACTACATTTTGGAAGTTCAAAATCAGGGCACCATATCAGTCCAAAAAATTCCTGAAAGGTTTTCCTCAAAAAAAAAAAAAATTCTTTACAACTGAAGAAAGAAAGACATGAACATCTTGGAAGGAGGGGAGTACATTATATGCGAATCTTTGTTTTGGAAGTGGACTTCTCCTTTAAGATCAAGATGTCCATTTATATTTTCCATGTTTACTCTTGACCAGCGTTATACACTGTACTTTATTTATAATGCATCATTTTAACATATAAAGAAAATTAGAAAGTACACTACTTACTAACCAAATTTCAAAGAAGCTAAAACAAAAAAATAGCATGACAGCCGTTTTCATTTACCCCATACTTTAATGTAAAGAATTCAGGTTAATGTAATACACTTTAATGGTTTAGCATTTAAAGAAATATTTGCTACACAATCATAAACACATTTACATGTCTGCTCTAACATGATCAGATCAACATCCCTGTACATGCTGCTCAATGTTAGACTACACTTAGAACATTCCTCATAGACAATGCAAGAAACAAGACAAACATAAAATTAATATCCCAATTACATCTTACAAGCTGTAATCAAAGGGTCTTAAGAATGTCAGTCAACTCTGGACAATTTTACAGCAACAAGCCTGCTGTTCACTCACACAAACACACACAAACTTATGAGCAGATGTTCATTTGTTGGGATTCCTCAGTGACTTGGTAAAGTAAAAGATGAATTCAACCAAAATGACTGAATTTGGAGGCATGAATCATCCTTTATGCAAACTCTCTCACATACACACATATTGCACATGATCCACTCAAAGCCACACACACACACAGTAAAACAATTTTACTTGCACTACCTCGTTCACAAAAACCTCGTTCTTTAAAGTAAAAATGAATTGAATAAAAAGGCATTGGATCTCTGCATTTTGATCATGCATTGTCCAAACCTCATGAATTGCACTTAAATGGGAGAATTTGAGGGCTTATGTCAAAATCCCAACAAAAATCAAGAATTCTTTGAAACTGGATTTAAGTGGTTGATAATTGTAGCACAGTTTCTTTCAAGCATGCCTTACACACAAGCACACCTCCAAATACGTATAAAAGACACAAACACACACACACACACACACACACACACACACACACACACACACACATCACCCAAGACTCCCCCCTCTGAAAAACTGGTGCATTGGGATACAAGTGTGAAAAAAGGTGCTCACAATAGTAAATGTAATCATAGATGGATATACATATATATATATAAAAAAGAAAGCATATCTCATGACGTTCTTGGAGAAGCTGCAAGCGGTGACAGCGAGTTAAAGCAAAGGGTGACAGCTTCAGTCCCAGCCATTATCCTTAATCATGTGAGATAATTCAATAATAAACTTCCCCTCCTTATACTTCTGACTTAACTCGAATGCCTGCTCCTGCAGAGGAAAGGAGAAAGGGAAAAAATTAAACGGTGTTCGGACTGCAGGGTAATGATGTAAATAAAGCCATAAAAACAAAGCATGCATACATATTTCCAGCCCAGTGTGGTGTGGCAATTTTCGCAGTAAATATCAGCTACAGCATGAAGACCGGTCAGCAGCAGCCTTTCTTCTGCTGGGCCACAACCCACATTCACCCTGAAATCACAAAATGACAGTTAAACCAACTATTTCTTCCATCACAATGTAATTCAAGCTCTGAGATTTTTTCCAGAAGTGATACTCACACAGAATTGAACAGGTAGGCACGTCCTTGGCTGCCTTGAAACGACTGAAAACAGACAGACATGCGAGTCTTTAATGCAAACAGCATCACAATTCACAGATCCAGCTGTAAATGTGCCACAAAGGAACCCTCACCTTAGAAATTAGGTCATCGTGGTTGGCCAGGTGTGCACGGCAGTGGACGCAGCTGTAGCGGCGGTGACAGGAGTCCAGATAGGCCTGGAAAGTTTTGGCCTTGGTCTGCTTCACCATGTCTTTGAAGAACACACACAAACAAAAAGTGTCAGATCATATCTGCAAGGATAACATGCCTACTCATGTCTAAATATGACCATGAAAACTTGAGGGAAAGGCTACAAAGCAGCCAAAACAGCTCTTAGTGGGGTTGCCAAATGCGTAGTTAGAAAGCATGGCATTGACATCATCAGCTATTAATGTTGCGATTTTCAAAGCAGACTAAATGCTTTGAGATTTTATGCATGCTGGACGTGACATTTGCAGCAATCTTTTCATGCGTTTAATGTCACTGCAAATCTTGTATCCTGTTTTAGAGATATAACAGGAAAAAAGAAAACATCCACATGACCTACTTTGCTTGGCTGCCCACACTGTAGTTACCCCATATATGGCATGCCAGGCACGAGGGTAAACAGAGGTGAGAGGTAATGAATAACTAAAGCATGCTGTAATAAATAACAGCTTCGCTGGTTATAACAGATTTGAAAAGTTACTAAATTGCCGCAGACATGCTCACGATTCTAGTTTCGGTTCATACGGACTATAATGTTACAGCATGGACCACAATGCAGCTGGAAAATCGTAAACGAATCGTTCGTATGAATCGGGTGCTTTCAACGATTCGGTTGAACCGGTGTACAAAACCGATTCGTGATTTGGAGTATTGAGGATTTGACTGATGGAAGCAAAAAATAAAATTTATAAATAGCAAATAATGTTACAAATCTTACCGTAAACTAGTTTACTCCACTGCATGTTAATTTTAGCAACAAATAAACGTGATGACATTGTATTATAGCGTGCTAAAGATTCTTCAGCCAAGATATGTCAATTCATTTTAGTATTATTTAAAAGTAAATTTGAATTACTGTTTTATAGGAACTAATCTACGATAATAACATCCTTAGTATGCCAAATAAACAAACTTAAAAACGTTAAGTTAATGTCACAGCTTAAAATAACCGCCAAACCTTTTTCTGAAATGAACTGTTCGAAAGAACCGATTCGCGGAATTGAATCATTTCCCCCTTCATTACTAAAGAATAGCACTAACAAACGCGGCTAGTTGCACGTATGCCAGTCACCTAAAAATTCACGTTTTGAACTAACACTCTCGTTACATATACAAGTAAAAATTTCACCATAGTATAAAGACTCTAAAACCATGAGTAGAGCCGTTTTAACATTAAAACTGCTTCTAGCCTCCTCGCTCCATTTGACATGCTAACGTATGTAATAATGAAAATGGACTCACCTAAAATATAAAATATGATTTCTTCAAGACAAACGCTGCTCGCAGTATTGTCGCCAGAAGAAAAGCGTGCTCAACTCAACGACATGAAGCCCGAGCGCACTCAACCAAACAAACAAGCGGCACGCTGCGCTTTTCCTACAATTCCCTCCTTTGTGTCCCTCCTGTCGACCCGCTCTAATGCCCAAACCGTATGATATCAACCGAAAGCTTCGTAATTTCCAAATTTCAAGCAAGCCACGGCGCTCGATATGTCGCAAGCGAATATAATCCGTAGATTTGTTTACTGTATTTCGTGAGGAAGTTTCTTATACGTCATGTGGCGCAAAACAAACCGCAGCTGACCAATCAGGGACCAGACGGAGACGTCTGGAATATAGGTCAGCCAATCAGACGCGCTCTTCCCGTGCGTTTGAAGTCACCTGAACTTTACAGTTGCGTCAAAACGTAACAGCGAGCAAAAACAACAAAGCCCTCGTGTTCTGATTATCTTCGTCTTATCGTTTCTTTAGAAGTGGAGGGTGTGTGTCCTCTGGTTGTTTGCATGTTAGTTAAGTCACGCAGGCGGCTTGAAAATTAACTATAAAATGAAAGCCGGTTTGGTTCTGTAAGACATCAAATGTTACACTGAAAGACGATGCATTTTTGTATCTACAGAAGATTCAGGCTTTGTAGTCAGCTGGTTCCCTGTTGAGTACAGCTGACGGACTTTGCACGGCCTCTCGAAGTTGGATAATGTTTGTTTGCAAACATAAGTAGGGAGGCGCTAAACTGACACAGACTGAAAACCACAACAAACGCAGTGAACATGGTGGGATAATAATGTAGGGAGCAAAGAAAACAATCCACTTGTGAAATATATGAATTCTGTTTATTTTCTAGGTGTGTTCATACTTAAATGTCTCATGCCATAAACTAAGTTTCATGTGAGTACTATGCCAGTGCTGATAAGGTAATAATGGTATTGATATAAACTTGTCTGTATGTTTAAAGGCAAACAGCTTTTGTACAGCGTGTGTTTGACTAGACAAGGCTGAAGTACATTGTGTGTTTTTGTTTGATCATGTGTCTTGCTTGTGCCTTCTTATATAGTTTGACAAAAGGGTGGGATAATCAGACATGACGCCTGTTGCTCCTGCAGCAAAAGCAGCCTCAATATCCTCTTCTTCGTTACACACAAAGAGATGAATCTAAAGAGAGAAGGAGAAAGGAAGAACATTTTGTTTTTACTTTTGAAGCATGTAGGTACACACAATCTGTTTCCTAAAGGAAGTTGACCCAAAAATGAAGATTTCCAGAACATTTACTCACTCTCAGCCCATCCAAGATGATGTAGATGCAGTTTGTTTCTTCATCCGAATAGATTTGGAGAAATTTAGCTCTAGCTCACCAACGGATCCTCTGCAGTGAATGGGTGCCGTCAGAATAACAGCTGATAAAAACATTACATTAACCTATATGGTTCCAGTCCATCAGTTAAAGTTTTGTGAAGTGAGAAGCTGTTTGTTTGTAAGAAAAAAATTCAAACATTTAAACAGTTCTTGATCTGTGCATATTTCTCTCTTGATTTAAACACAATGGCCTTTTCACTGAACAAAGAAGTAATGGATAGAAGACTCAAATGTTAGCCAGATGCAACAGCTTCTAAATAATGGATTTGTTTCTTACATGGCTTTTTGGTTCACAAGACGTTAACTGATAGAGTGGAGTTGGAGTTGTGTGGATTATTGTGCTGTTTTTATCAGCTGTTTGGACTCTCATTCTGACGGCACCCATTCACTGCAAAGGATCCATTGGTGAGCAAGTGATGCTCCAAATTTGTTCTGATGAATAAACAAAAGCTACAGTTTGGATGACCTGAGAGTGAGTACATTTTCAGCAAATTTATACCTATAAAGCATTACTTCATTTTCCGAATAAAACTTTTCTGATAATTTACTCACCCCCATGTCATCCACGATGTCCATGACTTTCTTTCTTCAGTTGCAAAGAAATTAAATTTTTTGAGGAAAACATTCCAAGATTTTTTTCTCTATATAGTGTACTTCGAAGGTGGCCAGCGGTTGGTGGCATTTGTAGTTAAAAAGTATAGAATTTTCTTTTTTAGAAAATGACCTATTGTTTCGTTAGATAGGACTTTATTTCTTGGCTGAAGCCGCACTGAAACTGCAATTTGGACTTTCAACCTGTTGATCCCCATTGAAGTCCTCTATATGGAGAAAAATCCTGGAATGTTTTCCTCAAAAAAACTTAATTTATTTATGACTGAAGAAAGACATGAACATTTTGGATGACTTGTGGGTGAGTAAATTATCAGGAAATGTCTATTCTGGAAGTGAACTAATCCTTTAATAACACAAAAACCTGATATAGCATGGCCACAGACCTGAATTCCTCGGTCTGTGAGGTGCTTGAACATTCCTTTTCTCAAAGTTATCCTGACAGAGAAAGATGTAAAACACAGAAAACCATTTCAATAAAATGTTAAAAGGTTAAACAAAAGGATAGTAATCATACTACTATTACAATAAGTTACCTTTCAATTAAAGAGGTGACCAGGCTGCTTCTCAAAATCCACATTTCAGGTATGTATTCTCTGTAGGAAAGAGATTAGTTCAAATGCATTTGAGTGACTACCATGCACATAACATAGGATGGAAATATTTGGTCTGTACAGACCTGTTTATGATTTGTGGCATGTAGAACTGGAGGAAACTCTCTCCGAGGGGAACAAATGGCAGAAGGCCGGTGTAGTAAAGCAGGAGCAGCTGTAAACCCCGCTTTACAGTGAACATGTAGGGCATGGAGGAGTTCTGCATTGGAAAAAAAAGGAGACAGAGCTAAAGTATGTGGGCGACTTATTATTGAAACAAAAGAGGTATAGTGGGATAAATGCAAACGCACTGTTTTGCGACAATTTTTCATGATGGTGGAGTCAACAGAGGCCCAAACTGATGTGCCCTCTCTGTTGTATTTCTTCACAAGATCAGAAATCTGAAAAAGATAGTACATATAGTATTACTGAGGATAAAAGAACAAAGAGGGAGGCTTTGAAGGTGTTTAAGTGAACACTGAGTATGATTATCACTCTCTTGCCTTCTCAATCAGCACCCTGTTATTCTCTTTCACTTCGATGTTTACAGCTGTGTGTGGAAATTTGCGGAAAACATCCTCTAATAATGCAATTTTTCTATCTGAGCCAGTGCTGAAGTGGCCTGTGCAAAAGGATTTAAAACATGTAGAATCATTATACAATAATAAAGATGTTAATATGTGTTTGCAGTTTCAGTGGTGAAAACACACACCTGCCTTAAAGGTCACCTCAAGTGTCTCTTTATAAGGCGGCAACTCCTGAAAAAAAAATATTATGGTATAATTATGAATAAATAAGACATTTATTAATAACCAAAACCTGTGGTTTATAAACATTAGCATTCAGAAGTTTTTGGTCTGTAAGATTTTTTTAATGTTTTCAAAAGAAGTCTGCATTTATTTGACCAAAATACAGTGAAACAATAATATTGTTAAATGTTATTTTAAATAACTGTTTTATTTGAATGTATTTTAAAATGTAATTTATTACTGTGATGCCCTAGTGAAAATGAATATACTAAAATGTATTTGAAATCCTTATTATACTACAAATATGTTTACATATTATGTACTTAATAAAAATCCCCTGCAATTGTATTTTTACTATACTGATATATTTACAGCTAAATTGGAACAACAAATTTTGCACTTAAATTGTGTGGAAATAGTGCTGAAGTCCAACTAAAGGTGTACTTAAGTATATTTAATTGTGCTAAAGTGGCATTTTCCAAGTATATTTAGGTGCACTTTAAATATTTTGCATTTGAAGACTGATAGTATTTAAACTATATACACTACCGTTCAAAAGTTTGGGGTCAGTAAGACTTGTAATAGTCTTTAAAGAAGTCTCTTATGCTCATCAAGGCTGCATTTATTTGATTAAAAATATAGAAAAAAACAGTAATATTGCAAAATGTTTTTACAATATAAAATAATGTTTTTTATTTTAACATACTTTAAAATAGAATTTATTCCTGTGATGAAAAGCTGAATTTTTATCAGCTGTTACTCCAGTCTTAAGTGTCACATGATCCTTCAGAAATCATTCTAATATGCAGATTTATTATTAGAATGATCAATGTTGGATAATATCAACAGTTGTGCTGCCAAATATTTTTTGGAACCTGTGATTTTTTTTTTCAGGATTCTTTCATGAATAACAAGTTTAAAAAGTGTTTATTCAAAATATAAATATTTTATAACTATGTAAATTATTTATTATTAACTTTTAATAAACATTTAATTATTAACTTAATACATCCTTGGTGAATAAAAGTATTCATTTCTTAAAAAAAAAAAAAAAAAAAAACAATAAAAATGTACTGACCCCAAACTTTTGAACGGTAGTATATATATATATATATATATATATATATATACAATCCTTATCAACAGTGACATTAAAACACATTTTAGGCTTAATATTAAGAAATGTGCATTGTGCTCAAGTAGTACTTCAAATTAAGTTTAATTACAATTTTTATAGCAGTAAGTTTTAAGCAATACATCAGTAAATATGTTAATAGACCTGAACTATACGTAGTATAAAATAAATGTATTTTAAATCTATTACTGAATTTTCAGCATCATTACTCCAGTCTTCAGCATCACATGATGAAGATCCTTCAGAAATCATACTGATATGCTGCTCAAGAAATATTGTTTATTATTATCAATGTTAAAAACAGTCGTTCTGCTTGGAAACCATGATTAATTGTTTTCTTTGATAAATAGTAAGTAGTTAAGTGAAACAGAAAACATTTGGAATTAATTGTTGCGGAATAAAAGTATTATTTCTTACAAAAATAAATAAATCTGAACGCAAAGTTTTGTGTAGGTCCACATGGAAACTATATAATTTTGTTCACTGTGCATTTTTTTTATAATGCTAAAAATGTAATTCAAGAACTGTTGGTAATAGAGCAGGTAGAGCTGCACAGTATATCAGGACAACATGTTAACCTTGACCCCTGACCTCCAGGTTTAAGGAGGAAATGTTGATATCCTGCCCAGTCTGTCGCAGGAGGTTCTCATCATGTGACACGACCACATGACCATCTTTAGTCAAGTGACAGTCGATTTCCAGCATCTCTGTGCCCACTTCAACAGCACTGAAAGGAAAAGAGGTATTTTGGACAGAGGGGGTAGAAGTTTTCAGTGAATAAATGTCATGTGCTGTATTACTTTAAATGACTTGAAATATAATTAATGAGTAGTATGAACCATTTTAATGATACTATTATGATGGGTTTTTTTGTAATTGTGAACAATTTTGCTCATTCACTTTTATTAATTAAAGGGTTAGTTCACCCAAATATGAAAATTCTGTCATCAGTTACTCACCTTAATGTCACTCCAAACCCATAAGACCTTTGTTAATCTTCAAAACACAATTTCTTTTGATGAAATCCGGGAGCTTTCTTTCCCTCTGTAGCAGGGGTGGGGAACGTTGATCCTGGAGGGAGGGCCAGTGTCCCTTCAGAGTTTAGACTTTTCAGGGTTGGAGCAAAACTCTGCAGGGACACCAGCCCTCCAGGATCAAGGTTCCCCACCCTTGCTCTATAGACAGCGAGGGAACTACCACGTTCAAGGAAAGTAAGTATATTGTTAAAATAGTCCACGTGACATCAGTGGTTCAATACTTTATGTGTGCAAAGAAAACAAAAATTCTTCTGAATAAAATAGTGGTTTTTTTTGTTTGTTTTTGCGCACAAAATGTATTCTCGAAGCTTTATATAATTACGGTTGAACAACTGATGTCACATGAACTACTTTAACGATGTCCTTACTACCTTTCTGGGTCTTGAACATGTCAGTTGTGTGTCTATGCAGGGTCAGAAACCTCTCAGATTTCCTCAAAAATATCTTAATTTGTGCTCTGAAGATGAACAAAGGTCTTACGGGGTTGGAACAACATAATGGTGAGGGTGGCCAAATTCACATTTTGTATAATATATGTATATATTCAGATTGAAATGACTGAAACAGGGTGTGTTACTTTTAGGGAGACACATTCCCCTAAAAGGACTGTGAAAACAAAATTGTGATTAGATGGACTGCCCAGTCATACAAATTTATAAGCTGATACTGATCTGCTGTTTATGCTCAAAGGCTCTGAAGAACTGATCTGAGACCAGCTGATCTGAGACTCACTGTGTAAAGGCCTCCATAGTGTTCTCAATCCTTTCACCACAGCCTGAAGACAGAGAGCAAAAGGTCAGAAAATGTGGGCCAACACTCATAGACACACAAACATAAAAATTCCTCAAACAGTTAATCACTCAGTCAGTCACATATTAACCAGCTTTATATACAAACACCACGGGGAAAACATTAACACATGCCATTCAAACACAGATTTATCTAACACTGTTCATTGACAGTTTTATGGAATAGTCAGAAGATTTCCTTATATAATAGATTGCTAAAAATATACATTTCATTTAATAGCATAATCTATTGTAAATCATAATGTTCAATAACTTAAAATGTTGTATGATAGCTCTATCACTTAAAAAGACTTTGGCTGTGACCTGCACAGAGCAACAAGTGCAGATGATGATTTCATAATGATTTAATATTAATCTTCATCATTATTACAATTCATTAGGTTTAATGTGTTTTTAATTTTTTAAAGGCGTGAAGCCCAATCCCCAGACATGAGCTGGTTATTGACTCAGATCAGATACAGTACCTCCCCTATGAGAGATGTGGGTGCAGTGGAAGGCTGTCCGCTTCTTCTTGTGCAGAATATGAGGGTTCTTCAGAAAGTACAGTGACGTGAGAGCGTAGCCCCCTACTGCTGGGAGCAGGTAGTACAGGTAGCCTGCCATAATGCCCACTACAAGGGGCCCTGAGATCAGCAGGTGAATGCAGAAACAGAAATCGGATCTTTGAAGAAAAAGTTACATTTTATAATTACGTACTATTTTCTTTTAATTTTAAAATAAAAATGTAATATTATACAATAATGACGTAACATTAAATAAATTATAAAAACGTATTGTATATACATAGGCAAAGGAAAGGTGTAATAAAAATATGTATTTTGAATATTGTGAAATATTTCTGTTAATATAACATACGAATGTTAATATTATATAATAATAACATTAAATACATTGTAAAAAGTATTATATGTGCATATTAAAGGAAAAGTGCAATATCTATCTAAACACACATAAAATATTTAAAATACAATAAAGGTTATTAGAGTATGTTTTACAAAAATATACCATTTTAATTCTTTCTGCTTCAAAATTTCATGTTTAATTCAATGGGTTTCTTGATGTTTCTTTATTTGTATTTTTGTAAAATAAATAAATTACTAAATAAATAAATAAAAACAAAGTAAATAAAGATTATTTGAGTATATTTAAAAAAATAAAAAAATAAGTCTTTATACTATAAAATTTCATGTTTAATTCAGTGTGTTTCTTGATGTTTCTTCATCTGTATTTTTGTGAAAACAACAAATAAATAAAAAAATAATTAACCCTTGCAGACCTGAATTTTTTTCACTGGACAAAAAAAAAATTTGTCCTCTTGATATTTGCTCTTCTCCAACATATAAATGAGTCTAAAAAAAAGATTTGTGCAAACTTATTTTTTATTAGATTTTTCTCACGTCCACTACAGTGGACGCCAGGACTGAAGAAAAAAATCTGCATATTTTAACCATACATAATAAGTAGAGATTTTGCACTATAGTTGAACTAGTGTTTAAGATTTTGAACAGAAAACATACTGTAAAAATGAACAATGCCGTAAGAATGTGGAAAAAAAGGTAAGATGATATAAAGTCTCAAAACAATTGTTTTTTGGTGGAAGTGGCTGAATCTGAGTATATGTAAAATGTCTTTGCGTGTATATGTATGGGTTTATGTGCACTTGCTGATTGTTTTGATAAATATATGATTGTGTGCATTATAGCATCAAGGCATCAGTGTGTGTGGAAGTGGTGTGAGTGTGTGTGTTGCTGTGTATTCACTGATCTCACATCCACTATGGCTGTTTCTCAATAAAACCAATGAAAAATTGATCTACATGTTATAGTCACTTTGAAGACATAAATGAAATCATATTAATATTAATTTCATTCATTAACATCAATGTTCATAAAACATTGACACTTGAATTTGTACTTCTGTATTTAGCTTTGAAATGCTTCCACAAATTTCTCAACTTGTTATACAACTAATACATGAGGTTCCTGCTAAGACCTGATGTCCATTGCGATGGACAGTAAATTAAAAAAAATCCTGTGTTCTGCAACTCTGACAGATCTTCAAAATAACTTTGAATATTATCATTTTATAGTCTTAATTTTACAACTGGTGCAAGTTGATGAGTCTACCGTTAACATAACTCTGCATATAAAAGGTAAACTATGAGGTTTCTCCTCTTCCTGTCTAGTTGGTTATCATGTCTCTCTTTTGTAATGTCTGTAGCTTAATCAGATTAAGTTAGGAGTCAGATCTTCATTGTAATTGGTTGATCAGGGACCAATCAGTGACCAGGCATTGTTCATATTTTAAAAACACAAAATTTTATTGGTTTAAACAAAAAAATCATGTGATGTCCATTTCAATGGACACAGGGTCTGAAGGGATTAAATAAAATAAAGATTATTGGAGTATGGTTTACAAAAATACACTATTTCAGTCTTTCTACTTCCAATTTCATGTGCTGCTTGATGCTTCTTTATTTGTATTTTTGTAAACAAACAAAAAATAAAAATAAAGTAAATAACATAAAATAAAGATACTGGAGTATGGTTTTACAAAAAATACAATTTCAGTCTTTATACCTCAAAATTTCATGTTTAATTCCAGGTGTTATTTGACTTTATTTCATGGGCGTCGGAACCACTGAATGCGGGTGGGACAGGACCCACTCAGTCGGACCCACCCGCACTTTTTAGAGCGCCATCAGTTAAATCCATTCCACATGACGCTAATAGCGCTAATAGATTAAACTCCATGCTCACGCGTATGAACAGGCAGCATCAGGGGTGGAGGAGTGGACGGAGCGAGCGCATCAGGCACAGTCATCAAACATATTTCAAAGGAAGCGGCCCCACGGCCCTAACCGCATCACTATCTTTACTGGGTGTGTTTAGGGAATATTTGCATTTATTCACGTGCGATTTGATTTGCTACTGGTGGACTGTCATGATTTTGGCTAATACAGGACACTACTGAATGATGCGCATCAGAGGGGATTTAGAAGTGGGCAAACGCAAAGCCGACTGATAAAGAAGTGGGTATACGCTGTATACTTGGGTATACGCATTACATATTAATTATCTCTATTCTACGTTTTCACTAGTTACTCGCGCCTGCTGAAGTCCCGAAACACAGCAAAGTAAACAAAGCATCTGAACGCATCTGCTGCTCAGATACACCTAACTCTACCCGATACTTTATTCAGACTTCTCAATTATTTCCTTCATTTGTATTTTTATTAAAAACGAATGCCTTTCCGATGTAAAATGAGATGTGAAAAAGCAGAAGAACGAATTCGGAAATAGGCGGACTCGAACTCGGGTCGTTTGCGTCAGAAAACACTAATTACACGGTTTTGGGGGGGGGGGTTGAGCACATTTATTTTGCTTCAAATCTGTGAAAACAATAAATAAATGAATTAAATTAATAAAATGAAATAAAGATTATTGGAGTATGTTTTACAAAAATATACTATTTCAGTCTTTCTACTTTAAAATTTCATATTTAATTCAATGTGTTCCTTGATGTTTCTTTATTTGTATTTTTGTAAAAAAAAAAAAAAAATCAATAAAAAAAAAAAAAAAAGATTACTAGTGTGTTTTACAAAAATATACTATTTTAGACTTTCTATTTCAAACTTTCATGTAAATTAAGAGTTTTTCTTCTTTATCTGTATTTTTGTAAAACAAATAAATCAATAAAAATAAATAAAATAAAATCGTAGTATGTTTTACAAATGTAGTATATCTTTCTACTTTAAAATATTGTTTAATTCAGTGTGTTCCTTGATGTTTCTTTATTTGTATTTTTGTAAAAACAAAAAACAAACAAACAAAAAAATCAGTAAAAATAAATAAAATAAAATAAAAATAAAGAATACTGTAGTGTGTTTTACAAAAATATACTATTTCAGTCTTTCTACTGCAAAATTGCATGTTATATTCAATGTTTTTTCTTCATGTTTCTATATTTGTATTTTTGTAAAATAAATAAATAAATAAAAATAAAGTAAATAAAAGTGGAGTATGTTTTACAAAAATACACTATTTCAGTCTTTCTACTTTAAAAAGTCATGTTTAATTCAGTGTGTTCCTTGATGTTTCTTTATCTGTATTTTTGTAAAAAAAAATAAATAAATAAATAAATAAAGTAAATAAAGATTATTAAAGTATGTTTTACAAAAATATACTAATTCAGTCTTTCTACTTCAAAATTCAATTCAAGGTGTTGATTGACGTTACTTTATTTGTATCTTTGTGAAAACAATAAATAAATTAAATTAAATTAAATTAAGATTATTGGAGTATGTTTTACAAAAATACACTATTTCAGTCTTTCTACTTTAAAAAGTCATGTTTAATTCAGTGTGTTCCTTGATGTTTCTTTATCTGTATTTTTGTAAAAAAATAAATAAATAAATAAATAAAGTAAATAAAGATTATTAAAGTATGTTTTACAAAAATATACTAATTCAGTCTTTCTACTTCAAAATTCAATTCAAGGTGTTGATTGACATTACTTTATTTGTATTTTTGTGAAAACAATAAATAAATTAAATTAAATTAAATTAAGATTATTGGAGTATGTTTTACAAAAATATACTATTTAAATCTTTATACTTCAACATTTCATGTAATTCAGTGTGTTTCCTGACATTTCTTTATTTGTATTTTTGTAAAAAACAAATGTATATCTATCTCTCTATCTTACATGATAGATCTAATAATAATTTATCTAATAATAATAATAAACAAAAACAACTTACCAGATATCCTGGAGTATCAGATAGAAGTACTATCACCACAGCAACTTCGACAAGCACCTGTCTTCAATGTGTCTTCCTTATGTTTTCCTTTACCTTCCCTAGTTTACGAGTCTCTCAGCCACTCCCTTTCTTCCCTCACTTCTTCACCTATCACATTACTTAGCAAGAAATGTTGCCTAATGTTGCCTTTCCCTTCATTCCCATTAATATCAATGCAGCCACACAAGAGCGAGACCAAAATAATGAAAGCTTTCTCTCTAGGCGTGCGTTTTCACTTATCAGTCAGTCACTGGTAGTTGTTTTCTTTTCAGCTCTAAATTCCACCTCCTTTTTTTGAGTGTCAGTGGTGTATGAATGTTTTGGAATGCAGTCTGCTTTATTTATTTTGTTATACATATAATAAGTGCAGGTATGAGGCCTCCCAGCACATATCATGCTGATTGGATGCCATGTAGTGAACATATATAATACATATTCTCACTAGCGTAAATTAGGCGAGAAGGGAGAACCGACAGGATTGGATAGACAGCACAAGGGGCTTTTGTTGTTTCTTTGTCATTGCAACAGTTGGTAGTAGGTAGCGGAGGACATGAGTTGATATTTGGCCAGTATTCAGGTTTTCACACATTTAAGTGCTTAACAAAGGCTTACGGTGGGATAAATGCGAAGTCACAGTAATGCACACACAACCAGTGTACACACTGTTAGTTCTGCCTGTCAGCAGAACATTTTTGTGTTCTATTGTTCTGGTTTTGTATAGAATTGCTGAGTGAACAAACAAAGGGAGGCAGAGACAGATGGGAAGTGAGGCTAAGAGAGATACTAATAATCCATACCTAATTTGTGCAGTCTTGGCAAGTGTGTTTCATGAAAAGCTTTGATTCACCTCGGTTTCATGCATCAAAAATTGCAGTGAATCAATGTATTAATGACAGAATTTTAGTCACTTTTTTGTTCGAAACAGCCGTGTTAAACAAGAATGCAAGCACACCCACAACCTAAAGTGCTCAGTCTGTCTTTAAGAGCAGAATGCCTCACAGCAGAATTCTCAGCCCATGCTGAAACATGTTGGCGAAGCAGAGGAGTGGTCCAACTGGACAGGCAACTTGGCTGATTTAAGAGAAGAGATAAGGTAAAGGAGTTCCCAGAAAACAGGGAGCAGAATGTGGAGGAAAATATTTTTATGTCTATATATTAGCCATGCAAATAATTAAACATTAACTTACATTAACATTTACCTTCGCTCGGTTTAAACTCGCACATCCCTGCTTTACTTTTCTATCGCCAAGGGGAGATCAAGTAGATTTTCAATGCCACAGTGCCACTCTCTTCACACGAAATCAGATAACAACTCCCATCTTCAAAACATACAGCAGGGAATATGACTAAAGGGAAAGATTACTGCGGCTGTCAGATTGAAACTTATTCACAATACACCTGTATTACGCTTATGTATTGTGAAACTGGAACAAGCCCTCTAACTAGACGGAAACAAAGACATAATTATCTATCAAACAAATTATTAATTTAGTAAAAGAAAGGATAACGATTATTTATAATTGGAGAGGCAATTTAAAAAAACCATAATCGAGCACAAATAAAAATCTAATTACTTTTATTATAAGTGCATAAGCTGCCATATTTTTACATCTGTCATACGCATAATTATGCTTTAAACAAAACATAAATCAAACACATAAATTCCTACACAGGAAAATGGTATGATTGTTTGTTTTTATTGATTATTTACACTAGCAGGATTTTTAATGTTTTTTAAAGTCTCTTCTGCTCACCAAGCCTGCATTTATTTGATCCAAGTACAGCAAAAATAGTAAAAAAAAAAATGGAAATATTTTTACTTTTTAAAATAAATGTTTTTTATATTTCTGTGAACTTAAAGCTGAATTTTTGGCATCATTATTCCAGTCACGATCCTTCAAAAATCATTCTAACATTATGATTTGCAGCTCAAAAACACATTTATTATTATTGTTGAAAACATCTGAGTAGAATTCTTTCAGATTTCATTTATCTGAAATAGAAATCTTTTGTAACATTATAAATGTCTTTATTTTATTTTATATTTTGATCAATTTAAAACATCCAAACAAATTTAGACTCGACTCCTCCATCAAGCTTTTGAATGATATAGTGTATAATGTTACAAAAGTTTTTTAATTCAGGTAAATACTGATATTTGGATCTTTCTATTCAACAAAGAATCCTGAAAAATGTACTCAACTGTTTTAAATATTGATAATAATAATAATAGTTTCTTAAACAGCAAATCAGAATATTAGAATGATTTCTGAAGGATCATGTGACTGGAGTAATGATGCTAAAAATTCAGCTTTGATCACAGGAATAAATTACATTTTAAAATATATTCAAATAGGAAACAGTTATTTTAAATAGTAAAAATATTTCCCAACATTACTGCTCTTGCCCTAATTTGGATCAAATAATGCAGGCTTGGTGAGCAGAAGAGATTTCTTTAAAAACATTAAAAATCTTACTGTTCAAAAACTTTTGACTATGATATGTTGAACATTATATTTTTGTGTTTGTTGAAAGTTTAAATCTTTTCCCTTTTGGGGGAAATTCTGGAAAATTTTAACTCAGCTTTTGCCTAAAAATTACTACATTTCTTGCTAAAATTAACCCAAAATAAGTTGGAAATTAGCATGTACTAGTATGTTCAATAAATGCACATTAATTAATAAGTTTAATAAATATTAAATAATTAACATTTTTTAAATTTCTTATTAAGGAATGTTCATCTTTTGACCATTGCTGACACATAGCAATTATGTGCCTCATTTTTAATTTACAACCTATTTTGGATTCATTTTAAGGCAGCCATAGAGTCATTTTTAATGACTCAACAGGTGAGTTAAATAAAACTAACCAGGAGGTTAAGTCAAACAATTAACCTAACCGCTGAGTTTATCCATATTTCACCTAGCATTTTTAAACTGTAAAAATCAGTCAAGCTGAATTAAAAAAAAACACACAAGACAAAGACATACAGTATCAGGAATTTTATTTAATATATGTATATAATTCTGTTTTTGTTAATTGTTTAATTTATTATACCCATAAGCATATACATAGACTATAACCATCCATAGCTCATTTCTCTCGACAGTCTACCCATATCGTTTAATCGTCTTTTAAAATAATTCCTTATAAGATTCAGGGAAAAAATAGACTTCAGAAAGAGTGAACAGCCAATTATTTTTCACACCCAAAGCGAACAAAATGAAAGAAATGCAAAACATACTTTAAAAAGGACAAAAGTTTTTAAATCCCTTTTCAGTTTTCAAAATAAAAAAGAAAGACCTCACCAATATAACACCAGCAATAATCATAATAACAGCCATTAAAAAGGACATTATGATATCTGCCTCCTTCGCAGGCTTTTGAAATCATATACTGTATGCGTGCAGGTTTATATGTGAGAAATACATCCTTAAATGTGTATGTGTGTGTGTGTGTGTGTGTATGTGTGTGTGTAAGACTGCTGACAGTCCCCATGGTCCCATTCACAATAAGCATGTCATTGCCATTGACAATACATTAATATAAATAATCTTTTTCTTGGTAATGAGTTGTTTCCCTCAGATCACAGAGCGGGATGATCTCCCCTCCTCATGAGGAAGCAGAGAAGAGCAGCTTCTGGTTGGAAAGGACAGACGCACAGACACAGACACGGGACGCGACCAACCGTCATTGCCTGTTATGCTTCACCCTAACAAGCGGGGGATTAACGAAACGAAAACAAGGAAACTTTTCTCACAGGAGTAGATTAAATTGCACTAAAAACTGAAAACGTTTGGTCATGAGACACAAAGTGCAGGTGCACCGATTGAGAAATGTCACGCGATTGACGTGCGGGCTGAATTTCCTCTGCAGTTGGGGCTCGTCTCAATGGGGTTTTACACAGGGAGGGGGGAGGGGTTATTAATTTATGCAAATCACACCCTGTATTTAAGCAAAACAGCTATACAATGTGCCATTTTAACTCTTCCCACTCGAACATGCGTTCCTCATCCATGATTGGCCAGAAGCAATGACGGTTTCATTAAAAACGGCATCGAGAGATGACGACACTCACCGAAAACGTATAATATAAAGGCAGGTAGTTACGACTAAGATACGACGCATGCAGAATAAGTCTAGATAAACACAAGGTGAGCCAATCACAGGCAGGAGAGGCATGAGGTCAGCAAGCCCTGTGGAAAAGCCCTTTGAAAAGTTCTGACATCACAGGGAGGGAATGAGAAAAAATGTGCTATGGCTCTGAAAGTGTTAAGCTTGGCTATGATTCCTCAATCACTCCGTGAAGCAAAACAAAACGAGAGAAGAAGGATGATGCGAAAGGAAGAGGAAGGGACCGACATCTGCAAGCAACAAAGGCAGAACGTAGGGAACTATGTGTGACTTATCAGAAAGGAATCATGGCAACAGTAGCCATGGACATGGTAACCAATGACAACTATTGTTATTCACAAAGAAATCAGTATCAACCCCCCTAAAAAAAAAAAAAAAAAAAAAAAAAAAAAAAAAATGCAGAAGAACACACAATGAAGGTCTGCACGCCACAGAACCTCCTGTAAATGAACAGACGAGCGAAAGGAGGAGAAAGAGGGAAAGGAAGCCACAAAAAGAAAAATGATACTGATGGCTTAATTTTCCCAAAGAACATTGGCAAGAAAATAGTCTCAGTTCTCAACAGTAGAACGTGATATTTTACAGCAGATGATACTATTCCATCTCGCCCTCTTTCCTCCGTTCATCCTGCCTGTCGGCTGTTTCTCTTCTATTCTCAAGAACCAAAACGAGACCTCTTTCTCCTCGCGATAGAAAACAAAAAGTCCAAGCTCATTAAATGTAACATCATTTGTCTTCGAATGAATTAAAAAAAGAAACACAAGCAATGACTTTATATCTCAAAAGATATTCAAATATAAATTCCCAACATTACAAAACACGATTTGTAACTGATCGTAACGTTCAAATTACAGTGTACAAACAGATCGCCGACTTACAATACTCTAATGAAACTCAAAACCACTTATATACACACACACACACCGGTCAGTGCCCACCGTAGAGATTCTCTTTCTCTCTCCATCTCTGTGGAATGAAAAAAAAAAAAAAAAAACTCAGAACACAGACCAGAGAGATACCCCCGAGAGAGACATAAAGAGAAAGAGACGGATACAAACAGAGAGAGAAGCAGGGTATTGATAGAAAGGGTGAAAGATGCAATTGTTTGAGAGAGCAGGAGCTGTGTGCGGTATGCGATGAGAACAGTGAGTCTGACGGCCCCCGTTAATGGCGTTACGATAAGATGTAATGTTAAGCCCAAACTAGCGCACAGCTTCCCAGCGAGAAAGAGAGATGGACAGATAAAACAAAGCTGAAGTTTTTAAATGTACATTTTCCACTTTTTATCTTGTTTTTATCTTGTTTTTTTTATGTATATATGTATGTATATGTTTTCGCAGGTTGTCTGGAGTTATCTTTATCTGAGACTCCACGCTGCTTGGTTATTCTTCGTGACGGCTGTGAAAAAAAAAAAAAAAAAAAGATATACTCATTGTAATATAAGAATTGCTTTCATAAAAAAAATAAAAAATCATATAACCTCAGTAATTCTTAATATGTTACAGGGATAGTTCACCCAAAAATAAAAATTCTGTCATTAATTACTCACTCTCATGCGGTTTCAAATCAAGATATTTTTGATAAAAGCCCAATAGCTTTCTGACCCTGCAGAGACAGCAACACAACTGACACATTCAAGACCCAGAAAGGTAGTAAAGACATCGATAAAATAGTCCATGTGACATCAGTGGTTCAACTGTAATTTTATAAAGCTACGAGAATATTTTTTGTGCCCAAAATAATGACTTTATTCAACAATTCTGTCCTCTGTGTCACCCTAGCGTCATTTTGGAGAGTATCACAACGCATATCCTCTGAACGTAAATAAAGCGTGGCACATGCGTGTTCTACATCAACAGTACCACGTGCATGTGTTGTTTACCTGCAGAGGAAAGCACATGCATGCGTCGCGATACTCTCCAAAATGGTGAATTTGATTTTTGGGTGAACTATCCCTTTAATATACTGAACAGATAAAAAAGCTGATTATTACAAACATAAATGTTGTATGTCAGTTTTCATTTTTGTGTTAGCTGAAAAATTGTTGCGTTGCGCTGCTGTCTATGCAAGGTCAGAAAGCTCTCGGATTTCATCAAAAATATCTTAATTTGCCTTCTGAAGATGAACGAAGGTCTTACGGCTTTGGAACGACATGAGGGTGAGAAATTAATGATAATTTTCGTTTTTCATTTATTATAAAGATAAATGTTGAATATCAGTTTTTATTTTTGTGCTAGTTGAAAAATTACTGTTGCATTGCTGTCTATGCAGGGTCAGAAAGCTCTCGGATTTCATCAAAAATATCTTAATTTGTGTTCTGAAGATGAAGGAAGGTCTTACAGGTTTGGAACACCATAATTTTTAAATATGTACCAAAAAAAAAGGAAAACAGTTAAATAATTTACCTGTGAACAGCAGTAGCTATTAAATCTCAAATGTATTAATACAAGGTTTGACATAGTAACTGAATGCTTATCAAACATGAACACGCACATGCACAAATAAATTTGAAAATAATTAAAATCTTTTAAACAAATACAATGCATGGGTCACATACACTATTTTAAAGGGATAGTTAACCCAAAATTGAAATTTCAGAGGAATGCACATGCATGTTTTGTGGTACAATAACAAAAATAATAACTTTATTCAACAATTTCTTCTCCCCGACACATGCGTGTGCTTTCCTCTGATTGAAAACAAAGTTTCCTGTCAGGAAAGAGAAGAAACTGATGAATAAAGTCATTGTTTTTGTTTTCTTTGTGTACAAAAACTATTCTTGTAGCTTCATAAAATTATAGTTGAACCACTGATGTCACATGGACCATTTTAATGTCCTTACTACCTTTCTGGGCCTTGAATGTATAAATTGCGTTGCTGTCTATGCAGAGTCAGAAAGCTCTCAGATTTCATCAAAAATATCTTCATTTGTGTTCTGAAGATGAACAAAGGTCTTATGGTTATGGAACGACATGAGGGTGAGAAATTAATGATTAATTTTCATTTCTGGTTGAACTATCCCTGTAATGTCTTTTTTCCCTCTTTTTACAGCTTGATAACCCCTGGTCACCATATGACTTTTATGTAAAAAGGCAGCTTAAATATCTTAATTTGTGTTTTGTGAAAGAAAGTCAGTTACACAACATTTGAGGTTGAGTAAATTGTCATCAATTCATTTTTGGGTGAACTATGTCTTTAATTGCTTCATACGACTTGTATTAGTCACTGCTCTTGACCTCTGTTATTTCCTTCTCACACGCCTTACACAAAAATACCACTTTATATAAATACATTAATATTACTGAAATATAACGTGTAGATTTTCTCATTTGACATGTGCATGTGCTTTTGTACCTGTCCCTCTCAGGAGCCCTGGTAGTTGGCCTGGAATCGTGCCGTCTCCTCAAAGATGAGCTCTTTCAGCTTCTCTTTAGGTAGGTCGTCCAGCTCCATGTTGAAAGTGAAGGGCTCCTCAGCCACCGGCTAAATTTGCAAGCAATGTGAAATGCTGTTAGGCTTAACTAACAGATACGGGATTGTACAGATGTCCAACTTAAAGAGTGCGAGACAGAAATAATAGAGATGGATAGGGGAACGAAATATACCTCATCAGAGGGGTCATAGTACTGCTCCAGGTAGGGGTGGGCCAGTGCTTCCTCCACAGTTATGCGTTTGATGGGGTTAAAGGTTAACATGCGGTCCAATAAATCCAGGGCTGAAATGCAATGGTAGAAGTACATGAAGTTCTGCATTTCTATGTTAAGTTTATGATTAGAAAAGGAACTTATGCACAACTACAGTGGCAATAGTCATAGAGAAAAAGCATACAAGGACGTCTTCCCTGCCAATGTTTCATTAAACATACTTGGACAATGCAGCCAGATCATCAAAAGACCATTTGTTGACACCCACATTTGTTCAGTACTCCCACACACACACACACACACACACACACTTGAGACAGCTACTGCCAGACCCCTCTTACGCAATCTACATACCATTTCACTAAACATCCCAATGTGTGTGCTTACCTTTGTTGTCTGCTTTGGTGAACATCTTGTTCCATGGGACTTTCGGTTTCTGGGGTAGAGATTGGAGGTAGTTCCTGGCCTTCATGTTGATGATGCAGTTCAGATCATCTTGAGAGGGGGAGCCCAAAATACCTGGTTGATGGGAAGGAAAATGATCACAAAATAAACAATGGTCCTGCATTCCCATATGGGTTAAATAACAAACAATACGGTGGTTCTCAACAAAAAAGAAAAACATTGTTTCAATGATCTACTTGGGCTTTTGGGAAAGCAGCCCTGATGGGTCACAGCAGGAGAGAGAACAATGCTTAAGGAAATAATAAAATGTAACTAACCTTGTATTGTGCACAGGTAAGATAAAAAACAAATATGATGATGAACTTTTTTTATTCTGAATACACTTCAAAATTTCCAGTTTGCATCCATTTCAACTTCCATTCGATTTGATTATGCTTTACAAGCTTGTGAATCAATTCGATCCCGACTCGATTCAATATTGATTATTTTGGATATATATCATGTACAGCACTAGCTGACTAACAAGTTTATGGTCACCGTTTTTTCTGAATGTGACGTGATATTGTTTACAAGCTGTTATAATGACGTCTTTACGCAGCTGAAACACTGATTGAGCAATCACATGAGACTGGATATGGATTTTAGTAAGTTGTACTCTTTCTTTTAACATAGCTTTGGATGTTCACTCATGTTTATTTCGTGCTGACACTGATATTAAAGCAGAGGAGATGATCAGTTCATGTGCACTTCGCTTTGCCGTTTTTCTTGAAACTACAGCTATCGGTCACTCCACATTAAACAGTGCCAATTTATTGTTGAATACTGTAATAAAATGGACAGAATTTGAAATCTGAGACTTTGTTGCATATCAGAAGTAACAAAGCATAAAACTTATTGCGATTTATGGGATGGGATGTGCGCTACAGTGTTCCGTTCATTAACTGAAAACAGGCTAGACTAATTGATTCTTGGGATTTAAGAATCAATATAGTTTCATAATAACAAGAATTGATTAAAATCATAAAATTTATATTTTTAGGCAGCCCTACAAACTGTTTTTCGGCATAAATTCAATATTCAAAATCTTGGGGAATAATCCAAAGTAAAAAGCATAATATGCATTCACTTGCAACAGAGGTAAATTATGTATATAATAATAATAATAATAATAATAATAATAATCTTCGATGTTTGCTTAAGGATAATTTTTTTTATACGATCCACAATTTTGGTACTGTGCTAGGTTGCCACTTAAATAATATAATAAAATGAATATACATTTCACTAAATATATAATAAAATATATGGTCAATAATTAATAATAACAAAAAAGCAAAATATACAAATATACACTGTTAAAAAGTTTGGGGTTGGTAAGTTTTTTTTTGTTAAATTCTTTTAACAGAAGTCTCTTATGCACACCAAGACTGCCTTTAATTAATTAAAATAATAATAATAATAATAATAATAAGTATCAACAAAAAAAGTAAAAACTGTAATATTATGAAATATTACAATTTAAAATAACAGTTTTCTGTGTTTTATTCCTGTGATGGCAAAGCAGAATTTTCATCAGCTATTATTTCACTTTTCATTGTCACATTATCCTATAGAATTAATTTAATAATATGTGACATGATCTGGAAAAACCCATCGGATGTTGCGCTGGGACGTTTTCAGGAAATTCGAAAAATAGTTTTTTTTGGGTCAAAATTTGGTTTCCATTAAATTATTATTCTATAACATCTTGTCTATCATCTCTGAAAATATCTTGGCAAAATTTAGTTGTTTAGTCCTGAAAAATAGACCATCTCTTATGTTAAGAAGGTGCTTTCACTTAAGTTAACCTATCAAAATGAACCACGTAAAATATTTAATAAAGGCGCATCAATGCACATTCCCCGGCATGTGTAACCTACGGTACGCAAAGTTTTTTATTCATTTATTTATTTTTTAATATTGTGAGATGGCGGAGCGCAATAGAACACAGTCTGAACTTAATCTTACTCATCTCAACCTGCTCAATCTCGGTGATGTCAGTGCCCTAAACAATTTTATAATGGACTATTTCACATCCACAGATGAAGAATCGGATGATGAAGTTACTAAAGAGGAGGAGTCTGATGACAGGCTGATAGATGCACAGTGCTCGAACAGTAGTGCTGCGCTCACTTTTCTAAATGTAAACTACAAGGTACTCGTGCAAACTAAACATACAAGGGGTGATCAAAAGTTCTGAGACTATGCCCATGATAAACAACAGAAAACTGGCCCCTTCAGGGTAATGTTAGTCTTAGCTTGTTTGTGTAACGATGCAGTAAAGCGTTACTGAGAGACAGCTCTCGTTAAACTTGAGAATGTGAAAGTGAAAGCCGTTTCACTTTAAACCAGTTTTTTCTCAAAATTCCATTCCTAAAAGATCAAAAGCTATCAGCCAACTTAAGATAGATGTAACTTTTGTTACATTTAAGCTATGGACAAAATAAAAACAGTTTTGAGAAGGACTTCCATATGTATCAAAACCTAAAAAAGGTTTTTTTTTTCCCTAGATCACATATCTACCTAATATGCTGATTTGGTGCATTTATTATTATCAATGTCCAAAACATTTGTGCTGCTTAATATGTTACTGGAAACCATGAAAGTGGCTGATAATGGCATAGCATACTGTTCAGAAGCTGATACTCCATTCTCTGCAGAGTATTTCCTGCCCTCACTGATACAGTGCGTCACTGTGTCATAATACAGGACTCTCTGTGCTACACACAGTTGCTACATAAAAGTTTTTCTTTTCTTTATTACGCTTCAGAGATTGAAAACAATGAAAGATGAGTCAGAAAATGGGGAAATTCCATTAAGACATTAGGCACTTGTTCTTACCCAATATGTGGTTAAGCTGGTCCAGATAATGCTTTCCAGGAAAGATGGGTCTGTTGGACAACATCTCAGCCAGGATGCAACCCACAGACCAAATATCAATGGACTTGGTGTAGCCCTGAACGATAGTAACATGCAAAACAAACATTAAAACATGCATTCAGTTAATGTGTTAAATGTTAACGATATACAAACACAGACATACCTTGGAGTTGAGCATGATCTCAGGAGCACGGTACCAGCGAGTAGCCACATACTCTGTGAGGAATCCGGTGTGGTCATGTTCAGGGTCGGCTATCCGTGCCAGCCCAAAGTCACAGATCTATGGGTGAGGAAATATAATTATCCTCCACAAAAGCCTCCAACATGCAATTTTGCTTTAAAAAAGACCCTCATTTCTATATTTAGCTTCACTAGGATCACTGCCTTAAGATTAAACAAAGCACAAGAACTACATTACTAAATTTGGTCCTGCGTTCCTCAAAATATCTGCACTGAAATAGACTGCTTACAAAATGATTTCCATTTCACATTAGGTCTCATATTTAGTTTTTAATATCAAGTTATCCATTTGAAGCTGCTGTGTTATTGTCAATGGTCTACTCAACGTTGCTTGTTATATTAAGAATTAAAGTTTGGAGATTTGTGACCCTAGACCACAAAACCAGTCATAACGATGAGTTTTTTGAAAATGAGATTTATACATCATGTAAAAGCTAAATAAATACGCTTTCCATTTATGGTTTGTTAGGATATGAGGGTGCAAAAAAAAAGAAAGAAAAAAAAAAAAAAATATTGAGAAAATCTCCTGTAAAGTTGTCCAAATGAAGTTCTTAAAAGAAAAATAGATAATTTTGACCCATACAATGTATTGCTGGCTACTGTTACAAATATACCCGTGCTACTTAAGATGGGTTTTGTCGTCCAGGGTCACATTTATTCTTTAGGAAAATCGGTGTGGATTTTCTGACCTTGAGGTCACAGGTGGTGTTGATGAGAAGGTTCGACGGCTTCAAATCTCTGTGCAGGACATTGGCCGAGTGAATGTATTTCAGCCCTCGCAGGATCTGGTACAGAAAGTAGCAGATATGATCGTTGCTGAGTTGCTGTGTCTTCAGCAATTTGTAAAGGTCGGTCTCCATCAGGTCTTGAACGATATAGCTGAAATGCAGTTAAAGAACTACAGCACAACACTGTGATGATATACACACACTATTTCCAAAATACAACGGTATGTACAACAATTCAGCCTAGTGCACTGTGTGCATGTTTAAGGATACACATCCCTCATGTATTCGATGCGACGTGCTCTCAAGATGTCATTGATGCCGATGATGTTCTCATGACGGAACCGCAGGAGGATTTTGATCTCCCTCAGGGTGCGCTGGCAGTAGGTCTGGTGTTCAAACGGACTGATCTTCTTAATGGCCACTCGGATCTTATTCACATTATCAAAAGCTGAGCTGCAGGCGGCAGGAAAAGAGATGGTGGGATTAGATGAGGGAGTATAAAAAAAATAAATAAAAAACTCGTACAAGCTTGTGCACATATTTAACTCATGTAGCATTGGGAATAAAGTGAACAGAGCTGCTTAAACTTTAGAAAAATCCTGAACGTCAAGCTTAGGCTATGATAAATATTATTCATATTTATATGAGACATATATAAATTGTTTAAATCCCTGCTGTGTGTTTAGCTATAATCTTTAAATTAACATTTAATTAAAAATAGATTATTGTTTTATATAGTAGTAATTTTAATAAAGACTGCCATGACCAAACGTTGTTTTGTAGTTACTGATTAACAAATTAAAACAGCTCTCGAAAAAATAAAAACATTTTCTTACAAAACTTGGGTAAAACAGCTCATGTTAGGCTTGACATACAGTCTGTACAAATATTTGTAAATAAATAAATAATCAAAATAAAATAAGATCATTCACTTGTCTTCCCACCAAGTTGTCCCAGTTTATAACATTATTTGTACACATTTCAACAATTTATAATTTAAATATTTTTTAAACGTACAGATTTTTACCAAAATGAACAATTTCAAAACACCAATTTAATAACGTAATATTTTTCATAATAATGTACACATTTTTTGTATGATTTTAACTGTTAGATATGTTTAAGAAAATCACTCAGATGTGACAGGCCAAAATCCCCATTATACATATATGTGACTCTGGACCACAAAACCAATCATAAGTAACACGGATATATTTGTAGCAATAGCCATAAATCGTATAGGTCAAAATTATCGCTTTTTTTCTTTTATGCCAAAAATCATTGAGATATTAAGTAAGAATCATGTTTAATAAAGATATTTTGTAAACTTCCTACCATAAATATATCAAAACTAATTTTTTGATTAATAATATGCACTTGGTACTTCATTTGACCAACTTTAAAGGCGATTTTTCTCAATATTTTGATTTTTTGTACACTCAGATTTTAGATTTTCAAATAGCTGTATCTCGACGCAAATATTGTCCTATCCTAACAAACCATACATCAACACAAAGCTTATTTAATCAGCTTTCGGGTGATGTATAAATCTTAAATTTTCTAAAAACTGACCTGGGTCACAAATTTGATGTTTAAAACTACTAAGTGCTCTGTATATGTGGAAAACGTCTAGTATCTGATTATTTATGTGTTTTTTTTTTACCATGCAGCTGTCTGATAGCCCTACACGAAGATATCCAAAGAAGGCCTTTGTGTTTTATTACAGGGGGGTTTGTTTACATCCTCCAGCAAAACTTGACAGTCATTTTGAGGATGGAGGATGGAGGACAGACCAACGCGCACAGCTATGAATTCTGCACCTTACATACTTTACCTTTACCGTCGTTTAATTAAATCATATCAGCAGTTGACATTTCAAAAGCGCTGGGAACTTATTTCTAGAAAAACCGCAAAAATGTTTGTTGTTCATCCACATTTGGTCGCATCGTAACCACGCCTGTTTCACGAGCTCAGAGTGAGATGTCAGATTGCTAGCGATGGAGCCAACAGCTCTAGCGTGCAGTTTCACACTACAAACAACAAAACACACTCCTAAAATCACGAATGACAAGTGACATTCAACATCTCAGTTAAACTCATCGAGTGTTTTCAATAACATGGATTCACGTGTGGCGAAACACTGGTTGTGTTTGAAACCATGCGAGCTAGACAGCATTTTTGAATGCTCCAAACGCGTACATGATGCCAGAAAATACTGTTTATGTAGGCAGCTCGCTATGCTTTCAAACACAGCCAGTGCTGGAGAAACGGGATTTAATCCAATGCATTACTCGCAATCTATTGTTAGCCATGAGATTCTGGGAAGGATATGCAAGGAAACTTGTTGAGCGGAGAAAATGATTCTGTTGCTTTTGAAACGCCGTTTATACGCTCTTTTCTGCTAATGACAAGAGAATGCGGAATGGCATAGGCTTTCAGAGAATCAACACCCTTTTTCTGTACAACGAAGTGCTGATCGGTACCAGCCCATTAAATCTCGCCCCGACCCAACAGTAACGTGTGCGACTGCAAAAACGAACAGTTTCCGCTTACCAGACCATCCCATAGGCCCCCTCCCCGATGTACTGGAGATCGGTGTATCGGGGGCCAACGTCAAAATTCTGTCCCTTCACCGACTCCAGGCCGGGCTTAGATCCCGCCGCTCCATTAGCTCCCCCGGGCGCGACGGCTCCTCCAGCCCCGGCGGCGCTGCTATTCGAGCCCGCGGCTCCGACCGCCGCCGCGCTGCTGCCCGATTCCGCCATGGTTTCTGCCCACAAATCAGTCGCCTTCGCGCAGTTTTTGGGGGGAGAGGGCCTAGTTTTTGTCTGCAGATCAAAGACAGGTTTATTGGATCGCGAAGGCTGCCGTTCTACGGTGCGCTTTCCTGACAGTCGAAGAGGAGTCGGTCAAGGCCCCCCCTATGGATGCGAGTGCGGAACGAGCGTGCATCTAAACGGATCGTGAGCGCGAACGCGCACTTCTCCTGTACAACATTCGGGGGCGCGCGCTGCGCGTGAAAAAGCCTGAGCAGCAGACGCATTTACAACAACAGTGCTCGAGTGGGTGTGCAGAATACCTCCCACGGTTACGGTTAGCAGGCCCTCCGGCGTGATTTACAGTTTGTGGTTGGAAAAAAAGCAAAAGGGAGAAGAGGGTATGGTGAAGTGTGAGATAAACACATGAACTCGCCATATTTTCCATCATCTGAACATTTACCACTGGAATAAGAACGGGCATCATACATATATACAAATATATACACTACCAGTCAAAAGTTTTTGAACAGTAAGATTTTTAATGTTTTTTTTTTTTTTTAAAGAAGTCTCTTCTGCTCACCAAGCCTGTATTTATTTGATCCAAAGTACAGCAAAACATTAAAATGTTGAAATATTTTAATTATTTAAAATAATTGTTTTCTATTTGAATATATTTTAAAATATTATTTATTCCTGTGATTTCAAAGCTGGATTTGTAGCATCATTACTCCAGTCACATGATCCTTCAGAAATCATTCTAATGTTGTGATTTGCTGCTCAAAAAACATTTGTTATTATCATTATTACTATACTGAAAACAGCTGAGTAGATTTTTGATGAATGGCAAGTTTAGAAGAACAGCATTTATCTGAAATAGAAATCTGAAATCTTTTGTAACATTATAAATGCCTTTATCATCACTTTTGATCAACCTCCCCTCCCCCCCAAATACAAATTATACTGACTCCAAGCTTTTGAATGGTGTAAAAAAATGTAGTCTCTTAAACTCTTTTAAATATTGATAATAATAATAATAATAAATGTTTCTTGAACAGCAAATGAGCATATTAGAATGATTTCTGAAGAATCACGTGACACTAAAAACTAGAATAATGATGTTGAAAATGTAGCTTTGATCAAAGAAATAAATTATATATAAAAATATATTAGAATAGAAAACAGTTATTTTAAATAGTAAATCTAGTCCTACTGTCCAAAAATTTTTGACTGGGAGTGTATATAAAAATAAGAGATATACATAATCATATTTAAATGCTTAGGTAAAATGCAAAAACGAGCAGTTTCCGCTTACCAGACCATCCCATAGGCCCCCTCCCCGACGTAATCGAGACCGGTGTATCGGGGGCCAACGTCAAAATTCTGTCCCTTCACCGACTCCAGGCCGGGTTTAGATCCCGCCGCTCCATTAGCTCCCCCAGGTGCGACGGCTCCTCCAGCCTCGGCGACGCTGCTATTCGAAAAATCAAAATATTGAGAAAATTGCTTTTAAAGTTGTCCAAATGAAGTCCTTAGCAATGCATATTACTAATCAAAAATTATATTTTGATATATTTACGGTAGGATATTTACAAAATATCTTCATGGAACATGATCTTTACTTAATATCATAATGATTTGATGATATTTTTGGCTATTGCTACAAATATACCCCAGCGACTTAAGACTGGTTTTGTGGTCCAGAGTCACATATATGATCTACCACCTTTAAATAATAATAATAATATTAATAATAGGATTTATATTATTAGAATTATTATTATTATTTAAAGGTGGTAGCTTTTAGCATTTAACCATTCTTTAAATGCATTTAAATATTATTTAAAATTTAAATTTTAATAATAAGAATGATTTCTGAAGAATCACATGACACTAAAGACTAGAATAATGATGTTGAAAATGTAGCTTTGATCAAAGGAATACATTATATTTAAAAATATATTACAATAGAAAACAGTTATTTTAAATAGTAAATCTAGTCTTACTGTCCAAAAACTTTTGACTGGTAGTGTATATAAAAATAAGAGATACAAAATCAAATATATATTCTTAGGTAAAATGCAAAAACAAGCAGTTTCCGCTTACCAGTCCATCTCACAGGCCCCCTCCCCGTTGTCCTGGAGATTGGTGTTTTGGGGGTCAACGTCCAAATTCTGTTCCTTCACCGACTCCAGGTCAGGTTTAGATCCCGCCGGTCCATTATCTCCCCCGGGTGTGACAGCTCCTTCAGCCTCGGAGGTGCTGCTATTCGAAAAATCAAAATACTGAGAAAATCGCTTTTTAAGTTGTCCAAATGAAGTTCTTAGCAATGCATATTACTAATCAAAAATTATGTTTTGATATATTTACGGTAGGAAATTTACAAAATATCTTCATGGAACATGATCTTTGCTTAATATCATAATGATAAGTGTCAGTGTCATATGGCGATAAGTGTCATAAGTGTCAGTTTTTCAAAATGGAGATTTATATATCAACTGAAAGCTGAATAAATAATCTTTCCATTGATGTAAGGTTTGTTAGGATAGGACAATATTTGTCTGAGATACAACAACTTGAAAATCTGGAATCTGAGGGTCACATATATGATCTACCACCTTTAAATAATAATAATATTAATAATAATAGGATTTATATTATTATAATTATTATTATTATTTAAAGGTGGTAGCTTTTAGTATTTAACCATTCTTTAAACATATTTGAATATTATTTATAATTTGATGCATGTAAACAAACACATGTACAGGGTCCCATAAGGCATTAATTTTGTCCATTATATTGGGTCAACTACATTGTACGATTTCCCTTTTAAGAAATGTACACATCTACTACTAGAGAGATTTACAGCAGAGCAGCGTAGAGTTGCATGAATTACGTCACTGAAAAGGCTGGGCTGATCTCTCACTTCCTGGTTACTACAGCTCTGGGTTTCATATACAACGGCCATCATACATTCTCTTTTGTTACCTAAACATATATACAAATATATACACTACCAGTCAGTTAGATTTTTAATGTTTTTTTTAAAGAAGTCTCTTCTGCTCACCAAGCCTGCATTTACTTGATCCAAAGTACAGCAAAACATTAAAATGTTGAAACATTTTTACTATTTAAAATAACTGTTTTCTATTTGAATATATTTTAAAATGGCATTTATTCCTGTAATTTCAAAGCTGGATTTGTAGCATGATTACTCCAGTCACATGATCCTTCAGAAATTATTCTAATATTTGGATTTGCTGCTCCAAAAACATTTATTATTATGATGATGATGAAAACAGCTGAGTAGATTTTTTGAGGTTTCTTTGATGAATGGAAATTTCAGAACAACAGCATTCATCTAAAATAGAATGCCATCAATAAAATACACCTGTGTTCGTTGTCCCTAACATATGCCTGCCCATACCATAACCCCACCGCCACCATGGGCCACTCGATCCACAACACTGACATCAGCAAACCGCTCACCCACACAACGCCATACACGCTGTCTGCCATCTGCCCTGTACAGTGAAACCCAGAATTCATCCATGAAGAGAAAGCCTCCCCAAAGTGCTAGACGCTATGAGCATTTAAGTCGGTCATGACGACAAACTGCAGTCAGGTCAAGACCCCAATGAGGATGACGAGCATGTAGATGAGCTTCCCTGAGACGGTTTCTGACAGTTTGTGCAGAAATACATTGGTTATGCAAAACAATTGTTGCAGCAGCTACAGGCTGGTCTCTGACAATCTTGGAGGTAAAGATTCTGGATGTGGAGGTCCTGGGCTGGTGTGGTTACACATGGTCTGCGGTTGTGAGGCCGGTTGGATGTACTGCCAAATTCTCTGAAATGCCTTTGGAGATGGCTTATGGTAGAGAAATTAACATTCAATTCACAGGCAACAGCTTTGGTGGACATTTCTGCAGTCAGCATGCCAATTGCACACTTCCTCAAAACTTGCAACATCTGTGGCATTGTGCTGTGTGATAAAACTGCACATTTTTGAGTGGCCTTTTATTGTGGCCAGCCTAAGACACACCTGTGCAATAATCACGCTGTCTAATCAGCATCTTGATATGCCACACCTGTGAGGTGGATGGATTATATCAGCAAAGGAGAAGTGCTCACTAACACATATTTAGACAGATTTGTGAACAATATTTGAGAGAAATAGGCCTTTTGTGTACACAGAAAAAGTCGTATATCTTTGAATTCAGTTCATGAAAAATGGGGGCAAAAACAGAAGTGTTGCATTTATAATTTTGGTCAGTGTATATATATGCTTAGGTAAAATGCAAAAACGAGCAGTTTCCGCTTACCAGTCCATCTCACAGGCCCCCTCCCCGTTGTCCTGGAGATTGGTGTTTTGGGGGTCAACGTCCAAATTCTGTTCCTTCACCGACTCCAGGCTGGGCTTAGATCCTGCCGCTCCATTAGCTCCCCCGGGCGCAACGGCTCCTCCAGCCTCAGCGACGCTGCTATTCGAAAAATGAAAATACTGAGAAAATCGATTTTAAATTTAATCAAATGAAGTTCTTAGCAATGCATATTACTAATCAAAAATTATGTTTTTATATATTTACAGTAGGAAATTTACAAAATATCTTAATGGAACATGATATTTACTTAATATGATAATGTTCTGCGGTATAAAAGAAAAATTGATCATTTTGACACATACAATGTATTTTTGGTTATTGCTACAAATATACCCCATGTTATTTATGACTGTTTCATGATCCAGGGTCACATATGTGACCTCGGACCACAAAACCAGTCATAAGTGTCAGTTTTTCGAAATGGAGATTTATACATCAACTGAAAGCTGAATAAATAATCTTTCTCTCACTTCTTGATTACTGCAGCTCTGGGTTTCATATACAATGGGCATCATACATTCTTTTTTTTACCTAAACATAGACACTACCAGTCAAAAGTTTTTGAACAGTAAATTTTTCATGTTTTTTTTTTTTTTTTTAAAGAAGTCTCTTCTGCTCACCAAGCCTGCATTTACTTAATACAAAGTACAGCAAAACATTAAAATGTTGAAATATTTTTACTATTTAAAAAAATTGTTTTCTATTTGAATATATTTTAAAATGTAATTTATTCCTGTGATTTCAAAGCTGGATTTGTAGCATCATTACACCAGTCACATGATCCTTCAGAAATCATTTTAATATTCGGATTTGCTGCTCAAAAACATTTTTTATTTTTATGATGATGATGAAAACAGTAGAGTAGATTTTTTTGAGGTTTCTTTGATGAATGGAAAGTTCAGAAGAACAGCATTTATCTAAAATAAAAAGAACCCCCCCCCCCTTCTTATACTGACTCCAAGCTTTTGAATGGTATAGTGTGTAATGTTACAAAAGCTTAAGAATCCTGAAAAATGTAGTCAACTTCTTTAATACTGATAATAGTAATAAGAAAAAAATGTTTCTTGAACAGCAGATCAGCATATTATAATGATTTCTGAAGAATCACGTGACACTAAAAACTAGAATAATGATGTTGAAAATGTAGCTTTGATCAAAGGAATACATTATATTTAAAAACATATTAGAATAGAAAACAGTTATTTTAAATAGTAAATCTAGTCTTACTGTCCAAAAACTTTTGACTGGTAGTGTATATAAAAATAAGAGATATGCATAATCATATATGCTTAGGTAAAATGCAAAAATGCTATTTAAGACTGTTTTGTGATCATATGTGACCAGTGTTGGGGGTAACATTGTTTCCTTTATTGGTCTCCTTTATTGCTGAAGAGTTGACATTTTTTTTCTTCTTAGGTACAGACATGAATTTAATTTTCTCAAAGCCTGAGGCTTTTGGTGTGAAAAGACTTTTACATTTGTCAAAACAGAACTTTTTAAATTAAAAACAAACAAGCAAGCCCTGCCCAGATTTAAAAAGTAACGCAAAAGTAAAATAACACATTACTTTCCATAAAATGTAACTAAGTAACGTAATTAGTTACTTTTTTAGGGAGTAACTCAATATAATGCATTACTTTTAAAAGTAACTTTCCCAAACACTGTATGTGACCCTGGACCACAAAACCAGTCATATGTGTCTGTTTTTCAAAATGGAGATTTATATATCAACTGAAAGCTGAATAAATAATCTTTCCATTGATGTAAGGTTTGTTAGGATAGGACAATATTTGTCCGAGATACAACAACTTGAAAATCTGGAATCTGAGGGTTTTTTGCTAAAAATATACCCCTGCTACTTATGACTGGTTTTGTGGTCCAGGGTCACATATATGATCTACCACCTTTAAATAATAATAATAATAATATTAATAATAATAGGATTTATATTATTATAATTATTATTATTATTTAAAGGTGGTAGCTTTTAGCATTTAACCATTCTTTAAACGCATTTAAATATTATTTATAATTTGATGCATGTAAACAAACACATGTACAGGATCTTAAAAGGCATTAATTTTGTCCATTATATTGGGTCGACTACATTGTACGATTTCCCTTTTAAGAAATGTACACATCTACTACTAGAGAGATTTACAGCAGAGCAGCGTAGAGTCGCATGAATTGCGTCACCGAAAAGGCTGGGCTGATCTCTCACTTCCTGGTTACTGCAGCTCTGGGTTTCATATACAGATTTGGAATGAAAGCAGTTTCCCGTAACTGGGTTGCATCGGTACATATAGCGCTTAGTCTTATAGGGCTTCCGTACGCTGCTGGCACAAGTGGAGTCTGGTATGTACATGAACGTAATAATTCAAATTAATTTCAATTCTGAAGCTGTTGATGTGACATAAGATTGACAGGTGTAAAATTGACAGCTCGTCCTGTTCTTAATAGTGTACTTTCTGTTGTAGTACTGAGGCTTAAAATGAATGAAAAGCTCCGTTATGGAAATTGTTTTTTAAAGGAGCATCAGTGACTTGTGCTACTGCAACTTAAGGGTTAAACTAATAGTTTGCCTTCAATCAATTTTCAGCAGGAAGAACGCCATTAGTCCCATTATTCCCAGCCTCTGTTCATCAACATCTGTCTGCATGTCTCCTGCCACGCATATTAAGGCTCGTTGTCCAGTATATCCCGGCTCGGACACACGCCGATTCCCTGTCCCAGATGACAAAGTAGACTGGGACACAGACTGGCCCCAATACAGCCCTGTTAACTATACCGCCCCCACTGTGCTGAAAAAGCCTGTTTGGGCTGATCCAGAGATTGGGTGAGTACAACATAAAAGTCATGTAAAAAAAAAAAAAAAACAACCAAAAAAAAAAAAAAAAAAATATATATATATATATATATATATATATATATATATTATTTTCTTTATGTTTCATAAATATTATTTTTATTTCTAAAATAAATTGCAGTCCTAAATATTAGACTGCAAATTTTCTGTTTTAAAGAAAATTCCCTAGGTGGGTGATTCTCACGAAAACGCAGTTTCAAAGATTTCAAACACGAATTTTTAAAAAATGTTTATATAAACAAATTTTCTTTTGAAACATTAAGAGCAAGGTTTCACTTCAAATTTAACACATTTTTTAACATATTTTCCAAAACAAGTTCTTAAAAATCTCATTACCGCAACAGGCTAAAAACGTCAATTCTATTAGGAAAGCCAATACATTTTCACATTTTAAAAAATGGATTATTAACAGTCATGCACAGTTGCTTAAAACTCTGAAATAAAATTTATTTTTGAATTAACATTTTTATTTTATTTTCAATGATTTTTCTCATTACCGCAACACCTTCTGCAATTTGCAAACTAATATATTTATTATTTTATAGAAAACTTAAATATTTTAAAACTGATGTGGCAAACATGAAAGAACATAATGTATAGATTCTGCACATACATGTAAAAGCAAACTAATATTTTTCAATTTATTAAATAAACATTAAATTAACACATGTTGCGGTAATGATACATAGGTTACGGAAATGAGGTTGATTATTTCGGTAATGATAATTTGTATACTAATAATTATATTGTATATTAAGAATGAGGTATAGTTCAAATCGAATATAACATTTAATGTAGAAAATAAATTAGATAATATTGGCACAATCATGGATTCAATTTCAATCAGTTATATTTCACAGTGCTTCAAAAATTCATAACATGCATAGTCTAAAAACACCAGGGGCAGTGGTGTCACAAAAATATTATGATGTTACAAAACATCTTAAGACTAAAAGTACAGTAGCTCTCAACTCCTAACTTTTTTATTTGCCACAGAGTATCTCACAAAGTGTTTTAAAGGGGTCATCGGATGTCCATTTTCCACAAGCTGATATGATTCTTTAGGGTCTTAATGAAAAGTCTATAATATACTTTGGTCAAAATTCTCAGTGGTTGTGTAAAACAACACCCTTTTTACCTTGCCAAAATCAGCTCTGCAAAAATCATCCCATTCTGGTCGAGGCTGCTTTAAATGCAAATGAGCTCTGCCTGCCCCGCCCCTCTTTTCTCTTTGTGGAGTGACGAGCATGTTTACTTTAGCCGCATTTAGCCGCTAAACTTGCTAACTAACACATTATTAGTAAAGAAGATCACACAGATTCATAAAAAAACCCTTATACTCACTTCTGCTATAAGTAAAGCTCGATCATGAATGATTCGCGTGAGCATAGACGGATATATGTAGATCGGGAGGTGCATTCCCTTCACAAACAAACATAATGTACTGCATCTTCAGCGGCTCAGATGTCGGGAGTAAATGACGACCACTATATTCATTATTACATCCAGCAACACAACACCTCAAACACTCAATCTGAGATATTCTTGTCTAACTTACATCACTGCTCCGGCATTGAAACAAAGAGGTCGGACTGTTACAGCTGATCTGAGGTAAGACGCTCATGTCAATCAACTATCGTGGGAGCAGCCTCTGTGGGTGTGACGCCACAACGACAGGCATCTGAGAACGGCTCGATTTGAAAAAGGGGATATTATTTTTACAGATTAATTAAAAACCACTGCATGGATTTTTATCATTATAGGGTAGATTTGTACGTACACTGACAACACACATTAATGTTCAAACAACATGTAAATATGAACTTAGCATCCGATGACCCCTTTAACACTAAAAGCATCTCCAAAATGGGAAAAGTTAGTAGTAGTCAAGAGGACTCCTAAGTCACTAAGACCAAATCACAAACAATAAAAATGGTTTTGCCAGTAATCCGCCTTTGTTTCAAAAATCTTATTTGAATATAGCAACATTTTTATTTTAAATATTTATTTGATTATGGCAACATGATAGCTAATTCTATAATATTTCTATTATAAAATGACTGACAGAGACCCATCCTGCAATTACAATAAGGTCAACCCCGTCCTTTCTCATAGCTTAAGATTTCTTCCCATCCCTTAGTAAAATCAGCTAAAGTCAACAGCATTGTGAATATGTTTTAAGAGAAAAAACTCTTAGCTAAAAACTTCTGCCACCGTTTAGGAGAACTCTTAATACAGTAGTAAGATAAAACATTTTGTGAATACGGCCCCTGATTAGTAATGAGAGGTTTTTAATACCTGTTGCCAGCAAAGAAGCAGCTTTAAGGGCATCCTACATAAAAGATTGATGGTTTAATGTTAGAAAATAAAGATATAAATATTAGTATTGTATTTTTAGCTTTATTTTTTATATTTACAACACATGATTAAAAAGTCCTCAGTCTTAAAAGGATGGTTCACACTCAGAAAATGTCTTAAAAGTAATGTTTTTAGCTTTTCTTATTTTATTTAATTTTTTCCATAAAGATGTTCTCCTTCAAAATACCCCTAACCAATCTTTAAAAATTTGTTACCCTGCTGCCTTAAACTTTTAAGTTCAGTCAACTCAAATAAGTTTATTCTACTTGAAATGTTAAGTTGTACTAAGTGATAACTTAGATACTCGAGTTTACTAAACTAAAAAAAAAAAAAATTAAACTTAACAGCTGTTTGTAACCAGGCTGCCTTAAAATTTTAAGTTGAATCAACTCAGAATTCTAAGTTGTCACTTAGTAAAACTAAATATTTCAAGCTGACAAAACTTTTTTGAGTTGACAGAACATAAAATTTTAAGGCAGCCAGGTAACAAATTATTTTAAGTTTCCTTAACAAATTGTTTTTTACAGTGTAGAGTCCACATAAAACGATTAAGGCACAAATAAACAATATCAGTGGAATTAGTTTTAGAATAGGGTTGGGCCGATATACTGCACAGTGACAGTACTTGTCACACATTTTTCCAAAATTAGATGTTTGTCAGTGTTGCTCAGGATTTGCAAATTATTCGCCATTGTCCCATCAGTCATCTCTCCTTACTCTGTTGATGTGGTAAGTGAAAGTTGATGTATTGTAATGTAACAGGCTACCGCTAACCATGTCCCCTTAGTGGCCCCATAGAACATGTTATTATTTTTACCTGCCATTCCAAATACAGATTCAGGCTTTAGACACACCCCTAACAAACTCCACCCCCCGAAATCATCATCCTTTGCAATGTTTCACTATAGGCATCGTCTGATGCCAGTTTGTTAGACCAAGCCTATCACCCCAACCCTGTTTCTGCATGATTTTTTCCAGCTAATGAACAATAAAAGCATTGATAGCCAATCAGAATCCACCTGAATTTAAAGAGCACAAACATTTAAAACCATAACTGCAGCGTGTGTTTAGAATACACATAACATTACCATCTATGTGTTTACACTAATATTGTTATTGCTGTACTTGTGAGGACATTTTGTGTGTCCTCACCATTTAAAAATATTAACAAATATGAACTTTATATTTAAACTTAATGATTTTCACAGGTTTCTGTGAGGGCTAGTTGTCAGGATAGGACATAAAATAAATATCATAAACCTGATGTAAAACAGTGGATGGCTATGAGCGGTCCCACTAATATTCTGAAACAAACCTGTGTATGTCAACTAATTTTACCTTCTTAGTGAGGACTAAATGTCAGCATAATGTGAGTGTATTCACGTTTCAAGTCTCTAACCCTACATTAAGAATATCCAACACTTCCCTTAAACCAGATAGCTAAATAAACATACTGTTTATCAAAATTGTAAAATGGCACAAAGTTTTCTGTGAGGGTTGTGTTTAGGGGTGGGATTAGTGTATAGAAAATACTGTAGCTCAGTATAAAAATCATTACACCTATAGAAAGTCTTCATAAATATAGATGTACCAACGTGTGTCTGAGTGTGCACATTTGTCTAGGCTTTTCAACACTGTAGACAGTTTTTCTGATAATTAATCTTGCTGTAATCTTCAACCCATAACATCTCTCTCCTTCCTAGAGAGTTGGTGGGTTGGTATAAAAGTTTTCTCTGAAATTTGTCACCCTAACCTTTGCCTAAGCTTTTTTTCTCAAAATATCAACAGTTGTAAAATAGTATTTAAATTACTAACTAATTTTCCTTGTAAAAGTAGCCTATATGATTAAATTCTCATTACCGAAATAGAAGTTCTCTCTACCGCAACTTGCCTTAAATTGTTGCGCAATGTGAGAATGGTGTTGCGGAGAATGAGGTGCCCTAGCATGTTTTGCTAACAACAGAGAAGCCATTATGATGTAGCCAAGTTTTCATTCAATTAATTTCTATGTTGAAATGACTATTTGTGCAAGGTAGAGAACAGTATTGTCTTCATTATGATGGGTTTTTTTATTACCAAATTGCATGTTTAATATTTAAAATAGGTAGTGCCGTGGTGTTTTAATAGTTTCGTGAGAATAACCCAGGTGTACCTTAAGGGAATGATAGTGATAATCATTTACCTGAAAATGCTTTGAAATATACACTACCATTCAAAAGTTTGGGGTCAGTACATTTTTATTATTTCTTTTTTTTTTTTTTAAGAAATTAATACTTTTATTCACCAAGGATGTATTAAGTTAATAATTAAAAGTTTATTAAAAGTTAATAATAAATAATTTACATTGTTATAAAATATTTATATTTTGAATAAACACTGTACTTTTTAAACTTGTTATTCATGAAAGAATCCTGAAAAAAAAAATCACAGGTTCCAAAAAATATTTGGCAGCACAACTGCTGATATTATCCAACATTGATCATTCTAATAATAAATCCGCATATTAGAATGATTTCTGAAGGATCATGTGACACTTAAGACTGGAGTAACAGCTGATAAAAATTCAGCTTTTCATCACAGGAATAAATTCTATTTTAAAGTATGTTAAAATAAAAAACATTATTTTATATTGTAAAAACATTTTGCAATATTACTGTTTTTTTTCTATATTTTTAATCAAATAAATGCAGCCTTGATGAGCATAAGAGACTTCTTTAAAGACTATTACAAGTCTTACTGACCCCAAACTTTTGAACGGTAGTGTATATGTATAAAAATCTATGCTTTCTCTAGTGCATTTTCACCACAGTTCAATGCTTTGGATGGATCTGTGGACAGGAAAAGCCACGAGGGCCCGTATCGTATCCAGAACGGCAAACCGCTGTGAGTCAAACATTACAATACCAGATCATCCAAAATATTTTTAAAAAGTACAATTCTTGCTTTCCTTCTTATTAAAGATTTTACTTTCTGTAAATTATCCTTAGAAATCTGCATGGAAGAACTGGGCTAGAGGGCCGAGGATTATTGGGAAGATGGGGTCCAAACCACGCTGCTGATCCGATAGTTACCAGGTACTAAAATGTGTTGTAGTAAATGGAAACCAGCATTTTGCCTGTAATCTCTCTTCCATTTAACCAGTTTATCTATTCCATGCATACAAGGTATTTTCCATGAAATGTGGGAGGGTTCACGTACTTAAAGAGGACATCAGATTAAATAGAACTTTTTTAAATCGATTTTTAGAGTTAAGTTAAGTTTCTGGCGTGTCAGCCAGCCCAGAAAAGCTGAAAAGAAAACATGGAGACTGTTTGTTATGGGTTAAGTCTAAGTCTGAAACTGTGTTATCCAGCAAGCTGTTTTAATTTGCAGCCGGTTTCTACATAGATAGCTAACTATTTAATTAAGACCACCTTCAGGTCATATTCACCTTGTTTTTCACGTTTAAACGCAAAAATTTAATGGGTTTGGCTTTCAGTCTTATCCACGTCCAGCTATTTTTAGCTGTATAAAACAGCTCATTTTTGCTGGTGTGTCTTACCATATACCAGAAATTGTCTTACTATAGGGAGATGAGAGAGTCTGTATTGCTTACTATTGGAGAAAGCGTAATGGCTCATTTGGGTCACGTGTCCCTTAATAACCAATCACATTACAGACTTGATGTCATTGAATTTCAGTCAGAGTTGTGCAACATTCAATCGCTATTTACGGATACCATAGGAATGAATGAGAAGTGCCGTAAGCTGAATCCCATGGAATCAGATCTGTGCCAAATAAAATGAATGCACAATTTTAAGAAACTTATGAAAATATAAATTGAATCTGAAAAAAATGTCTGTGAAACTGGAAAAAAAACAAAAATTGCAGACAAACGCGAGAGAAAAAGAAAGTCATATTGAGGTTTAATTATTAAAGTTAAGCTGTTACGTTTGAAAAATAATACTATCATATTCAGAGGTCAAGAAAGTTTCACTCCAACCAAGCAATTAAGCTCATTTTATTACATTTTCCACACAAAGAATGCTCTTGCTGCCAATTGTTTTTATCGTGCTGATAATTTTATTTTATTTAGAACATTTTCATTTACCATTTAAAATTGGAAATACATTTTTAACACTCCTCAACTCTTTCAAGTGTGACTTTTATCGTTTGAATGAATGTAAATGAAAATATGAATGAATTCAAATAAATTTACATTATTTTTGTCACTATAGCATATACACAAGAATCAAAGTGAAAGTCTTGAATGCAATTATGTTGCGACAGGAAAGACCAGAATCCACAAAACACTTACTGCAAAATATACATGTAAGGCACAGTATTCTCAAGTAATTCTTATGTAATACAGTATTCTCATAATTTACATTACTCTACAGGGATAATCCACCCTAAAAAAATGAAAATTCTCTCATTTATTCACCTTCATGCCATTCCAGATGTATATGACTTTCTTTCTTGACATAAACACAAAGATTTTTAAGAAAGTAATCCAACTCTATGTAATCAATTCACACATAACACAAGTGAATTGTAACCCATGCATGTATGACAGTTGATCGAATGACTTGTTAATAGTCAAAAGTTTAAATTATTAGTGTTTGTCTTATCGGTTGTTTCACTTTAAAAGACAATGATTCAGCCACTAAAGGTCAGTTGGATTACTGTCACAGTCGCTGTGTGTGATTTTTAAAGCATCTTTAGGACTCACAGAGATGGATTATTTGCCTAAAAATCTTAATTTGTGTTTACCTGTCCAGTAAAAAGAAAGTAATATGCATTTGGGATAGACTAATAAGAATAAAGTGCAACCTCTTGTGTACTTGTGAACTGTATTTGTATTAATCAATAGCTCCAAAGAAACTAAAAGATTTGTGTGTAAAGATAAAGATCCCAGTCAAAATAAGATTCTTGTCTGATGGGGGCAATGAATCTCTGGTACTACCACTGCATCCTCTGGGTCAGCTTCAGAATTCTGTTTATGGAAAAGCTGCTCCGCTCCCTGGAAATTGAGAAAGAACATGTTTTATAGTCTAACAATACAAACTGCTTTGAACTCCCATGACACATTTTAAACTTAAAATATTTCAAACAAAAAAAATACACAATATAATTATATATATATATATATATATATATATATATATATATATATACTGTTGTGTAACCATTAGATGACTGTATAGCCCTATATATCCTCCATGATTGTGTATACCCTAGTTGCTGGAAACTGTTTTCAGTTAAAGTTACTGCATGTATTAGGTTTTGGATATATTTTGGCATTATTATTTAGGTAAATTTTGTTTGTTTTCCCCCCGAAATGCTCATCTGAAGTCACCATTTTTGCATTATTATTCTTATTATTATTACAGTCTAATTTGGACACAGAAAAGTGGTAAAAAGGCTTTACATTGCCAAAGTTGATGGCGCAGTGATTGACAGCGACCTTGTAAAACAGCATTGTTTTTTCGTGGTAAAAATAGTTTAATCCAAAAGTATTGTTTAGTGTAAAACATGTTGAAGATTAGCAGATAGGCTTTATGAAATGATAAGCCGTTTCCTCTGAAAAGCTGATTATTCAGCGTAGTACAGCCTCGGACCTCTGGTCTCCTTTCCCTCATACTGCCAGACTGGAAGCGCTAGCTTTAGCCGTTACACTTTTTCGGTTAATGGTTGCAGGCTTGCCTTCTAGTGGCTTTGGTGTATACAGATATATTCGCATAACTTTGGAAGAAAGGAGCAGGGTGAGCAGTAACTCATTATCATTTAAAGAGACATGCACTGAAATGGCTTGCTGTGAACAAGGTAAAAAGTGTGTTTTTTTTACACGACCACTGAGGAATTTTAACCAAAGTATGTTACAGACATTTCATTAAGACGCTAAAGAATCATACCAACTTGTGAAAAATGGGCACATGATGTCCACACTCTTAAAAAATCTAAACTACCTGTGCAGCAATTTGTGTCCATGGCCATGTCCTGTGTCGAATGGACAATGCCGCTGATCCGATGTTGTTGCTGTTACAAGGTACTAAAATGTGTCGTAGTAAATTGAAACCAACCTTTCATCTGCAATCTCTCTTCCGTTTAACCGGTCTAACAGTTCCATGTCAACAAGGTTTTTTCTGTGTAATGTGGGAGGGTTCACATACTTAAAGGAGAAGTCCACTTCCAGAACAACAATTTACAAATAATTTACTCACCCTTTTGTCATCCAAGATGTTCATGTCTTCCTTTCTTCAGTCGTAAAGAAATTATGTTTTTTGAGGACATTTTTGAGTCAGCATTTTTCTCCATATAATGGACTGATATGGTGTGAACTTCCAGAATGTGGCTTCAAACGATCCCAAATGCGGTTGTAAATGATCCCAACCGAGAAAAATAATGCAATTTATATACTTCTTAATGCCAAACGCTCGTCTTGTGACGTCTTGTGCCTGGACAGTTTTTTTTCCGGTTCAAGACAGTTAGGGTATGTCGAAAAACTCCCATCTCATGTTCTCCCTCAACTTCAAAATCGTCCTATATCGCTGTTTTACCTTTTTTGTTAAGGGTGTTTGATCTTCTTTGCATGTTCACTTTGCAAAGACTCGGTTGGTAGTTCTGCAGTGATGAAGGATGATTTTGAAATGATTTTTGAAGTTGAGGAAAATACGATTTTTTCGACATACAATAACTGTCTTGAGTCAGAATACACAGAGTTCAGGTAGAGCAAGGCAAGACGAGTGTTTGAGATTAAAAAGTATTTAAATTGTATTTTTTATAATGTAATTAACCGACCGTTACGCTAGATAAGACCCTTCTTCCTCAGCTGGGATTGTTTACAACCGCATCTGGGATCGTTTGAAGCCACATTTAAACTGCATTTTGGAAGTTCAAAATCGGGGCACCATATCAGTCCATTATATGGAGAAAAATCCTGAAATGTTTTCCTCAAAAAAACATAATTTCTTACGACTGAAGAAAGAAAGACATGAACATCTTGGATAACAAGGGGGTGAGTACATTATCTGTGAATCTTTGTTTTGGAAGTAGACTTCTCCTTTAAAGAGGACATCAGATTAAACTTCACGTTTTTAGCTTTTTTGAGTTTAGTTAAGTTTCTGGCATGTCAGCCAGCCCAGAAAAGCTGAAAAGATGTCCACACTCTTGAAAACTCATTCCTATTGGTCTCTCATACAGGTGGAAAAGGGATTCTACAGGACAGCGTGTCCACCACACTAAATCTCAACTACCTGTGCTGCAATTTGTGTCCATCAAGAGGTTGGACTGTGGCGAATGGGCCATCCCAGGGGTGAGAATGAACCACAGTGCTAGTTTCAAATATTCATAATAGTCATTTCGAGTGAGCAGCATCTGTGGGGTGAGCTTTTTAAAAATTCATTCTGCTAATATGCTAACAGATTGTTATGATATTTGTTGTTGCATGCTCAGGGAATGGTGGACCCTGGAGAGCGCATTTCTCAAACGCTGCAGCGCGAGTTCTCAGAAGAGGCGTTGAACTCTCTGAAAGCATCTCCAAGTGAGAGGGAAGAGATCCAAAAGCGAATCTCTGAGCTTTTCAACTCAGCAGGTCTTCAGGTATGACCATGCATTTTTAAATAATTACAATATTTAACCTTCACGTCATTCCAAATCCGTAAGACCTTCACTCATCTTCAGAACACAAATTAAGATATTTTTGATGAAATCTGAGAGCTTTCTGACCCTGCATAGACAGCAATGCAACTACCACACTGCAAAAAAGGCTTACGGTCCCAGGTAGTGCATTCCAGGCTTTAAGCGTTGCAGCACTCTATAACCCAGCATCTTTTTTCCTGTAGATGTATAAAGGTTATGTAGATGATCCAAGAAACACAGATAATGCTTGGATGGAGACAGTTGCAGTCAATTTCCATGATGAATCAGGTAAACACAGTGTATTGATGAAACACATAATGTGGATGACGTTATTGACTGAGTAAATTATGTTGTTCTATCCCATGCATTTAATTCAATTCTTTCCATCTAGGTAATAGTGTGAGTGAGCTTCCATTGCAAGCAGGTGACGATGCAGGTCAAGTGAGCTGGATTGACATTGACTCCTCCCTGGCTCTTTATGCTAATCACTTGCATTTCCTAGAGACAGTTGCTAAGGAAAGAAAAGCACACTGGTAACAGAAAATAATGTGAAGTGCCTTTCTGCTTTCACATAAATGAAGGAAGTCTTTTTATGTGTCCAATTTGAATGACGCATATAAAGATTTGTAGCTAGCACATAATTCAGATGGAAACTAGGAAAATCAATTCTGGTGCTTGCACATATTAATATGAAGTGTGTACCGTTTGCCAAAGCACTGCCAACAACTGCATTCCAATAAACTAAAAGTTAACCTCAATTATTACACTTTGTAAAAATCCAGTAAAGCATGGTTACTCAAAATGGAGGCATACGGATTATTTAAACTTTTCGAAATGAACACTAATGCTTGATTAAGAATTTGGTTAACTTGTGTATGAATCTTACTGTAATAACCAAAAGAAGAAAAAAACATCTTATACACCTATTCTCTGTGTGTGTTTTACCTTTTAGTCTGTTGTGCTATTTTTATTTATATAAAAAAAAATGAAAATTATTTGGGGGGGAAAGTACTTGATACTTTGATACCATTGTGGTTTGATGTCTTTTATTTTGACATACTCAAAAGCAACTAGAGCAAAAATATAAAAAAAAATGTCAGTATGTTTAGTAGGGTGGGAATCTTCAGGCACTTTACGATCCGATCCGATTCAGAGAGTCACGATCTGATTCCAAAACAATTCTTGATCTATGTTTTCCCCCAATTAATTCTTCTGCTGTGCAAATACATCTTTACAACCTTACATTTTAACCAAAATTGCCATTTCTTTGCTCTTTGTTTATAGTTGGAATCTCTGTATGTCAGTACTGCCATCTTAAAAGTAGGGGTGTGAATCTTCACTGGTTTCATGATTCAGTTTAATTACAATTTTCATAATCAACTCAATATCACTATGCGTCACATGGCTACATTTTCATATAAATTTTATATCAAATTTATTTTGTGCAAAACTTACTTTTTATTATAAAATAAGCAGGCTACTTTTTAAAACAGTCACTTATTTAAAATAAGTGTTCTTTAAGTATCCAAAAAATGTATAGACAATAGTAAATAATGTTTTTTCTTTTTTCCTCAGCATTATTGCCGTTCGATTACTGATGAGATCATAGACAGTCGCAGCTTTAACAGACTGTATTCACACTAATGCACAGATCTATACGTGCCATCAGAGTCGTTGAAGAGAGAAATGCGATCCATCGGAAAATCGATTTTTTTTCTCCCACCCCTAATGTTTAGTATGCTTGGTCTGAACATCATGGACACTGTGAATTTTCTGAAAGCCTGTTTCTTTTAAACTCAATGAAATCTCGAGGTTCCGTTAATAAATTCTTAATTAAAAAATGGAAATTATAGTGAAACACTTGAATCAAATAAGTACTTGCATTGGTGTTGCTACAGATTTGATCATGTCACCATTAAAGCTAAAGGGTGACACACAGGGAAAAAAATTTCTTGTTGATTTCAACCTTGCAAAAATTGCCAAGTATGTGCTCTCACATTCGGGGACAGAGCTGTTGATGAGATAGAAAGTTCTGTCTCCAAGATTTTCATCATGTCTTCAGTTTTGGTGACAAAAATGGTTCTTCTATGGCATCCATGTGAAGAACCTTTTAAAGCACCTTTATTTTTAAGAGTGTAGGGTTGGTCAAAAAACTCCCATCTCATTTTCTCCTCCAACTTCAAAATGATCCTACATCACTTTGAAGTAGCCTACAGGCCCAGTGTTTACAAAGTGAATGTGCAAGGAAGGTCAAACACCCTGTACAAAAAACATCTCATTTCTCACATCAGTCTATGATTCAAGATCTCCTATTCATTTTGATCAGTGCTAAATAATTACAAATATGGAGCACCAGCTATATAAATACAAGCAGCTGCATATTAAAATTAACCACATGTTAATGGATATGCTCATTTTTGTAGATTTATATATGCAAATATATAAACCCACTCATTTTATTCTTTCTGTTGGAAAAAATATCTGAAAATACAAAACTACCACATAATTAGGGACATTCAAAACAAGTTCAAATACATTTGCAATGAGGAAGGAATGTGAAGGCTAATGAGAAACAGGCAGTAAATGCTGTAACTGGTTCATTCACAGAGGTACTGAATGTTGTGCCGATAAAAGTTGGCCTGCACAAAAAAACAAAAACAAAAACAAAAAAAAAAAAAAAATCAGTTTATACAGGTTGTTTCTGATGCTTCCAATTTTATCCTGGACTGGAAAGTCAAAGAAAATAGTCAGCCACAGGTTTCTTAGAGGGGATGCCTCTGGTTTCCTGAGGTGCAGCTTCAAATATGATAAACTCCTTCTGGAGATGCTCATCAAGCTCCAAAATGGCTGCCACATTACCACACCTAAGAAAACATACAAAAGAGTTAAGTGATGCAAACCAGTGTATTCACATCTAAATAGTCACGGTTACACACAAGAGTCACTGGACCACTATAAGACAGAAAAGAAACACACCTATAACAGTAGTTTGGAGCAGACCACACTGTTAACACAGTCTCATTAAAATGCCACTTGTAGCCCTCCATCACCAGCTGATGTGCTCTGCAGATCATGCTGATATCATTGGCAGCGTTAAACTGCGCAACCACATCACTACCAAACAGATATCCAGCTCCTCTGGGACTCACACCCCACCCTGTGGTGTCTAGAGACCAGAAAAGAGAGAAACAACCTTAGCTATTAACAACATATTAAAGGCCTTTCCTTTATGTGATTTATTACATTAGTCTCTCTCACCTTCTGGGTCAGACCACAGTAGGTCACACATGGGTCCATCATGAGGAACTTCCTGTTTTCGGTCAATAGTCCTGATCTGATCCAAAGTTTGAATAGATGGAGAAAGGCCACCATGCACACAAAATATCTGTGGAGCAAACACAGCGTACATATGTATGATACTTTTATTCAGGTGCGTTAAATGTATTAAAAGTGACAATAAGAGTTTTACATTCATACATAAGAGCTGTATTTCAAATAAATGTTGTTCCTTTGAACTTTCTATTCACAGAATAGAAAAAAATGTATCATAGTTTCCACAAAAAATATTAAGCAGCTGCTATTAAAAGTTATTAATATTAAAGTGATAGTTCACCCCAAAATAAAAATTGTCATGAATTACTCACCCTAATATTGTTTCTAAACCCATAAGAATTTTGTTCATCTTCAGAACACAAATTAAGATATTTTTGATAAAGGTTTCAGACCCTGCATAGACAGCAACACAACTGACACGTTCAAGACCCAGAAAGGTAGTATGGGCATTGTTAAACCTTAAATTTATAAAGCTATGAGAATACTTTTTTGTGCACAAAGAAAACAAAAATAACGTCTTTATTCAACAATTTCTTCTCTCTTCGCTTTGTTTGCAAGGAGAGAAACACACACGGATGTATCGTAGTACTCTCATGAACGCATGTTCACAGAAGAAAAGAAATTGTTGAATCAAGTCGTTACTTTAGTTTTCTTTGTGCACAAAATGCATTCTCATAGCTTCATAAAATTAAGGTTGAACCTCTGATGTCAAATGGACTATTTTAATGATGTCCTTACTACCTTTCTGTGCCTTGAACATGGTAGTTGTGTTGCTGTCTGTGCAAGGTCAGAAAGCTTTCGGATTTCATCAAAAACATCTTAATTTGTGTTCTGAAGACAAATGAAGATCTTACAGGTTTGGAACAATATGAGGGTGAACAATTAATGACAGAATTTTCATTTTTGGTTGAACTAACCCTTTAAGCAGAATGATTTCAAAAGGATCATGTGATCCTTTTGAGTAATGATTGCTAAATAAGAAGTAATTACATTAATAAATATATATAAAAAACAGAAAGTGGAAAGATATAGAATTATAAGTGGACCTACCTTGCCATCAACAATAGCTGAGAGGGACAGGTAGTCAAAGATCTCTGTGCAGTACCTCCAGACTGTAACAGAGCCATATTTTCTAAGACACTCGTCGTAAAAGCCATACACTTGCGTGATCTGCCTTGACTCGTGATTCCCTCTGATCAGCGTTATTCGGTCAGGGTATCGCACCTGAAAACATAAATAAAAAGGACTGTGAATAAGGGCAGAGTGTAGAATGGCTTTAACACACACATTACAAAGCAAACAAGATTAACTTTAGGACAGATACTGCACCTTTAATGCTAGCAGCAACAGAAAAGTCTCCACACTGTAGAACCCTCTGTCCACAAAGTCTCCCATGAAGAGGTAGTTTGTCTCTGGAACTTCACCCCCCACCTGAAGACCCAGAGGACAATGATTAAAGTCAAATGACATAACAGTGCATTTTTTTTTTTTTTTTGTTTTGTTTTTTTAGAAACTTGATCTGCCAGTCCAAACAAGTTTGAAAAGTAAAAGTACTGTGAATTTAACAAATGGTGTACTGCATTCTCAGAGTGTTTTCACAATCAACCATATTGGCGGCACTAAACGTAAACAATTCCACTGAACCGAATGAAATTTGCATATTTGGTTATTGCTCCTTAAAATTGTCAATGATTGTCATGTTTTGGGCTGTACTAATCAGTTGGACCAGGAAAAACATTTGGAGTACTATAGACTGCCAACAGTTGTAACAAATCAAGGAGAAGAGTGCAAAAATAAAAAAAACTGTCCGAGGAACAAAAAGTGTTTGTGGTTGGCCAAACTGAACCAGAATTTCCAGGGCAAGAATTTTGACAACTTTGTGTTTGTTCTCATATTTACAGTCAGGTATGCAGTGTTCCCACACCTTGGTTAACTTCAAATTCAAGGACCTTTTAAGGACTTTCCAGGTATAATACCCTTAAATTCAAGGACAATGTGGGGACACATTTCAAGTGAGAGCAAGGTTACATTGTGTTTCCTTGTAAGATACATTATTACAGTTTTCATCTGTCAAACACAAAAAGCTTTTCTTTGACAGAGATCTGATATTCTGTTTGTCCTATTTCTGTTTCGCATAAAGCTGAAGAATATTTGGCTCTGCACCTGGCCAGGTGATGGTCCTTTGGATCTCTCGCAAGCCATTCTTTATAATCTTAATTATTATAATTAAAAAGCCCCCAAAGACCACATCGCATATCAAAACTCAATATTTTATTCCCATACCTAAAACGTATTTTTGACATTGTGCTCATATCTGATCTTGTAAGATGTACTCCCTTTAAAGTGCATGTGATCACAAAATTGAAAGTGAATGAACAGCCGCTCATTCAAAAGAGATTTAAATACTCTGCATTCAATAGCAGCTGCTTAATGTGCGAAAATTATATTTAATATTAGAATGACTGCGTGAGCAGGCGGTAATGGCCTGAAAATCAGTGGGAGCGGGATCAAAAAACAGTCCTGCATAGGGCTCTAATACAAAAAAAAATGCACGCGATGAATGGCGACTGTAGAAGGACATATGAGAGAGGACATATGGTCACCCTAAGTAATACAAATCAATCAAGCTAGTATGCATAGTCCACAAAGTGTTGGCGAAATAACACGAGCGGACCGAAGGGAATAATATGGAATATTTTTCAGAAAACTTCTTGCAAAAAAAAATAAAAATAAAAAATTCAAGCACTTTCAAGGACCTGGATCTATGTATGTTTATTTTCAAAAACTTTTCAGGGCCTTGAAATTATTTTTTTCAGATACACAAACTTTCAAGGATTTCAAGGACCCTGGGGGGTAGGTGAAATATTAGGCTAATATCTTAATTAATTCTGCTCGTATGTATCTTCACCACCTTTTAACTTTAGCTTTTCAAAATATTGCACCCTTTCCTGCTTACTAAGTCCTTCTCTATATGTTTTTTCCCCCTGTGGTTTCAGCATAAATTAGCAGAAAAACATTCAGTAGTACATTAACCGTGCAATCCATGCGGTTGTTTACATCAGAGTATCTCCAATATGGCCGCACATCTGGGTAACTGACCAAACTGTGACAAAAATGCAAACCCTCTATTGCTTACCCTAAACAACTCCTTTAAATCATAAAACTGCCCATGTATATCTCCACAGACCTGCAAAAAAAAAAAAAAAATACATAAATAAAAAAACAATGAGCTAATTTCACAAATGCATAATCCTACAGAAGGTTATAAAGGTGATGTTTACAGAAAATACTCACCGTGACGGGAGAATCTACCCTCTGAACATTACTCTCTTCCACCAGAATCTCCCTATGAAGCAAGACCATGACACTTTCAGCATAAACAAGGTAGCTTTTGTAACATTAAACCAAAACAAGAAACTCTATAAAGATATACAACTCGCAACTAGTTATTTAGATGCACATGGGTTGTACATATTGGAGTAAAACTAGTAAGTAAGCATTACCTCGCTTTGGCACACAGTGCCTTGACTTCATTTTCCTTGATAAGTTCACAGCGTCTGAGTTGCTCGATCTGTCTGTCCAAGTCAATGACGTCGCCCATCATGACACACATGCATACACACTCACAGAAACACTCCTCAATGTGAGGCTGATAAAACCCCTGGCTTTCAAGTCCTCTGTTAGTCTCACAGAGACCACAAACACACTCAGCCTCCAGAGAAATTAAGAGACTATGAGGTTGTGCACATAGTTACACACTGAGATGATCCCAAATGATGCCAAGATGATGAAAATAACTGTAAAAGAGAAACACACACAAAAGAATCAACAGAAACAATCATATGCATGCTTGAAACTCACTTGAGAAAAATCTCCCAGTGAGTCTTTTAGTGTATCAGTGAGTTTAACAACAACAAACTCTTTTATAATAATAATAATAATAATAATAATAATAACAACAACAAAAAATAATACTTTATATAATTATATTGTTTATAACTTATATATTATATCAAATGTTCAAAAACAATGTCTTATTTTTATTATTAAGATTTTATATTAATTCATTTTAAAATAGAATATCGGTGTTATTTTAAATATCATTACTAAAAATACAACAAATAAAATTAAATTTAAATAGCGCTACTAAAATACTACTCTTCACTGTCTTGGACGCTACTTAGCCAATAATTTTGACGAACTCTTTGCATTTTAGTTTTCAATCGAGTGTCTTAATTTTATTCCAAAAATGTTAATTTTTAGTACATTTGCAAAGCCTGCTTTACAAAAATAGTGTAGGGACAAAGCGGTTAGCGTGAATGCTGCTCATGCTGTGCCGTGTTTGTTTGAGTTTTCTGCATTTACGTCTAAACTAAGAATTGCAGTTCACACGCTGAAATGTACGTATAAATGCATATTACATACCTTGGCCTTCGGATTAAAATTGTTTAGGCATCCGTTGTTTCTTTTGTAGATGGTAAGTTGGGAAAGCGGTGTATGCAAGTGTGAGCGTCACGTCAACAAGCCCGCAGCAAGTGTTCAGCTCATCTTTCAAAATAAAGGTGCCGATCCCCTGTTATACATGACCGCATACATTAATTGCGCTTAATAACAACAAACAGTTAATTTATAAAATAAAAAAAGTTGGTAAAAAAAATCTCGATCTGACAGAAACTGTTAAAGTGCCTGTCATGATAAACATTTTTTGAACGCTTAAACCTTAAATGTGTGATGTATGAGGATATTAGGCGTGATATTACTCCTTAGTTAAAGTTAATTACATTTAAGAGGACAATATAACCACGTTAATTAAAATTAAACAAAGACCTGTTTGTCTTTGCGGTGCTTTTCAGGTGACTGTTAATATTTTGAAATCGAATGTCGTTTGAAAAAGCGCGTTTTCCTGTTTCAGAGTGTATGACGACACGGCCTGTGATTGGCCGAACCGGCGCGGCGAAAGACATCCGTGATATTTGGCGCCATTTGTCGAAAACAATTCAGCTACGCTAAAGCCTACATTATTTCTGAATATGGGCTCTCGATATTAGGTTCAAATGCGTTTCTGATTTTAAGAGATTACGTTTCCACGTACGGTGGGTTTGGGGGGCTGTTTATTATCACGTTATGTTTTTTTTCCCGCCGGTTTTGGAATGTATATCGTTGTTTGGGAAATGTGTGGATAGATAGGCTTTGTGTTTACATGAACTCGTTGTTGTACTCATATTTTATGCACTGTACACTGTATATTTAGAGTATGTATCAACGTATCCCTACAGAAAGGAAAAGAACTGGTGAGTGTCTATGTTTATGCATCTTCTACAAACAGATAGTTGACAGGTAAACATTTAATATATGCGGTTATGGAGCGGTCATTCATTCAGACTATGACTGTAACTGTTATATACAAGTTTACATGTTGTAAATAGGTTTAAATACGCTTTGAACAGAACATGGCTTGTTTTGTGTGCTTGTGTTTGGACTCGATTAAAATCCTTGGTTTTGTCTGTTAAATCTATGCAGATCTTTAGTTTGGAAGTGAAACTATGGCTGGGGCTGTGGCTATGGCGTCTGTCATGGAGGATTTTGATGGTCAGGTATGTGTCATGAAAAGTTGGTATGCTGATTTTTCTGTTCAGAAAACATTAGATGATTTTCAGCAGTTGACCTTATTGCTCTGTTTCTCCAGCCGTGTAAGAAATTGAGGAAGGATAGTGATGCATCATCTGTCAGAACTATCACTAACTACTTTATGCCCAAGCCTGTGGAGAAACCGTTCTCCCCGCCACGGTCGAACAACATTATGGACTACTTTAAGAGGACCTCACCTGCACAAGAAATAAAAAGCTGCAATCTAGTTGCTAAAGAAAACTCCCCGCAACCTTCAGAGCAAGCAAGTCGTGAAATCCCTGGGAAACCTGTGAGAGGACAGGGGCAGAAGCGAACCAGGAAGGCCAAAGACAACAAGAAGGCTAAAGAGGAGGATGCACAGGTGGTCACAGATGATGTTGTCGTCATAGAAAGTCCCAGTGAAGCAGCTGTAAAGGAAAGTGATAATGCTGTCCTTCCAGCTCAAGAATCTGATGTGAGGAAAAATGCTAGTGAGGCTGATCCAGATGTCTTGATGACTGCAGAAAGTTCTGAACAAAAACACTTGTTAAACCAAAGCAGGAGGAAAGACTGTGCAAACAGAAAATCTGCTGTGAGGAGAAACCGAAAGGCTAAAGCTGGTTGTGAAGAGACTAAGGAATGTGATGCAGATGCTCAGGAGCCTGTATGTGAGACTCAACTGGAGGAAAGTGCAGAAAAGAAAAGCAGCACGGTCACAATCTCATTTAAAGACTTCTTGCAGAATCAAAGTCAAGAGGAGGAGGAGAGCATTGCGATTCCCAAAACTGACACAGCTGATGCATCGAGTGAAGGCAACCTCTGTAATGATCAGAGCGATTCTGCAATCGGTCCTCTGCAGGTGTCTCCCCGAACTCTCACGGTTCAAGTTGAGGTGCATCCCATTTCCCCTGAGTCGGTCAAAGTTGCCAAGGAGTTAAAAGTCGCGTCTATTTTTAGTAAAAATAAAAAAATTCAATCAAAAGAAGACAAGAGTTTGTCTGATCCTCTCCCAGAGGTTAAACTGGACGTATTGCCTGACCTCAAAAGGAAGTCTAACGTCGTTCTTCTTGAGGAAGAACTGGAGCTTGATGTGGTGGAGTCCAGCCCCAATCCTAAAAGCACTGAGGCAGAGAGAAAGCAGTTTATGAATGCCTTTAAGCAGCCTAGTCTTGATGGTTTTAAAAGCAAAACCAGCAAGGGCCAGAGCAAGCAGAATCAGGTTCAAGAGAAAGCCAAAGATGCTGCAGACAAACAACATGAAGAAAAATCTCTTGAGAGCAAAACTGAAGAAAAATCTCTTGAGAGCAAACCTGAAGCGACCAGCTCGGAGCAGCACGAAGAACAGAAGAGTGACAAAAAGAAGCGAGTTAGGAAATCTGGGAAGAAGGGGCAAGCTAAGAAAGCTGAAGATGCACAAGCTGCAACTCCAAAACCTGAAGAAGCTCCTGCAGAGATAGAGGTTGACAAAGACAGTAGCCAAGCTGAAAATGACAACAGTGAAAAGGCTGTCAGAGAGCTGAGGAGGTCGACCAGAGAGCTTTCACGTAGGCAGTCGGCCGCTGTGCTTAATACCGCGTCACAGAAGAAAGAGAGGCAAGAGGACACGGTAAAAGGTGGTGATGAGACCCAAAATACAGCCTCTCCCTCTCTGGCCTCTACCCCAAAAACTCAAAGGCCCAAAAGAGGCATGTTTAGAGCTGAAATGCTCTGCCCGTCGAACATCAAAGGCAGCCCTATCAGGTGAGGTTCACTTTTTAATTTTAACTTTAATTGTTTTTGTGTGTGTGTGTGTGTGTGTGTGTGTGAAGCACATTACATGAGACAATAAATCATACATTTTATTTGATAGGATGAGAATCACCAGAGTATTTCCATCCTCTGCTACAAAAGCTGGTGATTTTGAAATATCAAGTCCTCTCTCAAAACAGGTAACTAACATGTATGGTCTGTGTATGTTGTAAAAAAAATAAAAAAAATATTCTGTAATATTTTACATTTTAAAAAAAATATTTGTATTATGTACACTGCCTTTCAAAAGTTTGGGATCAGTAAGATTTTTAATGTGTTTTTTTTTTTTTTTCTTTTCTTTTTTAAGAAGACTTATGCTCATCAAGGCTGTGTATATTTGATAAGAAAAAAAATAAGAAAAAACTGCAATATTGTGAAATATTATAATTTAAAATAATGTTTTTCCATTTTAATATACTTTAAAATAAAATTTATTTCTGTGACGCAAAGCTGAATTTTCAGCATCATTACTCCAGTCACATGATCCTTCAGAAATCATTTTAATATGATTTATTATCACTGTTGGAAACACTTGTGCAGTTTAATATTTTTTTCTGGAACCTGTAATACTTTTTTCAGGATTCTTTGAAAAAATGTTAAAAGAACATTTATTTAAAATAGAATTCTTCTGTAACAATATACACTATCGTTCAAAGTTTGGGCTCAGTACATTATTGTTGTCGTTATTGTTATTATTATTTTTTTTTAAATAAATTAATACTTTTATTCAGCTAGGATGTGTTAAATTGATAATAAAGTGATAGTAAAGACTTATGCTGTTGGAAAAGATTTATATTTTGAATATTTTGCTGTTCTTTTTAACTTTTAATTAATAATCAAAATAATCAAATAATCCTAAAAAAACTATCACAGGTTCTAAAAAAAATATTAAGCAGCACAACTGTTTCCAAAACTAAAAATAAATCAGCAAATTAGAATGATTTCTGAAGAATCTTGTGACACTGAAAACTGGAGTAATAAGGAAAATTTAGCTTTGCATCACAAAAATAAATTATATTTAAAGGTATATTAAAATAGAAAACTGTTATTTTCAATTTCAATAGCGTTTCATAATATTACTTATTTGTATTTTTGATTAAATACATGGAACTTTGAGCATAAGAAACTACTTTAAAAAACATTAAAAATCTTACTGTTCACGAACTTTTGAACTGCAGTGTATTTGTTTACATATGAAGAGTTTGGTTGCAAAACGCGATAAACGCCATTTTTTGACATTTGGATTTTATTATTGGAAATCACTGTTCAGATGTACCTTAATCTATGTGTGAATTGCTGCCATTAATAAAATTTAAGAATGTACATTTTAGGCCTACTATAAAATGTATTTTTTCACAAAACGCGATATCTGCCAGACCAGTTTCTTTACAAAGTGCGATAACGGTTATAGTACCAAATGTGCAGGCTGCTTTTCTGATTTTCCGTGTCTTTTTCCCCGTGTTACTTGAAATGTATCCGTTTTGATTCGGTGTTACTAAAGGTGAAACACGTTAAGAAAAAAAGAACGATCAGTTGTGGGACTATTTTGTCATAAATCACATACTATTCATTCCTGAACATTACCGTCCGGTACTGGCAATGAAATTAGGCTACTGGTTGATATGTCCCGGTAGAGCCCTGCATTGCAGCCCGAGCCCGACGGCCCCGACTTTTTTTACGCCCCTAGTGCCGGGCTTCGGGCCAATTTTAGGCTTCTTCTTATTTTTATATTTTAGACATCCACCAAATATGGCGATGAAAAAAAAATCCGCGCTGGTGGAAACAACACGAGACTTCACTTTTGCTTTCATTTTCGAGACCAGTTCGGAAGGCGTTTAGTGTCTCTGTCAGCAGCAGCAGCAGCGAGCTGTTCCGCGTTCAAGTAGAGTAAATCTTGCCACAAAGCAATAGTTTTTGTTTTCGATTTTCTTTATTTCGTTAAGTTATAATTTAAAGCCTTCTATAGACATATGTATCATGTTTGTGAGGGATGTATTCGCTGAGTTTCTGTTCATTTTTGCAAAGCGCTCCTGTTGAGACCACAGAAAGCGCATCATGTTTGTTTTCTTTATTTTAGAAGCACCGTTTGCAACGTTTTGTTAATATTGTGAGTGCACACAAATAAAAGTAGACCCTTTACAGTTTAATATGATGTATTATTCTTACTTTTATCAGCAAAAATGACGGAATATTTAAAATGGTTTCCACTGAAAAAATGCAAGTGATCGCACTGGCAACACCATGTTCTGCAAAGCGGCTTTAGCTTCCACTCTCCACACAAATGACTGGATATGCGCCTAATAGCACATATTTATGTAGGTTTAACGTTTAAACTAACATTGTTTTATACTTGAACTGTTTTACATTTATAGATATTTTATTTTAGGCAAGTCGTGATGATTTGAGAAGGCAAAAAGACGGGCTCGGGTCAGACTCGGGCCGAGAATTCTGATAAGCTGTCGGACAAAGGCCGGGCGAAGAACGAATACAGCATAAATATGCAGATGTCATTCCGAAACATTGCACCGCATAAAACGGATTACAGCCTAGAAAGTGCGCAAAGCTCGCTCAGTTCATTATCACGTAAAAGCGTCACTCATCTCAGTTTATCGCGATCTCACAAGTTGTGTTATAATCAGTGAAGCTCTCTAAACTACACAATGAGTCTGGCTATTTTGCCAGATCTTCAGTTGCTTTTGCTTTCGTTTGAGGCTATTTAGCACCGTCTAGTACCTCCGTACAACTGGGCCTGGGCATGGCAAACCGCTTCAATTGTAGCGTGGCTGACAACGGGGATGACTAACCATCTAGGGGGGTAATGTCGCCCATGTTGTGTATGTTCTGGCCAAAACTAACTCAGAATCTTATTTTTTTAACCAATTTAAGATGTTTGACAATGTTAAGATAAATATGTTGCATTTTGGGATGGTTTTTGACTTATTTATGAACTATTTGTGGACATAAAATTAAATAAAAAATATCCTGGATTTGAAAAATATTTTGTCCCTGGCCTTCACTGAGCTCAAGGAATAGTTTAATGTACAAAAATTGTGAATGAACTTGACTGTTGATGTCTTAAATAATAATGTCAAATAACCAACATTTCTCAAAATGGATATATCTCGTTTTGCAACGAAACTCTTCATATATAGCTTGTGTATGTAAGTGTTTTCATATAATTCATTTATAAGAAGTTTGTGTAATCTAAATGAAATAATAGTTATATTTCATTGATTAAAAAATGTCATTAGCAGTTGTTTTAAGATTGAAGATTACTCACAATAACTTTTATTTGTTAGGAAGTAAATGCTGATAAAAAAAGAAAACAAGCTAGAAAGCTGCTGCAGAAAGCCAAAGCTCTACAGCAAAGTAAAAAAGACACTAAAAAGGAAAAAGACACTGTACGACGCTCCACAAGATGCAAAGAGTCCATCGTAAATTACTGTGAAGATGAGGTAAGGTGTTATAAGGTGTGTTATAAGTGAACTGGTCTAAATGTTTTATACTTACAGGAACTGCTTCTAAAATTGAGTTCTTCTTTCATTTATATCATTTATATAATGTCTTCATTTTAGGATTCTGTAGTGTTTTTGGAGGAAAGCAAAAGCACTCCAGTCACCTCGCAGGAAAGTGACAAAAGCCAGAAGAAGCTTCGCAGTTTGAATGAAGTTTTGGGTAAAAATGCATCTCAAAATAAATCATCCAAGACTCCTGCAGGTACGTTACACAGACACAAATGGTTAAAATTAAGTTAAATCTTTAATATCTAAAGTTTTTATTTTTGTGCCAACATGGGGTCATTGAAAAAAAAAAAAAATGCACTGATGTCTATTTACTGCTTTTTCAGCTTCTAAAGTGGCTCCTCTGTTTGGTGAGAAAAAGGCTCAGAGACCGTCAGTTGTCATCTCCATTTTTGACGACAGCAGGTATTAACGCCAGTAATAACAGACAGTAATTGAATTGGCAAATGCTTTTTTTGTCATCAGTGTTACGTTCTAATAAATGGCTGTCTCCCAAAACTCAACCCTGTCAGTCGAGAGGCGTCAGAGAACTCGCAAGACGATGAGCAGTTCAGAGCAAAGAGAGAGTTTCTGAAGAGCGGCCTTCCGGAGTCCTTCAAAAAGCAGATCGCAAAGACAGCAGCCAGCCGTGAGGCTTACAGTCAGGCTTGTGCTTCCTTCCAGACAGTGGTTCATGTCCAGCAGAGGGCCACAGGTAAGCTGACAGGTGTTCTCTAGATTGTGTTGTCTGTTTGTGTGTGTTTGAGACTAATGTGCTCATTTCTGTCCATCACAGATTGTTCTGTTTGGAACCTCCAGTGGCCTACGAATCCCTTTCTGAGTTGTTTGAAGGAGTCATATAATTTACCATCTGTACCGCTGATGTCTTTGGAGAAGTCTTTAGGTTATACTACAGTTCCTGCTAAAAGAGCTGTTTGCAATCAGGTTGGTAAACTTTTGGTGAAAATTGTTAGATTTGTGTGTTTTGCTTTTTTTATGCAAACTATTTCATTGTTTGTTTGTTTACATTATTGTTCAAAAGTTTAGGGTCTGTAAAATATTTTATTCTGAATGAAATGAATAATTTTAATCAGCAAGAATGCATTAAATGTAACTTGTATACCAAAAAGATGTAACTTGTATACATTAAAAAAATACAAAAAAAGTGCTGCTGGGGTGTAAAAATCCATGAATCTGTGCTCTTTGAATGCAGGGTTGTTTTGTAACATTGAAATACTCATAAATCCAAGGCACTTGTGTGAAAAAATATAAAAAGCCTTTATTCACATAGCTTTGAAATTTTAAAACAACACATTTGTGCACCAACGCGTTGCGGCAACTCGCCTTCATCAGGATGTCAGTTTACAAACACACTCAGAGTTCATTTAAGCAATCAGTTCATCACATGACATAGTCACCGGAACAGTAGATGTAACTTGTATTTTATCATTTAGATATCCTGTTGTCGAAGATCTGAGTTTTCTGAGCCAATCAGACAGCATCTTTTGGAGGAGATGAAAATCTCCAATCCCTCCTTCCCTCATCAACGCTTTTTTACACGGTTTCTTAAGAGACGTGAAGACTACATCCTCCAGGCCTCTGCCTCAGGTGACTGAAAAATACAGTTAACCTTAATTTTTTGTTTTGCTTACAGTAAGATAAGCAAGTAAGTGCATTCATAATGATACGTGTATCCCGGAATGATTGAAAGACTGATTGCATATTCCTTTCATTTGTATGATTATCTGTAGAACCTGAAGGTGAGTCTAAGGTGTCCTGCCCTGCTGGATCATCTGATGGCGTCGGAAGGAAACGGAAGCGAGTGGATGAAGGAGAGGCGACAGGAAAAGTGGGTAAAAAACCAAAGTCCAATCACACAGAAGGGGATGTCATAGTGATTGAAGAAAGTCCGCCATCAGGAGGTCAGGCAGCACAGAGTGTCTCAGACACTGTCCCGTCTGGCAGAAGTCGAAGAGGTCGTTCACTAAGACAAAAGCAGAAAGAAGAGCGCAAGTCAGCAGAGTTGATCTCACCTGTGGGAAACCAAAATGATGCTGTCATTATGGTAGATCCGCCTGTCCCAGAAACTTCGAGCACCGGAGGTGAACTTTAAATATATTTTTAGATCTTTTCACCCTCTGAAATGTTTTCTTCCTCTCAAAGCCTGCTTGAAAAAAGGTGTAACCTTATTAGAAAACATGAATTAAAAATGAACAAAAGTACAAAAGTTTGGGGGCTTTTAAGAGAAGTTTCTTATTCTCATTAAGGCTGCATTTGTTTGATAGGAAATACAGTAAAATCTAATGTTACAAAGTATTATAAAAAAATTATTACAATTTAAAATGTTCACTATTTGAATATATTCTAAACTGTAATTTATTTGTGCGATGCACAGCTGAATTTTCAGCATCATTACTCCAGTCTTCGGTGTCACATGATCCTTCAGAAATCATTCTAATATGCTGATTTGCTGTTAAAAAAAACTTTTCTTATTATTTTCAAGGTTAAAAGCAACTGTGCTGTTTAATATTTTTGTGGAAGCCATGATCCATTTTTTAGGATTCTTTGAATAGAGCATTCAAAAAAACAGTATTTATTTGGAATATATATATTTTTGTAATATTATAAAAGTTTTTGTCAAAAGTCTACTGTCAATGTTGATCAAATTAATGCATCCTTGCTGAATAAACCTATTAATTTATTGAAAAAAAAAAAAAATATTGCCGAACCCAAACTTTTGAACGGTAATGTATTTGTTTGTCCGTGAGACCTTAAGAATTAAACCTAAGGTGTTATGAAATATTTGCAATACATTTTACATTTTCGTTTCTAGATCGAGTGAAAGAGGACGTGCTTTGGACAGAGAAATATCAGCCGCAGCATTCGAGTGAAGTAATCGGGAATATGGAGTCTGTCCGGCGGCTACACAGGTTATTATGCTGTCTAGCTTAGTCAAAGATAGTGAAAGATCCCATTCACTAACCAACATGTCAGTAATGAATATAATTTTTTTTTCTCATACATTTCTACTGTTAGCTGGCTGAAAGAGTGGAAGTTGAGAGCTGACCGGGAAGAGAAGAGGAAACAGCAGGAAAAGAAGCAAGAGGAGGACAGTAATGGTATATAAAGATGCTAAATGACACCGTAGTAGCTGTTTTGTTTGTCTAATTCAAAATTCATAGTCTCATCTTTATTTCTGTCCAGACTCCTGGCTCATAGGTGAAGGCCTGGATGAGACAGAAGATCTTTTGTGTAACACACTTCTTATCACTGGACCCACTGGAGTGGGCAAGACTGCTGCAGTCTATGCCTGTGCACAGGAACTCGGTTTCAAGGTGTGGTTGACTTTTTAATTCACTTTGTTATTTAGGGATTGTCTAGTGTTGTTCAAAAAAGGAAAGAATGTCTATTAACACTGCTGGTTTTGTTTCTCAAGGTATTTGAGGTGAACTCCTCGTCTCAAAGGAGTGGTCGTCAGATCTTATCCCAGCTGAAGGAAGCCACTCAGTCCCACCAGGTGGACATCCAGGGTGTCAACGCTCAAAAACCATCCTACTTCAGCAATTATAGCAGCAACAGCATTACCATCAAACCTGGCAACTCTCCCAGTATAAATTTTTCTTTCTTTGATGATAATAACAATACAATATATACTCTGCATGACTTCTGAGTTCTCAATGTCTTTCCTAATCACAGGGAAGTTGAACTCTCCCAGAAGGGTTGTATCATCGCCCAGGAAGCCTCCTCAGTCTCCTCGAAGTGCTTCATCCAGAAGAGGAGGCTTAGCGCCGACATCTCTGGCCAGTTTCTTCAAAGCAGGTGGAAGGCCCACCGGCAAAGAAGCAAACAGTCAAGACAAGAAAACACAACCTGGTAAAAATCCAAAATCCAGTGATAAAAGTCAAGTGTTGCCAAACACAAATAATGATTTGATACTGACATATTGTGAGCCATATTTACACATCTTTTTTCATGCTTCATGTTTGAGACCTTTCTATGGCATTTTTTGTTTTCCTCTACATGCTAATTTACTGCTCAAGTAACATTTCCTGTTATTATCAATGTTGAAAACAGATGTGATGCTTAATATTTTTGTGGAAACCATGGTTGTTCATTGTTAGTTTTTGTTAATTCACAGTGCATTAACTAATGTTCACAAACACAACTTGTGATTTTAATAATGTATTAGTAAGTGCTGAAATTAACATTAACTAAGGTAAATAAATGCTGCAGAATTATTGGTCGTTCTAAGTTCATGTTAACTAGTGAACCTTATTGTAAAGTGTTACCAGAAATTGTTTTCACGCTTCATGTTTGAGATCTTTATAAGGCATTTATTGTTTTCCTTTAGTCTTAAAAGCATGTCCGAAAAAGTCTGCCAAAGCAAAAGAGGCTGACAGCAAAGAGAGCCCCAGTGGAACTTCAGCGGGCACCAAGACCTCCGCTGAAGACCAGGACAAGAGGACTGCCACATCCCTCATCTTATTCGAGGAGGTGGACATCATATTTGATGATGATGCTGGATTTCTGGCTGCAATAAAACACTTCATGACTACAACCAAGAGACCAGTCATTCTAACAACCAGTGGTGAGTAAAGTTGGCAGTGAACAGAAAGTTACAGTGTCATCATTTAGTCCTCATGGGGCTTGTTTTTTGCACAGATCAAACCTTTGGTGCTACATTTGATGGCTACTTTGAGGAGATCCATTTCAAATCTCCTTCAGTGGTAAGTACACTTAGTTTTTTTTCTCCTTTGCAATAAAAACTGTTTTCTTTCGTGTTGTGTCTGGTTTGTGACCGTGAACACTTTGGACGTTTCCAGGCCGATGTTTCCAGTTACCTCCAGCTGCTGTGTCTGGCAGAAAACATGAGAATGGACACTAAGGATCTGTCCTGTCTGCTGGACTGGAACAGGTGTGATATTCGTCAAAGCCTCCTGCACCTGCAGTTCTGGGCCTGCAGTGGAGGCGGACAGCAGGTGCATCGACCTTTTCCTTCCTCAGGTAAAGATACAACTGACTCTGAAGAAAGTACATTGAGTTCTTGGTTATCATAATATGTGAATATACTTATCAAGAGCTTGTTTCACACTGTAGAGCTCAAAAAGGACATCAAGAGAGACATTCACCATCAGTCTGTCAAAGCTCAGGATGATAATGAGGACAAAATACCACCCTGCCACACTGGATGCACAGAGAGTTTGCTGGGGGTCCGAAATATGGAAACAGAAAATATTGCAGATTTGCTGCTAAAGGTGAGTGTTTGAGAGCAGCTTTGCTTAATTTTTATACCTTATTTATATACTTGGCAGTTTTAGTTTATCTTTCAAATTTGGCTGTGTGGTTAAACACACATTTGTCTGTGGTGTAACAAACTCAAAATGCATGCAGTCGAGGTCAAATATCTACATAAACCTAAAAGAATCTTCATAGTGTTAATTAATTTACCAACATAAGAGGGATCATACAAAATGCATGTTATTTTTTATTTAGTACTGACCCAGATAAGATATTTCACATAAAAGATGTTTACATATAGTCCACAAGAGAAAATAGTTGAGTTTATAAAAATGACCCTGTTCAAAAGTTTACATACACTTGATTCTTAATACTGTGTTGTCACCTGAATGATCCACAGCTGTGTTTTTTGTTTAGTGATAGTTGTTCATGAGTCCCAGGTCCCACAGATTCTTTGGTTTTTCAGCATTTTTGTGAATTTGAACCCTTTCCAACATTGACTGTATGATTTTGAGATCCATCTTTTTACACTGAGGACAACTGAGGGACTCATATGCAACTATTACAGAAGGTTCAAACGTTCACTGTTGCTCCAGAAGGAAAAAAACAATGCATTAAGAGCTGGCTCTTAATGCATCGTGTTTCCTTCTAAAGCATCAGTGAGCATTTGAACTTTCTGTAATAGTTGCATATGAGTCCCTCAGTTGTCCTCAGTGTGAGAAGATGGATCTCAAAATCATACAGTCAATGTTGGAAAGGGTTCAAAGTCACAAAAATCCTGAAAAACCAAAGAACCTGTGGGCCCTGAAGGATTTTTCTGAAGAACAGCAGGCAGTTTAACTGTTCAGGACAAACAACGGGCTCATGAACAACTTCACAGTTGTGCAAAGTTTTTGAGAGTATTTAATATAGCTTTACATGGAGTGTTTTTAAAGATTAAGCAAATGCTAGATGATTGCAAAAGTAATCCACAGGAGAATTGAGCATGTGCTATATAATATCCAAGACATGCTGATTTAAAAAAAAAAAGTGATATTGGTGCAAGAATTTGCTCTTAATCAAACTGTTCATCTCTGACAGCATGAGTCTTCAGTACTAGACAGCATTACGTGCTGGGATCTTCTCTCAGAAGTCCATAGAAGAGGAGTGAATCTTCTCTACTCAAATATGGAGAGTCTGCTACCTCTGCCAACCCGCCTTTTACCACAGTCCACACTCAAATCACAGCCAACACCAAACCCACAGTCCCAGCCTGAGCAACTACCTCAGATTGTGAGGTTGGAAGTTTTGGAAGAGCGCTCTGATGATGGTAGTCCGCTTAAAGTGTCCTCTCGAATGAGGGGACGGAAAAAGATGGGCAATAAAGATGTTTTCCAGTCTGATTCAGAGTCGGAGGACGACTTCCTCTCACTGCCCAAAAACAACCGAGATCCTGCTGAAAGCACTAATGCAGAACCAGTCAGTCAGTCCGTGAATGTGTCCGAAGCTGCACCGATGAAACCAAGGCGTGTTGTGTTATCCGAAGCTGAAAGGAAGAAGAGCAAGCCAGTGATGCAGTGCCTAAGCAGTTTAGCAGAGTTTATGGACAACATGTCCTTCCTGGACTCCTCAGTGCACTACCAGTCATTGCAAGCGGAGGGTTCCTGCAGACCACAGGACTTTAGCCGGACTGGAGCAGAGATCAAGAGTGGGATGACCGATGACGTCCGGTTAGAGTGTGTCAGCCAAGTAAATGGTGTTAATGTTAATGAAATCCGTGCTGCGTTGGGGCATTTGAGTTTCAGGAAGTGCAAGGCTGTAGTCTCTGAGGCCTGGGACAGAACACAGCAATTGGAGGAGGAGATCAGAAAAGAGGCAGAGGGAGAGCTCACTCTCCCTGTGGCTCCACACAAAGATGCCTTCAGCCTCACTCAAACTACACCTTGTGACCGAAGGTGAGACTTTATTCCTCTAGTTTTCCAAGACTGGCTCTTGTAGCCAAAAATTGTTTGTGTATACAAACACATTTATAGACACTTCTGCTCACCAAGCCTGCATTTATTTGATCCAAAGTACAGCAAAAATGGTACAATTTTGAAATAATAATTTTGAATTATTATGTTTTTTTTTTTTTGTTTTTTTTTTCAGGTTTCTTAGATTAAAAATTACAGAAGAACAGCATTTAATTAAAATATTTTATAACATTAGAAATGTCTTTATCATCACTTTATCATCATCAATGTAAAGCATAAAAGTAAAATAAAAACTAAATAAAAGTATTTATTTCTATAATTGAAAACAAATAATTAAAAATAAATTATACTGACTCTAAGCTTTTGAATGGTATAGTGTATAATGTAGCAAGAGCTTTTTATTTCAGATAAATGCTGATCTTTGGAATCCTGAAAAAATGTTCTCAACGATTTTAAATGTTGACAATAATAATAATTTTATTTATATATATATATATATATATATATATATATATATATATATATATATATATATATATATATATATAATAAACTATAAGAAAATATGCAATAAAATATGCAATATATTTAATAAAGTAATAATATTTTTTTTTTTTTTAGAAACAAAATATATTTTAGTACATTAGTGTTAGATATTAAAAAGCTGAAACTTTCATTAACATTTTTGAGCAATGCAAACACATTTTTGAATCTGAATTTTAGATCAGATAATTAACATTTGCCATTTTAAATTACATGAAGCACTTTTATACTGAGGTTTGCATATGCATGTTATTAAAATGTCTTAATGCTCTTAAACCTGTGTGTTCAAGACAAGGATCATAAAACTAGTCTTTAGAAACCTAAATAGTGCTTAAAATACCATTGTATTTTGTCACAAGCATAGTCATCATAGATAAATATAATACAAATATAGTTATATCTCCCATCCCTAGTCTCATTGTTTGAGATTACACTGACCTCTCTTTGTCCTATGAGGTGGTTTATGCACAACATACTGTAAGATTAAAAAGTAATCTTGTGCTCATTTTGTTTTGTACAGGGTGATGGAGAAGAGAAGTGAGGTGATGAAGTCGGTGCTCTCCTCCAGGTCTGCTGGAACGCTTGGAAACCAGGCAGCAGCGGCTCTAGACTACCTCCCCTCTCTACGTGCCATCTGTAGGTCAGAGAAACTGAAGGAGCAGGGAAAAATCAAACGCAGGTGAGGGTTTACCAGACACTCATGCTATCAGTGGTTACAGAAGTACACATGAAACCAAAATCTTGTTTATCAGCACAATCCTGGTTTATTATATCAGGCATTATTTGCTTCCACTAGGTGGTGCACTAGTGAGAAGAGAGTACCTTCCTATATTAATATACTAAAGGGGTCATGACATAGATTTTGTATTATTATAAAATGTACTTTGTGGTTCACATGCCACCTCAGATCCAGACGAGCTGTTTTCATGATGTTTTGATGGTATAAAGATGTCTTATATGCCAAAAGATCAAGGCAAATTTGATTTCTCATGTCATGACCCCTTTAGTATGTATGAACAAGCTGTTCCTGCATTAAAATTGGCGATAGGACTTGATCAGTCAAGAGGTGTGGGAGCAAAATTTATTTAATCATTTGACTTGGAGATACCTTTTGGTTCAAATAGTCTGGTATGCACACTTGACCATTTTTATGAGCGTGAAATGTTCATAAAAGTATTAAAAACAAGATTTTTTAAAAAATTGTTTTTGTAACTGCTGGGTGGCTCTAATGCACAGCACGCCCTCTTTTGTAAACAAAAACTCTCTTTTGTTTTATGCTCCCAAAGTGAAGTCACTTCCAGTTATTCAGATGCCACACAGAGTTTGAACCATGACAAGGGAAACTCCCTTTTCACAGCAGGCAAAAGTCACTAGTTAAGAGTGCACAAGACTGTTTTTACAATAGACAAAAAAGTCACATAGACCCATCTGTCAGTAATATTTACTGTCTGGTTAAACTGTATTTGATGCCTTCAATGTTAACCGCAGCTTTTTTTCTAAACTTGCATTCCATAAATAAAGCATGCTCAGTACCTGATGCATGTATATTTGCTTTGCTGTCAAAGAAGTGTGAAAACGCAACTTGGTCATAGTTCATGGATCTAAAAAAGCAAACGCAGTGGAGGGGACAGGATGTGGCTTTTGCAAAGCTTAAGTATGGCATGGTCAGAGATTAACCAATGATGTTTTGTTCGTATTCATGTCAGTATGAGTCTTGCATTTTGTCACCTATTTGTTTAAATGATCAACTCACTTGCAGCAGTGCCAAAACTAATTCTCGTTTAACATTAAAAATAATCAGTGTTTTGTTTTTGTTTTTTTGTTTTCCTCCTTTTACAGGTTCTTGCACTATTTGGATGGCATACACTTCACTCTTCCTAAAAGCACAGTGGAGTTCCTGGCTTCAGAGTTCCCCTAAATTACACGCATTTTAAGGCAGCCGCATTTTAAGGGCTGCTGGTAAATTTGCATTTGTACAGTAATATATACTCAGAAGGAGTGTGGTTTTATGTTGTTGTGTGGACAGCACATATTTGTACTGATGTTTTAAATTTGCTGTTTCCCATTATGAAGATCATTTATGTTTTGTACTTTGTTGTGCATCTTCCGAAATCTTTTATCAAGTAATAAATTTGGATTTGCTATTTGCCAGCAAACATGTTCTTCTCAAAATATATGTAAATTACAAGACCCTGTGAACATGATGGTGCTATTTGAGTTTTTGTATAATTTGTATATGATTTTTTTTTTTTTTTTTTTCACCTAATCCTAACCTGTAAATTTAATCACCTTTCCATGATGTGAGAAGGTAGGACTTGCTTTGTTTTTAGGTGAAACTTCGAGTCATGAAATGCACTTTTCACTTCCACATCTTCTAAATGGGATGGTTTTATTCCTCTTGAATCTGGGAAGATAACTGTGTACCTGTTTAACCAGTAAAAGCAACAGTTTGTTCTGTATTCAGTTTCAGTGTGTGACTGGAGTATATTTACTAGCTTGCAAACGTGTGTGGTTGTCAGAACCTACAGTATGCTTTAACCTCAGTAGTATCATTCTTGATAATGTCATGGTTTTAGTGCAAGTGTAATATTACATTTAATATTTTATTTAGCACTGCGCACAGTGAGTCACTGTTGACAGTTTACTGTCATTATCGACTACTTCTACTTATGGAGTAATTGATGTTAGTTTAATTATTGAATAGATTACGTTTTAGGTGCAGCTAGGAGTTTTCTCCAGGAAGAGGACACGTCGGGGTTTTTTTTAGTAACTGAATGCTTGCGGAAGACCGTGCTTGATAGTCCAGCCGCTGCTACCGCAGCGTTTTGCCGCGCTCAAGCGCAGTTGAGTTTCGAATCTGACGCGACCGGGGTGTTTTTACATGGTCGAGTGACTGAATGAACATCAAGTAAAACCGTGAAACCGCGCCCAACGGGACCAGCCACGAGTAAAATAACAGATAAGAGAGGTGAAACTACTACCTATATGGTTTTAGAAGCATTTCGCCTATGGCAAATCGGGAAAAGAACAAAAAGACACTTCTAGAGTTGGTGAAGCTACCAGAAAATAGCCGCTGTGCTGACTGTGGAGCTGCAGGTAAGTACAGTAACAGCTATTGTCACCACCGCTTTAACCTGCAAAACTCACAGCAGGCAATTCTTTGTGTACTTTATTTAGTATTCAATTACGTAATATATTGACACATTGTTTATCATGCTTAGTTACAGGTCTGTAACGCGAGGTATTCATAGTAGCCATGAGTAAACAGGTTCTCATTGTCCTGTTTCGATCACTGTAACTATGGCATTTGTTATGAAACCGGTAGCATTCTGTTTACCTGAAATTACTTTGGAATTTTATTTTTTCAAATAGAACGATTAGCAGGGCTCACGCGCTCTTTAAAAACATCAATTTCCATTTCCATGCTTTTCTGACTTTTGTAGTTGCATAGAGATCTATAACATGTAGCTTTTATAGGCTATTACATTGTATAAACCTTAATCTCAAAAGCGTCTTTTTCTAGCTGAGATGGAATAAAAATGTTGTTTTTGGAAAACAGTCTTTATTTTCATGACCTTTCCTGGATATCACAGTTTTAGATAACATTTTATTTTAACGACCAATTCTTTTATTACTAGCATATTGACTTTATTAGTACTTATAAACAGTCTTGGAGAAAGTTACTTTTAAAAATTAATGCATTACAAAATTGGGTTACTTCCTACAGAAGTAAGAAGACTGCATTACATTACTTTAGTGTTACTTTTCTCAACTGGGTGGGTCTTGCTTGTTTGTTTAAAATAAAATAAAATCATATTTTTGGCAAATTCAGCAATATAAAAATTCATGTGATGTTTATGTAAAGTCATTTTTGCTTATTAGTTTAGGTCTGCAACGATTCCTTGATTCTGTTTGATTGTTTAATCGGCAAAATACCAGTGGTGCATTACACATTAAACCCATTTAAAAATCATAAAGTATAATGCTTAAGAATTCACAAACACTACGATTCAGTTAAATAAATATATGTGATGCACATCTGATTAGGTAACTTGCATTACCCCCAACACTGCCTATAAACAGTTATTTTTATAAGTAGTGCATTACAATATTGCGTTACTCCCTAAAAAAGTAACTAATTATGTTACTTAGTTACTTTTTATGGAAAGTAATGTGTTACATTACTTTTGAGTTACGTTACTTTTTGCTGCACGGCTTGCTTGTTTGTTTTTAGTATAAAAATTCTATTTTTAGCTAATGTATTTTTAGCCCTTTCACACCAGAAAGTGAAATGAATAAGCCTCAGGCTGAAGGGCAAGTAAATTCACGCCTGTACAGCAGAATGCAGGAAAAGAAAGTTCAATACTCCTCACTAATAATAATAAAAATGAAAAAACAATGAAGCACAAATGTTAACTCATCCAAAGTCATTTTTGCTTATTAGTATGGTTGAACTGGATAATCAAAGGAGAGCAGCAAAGACATTGGTAACAAAGGATATTTCTGTTATTTAACATATTTAATTATTGCAGGTTTGCATCATATTCTGAGTTTGCATTTCACTGTTTTAATTCATTTTGATGAATATTGAATCTTTTTTTTGTGAGTGAGATGAATTAAAGGGGTCATCGGATGCTAAGTTCACTTTTTCATGTTGTTTGAACATTAATGTGTGTTGGCAGTATATGTACACATCTACCCTATAATGATAAAAATGCATGTAGTGGTTTTTAATTAATCTGTAAAAATAATATTCCCTTTTTCAAATCGAGCCATTCTCAGACGCCTGTCGTTGTGTCATCACACCCACAGAGGCCGCTCCCACGGTAGTTGATTGACATGAGCAACTTACCTCAGATCAGTTGTAACAGTCCAACCTCCATGTTTTGATGCCGGGATGTAAGTTAGGCAAGAATATCTCTGATTGAGCGTTTGAGGTGTTGTGTTGCTGGATGTAATAATGAACGTAGTTGTCGCCATTTACTCCCGACATCTGAGCTGCTGAAGATGCAGTGGATTACATTTGTTTGTGAAGGGAATGTGACTCCCGATCTACATAAATGTGTCTATGTTCATGCGAATCATTCTTGATCCAGCTTCACTTACAGCAGAAATGAGTATAAGTTTTTTTTTAATGAATTTCTGCAATCACCTTTCCTAATAACGTGCTAGTTAGCAAGTTTCGCGGCTAAAGTAAACAATCTCTCAGAGCAGCACATCACTCCACAGAGAGAAGAGAGGGGCGGGGCGAGCAGAGCTCATTTGCATTTAAAGGAACAATCCCTCAGAATGAGATGATTTTTGCAGAGCTGCTTTTGGTAAGGTAAAAATGGTGTTGTTTTACACAACCACTGAGAATTTTTAATCAAAGTATATTATAGACTTTTCATTAAGACCCTAAAGAATCATATCAACTTGTGGAAAATGGGCATCCGATGACCCCTTTAATGCATGTTCCTGACATCATGTTTACACCGTACTCACAATGCCTCTGTACTTCCGATTACTCAGGAAGACTTGTCAGTCAGTAAATATGAACTGGCATTACTTATTTGAAAAAGGAACTCGGGTATTTTCTTGTAAATTAAAAAGTAATGCGTTACTGTACTAGTTACTTTAAAAAAGTAATCTGATTACATAACTCACGTTACTTACCCCAACACTGCTTATGAAGCACATATTAATTCCTTATTCTGCATGGCCATATTTTAGATCCCTTAATCCGAACCCTTAGCTAAATTTAACAAATGCTGCCTTACTAACTATTTATAAGCAGCAAACTAGGAGTTTATTGAAGGAAAACTCTTAGTTAATAGTGAATACATGTCCCTGTTCTAAAGTGTTGAAAATTACATGACATGTCTTGTTTTTCCCTGATTGTGGGAGCTTTACTGTGTTATTTACATGTTTGTTTGTTTGTTTGACTCTTATTATTTGAAGATCCTGACTGGGCTTCGTGTACACTGGGAATATTTGTGTGTGTAAACTGTTCTGGAACTCATCGCAATCTTCCTTCCATAAGTCGTATCAAGTCTATACGCTTAGACTTCTGGGATGATGATCTTGTTCAGGTATGTGAGCTAAAAATTCAAATGCTAAGATTGGTTAAATGTTTTCAGAATCTAGCAGTTATAGTATGTCATGAATCTGAACTCTAACACTGCTGTGTTTCCTTTCAATGCATTTTTTGATGAGAAGTTCATGAAGGCCAATGGAAACCGTTCTGCCAAAAACATCTATGAGAAATTTGTCCCAGTCTTCTATTATCACCCCCACCCGTACGATTGCGAGTAAGTAGTCCAACCTCTTCTCCTGAAAAGTCAAACAAAAACATACATTAATTAAAACTGAAATGCGTACTTATTAATTTATCATCATAATGGAGTTTTGGGAAGTTAAAAAAAATATAGCTGATCAAGCAAACATCTTTACTGGCAAAAAAAAAGCTGTGTTCTATTGTTGGTCACAGTAAGAGGAACTACTGATTTAAATAAAAGGGGTTTCTGCTATTGAAGTACAGTCTTTTGATTCTGTCAATTGTACATGCATTAGGTGAATATATGGTCATATTCAGCTAAACTTGTATGATCTGCTTTCTTCTTATACTACAGGCTATATGTACCGTATGCCATTTACATATCAGTTATGTCATGTATGTGAACAAAATGCATTTTGCGTACACTGTACAGGGTCCTCAAAGAACAATGGATTCGAGCCAAATATGAAAGAGAAGAGTTTACAGAGGAAAAAAGAGAAAGGCCTTACACAGCAGGTAATCTGTTTCAGTTCCCAGAGGTTTTCTTTTAACCTTCGTACGTTAAAAGTTTATTTACCTTATTCCATTTCATTCTCTTTGCTAATATAAATGATGAATAACATTAATCTTTTATCGAAATTGTTTGAATTGCTCTAGGTGTCTATGAGGGCAGGCTGTGGAAAAAGGGAAAGGACAATGGACAGTTTCTCGAGAGGAAGTTTGTTCTTTCAGTGCAAGATTTTACCCTCAAATACTACAAGGAGGATGTGAGAACTTTAGTTGAGCAATGAACAGTTTGCACATCATTGAGAAGGAAATATTATACTTTATTAAGGCATTTGTTGCAAAATGCAGCACTAACTGCAAATAACCACATTTAAGTCACTTAAAGCCAACAGTATGCATCTTTAACACAATTCTAGCTGTATTTTAAAAAAATTGATTTTGATTGAAAAATAATGGAATCTAATGACGTATTAGGTGGACAAATGAGCTATTCATTAAACAATATGTGTGCTTTTCAGGAGTCTAAGGGACCAAAAGCTACTATTTCTGTGAAGGACTTGAATGCAACCTTCCAGCCTGAGAAGATTGGACATGCTCACGGCCTTCAGATCACCTACTCTGTCGATGATCACACCAGAAACCTTTTTGTTTACCATAAAAAATGGACAGGTAAACCTTTTTATTCCTGATTTATTCCCAAGAATTGTGCAACAGTAGTTGTATGTTTTTTCCCTTTTTTGTCTTTGCCCCTCAAATTTAACCAGTTTCAAAGGCAGCTTGAGCCCTAAATAGTATTTACGCTGTTTTCCCTCCATTTTAGGAGATTGTCAATTGGTTTAATGCCATTAGAGCTATTCGCCATACCTACCTGAAAACAGCCTTTCCTACAGCTAGTGATGGAGATGTAAGTACATTTTGTATACTTGATTTGGACTTGGACTAAAATACCATGTGCTTCAGTGCTTTCGATAGCTTTTAAATATCTTAAACATATATGAGTTTTCTCCTGATGTAGTTGTGCTAACATTGCCACATAAAAAGGAAGTACTGCAAGTTTCCCCTTTTCCAAGTGATTTTACTTCCTAAAACCATTAACAGCTTAAGGCCTGTCTTCCCTTCCATTTCACAACATGAATGATCGTCAAACAAACACCCTACACCACAATGTGAACAGGACACGGAAATGTGGTTTTGGTTTTTTTTATGAGTTGCTGCATCCCTAAACAAGACACGTGTTTATATTAGTCAGCTAGCTAACAGAATGCTCTGTGTCTTATATTTCACTAGTCCTCTAGGCTAGTTCAAAAACAAATTGTTCTGTGAATGATCACTGAAAATCAATTTGGGTCAGCGACTTTTGTGCTACATGTTCATCTGGATCATCTCTGTAGTGTTAGCAATAAACACAAGAGTTTCATTTTGTGGTTTATTGGTGTTACACATAAAATGGTACAAAATAATGTAAACAAAAACGTTTGATGCTAGAAATATGGGTAACACCTTACAATAAGGTGTCATTTGTTAACATTGGTTAATGTATTAACTAACATGAATGAACAATGAACATTTATTAATGTTAGTCAATAAAATAGAGTCATTGTTTGTTCATGTTAGTTCACAGAGCATTAACTAATGTTAACAAACACAAATTGTGACTTTAATAATGCATTAGTAAATGCTGAAACTAACATTAACCAAGATTTATAAATGCTGTAGAAGCATGTTAACTAATGTAGTTAACTAATGCTAGCTAATGAACCTTATTGTGAAGTGTTACCAAAATATGATTGAAATTTGATCTTAATCTAACCAAAGCTCTGTGATCCAGTTGGTGAGCAACCTTTTTCTTTGTTTGCAGAGTTAATAATTGTATTATTATTATTATTATCTTAATTATAAACTCTTTTACTAATGCTTTTTGTCTTAAGCTAAAACCATGGATAACCAGAAGCTATTTAAAAGAAGGTTACATGGAGAAGACTGGCCCACTGGTAAGAGTTTTTCCCCATAGATGTTTCTCTCTGTGTTGATTCTTTGCATATTTTAAAATCTAGATTTTCCAGTGTAGCAAGGATTTTGTATTTGCTCTTAAAATTGCACAAGCATTTAAGGATAAATCAGGCTGTTCTTGTAAAACACTCCTTGAACACACATTTTCTCACAAACACCAGTACATCCTTACATGTGTCCATTTTTTATGTTTCCAACACCTAGTTCTACATATTCTGTGTGTTCTGTAACTAATGTTTCTCTATTGTATTTTATTGTCCTTTTGTCTAAAGCAGAGTATGGCAGCTTGTAGGAGAAAAAAATCATTGTGTAACCACTTATGTTGAGCATGTGACAAATGTTAAAGGGGACATCAGATGCAAAATTCACTTTTATGTGATGTTTGCATATAAATGTCTATTAATTTACTCCTCTTTTTTTAATCCTCAAAAAACCTAAACAGTCACAATTATCAAGCCGGTTTGATTTTCTGAGCAGTATGATGTCATACTGTTCAAGCCCCGCCCACAGCCGCTGACGGACTGTCCCATATTAGCATATTTCCACCCTCAGCCAGTTGTACGCTGTCCACCATTTTCTCCATGCTCGAGCAACTGTAGCGACAGCAATATCTCGCAAGTTAAACAGACTTTTTGTAGTTGGATGTAAAAGCGAACATGAAAGTCTTAATTTTCTCCCATCATAGCCACCGAGGACACAGTGGATAGTTTTAATGGTAATACACCACCGAATACACACACACACACAAAAAAAAAAACAGAAAAGAGGGGTGGAGTGAGCAGTAGCTCATTATCATTTAAAGAGACATGCACCGAAACAGCTCGCTGTGAACAGAGCTGTTTTGACAAGGTAAAAAGGGTGTTGTTTTATACGACCATTGAGGAATTTTAAACAAAGTACGTTGCAGACATTTCGTGAAGACCCTAAAGAATCAAAACAACTTGAGGAAAATGGGCATCTGATGTCCCCTTTAAACGTTTGAAACTTTTAAAATGAATTTAAAAGTGATTGGGTATAAAAAACAAATAACACTGACTGTTTGTGTGTGTTGAACAGCAGCGAGAGCCGTTCAAGAAAAGATGGTTTATTTTGGATTCCCTGGACAGGAAGCTACTCTATTTTAAAACACAACTGGTATGCATAGTTTTTTTCCATTCTTACTGTGTCATTGTTGGCTGTTTTTTTTAGTTCAACAGAACTCTCCATTTTGAAAAAAAAAACAGCATATGCTGGTTAGGTATGTTTTGAAACATGGCAGCTAGTTTGAGCTGGTTTAAGCTGGTCTGTAATTGGTCATGTGCTAGTTTAAGCCGGTTATACTTGAAGTCAAAAGTTTACATACACCTTTTAGAATCTGCAAAATGTTCATTATTTTACCAAAATAAGAGGGATCATACAAAATGCATGTTATTTTTTTATTTAATACTGACCTGAATGAGATATTTCACATAAAAGACAGCATTCTTTTATGTGGCTTTTTGTGTATTTGAACCCTTTCCAACAATCACTTTATGATTGTGAGATCCATCTTTTCACACTGAGGACAACTGAAGGACTCATATGCAACTATTACAGAAGATTCAAGAACTCACTGATGCTCCAGAAGGAAAAAAATATGCACTAAGAGCCAGGAGGTGAAAACTTTTTGAATTTTAAGATCAGGGTAAATGTAACTTATTTTGTCTTCTGGGAAACTTGTAAGTATCTTCTGTAGCTTCTGAAGGGCAGTACTAAATGAAAAAAAAAAAGATATTTAAGCAAAATAAGAAAAATATACACATCTTCATTCTGTTCAAAGGTTTACACCCCTCAAAATCGTACAGTCATTATTGAAAAGGGTTCAAATACACAAAAATGATGAAAAACCAAAGAATTTGTGGGAAGGGAAGGATTTTTCTGAAGAGCAGCTGGCAGTTTAGCTATTCAGGACAAACAAGAAACTCATGAACAACTATCACTAAACAAAACAACACAGTATTAAGAATTAATTGAACAGGGTCATTTTTATAAATTCAACTATTATTTTCTCTTGTAGAGTATATGTAAACATCTTTTATTTGAAATGTCTTATTTAGGTCAGTACTATAAAAAAAGAACAATTTGAATTGAAATTTTGAATTTGAAAGCATTTCTGCTACATGACATTGTAGAGGGAGTAGTATGAATTTTCTGTTCTTTTTATCCTAAAGGATGCCATTGAGCTTGGGGTAGTTTTCATTGGCTCAGAGAATCATGGATATTCAGTGAGAGAGTGTGTGCCTAAAGGGACGAGAGGCAACAAATGGAAGTGTGGGTTAATTGTGGAGACGCCAGATCGGCAGTTCGTCTTCATGTGCGAGCAGGAGCGCGATCAGAGAGAGTGGGTGGAGGCCTTGAAAACTGTCATCTCAAAACCCATGATGCCACAAGATTACACCAGTAAGATTAGGACACTCCCAATCAGACATGCTAATTAAATATTACAAAACATAAATGAGGTGTTTAAAAAAATAACATTCTCTGCTTCTTTGCAGCCGAAGCCAATATTCGTAGACGGAGGTGAAGACGATGACTGCATGGGACAGTATGCTCAGCCTCTGTCACTAAATCTATTTCAAATAAACCCGGACATTCTAGGTGAATCTAGGGTTGAACATTTGAGTCCCAGACATGATTTACTCAAAAGGAACTGTGGAAGAATGTGCCTTTTTTTAGGCATCGTTTCTAACAAGCAGTTCAAAAAATGTCTTGGTGCATTTTAGGATGTGAAACCAATCTGAGAAGACTGCAGTAGGTCAGATGAGGATAGACTGACTGGTTGAGCACAAAGGATATGGCTGCGTCCGAAGCCTTGACCAAGACCAGAATCTCAGCTTAGAGGGTACTGAATTAGACTCACATGTGACTCTGTGTAGGAGCAGAGACACAAAACAGAAGCTAAAAAAATGAATTGTGGTTGTACAGAAGTGGACATAATCAAGTAACATGAAGCGTGTGATGAAAATGCTAATCGTGAAACACCTGGGTGTCATAAACTGACATTTGGCTGGTTTTTATTTTCTGAATAATAATCATATGCGTGACTGAACAAAGCTGACTTAAAGTGTTCACAATGCATCAGTTTTTTTTTATCTTAAAATCTGTCTTCAAACCACATATTACTAAGTCAATAATAAGTTTTTAATACCCATATCTTCTGTTGTTCTTTTTGTTGCTATATGATGAATGTAATTTTCTTCATTGACTGATCTAATCTTATTATATTAGATAAGATTAGATTAGATTAGATATTGAAGTCATAAGTTTTCATACACCTTTCAGAATCTGCAAAATGTTCATTATTTTACCAAAATAAGAGGGATCATAGTACATAGATCATTATTTAGTACTGACCTGAATAAGATAATTCACATAAAAGGTATTTACATGTAGTCCACAAGAGAAAATAATAGTTGAATTTATAAACATGACCCTGTTCAAAAGTTTACATGCGCTTGATTCTTAATACTGTGTTGTTACTTGAATGATCCACAGCTGTGTTTTGTCCTGAACTGTTAAACTGCCCACTGTTCTTCAGAAAAATCCTTCAGGTCTCACAGATTATTTGGTTTTATAGCATTTCTGTATATTTGAAACCTTTCCAACAATGACTGAATTATTTTGAGATCCAACTTTCAAACACTCACTGATGCTCCAGAAGGAAAAATGACACATTAAGAGTCAGAGGGTGAAAACTTTTGAACACAGATGTTAATATAGATGTGTACTTTTTTTTTTTTTTTTAATTTTGCCTTAATATCATAGTTTTTTTCATTTAGTACTGCCCTTCAGAAGCTACAGAAGATACTTACATGTTTCAGACAAAATAAGTAACATTTACACTGATGATTACATCAGTGAGTGTTTGAACCTTCTGTAATAGTTGCATATGAGTCCCTCAGTTGTCCTCAGTGTGAAAAGATGGACCTCAAAATCATACAGTTGTTGGAAAGGGTTCAAATACACAAAAAAGCTTTCTGACACTGCATATACAGTGACAGGTAGAAGGACATTGTTAAAATAGTCCATGTGACATCAGTGGTTCAGTGGTTAATTTTTTAAGAAGCTGCAAGAACACTTTTTGTGCACGAAGGAAAAAAAAACGACGACTTTATTCTACAATTTCTTCTCTTCCATGTCAATTCTCAATGCATGTTCATTAGAGTATCATATATTTTTGTTTTCTTTGCATACAAAAATTCTCATAGCTTCATAAAATTAAGGTTAAACCTCAGGTGACTTTCTGGGCCTTGAACATGTCAATTGTGTTGCTGTATCCACCTTATTTTTCTCATAAGAGTGGATGCAGCCATTTGTACATTTTTTGTGTCTGGCTTCTGGTCTCATTCACTTTCAGCTGTTTTTAGCTGCACAAAAAGCTCATTTTGCTGCTTGATATTACAAACTGGTGTGTCTTACCATATTATTTCAATGTATTATCTTAATTATGAACACACTGGTTTGTAGTGCAAACAGTTTTACCGTTTACCGCACTTCGATAAATTATCTCGTTATTTCCCTATGGCGGATTATGAACCGGACATCTACCACATTACCAGAAAAAATAAGGTGGATATGTAGGGTCAGAAAGCTCATTTCATCAGAACTATCTTAATTTGTGTTCTGTAAATGAAGGAAGGTCTTATGGGTTTGGAACGACATGAGGGTGAGAAATTCATTAACGTTACAGAACTTTGATTTTTTGGGTGATCTATCCCTTTAATACCTGAATAAGGTAGTGTCTTTGTTTTCTCTCCAGTCCTACAGGAGGCGGTACTACATCGTAACTGCGATGGGTAAACACCAAATGTCCGCGCGAGGCGGTCCGCGTTTGTCCGTGGCTGCGTTCCGTAGTTACCGGTTATTGGAGGTCAGCCGTTTCTGGCGTGAGCTTGAAATGTGAACCCAGAAATGTCATGAAGTGAATCTGAAGAAAGCAATCAGTGCCTTCTTATATGTGGAATCGCTTTGTGTCAATGGCATGAATCACCTGTGTGTGTTAAACAGGCGTGAGCAGAGGTTTTGTTCAGACTGACACAGGCAGAAGTTGATCCGTCCGTTTTGCCCTACAGAGGCCTGCGCTATTACATACAGCAGCAGGATCAATGATCAACGACAAAGAGCTTGCTCGTTTTTTATTTTGATCACAATAAAGTTGCAACGATGAGAAAGGACGTGAGGATATTACTCGTCGGTGAACGTAAGTGAATGTCAGTTTAGATTTTTGAGTGTCAACTGGCTGCTGTTATTGAGTTGATTTGCATATTTCTGATTAGTCAATATGCGCTCCTGTTTACTGTTATGTGCACAAAGAACTCCTTCCATTCAATATTTTAACGTTTTTACTATTTTCACATTTTATTCAGCCATATGCGGTCTTAAATTGACAACTGACAGAATGGTCGATATTTGCCCAGAAGTAACAGTTATTATGCGTTGTGCATGTTTTTAAATGTTGTTCAAATTGACTACAGTCGTTAAAAATACTCTTAATAAACTTTTTTTTTATATACTGTTAATAAACATACCTGTATATTGTTTGTAAAATAATCGAAGGAATGGCCGTTTTTAATCATAACTGAGCAAATCCGCAAGCTCTGATATTAAAAATGGGAGTGTCACCTTAATGTTTTGTTGTTAGTTTTAGTTCGTTTTTGCCCGTGTTTATCACACTTATTTATAACAGTTTTAGAAGCAACTCTCAACAGCCTCCAGACTGTTAGAGCTGCCAAAGTTTAGATAGGTCAGCCAAAATAGTACGTGTCCATGTAAACGTACTGCTCACCAATGCCAAACCATTAAATTCAGACCCCTCAGCCTTTCCATTTAATATTCCTCTTTAGCCATTATTGATATTTGACATTTTAGCATCTTATACATTTTAAGATTTAGGTGGGAACATTCTCAACGTAACATATTGATCGTTTATAAGTGCATTTTTATATTTGGAAATACCAAAACCAGGGTTATTGTTGGTAACTTAAGATGAAATGTTGCTTGGAATTAAATAAATGTGAACTTAAATTAAACAAATAAATGAAACTGGTTTTATTTTAGAATTTTTTTCATTTGTTGTCCTAAAATAATTAAAACTGTACTAAAATTATGCAGACTCTTTTAAAAAAGAAGAAGAAGAAGAAAAAAACAAAACACACAACAAAATTACTAGAACTTGAAATTTAAATTGGAAATGGAAAATTAAAAAAAAAAAGTATGAAAATAACACTGATCAGGACTTGTCCATAAGCTTTTTTGTGTAGTTTACATAAATGTTTATAAAAAAAAGTTTTTACTTAAAAAAAAAAAAAACATTTTACTATTTGCTAGTTCATTTTTATATTGTGGTGTGATTTATTTTTTTTATTTTTATTTTTTACCATAGTCTTTTAATTTGAGGTCAGAAAAGCAGCATGGTTTATTTTAAAATTAAACGTTTCAACTTAAATTTGTGAACTACCCGTTTATAAGGGCAGTCAAATCTCAACAGGAATGTTTCTGTTAATCACTTTGTGCTATTAATAGAGCTAGAACACAGTGGTCATTGTGGAAATCCTTTATCTTTGCAGCCAAAGTGGGAAAGACCTCCCTGATCATGTCACTCGTCAGTGAGGAATTCCCTGATGAGGTACAGTCATTCACTAAAATGCTTCTGTTCAAAGCTCCAAAGTCAATTTTATACTTGTCCAAATGGCACATGCATTGCATTACTATTGCGTTTCTCATGCTTGTATTGTGTATCTCATTAAAGGTTCCTCTCAGAGCTGAAGAGATCACTATTCCTGCTGATGTAACCCCTGAGAGAGTGCCCACTCATATAGTGGACTATTCAGGTATGATGAGATTCATGTAGCCTGCATTGCTGTGCTGTGCTAAGGTGCTTATTCATTTTGTGTTTTAATCCCTTCTTTCATATTTTTATTCACAGAAGCAGAACAGTCAGATGAGCAGCTTTACCAAGAAATTTCAAAGGTGGGACTGGATTTAGTCTCTTTGTTTACACAATTCTGTATCATATATTGTTTTATTCACTGCCCTAGTGTTTTCCCTCTCGACACAGGCCAATGTCATATGCATCGTGTATTCCGTAAACAACAAGAAATCAATCGAAAAGGTAAGTCTTGTTTCCTTGTATTTCAAACACAAAAATGTCTTTCTGTAGTTACGGATCCAAATTTGTGTCTTGCTGTATAACTTAACTTCTGACAATTTTTTGTTAGAGATGCACCTATCGATCGGCCAGGGATTGGAATTAGCCCGTTTTCCACATGATCGGCCCAGACCGGTTACCGGCCTGGTCAGTCTGCCGATTCCGAGCCGATCTGTTTTGACGTCACACATACGGCCACTGATAATGTATTTATGTCATCACAGATGAAACGTGCGCAGCTAAAATGAGTATGTGAGAGAGAAGAAATCAAAAACAAATGAGTGCAACAGCACTCTCAGAACGTTATAGATGAGATGATTTAGGTATGCAACTTTGCATGACCAATATGATTCCCTAAATATCTACACAACGCCATGTGACACTGATTTTATACAATAATAGTTCAACAAACAAGAAGTTTAAATTAAGCAACTTACATTTTAGTTTTAGCAGAAAATATTTCCAATCAAAGCCACAGCAGAACTGCTGCGTGTCTCCGAGCAACACAGCGGTGTTTTGTTAAAGAATCCATGTTTTTGAATGATTCAAACCCGTTTATAAAGACTAAATGACTCATTCGTTAAAACAGTCTTTTGCTGCCATTTACTGGTGGTTTGGTTTCATATTTAAAAGTATCATTGCATTTTTCACAGCATTTCTTATTTGTATGTTTAAAAAATATTTAAAACATAAATTTTATTAAATTATTTATGCATTTAAAATTTTGCAGTGTAAATGCATTTATAGTAGGACTGTCAAATGATAAATCACTATTAATCGTATACAAAATAAAAGTTTGAGTTTGCCTAATATGTGTGTGTGTACTGTGTGTAATCACATATATATATATATATATATATATATATATATATATATATACACACATATATATATGTATATATATATATATATATACACACACACACACACACACACATATATATATATATATATATATATATATATATATATATATATATATATATATATATATATATATATATACATATACATATATATACATATATATACATATATACATTATATAACAATTGTAATAAATACATACACTTGGAAATATTTCTTAAATGTATACATGAATGTGTTTCTATTTATTTATATATACATAATTGCACACAGTACACACACATATATTGTGCAAACTCAAACTTTTATTTTGTATGTGATTAATTGCGATAAATCATTTTACAGCCCTAATTTATAGAGAATATCTGTAATTTAATCCAGATTAGAGGGACTGTAATGTTTAATAATTTGTTATTTTGTACCTTTTTTTGGCATTGGAAAAAAAAAAATTTGTTTGTGTATGCTGTCAATTATATTTCTTAGAAAGAAAATCGGGATCGACAAAAATCGGTATTGGCAGGTCACAGTTACAGAAAAGATTGTAAATCGGAATCGACCAAGAAAATTGCAATCGGTGCATCTCTATTTTTTGTTTGTATATTGTGACTTTTACTTCTGCTTCTGCTGTGTCTCATCATATTGGCTTCCTGTAGGTGACGAGCCATTGGATTCCCCTCATCAATGAAAGAACAGATAAGGACAGCAGGTGTGTGGCATCTTTCCAGGTTTTCAGACCTCGGGTCTCTTGAACATGCTTTGGTTGTTCTACACATGCTTTTGAAAAGAACGGTCTGTATTTTCTATAATGTATTATGTTGTATATTATGACTATAATGTAACATAAAATAATATTAGCAGTATTGAGATGTCATGTACAGCAAAAATGAGATGCACAGTATTTCTGTGGTTCAAATTTGTACTTGTCCTGCCACAAAAAACCCACCTTAATGCAATACCAGTGACAAGTTTTTAAACAGTAAGATTTTTTTTTTTTTTTTAAAGAAGTCTCTTCTGCTCACCAAGCCTGCATTTATTTGATCCAAAATACAGTAAAAACAGTAAAACTGTGAAATATTTTTACTATTTAAAATAACAGTTTTCTATCTGAATATATTTTATGTAATTTCCTGTGATCTACATTTTCAGCATCATTACTCCAGTCTTCAGTGTCACATGATCCTTCAGAAATCATTCTAATATACTGATTTGCTGTTCAAGAAATGTTTTTATTATTATTATTATTATCAATATTTAAAACAATTGAATACTTTTTTTTCAGGATTCTTTGAATAGAAAGATCCAAAGATCAGCATTTATCTTAACTTAAATAAAAAGCTTGTGTAACATTGTACATTATACCATTCAAAGGGAGTCAGTGTTTAATTATACAGAAATTGTAAAAATGAATGCTTTTATTAGCAAGGATGCTTGAAATTGATCAAAAGTGATGAAGGCATTTATGTTACAAAAGATTTCTATTTCAGATAAATGCTGTACTCTATTCATTAAAGAAACTTTAAAAAAAATGTTCTCGATTTTAGTTTTGATGCTGTAGAAAATACAAGACTAATCTGACTTTCAGACATTATTTAATTACCTTTGAATGTCTTTTTGTTAGACAAATAAATAAATTGTCATTAATAGCACACTATAATGTTAAATTTTGCCATGAGCGTGTTTAACACTGGCCCCTGGCCAATTGTCGAGCTCTGCTAATATCGCTATGCAAATGTTGGTTAAACATCTGCTAAATGAATAAATGTAAATAACTGTTTGACAGGTTGTTAGTGTCAGTGACAGTGTCAGCAAATATCATTAAACGATTAAGTTGTTTCTATGTACTCACTGCATATAAACTTTAGTTTTTTCATGTAATTTTATGACTTTGTTTTTTTTTGTATTTTGTTTACTTTGTTCTTGCCATGAAGATAGCCCTGCTGCTTTAAGAAATATAAATGAAAATGATCCATACAATCTGATTCTTGTTTGTTCTTGTATGTCCTCATTTAACAGTTTATTATATACAGTGGTATCTATAAGCAAGCCATTCTTAAGCTGATATCCTATGAAACACTGATGACATTTTTCTCTCTCTTTTTTTTTTTTAAATTTGTTAGTGCAATGTCACACAGAAGTTACACACATGATTTAAGCATATGTCTGAAGCTATTAAATGTTTTAATCCTATTGTCACAGAGTACCACTGATCCTGGTGGGGAATAAATCTGACCTGGTGGAGCACAGCAGCATGGAGACCATCCTGCCCATCATGAACCAGTACTCTGAGATTGAGACCTGCGTGGAGGTGAGAGATGCACTCAGACTGCACATTGTGCTTCTCATCTTAACGTAGGTGACGGCGTGCTGTACATGCCTCTCAGAGCTCCGGTGGCCGTGAGAGTGAGTGTGTGCAGAGGGGCAGGAGTATCATGGAGGAGAGTGACATCAACCTTTGGATCATGTGTCCGTCGCTCATTCCTGCTGTACTAGAGGCATTGATTTCAGTCTAAAAGGAAAGACAAAGTTCTCACACTAAGAGTCCAGTAAATGCAAATCAAATCAGTCCTTTATTCCAGTGCACTTGAAGCATTACTTGATTTGCATGACTCTGTATCATGTGCTTTTTTTTTTACCACCAAGGAAACCACACTTTTTTTTTTTTTTGTCAGGTATCTCTTAGAACTACAGGTCTGCAGTGATACCTCAGATCATAATTTTTTTTTTTGTGGGGGAAAAAGAAATATACGTTAAACAAAATACAATTAAAAAAAACAATATGGGAGGATATGGATTAATAAAGTTCATTTAATAAAGTAAAATTCAAATGCAAGTATCTGACTTTGTATAGCAGTTATTTGAATGGATTTGCGATGTAAACATAAAGTATGTAAATATTTTATTGTGGTGTTTGGAGCATGTTCTTATTTGCCAGGTTTTTAAAATGCAGTTCAGTTTTATATCAAATGTAACGTGGTCCTTCCTCTTTTGAGTATTTATTAAAAACATTAAACCTTTTTATATTAAAGGTGTTTATTATATTTGAAGTATAGTAAAAGAAATGGAAAATAGAAATAGAAAGAACAATTCTGTCTTAGATATATATTTTTTTTATATTCAGAAGACATACACCATGATGTACTTGATGTAATGATTTTATTCATCCTTAGTGTTCAGCCAAAAACCTGAAAAATATCTCGGAGTTGTTCTACTACGCCCAGAAGGCTGTTCTGCACCCAACAGGGCCGCTGTACTCTCCAGAGGAAAAAGAGGTAAAATATTACTCCAGTTGCACTTCTGGGCCTGTTAATCTAACTGCTTTATTTTACAAAGAATATCATCAAAATATTTAAATGATCATTAGTGATGTATTTTGTAGTAATGACTTTGTTTATTCCCCAGATGAAGCCTTCTTGCATCAAAGCACTTACTCGCATTTTCAAAATATCAGACCTGGACAATGATGGCATTCTGAACGATAATGAGCTTAATTTCTTCCAGGTGAGAGCAGTTTTCTTCAGCACTTTGTGCTCAAGTTTCTGTCATGTTAATACTTCCTTAAATAAATGACAGGAGAGGTTGTTTACACACATAGCTGCACAAACTGCACCTTAATGAGAGCAAAAGTATTGTCATTTTGTCAAGCAAAGTTGTTGATGATTGATGTTTTTTCCTTGCAGAGAACTTGTTTTAACATACCCCTGGCACCTCAAGCACTAGAGGACGTGAAGAACGTTGTGCGGAAAAATATGTCAGATGGGGTAAAAGACAACGGCCTCACATTGAAGGGTAAGCTGAGTCGACAAATGTCACTGGCAATTTATATCACAGTTATACATTATATTTGGCTTCCCAATGCCATCACATTGTTTAAAAAAAACCCATATAGCCCACAAGAGAAAACTATAGTTGAATTTATAAAAAATGACCCTGTTCAAAAGTTTACATACACTTGATTCTTAATACTGTGTTGTTACCTGAATGATCCACAACTGTGTTTTTGTTTAGTGATAGTTGTTCATGAGTCCCTTGTTTGTCCTGAACAGTTAAACTGGCTGCTGTTCTTCAGAAAAATCCTTCAGGTCCCACAAATTCTTTGGTTTTTCAGCATTTTTGCGTATTTAAACCCTATTCAACAGTGACTATGATTTTGAGATCCATCTTTTCACACTGAGGACAACTGAGGGACTCATGTGCAACTATTGCAGAAGGTTCAAACGCGCACTGATGCTCCAGAAGAAAGAGAGCCTGGGGGTGACAACTTTTTGAATTTGAAGTTCAGGGTAAATTTAACTTTTGTCTTCTGGGAAATGAGTGACTTCTGTAGCTTCTGAAGGGCAGTACTAAATGAAAAAATATGATATTTAGGCAAACTAAGAAAAATGTTCACATCATTATGTTCAAAAGTTTTTACCCCCTGGTAAAATTAATGCATTGTGTTTCCTTCTGGAGCATCAGTGAGCATTTGAACCTTCTGTAATAGTTGCATATGAGTCCCTCAGTTGTCCTCAGTGTGAAAAGATGGATCTCAAAATCACAGTCATTGTTGGAAAAGGTTCAGATACACAAAAATGCTGAAAAACCAAAGAATTTGTGGGACCTGAAGGATTTTTCTGAAGAACAGCGGGCAGTTGAAGTGTTCCGGACAAACAAGAAACTCATGAACACCTATCACTAAACAATAAAACACAGCTGTGGATCATTCAGGTAAATGCAGTATTAAGAATCAAGTATATGTAAATTTTTGAACAGGGTCATTTTTATAAATTGGACGATTATTGTCTCTTGTGGACTACATGTAAACGTCTATTATGTGAAATATCATGTTCAGGTCAGTACTACTAAATAAAAATAACATTTTGTATGATCCCTCTTATTTTGGTAAAATTAACATTTTGCAGATTCTGAAACGGGGATGCAAACTTTTGACCTCAACTGTGTATGTAGTGCATGTGTGTAAATTCCTCATATTCCTTCATTTATAAGGTTCTGTTGTGTCTGAGATGTGTTCTCTGTTTTCCAGGTTTCCTGTTCCTTCACACACTTTTTATTCAGAGAGGAAGGCATGAGACCACATGGACTGTGCTCAGGAGGTTTGGTTATGATGATGATCTGGAGCTGACCCAAGAATACCTGTTTCCACTGTAAGTCCCACCCCAGATCCAGTACTTCAACTTCACATGAATCATGTTACATCACATAGCTCATAGCTCATCTCTGGTTGGATCACATTTTTTGCAAATCTGTTGCGCTGTCCTGTTTTGCAAAGAAACAAATAAACAAACAAATTCAAACTGGGGTTTTCTAATTAGTTCAGAAGAATTTCTAACATCTGTTTGTTTTCCTAGGTTAAAAATACCTCCGGACTGCACCACAGAGCTTAACCACAACGCCTACCTCTTCCTCCAGAGCGTCTTTGACAAGCATGACAAAGTGAGCTCCGCCAAATACCACTGGGTTTTCCAAACAACTGCATTTGATCATTATCAAAGTTTAGTCAGAGCATGAATAAAGACAATTGAGCCTGTTGCATTAATAACCAACTGGCTCTTTGTTTATGTGCATAATGCAGGGGTGTGCTTTACGACACTGCCTTGTAGAACAACATGTCAGGGGCCATTCACAGGCATTTACGCATATTTAAAAGGTGGCTTAAAGGGATAGTTCACCCAAAAATGAAAATTCTGTGATTAATTACTCATCCTCATGTCATTCCAAAACTGTAAGACCTTAGTTCATCTTCACAACACAAATTAAGATATTTATGATGAAATCTGAGAGCCTTCTGACCCTGCATAGACAGCAACGCAACTGACACGTTCAAGGCCCAAAAAGTAGTAAGGACATTGTTAAAATAGTGCATGTGACATCAGTGGTACAACCGTAATATTATGAATGTAGGAAAAAACTAAAAAATGTTCATAAACTCAAGAACGGACCCTTAAGAATGTCCTATTGAATGAATTTATACTTTTTTTTTCTTCTCCCACATTGTTTGTGTATTAGGATCGAGACTGTGCTCTGTCGCCAGATGAGCTGAAGGATTTGTTCAAGGTCTTTCCCTACATGCCTTGGGGTCCTGATGTCAACAACACAGTCTGCACCAATGAGCAGGGCTGGATCACTTACCAAGGCTACCTTTCACAGTGGACGTGAGTGTCGCCCTTGAAAATAGATGGAAACAGTGAAACTTTTGCTGTTTGTGACTCTGGACCACAAAATCAGTTATAAGGGTAAATTTTTTAAAATGGAGATTTATATATGATCTGAAAGCTGAATAAATAAGCTTTCCAATGATGTATAGGACAATATTTTTTGAGATACAACTATTTGAAAATCTAGAATCTGAGGGTGCAAAAAAAAAATCTAAATATTGAGAAAATCGGCTTTAAAGTTGTCCAAATGAAGTTGTTAGCAATGCGTATTACTGAACAAAGATTAAGTTTTGATGTATTTATGCTAGAAGATTTGAAAAATATCTTCATGGAACATGATCTTTACTTAATATCCTAATGATTTTTGGCAATAAAAAAAAATTATAATTTTGATCCGTACAATGTATTGTTGGCTATTGCTGCAAATATACCCGTGCTACTTACAACTGGTTTTGTGGTCCATGGTCACATGTGTTTGTTTGAATGAATAATTTAAACATGATTTATCGCTGTCTCAGGCTAACAACATACCTAGATGTGCAGCGATGTTTAGAGTACCTTGGTTATCTTGGTTACTCCATTATCCAAGAACAGGAGTCACAGGCAGCTGCCATCACAAGTAAGAGTGTTTTAGTATGCATCTTGATTCATTCATTCACATATAAGGCTGATTTCTAATTCATTAATGTCTTTTCTTGTGCAGTCACAAGGAATAAGCGCATCGACCTGCAGAAGAAACAGACCCAGCGCAGTGTTTTCCGCTGCAACGTCCTAGGAGCTCGAGGCAGCGGTAAAAGTGGCTTTCTGCAGGCTTTCCTAGGCAGGAACCTTGTGGTGAGTACAAATGCCTCACAGGAGCATCTAATGTTTGCATCTAATGACTGGATTTAACTCTCTTTTTTTCATATTGCAGCGTCAAAAGAGGATAAGAGAAGACCACAAGTCTTACTATGCCATCAGCACCACTTATGTTTATGGACAAGAGAAATATCTGCTTGTAAGTTCTGTTGCTTTGTCCACTAATGTATAGTCATCTTCATGTCTGGCCAGTGCTAATTTTTTTTTTTCTGTTTTTCTCAGCTGCATGAGGTGCTGCCGGACTTTGAGTTTCTTTCTGAGGCTGATCTGGCTTGTGATGTTGTTTGCTTGGTGTATGACATCAGCAACCCACGTTCTTTTGAATACTGCGCTAAAGTCTACAAGGTCAGTATATTTTTTAAATAGATTTGTTGGCAAGATTTAAGTCAGTTACCCAAAAATGAAAATTCTGTCATTAATTACTCACCCTCATGTCGTTCCAAACCCGAACTTCAGAACACAAATTAAGATATTTTTAAAATCCTGACCCTGCATAGACAGCAATGCAACTACCACATTTAAGGCCCAGAAAATGATTAAGGACATCATTAAAATAGTCCATGTGGCATCAGTGGTTCAGTCATGAGAACACTTTTTGTTCGCAAAGAGAACAAACATAACAACTTTATTTGACAAGTCTTAAACACACATTCACAAGAGTAACATGACACTTGTGTGTGGGTTTAACATTGTGATGTTCTTTCACAGAAACACTTCTTGGACAGCAAGACGCCCTGTGTGATTATTGCTGCCAAGTCAGACCTGCATGAAGCCCGTCAGTACTACAGCCTGTCCCCGCTGGATTTCTGTCGGAAACACAAGCTTCACCCACCTCAGCTGTTCACCTGCAACACAGCCGAAGCACCCAGCAAAGACATCTACACCAAACTCACCACTATGGCCATGTATCCGTAAGTATACAGCCCCTTTTTGGACCTGACCCTGACCCAAGATCATGTTTGGCTCCTCTGACTCTCCCTCATTTGTTTGAGTTTATTGTCTCGTTTTGTGCTTCTAAAGCTGTTAGATATTCTAGTAGCAGCTAGCTGCAGTATCTTGTAAAGCAGTATCTTCTAAATCTTTCATTGGTTTGGTTTCAGATGTTCAAAGTTTATTTGTTCCATGGTCTTTTAAAGTAGTGCATAACAATTTCAGGTTTCATTTGTTGGCTGGTGGTGATATTAGCTATGTGCCAGTTCTTTCCTAAGGCTGTGTATGAGAACTTTAAAATTTCATTATTTGTATGGAAAAGGGTGTATGTGTAATAGCGCCTGCTACTGGTCTAAACTGATTTCTACAATAGACCAATTTAGAGTAGACGTCACAGTTACGTCACATGCGGCTGCGCATGTATTCTGGTGGCAGAAAAACACTGTTAACAACTGTTGGAAAGTTATTGTTATGCCTTTTGATGTCAGAATTGGAATCCAAATAATTTTTATAGAATACTGTCATCAAAGATGCCATTTGAAACTAAACGTAGATTTTTAAATGGACGAACTATGGTTACCCTACTTTTAAACAGTAGGTCTACATAATATTCACATATGCAGTACATATGGGACATGTTGTATTAGCCCTACAGTTACAGCATGAAATATTTAAACCTGTAACATTTATATAACATTTACCAATTGTATCTTGCATTTCTGACATTCTTCTTACAAATGCAAGTTTATATCTTCTAGGTCTGACTTTATAACTTTTAACTTAACAATAGTGAGTTTGTCAATTCTGAGAGAATAAAAAAGCCAGAAGTGTAGGATATAAACTTATAATTCTGAGCCAAGGGGAAAATAATGTTGATTTTTCTTATCAGAATTGTGAGGTATAATTTCAGAATTGCTAGAATAAAGTCAGAATTTTTTTTTTTTTTTGTTCTTTTATTCTTGGCTTCCATAGACTGCTACTTGAAAACTGTAATTTTCTGCCACCGGATACCCAAAATACACTGTTTGCAAACACCGAATTAGTCTATACAGAGTACTAGTAAGGTTAATTTTTGGTAATCTAGTCTAGTCTAACTTTTTTTCGTAGCTCTGTCCAATTTGCCTCAAAACTTTAATTTACATATTAGTATAGCAACAATAAAAACTTTGAATTCCATAGTATTTTTCTTTGCTATGGAGATCAGTGGGGAGTAGCAACTGTTTCATTTTTGGGTGAACTGTTCCTTTAAACTACTTGTTGACAACAGCTGGTTTATAATGGTTTCTTATTATGAAGCTAGTTCTCAAATGCATGTTATAAGCGATCAAAAAACTGATGACCCTATTTAAGCTTTTTGCTTGAGTTTATTTTGCTAGCTTCTAGTAATCTTTCCTTTTTTCACTTGTGTTGTTTCAAGGGTTCCCAGTGTACTTTCTTTTCCTGTTCTTTTCTTTTGCATAACGTGTCTGTAGGTGGCTGGTTTTCCCAGGATTCTTTTCTCACAGCGATAGATAGCCTCTTTTTTTCATATATTACGTTTACTGTGCTTACCTCCCTGCACTCCTCCATCTCCAAGCGCGAACAGAGAAACAACTTTGGGATCCAGCTCTTGTGAAACTGTCACGTGATACTGATTCTTCCTGTCTGTGTGTGTTTCTGCAGCCACGCCAAGTTACGCTGCATGTGCAGCTGCAACAGGTGTACATATTGCATCTGTCACAACCTCCTGAACTCTGAGCTGATGCGCTCGGTAAAGGCCAAATTCTACAGTGCTGTTCTGAACAGGTCTCTGAGTATAGCCCTATATATCCCCCCCATTCACCCTCTCCGCAGGGCGATCTCTCTCTAACCTCGGCTTCTTAACCCACCTTCTCTCCTCTGTATTTGCTGTTGGCCTGACAGGTTTACATTGCATATCCACAGAGAGATGTTGGGAAATGTTCTGGCTATATGTTAAAATGATGACTCCTGTGTTATTTTAAAGTTCAAATTTATCACAACTATCAAAATAGCAAATATTTCAGAGGTGTTGTAGACTGGCTAGATGCTCCCATTGACTCATTTCATCCACACAAAGCCCAAACATATGGTATTCTAGCAGCTTTTGTTGATTAACATTTTATTTCAATCCAGCATTTGCTTTCTAAGTCTCTGTAATGCATATGAGGCATGTTAGCACACTTTTGATTCTGCTTCAGCCTCTGCATCTTAGCAATTGTTTCCTAACCCAGTCGGCAAAGTGCGGACTAAATCCTGCTTGTATGCTTGAGCTAAACTAATTTTTTTATATAAATGTTAAAGAAGTTCACTTCCAGAACAAAAATTTACAGATAATTTACTCACCCCCTCCCTTTTGTCATCCAAGATGTTCATGTCTTTCTTAAGTTGATAAGAATTATATATATATATATATATTTTTTTTTTTTTTTTGAAAAATAAAAAAAAATCAGGATTTCTCTCCATCTATAGTGGACTTCTATGCTGCCCAAACACCTTTTACAAAAAAAAAAGGTAAAACAGGGATGTAGGACGATTTTGAAGTTGGAGGAGAAAATGAGATGGGAGTTTTTCAACCTACTCTAACTGTTGACCCGGATTACACAGAGTTCACACAGAGCTAGACAAGACTTGCATTTGAGGTTAAAAAGTATTTAAATTATAATTTTTTTTTTTTAAAGAAAATAACCAATTGTTTCACTAGTTAAGACCCTTATTTCTTTGCTAGGATGTTCCTGAAATGTTTTCCCCAAAAAAACATAATTTCATTAAGACTGAAGAAAGACATGAACATCTTGGGTGACAAGGTGGTGACTACATTATCTGCAAATTTTTGTTCTGGAAGTGAACTTCTCCTTTAAGTTACATGTAGAGATGGGAATCATTTTTTAAAAATACAAAAAATGAATGATTTTAGGCACATTTGATTCTGTTAAAGGTGCTGTATGTAATTTTTTGACTGTACTGAAGCATAAAAACACCATAATACATTTGCAGATATTTAGAAAACACGCTAAGTTCACATACTTGTTTCCTCAAAAAAAGCAACGCTACAGCTAGTTATTCTATTTTGAAAATGTGCGTTCCGTGTCGGAATGTCTGTTGTGGTTTGGTTTGTGTGATTCCTCCCTCTGACAGTTTACCCAATAATATTTCGACAGTCGAGGTTGCCAGTTAGTGGAAAACACAGTGTAATGCAGCCATGGAAGCCATCAAACGAAATGAGTCTATTCAATTTAAAAGCTTTGTGATTAGAGGCATATTCAGTTTACAGTGTAAGGCTCGTTGCCTTCAATTGTCAGTTGTGCTTATTTCTGTTGCATGTTCTCAACCTGATAACCCCTGTGAGCGTGGAGTCTGAGAAGGAGGGGGCGGGAGAAACAATATTTTGAATTTGGACTGCAGTACCCATTTCAATTGCTAGCTGTCAATTTTACATACTGCACCTTTAACTGTTGTTGAAGACCTGAATTTCTCTACCAATACTGATAGACACTAAACAAACATATGCAAAACAAGGACTCTTGTGAGTGATTCTTTTGAATAATTCAGTCAAAAGACTCGCTTGAATTGGCCTAACTCATTTTTACTAAATCAGTTACAGTGTGTTTTTGTTTTTTTTTTTTTTTTTTTTTTTCATGTCCAACTTAAAACAAAAATTGTTATTGTTTACGTAAGGCTTGTTAGACCTTGTCAGTGTAATTAGTTATTAATCGTATGACAACCTATATTTAAAGATAAAAATCATGTGACCCTGCCAACTGGAGTAATAGATGCTAAAAATTCAGATTTGCTATTACTTTCAGTATTTTTTTTTTTATTGCAGCCAGTTTAGCATGAGAGAAAAATCTTACTGATTTGAATATTAATGTATGTAACTATACATAATACTATTTTTGTTGTTTTTGTGAGGCTTGATGATGCTTCCTCAAAAGTGGAATCATATAGTGGAATCAGTATCGAAATGGTTAAATTCCTTTTGATTTCCATCCCTAGTTCAAAGGTTTTGTCTTTTTGTGTTAAAGCATGCTCTCATACAAACGCATGCAGCTTTGCTTAGAAGAATTGTTTATTTTATACCTTCAAGTGGATATGTTTGTTCTCAAACATGCTATAAACAATAAAATATAATATAGTATGTGTACAAAAGGCATCCTTTGGATGTTGGACAGAATCAGACAGATCTGCATTTGTCCTCAGGTTGTGATGATATTTAACCCCAGAGTTGAGGTGGATATGCAAGCAGTAAATCTACACTAATTCACTCATCCTTGCTCCAGGGACAAATGTGGCCAAATGCTTCATATGAGCCCTTCCTTTTTGGTTGCATTTCTTCCTGAGTCTTTTTTTAATACTGAACATTTGATCTTAGATTTGGTAGATCTTCTAATCTTTCTTACTGCTTATAAAATGTAACACCAGAATAATGCACGGGTGTGAGTTGAACAATTTCCTTATTCTTATTTAGCTGAAAAAGAATAAGTGGACATTAATGTTAATGCATAATTTAATTTTATAACATTTTCTTTAAAACACATGCCTGTCTTACACCACTTTGGTTTTTCATCTCATTCTCTTGGTTCACAAAAGTTTTTTTTTTTTTTTTTTTTTTTCTTCTCATATATTGAAGATCTCTCTGTTGAATTTAATCTTGTGAATTTGTTTTGTTCTGTCCCTCCATAGGTGTTCCTTTTCATTTGTTTGGCTCGCCCTCTTCGTCTTTGCTTTGCATCTCTTTACATCATGTTAGCAGTCTCTCTAACCATCTCCTATTTCTCAGCAATAGTTCAGAAAGCTTCCTCAGGACTAACTTGGTCATATGCAGTGATGTGACATCTAAACAGCCTAGTTTGTGTTGGATCGTGTCTGTTTTTGAATGACTAACATGTCTGACCTGTTGCTGCTAATATAGTGTTTCATCTAAAACAAAAGCTTCTCTTGCCATTATTTTTTGGTGCTTTGATGGATAGTATTTCATGTTTTGTTCTTGTCCGTGTCATTTAGCAAGTCATTTTATAGTCAGTCTGCTGTTGTAGAAGTGTCTCATCTTAATATTCAGGTTGTTAAAAAGAATTATAGCAAAATGTAACATTAAATTATGTGCATATTCACATTCAAAACGTTTGGGATGAGTAGTTTTTTTTTGTTTTTTTTTTTTTTTTTTAAATCTCTTATGCTCAAAGTTACATTTATTTGATTAAAAATACAGAATAAAATAATATTATGAAATACAGTTTATCCTTTTGATGCAAAGCTGATTTTTCAGCATCATTATTCCAGTCTTCAGTGTCACATGATCCTTTAAAAATCATTCTAATATGCTGGTTTATTATCTGTGTTAGAAACAGTTGTGCTGCTTAATATTTTTTAAAACCTGTATTACTTTTTTTTTCAGAATTCTTTGAATAAAAAGTTTAAAAGAACAGCATTTATTCAAAATAGAAATCTTTTCTAACAATGCAAGTCTTTACTATTACTTTTTATCAATTGAACATCCTTGCTGAGTAAAAGTATTAATTGCTTATGTAAACAAATTTACTGACCACAAACTTTGAACAGTAGTGTATATTGTTACAAAAGATTTCTGTTTTAAATAAATGCTGTTCTTTATTTGACGTTTTATTCATCAAAGAATCCTGAAAAAAAAAAAAAAGTATTACAAGTTACACAAAAAATCAGCACAACTGTTTCCAACATTGATAATAAATCAGCAAATTAGAATGATTTCTGAATGATCATGTGACACTGAAGACTTGTTGAAGATTCATCTTTGATCACAGGAATAAATTATATTTTAAAGCTTATTAAAATAGAACACCACGATTATAAATTGTAATAATATTTCACAATATTACAGTTTTTTCCTGTATTTTTAATCAAATAAACACAGCCTTGATGAGCAGAATAAAACTTATTTTAAAAACATTAAAAACGTACTGATCCTGAAGTTTTGAACAGCAGTGTGTATAAATGGAAAAAATAATCAGTCGTTAAATGTGAAGAAAAGGCATTCAGAATTCACTTTTTTTCAATGACAAAGCTGCTATTTTTCATTAATAAGCTGGTGTGTAAGAGTGTGTATGTTTACAGCATGTGGTGAGCAGTGGGGTACATTGGGGTGGTCCTGTTGGGTGTGCGGTTGTTGAACTGCCATGCTGTGTGCATGTGTGCATAAGGTTGAGAACTTTTATACAAGATGTGGGCACGTTTCTGTTGGCTGACGAGGAGTCCAGCCTCACCCATCAGGTTCATGCAGTCAGCTTTGTAGAGGACTCGGTCTACATGGAGTCGTCTGTCGACCCGTTTGTGCCCGTTTGTAACAGGTAAAGGCCCAGCTTACTGGAGTACAAGGTGCCAGTATTTAAATGGGATTGTAGGTTCAAAGACGGACTCTCCTTTACTGGTTTTCATTGAGGTGGTTATGAAATTACATTGTTCTTTAATTTTTCTCACTACATCCTTAAGGTATCTGCATCTGATTTGTAAAGATTACTCAATATGTACTTTTTTGTTGCTTTGTGAATGCCACCTTTGTTGCTTCAATGGGCTGTTTTTTTTTTTTTTCAAGTACATATCTCACACACACAAAAAACATTGCTCTGATAAAAAGGTTTGTGTCTCAGTCTTCAGTTTGGATGTGCAGCATTGATCTTTTTGAAGCCAGTTAAACATTCTGGATTTGTGTTGGGTGGGTTTAGTTTCACCTGAGACTTCTTGTTCCTGTACAGTTTCTCACTTTCACCATGTCTTTATCATCCAAACTGTGTGCTTTTGAACATCAGCCCCTGAAAACATTAGCTGGCTTTCTCATGCTTTCCTCTGCTTTCCCATGCAGCCTCTTTCCCTAAAATACATGTGTCTAAAAGACATTTTAACCAAGCATTAAAGAAACAGTTCACCCAAAAATGAAAATTCTGTCATTAATTACTCACTCTCATGTCGTTCCAAACCCTTAAGACCTTCATTCATCTTCAGAGCACAAATTGAGATATTTTTGATGAAATCTAAGAGCTTTCTGACCCTGCATAGACAGCAACGCAACTGACACGTTTAAGACCTAGAAAGGTAGTAAGGACATCAGTAAAATAGTCCATGTGACATCAGTGGTTCAACCGTAATGTTGTAAAGCTATGAGAATACTTTTTGTGTGCAAAGAAAACAAAAATAATGACTTTATTCAACAGTTTCTTATCTTCTGTGTCAGTCTCCACATTCGTGCGATGCTGTTGACGGAGAAGCCGGCGTTCTGACGTATAAAGTCATTAAATAGTCATTGTTTTAATTTAAGTACTCTTATAGCTTTGTAACATTAAAGTTAAACCACTGATGTCACATGGACCATTTTACTGATGTCCCTCCTACCTTTCTGTGTCTTGAACGTGTCAGTTGTGTTGCTGTGTCTATGCAGGGTCATAAAGCTCTCAACATGAGGGTGAGTAATTAATGACAGAATTTTTAATTTTGGGTCATCTAACACTTTAATACTATTTTATGCTGAAATAATTGTCTGTCAGAGTAAATGTCATAAAACCTGTTCAGGTTTTAAATTTTGCTTTCAAATAATGGTATATATTTGTACATAATGGTGTATATAATTGGTGATTTAGGTGATCTTTTTTTTTAGCACTAGTTTTATTCAGACGTTTTGTCATTTTGTCATCTCATAAACCTTATGAGCACTCTCGTATGTTTAATTAACAAACATCCTGTTGTTCCTCTCAATTTTGTTCTTTTACAGACACATGACCCAAGCTGACCTGAAAAACTCTACGTTTTGGCTGAGGGCGAGCGTCGGTGCCACCGTGTTTGCTGTTCTTGGCTTCGCCATGTACAAAGCTCTCCTCAAACAGCGGTGATCAGTGCATCGGGCATGTTACAGCAACCCCAGCCCTCTGAGAAACTACAAAACCCATCATCCCTCATTCCATCCTTATTTCATTTAGGAGAGAAGAGTCCTAGTAATAGTTAGCTACATTTTATATAGTTAAAACTGCCTTTCCTGAACCAAGTGTTATAGGAACTCACCTCATCAGCCATGTGGTGGAACGGGACATCTACAGTAACTGCGGGAGCTGTGATCGTGTCCTCTGCTGATCCGACATGAGGTTTTTATTTATGCACACTGATGTTTTCCTCAGGTCAGTATTAATTGGTGTGACCTATAATGAGACAGCAGAGCGTGAGGGTTTACTGATAGGTGACTGAACACTATGTTTATATGTGTATATATATATCTTACTGGACATTCAAAGATTGTCTCTAGTTAGTGAACAAACCATATTTGAACTGTATCACATAGAGATACACTCGTGCTTGAGGGAGAAGCACCGAAACAAAGCCATTTCTCACATGTAAAGGTCATTTTACTCTTGGCACATCACAGCTTTGTTAATTTATTAGCCTTATCTTGTCTTTTTTTGGCATTGCTTGGAGCAGGCATAGAACTATGAATTCTTTTATGCAATATTTGGTTTTTATTTTGATAAGTTATGTTTGTTTTTCTTTTCTACCCATGGCCTTTATAAAGATTATGCACAGGAAAAACCCTTTTTATGTTCAGTAATGAGATGGCGGTTTATTCCAAACCAGACTAATAAGGACCTGCTTACTACATTTATAAAGACTGTATGAAATCTTCCCAACTAACAATCGTGTAGAGACAATGTCATGTTTGTTCTAATGTTTCAGCTCTTATGCATATGTAACTTTCAATGCAGTTTCCCTGTTCAAAACCATGGGATTGTTGCACTTGTTGGGTTTTCAAACATTTACAATAAATGATGGTGTGAATAAATATGTCTTATTGTGTTTGCTTCAGTACAACAACATTTTCGTGTCATGTTAAAAAAAAATCTAAGATTACGAGAATAAAGTTGAAATATTTTGAGAAAACTATGAGAATAAAGTCGAAATACTATGACAATAAGGTTGAAATATTTTGAGAAAACAATCAAAATATTTTGAGAATACTACGACAATAAAATTGAAATACTAACAGAATAAAGTCAAAATATTTTGAGAAAACAGAATAAAGTCGAAATACTAAGAGAATAAGGTCAATATTTTGAGAATATAATCAAAATATTTTGAGAATACTACGAGAATAAAGTCGAAATATTTCGAGAATAAAGTCGAAATATTTCGAGAATAAAGTCGAAATATTTCGAGAATAAAGTCGAAATATTTCGAGAATAAAGTCGAAATATTTCGAGAATAAAGTCGAAATATTTCGAGAATACTACGAGAATGAAGTCGAAATATTTCGAGAATGAAGTTGAAATACTGTGAGAATATAATCAAAATATTTCGAGAATACTAAGAGAATAAAGTCTAAACATTTCGAGAATACTACAAGAATAAAGTCAAAACATTTCAAGAATACTGTGAGAATAAAGTCGAAACATTTCGAGAATACTACGAGAATGAAGTCGAAATATTTTAAGAATACTATGAGAATGAAGTCGAAATACTGTGAGAATAAAGTCTAAATATTTCGAGAATAAAGTCAAAATATTTCGAGAATATAATCAAAATATTTCGAGAATACTAAGAGAATAAAGTCGAAACATTTCAAGAATACTGTGAGAATAAAGTCGAAACATTTCAAGAATACTGTGAGAATAAAGTCAAAACATTTCGAGAATACTATGAGAATAAAGTTGAAATACTGTGAGAATAAAGTCAAAATATTTCGAGAATAAAGTCAAAATATTTCAAGAATACTACGAGAATAAAGTCTAAATATTTCGAGAATATAATCAAAATATTTCGAGAATACTAAGAGAATAAAGTCGAAACATTTCGAGAATACTAAGAGAATGAAATCGAAATATTTCAAGAATACTATGAGAATAAAGTCAAAATACTAAGAGTAGTTGAAATGCTAGGAGAATAAAGTTGAAATACTATGACAGTAAGGTCAAAATATTTCAAGAATACTACGAGAATGAAGTCGAAATACTGTGAGAATTAAGTCTAAATATTTCGAGAATAAAGTCGAAATATTTCGAGAATATAATCAAAATATTTTGAGAATACCATGAGAATAAAGTCGAAACATTTAAAGAATACTGTGAGAATAAAGTCGAAACATTTCGAGAATAAAATCAAAACATTTCGAGAATAAAGTCTAAATATTTCGAGAATACTACGAGAATAAAGTCAAAATATTTCGAGAATATAATCAAAATATTTCGAGAATACTAAGAGAATAAAGTCGAAACATTTCGAGAATACTAAGAATGAAATCGAAATATTTCAAGAATACTATGAGAATAAAGTCAAAATACTAAGAGTAGTTGAAATGCTAGGAGAATAAAGTTGAAATACTATGACAGTAAGGTCGAAATATTTCGAGAATACTACGAGAATAAAGTTGAAATACTGTGAGAATAAAGTCAAAATATTTCGAGAATACTATGAGAATAAAGTTGAAATACTCTGAGAATAAAGTCGAAACATTTCGAGAATACTACGAGAATGAAGTCGAAATATTTTAAGAATACTACGAGAATGAAGTCGAAATACTGTGAGAATAAAGTCAAAATATTTCGAGAATACTACAAGAATAAAGTCGAAATATTTCGAGAATACTACGAGAATAAAGTTGAAATACTGTGAGAATAAAGTCAAAATATTTCGAGAATACTACGAGAATAAAGTTGAAATACTCTGAGAATAAAGTCAAAATATTTCGAGAATAAAGTCTAAATATTTCGAGAATACTAAGAGAATGAAGTCGAAATATTTCAAGAATACTATGAGAATAAAGTTGAAATACTGTGAGAATAAAGTCAAAATATTTCGAGAATACTACGAGAATAAAGTTGAAATACTCTGAGAATAAAGTCAAAATATTTCGAGAATAAAGTCTAAATATTTCGAGAATACTAAGAGAATGAAGTCGAAATATTTCAAGAATACTATGAGAATAAAGTTGAAATACTGTGAGAATAAAGTCAAAATATTTCGAGAATACTACGAGAATAAAGTTGAAATACTCTGAGAATAAAGTCAAAATATTTCGAGAATAAAGTCTAAATATTTCGAGAATACTACGAGAATAAAGTCGAAACATTTCGAGAATACTAAGAGAATGAAGTCGAAATATTTCAAGAATACTATGAGAATAAAGTTGAAATACTGTGAGAATAAAGTCAAAATATTTCGAGAATACTACGAGAATAAAGTTGAAATACTCTGAGAATAAAGTCAAAATATTTCGAGAATAAAGTCTAAATATTTCGAGAATACTACGAGAATAAAGTCGAAACATTTCGAGAATACTAAGAGAATGAAGTCGAAATATTTCAAGAATACTATGAGAATAAAGTCGAAATACTAAGAGTAGTTGAAATGCTACGAGAATAAAGTTGAAATACTATGACAGTAAGGTCGAAATATTTCAAGAATACTACAAGGATAAAGTCGAAATATTTCTAGAATACTATGAGAATAAAATCGAAATATTATGAGAATACTATGAGAATAAAGTTAAAATACTGCGAGAGAATAGTCAAAATATTTCAAGAGTATAGTCGAAATACTACGAAAATAAAGTACAAACAATATGAAATACGACATATTGTTTGTATTTCACTGTAAAACTGACAGATTTTGAAAGCTGACACTATATCTCCCGGTGCTCCCAATCTGGACCTTTTGCATGCTCAATAGGCTAGAATATGCTCTCAAAATATTATAACTTTAATCTTGTAATTGCTATGAATCAATTCTAGTAATTTTGACTTTATTCTCAAGAGATTTCATCTTTCTTCTCATAATATTTAAAAATTATTCTCATAATTTTGTCTTTATTGTCTTTATTAATTTATTGTATTTCGACTTTATTCTTGTAATCTGGAGTTTATTCTCAAAATATTGCGACTTTAATCTCGTAATCTTAGTTTTATCTTTTTTTTTTTTTTTTTTATGTGGCACTAAAATGCCGTCGTACTTCTGAGACACCGTGCCTACTTGAATTTTTGTGGGGGTTTTGTGTTTCTCTTTTGCAGTTTTGCAATAATGCAAACTCAACTGAGTACAAATTGAGAACTGCAAAGCAAATTAACAAGAACCTCCCCCATATTTTGGCATTTGACTGAGGACAGCGTCTCTTTATTATACAAAGATGAGAAGTGAGGATGTGACAGTTTCAGGGGGAAGTCATGGTGTTGATTAATGTTTATGGTGAAGTATGAACACTTTCAGCATACAGTGAGCATGTCGACTGGAGGAGGTGTGCCAGCTCCGCTCTGCCAGGGCTTTCTGAAGAAACGTAAAGACAAAATGGTATGAATATAATATACATATTGCAGAATATATTCTCTCTTTATATTTATTGCAGAATTTATACTATTATTACGTATACACCTAAGGGAATCTTTTTACTCACTGGTTGAATGTGTTTTCCCTCAGAGGCTTCGGTGGATGACTTACTGGTTCAGACTTTACAATACAACTCTTTTTTTCTACACTAAAAAACATGGGAGTGCTGTAAGTATCCAAGTGTTTTATTTAATCATTTTTATGATGTCTTAATTTACTAATAATAAATAAATGATCATTTACTCACCCCCATGTCGTCCAAGATGTTCATGTCTTTCTTTCTTCAGTGGAAAAGAAATTAGGGTTTTTGGAAAAAAACATTCCAGGATTTTTCTCCATAAGATAGATTTCAGTGGTGGCTAAATGGTTGAAGGTCCAAATTGCAGTTTCAGTGCAGCTTCAAAGGGCTCTACATGATCCCAGCCGAAGAATAAGTGTCTTAACTAGCAAAATGATTGGCCATTTTCTTGAAAAAATAAAAAAGTATATACTTTTTAACCACAAATGATCATCTTGCACTAGTTATGCAATGCGCATGCATGACTTCAAGCATTACGTAATCATGTTGGAAAGTTTTTATCTGTGTACTTCGGTTAAAAAAGGTAGGGTAGGGCGAAAAACTCCATCTCATTTTCTCCTTAGTTTTACCTTTTTTGTAAAGGGTGTTTAACGTTCTTTGCATGTTTGCTTTGTAAACACTGGGTTAGTACTTTCTCCTACGTCACACGTGTGATTACGTAATGTGTGAGGTTGAGCTGGTGCAAGATGAGCATTTATGGTTAAAAAGTATGAAAATTTGTATTTTTCTTAGAATATGACCAGTCGTTTTGCTAGATACGACCCTTGTTCTTTGTCTGGGATCATATAGAGCCCTTTGAAGCTGCATTGAAACTGCAATTTGGACCTTCCACTACATGGAGAAAAATCCTGGAATGTTTTCCTCAAAAACATGAATTTCTTTTTGACTTAAGAAAGAAAGACATGAACATCTTGGACGACATGAGGTGAATAAATTATCATGAAATTTTAATTCTGGAGTCAACTTAAAACGAATTCCTAATGCTTGAAGATATTACTGTGTTTTAAAGGACCCTTGCTTTAAATTAAAAATACAATTTAAGGTTATTTTGCCAAAGGCTCTTGTTGTTGTGATTATTAATTCATTGTTTCTCTTAAATTCCTACAGTTAGACCTCAGGGGCCAGTATTACATATATGAGGTAAAGTCGATTTGTAATATCTGAGTTTCATTGTGTGGATGCTGGTAAACCGGCCATTACAGGGCCAAATAAGTGCTTCTCATGTTCACAACATGCTCTTTTCACGACAGGTTCAGTCTGTACGGGAGGTCAGCAGATCAGAGAACAATCGTTATCTGTTTGAGATCACCATGAAAAATGGGAAGAAGAAAATGCTGGCGAGTTTTCACTTTGATCAAAAGAGTATCTGTAATCAGTGTTTGAGGATGTGGTCTACTAACCACCACCTGTGAACAAAGTTTTGTTGAGACGAAACCGGGACTGTCATAATAGTTTCGAAAAGGAACATGGATGGCGCTTGTTGTGACTGAAAGAATTATGAATGCTCTATTTATGTCCCTTCTGTTCATAAACGTTTGTAAACTGTGTGCTAACAGGCTGCAGAAACAGCTGATGTCAGGCAGGAGTGGATGGACCAGCTGTGGAAAGCCATGCTGCTCAATGGCCCAGACAGATCTGGATCGATCACCAATGGGTACCACTGCTCTTTATGACACTTCATGTCAGTGGTTGTGTTTGTATGAGATTTATAATGCTCTGAATGTGTTTTGTGTGTTATTGAGATTAGGGAGCTGGTGCCAGATAACAACCCTGAAATTCGGTCAAGTCAGTGTGAAGAATCAAATACTGAGACCAGCAGCACTTCAGTGGACAGCAGATGTCGCTCCATTGATCAAGAGTCATTCCAGTCGTTCGCTGGTATGTCCCACATTTGGGATTTGACTTTCTCCCATTCTACCTCCTGTTGACTTTTAAAGCTTTCTGTAATACCTTTACAAAACTGTCAGTCTTAAGTCAGGTCAAGACACCTTCATTTCTGCAGCACACTACATGCAATACAGCTTTACAGAGAAAAACAGGAAATAGTAATTTCGATGAGCAACTATGGAAACTCAGCTATAGAGTTCAAAACTTCCAACTTTCATCTAACTCAGCAACATCAGGATGTGCATGTGGCTTATTGATTACCATTGGTTTAACCACAGTTTAACTACAAATACCATGGTTAAACTTAGTAACCATGTTTTTTTGTTGCTTTGTTTTATTTGTAGTTAAACCATGGTTCATTTTCATAAGGGCAAGCAAGAATGTGAGTGTAATGAATAAATGTCTTTGTTGTATTGGAAAAACAAGTTCAAAGTTTAAGTGTTAGTTCACACAAAAATGGATCATTTAATGTTGGTTTTTCAGATTTAATTTAGTCTTTTATTCACATTCACTTAACACTGATTACCACATGCATAGAGCACATTGAATATGGTAAACAGAAGCTCAGCCATACAAATATCACTGGCATTTATGTCTTCAGAAGTCTTGAATTAAATTGCTCATTCTCTTTTTGAATTTCTTGAGGTGTCAAATGGACTTTCAATAGTGGGACAGAAATCTCAAAGGCTTCATTAAAATATTATCATTTGTGTTTTGAGTGAAAGTCTTATTGATTTTGAGTGACCTATAAGGAGTTTTCATTTTTGTGTGAACCATTCATTTAAAGGGGATAAAAATCCATGCAGTGGTTTTTTAATTAATCTGTAAAAATAATATCCCCTTTTTCAAATCGAGCCATTCTCAGATGCCTGTCGTTGTGGTGTCACACCCACAGAGGCCACTCCCACGATAGTTGATTGACATTGATTTGAGTTGATTGAGTGTCTTACCTCAGATCAGCTGTAACAGTCCGCCCTCTTTGTTTTGATGCCGGAGCAGGGATGTAAGTTAGACAAGAATATCTCCGATTGAGCGATTGAGGTGTTGTGTTGCTGGATGTAATAATGAATATAGTGGTCGTCATTTACTCCCGACATCTGAGCTGCTGAAGATGCAGTGGTTTACGTTTGTTTGTGAAGGGAATGTGCCTCCCGATCTACATATATCCGTCTAGCTTCGCGTGAATCATTCGTGATCCAGCTTCACTTACAGCAGAAGTGAGTATAAGGTTTTTTTAATGAATCTTTGCGATCACCTTTCCTAATAATGTGCTAGTTAGCAAGTTTAGCGGCAAAACGCGGCTAAAGTAAACAAGATCGTCTTTCCACAAGAGAGAAGAGAGGGGCGGGGTGAGCAGAGCTCATTTGCATTTGAAGCAGCCTCGACCACAATGAGATGATTTTTGCAGAACTGATTTTGGCAAGGTAAAAAGGGTGTTGTTTTACACAACCATTGAGAATTTTAAACAAAGTATATTATAGACTTTTCATTAAGACCCTAAAGAATCATATCAGCTTGTGGAAAATGGGCATCCGATGACCCCTTTAAGTAATTGTCTTTAGCAGATGAACAATCTTGTCAATCTTGTATCTGGCAAGCTTCCCAGGCAAAAAAAAAAAAGAGGTACATTTATGTTTTCTATGTCCTTAGTTGCTGATGAGACACAAGAAAGTTTGCATACAGATAATGAAACAGAGCAAAGTACTGAGGAGTTTTTACTGACGGACAATGACTACGATGTTTTACCCTCTCGAAAAGGTGTGTATAAAGATATTTTTTGGGAATGCTTTTTTAAATATAATATGGTAGCCTATATTAACATACTATGTTTGCATGTCTGCATTTTGGTTTGCCTTGCCTAGTGTCTAATACTGATTCAGATTTATTGGATACTGCTTTAATAGCCTATTACAGTAATAATCAATTGATGATTATTTCTAACGATTCATTGCAGTTGCTGAAGAAGCTGTCTATGACACTCCACCTAAATGGTCAACCAATGAGGGAGAGCATGGTAGGCCTGTCTCTGCCCACTTGTATTATAAATGTACACTGTAGAAGTTCATATATTCAGCACAGTGTGCTGTAATTGTTCTCCATTTACAGGAGTGACTGATAGCATCTATGATTTCCCAAACCCTGTGATTAGGAAATTGACTGAACACAGAATTGGTAAGATATTGAAAATTACAGAGAGTGTGAGCATTTCTACAATATTGGTACTCCAGTGAATAGAGAATATGGTATGCTTATGTTTCAGAAGTAATAACTAGGCCAGCTTAACATATTTTGTATATTATGTTTTTACCCGAAAATGTAATATACCTAACAAATCAGCGGATGTGTGTTTTCTTATTTGCAGAATCTCTCAGCAGTAGTGAGAGACCTGACAGTGGTGGTCTTCTAAGTGACATGATAGCCTGTTTGGACAATGAATCTGCTGCCTGGGTTAAACCTGCTCCTCCATGAACCTCATGGGTCGTGTTGAGCAAGACTGAGATGATAATAAATCTATGTTGTTGCAGTAAACCTTAATATTGTTCATGTTAAATCCATGTAGAACAATGATTAAATGTTCATAGTGGAGTTTTAAACTGTCCCTAATCATCTAGGCGACAACAACAGCGAGTCTATAACGCAGCAAGTTTTTTAATTTTTTTATATTTTGTCAAATAAAAATAGTAATGTGCCACTCACCCACTGTGTGCCATTCAGCCATTTGATGTTTTTTTTTTTTTTTTATAAATAAATGATTACTCTGTCTCCTACTTTGTCTTTTCCTTATAGCATGGTCAGATATGTCAGTAAGCATATTTTGGCATCTTTGTATAGTCTCACCGAACACAAATGTTTTTTTTAATTCTACATTTTTAACTTAAAAATCTATCTATATCTATATCTATCTATCTATCTATCTATCTATCTATATATATATATATATATATATATATATATATGAAGAGTTCAGATGCAAAACCAGCTAAAAGCCATCTCGGTCAAAAATGAGATAATGATACTGAGTGAATGCTCTCGACACATATTATACGTCCATCTAATACTTTTTCTTCAAACTCACTAAAATACCAGCCTCAGCCCAATCAGAAGTACCAGTACTTACATAGAAACCTATACATCTGAGCCTGAAAAAAAATGCATTTTTTAAAGAAAGACGTCAGATGGATTTAGCTGGTTTTGCATCTGAACTCTTCATATATATATCGATAAAATCTATAACTTACGAAGTTAAATTCATTACAACAATGAATTATATATTTCAGCCTATATGCAGGCACTGAGTACTACAGCCATATAGTGGCTATTGATATTTTTGATATTTGGATATTTTTATACCACCATATGTCACCAGATGTCACCAAAGACACCAAAATTTTAGGTTTTAGCTGTCGTACTGGAATGATTTTTTTTTTTACTTAAGTATAAAAAATAATAAATATAAAATAAGCACATTTTACATAAAAATTGCATAGTTTTTATTTTATTGAAGGCAGTGATATGACATTTACTACCAAAAAACAGCTTACTTCCGCAAAATAAGGGGGATACGAAGGATGCTTGAGGGTTAAATTCTTTTACGGATTCCACGTTCTCAGCTCCAGGATGTTAAGCCATCGGGTCATATGACAATTGTGCTGCCTACTTCGCGTCTGTATGTTTTCAGTTATTGGAGCCTTTATCTTAAGATGGGAACGTAAGTATGTTCTTTGTGCCATTTCCTTAAATAATTAGTAAACCAGAGTCTTTTGCTAGGTGTGTGTGAAGTTTGAATTTGACTCGTGCGCGTAATATTTCTATTGTGTATTTGAGTAGCTGACGAAGAATGGCATCACAAAATAAGATTTTATGTTGTTTTTGAACAAATGTATGTTTTAAGCACCGTAACTAATAACATGTTAGTACTGTATTAACTACTGTACATAGTGCCTTGCAACTCATTTTTGCTCTCCCATCCCATACTTAAGTTCCTCAATTGTAATATGCTTAGAAACAGGTTTTACATGGAAAAAAAGAGATTTGTTCAGGTTGCGTTGCGTTTTTTGAACAATGCGGAAGAAGCACACAACACCGCTATTTTAGCCTATTAAACTGAAAGAACAACAGTAGTGCTGTTTTTTTTCCGCCCACACTTTATATGATAACGAGATATAGACTTACGATCTGTCTGAATGCTGTCATTTGTTAGTAAAGTTATTAAGGAAGTGTTTCTTGCCAGCTTTCCTTTACACACCAGTGATATGTTTCTATAGCCTACACTCTGTAGACACACCTTTTGCAAAGAAGGCTTTTTAAATAATATGGCTCAAGCAAAATTAATCTCAGGTTTGTTTCCTTTGTTGTGATGTAACATTTGGATTTGTTTCTTTTGTGGTCATTTATAGGCCTACTTAACATACTGTACTACTATACTAAAAACTTGTAGTAAAACCTAAATGTAATATGCCTAATGTTAAAAAGTTTGCTTTGTTTGGTAATTATTTTTCAGTTAGACAAGAGAAGCCAACACTGAACAATGAAGAAAAGGCTGATTCCATTTAGAGGAAATAGAAAGGTGGATATTTAACCATCTATTGTCCAAACTATGTCAGTGTAAAACCATAAATATTACTCTAGTGTGGTACTTTTTTCCAGCATCGATGGCACAAAAACTGAAACCTGCTCCTTGAACATTCCCCACAGAATGGGTGAGTATTTCGATAAGCTTAGATTATTAGTATCCATTTAACTGTAGAGCATGTTCTGTTTTTTTAGAGTAATATTGTTCTTTTTAATAGCTTTCATGCTTTCGTAATAAATCTGCCTGCTGACCGCCAGTTTTCTATCATAAATCATTTAGGAAATTTATGAACTGTGTATTATAACTATGTATTATAACACTTTTGACTCTGCAGAGATAGACCTTTTAAAAGTAAATTCAAATAGGTTTTCTTTTCTAAGCCTGTAAATTGCTTGTATTTTCTAGACCACAGTTCTATACCATGTTCAGACTGGAATGAACACCATGTCAGCTCATGGTTAAAGGCAATTGGAATTAAACCAGAGCACATAGAGAAACTTGAGAAAGAAGAGGTAACAGGACCTGTTCTTCGGCACGTTTCAAAATCATACTTGAAAGAACTTGGTTTTGGAGGTGGCCAAATACAGCTTTTACTGTGTAAAAGAGATGAGCTTTTTGCACCGGACAAGTCAAAAACAATTAACAAGAGACCTTGTTTTGATGGAGAAGGCAGAGAAGACGCAAAGCATGAAGCTGTATCTTCTAGTGATGTCACAAGTCCTGAAACATCTGTGTCTTCGCCACAATGTCGATATCGGAAATTTAATAACAATGATGAACACTTCAGCTACATAAAACATGCCATACTCCCACCGGAGACAGGAATAGACAATCTGATCACTCCATGCCATGAGTATAAATCACTGGAAAATGCCTGTAAATTAGAACCAAGAAAGCTAAAGATAAAATTTGCCAGCGAAGTAATTCGATTTGCATGTGCGTGCATGAATATGCGTGCAAATGGCACAATCCACTTTGGGGTCATGGACAAGACAAAAACATCATACAAACATGGAGAAATAATCGGAATTCCCATTGAAGACAAAGAGGTCTTTGAAGATGCTTTAGACTACATTGAAAATTGTTTTCCAACACAGCACTCTGATGCCAGACAGTGTATCAAGACCCCAAAGTTTATCCCAGTAATTGACAAAGACTGTCAGACCCAAAACTGGATTGTGGAAGTTGATGTAGTTCCCATGGTGAACATTGTGAGGGATAAGCTGTATAGCGCCCGTATTCCAAAGTTCAACGAGAAAACCAATAAGGTTGAATATGAGCAAAAAGCTTATTATCAAAGAGTCGGACCAAACACACCACGTATTACTGAGGATGAACTTGTACGTTTCATTCAAGCTCTCAAAGATGTCGACCAAAAAAGAGAATGGGAAGAAAACAACCAGAATCAGATACAGGCTCATTTTAAAGAGGACTTAGGAAGAAAACTCTTAGTTCTTCTGACACATGGGAAAAAATACATAGACAACACGTTGCGCTACATCATGGTGTCAAATAGGTTTGATCAAGAAAACCTACAGAACACCAAATTTCTTGCCCACATGAATATCTTTTGTGTTTTTGATTATGACCCTGACTCCAAATTATCTGGACTTTGTCACAATTACCAAGAGCACCATGCGGTAAACCTTCACTTCCTGCATGATTATGATCATAGGGGGAACACTGCTGACTTTGTCAAAAAGTTACAGCTCTATGACAGGACCAGCTGGATTTTCTGCAATGGTCGAAGTGATTACATGGGACGTGAGAGTCCATGTGATGAAAAAACCTGGATCAAAAACAAGAAGAAACTGCTGAAAAGAGCAGTATCTGTTATCTGCAATGAGATTCTCCCTAAAAGATCATTTGTGGTGCTTTTCATTCTCACGTCTGATGTCGAACAACCCCTTGTTGACACCTTTCATGAATTCTATGCAGAAATGAGTGGCCATGAGGACATAGTCATCATCTCAGAGTCACGGGATAATTATAAGAAATGGTCAAGCCTTGCCCAAGTGTCCTGCTCGATGGACGTGCTTGAACAAATCAGTATTGCTGGTATGCCGATGAGTCATGTAGATGCTACAGTTCAAAGCATTCAGCTCACCAGTCTTCAGGCCACACGGCGTTTGCCTGTGTCAAACAATGGAGTATGCTTTTTAAAACCTGTGGATGAAGATAGTATGATCTCCTTAGAAGTGGTCCGTGTTGACCAGTGTGATGAAACAAATGTACATGTCATGGAACAAGAGCAAATACAGAAAATTGAACAGTACTTCTATCAAGGAGGAAAAATTGATTGGATGAATTTGTGGCTGGCTGACAGAAATCGGTGTGGACAAGTCATCAAACGTGATGCATACGCCGAAATTAACAAAATGTTGGAAGACCTTGAGCGTGCCGACTCATTAAAACGGTCCATTGAAAACATCAACATATATCACGAACCTGGTAGTGGAGGAAGCACAGTGGCACGACAGATCCTCTGGAACTGGAGGAAAAAAATGCGATGTGCTGTTGTTAAGCAATCGTACCAGGCTTCAACTGTCTGTGAACATGCGGTACAGCTTTGGAATTATGAGGAGGTTGACAAAAATGTCTGTTTACCTGTGCTTTTGTTGCTAGAGGATTGCAATACGGACTATCAGGATGACCTCAGACGAGAATTAAGCAATGCCGTCACAACAATGAAAATAAGTCCATCAAAACTGTGTTTCATCATTCTCTGCTGTAAAAGGTCTCTTGATCCAGAAAGGATGTGTAAAACATTGCCTTTACGCACAGTCGGAGTTACACACAAGCTGTCCTCTGAAGAAAAGAAGCTCTTCTCAAAGAAAGCAGAGAGTCTTAAGTTTGAACCAGAGTTTATACTCACTTTTGTGCTCATGAGTAAAGAATTTGAACAGTCTTACGTCACAGACTTTGTTGAAAATCTCCTGAAGGAAATTGATCATTCATCTCTGCAGACACAGTTAATCAAATTTGTGGCACTACTGAACAGCCACATTGAGGATTCATACATGTCTGTGTCCCACTGTGAGGCATTCCTAGGTTTAGGAATCCACATGGACAAATGTCTAACATGGGCTGATGAAGTTCGATACCGAACATTTGAAAATTTCTTAAGTGAGCAGGCTAGGTTTTTTTTCATACAGCTAAAATCTAGTGAGACACATATCTCCTCTGTGAGAATAATTCATTATTTGATAGCTAAGGAGATCCTGAAGCAGCTCTCCAGCTATCAGAGCCAAAGTGAAATAGCAATGAGTCTGCTTAAGGACAATGTGCTGTTTGACAACAGATTTGGAAGGGATGACTTTAGAAAGTTTGTCAGAGATCTGTTTATCAAACGGACCAAAAAAAGCAAGGGAGATCCAAAAAACAGTTGGTTTTCTCCTTTAATAGAGCACATCTGTGAGACAGAAGATCTGGAGAAAGCCATTGACCTTTTGAAGGTAGCTTGCACTCGTTTTGAGGATGCATTTGTTGCCCAACAGCTTGCACGGCTTCTTTATGAAAACAAAAGGTTTGTGGAAGCAGAGATTTGGGCTAAAAAAGCCAAGTCTCGTCCCCCGCAGCACACATACATACTTGACACACTGGGACAAGTATACAAAAAGTGGTTCTATGACAAATATGAAGACATTCGCAAGAAAGACTCTATTGAGCCGAACAATGTCACTGACATCATTGATACTGCTCTTAAGGGAATCAATGCTTTTAGAGAATCTGAAAAATGTCCACACACAGACTCTGTAAATAATTCTTATTTTGGAGAAGTTGATATTGGATGTCGATTGCTTGATCTCCTGTCATCTGTGGACATTTTTTCTACCAAAGTGGGAAAGAGGAAGTTGCTGGATTACTTACTCACTAACTACATACCGGAGGAAGTACAGAAACCATGGCAGATGTTTCATGGCCTGTTAAAAGGACTGAAAAACAGTATTAGAAAAGCCCTGGAGTGTATTTGTGAGGATCTTGCTCGCTTTCAGAACTACAGTTCTGAAGAAGAGGAAGAGCTGGTTGAAGGAGAGCCCGACAAAGTAAATAATCCAAGAAAATGGCTCTTCAGGAAAAGTTCTGTGTATGCCAGATTTTTTTCCATTGACAATGAACCTGATGAGGCTGTTGATACAAAGACAGTTTCTCTATTTAGGAGACAAATGAAAATTTTCGAACTTGGAGGTGGTAATGTTACAACAATTCTTTACCTGCTATCTGATAAAAAGAAACACAGCGCTGGAGCGAGGCTTGAGGAAATAATCAGCCTTTTTCCAGCTGATCTAAACAAGGATCTTGACCAGACAGAGCTCATAAACTTCATCTTCTGTCAGATAGCGCTCTCCTGTGCTTCACCTGGCTCTAGAAAACTTCTTTCGATTGAAAAACTTCAAGATCTCTGCAAGCCGTTTCACATTGAAAGGAGAACTCCCTTTCCAGAAACTGCATACTTTCTCCTTTCACTCTTATTTTGGCCAGAGGACTCCATGAGCAGTGTGCCATCCCAGGCAAGTATCAAAATTTGCACAAAAGCAATAAAACATCTCCATTCTGATGTAAAATCTGCTGCCACAGGAAAGGGTAGGATTTTCACCCACTTCTTCCTTGGAAAAGAAAGCGGTCTTAAAAAAATTGTGCACAAGACCACAATTGAAAAATTCTGTAAGGGAACCCTCAGTGAGAGACGCCTCAGATGGCAAGGTGGTGAAGTGTGGACAAACTCAGATATTGTACAACTGCTTAAACGTGTTGCGGGATACACAGAAGATGGAAATCTGTTCATTCGGATATCTGATCACAACATCAGAGTCATTCCACTTTTTTCTGCCTCCTTGCCAAGTTCAAATGAGAATGTGACCTTCTACCTAGGGTTTTCTCTTCATGGAGTGGTAGCTTTTGACATCGAGGTGGCAAAGTGAAATAATGCTTAAAAATGCAAAAGATGAGTTTATAACCTACATCAAGCAATCAAAAGTTTCATTGTAAGACAGCTGTATGATGCGAATTATGTATATAGAATATGCATCTGGGTTTGTTTTTGATTTGTATATCAATTTTGTGCTCTTTAAAGGAATGTTATTAAATGTTTAAAATCTTCATTTAGAATCAAACATTGCAGTGGTAGTGATGTACAGAGTAAACAATGTTTTATAATTTGTTTTACTTTTTGCTTTAATTAACCTTGATATGTTCATATGTTGATATCATATATTTTCGTTACTTTGTCACTTTGTGGGTGCATTTCATATCTATCATAACTTTAAATAAGTACAAGATGTATTGTTGTTATTTAGTTATTTGTAATAGTGTCAAAATTCAGATGTTTAGCAAAAAAATGTTTCATTATTTGGATTGTGACTTTTTGTATATTTTGTATACACACACACACACATTTTAGAAGCAGTTGTGCATAACAGTATGCATGATAATTGCATTGAAAAGATTGTTTACCATGGCAAAATTGTTCCAGTTTGCAATTCTGTGTTGTCCTGTTACACTGCACATGGTTCAAACAAAAATGTATAGAAATAAAAATATTGTGGCCTCCAACCAAGCCTCCTACTTAATCTGTTGTTAAAATAACACTTGTGCCATCACCAGTGCATTGCCCTCTTGTGGTAATAATCTACAACTAGCCTACAAATATCTACAAAAGCTCCAATAGAAAATACTACATATTTTTGAAAACCAGATTAATTATTGTCCCTGTCTACTTAATCTCGTTCATCATCATGAGATGTTTAAAGCATAGGTAGTTGGATTAATTAAAATAGAATACAAACTACAACCTTGCCAAGTTTAAATATATAAACAGTCACTGCACAAAGTGTTGAATATTTATTTAATGTTACAAGTTCACACAAATGAAATGTTCCCGGAACAAATTATTCACAGTACAGTCATGTCAAATCTGAACAAGAAGGAAAACCATAAATTATGATAATTATAAACATTATCACCATTTACAGATGAATCAATATATATACACATGATTTTTAAGGGATATGATTCTCACAATTCTGTTCTTTTTAACTATTACATTTACATCCAATTTTATGATTATCAGGAAGTTTTGTTTGTCTTTGGTAAGAAAAAATCTGTAATACCAAACAAGAACATAAATCAAACTATTTATACTAAAAAATAATAGAATATTATCAAATTAAGCACTTCATCACCAAAAAATATATCTATCAACAACGGGCAATGCAGGTCATAGTATAGTAAATCAAAGTAGAGTGTTTATAGGCTGTTGGCTTGTGCAGAGCTTCATGATTATGTGAGTACTTTCGTAATTCAGTTTGCTATTTCAGTAAACATACAGGACTGTCCGTTTTAAAAATCTTCAAACCAGTGACTGCAACATAATAGAGACTACATCCTAAAATCAGTTGTCACATATAAACAGTATTGTGTTAATATATTCACATTATTGAGAAAAATGATTTAAATAAAGTTTGATCACACATGTATTTTTCATTGGTCCATTTTATAGGATCTATTTAGTTGATCAAGCACCCATATAAACACACAGCACATCTTAGCAAAATCTTTTTTCAAACTTTGCTGTTGAACTAATACTCACTCAAAGACGGACTATACTTAGTGTTTTCAATTCAAGTTTGTTGAAGTTGCTTAAAATGCAAACGCTGCTATGATAATTTGTGTTAGGAATTCTGGGCAGCTGCTTCCCAGGTGCTGTCAGATAGATGAGTGTATGAAACACGGTGGTGTCAGTGCGCCGTGCCCTGTGTTTGCTCACCAAGGAACTCCTCCAGCACGTTTATGATTCCACAGGCCTCAGGAAGGCTGCTGTGCTCGGCCCGTGCGTTCTGCAGCAGCACGTCCCCGTTTCCACAGCTCTGCAGGAACAGACAGCAGCGGAAAAGAGCGTAGTGACTCATTTCAGCCTGACGGATGAAGCGCTTCAGGTTGTTCATGTCCTGGATGGCCTGCATGAAGAAACAATGTTCATATTGAAAACAGCCGAAAATAATGACCTGGGATTTCTAAATGTGACCAAAATCATTATATAGACAGAAAAGCATTTTTTGTTCATTTAAAAATTCTAGTTAACTCTGCTTTATTTTTAACATTTAAAGGGACAGTTCACCCAATAATGAAAATTACCCCTTGATTTACTCACCCTCAAGCCATCCTAGGTGTATATGACTTTCTTCTTTCAGATAAATATGAAAATATGATGTCCTGGCTCTTCCAAGCTTTAGAATGGCAGTGATTCAGATTTTGAAGCAAAATAAATTCCGTTCATCCATCATACCTCCACATTACTCCGGGAGGTTAATAAAGGACTTCTGAAATGAAGTGATGCCTTTGTGTAAGAAAAATATCCATATTTACAACTTTATAAACAGTTCCCTGGTGAAAAAACCAGCATATGCTGGTAGGTAGGTTTTGATGCTGGTTTAAGCTGGTCTTTAGCTGGTCATGTTGCTGGTCAAGAACCAGCATAAACCAGCAAAGGACCAGCATCCCAGCATCAAAACCTACCTACCAGCATATGCTGTTTTTTTCAAAAGGGTTAGCAGAAGCCAAGATTATAGTTTATAAAGTTTTAAATATGGATGTTTTTATTAGACAAATGCATCGCTTCAGAAGGCTTTTATTAACCCCCGAGAGCCGTGTGGACTACTTTTTATGTCGGATGGATGCACTTGGTTTTGCTTCAAAATCTCGAACACCCATTTACTGCCATTATAAAGCTAGGAAGAGCCAGCACTTGTGGGTGAGTATCCCATGGGGTAATTTTAATTTTTGGTTGTGCTATTCCTTTAAGGTAACATATTTTAAAATAGGTTGTTAAATGTTAAATGTATTGTCCGGATATCAGGTTACTATTATACACAATTAGAAGCAAATTAACCTTAAGTTTAAAGTTCTCCAGGATTTGACGGAGAAGGAAAGGGTTAAAGCGCTCAGCAGCATTAAGGAAGGCCTGGATCCAGTCATCGCAGAACCGGTTACTGACTGCAGAGATACCAACACAACATTATCAAAATAAGACATTTAACGTCTGTACATTTAGTGGAAGTGATGCTGCTGCTGCTGCTGACCTTCATTGGTGACTGTAGGTGGGCTGGTTGAGCAGTCGATGATCAGACTGGTGTGAGAGTCCTCTGAAATGGCCTTACAGAGCGAGGCTGTAGTGGTGTCTTCCTGAACTAGACCCTGTAGGCTTGCTGCCTTGATAAATCTATTCAAGACAATTAATCAAATTGTAATATTAGTGTTTAAACTATAAATATGTAGCAGGTATTAAGAAAATGCTGTTTTGCTTACCTCGCCACATCTGCTTTTGTCTTCTCATCTGCCCCTGTGACCTCGACAAGCTTGTGACTCAAAGCCTGCAGCAGAGAAGTAGTTCATTTACCATTTTACGTAATATGGTATATTATTGCTTTCAAATATTATTTTATAAAATGTATTTGATTTAGACAGCAGTGGTTTCTCACAGCATGCAGAAGGTACCCGACGTTCGCCTGCAACAGCTGAACCACTCTGTGAATGTGCATAACTGACTCTTCATACCAGCGGTTCAAGTAGGGCCTGACTTCTGTCTCCAAATTATGCATCTGTAACCAGAGGTTGGCAACAACATTTACAGCAAATGAATACAAAATCATTGTGCAAGCAGATATACCTTCAAAAACTAGACAGATTTGAACATTTCAAAACTGTCCTCACCTCTGGAGTCAAACTGCCCTGCAGACCCTGGACGTACTTGTCCAGCTCAATTCTAAATGTTTGCAGGGTTAAAGAAAATGTGTTCAATATCCTATTAAGAGAGTAACATGTTTAAATACAACAGTAAAATGCAATCACTTGATTCTTTAGTGTACAATGCAGCATTTTCTACAGCTTAATGGTCAGTCATTTGTGTATTTAAGGATATAGATTCAGGCCCTTTTCTGATCCTCCGAGAAGACACACCACCCAGCCGTTGCCATCGGCCTCAGGCTGTTCTGGAGATTTCTCCTGCTCCAGCAGACAACAGTAACAGCCCACCGCTTGCTCAGGGATGCTTGAACACAAGCAAGTACTGAATCAGTATAAGATTATGCATGGTAATATTGTTCTGAATAAAAATAAGATATGGTTTGGATATTTAGTTCTGCACTGAAATATACTAAATAATAAGTAATGCAAATGTATTAATACCATGTCATTTAAACAGTACTCCTTACCTGGCTAAATATTAGGTATTTATTTATTAATAATTTAATGGCAATGCAGCAGCAGTGGCTACATTCATGGCAAAAACAATCCAATTGCATTATTCAATCAATATCCTTTCAATAATTTGGCTAAAAATGTGCAGTGTTACTTTAGTACCATTTAAATACTATTTTAAATTAGCTTTTGAGTTTTTTGTATTTTGAGTTTTTTATTTTTAGATTTTAATAATTTTGTTATGTGCTTATTTATTTTTAGCTTAAATTAATTTTTATTCCAGTTTTAGCACATCGACTTAAAATGTCTTATTTCAGTTAGTTGCCGAAGCACATTTCCTCATTTCTAATTACCGTTCTATATTTTTCATTTAAAAGTTAAAATTTTCATCTAATATTTTCATTTTATTTCAGCTTTATTTCAATTTTCTAAAACATTTTGAATAGTTTGTTTTAAAGTCCCCCTGCAGTCAGTAATTTTGAAAATAATGTCTTGAATAGAACTCTATACCCCTACCACATACATTATACGTGAAAATGCACAACAATGGTGTTGACTGATGAATTTGCAAGTGGTTTGTCTTTAAGCATATTAAAAACACCAGACAGACTTGTAAACAACTTTAAAAACATGATTTACACCACAGGGGGATTTTAAAGGATTACTTCACTCCAGTATTAAAATTTCCTGATAATTCACTCACCCCTTTGTCATCCAAGATGTTCATGTCTTTTTTTTTTTTTATCAGCCAAAAAAGAAATGAAGGTTTTTGTGGAAAACATTCCAGGATTTTTTTTCCATATAGTGGACTTGAATGGTGAATTCAACGGGTTGAAGGTTCAAATGACATTTCAATGCAGCTTCAAAGGGCTCTGCACAATCCCAGCCGAGGAATAAGGGTCTTATTTAGCAAAAGAATCTGTCATTTCTAAAAAAAACCCCTAAAACCTATGTACTTTTTAACCACAAATGCTCATTTTGGACTAGCTCTGCGTCCACGACTTCACGCAGTACGTAATCACGTTGGAAGGGTCAATTTGAATATAGGCGGAAGTACCGACCCAGTGTTTACAAAGCAAACGTGCAAAGAAAGTCAAATGCCCCTTACAAAAAAAGGTAAAACAATGATGTTGGACAATTTTGAGGTTGGAGGAGAAAATGAGACAGAGCTTTTTGCCCTACCCTACCTTTTTGAACCGGAGTACTCAGATGAACTAACCATGCTTGACCTTTCCAACATGATTACATAATACATCAAGTCACAGATGTGCATTGCAGAGCTAGTGCAAAATGAGCAATTGTGGTTAAAAAGTACAGTTTTAATTTTTTTTAGAAAATGGCAGATCATTTTGCTAGATAAGACCCTTATTTCTCAGCTGAGATTGTATAGAGCCCTTTGAAGCTGCATTGAAACTGCAATTTGGACGTTCAACCCATTGATCCCCATTGAAGTCCACTAAACAAAAATCCTGGAATGTTTTCCTCAAAAACCTTAATTTTCGACTGAAAAAAAGTAAAGAACATCATGGAAGACATGGGGGTGAGTAAATTATCAGGAAATATTATTTCAGAATTGAACTAATCTTTTAACAACACTGGTATGACATACCTTAGCTCCACAGTGGCAATGTTACCCATGCCCCCTAGCAAAGCGCCTTTGCTCAGCCTGCGGGAGATGTAGCTTCGTAGTTCTGGCTCAGCCTCAGGTGGCAAGCTGGCGTCCAGCAGCGTGAGACTTTAAGAGTGGAAAATAAGTGTTAAACTAGAATATCAACAAGGAAAGACAAAGTGAACAAGCGGACAGACAAGCGGTCAATGAAGCAATGATGTTCACAGAATCACCAGCGGCACCTAGCAGAGATACAAACCAACAGAAATGCACAGTTTGACGTTAGACAGATCAGTTCAATGGTTATGGATGATGTGAACAAGCCGACATGATGAAAAGCCAGACGCAGAATCCTTTGTTTTGGACTGAAGGCATGATTTTTTCGTCCATCACAACACTGAAAGCCACAGGACTGCAATGACTGAGAAATGATGGATGGACCTTTTTTTACCTAAAGTCTTCCTGACTTGTGGTTGAGTCTGATCTCCTCTGGCTCCAGGCCACACTTTCTCCAGAAGCCTCAGATCTGGGTAGTTTGATAATGCGTTTAATACCTCATAAGCATTAATATGTTAAGATCTCCCGAGGTTCTTACTGGCCTACGTGGCCATGTATGGTGTTTTACAATGTCTTATACCAGTGGCCATACATTATGTAACTCATCCAGGATACAGTCATATGATAGGGCAAAACACTAGCTAGACATAACCATGCATGCTCGCATCTCATAAACTCCTTAATATGCGGTATAAAAGATATTCCTAAAACAGCTAGCACTTTGCAAAGCACCCTGCATTTGGAAAGCCTCCTTAGCATAGTGCTTTCTCATGCAATGATATAACGCTAGTTACACGTGGAAACCACTGTACCTTGTGTTCTGGTAGTAATATATGGCATAGTAGCTGTTAATCTGTTGTATTTTCTGGCTGTATCCGCCGATCTCTTCGTTGTCGAAGTCTGCATCCCTTTCATCCACGTCTATGGACTCCTGGAAGGAAGAGGTCTGAGATGTAAACATGTCTCTGCAGAGCCAAAAGAAGACGAGCGACACTGATATCTGCTACAAATTACGTGCTGTTCTGATAACTAATAAACTTTAGTCCTAAATATGTTAATGCATTGAAGCAGTGTGCCTATTATGTTTAAAAAAACTATTTAAATGCTACGTGACATTTAAAGTCATAGTAGTGACAGCGACACTGGTAACGTTACGCATGCGCCGTAATTGGGTTTCGTTTGTGAATGAATCAATGTTTTGAATGAATCTTTTAAGTGAACGAATCGTTTGTGTTCACTGAGGCTGATTGAGCAATTTTGCCGGGCAACAAATTTATGTCTGGACAATTTAGGGCCCTGTGTCTCTCCTGGTTGCCCATTGACGGCAACATTTCCCAAAAATATATTTTTTCCTCAATATTTTTAAATATTTGTTTGTTTGTTGATTATTTGCACCCTCAGATTCCAGATTTTCAAATAGTTCAAACCATCAAACCATACATCAATAGAAAGCTTATTTATTCAGCTTTCAGATAATGTACAAATCTCAATTTCAAAACATTGACCCTTATGACTAGTTTTGTGGTTAAGGGTCACATAGTTTGTACCTATTTATTTACATATATATACATTCACTGAACAAGTGTTTTGAGCCTGATCATTCAAGACTAGGCATGTTCCGCTCTAAAAGTAAGTCTTGTTGAGGTAATTAACACAAAATGATGTAAATGTTGCAAGAACATCTGATGTACACTTGTCAAAAGTGTTTGAACAGTAAGATTTATAATATCTTAAAGAAGTCTCTTCTGCTCACCAAGCCTGCATTTATTTGTAAAATTATTAGTAAAATTTAGAAATATTTTACGATTTAAAATAACAGTTTTCTAATTGAATATATTTTAAAATGTAATTTATTCCTGTGATTTCAAAGCTGAATTTTTAGCATCATTACTCCAGTCACGTGATCCTTCAGAAATCATTCTAATATACTGATTTGCTGCTCAAAAAAAGTATTATTATGTTGAAAACAGCTGAGTTGACTTGTTTCAAGTTTCTTTGATGAGTAGAAAGTTCAGAAGAACAGCATTTATCTGAAATAGAAATCTTTTGTAACATTATGAATGTCTTTATCATCACTTTTGATCAGTTTAAAGCATCTTTGCTAATTAAAAGTAATCATTTCTATAATTTCTTCAAGCTTTTGAATGGAATAGTGTACAATGTTACAAAAGTTTTTTTTATTTCAGATAAATGCTGATCTTTGGATCTTTCTATTGATCAAAGAATTCAGAAAAAGATGTACATAAACTGCTTTAAATATTGATAATAATTTTAAAACTGTTTCTTGATCAGCAAATCAGCATATCAGAATGATTTCTGAAGGATCACGTGACACTGAAGACTGGAGTATAATGCTGAAAATGTGGCTGTGATCACAGGAATAAATTACATTTTAAATAGAAAACAGTTATTTTAAATAGCAAAAATATTTCACATTTGTACTGTTGTACTGCTGTACTTGGGATCAAATAAATGCAGGCAGGGTAAACAAAAGAGACTTTTTTTAAAAACACTAAAAATCTTACTGTTCAAAAACGTTCCACTAATATTTTATGTAAATAATGAAAGTAGGGTGAAAAAAATGTATTATTAGTATGCTACTTTTTGTAGTTATGCCCAGCCCGTTGGAGTGGAAATGCTTTGTTGTCATATAATAATTTTGTGTTAATAATTAATTAATTGTCTTTAATTAATTTCTGTAAACGAAAAATTTAAGTACAACAAGGCGATTTTGCCATCGGTTGCTCAAATGAAATTACACAGAAAAATACTTTTTTTTTTATTGAATGTTACGTGAACAAAATAGATAATACAGATAAATCCAACAAGTTTCAAAAATTTAGGTACATTAACAATGGATGACAGACTCTTACGCCACCTACTGCCGCAATAATGTAACACGATGTGATTTGTTCATTTTCATGATCCGATTCAAAAGATTCGAGTCACTTGAATGAATCAAAAGCGTCACCACTCCTACGCATGCGCTTTAGAAGTTTGCGTATAAGCGCGCCAAGCAGCAAGAGCACTTACAATCTGCACTGCAGCGCTATACCAGAATACATTACAGTACACTGCTGCAGTCGGCATAACATTTAAACATGCCGTCAAATGTAGAAATAAAAGCAGTTTTGCGTGACTTGCCTTACCTCACGCAGCGTGCAAAGGAGCTGAGCGGCTCGGACGGGACTGTGATCCGCCAGCAGGACACGTTTTTCAAAGTGCCTGCAGGACGCCTGAAACTCAGGGACTTCCAGGATGGGACCGGACAGTTGATCTTCTATGAGAGGCCAGATACAGAAGGACCCAAGCTGTCAAATTACTCCATAAGCCCTACCAACGACCCACAGGGGCTTGTCAAGGTTCTGACGGATGCACTGGGGCAAGTGGGGCAGGTGAAGAAGGAGAGGAGGCTGTATATGGTGGGACAAACCAGGGTGCATGTTGATTCTGTGGAGGGCCTGGGGGACTTCATGGAGCTTGAGGTGGTGATGAAAGAGCAGCAGAGCAGAGAAGAAGGAGTGGCCATCGCAAATCAGCTCATGCTGGACCTGGGAGTGAAGGAGGAGGACCTGATAGATGGTGCCTACATGGATCTCCTACTGAAGAACCAGCAGAATGGACATGCATCATAGACTCTGACCAGATGTGGTCTACTGTAAAGCACTTAGAGACATGTATGAAAGATAGACTTGTTAGCCTTAACACTGATTCCTCTGACATTAAGACATTAAATGTTTCTGGGTTGTTTTTACCTTCAGCATAGCTGATCCTTTTGTATAACTATACAGAATAATCTGTTGAGATTAAAAGCATGATCTGAAATGATCAAAACAATAAATAATTTGTGTAGATCATGTTTGGTTTCTCTGTGTTGAATTTTAAGGGACATTCTAATCTCTTATAGATGACAGAAAATAAACCATAAACCAAAATTAAAGTTGTCAGGGCAAAAAATAAAGAAATAAATAGAAAAATAAATACACAAAATTAAATAAATATATAAATAAAGTTAATAAAATTGTGGTGTGTATATATGTATATAGATAGAATAAAAATATATAAAATACATGGAATTCTTTCATAATAAAATTGTTAGACTAGAATAAAAAATATGTACTGAAAGTAAAATAAATAAATATTACATGTGCTGGTCATATAATTAGAATATCTTCAAAAAGTTGATTTCACTAATTCCATTCAAGAAGTGAAACTTGTATAATGTATACATTCATTCCGCACAGACTGATATTTTTATTATACTTTATTATTTACTGATATTTTTTTTTAGAAATCTTGAAGAGTCAGTATCAACTGAAAAGTATGAACAAGAAAAGTATGAGCATGTACAGCACTCAATATTTAGTTGGGGCTCCTTTTGCCTGAATTACTGCAGCAATGTGGCGTGGCATGGAGTCGATCAGTCTGTGGCACTGCTCAGGTGTTATGAGAGCCCAGGTTACTCTGATAGTGGCCTTCAGCTCTTCTGCATTGTTGGGTCTGGCAAAAAACGCATCTTCCTCTTCACAAACCCCATAGATTTTCTAAGGGGTTAAGGTCAGGTGAGTTTGCTGGCCAATTAAGAACAGGGATACCATGGTCCTTAAACCAGGCACTGGTAGCTTTGGCACTGTGTGCATCTCCATAAAGTTGGTCAGCAGCAGGAAGCATGAAGTGCTCTAAAACATCCTGGTATACAGCTGCGTTGACCTTGGACCTCAGAAAACACAGTGGACCAACACCAGCAGATGACATGGCACCCCAAACCATCACTGACTGTGGAAACTTTACACTGGACCTCAAGCAATGTGGATTCTGTGCCTCTCCTCTCTTCCTCCAGACTCTGGGACCCTGATTTCCAAAGGAAATGCAAAATTTACTTTCATCAGAGAACATAACTTTGGACCACTCAGCAGCAGTCCTGTCCTTTTTGTCTTTAGCCCAGGCGAGACGCTTCTGACGCTGTCGGTTGTTCAAGAGTGGTTTGACACAAGGAATGCGACAGCTGAAACCCATGTCTCGCATACGTCTGTGCGTAGTGGTTCTTGAAGCACTGACTCCAGCTGCAGTCCACTCTTTGTGAATCTCTCCCACATTTTTGAATGGGTTTTGTTTCACAATTCTCTCCAGGGTGCGGTTATCCCTATTGCTTGTACACTTTTTTCTACCACATCTTTTCCTTCCCTTCGCCTCTCTATTAATGTGCTTGGACACAGAGCTCTGTGAAGAGCCAGCCTCTTTTGCAATGACCTTTTGTGTCTTGCCCTCCTTGTGCAAGGTGTCAATGGTCATCTTTTGGACAACTGTCAAATCAGCAGTCTTCCCTATGATTGTGTAACCTACAGAACTAGACTGAGAGACCATTTAAAGGCCTTTGCAGGTGTTTTGAGTTAATTAGCTGATTAGAGTGTGGCACCTGGTGTCTTCAATACTGAACCTTTTCACAATATTGTAATTTTCTGAGATACTGAATTTGGGGTTTTCATTAGTTGTCAGTTATAATCATCAAAATTAAAAGAAATAAACACTTGAAATATATCAGTCTGTGTGGAACGAATGTATACATTATACAAGTTTCACTTCTTGAATGGAATTAGTGAAATAAATCAACTTTTTGAAGATATTCTAATTATATGACCAGCACCTGTGTATTTGAAATTAATAAAAGTGGTGTATAGATAGATAGATAGATAAAAAAAATACAGTAAAATATATGGAATAGAATGAAATTATTAGGATTAAAAATATTTACCAAAATATAAATAAAAATAAAATTAAATAAGTAAAAATAATAATAAAATGGTGGTGTCTATGTATATATTTACAGAGAGAGAGAGGGAGATACAGAATAAAAATATAGTAAAATATATGGAATAGAATAAAATTATTACAATGGAATAAAAAATGTACCAAAAGTAAAATAAATAAAAAGAATAAATAAAATTAATAAAACTATGGTGAATAGATAGATCAATAGATAGATATATAGATAGGTAGATAGATACAATAAAGTATAGTAAAATATATGGAATATAATAAACAGAATAGAAAAAATAAAATTAAATAGATATACATAAAATTAATAAAATTGTGTTGTATACAGTATAGAGAGAGAGAGAGAGAGAAATATGCATAGCAATGAATTTTTAAAAACGTACCGAAAGTTAAATAAATAAATACAAAAATAACTAAAAACAAATGGTTATAAATGATTATTAGAGCCTACAAGAATTGTCTAAACAGAAGTAAAAAGTTAGAGATCAGGTCGGGTGTAGTGAAACTGGAAACAGTGCATTGCAATGATTAGTAGAAACCACTGGATTCCAAACTGATTATAAACACAGAAAGCAAGACAAGAAAACGCAAATACTGTCTTCAGTTCGAGGAATGACAATTCAAATGTTTCTGCTGTCATTAGCAGCTCCAAACAAGTAGGTGGCAGTCATACACGTGATTCCTCATGCAGCGTCTTCTGTGTTCTCGCGAGACTACATTTTTCCCTAATCGCACCGCGCGCCCCTCTTCCTTCCTCTTTCCGCCATATTGCAGAACTGGTAAGCCTCGGGACGTCTACAATGCTTCTATAATCTGGTTAAAATCACGGACATCGTTACGTATTATTCATATTTAGACTATAATATATGTTTGTGAGCAGCCTAAACGCCAGGTTTTTGAATCATTTGGTTAATCGTGTCTGTATGAACGGATAAAATCCCATGATATTCACGGGTGTCCAGCCTCTCCACCATTCAGCACTGGCTGTCCATGTTACTGAGGGACAGACACGAATAACCCGAGTCAAACCAAAGCACTCAAGCAGTCCGGTGCCTTATTTTACCCACATATATATGTTGTTTTGACAGCGGGAGGTTTATGGTGAAGACAGACTCGGATAGCGTAATTCGCTCACTATTCCACGCACTGCTAGAACCGTCCACAGTTTTAACTTGTAATCATGTAACAGTTTTCGGTTGCTAAGAATACGTCATTGAACATTTTGTCTTTTATTCAGCCGCTTTGTCGATATGTACCTGGCGTCAAAGTAGCGTTTGGTTCGGGACAGTGATTAGTTAAGGCTGTGTAACGAATATATATACTACATATGAGGTAAATAACCTGATTTTCTGTCTCCTCAGGCATCATGGTGCGCATGAACGTTCTCGCTGATGCGCTGAAAAGCATCAACAATGCTGAGAAACGTGGGAAACGCCAGGTTCTCATCAGGCCCTGCTCTAAAGTCATAGTCCGCTTTCTTACTGTGATGATGAAGCATGGTGAGTGAGTTCATGAGCTTTTTAACGCACAAGAATCTGCATTCTGCTCTTGACACGAATTGGTCTGTCTTAAATGAATATTTCACACAATGTTGTTCCAAATCTATAGATCGACTTCTGTTGAAGTAGAAATATGATGTTACCCAGAATGACAGCTTCTGTCAGTCACTTTAAGGAGAATGAATGACATAATTTTCATTTTTGAATGGGTTGTATCTCATGAAACAAGCTGCTCATTCTCGTGTGGTCTTTTGCAGGTTACATTGGCGAATTTGAGATCATTGATGATCACAGAGCCGGGAAAATTGTAGTCAATCTCACAGGGAGGCTGAACAAGGTGAGTGGTTTAATAAACTTACTTGTTCACAATAAACGTCTAAAATTTAACCTTAAAGTGTGAGATACTTGTACTGTGTTGTGCGTTTAGTGACGGCTAAAGGGTTTCTTAGCCGGGTAGATCATAATCTACTTTTTTTGCAATGTAGACCAACATAGTTATTACTTTTATTAAACCGCTGCTGTGTAATGAAAATATTACATAGTTATAAAACTATTGTTGTGTTACTAGTATAGTTATTAGGAGTGGGAATCTTAAGACACCCCGTGATCCGAATCCAAAACAATTTTTCATACCGAGTTATATCAAAGATATGTCTCATTTGTGTTTTTCTTAAAACAAAAATACTAACGTAACTTTTTGGTTAGTCTTTTCACATAAAGCTATTACAAGGTGGTAATAATGAAAACTATTGGATGTTAATTATAACTAGCTACATATAGCTGAAAAATATACAAATACACTACCAGTCAAAAGTTTTTGAACTGCAAGATTTTTTGGTTTAAAAGAATTAATTATAGAAATTGATGCTTTTTTTGCTGGTATGCTTTAAATTGATCAAAAGTGATGATAAAGACATTTATAGTGTTACAAAAGATTTCTATTTTAGATAAATGCTGTTCTTCTGAACTTTCTATTCATCACAGAAACCTGAAAAAATTCCACTCAACTTTTTTAGCAGCAGATCTGCATATTAAAATGATTTCAGTCATGTGACTGGAGTAATGATGCTAAAAATTCAACTTTGAAATCATAAATTACATTACATGGAATACATAGTAAATACATAGAAAACCGTCATTTTAAATGATAATATTCCAAAATTTTACTGTTTTTGCTTTATTTTGGATCAAATGAATGCAAGCTTGGTGAGCAGAAGAGACTTCTTTAAAAAAAAAAATTGACTAGTAGTGTATTTCAGAGATGTATTAGATTTATTTGTGTTTTTAAGGAAGTCCACTTCCAGAACAAAAATTTACAGTTAATGTACTCACCCCCTTGTCATCCAAGATGTTCATGTCTGTCTGTCTGTCTGTCTGTCTTCAGTCGTAATGAAATTACATTTAGGAATTTATTAGGAAAACATTTCAGCATTTTTCTCCATATAGTGGACTTCTATGGTACCCTGAGTTTGAACTTCCAAATTGCGAGTTAAACGTGGCTTCAAATGATCCCAAATGCAGTTGTAAAAGATCCCAGCCGAGGAAGAAGGGTCTTATCTAGCGTAACGATCGGTTATTTTCGTAAAAATAATATAATTAAAATGCTTTTTAATGTCAAACGCTCATTTTTGTCTCACTCTGCCTGAACTGTTTTTGTTCCGGTTCATGACAGTTAGGGTATGTTGGAAAACTCCCATCTCATGTTTTCCCTCAACTTTAAAATCGTCCTATATGGCTGTTTTACCTTTTTTGTTAAGGGTGTTTGATCTTTGCATGTTCACTTTGCAAAGACTGTGTCGGTACTTCTGCAGTGATGTAGGATGATTTTGAAATGATTTTTGAAGTTGAGAGAGAAAATACGACTGGAGTTTTTCAACATACCCTAAATGTCTTGAACCAGAATACACAGAGTTTCAGGCAGAGCAAGACAAGATGAGCGTTTGAGGTTAAAAATTATTTAAATTGTTTTCTTTTTTTTTTCTTTTCTTTTCTTTTTAATGAAAATAACCAATCTTTCGCTAGATAAGCTCTCGACTGGGATCGTTTGAAGCTGCATTTAAACTTCATTTTGGAGGTTCAAACTCAGGGCACCATACCAGTCCATTATATGGAGAAAAATCTTAATGTTTTCCTCAAAAAACAATTTCTTTACGACTGAAGAAAGTCACAAACATCTTGGATGACAAGGGGGAGAGTACATTATCTGTAAATTTTTGTTCTGGAAGTGAACTTCTTCAAATAAAATGTGCAAATGCAAAGATGTGCAAACTTTTCTACTTCATAACATACATTCATGGTTAAAAATAAGGCATCAGACTGCTGATTACCAATTTAACTTTTTAAACTAACCACAGTCTTTCTTTAAAAAAAAAAAAATTACATTAATTTCACATCATAAAACTAGTTTGAGATGCAAGTGGATTTAACTGCTCACTTGGAGTTACGCACAGCTGCATGCTCTTTAGAACGAATGCACACAAAGCGAATATGAGCATTTCAAATCAGCCATCTGTCATTTGAGCTTTGTGTGTCCAGTATGTATGCTAATCCAAATGACATAAATGATGCCTTCATTAGAGCGTTTTGGAAAAATACTGAAACACCAAACTGAAATCTCACAGTGCAGACTGTGCAACAAAGCCCGCTTTAACCATCATACGTTATGCGTTTATTGGATGTTGTGTGTTTGTGTGTAATTGACAGCAAGCAGAATATGCCTGTCTGTAGCGCACATGTACGTGCATGCTAAAAAAAAAAAGCACAGAATTGTTAGAGAGAAAATCGCAATGCATTGAAGAATCAATTTTTGAATCAATGTTTTGTTGGGCAAAAGGTACAGATAATTTTAAAAGATATTTTAAAATGGTTCTGTATCATACCAAGTACCAATTGAATACATTTATTTAGCAGGTGCTTTTTCCAAAGCAACTTAAAAACGAGGAATACAAGAAGCAATTCATCTTGCGGAGACAATAATATGAGAAGTTCTAGCAATACAAAGTTTCAAACATTGTCCAAAATAGTACAAGCTAGAAAGTGGTGGGATATAACTGCAGATGAGCTCTATCTTAGACTACTGATATTATGTGCTTCAAGCACTCAAACTGTTCTCTTAACAATTTATCTGATGCAGTGTGGTGTCATCAGCCCACGGTTTGATGTGCAGTTGAAGGATCTGGAGAAGTGGCAGAACAACCTTCTCCCCTCCAGACAGTTCGGGTGAGTAATTGCCAGCGTCTACCTGAAATGTTTTAAACACCTTTTTATGAGAATTTAACTATTTTTGTTCATTTTCTGGTTTTACAGTAAATGCTAATATGATTAGATTTGGTTGCCAGTAGTTCAAGTTTCAAGTCTTAGTTTACCATCAGCCACACGTTCAACAGTGCTTGAATATTGATATCTGGCAGCTACAGCTTACTATGGTGTCTGCAGAAGTGCTAAACCCAAATCTTGTTAGGGTTAGATTTATTACGTAATATTAAAAGAGTAGATGAATAAAAATATGAATTGACTGTTTTCAAATTAATGACATGAACAGCATTTGCAATGCTTTATGGAAGGTGGCAGATGCAGAATGCTTCTGCCATGAAAACTAAACCTAGAAATTGAATATGGAGTACAGTAACCTAGTATCTCTGGCTCCTTGACCATTTTGTGTGATATCACGTCAAAGCAGACTTGAGCTTTGTCAGTTGCCGCATTTTTTTTTTTTTTTTGTTCTCTTGCTGTGATCTTGAAAATGATCTTATCTAAATGCTCCTGCATGCTATATGCTGGTGTCCTTTGTGTGATTCCTCTGTCTGTCACTTCAAGTAGTTGTTGTCCTGTCAGTAGATTAGAAGTTTTTGCCCTTTTTGGTGAACAAGTGTTCAAAATGTTCATTTTATGAAGTCTTGTCTCATTTGCCATCAAAATCCATGTTGTTCAACTGCAAATGGAGTCCAACTTGATTAACCATTGTTAATTCATTAGTAATTTGTAGCTGAATTGTCGTCTTGAGTGTCTAAAATCTGCTTGCTAGATCTAGCTCAGCTTGTCACCTTATATTTGCCACTGTAATCTGTTTTTATTGCTAAGGTTCTGAACAGATGAATTATTGATGGTTATCCAAATTTGACTAAGAATAATTTGCTGATTGCCAGGTTGATTGCTTTTCATTGCTTTGTGGTTTTGTTCTAAAATATCTTGCAAATGTCAACTGTGTAGAACAGAATCACCTTGGACAGCTTGGTCATGTTTTTTTGTCTCTTTATTTTCTGCAGATTCATTGTTTTGACAACCTCAGCTGGCATCATGGACCACGAGGAGGCCAGACGAAAACACACAGGAGGAAAAATCCTTGGTTTCTTTTTCTAAAACATGTAAAGTCGCCAACAAATAAACACAGTGGAAGACAAGTTGTATGTGTGCTTTGCTTTCTTAATGTATAACACACTATGTACTCATTCACACACTAGCTGAAGGAGCAAGTGTATACAGTAGGAAAGACATGATGCATACCTCCAGTGAAAACAATTGTTCTGTTGTTCATTGACACCTCGAGTTTGGCTGAAAGCAGTGTAATATTGTCAATGTTGATGCTGTCATAACACAAGTTACACAAGCAAACAGTGAAATGATGCAGATCTAGTAGAAAAGCTTACAGTTCAGAGGGTTTAAAACGTTTCTGCTAGAATTTCACGTTTGAGTGTTTTATGTCTGTTTGCTAGGAAAAGCATGTTTATGTGAAACTGAGGTTATGACCAGAGATGCAGTGACTTCAATCACTGGCTTGGTTTTAAGTTAAGTGGCAGTATTTGATGTCTGGCAACTGCAAGAGGAATGAAATGATTGTGTTAATGGGGTTCACATTGAAATGCACATTCTTTAATGGAGTATTCATAGCTCATCTTGACTAGACTGTGGTTTGAAGAGAGACTGTCAAAACTGTGAGCCTGCCTGAGAGAGGAAAAGGAAAACGTCCTTTTGTACTTGAGGCAAGTGAAAAGATTAGCACTTGCTTCAGTGTCAAGCTGTTGGGAGTTCACAAGTATCTAAATGGGTGAGGTTTTGATGTTATCTATAGATATTAAACTAGACATAGCTTTGGGAAGTCCTGTCCGTTTCAATTGCGTCGGAGGAAGCAAAATAGCTTTAGTGCTAATGAAGCTCATTTCATAATTTACTTTATGATGAATGAAAATGTAAAACAAACATTAATGAATTTAATGAGCTGACTTCATAAAAACTCACCACTGCTTTTTGCTTGAGTGACCTTCAGCGTCATAATCCTAATTCTGATGATGAAAAGTATTTTGTGCCGAGCTATGTCTTGTACGTTTGCTTATATCTACCGGCAGGGGGCGCTGTGCAGCTTTGTTTCTTGACATGAGATCGTTCAATGGTCTTGTCTAAATGGTAACCCTCATTTTGAGACATTCTCACACTTTGGTGCCGGTAATTATAATTTTATTTAAAACCAAGTATCATCATGTTGCTGTTCTTATGCCTTAATATAGTTTACTTGAAAGAAAATTGACTGCACATAGCCTTGGTTTAACCACTATCAAAAAAGAAAAAAAAGCTGGCTACATAAATCCCTATTTCAAGCACTGTTATAATCACCATTACCATTCAAATACCATTAAGTATGTACCATTAAGTACCATTAAGTCAAATGATAGTCTTTCACACTTAAGCAACTAGAAAAGTACAATTTTAGCATACAAACGTTTTGGAAAACGTTAAAAATACACTTTTTGTGTTGATAGTGTTGATATTTTTACACCTTAAACTGTTTTTCATGGAACTTAAACGAGTGTTTCTCTTACCTTATTAAACGTGCCATGTTTAATGTCAAATTCTTTAATGCATTTAGAATGATAAGACACTACGCGGTCTTTAGATTTGCATAAATAGAGTTGTGAGATTAGTATTTTAAAGCTGCCTTTTATGTGAATATGCGAGACTTCCGGTTCATTAGCCGCAGAAGGCAATAAAGGAGAAGGGTAACAGTGCAGTAAACAGTTAAACTGTTTGCACTACAAACCAGTGTGTTCATAATTAAGATAATTCCTTAAAATAATATAATATTACACACCAGTTTGCAATATCAAGCAGCAAAACCAGCTGTTTTGTACAGCTGGAAGAGAATGACACCGGAAGTCAGACGCATTAAATTTACAAATGGCGGGCCACGCTCACGGAAAGAATAAGGTGGGTATAAACACAGAAATAAGAATGATGGCGAAAAATTATGTTAGATTACTTTTTAAAAATGAAATTTAACCGCCAATAGTTGCCAGCAAGCCTGAGTGAGCAAGATTCGAATCTTTTAAACAACTAAATCATTTAGGATGGGTGAATGTTCTTTTGTGGCTTTGTTTGGAAATATATTAATTGGCAAAATAAAGCAGAAACAGACAATATGTGACCCTGGATCACAAAACCAATTGTAAGTAGCACGGGTATATTTGTAGCAATAGCCAACAATACATTGTACGGGTCAAAATTGTCGATTTTTCTTTTGTGCCAAAAATCATTAGGATATTAAGTAAAGATCATGTTCCATGAAGATATTTTGTAAATTTCCTACTGTAAATATATCAAACTTACTTTTTGATTAGTAATATGCATTGCTAAGAACTTCATTTGGACAACTTTAAAAGTGATTTTCTCAGTATTTTTTATCAATATTCTCAATATTTATTTCCAGATTCCAGATTTTCAAATAGTTGTATCTCGGCCAAATATTGTCAAACCATACTTCAATGGAAATCTTATTTATTCTGCTTTCAGATGATGTATTAAAAACTGACCCTTATGACTGATGTTGTAGTTCGGGGTCACTTATTTTCTCTAACTCAACTTGATATTAACCTCTGGTTTATTGAACTGTTGTATGAAATCACAATTTGCAATCATGCTTACAGTCAAACCAAAAATTATTAGACATTGGATATTTTTTAATAGTGGGTGCAGGATGCCACAGTTCATTTATGTAAGTAAAGACAGTGAAATGAAGAAAACGGACATACTGTACCCAAAAATTCTTCATACAGTGGACTACCAGTAAAATTGATAAATTTGGGAACAAAAATTATTCAGACACTTTGACTTGACCATGTTTTTTCTTCAGTTGCTAACGCGACCTTTTTACATCACAGACTGAACAAAACAAAAGGCATTGCTTGGTAAATGGTTGACCTAAATAGGTATTATCTAATTGTGCACTTAAATTTAACAGCTGACTAATGACAGCTATTCAATCTAATTCATTTCTTTGAGAGTCTAACAGAAGAATGGCATTATCAATTTGTTCTGACACAGTTTAACTCTGAGTTATATATATTTTTTTACCATTTTCAAAACCATAGCGAATAGACTGTGATAATGTAAGAAATGTTGAAGTTGTCTGAATAATTTTTGGTTTGACTGTATATTTGGGAAAAACAGCACTTGCTCAGCTATCATATTTTATAAATGTAAAAAGGTAATATAGAAACATTTTTTGCTGCTATAACTTTGCTGCTTCAGTTTAGATTTTTTATTGATTTTGGCCGCATTTTCGCCCCAATCCCCTGTTCAGCAAAATCACTGCCCTTGTTTTTGCCTCGTCTTGCTGTTGAATCTATACAATGAAATCTTTAAGAGACACAGTTTCCCAAATTAACATTAGTGAGCAATCTTGATGTAGCGTTGCTCAATTATTTAACAGGACAGGGGTTTCCATTTAGATCTGATCTCCCATCACTCAAAATCTGTGATCCCCTGAGCATCGTCTGTTCTGTCTAGCAGCTGGATTCCTTCCCGCGAATGACAACCAGCTTACCGGAGACGAGGAGTCAAAGAGGTTCTGTTTCTGTCTTTTTTTCTACACCTCTCACCTGCCTTTGCTGTGAGGTCTGTTCTTCTCCAAAGAAGGTTGTGCTGAAAGCAGAGGCTTATTTTCAGACTTTAAGAGTATATAATTAATGCTGACTGACTGTGAGATTTGGTGTAGGCTTAACAACGTTTGGTATCTCTGATTTACTAGTGCAAAAAGAGCAAGTCAACATCTACATCTGCATTTCTCCTTGAAAACAAGATATTTTTGAGGAAAAGGTTTCAGCTATGCATGGCTGAGATCATACCGTTTCAAAGCCGCTGACTTTGTAATATGCAACAAAACCAGTTTGTATTAAATCCCAGCCACCCTTTCTTCCTCCTGGGCATTTATAATAACTTTTCTTTCAAGTATGGAAGCCGTAATATCAGACGTGTGTTCGCTGCTGAAGACAGTAATCAGGTCCAGGCCATTGCCCCTGCTGGCTAAGGGCTTATTTGATGACTGTAGATGTTGGGTGTTCAGGCCCATTTGGCCGTTTGCCTCTGTGTGACGGGAGCTTTTCTGTGGGCTGATGAGTATTGCTTTGAATCTCACAGATGCCACTGCTGTAATGAGCAGCTGCCTGTATGTTTGTTCCTTTGACTGGGCTTCTCTGCGATGCTTTAATGGTTTTTCACAATGCCCTGCTGATGTAGAGGTGAACAGTCCGCCCAAAACATGTCAGTCACCATTTAACGCTCATAATTACATCATTAATCAAACTTAATGCTCTATGATTAAAGTGACATTTCCCTGATTCATATCCTCTGTGCGTACATTAGCAACGTGACGCTAACAAAATCATAGCTTATGTAGTTCAATCCTGAACCAGAGGATGTGTAGCTTAAGAGTCTGATTCATAAGCTAATGTTTACATGAATTTAAAAGTTTGTTCATGCTGTTAACAGAGAATGAAGCCTTCATATGTTTCAAGGAAGTTAGTTGCCTCTCCTACATAGGATCCCTTAAAGAAATTCATAGTAGTTTTCATTCTGCCTGTAAATAAATGCCAACATGTCAGTCAGTTTGCTTAAACATTCATCTTAAGGCTCTTTCACATGCGAAAAAGAAAAACTAGTTGCCTGAATGGTCTATTCACATGAGTATGCCAAAGTGTATGTGAAGTTATTTATTTTTTTTTACTTTATTTAAAAACTTCTCTATAAAAAATGCTGTTGTTTTGACCTAACTTTGGTTCAAATATGGACTAACACAACTTTTGGGTTAAAATGTTATTGTAAAAATTTAACCGGACAGCTGGGGTAGCCCATATTTGACTCAAAGTTGGACTGAAACATCCCAGCATTTTTTTAAAGTGTTACTTTTATAGTTACTCAAGTCATTTTATATATATATATATATATATACAATATAAATAATTATAGGTTATAGAACAATAGCACTATTACTCGGTTATTCAAAATGAAAAAGAAGCATTAAATAAAAATGAAACAAAAAATATAAAAAGCATAAAAATGTATACTTTTTAAACTCAAAGTCAACATATACTAGACATTTAAATGCAATAATATGCCATGGTACAAAAGTACCAAATACTTTTTTAAAGACTGTATTATTACAATCATTATAATTCTATTAGTAGTGCCTCATTATGTACCTCCTGAAGTTTTTCAGCCTATAATCACTGGCCAAACGTCACATACGAAAAACTATAGGGTGGATGGCTGTAGAAAGGATGGTAAAATAACTCATTAGCAGAGTAGAAGATGCAACTGTTCCTTAAACCTTTGTAATCTCATCCATCTTTCAAATGACTATGTATTACTAACATGTAATCTTGCATGCTATACTGTTTAGGTGCGTCTTGTCGCTTTGATCCCTATAGAACGGAAATTATAGGAGTTCATTGCACTCAATGTGGTGGATTTTCAAGGAAACCCCAGACAAAGGAGAAGATTGTAGCAGACAGACAGAGCCTGCTGACAGTGACAACACAACTAGTAATTAGAACGATGCAACAGAGAGAGAGAAACAGAAAATGGTGGGCAGCCTGGGGCTTGAGCACAAACAGGCACTGTAAATAGATGGCTCCGCTGTAGCGCTCACTCCATCTCAGACTTCCTAATAGGTGCTTTTCAGCAGCGGTGTAGAACTTATCAAGAAAAGTTATCAAAACGCAGTATCAAGGAAACAAGAAACTGGCTTGAGGAAATTGTAGGCTGTTGGCGAAACACTAATTTGGAACTTGTTGCCTTGCCTGACACCTCCATTGTAGAACCTGATCAGGTTCCACTGTTCACTACTGAGTCCTAAAAGGTTTAAGAAGGCCACAGACTGAATCATGCCACGTTCACACAGCAGAAGAATTAGGTTGTCAGTCCTGTATTTTAATCCTTATTACGGATATGTTCACATCCAGTAGGTTTATTTACGGGTGTGACAATCGCACTTTATAACCGAACTTACACCCGTACATTTTCAGGTCTCACAACCGCATTCTCAAAACTCAGGCACTGTGTGAACGGAACAGGACTGGACAACCATAGATATGTATATGTGGACAACTAGTTGTCCGTCACGTCATTCAGTGGGAGAGAGCCCCTCTGCCGTGTGTTGCATGCTTTCGTGTGTGGTTTCGTAAAAGCCACTAGAAGGCAAGCCTGCAGCCATTAGCCAAACAAACGGTCTTCCGGTCTTGCAGTATGTGGGAAAGGAGACAAGAGACCATTTTCTTTGAATGGATGTCAATGGAAGAGAGGCTTCACTACGCTGAATAAACAGCTTTTTAGAGGAAACTGCTTGTCATTTAAATAATCGACAGCCTATCTGCTAATCTTCAACATGTTTTACATTAAACAGTACTTTTTAGAGTTTGCCTTGAAAAAATGCTGTTTTATAAGAGAAGTCACTGACTTTTTGCAACAGGTGGGATTCAGCTTACGGCACTTCTCATTCATTCCTGTGGTATCCGTAAACGGCGATTGAGTGTCGCACAAATCTGACTGAAATTCAGTGACGTCTAGGCTGTAATGTGATTGGTTATTAAGGAAACGTGATCCAAGTTAGCTGTTAGTTGAAAAGAAATGGAAAAAATATGGGAAAATGAAAGTAAAGGGAGGCATTTATTTAAGATCCAGGAGTGTGCTGGTAAAAGGAGAGTATGTTATGGAAATAGAAGAAAGGAGGTTATCTTATCTAGACTGAAAATAGGACATATAGCATTAAATAATAGTTTGTACAGAATCGGAAAACATGAAACAGGTAAATGTGATAAATGTGGAATACCAGAAACAGTTGAGCATGTGCTTTTAATGTGTGTAGCGTTTGAGAGGGAGAGATATCAGATGTTCCTAGAACTGGAACTGATGGAAAATAGTAGTATGTCTTTAAAGACACTTTTAGGATATGGATCAATGCAGAAAAGAATATAGGAAATATTGTTTAAGTTTTAAAGAAGACAAGACTAATGGAAAGAATTTGAAAATGTGAATGTTGTGTTTATCTAAGTAATTTTTTTTTTTTTTTTTTTAACTAATAGCTGTATTCCATATAATAGCTGTGTGTATTCCACACTCCAGACCAGTAGGTGACGGACATGCTCCTTTAACGTTGGTTTGCCAATCCGCCAAAAAACTCGAGAGGAGAAGTTAGCTGTTACACTTTCTCCAATAGTAATGGTCTCTGGTTTCCAGGATATCCAGTCTCCACCAGCGCCGCTCCTGTCAGTCCTGTAAGCTGCTGGTGGTTAATGAAGGTTGAATGAACTTGCGGCTCGATTGGGCTCTTGTCCTGTCAGAAAGTGATAAAACCTTCAGTTTTATGGACGTCGCCATCTTTGATATTGCTTTGGTTGCTGTTTCTATGGTTACTGGAAAGAAATACTGGCTTGACTCCCTGTGCACATCCATACAGACAGTATTCAGAATGCTGCTGTAAGCTGCTGTGTGAACAGGACATTTTGAGACTCAAACCTGTAAGTAAATGCGGTGGTCAATCCCAAAAACTGGCAGTGTGAACGTAGCTTATGAATGCAGCTTTTCTTTCTCAGGCAGATCTGAATGAAAGCTTTGAGGTCAATTGCAAAAAAGTGACAGGATTTATGTGGATGAAATAACTGGAAAAGTCTGGCATACAGTACATCATTTCACAGAAAGACAGGCTCAAAAATGTTTTATAAAAATTAAACATACAATTTTCACAATAAAATCAATAACATGCATTTAGAAAATAAATAGGGTGGATTATCATTTCATGCTGTCTCTGAGTATCTGATTACAGAAAAATTAGTGTTACATCATTGTTTATTCAACCATGTAATGTTCCTGTATGACATTAATGACATTAACCATGTCAACCAAAGGTACTTTTTTTTTTAATTCACAAGAAGGCACCATAATGTAAATTATGTCCCTTACTGAAATAAAAAAACCATGAAAGATTTATGTTAAAATTCCACATCGTTTTATACATATTTTGGGATGCCATTATTTCAATGACATGAAACGGTTGCATATCTGTTGTTATTTTTACCGCAACACAACAATCTTAAAAATAAAGGTTCCAAAGGGTTTTTTTTTTGCAGTGATACCATGAAAGAACCAATTTTGGTTCCTCAAAGAACCTTTCAGTGAACAGTTCCTAAAAGAACAATTTTGAAGAATATTTTACAAATCTAAAGAAACATTCCATGGATGTTCAAGGTTCTTCATAGAACCACTGATGTTAACAAAGAACCTTTATTTTTAAGAGTGAACCAGGAAAATAAAATACTGATAGGATGCCACATTGTGCAGCTTTTGGTTGCAATTTTCAGCTGAAGGGCAACAAGAAAAGTGATGTACGTCTTTGCTGCTTTCCTAGCGATAAGAAGTGGAGAAACAAATAGGAAAAAAAAAACCTCCTAAAGACCTGTGTCTTTGTTCTCTCCACTTTAGCCCTGATGCCTTTGAGGCTTTTAGTAGAGTGCAGCTACTGAAAGAGCATACAAACGGCAAAGACAAGAAACACTAGATGCCATCCTGGCAGGATGTAAACATGGCGTCACTTGTCATGACACCACAGACACTGAAGGATTTTCTCAGCGTGAATTTTATTCAATATCCGGGGGCGTTTAGACTTGTGGGGAAAATCGATGGTATGGCATTTGGCTTATATCCATCACCACCTGGAGGCTCTTTCAGTAGCTGTGCTCATCATATCAGTTTTTTATTTTCTGAGTTGTGTTGCAGTAAAAATAGCAACAGGTCGTGCCAGTAGCTCATGAGTGCAACCATTTCATGTCATCGAAATAATACCCCCAACCCCCCATAGTCCAAAATATGCTTAAAATGATGTGTATTTTTTTAATTAATGTAAATCTTTTATGGGGTTTTTACTACATATTTCAGTAAGAGACATCATTTACATTATATTAAGCCATACAAGTCTTTATAACTGGGGTTCCCTTTATAAGGGAAGAGGCTGAAAGGGGCTCACAACAACCAGTGTCCTTCGGGGGGCCGATCGAATTTCAAGGTTCTGATTCCAAGTCTTCTTAAGTCATACAACAGCTTTGTGTGAGAAAAAGATCTTTATTCACTGTCTTTGTTCACTGAAAGTCATGACATCTGCACTTGTTCTTCTTGACATGTTTATAAGGTAAGGTAACAATGTCCAATTCAGTCTTCAATCGATAATTTTATCCAATTTACAAAACCCATCAGAATGATTTGTTCACAAATCTGACAGATCTGGTTCGTAAGTTCTACTTGCTGACTCAGTGTTCATAATAGTATAATCTTAAATATTTAGTCATTATTCCCATTGTCACATGATGCTGCTTTATGATTCCAGATGGAATATACTTTTATGATACTTTTACAGTGATTTTATGCCATTTTTGAAGCTGGAAATGGAACAGAACTTATCCATACAGTGTTCCCCAGAAGAAAAGTTAGTTGTGCGGGTTTATAAATCATGAACTTTCATTGTCGGGCGAACTAATCTTGTAAAGGTCAGTCATAAATCAATCAATCACTGTTTTCTTTTTATCCCATTTAGAATAGTAGTACCAGCCTCTCTCAGACTGTGATGAGAGAGCAGATGTCCTGTAGAGACCAAGCAAAGGACAGAAGGCCGGCCCTCCTGCCTGTCAGAGAACCATATTGTCGGCATTAGCTGAAATGGCCGGTTTGGCCGGGCCAAGCACGGAGCTGATGAGTCAATTAGCGCAATGGCAGTGGAAGGGCAGCCGGCCCTCCTGTTCATCTAAGAGAGGTTGAAACCAAACCAGCAGCTAATCATCATCATTTATGAATGAAGCTAGGTGAGGTGACATTTCGTATGACGCTGGAGGTGAGAACGAATGAGCGCGAGCTGAGCTGAGCTGTGAGGAGAGCTGTTTACAGAGGCAGAGGGCCCGTCTGGACCCAAGGTGATGTTCAGGACGTGGGCAGACTGTGAGGGCTGAACAGAGCGGCTCTGTGAACTTCAGAAAACGCTAATAGGGAGTTGTTTTTCTGTGAGAGGCGTGTGAGTAAACAGCCTCTCGCCATCGAAGACTCAAACACTTTGACAGTTTGTTTCAAATGGATTTTTGTCTTGAAGAAGGCATTTGTGGTGCATAGTTGTGAAAAACGTCTTGATGCAACAGGCTTCAAGAGACAGAGAACAAGAGGATGCTGTTTTATTAGCAGGTCCCAGCATTACAAATATATTTTGAAATACAGTATATAAACAGTATTGGACACCGTTTTACGTTTTTCAGAATATCTTTTGTTTTCCAAAAGAAGAAAGAAAGTGATGGAGGTTTGTAATGACATGGGGGTGAGTAAATGATCAATGAATGATGTTAATTTTTGAGTAAACTCTCCCTTTAAGAACACTTTACAGTAAAACTTGGCACTGGTACTATAGTGTAATGAAATTGACCCTATTCACATTCTCATAAGTCGTCATTGGGTAGATTTTTGTAGTGGATGACAACAATAAAATTTTTGCATTCCCATTCACTCCAACAGCAGAAAAGAAACCACTACAGCGTCTAACTTTCCAAAAGAGGTAAAAATATTGAGCAATTGATTATTTCAGAAGAGAAAAAGATGTCTGACTGATGTCAGTCCTTTGCATTAAACACCCACAAAGCAGTGTTACGTGTCTAGAATTTAATGCCAAAGTAATAAAATGCAAAGTATATTAATATACATGTATATTATTATTTTTTAACAATGAAAATGTAAAAAACTGTGGAAACACATCATCACAGTCTGTGAAGAGACTCCATATTAGTGATTACTTGCAAAACAATCCACTTAAAGGGATAGTTCACCCAAAAATGAAAATTCTGTCATTAATTACTCAGCCTCATGTCGTTCCAAACCTGTAAGACCTTCGTTCATCTTCAGAACACAAATTAAGATATTTTGGATGAAATCCAACAGCTTTCTGACCCTGACATTGAAGAGAAGAAATTGTTTAATAAAATTGTCATTTTTATTTTCTTTGAGCACAAACATTTTCATGAAATTCATGAAGTTACAGTTGAACCACTGATGTCACATGGACTATTTTAATGATGTCCTTACTACCTTTCTAGGTCTTGAACATGTCAGTTACATTGCTGTCTCTGCAAGGTTAGAAAGCTCTCAGATTTCATCAAAAATATCTTAATTTGTGTTCTGAAGATGAATGAAGGTCTTACAGGTTTGGAACGACATGAAGGCGAGTAATTAAGGACAGAATGTTCATTTTTGGGCGAACTATCCCTTTAACCTCTTTTCTTTTTTGAATGTCTGTCAATGAAAAAAGAGTGTGTTGTTCCAACATCTACCAGCAGGGGATATCAGGAACATGCTAACTAGCTAAAAGCAGACCCCTTGATTTCATCCTTGCTTTGTGGCACTTTACATGATGCCTACCCAAAGGATGCAGTTCTTCAGCATATAGCTTGGGGGCAGTAGCGGCTTTCCTAATACAACAGCGTGACAAGGCCAGCTCATGTATCACTGCTCTCTAGCCATGTTTGAAAGGCTTAAAACCCCAATTAAGATTGGTCTGTCTGATAATAGAATTAGCTTTGTAATGTCGAAATGGGCCAGAGTGAGTCTTGAAATTGTTGATCAAATGCTTTTATTATCAAACCATCTGCTGGTCTTAGATTCGGATGAATAAATAAATATTGATTAATAAAATGTCAATCAGGTGACCCCAGGTATCTGTATTAAATGCTAGGACGTCGCTAGGAAACTGCACTCCTTTGGCTGAGGGTGAAATGGATCTAATAGCTGTGCAAGTATATATAAACTTATCTGAACAATTATGTGGTTGAAAGGGGAGAACTGTGACATAATTGTGAGGAAATGCATGTGTAAGGAAGAATGTACAGTAAGCTGGTCATTATCGCACAATTACAGCAAGAAAAAGTCTTGTATCAGCTTGTAGGAGTTTATTTTGGGAAAATTACTGGTTGACATTATCCCTCTTATTATTGTAATAGTGATGGAGAAACAGCTCCATAAAAAATAAAACTAAATTATATGGATTTGCATTTTTCTGTTCTCACAATGTTTCCAAGTTAACTATTCAGTGGAATCGCAATGTCATTGTTGAATCTACAGTGTGAAACAGCAACCAGATTCCTTAACAAATCATTTGTATGATCTGGTTCTTTTTTAGTGAATCCAAAGATCTGGTCTGTTATCAATAGTGTATTGATTTATAAAACACAGATCACAACACGAGCTGTGACTTCTTTGTGTCAGTGCTTCATACATATCTACACCATTGACAACAGTCAAAATTTAGGAATAAATGACTTGTACAAGCTGTTTTTAATGAATCTAAAACACACTGTGTGAACAGTGCAGTCCAGTTGGTGAAAACAAAGTCTCGTATGAGCCACGCAGTCTCTTTAGAGTGAATATAACTAATGACACTTATGAACTTAGCCAGTAAAAAAACAGTAGGATTATTTCTCATAGAAAACCATTAATGGAACTGTTTAAGAGCCAGAATCATTAAGAGGAATCAGAATCACAAGAAGAACAGGAATCTTTCTATTCTCATGCTCAAAAGAAACAGTTCAGTGAGACATGAATCCACCACAATAATCTGACTGTCAAGTCTAACGTCATACATCACCGTTTCTGGGTCCCAAAAGCAAACAAAAAGTGCTCTTGGATTTCATCAAAAATATCTTAATTTGTGTTCTGAAGATGAATGAAGGTCTTACGGGTTTGGAACGACATGAGGGTGAGTAATTAATGACAGAATTTTCATTTTTGGGTGAACTATCCCTTTAGCAGTTGGATATAGGACATCAGTTAGTGTAATTAGAGAGTTTAGAGGTCATCATACAAAAATATTTTACAACAGATTCATGTAATTTTTCTTTTTAAATTACAAATCTGTCTCATTTGAAGATCCCCTCCAAAAATAGCCATATTCTCTGCACATAATTTTCCATTCCTGCTTGCATGAGTGAAAGCTGAATGATTGAAGGGAAGATTGTGTTCACACAGTGTCAGATGTATCTCCTGGGGGCTGTTTGTGTATTTGTGTTTACTCTCTCAGGCAGCTGCTCTGACTTCACTTCCCCTATCGCTACCCCTGCGTCCAGACAGTAGAGCGACTCTAAGCCCATTTAGCATCCTATGGTTTTCTATTTACAAGCTAACAGTTCTGTACAGCCGATACACTGGAGATCACGTTTCACTAATGCCGTCTAAGGCCCAAGTAATTAACGTAATCTAAACCCACACTGCCAAAGGAGAGGAGTCAGTAAATATTATCGCTGGGAAAGAAGGACGCAGGGACTAGGGCAGGTTTGTGTGTGTAGGCCCAGCTCGCTTCTCATTGGTGAGTACCGTATTGACTTGATTAGTTACTAATTAAAAAGCTGACTGGCTGGCTGGGCCGAGGGAGATGACTTCATTAGCAGGGTCTCGGAGAGTGTAATTTTTTCCTGTTCATTCACACATCTCCTTGGCAGCAGGCAAACAGGAGAGAGATGGATCGCTCCAGCAGGATCAAGCAAGGTCACAGGGAAAGATCAGCCTAAATGATCAGTCAGGGGTGATTTATATGGTTTACCAATTTATAAGCTACGCTAAGCCTTTTTTTTATCAGGAATATATTGGTTCTTTTCCATGACCCTACCTAGGATAAGATGTTTGGAAAATTAATGGATAGATTTTGGATTTTGTACTTTCAACAGTCATCACCAGTGTGTTCTGAGCAGTTTTTAGTGCTCCATGAAATGGATGGTTGCTAGGTAGTTACTTACCAGCCCAATCTAAAGAGCCCACCTTTTTTCTCCAAACATTTTTTGTTATATGCCAAGTAAATTGTCTAATTAGGTAATTTAGAAAAGCATTAGCATGCCTCTTCTGTGACCCACGGATTATCAAAATAATTAAATGCAACACTAGTAAATTAAGACACAATAAATGAACACCAAATCTAATCTACTAATGAACTAAACTAAATTAGTACAATGAATAGTTGCTCTGTTGGCAAGTTCTAAGCACATGGATGACCAAGCAAATTCATATACTAGTGGGAAACAATGGGTCTCATTCACTGTATATGCATAGATTATTCGTATTTGTATACAGATTTGAACTTCTCATGAAAAGTTTCCTCCTAATTCACAACACGCGAGTACGCACATGAATTTGTACTTATCCTAGTTCTGATATTAGTGAATTTGGAGTATTCTAAATGAACGGTCGCGTGCACAAGATCAGTCATTTGCATAAAACACGCCCAGACCATCTCCATATAAGGGCTTTCCACACACGCTTTCCTTACAGCCTTTTGTCACTCACATCAAAAAAACTCCACGCAATGCATCCTCATATGAGCAATGCCAAGTGTGCAGTTCTCAAAATCAGTTTGTACACAATAAAACACCTTTTATTCAGATCCAGTTTGCAGAGCTTTCATTAACCTGCTGAAAAAAACAGCTAAAACCAGCCTAGGCGGGTTGGCTGGTCTCCCAGCCTGGCTAGGCTAGTCAGGTTGGTTTTAACTGGTCGTTCCAGCTGATCTCCCAGCCTGACCAGCTAAGGAAGTGGCAAAAACCTCTCTAAAACCAGCCTGCTGACCAGCTATGACCAGCTAATTCCAGACTGGATGACCAGCTAAAACCAGCCAAAAAGCTTAGGCTGGTTTTAGCTGTTTTTTTCAGCAGGGTAGCTGGCTGTACCCTTACGAAAATTGGAAACACTAACACTAACATGTTTAGCTGCTTGCTAGTGGTAGCCTGTTCATTACAGTACATACATTTTCACAAGGAGAGATAACTGATAATCTTGAAAGTGAAAGTAAAACACGATCACGTATTCAAAAGCAGTTTCAATGCCCCGCATGTTAATAGCGGCTCCCTGTTGCTCTCAATTTATATACTGAACAATTACTCAATGATATAAATGCGAGAGAAAACATTGAAATATATTTTTCCGTAGCGCATGTCATTTCCTTTCTGAACATGGTATTCGAATTTGGGCACATCCCTAATGAGAAGTGTAAAATATTTTTTTATTTATTAGGAAGTTAATAGTTAATAGGAAACACTGATTTCTTGAGTCTTGTATCAAAAATATTGGTGCATTTGATGTTCAGTGTGCACAAAAATTCAATGAAAAATTGTGAATCGTGATTAAAAACGGAAAAATTGTGAATCGATTTTTAATCAAACCATGACCCCGAGAATCGCTATGAATCGAATTGTGAGGTACTAAAAGATTCCCACCCCTAGTTTTGAATAGCAATTGGCCAGGTTTTGTTGTGGAAACCTGGCAACTGTGCCACCCCCCTTAGTGACTTTTGCTATATCCGACAAGCCATGGCGCTCTCATCATATTCTCAAGCAGCGAAAAACACATTGCGGAGCAAAGAGGAAACTGACATGCACCGACAGACAAGACAGAGCAGGTTACTTTTGGTATGAAACTAAATTTTAGCTTTCAAATCTTGTAATTTTTTTAAAAAAAAATTCAAATAATAAATACTGTTTTATGGCTCTTTAATGTGTCGTGACAGATTTCAAGCGGCATGTGAACCAGTCATCTCTTCCTGCTTACTAGTTATAGCATGAAATAAACATGAATGAACATCAGAAGGTGTCTTGTTTCAACTGCGGAAAGACATCAATGCACACCATTTTTCAAGTTCAAATGCACCAACATAAATCTACTGCCCTGTCTGTTTTGGACAAAATGCCAAATTCTGTGTTACGATTGGTCAGATCGCCTGTCAGTCAAACTCCCAGCGAAGGGTCAATTGGGACATTTTTTCCAGTCATTTCATGGCAAGATCAGTGTCCCAATCAATTTGCATTCGCCCTGTGCATAGGTGATAGAAATGAAACATTTTCATGTGGTTATTTAGGTGTACTGTTAATTATAATTCCTTACTTTATGAACTTGAATGTATGAAAAAGGTGCAAAAAAGTAATAATAATTTCATTAATTTCACCTTTTTTACAGATGCTGCATCCATTAAATCTATTATAGACTATACACTTCACAGTTTTACTCAACAAACTGCAAAATTTAAATATCGTTCTTGTCTGTAGCACAAATCTGTGAGATAAGTTATGCTGTGAGGTTTACTACTTTGGGATAAGGGCTTGTTCAGCAAAAGTAATAGTGATGTTTAGTGCATCCTGATAAATGTGCACAGTAACATTCAATAATGTCTCTGTAGAGCAATTGTGGGGGGCTTTTTTTTTAAAATTCTCTGTACTTTTAGCACTCTTACCAAAGATGCATTGCTTTTCCGAGGTCCCAGTGCCTTCACCGCATGCTGTATTGACCGGGCACTGTTCTGTTAACATCTCACTGCAGCACACTGAGTCCGTAAGCCTGCATGACTGCGCAGATCTGGCTTTCCTATGAGAGAGATGAGCCCAGGGTAGGATCTGTGTTTCAGCAGCTGGTTCTGTTATCTCTGTGCTGCTCTCTCCCTTAGTGCCGCCTCTGGCATCTCTACATCTCTGCAGATGACACTGCTGGGAATTGCTATCAAACCTCCCAGATGCCAGCGTGTTTATCATTAGCTTGAGTTGGGAAAGCGAGACTATTGTCGTGGAACTGTTTCACATGAGGAGGTATAAGAGCAGCTGCTAAAGGCATAGCCAGACGTGCAGTGCCCAGGCACACTCCCTTCCAGCCCATTTGTATCTATTCTACAGCCTGAGTTTGCAGCTGTAGCCAATGATTTTAAAGCGTGCGCGTGTGTTGGTGTGTGTGTGTATTTGAGGCAAATATAGGCCTCCCTCAACAAACATGTAGAAGTGCTTTTATGCTTGGATGAGCATCCTCACATATTTGACTTCCATATTGAATTTCATTTAACCTGATGAAAAAACAATCCATAAGCAAACAATGGGGCGCACTATTCAAACAGCTGGGTGGGTACACTAAGGACTCGGAGGGGATCCTATATGATCACATTGTAGCAGGAGGACAGCCATTACGTTTAGGATTGTTGGATAATTTAATTAAATTTAATTTCAATGCTAAATTTCAAAAGCTTAGCAAACTGAATTAAGGTATATAGATGACAACATTTTTTTTATTGCTGTTTTGAATGGTTTTAGAAGTTGTTACTGTAAAAGCCTAACTAATATTCAGCATGTGAATTGTTACTGTATAAGCCTAACTCTGCTTAGTGTCGTTGCTGAATCACCACTTCGGGTGTGCATTATTTTCTAAGAATTCAACAGACCATTGTCAGTTATTTCGCTTATACTACGGTTACCACACCTCAAGACATCGATCGGATGATATATTTCAAGGCATTCTTCCAGTTTTTGTCCTTAAAACGCTATTGTGAGTAGGATTAATTTCTTACGCAGCTTATCCAATGCCTCCATTGCTAATTCCAAAACGTCATTTTAGACCTAGTAACGGAGGTCTAGGTTTTAGGTTTTTATCCTGTTGTTTACTTTATTTGTTTGTTCAGTGTTGCTGTGGGTTTTGGTTTTTACTGTTTTTGGCTGTAAGGACCTTTGAAATAACTCAAAATGGTTTGGCGAAGTGATATGCGGTTAAGACCTGCCTGGAACTACCCTTATGAAAATAAACCATAGTTTTATTATGGTAAAAGTTTTTTTTTTGGTGAACTGATTACCATTTGTATAACCACACTTTTACTACAAATACCATGGATAAACTATGGTTAGTGTATCAAAACCATGGTTAATCTGTGGTTACCATATACTAGTTATTTGAAGTAAAACCATGGTAATTTTGGTAAGTGTAAACATTCGCCATGGGTTTCCATGAAATTAATTGCACACCTTAGAACGTTTGTCAGCCAATCAGATTGAGGCATTCAACGGCCCTGTAGTATAAGTGAAAATATATATACACTACCGCTCCTAAGTTTAGGGTCAGTAGGACTTTTCTTTTTAAAGTTTTTAAAAAGGCGGCTGCATTTGTTTGATTAAAACAGTGTTGAGTGTAACTCCTGACTAAGTAATTAATTAACCTCTGTAATTTTATTACTTTTCCCTTTAAGAAGTAAAGTGATTACTCTTATTTTTCTGTAATTTAATTAAAGTTACTTCTTATGTATTTTAACTTAATACTGTGTATAGACTGTAGAACATTTATATACAATAAAACACAATAGTGGTTTAACATCAGAATTTAAAGTCTAACCTTAAAATATGCTTTTTATGTACCCTTCTCACTTTAAATACTTTGGTGAGTTAATAAGAGTATTGGTACAACTTTAGTGACCAGTTGGTTATTAGCATGACTATTACTGTGATATTGGCTGTTTATTATTGCTTAAAAAGCAAAACATATTAATGTCTTATTCTAGATCCTTAGTCCTACCGAATTCGTACCCAATTCTTAAACGCAATTGTCAACAACTACATTACGAAGTATTAACAAGCAGTAACTGTGGAAAAGTGTAGTTAGTTCATAGTTAATAGTTAGTTAATAGTGAGAATTGGACCCTAATCTAAAATATGACCAGAAGAATTTATGTAGTTATTTATTTGAAAGAATTAAAAGAAGTTTCATGTCTGTCATTTTACCATTCATTAACTTTGATATAGGATTTAAAAAGTAATTAGTAATAAGTAATTAAATACTTTTCAGAGAGAGAAATTTGGATGTTAAAAAGATGTAACTGGTAACTAGTATTTAAAGGAGAAGTCCACTTCCAAAACAGCAATTTACAGATAATGTACTCACCCCCTTGTCATCCAAGATGTTCATGTCTTTCTGTCTTCAGTCGTAAAGAAATTATGGTTTTTGAGGAAAACATCTCAGGATTTTTCTTCATATAATGGACTTTAATTGTGCCCCCGATTTTAGTTAACTTGTTTCGAGTCTTCGGGTTTTTTGAGTCGTTCGTTCATCTTATGGGGCTGTCACGTGATGCTGATTTTGCTAAAATTAACGAAATGACTCGAAAAAAAAATTTGTTCATTTTGCTTAACGAGACTCAAAGGTCCGAGTCGGTAAAATGATCCGAACTTCCCATCACTACTACGAATCACGTCTAAGTTCATTGTCTGTGTACTCCGGCTAAAAAAGGCGAAAAAACTCCATCTTATTTTCTCCAACTTCAGATTTGTCCGATACGTTGTACCTTTTTGTTTGTCTTACTTGCACTTTCTTAGTCTTTGCACGTTCGCTTTGTAAACACTGGGTCTGTAGATCCGCCCACGTTCAGTGTGACCTTTCCACGTGATCTGGCATGCACGTCGTGAATGTGCATGCCAGAACCTGTGCTATAAAGTATACACATTTTTATTTTTCCAAAAAAAAAAATAACCGATCGTTTCACTAGATAAGATCCTTCTTCCTCCGCTGGGATCGTTTAGAGCCCTTTGAAGCTGCATTTAAACTACATTTTGGAAGTTCAAAATCGGGGGCACAATTGAAGTCCATTATATGAAGAAAAATCCTGAAATGTTTTCCTCAAAAACCATAATTTCTTTACGACTGAAGACAGAAAGACATGAACATCTTGGATGACAAGGGGGTGAGTAAATTATTTGTGAATTGTTGTTCTGGAAGTGGACTTCTCCTTTAATTATTTTTTAGAGTAACACTGGATTATAAGTACAGTGAAACATCAATTTTGTGAAATATAGTTCCAATTTAAAAAAAAAAAAAAACCTTTTTCCTGACTAGCTTCCGTTTGGGTGCTCTCGTGTTCCAGTCTCCGTTTAAATCCATGTTAAAACGGGGTAAAAACGGGGATCAATTGAATTAATTAAACTGAAACTTTTTCAGTATAATTGAATATAAAAATGTGTGCAGGGTTAATCTGTGCTGTTGTTGGCTGCCACAGTAACAGCAATAAACTTTAAGGAATTCCTGTACAGTACTTACTTTGCGCACCAGCAAATCTGTCCGTGTGCCTTGAATAAACATTGAAAAGAAAACGAGCATGGGTTAAAGCTCTTAAGTTAAAATACTGCGTGTGAAATAATAAAATAATCATCATCATTTTGTGGACAAAATCCCACGAACTACGCCCCGATCGGGAGCTGTAGCCTATATGTGGCATCCTCTGTTTTGAAAGCAGCTAACCTCGCGTCGCTTCATGTGATCTTTCCACTCATTAAACTATTCAGGGTGAGTTACTGCAAAAACATGGTCATTGCGACACTTTAAAGTGATGAAACTATGGCGCCATGACCAAAACATTTTTATAGGCTTAATATTATATATCGACTAGGAATATACGTTAATTTGACTAGAACATAGACATACAATTAATACTTTATTGTCTGTGGACTAGAAGGACTACAGACGAGAAATGTAAAGCACCGGTCAGACGAGACATCCGCTTTCAGGACAAAGGGGCGTATTGTATAATGTATTTTATTCGTGTTATGTCAAAGCTGAATTTTCAGCGTCATTACTCCAGTCTTCAGTGTCACGTGATCCTTCAGAAATCATTCTTCTAATATGCTGATTTGAGATTTAAGAAACATTTTTTTTTATTTTCAGTGTTGAAAACAGTTGTGCTGCTAAGTATTTTTGTCAAAACTGTGCTACATTTATTATTATTAGGATTCTTTGATGAACAGAAAGTTCAAAAGCAGCATTTATTTGAAACAGAACATCATAAATATCTGTCACTTTTACTCAATTTAATGCATCCTTGCTGAATAAAAGTATTAATAAAGTATAAAATGGCCCTGGCCCTGGCTTTAACTGTTTTCAAGTTGTTATTTTGCAAGAAGAACCAGTAACCATTTCTTATCATTATTGTCCCATCAATCAAAAGAAATATTACCCATATATGGTCTAAAGAACTGTGACAGCCATGCTACTAATCAGTTTTTGTGCAGGTCATGCTGGGGTTAGCAATAAGTTATCCATTATGCTGCCGCCATCCTGGTCAATATTTGAGTGCTTTGGCCTAAATCATGGAGGGAAATAGCATGCTGTTTTTAAAGTAGAGCTCCTTTGACCCCAGCAGTGAGATCCCATTCAGCAGGGCTTCTTTTCCTGTTGTGTTATGCTGATGCGATGACTTCCCTGGACTGCTGTTCCCGCATTTAATGCAGGTCTGAGATTGAGTCAGTCAGAGTGACAGAGGACTCATGGTTATCTCAGCCACCTGTCTCATAACGACACTGAGGGGAGCCTCATATGAGGCCCTGGCACAGCAGCAAGTAATTATGCTGCCATAACAGGTGACTTGTAGCAGATTGCGGCAGTGATGTGCCGTGTGTGCGCGCATGCATGCATGTGCAAATCTGTACTCTGTGGGGCAGGTGTTACAGTGGATCCTGGCTATGCTAGGCAAGCATTTTCTTTACAGACACAAGTCTGAAATAACTGGACGTAATGACCATTTTGTAGCACAGCTCTCTCTATATAGTTATTTTAACATAATACCAATATAATATGGTCACAGTTAGATCATCTGTCAGATTAATGCACCCTTTCAGAGAATTTAGATTTTTTTTCCCCTGAACTTTTGATAAACATGAGATAAAGCCCAATTGTTGTTTAAGTGGTCTAGAGAAGGTGATTTTATTCTACCTTAGATAAACTGTTACATAAATAGTCATAAAAAAAGATTAAAATAGCATTAAAATAAAATAATACAATAAATTACGCAATTGCTACAATAAAATGTATAAAAATAAAAATGATAGTTACTAAAATGAATTATATATATAATTAAACAATATAATCTAATTACTATTGAAATAAATAATTAAATAAGCAATTAAATGAAAACAAAAATATAAACGAATAATTAAATACTAATATATTTATTAAATGAAATGAAATAAATCTTAAATAAATATAAAATAAAATAATTATTACAAGAAAAAATAAATAAAAACAAGTATTAAATAATTAAAAATAAAAACAAATGATTAGTTTTGAAATAAAAAATATATAAAATAAGCTTTAAACAAAATACATAATTACTAAAAGATATTAAAAATAATTATTATTCAAATATTAGATATTAAAAATAATTATTAAAATGAACAATAACATAATATATTATCATAATTAGTAAAATAAACATTCAATTAAAGCATAAATTAGGAATTATAAAAAAGAATTAAGTAGTAAGATTATTGATAAAGAAATAAACATTAAATAAAATAGTTAGCCTTACAAGGAAAAAATATTAATAAAAACAATTTCAACAATTGAACAATTACAGATAATTAGATTATAAGTTAACGATTAAAAAACAAGTAATTGTTTTAAAATTATTAAAATATATACATATATAAGAATTAAATAAGCATTAAACACATATATACATAGTTATTAAAAGATTAAATAAATGATTAATGATAAATGATTAAAATGAGCATATACATAATAATATAATATAATATAATATAATATAATAGCCATTCAATTAAAGAATACAAATCTTAATTTTTAAAACAAATAATTACATAGTAAGATCATTACTAAATGAAATAATTCCATAAACATTAAATTAAACATATATATTACAAGAAAAATATTAGTAAAACAATTATTGCAAATAATTAAATACGTTTTAAAATAAGTTAACAATTTTAAAAAAAAATGTTTAAAAAACACCTAATAATTTTAAAAATAAATAGAAGAAATAAATAAGCATTAAACAAAAATGCACAATTACTAAAAGATATTAAAAATAATTATTAAAATATTAGATATAAAAAATTAAAAATTAAAAAATTAAAATGAACAATTACATAATAATAATTACAATAAATCATTTAAAACAATTATTAAAAACAAAATTAACAATAAAAAAACAAATGTTTTCAAATAAAAAATAAAATGATTACAACAATTTTTATAATATAATGTTTAATTTTTTGTATAAACTGCAGTTTTACTGTTTTAGTTTGCTATTGCCTTGCACTACTGCTTTGCTTCTGCATGTGGTGTAAAACAGAACATAAATATGAAATCCCTTTAAGCATATTCAGAATGATTAATTTTGTAGAAGTGCTATTCCTGGATCAGTTTTGCCTTCTGACACGTAATGTCTACAAGCAGAGACAGATGGAAGCTGATCCTAAATGTCTCAGGGCTCCTGCTGTCTGGCACTACGGGACTATAGGCAAGCAAAGGCCGTGATAGATTCCAGGCATGGGCTCAGCTGCTGTAGTCTGTGTTGTGTATTGATCATGGCTTTAATGCTTCTCCATCTGCCAGGTGATGATGGAGGTCCAGGGTGAAGGAAGCCGCAGTACGCTGCTATTTCTGCTGGATCGGGGCCCGCTGACGTCCCTGTCTAACCAGACCAGCCGTGTCCCAACATGCTCCCTTCCAAACTCACTGTGTGTGCTGCGCGAGATAGACCGCCCTTGTTCTTATTAAGGCAGTCGATGTGTTTTTGTGTGTGCGTTAGACTGCTGAGTCAATGGGATCTGTGGTTAGCCTGCGCTGCTTGATCCTGCTGTCTGCTTTGGAGGAGTGGAGTGTCACATAACTGTGTAGCGCAGGCCGTGCGGTCGGAAAACTGGCTACGCGAGGATCTATTGCACGGCAATTGAAAAGCGCTGTATATTCAGCTGCCTGAACTGGAACATTATTAACCATCAAGGACGAGTTTAGGAATGGGGGAAGGTGTCCCGAGCTATCTTTTTCTCATTATTGTTTACATTTGAATAATAGCAACTGTCAAGGTGACTGTCTTTACTCGGAGGAGCCTATTAAATTTTCTGATGGGCCGCCAAGATTGCAGGCTGTTCAATATGCATATTCCCGCTTATAGAATAAAGGTGAACTCGTGGGTTTCAAAGAAAAGGCCTGGAATCGCTCCCTGGGGCCCTGCGAATTGACGCCTTGTCCTTTCTTTTAATGATTAATATGTGATTAATTGAAAAGACTGTCATACCTGCCCTTCAGTGAGGTGCCACAACATTCTTAACATTCTTATTATTGATTGATCATTTTATATATGCCTTGCAATTTTTAGATGTCATTTAATTTATTATTAGTTATTGTTGTATTTATTTCGTTTTTTTTGGTACACTGTAAACAACAAAATTTGTTGAGTCAGCTTAAAATAATTTGTAACCTGGCTGCCTTCAAATTTTAAGTTCAGTCAACTCAAAAAAAGTTTATTCAACTTGAAATGTTAAATTATATCTAAGTGACAACTTAGATATTTGAGTTGAATCAACTTAAAATTTTAAGGCAGCTGGGTTACTTACCCATCTGTTAAGTTTAGCAAACACAAATATCTAAGTTGTCACTTAGTGTAATTTAACATTTCAAGTTGACTAAACTTATTTTAGTTGACTGAACTTAAAATTTGAAGGCAGCCAGGTTACAAATTATTTTAAGCTGACTCAACAAATTGTGTTTTTTATTTTTTACAGTGTAGGAGAGACATTGAAATCGATGTCGGGACATTTTTTGGGGGGGATGTTAAATTGTTTGGTTTAAAAGTTATTTAATTTCGCAATGGCTGCACTCTTAAAAATAAAGGCGATGATGCCATAGAAGAACCTTTTTTGTCTAAATGGTTCCATAAAGAACCTTGGACATCTGAAGAACCTTTCTGTTTCATAAAGGTTCTTTATAACGAAAGAAGGTTCTTCAGATTATAAAAAAGGAAAGAAAGGGATGTGTCAGTAAAGAACCTTTGACTGAATGGTTCTTCGTGGAACCAAAAATGGTTGTTCTATGGCATCACTGTGAAGAACTTTTTAAAGCACCTTTATTTTTAACAGTGTACAAGCCAACAGTTTTGTTCATATTTTACTTATAATTTTAAATGACAGATGTCATATTTATTTTTTATTTTTTTTTTCTTTTGACACTTTTTCTGTGTTGACAGCAAAATGTTAAACTTTTTTTTTTTTGACAAGACAAATAAAAATAGGCTACAATTTTTGTACAACCATTTTTTTTCTCTGTAACACTTTTTCCCTTTTGTGTTGACAGCAAAATGTTAAACCAATTTTTTATCCTGACAAGACGAATAAAAAAAATAACATTTTTGTGCAGACTATATTTTTAATTATTATTTCTCTCTCTCAGTAGTGGAAATTAAAATTCTGGAGATTCTAGAAACAAGATTTAAATTTAGCAAGATCAGTCGGGTCGGGAAAAAATAATTCTGCACTGTAAAAAACAAAAAAAAACACAATTTGTTGAGTCAACTTAAAATTACCCTGCTGCCTTAAAATGTTAAGTTCAGTCAACTAAAATAAGTTTAGATAAGAACTTGAATATTTGAGTTGACTAAACAAAAAATTTGGTTTGTTAAACTTAAAAGCTGGGTTTGTTACCCAGCTGCCTTAAAATTTTAAGTTGAATCAACTCAAATATCCAAGTTGTCACTTAGTAAAACTTAACATTTCAAGTTGACTGAACAGTTAGAAAACAAATTATTTTAAGTTGACTCAACCATTTTTTTTTTTTTTTTTTTTTTTTTTACAGTGTGAGCAGACAGCGGGCAACAAAGAGTGCATATATAGTGGGAGCGGATAGGTGCGGAATATGACCTAGTGGGAGCGGGCGAGAGTGGGATTAAAAAACAGTCCTGTGCAGACCTCTACATCCAACTACAAAACACCTGCATCATTTACGAGACGTTATCGTTACAGCTGCTCGAGTATGGAGAAAATGGCAGACAGCATTTAACTGGCTGAGGGTGAAAATATGCTGATATGGGACAGTCAGTCAGTAGTTGTGGGCAGGACCTGAGCAGTGTGACGTCACACTTCACAAAAAATCTAAATGGCTTAATAATTGAGACTGTTTAGGTTTTTTGGGGATTAAAAAAAGGGAGGGATTTTTATCCACACACTGCTAAGACACATTTATATGCAAACACCATGTAAAGGTGAATTTTGCATCTGATGTCAAGATTTGATCAAAGACTTGATCAAAATGCTCTAACATCAGTTTTGAAACAATTCTGTTTGGCTGGCAGTTTCTTCCAGTGATGTTTGGGTGAAAATGGGAAGTTAATCACACACTGAAATTGGTTTAATCTAAAGTATATGTAGGCCAATATGTTTGATGTTCAATTTACATCAAATCAACATCATGTCAAATTTTTGACGTCAGTTTGATTTGCATATTTGACCTGTTTTATAGCGTCAATTTTGATGTCAATTTAAGGTCTTTTCAACATCAGTTGCCCACTGGGTTCATTTATACTTTTATTTAGCAAGGATGCATTAACATGATTACAGTGACAGTAAAGACATGTATTATGTTAATGTTCTTTTGAACTTTCTATTTATTGAAGAATCCTGAAACTAATTTCAACTAAAATATTAAGCAGCACAACTGTTTTCAACATTCATAATAATAATGATAATAAGAGGAAAGCAGCATATTAGAATGATTTCTGAAGGATGATGCGACACTGAAGACTGCTGAATATTCAGCTTTTTAAACTATATTAAAATAAAACGTAAAATAAAAAGTTAACTGAAATTTTAATAATATTTCAATTTCAACATTTTAATTTAATATAATAATTTTCAATATTTAAAATTTAAATTATTAAAATGATGAATTATAATGATTAAAATATCGTAGAGTAATGTCATGTTAAATGTATTATTACAAGTTTGTATTTTAAAACGACCAAATCTAAGTTTTGAGAATCAATGTGCACATTTGTACAATGTACAAGCCTATTTTACTTCAGTTAACAGGGTTGGAAACATTCAATGCATGATTTAACCACGCTAATGTAATCAGATCATCATAGCCCCTTTCACACATACTGTACAGTTTTTACTGGTACATAGCCGGTATAGGTACATATACCAATAAATTACCGTTAAATGGAAAGTTTACCCCAAAATGAAAATTCTGTCAATAATTATTCATCCTCATGTTGTTCCAAACCTGTAAGACCTTCGTTAATCTTCAGAACACAAATTAAGATATTTTTGATGAAATCTGAGAGATTTTTGACCCTACAACAACGCAACTGACACATTCAAGGTCAAGAAAGGTCGGAAGGACATTGACCAAATAATCCATGTGACATCAGTGGTTCAACTGTAATTTGTTGAATGAAGTCGTCGTTTTTGTTTTGTTTGTTTTTTTGCACACAAAAAGTATTCTTGTACCTTCATAAAATTACAGTTGAACCACTGATGTCACATGGACTATTTTAACGATATTCTTGGTACCTCTCTGAGTGCCATAATTTGTATTCTGAAGATGAACAAAGGTCTTATGGGTTTGGAACGACATGTGGGTGAGTAATTAATGACAGTATTTTAATTTTTTGGGTGAACTACTCCCTTAATTATCCTTTTCAAAAAAAACTGTAAATTTGTTCTGACAATTTACCGGCATGAGAAGTTGTAACATTACCAATAAATTACAGGTATGAGCACGTACAAGTTCAGAACACACTGACGTAAGACGTCTACTCTGGGCCAATCATAACATTCTGATGCAAATCAGCCAAAAGCATGAATGTGAACTTTTGACTCAAAAATAAAAACATCAACAAAAACACTGACCACGTATACCCCTCCATGTTTACAAACACAATAGGTTATTTCTGGTTAGTGATGTCACAGAATTTCCCGGTATTTTGGAACTGATGTGTGAATGGTGCTTTACCAGTAAAAAGACAGTGCATTTTTGTATTTACTGGTAAAGTTGTTTACTGGTATTTCTGTGTGAAATTACCTCATGTCTACCCACAATGACCTAGACCATGTTTTCTTGGATTTAGGTACTTTTCCAGTTGAGCCTATTCACAAAACAAGATACTTAATAGTATTGTGTCGCTGTGCCCCCTTGTCTAGGTGATCAGGATACAGGCTCCACAGGCTTCATCAGTAAGACTTCTATCAATATTGATTTTAGCGCCTCAGTAACTGTGGCTGTGGACGTCCTTGGCTGCATCTCCGTGCTGTTTGGAGCCGCTCAGGAGCAGGCAGATGACTGTACGTGGTCACGACGTCCCCTCAGTCTCAGAGGCTGATGATGGAGTGGATCCAGGTTCTGTACGAGCCCCAGGGACACCAGACTAATTCTGTGAGTCCCTCTGAATAATGACTGCGGGCACACGGGGTTGACTGAGAGGAATTGGAACATTTGCCAGTACTAGTTATATAGTACTGGGGCTGCACACTGCTACAAGGAGGGTTAATTACAAGCACATAGATAAAAGCTAATAAATCCAGCAACATAATGGAAGGAGCAAGGGACCAATCCCACCCCTCATTCATCTCCTGCCATTTAAAAGAGACTCGACTCAATGCGGTGAGAGTGAGAAGCCGTACAGCCGCTTTATGAGTTCAAAGGCGGGTTTGAAATAATCGTGACAGCGTGCGTAACTTCAAGGGCATTTTCTGTCAATCAGCTGCAGCCTGCAACATAATAAACTGTGGACTATGATGTCTTTCAAGCTGCAGACCAACACTTGCATCAGCATGAATCAATAAATCAGCTGTTGTCCAGTAAATCCTTCAGTGGCTGAATTAAGGGCCGTAACTTATGAACGCTTCATACTGAGCCAGCTGATGGATCTGTGTGTACCAGATGAGCACTGCAGCAGGTCAGTGCAAATCTAGTGTCGTTACAGTCCAGGCTGCTGGAGGCTGAGGTACTGCTCACATTTGGGCTGGTGTTTGTGATAAAAGGGCACTGCTGACTGGTTTTGACAAGAGGGACACAGGAAGTGTTAACTGCCTTGTGATGTGTTACACATTTAAAAAATTGTATGACAGAGAGCTCAAAATATAAAGGCAGCTGTATTTTTAATGTAATACACTACCAGTCAAACACTTTTTGAACAGTAAGATTTTTAATGTTTTTAAAGTCATCTCTTCTCTGCATTTATTTGATCCAAGGTACAGCAAAAACAGTACAATTCTGAAATATTTTTACTATTTAAAATAACTGCTTTCTATTTATGTCTATTTTAAAATGTAATTTATTCCTGTGATCAAAGCTGAATTTTCAGCATCATTACTCCGATCTTTCAGAAATCATTCTAATATGCTGATTGGCTGTTTAAGAAACATTATTATTATTATTATTATTATCAATATTTAAAACAGTTGAGTACATTTTTTTTTCAGGTTTCTTTGATGAATATAAAGATCCAAAGATCAGCATTTATCTGAATTTATTCAGAATTTTCTATTCATCAAAGAAAAAATATACTCAAAGGAAAAATTCTGCTCAGCTGTTTTCAGTAATAATAATAATAATAATAATAATAATAATAATACATATTTTTTGAGCAGCAAATCAGAATATTAAAATAATTTCTGAAGGCCCATGTGACTGCTAAAAATTCAGCTTTGAAATCACAGGAATAAATTACATTTTAAAATACATTCAAAGAGAAAACAGTTATTTTTTAAATAGCAAAAATATTTTAAAATGTTACTGTTTTTGCTTTACTTTGGATCAAATAAATGCAGGCTTGGTGAGCAGAAGAGATTTCTTTAAAAAACATTAAAATCTCTACTGTTTAAAAAATGTTTGACTGGAAGTTATTAATATAAATATATTAAACCTTACAAAAACAACATATGAAGAGTTCAGATGCAAAACCAGCTAAAAGCCATCTCGGTCAAAAATGAGGTAATGATACTGAGTGAATGCTCTTAACACATATTATACATCCATCAAATATTTTTACTTCAAACTTGCTAAAATTCCAGCCTCAGCCCAATCAGAAGTACCAGTACTTACATAGAAACCTATACAAAGTAGCCAGAAAGAAATGCTAATTGTAAAGAATTACGTCAGATTGATTTAGAGGCTTTTGCATCTGAACTCTTCATATATACATAAGCATTTAAAAGTTTGGGGGCGGTAAGATTTTGTAATTTTTTTTAAAGTGTCTTATGATGCATTTATTTGATCAAATATACAGTACAACATTACAATAAAAATACTGTAAGGTATTATTATTACCATTTAAAATAACTGTTTTCTATTTGCATATTTTAAAATGTAATTTATTCCTGTGATAGCAAAGCTGACCTTTCAGCATCATTACTCCAGTCTTTAGTGTCACATGATCCGTCAAAAGTCATTATAATATGCTGAAAATAGTAAGAATTGTTTCTTGAGCACCACATCAAAGTTGAAAACAGTTATGCTGCTTAATATTTTTGTGAAATATGCGATATATTTTTAGGATACTGTGACGAAAAAAAAAAGATAATAATAATAATAATAATTTATTTTAAAAAACTCTAAAATTAAAAATCTTAACTTTCAAATGTGATCAACTGCATTAAAGTATTTCATAAATAAATAAATAAATAAAATAAACTGACCCTTGTATACAGATACTGTATACAGATACATTACATTGAACACTGAAAATCTAATGCTCCTGATAGAATAAAATAATCACAAATAATCTGATGATTTCAGACCGTAAGGTAGACTAAAATTGATAAATTTGGTGAATATGAATTTAAAAAAAGGCAGCAGCTATTTAGCGACTTTAAGTGCAACTAGTGATAGATTCTATGTACACTAAGTGAAAATAGCATATTTTCTTAGTGATATGCTATTTAGTGCAAGTGGCAGATTGGCAGATATTTGCACCTTAGTACTGTAGTACATGACAAAACTTTATGAAATAATAATGTAATGAGTGTAAATTATAATTTTTATTAAAATTATTAAATGGATGCTGCCTTATTGGGACAATAAAGCCCTTCCTACACCTACCCTAACCCTAACTGATAAACACCCATGAGGCACTTTATTTTACACTTTGGGGTTATTTTTATCATTTTATTTAAGATAAATGCCTTTCTGATGTGATATGTGATGTATAAAGAGAAGAATGAGTTTGGCAAAAGGCGGATTCGAACTCGGGTCGATCGCGTCAAAAAGTCACTGCTATGTGTTTTACCACGTATGCCACCGCAGCTGTTCTTCAAAAGAGTTAAGGTCATTGCACACTGAGTCCGAAATTTTCGTATGTGTTTTTTGTTTTGTTTTTGTATTCGTCATCCTTTCCTATTTTCCTAAAATGTTTTCTGTGGATGCGAAAACATTTTTTATGTTATTTTATGTTTTTTATTGTTTTTAATGTTTCGGAGGCAGTGTGTAAATGCGATCGACACATTGTAAGGTCATATTTATTGTTTAATGTGCGAAAATTTCGTGCGAGAATTTCGTTATGCAAGAACTTTTAGGGTAATAGCCTTTGCCAGCAAGATCAAGAAACAATAATTACATTAAACTTACTTAAAGTGCACATTATCCTTCACAGACCCAGTATTACATTTTGTAAAATTGTATTTTTACATTCAGATTTTCTTACAGACGCCCTAGTTTTGCAGCCCCTATTGGGTTAGTGGATATAGTGGCCTCCTTCCATCACAGGCTCTGATGACACAACACATTTACATCTCATGTCATAAACTGGAACGCTTTGCATTTTACAAGGATTTACATTCAAAATGTATATGTGGAAAATGCATTATACAGCCATTATGCCACACCGAGACATCTGGCTGCAGGCTTTGCGACTCCATGGGGAGGTGCTGTGAGGCCTCCATTGAGAAACAGCAGAGCTTTTCCTATTTTCCTACAGTAATGAGCATTTCTGTACTTTCATTTTAAAAGTAGCAGTTTGGCTTAAGCAATCAGGCCCCCCCAAAAAGTCCCACTACGTCTTTTTCAAACTAGTGCCACTGTTTGACAAAATGCCAAAACTTGCAGAACAAGCTGCTTTTCTGAAATATATGTCGGTATAGTTTGCCGCCTTAACGCTCGTCTTTAGGTGGCATGTGATAAACGGAGGAGTTCTCAGTGTTGCTTCTCAGTGCTGTCAGAGCGAGGCACTGTGCTTAATACCTTGTTTAATATGCCAGCGCGCCAGTGTGTGCCCTGATATCACTCTAATTGATGCTGCCGTGCGATGCCACATTTGCTCTGTTGATAAATTGTTAAATAAGCAGGGCTCTCCGGCGCCCCCACCCCCCTCATCTCGGGCTTTGTTTGTGTGCCAAGCGAACGCTCTGCTCTGACAGGCGTTCTGCTGGGGGATTTGAGTTCGTGCATGGCTGGTCAACCTTATTTGTATTGTTTGTCACGAAGACACTGTTGTTCTAAGGCTCTGCAGGGAGTTTGTTCGGCCTCTATCTCCTCTCTGTCTTTTATCTCTCTATTCGCACACTTCCACAGAGCGCGCCGCCGGAGCTGAGATCCACTGTCTGTTGGCTCTGTGATGATATTGTTAGGGATTGCAGAATCGCATCCTAGAGCTGCGACTTTCATCCAAACCCTGAAAAAGGAGCGCAGAGACACTGAACATGGAGTACTCCGTCTCCATCGGGGCGGACGCGCTCGCATTGCACTTGGATTGTCGGTCGAGGTGGAAAGAGTCTCATTGTGCTTTGCTTAAGTGTTGGCTCAGTGAAGGGGATTATGGGGTTGCCCTGACTTCCTGTTGGCCCCTGAATGAAGTGAGACTGATTTCTTTTCCAGCTCTGTCTGTGTCTGTGCACTTCGAACACTTGAACAGTTCACTAACCTGTGACTAACACGAATGAAGTGTCTCAGTTTTCTTTGGGGTTGATCCTAAATGTCTTTTATTTGGTCACAAATTAAAATTTTTAATGCCAAATACAGGCCTCATTTGTCCTTTCCTTAAAATATAAAGGTTGCTATAGTAAATGGTGTGATAAAGTCAATAAATTGGCTTTTATATTCATAATTCACTAAAGGCAACCTGAAGAGAATTCAATTTAAAATTATTTTAATGTACTTTTCACAATAAATATATTCCAAAGCAGTTTTACAGTTGTCTGACAGCCTGGAGAGCACATAAATATGACAATCTTAATCAGTTTTCTCCACCAGTATAACTACACACAAATTACATAATATATAAACTAATTAGTATGATTATTATGGCAATTATGATATCATAAAGACAATAAAATTATTTTTCCCCAAAACTAAAAAAATGGATTTTATATTTTATCTGCACTGAAGCATAAAATAAAATAAAATAAATCCCTAAAACGAAATAATTGTATTTTATTTTTTATCTGCACTGATAAAATAATCCCTAAAACGAAATAATTGTATTTTATATTTTATCTGTACTGAAACTATATATATATATATATATATATATATATATTTTTTTTTTTTTAATTTTTTATTTTTTTTTTAACTAACTAGTTAGTATGATTATTATGGCAATTATGATATTATAAAGAAAAATTGGACTTTGTATTTTATCTATACTGAAGTAAAAATAATAATAAAAACATATAAAAACATTTCCCTAAACTAAATAATTGGATTTTATATTTTATCTGTACTGAAGCAAAATATTTATTTATTTATTTATTTATTGCCACAACAGCCTAGTTGTGTGAATTAGCTTGGTGAGGTCATCAATAATAATAATAATAATAATAATAATATATATATATATTAAATATATATAAATATATTAATTATATAAAATAAATAAAAAAATTATATAAAATAGAATAAAATAAATAAAATAAAATGGAAATTTCCCTAAAACTAAATAAGTGATTTTTTAATAAAATGGATTTTACATTTTATCTATACTGAAGTAAAAATAAAATACAATTTCCCTAAATTAAATAATTGGATTTTATATTTCATCTGTACTGAAGTAAAAATAAAATAAAAATTTCCCTAAACAAAATAATTGGGTTTTATATTTTGTCTGTACTGAAGCAAAATAAAATAAAATAAACCAAAATAATAAAATAAAATAAAATAAAATAAAATAAAATAAAATAGAAATTTCCCTAAAAGTAAAAAAATATGTTTTTATATTTTATCTTCACTGAAGCATAAAATAAAATAAAATAAAATAAAAATTTCCCTAAAACTAAATTATAATTATATAATTTAGCAATATATATATATATTTTTTTTTATTTATTTATATATATATATATATATATATATAATAAAATAAAATAGAAATTTCCCTAAAACTAAAAAGATTATTTTTATATTTTATCTGTACTCAAGCAAAATATAAAATAATAATAATAATAATAATAATAATAATAATAATAATAATAATATTTTCACTAAAACAAAATATCTGCATTTTATATTTTATCTGTACTCAAGCAAAATATAAAATAAATAAAAAAATCCCTAAAACTAAATTATTTTATTTTATTTTTTTATCTGTACTGAGGCAAAATATAAAATAAAACAAATTATAAAATTTAATTAAATGTGGAAAATATTGATTTTCTATAAAAAAATTTCAGTTAATTTTATTTGTAGTGTGCTTTTCACTGTGGGGTCCAAAGCCGTTTGTCAATCTTTCTTTTTCACTCAAAATGGAGCCCATTGTGAAATCCATGATTTTCTTCATCATCTGTTTTCACCACCCACAAATGAACATTATTTATATCCTAATTTAATTATATACAAATTATATTAAGCATGATAATATAATTAAATTATATAATTATATAAATTATATAATAATATAATATAATTTTTTTTCCCTTAAATGATTTTATATTTATATTCTTGCTGTACAAATTATTAAATTATTATCTGGAAAATACAAAATTTATCTGTATTATTTGTACTGTACTTTTTTACAATAAAAAATATCTACAAAGCAGTTTTTTTAGTTTAAAACTACATTTGATAAAAACATGGACCCTGAAAACCCCTGATTTAGGTGAATATGAACATCTTTGTTAATCTGATGTACCTACCACTACAATTACAAAACTAAACTAGAGCTGACGAGCTGAAATACACTTTGTAGTGGAAATGCCACAAGGACGAAATGAGCGATATCAGCCGGCACGGGTGAGTGACCTCCCTCTGGGCATGTGTGCACCTTGTTAGGACTCCCGCATGATTTTACATTACGTTATATGTGTTTCAGGCTACAGACAGAAACCCTTGCTAAACTACTTCCCCTAGAAAGCAAGTTTTTATTTTACTAAGCTGCAACAACTTTTAGACCTCCACTGAGTACAGACACCAAACGCGCCCAAACTTGTTCCGAAAAAGATTAAAACTAAAGCCTGTTCCCTTTAAGAGTCTCTCATTTCGAAGCAGCACAGCACCCTGATTGTGGATTTTGCTGTGGTAGAGCCTCTGAACTTCACTTCAAAGTCAGCAGACTGCTAGGTGATCAGAGATGTCAGGACTTCAAAGCTCCAGCACGTCTATGTAATAACGTCGTCTTTATTAAAACATCTTCTCCCAAATTTAAAAACACAGCACAACAGAGAGGCTGCTATTACTACAGAGATTATTAAGACCCTTTGTGGCTTCACAAACAGAGCTGCTCCAGATGCACCTAAAAACAAGCCACGCGCTTTGAGTATCAGGTCAAGTAAATTTAGCAAGTGGTCCCTGCACACAGGGAGGTGTGCGGTGTAAAGTGGTGTGTGCTTACTTGTTTGAGGTTTTTACACGGCAGCCTGAAAGCAATGGGCTCTCTGCTGGAGCAGACCCCTGAGAGGCCGTGCATTAGTGTGCTGTGTTGGTGCTGCACTCAGATGACCAAGACCTAATGGAGGTCCGGGAGCACGGCGGCACACGCTACGACGGGGCGTCTAGAGACACGTCCAGCTTAGCGCACATCAGTGCAGCCAGAGAGAAGAGCTCAGAAAAGGGGCTTGTGAGGGACACGCTGGCAATCTGTTGTGCTAAGTGGCCGTGTCCTCTGCTTCCACTGTGTACAAGAGAGAATAACATCATGATTCTTGGAAGTAGTGCAGATGCTCGAATGCTTTCTGAGAAAAGTCAATTCATGGAGTACACTTTAGCCTTGAACTTGAGAACATAAGACATGTGGAGATGTAACCATCAAGCAAAAGGATTAAGTATTACTATACATCTGAGTAAAATAGCGGTGTGATAGTACATGTATTCGTCACGGTTCGATGCATGCAGTCAGACAGTGAATACAGTCAGTCATAGGCAATCAGTCCAGAAAGGGGCACGCACAGTAATGCAACACTAACCGTCACAAGAAAGACCAGAGGAACAGACGATTTAAGCATCAACCCAAAATAAGAATGGCGAGTTCAAATGACACAAGTGCTTGAAGAGCTGCCTGTTTGTTTTAAATCAGCAGTACAGGACATTTTTGTTTAGAGAAGCGGCTATAAATCGGAACTGGTTATTAGTTTTATTTTGGCCGATCTCTATTCTAGAATTGCACGCAAACAGCATTGCAATCATTTCCCAAAATGTCATTTGTGTGGAATGTCTAGAAAGAGGAGAAACTTTTGTGCAGGCAGATCAAGCTCACTGTTCACAATGCTCGAAATACAGGAAGACAAATATGTATACAAAATATTTATATGAATGTGACTCAGACCTTCAAAAATATTTCAGTGGCATTTTCTTTTCCTTTATCTCCATATTATTAGTGATCAACCAATATTGATTTTTTTGATACCAATACATTATTTGCATGTTTATGTGCCCAATAACCAATATGCAGGACTAATATTTATTTACTGTTATAAAGTAAATGACTGAGTGAAGTCCATACTTCACTTTGTTTTTTTCTTCCTTTCAGTCATCTTTAAAAAAAGTGTTGAAAATAAGCTGTCTTCTGTGTTAAATTTAATCTTCGTATTACAAAAATAAAACATTTTATTTATAAAAAAGCATCAGCTGCAACACAAATAAATGTAGAATGTCTGATGTTTTAAAATGGAGAAAATAAATAAAGGATTCCAACAGGGGGGGACAATAAACATAACATTTCTCAAGAGCAATTTTTTACGGGGACACAAATAATACAGACAAAATTGTACTTGTAAGGATAGATATATGTACACAGCACGAAGACTGTTTAAATATGAGTTGGGTTCATAGGTTCACCACGCGGTCAGATTGTGATTATTAATTTATTTTGCGTCCTCGTAGTATTTTAGGTTTTCTGGGACTGAGGACGTATCTTATTTAAGCCGCAGCAAGCCCACTGATCTGCCACGTAACACCATATTGAGCAAAACCCTAGGGCTGGGAACCGATTCCAAAAAGAATCGATTCCTCGATTCCAAGGCATTGGGAATCGAGAGTCGATTCCAAAGGTTGGAATCAGTTCCGTCAGGGGGAATCGACTCCCCATTCAGAGCCGTTTTCAGTTCAACAAAGCTTATATATGGGCGCCTCTCAACGAACGACTGCATCAAACGAAGGCTGCACATCTCGGCTGCTGTCATCAGACGTCGCTGAACGTCGACTGACGAAAATAAACTGAATAAAGAGTCGGTACTGAGCACGTTTGAGGATGCAGCCTTCCGTTAACCACTTATTAATTTGCCTCTTACTTGCTAATAGATTATAAGTCTGATTCGTTTCCACGAAAAGGTTCTTTCGGATACATCGTTTTAATGAACCAGTTCAAAAATGATTCAGAAGTTATTTTAAGGTGGAACTGGCTGATATTGTCCACATGAGCGCTGCACAGCAGATCATGACGTGATCGAGGGTCTTGATCCTATTTCCATGTTAAATAAAATGCTATTTTTAACATTTCTATCAGCCTGTGATAATTCTGAAAGAAACCACTGAGAGCACAGATAAGTGGCGGAGACGAGAGCGCGCCTGACTGACAGATAAACCACGAGCTCTTATATCAATGTTGTTGTTAATGTTCTGGTGAACTATACACGTCTTGTTTCATTCTGGCAATAGACGCACGTACACTGCTGAGCTGTGGGCTATTACTAATTTCATGGACAATGCAGATAAAAATAATTTAAATACAGAAATATATGATAACTTTTTTCTTTTAAAAAAGCGTTCATATTATGAAAAGGTTACTTTCTAAGACATTTATATCCTACAGTCATGGCAAAATTAGGTTGCTACCATCTAAAAAAAAAACAAAAAATAGAATCGAAAAAGAATCGAAAACAACAGCGAGGAATCGATTCTTGGATTCAAATCCCATCGATTCCAGAACCAGGAATCAGACTCGATTCCAAAATTTGCGGAACCGCACAGCCCTACAAAACCCAACACAAGGGTAACTTATACGATCTGTCATTTTTTTAAAACAAACTGAAAATTTCTTTACTTTTTAACCTCAAATGCTCGTCTTGTCTCGTCTCTGTGATGTACGTGTCTGTGTAATCCGGGTCACTACAGTTAGGGTATATGGAAAAACTCCCGTCTCGTTTTCTTCTTCAACGTCAAAATCATCCTATATCGCTGTTTTACCGTTTTTTTGTAAAAGGCGTTTGATCTTTTCTGCATGTTCACTTTGTAAACACTGGGCTGGTTCTTCTGCAGCGATGTACGACAATTTTGAAGTTGGGAAAGAAAACGAGATGGGAGTTTTTCGATATACCCTAACTGTATTGACCATATTGAACCAAAAAAAAAAAAAAACAGTTTGAACAGACTAGCGTTTGAGGATAAAAAGTATAGAAATTGCCAATTTGTTTAGAAAACGACCAATGGTTTTGCTAGATACGACCCTTCTTCCTCGGCTGAGATCATTTAGAGCCATTTGAAGCTGCATTTAAACTACATTTTGAAAGTTCAAAATCGGGGGCACCATATCAGTCCATTATATGGAGAAAAATTCAGGAATGTTTTACTCAAGAAACATAATTTCTTATGGACTGAAGAAAGAAAGACATGAACATGTACAGTGTTTATGAAATAGAAATGTAATATGTAATTTAATGTGTCCTTGCTAATTAAAACTATTGATTTCTTTAAAAAAAAAAAAAAATTGATTTCAAACATTTGTAGATAGTGTATATTATTACATATTAAATAATTATACACAATTATGTTAATAGTATTAATTGGTATTTTTATATTATTTTAAAAAAAGGCTTTCTTTGGTAAGATATCATGTAATAAAGGCCATTATTTTTCTTATATATATAGTATTGTATTAGATTATAAATTATAAAAAAAGAAATTGTAATAATATAAAATTATACTTTTTAAAATAGCTACATAGCCTTTTTTCTTTTCCAATGATTGTTATTGCAAAATAAACCCCTTCAGGATGATACCTTTCCACCGCAAAGTTCCCGATAACCCTTTTGGGCGTTATTTTGGGGTGGTTTCAGCTGGTTGTACATCATCCCCTATGTGCCGCATGGTCTACATTCTTTCAGTGTTGCATGTTGTAGCATTTGCGACTGATGTAGTCATACACCACTGTTTTATCTCTCCATCTAGATTAAAAATCACACACATTGTTAAAGAAAGCATACAGGTACGTGCATCTTAAAGCGCCACTGCCAGGCTGCAGATGGAGGGTGAGGGTGGCAACAATTAACTACCCATATCAGTATCTATTTAGCCCTGCTGGATTATATCAGCACACACTGTCAAAACAGTGACAGACAGACTAAAATGGGTACAGCTGTGCTTCCAAGCTGCAGGTGAGACAGGTGTGTGCCGTGTAGCCGCTAATTAGACTGCCTTTTCCTATTCAGTAAGTCGGTGGAAGCAGCACAAGATCGATGGGCTAAAAGTGGCTCTTTGATCCCGGATAGAGGGATGCGGGGAGTCCTGAAATCAGCCTCTGGGGACCACACACAGCTTTAGGGACCCCGTCAGCACCAGATTCTCATCTCCACCCTCATGTCTTGTAGCGGCGTTAAAGTGCAGCGCTCCACATGTCAGCTGCCTTATCTACTGCAGATGTGACTGTCTTTAGAAGTAGAAACACCTTGCAGAAGTGGTTCTCCTGCCTTGTTACTGGAGTGATATTGAAGCACTGTGTCTGAACAGGAGAAATGAGATGACAAAGGTGTTTTTTTTATTCAAAAATTCAGTATGAAGAAAAGAACAGCAAAACCAAAAGAACATTGATACAGAAGGCATTTACAACAGCAGTTTTTTGGTTTCGTGAAGAAATGAAAGATACAGACATGACATGTTTGATGCTTACAGACACAAAGGTTGGGAACAACAGCTAAGGCACAGAGGTCCCCTCCGACTGAAGAGTTTAAATAAATTGTGCAACAGTTGCTCAACAAAACATTCCAGCACAGAGATCGGCAATCTGGCGTAAGATTCTCTGAAAGGCAAAAATGTTCATTAAGAGCCCGAACCACACACTCAGACTTGTACAGCCCTTCACAATCCCTTCACATGAAAATGTAGACGTTCTATACAGTGCCACTCAACACACCAAAACCTGACCCACTTCTGTTTAAAAACAAGGTTATTTACAATACTTTATGAACGTCAGTCCAATACAAAATACTTTACATTGTCATTCCTACCAAAATAGCTATAGTACAGAAGAGATGTCTGAGTGATGTGGTAATAAATATCATTTTAATGTGAACATTAGATTAGATACTTCTGTGAAAGTCATGTGAAAGAAAGAGGTATGTTGCTGTATTTGTGAGGTTAGATTCACCCACTGCAAAGATCTTAAAAGATAAAAAAAATCGCTGTTTTAAAGCCCAGTGACTTTAACTGCACTGACAAAAGTAACATTTTTCAAAAATCTTAAGGAAAAAAAAGTTGAAGCAGAAAGTAAATCATGACAGAATTTTCAGTTTTGCCTGAACTATGCCTTTAAAGGTGAAGTGTGCAATTTGTGTAGCAACAAACGTAACTGCAAATATTATTAGATGTGTTTGACGTCATGCGTACTTTGACAATTATGCCTTCGAAGTACTACAACAACATTTCGAAAGCAGTCTTCACAGTCTGTGCAGCTTCTCCAGAGCAGCTCCTGCATTCACCAATGAGAACAATGACGTGTTTCATATGTATTCTGACACCGTCAGTTGCTCATAAATCTGTTTTTGTAACAGTAGAAACTCTTTCATGTTATGTTAATGTTATATTGTGCAATGTTTATCAAAATAAAACTGATTTTAAAAAAATATATAGACGTCACTTTACTGTTTTTAATAGTGTAGGCTTATGTTGAACTTTTTTCTTGTACACAGGCTCTATATTAAGCATTACATGAAAATGTCTCCGTATTTGACAAATATTGCGTCTAATCCACTTCATCTGTAATAAACAACACAAACAGAGCAAGCAACTCTACAGTAAGCTAAATGTGTTTGACTTGACGTCTTTGTTTTTCCTTGACTACAAGCGGCAAATTTGAGTTTGAGCATCGTCTTATAATGTGTGCACACCAAATGCTCAGTTTACTTGCAGGTTGTTTTTCACGTCACTAGTTCAAATAAAAACATAAAAACAATAATAAAAAATCTGATACAACCGGACATGTCAAAGCTCTTCGTTGATTGGCTTGCATGACTACGTGTCATGTGAATTAAGGATGCGACGATTCTTTGATTCTATTCAAGTACTCGATTAAAAGTAATAGTCAATTAAAAGTTGTCAAGTAATTGGCAAAATACCGGAAGTGGCGCATTATACATATTAAACCCTTAAAAATCATAATAAAGCATAATGCTATTAAGAATTCACAAACGCTACAATTCAATTAAATAAATATATGCGGTGCAGGTTTAATATATGCGTTTTATTTACATGCATGTAGGTTATGTACTCAGCGGGCTCTGTTCACAGTAAATGCCACAAACTGTTATCGTTTACATGTGTGGAACGTTTCAAAGTTTGGGTTTATTATAACGTTCATCTGGGAATGGAACATACACAATTTCATCAGATTTGTAAGGTAAATAATTTATAAACCTTTGAAAACACAGGAGAGTACATCAATATCTTTCTCAATATGCTAACTGTTCATCGCAATTTCAAAATAAAAGTTTAAACTCTCATCTGAGTTTACTCGGATGTTTATTAAATGTATTTTAAATCATTGTAAAGGATACTGTTCTCTTAGGTCTATTTTTATCGCTACAAAAAAAAGTATAATTATCCAGAATAATTGACTGATTACTCAAATACCAAAATATTCATTAGTGACAGCCCTAATGTGAATTTTCCGCTCAAGCTGAAATTTGTAAACTTGCGTAGAACATGCGATTGAGGTGTATATCGCACAGTCGCATCTATTCGCATCTTTGCATTTGTGTGTAATCTACTCGCACAAATAATTAAATTCGCTTTTGGTGTAAACACACTATTAGGCCACACCCCATCTCCCACCATTCATAAACAAGAAGCCCCGCCCCAAACTCACGCCATTGTTTAAGCCAGACTCAAGCAGTTTAAGAAAAAACAGTGTTTGCACTCATTTGGAAGAATTTGCACACGAAATTGGAATAGGAGATTATCTGAACATGACACACTTCACCTTTAAGCGTAAAATGGTAATTAATACTATCCAGTGGCTGAATCCTCACTTACAGCCAAGATTGTAAGTCAGAAGTCAGTGAAATGTATGTGAGTAGATAATTTCATATAATTTCTCTTTTAAGAATATCAAATAATTTCCACTTTCACACGTACAGTACGGATGTAACACCACTTTAGACAAGCATTAGACGCTCTATTAAAAAATTTAAATAACAATGCATTCCCGCTTCGCATCCCGCTGGGAACGTATGAATGACAAGAGTGCTTTATTGAAAATTTAAGGTCGCATCCTCCTTTGGATCACATGACAGCAATGACATTTCGCTGTTTGCGCACCCCGGGCGGGACGCCACATCTCCGAGGACCAGATCACAATCAGATTGCATACAAAGTGATGTCTAGGCCAGGGTCACAGAGTCCCAGAGGAGACGCGCTCCTCAAATGAGAGAGTGCAACAAGCCACACTAGCCCAGTTTATAAATATGGAGTCGTACATTTGCAGTGTAGAAACATAAAAGCTTCGTAGAAATGGAGAAAACGTTGGTCCAATGCAAACTGTAGAGTCCAGCAAGCTTGCAATCTTCCTCACTAAAAATACATCTCAGTCAGATCTGAGAGGCCACCCTATCATTATTATGGATGTGAGTAATCTGGACGGGCCCAATCTGGAAAAAGTGACGTCCAAACGGCGTACGTGCAGAAAAAAACAGCTGAGCCCAGAAACTTGGTGAAACTGCACGGATGCTACCAACCAGTCCAGCCCATGTCCGTTTTTGTTCGTTTGAGCAATATATGGCAAAAGTACCAAACACTGGCTCGTATAAAAACACTAGAATAAAGAAAATGACAAGCAGCATGACTGGAGTCTCAGTTCTTGAGGTCGTTTAAGATCATTCATCCAGTTAGTTTCCCAATGAGCTCAACGTTTATGAAATGAACAGATGGACCTCAGGTGGAGTGGCAGAAAGGTCTTTACTGACGCCCGTACTAGTACCGCATCTTGTGTTTATATTTGTAATATGGTTGGGATGATAGCCTTTGTAAATAAAGGCAGCTTGTTTACAAAAGATATTGAATGAGCTGCAAAAACAGCATATAGACATTAGTCATTGACTAAAAAATATCTATTTCATTTATATAAACACATGAATAAATAGCCAACTTACAACCCAACTCAGCTACCCAGTACCTCTGCTCAGGGGAAAGGAAAAAATTATAAAACAATAAAAAGGCAAAGAAATTACAGATTTTTTCATGCTGTGCCAGCACAGCTGGCACCTTCCATTTCAAGTTTCGACAGCCTGAAGGGGAACAGCATACAGACAGAACGACACTTCAGACAGTCTCTGACTCCAGAGCTACTCGAGACACTCTCGCTTAAAGACTTGTGGCTCGGTATCATGCGAGTTTCAATTTCTCCACAGAATCCTATTCACCTTGGACCCTAAAGCAAACTAATTGTCTAAAACAACTTTGAGTACTCTATAGAACAATTCGGTGTTCAGTGAAGATTCAGTGAAGATGTGTTTTGTGAATCTGGTGGCAGAAAATGACAGTTTTCAAAAAGCAGTCTATGGAAGCCATGGAATAAAAGGTAAATTTGAGTTTATATTTCAAAATTCTGACTTTATTCTTGCAATTCTGAGATTATAACCTCACAATTCTGATAAGAATTCTCCCTTTTCCCCTCAGCTCAGAATCGTAAGTGTATTCTGGCTTTTTCTCCTCAGAATTGACATACTCGCTATTGTGAGTTAAAATCGAGTTATAAAGTCTAAATACGGAGATATAAATTTGCATTTGCAAGAAAAAAAGTAAAAATTGTGAGATAAAACAGGTAAATGGTTAAGTAAAACGTTATAAAAAGCTTAAATAGTATTTCATGCTGTAACTGTAGGGCTAATATAATATGTCTCCTATGAACTGCATATGTGAATATTATGTAGTTTTATTGTTTAAATCAATTTTGTGCTTTAAAAGTAGAGTAATCATAGCAGGTTTTGCCCATTCGCCCATTAGTCTGTCTTATTATATAAAAGTCTGTCCTATTTTATAAAAATGATTTGTATTCCGATTCTGACATCCAAAGACACAACAATACATTTTTTCCTTATTCCATCGATTTTTACCCATTTCCCTCCACTTTTTACCAGTGTTTTTCTGCCACCACAATGTGAGCACAGCTGCAAATGACGTAACTGTGACATCTACTCCAAACTGGTCTATTTGATGCCTGATTAAAAATGTTAGTAAAAATACAGAAACAAAATTTATAGCTAAACAATACTACTGTTCAAAGTTTGGGGTCAATATGATTTTAAGACAATAATGCTTTTATTCATTTAGGATTCATTAAATTGATTAAAAGAGACTGTAAATACTTCTATAATGTTATAAATTATTTATATTTTAAATTTTGTAATAATCGAAAAATCCTGACAAAATGCATCAAGTTTTCCACAAAAGTATTAAGCAGCACAGCCGTTTCTCAACACTGATGATAATAAAATAGAATGATTTCTGAAGGATCAAGAAGACTGAAGACTGGAGTAATGATGCTAAAAATTCAGCTTTGCATCACAGGAGTAAATTAGAAAAAAACAATTAAGTTGCTGTATTTCATAATATTACTGTTTTCATTTAAAAAAAAAAATTAATAAATGCATCCTTGGTAAGAATAAGAGATGTCTTTCGAAAAATATTACTGAAGTCAAACTTTTGAATGGTAGTATACATCAGGCTAAAAATGCTCAAATAAAACATTTCCTAATCTGTTTTCCAATCAGCTTCCAAGCTCTCTGGCCTGCTAGCGTTACATATATCTAGCCTGTAAGTCTGTTAGTTTAGCAAACCAGTAAATATTTATCCGCCCAGCTTAGCATACTGATAACTGATCAGCCTGCTAGCTTGACATACACTAGATGTTTGTACTTTTTATTATTTGTAGTTACCATTACCACAAAAGTATAACCAAAAAGGCCATTAATATACTGAAGAGGATAATGTGATGCATTTTTGAACAGGTATTACTAACTGCTACCTTTTTGCCTCCAAAGGTAATAGAATTCTGTGGAGGTTGGCGTCTTGCACGACACTGGATCACTTTTACTTGTCAAAAGCTCGGTTTTGATTAAAAACAGATGTTTTTCAACCAATAACTTATTAAAACTAAATAGGAGACTTTATTAGGGGAGTTCGAAGGCTTTAAATGCCTATTTGACTGCGTTTGATCCAGTGAAAGCCTTATAAAAATGGAAGTATTTTTCTGAAAACTAAAGAAACACACTATTTGTGCTACGCACAGTGATATACACTCTGAAACACTGGTTTTAATAAGGTAAAGGTTGAAAAACACTCCTATTATTTATGTTAGGTGCAAGTGTGGTTTTTTTTTTTTTTTTTAAATATAGAGGCTTACCATACAAACATCCCTTTTGGTCTTACAACCAGTGTTAAGGTCCATTCTGTGCTTAATATCCCAATCCCAGCAGGCAAAGCCTGCTGCTTCCAGTTGACAAATATTCAATCACAGTAATCAAAATAAATAAAATATAGAGAAGCCTGACAGCACTCACATCACAAGAGCACTCAAGAGTTTGAAAGGGCACACGTTTTAAAAAAAAATCTTTAAAAACTTCCCAGCGTACACTTTCGTGGCCCATGTCTTGAGTTTGAGAGAGGGCCGTTGTGCTCATACTCACATGAGCGGTGCTGGAAAATAAATAATAAAAACAAAATGACCTAATAAATGAAAAAAGGCGAGTCCTCAGGGCAGTGAATGCTGCTACCTGATTCGTCCGTTGGTTTTGGGTAGGCCCAGCTGGGACTTTGGGTCCGGGCTGAGAGAGCTCCACACCGTTTCCCTGCAAGTCTGCATGACCGGACAGCCACTGGGGCCCGTTGAACACACGTCCACAGCTGACCACACCTCGCCCACTAGACTGTCCACCCAGCGCTCCAGCTCGGACCCCGTAAGCTCCGCGTTGTGTTCGGCCGCTTCTACCTGACCCAGGTGGACCGGGATGTTGAGGATAGGGTTCAGCCCATGGAAACTCTGCTCCATGTAGCTGTTCTTGGCCGGCCCATTGTGCGTTTTTAAAGCATCCTCTGTGAGAGAGAAGAAAGAGTTTTTATTTTTCCATGAGGACGCACAAGGATTTAATGCAAGCGAAGCAAAACCTGGATTATGACTAAACTCGTTGGAACATTTTACATTTTTACACATGAAAAATAAGGAACAGTCTCCCTGATTTAAGTTTTTGGGAAAAAAGGAGATGACTCCAGGACTTTTCGCATTTTCTTCAGCTATGGGAGTTATAAAACAATGTTGTTGTAGAAGCGATTTGTGTTGAGCTGGTGGATGGGAGGTTATTGGCCATCTGTTGACGATATTAATATGATATTATACCCAATGTTATTTTAGAATTATTTATTTACTATTAAATTATTTTGAATTAGCTTGAGTTTGGAACAACATGAGGGTGAGTCATTAATGACAGAATTTTCATTTTTGGTTGAACTATCCCTTTAAGTTTTAGTTATTTTGTACATTTTTGTAGTCGTGTTTATTCGTTTTTCTGTTCGCAGACACATTTAATTGATCAATAATGACAGTAAAAACATTTCTGGTGACAAGACAAAAGATGCTTTATGGTGTAACTTAACATTTACTGACTAGTTTTAGTTTTCTACATTTGAGGTGATGAAATACAACTGTACAGTTGTGATTTAACAAAATCTCTATCAAAATAGAGATTAATCATTTTTTATTTTAATTCTTAAACACATTTACAAACATAAACTAGACCACTAGCCTGCATCACATCACCTAACATCAGACGGCTAAAAGCAGCTCATTTAGCTGTGAGGATGGACACGTCGGCCCTGGAGGTAAAGCTGTGAATTCCTCAGGCTCCTCACACTTCTCCCTCCAGCTGCCCTTCACAGATCACCCTCTGTGTCTCTTCCTGACCCCTCTCTCTCCAGGTTCGCCCACCTCCCTTCCAGAACATGCCATTTCATGCTCACAGGAAGTGCATGGATAGGCTGGCGTCGTCGCTTACAGTGAGCCGACCGACCTGGGCCGCATAAACACACTCCATAAACTTTTATTAGCTGTGGGTGCAGAGGCACGGCGAGCAAAAGGACTCGGTGCCTGCCGTAGACATTAATCATACGACAGTCCGGTAAATCACGTATGTTTATCACCCGCCCATTCCCACGCCGAACCGCAATCACAGGCTCTCCCTCATTAGGAGCGTTTTGAGGACAGATCTGCCGATGACCGCACACCACACTTATTTCGAAATGTCCCTAATGGGCTGGAGATACCGATCGCGGCCCCTGCACAGTAATCTTTTTGAGTTTACTCCAATGAAAGGTGACCCGGCGTGGTGTATTACTCATTCGTGACTGTGAGCCGGGGCTATATATAGGCAAGCGAGCGGCCCAGGCACAGAGCTAGACGTGAAGGCAGAAAGTGCCTTTGAAAGCGGGGGGGTGGGATGACCTGAAAGGTTGAGGCAGTTTAATATACAGTGTACCATAGTGTCAGACTGTGGTCTTCAAAAAAGCACCCAAAATGCAAGAGGATTAGTCATTAGATTGTGAGGAAGGAGCATTTCTCATTCTGCTTTAAATATACGAGCTTGCAAGGGCGCATAAATCAAAGCTTCAAAAGCAGAGCATTTTCTCCAGTGATTTTATATGCTACGATAGCCAGTTTAGACTGTTTTTTTCGTATTTTCTTCAACTCTGAGAGTTGACAAGAAAAAACAAGGTTGTTTGTTGTGGAAATGATTTATATTTGCCCTGTGAATTTTAAAGGGACAGTACACTCAAAAATAAAAATTCTGTCATTAACTACTCACCCTCATGTCCCATAAGTGCCGTGGTACTCTTGTGAATGCGTGTTGACTGTCATTTTTGTTTTCTTTGCACACAAAAAGTATTCTCGTAGCTTCATAACATTACGGTTGAACCACTGATTTAACATGGACTACTTTATCGATGTCCTTCCTACCTTTCTGGGCCTTGAACATGTCAGTTGCGTTGTTGTCTATGCAGGGTCAGAAAGCTCTCGAATTCATCAAAAATATCTTAATTTGTGCTCTGAAGATGAATGAAGATCCTACAGATTTGGAATGACATTTGAATTTTCATTTTTTTTGTGAACTATCCCTTTAAAGCTGATGTTTGTTAACTTAGATTGGCGAACATATTTAACATCCACATTAGCTTTAAGTTTCATTGGTGCTGAGTATGTTGAGCTCATGTTGGTGGATGGGAGGTTATCTATTGTTTTTATTTTGAGACTGAATGAGATTTACACATCATCTGAAAGCTGAATAAGGCCGAGATGCAACTACTTGAAAATGTGAAATCTGAGGTTGTAAAAAAAAAATCTAAATATTGAGAAAATCTTCTTAAAGTTGTCCAAATAAAGTTCTTAGCAATGCATATTACAAATCAAAAATTAAGTTTTGATATATTTATGGTAGGAAATTCACAAAATATCTTCATGGAACATGATCTTTACTTAGTATTCTAATGATTTTTGGCATAAAAGAAAAATTCATCATTTTGACATAATGTATATTTGGCTATTGCTACAAATATCCCTGTGCTACTTAAGTTTTATGGCCCAGGGTCACATATAGTATTATAGAATTATTATATATTGTGATGTATTTTGAATTAGCTATGATTTTTATATTTTCATTTTAGTTATTTTGTTATGCGTTTCTGCCATATTTTCTCTTTAGATTTCAGTTAATTTTTATTTTAATATTAATATTATTAGTATTATTTCTTCAACTTAAACTTATCTTATTTCAGTTAGTTGCAAAGGGAACCCTTTCAATTTATAAACATCGTTTTCCATCCAAGATTTTTATTTCAATTTAATTTCACAAATAACTGTTTTTAACAAATAATATTAAATTAAGTAGTTTAATATGAAATTAAACTACATTAAATTAAATAAAACCAGTATAATATTGAATAGTTTTAGTTTTTAATGAAAATAAGACCAAAATGGTGTAAAGAGCAACGTTAAAAACCTGAATTAATTTTAGGGAATTGTTTTGTTCAATGCTTCATTTAAACAAACAGGTTCAATGAATGACTGACAGAATCTATTGAGTCATCACAAAGTGTATTTTTGTCTTCTTTCTTTTTTATCCACCTTATTTTTCCTGCAAGACTGGCCCTTTTGTACATTCTATGTGTCTGGCTTCTTGTCTCATCTGCGTCTAGCTATTTTTAGCTGTACAAAACAACTCGTTTTGCTGCTTGATATTGCAGATTGGTGTGTCTTACCATATTATTTGAATGTATTATCTTAATTATGAACACACTGGTTTGTAGTGAAAACAGTTTTACAGTTTACTGCATGTTGTTATTCTTCTCGTTATTTCCCTATAGCAGCTAATCAACCAGAAGTCTCACCCAAATAAGGTGAACAAAATATGTTTTTAAATACATCTTTATCACTCTCTTCTCAATTAGGCTACATAAATTCTATCATGTCTCCCCAAACAAATTTCTTACACTGACGATTCTCACAGTTTGGAAACAGTTCCACTGACTCATCAAAAAGAACCAGTTCAAGTGAACGATTCGTTTGTGAATTCTGTCATCTTCAGTATACAGTGTAACTCTCACCTTGGCGTATAGGCAGGTGTTTGTGGTGGGTGAGGGGAGTGATCAGAAAGCGCGTCTCTGCCACAGGGCTCCAGTGGTGCAGCACACGTACGGTCCACATGCCGGGCCGCAAGGGCAGGTTCAGTGGAGGCCTGTAGTGAGTAAATTCAGCACTGGCGTCGATCAGGATGTCGTAGGTGGCGGCGATGACATTGGTGGGGTCGATCCACACCACAGTCACGGTCACATTTGACCCTTTCCCCCATTTCTGCATTCCCACAGGCTCGTCCATGGGTCCCATCAGATTGCCAAAGTTCCGGAATATCCTTTCCTTAGCATCCCAGTCTGTTCCAATCTGATGTTTGAGAGAATATGACAAAGAACAGAAAATGAATAAGAAAGTCAAGATTAGTATCCCCCCAGTCTTTTACCCTGATGTACCCTCACAGTGAATAAGGCTCAAGTACCTCTTTATTGACACAAACCAATGTTCATATTCACTCTGGATATCATTTAACATGAAAAGTAATGTTAGTAAAGTCAGTTTTAAATAACCGATTTGTGTAGATAAGACCCATAAAAGATCGTGCAGAGCCCTTTGAAGCTGTATTTAATCTGCAATTTGGACCTTTAACCCACTGGCCACCATTGAAGTCCACTATATGTGACCCTGGACCAAGAAACCAGTCTTAAGTAGCACTTATGCCAAAAATCATTAGGATATTAAGTAAAGATCCTGTTCCATGAAGATATTTTGTACTTATATAGATATTTTGATATTTCCTACTGTAAATATATCAAAACTCAATTTTTGATTAGTAATATGCACTGCTAAGAACTTCATATGGATAACTTGAAAGGCGATTTTCTCAATATTTTGATTTTTTTTTGCACCCTCAGATTCCAGATTTTCAAAGAGTTGCATCTTGGCCAAATTTTGTTCTAACAAACCATACATCAATGGAAAGCTTATTTATTCAGCTTTCAGATTATGTATAAATGTCATTTTCAAAAATTTGAACCTTATGACTGGTTTTGTGGTCCAGGGTCACATATGGATAATAAGCAGTAATTAGGATTTATTGAGGCAAAAGTTGTAGTTATAGTTAATTAAGTGTGAGAACTGAGCCATAAAATAAAATGTGACCTATATTAATATTGATTTTATATAATTTATTATGTATATTGTAAAAGCTTAACACTGTTTTCAACACGTTTCCATATGTTTAAGCAAAATCTTTTCAAGCACCCCTTGGAACCTGCCAGAGTACATATACCTTGGGGTACATATACCCCTGGTTGAGAATCACTGATCTAGAGTGAAGTTGGAGAGGCAGAAACAGTAAAAGTTAAGAAGAATGAAGGTAAGTGAGGCAGGAAGAGAACACTTGGGGGCTGTGAGACTGAGTGTGTCGTTCTCGATGCAGAGATGTGTCAGTTCACCCTCTCCAGACACTGCACCATTACTATGGAAGCTGTACAAACTTTCTGTATCCTTGAAATTCAATCCCCTAAAAAAAGCAGAATACCAGGATACCTAAGCTGTGTACATACCAGTGGCTCCCTAAGAGAGGCACATACAGCCAAATAAATTGCACAAGATCCCATCGTAAGTAAACAGATGGCACCAATTGGGACAGCCAGTACCAGCTGAGATGAGCATAATTGCATCCAACGATCAGCAGTGCCCAGTGTAATGTTTCTCCCACTGTGAGGTAATTTGACTTGTGGGATGGGGGGTGCTGGTGGCTTGGAGCCGTCTAATGCTAGCTCCCGCTGGCCACTCATAGAAACAACAGAATTTTATACCGAGGATGTGACCGACAGCGGGAGTCTCATTACGGTTGACCTGTCCCATATCCCCCCACAGCCGTGCCCGCACCTCAGTAAAACACGGCAAATCAATTTGATCATTCTGTTGGGAAGATGCCTGGGACCCAGCTGGACTTGGTTTAAGCACTTTACAGCTCTGCTGTCTTGTCTACGGGAGTCCCCCAAAGGACTGATGCTAGAAAATGACATCCAGAAAGGCTCCAAAAGTAACTTTTTGCCACACAGATGAATTAAAGGCATAGTTCACCCAGAAATGAAAATTACCCCATGATTTACTCATCCCTAAGCCATCCTAGGTGTATATGACTTTCTTCTTTCGGAATACATACAATCAACAAGTTAAAAGTTTAAGTTTTAAATATGGATATTTATCTTACAAAAGTGCATTGATTTGCTTCAGGAGGCCCTGGATCCATGTGGGACACTGTTTATGATGGATGGATGTGCTTTTCTGGACTTCTTTTGGACTATTGAAAAATAACACCCATTCACTGCCATTATAAAGCTTGGAAGAGCCAGGACATTTTTTTTAATATAACTCTGACTGTGTTCGCCTGAAAGAAGAAAGTCAAATACACTGACGATGGCTTGAGGGTGAGTGAATCATGGGGTAATTTTCATTTCTGGGTGAACTATCTAAATGTTTAAGAACATTTATTAGCCATAAATATACATATACATACATACTGAACACACAATATATGATATACACTATCTTTTAAAAAAACTGGTGTCTGTAAGTATATTTGGCGAAATATAACGATTTGAAAATGGAATCTGAGGGTGCAAAAAAATCTAAATAAACTGCAGAAAACTGCCTTTAAAGTTGTCCAAATTAAGTTCTTAGCGATGCATATGATTAATCACAAATTAAGTTTTGATATATTTACGGTAGGAAATTTTAAAAATACCTTCATAGAACATTATCTATACTTAATATCCTAAAAATTTTTGCCATTTTGACCCATTTGGCTATTGCTACAAACATACCCATGCTACTTATGACTGGTTTTGTGGTCCAGGGTCACATATTGCGAAATATTATAATAGATTATAATAACAGTTTTTTGCCATTTTAATATATTTTAAAACATAATGTATTCCTGTGATGACAAAGCTACATTTTCAGCAGCCATTACTCTATTTTTTTAATTTAAAAAAATATACATCTGAGAAATTCCGTACATCACAAAACAAAGATTATTTCTTCTTATTACTCACATTATTAGCAACACATATTAAACATTGAACATTTTTATTTTATTTAAAAATACAGCAGAGTGATTGTTCACTATTAATAGTATTGTAGTTAGAGATGTTCATATCCAGCTTCAAGTCATCTATCCGCATCTAACTCTTGTGTCTGAAGCCGAACATGTACCCTTGGCTTCCAACAGATAAACTGAGGGCAGTTCAGCGTGAAGTCATTATTTTATCCCCATACTCGTGGCAGACAAATCACTGATTACGCCAAAGGGCAAGATGACAGGTATGGCGCTGGCTGACAGCTAAATCAATGAAGAACGCCTGAATTATTGGTTGTTTAACGGAGTATGTCAAGCACAATGTGCAGCGGTGTAAGATTGCCAATAATATTCGTAGGTCAATTTTCTTAGCATTGCATACATTCTGAGGGTACTGCGGGGGCGCTTCTGCACCTATAGACTGCCAAGACAGTTTTACTGCAGTGAGACAGAACAAAATAAGCACTGTCCTAAAACTTTTATTTATGAAACACTGCATGTTGACAGTTTCTGTTCATGAATAAAAATGACCAACAGAAAGCACATAAATGCGCTACCCATCAACCCTTAACTATAAGAATATATCCAGCGTGTGTGTGTGTGTATTGTAATACTGTGAGTTTACTAACCTCTGCAAACTGCAGTCTGTTGAAGTTATTGGGTGGATTGGTGAACTTGAAGAACTGTTTAGGCATGACCCAAGTCTCAAGAGTTTCCAGTTTGCTGGTTGCCAGGTTGGTGGCATGATGCCTGACCAGGTATCCCTGGAACTCATCAGACAGGAAGTAGATGTGTACAGACACAGGATGTCCCATGGAAAAATACCTAAAGGCACAAAAGAAGTCATTTAACCCTCATTTAATAAACTCACAAAATTAACTTTTTTGCATTTTACATTTTTTTTTTTTTTTGCATATATTTGTTTTGGTGACTTAACATGAGGAATGTACCACATTAGATTTTTCCTTGTATACACTACTTTTCATTAGCTTGGGGTCTTTTGATTGAAAGTAGTACTTTATTCTTTAAGAACACATTAAATTGATCAAAGGTTAGAGTAAGGAGATTTAGGTAACACTTTATCTAAAGCCTTCATATATAACGCATTAGAAAATAGTTTAAATGCATGAATTATGCCTTGTAATGCACCTTATAATGCATTATATGATCCAATTAATAACTGTATTGTTACACCTTTAGAAAGTATTATGCATTAAAACACATGACAAACAAACCTTCAAATATTATAATTGCATTTTACCTTTGGTTATAACTGTAAATTAAAAATAATGTTTCCACAATAATACTACAATAATAATACGAGACTCGAGTAATGACCAAAAAAAAAAAAAAAGATATATATATATATATATATATATATATATATATACACACACATATAATTTTTTTGATATAAATTAAAAAATAACAAAAATAAAAAATAAAAATACAGCAAACACAATAAAAACATAAAATAACATAAAAAAATACATGATTTTTGAAAATGTAAAAACCCCCCGAGTTATCTGTTTTTGCAAATAAACTCTTCATATATACAGTATATACATAATAAAATATATTACAGTAGAAAAATAAAAATAGTTGATCAAATAAATGCCTTTTACACCCCGTCATCCAAGATATTCATGTCTTTCTTTCTTCAGTCGTAAAGCAATTATGTTTTTTTGAGGAAAACATACGAGGATTTTTCTCCATATAATGGACTGATATGGTGCCCCGAGTTTGTGCTTCCAAAATGCAGTTTAAATGCGGCTTCAAATGATCACAAATGCAGTTGTAAACGATCTCAGCTGAGAAAGAAGGGTCTTATCTAGCGAAATGATAGATTATTTTCATAAAAAATAATACAATTTAAATTTTTTTTAATGCCAAACGCTCGTCTTGTCTTGCTCTCGTTGAACTCCTGAATCCTGGAATGTTTTCCTCAAAGAACAATTTCTTTACGACTGAAGAAAGAAAGACATGAACATCTTGAATGACTAGGGAGCGAGTACATTATCTGTAAATTTTTGTTCTGGAAGTGAACTTCTCTTTTAAGACCAGTTATTCGACTAGTACTTGACTTTGACATTTCAAAGTTTCTTCTGGCTTTTGTTAACAAGCTCTTCACTGCAAAAAAAACAAAAAAAAAAAACTTCAGAGCAGCCAAACCAATAATTTTGTATTCTGAGTGAAGTTTATTCTCTCTAGACGTGGGGTTGTAAAGAGGTGAGTGAAGCGCTGGGCTGTGAGACACTGAGACAGACAGACAGAAGGAGGAGCAGCAGGAGTTGATAGAGACGCGGGCGGCCATGCGGAGCGGATGGCTGCTCTCACGGCGATCTCCACCCTGAGCTCCGTCGCCGCGCTCTCATCAGTATTCCAGCACAGGCTGGAGGTGCTCCATCCCAGCACCGCTTGCCTGACAAGCAGAACAGCAAATATTTACACCGGTGCGGCTGTCCCCCCCGCCTCCTCCCCCGTCCTCTGTCACCGCAGGAGGTGGGCAGCACGCAGGGACTAACAGAGCTGCTATTCAAGCGGCCCACCTCAGCCTCGCAGCGCTGATGTCACAGAGGGCTGCGAAAAACAGAGCGCTGCCTCACTCGCGGACCCCGAGCGGCACCACCCAACCCCCACCGACCGGCAACAACCGCCTCCTTGTGTTGACGAGTCCCTCTGCAGGGTCCAAATACTGTGGCTCACTTGTCTGAATGCACAGGCGCTCTCCTTGCACAGAAACAGCAGCGACGCCAGGCATTACTGCACTGATAAACACATAAACACAGCAGGCAGACTGACAAACTCTCTGTCCCTTATCCTCTCTCAGCTCTGTCCGTCCGGTTCTCTCTCTCTCTCTCTTCTCTATCTCGGTAATGACAGATGTTTGGACAGCTGAGGAACTTCAGATCTGCTGCAAGTGAGATCAAACAAAGCGGCGCATCCCTCAGCAGACACCACAAATGAGCGTGCACTTCTTTAGCTTTCAGAACAACCAGAATGCCAAAATACATGCGGTTGTAAACAAAACATAATTACTATGAAAAACCCACACTAACAAAAACATGGACACACACAAATGTTAGAGGAACAATTCACTTGAAAATGATTACATTTCGTTTTTAAACTACATAATTTATTTAGAGCAGTGACTGGTTGGATGGCAATCAGAAAGGATGATCTAGAGTCGCAGAAACAAGGAAAAAAACACATTATACTGAAATACAAAGTCAAAAGTAATGGGAGATTTTAATGGAGACATTTTAATGGGACTTAATGGAGTACAACAGTAATAAAATCAACTAATTATTGTTAAATTAAAATTAACAGTAAATTACACCCAATTGATAGTCAGAATGTAAAAACAGTGGGCTGAAAATGTATTAAATGAAATACCAATTCTTCAGCCAAAAATAATTATTTTATATCAAAATAATTGCAATTGGCTACTTTTTGGTAATTTACTACAAAAAAATAATTGCTGCAGTCTATTTAAAAGTATATAATTAATTCAAATGAATTATTATAACATGTAATATACGTATATAAAAATCAACCAACCAATTTTTAATATTAAAATTATGAAAAATTGGTTTGAATGAATGATTCAATGACTTAGGTCTACTCATAAATACTTCATTGTTTCATTACCAGGGTAAATTTAAGACTTTTTGAAGACCTTTTTAAGATCAACTAAAGAAAATTTAAGGAAAGAAAAATAGAAGGGAAAACAATACTAAGTATAGTTCGAGTTTTACTTTCACTTTCAAATTTGCATTCAGCTAATTTCAGCATCTAACAATTGTTTGTTTTTAGTTCGTTTCAGTTTTCTCTCTTTTCTTCACTTTCATTAAGTTTTAAGTAGCTTGTAAAAGCGTTGTGCGCATTTTACTTTCACTTTTAAATCAGCGGCTTTAACATAACGTAACAAACTTCTATTAAAAAAATAAATAAAAACACACCATGTTATATGCCTAATATAAAATAATAACTTATTCAAATCTTAAATAGATCTTAAAAACTGAAAATCAGTAAACACTATGTAACCAAATAAATAAGAAACGCAGAACGTTTATTAGCAGAATGAATAAGAAAGCTTGGAAGCACGGCATACACCTTGATGTAATAAAAAAAATTATAAATAAATAAAATTACACAGTTTAATTAAAATTCAGCAAACACCACAGAACCAAATAAATATGAAACTTCCACTATCACCTTAGACAAATGGCAGAAGTCAACAGGGGTTTCAAAATCCAAAATATTTTTTAAAACAAGCGCTTTTGCATTTCGTTTTGAAGCTCTTCTGCCATGGTCTTGTCTTTCTCACCTCTCTCTTCTTGTCAGTCAGCTTGACTCTCTTCAGGTGATTAATGAAATCTGACCTGTGATGCAACTGTCGTTCGGCACACTGCATTGAGCAGCTGCATTCAGTTTTAATTGCATTGTCTGTTCTCTAACTGAACTAAATGATTATTTATTAAGTTCTTCTTCGGGTGACTGACAGATGAAGCAGCACATACCGCCATCTACCGTGTACTGTTTAATGAATATTGAGCGACCTAAACCATGTAGCACAGAAATTACGCTTTCTCTTCACTTTAAAATGAAACACGAGGAAACAATTCGTCATGAAAATTAATGCCATGATCATACGAATTTAAGACTTGCTGCTCTGATTTAAGACCGATTTAAGACTTTTTTTAAGACCTGCGGAAACCCTGATTACTGAATGAATCAGCCTTTTTGAACAAATCTCTTGAATGAATGAATGACAAATAAATTTAAGTTACTTGTCACCACCTTTCGCCACACAAATGTTATTTGAACCGCAATTACTTTTAAAACGTGATTTGCTCTATTTTGATTGCTACCACAGACAAAGTATAAACTTTTATCCCAGTATTTCTGAGATGATATGAATGACTGTAAGACAGAAATTATTTTTTACAACATTTAATAGACACGGTAGACAAATAGACTAATTGCTGTCATGTAATAGACACAGACTAATTGTTATTTAGAAATGATATCGCTTGGGTGTTTGAATTGCGATCGCGGTCTTTTAACAATTAATTATGTGGCTCTACATGGCAGTACTGACATTATTGATTAAATGACCTATAATTTTCAAATCACTTTTTTAAAAAAATGACTAAAAATTTACTTCAATCAGGATGCAATCAAAAATGGCATCCAATCAGATTCTTTTTAATTTTTATGCAAATTCATCTGTCACTTGTTAGAAGCTAGCCAAATGATGTCAACTTGACATCCTTGAAAACTATGACTAAACCTACTGAGAGTAAAATAAGTTGAACTACATTAAAAACAGGTTCTTAAAACGGTTTGTGTCAACTATAATATGCAAGGAGTTATTAATTGGTCATTCAATTACCATCAACCAGTTAAAGTAGTCTCACGATTTCCAGTGTACAATCTGGGTCCTGACACCAACCCACTGATTTCCAGTAAGGTGCAAGCTGCTCTTTTCCATACAAAAAAAGTCAATGGCAAACCCCAAAGTCAAAACGATAAATTTAGATCATCTAAATGCAAACCTTAAAGCAAGTCCTGACAACTCATGTTGCACTTCAATGAAAAATACAATATACTAAGTACTGACCTGCAGCTGTTGTCACTGCTGTCACCCTGTAAAGAGTTGGCAGTCCGTGCCAGACCCAATCGGGCGAAGGCATGATAGTGAGTGAGATGTGCGTCGGACAGGCTGTGAATACCATCCGCTTCATCAAAAACATTCTCCCAGTAGGCCTTGAGACCCGGCGTGCCCTGGGGCAAACTCCCGAACAGGAAGCCATCCAGTTGATTCACTATCTCTTGATTTACACTGGCTTCAAACTTCCTTGCGAAGAATGTGGGCCTGGTGGTTTGCTGATGGAGACAAAGACAGAGAGAGAAAGACACAGAGAGCGTGAGTGTGAAGACAAAGAGACGCTGATAGACAAGACAGCCTGCTGAGACTGTGAGAAGCAGGAAGAGAAAGAGAGATAGTGACAGAGCGAAGCGACTGAAAACCGAAAAAGCGTGGCACACCATCCAGTGTGATGTGCTAGAAGGGGGAAAACGCTAAAAGAATCTGAAATGGAAATTCTCCAGAGATAATTGACAGCAAAACCTAAAAATCAAAGTGGCATATGTCTGGTATGAAACGGTGGTGTTGCTTTTTATTCACATCCACCTCGACTCCCAGCAGACTAACATGTGTAACATAAAACAGATAAGAAGAGGGACAACATCTGTAAAGAACTAAAAACATAAAAAAATCTTCATGCTTTAAATAGTTTTCAGGCAATATCAGACCCCTGACAGACATCTTTCAGGAGAACATCCTAGAAGATGGAAAAATCAAAACAATGAGTCATGAAAGAAATTAAGATTCTGTCATCATTTACTCATCCTCTTGTCTTTCAAACCTCATACGACTCTTTTTATTCAGTGCAACACTATAGAAAAAGTTCAGAAGAACTGAATGAGTATGATTTGTAAACAAATTATTTGAAGCGTTTATAGTCCTTAGTCAGAGTAGAATCATAATTCTGACAGGAATGAAAACGACTCTGTGAGGGAATAGAAGTGCAGTGCGTTCAATGGATTGTAGTGTTATTTAACAACATACCGACTATACAGCTGACAAAACGACTTTCTGAGAGCGATCAAAAACTCCCTAAAACAATGGTGAAAGCTGTAAGTTCTGAATAGTATGTGATCAAGAACTTTTATAGAGTGTGTGCCATTGTAAAAACATTGTAAAAAGTCAATATTGCACTGAACCTAAGGCCTACAGTGAACTAAATCAAATTAATCATTGGAAAGATTGGATTCAAAAGTCTGATTCTTGAACAAATCATTCAGACTGTTAAAGCTGCAGTCTGTAAGTTTTGCCCCTTTGTCGCAGTCTCTGTTTGAAACATGCAATTGCAGTTATTTACGTGGGTTAATATTTTGAGGTGTATGTGTGGGATGTCAGTTAATGCACCAGTGTTGATATTCACTGTACTTCTTAATACAGATACTATGTCTTGAAAATACGTCCAAAATAAGAGGTTTCACCAGAAAATGTCATCTGAACATCTTGCAGAATCTGCAAAATGTAAATTGTTTTACCAAAATAAGAGGGATCATACAAAATGCATGTTGTTTTTTATTCAGTACTGACCTGAATAAGATATTTTACACAAAAGACGTTTACATATAGTCCACAAGAGAAAATAATAGTTGAATTTATAAAAATGGCCCTGTTCAAAAGTTTACATTCCCTTGATTCTTAATACTGTGTTTGTCCTGAATAGTGAAACTGCCCGCTGTTCTTCAAAAAAATCCTTCAGGTCCCCCAAATTCTTTGGTTTTTCAGCATTTTGACAGCTAAGGGACTCATATGCAACTATTACAGAAGGTAAATTTGACTTATTTTGTCTTCTGGGGAACATACAGGTATCTTCTGTAGCACTGAAGGGCAGCACTGAATGAAAAATATATGATATTTAGGCAAAATAAAAAATGTACATGTCAAAAGTTTACATCCCCAGCTTAATGCATTGTGTTTCATTCTGGAGCATCAATGAGCATTTGAACCTTCTGTAATAGTTGCATATGAGTCCCTCAGTTGTCCTCAGTGTGAAAAGATGGATCTCAAAATCATACAGTCATTGCTGGAAAAGGTTCAAATAAATAAAAATGCTGAAAACCAAAGAAGCTGTGGGACCTGAAGGACTTTTCCTTCAGGTAGTTTAACTGTTCAGGACAAACAATGGACTCATGAACAACTATCACTAAACAAAAAACACAGCTGTGGATCATTCAGGTAACAACATAGTATTAAGAATCAAATGTATGTAAACTTTTAAACAGGGTCATTTTTATAAATTCAACTATTATTTTCTCTTGTGGACTAAAAAAGGTCAGTACTAAATAAATAATAACATGCATTTCGTATAATCCCAACATTTTGCAGATTCTACAAGGTGTATGTAAACTTTTGACTTTTGTTTATGTAAACTTGACTTTTGACTGTATCTGTAATCAGATGCACATGTAAAACCGGAATATAATTTAGTTTCAGTCACTGATATATGTTTCATTAACATCATGCACCGTTTAAAACTCTTTCCTCATGTATACAGATGTGATGCAAAGACGAATGACCCAAACCACTCAAAGTGGGTCTGGTTATGTACTTGCTCAACAATTGATTTTTTCAATAACAGTACAATTCCTTAAAATATTTCCTTTTGCACTCCAAAGAAAATTGAAAGTCATACAGGGTTGGAATGACAAAGGGTGAGTTAAATGAATTTTAATTTTTGGGTGAATTCTCCCTATAACAGATTTAGAAGGCAAAAAACATCTGAGAAAGAGAGAAAGCATGAGACATATAATAAAGTGATTTGGAGAGGCATGTCAAAGGAAGCTTTTTTATACGCTTTAGGCCTCTATAGGGTGAGGGGTGAGAAATGCTCAGATAAAAACCGAACTGCCACGACACATTTCAAGCCTCCCTTCCTCTCCCATTGTCCACTTCTTCAGAGCTGTCTGTGAGAAAGGAGGTATTGTCACAGAATAATTACTCAATACTCACTATGGGCATGCCTTCAGTGATAATGACCCGCTAAACGCTCGCAGACCCTTCCCCCAGCACAGGCCTGAATGAGTTAACCGCAGGCTTTGTGAAAGGACTCCATTATGTAGAGCAGTTGTGGCTGTAAACATTTAGCGATGCCCGGAATACGCCGATGATGGTGCTGGGTTTTCAACCCTCACTTAGAACAGGAAACACTAGTTATAAATACATCAGGGCCAAAATAACTTAAAAAAGGAAAAAAATGCTTATTTTGAATATATGAACATCAAGATCCACCATTGTGGTTAAATGGGGAAGGAGAAAAAAAACACGTGCCTTCATCAGCTGGTTGGTTTTAAAAAAGCAAGCAAGTGGCAAAAGCTGCCTGATGTGGCACACGGTGATGATGTCATGGTTTGGCACACAAGCCCACAGTAGGGAGTTTATGAGGAAACGGCCTGCCGAACAGACCGCTGCATGGTTTAATGCGAAACCACACGGCGAGCAACACGACATTGAGGAAAAATAGGTTGAGAGAGAAAATGCAAACTTGCAGTTCTGTTGCAGCAGAATGGAAAAAATAAAGCACAGCCAAGGCTGGGAATGACAACTTTAAAACTCATTTCGACCGGGCCTGTAGCTCCATTTACAGTAGAGAGAGTGAGTCACCGGGGTCGGGCATGACCACGTTAGGATTGACTCTGTACTGGAGGCTAATGAGAGACTTCCAGACCAAAAGTTGGGGGGGGAAGAGGGAATTGGCTACTGCGGTCAAGCTCCACAGCCTCATTCCACTATACTTGACTCACTACCAGAATCCTTTTGATGAGAGACCGCCTCGGAATTGATCCCTCATCGTCCTTTTCTGCCGGCCGGAGTTAATTACAGATCCCCTGTGCAGGCACGAGTTAGCAAGGCTTTCCTTTAGTTGAGTCTCATTGGATTTCTAATCACGATTGAAATCGCTACTGACTGGAGAGCTTGTCTCACACTATTAGGTGTTTGTTTAAGGTAAATTAAAGGCCTATTGTGCTTATTCAGACTAAACAGGACGCGGCGCGGGTCTCCTTCGGGCGTGAGGTCAGCGCTGTCACGGAAAAGGCTTTAAAAGTGTTTAACTAATGATCGGGTTCATTGAACTGTTCCTGTTAGCGCAGACTGCGCCGATCCAGTCGGACACCGAGAGGGGAAGGGTACGAGACGCTCACCTGGAAACGGGGCAGGTCTGAGGGCTTGAAGTCATTGGGCGAGCAGCCGCACCAGTCCACGATGTGCTTGTATTGGCACTTGCAGCCCAGCTTTCGATTCCAGTTAGTGATGCGAAGGTTGTTGTCCACCATGCTCTCGCAGTGCGGGCTGTTCTCCAGGACCGTGTGGAAGAACGACTGTGAAGACAGGGAGGAGGATGATAAATAGGAAGGGACGGTGAGAGGTGAAGAGAAAGAGGAGAAAATAGATGACTAAGAGGTTGAAACAGAATAATGACATCTGATAAAATGAAGATGGATGTCTAACAGAATGGCCCTGTCAGGAGGTCTAGTGTGTTAAATGTCTACATCAGTAAAAAAAGGGCCAATTGCCTTCTCAAGCCACAATATCCAATATCTCAGCGGTGAATAACTAGACCTAGACAGAGCGAAGAATCCAATTTCGCCACGGCACAGCAAAAGGCCCTTCATTAAAACTAACACATTGACAGAGTCATTTCAAATGAGCAAATACACAATGCAAATGAGCAAATAAAGCTATGCAAATTCATCTCGCTTTTCGGAAATTTACTCAATTTATCATCGTAAACTTCAAACTCATGAATAAGTTAGAAATATTAATGAAACGCCAATCTAGTGAATTAATGTAGCAGAATCCTTGGACTATTGTGCAATGCAAAGTCAGTTTTTAGAGGAAAAATACCTAAATATTTTCAAAAACAAGATGCATTTAATTCACAATCAACAGGAAGACAAAATGTGTGACCATGGACCACAAAACCAGTCATAAGTGTCAATTTTTTGAAATTAGGATTTATACATCACATGAAACCTTGATGTATGGTTTGTTAGGATAGGACAACATTTGAGATACAACTATTTGAAAATCTGAGGGTGCAAAAAAAAAAAAAAAAAAAAAAAAAATTATAATAATAAATAAATAAAACTTTTGAGAAAAGTTGTCCAAATTATGTTCTTAGCAATGCATATTACTAATTAAAAATTAAGTCTGGATATATTTACAGTAGGAAATTTACTAAATATCTTCATGGAACATGATCTTTACTTAATATCCTAATGATTTTTGGCATAAAAGAAAAATGTATAATTGTCATACAATGTATTGTTGGCTATTGCTCCAAATATATACCCGTGCTACTTATGACTGGTTTTGTGGTTTGGGGTTACATTTGTTTTCAGAGATTATAAGAATAATTTTTCTTAACCTATTTTTTTCTTGTTTTAAACTTAAACCCCACTTATAAATTTATTTAGATTTGTTCAAAATAAGAAAAAGACAACAATAATAAATGTGATGCAATATATTCTCTATATATTCTCCAAATACCTTATTCAGGCAAGTAAATTTCCATTGTTTAAAAGGGATAGTTTACCCAAAAATTAAAATAGTGGCATTATTTACTCACCCTCATGTTGTTCCAAGACCTTCGTTCATCTTCAGAACACAAATTAAGATATTTATTATGAAATTCGAGAGCTTTCTAACCCTGCATAGACAGAAACACAACTACCATGTTCAAGGCCCAGAAAGGTAGTCGTGAATGAGCATCAAAGTCTGACATGGAAGAAAATACTTTTTTTTTTTTTTTTTTAAACACAAAAAGTATTCTCATAGCTTTATAAAATTAAAACTTCTGAACCACTGATGTCACATGGACTATTTTAACAATGTCCTTACTACCTTTCTGGGCCTTAAACGTGTCTATGCAGGATCAGAAAGCTCTCGGATTTCATCAAAAATATCTTAATTTGTGTTCTGAAGATGAACGAAGGTCTTATGGGTTTGGAGCGTCAATTTTCATTTTTGGGTGAACTATCCCTTTAAGTAAGTTTACATATTTTTTTGCTGGAAAACAACACATTTTAACTTCTTTAGCATTAATTTATTTAGCATTATTTTGGTTGTCTCACCTCTGCAGGTAAGAGTGTGTACGCGTAGAAACGCTTCATGTTGGTCACAAGGTCATCTTGAGAGTTGATGACATACTCCACGAACATTCGGTTTAGCAGAAACCAGTCAGAGCCTCCATCCACGGATATGCCTTCTGGAATCTTCCTGTCTCCAAGCCGCCACATATGGGTGTCACACTCGAAGAAAAGCCGGTCCAAACCTTGTTTTCTGATGAATCTGTTGGCGATTATCAACAATGCAAATTACAAATTTATTTTTATCGGTTATAAAAGGCACCCTTCTGTGCGACTGGCGCGCGTTTGAGTGTCTTGGGCACCATAAGCCATCGGCGCGATCACACGTCAGCACTCACCGAGCGTTATCTCTCCCGTGGGACTTGATGAAATTCATATCTCTGTATTTGGACAGGAAGGCCACCAGCTGATCATTGGTCCTGAGGAGACAGTGAGAAAACGTTGGAAGGGAAAACAGCAAAACAAGTGAAAGAGAGAAAGAGTAACAGAGAGCTTGCTAATCAGGCTAATGAGCCACAGTGTAAATGAGCGCGGAGCACGAGGGATTCTGGGTGAGTCCAAGCTCACATAAAGAGCCAGATACAGCCCCTAATGCCAGCTGCCCTGTTTCACCGCCTGTCGCAGTGCATTGCCTGAACGTCTGTAGTCATTTTTCCCCAAACACATTGCTCTTTCACATTTGTTTTTTCCACTGCATGCCTCTGGTACAGAGGAAAGAACTTCACAATGAAGATAAAGAATAATAAAATCTTTACTTATCGCAATGAGAAAATTTGAAAAATGGCTTGCCCGACGGAACAGCAGTCATGGCTCACATTTTTGGGGATCAAACCAGCAACTTTTTGGTTACTAGCCTTGACTGCCAACAAGAATTTTATAGTAATTGCAAACATGGTCAATGAGAGACTTCAATTTTATATAAATTTTAACATTTTTTTTTAGAAAATGGCCAATTGTTTTGGTAGATAAGACTTATTCCTCGGCTGGGATCATGTAGAGCCCTCTGAAGCTGCATTGAAACTGCAATTTGGACCTTCAACCCGCTGATTCCCACTGAAGTCCACTATATGGAGAAAAATCCTTTTTGACTGACATAATTTGGTGTTCCCGGTCAAAAATGACCAGCTTTTTCAAAATGTTATGCAAGTTTCTCATCTAACCTTTCTGTTTGGAACAGATTGCAAATTTTTTGGTGTGGATAACTTCATCCAAAAATGGGGTGCATAAGATCAGATCACAAGGCCTTTGATCAGTCAGTTCCAAAAACAAATACAAAATGAATGTTAACTGAAAGACAAGTTGATAAAAAGATTGAATCCAATATTTGGTAATAATATAGCAAAACCAGAACTTTACAAGCAATTCTTTGTAGGCTGGTAGTCTCTAAGTTTTACCAATGCGCTGATTTTCGGGAAAAAGATTGGTTGCTTCTGAATTGATTGCAAAAATAAGTAAAGAGGAAAACTGTCCAAAAGAAGGCAACAAATGTTTGTTGGCAACCAAAGGGTTATAAATAGCCTAGGTGAATTTGTTGATGTTTGCATGTGATTTTTAGCTCCATAGTAAACGCACTGTCATCCCGTCATCACTTGCATGATGTCGTCTACACACCTACGGCTGCACGTGTCAATCACACACCTACTTTATCTCACACGTCTTCTAAGTTTCAAGACACTACATCATCCTGTGTGTTATACAGCCACATTAAATGTTTAACTGCTGTGGTAAAAAGATCAACACACAAATGCACTCTGACCCGCAGTGTCTTCCTGTTTGCCAAAGATCAGCATGGGAAACCCAGGGTGGCATTTGAAATGAAACCCTGCTCCAGTGCTCAGTGCATGTACAGCTGCCAGTCACTCCCTGCGCTGGCTAAACTCAGACCTCAGGCTATTAGAGTGCTGTATTCTGTAACCGAGCTACCAGCGAGATTTGAAATCTGACTGCAGTGCCGTCAAAACTCTGCAATAATAATGAGCATCAGTGCGAGTGGGAGGGAGCAGAAGAATGAGAGGGAGAGGGCATGTTTACGCTTAATTTTTGAGGTCTCTTCATGGTATGCAAATTTTCTCTAGGCATGGAATACTTGGATGGCCTGCTACAATTGCACAGAGTGCAACCAGAGCACACCATAAGGAATACTGTATACCATAACACAATGTGCCCAACTGGATCTCAGTGGTGATGAATGAACTGGAAGCAAATTATATCTTTTTTGAACCCCTTTATAAATCAGACTTTGAAAAATGTGGAAGCTCACTGATGCACCCAAATGAAATGAGATTCATTAAGAGCTGGGGGGTGAATGCTTCTGAATTTGAAGTTCAGGGTAAATTTAAATGATTGTGTCTTCTGGTAAACATGTAAGTATCTTTCATAGCTTCTGAAGGGCAGTAATAAATGAAAAAATATATGATATTTAGGCAAAATAAAAAAGTACACATCTTCATTCTGTTCAAAAGTTCAAAAAGTGTAAATGGTTCAAATACATGCTGAAAATGCTGAAAAATCAGAATTTGTGGGACATGAAGGATTTTTCTAAAGGACAGCAGGTAGTTCAGGACAAACAAGGGACTCATAAACAACTATCACTAAAAAAACTTTTGAATGGGGTCATTTTTTTTATAAATGTAACTATTATTTTTTGCTGTGGACTATACATAAACATCTTTTATGTTAATTCAGGTAAGTACTAAATAAAAAAGAACATGCATTTTGTATGATCCCTTTTATTTTGGTAAAATAATTAACATTTTGCAGATTGTACACAAGGGGCACAAGGTGTATGTAAACTTTTGACCTCAACTGTACTTTAAATAGAGTATATTTTGCATAGTACTTAGTAAGCTAGTATTTCATTCTGAAATGGTCTGTAAAGCTACTCCGTTCCAGAAGAGGGCATCATGGAGCCCATGTGACCACATGGGAAGAGGAGAACAACAGAGTCCAGACTCATTGTTTTCTCCTTTTCTCTCTTCATGAAAAGGCCATAAATACAGCTGCGCTGACTTAAAAACAGGGCCAGAGAAAAAGAGCAAGATGGTGCGGATAAATGGAAGAAAAGAGCCTGGCGCTCCTGACAAAGCCACTGTGTAACAGAGCCCTCCGCCCCTGGCGTCCAGGCTCGCCTATAGAGCACAGAGCTTTTTGTCAGCCCCTTTCACAGGCATCCATGCAGAAGGACGGACATCAGGAGGGAATTAGAGGGGAAAATAAGCAGCCAAGTCACCAGACGCAGGTACCGCACGTCCCTCGGCACCGCAGTCACGACATGTCGACAAAGCATTCTGCAAAAGGGCTGTGCACAGGTCTTTAGGAAGGCCAAGACTGAAGATGTCCCCCCGGGACCTCTAACACGCGCTGTCATCCGCAATTAGCAGGTAATGGCAGCAGCCGCTATGAAGCTGAGCGCAATCTGCAGTGTCATTAAAGTCAAGCGTCTGCAAACGCACTGAAGTCAGGCGTGATGAACATTGTGGATTTGGCTTTGTCTCCCTCTGTCTGTCTCTCACCTCACTTCCTGTCTCGTGCTCGCTTCCTCTGTCAAAGGCCATGGGTGCCAAGAGTGAGAAAAACATTCAATGTCAGGAAGATAACCCTTGAAGTCGGTCTAGCCAAACTGAGATTAGGTCTAATGGAGGCCAAACAGGCTTTGCCTTCTTGATCTATCAGTCTGTGCTCACTTCTGTCCAATCAGAGGAGATCTGTTGCACTGGCGTACAACAATCAGGTTCCAGAAATAAAAATACCATTCGTTTTCTTCATAGGGGAATAAATGATAACTTACAAACCTCTACAGACAGATTTACGATGAGCTATGAGAATGTTAAAGGATTAGTTCACTTTTTTAGAATAAAGATTTCCTTATAATATTCTCACTTCCATGTCATCCAAGATGTTCATGTCTTTTTTTTCTTCAGTCGAAAATAAATTATGTTTTTTGAGGAAAACATTCCAAGTTTTTTTTTCCATATAGCGGACTTCAAAGGGCTCTACACTATCCCAGCTGAGGAATAAGGGTCTTATCTAGCGAAACGATCTGTCATTTAAAAAAAAAAAAAAAAAAATTATATACTTTTTAACCACAAATGCTCATCTTGCACTAGCTCTGCATCAACAATGTAATCACATTCTTCATCTAAAGGGCGTCTGACATTTTTTGCACTTATGCTTTGTAAAAATTGATTGATATATAAATATTTTTTTTATTTTTATTTTTTTTAAAGAAAATGACCGATTGTTTTGCTAGATAAGACTCTTATTCCTTGGCTGGGATTGTGTAGAGCCATCTGATGCTGCATTGATAATGCAATTTGGACCTTCAACCCATTGATCCCCATTAAAGTCCACAATATGGAGAAAAATGCTGGAATGTTTTCCTCAAAAACCTTAAAGGGTTACTCAACCCCAAAATGAAAATTTTGTCATTAATCACTTACCCCCATGTCGTTCCAAACCTGTAAAAGCTTTGTTCATCTTTGGAACACAATGTAAGATATTTTGGATGAAAACCGCGAGGCTTGTGACTGTCCCACTGACTGCCAAGTAAAGACACTGTCAAGACCCAGAAAAGTATGAAAGTATGACGTGTCAAGAATACTTTTCGTACGCCGTTTTCGTTCAAATCTAAACGTAAATATACATAGAAAACGTATCCGTGTAGTGTGGCTGACACAGAACTGCATACGCAGTTTGCGTCCAGCGAATATTCTCCAAAATGACATTACAGTGACGTGGAGGAGACGAATTGTTGAATAAAATGTTTTTTTTTCTTTGCGTATAAAACGTATTCTCGTCGCTTCATAAAATTTAGATTGAACCACTGATGGCAGATGGACTATTTTGACCATGTCTTTCATACTTTTCAGGGTCTTGACAGTGGTATTTACTTGACAGTCAATGGGACAATCAAAAGCCTCACGGTTTTCATCCAAAATATCTTCCTTGTGTTCTGAAGAGGAACAAAGCTTTTACAGGTTTGGAACGACATGGGGGTAAGTGATTAATGACAACATTTTCATTTTGGGGTGGAGTAACCCTTTAATTTCTTTTTGACTAAAGAAAGACATGAACATCTTGGATGACACGGTGGTGAGAAAATTATCAGGAAATTTTTATTTACTTTGTACCTTTTGTACCCTTGTCTTTTTGTCCAATTTTCAGATGTTTCTTTGCTTCGAATCAAAGTTTGAAATGTTGTGACTCGCTTTGTAGTTGGTTGGTTTGATTCATATACCTGTTAAATGAAGACTTACAACTCTTAAAGACTTGAATGGGAAAAATGCTTCCAGAACCAAGGCCACTAAACAAGTGGACAGGCGCTGCTTCACTTTCTGAAAGCAAACCTTGATTAAGAGTACATAAGTATACTTACATAAATAAACTTTTTTTTCATGTTGTGGACTTAATGCTGTCTTCAACATTTCTTTTGTTGAGTTTATTTTCCTTAAAGCTTCCTCTCTGCTGACCTATGTTTCTGTTGATAGTGGACTGAGAAATAACTTTCCATCACCACGACCGGAGGAGCCGGATCGGACTCCTTAATGGACCGATTTGTCCTCATGTTTTAGAGAAATGGTGTTTCTGCACAGTATAATACAAATGATAGCAACTACATCACTGCACCACGCACACACACACTGACAGGCTACTTATAGCTCGCACCTGAACCCGACTCCCAGCTTGAGATGAAAAGAATCATTTTATTTTTCTTTGATGTTCTGCTTTAAAGGGGCTTTGGCTCATAGCTAACTTTCCTCTCCGGTCTGGAGGTGTGGCGTGCGACGGAGTGATAGAGAGGCAGGATTAACCTTGAACGGCTGCGCGGGACAGGCCAGAATTCATCACACGGCCGTATCGATCTCTAGCACCCTGATTTCTGAGGGCTGCAGAAAATGACATGGCTGTAATATTGATTGTAGCCGGGGGAGTTGCTGGGTTGCTCAACCTCTCATCCTGCTCTCATTATGGACTGAAGAGTTATGCACGCTAATGGCATTTATCATGGTGATAATTCAAATCTTTAGACTCCGTTCGGCTTACAGACAGAAATGCCACATTGAGTTACAGGTAATGTGATGAGATACTGGGGCATTTTATTTCTTTTTTTATTTGGAAAAGAAAATTCCTGGACTTTAAAAAGATGATAAATATATATATATATATATATATACACACAAACACACACGCACACACACATTTTTCTTTTTAATATAACTTGCATACCTTTCTGGTACAGCTCCTTCTAATATTCACAATGTATTTAATTAATCTCTTTATTTTACATAAATTAATTTAATTTCAGAGTCCCTCTAAGTTCAATATCGTCACGTTCCTTTTTTATTGTGTTGTGACTCTGTTGATATTAAATTGAGCTAATTCTGAATAAATAAGTACAATCTCCACAAGATGCTTAAATGTAATCCCTCAACAGTTCTATGAACCATCAAGCTTGTTGACACCAGATCAAACAGCCAATGGTGATCTCAATTACCCATAATCCCCTGCTAAACTAAATTGTGACATTGCTTGGAACTAATCTCCCAGCAGCCCACAGCTAAATGCTAGTCAGGTGTTAACTCAATTGTTCTCTGTGGCAACCAATAAACGTGAATCATTCCTGAGAGAAAACAATGACAAACCAAGCAATGCAAATGATATCAACAGAGTAATCAGTCAAAAGTGGAGTAATGCGAGATAATTATGACTCACCTGATTGGGTAATCAGCAGCACTCAGGTTGATGAAGAAATCCCAGGACCAATCTCGCATGGCCAGAAGGTCCTTCATGCTCTGCAGATACATGGTGAGCAGACTGGCACCACCCCATATCGTAGACATGCGCCACGGTGTGACCCGGACGTTGGGATACTGGCGAGCCAGAGTCAACATCTGCCTGTGCAGGTAGTTGGATCGCTGCGGGGGGAAAAAAGACAGGCACTGGTTAATTTGGAGTCTGAGAACTTTATCTAGGATCAGTCAGTCAAACGTGACCGGTGTTATTATGAGATAAACAAAGTCTGACCGTCCACTAAGGGCACCTTGTGGGGAAAAACTGATTGAATGAAGTGGATGAGGCTTTTTCAAACAGTCAGGTGGCACAGAGTTTCATGTAACGTGTGCATACTGCAACTAGGGGTGTGTGATAATGACAAAAAAAATGATATCTTGATATTTTCTGGACTTTTGCTGAAAACGATAATTACAGGATATTTTGCTGAGCATGTTATTGTGCTGGTACTTTGACAGGTTAGGATTGCTGTGGACAGCTGACTTCCAAAGCTTTAGATAGTCTTCATATTCTGTACGATGGTTAGTTTGTAGGAGTAACAGAAATTACCTTTTCCAATACGTTTAAATTGATTTTTACCTTTTACCATTATAAAGCCAATTTTTTGTAACCTAATTAAATATATGCATAATCTTTTGTGTCAAATTCCAAAATTTAATCAATAAATTCACTATAGTGCTGTTACCAATCAAATGAAATCCATATCAACTAAAGCCTAAGTTGCATTTAGATGCATTTACACAGACTGTTTAATTCAGGACATTAATGCAGTTACAAATGCATAAGTGTTTTCATGTTTAAAAGAAATGTTGAATACTGATATTCGAAATGATTTGGGGGGAAAAGAGGGAAATATGCTTTATATATAAACCTAAAATCACTAGTAGGTGGTGGGAAATCACTGCATGAGTGAGTCATTGAGTCATTCATTCAACCGATTCGTTCAAACAGCTGATCGATTCAGTAACGAAACACTGTTGTGTGTTGCTCAAAGACGCAAAACAGCTCTGCTGTGGCTTTGTTTGGAACTATTTTCATTGTCGAAATACAGCATAAATAAGAACTGCTGCATCCAAAATGTAAGTCAGTTAATATTAACCTCATATTATTGAGCTGTTAATCAAATCAATATCACTTTTGCAGTCATGCTGATATTTGGAGAAAAACTTCACTCTTCGTCTGATATTAACTATATCAGATTATATAAATTAGGCATGCACGACATTATCAGACCAATATCAGAATCAGCCGATAATGGCTTGAAATGAAAATATCGCCATTGGCCCGATATGAAAAAATAGGGCCAATATGTCTTGCCGATAAGAGAGATAACTCACATGTGCTCAGGGAGTTTTAATTCTGTAGGGGGGCTGTTGGCCTAGCTCTAATAAAAGACTGTATATATAATATTTTAGACTGTGTTTCTGATTAAATAACACAGTAACTGATCTCATAAAAAATCATGTGTGTTTTGATTTAAAGGTCAGCAGCTATAGCATATTACAAAAAATAAAAATAAAAATAAACATCACAAACATGACAATTGTAAATGAAAAAGATTTTTGAAATTTTCACAAAACTTTTTCACTTTAGATCATCTACAAATGTTAAATCTTAAAATAAATGTTAAGGTTACCACTGCATGTTTATTTATAGTTATTTTCAAAGCTTCAGTGTACTGTTATTATAAAAGAACTTGATTATTGTTTATTTAATTCTAACAAATAAGTTCTTGTAAAAACTATCCAAATTATTAAAAATAATTTGCTTTTAATTTCCACACAGGAGAGACTTGGTGTTGTTTTCAAACAAAAGGAAATATATCGGTATATACTCGATAATGTCAAATCACGAGTCGTTTAAACAACAATTACGATATTACCATACATTATATATATAGCACACCCCTAACTGTAACATTATCTTAATCAGTATATTTGTCTATATTTTTCAATTAATCTATGATGAACCAAAATCTAAGAAAATATATATCCAATATTGACTGAAAAAATAAAATCAGCCCCCAGACAAAACAGTACCAATATATTGTGCATTCCTAAAATTCCGTAAATATTATGCTCAAAAGAAGTATTTTTATTAGATATTTTACTAGAAAATACCTCACAAATGCTAAAAAATAGTTTTTTTTTGGCCAAAAAAGTGCTTTGATGAACTAGACAGATGCACTATGTTCTTCTAGAGATATACATGGAACAGACTTCGATTCATGGTGTGTTTTCTGTGTTATACCACCCCACCTTTAACTCCTCTCCTTTCCACTGCTCGTTTTATGGAGTCATAAAGCTTGTCTCCACGATGATGGACTGATTGAAAAGCAGCTCTTTATCCTGCTCTTTTGAAATTACAAGACAGCGTACTCACCCTACGCATTCCTGCCATAAATTCAAGTGGCTCATTAAGTGTATTTTTGTATGTGTGTAATTAAGGGAGGGGGGTAGCAGCATTATGCGTGTATGTGTGTGTGTTTGTGTGTGTGTGTGTGAACAAACAGCCTTTCATGTTCACACTCTATCACTTGCCAAGCTGTGAGAGTAAATGGTGTGAAAGACACTGAAGTATGGCTCTTTAATAATCTTCCATCAGGCTTTTGAAACAGCTTACTGAATGAATGGAGGGGTTGGAGCCCACTGTTTACCCAGCATGCCCCTCTCTTCCCATCCACTACTGCTCTTGGAGATGGTCAACTATTCACCCAGCAACAGATTAGTTAATAATTAAGTTCAAAAAGTTTAGATTTTATATATTTTATAACATATTAACAAGCCAACAACCCCTGCTGTTTAGTCATTTCAGAATATTCTCATCATTACAGATGATATTTATAAAACTGGATGGATGCTGAAGACATACCTGGTCCACATGAATGTAGTAGAAATGAGACGTGTGGTATATAGCCTTGAAGAGGCGCTGAACCTGGCGTGAGGCCCGTCCGTGGACCACCAACATGAAGGCTATCCGCACCGGTACCGCAGGCACAGTCTCCATAGAGTCGTCCTCCCATTGCACATTCATATTCACTTTGCCTGCGCAAACACAGACACACACACATTAACCACAATGGACTCAAGACTAACTTAGCCACATCTATACTTAAAACAGATTGTCAGTTGCCAGAAATAAGCTTAAGGGTAATATTTGTGCCCTGTAGCTGGTTTCCAGGGACATTTTTATGTTTATGGGGCCATAAAGTTTAATAACCATACACAAAACTGCAATTTATTCATTTCATTGATATGCACTTGCCATTCAAAAGTCTGGGATGATTTTTTTTTTATTTAAAAACAAACAAACAAACAAAAAACCAGAATAGTTTAATTCAGCAAGGATGCATTAAACTGATCAAAAGTGACAGTAAAACACTTACAATGTTACAACAGATATTTATTTTAAACAAATAATGTGTAACAGTCTGCACAAACATATTAATAACTTATTATAATAAAAAATATTAACCGTTTTCAACACTGATAATAATAATAATAATAAAAAAATGTTTATTGAACAGCAAATCAGCATATTAGAATGATTTCTGAAGGATCATGTGACACTGAAGACTGCAGTAATGATGTTGTAAATTCAGCTTTGCAATCACAGGAATATTATAAAGTAAAAGTACATTTTAGATTTTAAAAAATTACATAAAATACCTAAATAAAATACCTTAATAAAATAAAATGTTTCATGTACAAATTTTAAAAAATTGACCATTATGACTGGTTTTGTGGTTCAGGGTCACAAATTTGCAGGTTTTGGTCGATATTGTCACTGTTGGTTGGAGTTCAAAACGTTAGAGGCTAATGAGAGCTAAAATAAAGCTAAAGCATAGAAAACAAAACTTTCAATGATTTTAGAGCTCATTTACAGCCCGGTTTAATTTTAGCTACCAAGTCATTCTAAAGGTCACCATCTTTTGCCAACGTGATTACGGTCATTATTCACATCCCTAACTACAGGAATATAAAAGGGGCTTTGTTTATGGTAAGAACAGGACAAATTTGGGACAGACTCCTATCAATAAATACAGTCAATCAATCTCAAAAACTGACTGTGTGACGCAGTCATTGAGATGGAGAATATCCCTCCGTGGTCCAGCTGAAACAGATGAGTCTTTGTAACACTTAAACTGAGTTGAGGGTACCTCAATCCATCTGAGACACTGCTGTAACGCCGGAATCCAGAACCGCAGGGATCCACCACATGATCACCTATTGGCCTATAAGTGTTTCAGTGATACCATCTCCACAATGGCTGATATAAGACACCATCCCCGCCTTCCTTCAGACATACATCCAGCACTCACAAATAGCTTGGCGCAGACCACAAGGGCTGAGCCTTGGTCATTTGTGGCTTTCTAAAAATGCCCACAGAATAAATACGTGGCGGGCTGCCTCTCTCTCCATGTCATGGTATAGCCTGCCACTTCTAAAGAAGGGCAAGCTGAATTACTCATTACAGGCCACGAGGTTAATTTTAAATGCTCATATGAAATTACACTGAAGGCACTATGTTTTGGCGCAAGGCCATGCTGACTGAAGACATGGGCCATGAGGGGGTAATGACTATAATCTGAGAGCCGAGCCTGTCGTTACTGTCCCAAAGTGCACCGACCTCCCAGACCCTGTGATGAAGCCTCAACGGGGGCAGCAAAAGGCACCGCTCCTGGGCCTGAGGGGGAACCTGGCCGACCCTGGATGGGTGGAGGCCGGGAAAGACACGAAGGTCCTTTATTAAAGGCAGTTACACCATCTTAACCCCTCGGTGTCCTCTGTCTTTATGGGGTGGACAGGCCTGACCATCATCTGTCCCTGCGTTTCCTATGTGTTCTCAGTAAAACACTAGTTCTGCTCTCAGAGTATGTTAACATTTAGGAACAGAAGCAGAGTTGTGAGATTTCGCCTGAAGCAGTGAGCGTTTTCAAAGTTGGAGCATCTGTGTTGCCTCTCGCTACAAGATCTTTCCGATAGCACTTTATCACGAGCATGACACGCCAACGCCTCACAATGCAAGAATTCGCTGCAAGTTAAACACAGTATTATTACACTTTGTTATTTACCTTATTTTCCCCATAAGTGCGGGCGCGGCCGTTTGCAATTTAATGTGTTTTGCTTCCGGTGTTATTCACTTCCAGCTACTTTTAGCTGTACAAAACAGCTCGTTTTGCTCATTGATATTGCAAACTGGAGTTACCACATTTTTTTTAATGTATTATCTTAATTATGAACACTTTTTCCTGCAATTTGTTATTCTTCTGGCACATTCACAGAAAACGGCTTACTTCCACATTAAAAAAATAAGGTGGAAAAAAATGTAACACACTAAGAAGATAAAAGAAGGATAAAAATAAAACACAAGGATAAAAAGAAACACACTGGTGTTCAAAAGTTTGGGGTTGGTATGATTTTTTTAAATATTTTTGAAAGTAGTCTATAATGCTTAACAAGGCTGCATTCATTTGATCAAAAATATGGTCAACACTGTAATATGTAACAACTGTGATGGAAAGAACTAATATTATACAATATAATACAAATATTTTCATGGAAAACGTGATAGATCTTTTCAGGATTCTTTGATTAATAGAAAGTTAAAAAGCATTTTTTGGAAATGGAAATAATCCGTAATATTATAAAAGCAGAGCCCTATGAGTTCTGTGATGCTGAAAAAGTGGACAGAATTGCAGAATCCAGTCATAAAAATTGAATATACTGTGTAACGTGAAATGTCACAGATTTTGCCAAATTTTGGATAAATAAGGTCAAATCCAGTGTTATGGATTTATATGGACATATAAATGCTTAGAGAATGTATGTGTTACCAATATACCGAACCATCTGTTTATATTTTAATAAACTCTTGTTGATTGTGTCTAAACATCAGAAAAATAACAGTCTACGCACAAGTTTTCTATGTTAAAAAGGGGAAATAATCATGCGTTATGGATGTGACAAAAAAAAAAGAAAAAAAGGACACCGTTTTTGAGAGACTACATACTTTGTAGGATTTCTGCGAATTAAAATATACAAACCAGATGCAACAATACCCAACAAATAGAGAAGCAATGGCTCTTCACAACATATAATTATTACTTTATTTGAATTTTGATGTGTCTAATTATGAGGAATATGTACTGTTATGGATGTGACAAGCCTGAAAATAGCACTTACCAGACTATCATGCACTAAAAAAAAAAAATGCTTTTAAAACTTTAAGAGTGACCCCACATGGGTATTTGAACCACCAAATGTTGACATCTGTGCTATCAGTATAGTAAAAACCTTTGGTAAAAAAAAAAAAAAATTTCATGGTAAGGTTGACATTGGCATAGAATTACCCATAAATCAAAAGTTGGTCAGTACAGTGATATGGACTAGTGTCTATGACTATTAAACTGGAATATTCTGGAATATAAGAAAAAAAAAAAAAAAAAAAATTCACCAGAACTTATTTACCAGTAAATGCACAACACAGTATTTCTGAAAAATAAATAAATAAATAAACAAATAATAAAATAAAAAATACATTTTTAAACAATAAAATCAATTAATTAGGGATGCTTTTGATTATTAAAATTTAATGAAACCATTAAAATGGAATCCAGAAAATTCATCAAAAAAACAGAATTTGGCAAAAATAAAAGAGTTTGAGAGAAAACAATATTTTATATGACTTTAAAAATGTAATTTTTTGTTAAACATAATAAATTGCTGTTAAGTTTCAGTGTGAAAAAAGTGTGAAAAAAAGTTTCAAAATGAATTTCATAGGGCCCTATAAATGTTTACTATCACTTCTAATCAATTTAATGCATTTTTGCTGAATAAAAGTATTCTTTTTTTTTTTTTTTTTTGGAAAAATTGTACTGACCCCAACCTATTGAACAGTAGTGTATTTCGATCTCACAGAGCAGACTGGTTAGAAACATTGCTTGTTTAACTCTAGAAAATGCATTGTAATAACTGGACCGACCTGAAAAATATTTTCATAGAAGCCAGATTTTAGAAAAGTAATCTTTATAAACAGCTTTGGAAATTTCTCCATTCAAGTAACAAGCAGCCACTGAGTGTAGCACTCTCAGTTCTGTAAATCTATTCTGCAGATTTCCCTCAACAGTCAACAGTGTTTAAAATGCGCAGATTTCTTGTGGGACCTCATGACCGACAGCCTGGACCACATTTGAAACGCATTCATCCAACAATGTTAATTAAAAACCTGCCATTTGTTTCAAATTTCTGTTGCTTCTGCGCTAATTGCCACCACTGAGGCAAACCGCTCACGTGTTTGCCATCAAAGGCTTTGTCTGTTACCGCACAATGCAATTACAGTTTTATAAATACATACAAACAGCATCCTTGTGGTTTGTTCGGTCTACTGTACTTGCCGAAAATAGATGCATTCAAGCCCCACCCCACTCCCTTACAACCTCCGCATGTCCCAGACTCATGTCTCTGCGGTGATGTCCCTGTCATATCTGTCAAAACCCATTCTGCTTTCCGGAAGTTTCTCCGGGCAGAGGCTCTGAGCCCTGAGAAGATCTGTCACTGTTCTATTTGAACGCATCCACAGGCCTGATTTGTGTGCAGACGACTGTGCACTGCATAATTGCATGAATATGTTTTCTGTAGTCAGCTATGGGAGACGGAGAGGGGAAAAAAAAGACACCGTACAGCAATTACATCCGTCTAACCTTGTGCGGAAATCCAGAATCTCATTTCCAGCCTGTCTCTGATTGTAATTACAAGTGCTGAGAATGTCTGTTACCAGCCCTGTGACTCTTAATGTGCCACTTCCATAAACCTCAAAAGACAGGATGGCAATTAATTCAGGAAAACCATCATTATTTTAAGCATTATTTATCTTAAATTCCCATAAACTCCAGCTAATGTTTCCCTTCATGCCAGTGCAGGTTAATGATTGTAATCAGGCTTCACCCCAAAAGAAAACAATGACAATGAGTTAAAGACCTGACAAGGACAGTTTTCTCTCTTGTGGTGATGTATACTTCCTATTTAAACAAAGTTTGGCAAGAGAATATCAACCAGCTTGTCCATTATTTAAAAAAATAGGCTTAAGTTACGTCAAAGCCATGAACCAATTGAGTCGCAGAGGGCGCGTCATTCTCATTCTGGAGGACTGATTGGACAAAAATCTGTGTAGTGCAGGATGAGTCATCAATATTTTTTGTCCATTTTCCGGGGTAAGAAATGCTTTTAATAAATGTGTGTATCTAAAAGTCACAATGAATACTATATAGTGTTTTACCTCTTCTTTGGAGAAAAACTTTCGCAGCAACCCGTCAAAATAAAAGTTTGGTTTAACTTAAAGAAACCTACTGTAATAACACTACTACTACTACTAACAAAAATGTAATCCAGAAAATTATGCAAATGCAGATTTTGAGATAGATAGTTAGGGCCTTAAAAAGGTAATTTTTGTTAAACTTTGAATAAACTGCTGTTAAATTGTATACGTTTTATGATTTCAATTAATTAGACATGCTTTTTCTTTAATATTTTTTAATTTAGCCATTAAAACTAGAAAAAATCCTAGAAAAAAATTCTAGAAAATTAAAACAGAAAAAAAAAAAAAAAAGTCCCGGAATCCAGAAAATTTAAAGCAGAAAAAAGAAACTGCAGAAATCCTGAATCCTGAAAAATGGAATAAAGAAAAATGGTATTTGAAAAAAATAAAATAAAACGGATTTCATAGGTCCTGAGATTTTAAGAGATGTAGACATTGCACTCAAAAATGAATGCATGTTCCAGTCAAATTGTGGTTTATGCATACTAAAAAAATTATTGGAGAACACAGAATTTGGTATAAATAAAACAGAATTTGAACATTTTTTAGGGCCTTAAAAAGGTAATTTTTGTTAAACTTTTAATAAACTGCTGTTAAACTGTATAAGTTTCATGATTTCAATTAATTAGACATGCTTTTTGATTAATATTTTGTTTTAATTTAGCTATTAAAACTAGAAAAAAAGAGATGTAGACATTGCACTTAAAAATATATGCATGTTCCAGTCTAATTAATTGTGGTTTACGCAGACTAAATAAAGTCCGGCACACATCACCAAAGAGAAGTGTGTCATTTTGACAGGAATATCAAGTTTTAATATTTTGACTAAAAATGTAGATCAAAAATAATTTGAAATTAAACACTCGTTCACAATAAGATCAATCACATGCATTTCAAAAACGGCTGTAATTTTGTATTTCATGCGAACTTGATCATTTGCCCACTAGAAAATGTTTCAAAGCTAATAAACATGGATTAAAAGCCACAAAATCCCAATTTTGATTTTACGAGGTCTTTAACATCGAGTATGCAGCGTAAAGAGAGTCTACTCACCCTCCACGGGGCAGTAACGGGTGACCTTCTCAGGCATGAGCTGGCGTTCTTTGTGGCGGCAGTAAACCTCTGCTATCTGCTGCCGGCACTCCTTGGTCTTGGCTCGAGATAGGGCGGAGATAGCCTCTTTGCCGCTGATCTCGCATTTGGGTGGTTGATCGTACTTAATGTCGGCAGTGGGCGCGGCCGACCGCTTGGCCTGCTGAAGGTGGTGCCGGTGCTGCTGGGATTGATGTGGACGGAGGGTGGGATTGGCCCTCCGCTGGAGGTCGGTGCGTGTCTGATTGAAGCCACCTTTATTCTGTGCATACTGAATGACCTCGTTGGAGTGCTTGCTCAGGGTTTGCTGTGCATGCGCCTTCTCCAGAAGGCCTTGTTTGTGCTTGCCGGGCGCGTGTCTCTGTGTCTGCGAACGTGCCCCGAAATTACTGTTGTCTATATTCTCAAAGTCTTTGGGAACGGAGTTTTCATTGTTGCTGTCTACGCGGACTTTCTCCTTGGGCCGGTGCGAATAGTAGCCGTCCTGAAATATGAAGACAAAACAGACGAAATCAGTAGCTGATAAACAACATCAATGTCACCTCAATTACTGTTATAAGCAATCAGACATTCAATTGGTCCGGTTATGGCAGATTATGAACCGGACGTCTAACACATTACCAGACAACACCTTACTTCCGCACTGAAAAATAAAGTGGATATTCTGAGAAAATTACAATGTTTTCTGGCCTTAGAAGCTTTTAAATCTGTTGTTATTAGGACACTTAAAAAATATGATATGACCTGCTCTTTAAAGGAGTCACACAAAATATCAGAGACCTGGAGATGGGCTCTTTTGACTTGGGTCACTAAGCGATTTCCTATCAACCACATAGAACACCCTAGCAACTGCATATCAATACGCTAGCAGCCGTTCAGAACACCTTAGCAACCGCATACCAATGACCTGGCACCAACCTACAGCACTTCTCACAATTCAGAAAACATCTAGCTCCTTGTGTGCGCTAAAAAACTGCATATTCAGACAGGTGATACGAGTAATTTTATTGAGCAACAGTAAAACTATTCTGAAAGTATGTAACCTTATCTGACTTTAAACACACTGTAATTTACAGGGAGCATGGACCTGAGGTCATTTCTGATATTTTGCAGTTTCCTGCAAGTGTCACGGTTGATGAAATATTCCACTGGTAACAGAGTGTGCAACAGGAAGGAGGTTGCAGCCATGCCCTGAGTGCTGATATGATTGCAGGAGACATCTCTGTAGCTGCAAAAGCTTTAGGAGAGGATATGATCTCTGATATGACAGGACGACTATCTGCAAATGATTGTGCTTTTTATGTTATTATCTCTTTATATCTTTTGTTGACTCAGTTAGCAAGCCATACGCCCATTTCAGCTTGAACATACAAGTTAAACGCCAACTCAGTCTCGTACTGAAACTGAAGATGCTGATCATTGTGAAATTATTTTAAACGATTTTTCATTTGAAAAATTAATACTTTTATTCTGCCAGCATGCATTGAATAGATCAAAAGTGACACTGCAGTAGCACAACTGTTGATAATAAATGTTTTTTGAGCAGCAAATCAGCACGTCAGAATGATTTCTGAAGGATCATGCGACACTGAAGACTGGAGTAATGATGCTGAAAATTCAGCTTTGCCATCAAAGAAATAAATTACATTTTTAAGCACACTAATTTATGATAATGACATGATAATTTAATTCATATAGGCTAGTTTCTTGGCAATAGTGTTCACAGGATGCTGAATGTAAAATAAAGCTCATTAGAATGTGTAAAATTAATTTATGGTTCATATTTTTAAAATAATGATTAAAATCACTCGTGTTACATCTTAATCCTTGCAGTCGGATCAGTCTGCTGCCATATTGGTAACGCTAACAGTAATTTTCAGCCAATGCAAATACAACTCCTATTCACTTGAATAAGGAAAGGTCGGACATAACTGTTTGCAAACACTACAATTTCAAAAATTTCAAATCAACAGTACAACAATATTCAGACACCAACATGCACACTCATGAACAGCCATGTGTTTGGTTGTTTTAAAGGTGACATATCATGAAAATCTGACTTTTTCATGTTTAAGTTCTATAATTTGATCCCCAGTGCACCAACTCAAAAACATGAAAACCCAGATAACTTTGTTTTGGTATGCCTTTCTCTGTAAGCATGTGAAAAAACAACTGCTGATTTTGCTCCCCTCATGACGTTGTAAGGGGATCTTATTATAATATTATCGCCCCTTAATCTACACATTTACACCCATGGTGCCGCCATTTTGTTTCCTCAAGTGACAACGGTGTACCAGTTCTGACGCCATGGCAAACATTTGAGCAAAGTGGCTAACTGTTCTGTTTTTGGCCGCACAGACAAGCATAGAACACTGTTTAGAGTCGCAGCCTTAGAGGAGACAAGAGAGCAGTGGATTTATTGATTCATTTACTGTATATTATGCTGCTGCCACACAGATCTAATATAAAAATGCAAATTCTTTTCCAGCTGTTTACCTTCATAGACATAACCGTCTGTTTTTGTGCGTATTTGACAGTTTAAGCACAATAAGACATGAAAGAGAACTTAGTTTAGTACTCACATGCTGTGTGGCAGCCGCTTTCTGTGCGTTCGCTTCAGACGTGTGCACTCAGAAAACCGTATATCAGAAGTTTAAACTGATTTGGCTTTAAAAACACATGATTTCAGCATGACAGACATGATAATCAAAACTAGAAGTCGACCGATATTGGATTTTACCGATACCGATAACTAGGTTGGACCACACTGGCCAATACCGATTAATCGACCGATAGTTTTTAAAATGGATACTGAGCGGAAAATAAATAGTGCTCTACTATTTAAAAAAAAAAGTAGCCTACTGAACCATACTTTGTAAATGAATAAAAATATTATTATTAATTATATATTGATCATTACAGTTAGTTCATTGTTCATTAATGTTAACAAAAGCAACTAAACATTTTAAAATATATCAGTAAATGCTGAAATTAACACACTCTAGCAAGGAACAATACTTCTATTCTACAGCTTTTATCAATCTTAATGTTACCAGTGGACTCATATTGTAAAGTGTTACCATTACATCAACAATCAAACTAAAGATGGCCATCTTTAAATATCTACACAAAGGCCAAAGTACTGAAATTGCATACATATGGATATGGTGTACTTTCACAATTTAACTGCTTCTATTCTAGAACATCTGTGGTTATCTAATCAAAATATAAAAATATGTTAGTCACACAACAGGCAAAAGTGCAGAAGAACTCGCAGCTATCCGGTATCACACACACTGGACGCGTCGCGTTCAATTCAAGCAGTGGTCTACAAGACTTTATTTGATCACCAACAAGCAAAAGTATACTGTTGTCCTTTCTTCACTAATGCAGCATCTAGTCAACAAATTCATCGCTTAGTAATGACATGAAAACACACATTACAGTATACTGTACACACCGTTTCGTTGTCGATGTTTTAAATCCACCTTTGAAGTGTCCCGCTCTGTGCAGCGCGCAGTGTCATGTGTCTAAACAAACAGCACGTGCTGTCAGTGATTTACGCCACTAGAGGCCACTCCCCTGCTGTATAACAAAGACTATAGGGACTTTGCTGTATAATGACAACATTCTTAGCCGCTCCAGCAACGGACCCAACCCGGAAAAAAATATCGGCATGGATTTTTGCCGATAACCGATAGTTCAGCCAATCAACTATCAGTGCCGATTAATCAAAACCAAACAGATGTTTTTTTTTGTCAGAGTATCTCAGGTATGAGCTGTAAAGGCACAGCCTTATTCTAGAAAAGGGGGCGGCAGGCAGCAGCTAATATGCATTTAAAGAGACATGTAGCTTCCACTCAAAATAGGCATTTTAAAAATGATGTAATAAATTATCTGTGGGGTATTTTGAGCTTAAACTTCAGAGACACATTCTGGGGACACCTGAGACTTATATTTCATTTTGTAAAAAAGGGGAACAGGTCTTGGTTTACTCCAAGGCAGGATTACATAAGGGTCAGTACATCATATTGAGAGTTTGGATGTCTCTGCTTTATAAAACTTCTGACAGTGGTCGTTTTAACATTACAACCTCTTTGACATGTTACCACTAACTTTCCCACGCATCGCATCCCAGACTTCTCAAAAACTTCTCCTGTCATCTGTTCTTACATTTCCCTAACTCATTCTGTCCACCGATTACTGCGCCAGGCTTGAAGGATGCTGTAAGTAACAGAAGACGGCAAAAGAGACATTAATAAGAGGAAATGGAAACAAACAAAAAGGAAAAAAAAAAATCAAAGCGAAGGAGATGAGGACAGGAAGTAAGACGAAGCACTGCTGCAACTCTAATTTCCTTACCGTTATGGTGCAATTTGTCCACAAAGCATTTATTAAAGCTTGTTTGTGAACTCGCAGAGTGCATTATTTGTGAGGGGAAACTTTTGAAGACAAATCTCTGTCGCGTCACCCTCGCTTTGGCCCTCTAAAGGCTACCGTTTAGAGCAGACTCCACTCCCGTCTGCTCCTCCTCCTCCTCCACCAGGAGCTTTCAGGAGGAAATTACAGTGCCTTGGATTAATAGCCTGAGCAACCACAGGAGGTAAGTTAGGCTGCTGGAGAGAAGACTATCGATCGCTTGCAAAAATCTGTCATTTCCCAAGGTGCTCTGAGAGCCCTGCTCTGCACCGCTGAGCACCCTGGCAGTCGCAGGCCTTCTGTATTCTCTCTCAAGGGGAAGGAGGCTCCCCTCTCTCTTGCATCATCCATCACAGGAATGGTGGGAGTCGCACACTCGTTTATCAAGCACACTTTTATCTGGCTCTTTTTCCGCCTCTCTGATGGGGAAGAACATCACAGGCCACACACACATGAACACTAGAACTGGGCGGTATGATGGTATATGCTGTAAAAATGTGTCAGCTGGCAGAGATTCTGCTATATCGTCAACACTGCCGCGCAATTTAAACAATCTGAAAGGATACAAAAAAAAGGGGCCTCTAGTGTTCACAGCTTCACTGATTACAATAGGAGCGATTTGGTTTTAGTTTCCAGTGCAGTGTTTCTGGGTAGTTATGACTGCTGATATCAATAACAAAATATTTGAGAGAAGACGTCCTTTCAGTCAATGGCACGGCGGAGGGGAACGGTCCGCCACTGGAATGCTGCTTTGCCTGTTCTCTCAAAGCCTCATGTCAGAACTGTTTGACAACTATAGTTGTATGTAACTGTACACCTTAATGGTTTAAATGAATGAATAAGGTTTGAGGGAGAGTGCACACATGAAACGTAAAACCAAACAACACTCCCTTAATCTGTCCTGATTTTCTTCCAGCTTCACAGTCCAGCAGCTAATATGCGGATACCGTGGGAATAATAAAATACTACTTATGTATCTGATCTGTTCTGATCCAGGCTGACTGCATCTCACGATCCGTGCCTCAAAACCTCAAAACAAAGGAAAAAAAAAATAAAAAAGAAAATGAATAGAAAAAAAGTAGGCTTTTTGTATTGTAGCAATATTTTCATGACAGTTGATCACATTTACGCCCACAGTCCTGTCAAGAAAAAGACTAGAAAAGTCATGTAAATTAAAATCTTAAAGCGATAGTTCACCCAGAAATTAAAATTCTGTCATTAATTATGACCCTCATATCGTTCCAGTCCTGTAAGACCTTTGCTCATCTCCAGAACACAAATTAAGATATTTTTGATGAAATCCGAAAACTTTCTGACTTTACATAGACAGCAACGCAACTGACACGTTCAAGACCCAGAAAGGTAGTAAGGTCACCGTTAAAATAGTCCATGTGACATCAGTGATTCAACCCTAATTTTATAAGGCTGAAGACTGAGCCAAAGACTGACACTGAAGAGAAAAAACTGCTGAATAAAAATGTTATTTTTGTTTTCTCTGTTTTGTTTGTTTTTTTTTTTTAATGTAACAATATCAAAATCTTACAATACGATTTTGTACATTTTGTACATTTTAAAGTAAAGTAAATTATTCTATTTAATGCACTTTGAGAGTTCAAAATTAGGAGCTTCAACTCATGTTCTTAAAAAGTCAGTGAATTGACTTGTACCTTAAATTTAAAGGGGACTCAACCCTCTATTTATTTGTGGTATACTGTCTCAGTCTAAATTACATTCATACTGGTGTTTTAGGAAGCCAGACAAATTAGAATATAATAGCCATATATTAATGATAAAATGATGATGATAAAACAACTGCACTGTAAAATAAATGAAAGTTAATATTTCATAGATATATTATTGCTGCTTTACACTACGGTAGGGAAATTACAATACTTCTTTCCTGATTTCTACACTTAAAAGATATTTTGAATTTGGACTGCATTTAAACCGCTGAGCAATTCACACTGCACTTTTAAGCTTTTATTTTGACACAAAACTCCTGCTTCATTGAAAACAGGCTTACAAAAACAGGTCTCGATACAAATCTAGTGAAATGCTGTAATCAGTGTGAAAATAAAGCAAACTGGTGGCCGTTGCGTTCCCAAATGCGCGCTACACTCACAGCACATGCAATAAATGAGTTCCCAGCATTGATTGTGAAGGGAGCCATTAAAACACCGGATCACGAGCTGATCACCTGAAGTGCGCGCTTCGCTTTGAAACGTGCAGCGAAAACAGACTTGATGAAGGGATTAAGCCATATTGCACTTTTGGTTTTAGTTCATTTGACAGATACTGTGCCAAAGCATAATGGCCCAAAACACAACAATAAAGAAAATCTATGTTAGAATAAGATGTTTAAATATATTTTTAAAACTACACTTTTTGCCTGGAAGACATTGTTTCATGATCGAGATATCATGATATTGATAATATTGGTACATCCCTACTTTGTGGACAAAAAGTATTCTCATAACTTCTCAAAATTACAGTTGAACCACTGATGTCACATGGACTATTTTATTGATGTCCTTACTACCTTTCTGGGCCTTTGAATGTGTCAGTTATGTTGCTGTCTATGCATGGTCAGAAAGCTCTCAGATTTAGTCAAAAATACCATAATTTGTGTTCTGAAGATGAACAAAGGTCTTATGGGTTTGGAACGATATGATGGTAATTAATTAATGACAGAATTTTCATTTTTGGGTGAACTATACCTTTAAATGATGGCCATTTTTCTTAATGACACTGAATATTTTATAGGGTGGAAACTGAGAGAAAAATATTTTCAAAAATACTTAACTCGCATCTAGTAAATCAAGAAAAACAAATGGGGCCTTTGACTACTGCTGTGAACAAAGAGGGGCCCTGGAGTCAAAAAGGCTGAGAACCACAACTCTAACCTCAAGTATGAACAATAATATGAATGCTTTTCTTTCAGAATGCACCACTACTAATAACAATAATTAAAAAGCCATTCAAATTCAACATTCACATAAAAAATGGTCATCCACAACTCCCACAAGACATGTAGCAAGTACTAAAAAGCAAGCTATAAGTGGCCTGGATCCAAACGGCTGAATTGCGTCTCAGCAGAAACTTGTTGGACTAACAGCACTGGGACTGAATGGAAACACTGTTAGTCAACTATTAGGAGAGTCATAAATACTTCAGTCCTCTGTGAGGCTGACGCAAAAGGACGTCAGGAAACATTACATGACTCAGCCTAAAGCTACAAGATATGCGCTTTGACTGTGCAAAAAAATATGCATGGGGGACGGATGTGTGAGCTGATGCACATATGGATGTACGCGCTCATGCAAAGAAACTATGTGACTATGACTCAAGACAATGGGCCAGGAACTAAAATGTCACTTTCCATGAATAATCTTACAGTCTCTTACCAAATGTAACACCTCATCCTAACAAATTTGATAATGCAATAAGCATGCTTTGCTGATAAGGCATTTGTCCTAGGAAATGCAGGCCGCAAATCCAAAAATCACTTCTAATCACTGTTCATGCTATTTTTGACCATATGTAACACCTCAGTTTGCTTCACCCAGCAGAAGGTCGGCAAAGTTTACCTCACCCTGTGCCCCAGGGTTGCAGGGGTCACCTTCCTAGAGGCTGCCCTCTCGCTGACCTCTCAGCCTGGGTGGCTGTGCAGGGTCAGCGCTGAATGAGTCACAGAGAGCTGGGGGTGGGGAGACGGTCACATGTGCAGACTAGACACAGAAGGTGAGCCTGCGAGCTGGTTATAGTATGCGGGACGGGCGCTGAAACCCAACTCTGACCTTTCCTACACCACAGAGAGCAGTTCCATCAATCACTGTGACTGTATACAAGCTGCTCAATCAAACTGAACCGATGCCAGCGATCCACATCGAATCCTCATTCACAGAGTGTGTTTCTGAATCTTAATAAAAACAGCCACAGCTGACCTGTTTGTAAAGGTCAAACTCTGGACAAGAACAAAAGAACACTAGGGCTTTGTTTTGGAATAGCAGCGTAGTACATGCCGCACAGTAAATACTGCCAACAATGAGTAAAATTAATATGTGAAATCTAGATTATGCCACAATAAACAGTAGCACTTTTACTAGTCTTTTCAAATGAGTCATGAACGTGAATTAGGGTTGGTATTAGTCATAGGGTCAGAGATTCTGAAGGTCATTATGAGGGTAATGTGCCATTCAGTACTGAATAGGCAATATTAAATTAAATTCCCCAATTTTTAATTCATTTGAATCAGGTAGAATACAGGATGCACAACAGCAATTTAAATTTACAGAGGTAGAATAAAAAATTGAATTAAAGGATTAGTTCACTTCCAGATTAAAAATGTCCTGATAATTTACTCACCCCAATGTCATGTCTTTCTTTCTTTAGTCAAAAAGAAATTAAGGTTTTAGAGGAAAATATTCCAAGATTTTTCTCCATATAGTTGACTTCAATGGGGATCAACAGGTTGAATGTCCAAATTGCTGTTTCATTGCAGCTTCAAAGGGCTCTACACGATCCCAGCCGAGAAATAGGAGTCTTATCTAGCGAAACGATCTGTCATTTTCTATATATTGTATATTTTTGTGCATTTGAATCTTTTCAACAATGACTGCATGATCTTGAGATCCATCTTTTCACACGGAGGACAACTGAGGGACTCATATGCAACTACTACAGAAGGTTCAATCTCTCACTGATGCTCCTCAAGGAAAAATGATGCATTAAGAGCCGGGGGTGAAAACTTTTAAAAACAATGAAGATGTTTACATTTTTCTTATTTTGCTTAAATATCATGTTATTTTCATTTAGTACTGCCATTCAGAAGCTACAGAAGATACATGTTTCCCAGAAGACAAAATAAGTTAAATTTACCCTGATCTTCAAATTCAAAAAGTTTTCACCCCCCAGCTCTTAATGCATCGCATTTCCTTCTGAAGCATCAGTGAGGGTTTGAACCTTCTGTAACAGTTGCATATGAGTCCCTCAGTTGTCCTCAGTGTGAAAAGATGGATCTCAAAATCATACAGTCATTGTTGGAAAGGGTTGAAATACACAAGAATGCTGAAAAAACAAAGAATTTGTGGGACCTGAAGGATTTTTCTGAAGAACAGTGGGCAGTTTACTAAACAAAATCACTAAACAAAAAAACAGAGCTGTGGATCAATCAGGTAACAACACAGTATTAAGAATCAAGCATATGTAAACTTAAACAGGGTCATTTTTATCAACTATTATTTTCACTTGTGGACTATATGTAAACATCTTTTATGTGAAATATCTTATACCAAATAAAAAGATAACATGCATTTTGTATGATCCCTCTTATTTTGGTAAAATAATTAACATTTTGCAGATTCTGTAAACTTTTGACTTCAGCTGTAATATATATTTTCAATGTAATTTAAAAAACATGTATGGGTCAGACTGGAACAATGCTTCTTTTTCTAGAATGCCATTTCCTGATGAATTTAGAAATGGAATTCATGTCATTTAATACATTTCCTAAATTTTACTTCAAACTACAATTCCTGTGGGGTGTGGCCAGTGTAATTAAAATTCATATTCATTATGCATTCAGAAAATCTGCAAAAAACTAGATATTGGCCACCCGTCCAAAACTTCTTCCATACTGTCAAGGTGTTTATTTCTTGCCTCCATCACCTTGTGCTTCCTAAACCGAACTGAATTAAAATTGATTCGGATATTAGCTAGATTGAGTGAAAATTGCCTCTGGGCTTTCATCACCTCTGCAAACAGAACAGTTGTTCCTAACAATGAGGCAAACACCAAGGACAGACATAAAGAAAGAACTTCATGCATAACCTGGCCTTTCTTTCGAACAGCAGAAACCACAGAGGAAGTCGTCAATTGTTTGTCGAGTCAGACGTGCAGTCCAACAAGTATGCATGCAACCACACTTAAAAAAACATAACCTAGCAGTACAGTATTCGCAAATCTAGACATGTCGCCCTGCTCTTTCTCTCCCTCTTATATATAGTTTCGCTCTGAGCAATGTTCTTGTCCTGTGTGATTCAGTCTAATGAAGGGGCTGGTCCCGTAGCCTTAGTCTTGCTCACGGCTCTGAGTGGGCTACTGGGGAAAATAGTGAAAAGCGCTTCCACTAGAGATGACAAATAAGCCCAGCTCAGCCCCCCAAGCGGAGAAGAGCAGGTCTGCATGAGACACTCAGCGGACTGTCAGAGCTACAACACCTTTTTCTACACAGCCAACATGAGTCAGAGAGACCACAGCAAAGCCAGAACAAGGACATTACATTAGAGAAGACAGTTTATCTTAGAGAGAAAGTAGATGAGGCAGAAAGAAAAGATTTACAAGACGAGGCAGCAAACGGAAACAAACATGGGCACAAGAGGAAGAAGGTTTCTTCTTATGTGGTTCCTGGTCAATTAAAACTAGCAAACATGTAGTTTTTTTGCCTGCACATGTTTCTGAAACACATTCTGGAGAGAAACAGGATGTTCACTATGGAAAAATTTGAAATAGAATAATTTATTGCAATTGTCTGAATTATGAAAAAAGGCCACCACATAATAGAATGAAGCCAGACCAAATGAGAGCTTGCTAAAATAGTGCCTATCTCTATATTTGCTCATTGGTTAACATTATCCAATTACCTGCTTTTCAAAGGGAGAGCGAGTTATTACGTATGGATTGAAGACTGAAGACAAAACGCTGCTATTTGGAAAAACGCACACAATCAAACGTTCACAATAACCAAGAACAAGCGCTTAGCTCAGCTTCCATCGTATTTCCACCCTCTGTAATTTAAAGTCACTTAGTTACTTTCCACTATGCACCCAAAAACACTCAGATGAACCCATTTAGACTCCTGACAAACAGTCATGATGGATGGCGAACGTAACTAGTTCAAACTGTCTTTGATAACTAGCTATGAAACATGATCATAGGACTTCAAACGACGACTCCTCTGCATGGCAACTTCAATGTTTATGAAGCTTCTGAACTTGAAAGCACATACAGCTTTCTTTTCCAACATGTAAAGATCATCAGTCTTTGATCACGGCCTGCCACAACATGACTGATCATTTGTACCCAGAGCTATCACCTCACTACACTGAACAGTCACCGAAAAGCACCACTTCCTTGGTACGCTTGCTTAACTGACAAAAATTAACCTTATTTTAGGATTTATGATACAGAGCTACATAAAAGGCTCATTTTGAGATACAGAATGTTTAGTTTATGAAAAAAAACCCTACATTAATTCTTTTTAAAGCTATGATATAGACGTCATCATTAACAGATTAACATAACTAATACGAGGGCATGAGCTCTAATTGTTTGGGCATTAACAACAGTGCCTCAAGCATGAAGATTTACATTTGAACCTCTATCTGGTCTGTGATTTGTGCACTAAGCCGCCTTTCACAGCTGGTGGACTAAGCTCAGAATCATCAGTTTTGGATTCTCTGTGAGGAGTGCTGAGATTCCTCATAAGCCTCCGCTTGAGGCGCTTTGTGGCGTTTTTCCTATTGAACGCAGCCCCAAGCTCTCTGAGCACCTGTTGGCACGAGGCCTGATTGGCATCATCCTCTTCCCTCTGAAGCACAAGGCCCACAGCTCTCACCAGTGCAAATGAGCAAACATTAAGCCAGGCTTAGCCCGCTGCTTTAAGGTTTAAGGCCTCGGCTTTTGTATCAAGTGGTCAACAGTAATCCATTATGGTAGGGATTTCTGGCACTGTCTCAGAAAATGCTTTCCTAAGTCTGAGGGATACGGAGTCACGCAGCTCAACTAGTGAAAGCTGGCCCGTTTAAGAAGGTTTCCAGTTGCCAGCACCACATCTCGCCAGTCTTGCACATTCTGTTCTCGCTCGCTTTTAGTTCATGAGCTGGAATTTTAACAGAAATTGGAAAAAATTTACAGTAAGTTGAACTTGAATGATGAGATTTACTGAATTGTAATTCAAAGAAATTCAACAAGATTTTATTCTGAAAATGTAATTTCCTTCAATCTTGGTTAGTTAATTTATTAAAGGCTCAGTTATTTAAAAAAAAATCATGTCACTGCAAACCTGTATGCTTTTCTTTCTTCTGCAGAACACAAAAGAAAATATTTTGAAAAACCTCATTGGCTTCCACTATTTGGACAAAAGAAAAAACTTTTTAAAATATTTTCTGAAAGAAAGAAAGTCGTACGGGTTTGAAATGACATACGTGTGACATAAACAGATCAGTTTGGCCTATTTTGAACTATCTGGCCTATAAAGATTCAGTCAAGTCTTTGTGAACACTTTACCAAGTTCACAAAACATTCTTGCCATTTTTTCCTTTTTTCTAACTTGAGATAATTTTGCATTGCCAAGAACATTCTTATCCTTTTTCCTAAAAGGATAGTTTATCCAAAATTAAAAATTACACCATGATTTACATCCTCAAACCATCCTAGATGTATATGACTTTCTTCTTTCAGGTGAATACAACTGGAGATACATTTAAAATGTCCTGGCTCCTCCAAGCTTTATAATGGCAGTGAATAGGTGCTAAGATTTTAAAGTCCAATAAAGTGCCATCATAAAAAGTGCTCCACACGGCTCCAGGGAGTTAATAAAAGACTTCTGAAGCAAATCGATTCATTTGTGTAAAAAAAATATCAATATTTAAAACTTTATAAACAGTAATCTCTAGCTTCCGGTAACTGTCAAACGCATGTTGAAGAGAAAATGGCGTTCCAGGGGATGTCAAATGGGCAAATGTGGTGACAAACACGGAAGCTCATTTGAGAGAACAAAACAATGGTCACAAAGTACAAAATGAGGATTTGTAAAAAAAAAAAAAAAAAATGTTGGAAGACACTAGTTTTCCTTTGCTGTAAACAAAACTTGGTTGTCACGAGAATAGCATATTCTCACCAGAGCTTGCGCTACGCCAACGTCCTTTGTCATCCACTGGAACGCCACTCTCTCATGAACACATGACAGGTTGCCGGCACAGGAGATTACAGTTTAAAAGTTTTAAATATATACATATGTTTCTTACACACATCGATTTGCTTCAGAAGGCCTTAATTAACCCCCCGGAGCTGTGTGGAGCACTTTTTATGATGGATGGGTGCACTTTGTTGGACTTCAAAATCTCAACAGCCATTCACTGCCATTATAAAGCTTGTAAGAGCCGGGACATTTTTTAATATGACTCAGATTGTATTCATTTGAAAGTAACGCATATACACATAGGATGGCTTGAAGGCAAATAAATCATGAAGTAATTCTCATTTTAGGGGGAACTATCCCTTTAAGATTATTGTAAAGACAAAACTTAATTCCTACAATGAATGTGTTAAAAATATCTTAAAGTTAGCATAACTTCAACTCAAATATTATCCCATGGATATATATATACCGGTTCACATTTACAACTCTGCGTGTTTGCTGCGTAAAACCATCAATCGATTTTCAGATTGGTCTGAATGAAAATGCAAATTCATTCATTGTCACTAGCAGATGCTTTTGAAGGGTCAAAAATAGTGGTTTCCTCTATAGCGGCTGTACACAAAACAGCACTGCACTCACAAACGATGCTTTATCAGGCATTACAAGCATGATGAAATGGAAATTAAATAGAAATTTTCCTGAAGACAGTTGGTTTTCATCAGAAATGCACTAATATAAACACTAGTGCCACATTTTGATTGTGAAACATGCAGTGCTCATGTTTATTCAACAAAGCCTGTTAAAAAATTTATTTGGGGTGGTGAGTTTTGATATTGTGGCGGGCCACCACAAATAAATCAATGTATGGGAAACACTAATAAACCTCACAGTGACTAGTCCTAAACTCACATCAAGCTCTTCTTACTTTTCATGCAACACCAAAGCCACTCTTTAAATATATATTTCTAAACTTCTAAAGAAGGGCATTTGGGAACATTAATACAAGTTTCTTAGAATTTCTTTTAAGAAAAGTCTTTACTTCTTTCTTAAAGGGGTCATCGGATGCTCATTTTCCACAAGTTGATATGATTCTTTAGGGTCTTAATGAAAAGTCTATAACATACTTTGATTAAAAATTCTCAGTGGTAGTGTAAAACAACACTGTTTTTAGCTTCTCAAAATCAGCTCTTTTCACAGCAATCTGTTTTGTTGCATGTTGCTTTAAATGCTTATGATCTCTGCTCACCCCGCCCCTCTCTTCTGTGGGGTGACGAGCCGTCCTGTTTACTTTAGCCGCATTTAGCTGCATTTAACTTGCTAACTAGCATGTTATTAGGAAAGATTTTGCTCGATTTGCAAAGATGCATAAAAAACCTCTTATACTTACTTCTTCCACAAGTGAAGCTGGATCACAAACGGTTCGTACGCACAGACGCATTTATGTAGATCGGGGGGCACATTGCCTTAAAAAACAAAAGTAATCCTTTGCATCTTCAGCAGCTCAGATGTCAGGAGTAAATGACGACTGCCATGTTTATTATTACATCCAACAAAACACCTCAATCGCTTAGGAGACATTCTTGTCTTCCCCTGCTCCGGCGGTGAAACAATGGCGGTTGAACTGTTCACAGCTCACTCAGGGCAGGTCTAAGGTAAGATGGCCGTGTCAATCAACTATCGTAGGAGCGGCCTTGGTCTGTGTGACGTCACACAGCCAAGAAGCTGAGAATGGCTTGATTTCAAACAACATGTAAAAGTGAATTTTGCATCCGATGACCCCTTTAAGAAGATTTTCATGAATCCAGCCTCTGACGTGTATCAGAGAACAACATCAAATTTCACGCATCTTCTTTAGTCAAAACAAACAAACTACCACCTTTCCGTCAACAGGAAACCGTCGTTAATGAGGAGGGTAAAGCTTTGTAGGCAGAGTGTTTAAAGAGGCATACAAATGAGGCAGCGCTGCAATTAGAGAGAATCCACAATGGATGCGGCCACTCTCGGCTAAGGATTTCTTAATGAATGCTCAAGGTGCTGCTTGTGAGACAGATTGCTCGACATGTGGCCTCCTCGCATACGAAGTGGTCTGGGACTCGGGCCCCCAATGCCTTTACATAACCGCCCCTTTCACTCAGGGAAGCGTGGGAGAACTACAGCTTTGTGTGGGCGACGGGACCATGGGGCGTACGTGTAAAAAGCAGGTCTGTGTAGGAAGAACGATTGCTCGTTCATTCCGCTTGTGTAAATATGCTGAAACCCACCATGCTCAGAAATACCCTTCCGCGAACCCAAACCGAAAACGGCCCCACCCTGGCTATCCTTCACTTCTCTCAGCCACATGCACACTGGAACGGAATGTATTTTGGGCTAATCTCTTCGCTGATTGCTAATAGTAAGGTATATGCATGGAACAACCCAGTTTTGGACATAATGACAGCAGCAAGGTCAGCGCAAAAGGCGGTTTTCCAGGCCTGTTATTTGGGAGGCATCGACCAACAGTGCACTAAAATGTCTAGGCGGTTGTCTGTGGAATAAGAACATCAAACAGACTGCCAGAAGTTGACTGGCATAGCCCGTCTACACATCCCAGTGCCATGCTAACACCCCTAACTTTGCAAATGTGGAGTTTGGCTCGATCCGTTTATACACACATGGGACTTGATGGATGGCTTCTTTGCCAGTACGGCTCATTCGCACACACACACAAACAGAGTATCAATACACCATCTGTAATAGAAAACCCGAGAAGCACCAAAGCATTAATTGGCATACCATTCCATCCCGATTTCAAAGGCTCTGGCCAACGGCACAAGTCAGCAGGTCTCAATTTGATTTTTTGGTAACCCACAATGAAAGGGCACTTTTGTCTGAATGCAACGATCAAACTGCATTAGTTAGCAAATGAAAAAAATATATGGCAGCTGATAACATCAGTCCGGCCCTTTACTTTAATAGTTACTAATCTGGAGGAAACCAGCATGTGGGAAACTACAGTACCTTGTAAAATCTAATTACACAACAATGGCAGTCATTGTGTTGATTGCATAAAGCATGCTTCTATACAAATCATACAAACAAACCATTTCCTAATTATCCCCCATTAGGAGCTACTTTATAAAACCGTGCATTGATACAAAACAAGCAAACAAACGGTAAAAAAGAAGCCATATTATAATTAGAAGCTGTTGTAGTTATGCAAAAGAGAACAGAGGGTACATCCAAATTTCTCTGCTCCTCTGTGACAAGTCACTGTAGGCCTATATCTAAAAATATTTAATGACAATTATAGACTAGATGTGCGAGGAGGGAACCAATTTAGACAAACATTGGCAGCGTGTGCTCTACATCATTTGACGCAGAGCGGATGTCGATAAGAGAAAAATCAATGGCTAGAATAGTGATGCAACAGTCCTGTTAAGCATCGTGGTGCCCTTTCACGGGCAGCCGACCACTGCAACTGCATTCAATGCCAGCAGACGCTCAGAACACTTCCCTTCTGTTCATGACTCAGTACTTTCGCTGTTCGCTCTGCTCTGCTGCAACTGCAAAACAAAACAAGCTGTTTGAATATTCACACACTTTTCAGTCCGACTGAGAGTTCTGAGGTTTGTTGTTTGTCTGAAACAAAGCCATCTTTCCTTTTTCTTTTTTTTTTGGGTTCGTTTTCTTTACTTCTAACCATGATATATCTGCAAACATGCTCTGAATAAGTACCAACAACCTCTTTTCTCCATCTCCCTTAACAGATCTCATTTACATCCATCCATCACGGCGCAATTCCATCAGTGGATATCCAATTCTGATATTAACCCATGGCTGTTGTCCATGCATTAATGTGCCCTCAGATTGGAAACCAAATAATATTATCCACATCTGACGTCCCAGATCTGCATTTAATCCAAGCTCAGTCTGGCATTTGCTTAATTTATCCCTTTCAGGTCTCAGCAGTTTAATTCTCAGTATTCCCTCAAGAAGCCAAATACCTCTTGGCAGGCCATCCTTTTAAGTAAGAATAAAGTGATCTACCTGGTTTAAAAAAAAAAAAAAAAAGTTGAAAAAGCCTTGTATGCTTAAAGGGTAATTATGGAAGCCCATTTATGTCAATGAATAGGTAATTGCGACTAGGTGATTGTGTATCACGCAATTCTGACTTTTTTCTCACAATTGTGTGTCATAAACTTGTAATCTGCGAGTTATAAAGTCAGAATTGTGAGACATAAACTCACAATTCTGAGAAATTAAGTTGGAATTGCGGAATATAAACTCACAATTCAGACTTGTTTCCTAAGAATTGCGAGTTTATATTGTGCAATTGCAAGAAAAAAAGTCAGAATTGTGAGATACAAACTCGAGGAAAGTTTTTATCTTGAAATTCTGACTTTATTTCTGGCAAATGTGAGTTTATATCACGCAATTCTGAGGAAAAAAGTCAGAACTGTAAGTTTATTTCTCGCAATTCTGACTTCACGACTCGCAATTATGATTTTCTATCAGAAGTCTGAGCAAAAAAAGTCTGAATTTCGAATTTTTAATTACGCAGTTCTCAGGAAAAAGTCAGAATTGTAAGTTTATTTCTCGCAATTCTGTCTTTATGCCTCACAATTGTGATTTCATGTCAATTCTGACATGAATAGCGAGTTTGTATCATTTAATTCTGAGAAAAAAAGTCAGAATTCTTTGTTTATATCTCATAATTCTGACTTTATAACTCACAATTGGGAGTTTATATCACGCAATTCTGAGGAAAAAACTGTAAAAACTGTAAGTTTATTTCTCGCAATTCTCACTTTATGACTCGCAACTGTGATTTTGTCACAATTCTGAGCAAAACAAATCTGAATTGTGAGATAACTCGCAATATCCAGTGGCTAAAAAGGGCTTTCATAGGTAATATTGTGAACTATTACTACATTTTAAAATAACTGTTTTCTATTTTAATATATTTTCAAATGTAATGTATTGCTGTGATGCAAAGCTGAATTTTCAGCATCATTACGCCAATCTTCATTGTCATATAATTCTTCAGAAATCATTCTAATATGCTTATGTGGTGCTCAAGAAACAGTTCTAATTATTATCTGTTCACAACAGTTGTACTGCTTAATTTTTTTGCAGAAACCATGATACTTTTTTTCCAGGATTCTTTGTAAATCAGGATGAATGTAAAGTTAAGTTTAAAGAAATAAAAATCTTTCATAATATTATACATGTTGCTATTGCTATGTTTGATTAATTGAATGCATCACTGCTGAAAAAAAAAAAAAAACATTAATTTCTTAAGAATACAAAACAAAACAGCTTCAAACAGTAGTGTATTTTTCGGTTATATCCAGTCATGCATTTGAAGTGGATACAGCACAACTTTCACAAACAAAGTTCATGATGTAGTTGACCAGCAGTACCAGACCAATACCCTGTAATTTACACACTGTATTTTAACAAACTAGCCCAACCTGGTATCAAAGTACTGTTTGTTATGATTACCCTTCTGTTTACATATCTGTCCTGCCCAGCCAGAGCTGTGTAAATGTAGAAGGTAGCTGCAGGCTCCTATATAAACCTGCCCACCACTTGCCCACGCGCATCCAACCTTTCTACATTAAGCCAAGCACAACTAATCCTGATCTCTAACACCGCTGGCTTGAGACCGTGAACAGTTACATACATATGCAAATATTATTTTGCATGCTAGTATCAACCAGCTTGATCAAGAAATACCATTGTCAAACACATAATTGTGAATATTACAGCAACTTCACATAGTATAAAAAAACAAATGTTTCGTTTTTTAAAGAGCATTTATTTGAAATGTTTCAAGTATTTAATATAATTTTAATCCAAAAAATTTTTATTTAATTTGTTCATTTATTTTATAATCTTAATATATCCATCCATCAGGTATTGGCTATAACATGAAAACAATTACCGCCTCTTCAGACACTCTTATCTTCAGAACTGTTTACACAGAGGTCTTCAATTTGACTGTGCAGAAGAAAAATGAGAGGAATGGCTGTGCGAAAACGCTGAGATGTAGGGAACCGCGGTATCTTTAAGCTCTTAATTTGAAACAATGATGGGACATGGAGTGGAGAACCCCACTTCAAAGACTCAATGCGCCAATGTGCCTATTAAAACTTGAAAAGAATCTCATAAAAGGAGGGAAAGGCCTCACAAAATTTAGAAGAAGAGATTAGAACAACTCTTCACATGACACAGTCAGAGGGACTGCCAGAGTAAAAAAAAGCCATATTTACTTCTCACAGTAAGCGAGAGAGAGAGAGAGAGAGAGAGAGAGAGAGAGAGCTCTGAATGCAGAGGTGACGAATGACTGTGAAGAATTCAAGCAGAAAATGGATTCTCAGATTGGGGCTGAGCCTAACCCTTTGGCCCTCATATCAGGCTTTTCCTGAGCTCTTCTGACAGCTCTTCCACATGCTGCCAGTCTACTTCCACCCTAACACAGGCCAGCGTCATGTCAGCATCACATCAGCAGAGTTATCGCTATGTGAGTGCGTGTGTGTGATGCTTTCTACCATTGATCCTGTTACACCTGAACTTCTCTGTCTCTGTCTCTCGCTACAAGTTGTAGACACAGATGCAGGATTCCCTGCCTGCCTGGGAGCTGTTATGAAGTATTGATTTCCTTTACAGTATGTGGCTGTGGTCAGGGCTATGTGCTGAATGTGGTTGCATTGTACATCGCTGTGCTTGTGGGAGAAAGGGAAAAAAAAGAACAGTGGGGTTTATGGATGGGTCTGACAGTGTGACTACAGATGCAATCCCACAATGCACTTTCCTGCTGGCGTGAGGGATTTGTCACTGCGAACAAAGTATTAAAAAGCAGCAAGGTGGACATGTGCCATGGCAGTGCAACGGTATGGTTGGATGGCATATAACAAAAATATGTTTATGGCTTAGTAACATCAGGTCATTTCTACTGGGGAAATGATATTACAGAACAGTGGCGGAAATAGAACTTTGTAATCACATCCTTGTCCGAACTGAGGTTGGCAGCAAGCAAGCTTAAGGCATGTAGCATGAATTTGTTGCAAGGAAGAAGACACAAACAATTAAAAATAAAAATATGAATTATTCACAAAATACATGTAGATTTATTTTTTATTTCTTACTGCTAAAATGCATTTTGCCAATTTTTAAGAAAATAAAAGACAAATTCAATTAAAAAAATGCATTTTGCTCACTAGTTCTACGGGACTATTTTATATTCTTTATATAAATAAATTAAAATTGAACTGAATTGAAAATGTCTATATATTAAAAAACAATGCTGTTTCGTAAAAAAATGCTATAAACATACTTCCTAAAATTATTCATAGAATGACATGCAGATCTGCATTTTTATTTCTTACTGTTCACTAAAATTCATTTAGCATTTTAAGAGACGATTAGATGACTATTTATTAGCTGTATAGAACTATTTTGCTACAAAACATTCGTAGTATTGTAGAAAAAAATGCTATTTTGTAAAAAAATATATATATATATATATATATTATTCACAAAATTAAATGTAGATTTGCATTTTCATTTCTTACTGTTAAATGTATTTTGCAAATCTGAGAGAAAATGACAAGACAAATATAATTACAAAATATTTTGCTTGATAGTTCTACTGGACTACTGTATTTGAACAAAATTAATGAACAAATTATATACATGTGTATATATATATATATATATATATATGCTATAAAAATGATATAAATGTACTTCCTATAACAAACAAAACATGCTACAAAACTTTTGTAATATTGTAAAAAAAAAAAATAAATAAATAAAATAAAAATTGTAAAAAAATAAATTAATTTTATATATATCTATATACCCGCTTCCTATAAATATTTTCAGTTATTCCAAAAATTACATATTGTTAAAATGAATTGTGCAAATTTGAGAGAAAATGAAGACTTAATAGAAAAATAGAAAAGAATGCTGTTTTGTAAATGGTATAAAAAATGCTATAAACATACTTCATAAAAAAAACACAACATGCTACAAAACCTTTGTAATATTGCAAGAAAGTAAATAAAATTATATATATATATATATATAATACACACACAAATCCACTTCCTAAAATACTTAAAATTATTCAATAAAACTAAATGTAGGTTTGCATTTTTATTTCTTATTGTTAAAATGAATTTTTGCATTTTGTTCATTATCTGAACGCCACTATTTTATGTGCCATAAATAATCCGGATAAATGAATCCAGGCATTTTATGAATTCATTTGAACTGAAACTGACTTGTATTATTCTACAAAAAAATGCTGTTTTGAAAAATAAAACATGTTACAACCCCACTTGCATGATATCATCATCAAACATGCATTAAAATGTCTGAAAACCCCTGCACTGTTATATAAGATTGGTTAAATTGCACAGAAGTAACTCTAATTGCTTTTAGCAAAGTGGTAAAAAGTGTGCAACAAGGGTTTCGACGCTACTTGATGAGAGTGAAGCCCAAAGGGCAAAACAGAGGACCTGTAAAAGAGAAGTAGCCTCTCTCTCTCTCTTGGGCGGCAGAGCCTTGAAGTGGTGCAGCTGGAAAAAGTGTGTGACCGCATCACCAGATGATCTCTAGGGCTGTGGCCTTTTCTCTTGGCCAGAATCAGCATCCATTCAGACCCTATGGGATCAGTTAGCCAGTGCAGTGCTATTCATCAGACGACTAAATCCTTCCCATTACAGAGTGAGAGAGAGAAAACGGATGAGCGATATAGGCAGAGACAGAATTAGAATGTGAGAGAGAGAGAGAGAGAGAGAGAGAGAGAGAAAGCACACCAGGGGGAAAAGAATGATTAGGGAACTTTGAGGCAGCCATAGACTTTAATTACACTAACTACGCTGGTTTGGAGGGGAAGTGTTTTAATACCTCCATAAACTGCCCTAAAATGTTTCGCAGGCTATTCTGACACAGTCAGGCATCAGACTGCGGGCACAGTGGCAGGCTGGCGCAATCCTTCCACGTCGCCTCGGCGTTGAAGAGCAATAACAGCGGGCTGAGGTAGATTAGCAGCAAGACTTACACACTGGCCGACGTCCTTTTATGAGCGGCGCTGCCTTAATGTCATGGAGGCTGTAACCAACACTTACACTAAATCAACCTAAATAGAAACTTAAATGGCAAAGTGACTGAAAACTAATGTCAGAGAAAAAGGACGCAAAGATATGCAAATAACAGCTCTCAGGATAATTACGGTCATTTATTTGCCCCCTCCTATTGGCTCAAGGGTGGATTACAGAAGCATAGCTCGACTCTCAGAGCCAGTGCTTTGGCAGCCTTTCAGTCACCATTACTCAGTGGCGTGTCTCAATTGGATCTTTTCAGCGAGCTCAAGATCATCTGGGAGGCTCTTGCACTCACTCAAAGGCATCAGTGTACATGCGGATCAGCATGTGCATCATGTTCTTGGTGGTGCTTGTGCAATTACTAGGCCTGTGCGGTATGCTGTATGAAATCTCCACAACACAATGGACAAAAGTACTATTCTCCAAACCACCACATTTGATGTTTCCGTAGCTTAAACAGTACAGCTTAATGCTGACAATGTCAAGGTCTTGGGTTATATTCCCAAGGATAATGTAATGTAAGCAGTGTTGTTATTGTTAACTAAAACAGTGACAAAAATAATTAAAAACAATTTTTATTCTTTAAAAAAAAAGCTGAAATAACCATAAATATAAACTTTAAATATAAGATGAACAGCAAAACACAAGTTCAAGTACTAAAATTACAAAAACTGCAACTGCAAAACAAATAAGGGTAAGTAGAAATATTGTAAATAATAATAAATTAAAATAACCGCAACAAAAAACTAAAAAACATAAAACTACTGACATTAAAACACGATGAATCAAAATAAATTGTACAATAGCACATACATAGCATGCTCGCTAAAACTGCTTGCAAAATGAATGAATATAAATGAAAACGTACTGAATTTTTTTATGGACGTTCTTTTCAGACACTGAATAAAAAACATATTACGACTTTTTATATATATAAACTCATAATTGCACAAAATAAAGTCAGAATTGTGAGACAAAAACTCGCAATTCCAAATTTTTTCTTGCAAATGCGAGTTCATATCTCACAATTCTGACTTAACAACTCACAATTGTGTGTTATGAAGTGAAAATTGTGAGATATAAAGTTGCAATTCTGAAAAAAAGGTCACAATTGCGATATGCAATTCTTAGAAAAAAGTCAGAATTGTGAATTTATATCTTGCAATTCTGACATTATAACTCTCAACTGATTTTATATCACGCAATTCTGACTTTATTTCTCAGAATTGTGTTTATATCTCACAATTATGACTTTAGAATTTGCAATTTGCATTTGCGAGTTTACTTTTGAGTCAGACTACTGAGTCAGAATTGTGAGATAAAAAGTCACAATTACGCTTTTTGTAATATTTTATTTAGTAGTGGAATTGGGCTTCCATAAGAATATGTTCTAAACAAAATTAAACAAAAACAAAATTAAACAAAACTAAAGGAGAAGTTCACTTCCAAAACAAAAATTTAGAGATAATTTACTCACCCCCTTGTCATCCAATATGTTCATGTCTTTCTTTCTTCAGTCATAAAGAAATTATGTTTTTTCAACCTACCCTAACTGTATTGACCCGGATACAGAGTTCACGCAGAGCTAGACAAGCATTTGAGATCAAAAATTGAATAAATTGTATATATATATATATATATATATATATATATATATATTTTTTTTTTTTTTTTTTTTTTTTTTAAATAATCAGTCATTTCACTAGATAAGACCCATGGTTTAGAGCCCTTTGAAGCTGCATTGAAACTGCATTTTTTTGAAGTTCAAACTCACGGGCACCATTTAAGTCCACATTATGGAGAGAAATCCTAAAATGTTTTCCTCAAAAAACATAATTTCTTTATGACAGAAGTAAGAAAGACATGAACATCTTGGGTGACAACAGGGTGAGTAAATTATCTGTAAATTTTAGTTCTGGAAGTGAACTTCTCCTTTAAACCATTTTTATTTAATGGATGAAAAAACTTGCAAAACACTAATGGAGGGACCAGAGCCAGATCTCAGTATAGACTCTTTGCACAGTAGTCTACTAGACTACTCGGCGAACAAAAGTAAAAATCTAGCTTAAAATTGTAATTGACCATAAACCGACACCTCTCGGTTCAGGGGCACAATCCATCCGCTCTCAACTATGAAGAAGAGGAGGGCACAAGCAAAGTCAGAATAAGCCAATTCCCTCTGTTCATTAGTATTCTTTTCATTCAGCTATTCAACCTTTTCAGGTTGTGAATTTGGCCTTAAATGGATACCCCATTTCTCTTCTCTGGAGTTTCTAAAAGGGCACCCCAAAGTGAAAAAGTCGAACTGAGAGCCGTGCTTCAGTGGCTGGTCCGTCCCTGTACACCAGACACTTGACATTAAGCGGTCCTTTCTCCACAGCTTAAAACGAAGAAGCGCAGACCGTGTGGGAGGGTGATTCATAATCAGATGATTCACCTGTCCACCGAATCACACTCAAATCAAAAGACTGTCTCCCGAGAGGCGGACGCTTTACCAAGCTACCAACCACAAGTTATACGACTCGCAGCCAGACCTTTGACTAAATGACAAAAGGTTCGGTCCATGTTCTCGCTAAGAGCCGCCCACTTAGAAGGGATAAGTTGCATAAAGTAGCCAATATCAATTAATATGCTATACTGACTTGTTAAAATCAGCCGCTTTAAACGTTGTAATGAAAAATGGATATACATTCTGCAATCTGTTAACGATAATTTAAAAGTCTGGGGTTGCTAATGTTTTTTGAAAAAGTTACCAAGGCTGCATTTATTTGATCAAAAATACAGTAAAAACTGTAATATTGTGAAATATTATTACAAGTTAAAATAACCGTTTTCTATTTGAATATATTCTAAAATGTATCTAAAATTCTAAATTTATTCCTGTGAGAGCAAAGCTGAATTTTTAAAATCCATAAATTAATAGAAAGATCAAAAGAACAACATTGATTTGAAACTGAAATTGTTTGTAATATTACATTCTAAATGTCATTACAGTCATTTTTGCATACTTGCTCATCTGAGAAAGGCTGACATAAAAACATATAATTCAACTTTATTTGGAGTACTAATTTCTAAATATTAGCAAGTATTCAGCGAGTATGCAAAAAAGTATGCACAAAAATAGAATTATCCAATTACTCGATTAATCGTCAGAATAATCGTCCGATTACTCAATTTCCAAAATAATAATTAGTGACATCTTTTTTGCATACTTGCTGAATAAAAGCTTGTTGACATGCCATTTGAGAAATGCTGGCATAAAAAAAATTATAATTAAACTTTATTTGGAGTACTACTTGTACACTAGTGTTTTTCACTAGGATTTATGAGTGTCATTTACCAGTGTTGAGATAAACTTGGCGACAGCAACTCAATTAAATATCAAATAGGACCAAAACAGTTAAATTCAGATGATAACCAACATGGTACATTCTGCATATATTGTGCATCACTAACTTCAGTCCAATTAAAGCTTGCCAGACTGAGAAAGTTGCTTTCTAGGTTTGTGTGAAATATGCATCAGACAATCTGCAAACAAACTGCGAGTGGTCTGTGAACGTGCTGCTGTCTGAGGCAGAGATCGTAACACTCGTAAAAGAAACTGTAGTATCACTGGTTTATGCAGACAAAGAGTTAATAAAGACACACTAGCAACACACAAAGTATTCTCAAACCCTCCGGGATTGCTGAGGATTACGCCAGGGATTTGAGTAGACGCTGGATTAAGAGATTTTTTTTTTTAAAAAGGAGAAAATACACATAAATTGCAGTTCTCTCCTTGAACATGGAGAGCCTGCATTTAATCACTGCTGGAGACTGAGCCTGGAAGCTCGAGACGCTTCCCTGGTTGGCCTGTGACTCGAAGAGTGGGCTTGGGGACCTCCAGATCCTTGTCAGAAATCAATCGCAACCTTTGCACCCACTGCTTGTGCAAACAGTGATCAGAAATGCACAGACCAGATGTTTAGAAGGATTCACAGGGGGTTTGTCTAAAAGAGTGTGAACGGAAACCCTCTGTTCTGCCAGGACAAGTCGGGGGAGTCTAACCGTGGGTGGCAGAGGGAGTTTATTAGCATAACCTAGCCTGCAGACTAAAGGACATTCAGAGGCTCGGTGGGAATTCACACCAGCATGTGATATACTCGCATTCGCTCTCTCGCCGCTGAAAAAGAGAGAGGAAGAGTCACGTGATCGGGGCTGTGAAAGAGTCTGCGTCTTGGTCACATGCAGCCGACATGATTCACAAGCCCCAGCAGGCATTGCCTAGAATTATGCCCTTCCAGCGCACTTTAATTAGGTCTCCATTGCGGGATGCATATTGTATAATGGAATGGGTGAAATGACATCTGTGGCTGAAAAAGGTGGCGATTTGGGAGTGCTGGTTGGCTTGCACACAAAGCTATTTGTGATTATAATACAATAAGATAGCATTCTCCTCGTTTACCACGTTAAATTCACTGCCGACATCGACAAATGATTCTCCATCGGATACAGAAATGACAAGAGGATCATTAGCTTTGGCGTCGATGGAGTTTACAAAACGAAAATGAGATACGAGAGGACTCTCACAACTGAAGACGACCACAAACGAGGCCTTGAAAATTCACAGAGTGATTTAAATTCTCTGAATTTCACACTCGAGCATAAAACAACACCAGGCCTTATTCCCAGGGTGCCTCTCGCTATCTGCATAAGACAAAAACAAACAAACATGAAAACTAGTTTAAGATGCTTACCAATGGGATTTTTGTCTACTCTTGGGATTACGGATTTGAAGTATTTGTTATTGCATCTGCTAAAATCCGTGCCTGATATTAGGCCGTGTGTAATGAGGTTGTTGTAGAGTAGCGTGATTATCTGATGCCGGGTGGATTATGGGTGGCTGCTCGCTGGCGATGGATACACGGACGAGCCGGTCTGGCCCACGTTCAGCGCAGGAATGCAGTGGACGCAATATACACCGCGGACAGAAACAGACTGTGAGATCTATTCAGAGAGGAGACAGGAAGAGAGAGAGAGACGGACAGACATAACAAACTCGGAGACCTTGTGTACCGAGACCTTTCAACCTGTTTGAATAAAGCTGATCTTCTCTAGTTGAGTGTGTGTGTGTCTGTATGGCATATCGTTGAATGCCATGGGTGTGAATATAGTTGGACGTGTGGGAGTGTTTCTGAAGGGGGGTTTGGTGGTGTGGGGGAAATATAGACAGACTAAAGCCTCTTTCACAGAGATTCCGGAAAATACACGGAATTGTAATGCGCCTTGTGATTTGTCCTGGAACGGTTTGATTTTGGTTCATTCACACTGCCAGTGATTTTCCAGAATCGTGCGTTCACACGTGCATCCCGTAAAGTTGCGTGAGAGTAGGATGTGATGTGTACCGTTTCACTAAGCATATTTTTTGATCTCCCTTCAAAACACTTGGTAAAAGAGTGCGCTAACGTGTGATATTACTACGACACACCCTTCACGGACCTGCCTTTTGTTCACAAAGGGCTTGTTTCGGGACTGATTTTGGCAATGTTACTAGGTCTCCATCTTGGGATCATTCCCAGGATTAATCCTGGGAGGTGACAAAAATGCAACACAGGCAGTGGAATAGTAAAAACTTTTTTTAACTCGAGCACCGCGTTTTTATAATACCGTTTCATGCATGAGACGCTGCAAAGGACGCGAGTGCAACAGTCAAACGTGACCGTGTTTACATAGAAAAAACAATGGAAAATCAGCGCAATCGAATACAAAAAACCTGTGAAGAACTACTACTGTATGTCTGATATTTCATGTTTGCACCATGTTGACAGGCTGAAAGCTGCTGTTCATTGTTTTTACAGAAGATTTAGTTAAAGGGGTCATCGGATGCTAAGTTCACTTTTTCATGCTGTTTGAACATTAATGTGTGTTGGCAGTGTATGTACAAATCTACCCTATAATGATAAAAATCCATGTAGTGTTTTTAATTAATCTGTAAAAATAATATCCCCTTTTTCAAATCGAGCCATTCTCAGATGCCTGTCGGTGTGTCATCACACCCACAGAGGCCACTCCCACGATAGTTGATTGACATGAGCTCTTACCTCAGACCAGCTGTCACAGTCCAGTAACTTTCCTTGTTTTGATGCCGGAGCAGGGATGTAAATTAGGCAAGAATATCTCCGACTGAGCGATTGAGGTGTTGTGTTGCTGGATGTAATAATGAACATAGTGGTCGTCATTTACTCCCGACATCTGAGCCGCTGAAGATGCAGTAGATTAAGTTACATTTGTTTGTGAATGGAATGCGCCTCCCGATCTACATATATCTGTCTATGTTCGCGCGAATCATTCATGATCCCGCTTCACTTACAGCAGAAGTGTGTCTAAGTGTTTTTTTTATGAATCTTTGCGATCGCCTTTCCTTATAACGTGGTAGTTAGGAAGTTTAGCGGCTAAACGCCGCTAAATGCGGCTAAAGTAAACAAGATCGTCTTTCCAGCAGAGCTCATTTACATTTAAAGGAACAACCCCTTAGAATGAGATGATTTTTGCAGAGCTGATTTTGGCAAGGTAAAAAGGGTGTTGTTTTACAAAACCATTGAGAATTTTTAATCAAAGTATATTAGAGACTTTTCATTAAGACCCTAAAGAATCATATCAACTTGTGGAAAATGGGCATCCGATGACCCCTTTAATAATAGTCTACTGGTGTTATACCTTCAGTCAAGCATTTTCCTTCTATTATTTCTGAACACATCATATGTATAAGACACGTCTGTACAAGATGTAGTTGTAGTTCATGCATCTTTTCTGCAAAGATATTTAACAAGTGATTTGTTCAACACTTACATCATGTTGACAATTGTGGTGCAATTGGAATAGAATTTTCTTTAACTAGAGGGTTAAAAAAATAAAGTTTGATTCATTTTGTGTCTTTCTGTCAAGTTGACTAGTTAAAAAAAAAAAAAAAAAAAAAAAACAAGATTGAAATGTTTTTCCATATTGCCCAGCTCTAGTGTACTCCAAAACAATGACAAAATTCGCATTTAGAAGATACAAGCATGATATAAACATTTTGATGACATCACCCTGCACTTCAGCTTCTCATCAAACTTTCTGTCCAATCAAATGCTCTCTAGAATCTGAAGCGCCCCGCCCACATAAATAGACACTGAAGCTGCGACAATCACTTGTTCAGAGAATTTGTATTTTCTGTACGGTGAATGGCACTTAGTGCACTATATAGAGGAGAGGGAACAACTCAGAATGTAAATATGCATTCCTTTGGGGCGAATGAAAACTGGTTTCACTATGTGTCATGCGAACCACCAATAGAGCACACACAGTCTGCTCCAGTTTAGAGACACGGCAGCCCAGAGCAGATCATATGCACGAGTCTGCGCAGACCACAAAATGTATCGGACAAAATGTATTTGTATTCTACACAGAATGCTATATTTTATACCGATATGAATGAGATTGTGGCTGTCATAAGCTATCAAATGCGGCTTCACCTAGTTCAATGGCTGTGGCCCAAGTTGTAATATAAACAACATGCTACTGGCTGTTTAAAAAAGGGGACGGGGGTATATGATATGTCCCGCCCTGTCTTCCTGTTTTCTGAAATTACATCAACACAGAATAACGCTGCATGTTTCAAAGCACTTCAGTGGACCTTTAAAAAACTAAAATCATTCTTAAAGAAAATGACAAAAATCTAAATCATGATGATCTTCACAACAAACCTACATATTGCTAATAATAAAGCTGAATTAAACTGTAAAAAAAAAAAAAAAGGAAATAATTACTATCATGTTAGACTGATAAATGCCCTAATGGCCTATAATTCAATAATATTCTGTTTAAATAAATAAACCATTACAAACTAAAGACCAAAATCAACCAAAAAGTGAATTTAGGCATCATGGCATTATAATGTACAAAATGAAAAATGCATATTCATTTTGAGATTTTAAATATTACATTTAACAGTGTGGTTTAATTACAGTTTCACATTATAAATTGGGGGAAAATGTTGTTTTCAATTAATAAATAAAGCTAAATATATTCATACAGAACCTTTCAAACAGTTCAGTGCAAAGTGCTTTAGTGCAAACAAGCAGTGAGCAGAACTAGATTATAATAAATCAGTAAAATTTGATGAATTAAGAATGATCCATAACAAAATGTTGCTTAATCAAAATGGAATACATTTGTGTACTTATTTTTTCAATATTTTCCCTGTATGCCACTCAGCAGCAAATGCTTTGTCTATACCGATGCACAATTATTTGTCATGCTAATAAAGCACATAGACAGGCCGAGAGACAGGAAACCAGACAGAGAGCGAGAGAGAGCAACCTAAAAAGAGGGACAGAGGTAGTGGGGGTGGTGGGCTGTGCACTACCTGTCTGGATGGTGGTTGTAAAGCAGTCGGTAAATGCCAGAGTTTATTTTCCTTTAGCCGCAGCTGTAACACAAGCTTCATTCATGTGACTAACACACGGTTACACAGTCACACTGACACACCTCGACACTCACCGTCACACACCCTGACCAACGCTTTCCACTGCTCACACTGAACACATTCACATGAATACACAACCCCTCTCTTCATCTGCAGCGTCAACCGCTCGCCTCGACGACTCCTGCTCAACTGCCATCTTCAATCATCAATTTAACATTTAAATATTGAACTGTAACAAATACAGCATTAGTGCACTTACCCATGTGTTTGTATAGCAGTATATTTAACCAGGAAAGCAGTATTTATGTGTGTGTATATATTATAGGGATGCATAATATATCAGTACCATATTGGTTCTCGGCCTGTATCACATATTGATTTTTTTAACCTATTAGTATCAGTCGATTTTGTATATCTATAGTGTGTGTGGCCATATAATTTATATTTACATTCAGTTTGCCTCACTTAAAAGGATAGTTCACCCAAAAATGAAAATTCTGTCATTAATTACTCATTACTCATTGGTGTCTATGCAGGATCAGAAAGCTCTCAGATTTCATCAGAAATATCTTAATTTGTGTTCCAAAGATGAACGAAGGTCTTACGAGTTTGAAACGACATGAGTAATTAATGACAGAATTTTCATTTTTAAATGACTATTCTTTAAAAGTTAATCTTTAAAAAGAATTATTTAATAGTTATTTAAGAATTTAACACATCCACATATTTTATACTGTACATTATAATGTTCTGATGCCTTAATTCTAATGATGTCAAATGATTAACGATTAATCGCTTCCAACATAAAAGTTTTTCTTTATATATGTGTCTATACTGCGTGTTTATGATGTATATATAAATACACACACATACAGTATATATTTCAAAAATATTAACATGCATATATTTATATTAATATAAATGATACAAGTATTTTTAATATATAAACAACATATTTTTCTTAAATGTATACATGCATGTGTGTAAATATACACAGTACACACACATTATGCAAACAAAAATGTATTTTAGATGTGATTAATCGTGATTAATCATTTGACAGCACTACTCATTTGTCGAATAAGTGATTATAGTGTATTTTTAATTAATTTAGACAAAGGATTATTATTCTGGCCACAGCCTGAAACTAATTACTGGTTTCAGAAATCATTTGTAATATCAGTTCATCCCTAATATTATGCATATAATATATTATGTCACACAGGTCTCAAAAAAGAAAGTCAATGTAGACTTTAGACAAATGGCACTTCATCACCCCGCCCACTACTCAGAAAGCATCCTTTAGCCCCGCCCCCTTCCATTTCCACACAGTGAGTGAAAACAAAAAGATGCCAACAATGATAGGGGTGAGATGGAATTAAGGGGCTGGAGCAGCGTACTTAGCCAAGTTTGAATAGCGACCGACCACAGTTATGTTAATGGTAGCATTACGGTGCACCAATTTGCTGTTTTTCCAATATCTGTGACAGGCCACTATTGTGCTGTCAAGCTTACATAACAATTAGCTCACTTTTTATGGACATGTTTACAAAGGACATAAAGCACTGCTAGCAAAATATTCTACCCTAACACAATAGACATTCAGCCGTTTGAAAGCATTTTCAAGACGGTGGCTACGCCAGGAAAAGAAAGTCTTTATCACGGCGTTCGGTGTAAACTATAAAACTGGCCCGAGCGCTTGCTTTCTTTTTACTAGATGAAGTCATTGGCGAGGCAACGGGACCGAGCCCGCTCATTAAGAGAGCACATCATGGAATTGTTTCTGATAACCATCAGCTTAACACAGAGAAACAAATCAATAGGTGTTGGCTCGCTTCATTACGTAACAGTCGGAGAGAGAGATGAAAGTGCTCTGTTTGGTCTTTTCTGCTCTTGTGGAACGAAGGTAGCCTTATGAAAAAACATTCCACTTTGCCTCTAGCCTTCGAGAGCCGTGCAAAAACAACCTGGCTCAACTTTCCTGATTCGCCATCATCAATCTTTACAAGGTCTGAGATATACTTCCCTCCCTGTTTAAGAGCTAATGGAGAGGAGGAAATGCTAACAGGGCAGCTGTCCAACTGAAGCTGGGGCAAACGAGCACCCTGGGGCAACTTCTGATGATCAAGCAAAACAACGACCAGCCTGGATCAAATGTTGAGAGAGAGAGAGAGAGAGAGAAGGAGATGCAGAGAGAGAGGCAACAGAGACAGAGAGATGGCCTGTAAGCACTCAGGCATACTGACGGAGTGTGAGTCAGCACTGCACTGCACGGCGAGGAGAGGAGAGGATGGAACAACTCAATAACAGGAAAAGACTGAGAGAAAGACAATGTATCCACTACAGAGTTTCTGCTAAGAAAATTAGTTGCGTGACTGGGAATGACACAGCTGGCTGGACAAAAGCGGAAAAACGTATGTGTTTATTTGCATGGTAACATGATGGACTGTGTAGAGGTTGTGTAACAAACAATCATTATCTACTATACCGGCTGACTGAGTTGCGAAATTTCAATTAAATGCCAAAAAACAGTTAACCTAACAACTGTCTAACTCAGAAAGTAGCTAGTTAATACTTAAGGTGTGTTATCCAGGGGTCTTTAATCAGATGCTGGGGCCCAATAGGGCCCTCACCAAACTTCCAAGGGCCGCAGGATGACTTGAAGTCATTTAAAATGTTATATTAAAGGGACAGTTCACCCAAAAGTGAAAATGCTGTCATTGAGTACTCACCCTCATGACGTTCCAAACTCGTAAGACCTTTGTTCATCCTCAAAACACAAATTAAGATATTTTTGATGAAATCCAAGAGATTTCTGACCTTGCATAGACAGCAACGCAACTGACACGTTCAAATAATAATGATGCATTAAGCTTAGGTGCAATAAGCTTAGGAAAAATAAGAAAAATGTACACATCTTCATTCTGTTCAAAAGTTTTCACACCCTGACTCTTAATGAATCGTTTTTCCTTCTGAAGCATCAGTGAGTGTTTGAACCTTCTGTAATAGTTGCATATGAGTCCCTCAGTTGTCCTCAGTGTGAAAAGATGGATCTCAAAATCATACAGTCATTGTTGGAAATAGTTCAAATGCACAAAAATGCTGAAAAAACAAAGAAGTTGTGCGACCTGAATGATTTTGCAGCTTCTGCAAGGTGTATGTAAACTTTTGACCTCAACTGTAAACGCGTAACTTGTAAGACATCTTTTTTTTTAAAAAATAAATAAAAAACTGTCCACTCAACAACTCCTTTTTTTCTTTTATTGAAGAAAACAGTTTTTGAAACATATGTACTGTAATTATGAATTTCAAAAATTCACAATTAAATCTACAACACTCTATGAATCTTTACCCTCCTAGTTTCTGTGAATAAAAATGTTTGAAAACAAGCCAGACTTTGTCATTATTACAGGAGAAGTACCAGAGGAAATATGTGGCGGCAAATGAGGGGGCCTCCAAATATTGTCCTGAATAAAGGGGGACTCCGCATTAAATTATGTTATTAAAAAATGTCAAATTGGGTCACAAAATGTCACATTATTAACAGAATATGACTGATAAGCATCAGTCTGGTGCAACTGGTCAGTTCTATTTATTAATGCAAAAAATTGCTTTATTATTGTGTTACTGATAACAAAAGTAATTACGCTACATCATTACTTTGTACATCATGTACTTTGTACAGTGTTATTTTTGTTATTTTCTTAATGTCATTGTCTTATTTCTATCATTTTTCCTGTTAAAATGATGGACAATATTTGGAATTATCTGTGAATGTTATTAATATTCAGTAAATGGCAAAAAATGAAAAAAGTTTAAACAACTCTGACACCCTTAGCTGGGAATTTACTTAAATAAAACAAAAATTGGATTTGTCTGTTTTGCGTTACTTTGCCTGGGCATTGTGTCAACATTAAAAATCACACATATAAACCTACAAGCTTGGCTTTGTGATAACTTTACTAGTGAGGACTATGCTTTATAATTCGTAAGCTTTGTCTGCTATGGACTCTCTAGTGCTCTTGTGGGAAAGATCACTCCACATGCTACAGTGAGTGAGAAAGAGCCCCATAGGTGTGTGTGCGTGTGTTTATGTGGACACTTATGTCACCGTCGGTCCCCAGAGCCCCTCCCTCTGGGAACCCACCGCTAATTCAGGTGGTGACCGGTCGGCAGATAACGAGCACATTCACGTTCAGCACACACGCTGAGCACGACATACGAGATTGATCACCATCAAACCCGACTCCCCTCGCATCAGGAACGTCCTGCGGCGACAGGACGGTGTTTGAGCATGTGGGACCGGCTGACCTGAGGAGAATCAGAACATGCAGTAACAAGACAAATGTGGCGTTCTGCTCACCTGGTGTGCAGCGGCATCTGGCTAATGAGAGCGTGTTAAAGCAAATGAAGGAACTGCCATTTATTGCTGCATTAACACAGGCCCCAAAACACGCCAAGCACATGTGGAATTAACTTAATCGCCAACATCACAGGCCTTCACTGGCACGTTTTACCCAACTCTACATCTGCACACAGAAATCTTTCAATTAGTGAGGCTGACTAATTTATCTAGATTTTTTTCTTGTAGCACAGAAAGAGGAAGAAAGAAAAAAGTTATCTAAAACTTGAAATATAAATTAAATAGTAAAAATGTATATAAACATACATACTATATATATTGTAATAATAATAATAATAATAAAAATAATAATATTTTCTTAAAAATGTTTTAAAAATGAATACTTTTCTTACTATACAATATATTATATATACATTTTAAATTTTGTGTGTGTATATATATATATAATTTATATAATAATAATAAAGCAAATATAATATATTTATAATTTATAAAACATTATTACTATATATTATATAAATATATAAAATGATCTTATATCTATAAGGTTTTTTATAAATTAATACTTTTCTTACTATACAATATATTATATATACATTTTATATTTTGTGTGTATGTATATGTATATATAAAATATTATTTTTATAAAAAAATATATATTATTTATATAATAATAATATAAAAGTATAATATATATAAAAGTAATAGCACAATATAGTAAAATAATAATAAAACTAATATAAAACAATTATATTAATATTAATATATAAAATTGCATTACATCATATATTTATAATTTCTAATATATATTATAAAATGTAATTTTCTAAATATAAAATTCTAATTGCATTACATATTATGATAAAAATGATTATATATATATATATATATATATATATACATACATATATATATATATATATATATATATATATATATACATATACATATATATATATATATATACACACACACACCTTGTTATTTTACCTTAAGTATTAACTATTTATATATATATATATATATATATATATATATATATATATATATATACATATACATATACATATATATATATATACACACATACATACATATATATATATAAATTATTATTAATATATAATAATAGAATATACATAACATATACATACACATACATATAATAAACAGAATATATACATAAAACTGCATTATTTAATGTTTATATATCATTTATTAAAAATATTATTATTACATATCATATATACTTTTTAAATATATAAATAAAATAGTAATATAAAAGAGCATTAAAAAATATAATATATTTTAATATATGTAATATATTTAGAAATAATTTAGAATAAAATTATTATTAGTATTATATATGCAATTGTTATTTTAGAAACAAAATATTATTGTTTATAAAACAATGTTCTTTTTCTGGTTCAAGTTAATGCAAACATGGTTTAATGCTTTTCTATTTTAATTTTAGGCCAAGCTTTAATAACTGATGTTACATTTGGCCTTGGAAATTCTTTGCTTGGGTGGAACAAACGTATTTACTCACTCCAGTAAAGTATCCCCAAAAAGTTGCAACTAAAATGGACTCAAAAAAAGCCTGAGCCAGTTTTGCCATTTACAGAAAATCCCACATTTATCTGAGGTTTAATCCACTTCCCATTACGTACAGCCAACATCCCCATTTCCACAAGCAATGGAACTTCCAGTTTTAGTTTCAGGAAGGAATAAGCACAAGAAACCCAACAAGAAATCCAGAACTGAACAACCAAATAACATGCAAATGATGGGAACCAGCCGAAGCCTGACTTTTTGCACAGATTTCATCAAATATGTTAATCGAGACAAAACGTGAACACGCGAGAAACAGAAGATTCCTTTTCCTTCAACTCTTCAGTGTTTCCGCCGAGCGCGAGATTGCGTGTGGGCTTGGGTTAATGCCATGTTTAAGAAGGCAGCGCAGTGGCCCACGAGAGGTGAGAGGTCATCTGTGTCTCACATCTCTTTAATCAAAAAGGCTGAAGAGAAGACAATTTGAGCCGGCAGAGTTGTGACTGCGGTATTAAAGAGCGCTCGGCAGTTACACAAAGTGCACTACAAAAAGGGAATAGTCACTCCTCCGTCTATTTCACTCTCTCCGAGTCAACACAGGCCAGGTAGAGTGCAGCACTACAGCCCAAAAAAACGGACAACAAGCCTCACGCTGCTTTCCAGACAGACACAAACACACTAGACTCTGATTACCTGCACTGGCAAAAGCCAAAACAGACAAACAAATTAGCTGTGAGCAAATCCAATAGCGATGTGACTTTGGGATGAAGATTCGGACAAAATCAAGCCAAGAAGCATCTATTTCCTGTCTGTGGGACTTGGTTTAAGAGCCTTCAGGGGCTTCTGATGCAAGTTTCTAACTCTCGCTCTAGACTTCCCACCTCGCTCGTCTCAGGACGAGGATCGAGATAAACAGCTGAAACAATCGGGTGCCCGCTTTAATCCTCCGCCAATCCTGTTTGCCAGAATAAACAGCCCAAACAAATCCGAGAGCAGAACAGATATGGAAGAGCCGAGCGCGTACACGAGAGCACCTCATCAACTAAAGGTGACCGGCGCCGGGGTCAAGCCACACTCTCTATTATTATTGCTACCAGCCACGTTCGAACGAATCGAGCGGTGTAGGGCAGGCTTCAAGCAGGATGATGGCTCTACGGGGAGCATTTGGGAGCAGACGACACCGAAAGACGGACACACTTCACACTGCCGAGGCAGGATGGCATGGCGCCATTCTGCTGACATGCACACATTTACTGGACATTAACACTCCTGCCAAACTGCGACAAGTTGAAGGCAAAACTGTCTGAGAAGCAAGTCCTGCCGTCGATTAGTGCTGGAGGGATTATACCGTGCACTTTAGGCTGCGGGCTTAAATACGACCACAGAAGAATAGAATTATCACATTAGACACAGATAGAGCAACAAGTCTGCGGGGATATTAGCGAGAGACTAAATGAGACGGAACGTCGCTCCAGGCTCGCTGTAGTTTACATTACACCTGGATTAGGAACCTAAATTAACACCTCTGCAATTAAAAAGAACCGTGCCACATGGAAGCCAAATGGCGATGTTAGTATTAGCCTGCAGTGAAAATCTGTTCCAGCCTCCATGTTTTTACATTATCCAGATTCACATCAACACAATTAGGATGATTTTTTTCCTTCAGTGAGGAAAAAGCTGTTCAAACACAGCTATTGATGACAGAACGATTTCTAATTTGATTAGGCAAACCTATGTTTGAGAGAATTATGCTAATGAGATGATACATGATAATTAGTATCAATTAATTGTAAAAAACGAGGCAGGCTGACGGGGGAGTGCGGAGCTCTCACCGAGGTGAGGCGTTTAAGGTATTCTGTGAATTAATTAGAAACACTTTCATGTTTTATACACTCTGGCTGTGTATCAAAACCGAGAGAGATGCCTACCTAGGAGGCGTGTGCATCATAAATTTTAAATAACAAACATCAATACCCAAAAAATGCTAGCCGACTAGATTTTAAAACACAGCGATGGATGCATCCATCTGTACAGTTGCGGATTTCTGATCAAATAACTAAGCTGATACTTTGTAAAAAGAGGAAATTTAACTAGAAAGAGCTGTTTTAACGTATGTCACCTAATGTAGTCGGGTCACTGTTCGAAACGCAAGGCATGGAGGGTCTGTCAGCAAAGCTGCAGGTGAAGTCTGAGAGAAGGAGCATCATGTCCACACTGACAGCCCAGCATTTATGATATATATGTGACCCTGGACCACAAAACCAGTCTTAAGTAGCATGGGTATATTTGTAGCAACAGCCAAAAGTACATTGTATGGGTCAAAATTAACTATTTTTCTTTTAAACCAAAAATGATTAGGATATTAACTAAAAATCACGTTCCATGAAGATATTTTGTACATTTCCTACCGTAAATATATCAACATTTTTGATTACAAATGTGCATTGCTAAGAACTTCATTTGGACAACAAAGGTGATTTTCTCAATATTTTGATTTTTTTTGCACCCTCATATTCCAGATTTTCAAATAGCTGTATCTCAGCCAAATATTGTCCTATCCTAACAAAATTTTTTCATCTTTCATATGAGGTATACATCACAATTAAAAAATGGACTCTCATGACTGGTTTTGTTGTCCAGGGTCACTCATCATAAATTTTGCATCTTAAATTTTGAATAACTTAAACATCAATACCCAAAAATGCTGTGTAGGTATGGGGCCAACAAGATTTTAAGACACAATCATAGTGATAGATACATCCATCCATACAGTTCTGCTCTCAAGTAATGTGACAAACTGTCATCTGAACAAATTTTTGAACAGATTTTAAGAAGCTGTTACTCTCTAAAAATCAGAAATGTAACTATAAAGAGCTATTTTTAGCCAAACTGACCCTACTCTCACTCAAGTAACCTAATGTAGTCGGGTCACTGTCCGAAACGCAAGGCATGGATGGTCTGTCAGCAAAGCCGCAGGCGAAGTCTGAGAGCAGGAGCATCGTGTTCAGATAGACAGCCCAGCTTTTTGAGGCACAACCTGAATAGAGGACGTTCCAAATCCACAAAATCAATAGTAAAATATGTTGATTTTAAACTGCAGCTAAAGATTTTTTTTTCAAGGTGCGACTGAGCATTAGTGCTTGTCGTATCCTTGTTTGGAAAACAATTTAATTGTTGTTTTATTTGCCATATAAAGGATTATAAAATAACATATTATGAACTACAGTTTTAGAACAGATTTAAAAAAATACTGTTTTGAGCTGTCACAAATGTAGTGCAATAGCAATATTGCGACCTATGTTTCTCCAGAATGACCCAATCAGGTTATTTCAGTCTATATTTTGACTTAAATAACTGGCTTAATTTATGTTCTCGCATAAATTAAAAAATTTTACCTGACGAAACATTTGTATAGTTTTTATTATGAAATTCCTCAATAAAAGGATAGTCAAATACATTAATTATTGAATTAAATAAATATTTAATAAGAAAACATTTACGCATTTACACGATATCCACAGCGACGCAACCATATTATAGATCATACCTCCTTTCAGTCTTCATAAAGGTCATGAGGAGATCATTCCCAGCGCAAATCACCAACAATATGACATCGACATGATCTGCAAGCGACGCTTGAGAGCTAAACTCCCTATTCCGCCGATATACACAATTACAATGGCAACAACTTAATGGGAGTTTTAACGGAGAGCGATCCGTCACACGAGATGCTGAAGTATCCGACAAAACTGCATCTTTACTGTCACATTCTCAGCTGCGGATTATAGTCATGACAACGGGAGCTACATTTCAGCACATCATAAACAAAACATCCTGCCTGCGTTTGCGAGCGCAGAAACACCCCGAAACGCTGGGTCTGGGGATCAGGCATCATTTCCGAACACGAAACGGGCCCGTTATGACGGCGGCGGAGCACCCTGAGGAATGAATGGAGCGCGGTGAACGGGGAAATTCCGCCTTACCGGTTGCTGTTTATGTCGAATAGACGCTTTCCCCAGCGGCGGCTGGTGATGTCTCTTCTGGAAGCCGCTCTTCGGGTACTCGCTGTAGGCTTTGTTGATGCCGATTCGGTCCCTCTTCTCTCTGCCGTTGTCTTTTCGGTCTTCTCCCGTGTCCAGACTGCTGAAGTTCCATACGATGAGCGTTTGGACCAGCAGCACTGTCAGCGCGGCTATTAGCGCTGACCGCGATCGGCGAGCCAGCTTACGGGCACACAGACTGCCGAACATCTTCACCCTGAAGCGGCGAGGTGCCACTGCCGTGCGCCGACAGTCCGCTTTGTGGCTCAGCGTCGCGAGAGAAGCGTGGAGAGGGAGAGAGGGGGCGGTTGGCAAAACCTCCGCTGGAGGAGAGAGAGAGAGAGAGAGAGCGGATGAAATAGGGTCTGCGCCCCCTCGTGGTGACACATGTAAACTACAAGAGGACCATTGCATGAAATGGGCGTCTTTTCCATTTTGAAAATGCTTTTTTATCAACTTTAATAAATATTTTGTCAGAAAAACAATGGGTAAATTGTTGTGTTAGTTCATTACATTTTGTTATATGCTGAGATATAGCTGTGGCTTTAAAAATAGCAACAGGTTGATGAGAACAGGGTTGACAAATTTACAGTTCATTACCAGTCATGCGCTTAAGGCAAGGTCATGATACTACAAGCTGCTTATTAGAAAGACAATTTATTATTTATTCCTTTATTTATAGCCTACTATAGCCTATACAAATTATTTAAATGACATATTTGTGTATATATACATTTGTTATTGTTGTCATTTTTTTCTCACCCTGATCAGTCAACCACAGAAAACTCTATAAAAACAGTCTATAGTAAGACCTTACACACAGTACTATTTTGTTTTTCTTTTCTTTCCTTTTTAAGTATTATTTTATGTTCTGTAATACCTGCCACCAAATAAGGTTGTATGTATATTGCATTAAATAACAGAAAAAACGATTTAAATTCTGACATTTTTACAAATATCTAGTTTTATTTAACGCAATTATTGTTTAAAAATTACTATATGTGGGGTCCATTTTTTCAATCTGGAGATTTATACAAAATCTGGAATCTGAGGGTGCAAAAAAAAATCAAAATATTGAGAAAATCGCCTTTAAAGTTGTCCAAATTAAATTCTTAGCAATGCATATTACTAAGCAAAAGTTAAGTTTTGATATATTTACGGTAGGAAATTTACAAAATATCTTAATGGAACATGATCTTTACTTAATATCCTAATGATTTTTGGCATTAAAAAATTGATCATTTTGTCCCATGCGGTGTATTGTTGGCTAATGCTACAAATATAACTGTGCGGCTTGTTTTGTAGTCCAGGGTCACATATGGCTGGCTTTAAATGAACCCAAAATAGGTTGTAAATTAAAAATCAGGTTGCAAATTCTAATTAAAAATCATAATTACTAGAGTCATCAGCAATAATTAAAAGGTGAACATTTATTAGTAAACAATTAAAAAAAAAAGTTTATTATTATTTATTCAACTTATTCATAAACACTTATTTATTGAACATACTAATAAATGTTAATTTCCAACCTATTTTGGATTCATTTTAAGCAAGAAATATAGTATTTTTTAAGCAACAGTAGAGTTTAATAAAACTACCCAGAAGGGTTTGTCTATATTTAACCCACTTCTGGGTTGCTTTTAACCCAGAATATTTGAGAGTGTATGATTAAATGATAAAACATGAAACAGCGTTGACGCATACATGTAAATTTGGTGTTTTAATTAAAATCTGTCTACTAAAAATATATAGAGAGGAAATAAAAATGCTAGCTTTCATTTCCATTTTTGCCTCAAATAAAAAGTGCAATTGCTAATACAGCAAGGATTAAAAAAAAGACATGAGTGGGGACAAGCGTCCTCAGAGAGAGAAAGAGAGAAAGATCATATTAAAGTAAATTCACTGGGTTTTGGTAGATGTATTATGAAAAATGCTTATATAACATTAAAAGACTGGCATCAGATATTCATTATATCAGATATTTTACTGGCATCAGATATTCATTAAAAGTCTGTTTTTACACATGTCAGGGAAGGACACAAAAAAGCACCCTTTTAGTGGAATGGCCCATGTGAAGTTTTTAGAAGAGACAAGAAAAAACTTGCTTGCTCAAGAATAAATCTCTGTGAAACTTTTGAAAATGTCCATAATGTAAATGTCTGTGTGAAACATCAGCAAGTTTCAAAACTGTGAAGTTCCCCTTTTTTCGTTTCACATTGTTGTGCAGCTGTATGAGCGGTGTATAGCCTCGGGGGTGAAGGTGAATGGCTACATCATCTTTCAACCAGCCTTTATTATTGTTCACCCGATCAATGACTGCTAATTGATAGTGTTAACCTGTCAGATTTAGAAAAAGAGAAAAAGAGAGATAACCCCGGGGAGCCATCAAGATGACTTCCCAATACAATGGACCCAGGTGAAGCATCGCCTACAGTTTTTTAATCAAGACTGAGACCATCCTTCATCCGGCATAGCACGGCGCAGTCTCGCACGACGAGGAGACACGGTTTCCATGGGAATACCCTCTGTGTCCCTCTCCTGTTCCTCTAGAAGTTCATGAGAGAGAGAACTAAAAAGAGAGATACGTGAGAATGCGACTCTGCTTAGACATCTCAGAGCTATATGCGAGCGCCGTTGTTTGTTCACAGCATTCTTGGCATCATTAAAGTTGAATCAGCTACCCTGATGCTGCTGCTCTATAATTCACAACTCTCTCATTGAGATGGAGATCACAAGGCTTTGATGAATTTGAAAGAAAGCACGGGGCACAGTCACACTTCATTCCCCTCGCAGAATGGCTGTAGAACTGGCAGAAACTCCCTCGGGCAGCAGACGCTGAGGTGTGCAGTTACGAAGGGGCTACGTGTGTCGACATTCGCTGTCAGTATGAGCACGTATGCGTCGTTAGATCTAGCAGAAGGGGAACTGGAGTAAGAAGTCAGGGAACATGTGCCCTTGGGCAGACATTCTCTCCATATGTCTCCTCTGCAAGAACTTCTCACAGTCTCTACACCAATCTTATCTGCTCCAAGGTTCATGCTTGTACAAAATGAGATGTTCTTAGAACTGATGGAAACTGTTTGCATGGCTTTATTTAAATATCATGACTGAACTTAAAATGTCAAGTTGACATTGGCGAAAATCTTTCATAACATTTACCTTTTTACATTATGAAGTTTGGAGTCAGGTGTTTTTGAAAGAAGTTTCTAATGCTCACAAAGGCTGCATATATATTTGATCAAAAAATACAGTAGAAACAATACTATTTTTAAAGGTACAGTTTAAAATGTAAACATAATTAAAACGTAATTTACTCTTGTGATGTCAAAGCTGTATTTTTAGCATCTGTACTCCAGTCTTCAGTGTCACATGATCCTTCAGAAATCATTCTAATATAATGAGTTGAAGCTTAAGAAACATTTCTTATTAGTTCAGAAGAACATAATTGTTTTGAAATAGATTAATGTCACAAAACATGCATGAAATACTTTAAACCTGGTACAGGAAACACCATTCTCCTCTGTTCCAGGGTTTGTGTATCTCAAAAATGAGGTAGCCTACATGTGAAACCAATGTCAGTATGCGATGCTTGTTCCATGAACTTTTTATAGTAAACAAAAAGATGCTTAGGTAAAACTGTCAGCCTGCCATTTACATGGTTTCAAACTGTTACAAAAAAGTGTTTCATTACATAGCATGCAGAGCAAAGCATTTGCTGTCTTAAACGACTGACAACATCACAAGAATATTCATCACAAGATGAAAAACTGAAATACTTTGAAATGACACCCACACAGGCTTCAAGATTTGGTACATGAAACACAACAAGAGTAGCATTTACCTGATCATTTTTAATAAAGGATCAAACTCATTCTGAAATCACAAGACAAGAAGTCACTTAATGTGACAAGATCAAAAACATAGTAAATAAAACTAGCAAAAAGCCAAACAATACGCCGTATTAATTATTCATATTCTAGTGCATTCTGGGAAGAGGGCAAATGGGACTGAATATTTTTCAGTGTAGGCCTGCTTGAACTCAAAACATGCATTAATTCATCTCATCTTCTATGCTTTTTGTTTGACTTCTGAGTATAGTAACACAAAAATTTAGATTCAGTATTTCTGTTCATGAAAGTACACACAAAAAACTGTAATAATTAGGTAAATCTTTGATTATTTTTATTTGCATGATGTAAAAATCTTTTTTATAGAAATACTGTTTCCTTTTCTTTGTCAACTAGGGTTGTCAATAGACCCCCCTATGGTGTATGGACGATAGCCCTGTGGCTGATGCCTTTGACCGTATCAAGACCATTATTATTATTATTAATCAGACTAGTATTATTATCGAATTAAAATTAGGGCTTATCTGTTCCATCATATTTCTTTCTACGCGCTTTTCCAGTATTGTGCGTTAGAACCAATCACACACGATTCCGTTGAGTTTATGAACTCAACGGCCAATCAGAGTCGTTCAGATGAATCATCGCTGAAACATCGGAGTTTGGTTGTTCAGTATGGGCTCGCTCACTCACGAATTCTCTCATCATAAACGACAAAGTGCAGATGTACGTGCGATGTAAGTATAAGAAATGTATTAATCATACAGTGTAGACAGCTTCACTGATTATAACGGAAGTGTACTAGTTGCTGTTTGAATAACTGAGGAAATGTAAGCATTATAATTAGTAACTTACAATGTTTATACGAACTTATGGTGTTAAATACAAATTCAGTCATATTAAAAATATTTATGACATGACATCCATATACTACTTGACTAAAACGATATAATGTATAGTTATTAGATTACACTAACACTGGGCTGAATGTAACGTTAGGCACTGAATGTAAACAATGCCAATGAACCGAACGGAACTCACAAATTTTACTGATTATTCCTGCTGAAAATGGTAAATTATTGTCATGTTTTCGGCTGTACTCATCGGTCAGACCAGGAAAAACATTTGGAGTACTATAGACTGCCAAAAGTTATAACAAATCAAGGAGAAGAATGCAACAAACTTTCTGAGGAACAAAAGCCATTTGTGGTTGGCCAAACTGAACCAGGATTTCCAGGGCAAGAATCTTGACAACATTCGTGTTTGTTCTCATCATTTCCGGTCAGGGAGGTGAAATATTAATCTAATATCTTAATAATACTGCTTGTATGTATCTTTACCCCTATTCATTTAGTTTGTCAAAATGCTGAGCCCTTTTCTGAGCCCTTCTCTATATAATTTAGCAGCTTCCACATGTTTTTTCCATGGTTTAGACAGTGTAAATTAGCAGAACAACTATTCAGAAGTACATTAAACGTGCAATCAGTGCTGTTGTTTACATCTGAGTATCTCAAATACGGCCACACATCCGGGTAACTGACCAAACCGTGACATTAGTGCAAACCCTGTATTGAGCACATCGCCCAACATTAACTGAACACTTTTATGTCGATAGTGACAAACACGTGATAAACATTTCCTGATCATCTGGGCTCGCTCTGCCGAGTGGTAAAGCACATCTGTTTCAGTTTCACCAGCGGTTACCGAAGCATCACTTGAATTCTCTGAGCTCTGCAGTATGTACACAGTTAGCGCACATCCTCAGACCTCCACTTCATTCACTCTCTCAAGACCGTGGAGAGCATTCGAATTGGTCACGCCGATAAGAGCGCCGCTGTGAATAAATCCACGGATCAGTGAATCCCTCCCTGAAAAGGACATCAATAGTTTTGCATGCTAAATCAATCACATTTAATTTTCACCACCACCATCAGAAACAAAACATAAAGAGCAAAAGATCTAAGATTCAAGTACGGCTAGATAAGAGAAATCTCCAAGCGAGCGCTACTGAGCTTTGTTTCGTGTTCTATCTCTGCGTCATTTCAAGTATGACATCTTTGAATCCTCCCACTATGGTTTAGCCTCAGCTGACTCATTCTCAGTTTTAATTCCATACATCAGATCCACATCAGGATGAGCCGAGGCGAGTGACGCATCATCAGGTTGAACCTCTGACCCTTTGCACAGTCCCAGGGGAAAGAAACAGTGACACACTCATCACAGTCAAGCATAAAACACTCAAGCACTCTCAAGCATGGCATTTACTCAGATTGGAGTTAAACTGCCATATTATGCAGAAATTAAGAGAACATTTATTTCTCAGGAAAAAGGGCCATCGCAGCCCGGTTTGCTTGTTGTTTTTGCACCTTCCTTTCATGCAGGCCTTGATTTATGGTGTCGCTCATTGAAAGAGGGAGATTGAAGTCATAGAGCGCTTCCCATCACGGCCCCACCACTGACCTTGACCTCAGACACCGCCGGGCTCTCATCTGTCACAGCGCTCGCATCTGTCAGTATCCAGTCTGCTGATACGGATCCTGTCCTTATAGACAGGGATCTTTTTTTTATCCCGATTCATCGATTCGCTAAATAATTTATCATCGTTAATTTTCCCTGACAAATTGTTTCCTCTCTTGCTCACGTTTCCTGCGACGACTAGGCCGGAGTTCATTCTGTTTTTGTTTGCATTCGCTTTGACATTGTGGGTTATGAGGCGGCAGTGTTTTCAGCACCTTGAAGAGTTGCTTTGCTTTGGCTCATTTTTGTCTTAACTTTCTTAAAACCGTTGTCACATTGGACATCACAACCCTATTGCATATGTTTATATCTACTTTATTGCATACCAATGGCACCAAAATGAAAGTTTGTTTTGTCATTATGTGAACCATACAGGTCAAAATGTTATGTTTTTTTTTTTCACAATAGCAGTCAACCCTAGAAATGTTTGGTATATAAATGTCATTTTTTTTAAAAAACTGACTGCTTATTGTACTATACTAAGAATGCCAGTTTTGTCTGGCTGAATGCTACTGTGTTTTTTAGATACAGATTTTAACAGCTGGTAAAATTTAATGGGAAAAGTCAGTTAATTGGAAGTTTTTTTTTAAAAAGTGATTAAAAAGTCCTTCTTCATTACTATGGCACGTCATTTGCCAATATAGCAGACATCGCTAACATTCCATGTCATAGATATTATGGAATATACATGTGTGTCTGACAGATTTTTATAACTGAATGGATCATTTTGCATGTTATTGCTCCCATGTTGACAGAAAGTTTATACGTTTTGAAGAGTTTGACAGTTTCACTCAGAAGCAGCTCATAAGTTTTGATCAGTAAGCAATGTGCATTCAGTTTTTGTGCAAATTGTAGACAGTTGTCTACAACAGTCGCTAGGACATATTTCTCAATACTTGGGTCAGTTTTTCAAAACGTTTTACACAGTTCTCAGTTTTTTATAGCTTGGCACAGTTGTAACTTTCACATCTAAAAAGCACTAAAACTACCCCAAACACTTCATACATGTCTCAAATCAAATCATTTTTTTCACAATACTAGAAAAGGCCATCACCCAACAAACACTGTTGGCACTTACAAAACAATGACCTAAAAAATACTAACAACAGGTAATATCCCTGATAGCACACATATATCACGGAGACATCACAGAGTCTATGTGACATCTGCAAGACATATTCTGAGTGTTTGCTCATCTGCAATACGTCTATAGGACGTTTCCTATCAGACGTCAAATAGACGTTTATTGGATGTCTTTAAAGGAGAAGTCCACTTCCAGAACAAAGATTTACAGATAATGTACTCACCGTCTTGTCATCCAAGATGTTCATGTCTTTCTTTCTTCAGTCGTGAAGAAATTATATTTTTTGAGGAAACCGTTTCAGCATTTCAGGTAATTTTCATAAAAATAATACAATTTATATACTTTTTAATGTCAAACGCTCATCTTGTCTTACTCTCCCTGAACTCATTTTGTTTTCAACATACATGTTAGGGTATGTTGAAAAACTTCCATCTCATGTTCTCCCTCAACTTCAAAATCATCCTATATCACTGTTTTACCTTTTTTGTTAGGGGTGTTTGATCTTCTTTGCATGTTTACTTTGCAAAGACTGGGACGGAACTTCTGCAGCGATGTAGGATGACTTTGAAATTATTTTTGAAGTTGAGGGAGAAAATACGATTGTTTTTCGACATACCCTAACTGTCCAGAATACTAAACCTGAATACACAGAGTTCAGGCAGAGCAAGACAAGACGAGCGTTTGAGATTTAAAAATGATTTAAATTGTATTTTTTTTATGATTATCGTTTCGACCCTTCTTCCTCGGGTGGGATTGTTTAGAGCCGCATTTGGGATCGTTTGAAGCCTCATTTAAACTGCATTTTGGAAGTTCAAACTTGGGGCACCATATCAGTCCATTATATGGAGAAAAATCCTGAAATGTTTTCCTCAAAAAACACAATTTCTTTTTACAACTGAAGAAAGAAAGACATGAATATCTTGGATGACTAGTGGGTGAGTACATTATCTGTAAATTTGTTTTGTTCGGGAAGTGGACTTCTCCTTTAAGATGTTTATGATTTAGAATGTTCGTAAAACTGACATCTTAAAGATGTATGTCAGATGTTTGTACACAGCAGATGCTTTCCAGATCAAGCCATCTTTAACAGACATCTTGCAGACTTTTTTTGTAAAAAATGAATTAATCTTCCCCTGTACTGTTTAGAATTCATTGTTGTACTGTATATGTAACATGGTCCATCTCATGGTGAAAACGTACCTGTGGGAACATTTTTGCACGACGTGAAATATGTACCAATAAGTACGTATCTCTTCAGTTTCCAACAGAAATAAACACTAGAGGTGGTAAAACACCAAGCACTTGTAGTTGTTTTCTTACACAGTTATGATTTAAGCTCCCTATGTTTCACTTAACAAACTTAACAAGCTTGCTTGGTAGCTCAGCCGGCACAGAATTGGACTTAGAATGCTGAATCCTTGGGTGTGAATCCAGTGAAAAACATGACTCCTGTGAAAGAGCTGAAAGACGAGAGATGGCATGCTTGAGATTGCATTTCTAGATCAAATTCGCTTTTGTTCACATTATCGGGTAGGTTTAGGTGTAGTGCAGATGGTACCTTATTTCAAAACGTCACAGACAATTAGCATTATAGCCCCACTCACTGGACATTTCATGTCAGAGCTGACATCAAAAAAAAGTGCAAATTGGCCTGTAGGCACAAAGTTTTAGTTAATCTTAGACAGTCAGTGAATGTTTTTTCTGCCAAAGCAATTGAAAATAACCCAGAGTTTAGCCCACATATACTGTTGTTGTCTTCACTGTGTGAATAGATGTCCTAAGTATTGAAAAATTAGTCCTAACAATTGTTTAAAAAGAACTTAAAAACCTTTAAGTTTAACAGTTTTAGGTGCATAGAGTTTTGATGGTGGTTGTTTCTGAGTGAGCAAAACAATTTATGTAATTTGACAGATGTAGTCATTGAATATATTTTTTTAGACAAATTAGCCCACATAAACTGCTGTTGTGCTTACTGTGTGATGAGTTTTTGAAAAGGTTAAAAACTCCTGGAGACTGTCAAAAAACTTGAAATTGAAAGTACTGTGAACAAGAAACTAATTACTCCAAAAAAATAATTCTTTTGAGGAAAAAAAATTCTCATTCGAGAATTGAGCCGAAGCAATTGAGAAAAACTGGAAAGTGCATACTGAGTTTGCAGCAGTGAAGGTCAGGTCTGTCAGATGTGTCACTCATTCCCTTTCCATTGTGAGCCACCTGTGTCTCCTCACGCTTCTTTGACCTTCCACAGCTGCCACTGCTCCTTGGGGCAACACCCCTCACGCTCCACAGGGGGCTCCAGCGGTGACGAGGCCATCCATTTCCCACGGTGCACCTGCAGCCCTGCTGCACGCCCTGCCCGGAACCTTGTTAGAGCAATAAAAATAGTAGCATGGAACAGAATGGATGGCGAATAGGTTAGGGACAAAAACGTAGCGCGCCAGCCAAGATACTCTCATAGGACTTCCACAGTTCAGCAAAGCAGGTTAGACCAATTAAACAAGCGTCAGCTGCTTTCGCTGATTAGCATTCACACCTCACACTGTGCGGGAGAGAGAGAGAGCGCGAAAGAGAAAAAGATGATTTCATATGGAACATGTTTCATATGGAGCGGCTTCTTGGGCTCAAACATAAGCTAATTTATTGAGCCAGTTAAGCAAAGCAGCCAGGGATAGATAGCGGGTCGGAGAGCGAGTATTATGTGGCGATGTTATGGCTTGTTGCACAAAGTTTAATCACGGTTGGACGTCCCCGCACACATTCATCTGTGGGATTACACCTCTGACAGGAAGACGATGCTTCACATACTGATAAGAGTTTGCTTTTGTTTTTCCCCCCCGTCGTCATCGCAGTTCCATTGCTCTTCGCTGCACTCGGCCGTCTAATTCTCCCCAGGCAGAGGTCATTACATTTCCTATCTAAGCGAGAGTATTTGGGCTGCACAGATCGATGGGCTTGGTAAATGCCAGTTGAGACTGTGTGTTGGGTCCATTTCGAGACTAGTCAATTGCAGCATGCGCGGGATTTAGGCGCCCAGATTTACAGGACATGCTCGACAGAGGTGATTGTGGAAGGAGATCAATGTTTCTGATGGCTTGCCTTTGTCACTCAGGGTGCATTTGCAGTTCACAGGAGGGAAAAAGGGATAGTTGTTGTGTGGGTCGCCCTCAGTGTCTTCTGTAAAGGAGCGAATCTCACACAACCTGGTGAGAAGATGGCATCATGTTCGTAGTTCAGCTCATTCAAAAGAACAAAAATATAGCTGCAAGCAGCCGGGTTCATTACCAGAGTTCAAGCGCTCATGGCATTTAAGCATATATGGAATAAGACATTAAATATTATGTAGCAAGGAGGTACCCACCTAAACCAATGATTAAAAAGGCATTTTTGGCAAATCCAGGTAATTTACCATAGAACAGACGTGCCACGTCTGGTCATTTACTATAGAAATATGATGTTTTTTAACATATATAACTGTTAAAGCGTCAACTGTGGTCTAATCTCCTTAATTTTTTGCATGCTTGTTTAGAATCACCTGTCGCATGTGCTTAGCAGTTTTCATGAAGTTTTGAGTTTTTCTTTAGGCTTTATGGGATTTGGAGTAAATTTGGGCTACAGCTTTCCAAAGGGTACATTTTAACATTTTTTTGATAAAAATTGGTGTAGAGAGTCCAGAGAGTTGTACTGCTTTTTTTTTTTTCAGATTGAGCGAAAAACCTAGGACTAGATCGCAAAAGTATTTTTTACATCTTCTCAATAATTTAACAAACTATTTGATCAACAGCAGTGGTTCTAGAGGCAAAGTTGTCCGGGATGAGGAGTTCTATCATATGATAGGAATATCGAGTGTATGTGCAAAAAAACACGCAACGTACAATCGTTTACGCCCTTGAAAAATGTGATATTGCCCCCAAGTGGCTGATTTCTTTCAAATTTTTCTCAGACCTTTGGGGCCGTGAGTCGAACACGCACACCGAGTTTCGTTCCGACTGGCCTCGGTTAACCTTGTCTAACAGGTGCTCAAACTTCGTCGGACAATAGCAGCCATGTCTTTTGAGATACGCAGATGTCCTTGTAAACACCTGTGGCACTTCAGACCAAGACCGTGCACACTGATTTTCATGTTAATAGGGCAAATCAAATGGTTCCACAGTTAGAGCCATTTTAATGTTTTTTCCCTCTTATAGCGCCACCAAGTGGCCAAGCTCTGTGGTTATTTTTTCCTGTGACCTCAGATTGAGCTCTTAGCTGAGTTTAGCTGAGATATCTCATTCCATTCAGGAGTTATAGGCATTTTACTACAAGTGGCCCTGCCCCTTTCAAATGTTTTGGGGCCCCTTTCCGACGGTGAGTCAAAAGTTAAACTTTTTTGATAATTACTGATATTGACTCTCCAGAGAATCTTTCTGAGAATCTTTCTTTCTTGGTTCAGATCGGGTGAAAAACCTAGGACTAGTTCGCAAAAGTAGGTTTTTAAAAAAAAATAATAGCGAAATACCTGAAAATTAAGCCAAGGATTCCAACAACATAAGACACTTGAGCCTTTAGGAGTGGTGAATGATTTCATACTTTTCGTACTTTTTCGTACCTGTAGGAGTGGTGAAAAGTTTCGTACTTTTTCGTACTCCGTCAGCCTGACTGGGGCAAGCCTTGGTCACGTTGTAGGCTACACGCTTGAACCCCTAATTATTCTAAAAATGATAAGATGTTTTGTATTGACATCAGTGCTGGATAGTAACTGATTACATGTAATCTGGATTAAGTACTTGTAATTAAAGTATGTTGCATTTTAAAATGCTCATAATCAGATTACAGTTACTTTTTATGGATTACATGATTACATGTTATTCACACAAGAGCAGTAAATTATTCATGATTTATTGCTTTGCCCTAATTCTTTTTTTCTTTCCTTTCTAAAAATGTCATACCATTTAGCTTTGACTATATTCGTAAATGTTGTGTAAATAAATTTGCAAACAGTGCTTCTGAATTTCAGGGAAAATAGCACCTCTTAAGCAATTAGTTCATGTATGAAACTAAAAATTATGCAAGTTACAAAACACTGGTGATAGCTGTGAAATTATTATTATTATTTTTACATTTTTATGATTTAATTATTCATTTTTTATTGACTCACTATCAACTAGGTAATGAAATGTAATGTTTAATGCATTTTAAAATGTTGATATCAAAAAATTAAAAAATATATATATTTTTGTTTATTTTTATTTTTAGCAACCTAAAAAGTAGTCTGAATACATTAACTAAAATGAGTAACCTAGATTACGTTACTAACTATAGTTTTCATCATGTAATCTGTAATCAGCAACATACTACAATTTTCAAGTAATCTACCCTGTAATTGACATTATTTCTGTGAAAACGAAGTATATTTGCCCTCATGTGTGTACGTGTCTCTCTGGGCTAAAGTTTAGCCCGCAGTCTACACGCCTCCTGTGCTAGGTGGGGGTTAGCTACGGGGTCAGTGTCTGAGTACTACTGACTCAGGGTTACAATTATTGGCTAACCTAAGGGTTGAATTCTCATTATGGTAAAGGGTGGGAAAAAACATTATGTGAAAAAATTATTTAAATAATTTAAAATATGTAATGTATGCTGATTAAATAAAAAAAATATATGAACAGTGTATTAAAATAAAAATAAAATAAAATAAAATAAAAATGACTGTTATCAAGATGAGAATCAGCGGTTAGAATTATGGGAAAATATAAATAAATAAAAAGAAAGAAAGGGAAAAAACTTAATTCCCTAAATAAATTTGTGGACAGATAATCAGATTTGGCAGAATTTTGTCAGAATGAAAATAAAGCACATTAATAAATGGTAAAGTACTTATACATCAGTGCTTGTCTAATGTGAACTGAATATTTCATTTGAATTTTTGAATAGGCAATACAATCACAATACAAATAAATAATCCTACGAAAATATAATTCCTAATTTTTTTTTTTTTTGGGGGGGGTAGGTGGAATGAGTGTCTCTTGTAAGCTATAAAATCCAGTTTTAAATACAGTAACATTTGCTTTTTTTTTTTACTGAAAACTCTATTAGTTACCAAGTAGGTTAACAACCACGAATTATTCAACTGAGATTATTCAGTTCCAAGCAGACGACTCAGAGCTGAATCACAGATCTCCCGCAGTTCAAAGTACAAGAAGACAAAGAATGCTAAATCTTTTATTCCACTTTAAATCTGACACATCAGAGGAGAGTTTGGGGAATTGCCTGTTCCATTATGTGGTTAGTCTGAATAATGTAAAAGTGGATGTCTCTCTCTCTCAGCCTCTCCCTCTCTTTCAGCTGAAAAGAGAAACAGCGAAGGAAGCCCGAGGCAGTTTGAGAGCTGGATTGGAGAAAGCAAGTGTAGCAGCCTATGAGATTCCTCCTTCACCTTTGTGTAACCGTAGTGTGACAGGTATGTGCATGATCTTCACCTTCTCCGTGTCTGACCCCCCGTGAGGCTCTCTTGCACTTCTCTTCAAAGCCTGTATATATGAGTTCTGTTCCAAAAACTAGTGAGATGTCTACAGAGTCAGTATAGCAAAGGCATTCTCATGACTATTTTAAATCAAAGGAAACTTAATTATGACACCTTCAGGCCACTAAGACATCAAAACATATATCCCACAATGCACTGCGATGAGCTTCCAGCTCAGTAAAAATTTCCAAGAGGGTTAAAAGAAATATTTATTATGAACAAACTTGGATTTCATTCAGTATTTTTATTGACAAAATTCTTTAGATAACCCAGGCTCATTAGAAAAGAATCCTTCGATTTCTGCAGAACGATATCACATTTAGGTTTAGTGACACTTTCAAAGTGAAATGTCAGGTAAGTGGCTCTAAAAACTGACGTCAGTTTTATCCGAAACTTTAATTTGCTGATGTTTCATTTGATTTAGAAATGACACATCTGTTGAGTGCCTAATAGGTTAATGCTCTGTCATGTTTGAAAATAATGTATCGCCTACACTAAACCATACAATAAACTTTTGTGACCAAAAGCACATGTGAGATAAAAAAATGTATTTGCATTTTATGCATTACAATGCATTACGTGAGGAATAATAAATGGTTTGCTGTGCATTAAAGGATTTTAAATGCACAACACGGGGAAAAGAACCACCTGTCGCGAAGTGCATTTAAAATCCTTTAACGCACAGAAAGCGATTGATTATTCCGCTTATTCCATGGTCATTTGCTAAGTTATAGACAAGTTAAAACTAGTATTGCTTTTTGCAGCACAAAATTTGACAATGTGTAAAAATTAGTTATTTTATACTATATATATATATATATATATATATAGTGGGGATCAAAATTAGAGAACAATCAAGTGTTTTCTGAAATATTGTTAATCCTTATGACTCAAAATTATATTAGCTGTGGGTATACCACTATTCTACTAAAATGTTTAGCAAAATAACCAGAGAGTTTAATCAAAAACCTTTTTGTGGAAAACACAGTGATCAAAATTAGAGAACAGTAACCAATGTAGCACGAAAGAGGATTACAACTAAAATTATGGTGGGTTACAGCTGTCAGAAATTAGTGGGAAGTGTTGAGGCCCTTGCTTTGAATGACTTAAGTACATCTGCGGTGGCAGGACATCACTAGTTTCTCAGAATGTGCTGGTGTAATGGTGGGTTTCTTAGCCATAACTTTGATGACAAAGATTTTCCAGATATTTTTAATCGCGTTTAGATCAGGACTCTGGCCTAGCCATTTCATTATTTAAGTGTTCTTAGCTTCAAGGAACTGCTTTATCTGTTTTGCAGTGTGATGGGAGCATTGTCTTGCATGAAAGTTGCAGGCTGATTGGGGGATGCTTGCAGGGAAGGAACTGCATGTTGCTGAAGGAGGTTCTGATAAATATTTGCATTCACTTGTCATGTAAGTGTATAAGAGGCCCAACTCCTGCTGCAGAAAACATCCCCCAAACCACTTCCTCCTCCACCTTTCACTGACTTCTTTAAGCACTCGGGCTTCAGAATTTCCTCAGTTTGACGCAGAACAAAATGTTTCCCATCTGTCTTAAATAAATTAAACTTCCTCTCATCACTAAAGTGAACTTTGGACCAGTTCTCCTCTCTCCACACAACATGCTCTTCAGAAAAGGGTTTAAAGAAGTTTGGTCACTGCAGAGTGTGCTTTCAGTCCGATATCGCTTAAACATGCGAGACAGATCCTTATCCTGTTCAGCACTGAACTGGCAATTCCAGCTGCAGTGTTGAACCGATTCCACATTTGAGTCTCTCTGCATTATCCTGTCTTCTTGTGCATTTGTTCAGCGTTCTGGGGAACTTGAATGATTTTGTGTCATTGTAGACCTACAATATTTGAGAAATCCACCTTCTCTTGCAGTGACTGAAAGGGTCATCGCTAAGGCCTTCATCTGGACAACCTCCTGTCACAGGGTTACCGTCACTTCAGAGCGGCCCGCCATCTTGCAATCTTAGTGAAAATTAGAGGAATGCTCCCAGTTAAATAGGGTTTGTAATACAATCAAAGGGATTAGCACCAGGTGCCATATTAACACCAATAACTTGGAGGTATCTGTAAGTGTTCTCTAAGTATCGCTGAAAACACGTTACATATGTAGTACTGAATAGTAGAGTTAGACTGTTGAACCATTTTATACCAATTGATGTGTTTTTGTAAGAAAAATATCCATATCTAAAATGTAATAATCACTGTAATCTAGCTTGCCCTCACTGTTGTACACGGAAGCTCTTCCAGGCAGATGATGTAGGACGCAGGACATTGGCATTGCGTATGTGCCTGTGAGTCTCGTGAAAACCAACGTTTGTTTACAGGAGCAAAGGAAGCGAAGTTTCCTTAGTTTAGCAAAGGAACACCAGTCCCCTCTTGGTTTATATCAAAATCCTCTGAAATATTTCTTTACAAATCCTCATTTTGTGCTTTTTTAATTTGTGACCGTTGTTTTGTTTTGGTTTCTCCACAGCGCGTTCGTGTTCGTCAGTTCTGAGCGGTACACGCGCAATGCCGACATATTATGTCATCCGACTGGAGCGCACTTCCAAGTACAACAGTGAGCGCAAACTCGATTAAAGTGAATGTTATGTTTTAGATATGGATATTTTCCTTACAAAAACACAACAATTCGCTGCAGGAGGCCTTTATTCACCCCCAGAGGCGTGTGAGGCACTTTTTATTATGGATGGATGCACTTTATTGGACTTGTTTTGAACTGATGAAGAGAAACACCCGTCTATGCCATTCTAAAGCTTGGAAGTGCCAGGATAATTTTTAATTTAACTCTGATTGAATTCGTCTAAAAGAAGGAAGTCATATACACCTAGGATGCCTGGAGGGTGTGTAAATAATAGGCTAATTTTCATTTTTGGGTGAACTAACTCTTTAATAACATTTTTCTGTGATGACAGAACTCAGAACACATATTTAATATTGCTTTACATAGATTTAAAAGAAATCGATGTTTTAAACGTTCAGAGAACATTCAGAAATAACATGAATTTCCATAATGTGAACATTAGCAAAATGCTTTTAGAGAATTTTTTTGTTAGCTGGTTAGCTTAAAAGGCAGCAGCCTAAGTAGGCAGCACGATTTTGGACCAGCAATAGAAATTCCTGCCTCTGCAATGATGTGAACTTGTATCAAACATCTTTCTTTAGATATAGAAATATTCAAGCTTTTAGCTGGGTTTAAGCGTCTCCTCAGCATCTGTCTGGGTGATTCAGAATGGCCCATTGGGATCCGCGGAGTGGGTCCGTCTTGTCTGCTGCAGTGCATTTTTCATTGACACTGTTTGTGGTTATTTGCAAAGGCCACACATTTTCTCTCCCATGTAGAACTGTTTAATATGCTTATTATGCAGTGTGTCCAAAGCTATGTCACACTAAGAGAGGTGAATAAAGCTCCTTAAAGAGCAATCCTAAATCAGAGGAAGCCCAGAGAGAGGTCGCTCACGGCAACGCTCATTCCGGCCCGGGGCAGCTGCTCTGTCCAATCTGCTTCAGCACTGAGATACTGTTCAATGACAGTCTGCTCCTAGAATCCCAACAACTTTAGCATGCATAAGAAAACAATAAGACAAGGCATGTCCTCCGGCCTAATAGAGGAGAGCGAGTGCACACTGTCAGAACGTTTACAAGTAATGCGAGTTTGATTACTCCACCGGAAAATGCGTTATCAAAAAGGGCTGAAAGTCAATTTATAATTTGTGATCGCGTAGATACAATTTATGAGTTGTGTCAGTGTGTGGTGTGCCTTATATTATGGCTTATCAGAGAGCAAAATTGGTGTAAAATAAGGAAAAGGGTTCATAAGTGTGCTGTGGTGGAGAGCGTTGTGCATGCCTAATTGATTATGTAGGTAGAACATCCATCAGCGGTCAGCATTTTATATCGGATGGAAATGCTTTCAAGTCATCATCGAACCACAAGATCTCTGGATTTTGTGTGTTTCACAAGCATAAATTTAGATAGGCTCTGATCACAATTTTAAATGTCATTTGAAGGATTAAAGAATTTCTAGTGAAAGGAACTATTAAAGTTCTTTTATTTCACAAATCAGCTGTACCTAAATATGGCTCCTGTTTATGAAGCATTATTTCCATGCTTCATAAAGCTTTTCCTCTACATGTCCCTGGAGGCACTGGCATTATATTTGAGTCCCTTTGCCTTGTTCCTAGGGGTGTAACAATCGTTATAATTGTGGGCTGCCACTTTTAGGAAATAATCATTATACAGTTGAGGTCAAAAGTTTACATACACCTTGCAGAATCTGCAAAAAGTTAATTTGCATGTTATTTTTTATTCAGTACTGACCTGAATGAGATATTTTACATAAAAGAGGTTTACATATAGTCCACAAGAGAAAATAATAGTTGAATTATAAAAATTACTCCATTCAAAAGTTTACATACGCTTGATTCTTAATACTGTGTTGTTGCCTGAATGATCCACAGCTGTGTTTTTGTTTAGTGATAGTTATTCATGAGTCCCTTGTTTGTCCTGAACAGTTAAACTGCCCACTGTTCTTCAGAAAAATCCTTCAGGTCCCACAAATTATTTGGTTTTTCAGCATTTTTGTGTATTTGAACCCTTTTCAACAATGACTGTATGATTTTTAGATCCATCTTTTCACACTGAGGACAACTGAGGGATTCATATGCAACTATTACAGAAGATTCAAATGCTCACTGATGCTCCAGAAGGAAAAATTATGCATTAAGAGCTGGGGGGGTGAAAACTTTTGAACTGAATGAAAATGTGTACATTTTTCTTATTTTGCCTAAATATCTTTGTTTTTTTCATTTAGTACTGCCCTTCAGAAGCTACAGAAGATACATGTTTCCCAAAAGACAAAATAAGTTCCTGATCTTCAGATTCAATTTTCTTTCTGTTCAAAAGTTTTCACCCCCTCCCGGCTCATAATGCATTGTGTTTCTATTCTGGCGCATCAGTGAGCGTTTGAACCTTATGTTGTAGTTGCATATGAGTCCCTCAGTTGTCTGAATAAAATAGTATTTTATTCATATTTTACTGTATTTTTGATTGAATAAATGCAGACTTGGTGAGCAAAAGATACTTTTTTCAGAAAGATTTTTAAAAAACCTTACTGACCCCAAATTGTTAACCAGTAATGTATATTTTATTACAACAATATATTTTTTTCCTCTCTTAAATTTTCCAGGGACCCACAATTACCCTCTTGGAGTCTGAAAAGCCCTGAGTTGGGATGAAGGTCAAATAACATAATTAATATTAATGATCTAAGAAATGCCTGGAGCTGTTTGTGTGCTAAACCTCTGACAAAAAGTCAATTGCCTGTGTAGTGTCCAAAACAGTCTTCTGACAAAAATACATAATTTTACAGTGATGGTTGTTACAACAATATGTCAGGCCTTATTTCCTAACTTTACAAAATGTTAGCATGACTGACATTTCTGGAAAAGATTGTTTTAAACTAAACAAATGTTCAACTAAGCAATGTTTCAGATCATTCATACAGCCCTAATTATCGCCATTATAAAAAGTGACCGTTGTTGTAACAATGTCCTATGACTGTAGGTAAATGCTTGCATGTGATATCAAATGACACAGATTTACACCTCTGCTTATCATATTTTGTGACAGGGTCAGGTGTTCATGCCCTCAGCACAGCTTATGAACTCATTTGACTGTCACTACAACCATTAGAGTACAAGGTATGTGGCAGAGATCCTGTGAGCTCAACTAAGATAAAATTCATTCCAGCCCTGATATATATTTAGGTCTACCAAGGTCCCCGTGTCCTTAGTCTAATGCCACTAGATATCCCCCAGCCCAGCTGTCTGAGCAGATTAATATTGTTATCTGTACAGATTTCCTCCAGCTAGTCCATGACTACACACCGCGTTCAGCAGAAGAGTTCAAAGCAGCTAGGCAGCTCCTGCCATAGACGCTCCTACAATCTAAGCCGCCGTTCAGGGCCGAGCTATCGAGTCATTGTCCTAGTAAGACCTGATGCTGTTTTAGTGGGAATGTGTCTCGGCTGGTTATTTTCAGTTTAGGAGGTGCGTCGAGTTAAAGACAAAAACAGCATTCCATTATAGACAGCGGTACCTGGACGAAAACAAAGTGTCCTCAGGGACACAAAGGAAGACAAAAGGTAAAGTAACAAGGGGAAAGACACAAATAGACTAAACAAACAATACAGACATCACAAGCCTGCTAACTTTGTGCTTACTTTGGTTATTAGTCAGTTGGCAGATCAGTCAATTGATAAAAAAACAAAACAAATTAATCACACGTTTTTTTCTGAAATTATTCGCAATTAATCCCACTTAACATTAAAGTTTTTAAGTATACTTTTATACTGCAATAATTTCACATTCAATCTTCAAATGAATGTAAAAACAACAAAGGCAGCATATTTTTAATTTGTTAAACATTTATTCATTTTCTTTATGACTGAAGGTACCACTGATACCAATATTACTGATGTCTCTAGGAAACTACTTATTTTCTTCCTAATATTTAACCATTGACTATAGCCATTCAGCAGTACAGTATAATTGAGAGCTATCAATTTTAACATTTATTAGACTTTAAAATATAACAACTTCTGATTTAAGTGAACTTTAACTAAACCTGTGCCCTTCAGCAAGTAGGAAATATACAGAAATTGAATAAAGATTCAAACACTAAATACTACATTAAATATAGATGAATCCTTAAAGCTACAAAAGTTATTGATTTCCTCTTTTGTTCTTTGATTAATAGACATCACAGCAGCTGGGTTATTAGCTTATTTGGCTGCTATAACTTTAAGAGCTGCCGCTGCTAAACATGACGTGGATTTATTCGAGATTGATTTATTTATAAATTCGTTTGTACTGACATATGGCCTGACAACATCTCATCTGACCGCAGTTTACTGTTGTTTTACTGAAGCTCCCTCGTCACCTATACCTTTCTCACACTCGTTTGACTAGCAAAGTTATAAATTGATTCACATTTTAATGAGTGAAATAAGTATTTGACCCTTTGCAAAACATGACATAGTACTTGGTGGCAAAACCCTTATTGGTAATCTTGTAGCTGGCCACCAGGTTTGCCCACTCCTCTTTGCAGATCCTGCCCAAGTCATTAAGGTTTCGAGGCTGATGTTTGGCAACTCAAAACTTCAGCTCCCACAGATTTTCTATGGGATTAAGGTCTGTAGACTGGCTAGGCCACTCCAGGACCTTAATGTGCTTCTTTTTGAGCCATTCCTTTGTTGCCTTGGCCGTGTGTTTTGGGTCATTGTCATAATGGAATACCCATCCACAACCCATTTTCAATGAGGGAAGGAGGTTCTCACTCAGGATTTGATGGTACATGGCCCCTTCCATCGTCCCTTTGATGCGGTGCAGTTGTCCTGTCCCCTTAGCAGAAAAACACCCCAAAGCATAATGTTTCCACCTCCATGTTTGACGGTGGGGATGGTATTCTCGGGTTCCTCCTCCAAACAGCGAGTTGAGTTGATGCCAAACAGCTTGATTTTGGTCTCACCTGACCACAACACTTCGACCCAGTTCTCTGAATCATTGAGTTCTCTTCTGAATGATGTACATGTGTTTTCTTGAGCAGGGGGACCTTGCGGGTGCTGCAGGATTTCAGTCCTTCACGGCGTAGTGTGTTACCAATTACCAATTGTTTTCTTGGTGACTATGGTCCCAGCTGCCTTGAGATGCCTTGACAAGATCCTCCCATGTAGTTCTGGGCTGATCATTGAAACTCCACGTGGTGAGATCTTGCATGGAGCCCCAGAACGAGGGAGATTGACAGTTATTTCGTGCTTCTTTCATTTGCAAATAATCGCCGCTGTTACCTTCTTACCAAGCTGCTTGGTGATGGTCTTGTAGCCCATTCCAGCCTTGTGTAGGTCTGCAATCTTGTCCCTGACATCCTTGGACAGCTCTTTGGTCTTGGCCATGGTGGAGAGTTTGGAATCTGGTTGACTGATTGCTTCTTTTATACAGGTAACATGCTGAGATTTGGAACACTCCCTTTAAAAGAAACCTGGGAGCCAGAAATCTTGCTGATTGATAGGGGATCAAATACTTATTTCACTCACTAAAATGCAAATCAACTTATAACTTTTTTGAAATGCATTTTTCTGGATTTTTTGTTGTTGTTGTTGTTGTTGTTATTTTTCTGTCTCTCACTGTCTCACAGTCTATAAAATTATAGACTGATCATTTCTTAGTCAGCGGGCAAACGTACAAAATCAGCAGGGGATCAAATAATTTTTTCCCCCACTGCAGCTGCTGTTTTTTTACTGTAAATTTCAAAGTGTACCTAATTATCCTAAAAACAGAGTATTGCTATTTCTCACGATGATAACAAGATACAGCACATTTATAGTCTTTTCAATTGCTGGTCCTGTATGACAGAAAAGCTGAATAGTTGCATTTAAAAATATACAGGCATCATGCAAAGCTCTTAACATCCCATCTCTCCATCCTCACCCGCTCAACCCGTTTAACAGATGTTAATGCTTTTGTTATGGAGGAAAGAACAAAAAGAGCGAGTGTGAATGAAAGTGAGAGTAGAGGGGGTCTCACAAACCGTCCCCCGCAGACTGGCAAAGGCAGCAGCAATAATAGAGCACATCATTGTTATTATACTGATCAGATCACTGAATTATATCCAGCAAAAAGGACAGAACGGCCCAGCAGGGGAGATGTTGCTGTCATCTGGACCATGTTAAAGAGCGATGCCTCCCTATTGTTTCGAAATTACCATTTAATAGAGAAACTTGTGATTCCAGCTCCATCGCCTCCACTGGCCATGACTGTTGTCCAAATGCTGTCTTTACTGAAGGAGCTCAGCGGAGGGTCTAGACCACTTCAAATCCACTAAAAGTGTGTGAGGGGACACACTGGATAAGCAGGAAAGCTGGGGATAATTTAGAAAGAGCACACATAATTAGACACATATTATGGCCTTTGTTTGTTAATCCATGTAAACAACTACTGATTATACAAAGAAATCATCAAACAACCAAAAGTTTCACACAGTAATTTGGGTTTCTGTGAAGACCATCTTGGCAATTTCAATGGCAATTTCGATGTTGTTTTAGGACTGCAAATTTTAGTTTGTGCTCAAAATCAGTGTTTCCCAGTTTGGGAAGTCTAGAGTTTGTTTTATATATTTAATTCTGTCATCCCCACATTTTCTACCTAAAGTATCTGGTCTAAATCAGTGTTTTCCATCTCTGTTTTTCACCCACAATGTAAATAAAAAAATAACTTGGTTTTTATATGATGCACTACCAATAAAAGTATTAATTTTTTTTCTTAATTAATTTACTGACCGTAAAGTTTTTAAATGGGAGTAAACACAACTCAAATTCATAAAACATTTCATAACATTTTTAAAAAACATTTTATTTCCTTAATAACAATCAGAAAAAACAATGAGGTTAATTTTCTGTTTTACAGGTTTTTGTTAAGAAATAAAACTGAAATCTATGCAAATACAGGGAGTGTTAAAACTGTTTAAGAGCCCCATAGGTTGGGAATCACTGGTCTAAATGACCACAGGCAGTGGCCTTTTATAGGTACTGCACTGAACGGACGTGAAATAGTGAACACCCACGAGGCTCATCAAAACCCATTAAGACACAAAGACCTTTTATACCTCTCATGAGAAAGAGAAACTATTCTGGTGTAGCTAGTTAAGGTGCCAGGGTCACAATAAACAGTTCAAGGAAGTCTGAAATCTCTTCATTATGCTTTTGTATTGACATCATTTGCTGCATTTTTGCAGAGGTGTGAAAAGCAGGTGGTCATTCTCCTTTCTGCCCACACAAAACCTTCTGATTACAAAGACAATAACTGTGGCTTTTCAACACGGTCGCAAGCATTGTGGCTAAGCGCTGAAAAAAAGGTCTAGCCGATCTCTGAGTCGGGCACGGTTTCACTCACCTGTCGCTGCGGAGCGGCAGGTTTGCGAATCGGCTGTCATGGCAACTGACTCCTGACAGTAGCGTGCAGACGCTGACACACCAGTAGCCTCAAATTCATTTGACACACATGAGGTCTCCAGCCTTTCAGATGCTTAATTGAATTCAGAATGGCCCCCTGAGATGCTGTTCAACCAATAGTGCCACTATTACCTTACGCAAGATGCATGATATGATACAGTGTGAAGGGATGTGACACAATTCAGAAATGTCCAGATGCGAGCCCACAGGACAGATAAATACCCAATGAGATCAGCTGTTCATGCGCAATTCATTGAAATACATAGCATACTGAGATTTCTGCTGGGGGACAATAAAAACTATAAATCTCCTCTAGAGCAAGTTTTGTTTTTTTTTTGTTTTTTTTTTGGACCCTCAAATATGATTCCATGGCACTATTATTTTCATATATGGGCCATTCTACAGAAACGTCTAGAAAAAAAATGTCTTTTCCCACAAATTTTGTATGTATGCAAATTGTATAATATCTAAGACACATACTGTATTTCAAGTAATTGTGCAGTTAATCCTTATATTGTATTTTCAGAATGTTTTCAAATATTTCACTACCGAAACACAGTAATAATAATTTGATTAGAAGGGCTATACTGACCTATTAAGATTTTGATTATATCTGCCTTGTAAATATATTGTTTTATTAAAACATTTTTGGAGTTAAATCAATAACAATTACAATTATACCAATATTTCAAGTGATTTTAGAGATTTGTTCTATTTTGAATCCAATCTTTCTTTGTAAAAGGCAAAACATTTATCATACTGATTTCAAAGTTAAGGATTCATTAGTTTAAATATACACTGAATCAAACACTATCATAACATCTTAGTTGATAATTCAGTATACATCCCATGTTTCGGTAGTGACTACATATTTTCGGATGTCACAGTAATGTTTCGGTAGCGATCACATCACATTACAGAATTTTAACTCACATACTAAAACACTACTAAAACTAGAATACTAAAAATGTGCATAATTGTACTAACATTTTGTTTATTTCCCCCAAATAAAGGATTATGTGTTCCCTTTTGTCACTACCGAAACAGTGATGACATGTTTTGGTTGTGACTGTTTCGGTAGTGATAACTGTATGGGATAACACCCCCCAAAAACACAGATGTCACTACTGAAACTTCACTAAATGTTTCAGTTGTGACTGTTTCAGTAGTGACAGTTTTTGAGCCTCCCTCAAAGATGCTAATCAGCAATGGTTGGCTAGCACAGTTCTGAACAGTTGTACACATATAAAAACTAAATGCTATGGAATAACACCCAAAAAAGTGTGCTTAATTGCAGAAAAAAAGGTGTCATGGTAGTGACATTCACACACACACACACACACAAAACACACACTTTTTTTAGTTTTTATTAATATTTTTTATTATTTTTTTATTTGTAAACTTCTTAATTTAAATTTTGTTGAAAGTTAAGCTGAATGAAAATGATGAAAAGATGTGTTGTATTGCTTTGGGTATAGCTGAAATGAAAGAAAAAAAAGAACAAGCAAATAAAAAGAGAAAATACAGAACAAAAGAAAGAAAAGAAAAACATTTCTGTCATCATTTACTCATCCTCAGGTTGTTCCAAACCTGTGTGTATGAATTTGTTTCTTCTGTTGAGCACAAATGAAGATATTTTGAAGAATATTTGTAACTAAATAGTTAATGAAATAAAATACTATGGATTAAAGGATTAGTTTACTTCCGGAATAAAAAATTATACATAATTTACTCACCCCCATGTCATCCAAGATGTTCATGTCTTTCTTTCTTCAGCTGAAAAGAAATTAAGGTTTTTGAGGAAAACATTCCAGGATTCTCCTCCACTTCAATGGTGCTCAACGGGTTAAAGGTCCAAATTGCAGTTACAACAATCCCAGCCAAGAAATAAGAGTCTTATTTAGTGCATCAATCGGCCATTTTCTTTAAAAAAAAAAAAAAAAAAAAAAAAAAAAAAAAAAAAAGGTAAAAAATAAAATTATATGCTTTTTAACCACAAATGCTCATCTTGCATTAGCTCTACTTCACGAATTACATAATCACGGTGGAAAGGTCACGCTTGGTTAGTTCTTTGTCTGTGTACTTTGGTTCAAAAAGGAAAAACTCCATCTCATTTTCTCCACCAACTTCAAAATAGTCCAACATCATTGTTTTACCTTTTTTTATAAAGAGTGTTTGACTTTCTTTGCACGTTTGCTTTGTAAACAGTGGGTCGGTACTTCATTTTTTTTTTTTAGAAAATTACCATTCATTTTGCTACATAAGAATCTTATTGCACAATTGCACTGAAACTGCAGTTTGGACCTTCAACCCTTTGGCAACCGTTAAAGTCCACTATATGGAGAGAAATCCTGAAATGTTTTCCTCAGAAACCTTAATTTCTTTTCGACTGCAGAAAGAAAGACATGAACATCATGAATGACAAATGGGTGAGTGAAGTATGAGGACATATATATTCTGAAAGTAAACTAATCTTTCAATGGGGATTGGCTATTGTTATCGTATAATCCTTATTAATATAAAAACCTGTTTTTGTCATATGATGAAAGTGATCTGTTTATTATCTGTTGTTTCAATTCAGATTTTTGCAGCATATAGCTTTTTTATTGCCAAAGACCATCAAATTTGATCATCTTTTTTACATATACAAACCTAGACAAATAAAAATAAAGTTAATTATGTAAAATGTTATATTGTCAGTGTACAAAAGTTAAAACGTGCTTACTTTTCATTTACAGTGCATCACTTTTTATTTTAATTCATAAAGCTATATGCAGATTTGCATTTTCTGGCTTATTTCTAGGAAGAAAGAGAGTAAAATAATCACTTAAAGTCATATTTTCTCCAGCAGCAGTATGAAAAATAAAAATCCCCTAGTGGTCCTTCTTTTTGCTGTAGAGTATCTTGTCAAAAACTGTTGTGATATATCAAGAAACCTTTCATCCAAAGATTTGAAAAGATATCTGAGAGCTCCATTATGTCCCCTGATCTATGAAAGACAATCTCTGAGCATTCCTTTGGGGATATACAAGTACATACATTAAATGTACAATTACATATGGTGCATCCATAGCCATATTTAAGCGACATTGCATCGTATATCAAATCTAGTGCATTTTGTGTGCTGAAAGCAGAGCTTTCAGTCAGATTTAATGAGTGCAGCAGTAAAGCTGTCTAAAAGGTCTTCACAGTGCTGTAGATTCTGCGGCCACATTAAGAGCAGAACAAATTGTGTTTGTGAGGAACGGCCTATCACTGCCGCGCCGGGTGACACATGGAGGCCAAACTTAAACGGCTCCTTAGAAGTTCAGTGACAGATTACCAGCTAACACCTCAAGAATGTTTAATCAAGCCCGGCCTATCGGTGTCTGTGTCTTGTGTATGTACTTGTGTGATATTAAGACAGCTGGAGGCAGACATTTCCAAACATCAATGGAAGCCTCCCTTGAGCTCACAAAGATGGTGAGTTACCTCGGCAAGGCCTCAAAGGCTACAAGTGTCTTGCTGAGAGCTGGGAATACAGAGCAGAAATCACATTTTAACCACACTGCTGGCTTTAACTTTTGCTTTGGAAATTTTTCTTTGGGTGTAAATGAAACAGAACATCCTGTAACCCCACTTTACATCTAGAACTGAGTGTCAGGGAGCATCTAACTAAAAGTACTGAAGCTACACAGTGTTTGCATAATTATTATGCAAGCTGATATTCTGATCTTTTTTTTTTTTCCAAACACATTTTACCAATTCCAAACCACATCAGTCTTAACAACTACAATTAATTTAGTATTTAATCATTTATAAGTGATATATAATTGTCCATGAAGGCTGGAAGTGAAAAACTCCTTATATTGAGGTCTGTGTAATTATTAGCAGGTTTTCTTTTAGAGATAAAAATGAGCCAAGAAAGAGATTAACCTCAGACTGAAAAGTCAAAAATTACGGTTATAAAATGGGTAGTTCCGGTCTTAGATTCTGATTGGTTGAGCTGCGTTCTAAGCTGTTGTAAATTACTCTACAAACATACACCTTTGTTTACATCTGTGTGTTGCTTGGCAACCACTTTGTTGCAACCACAACTGTTTCTGAGAAACTACATTGTTTGGTGGAAGAATGGTGTTTTTATTAATATCATTAGACTTTATTTGCTCTGTTTTATTTTGTGAAACTACTACGCATATGGAATAACCGTTTTATAAAAGCAATAAGCCCCAAGAAGCCGTGGTTTACAGTGAATTTATAACAGCTAAGGGTGTTATAAACGCTTCGCGTCACGCCTAACAATGCCCTTAGCTGTTATAAATTCACTGTAAACCACAGCTTTTTGGGGCTTATTGCTTTATTTTGACAACATTTTTTCAGCATCAAAACAGCAGCTCAGCTTTTTAAACAGTGTATTAATAACCAAGTAAACTGATAATAATCAAATAATCAATAATCTGATTAATTTTGAATATCCTGGTTCAGCTGAAAAGTCTCTTATGCTTACAAAGGCGTTTGTTTGATCAAAAATACTGTAAAAACAATGATCATTTTAAAATCATTTAAATATGCTGAATTGGTGCTCAGAAATGATCAATTATCGGTGCTCAATTATTAATAATGATTTTTATAAATATCAGTGAAGTTTTTGATGCTTAATATTTGGGTGGATTTTTTTTTTATAAATATAAAGTTTAAAATAACAGCATTTATTTGAAATCAAAATCTTTTTTAACATTATAAATGGATTTACTGTCAGTTCTGATTCATTTAATGCATCCTTGCTTCATTCTTGCCCATTCATTTCTTTTTAATAGCAGTGTATTATGGTATTAAGAAGCAATATCTGTTTTCAATATTGATAATAATATGAAATGTTTACTGCACACCAAATCAGCATATTAGAATGATTTCTGAAGGATCATGTAGCACTGAAGACTGGAGTAATGATGGTGAAAATTCAGGATTAATATTACAAAAGAAAAAAGTTATTTAAAATTGTAATATTATTGCTCTTGTTTTGAAAGAAGTCTCCTATGCTCACCAAGGCTGTATTTTTTATCAAAATATAGCCTTGGTGTGCATAGGACACTTCTTTCAAAAACATTTAAAAGTCTTAAAGGGCTAGTTCACCCAAAAATGAAAATTCTGTCATTAATTACTCACCCTCATGTTGTTCCAAATCCCTTCGTTCATCTTCATTCATCTATCTTCATTCTTGCATCGTGGTTCCCTCGTGAACACGTGTCAAAGACTGACAGGGACGAGAAGAAACTGTAGAACAAAGTTATTTTTGTTTTCTTTGCACACAAAAAGTATTCTCGTAGCTTCATAAAATTACGGTTGAGCCACTGATGTCACATGGACTATTTTAATGATGTCCTTACTACCTTTCTGGGCCTTGAACATGTCAGTTGTGTTTCTGTCTATGCATGGTCAGAAAGCGCTCAGATTTCATTGTAAGTATCTTAATGTGTGTTCTGAAGATGAACAAAGGTCTTATGGGTTTGGAACGACATGAGGGTGAGTAATTAATGACAGAATTTTCATTTTTGGGTGAACTATCCCTTTAATTATCCCAAACTTTTGACTGTAAAACCTCTCTAGATTTGTGATACATACTGACCAGACTGTAAAAATAGCTTCTGTTTAGTTAGCATCTTATGCTAATAGTTCGCAGTGTAGCTAACAACCTTACAAAAGAGTTGCTTCTCGTCTCACAAGCTAATCATTTTAAATATGAATAGCTTGTAACTTGATAAGCTCGAGTTTCAAAGTAGCTTCCACATCACTACTAGGGCCGCAGTCCTGAAGGTGAGCGAGAGGCACATGGTATTTATGAGACGGGGTGTTTATGTCCCAGAGGTTCAAAATAACTGAGGCACCTCAGCGGGGTAGAGCATTAGAGCAGAAAAACAAACCAATGTTTACCATCCTCACACCTCCAACTTTTCTCGTTGCTTCTGTTTTCCAGGGGTCTATTTGTGCAGTCTATGGACCACTGCTTTTTCCTGTTTGTCTTTACCAACTTTAAATGAGAAGCAGTGAGAGGCTAAGTTTGGGAATAGCATAGACACACACACATATATATAGCTCAATATATCCATACTCTAAGGGGTTTGAAGGGTTATGGGCTGGGAAAAAAGACTAGATTAGATGCCCCTCCAAAGTCCTATCAGACTGGCTGTCTTGAAGGTCAGAGCGAGTTGGGGGAGCAGTCTGGATCAGACACCTCGAATGGCAATTGCTCTGCCAACTTTCAGGGCAATTGAACAGCTCTTTCTGTAAAATGAACTTACTTTCTTTTTCTCTCACCCTCTTTGTCTCTTTTGATCTGTTCTCTTTCTTGCCACTCCCCATCTATCTGTTCTCTATAATCAGTCCATTCAAATTCACACATTTCATGTGGCACCAGCCTGGGGTTTGCTTCACACAGGTGACAGTCCATCATCATGTGCTCTTTGCTGAAATGCCACAAAGACGTACATCTCTGACCGGTTCTATATAATAAGAAACCAAAATGTCTAAAAATAGACTGTGAAAAATCATTTCTTCTCGGTTCCTCCCTCTCCATCCACTTTACTGACCAGAAAGATTCAGTTCATGAGGGAGGCGTAATGAGAACCTCGGCTTGGTGGATCAAAGTAGAAACCCTTGAGGCTTTTCTCAAAAAAACCTACCATCAATCAACAGGGACGATACCAATTTGGGCTTTGACAGGCACCCGAGAGGAACTTTAAAAGAATCTGAAAAGTAAAAAAAAAAAGCTCAAATCAGTGACATTTACAGACGCCTGTACTAATTCATTAAACCGCTGCCCTTTATTGAACGAGAAACCTTTGATTTCTATTAATAAAGCAAGTCAAGCAGAATCACGCTCATTGGGATGAATGGCTGAGTTTAGTGCAGCTGTCGCATGAATCGCACTTCTTTATCAGATGTGAGGTTCGTGAGTCCTTCGCGCACACGTGTCGGTATCCCCCTGGGCAGCCGCAAGCGAGCAAACACGGCGGGGTGGGGTAATCGGAAACACCTGGGCCTCATTACCTATCAACAAAGAAGTAAGGTAAGCAAAAACACCTTTGAGACTCACACAGTTATGTTTAGATGGTAGATCTCATTGTGTGAAACTATTTAAATGTTGCATAAATGCAGGATGTGAGATACTCCTACTTGAAATCTCTGACTTAGAACTATAAACATGCTCTATCTATCTACCTATCTGTCTATCTATCTATCTATATGATTTAGCTGTCTATCTATCCATCTGTCTAGCTGTCAGTCTATCTATCGACCGATCTAGCTGTCTATTGTCATCTATCTAGCTGTCTAGCTGTATCTAGGTGTCTATCTGTCTGTCTATCTATCTATCTATCTGTCCATATGATTTAGCTGTCTATCTATCCATCTGTCTAGCTGTCAGTCTATCTATCTATCGACCGAACTAGCTGTCTATTGTCATCTGTCTATCTGTCTGTCTGTCTGTCTGCCTGTCTATCTATCTATCGATCAATCTATCATCTGTTTAGCTGTCTAGCTGTATCTAGGTGTCTATCTGTCTGTCTGTCTATCTATCTATATGATTTAGCTGTCTATCTGTCCATCTGTCTATCCATCCATCTATCTGTTGTCTGTCCACTAATTTTTTGTCTATATATCTTTCAGTCCATGTCTATCTATCTAGCTGTCTGACTATCTATCTATGATTTAGCTGTCTGTCCATCTATCTATCTATGTATCTATCTATCTATATGATTTAGCTGTATATCCATCTATCTTTCTATCTATATGATTTAGCTGTCTATCTACCTATCTAATCTATCGTCTGTCTGTCCATTCATTTTTTCTGTCTATATATCTTTCAGTCCGTGTCTATCTAGCTGTCTGACTATCTATCTATCTATCTATCTATGATTTAGCTGTCTATCTATCTATCTATCTATCTATCTATGTGCATTTGCCTTTCCGTCTGTCTGTTTAGTTCTTTAAACTTCCTTACATTAGCATTTGAACTGCAAACCTGCATCCTGTTTTGTTACCTCAATTTAAACCTGAAATTCAAAAGGCATGCTCAAGTCTAAAGCACTATGACCACTGATTGGATTGTACTTCAAAACCCATGCTTACATCATCATCATCACTTCACTTCCCCATTTTCTAGTACAAAATAATAACCTCTTTGGAGTAATTTCCATTAGTATTTAATTCAGCTTTGACACAGCTCACCAAAGAACTCAAACTCTAATTCATGTTATGGATCCCTTAGTTTTTCAAAGCGCATTGTCTCTGAAGCAGTCGATTCAATTCTACAGTATCTCTAAAATCAGAATGTTTTAAAATGAATATATGCTGGGAAAGATTATCTTGGTCTTCCATTATATTTTTTCAAAACAGGCCCTCAGAGATGAGGCGAAAAGGTGAGTAGCTTTGAAAGTATATCTCTCGTATTTGTGCACTATTGGCTCTACAGGCTCCAATTTACACACACCCCCAGCTGGTTTATTGTCGACCTTGTCTTTCAATACGGCCTCTGCGGCTGAATTTATAGAGCATTATAAAATCATACAAACAGAAAGCGAGGGAGAGAAAGAGAGGGAGAGAAAGAAGCCACAGATGAGTGTCCTCACTGAGTTCACAGAAAACAAGGCCAATGCCCTCCTCCTTTAACAGAGCTGGAATGAGAAGAGGGCATTTCATAACAGATGAAAGCCAAAATAAACATTGTGATCTCATTGGGCCGTGAAAAGACTGTCTGGGACCAATAAGAGGCCATCGCTTAGACAAGGGTTGGGTTCTTCTCTCCAGCCAACATGACAACATCACACCCAAACATGTCTGATGTCTAGCAACAGAAGCCAATGAGTTTGGAGGGTTAGCTTGACCCCGTTAGCCCCTGGTAGATGCCGTAACTACATCATCTCCAGGGTTCTGCGCCAGTCAAACAACTGCAATTGAGATTAATGGGAATGCTAACGGATAGCTATTTTAGACCTCCGTGATAGAAATAATCCAATGTCCCACAGCAGGTTTAAATCACAGTAGGGGTGATCCATGAATTAACCTGAGTGGAAGAAATGTATTAATTATGTAAAAACAGAGAACAATGTATATTTAAATAAGTCACATTAAGTGGTTTAAAGGTAAATATTTAACTCTAGACCCAAATGTACTAAGAAAAAAACTAAATCTAGCCCTATTTTACCTGGAGCAACACATATTTTAAGTAGTAGTGGAATTGGCCTAGAATGAGGCTTATCCTCTGTTACCCACAATCAATCACAGTGGCTTACACTGCCATAAAACCCACCTAAAGTCTTTTGTCTTTTATTATTATTTGCTGTTTTCTGCAACATAAAATACCACAACAGATTTCCACAGAATTAAAACGATGCCACTCAAAACATTCCACACATTATCCACCCCTTGAATGTTTGTTAATGAAATAGTTATTAGACTAATTTGACTGTGCTTTCAGCTGCTAATAAGTATGTTGTACTCCAAACACATTTTTATCATGCTGATTTCTTAAAATCAGAGCAGAAAATATTAAAACCTAAAAGTACAAACATACACAACATAAAAGACATCATCTTTAAAGATAACATTTTTTGGCTTTTAGTATGAATATGTTAGCCTATATGCTATTTATAAGCTAGTGTGCACCAAAACAATGACAAAATTCGCATTTACAAGATATAAGCCTTAAAAAGTTAGTCATCCGCCAATATAAATCGCTTCAGCTTCTCATTAAACTTTCCGTCCAATCAAATGCTCTCTAGAATCCGAAGCGTTCCGCCCCCTACATTATAAATAGACGTTGAAGCTGCAGTCTTGTTTAGAGAGTTTGTATTTCTTATGTACAGTGAATGGCACGTAGTGCACTATATATTGGATAGAGAACGAATCAGACCATATAAATGTGCTTTCTGTTGGGGCAAATGAAGTATAGTTTTGCACTGTGGCAGTTTGCAAAACAACACTTCATTTGCACACAGACAAAATATAAACAGAATGCTATTAGCTATTTAAAAAAGGAGGTGGGACTGCTTGACTGCTCTTCCTGTTTTAGTTGAAAAAGGAATTCCTCTATATGTCACGGAATTTGCCATAATTAACACCTCTTTAAAAGAAAATCCTTGTGTCAAAAGAAATATTAATCACAATCTCCTTATCAAAAATGATAATTGGTGTTCTTTCAGAAATCTTTGCCAATAAAAACATGAAAGATATATGTGCCTTTATACAACTCGCCTGCAATGGCTTTCTAAAAGAATGGGGCCGAAACCCGAAATCCTGCGCAGAGATTGGGCCTGAGCAAGTGAGAGAAGAAGAGATGTGAAATATGTGCCTAATAAGAGGTGAAGGTGGCACGTTGCACACCAGCTGCCAGGGCACTGACGCGGCACAAATAACTGCAGGGGAAAGTCAAATAAACGGATAGAGTCATCGCCCAGAGCGCAGGAGAGCAGAGAGTGAGATGGGTGTGGATGCTTCAGACCAGAGCTGCAGTCTGGTGCACAGCAGCGTCGGCCTCTCGGGTTAGAGGTCACATTAATGCTCTCTGACAACACATTCCCTTTGGTATCAGCCTGTTTGTACAGTTAGTCACGCCAGGAATGTCAGAAGAACAGGTAGAACGGAGGGAGCCCTGCTGGAAAAGGCAGCATTATCACTGCTAGCATGAGCTCATCCGCCATCTGAATGTAGCGATGGGCAAAATGTGAAATTTAGTTTGACAGGATTTTAACAATAAAAGATGTGTTTACAGCGTTCTCCATCACTGTTTAGAACACATACAATGTCCGAATTAGGATTGAATGATTTTTCTGAACCAGTTATTTTCAACTAATCCGTCAAATCTGTCATGAGAAAACATGACAATGTTTCAGTAAATAAAGATGTGTTTACACTATTTTCTCTTGACTGTTTACAATCAGACAAGCATTGGGATACAAGAATGAATTGGGAATTATTGACTGTTTTGAATCAGTTCTGTTTAATAAATCAGTCAAATCAGGAAACAGAAATGTAAATTTTTTCTTAACAGTATGTCAGCAATAAAGATGTGTTTACAGTATTATCCATCAGCTGTTTAAAATAAGAACAAACAATGTTCAGTTTGGGAATGAATGACTCTTTTGAATCAGTTGATTCGGTGACGAAAAACACGGCAGTTTTTCAGTAATAAAGATTTTTCAGTAATAAAGATGAGAAAGCAACTCAGAAACAAGCACTGGAAATTGCAAATTGACTCTTTTGAATCAGTTCTATTTAAAAAATTTAGGAGAGAGAAATGTTACATTTTTCTTGCCAATATGTCAGCAATAAAGAAATGTTTACAGTATTATCCACTGGCTGTTTAAAATTAGAGCAAAAAATGTTCCATTTGGAAATAAATCTTTAGGCTCTTTAGAACCGGTTCTATTCAATGAATCAGTCGTTTCGGTGAAGAAAAACATGACAATATTTGAGCAATAAATATGAGTTTACAGTATTCTGTGGGCCATTTAGAATCAGAACAAACTATGCGTGAATCAGGAATAAATGACTCTTTTAGTTCATTCCAACAAATCAGTCAATTCAGTAACAAGAATATTTCAGCAATAAAGATGTTTGCATTACTCAGTTTTTTCTGATTCTATTTGAATCAGGAATGAATGACTACAAGTTCTTTTCAGTGAATCAGCTGAATTGAAGAAAAATATTTCATTAATAAACATTTACAGTATTATCCATCGACTGTTTAGAATCAGAACAAATGATGTGTGAATCCGAAAGATGGATGAATAATAAATAACTCCTTTGAATCGGTTCTTTTAAATGAATTGGTTGAGCCAAAAAAAGCAAAACCATTACATTTTTCTTTAAATGTCAGTAACTATGTGTTTGCATGGGGTGTTTACATAGGGTGAACATCCTATATTGCCTAAAATATCCAGGTTTTTGATTTGTTTCCCAGTTTTCATACTTGCTCAAATTAATGATCGAAAAGTAGTTTGACCAATAACATGCAGGCATTATTATATAATCGATCATTGGCGTGTGAGAAGGTGGAATCCACAGAGAACGTCAAAGCAATGCAAATACGTGTCACTGTAAAAAATAAAAAACACAATTTGTTGAGTCATCTTAAAATAATTTGTTACCCTGCTGCCTTAAAATTTTAAGTTCAGTCAACTAAAACAAGTTTAGTCAACTTGAAATGTTAAGTTGTACTAAGTAACAACTTAGATATTTGTGTTTGCTAAACTTAACAGATGGGTAAGTAACCCAGCTGCCTTAATATTTTACATTGATTCAACTCAACTTTTTTTTTACAGTGTAGGTGTGTTTTTTTAAAACGGCACTGCACAGACCGATTGCCATTTGACATTAAAGTACAGCGAGAGCGATTCGAAAGTATAAGGAACGTCTGCTCTTTATAGCTCTCACTTTGATGTCATACACTGATCGTCTGCACAGCGCAAACAAAGCCAAAACCTGGATATTTTAGGCAATATAGAAATCCTGGCCAGGGCGTGTCCAGGAAAAAGGGCACGTACGGTCAGTGTTCATCTATTTAGATTTAACACAAACAATGCAAATCAAGAAAGAGTGACTCACTCATCTGAATCATTTGGGTGGTACATTCACTAAAGGGTAGCTTTCAGCTTACCTTAGCTAATATTTCTACAGAGTAGTTTGTAGCTTAGCTACATTTCATCACACTGTTTAAATGCCAAAACATGGCATAGGATTATAAATGTTGCATTACCTCATTTTGCAAGTGATGTATCAGCATTCACTGGTCTTTTTAAGACAAGGTGGAGCCCATTTGGTGATTTAAAGGTGTAGTTTTACTCTGAGAGGACTGTGGCGCCTGCCATCCATCCCATGAGGCTCCAAGGAGGCGAATTAGAAAAAAAGGCACAGAGCAGAAGAGACATTAGGGGCACAGGGTCAGTTAAAAATTGCTCAGATGTGTAAGAGGCAGGGATGTTCATTAACAGACTGCATTGATTTAGATTAGCATTCTGTCATAGTGGCACACAAGACTCAACCCACCTACAGGTGTTTGTCAGTGTGACTTCTCTCACTGGCAAATAATTGCCCTTTTTCTCTCCCCGCGAGCTGCACATACCAGCAAACACGCGCAAAACAAAAGCCTGCGCACTCCAATGACATACTCCAATAGAGCCGGAGTTAGATGGATGACTTTTACAGTCCCACTCTGACAATCTGGTTGGGAAAATGAGGAGACGTGATGTATGAATATGAGCGAAGCATTTTGTGAACGCGTGGGTGTGCATGCATTTGTGTCTGCTCGTGCGGCGTCAGTGAGCACCGCCGTCACAGATTCTTCGGCTGGCAGCGCGCCACCGTTGCGTGAGCTGCCATCGGTGCTCTGACTCAGCCCTGTCATGAGGAGGGAGAGAAAAAACAAACTTCAGGCCATCTGCAAGCCCGTCAGGAGGCCAGCAGGTCCCTATGAAGCCATTTACCCGCTGCTGGAGCTCCAGCCTGGGCTGGCACACGCTGCTAATACTGCCCTCGATACCAGTGCCATCTTGGTGGGTGGGGTCGGCTGTTGCTTTAGTTGCTTTCTCATAATTACACATTCATTTCTGTGGAATCCATCCCAGGCTTCGAGGTGACCTAGTGGATAGAATTAGGCTAGACCTAATGAGAAAAAAAGAGCGGATTTTATTATAAACCTGCTTCAAAGTCAAACAGCATCCAGCAGTACTAATGCATTGCATTTGATAATTATTCAGTGAAAACTGTGGCTGTTGTTTCAGTAGTTTTTTTCCACATTTTATTGCTTCTCGATGTCAGAATGCTTAAATATTATTGAAACTACAAGCACCATATGCTCAATTTTTTATTTTGATCTATTGGTTTCAATTTGTTTTATTTTTTGTACTCTTTATTTAATTACTGTCAAAGACATTATTTTTCTTTTAAAATAAGGTAGTTATTTGTCTCTTAAGTCTCTTATGCTCACCAAAGCTGCATTTATTTGTCCAAAAATAAAGTAAAACTTTAATATTGTGAAATATTATTACAATTTAAAATGTTTGAAAATACACTACCAGTCAAAAGTGTTTGAACAGTAAGATTTTTAATGTTTTTTTTAAAAGAAGTCTCTTCTGCTCACCAAGCCTGCATTTATTTGATCCAAAATATTGTGAAATATTTTTACTATTTAAAATAACAGCTTTCTATTTGAAAATATTTTATATTTTATTATATATATTTTCAGCATCATTACTTCAGTCTTCAGTGTCACATGATCCTTTAGAAATCATTCTGATATGCAGATTTGCTGTTCAAGAAACATTTATTATTATTATTGTTATTTTTTCAGGATTCTTTGATGAATAGAAAAATCTAAAGATTATCATTTATCTGAAATAAAAAGCTTTTATAACATTATACACTATACCATTCAGGTTCGAGTCAGTATAATTTTTTTTTGGAGGAAGGTGGGGGGTTGGGGGGATTTTATAAATAAATACTTTTATTTATCAAGGATGCTTTAAATTGATCAAAAGTGATGATAAAGACATAATGTTACAAAAGATTTCTATTTCAGATAAATGCTGTTCTTCTGAACTTTCTATTCATCAAAGAAACCTGAAAAAAAAAATCTACTCAGCTGTTTTCAACATAATAATAATAATAATAATAATAACAATAATAAAAATAAATGTTTTTGAGCAGCATATCAGAATATTAGAATGATTTCTGAAGGATCATGTGACTGGAGTAATGATGCTAAAAATTCAGCTTTAAAATCACAGGAATAAATTACATTTTAAAATATATTCAAATAGAAAACTATTTCTAAATTTTTCTAAATTTTACTGTTTTTGCTGTACTTTGGATCAAATAAATGCAGGCTTGGTGTGCAGAAAACATTCTTTAAAAAACATTAAAAATCTTACTGTTAAAAAACTTGACTGGTAATGTATTTTAAAGTTTATTCACATGATTAATTAACATTAACTAATGAACCTTGTTGTAAATTGTTATCCAAAAAACATACTAACCCCGAACAGAAGTGTATATTTGTTTTTGCTTTTGGCGTTATACGAAACATATTTCCTTAATTTAATACCAACTACTATTAATAGTATTTATTTACACTAAACACATAATGTAAAACAAAAACCCTATAAAAATGGTTAAATTAAATTAACTAGCTGTTTTTATTGCTGATGTTTTATTCGACTTTTATATATAAATGTTAGTGAAAAGAATAAAAATAAAACACTTTCATATGTGAACCTGCACCACAGAACCAGTCTTAAGTAGCACGGGTATATTTGTAGCAATAGCAAAAATACATTGTATGGGTCAAAATTATTGATTTTTGTTTTATGCCAAAAATCATTAGGATATTAAGTAAAGATCATGTTCCATGAAGATATTTTGTAAAATTCCTACTGTAAATATATCAAAACATAATTTTTGATTAGTAATATGCATTGTTAAGAACTCCATTTGGACAACTTTAAAGGTAATTTCATCAATATTTTGATTTTTTTGCACCCTCAGATTCCAGATTTTCAAATAGTTGTATCTCGAGCAACTATTGTTCTATAGCAAACCATACATCAATAGAAAGCTTATTTATTTAGCTTTCAGATGTTATATAAATCTCAATTTGGAAAAATTGACCCTTACGACTGGTTTTGTGGTCCATGGTCACATATATCAATCCACGTATGTGATGGACATTGGTTATGATTATCTTTAGTGTCTACTTTGAAGGCATCTTGAGTAAAACAGTTTATATTTAATGAGGCATATGCAGAGTCTTTTGCACATAACCCCTATTGTTGTGAGCTGGGATAAACTAATCATCACATAAGGTACTTATCTAATACTATTAGAGGAGAAGTTCACTTCCAGAACAAATTTACAGATAATTTACTCACCCCCATGGCATCCAAGATGTTCATGTCTTTCTTTCTTCAGTTGATAAGAAATTATGTTTCTTGAGGAAAACATTTCAGGATTTTTCTCCAAATAATGGACTTCTATGGTGCCCACGAGTCTGAACTTGCAAAATGCAGTTTAAATGCAGCTTCAAAGGTCTCCAAACGATCCCAGCAGAGGAAGAAGGGTCTTATCTAGCAAAACAAAAAATACAATCCTCATCTTGACTAGCTCTGCGATGCACATGCGTATTCTGTGTAATCCGGGTCAATACAGTTAAGGTAGGTCGAAAAACTCCCATCTCATTTTCTTCTCCAACTTCAAAATCGTCCTACATCGCTGTTGTATCTTTTTTTGTAAAGGGTGTTTGATCTTCTTTGCACAAACACTGGGTTTGGTACTTCTGCATCTGTTGTTGGGGACTCCCAAAACCAAAATATGAACCTTTTATAATCCATAATAGGGGCTCTTTAATACTGACTACTAAATATCACAAACTATGACTACAATTCAGAATTTATTTACACTAAAAACATAATATAAAACAAAACCTTGCAAATTGTTGTGAGCTGGGTTAATCTGGGTCATCATCACATAAGGTACTTATCTAATACTATTTAGAAATGAGATGAGGAACAGCAACTCTATATTATAAACTGTTAACAAGACATCAGCATGTGGCTACAAGGCTAGAATTTGCTTTCAGTGGGTTTGGAGTGGCTATTTCCTGCTCAGGTGCAGCATTGCCATGGTTACCGTAGTGCGTTTCGTAGGAGACAGCAGGCAAAGATCGCAAGGAGGAGAATTTCTGGAGAAGGCAAAAGGCAAGAGCCTGAGACAAACAGAAGCAAATGAGATACTCAGAACATTTGAGTGTGACTATAAACATATGTGACTTCAGTTACAGCACATGAAAGCAGATACTACATCACCCACCCACACAAACACACAAACACACACACACTCATGCTGATGTATAGGCCTGAGTGCTGAACTGTAAAGTCTAGTGGATGATCTACTGCAGCATCTGTGCTAACCTCCTCACCGGCCAGCGCTCCATCACTCAGCCCAGATGAGGAGTTATAGAAGATGGCTTTGCCTCCCTGCACGGCCCTGCGGTCGGAGCTGCAGATAAGATGAGAGGCCCTCCAGAGAGTCATATAATAACAGCAGAGAGGACAAGAGGAAAATTGTGAGTGCTGATCGCTGCCCTGGGCTCCTCCGCAGGCAACGCGGCCACTTTCATCTGATTCCAGGAGAAATGACAGCCATTTGGAGTCTCATCACCCTAGCAAGCAATCTCATTTTCCCCATACAAACACAGAAAGAAGGAGAAATCGGTAAAGAATGCAAAGATTTCAGTCAGTCGAGAGCAATCAATTTGCCTCAAGTAGCTCAGGGAAACCAGAGTTAGAGCTTCGGGGTGAAATTATTCACATGCTTGTGCTATTCCTGAAAAGGCAGTGGAGATGCAAAACACTTCATTATGATTCTTGGAGGGGATAAATACGAAAATACTCTGCCTATTAAGGTAATTCACAGTGAGTAAAAAGAGTAAACGGTTAACAACACAGTGATAAGTGATTATTCATTTTTAAAAGCACAAACAAACAAAATGCCTTCAAAAGATATGAAACTATTGTAAAAGTCCTCATCCGTTTGCCACACCTGTCAAGCGGCGAAAAGCAGCCAGTGATGATTTTAGCATGGGAAGGGAACTCACCATACACCTGCCAGATAAGAACTAGCGCTTTCCACAGAGAGGCCTAATCCAGCATCATGGAGAGTGACATGAACACTGGTGTGGGGTTGAATTGACGGATGGGGAGGCTCCTCACTGCGAAAGCCGTCTACGTTGAGCCTGATTGCACTGGATGAAAGTACAGAACCTGCAGCACCGCACTTCATCACCTGGGCCAACATGTCTCCAAAAGCACAACCGGCCCAGACACCTTTCTTGCGAGCTGACAGCCCATCTCACAGCAGATTCCCGCCCGTGCAATGCTGCGGGCCTCTAAAAGCGGGATTAAAGCGAGAAATAGCACTTTATTCGCCGTACCTCACGGAGGCGGCGTGGATGTAACGCTTTGATGACGCCTACGTCACATTAAAGTGTCATGCTGGTGTTGTGATTAAGTCCAAACACGCCACATAAAGGATATTTTAGTATGCCAAATTGCAGCCAGAGATGGTTGGGTTAGCTTAGCTCTGAGTGTAAAATACAGCCGTGAATTAAGGCGCTATCTGCGTTCCAATCCTTTTTATGCTTTAATTCGGTTTGATTAAAGCAGATGGATTTTATGGGCTCATCAGTAACTTAAATTAATTTACGATGTAATTCAATCAGCTGTTGTTTCAAATATCTGATTAAAACCGATTTAGCAAGAGCCCTTGGTTACATCCCGGAATTGAGTAACAAGGAGAAAGTGTAAAGTCAGAATTGTTAAAAGCCTCGAAACATTAAGTGGTAGGAAATTGCCAATCAGAAACGTTGCCTTAATAGATCAATTCGAAAACGCAGGTCGTAATTAAGAGTAATTTTCTATGGAAATAATAAAAGAAAGGCAAAATGTGAATGTGATGTGGAAGAACTGAAAAAGTGCCCTGGTACATTGCAAAAATCTTCAGTATGTGGGTGTTTGTTCAACTTCGGGTACTTTTATGGCCTAGGGGGAGTTTTTTATTACAACAACAGGCTTCCATTTCCTTTTTGTTATATGAAAGACACATTAAAACTGCCTTGGAGGTTTTTTTTTTTTAGCACGCCATCATTTTTTAAATCTTTTTTTGTAATAAATATAAAACATGAATTATTTTTAAAACTATGATTACTAAGAATTTTATACATATATTTTGTTTAAAGAAAATTACACTTATTTTTATGAACAATGTTTACTTTTGCTCTTTGATGTTTTTTTATAGGTATACAGTCACCCAGTTTTTTGTTCTTATAATGTGAAAAAAGTCAATTTTTTTTAAGAGTATCTCTTATGCTCAGTTCTGTTTATTTGATAAAAAAGTAGAAGAAAAAAGTAATATTATGAACTATTATTGCAATTTAAAATAACAGTTTTCTATTTTAATATATTTTAAAATAAATTTATTTCAGTGATCATTGCTCCAGTCACGGGATCCTTCAGAAATCATTCTAATATGCTGATTTATTATCAATGTTGGCAAAAATTGTGCTGCTTAATATTTTTTTGGAACCTGTGATACTTTTTTCAGGATTTTTTGATGAATAAAAAGAACAGCATTTATTCAAAAAAGAAATCTTTTCTTTACTATCTTACTAACTTTTTATCAATTGTACACATCCTTGCTGAATAAAAGTATTCATTTCTCTAAAGAAAGAAAGAAAGAAAAAATTTACTGACCCCAAACATGAATAAATGCTGTTAAATGTATTAATCTAAGAATCCTAAAAAAAAAGTATCACAGGTTCCAAAAAAAATAATAAAATAAAATAAAATAAAAAACAAATTAAGCAAATTAATAAATCAGCACATTAGAATGATTTCTAAAGGAATATGTGACACTAAAAATTCAGCTTTGCATCATAGAAAACCACCATTTTAAATTGCAATAATATTTCACAATATTACATTTTTCTGTATTTTTTATCAAATAAACGCAGCCTTGATGAGCAGAAAAGACTTCTCAGAAAAGACGGAAATGTATATAGAGAGAGAAAGAGTGTAATTTTGTCAATTTTGAAAAATGTGTAGAAATGTTATTTAATTTTGTGTATTTGGGATTTATAAAATGCAAGCAAAATTATCCTTAGTACATATTTTTCCCTAAATATTAAAATGTAAATTCCCCACTGTCATTTTCATCACAGATAAAATCCAGAACTTCAGAAGCAGACTATACTGTGATTTTCCATATAGCCTCAGTGTCTTTAAATATTACAGTAGCACATACACTGACCTGACTCACAGCAGACATGCAGTGGGACATGGCGTCTCCTGCCTCTAACAGCTTCTATTCAACACTTCCAAACCCAGTGAGACAAACAGTGAGAGCTCAAGAGCATCTCAATGAGATTTGAATTGAGCGAATGAGGAATGAAAAAGGCCCAGAAATTACTTTTCATTTTATCAGTGATTTTAAATGTATGAATTAGCTCTATTGAACAAGAGCTTTCACACAGGGGAACTTTCTGAGGCGTGAGAGTTTTGCCAGATTACAAAACGGAGCTCATGAGGGACACAAATGGCTTCAGGCTATCAATATAATGAATTTAGAGACTTTAGCACCTCCTTTTGATGCACTTAAAGTAATCTTGGTCAAAGATAACCAATGAGTATATATATATATATATATATGTTTTAGCTTTCTTGTTTGTATGGGATGCAATATCGCACCACACTGCCAATTCTACCCATCTCTCCCTTAGTAACATTCACACCTGAGGGTGAGAATTATACATTCAAGTCAGACCACATCAGAGGCCGTTGGGGTTGTAGTTTCTATGTGAATTCAATGCTCAGCCTCACATTAAAAATGACACACACACACACAGACACACACGTACACACTCTTCCTGGCCTTGCAGAGTAAACAGGGGGAGGTCAGTCAGGGATCGGATTGCCTCAGGCTGCAGTCAAACTCTCATGTTGACAACTTGGTATCATCTAACTGAGTTTGACTTCTGTCTTTCGCGTGGCATATCACTAATGGATATGGGGCGTAAAATTACCGCCTCCCATCTGGGACCCTGGCAAGAAACAACAAAAGCCAGTGTCCCGACGTCCTCCACCAACCGGCTACCGGAGACACGTAGAAGCTAATTAGCAGATCAACCCACAGCTCATCTATCATGTATTAGGGGAGGGAAGGTGAAGGAATGTTGAAAAGTAGGACGAAAATCCTGTGTTTGCAGTTTTCCGCCCCAGTTCGAGCAGAGGCGAACTGGGAGGGAATTGTTGATGCTTTGTTATCAATACACATCAAAATTACAGCCAACACAAACTAGAGATGCACAACATTCTGGTACATTTCATATTAGTTATCAGTCTATAATATATATATATAAATATATATATACATATATATATATAAAATTATCACTATCCACCTTATTTTTCCCTGTAAGAGTGGGTGTGGCCATTTGTAAATTTAATGAGTCTGGCATCTGGTCTCATCTGCATCCAGCTATTTTTAGCTGTACAAACAGTTCGTTTTGCTGATTGATATTGCAAATTAGTGTCTTACCATATTATTTTAATGTGTTATCTTAATTATGAGCACACAGGGTTGATGTTATTCATCTCATTATTTCCCTATAGCAGATAATAAACCGGCTTACTTCAACGTTGAAGAATAAGGTGGATTTGATGGTTTGTGGTTCTAAAACACATTATTTTCCACATACTGTACATTAATGTTGCTCCTCTCTGCCCCACCTTTCTGAAACGCATCGATTTTTACAAAGCTCAACATTCTGAAAAGGGCTGTGTGCTCTGATTAGCCAGCCATCTAGTGCGTTGTGACTGGCCAGTAAACCTCAAGCGTGTGAGGAAATGTCACGCCCCTTACCATGTTGTGATGCCGCGTCCTGGCGCAACGAGACAAAAACAATAAAACCCAGGTTCAGGAAACAGTCCTCCATAAAATTTGCTGCACACACTCATGTGTTCTTATTTGGAAGGCCAAACAAAGTACTTTCGCTTTTACAACGAAACACACAGCGTCTCCACAACATGGCGGTGACTGCAACAATACTACAGCAAGAAAAGTTATGCCTTCTTTCTTTCCATATACATTTGGGCGGTGTTATGCAAATCTTCCCACACCATGACGTAGACGTGATGTGGGGGCATGTTTGAATGAGCCATTTTAGGAAGGCGTGGCTGAGTCTTATCTTTTATAAAGAATATATCTTTGGGTTCGAGACTCTAATCTTTGCAACTTCACAGATCTAATATATGCACAAACAGCTTGTAACACTTCATAAACAAAGGAAAACATGAAATCGCATCATATGACCCCTTTAATTATTATAATTACTATGCCTGAATACAAAATAATATAAAATTTAACTGTCTGGTATTTTTGAGTTATTGGCCATAGCATCAAAATAAATCAATAAAATAAATAAATAAAGTTTATTTGTATCAATCAGGTCATTTTAAACATTAAATATTAAAGGAGAAGTTCACTTCCAGAACAAAAATGTACAGATAATTTATTCACCCCCTTGTCGTCCAAGATGTTTGTGTCTTTCTTTCTTCAGACGATAAGAAATGATGTTTCTTGAGGAAAAAAAAAATCAGGAATTATCTCCATATAATGGACTTCACTGGTGCCCCCAAGTTTGAACTTCCAAAATGTAGTTTAAATGCAGCTTCAAATAGCTCTAAACGATCCCAGCTGAGGAAGAAGGGTCTTATCTAGCGAAACGATTGGTCATTTTCTAAACAAATTGACAACTTTTATACTTTTTAACCTCAAATGCTCGTCTTGTCTAGGTGTGCATGAACTTTTTTCCGGTTCAAGACAGTTAGGGTATGTCGAAAAACTTCCATCTCGTTTTCTTCCCCAACTTCAAAATCATCCTACATCGTTGCAGAAGTACCGACCCAGTGTTTACAAAGTGAACATTCAAGGAAGATCAAACACACTTTACAAAAAATGGTGAAACAGTAGTGATGTAGGACGATTTTGATGTTGAAGAAGAAAAAAAGACTAAATTTTTCAACCTACCCTTACTGTATTGACCCAGATTACACAGACTACTCATGTGCATCGCAGAGACGAGACAAGACGAGCATTTGAGGTTCAAAAGTATATAAATTGTCAATTTGTTTCAAAAATGACCGAACATTCGCTACATAAGAAAGTTCTCGGCTGGGATCATTTAGAGCCATTTACAGCTGCATTTAAACTGCATTTTGGAAGTTCAAACTTGGGGCACCATTGAAGTCCACTATATGGAGAAAAATCCTGAAATGTTTTCCTCAAGAAACATAATTTCTTATTGAGTGAAGAAAGAAAGACATGAACATCTTGGATGACAAGGGGGTGAGTACATTATCTGTGAATTTTTGTTCTGGAAGTGAACTAATCCTTTAAATGAAAAATGACTAACTGTATATTAACAACAATAAACATTAAAATGGCTGAATGATTGTTAAACTGACAATATTAAAATCAGTCATTTTAAAGTTGAAAAGAAATAGAAAATCACTATATCTATTTTCTAGATGCATGTGATTCAACAATTCATACATGCATAGGTTTCTTTTTTATACCTCTGGTGAGATATAGTGGACTTCTCCAATTATTTATTTCACTTAACATCTTTCTTACTACTGCAAGTTTGCATTCAGACCTGCTAACATCCAATAAACAACCAAAAGACAAAATCAAGTCCCCGGTCTACATGTTGATAATCCATATCATTTAGATGTATCCAACCTGATCTCATGATGAAAACTTACCTGTGGGAACTTTTTCGCGAAACGTGAAACACATAGCTCCATGTACATTTTGTGACACTTTCGATGTGAAATATCCACTGCTTAGCGCTAAAAAGTACTTTTTCCCAAAACAGATAAACGTACATATGGTATGTTTTATGTGACATCGGTTTTGTATGTGTCACCTCAGTTGGAAATCTCTTGAGTGGCGCTATAACTCTAATGCTCTGTGACGTTTCAAAATATTGTACCATCTGCACTACACCTTAACCTACCCGATAGCATGAACAAAAGCAAATGTGACATAAAATCTCAATCGCATGCCGTTTTAGCTTGTTTTTCGATCTCTTATCTTTCAGCTCCTTCATCGTGAGTCATTTTTTCATGGGATTTGTACCCAAGGATTCCGCATCCTAAGTCCAATTCCGTGCCGGTTGAGCAACCGAGCAAGTGTGTTATATCCAGAAAGCGAAACATATGGAGCTGTAATCATAACTGTGCTCCCTGTTTTACCGGCTTGTGTTGGAAACTGCAGAGATATATTCTTATTGGTACGTATTTTGAGTCTTGCGAAAAAGTTCCCACAAGTACATTTTCGTCATGAGACCTGTTGTTAATTCAGTTACACTGCAACCTTTAAAATGAAAAATGATGGTAACTGATGGTAGCCTTATAGAAAAAAAAATACTATGGCAGCCAGTGGCTACATCAACATTCTTCAAAATATCTTCTTTCATGCTCAACAGAAGAAAGAAACTCAGATTTGTGATGAAATGACAGTGAGTAAATGATGACAGAATGTTCATTTTTGGGTGAACTGTCCCTTTAATATCAACGTATCCCTAATGGCAATGTACTTACATACTTTGCCTTCTCATTTCAAACGCCCAACACACTCTACTGTTGTACAGAGTGGGGGAGCAGGGATTTATCTTCTTCATCCTGAAGTGACCTTTACTGCTCTGGAGGGGGATCTATTGATTGGCACCGGCAAAACATTTGGCTGGTCCTCTGTAGTCTTTTTCCACAGAGGCCAAAGTGCTAGAACAACAGCAGTGGTGGCTGATATTCATGGAGTCTGTTTTAATTGACATCTTACAAACGCAACCTGACAGCTTTCTCACACGAGAGCAGAAGACAGCGGGTGTCCTCTCATCAGTCGCTTCCTCATGGCCTCGTCTGGCTGGTTTGAAGCTGACTGAACGTGTGTGTGGGTGTGTAAGTGTGTGCGCGCCTACCCGAACGCGTTCTTTCGAAAATCTTAGTGTTGTTTTGATCTCAGTATGAGTGAAATGTAAGCATAGATGATACGGGAGCTGTTCTTCTAACACTAGACGTGGCATGATAAAAAAGCCGATTTGCTTTTATGTCAATCTGAATGTCTTAATCAGCCATGACATTTTTTTTAATTGCTTGGTTGAGCTGATAGCCCCACCCACAGTGAAATTTCATTGGTCCATAATCTGCAGTACAAAAGTCAACAAAATGATAACTGACCATATTTACTTTCCTTAATACTTGTTCCTAGTCTTATTGTGATCGATTCATGATCTAGTTTTCCAATGGAAAAAAAAAGGCCTCATAATCTTTGATCAAATACTGTTTGAATTTGCTCTTCCTCTGAAATGACCTTCCTTCTCTGCTGACATCTCTTAGGATGTGTGTGCTACTGGATAATGCTAACAAATAGCTAATTTTCATGGTCTAATCAATAGTTCTCAATGAAAAAAACATAAAAGTTATTACGGAGGATTTTATGGATAAAGAAATATATTTGGCAACATAAGAAAAGCATTGTTAAATTCTATATAATAATGCATTTTAAATATTGTGCTTAAAAATATTTCTAAATTTATGATGTTACATTTACATATATTTTTTAATGTTTATTTATTTGTGAATTATTATTATTTTTTTTACATTTATCAAGGAAACAATTATCAATTATTAAACAAGTATCACACCAATCTCTCCGTAAGTTCCATCCTATATTTTTCCTCATTGAATATTACAATAGAAAATGGATTAGAATTGGTAAATTCATTTCAGCTTTAAACTTTAAATCAGTGTTGTTTTAATTATCATTTGATATACAGTTATAGTTTTGTTAATATTTTGAATTGATATATATATTCTGTTTTCATTTTATTTAAAATTGTAGTAATTTTTTTCTGTTTGCCTTTTTTATTTATTTATTTATTTATTTATTTTATTCTTATGTAGTTCATATTATTTATTTATTTACGTTTTAGTTGTGTTTGTACTTCTAGATAAACTAAACTAAAATAAAATGACTTGGCAACCAGCTGAAATAGAATAAGTTTAAGATTTTTTATTTTTATTTTATTTTATTTTATTTTATTTTATTTAACGTTCACTTTGAGTCATGAAAATGTTAATTTATTTATTTTAAATAGTTTTGCACTGTTAAAACATCCCAGCGCTGAATGAAATATTGACAAACCCAGCGACGGGGCTGATTTTGAGACAGCGACTGGGTTAACCAAGCCTTCTGGGTATTTTTATTTAACTATTGCTTAAACATAACTATATTTCTTGCTTAAAATGAACCCAAAATAATAGGTTGGAAAATGAACATATATTAATATATTTAATAAATGAACATTTATTAATACGTTGAATAAATAACAATTAAATAATAAACATTTTTAAACTGCATGTTAATAAATCTTCACCTTCTGATTATTGCTGACGCCTCTAATAATTATGTGCCTGATATTTAATTTACAACCTATTTTGGGTTCATTTTAAGACAGCCATGTAGTATTTTGTAAACAATAGCTGAATAAAATAAAACAACCCAGAAGGTTGGGTTAAACATTTAACCCAACCTCTTGGTCAAAACGACCCAGTCGCTGGGTTTGTCCATATTTCACCCAAAGCTAGGTTGTATTTAACCCAGCAGTTTTTAGACTGTAGTTTTATGTTGTGATTGGCTTTAACTGTGTCACATTGCACAGCAGTTTCCTGTTCACTGTCTACAGACAAATTGCTGGTTGCTTGCACAGAGTTAGTCCAGCGTGTGTGTGTTCATTATCAACAGTGTCAGGCGCATTGGGGTGCATCTGTCTGCTGTTATCTCAGTACTGCTGGGGCAGCAGAGCTTGGTGAACCCTTCTGTTCTGGGAACAGGCACTGCAAGCGCTCACACTCTGATCTTTGAACATCTGATGCTGGCAGGAGGACCATGGCCACCACATATCACAACACCCTCCCCTATAATGCCCTTATCAACTGGCATGACGGCCCATGGGCAAGAGGCTGGAGCCAATGTCAGTTTAATTAGTGGGCCACTGGAGCCCTTGAGGTACAGAAATGTGAGGGAGTATCACGCAGAGCCAAACACAAGAGTGCAGGTGAAACAATGGTGAACCAAGTCTCTTGTGGATGTACAAAACATCTTTACACAAAGCTCCAGTTTTTACTATTTTTAGGGCTCTACAGAGCGACCACACTAAAAACTACTGAATGCAACTGTGAAAAATTATTTAGGAGCACCAGTGTGACTGACCTGATTAGCATATTTGTGTTTGCGATGAGGGGAGCATTGAAGGTTTCTACTAAAAATGTGTTTTGTTTTTTTTTGCAAATGTGATATTCATTTAATACAACAATTCAATAAACAAGAAATGAATATTAAGTGACTTACATTGTCTGATATAACACTATTGTCTGACTTTGTTCTGTTTCATCAATGAAAATAGTTTCAAACAAAGTCACAGCTAAACCGCAGCGCATCTCCAAGCAACAGCAGTGTTTCCTTTATAAATGAAAGTATGTTTTTAAACAAATCTAGTGAGTCAATGAATCAATTACACATTCATAAAAACAGTCGTTTGCTTCATTCCCAAATGAATCAGCCATTCCAACAAATCAAATGAATGATTGATTCAGTAATTAAATCAGTGACTTGCCACCGCCCACTGGCAGTTTTAGTTTATATGTTTATATTAAGTTATATTTTAAATTTAAAACATTAATCCCAGCATGAATTTATGAATTTAATTGCACCTCTGAGCCTCATTAAACATCTGAAAATACACCTACAAGCTACTTTTATGTTCTTTTTTGCCACCTCTGTAGTACAAATTATTTTTTCTAATACTGATTTCAGTTGATTGGTTACTTATTCTTCTTATTCTACTAGTTCTTATTCTATTGTTTTAATTAGAAATGTTAAAAAGCTTATAAATATACATTTTTAACTTGGCATTAAAGATACTTTCAATAAAATTAGAAAAATGCTATTACAAACATAAAAAATGCCCCTGTAAATTATTTTAAAATTTTCAGTCAGAATATTTGATTATTGATCGGAAGGTTCTGCTTAATTTTTTGACTGTGCTACTTACATCCTATTTCCATTTCTTACTATCACATATTGTCTCTCTCTCTCTCCCAAACTCTCTCCTGCATTATGAGTTTTAAAGTAGAACATGATCCGGGATCAATATCCTTTGTTGGTCCTGGAAAAATCATAGACCTAATTTTACCCATAAGTCCAAGGATGAACTGGAACTAAAATAACAACCTAGTATACACCACCATTCAAACAAATTTGGTGTCGAAGTAAAGACTTCTTTAATGTTACAAAAAAATGCTTTTGAATTTTCTGCTCATCAAAGAATCCTGAAAAGTGTTTTACATTTTTCATGAAAATATACAAATATTTAAAATATAAAATAGCTTATGTTTAAAATGTTTATAAAAATAGCTAATCATTTTTGAATGATCATGTGACACTGAAGACTGGAGTAATGGCCGCTTAAAATTCAGCATTGACATCACTCGATTAAATTTTTATTTTTAAATATTTTCAATTTGAAAACAGTTATTTTAAATTGGACTAAAATTTTCTGTATCAACCAATTAAAAAGCAATTATCTGCTCTATCAACCACCGTCCAATTGTTTAAAAACAGCCGATGATCGGAGCAGATTATATCCCGTCAATCAAAAGTTAATTGCTTGGTTAGCTAGTCCAAAAAAAACAAACAAAAAAAAAAACGAGAGGGTGCTTATTTACTATTAATTATGATATATGTTTGTTTGAATAAATCTTATGTGTAATTGAGCTGCAATAAATAAATAAAAACATTTTAGCTTTGTGATTTTTATATCTGAAAAGAAACTGCATTTGAATATAATTGATTGGCCTCTGTCGTTATCATAACCTCTAATATTATAGTGATGTACCAAATGACAGCATGTTTACAGCATTAGTTGGGAGAGATTTTAGCAGATGTTTTTATGAATATAATCTGTATTGCCTGAGAAATTTAATATCAGTGCATTCCTACTTTTTACTGTATTTTTGATCAAATAAATGCAGCCTTGGTAAAAATATTTATTTTTGTGCTAACCCCAAAAATCAAAACATGTTGTGAATTCAGTTGATTTGAGAGTGAACAGAGGCTGACATTTTAACTTATTCAGCATACAAAGCAATGATTTATGCTTATACTATAGCAGTCAAACCATCGTGGATCAGTTTCACACTACTTCATGCTAGCCATAACCATTTGAGGGAATTAAAAAACATTTTTTCATTTTTGGGTGAACTATCCCTTTAAGCTTAAATGTTTGATCACATTTGCCACTGCTTTGTGAAATATTTCAGACAAATTCCGTTCAGTTCATTAGGAATCTGTGTTATCTGAAGTTTTGCGCAAAGTCAAAAAAGTTCAAGTTGGTTACCCACATTCCTCAAAATATCTTCTTTTGTGTTTAACAGTAGGAAAAAAAACTTATACAACAGCATGAGGGAGAGTAAATGATGACAGAATTTTCATTTTTGAGTGAACTATGCCTTTAAGCCTAAACCACCCCCAAAAATCAGATAAACTGTAAGTGGGTGATAACAGTGTACTAGACCTCAGATCTGTGCTTAACCCTATCCATAGCTCTGATCTTATCTCCAAAATCTGATTGGTTGATACAAATGTTGTTCCAGGACCAACAAGGACGTCCTACTTGGGTAAATCATGTTAAGCACTCTCTCGCTCTCAGTTTCCCTCCACTTGTTCACTCAAACATCTCCCACAAACTGAATTAACATCCAGTCTGCAAGCATATTTACCTCTCCTGATCTTCCTGTCTTCTGCAATCCCACACTTTAAGTAACAAGAATGAAAGAGTAAATATTGTTTGCTTTATATTTATGTGACTGCAAAAGCTTATGGGTGTACATACATGTGTACAGACGTCAAGACATTGAATCAATGCCTTCGCGCACTTTGTACAGTATATGAGTGAGTGGATATCTCAGTGTGAATGAGTGTGTAGGTGTGCGCAAAATAACTCACCCTCACTTGGGATTCTGCCCCGGGTATCAATCACACACCACTGTGCTGATCCCTAGACACAACAGTGAGGCCTCCATCATCATCTGTCTGTTCCTGAAGAAGAACGAGTGCGAGGGAAAAGCATGAGTGTGGGATGAAAGAGCAGCTGTGAGGTTGATGGTTCTCAGGGATCATGAAAATGAGTAAAGATTTTGCTCACCTCATACATCTTCCCCTCTCTTCACATGTTAAATGTTCAGATGGAACATACAAGGATGCTGAATAAAAGATGACCCTCTTTCCTACGGCCAAGGATGCATGCCTGTATCCTTCGAAAGTGAAAACCTGTTCAGATGAAACAAAAGGGGAGCAGAATGGATCAAGAAGGGCGCTTGAGAAGAAATAGATGCATGCATTCTTAAAAGAAAAAAAATATTAATCTATTAATTGCATTATTGATTTCATGTTGATTTAAAAAGAAAAAACAATTAAATGAACATCTAAACAAGCTCTCCATCATGCAAAACAGGCCACTGTACAGCTCTCTAGATGAAACAAAAAGCAGATCTTTTTCATTCCAGCCTACAGCACCTCTCATTCAGTTAAAGCAGTGATGAAGCGAAGGGCATCATTATGGATTCTCCATTGACTAACAGCTGCTGAGAGGCTCCTTCACATACAATAAATCAAGCCCTTAATGTCATTCTTCACAGAGCACCGCACCAGCGCTATTCTCTCCTGAAATGATCATTCACATGGTAATATGCATATGTATAGCTCAATGATGCCACTGTCATTCATGACCTTCATGCAGTGCAGCAAACAGCTCTCGTTTTCTCCCCATGTTTTTCCCCCCCACCTCCATTCCATGTTTACATCTATTCATCTCTGAACGTACAAGCACAAGGTGAAACTTTACCACAGAGTCTTTGCACAAAACAGCAACTTCTTGAGAACGGTATATACAGTATTAGGCAGCCAGGGTCAACGTTAATTACAGAGAGTGCACATTTTATGCGGCTAGTATTAATAAGTGCTTGCTTGCTCATATCCAGACTAACCTCAAGCAACACATTTTTAATTGATGCAGTGGGACCGTGTCGACACGGCACTCACGCTGCCTGAGAGAGTGTGAAATAAAAGACTCTTTTTTTTGGGAGAAATCCATATCTCAGCACATCAACAGCCTCACTGAGGATACATAAACATCGGTGGACATTTAAAAGGTAGTAGCTCAGCCAAAAATGAAAATTTGTCAAATTTGAAAAATTGCGTTTTTGACATTTTTACTACATTTACTGAAATGCTATTTAAGCTTCTTCTGCTTCTTTTTCTGAGACAAAATTTTAAAATGTATCTCCTCTTAGAGCTTTCAATCTACAACCACCAAATTTGGGTCAGACCTTCAGATCTTTTTTAACTGATCTGGCTTACAGTTAGCATAAACCAGACTAACAAAACCAAATTTAGCATGCTAAAAAATATGCTAACAACATGATAAAAACATGCTAATCATGCTAGAAACATGTTAACAACATGCTTGCAACATGCTACTAACATAAGCTTGTTAATCATGCTAGAAACATGTTAGCATGCAACAAGCTAACCATTCTATAAACGTGCTAGAAACATGTTAGCAACATGCTAATCATGTTAAAACATGCAACAATATGCTTATGTTCGAAACATGCTTGCAACATGCTAACAACATGCTACTCATACTAAAAACAGTCTAGCAACATACTAAACATATCATGTTTAGAAACATGTTAACAAATTAATCCTGGTAGAAACATGGTAGCATCATGTTAAAACATGCTATCAACATGCTAACCACACTAAAAACGTGTTAATCATGCTAAAATCATGCTAATAACATTGTAATCATGCTATGGACATGCTAACAACATGTGTATCATGTTAGAAACATGCTAATAATACTAAAAACATTCTAACAAAATACTGATCATATATGAAACAGGCTAACATGCTAATCAGGCTAGAAACATGCTAGCAACATGTTAAAAACATGTTAGCAACATATTAATCATGTTAAATCATGCTAACAACATGCTAATTATGCTAAAACATTCTGACAATATAGTAATCATATTAGAAACACGTTAACCAGTTAATCATGCTAGAAACATGCTAGCAACATGGTAATCATGCTAAAAGCACACTAATAACATGGTAATCATTCTATAAACATGCTAGCAACATTCTAAACATGTATGTTAAAAACATGTTAACATCATACTTATCATGTTAAAAACATGCTAGAAACATGCTAACAACATGCTAATCATTCTAAAAACATTCTAGCAACGTACTAATCATATTAGAAACATGTTAATAAGTTAATCATGCTAGAAACATAGTAGCATCATGTAAAAAAATGTAAATCATGTTATCGGGTAACCCTGCTGAAAAAAAACAGCTAAAACCAGCCTAGGCTGGTTGGCTGGTCTTAGCTGGTTTAAGCTGGAGGTAGCTGGTTTTAGCTGTTTTACCAGCCTGGCCAGACTAGTCAGGCTGGTTTTAGCTGGTTGTTCCAGCTGGTCTCCCAGCATAACCAGCTAAGACCAGGCTGAATGCTGGTTTAGCTGTTGTTTTCAAATCTATTTAACTTTCAAACTTTTCAAGCTTTTGCAAATGCTTTAAATTTTCAGGATAGGCTTTCACTTTTTTAAAAGTTTTTCTTAAAGTTATTTTTTTTATGCATGTATAGTTTTTATGCATTTTTATTTCAGATTTTGTTTTAGTTATTTTAGAACATCAAGTTAAGCTAAATCAAAATAGATATGATGAACAGATATGGGGCCTACCTGAAATTAAAGTTTCATATTTTAAATTATTGTATTTTATTTTAGTAATATTTTGAAATATTATTACAATATAAAATATTTGCTTTCTATTTGAATATATTTTAAAATGTACTTTATTCATGTAATGGCAAAGCTGAATTTTCAGCATCATTACTCCAGTCTTCAGTGTCACATGATCCTTCAGAAATCATTCTAATATGCTGATTTGGTACTCAAGAACAACATTTCTTATTATTATAAAAAAAAATTGAAAACAGTTGTGCGGCTAAACTTTTTTTTTTTTAAACCGTAATGCATTTTTTTCTGGTTTCTTTGAAAGTAGAAAGTTTAAAAGAGCAGCATTTTTCAAAATATCTAATATTTTACAATAGAAAGTAGTGTAAGTTATACAGGTTTGGAATGAGGGTGAGTAAAGAATATCAGAGTTTCATTTTTGGGTGAATGATTCTCACTACAACGTATGTCATTTCACCCAAGACTGTTTAATAGATGACAAAACCGTTGTAAACAAGAAAACATGTCAAATGATCAGAGCTTGTGCTGCATAGTAACCACATTTCAAACGGCTCGTTCTATTTTCATCCCGTTGCGATCTGACTGCGTCTTGTGCGAGCGCTACTGTCTTTCCCAGGCGAACGTCAGTTACAGCGACAGAAGGGTCAGCAGGGACAACAAGGATCCAAGAACTCATTTGTTTCCAGAGTGCCGGGTTCTCCATTTCAGGCCTTTGGGGAATGTCGGAGGCACCTTGAAGCATCGGTGGAACAGATGTCCCTGCACACCAACAGCTGAGGACACAAAAACATAACACGACTGACGTGTGGCAGAATGTACTCCTGAAGGGGGTCTGCCATCGGGACATGAGTCAAACACGCCCCTCCCTGTCGGACTTTCATTTAAGAAATTGGAGCAGCTGTTCTGGCTGTATCCTTTGAATTTCTTGACATTTGTAATGGCATTACAGCGCTGCTCTTACATAAATGTCTCTGACAGACCTAATAGTAGCTTGCTTTCTAGCTCTGACATCATAGTGGGTTACAGCAGGGCGGCGTGAGCGAGGTACGCAGCGTGCTGCAGCCTCTCCAGCGTGACGGATGATAAATCCATCCACTTGTCCAACAGAAAGCACTCCTGCTACCCCAAGAGGAGCACATCCATTAAGATATCAGAGGCAAACTAGCCCATAAACATTCATCCATCATAAACGAGTGGAGCCCGCGGCCAGACGTGTCTGAGAGCGGTTTGGGAGCTGGAGTGCCCCACTACTGACTCAATCACTGCCAGGGAACCCGGCTGTCATCAGTGACCTCTGGGTGTCTGACTGGATGACCCTTACGGTAATAGACAAATCGCTTGCCGCACAGAGGACCGTGAGACAATCCAACCTGGAACTACTGCAAATAGATGAAGAGAATCCAGTGTGCAACATCATCATGGCTCGTCACCATGAAAATACTGCATCAGCATGCTTGATTTGTGCTCAGTTTACCTAATTCAAATGAGGTAATGCAACGCAACTCTTGATTTTTGTCACATGCAATAAATTTTAAATAATAAAATGCAAATACCTCATGAGTTTGCATTGGAAGGGTAATTCCATTACATTAACATGCTGATTCTGGTCACTGTTGAGTCAATAGTAAATAATAGCTTAAAGGGGTCATCAGATGCCCATTTTCCACAAGTTGATATGATTCTTTAGGGTTTTAATGAAAAGCCTACAATATAATTTATCAATGGTAGTGTAAAACAACACCCTTTTTACCTCGTCAAAATCAGCTCTTTACACAACAACCCATTTTGTTGCATGGCTCTTTAAATGCTAATGATCTCTGCTCACCCCGCCCCTCTCTTCTGTAGGGTGACGAGCCGTCCTGTTCACTTTAGCCTCATTTAGTCACAAAACTTTCTAACTAGCACATTATTAGGAAAGGCGATTTGCAATGATGGATGAAAAACCCCTTATACTCATTTCTGCTGTAGGTGAAGCTGCATCTTGAATGATTCGCGCAAACATTGATCCATTTATGTAGAGTGATAAGACCCTTCTTCCTCGGCTGGGATTGTTCACAACTGCATTTGGGATCATTTTAAGCCGCATTTAAACTGCATTTTGGAAGTTCAAAATTGGGGCACCATATCAGTCCATTATATGAAGAAAAATGCTGAAATGTAATTTCATTACAACTGAAGAAAGACAGACATGAACATCTTAGATGACAAAAGGGTGAGTAAATTATTTGTAAATTGTTGTTCTGGAAGTGGATTTCTCCTTTAATGTGAATTAACAATATACAATGCATCTACAGCATTTATTGATCTCAGTTAATGTTAATCTTCGTATTTAATAATGCATTTTTAAGATCTGTAGCTGTTAATATTAGTTAATGCACCGTGAACTAAAACATGGTCATTTTAATTAACTAACATTAATAATTTTTTATTAAGGTTAATATATTGTGTTAGTTCATGTTGGTTAATGCAGAAACTAATGTTAAAGGAAAAGTCCACTTCCAGAACAAAAATTTACAGATAATTTACTCAACCACGTGTCATCCAAGATGTTCATGTCTTTCTGTCTTCAGTCAATAAGAAATTATGTTTCTTGAAGAAAACATTTCAGGATTTTTCTCTATATAGTGGACTTCAATGGTGCCCCAAGTTTGAACTTTCAAAATGCAGTTTAAATGCAACTTCAAAGGGCTCTCAGACATTTTTAACCTAAATAATAGCTTAAAGCTCAATAGCTCAAATGCTCGTCTTGTCTCGTTTCTGCAATGCACATGTGTAGTCTGTGTAATCGGGTCAATACAGTTAGGGTATATCGAAAAACTCTCGTTTTTCTTCTTCAACATCAAAATCGCCCTACAATGCTGTTTTACCATTTTTTTGTAAAGTGTGTTTGATCTTCTTTGCATGTTCACTTAGTAAACACTGGGTCGGTACTTCTGCAGCGATGTAGGATGATTTTGAAGTTGGGGAAGAAAATGAGATGGGAGGTTTTCAACATACCCTAACTGTATTGACCGTATCAAACCGGAAAATAATGGAGTTCACGCAGACTTGGAGAAGAAGAGCATTTGAGGTTAAAAAGTATATAAATTGTCAATTTGTTTTGAAAAAGACCAATTGTTTTGCTAGATAAGACCCTTCTTCCTCAGCTGAGATCATTTAGAGCCATTTGAAGCTGCATTTAAACTGCATTTTGGAAGTTCAAACTTGGGGGCACCATTGAAGTCCACTATATGGAGATAATTACTGATTTGTTTTCCTCAAAAAACAATTTCTTTACGACTGAAGAAAGAAAGACACAAACATCTTGGATGACACGGGGGGGAGTACATTATCTGTAAATTTTTATTCTGGAATCCTTTAACAAATGGGACCTTACTGTAAAGTGTTACCAATATATTGTATATTCAATAGCCAAATTCCCTGAGCATACCTGTCTCATCTCAGTTAGCAACAGCAACTAAGAGAGCCGTTACTTAGCAGCATTTGTAATGGTGACTGTAACTTATTCTTATTCTCTGCACTTCCAGAAACACTATGCACTTCACAAGACTCTTTCTTATTTCTAGTTGTCCAAATAAACATCCAGCATGCTAGTGTGTGATTTTGCTAGCTAATAGTTTACTGCAAGTGAACTTCAGTTTGAATTTGAACTTTACTCGAATTAATTTGGTTCCGTTCTGTTTCCAGTACACAAGGTCTCTGAGTTTACACTTCAGTTTAATGTTAAATAAAGCCACAATTAAATTAAGTTCAGCCCAAGAGTCTCTGAGTGCCTATGATATAGACACTAATACCTGCCAACATTACTGAGAGAAACTTCTGCGCTTGGAACAAAATACTTGAGCTTCAGTGTGAAGTGTAGGTGGCGATGCTAATTTTACATGTAGCTGTTTAAAGATAAAAAGCGCCACTAAATTTAGCAAAAGCATCCACAATCAAGCCAACCGACAATCAAAGTGCAGAAACACACTCCTCCTCTGCCTATCCTCAGCTTACATGGTCTAATTAACATGAAGCTATTTGCAACCACACGGTAAAGACGAGCCTCCATAACCGCGATCGGAATTAGACATTATTCATGGAAATCACTACCACCTTAATTATGACCGCACGAGCTGTGTCATTTCTGAGACGATGATTGAAGGCTGTTGCCACGATTACACTGACAGACTGACGGATGAAATCCAAGCCAGCCGCTGCACTTAAAAAGCAGAGGAGTGTGGTTTGCATGCATATGACTATATTTGCGAGTCTAAGAGTAAAAGCTACGTTTATAATCTTTCCATCAACTACGTATCAATCAAGCTCACCGGTATTCTGAGTCAGCGGCAAGGCTTGCGGCTCTCATATCGTTCGCTCTGAAAAGGGCCGAAAGATTCAGCAATCACCTGAGCCCCAGAGACCTGTCAGCATCCGTCAGCCCCTCGACCTGCTGTGCTGCTGCAGAAACAAAGGCCTGTGTGGGAGGCCGTCGCTCTCCAAAGAGTCTGCAATCAGGAAAAACACAGCTCTTTCAAAGCCCGCAGTATTGGCTGTAGAAGACCGTCGATGCCATTATGGTAATTCCATGCTAGGATAATTTTTGGGTCGTGTTATTTCTGTTGTTGGTGGGAACCCGCTGGCCCTACGTACCGAAGACACATGGCACTGACATGGGTGAGAACTGGGAGTGGATTAATGGCATGGCATCAAAAAGTGATTGCCAAGCTAAAAAAAAAACACTGTGGCTGTACTGAGCCTAAGAGAATAATGAGAAAACAGGATTTGCAATGGCAGACTTAAATCATCAGTAAGTGGCACAAACTGCTATGGTGGTACTATGGTAAGGTGAAGGTACAAGATTGTAACACTGTACTTTGGGGTACAAAAATCTGTCATCACACTGAAAATCTGGGATTCAATATCAATTTAAATCTGGAAATGTATTTCTAGGTGACTCATCAAATAAGCAATTTTGTGACCACCTTTGGACAAAAGGTCAGATTTTGCTGTCACTACAACAAAAGGGCAACATACTAAAAAATTATAAACGTTTCATTTAAATTCTATTAAGAGTTATGTACAGTACTGTATAAAAGTTTGGGGTTAGTAACATTTTTAAAATGCAAAGCTATATTTATTTAATAAAAAAACAAAACAAAGTAAAACAATACGAACAGTAAAATAGTATTACTTCTTTAAGTAACCATTTCTTGTTTCAACATAATTTAAAATGTCATTTATTCCTGTGATGGCAAAGCTGAATTTTCAGCAACCATTACTTCAGTTTTCAGTGTCAAACAATCCTTCAGAAATCATTCAGATATGCTGATTTAAAGCTCAAGAAACATTTCTTATTACTATCAATGTTGAAAACACTTCGCTGTTTAACCCTAAGGGTAAAATAGGTATTTTTCACATATTTTGTTTATTTGACTATATAATTCAAACAGAATGTGCAATTTCCAAGTGCAAGGTGTCATTTTTTTTCAGAAATCAAATGGCTTTCAATAAAGTACAGTTATTGACTATTAGTGTTGCGTGGTGAGTTTGTAAACAGAATTTAAATAGACAAAAATATAAAAACATATTTTCTGATTTTTATTTAGAAAAAAGAGAGAAATCACTTCATACTTGAATATTCAACTATATTACATATATAACGTGTTTTTGTGACACTGGATTGCACAGTTTTCATTCAAGAGACTTTTCATTTCAAGAGAGAATACTTGCAAAATAGTGGTTTGAAAATATTGTTTTAAATGATTACCATGTTGTATTGCATATACATAGGAGTGTAATTCAAGTGCATGTCTAAAAATACACGATCCTTGTATGAGCATACACTGTACAAAGTCTTTACACATAATGATGAACCTTCAGTTAACGGCCTGAATAGAACATGCTTCAAAATGCCTTCTGCCTGTATGTTTTATTGCTCAAAGTTGATTTCTTTTAAAGAATTTTTCAGAAGCGAGGAAGATGGAACACCTAAATGATATTGCAAAGGCATACAAGGACATACATGTCTTGGATTTGGTTCAGCAATTAAGATGCCATACTGCAGGGAATAAAATAAATCAAAAGTAATTCAAAAAGTGTTTGTTGCAGACTACATCCAGTTTCCATGACAGCTGGTGAAATGTTCTCAGCTTACAGGCTAAATGTAAGAGGATGACGGGAGGGGAGAGAGAAGGAAACGTGAAAATCGCAGTCCAATCTTGAAAAACAAATTAGCTTTAAAATGTATGAGGTGAGAGTGAGTGGAGATGTCGAGAATAGATGCGAGCATTCTCTACGTTTGCACCTCTTCAATTTGCCAATTTCATCTCAGAGATCAATTATAGTCTCCAAAAGTCACTGAAGAAAAAACAAGAATAAAAGCCTACATGCTATAGTCTTTGAAGCACCCTCTTCATGTTCCTCCATCCGTCTGTGTTCTTCTTCCCAGGCATACCTCGCTGCAAGAGAAATGATGTCTGCAAAAATATAGCAGTTTATCACCAGCACAGGATGAAACGATGGCTACATGTCTGTTACTGTTCCGAGAAAAAGCAAAACAGGAAAGTAATCATTGGATGTGACAAAGAGGCCTGTGTTTCAGTCAAGGACATGATAGATGAAATGAGAGAAAGTTTTGTTAAAAATAAAGTGACACCCATAGTGGTATCAAGAAAGTAGTGTGGAGAGTACAGAATTAATTAATAATTTTCCACTCAAATAGACTTTGTAAATACCTTTTTAATTAACTGAACAAGGGTGCCAACCACAACAGCTAAATTTAAATGATCTAATCCACCTAAATTCAGAGACGGTTCATAATAGTAAAGGCGTAGGAATGAACTGAAAAGTGAGCAGCCATATTATAACCTATCTGAATATTAATTAGCTGACAATATTTGGCCATCTGATTTGCTGAGGCGCAGGTAAGTGGGCTATAGCTATATTAGAATTAGATCTTAAAGAGCGTCATATGGGTTTTCAAAAAATATCTTTTGAACTTTGTAACCTAGCTATCCTTAAATGTAAACAGTCTGCAAACTTGCAGAAAGAGTCGATTCTGAATCGCCTTAACGAGTCGTCATATTTTCGAAACTTCTGCCTGTTACCGATCTACATCACTTGGTAACACGTTAGCATAATTCCCACCTGTCCGCGAAATACAAACATTCTGACATGCCCATAAACACTTCTGCTAGTTAGTGTGTTTACATCATGTCGAGAAGACGCTGTGTTCTGCTCTGTGAAAGCAAGTTTGTTTTGTTTTCATTGGCGAAAGATGATGATGTGAAGAATCAGTAGTTGAAATTAATTTTTTCCACGATACTACAGCAATACAATTCAAAGCTTTTGTTGTGTGCACGTCATCTTACTGAGAACTGCTTCTTTAATTTTTGGAGAGTTCAATGCCAGATTTGCTAAACGCAACACTTGTCCATGATAAGAACGTACTGTGGTGGGAGGAGCAAAACGACAGACACAGTGGGCATGATGTCAGGCCTCGGAGAGGCTTTTATTAAACAATATAAACAAAAGTGTCCAAAAGGGCAAATAAAAGTGTCCGAAATAAATAGGGGATCTGGTGTCCTCGACGTGCAGGGGTTCCGTGAAGGAGGGGCAGTGTTCAGAAGGGAAGGGTCCAGGTGAGGGGCGGAGTCAACAAGCGTCTCTGAACCACAAATTGTAAGTACGATTGATACGTTATGTGTCCATTTTCAATTGAGTCCTCAAAATATCAAGTTTTTTGTGCTAATATGTGATGTATACCTAGTGCAGCTCTAGGTTTCCAGGTAAACCACAATATTACTGTCTTACTGTCGTTCTTTAGACATTACAGTAGACATATTTTAGTTTACTAACTGTATTGTTTCATCAGTTAGACACATTAGCACTCGGCTAAAGTGTCCACCATAATTGTTTTGCGAAATGTTTACAGTTTAGCAGCTAAACTTTGACTGTGGGCACGAATTGCTTACATTGTATACTGACACACCAATCACAGCAGACTATTTAATATTAAACGCATATTCTGAGAAAATTTATATTTTTTCGGATCTTAGATGCATTTAAACCTGTTGTACGGGACTCCAGCACAATATTTGGATGGTTTAAAATACCATATGCTCTTTAATGCTTGTACGCTTGTTGCAGTCTTTGACTGATGCAGTCTGTCGGATGAAGCTTCTGTTTGCTCTATAGTTGTTTTTTCTCTTTGCATAATAGCAAAACCAAGTCGTTTAAATATAATGATTACTCCACTAAAAATGGGGAGGATAAAAATTTCTGAAAGTGCTGGGCAGTTATAATGATTGCTATGTCTCTGCATAACAGTGAGTAATCAGAATCACAATTTAGCTCAAATTCAAATGAAATGCATCTAAAGACCTGGAACGGTTGCTGATGCCACTTTGAGCACTTAATACTAGCATGAGAATGATGTGACTGCAGACTTGAAAGAATAAGTCTCCATGTCACTTGCAATATTCAGAAAATATCTGGAAAGTAAAAGTAACATTTTATTCTAATAAACAGATGCAACATTGTCAGGTAAAGCTTCACAATAACTACTTTTGTTTTTGAATATCATTCAATGTCATAATTAAGACAAACACTGACTACCATTCATGTTTTGGATTGTTTTTTTAAGAATTGCAAGAATATTTATTGAAAGGATAAATGATTTATTACAAAAAATATAACACCATGTCTAGGGATTTTAAAAAAACTAAATTAATCCAACAGGGTAAAGCATATTAAAGGAAAACAATACAAAGAAACCCTAAAAAGACTTCTCTGGATAATGACGTTCCACCAGAGGAAGTACCGTTGGGCAAATCAATCCAAATATTCATACTCTCCACCCACAATTATAACTAACATTGACATCACATTTAGATGTTATACTGCCACTAACAGGCAGAAAGGAGATGACAGGGTTGTAACACAGTTGTGACTTTAAATCTTTTATATTTTTGAGTCTGAGATGGAAGCAACTTTCAGACATGAGCCATGAACAAACTTGGAGAGGCTACTTTAAGTACTATATAATTATTGTAAAGTTAAAGGGGTCATAAACCGATAAAAAAAAAAAAAATATCATTTGATGCTTTGACATATAAGAGATCATTATACTACAAAAACATCCTGTAAGTTTAAGAACTCAAAACTTTCTTGTTAGTCTAAAAACAGCTTATATTCAAGGCAATCCGACAAAACAACAGGTTGTTGAATGTGCCACTTTATGATGTAATAGTGTGACTAAACACCGCCTTCACAAAAGAAGATCAACGCCTGCTTCTACAACACATCCTCTTTGGCCCACCAACCAATTCATGCATGTAGTGCAAATAACGAGAGAGACAAACGCAGGTCTACACAGAAACCAAATGATAAAGACGACTCCGAAGACACTGTGCAGTACCAAGTTGTGGAAAACCAGTCTTTGCATTGCCTTCCTTCTGATCCCAACATTAGGATGAACTTTATTTTTAATGAAGTTCCAGACCACATGTGTAAGAACTTTGTCCTTTGTTCACTTCATTTTACAGTGGATTCGTTTACAAACAAGGCACAATTCGATGCAGTATTTTCAGAAAGATTACAACTAAAAGACGATGCTGTACTGGCTATATTGGATCTGACACTAATGTTGTACCACGCAAGTGTGAGTAACTGTTTTTAGTACATGGTAACTATTGCTTTTTCTGTTATTAAAAATGGTCTGATGTGTATTTATGCATTTTTAACCTAAATCACAGCAGCATCCATCTATGAAAGATGTAGGCTGTTACACAACTACACAACTGTTAGCCAATCATAACAGTGGGCGTTTACTTCCGAGTCTACAATCCGTCGCATCTTATTCGAACTGAGCGTTCTGATGAGGGGGATAAAAGCAGAAACAGAAAATAACCTATTACTTCTGAATTGTTATGATTTTTATGTAAAAATATTGGTAACATTATAAGTGGAACTCAGCGAACAGTAAAAAAAACAATAAAAAGGCAGTTCATGTTTAAATGCAGAAAATGTGGTGAAAACATTTCAACATCTTCCCCACCCCCAACTCCAAATTTATATTTCACACCCCTGATCTTTAATGCTCACGGCTTTGTTCTCAACGATCTGCCCGCTTTGGTTTTCTAGCCTTCTTTAATCACATCCGAACCATGAAGAATCTTTAAAAGAAAGTTCAAGTAAATCCACCCAGAGAAGACCTCAGTTCTCGAAATAACACAGCCCGCCATCGAACACCAATTCGGCACACAAGGGAAGTTTTTCCCTTTTAAAGATTTTATAGATTTGCTGTGCGCGGATCATAACATAAGTTTCCATGGCCTCTGAAATTACAGTGTCCCACTGAGCGCACTATACATCAGTCTCAAGAGATTCGGAGGAAGCATGCACGGCGTTCACAAACTCCCAAGTGCCCGCCACTGAAAGACTAGGCAGTGAATCACAGGCAGTAATCATATTATAATGAGATGAATGGCTACAATTTCTTTTCAATCAATTTCATTGTAGTCCCAGTTTGAAGGGGTGCGTTTGTGCCCCACGTAATTGAATTTATCCATATGTATTGCCGTCGAATCAGTCTGAGACAGGTTATCTGATGGCCTTAAAGACATAGTTCACCCAAAAAGTTGTTCCAATCCTGTATGAGGTTCTTTTTTCTGCTGAAGATGTTTTGAAAAATACTGGTAGCCAAACAGTTGCTGGACCTCAATGACTTCCATAGTATTTTTTTTCCTATACTATAGAAGTCAATGGCTTCCGTCAACTGAACATTCTTCCAAATATCTTCTTAATGACATTATAATGGCTGGATTTCAGGTGAACTATCCCTTTAAAAATTAAAAAAGCATATCCACACACATCAACAATACAAATAAGTGACTACAGTCATATTTGGCCAGCCCTGTGGTAGTATTATGTGTACAGGTTCCTTGGTTTAACCCCCTAATTCAACATTCAGCTCACCTTTACGACAGGGTTGCCACGGACAACAGCGGGAGACTTGTTTTATCCAATTATATCCTTGCCTTAGCGTATATGCTTTGCCACTGACAACTAGGCTGCTTGTCTGACAGGATAACAAGATCAGATTGAGGTGCTGACCGCAAGGTTGCTGTTAAAGAACTGATCTGAACACTGTTAATTAACTGGAGATACCTAATGTCCTGGTTGAACTAAGTAGCAAAGTCCTTCTGTATACATTAAACGCAAGTTTAACTCTGAAATTTACATAAAAACTACTATAGAGCTTCAAATATGCCCTTTACATATTTACTCTCAAATGCTAACGTAATCAAATCAACATTTGTCTCAACTCCCACATACAGCAATCACACACACCTATAGTTGAGTAAATATATCTCACACATTGCAGCACACATTACAGCCTCTGATAAACGCTGTGTATCTAAAGGACGGTCAGACGAGCAGACAGCATGTGTGCGTGTGGATGAGCCAGATGAAGATAAAGAGGCTTTAGAAACAAACAGCTCAGGGAGGGAAGCACACAAAGCAGGCATCAATATCAGTGACGGGATCCTGAGGTGAGGAGAAATACAAGCGTGAATAGTAATGTCCTCCCGCCGCAAATTTACAACCGCACTGATTTGAGGAAAACGGCACTTTTAGAGAAGAATTGCGACCATTTTAGTCAATCTCATTGCTCTAACACGCAAACGCAATCAGGCGGCACTGATAAACAGACCGTCTTGAGGGACGTTCACACAGTGATTCTGCAGTGACAAAGAGACTAGTGTCATGCAAGACTGATCGCAGAATCCTAAAAGATCAAAAGTGTAGCATTTCAATTTGTTCTAGCTAATCCAGTTTTCGCTATTGTGAAATGGAGCTTAAAGAAAAACAAAAAAGAGAACGGTTTCATTTGATCATTTTTAGCTTCAGTAATATCACTTGTAATTTAAAACAGCATATTTTATAACATATTCAGACTAAATGTGCAACAAAGAGACTTTGTATCATTTCTAATCAGGCGCCAAATACAGTACCCATGAAAAGTGATCTCAGCCAATAGAATCGGAAAAAAACAATCTTGCACAACACTGGAAGTCAACACTGATTTTAAAAAATGATGGGTGTCAGAAATTGTCAGCATTCCAAGTTTGACTCATGCGCTGATAATCGTTCATCACATGTGATGTATACTGCACTGCAGCTATTTATATACAAAAACTTTCTGCTCCAGAATGTTGTTAGTTTTTAGTGGAAAGAATATTGATTACTTGTCAGCGTAGATTGACATCTTATTTATACCAGCAATAAATCCTGTTTGTGAATCTGAACACTAGCAGAAGGCAATAAGCATGACTGGAGGGGATATTTCTTTTGCGCACTCCCAGAAAAGACGTTAAAAAAGAAAAAAGAAAGAAAACTAATAAAGGACTAGAATATTGTGAAGTAATCCATTTGCTAAAATAGATACTTTTAAATATGCATACTTTGACTCAACTGTATGCGTAATATGCTGATAAACAGATTTGTTAAAGAGGTCATCGGATGCCCATTTTCCATGAGCTGATATGATTTTTTAGGGTCTTAATGAGTCTATCAAAGTCTATAACTAACTTTGGTTAAAATTTCTCAATGGTAATGTAAAAAACACCCGTGTTGAAGGGAATTCCAGGTATTAAGATTTGTATGGCCTAATATAAAGTAAATGATGTCTCTTGCTGAAATATGTAGTAGAAATCACATAAAAAGATTCACGTTATTTAAAAAAATCCACATTGCTTTGAACTATCGGGGCGCCATTATTTTGACTCGGTGAGCTACTGCCACTACCTGATGTCATTTTACATAACATAACATAACTCCTGATCAACACAGCTAAATGTCTTCCTACCAGTGGGCATCACAAATCTTAATATCTTGCACAGTTTTATCACAGGTAGAATCCAAAATGTTTCAATACAAGCATTTCAGTCAAATATAATTTATGCAATATTTCAAACATTTAACCTACGGGAGAAAATCAACCCTTTACGGTTTAAAATCAGCCCAATTCCGTGCAAAAAATGCAGTTTTGGCAACCCTGCATCCAACACAAGCTGCAGGAATCAGATTTAACTGATCGTGATTTAAAACAAGAGTAAAGAGAGATGACTGACAAATCATGCTGGAATATTTGCTGCTCAGCAGATAATATGCTCATATCTCATCTTCTAAAATGTGCTCCCTTTATACAGTGTACGTGAGATCGTGAAATTGAAAGTGAAAGTGAATAGCTGCTCACTCAAAAGAGATTTAAATACTCTGCATACGATGCCGGCTCCCCGATGTGTGAAAATTATATCCAATATTAGAATGCTTGCGTGATCAGGCGGTAATGGCCTGAAATGCATCGGGGAGCAGGATCAAGAAAACAGTCCCACGTAGGGCTTTAATACCAAAATGCACACAATGAATGGCGACTGTAGAAAGCAAAAGCCGAATCCCGGACATTTTGGGCAATAGAAAGCAGCCTGATGCATTTTCTTTAGGTCCAAAAAGAGGACACGTCTGGGGAAAAAAGGACGTATGGTCAGCCTAACTAACGTAAATCAAACAAGGTAAATGCGTAGACCACGAAATGTAATATGGATTTTTTCCCCCAGAAAACTTCTTGCACAAAATAAATTCAAGCACTTTCAAGGACCTGTTTATTTTCAAAAACCTTCCAGGGCCTTGACATTTTTTTTCAGATTCACAAACTTTCAAGGATTTCAAGGACCCGTGGGAACCCTGAAAAAATATCAATTATATGGTGGGGCAGTTTGGCCGTATCTGATTTTGGAGGGTGTCTAGGTGGTTAAGGCTCTACACTAGCTTCCCATGCTGGGGCCCAGTTTCCAAAAAACAACATAGTGTTCATAAAGCACAGCGTGAAAAAAAGAAAAACTTAAGCAACTCTAGTTGGCTTTTTATGCATTAAGACATCACGCACAGCTGAACTTCTTATAGAAATGCAGTTTAATCAGGTTGGGTTTTTTTTCCCTATCGGCTTCACCTCACATCCTACAAATTACCTCCATCTCAAATCCCCTCCATCCACAGGCCACTGTGTGCAATTGTATCTCTCTTTTCTCTGATGTCTCCTAGAGTCAGCGCTATGCACAGCTCAGGTTCTCCCTTCATTATTCCTCTGTCTCTAATTTACCAGAGGAGCTACAGACAGTCTGATTTATACACGAGCAGAGCTACATTGAATTGTGCACCCCGTAGTCTAGACTGAGCATTACACATAGCTGTATTGATTTCCATCTTTATGCAAATGCCTCCAGGCCCATATAAATGTTCCTGTGCTGTTTGTCAAACAGGCGCCAACCTCCTCCGGTGCATCCGCTGTAGTTTACTTCTACGGATGAGTCTCTCTGCGTACACAAACAAAGGCATTTAACTTTGACAATCAAGGGTAATGTAGAGAAGTAGAACAGCCCTGACGCACAAGAGAGATGTCGTTCCTGTGAAATACCCCCATCAAGGTGCAGCGCTGAGCACTTTATTGAAGGCAATTAAGGCAGGGCACTGGCCAATTGTATGTGTCCCCTGCCATTAGACTAGCCCGCTTTCCACAGATTCGAACAGATGGGCCGCATTAACCCTGCATGGCTGGCAGTCACTGTCCATAACATCATTTTAAAAAGGTCATGAGATCAAGGGCAATTTTGAGACTAAAACATTACCGGGCCAATGTGGTTTAATTGTTGGGGACAGTTCCCCACCTGGCCTGCTGTCTGCTGCTCTGCTTTGTTACAGCCTGACAATCTCAGAAGCCAAATCTTCATTCAGTCACTGTCGTTCTATGGGCACAGGACATTAATTAGTCAGCATTTGTCAGAATATTGGCACTAATAATGCTGTTTTTAATGAGGAAATAAAGGTCTCAGCTAAGATCTAACTTAGCTAAGCTTCAATCAAACTGCTAAAAGATGAAGTGGTTTTCACTCCTTCTGTCTATACATGTACTGTCACTTCCGAAAAGTTTTTGGACACATTAGGCATAATTTCATCAGATTGTTATAACATATAAACAATTATTTCTATTTGAAAATCTGGAATCTGAGGGTGAAAAAAAATTGAAGTATTGAGAAAATTGCCTTTAAAGTTGTCCAAATGATGTTCTTAGCAATGCATATTGCTAATCAAAAATTAAGTTTTGGTATATTTACAGTGGGAAATTTACAAAATATCTGCATGGAACATGATCTTTACTTAATATCCTAATGATTTTTTGGCATGATAATTGATAATGATAATTTTCACCTGTACAATGCATTTTTGGCTATTGCTACAAATATACCCGTGCTACTTATGACTGGTTTTGTGGTCCAGGGTCACATATATATATAAACAGACAACAGTTTGTTTAATTTTTTTTGGGGGGATTTATCACATGAACCAGTCACAGCCGTTCATGACCAGTCATATCCCAATCTTATGTAACTTTCCCCCACTCATTCTCAATTACCCCCCGCCAAACTCACCACACACTTTTAGGGCATCTGTTAAAACTCAGTGGGCTCAGAGGAGGCGAGAAAAAACGCGGACTTCCGCTGTAACTTTACCTGCTGGTGTCACTGTTGGACAATGTTTCTTTAGAAAAAGTGATTTATACACTTTAAAATGTTATATAATGTTTATATTTTAAAATATATAAAGTATATTGCTCAAAAAAGTATTTGGACAATATTTCACATGCTATATATCAGCGAAGTAGGAAAATTTAGACAGGATAAAGTATTATTTAGGCAAAAATGTCTAAGTGACATGAGTTCTGAGAAACGGTCTAAGAATAGCTGTCATTTAATCAAATTCATTCACATTCATAAATTTTAAGAGGGCTTTATCGTCCAAAATTGTTTGGGCACAACTGCATGTGGCTTAGACTGATATTCCATTATTATCTTTAATCAAGCTATTTGCCACACACAGAATCTCTTCATACATATGTACTTCTTAGAAAAGTGATTTTGTGTGTGTGTGTTTGTTTTCAGCCTCAGGAAAATGAGCGCATAAAATTACCTTGTTGAAAATGGAGCTGGGGTACTGGCTGTGTGTGATGGCATTTGGGATATCTGCTCTGTCCATAAGCATTATAGGGAAGAGAGGGCGACAGGCTTAATCAAAGATTTCATTCTGTCTCTTTCCACACCACACAGCTCATGTCTGACAAATCCAATTACGCGATACACCCACCCACTCTCAGAGCGCTGGGCATCTGCTCGCAGCCCCCCAATCACCCCTTTTGCCTCCCGGGATTTAGTCAAAACACATCAGACTCTCCTCCTCCTCGCTCCAACCTTCTGCATACAGACAGAGAGGTGACGTGAAGAAACACCGCAGGTCTGATGAGCTGCTGAGAGCTGGGAAAAGCGTTTGAACGGCAAGCGAACACATCACAGATGGTGGCGGCTCTCGTGCCAGTTGTGGGATTCAAAAATCACATTTTACTCATCTGAGATCATACTGACACCAAACGTGGGGGATCGTTTTGTTTCATAAAGTGTTTAGGTGCACATCATTTAGCATAATTTTCTTTTATTGTTGATCCAGAGATCAGGTCTGTAGAAGAGTATTTGCTCATTTCATAGTCTGAAATTTGAATGACAATATATTTTTATTCTGTGGCAGAAAAAAGCTTACATACAAATATTTGAAGGGATAGTTCACCCAAAAATGAAATTTTGATGTTTATCTGCTTACCCCCAGGACATCCAAGATGTAGGTGACTTTGTTTCTTCAGTAGAACACAAACAAAGATTTTTAACTCTGTCTCTCAGTCATATAATGGCAGTCAATGGGATCACGGCTTTGAGAGTCAAAAAAAACATACACAGACAAAACCAAATTAAACCCTGCAGCTCATGATGATACATTGAGATGTTAAGACATGAAAAAAATCAGTCTGTGCAAGAAATTGAACAGTGTTTATATCATTTTTCACCTCTGATCCACCGCAATGTCCAACTGTCCTGCGCATTTACAACAGCCGGCGCATGATACATCAACTCTGGCATATATACAAGAGCAAGCAACCGTAACTTCAGTCGATCAGGCTCAAAAGTTGGGAGTCAGTGAAAAGTCAGCACTCTCGGATAAGTTTGCACAAGCAAACGTAATCTTTTAGTTTTTAATCGGTTCGCAACAATCAGGATAAGCACAAGTACACTGTAAAAAATGACCATGCATTTAACGGTAAATGACTGTAAAAATGCTACAGTAAAATCCTGTTAAACGGTTAATGGTAAATTCCCCTACTATATACAGTGAAAAACTATATTGGACATTTGGCCTCATTCATGAAACACCAGCAGAACAAATTTTTGTGTAAATTGTTCGTAAAGCCATTCTGACGTAAATTTCCGAATTCATGAAAATATTTGTATTTTCAAAATGTTAGTTGGTATGAAAGAAATATACACCTGCTCCCAACCACGTGTAAATGGTGCGTAAAACATTGTGTTCTTTTTGACGCGAACTGATGACACTGAATTTTGATGCACTGCCATAATAAATCCTTTTTTTGGATGTGAGCGCTCGTCACTGTCACTATTTACTTAGCCGTAAATAGAGAAGGGGCGGGACGAATACAGACCAACCATTCCTACAACGACTGCCTACAACAATGAAGAAGTAAATATTACTGGTTACTGCTTTTTTATATTAAGTAAAATTCTTTAAAATGAGACACTAGCAATACGTTGCCACCGTGGATAGCCTATTCCAAATCATAGCAACTAAAGCGTCACAGCTGGATTTCAAGTGCCAACAGCTGGTTATTTTAAGAAGAGCGCATGACATTTTTTCAACTGGCTAACAACTGGTTGACACACATTATTGAATATTTATTGTTAGGCATATGGCCTATTCGTCTTTTTTGCATTTCTGCAATATACTGGAGTCAAACCTGAGAAAGTAGACCAGAATATTCCACTGCGCACCTGGACACGCAATTTGCGTAGCTGTAATTTATAGGCGGGGATTATGCTAATTGTGAATGAGCGTGTACTAGCGCCCTATTTACGAATAATTGGAATTCATTAACATACACATTTAACTATCAAATCGGACGTTTCCGAAGCGTTTGTGAATCCGGAGAAGAGTTTTCGTCTGTTTTACGCACAAATTACTCTGAATTTACTCATTTACTCAAATATTTACTTAAGTTTCATGAATGAGGCCCATTGGATGTAATTTTACGGTAGTATACTGTTTTTAAAGTGAAAAAGAATGTAAAGTTTGCAGTGAATAACCGTAAATTGACATTCCCGGAATTCCCTTTTTTGCTGAAATGACTGTTTTTTTTTTTGTTTTTTCTTATCAGTTTTGTACATTAGAGTTGTATGTTACATCTGATGTTGTTAAATGAATGTTTATTGCATTATTTCAGCTCATGTGTTACCATGATGCGGTTTAGTGTTTGTGTGTATGACACTGTGCACCTTCTATATAAATATGTTAGTATTTAAAAGCTGCTTGCAATGGGCTTTGATTCATCATATGACTTTCTCATTACCACCTGCTTTTGGTGGTTATCAGTGTATTAGAAAGGTACAAAACAGATCAGTACTTTCAGTACTTCAATATGCTGGTTAACATTACTGTTTTTTTACTGTACATTTTATGAATTTCTTTTTAGTGCAATTACCATTTTGAGTAGCCGTCATACCAACAATCGCGGCACTGTGTAAACAACGAGTGACGTATATGCACAATCAGATTGTTTCCGTGTATGCGTCTACTATGCCAGAGGACATTGACGCATCACGTGGCAGCTGTTGTGAACGCGCGCAGGACAGTTGGACATTGCGGTGGATCAGAGGTAAAAAAAAAAAAAAAAAAAAAATGATATAAATACTGTTTAGTTTCTTGCACAGACCGATTGTTTTGTGTCTTAAGACCTGAATCACGAGCCGCAGGGTTTAATTTGGTTTTGTCCGTGTATGTTTTTTTGACTTTCAAAGCCATGGATCCCATTGACTGCCATTATATGACTGACAGACTGCAACGGTTTGAGTTAAAAATCTTTGTTTGTGTTCTACTGAAGAAACAAAGTCACCTACATCTTGGATGTCCTGGGGGGGTAAGCAGATAAACATCAAAATTTCATTTTTGGGTGAACTATCCCTTTAAATGAGACATATTTAGTTTGACAATTTCATAACCTACATCTGTCACAGTTGGTCCTGGGACTTTTAAGGTCAGTGGATAAACGCATGAATGAACACCCAAGTGTGATTCGTTTCCTGCTTTGACCTTCACATCATAACTTCGTAACTATAGTGGCGTCCGTGTGAAGTAAGAATGTGTATCACATTACTTATGCCAACTGAGAATCAGAAACTGGTTTATTGGTCAAATGTGTTACATAATGGAGGATTTTAACTATGTCCTGGTGGTGTCTCATCTTTGGTCACTATACAGTCAACCCGCAGTAACAGTCATACATTGTTTCCATGCTAACCAGTCACAAATGACTAGCGTTTTGTGTCACAAAAGCAGGTTGCCGAAGAGCACAAAGCAAAAACATTTTAAGTCAAATGAAGTGCTTTTCACTGAATTAGTTGTCATGACAACAGCCATGTATTATGTTTACTGCTCCCCACACTACCGAGCGGCTGTTAATGAAAGAACTTCACCCTCTGTGTCTTTATATTCCAGGTTTTTCTCAGAATGCATTAGCTACAGCAAGCAAGCACAAAAAAACTGACTGCTGCTGAATTACTAACTCACTCTATGACAGGAAGGATCAGTGTCAGATGATTTGTGTTTTGCACCCTGATGAACAAGATTTCCTTCTGCTTTAGTGGTAATAAGTGCTGTTTTGGATTAGATTCACAGTGTCTATATGCAATATTATAAACAATTCTGTTACTCTTAACTAAAACTAGGGATGTAACAATATTATCAATGTTGCGATATTGCATATCATGAAATGATATAGGTCTTCTGGGCAAAAAGTGTAGTTTTAAAATATATTTAAACATAAAAAGTCTTTAAAGTTGTGTTTTGGACCATTATACTTTGGCACAGTATCTGTCAAATGAACTAAAACTGAAAGCGCAATTTGGCTAAATCTTTTCAGCAAGTGTTTTCATTTCGTGTTTCACAGCAAAGCGCGCACTTCGTTCAGACGATCAGCTCGTGATCTGGTGTTTTCTTCGCCTCAGAGCGGCTTCGCTCACAGTGAATAAATGCAGTGAACTTGTTTATTGCATGTGCTGTGAGTTCAGCAAATTCATAATATCTATTTCAAGTGTAGAAATATTTATTTTACAGTGCAGTTGTTTTACAATATGGCTATTACTGTCGTTGTTATTATTATTATTTTCTAACTTGTTTGGCTTCCTAACAACAGTGTGAATGTAATTTAGACTGAGACAGTATATCGCAACTAGATAGATAGAATTATTTAACCATATTGTGAGATTTTGATATCATTACATCCCTAACTAAAACTATCAAAATAAAGCTGAGATAAAATGAAATATAAATAAAAATATTAAAATTAAAAACTAAAAAAAACAAAAAAAACGGAAATGTTGCTTTGGCATCAAACTGTAATAGGATAAGTTTAAATTTAAAATAAAATAAAGAAAAAATAAAAAAATAAAATAAAAATAAAAAATTAACAAATGCATAAAGCAAAAAAAATGACAACAGCAAAAAAAGAGTACTACATAAAATAAAATATAAATATTAAATGGAAAGACTTTAAAAAAACGTGTTGACTTGGCATCTAACTGTAATAGAATAATAAAACATTAACAGTACATAAAACAAAACTGTGAACTAAAATAAAAATGAAAACCTTAAAATATTAAATAAATGACTTAATTCAAGATATCAATAGATACTATAATAAATACTGTAATAAATTAACACTTCCTTTTGCTTTAGTGGTAATAAGTGCTGTTCTGGATCAGATTCAGAGTGTCTAAGTGTAGCATTATCTACAATTCTGTTAATGTGAAGAAAAATTATTAAAATCATTTTAGTTAATTAAAATAAAGGTGACAAAATAAAATATTAATATTAAATGGAAAAACTAAAAAAAAAAAACTTGTTTATTTTGGCATCTAACTGTAATAGAATGAGTTCAAACTGAATGAAATACATACAAATAAATTACATTCAAATAAAATAAATAAACAAATAATGAAAATAAAATAAATAATGAAAAAAGCACATAAATAGCACATAAAGCATATAAAAACCATGTACTAAAATAAAAAAAAATTCAAGATATCAGTAGACACTATAATAAATTAACACTTCTTTCTGCTTTAGTGGTAATAAGTGCTGTTCTGGATCAGATTCACAGTGTCTAAGTGCAGCATTATCTACAATTCTGTTACTGTTAACTAAAACTATTAAAATCATTTTAGTTAATTAAAATAAAGGTGAAATAAAATACATAAAAACTTAGTTTTAGAAATGTTGACTTGGCAGCTAACTGTAATAGAATAGTTTAAATTGAAGTACTAAAAATAATTAAAAAAATAAAATAAAATAAAGCATGAAACAAAAAATAAATAAATAAATAAATACAAATATAAATATAATAAATATAATATAAAAGCACAAAAACACTTAAAATATAGAATAAATGACTAAATTCAAGATATGAATAAATACTATAATAAATTAACACTGATTTTAGATTTTACTTTCAGAGAAACAGTTGTCTCTTTCATTTCAGCAACAAAACTGGTCACCCCCACACTCACATTTCCTCCATATTAATTTACACAAACATCTTGTACGTTTTCATGTCTCTCCAATAACATTCCACAAATTTGTGTATGTCTATTACAACAGCTAACAGAACATTACACACAGTAAATTCTTGTTGATATGCAATAGGCTGTCAATGTGTTCTGCTAATGACTAAGTGATATCACAATGGGAGCAAGAGGAAAAAAAGAAAAAAAATGAAATCATGGCCATATGGATTTTCTGTGAAAAACTGTCATGTTTCATGCTTGTCTAGGCTTTGACAACATCGGTTTCAACAGAAGTTACAGTACTTTCAAGCTACATTCCAGCGATCCCCCTTAACTATTTATCTGCTAAATGCACCATTTTGAAAAACACGTTCTATTTTTATCTGTCTAGAACAAATTCAAATGATTTTCCATAAGAACAATAATTTACTGTGATAATTAAGTGATTTGCATAATTCCTTTAGTGAAATGGGTACTAAAACACAGACAACATTTGAACATCATCAACACTATCAGCAGGCACAAATCACTCTTAGTGAATTCCTCCCTAATGTTTTACACTCTTGGCTTTGCTCTTTTCCTGATGAGACATATGTCATTTATGACATATCTCATCTTTCCATTTCCCGTCCTTCACCATATAACCAGTTAATTAAATTCATCAATCGTTGTTATCAAATACTTGTCATTATCTACGGATCCTTCATGCATCAGCTGTCACCGCCATGTTTTTCATCTTTACAAGACATCCATGATCTTAAAAGCGAGGTTCATGCAGAGATAGTTTAAAGAGTTTCCTTTTCCTCCCTAAAGAAGATCATCCATCGTGCTTTTTAATTGCCAAAATATCTTCGTTCATCCTCTCTTGCATTTCCAGCTCCTATGTGCTCGTCAGAGCTGGCAGTGGTCCTAATTAAGAAAAGTTTGCAGGAGTTTGGCACCACAGAGCTGCAGGCAATTAAACAACGACAAGTGTCATAACCCCCACAGTTATTGCAGCAGGCCTGAAAGCTCCCAACGCACAGACGCTCCAACACCTCTTCCTTCACGCAGCGAGACACGGAAAACCTTGACGGCGCACCACACCCTTCATCACACCTGACTGTGACACACATGCCTGCTCTAACACATAAGACAGTCTGGTAAATCATGCAAAAACCAAGTGCATCTTTCTGTGAGACATCGTTTTGCATCAATTTAGTCAAATTTGTATGAAATAAATGGAGTGAAAATTCTCAAATGATCAAAAAATACATTTTAGATTATTAAAATAGTTAACTTTTAACTATTTTTGACGTCATCAGTCATTAAAGCTCCATAAATGCTGGTCAGACATGGAGATTTCCTTTAAATTTCACCAAGCTGATTACTCACTAAAACTCCCACAGATCATGTTTTAATGCCATTTCAAGTCTTATTTTGACATAACAAAGTGGTTATATCTAAGTGTGAGTTGTTTGCTTACTTTTTAAAATTAGTCTTCCCATTAACACCACTGTATTGTTAATTCAGACTGATTTGTGAACGCGGAACGTGCATGAACACAAGAGGCAGGATTTATCGCATGAACTAATCACAGCTGATCATAACCAGTCATATCCAGTCATATCGCAATGGAGACATTGCCTCCTCTCATGTGACTTTCCCCAATTCATTCTCAATTACCCCCCAAGAAATTCACTGCATGCTTTAGGGGCTCTGTTAAAATTTAATGGGCTCAGAGGAGGTGAGAGAGACGCGGACCCCCGCTGTAACTTTACCTGCTGGTGTCACTGTTGGACAACGTTTCTTTAGAAAAATGTGATTTATACCATTTTTAATGTTTTGTAATATTTGTGTTTACTTACTTTTGTACTACAATTTTTTTTCTCATCCATTATTTTGAGGAGGCACTGCCTCCCTCGCCTCCTCAGAGGAAACGCCTCTGATATGTGAACCCTGACCACAAAACCAGTCACAAGGATAAATTTTTGGATTTTTTTTTATTTATACATCTTATACATATGCTTTCTATTAATGCATGGTTTGTTAAAATATAACAATATTTGGCCGAGAAACAACTATTATTTTGAGGAGGCACTGCCTACCTTGCCTCCTTAGAGGAAATGCCCGATATGTGACCCTTGACCACAAAACCAATCATAAGGGTCAAATTTTTTACCTCTTATACATAAGCTTTCCATTGATGTATGGTTTAAGATAGGACGATATTTGGTCGAGAAACAACTATTTTAAAATCTGGAATCTGAGGGTACAAAAAATTTGCCTTTAAAGTTGTCCAAATGAAATTCTTAGCAATGAATATTACTAATCAAAAATAAAATGTTGATATATTTACGGTAGACAGTTTACAAAATATCTTCATGATCTTTACTTAATATCCTAATGATTTTTGTCATTAAAGAAAAATCAATATCTATTGCTACAAAAATACCCATGCTACTTAAGACTAATTTTGTGGTCCAGAGTCACATATAGTCTTTAATATTTTTGTGGAAACCACAATCCACTTTTATTCAGGATTCTTTGATGAATAGAACATTCAAATAACAACATTTACATATATAAACACACTCTCATGTCATTCCAAACCCATATAAATTTTCTTCTGAACACAAAAGGTCAGATTTTAAAGAATATCCACTCTTTTCTATAAAATAAAATGGATTTTTATACTTAACTTTAACACTGAATCAGTTGTATTATGCCTCTCAGTTTCACATTTTGACAGCAGGTGCTTCAGCAACCAGCAGTACATGAAATTTAATGTACTGCAGAATGTTTTGTTTTACACTACCGTTCAAAAGTTTGGGGTCAGTATGTTGTTTTTTTTAATGTTTTTGAAAGAGCTCTCACTAAGGCTGCATTCACTGATCTGTTCAAATATGCAGCAAAAACAAAATATTGTGAAATATTACAATTTAAAATAGCAGCTCTCTATTTGAATATATATTCTAAAATGTAATCTATTCCTGTGATGCAAAGCTGAATTTTCAGCATCGTTACACCAGTCTTCAGTGTCACATGATCCTTCAAAAATCATTCTAATATGCTGATTTGGCGCACTATTATCAGTGATGAAAATGCTGTCAGGATTATGTCTTACTGAGTTGTGATTTTGCTAGGGCTGCCCCCTAACAGTCAACTAACCGTTAGTCGTCGAGAAGAGGCTTGGTCAACTAAAATGAGTCATTTAGTCCCAGAAAAAAAAAATTCCACAGGCAGTGCCGAAGATAGTAGTCTGTGACGGACAGATCATTAACAGCTGGTCTATGTGGTAATATAGTACATCGGGCAGGACATCCAAATGCATACCTATCATTCATCCACCTCAAATAGATGTATGTAGTAGCAACTTTGCATGGCCGCTCAATCTAATGTTAATGTGGAAAAAAGTGCGCTATTCAAGTGTCTGTCCAGAGTGCGGACAGATGGAGGCGCCGGTGCATTCACTTAAAATACTCAGTCATTTTTGGTCATACAGATTAAAGTAATGCAACTTTCGAATCTGTAAAGACTCTACGTTTATTTGTGTGCACTCACAATAACAACGAAACGTTGCGCTTTTGTAAAATAATTAAAGCAAACAGGATGCGCTTTCTGACGTCTCAGTGTCTGTGAACTTGAGTACAAATCTTTGAAACTCTGTGTACACTTGCCTTACAGACATGAGAAATATATCTATAGAGAGTGAAATGTCTAGAAAACAAATATTCTTAGATTATGTAATCTGTGTGAAACCTGCATACAGGCACATCACTATTGCAGAGATGGCGAGTCATTGATATTTCTTAAGCCGAAAACAAAGAAAGCACTAGTTTATCAAAAAATTATTAAAACGTTAATGCAGCCTCTTTTTTTCTGTGACACATTTATAATTATTATATCTGCCGGTGTGCTGTGGCAAGCTTTTTTTTGCATGCTCTTGAGCGCTTATTAGGCTATGCAGGCAAATAAAGGCTCATTATTATGATTTATGTGTTTTATTAATAAAACTGCGACTAATAGTCGACAAATGCTTAAAATTAACAACTACTAGTCGACCAGAAAAATCTTTAGTGGAGGGCAGCCATAGATTTTGCTCATTTGTCTCGGTTTCATATTTTCCCTTTCAGTTTAGTCTTTAATTCTGTGGAAACCACAAGTCATTTTTAATATAAATAATCGTTATATAAAAATGTAAATGTTTTTACTGTCTCTTTTGATTAATTTAATACGTCCTTGCTGAATAAAAATATTAATTTCTTTAAAAAAAAAAAAAAAACAAGGATGCCAAACGGTGAAACTGTTTATACTACAAACCAGTGTTCATAATTAAAATAATACATTAAAATAACAAGTTAAGACACAACAAATTGCAATAATCAAGCAGCAAAACGAGCTGTTTTGTACAGCTAATAATAGCTAGACGCAGATGAGACCAGAAGCCAGACCCATAAAATTTACAAATGCCCACTTTTACAGGAAAAAGAGTTCAAAATATTCGTATTAATGTTTAAATGAGCTTCTAATGAAAATAAGCATCAGCTCACTGTATTTGAAATGAGGGAGGCTTGTGGTACATAAAGCTCTGCTTGCTTGCTGAAAACACAGTAGCAGAATTCATTGTGTTATTTAAATAAGATAAAATAAAATAAAAAACACACCACAGAGCCGTGTGTTACAGCAAATCATTTAAACTACAAAGGATCTGACTGGTAATGGAGACGTCCCTTCAATTTTAAAAGATAATTGTCCCCCGAGTTGGCTATTTGTGCGTTTTCCTCTCTTTTTGCCTCAGCAAATGTGTTTCAATCAGACACAGTTAATACAGCCAATTAACAGAGTGACGTGAATTCTAACCAGAGGGGAACAAAAAGGTTTGCTTTTGTAGCTGCAAACACGGGCTGAACGGCTGGGGAGACAACTGACAAATTGAAGGTGCAGAAAGAGAGAGAGAAACAGAGAGATAAACAGTTTGGCTAACAGGCAGAGCTGTTTAGATTCAGCGCCCATCAGAACAGAGCAAAGCGAGTCCAGCCAGGGGCCAGAGGAAATGACCTCACCACCGATTGTCAGAGACGCGAGGCTCTCGCCAGCCACAGGCAACGTTCCTAAACAAGGAAATGAACAAACCATGCCTCATCTAGACAGGACCATATGCCCTACACAAATGCAAACTTCCTAGCGTCAACCCAAATACGACCCAAACGCAGCCGCCTCGCTACATTGACTAAGAATAGCCTAAACGCTTCCTGTCTTTGTTGTCTGGTTTCGGGTTCAATATCATCAGCGCTTCGGCTTCGTTTACGCCCTGGCTGGATAACATCATGGGAGACGAAAAAAAAATATATATATAAAGTGTTAATTGATCGTGACATCTGCCCTCCTTGATCACTTTACAACAGTGTGGCTTTAAATGACCGCCACAAGGACAATGAGAAAATCATGTGCACAGACTTCATTAAAAATACTGGCATTCTGAAGCATAACATATATTGGAGCCAGCGAGTCGAGACGGGCCCACCCTAAAGTCAAGGATTGGCCAGCTTTTTTTGCGAGGTGAGCGCTGCGGCTTTAACCTCTGGGGACCATGTTCCACAGAGCTTGTCTAATTCCACGGCGTTAATTACAGAACCTCATCAATTGTGACACAATGACAAGCCTGCCAATGAAGAGCCGTGCTGTTTCCAATCATTAAGCCAACATGAACAACAATGTCAGACAAATAAGAGGATAATGGGCCTGCTGCTCTTTAACAGAACCAGAGAGAGAGAAGCACGGCACCAGATGGAACGCAGTCCCGACACACTTTCTCACACTGGAAGGTGAGAAGATGTGTCAGACGTCAGTAAGAAGCAAGAAGTGTTTATGTCTTTTGAGCGTGTTGTTGATCTAACTGAAGAGGTGACAAAATCATTTCTGCCTTGAAAGCTTCAGTTCATATCACTTGACAACTATTAAAATACATATTTAAATTACGGACGTTTTAGAGTCAGAAGTTGCTTCATTTACTTTTTCTAAATTGTAATAGGTGTTACTTTACTAATTATTCTCTCTGAACAGTAATTATATTACTCATACCTTTGAAACCCATATCAGCTTTTAGCAGATGGAAAAAGAAATGATTGACACCATAATATCTTTTTAGTGCTTAATGCAGCAGTTAGTATATTTATGTATTCATAACAAAAAGTCATGGGAGGTGCTTTTCATGACAGGATTACTTATATTTCAGTGCAATATTTTGCACAACCTAGGCTCATTGGAAAATGTGTCTCCATGCTGAACTTTTAATAGTTTTCACACAATGATGATAAAAGGACAGATTATTGATTATTAAATCAAAAATGTGACCCTGGACTACAAAACTAGTCATAAGGGTCTATTTTTTAAAATTGCTCAGCTCGCCCCGCCCCTCTACACTCTCTGTGGAGTGACGAGCCTGTTTACTTTAGCTGCATTTAGCCGCTAAACTTCCTAACTACCACATTATTAGGAAAGGCGATCGCAAAGATTCATAAAAAAAACCCTTATACTCACTTCTGCTGTAAGTGAAGCTGGATCACGAATGATTCGCGCGAACATAGACGGATATATGTAGATCTGGAGCCGCATTCCCTTCACAAACAAATGTAATCCACTGCATCTTCAGCGGCTCAGATGACGGGAGTAAATGACGACCACTACGTTCATTATTACATCCAGCAACACAACACCTCAATCGCTCAATCTGAGATATTCTTGTCTAACTTACATCCCTGCTCCGGCATCGAAACAGTGATGGTTACTGGACTGTTACAGCTGATCTGAGGTAAGAGCTCATGTCAATCAACTATTGTGGGAGTGGCCTCTGTCGGTGTGACGCCACAACGACAGGCGTCTGAGAATGGCTCGATTTGAAAAAGGGGATATTATTTTTACAGATTAATTAAAAACCATTGCACGGATTTTTATCGTTATAGGGTAGATTTGTATGTACATACGCTGCCAACACACATTAATGTTCAAACAACTTAAAAAAGTGAACTTTGCATTCAATGACCCCTTTAATATAATAAAATAATAATTTTGACCCATACAATGTATTTTTGGCTATGGCTACAAATATACCTGTGCTACTTATGACTGGTTTTGTGGTCCAGTGTCACAAATATTAAAAAAATTAAAAGAACAATAATTCATTTTTGCATGGCATTACATTCACACATTCACATGCATGGCTTTTCTGACATAATACATGTAGTTCAACACCCAGTGCAATAAAATATTGCCAGATTCACGTTCATCTGTTTAGGATATTTTTAGTTTTTCATTATATACACCAGACATAATGTGATTGTTAACACTTTTCAAAACACCCACACTTATTTTGCCATCCTTACATTTCATTAGCGATCTCAAAGTTTCACTTCCGCATTTCAAGTACTTACGTGCATCATCCAAATAAACTGAACGCATGCAGTCATTATGCTCATAACAGCATTATTCGGATGATAGATTTCCATTTGTCTCACAATAATACATTTGTGTTCTATATGTAATACAAGTGACTGCTGTGTTTCATCAAACTGTAACTTATACTTGGGTATTAAACTAGTCACGCACCAGTTGGGTTACAAACAGGAATGAGATCTCAGAATGTGCAGCGTGACAACAAGAGGTGAACAATCACTTCTCTACCCTGCTGAAAAAAACCCCAATAGAAACCAAAACAGAAATTCTAATGGTTTTCACAACAAATACCATTACAAACATTACAAATCATCAACTTTCAACCATTTAAAATGGTTTCCTGTGATTTGGGACATATTTTAACAAGCCACCAATTGAAGGTGATCAATTACCAGTAGAGACCAATAGGCACCATTACAGTTTCCATTAAAACCAGTACAATTCCCATTATAACCAGTAAAACCATTACAATGGTTTCTATTTTTTTTTCAGCAGTGTAAGCAAGAATATATACTAACACTGATGGAAGGACAAGCCATGTAACGTTATCCACCTTTTTCCTGAGTAACTGATCAGTGCCGCTATCACAGGTTTTAACCAAATGCTTTATCTATAATCAAAACCAATGCTTTATTATTCCAATGACATAAGAACAAGGGGTATTACATATTCATGTCAAATAATGTTTCTATAGGAACCGGAGCTTCTAGCGGCAACTGCAGTGATGCGATGACTTTACTAATCAACGATTGGCTCTTTCTTTTAGAAGGCGGGGCTTATTTGCCATATTGGGCGTTGCAATTTCTCCTATTATAAGTATAAGGAGTGCACAGTCTTCCTATATATAAAGTAGTCTTTGATTTTATCTTCGTTTGGGTGCTCTTGTGTTTCAGTCACCAGAGAAATCCATGTTAAAATGAGATAATATATATATATATATCGACTGAATTAATTAAACTGAAACTTTTTCACTAAAACTAAATAGAAAAACGTGCGGAGGTTTAATCTGTGCTGTTTTTGGCTGCCACAGTAACAGCAATAAACTTTCTTGTACAGTACTTGTTTTGCGCACCAGCAAATCTGTCCATGTCTTGTGCTGTATGCCTTGCATAAATGATGACAAAAGAAAACGAGCATGACTTGCAGCGCTTAAGTTAAAATACTGTGTGTGAAATAATAAAATAATGTGTGCTCTTATCATTTTGTGGACAAAATCCCACGAGCACCACCCCGATCCGTAGCTGTATATATGTGTGCTCATCTGTTTTCAATGCAGCTAATCTTGCATCACTTCTTATCATCTACCCACTCATTAAACTATGACAGGTGAGTTACTGCAAAAAGACAATCATTGCGACACTGTACAGAGATGAAACTGTAAGCGCTTTCACACCGCATAGTTCTAAGAACTTAGTTCTAGGAACTAGCCAGAATGGTGGTTCCTAGAGAACCAATTTCCCCCTAGGGCCGTTTTCCTAGCTGCATTTGCACCAGCAACAGGAACTCTGAAGTGGGCGACAATGAAAAATGGAGTTCCTAGAACTAAATACATTCCCAGTTCATGAGGTGCGAACACACCGAAAAGCAGGAACTTTCGCCAATAGTTCTAGGAACTATGCAAAGGTTTCTTCTGTGCGAAATACAGTAATCAAGTAATCAATTTGACGATATTGCTGGAAATTAAGTGTCTCCAACTAAGCAAGCTAGAGGCGACAGCGGCAAGAAACCAAAACTCCATTGGTGATAGAAATGGAAAAAAAAACCTTGGAGAAACCATGCTCAGGATAGGAAAAAGAATAAGAATAAAGCTTGAAGGATTACTCCACTTCCAGAATAAAAATTTCCTGATCATTTACTCACCCCCATGTCATCCAAGATATTCATATCTTTCTTTCTTCAGTCGCAAAGAAATTAGTTTTTTTGAGGAAAACATTCCAGGACCTTTGTCCATATAGTGGACTTCAATGGTGTTCAATGGATTGAAGGTTAAAAATGCAGTTTAAGTGCAGAAATTAGGGTCTTATCTAGCGTTATCTAACCTAGAATATCATTTCCTTAAAAAAATTCTAGTGCTGTCAAACGATTAATAGCGATTAATCGCATCCAAAATAATTTTTTGTTTACAAAATATATGTGTGTGTACTGTGTATATTTATTATGTATATATAAATACACACACATACAGTTTGAATTTGAAATCATTTATTTCCATGTATATATTTATATCCATGTATATATTTATATTCAACTGATATTATATAAAAATATTTTTAATATAAAACATAAAATTTTTCTTAAATATATAAATGCATGTGTGTGTATTTATATAGACATAATAAATATACACAGCACACACACATATATTATGTAAACAAAAACTTTTACTTTGGATGCGATTAATCGTTTGATGGCACTAATTTATTCACTTTCTAACCACAAATGCTCATTTTGTCTAACTCTGTGATGCATGTGCATACTCTGGGCACTCTACAGTTAGGGTATGTCGACAAACTCCCATCTCATTTTCTCTTCCAACTTCAACATCTTCCTACATCGCTGTTTTACCTTTTTTTGTAAAGAGCGTTTGACCTTTGCACGTTCACTTTGTAAACACTGGGTCGGTACTTCTGCAGCAACGTAGGACAATTTTGAAGTTGGAGGAGAAAATGAGATGGAAGTTCATCGCAGACCTAGAAGATGAGCATTTTAGGTTAAAAAGTATATAAATTTGTCAAAATATTTTATCTTTTCGCTAGCTAAAACCCTTATTCCTTGCCTGGGATCACGTAGAGCTCTTTGAAGCTGCATTTAAACTGCATTTTTAACCTTCAATCTGTTGAGCACCATTGAAGTCCACTATATGGAGAAAAATCCTGGAATGTTTTCCTCAACAAACGTAATTTCTTTGCGAAAGAAAAACATGAATGACATGGGGGTGAGTACATTTTCAGAAATGTTTATTTTGGAAGTGGAGTAATCCTTTAAGGATAGTCTGAAGTCTGAAGATAGTTTGGATTTATACCACCTAGGAACTACACTTAACATCTTAACAGTCATACAGCAATGACGGTAAGTTATACATGGGCAAACACCGCTCACGACTCCTTGGTTGAAAGTGTTCTGGATTGTTGCTAGGTTGATTCTGCAATTTATACACACCCAACAATCACCCAGAGTATCCTAGCAAAAACAAAGCCCAATGCACTAACAAGCATTCTGAATTCCCCCCTTATTTTGACAGAAAGTTTCTCAACATCCCTTAGTATTTTTATCCTCAGGCACACTGCTCTGATACAAACAGGTGATTGGGGCACAAAATAGCAAATAACTCCTCTCTAAAGAGAAAAATCATCTAAATAAAAACTGAATACCAGCTGCGCTTTCTTACCAATTATTGTTGCTGTCGCACTGAGCTCAAGATAAATGCGTGTATAAAAACTGAGACAAGGCTGCACAAAGTGTAGCAACAGCATTTTAAAAGAAAGCATAGGTGAGCGGCTCAATTTATAAAGATGGAACAGCATGCTGCTTTAAAGTCATTGAGGATTAACACTGTTTCTCTCTTCTCTGAAATGCTTCAGTTGCCTAGCACTTCAAATTAATTCATAAACATGAAAGAGGCAGAAATATCCAGCCGGGGCAAATCAACGATTATAAGGCAAAGACGCATATGCCGTACAAGCCTGCCAATGTAAATCCCAACTGTATATTTGTCCTAAATCGTCCAGTGTGGTTTGTCACAAGGCACAAACCTATTCTTAAAGTCATCAAGCTTAAATGGCACATGTTTGATGTGCATCCGAAAATAGCTGAAAAGCTCATATTCGCTTCTATGTTTAACATGCTACCTATGGCACTGACTGTCTTTTTAAACATGCACCCTGTAAGCACATGAAGCATTAGGAAACCGGTCCCTCCAGGGCGGCTTTTTCTGCCTGGATCTGGGCCTGTTTAACTGTGGGGAGGGTTTTATGTTTTCTAGCATTTGGCAGGAAATAGCGTGATCCAAGTCAATACTGAGCTCATTTATTCTGCGGTGCCCATTTTCGAAGGCTGAAAAAAACACTCAACTAATCCTCCGGCTTCTGTTCTCCCCGTTTGTGATAATGTGACACGGTCATTAATTGTTCAGAGGAGTCTTAAATCAAGCAGGTGGGCGCAACCTCTGGTCCGCTCTGTACCTGTGCTACAAAAGGGGGAAAAACAAGAGGAGAGGATTTAATAATAGTCCCTGGACTGATGAACAGGACATGGGCTACAGTAATTGCTCCAGAATAAAATGAAGGAATAAATGAATGATGAGGAGAAAAGAAAGGAAGTGCGATGAATTATTCAGGCAAATATTTTTCATAGCCGGGTGGCGACATTAATCTGAACTGCACTGGAGGCCTTCCACCCTATTTAAAACATTTTAAGCTTTCAATCACTGTCACAAAATGCTACAGCTGAGATAAAAATGGTGCAGTAAAATTCTAAAACAGTATCTGTGATTAAAATCAAGAGAGGAATGAAATTAAAAGATCAGCTCAACAATAACCAAAGGTGGGTGCTGTCCTGCACATGTAAGCACAGACACAGTATGATGTCATACTGCTCAGGCTCCGCCCACAGCCACTGATGGACTGTCCCAGTTGTGCGCTGTCCGCCATTTTCTCCGTGCTCGAGCAGCTGTAGTGACAACATGTCGCGTAAGCAATGCAGGTGATTGGTAGTTGGATGTTGAAGTGAACATAAGAGTCTTCATTTTCTCCCAACATCAGAGCCACTGAGGACGCAGTTGCTTAGTTTTGTATTTGATGGTAACGCACCACCGAATACAGAAAAGAGGGGTGAAGTGAGCAGTAGCTCATTATCATTTAAAGAGACATGCACCGAAACGGGACACTGTGAACAGAGCTGTTTTTGACAAGGTAAAAAGGATAGTTTTCCTCAAAAACTATTGAGGAATTTTAACCAAATTATTTTGTAGACATTTTGTGAAGACACTAAGAATCATACCAACTTGTGGAAAATGGGCATCCCATGTCCCCTTTAAGTCTTCCTAGGACCCTAGGTGAAGTAATTCCAGTTTGTAATTTCTGATCAGACAAAAACATATAAAACATATTACTGTACATATGGGTATAAGCTAATTGGCTATGTGTATGCTAAACAAATATAAATAATAATAAATGTTCAATTTTCTCAATCTATAGGTTCCATTTGAAGTATCCCTGCAGGTACACAACGTCATAAGATGTTGATATTTGGTTGGTCGGGAGACCAAAATTCTTGTAAATTCAATGTCTATCTATAGTCAACGGTGAATTGATGTCAACATTAGCTGACATTGATATTTTGTTGTTTTTAGGTTGTGTAACCAAAAAGCAACGTTAAGTCAACGTCAAATTGACATTATATACTTAAGTCAACTACGTCAACGATTTTCATTTTTAACCAAAATGCAACATCTGTCCAACGTTGGGGTCAAATGTCAACCTAACATTATATTGGCATCTGGTGCCTGCTGGGATTATATATATAACAGCTTTAAAGACGCCACTACTTTTCAAAGGTTTGAAGTCATGAAGATGTGATTTTTTTTTTTTGAAAGAAGATATTTTTAATAAACATGGATGCATTAAATTGATCAAAAGTGACAGTAATGACATTTACATTGGTACAAAAATGCATATTTTAAATAAATTCTGTTCTTTTGAACTTTGAATTCAGCAAAGAATACTGAAAAAATATTGTATTATTTATACAAAAACATTAAGCAGCACTGTTTTCAACTGTGATAATAATAAGAAATGTTTCTTAAGTCTCAAATCAGCATATTACAATGATTTCTGAAGGATCATGACTGTAACGGGACTCCAGGGAAGCGTGTAAGATCCAGATGCGAGCTTTATTAAACAGATCGTAGTCAAGACAGGCAGGGTCAATCTCCAACAAACAGTGAAACATCTAAATCCAAATAAACAGGCAGAGTCCAAATACCAGTGAGCAGTGAAACTAGGCAAAAACTATGGCAATGAAGCAAAAACAAAACTATGGCAAAAACAAGACAAAACTATGACAATGAAACAAAACCGTGAAAAAGGCAAAAACAAGGCAATGAAACAGGATAAACGCTTAGCAGAGTCCACACAGGCAAAACAATACTTCGCAGGGCCTGTTTGGTGTAGGCCTCCTTAAATGGCCACCAAACAGGAAGTAACCCATGAAGCAGCAGAGGGAGCGGTAACAGAGAGTCAATGGGTGAGGGCTCCCTCTGCTGGCGTGGCGTTACAATGACACTGAAGACTGGAATAATAATGCTGCAAATTCAGCTTTGACATCAGAGGAATAAATTACATTTTAAAATATATTCAAATAGAAAATAGTTATTTGTAAATTGTAACAGTATTTTACAATATTACTGTTTACTGTATTTCTAAAGAAATAACTGCAGCTTTGGTGAGCATACGAGACACTAACAGAGATCTTATTCCAAAGGCAGGCAAAATTGTTCATGATGCCAGTAGGAAAAAACAGAACAATCAAGAGCTTGAGAGAGTTCTGTGAAATCTGTGCCATTAAACCAAATGTGTTGTTATTCAGGTTGTTCAAGTTGTTCAAAACATGACTTTTGCTAACTTCCAAGGCGAGATACTCTTTAAACTGTTGCTTTACCATGACACCATTAAGACCACTAAGAATGCAATCTGTACTTGCACAGCATTATGAATTACAGTCTGGCATATTTCGAAATTCAATGACGCACGAAATTGAGCTTGCGTACCTAGAAGCGTCTGCAGCCTTAGTATGCAAACTTAGCCCTTTGAGCTACATCTGAACTTTGTAAGAGGCATCTGACAGATGAACTAAAATGAGCTTTATAAACATTTTTAACTTTCAAACGGCACTGAAACTGAGAAAACCTGCAATTTGCTACTCAATTAATTAATTATTTACCATTTGAGTACAAGCAGAAATGATACAATTCTGCATTATTAAAACGATTTTTAAAGGAAATTTATAAGTATTGATTAGTTCTCTAGGGCAGCATCAGACTGCATGATCAATTAATAGAGATGCTTTATTTACAACTCCAAGAGTTAAACATTTATATTCCTCCCAAAATTGTAAAGCTGCTTTGACTGACAGACAGGACCGCAGTGCAGCTTCAAACCCACTGCCTGGATTAGACTAAACCTTGACAAGGAGCTAATGAAAACTCCCACCTCTTTGCAGACTGCCAGACACAGGAAGAACACAAGGCCAGGTGAGCAGTGTTGAGTGTGTGTGTTTGGAGGGGGTGCAGAAGGCAGCATTAACTACTGATGAAACTGATTAATGGCTGACACTTTCTCAGTGCTGAGACACTGCAGATAAGATGCGGGCAGAAGATAAATGTGGCACTGGCAGCCCAGCACATCAGGCCTTATTGAACAGCTGTCAGATAGCCCTGACAGGAAGTCCTGCGGTGCCACCTGCGCAGCCCCCTGCTCACTGTGAATACAGTAAAAATATATGAAAACGAACAGAAATAGACATATGACATTCAGACGAACTAACTCATACATTCATGTAGGGCTGCCCACCTACCGTCCCGTTAGTCGACGAGAAGAAGCTTGGTTGACCAAAATTTTATAAGTCGCTTAGAAAAAAAGTCCACAGGAAGTGGCGAAGTCACGCAGTGATGACAGACAGATCGTTAACAGCTGATCTATGTGGTAATACAATACATTTGGCAGGACATCCAAACACACACCATTCATCGACCTCAAATACGGCTTATCATCTGAAATATATAAGTATTAGCAACTTTACATGGCTGCTCAATCTAATGTTAACCTAAAAAGATGTGCGCTATTCAAATAGTAGCATGCTCACGGCATGATGGATGGAGTCACTGGTGCGGTCACTTGCTTAAGATACTTAAAATACTTTGGTCATACAGATAAAAGTAATACATCTTTCGAATCTGTAAAGACTACGTTAATTTGTGTGCACTCAGAATAACAACGAAACGTTGCGCTTTTGTAAAAAAACAAAGCAAACAGGTTACACTTTCTGCCGTCTCAATCTCTGTGAACTTGAGCACGAAACTTCGAAATTCAGTGTGTACTTGCTCTACACACATAAAAATATATCTATAGAGAGTGAAATGGAAATGTCTACTTTCAAAAGAAACTAATTCAAATGGAATACAAATATTCTCAGATTATGTAATGCGTATGAAACATGCATGCATGTGCGTCACTGCGGAGAAGACTGAAGACTGATTATTATGACGTATATGGTTTATTAATAAACGTGCGACTAATAGTCGACGAATGCTTAAGATGAACGACTACTAGTCGACCAGAAAAATTCATTAATGTACTGTACACACACATACAGGATAGTTTAAGCTGTGCAAGTGGTCTGTGAAATAGGTGACTTGTCAGACTTCCAAAAAGGGCAAATCATGGAAGCCTATTCAACAGGGGCATCTGTAATCCTAACAGCACAATTTTTCAGTGTTTTAAGACGATTCTTAAAGATTATGATCATCATTCATCAATAAAGAACAACAGTGGGCGAAAAATGAAAGTGAATAAGACGGACTGTGTCCAAACCAACATCCATGAAAGTGCTGCAACTGCTAAAACTTTAATCACAGACACCTATGCTAATTAAGCAACCTTGAGGTTTGGAAAGGCACTTTAAAAATAAAAATTATTATTACTAAGAACATCTTGCTACTGGGGTTCCTCAGGGCTCAGTGCTTGGGCCAATTCTCTTCTCCATCTACATGTCATCATTAGTATTGTAATATCTCAATTCGAGCAGCTAAATCCTTAGCCATTTTCAGAAAATGCCTAAAGACAAATCTTTTTCATCAGCACCTGACCAATTAATACTAGCACTTATTTTTGTTGACTTTACTCGAGCTTTTGACACAATTAAACATTGTCAACTGCTACTATCTTTAGAAGGTGAAGTGGGGCTCTTGTGTGTCAAGCTCCTTTCCGGTTCCAGCTGGTGTTCCCCAAGGGGGACTTTTATCCCCTCTGCTATTTGTTGTATGTATAAATAGTCTAGATTCGTATTTGCCACCTTCGGTAATACCTGTGAAATACGCGGATGATTTAACAATCACAGAGCTCTTAATGGGATCTTCATCTGGACTCACTCAGAAGGCCTTGGATTCTGTAGTGGAATGGGGACAAGAATTTACATTAGTAGTGAATGGAGCTAAGACTGTGGATATGGTAATTAGTGCCAGGAGAGTGGACAACATTCCGTCCCCTCCCTCTCCTACTATCTCAGGACATACAATTATCCAAATATCCTCTGACTTGTCATGGGATGCCCACGTAAAGTACATGATTTCGAAGGTGCGTCCCAGAATATATTATCTTTGCGCTGCAAAAAGAGCGGGTCTCTCTTGTGATGTCTTATTGCAAGTATACTTGACTTTTATACGGCCAATTCTTGAGTATGCCAGCCCAGTATGGGGTGGTCTATCTAAAGGTCTCTCTGAGGAGTTAGAGAGGATCCAAAAGCGATGCTGTCGGATAATAGGCCTCCCCACATCAACTCTTCCAGCACTGAGTGAGAGGCGTGAGGAAGCCACCATACGCACTTTTACTAAAATACTCAAGGACAGTTCATCACCACTGCATTGCTTCTTACCTATGGCTTCAACACATGCTTATTCCCTCCGGCGGCACAAGACATATGTTGTACCTAGGAGTAACACTAAACGTCATGAACTTTCTTTTATTCCTCGTGCTCTAAAATTAGTGTATAGATAACTTACAGGTCTTTGATTAGGTTACCTTTTGTGTGATTCTGTGTTATTTATATAGATGTATATGCTATTTTATCTGTTTGTATTTTAGCTATTTTTTTTTTTTTTGGAGTATGTGTATGTTTGACACATTTCAGGGTTTTGTGTACACAATATCTTGTCATGTCAAACTTTGAATAAAACAAACAAACAAACTTATCTATTCTATCCTATTCTATTCTATTAATTTTTCTAATTTATTTAATTAAAAAAACGTTGCTATGAGTACCGTGCTAGACTAACTGAGACATGTTCACTTGCATACTGTTGCCCTCTTGTTGGTCTGATTGCTTCTATTGTTCTTCTCATTTGTAAATCGCTTTGGATAAAAGCATCTACTAAATGAATAAGTGTAAATACAAATGTAAAATACAGTGTTATGACCATAAAATCTGGACAGCTGGAGCACCAAGATGAACTTTAACATCTACCCTACCAAGGCACATCCTCTGATTTTAATATTATTAAACCACTGTGGGCAGTTTTGGAGAGATATTTAGCTCTTACAGTGTAAATGATTCTAGGTTTTATTATCCTTGTGGGGACGTTTGTTCCCAAAAATAAAGGCAAAATCTGGCCCACACACACATATACACAGCAAAAGATAATTTTGTGTACCTGTAAATAAATAACGACTATTAAGAGCAGAAAATTCAATTTGAGTTTCTTACAGTTTAACTGTGTGTATTTATATAAACTCAAATGGATGATGTTTACGTTCCCATTAGCTAAAAGGAAAACCTTCCATTACCCATCTGATGTGGATAAATCAGCAGCCATTACGCTCATTGAGGCAAACATTTCCCACAAATGGGAAATGGAGACAGATCGAGCATGTGAGTATTGACAAATTTCCCCATTTTTGCAGCTCGTATTAACTGAGTTCAGGGCTGCAGCGGATCAGGTTGGCTTAATTTGATGCACGCGTGATGTGGCGTGTTGCGAAGCTCTGAACAAACTCCTACACCGATATTCACATAATGGTGAACAATGGGAGCTGCGCCCACATTAGCAGCAGCTAGTATAAAGTTTATCATCCATTACAGCCTGCACGCTCACTCACAAATACAAGAGCACAGCAGGAGCTTTCGTTTTAAAGCAGAAGTTGTTTCCTGTAAGAGGGAAGAAATAAGATATCAAACGTTCCCGGAGGAAACCAAAACACACGATTCTAAAGGAAATTTAAGGAAAGATAAGCCCAAAGGTCAGGTCAATGCAGGCTTCCACTGCTGATCGTTACTTCTTATCTGATTGGCTGAAAGGAACTAAGAATCTGCTTTTTTGTTAGAGGACATGCAATAAAAACAGCATTACACATTAATACATCATCTATCTGCCTACCTGACAACAATTATTCCTTTTCACATAAAGTATGATTTAGAGTTTTGATTAATAAAGCCTAATTTTTACACAAGAGAACACAATGCAGAATATTACGTTATGAATTCAAAATTTTAACACCCTGCATGATTTGAGAACTGATACATTTGAATGTTGTCGTCACACATACAGCTTCATATGCATGAGTTTTCTAATTCAGTAGGTTTGCTCAATAGCTCACACAATGCGGTGTTGCACTTGAATGATAAAAAGCTCCGGTATGAACCATGTGAAACTATGGTTTGACAAAACAGCTCAAATTCGCACAAGGAAGTTAAAATAGCATGGCTACATCAACAAATGTGTTTTATATCACTTTTGCATTTGTTAACACTACTGGTTTAGGGTTGGGCATGGTGTAGGGGATATTTCCAACGCGACACTCCCCGGATGTGTACCTGTAAAATGTGCCATGGTCAGATATTGAACGTGTGTTTTAGCGTCACTCTCTGGACATTTCACTTTGAAACTGCCGCAAAACCTGCAGTAAGGTACTCAATTACAATGTTGCAGAAATGTATCTAGAGGCACATATTTTCATGAGCCTGGGTTGTGTATCTCTGAGGGGAACTGATTGTCTTAAGTAAAGTTTAGATGGTATTTTCTTTCCATCTATTCTCTGTATAATGCATATTAGTGTTTATAAGCACAGCGTTGCTTGTTTACAGTGAGAACCAAGGAAACACTGCATCACTGCTGTTCCATAAGCGCCATCTGCTGGCAGAGAGTGAATCTGCATTCTCATTCCACCCGTCTGCTATTTTTGTTTCGTTCAGTAACATAATTTCACAAAGCTAAAGTCTGACCTTTCTGTTTTTGCTTTAAATTTTAAAATTATACATCTTACATACTACATGTCTAATTTACATCAAAACCTGCTCATGCTTAACGTATACAGCATCTTTGTTTGGATCGTGATTAAAATGTAGTGGTTGACTGTCATTTTTAAATGGAAAGAGCACAGGTTTTTCTTTTATTTGTATTAATTAATTTATTTCTTTATTTTATTATTATTATTTATTTATTTGATTTGGGATTTGTTTTAACATTTCAGTTTAGCTTTGTTATTTGACATTTCAATTTCAAAAAGAGATATGCAACATTTTGTCTGAGAATATTAAAAGGAAACTTTCATTTGTTTTAAATCTCATTTTGTTAAAAAAACAGAGAAAATTGTAGCATGAAATTAGCATCGTAAACCACATTGCATCTAACAGTCTACCCATCCATTTATCTATCCACACATCTATCTATCTATCTATCTATCTATCTATCTATCTATCATCCATTCATCTATAGTACCTAACATCAGTCTGTCTATCTGTCAGCAATCTACCCATTTATCTATGTCTATCCACCATCTATGCATCTATCAGTCTATCAGTCAGTCAATCTATCTATCTATCTATCTATCTATCTATCTATGTTTAATAAAGAAAAATCCCAAGCATATCACTTGATGACAGCTCTAACAGGTGATATTCATGTAAATAAAAGCTGTCAACCTATTACTGCAAAAGCCAGGATCCCCTCCTATCACCAACCTTAGCAGCCTGTTATCTGTCAAAAGCCATGATAGTAGCTGGAGAAAAGGCAAGAGGGTCTTTATATATTACAGCCTACATACATCAGCAAGGTTCATCCTGGTGCCACAAGACATAAAACAGACAGAATCAGATATGCATATCTCTATAATTAGGTGAATGAATAATGCATAGCCTCAGCCAATATCACACACACCGCTGACCAAGAGCTATAACGCTCAAAAGTGCACTGTGTATCTACGTGCCAAGAGAGTGACTTCTGCTTTATTTAATCTTCAAATTTTGCAAATGATGTGCAAATTTGATTCAGCCATGTGCCAAGAAGGTTATCGTTAATAGGGATCTGGATTGGAAAAGAAATTAGATTAATGGCCTGGAAGAATCTGAATATCCCCCCAAACAAATAGCCCACATTTTCCCAGCAATGCTCAGAGGTGCCTTTATTGTACGAGCAGGGCAAAAGAGGCAGCCAAGTTTAAGCCTCAATTAAGTGAAACGTCTCTGGCTCCTCTTCACCCCTTCCCAGGAGGAGCCCCTTCCGCGTCCCGGCCGCCGAGAAGATCAATTCTGCCTGCTAAATGAGCTTGCAATCCCATGGAACATCTAAACCACCTCTATTTGTTTCGGGAGGAGAATATAAATACAAATTAGCCATAAAATTGCCAGCGCAGTTTAGGCTATGCCGTCGCGAGGCACCATCTGCATGGTATAAATTAGCTGGATTCAATTAAGCCACATTCCACCCATTAGAAAGTGCTGAAGTCGACACAACATAGGAACAAGCCCTGTTTTGTTTTTCGCTGGTGTAAGATCACAGACCTCAGTGTCACCAATCCTATCCTCAACAGGCTCTGACTTTAACAACCCAAGTGCACTCAAGATCATGAAATGATCTTCGACACTGATCTAATCAAGCGGCCCTAACTATCCCTCCATCTGCTACTTTGTACTCAACCCACTCGCTGTGAGCATTACACGCCCTGCGCAGATGATAATGAGGTGCCTGCTTGAAAAAACATGCATCCTTCCATGGCATCTGAGCAATTCTCACCAATGGCATGAAACTGCAGGGCAAAGCTTTGCTTTCTGCAAGCAACAGTGCTTGTTATGAGAATTAATCACAGTAATGATGCCATAATGGATGAACATGAATTAACTTGCATATGCATAATGCTGGTATTTGTGTTAGCGGAGGGGAAATATTTCCTGACGTGTGTGACAAATGGGGCATTGGCAGCAAAAAAAAACAAAAAACGACGAACCTACTGTACCGGCGGGGGCGGTTTTTCAAAGGCACTCTGCTTCAACGAATGGGCAAAAAAAAGATAAATACGATGACGCCGGAACTCAGGAGAGCAGCCCAGGCTTTGCGTGTGGTCACGTGTGCATGCCGGGACAGATATTAAGCCAGCGGTTGAGTGGTTGAGCGCTCTCGCTCACATGATGAATGTTTGTTTTGAAGCCCTGTAGAGTCAGGTACCACCTGGTCAGAATTAAATGAACCATATCTAGGTTGAACTCCCACCGTACAATAATACAGGAGGCTGTTTACAATCTATTTGACATTTATGCACTTATTCACAGTGTGCATGAATCTGAACATTTGGCACATTAGCGCGCCTGGGAAAAGGCTGAATTTTAATATTGCAGAGAAGAAGCCACATATATTTTGTAGGATTTCACTCAGCGGCCTGGGCAGGGAAGCAAACGCTTGCGGGGCTTGTGTGACAGGCGGGTCTTAAAGGGGTCCTATTATGCTTTTTCAATTTTTTTTATTTTAGTGTGTGGTGTGTATGTTTGGGCATAAAACAGATCTACAATATTACAAATCTCATAGCCTACTCCAAAGGGAGATATTTAATTTTTAACAAATCCCTTTTCAAGAACTACAACGAACGGCTCCTTTGGACTACAGCATTGTATTCCCAGTGTAATGATGTCACAATGCGGCCAATTAGAATATCAATTAAAATAAATCCCACCTACGGAAATTAGAATGGTTGGGGGGGTAGGTAGGGACGAGGTAGGGGATTAGCCTAACTTTTGCGATGCCGTTCGGACAGCCGCTTCTGGGATGCTTCAACGAGCCGCGACACTGCTGGTATAAACACAAGCCTTGACTAGAGTGGCCGCGATCTGCTCCGGTGGCCGTGTTGGAGCGTAACGCGTCGCAGACATGTGCAGTCTGTGGTAAGGGATTTATTCATCATACAGTGTAGATAGCTTCACTTATAACGCAAGTGTTTGCTGCTTGCTGTCTGACGCTAATCAGTGATGATGTTCTTTGATAATGTAGATGTTTTTAAATAACTATGGGAATGTAACCATTATACTGTATTATACTATTATACCATTATACTACTAGTAACTTGTAATGTTTTTCTTCAACTGTTGTCATGTTAAATACAAATTAAGTCATATTAATAGCTGCTCTTAGTCTCAGGCTGGAGCTGGTTTTGGGCAATGATACTAAGTATGTAAATAATTTAATAAATTAGTATGATAGTATTATGTATAAGCAACCTCGCAGGCTGACGATAGGACCCAACACTACTGTAGCATCAACGATAGCTTAATATATCTATAACTATAACGGAGCAGTCGGAACTTGCTGCTTTGGCAAGAGGCGTGGCAGTACTGAAACACAGTCTAAGCTGTTCGCCAATCACAATGCACTGGGACAGCTAACCAAACACAACACATTTAGTTTTTCAGAAGGCGGGCATTCATCAAACCCAGAACTAATCGAGCCGTTTGTGCCAGGCTGGGGAGAAAGGTATTGTAATCATGTAAAAAATGTGAAAAGTAATGCGTTTTTCGAACCACCAAGCATGAAAGCATGTTCTATTACACCCCAAAACAAAACCAAGACTTCGTAAAAGAGCATAATAGTCTCTTTAAAGCAAAACCGACTGCTGGCAGAAATATTATCATAACGACCCATCCTGACGGCTGCCGTTGGCCATGTGACTTTCCTGGCTTCATATTTGCAGCCATTAGTTCCTCTTTTAGAGTGAAAAACCAGGCAAATATAAATGTGCGGAGATGGGACGAGGGAATTCAGGGTACATTGAACACTGATGCATTTTAAATACCGAGGCACATTCCTTATACTGTAACCTTATTAATTCACCTCATTACGAGCTTTGATATTATTTTGGAGCTCATTCATGACTAATGCCCCATGGCGGCGGTTAGCTGATGGACTGTGGGGGGGCTCGTATCAGTGGAGCTTTACCGAGCGCAGAGGACATCTTCCGTACGGCCCCTTGAACATGGACTTATTACTCATCTCCCAAACCCAAAGTGACAGATGCTCCAATGTTCCATTTATTATTGAAGGCACCCAATAAATATTTGCCTGACCTGACACAGTGAGTAATGACAGAGCACCAAGCCTGACAAATTATGCTGCCCGAGAATTTCAAATTACACATTTTCGATGCCGTTTCTGGGACAGACGTTGGCTGAGCGAGAAAGACCCCCCTCCCATGAACCATGTCATTAGCTTGCGAAACCGCGGCTGCTTCGATTATGCAATGTGGAGGATCAGGGGAGCCAAAGAGGTTCCTCCACTCTGAGATAAAACAGACTCATGGCTGAGAAAACGGGCACATCTTGCTGATGCATCTGACGCTTACAAGCTTTCCCTGGAAATCACATATTTATGGTGACAACATGCAGCTGGAAGGCGGTCCGAAACGCCCTATGCCGAGGCATGGACTTAATGTTTTGCATTGCAGAACAAATGTAAATTCATGTGAACACAGATATAAGTACCTCACCTCGCCACATGTTCAGACAGAAGGTTTATAACCTGAAACACCGAGCATTTAAAATTCAGCTGGAGGAGCAAATAAATTATGTCACTGAAATCTTGTCGGCACTGATAAATGTAAAATATTCATCCTTTAAAGGCAGAGACAGGAAAGCATTTTTCTTTAAAGCACAGGCGGTGGTTTGTAGCCGGCAGAAGCTATGCTATCTACTCTTCCTTCATGGTGATAGGCTGAAGGGAAATACAAAGCTTTACTGAACTTATTTTGGATTCTCTTCTCCTTAACTGATGCTACTTTCAGCCACTGTATCACGCTTACCTGGGAGTTTTTAAAGGAAAGATTTGGTCGCCCCAGCATCACCACCACTGTGCTTCCGACTGTCCTTTAAAGCACCATGATGAACGTAATGCGGCTAACAGGGTCTCAAGGCTGGACTAGTGTTACGGGCTCTGGAAGTAGGGAATGATCAGATATCCAGAGGTGACTTTGGCACTTTGTTTATGCCAAGTAGGTCTACATTACCTGAACAGAGTTTTTATTTCTCTTAATGGCAGCTGCTCAGCTGGACCCCCTGCTGTACATGTTGTGTGACTAATCACTCTGGATAAAAATGACGTATGACAAGGCTTAGGAACGCACACTAGTGATACGAGATGTGATATTAAAGGAAGCAGACAAGGAATAATAAGTAAATTTCACACTTTTAAGAGTCCTTCAAAAATAATTCATCACTGGTAAAAGCTATACTATAATATAACGAAATACTTGTGATATCAATGATTGCAAAAATGTATACAATCAGAATACATTATTTTTAAAAGGCCATCAATGGCAAAAGAGACTTTTTGGCCTGCAGAAAGGTATAGCTTTAGGGCTTGATCTCATTGGTCTATGCTAAGGATTTGTTAAACATTGTGTTAAGCGTTGTTGGACTGAATTAATTTAAGATTGATTTGAGATTGAATTACTGTGTAAACTGGACATATGGCTTTATACGTTAGTGCTGATTCTGCATCTCAATTACTCTAACCACACAGATCCAATCATTTTGCGTCAGAATCATGGCCCAATGGGTTGTACACATGTTTGTGACATAAAAGCTGTTGACTTACGAAGAGGCAGGTTCAAGTTTGGCCTCCGTCATGTCCGGATCCCATTTATCCTGTATACTGTACTCTACACAGTCCTGAAAAATCAAGGAAAATAAACTTACACACTATACCACAGTAAAGAATGGAAACTTCAAGTGTGCTATTCTTACTATTTACTGAAACCATGGCAGAAAAATACTACAGACCCTTCTAATTTTTAAAAACTGCTGTTCAAAAGTTTGGGATCAGTAAGATTTTGAATGTTTTTTTTTTTTTAAATAAGTTTCCAATGAACAAGGCTGAATTTATTTGCTAACAAAATTCAGAAAAAAAACTACTATTGTGAAATATTACAATTATTTTTTTTGTGTGTTTAATATACTTATAAGAATTAAATACTTTTATTCAGCAAGGATGTGGTAAATTGATAAAATAAATTATAGAAAGACTCCGAAAGACATTGTTAGAAAAGTTTTCTGTTTTTTTTTTTTTCCCCACTTTTTATTCATCTAAGAATCCCGAAAAACATATTACAGGTTCCAAAAAAAATATTGAGCAGCACAACTGTTGCCAACATTAATAAATCAGCATATTAGAGTGATTTCTGAAGGATCAAGTGACTGGAGTAATGATGCTGACAATTCATCTTTGCTTCACAGAATAAATTATATTTTAAAGTGTATTCAAATAGAAAACCATCTTTTAAAAGGTAATAATATTTCACAGTTTTTCTGTAGTTTTTTTCAAATAAATGCAGCCTTAATGAGCATAAGAGACAAACTTTTGACCAGCAGTGTATCTATATATATTACTGATACATAACTATTGATCCACGTACCAGTATTAATTTACTAATACTTATATACTCTTATAGTATTTATTTTTCTATTTTTCAGGGGTGAAAACTTTTGAACAGAATGAAGATGTGTACCTTTTTCTTATTTTGCCTAAATATCTTTTTTTTTTTTTCATTTAGTACTGCCCTTCAGCTACAGAAGATACTTGCATGTTCCCCAGATAACAAAATAAGTTAAATTTACCCTAATCTTGAAATTCAAAAAAATTCCATTTTTATAAATTCAGCTATTATTTTCTCTTGTGGACTACATGCAAACATCTTTTATGTGAAATATCTGATTCAGGTAAATAAAAAAAATACCATGCATTTTGTATGATCCCCCTTATTTTGCTAAAATTAACATTTTGCAGATTCTGCAAGGTGTATGAAAACTTTTGACCTCAACTGTAAATTTTACTTTAATTACCAAATTAAATTTTAATTTAAGTCAACAATAATACTACGTACTGATATAATTTCAACCAGGGGTCATTTAAGTTTCCCTGCGCCCAATAAGAGAGCTGACAGACAATAAATAACAGATCAGAGGAGTGTCCAGGCAAAGGAAGAGGCCACGACATCATTTAATTATGCCAAGATATTCATCCTCGACTCTCATCTCATTGCAGTGACAGAGTGTTTTCCCTCGCCTTCATTCTGACTGACACAGAGTACTATTTGGTGCTGATTTAGAGGCACGACCCTCCTCTTTCGCCGCACCCTCTGCTAGCCAGCACAGAGGCAGTGGATACAATTACCCATTCTGATCGGGTTTCACTGCACTAGAATAATCCTCCCCATTATTGCCATAAATATTTCATGAATCATTTTGACAGAATAAAGGAGTCACTGAGGCCTCATATTAATCCGATGATTTTTTTCTTTTGGTTTTCATCCTCCAATCCTGTCACCATAACGACCCCCCATTCTTATCAGTCCTTGCTGCTGTCTAACACTGTTTACTTCTTCATCAACAAAATGTGACTGGTTGCTAAGTGGCACATGGCCTGTGGCCTCGTCTGCCCCCAGCGTCACCCCTGCCCCGAACGGTCACTGCGCTGGCACATTTCAGCCGTCTCCCAGAAGCAAATGACATTTGTCATGGCCGTGACCCCTTGCCGCAACAATCGACTGAAAGCGTGTTGAAGGAGCACGGTGGTATTGGCTCAAACCCATGCAGCTATTTCTACAAATACATCTGTGTGCAGAAGGGTCAATGTGATTCAATCCTAGTGATACTAAACTAACTCACATGACATTTAGCTGAGGGGAATCTCTGGGTCGGCAGGATTTGTGGCTTTGCCATGTGCCATGGATCTACCAGCCTAGATATACTATACACCTTGCACATGATGCTGTGCAGCACATCCTTCAGGGCACGTTGATCAGTGTGAAAAGCCGTCGTGCGTTGGTGTGAATGGCTTGCCCTTGGACAGGCATGTTACTCAGGTCAGACACATCACACAGCTGCGGTCCGGATTCTGGCAGGGCCTGGATTTGCCGCTGAAAGGTTCACACCAGTTAATTGGCCCTTGCTCAAGCCTGCGAATCACATGCCGGACGAATACTGTCAGCTGCTACTATACACAGCCACCCTGAAAGAGATACAGAGGGTCAGATGGGCGTGGAAACTTGTAGCAAAAGTAATGAGACAGTTACAATAACATGATTCTCAGAATCATAAGCCAGATCTGAACTTACATTATAGGATTTCAGTGTATGTTTAATTTGAACAAAAAGCGTTAAAAGTAATGAACACTACCCAATCTGTCTGTCTGATAGCCTCTTTGCAAAATCAATGAACGCACATTGTACTTTAAAGACAATTCAGAATAGGGCTGTGATAATATGTCATTAATATGTCAATATCCCAAGTATATTTTAAAACATCTCAATGAAGCCTTCACATATTTGCATGAATTATTTAAGGCATACTGTTAACCACGATTACCAGTACTCTTCTCATTTTTTCATTTTCAGCCATACTGAAAGGAAAAAAGGGCACAGATTATGCTGTCTGTCTTCGTAAAATCTAGAGTGAACATATTCATTTTGACCCCATTTTAATCTTGATAATTGCTCTGTCTGTGTCAAAAACTGCCATTAGGATTGACCCCAACTAAAAGCATTCATACACTGAGTTTTTCCACATTCAGCTCTTGTACATGACTAGCCTACATTTAAACTTATTAAAGCAATAATAATAATAATAAAAAATTAACTTCAGGTCTGTTATATCTTTCGCAGCATCAAAGGACTGACAAATAACTTTTGGGTGACATAAAAAAAAAGATCAATGTTCCAATACTGCCATCTACTGCCTGATGTGTGCAGTAGCTGCTGGTGCAGATGTGTGATTGTAAAACCTGTCAGTATTCTTGAAGACGTCTACGTACCAACAGCAAAACATTATTTATCATACAATAAATGCGCTTTTTGACGTTTTAGTTACGTTTTACCATAGACCTGCTACGTATGTTTTTTATCACTTTAAAATAATGTCCATATATAGGCTAATATCATTCAAACAAATGTAAGAAGTTTTTAGAATTAAGACTGACGACAACGGTGGCCGTAACTGAGGTGAAGACAACTGATTTTTTTATTTGCCTATTTTTTTGGTAATATTATTATGTTAATTAATGAAGTAACATATAATTTAAGTAAACTGTGGCCCTTTTGACAACAGAAACCTAAAGAACAGAACGCCAAAAACGATAATAAAGCATCAAGACAGCTTGTAACCACATCAGTTTATACTACAGGGCCGTTGAATGCTTGAATCTGATTGGCTGACGAACGAACGTAAATTAGTTCCAGGCAGCTCTTGACCGCATTACTAGTCCATATCACTTCGCCACACTATTTCAGTTATTTCAAAGGTCTTACAACAGGAAAATAACCAAAACCCACAATGACACTGGCCAAACAAATAAATACAATAAGCAATGGGATAAAAACGACAGATTATGTCCATGTTTTAGCCACAAAATTACGTGTGGAAAGCACTTTTCTCCCACTCTCTCTCCCTCACAGACTGGCACATACCTTAACATGTGTGCTAATGTTGTTAGCTGATGTAATTCTGACAATTTGATCAGTAAAATAGTTGAACAACTTAAAAACTACATGACATTTCTTACAAGCGATGTAACAAGGCGTTGTTCGTGAAGAAAATGAACTTAAAGTTTCACTATTAGTAAAGAGGCTGCGGCCGAACAAGCACAACGTCAATTAGCACGCGTCATCTTTCACAGGGTTGCCAGGTTTTCACAACAAAACTAGCCCAAAAGTAGCAAAATGGTGTCTTGACGGGGATCCCCGTTAAAAATCGTGTTCTGGGGGGCAAAATACACGTTTTTGGGCGGGGTTCCCATGGTAAAATGAGCATTCCACTGGCTAAATATTACGTTATTGGGGTCGCTTCAACCCGCGGACAAGGAAAAACAACCTGCGGCAACAGTGTTAAAGTAGCCCGATTCCGAGGGAAAACCGCAGACTTGGCAACACTGACTCTCTCTCTTTCTCTGTCTGTCTAATAACTTATTTAATAACTATATTAGTCTGCTATTAATGGCTCAAGCCTCAGTTACTAGGTCTAAAATGACGTTTTTTGGAATTAGCAACTGAGGCGTTGGATGAGATGCATAAGAAATTAATCCTACTTACAATAGCGTTTTAAGGACAAAAACCGGACGAATCCCTTGAAATATATCATCTGATCGATCGATGTCTTGAGGTGTGGTAACCGTAGTATAAGCGGAATAATTGACTTAGGTCTATTGAATTCATCAAACATGATGCTCACTCCCTTTCGCGTCGTGGCCGCATTTTACGTATTATTAGCTTCTAAGAATTCAACGGCCCGTCGTCAATTATTCCTTACATCATCCATGAGAATATCCATAATAGGTAAATAGTTAAAAGTATAGCACAAACTAGACTTCATAACAAAGAAAACCAAAATGTGGGTGATTTTAATTCATCCCAGTGACTTGAAAATTTGAAATGCTAGCTTTCTTCAAAAATCTTCGTTCAGTGACGCTGACAGGCCACGTGACTCTAGTAACATATGTGGGACAGACTTTTTGTGTTGTGTTAGTCATTTAATCATCAATGTTAAGGTAAGCATATCTACCAGGAGAATCCAGAGAGTTTAAGCATTCATAAGCGTTTTTTTTTTATTATTATATATGAAAACAAAGCAAATATATAATATTTTTGCGTTCCGTTACGTTTTGTACGTCACGTGACTTTTAAAAAAGATTACTTAAAAACTGATTCCTTAAACTAAATTTAAATAAGAAATACAAGGCCTAGCTACTCATTTGTTAAACTTATGGGCTTAAAAAGCTTACTTATATTACACTTAAACAGAACAACCCAATCAAATCGTAACGTTACAAAAAGACGACAAATCAACCCTGTAATGGAGAAGCAAAAATAAGAACTGATCATTGGTTAAACTGTAAGTCCCAAGGTGAGAGATTTAACAACCAAGACAGGTTTTTTTTTTATGTAGTTTCCCCCGTAATTACAACTTTCTGCCTGGAAAGAAGGATTTTTTTATCCTATCAAAAATAAACAACTGTAGTTGTTCAGTATATGTCGTCATTATATTGCTGCTGAAGAGCTGGAAGACAGTTAATGAATAACTAATGAATACCTTTTTAAATGTAATACAACACCTGTACAGAGTTCGTCTTGCATGGTATTGTTCGGTGAAACTTGTCACCCGGACAACAGGACACACAGATAAGAGATACAGCCCACTTGTACCTTGTATCCAACAATTAAACCACAACTTCCTTGTTCCTCCAGTGAGGTCAGCAAACCCAGCAGCCTGTTATTCCTGGAATACATATCACATATAACATTTAAAAAGAATTTATTTCTTCTCTGTCAAGACAAATCTATGATCAAAGCAGCAGGATGAGGCGGATGAGTGTCTTCCCACAGCATGGCGCGGCTCTGGGACACCTGGGACTTTCTGCCAACGAAATCCGGCAGGAAGTTGAAAACAGTAAGTCATGTTTTACCGAATCTGTATAGCAAATAAAGCTAAATAAAAGTGCTGTGTATGCCTAAATGTAAATATATGTATTTACACACACACACACACGTTTGTTTTTGTGAATTGTGGGGACTTTCCACAGACTTCTATAGATTTTATACTGACCAAACGATATTGTCTATCCCCTAACCCAACCCTAACCCTAAACCTAGCCCTCACAGAAAACATGTTTGCATCGTTACACTTTCAGATAAACATCATTTACTATTTTTAATAATTTTTTAACATTGTGGGGACCGCAGGCTGGTCCCCACAATGTCAAAAATTTCAGGTTTTACTATCATTGTGGGGACATTTGGTCCCTACTGTGTAGCAAAAACAAGTACACACACTCACACACACACAATTTGGTGTCAGTAAGGATTACCAAGGCTGCATTTATTTGATCAAAAATATAGTTAAAAAAACAACAAAAAATATTATTACAGAATACTTTAAAATGCAATTTATTCCTGTGATGGTAAAGCTGAATTTTCATAAGCTATAACTGCAGTCTTGATTTGGTGTTCATAAAAAACATTTATTATTATCAGTGTTGGAAATAGTTGTGCTGCTTAATATAGTTGTGGAAATCATAATACATTCGTTTTTCTGGATTTTTTGATGAATAGGAAGTTGAAAAGAACAGTATTTATTTAAAATAGAAATCTTTTTGTAACATTATAAATGTCTTTCACTTTTGATCAGTTAAATGTGTCCTTGCTGATTTTTTTTTTTTTTTTTAACATTGTTGTAGTCTATAAATACAAATGACTTTTTACAAAAAATAAATAATTGGATTTTCTACACTAAGAAGTTTTAGATGTGAACTAACTGAAGATATTTTTGTGATCCCAGATACATCTGAACTGGTATCTGACCTGGTTAACCAGTCAGCCCGAGCCAGATTCCAAGCCATACGATCATTACCTATGCCATTCAGTGAGAGAAAAATAATCAGGTTAACGTCTTTTCTAAGTACACATTTATAAAATATTGCCCATAATGCTAACTCTTATTTATATTTAAACAAACTTGTACTTGTCTCAACAGAAACAGAGTGAACTCTGTCAAACAATCAAAGACCATCATCCCCACAAACTGTGGTCAACAGGTGTCTCGGGTAAAAAGTTAAATGCAATTTTTAAATACAGATTTGTCATTATTAAGTTTTTAACATTCCTAAAAGTGCTGCCTCTTCAGTCTTTCCGCAGATTTCGTGCTGGCTTGGCATCAGCCAGGCAGTATTTGATTATATGGCATGACACTCTGAAGGATATCGGCGGCAGGTTTGGCACTTCTGTCCTCTCCTATTTCTTGTTCCTTAAGTGGCTGCTGAAGTTCAACCTGTTCTCCCTCATCATCAACTTCTGCTTCATCACAATCCCACAAATAGTGCACGCACCCAATATCAGCAGCGTCACAGGCTTCAGAGGCCTTGAGCTCCTCACTGGGGTGGTGAGTTCTTCTACTGAGTTCACATATACCAAATAACACTTTAAAATAAGGTTCAATTTGTTTACATTAGCCAGTGCATTAAGTAGCATGCACTAACAATAAGCAAATACAGCATTTATAAATTCTAAATTAATGTAAAATGCTTGCTCATAATAGTTTAATTATCCTTAATCTAGTTTAAATGTTGTAAAAATATTGTTAATAGCATGCCAATTAATGCATTAGCTGATCTCAAAGGAATGATTCACCCAAAAATATATTTTAAAAATATGCTGGAAATGTACTCATCCTCAGGCCATCCAAGATGTAGATAAATTTGTTTCTTCTTCGCAACAGATTTGGAGAAATTTAGCATTACATCACTTGCTCACCAATAGATCCTCTGCAGTGAATGGGTGCCGTCAGAATGAGTGTCCAAACAGCTGATAAAAATCCACAAGTAATCCACACAACTCCAGTCCATCCATCAACGTCTTGTGAAGTGAAAAGCTGTGTGTTAGTAAGAAACAAATCCATCATTAAAGCATTTTAACTTTAAACACTCACGTCTATCCAAAATACCCATAATCCATAATACTGCTTTCTCCAGTGAAAAAGTCCATCCCTGTTGTCCTCTCACCTCAACATCTACCAGCATATTTGTTTACAACTGTTTTCACTTGTAAAAGTGCTAGATCTGTTCATATTTCTCTCCTGATTCAGACAAGATGACTTTTTCACCGGAGAAAGAAATGTTATGAACAGTGTTACAAGTACAAATGGCTTGTAACATATTTTTAGATTACTTTTTTAAGTAACTAGCAAAGTAATTAATTACTTTAATTATTAAAAGTAACGCAAAAGTAATGTAATGTATTACTTTCCATAAAAAGTAACTGAGTAATCTAAATTAGTTACTTTTTATGGAGTTACGCAATATTGTAATGCATTGCTTTTAAAAGGAACCTTCCCTAACACTGGATATGAATTCACACACATGCAGTATATATTTAGTATTTGCATGAATATATTTATGTTCATACAATTAATATTATATATATAAATGTATTTAATATATAAACATAGCACGTTTTTCTTAAATATATACATGCATGTGTGTGTATTTATATACAGTACACACACACATATATTATGTAAACAAAAACTTTTATTTTGGTTCCGATTATTCGCCATCATTTGACAGCACTAGACTGGAGTCGTGTGGATTAGTTGTGGATTATTGTGATGTTTTTATCAGCTATTTGGGCTCTCATTGTAATGGCACACATTCACTGCAGAGAATCTAATGGTGAGCAATGTAATCCTAAATTTCTCCAAATCTTTCCTAAAGAAGGTTGGCGCATCTTGGATGGCTTGAGCGTAAGCACATTTTCATTTTTAGGTGAATTATTAATTTAATTAAATCATCCTCAAGCGTTCATTATACAAAACGTTGGTTTTATAGAGCTTTAGAATATGGAGTGCCAATATCTCTGTCGACAGGGTTATTTCAACCAGACGGTCTTGTACTATGGTGGCTATAATGGTGAAGTGATCGTATCCAAACCAGGCTACAACATGCAGTTGGCCTATTTTTTCACCATAGCTGCATATCTGGTGCTGTGTGGGGTGTCTCTTATCTACAGGTAACATATTTAGCAGTACGGTAGGCTACTAAGGCCTTTACAGCATAGAAGCAATCAGGGTTTGAAATTAACGGCTGCCGACTAGCCAAATGGGGGGTGAGGCTGTCAAATCACTAGCCAATTTGGTGGGTTGTTCACTAATTATTTTCTTGGGGAAGTTAATGCAAGCCAAATCTTGTGAGACATCATGACATTATCGAGTATATTGCAAAAACTACAAAAACAGAGTGCACGCATGCATGACTACATGATGAAGTCTGAGTGCGCAAGATTCAGTGTATTAATATGCTTTAAGAACGATCACATAATTCAAGGTAAGGGGGCAGAAAATGTATATATTTATATGATTTCATATAGTTGATCAATATCACATGAAGAGTTTTTTTTCTTTAAAAAATCAGCATGGTTACAAATGTGATATTGATTTTATACAACAGTTCAATAAACAATAAGTTATTATCAAGAGACTTACGTTTAAAACACCATATTGGCTGTTTTTGGTCTATTTCGCCAACAAAAATCATTCCAAACACAGCCACAACACTGTGTTGCTATTCTGAGCAACATGAAGGTGTTTCGTTCCTGAGTGAATAAACCATTTAAATGATTCTGTTCAATTGCAATAACCCACTTATTAACAGTGACTTGCTGCCACCTACTGGCGGTTTTAATTTTACATTTAAAGTATCTAACATTTCATGTTTAAAATATCAAAACATTATTTATGCATTTGTAACTGCAGGTTAAAGCATTCAGGTAATACTTTCATTCAATAAATACTTCAGATGCAACTTCTACAAAGATGAATTTTGTTGATACTAATTTCATTTGTTTAGTAACAGCCTAAATATATTATTATTAGAATTGACTTATTAAATATAAGAATTTGACTCAAAAGATGATACACACTTTCAGAAAAAATGGCTTTATAAAAGTAAAAATGCCCATAAAAGGTTAAAATCAACATAAACGTATTAAAAAAGATTAATTTCTGTCACTGCTGTAAACTGACCCAGAATATGAAGAATATCAAAACCTTTAGGAGTCAGCTGTCCACGGTAGTCCTTAAGATATCAGCACAATAACACACTCGGCAAAATATCGAGATATTGAAAAATATTGAGATATAATTTTTGGTCAATATCGCACACCCCTAGTACTGACACAAAATTATTTGCAAAGGTTGCTTTGTCATGTCCAGTGTAGACAGCCTCAGGCTGTTGGTTTATTTCTGGGGTTTTTTTTTTGGTTAGTAGAAGTTATGAATCGGCGGTAACTTAAAAATTTAGTAGCCAAATTGGCTGGTGAGTGAAAAAGTTAATTTCAATCCCTGGAAGCAATACAAAGCTTTTTTTGTAGCTAGAAAACTTCCTGTTCACTGTTTAACATTTAACAAAATTTTTGTTTTGTTTTGTTTTGTTTTATGTTGTGATTGTGATACATTGTATTCTGGGACCCACCTCGAAAACGAGATGGTACATCTGAAGGGGTTAATCTTAATATTAAATACTAAATTAGCAAAAACATTTGGCTTTACAGCATATGGAATATTTGCCATTTGAAAGTCAAATTGAAATATTAAACATTCAATGGCAGTCAATGGCTGAGTGTTTCGGTTTGAACATTTGCATATTGGGACTCAAAGGTCACCGTATGAATAGAAGTAATGAATGATGCAACAAGCTACCATTTCTAAGCCAGAAGAGAATGCAGCAAGATCTGGTTTTCTTTTCCTCCTCAGCATGTCCAGATCCTTTCAGAAGAACTTTGTGCTCGACACAGGACCTGTCTCTGGAGGAGCATGGCGTCTCCTGTGCAGCTGGGATTTCAGTGTTGTCAATGAGAAAGCCATACAGTACAACAAGAACAATCTCGCCATTCAGCTGAAGGTTCATACCTGTTTATCTTCTCGTAGATGTCATCCCTGCTCTGTTTCCATTGGCTCATTTTGCGCATGTCTTCCAGGAGTCCTTATCAGAAAGGTTACAGGAGAAAAACAAAATGGATCTGTCTGACAGAATAAAGCATCTGTCTCTCAACGTACTGGCCTGGCTGCTCTCTTTAGGACTTGCCGTAGGTTGCAGTGCAGGCATCTACTTCCTGGGGACAGATCCAGAACTGGTAAATTTAGTGTGACATTACCACAAAAATACATTTTTTCCATGCATTTTACACCCTTGTGCTTATTTTTTGCTGCAGGCCTTCAGTTTCAATCACAGTCCAAATGATTTAACAGCAGAGGCGTCTACTCTTCTTCTACCTGTGGTCGTGTCGATCATCAACCTGATAGTGCCTATTCTTTACTCTCTCATTAGCAAAATAGAGAGTTACTCCAACCCACGCGCAAAGATCTACATCAGCATTGTGAGGTGCGATCATTGTTCTCTTACAGTTACCAGAAGCATCAGATTTCCATTGCTGACAATGTCATTTGTTTTGTTCCTAGAAATGTTATTTTGAAGATGTCCATTCTTGGAATCCTTTGCTTTTACTGGCTGGATTTTGTTCCCAGCAGTGTCTCAGTAGGTGCACCAAGACTTCATTTTATCATGAGTTACTAGCAAAGAATGATTATGTGTATCTTCACTCGATTGTAATCTTTTTATTCAAGTGTTGGGAGTCCTTTGTGGGGCAGAGCGTGTATCGACTGCTGATATTTGACTTCATATTCTGTCTGATTGGCATTTTCTATGGGGAATTTCTGCTCAAGTGAGTCAAATACAGGAAGTCAAGTACATTGACATGGCTGTTGAAATAGGTTTGCGAAAATCAGTTGATCACAACTGGAAAAATGCAGCAACTAAAAGTAATCATTTAGTGCATAATTTCCACCTTAAACCTATACTATAAACTCTATGGAAGCCCATTTTTGCTTCTGAATTAAAAAGAGAAGGTAATTGTAAGTTTTAATCTTGCAATTCTGACTTTTTTTTCTCTGAACAATTGCGAGTTATAAAGTCAGAATAGTGGGATATAAACTCAAAAAAGTCTATAGTACGCAATTAGAGAAAAAAGTAAGAACTGCAGTTTTATATCTTGCAATTCTGACTTTATAACTCGCAATTGTGAGTTTATATCTCACTATTCTGACTTTATTTCTCTGAATTGCAAGTTTAAATCTCGCAACTCTGTTAATTTTCAAAATTGCAAGTTTATATCTCGCAATTCTGACTTTATTTCTCAGAATTTCACTATTTCTCTGAATTGCAAGTTTAAATCTTGACTAAGTTTTTTCTCACATTTGCAAGTTTATATCTCACAGTTCTGACTTTATATCTCAGAATTTGACTTTATTTCTCTGAATTGCGACTTTGTCTCTATGAATTGAAATCTCGCAATTATGAGTTTGTATCGTGCAATTTCGAGAAAAAATGTCAGAATTGCGAGATGTAAACTGGTAAAATTTTTAAATGTTTTTACGTCTCTTATGCTCTTAGTCTGAATTTGTTTATATTTGATCAAAAAATAAAATAAAAAAAATACTACTGTGGAATATTGTTACAATTTAAAATAACTGCTTTATTGTAATATCGTATAATAAATGTAGCTTATTCCGGTGATGGCAAAGTGGAATTTTCAGTTTTCAGTGTCACATGATCCTTCAGAAATCAATCATTCTAATATGCTGATTTGCTGCTCAAGAAACATTTCTTATTATCAGTGTTGAAAACAGTTGCTGCCTGATATTTCAGTGGAAGAGTGATACTTTTTTCAGTATTCTAAATACAAAGTTCAAAAGAACAGCACTGATTTAAAATAAAAATCTATAATTTTAACTTTGTTTAATTTAATGCATCCTTGCTGAATAAATTGCATTTAAAATTATTTTAAATGCTCTACCAGTCAAATGTTTTTTTAGATTTGTAATGTTTTTTAAAGAAGTCTCTTCTGCTCACCAAGCCTGCATTTATTTGATCCAAAATACAGCAAAAGCAGTAATATTGTAAAATATTTTTACTATTTAAAATAACTGCTTTCTACTTGAATATATTTTTAAATGTATTTTATTCCTGTGATCAAAGTTACATTTTTTAGAATCATTGCTCCAGTCTTCAGTGTCACACGATCCTTCATTCTAATATATTCAATCATTCAACCTTCAATCATTCTAATATATTGATCTGCTGTTCAAGAAACATTTATTATTATTATCAATATTTAAAACAGCTGAGTACATTTTTTCAGGATTCTTTGATGAATAGAAAGATTCAAAGATCAGCATTTATTTATTCCATTCAAAAGCTTGGAGTCAGTATCTTTTTTTTCCTTTTTTGGAAATTATAAAAATTAATACTTTTAACAAGGATGCTTTGATAAAGTGATAAAGTGATGATCCAAAAGATTTCTATTTCAGATAAATGCTGTTCTTCTGGACTTTCTGTTCATCAAAGAAACCTGAAAAAATTCTACTCAGCTGTTTTCAACATAATAATAATAATAATAATAATAATAATAAAATGTTTATTAGCAAATCAGAATATTAGAATGATGATATTATTCTGAAAGATCATTTGACTGGAGTAATGATGCTAAAAAGTCAGCTTTGAAATCACAGGAATAAATTACACTTTTAAATATATTAAAATAAAAAGCAGTTATTTTAAATAGTACAAATAGTTAAAACTTTTACTGTTTTTGCTTTACTTTGGATCAAATACATGCAGGCTTGGTGAGCAGAAGAGACTTCTTTAAAAAACATTACAAATCTAAAAAAACATTTGACTGGTAGAGCATTTAAAATAATTTTAAATGCAATTTATTCAGCAAGGATGCATTAAATTAAACAAAGTTAAAATTATACATCTTTATAATATCACAAAAAACATAAAAAATCTTACTGTTCAAAAACTTTTGACTGGTAGTGTATATTAATTTATTTTTTAAAAAATCTTACTGACCCCAAGCATTTCAATGGTAGTGTACACTGTAAATATATTTGCCTTTTACTTTGTACTATAAACCGTGTTTTTACAGACTGATAAATAAATAAATCTAAGGAAATGGTTTATATTACAGTGCATATTGTGGATTCTTCCACATGAAGAGTAATTACCGATTACACATGACACAGAATCAATAGATTCACTTTCATTTCACTTTTTCAAAATTGCTACAGTGTAATCGGAACCAGGTGCATCCAGAGTCTTGGCGTCCCAGAGTTTGACATTGCTAGGAATGTACTTGATCTGATCTATGCTCAGACTCTGGCTTGGTAAGTCAATATCTGCATCTCTTCAGCTCTATACTTTGATATTCCTTCCAGCTGATTGCACTGTCTCTTTGATCTTTCTTCCTGTCTGCCCAGGATTGGAATTTACTTCTCCCCCCTACTTCCTGTAATGCAAGTCCTAAAACTGTTTATCATCTTTTACCTGAAAAAGGTAAGCACCGTTATAGCATTCCTTTGTCCTTGCAGTAAAGATTATATTGCATGTTGTTAGTCTTACGGTTCCTGTTTCAGATCAGTCTGAGTATGAACTGTCAGCCTCCCAAACACAGTGGCAGAGCCGCTCAGATTCAAACCGTCTTCATCGCCCTGCTCTTCTTCCCTTCGTTTGTGGGCGCGCTATCCATGGTAGCATTCACAGTGTGGAGGTGTGACCCGTTCATTTTACATTTTCAATTCATCGATTGTCTTCAGACCAAGTGACATCTTCAGTGCTACACTTTGTTTTGTGTACTTCATGAACACTTTCAAACTGAACTCTTGATAAACTGCTTTTCAGGTGACAGAACCAACCACTATATGTTACAGTTTTTTCTGGTTATTTTGCAGTCTGAAGCCCTCAAGTGAGTGTGGGCCCTTCCAGGGTCTCGACACCCCCTTCCACACCATTTTCAGTTGGACTGCTTCTATTCAGGGCCCCTCTGAAACTAACTGGGTCTGGTGGATATTTGAAAACATACTGAGAAGTGAACTCTTCTACTACTTGATAAGCCTTATCATCCTGTGAGTCCACAAGCTGGAAGTTTTGTGAACAAGGAGGAGAGGTCCATTTTTACACCAAAGGAAAGCTTTTTCCTGGACATATCTGAGACTTCCTGATCTCTTCTCATTCCTCTCTCTCTCTTCTTTCAGAGTCATCACTTATTTTCTCTGGCAAATCACTGAGGGACGGAAACAGCTCATCAACACTCTGCGACAGCAGATTGTGAATGTGAGTGCTGAGATCATACGAACCTCACTTCAGGGTCATCAGAAATGATATAGATAATAGTTTTAACCTCACTGACTCCATTCTTCTTCCATCTGCCTGTCAGGAAGGAAAGGACAAAGCATTTCTTTTGGATAAAATGCAAAAATTACAGAAGGAAAGAAGGGAAAAGGCATCTTACAGACCTCAGGTGTGTGTTTCTCATGTGTTCTGTATGGTTCCACCTACTTCCTCCTTGCATCTAGTTATCATTAGTAAAGTGCTGCACTCAACAGAAAGAGAAACATATTGCGATTGTGGAGATTTCAGCCTAACACAGATTATCTCAAGGCACTACAATCCTTAGCAGGCTTTAAAGAAGCCAGAATAGGGCACCTACCTAATAAAGCTACTCTACTGCCCGCAAACAAGATTTATGTAGTTCACGTGCTATGATGTCCTATAAAAGCAGAAAAAAAGTACCAACAGCATTTATTTCTAGATCATATATTGAGTAAAGCTGAAATTGAACTTGCGCATTTGATCAGTTTTGCTTAAGCTGTTATTGTAAAGTCATTTTCTCATTTGAAAGCACTTTCAAACATTCTGATCTTAATTTCTGTCATGTAGGACTATGACCAGACACCACATTTCAACCCAAACTGGATGAATACGCTGCCCTTGGATATGTGAAATATATTCTTTAACTATTTTTATATTGTACATGCTTTTTTCTCTTTTTTTGTAAATATTGCAATAATCTGTAACTTATTTTGAAAATATCTGAGTGGGAAGAGCAATGATTTGGAAACATCAGCTGTACTGGCATAGGAAATGGCATTTTGTGCTTGTCTACTGTAGTAGGTGACTGTGTTTCCTATGGAGCCTTGAACATGTTATGTTTGAAAAATAAAAAATAAAATAGATAGTCGGGTCACAAATTAAGACTTACTATTAAGTCACTTCCACACCTTATTTATTTGTTCCCTTGTTTTAGATCAATCATAGCCATGTAGTAGAGTTTAACTTCATTTTTAATTTTGTTAAATAATGGCTATGACTAAAACAATAGGGCTGGGTAAAAAATATCGATTTGCCAATTTTATTAGATTCTTATTTTTACAATATGATTTTGACTCTGAAATCCCAAGAATCGATTAGCCTAACCTGTTTGAGTAATGAACGAAACATTTAAGCGCTTCTCTCATCCAATAAATAGGGTCATTCTACAGAAATGTCCACTTTTGGTATGGCAAGATGTCTTAAAATGTTTTTTTTTTCCTAACATTTAAACATTATTAGATTACCTTTTGATTTTATGAATACATATTAATGACAGCTTTATGATTTAAAAAAAATATATATATCTTTTTTGTGCAGTTGTTTAAAGATCACATGTACCATTTTTTAGTCACTGGCTTTACCTTCTTTGGCAATATTAAAGGTTTTTATGAAATATTATTTCTCAGTTATTTTCAGAGTCATCAGAGTTACAGAAAAATAATTGAACATGCAATAAGGAGCTTTATAAGCTTTGTGTTTTGTTACTTTTGATATGCAACAAAGTCTCAGATTTCAAATTCTGTCAATTTTATTAGTATTCAAACACTAAATGTCGTTTTGCCGCTCTTTAATGTGGAGTGACAGATCGCAGTAGTGCCTCAGTTCAACAGAAACGGCCTGTGAATTGATGATCATGTCCTCTGGTTTAAAACAAGTTTTATAACAAAAAAACATGGATAAACATCCGAAGGTGTGTTAAAAGGAGGAGTACAACTTACTGAAATCCATATCCTGCCTCATGTAATGGCTCAACCAGTGTTTCAACCGCGGAAAGACGTCAGTATAACAGCATGTAAACAATATGTCACATAACGTCACATTTACCTCAGAAAAAAACATATCCGGTGACCATAAACTCATTAGTCAGCTAGAAATATGACCTATAGAGAGGAGAATTTTGCTAAATATATGTACCATGTAACAGATTGACTAAATTTTTACTGTTTTTCAAGGTTTAATTAATGTTTGAATAAATCCGTCAAATTTGTATGACAGCCACCGTTTTAAATGTTTTAAAACACGAATTAGTAAAAATAAAGTTATATAGGCTAATTGTAACTTTACTATTATAAAAAAACTTCACTGCGTATAATTTAAGCATTAGTAAACAAATAAGTTAATTTTAACCTTTAATATTATAGTAATGTGGAACCAACTGACTCTTATAATTTACCGCATTAGTTGATTTATTTTTTTTGCCTTGAGAAAATTTTATACCGTACCTGATATATATCCAAAATAATCAATATCGAAACTAATCGGTATCAAAACGCAAGCTTCTGAATCATTAAATCTTTAAATCAAGTGAACAAATGTGACCCTGGACCACAAAACCAGTCATACAGGTACATATTTTAAAATTAAGATTTATTACATAAAGAAGCTTTCCACTCATGTATAGTTTGTTAGGATATGACAATATTTGTCCAAGATACAATTACTTGAAAATCTGGAATCTGAGGGTGCAAAAAATTGAGAAAACTGCCTTTAAATTTAAAGTTATTAGCAATGCATATTACTAATCAAAAATTGTGTTTTGATACATTTACTTTAAGAAAATTAACAAAATATATCTTCATGGAACCTGATCCTTACTTAATATCCTAATGATTTTTGGTATAAAAAAAATATATATATAATTTTGACCCATACAATGTATTTTTGGCTATTGCTACAAATATACCCGTGCTACTTAAGACTGGTTTTGTGGTCCAGGGTCACAAATGAATAATTAAATTTTTTGTCATGTTCAAGGCTTCATAATTTCCTCATAAGAACAAAAAAAAACACTAGACTAGGTGAGAAACCAACATTTTACCCATAGTAATTAGACTGATTTCTCCTCAACATACATATTCACATACATCCTACTAATTTATTCTGATAAAAGTGATATCTGTATAAATATCAACAAATAAATATTTTAATATGTAAACCAGTGTCATCTGTGAAGAGCATGTTGGATGCAAAGAAGATCAAAGCTTTGTTGTACTGATAACATTATCAATTTTATTGTGAAAAAGTCGTTGCTTTTCATACACTAAGAACTGTACAATCAATAATTTAAAAAAATTGTTTTTTGTCATTGTTGCAAGAACTTCGGATAATTACGCAAGTTATTCAGCAGCTTTTAGCTTCAACCAAAGGAAAATAGTGTTTACAATTCTGCTCCTACTGCTCCACCGAAATCACATTTCCCTTTATCCCGTTCACACAGAAGAAACCACCCCTTTGGCAACACCAGGAGGGTCCCATCACACTGCCCGACTTAAAAACCAAGAGCGTGTTTTTAAAATATAATCAAAGGCTTCAGTTACAAAGAGGAAAAACACTTTACAATACAAAAAAAGTTGAAATGGAACGTTCTAACTAAGTCACAGAGTTTCCTTGCACCATATAATGTGCATTTTACAGAGAAGAACAACCATTGCTCTCAGACGAGAGGTTTAAACTAATACCTACGGATGCCCAAAAAGGAATAAAACAACACTTCTTTGTAGTATTTCTATTACCACAACCTTTTGGGATTAGGGTGATGGTGGGGGTATATAACACCTTCTGTGGACCCTTTAGTATTTACGTCACCCAAGAGACACGCACAACTGCTCTAAACACATAACCAACATGTGCCAGGATCATTCTATCAGCTATAGCGACTGCAAAAGGCCTGTAGCAAATAGCTTATAGGTCAAACAGAGAGCTCACAGCCCTCTAGGGAAGTTTAAAGGCCCCCTGCTGGCAGCCCGTCGCTCAGCTTCACAAACAGGCTTCATTGGGCAGGTCTGCTGCTGGAGGCCGGGGCTCGTCCCTGAGATGAAGGGGGTAGAGGAAAGAAAGAGAGCGAGGGAAAAGACTGTTGGGAGGTTTGATGAAATGAAAAGCATCTATTATTCAACAACTACGGCTCATCAGATCTGGAAGAAACGCACTGCCGCTTCTGACGCGGTTTGAGAAGCAGCACTGATTCATTTGTGCTTGATATTTGAAAAGCAAGCTTGAACGGCTTTATTATCCTTCATTCTGACATATATCTATAGAGAAACCATGCTGTATGTGCAGATTAAAAGGGCTTCGAGCAAAGACCTGACTTTTGAACTCATGCTACAACACTGAAAACTGGCAGAACACATGGACTTTGAAATCATCGCGCGTTTTAGCCGGGAAAGCGACAGAAAGTATGTGAAAGTACTGAAATGCAGGGTTCGAGTGAGAAAAATCAGGCTGCAAGGCAGTTGTGGTAATTACAGTATAAGGTTAAACTATTGTAAATATGACAAATAATCCCACAGGACATGCAGGAAAAAGCAAATCAGAGGAAGTGAGGCTGAGAGTAAACAAAGACCAAAAAAAACCCTTTGCCAATACTGTCCCCTGAGGAGAAACTTCCTGTAATCCGTGTTTATGGAGAAGACAGTTCTGACCCAACAAGGAGCATTTCATCAAACATTTTCTGGATCTTCGGAGAAACTGAAGCTTGTGCCGCCGCTCTCAACCTAGTGGTCCCACAGTCAACTCTGTTGATTAAGTCATTGTGCAAACGACCAGCAAATTCAAAAGACCACCAATTTGCAGTGCAAATCACATTTTTAATACATCAGTTCATATGTAAGCACTACAAGTCATTTCGCATCAGCCCTCTCACCGTTGGTAAGCATGCAAGACCATGTGACTGAGGTACTTCAGTTTTTGCAAAGAGCAAAAAAGAGGAACACCGTATGCAGAGCACAGAGGATAATGAGAATGAGCAAATGAGAACACAACCAAAGCGTAATATAAGCCCATAAAACAACTTCAAAGCAAGCCTCTCAGCCAACGCAGGGTTTGAGCTGCACGAATTCTCCAGCAGAGGGCGCTAGCGCAGTAGGAAACATGCTGCTGATTGTTACTGCAACGAAACCAGAGTCTGATGAAGCGTTTGTGAGTGAGGAATCAACTGTACTGCAGCAACGTGAGAGGAGAGATGTAGCCGTCTGTAGCGGCAGGAAGTGTTTGTTCACATCCTGCTCTCCCACACCGGGAGGTGCCACACCTCTGTTGTGTCATCGGCCCAGCCCGTGACGGTTTCCTTGTGTTTGTCCGTGTGCACCTGAGTGTTATATAAGGGAAGCTGGGGCGGGGGTGGCCCCGCCCCCTGTGCCCGGAGGCTAGGAGATCTTACAGTTGTTCCTGGTGCAGTTCTGTGGCGGGCTTTGAGGCGGCCGGATGGATTTCGAGCGTTTGAGGCTGTTGCCTTTGCTGCCTCCGGCAGCGTTGGCTAGCGAGTAGGAGCGTCCGTGCATCATGACGGCGTTCATGCCGTTCGCCATGGAGAATGACTTCAGATGGCTCTTGATGGCCACGGGAAGTGGGAGCTTATCGATTAGGTGCACAGGCGTGCAGGACACGATGGCACGGCAGCACAAGTCCTGCAGACTGAATACTGCAACGACAAAGACAGAACAAACACACATATTTGAGTTACAAGATAAAGGTGATCAGAAGGAATCTGAACGGTTACATAATCGAACCATAAAATCGAAAAAATAAACGTGACACTCTAGGGACTCAACAGTAGCTGCCTCTGTGCATCTGCATGCTGAGATCATTTTTTATTCTCTTTACAAAAGTAATGAGAATGTTGTAAATTATTCAACATTCCCTCAGCAGATGTTAACACACTGCCTGCATTTCTTTTCAGTTGGAGTCGAATGCAAATGAGAATCACATGGGAAGCCTGACATGGGAATATTAGTTAACTGCGTTAGAATGTGATACATGTGGAAAAACCTCTGGGAAGGACATTTGGTACGTTTAGCAAAAAAACAACAACACAGTGCTGCTAGCAAGGTTTCTTATACGTGGATTGACAACCTCCCAATATAATACAATATAGGCCTGGTTTCACAGACAGAGCTTGGACTAAGCCAGGATTTAGGCCGTGGTTCAATTAGGACATTTAAGTAATTTTTATAAACATGCCTTAGAAAAAAAACATTACTGGTGTGAATCTATAATATAATATAATAAAATATAATATAATTTAAATTGTGTGGAGTCAGTAAGATTTAATGTTTTTAAAAGAAATCTCTAAAAACACATTTGTTTGATCAAAAGTACAGTAAAATGAATAATAATATTGTTATTAATACAATTTACATTTTAAAATATAACATAATATATATATATAATATATTCTTATTTAGTGCTCAAGAAACATTTGATATTATTATAAAATCAGTGAAAACAATTTTCAGGATTCTTTGAATAGAAAGCTTAAGACAACATTTATTTGTAACCTTACCATTTTTTTTTATAAATTATATAAAAATAATTATTACATTATAAATGTCTGAAACTTTTGATCAATTTAATTAGGGCTGCCCCCGAATAGTTGACCAACCCTTAGTCGATGAGAAGACCAAAATTTTATTAGTCGTTTAGTTGCAGAAAAAAAATCTAATAAAATAAATCCACAGGAATTGGTGAAGTCACACAATCTGTGATGGACAGATCATTAACGGATGGTCTGTGTGGTAATACTGTACATCAGGCAGGACATACAAATGCCCACCTATCATTCATCGGCCTTAAATATGGCTTATGTATGTAGTAGCAACTTTACATGGCTGCTCAATCTAACGTTAACCTAGAAAAATGTGCGCTATTCAAGAGTGTGTGCGGAGTGTGGAAGCTGAATAGTAGTGCGCTCACTGCATGACAGATGGAGGCGCCGGTGCATTCACTTAAAATACTCCGTCATTTCTGGTCATACAGATAAAAGTAATACATCTTTTGAATCTGTAAAGCGTGTCACTTCTGTGTATACTTGCCTTATAGATATGAAAAATATAGAGAGAGTGAAATGTCTACTTTGAAATGAACCAATTAAAATAGAAAACAAATATTCCTAGATTATGTAATCTGTATGAAACATGCAAACAGGTGCATCACTACTGTAAAGATGACAAGTCAGTGTCACCGACTTCATCTCTTAAGCCCAAAAACAAAGAAAGCACTAATTTATCTCTAAATTATTCAAATGTTAATGCAGTCTCCTTGCCGTTTCTCCCTGACACATTCATAATCATTACTTCTGCTGATGTGTCGAGGCAAGTTTTATGCGTGCGTTTAGGTGCTTACTAGGCTATGCAGGCAATTAAAGGCTCATTTTTATCATTTATATGATGTATTATTAAATCTGCGATTATTAATGCTTAAAATGAACGACTACTAGTCGACCAGAAAAATCTTTAGTCGAGGACAGCCCTAAATTTAATTAGCGCTTGCTGAAAAATACACATACACAAAAAAACTAAAAATAAATAATAAAAATTACAGACCCCAAAACTTTGGATAAAAACTTTTGAAATAATATAATATAATATAATATAATATAATCTGCTCCTGCATGAAAAGGAAAAAGGAGAGCAATAATGAGTGTAAATTGCAGCCATTTTGAAAGCCATGTTAAAAGTGCTTCCCGTTCTCAGAACTGCAGGACGCTGCTTCTGCTAAACAGCTCATCTGGGCAACTGTGAGGTCTCAAGGGAAAATCCCACATAATAGTGGAAACAGACAGAGAAAGAAGTGCTTCACTGAAAGCCTTCTGCCTCTAATTACGCGGCTCTGGACGACATGCAGTGTGGTTTTCTGTGCTAATGGAAAGCTATGCTGATCACGCCAGTCTTTCTGCATCACCCAGAAGGTTGAAACCAAAAATTTCCACAGTATTTGTGGGATTACGGTCTAAAACAGCAGAATGAATGGACCTTTTGTGTTACTTTTTTATTGCTTTCAAAGTCAAGAGACATTGGTGTATTGGTCCATCACCAATCTATGAATGAACACACGCTTGAGGAGGACTCACCTCTGTTGGGCCTCCAGAACTTCTCCATGCCATGCCTCATCAGCACGATGCGCGACAGCTCTGTAAACGACTCGATGACGTTGAAGTTGCAGAGGGGACTCACTTCGAAAAACGTCATTCCGTTCTTTTCTGCGTACGCCCGTGCCTGTTCGGTGGGGACCTGCCGCTTGAACGCCAGGTGCAGCCGGTTACCCACAAGAATACGGGGTACACCAGGTGCATGCTGAGGAAAGACAAAGAGTCAAGAAAGTGGGTTACAAAAGGGGGAAGGGAGGACCGGAGAGATGAGAACGAGGGAGATGCTCAGACCTGTCAGGCTGAGTGAATCTGTGACAAACAGTGTCACAGCTGGCCTGTCTCATTTATTTATTCAATGAGGCCTGTCGTATCTGTGCCTTTCTCAAGTCCACAGAGAAAAGAGCAATCACTCAGCTCTAGGAGTTGTACTGAGCAGCCGCAAGTGGGTTCACATAAAGTCAAGTCTCAAATCTTATTCTCTGAATCTTGAATCTCAAATAATACCCTGAGAGACATATAAGTTATTAGTTGATATTGAATTTTTAATAATTATGCTCATTCCTTTAATTCCATTAAAAATCTTAACAATTTAATAACACTAGGTGGGTTTACATTACAGATTTGCACAAAACATTTTTGATTTTTTAATAAATGTCGCTAACTATTGTGAAATGACAGCGTTTCCATTAATCAATATTACACGACTAAAACGTCAATTTTTCCCCTCGCGATAAGTCATGACGACCGATGTCGGTAGGTTTATGTATATTGCAGCCAATTTTTTTGATTGAAAGATGTAGACGTTTATCTTTAGCAAAGCAGAGCAAAGAGCTGCTTCTGGGGTGCTTCTGAAATGTGTCAGAGCGGCTGGTATAAACAAGCATTGACTAGCAGTGACAGGAATAATGGTGTTATAAATAAATGGCGTTATTTTTTCAGTAACGAGTAATATTTGCCCCGTTACAACACCATTACAGTTACTGACAATAAAATGCGGTGTTACTATAAATCTTTAAATATTATTAGAATTTTGTTTTTCAATTCATCTGAATGGATGCGCAGCATACCTGTATTTCACAAACCGTAAACTCTAGTGTGAAGGCACACGACTAGCTGTTGATTTGTGTCACGCTACATGTAAACGCTACACGTAAACAATATTCTTTGCTGTATTTTCCGGTCAACTGAGTTCCTTTGGAGTTTCTTTAGCTTTCTTTTTAAGAACTGCTGGTTTCTCTGGTAGCAGGCGGAACTAATGTGCAAAAGGCAATCTCATTGGCTGGCGCTCACCTATTATCTTCCCTTTTTTTTTTTGCAGCAAATCAGTTTTAGTTTTTTTCCCTTTTTATAGAAACCAAATTACAAACAATATCTTAAGCACCACCACCAGTCCTAAGTTCGGTCAACATTACAAATATGCATTCTAATTACTAAAGTTCTAATTACTAAAGTTTAGTGCTAAATTATCATGACTGATTTTAAGTGTCAGATGTTTTAAAAACTGTGCCATAAAGCTTTATATAATTTTCATTCATTTACCAGATTTAATATTGGGGTTATCCAAGTTATTTAAAGGAGAAGTCCACTTCCAGAACAAAAACTGACAATGTACTCACCCCCCTTTGTCATCCAAGATATTCATGTCTTTCTTTCTTCAGCCGTAAAGAAATTATGTTTTTTGAGGGGAACATTTCAGGATATTTCTCCATATAATGGGCTGATTTAAAACTGCACTTTGGAAGTTCAAAATCGGGGCACCATATCAGTCCATTAAATAGAGAAAAATCCTCCCCTCAAAAAACAATTTCTTTACGGCTAAAGAAAGAAAGACATGAATATCTTGGATGACAAGGGGGTGAGTACATTATCTGTCAATTTTTGTTCTGGAAGTGGACTTTAACATATGAACAATTAAAAAAAATAATAATAACACAATAGTTACTTTATCTAGTAATTAGTTACTTTCATAATGACATAACTCAGTTACTATTAGTGAGACGTAACTAGTAACTATAACTAATTACTTTTAATAAGTAACATGCCCAACACTGTTGACTAGAGTGGCCGTGATTAGTTCTGGTGGCCATGCAAGGAAAGCCCCTCATACTTTGAGAGCAGCCACATATAAGGTTTTTCTTGAAGGTTATAGCACATTAAAGAATGATCAAGTGAGTGCGCAAGCGAGATGTAAATGAGAAAATTGCAGTTTTTTTTTAAGTGCCTGTAAAAGCACCTACATCCTATCCTAAATGGAAACACAGCTACTGTTCATTGTTATGAAGCTACGACAATACATTTTCTGCGCAAAGGAAACAAAAATAACGACTTTATTCTCTCATTTTTACTCTTGTGAATACGTGGCAAAGACTTACAGGGAACAGAAGAAACTGTAGAATTTTTGTCTACTTTGTTGACTTTGCATTTTTGGGTGAACTATCTCTTTAACGGTTTTCAACATAATAATAGGAAATGTTTCTTGAGCAGCAAATAAAAATAATTTTAGAAGGATCATGCGACACTGGAGACTGGAGTAGCTTTTCCAAAGAAATAAATTACATGTTAAAATTAAAACAGGAAACAGCTATTTTAAAATGTAGCAATATTCCAAAATATTACTGGTTTTACTACATTTCTGATCAAACAAATGCAGTCTTGGTGAACATAAGAGAATAACACTGTAAATATTTTGCAAACACACACCTAAAATGTCTCAACCTTAAAATTACAAAATGTTGTTCAACTGACTACCTTTAAAGTTTCCTCCCTGCACTAATTTGAAGCTTACTGATTAAAGCACTGCACAGTGCACCCTTCCAAAGCTCAGCAAGGTCAAAGCTCATTCTGTAATGAAATGACTCACTGTGAATCATCAGCTTAAGTCTGACTCAAGTAAATGCGGCAAAGTCAATGCAGAGCCTCAAGTTATTCTAATATTTACCAAACGAGGTCAAAAGTCCTCAAGTTTAAGTCTCTGCTGCCAACTAATACAACATGCTCTTTCTTTCCGTCATATGTGCGGTTTGTGCTTTCTGCAGCTCTTTGTGTGAAGGAATCTTCAGCCATACAACAAACACACAGTCCCTACACACAGATATCCACACGTATCCACTTAAGTATACACAAGAACATACAATTCTCAAACAAGGAAGGAAGGAAGAGAGCGTAACAGAGTAGCCTAAAAGGAAAAGGGCTGTAGTAAGAGAGGACATCCTTTCTGGATATCAAACACACCAACAGGAACAGGAGGAAAGGAGAGCCACTGTGACACTGTATGTTATGAATCTGGGTTCAACTTGCTATAAAACTAAACAACCTTATATAAAACTTTTTTGAATACACATGTGCATAATATACACTTACAGTACATGCACTAACCAAAGACTTCTATCAGTCTCAAGCCTATAGCCCACAGTACTACGGAAAAGTCTACATTAGTGATCTCACTTCCTGTTATCTTAAGCGGCAGCTTAATTTTACCTCATCAATCTCCCTGATCCAACGGTCTATCCCGTCAAACGACCAGCGGTTGGTAATGTCGTACACCAACAGAATCCCCTGTAGAGGACAAACAAACATGTATTGTTAGCCAGTATCCTGTTCATGCAGTGAAGAGGGACAATAACAGCACTTAGAGGACATGAACTCCACTCTGCAATGCATTTCAACACACTCCAGACCCACTGGTGCATTTATTCTTGACTTTTGAACCCATCTGTATATAAACATATTGCTACATCTTTGTAGGTTATGCAAACTGTACATCACGTATGTCCATTTTTACTTTAGCAAAGCACTCTAAGCAAGAACAAACAGTGAAAATCGAACACTAGAAGTGCTTTTACCTGCGCTCCCCTGGAGTACGACCTGAAAATGGTGCAGAACCTGCCTTGTCCCGAAGTGTCCCTGAAAACAAACAAAGACAAGTCAGGACAAAATCATGGAGCAAACAGCCTGTAAATACTACATCAGTAAAGCTTGACACATGAGATCTGTTTCAAAACACTGTGAGCTTCCTTCACAGACAGTATTTTTAGACATAAAGTGCATTTATAATACGAAAGCTGTTCCAAAAGGTGGGCATCAAAATTATGCTGCCTTTTAAGTTGCCTTCTTTTGGCCACAATTAATTTCTTAGCAAAGAAATCAATAACACAATGTATTGTGACAAGCTCTGTAAAAAATATAGGTAAATCTTACATAAAAATACATTATTTGCGTGATATACATTACCTTTGCTTTTAAGTGTATCACATTAATTTACCAACATGCTAGCATCAAACTAATGCTCCATGCTTCAGCACTATACACTACCAGTCAAAAAGTTTTTAACAATAAGAGTTTTAAGTTTCTTCTGCTCACCAAGCCTGCATCTATTTGATCTAAAGTACAGGAAAAGCAGCAATACTGTGAAATATTTTTACCATTTAAAATAACTGCTTTCTATTTGAATATATTTAAAAATGTAATTTTTACATAGCTACATTTTCTTTTTTTCTAAATTGTCTGTCTTTAGCGTCACGTGATCCTTCAGAAATAATTCTAATATGCTGATTTGCAGTTCAAGATACATTTTTTTTTATTATTATTATCAATTCTTTGATGAATATAAAGATCCAAAGACCAACATTTATCTGAAATCTTTTGTAACGGTATACACTATACCATTCGAAATGTTTTTATTTAGCAAGGATGCTTTAAATTGATCAAAAGTGATGATAAAGACATTCTTAATGTGACAAAAGATTTCTATTTTTAGATAACATTCTATTCAGCAAAAAAACCCAGAAAAATTCCAATCAGCTGTTTTCAACATAAAAATGTTTTTGAGCAGGAAATCAGAATATTACAATGATTTCTTAAAGATCATGTGACTAGAGTAATGATGATAAAAAAAAAAATTCAGCTTCGGACTCACTGGAATAAATTATATTTTGAAATTTATTCAAATAGAAAGCAGTTTTTAAATAGTAAAAATATTGTTATTGTTGTACTTTAGATTAAATAAATGCAGGTTTGGTGAGCAGAAAAGCCTTCAAAAATATTAATGTTCAAATACTTTTGACTGGTAGTGTATGTGTAGCACTGAGAGTTACTGCCTATGAAAAGCATTCCAAATCGGTCCCTTAAGTGGTTCTATTTCAGTTACGATGTTCCCTTAAAAGGCAGCTGCCTATGTAGGCAGTAAATAGATAGGCGGCTGACTATATTTTGGAACAAAGCTATGTGTTTGAAATCCACACTCTTTTGGACGCTGTGCTGAGTTTAGAGTTAATCCAAATACAAGATGACTCAGGCACTTGTGTTGGCGTCACAGGCTAGAAAAACGAGTTTTCCACTGTGGCAGGTCCGCACCCAAATAACCTTTCCAGCTGCCTACACTCTCTATCTGTGAGAAGTTTCTCAAAAAGTTAAGCTTGCATGCAGTGGAATGGAAAGTGTTAAATAAATTTGCATTAAAAAAGTCGTTTTTGAAGCTGTGCGACTGAACCCACTCCTGTTTAGTGCTGCACTTTCACAGTCACAACAGAGAGCTCATCAGACATACCTGTGATCTCTGAAACATGCATTAGCGAAGATAGATTAAAGCCCTGTGGAGAGACTCTATACAGTCCTTTTATGCAGTAAGAATCCCAATTACTATAAAGCATTACATTATATAGCCCAGCACATTACAGCAGACCATGGGAATTTCCTTAAGGGTTTTGAGAATTGCTCCTGAGGCACTTACCACACTGTGTGTTAACGCTAATGAGCTTGTTGTTTGTCTTCATAATGTGTAATTCTGCTGTCTTATATGCCAATGCCTTCCTGATTGGGAAACTTTTCTTTCTCTCTGGGGAAGTGGCTAAATGCTTTTATGGATGTATAACAGAGAGTGGACTCAAGATTTCATAGCCTTCTTCAGTTAATGATTTCAGTTACGATTTTTTGATCATTTATGAGACATAGGGGTGTAATGGTACACATTTGCACATTTTAGATATTCTTCTGAAAGAAACAAAGTTTCTTCTTTCAAATTCGGTCCATTTTATCGGGAAATTCAGTTTAAAAGGCAGCACAGAGCATGAGTGAATGCGATCAGCCCTTTCTCTTTACTACTACTTATAGTACAAAATACATGTTGAAATAAACAATACAACTTATTAAAATACATCATGTCCCATGTAATTACTCAATCAGTGTTTCAACCACAGAAAAGAGTCAATACAATAGTTTTTAAGAGAAATTTCTGAGAGAAATTAAATATTTTGTTAAATATTCATTCTATATTCATTATATTTTGCTTAACCTGTTAGAACCTGTTCCAAAGTTGTGAATTTAATTTATGCCCAAAACTAGAATATCACATAAAACATTTGTGAATAAGCACCATTTCCATTCAATGAGTCAGAGAACATAATCGTCACTTCTTGATAACCTGGCAATAAATTTCACTAAGAAAAGTAGGCGAAGCCACAGAATCTAATGATTTTTATTTATAATAATTACTTGCACCTCACAGGGCAGATGAAACACAATAAATGTGACCACTGCTTTCGGAGGTGCATGCCTGCTGTTTGGGAACGCAGTCATGTAAGATTTCTGGGAGTCAATTACACATAAATATTTTGATGACAGACTGCTCGGGCATTTCAGAATGACCATAACATTTCAGATGCTGTACAGCATGATCGGTCAGGTTATGCCGTCCCATAAAGCAAATTCACATGACTTGATGTGCATGGAAGAATTCATTCAGCATTCAGCAAGTGTAAAAATGTTTCTGCGAATTAAGTGATTTTCATGCAATACTTCAAAATGCACCTAAAAACAGGGTGATGGAAACATAGCTAGTGATGTCTTAATTATTTAATGTCTGTTTTGTATAAATCTGTCATGAAACGTTACAACAGCCACTCTGTAAATTATATTACAACAACAATCTAGAGCAGAAACATTATTTATTAAGATGATTTATATTTAGAAAAAATGTGAAACTAAATCTTAAATTTATTTAAGCTTTTACAAATAATGTCTTAAGATATGACAACTCATATCTATAAGGTTGATAAACATGGGCATGGATTTATTATTTTGCAAATCAAGTTTCCATCTGTCTCCCTGTTTATTTCATTGCAGTGAGAAGGAAAGCCTGCTGTCTGTGGAATGAAGCCTTATTATAATACAATTTACAGGCAAAATTTGTAATATTGACAGCAAGAAGATGAAATGGGTGCAGTCTGCAGACCAACAACTCAATATATTGTTTCTCCCACCTCCTCCATCTCACTCAACGCACATATGGGTTGTCAGGTTGAGAACACACGGCGAACACACGACGAGCATTAACGAGTACAACTGACAATGTAGGACAACAAGTCTTACACTGTAAGCTGACAAGTTGATTTATCCGCATTTTAATATGCCTGTTAGTCATAGAGCTTTTTAGTTGGATGCTGGAGTTTTTTAGATCAGGTAGAATGTGTGATCTTTGACCTAGTTCATTTGCTAGCTTCAGTGGCTGCACTACGCTTTGTTTTCCGCCAACTGGCAACCCAGACTGTCAAAATATTATTGGGTAAACCAACAGTGGGTGAATCACACAGACCAAAAAAAAAAAAAAAAAAAAAAAAAAAGATATTCCTACATGGAATACACATTTTCTAAGTAGAATAACTGGCTGAAGCGTTGTTTTTCGGAGAAACAAGTCTGTGAACTTAGCATGTTTCCTAAATATCTGCAAATGTACTATGGTGTTTTTACGCTTTAGTGCAGTTAAAAAATAACAAACAGTGCCTTTAAGACTACATTTGCTTTTAGCAGGTGATGCATGGTTCTGTTTTGAGGGAAACAACAAGACAGGAGTTGTGATCCACTTACCAAAGCTCTAGTTTCACTCTCCGCCCGTCCAACAGGATGGTGGTGGTCTTATAGTCGATTCCTGCAGAAGGAGAGACAGAGAACACTTAGATAAGACACGTACTTGTCTGTCTGCCATCAGATATCACACAAGGTTGTCTACTGAAAAGAAAACACTCGAGACAGGATCTGGAACTCGAAAAGCTTCGGCCGTCAGCATGATTGCATTTGGTGGACTACCTAATTTAATTCTCAGCCAATTCTTCCTTTCATTAGAAGGCACTAGAGCTGAAATGACCATCTTGATAGTGACTGTGCACATTGAGTGGAAAGCTTGACAGCTGCAGCCAATCTGCTGTTACTTAATGCTATCATAGCTGAAATGTGACCAGGACGCTTCCCATAAGGCGATTACTTTGACTGCTTATCTACATTTATCATTCATAAAATGAAAAAATGAACAGTACGGGCTCCATCGACTGAATGGCAATATCTGCATTTTCGAGCGCTTCACAGCAGGTCAGCATTCAAAACCGTTTTGCATTTTAATAGACAGCTCTGTTTCTAACAAAGGCTCGCTGCGTCTCTTTTCATACAGGCCAGTGTTTGCAGCGCTTGTCTCAGTGGATCATCTTTTTGCACACTTGAAAAAACTGATTATCTATAGTGCTGACAACACGGACATAGACTTGTCCCCAACATCGAGTAGATGGGGAGAGTTTACTCATCATAATGAGAGTGGTTTTGGCCACTGCTTCCTCTGGTTCATCAGTTCTAAAAAGGAAATCAACTTTGTTCCTCTCTGATTAGAGGCAAAAACAAAGTCGCACCCTTCTGTAGCCTATTCCACTTTGATAACTGCTGTTTACTTCCTGAAAAGACATAAAAGAGGGGACACAGCAGAGTAGGACTGCATCAAATAGGGAAGAACAATATCTGCAATATTTCTCATAAAAATAGCTATTAAAAACTAACATGTGGTTATAATAGCATTACTAAATTAAATTTAAAAAGTATTACTATTGTACTATTGTCATTTTTACTGTAAAATAATAAAATTAAGTATTTAAGAAAAAAACATAAAACAATGTCTTATTTTAACTAATAAAATACTATTCTGTTTACTAAAAAATAACTATAAAATAACATTTTGTTATCATTACTAAATGACTATTACTTTTCCAAAAAAAACAATAAATATTATGTCTTATTTCAATTAACTGTGTAGCATTACAGTATAAAAATAAACTAATAAAAATAAAAATGTAAAATATAACTAAATAAATTAAAAATACTACTAAATTTACTATAAACTATATGCTATAAAAATAATAATAATAATGATATTTGTGACCCTGGACCACAAAAAACAGTAATAATTTTTTAAAATTGAGATTTACACATCATATGAAACCTGAATAAATAAGGACAATAATTGGACAAGATACAACTATTTGAAAACCTAGAATCTGATGGTGCAAAAAAGAAAAAAAATCTACATACTGAGAAAATTGCCTTTGAAGTTGTCCAAATGAAGATCTTAGCAAAGCATATTACTAATCAAGTTGATATATTTATGGTAGGAAATTTACAAAATATCTTCTTCTGATTTTTGGCATAAAAGAAAAATAGATCATTTTGACCTGTACAGTGTATTGTTGGCTATTGCTACAAATATACCCATGTGACTTATGACTGGTTTTGTGGTCCAGGGTCACATTTTTCTCTTACAGTACAACTGTAAAATTACAATAGGAAAAATTATGGTTGTCTTAACATCTTTATGTTTTTATTTTGGCAATAGCAGGTCAAGATGTGGTGTTCAGTTTTTTACTAATTCGATTAATCGTCCCTACAGCAGAGCTTTTAAATAAAGCAAAGGTAAAGCTTTGATGACCGAAACAGAACATGTTTGAAGGAGCGTCTCCTCTCACGCTCAGCTAGACAGGCAGCTTAAGATCTCCTGACAGGCGAATGTCTGCTGCTTCTGAGCCCATAGACTTCTTCAGTCCTCCATTATTAAACATCTACAAGAGAACGTAACAAGGGAAAATGGCTCGCACTTAAAAGAACCACTGGGGCTGATTTCCTGCTGCTCTCCATCCTGCAAAAGCTTTGCTCTTAACCAGGACAGCACATCAAGCCAAAGGTGCATCGCACTTCCTTCCTCTAGCATCCCTCCTCCTTCGTTCTGGGTAATTGTATGGGCAGATGGCTCGGCTACGCTGCCTGACAAGGGCAGTACGGTGTAATTATCATCTCAGGTTCCAGCTCAGGCCGCAGGCCAAGACTTCCCAGCCACGCTGAGCAAAGACAGGCTGAAGCAGCTAGTTTTGAGGAAAGCCTGGAAGTGAAAGATCCAGTGGGACACCTGAGAGGGATCAAGTGGACAGTGACATGTCCAGGCATGTTTAATTTGATTTAAACAGCCTATTATTAATAGACAGAGAAAACAAATGCTTGAGAATGTAGCGATGTTGGATTTTTTTCATAGCTGGAGCATGATGCTTTTGCGTCTCATTGTCGGGTTTATTCATAACATATTTAGATGCTGTGAATTGCTGTGGCCATCTACGTTGAGGAGCTAGAACAGGGCGCGTCTGAATTTGAGAGTGATTTCAAAGCACATGAGCGCAATGAAACAAACAAGCCTGAGGCTGAGAAAGGTAGAAAAGCTGGTTTCACTGAGACCCTGCATTTCAACAGGAGCTTGTGTGTGTTTAAACAGCACACAACATGACTTTGGCTTCCATATCTGATCACCACCACTTTATCGTTCATCAGAAGGAGTACTGTGGATACCCGCTTTCCACTAAAAACGAAACACAATGAGAGCAGTGTCATAATGAACTCTTTTTGAGTGCTTGAAGGTTTTGCTCAAAATAACATTCAGAGGTTTAGCTGCATGGCCAAGTTTAGGCCTCAGTTTGGTTAAAGTACTAATGGAAACTATGACTGTAACGGGGAAAAAGTCTATAGCCATGGATTCGCAAAATAGACTGGTCAACTCACTGGTTTTACAGGGATAGTTCAACCAGAAAATTCTGTCATAATTTATTCTCCCTCTTAATAAAACATTAAAAAAATCTTACTAACCCCAAACGTTTGAACATTACTGGACATAACACACACAAGATTCTTGCATTCATAAATATTTAAGAACAGAACAACAACATTTTAATCTCAAGATGCATTTTTAAATGTTGGACTTTTTTTTTTTTAACTTAACATGCAGTCTTAAAAAAAAAAAAAACATTGTAGTGGTGCATTAAATGGGATACATTAAAAAAAATGCTAATTACTAAGAGGGTCTTACAAACTGTCAAACATCTAACGTATGCTACCAGCATACTAAACAAAGCACCGCCACTAAAGACGTCAAAACATAAGTTATGTATTTGATTTTAAAAAATGATAATGAGATAAACTAGACAACCTCACTTTTTGTTGTTTGTAGTCAACTACCATGAGAAGTTCACTTTCAGAAAGAAAATTTTCTGATAATTTACTCGCCCCCATGTCATCCAAGATATTCATGTCTTTCTTTCTTCAGTTGAAAAGAAATTAAGGGTTTTGAGGAAAACATTCCAAGATTTTTCTCCATATAGTGGACTTCAATGGTGGCCAAAGGGTTATAAGTCCTAATTGTAGTTTTAATGCAGCTTCAAAGGGCTCTACACAATCCCAGCTGAAGAATAACGGTTTAACCTAGCGTAACAACCTGCCATTTTCTAAGAAAAATAGAAATGTATATATTTTTAACCACAAATGCTTATCTTGAACTAGCTCAACTTCAAGCATTACGTAGGCGAAAGTACCAACCCAGTGTTTACAAAGTGAACGTGCAAAGAAAGTCAAACGCCTTTTACAAAAAAAAAAAGTAAACCAATTATGTCAGATGATTTTGAAGTTGGAGGGAAAAAAAATGAGAGTACACAGATGAAGAACCAACAGCGCACAACTTTTCCAATGTGATTACGAGTAGACGCACTAGTGCAAAAAGAGCATTTGTGGTTAAAAAAAAAAACGTTAAGCAAATGATTGATCGTTTCACTAGATAAGACCCTTATTCCTTGGCTGGGATCGTGTAGAGCCCTTTGAATCTACGTTGAAACTGCAGTTTGGACCTTCAACCCACTGGCCACCAGTGAAGACCACTATATGAAGAAAATTCCTCCACGTTTTCCTCAAAAGGCTCAATTTCTTTTCGACTGAAGAAAGAAAGACATGATCTTGGATGACATGGGGGTGAATAAATAATCAGGAACTTACTCTTTAATACTGGACACCAAATGGCAACCAAAAATGATTATGAACTGCAAATGTCCAAAAATATACTAAATGATTAACATGACATAAGATGTAAATTCTGGTTTATAATTGTCTCTTTGATGACTTTAAATGGTTTCATAGTGCTGTCTTCAATAATTAACCAAACAAAGCAAAGAGGATATGGGAAAGCATTTACATCTCCTCCTTTTTAAAGGTCAACACACCCATTTATTATGCTATCCTAACAGTACACAGTTTTACTGTTTGTTGCAGTTTACATTTTTTTTACTTGGATTTAGCATGGCTGTTTCCTCGCTGTCCATGACACAGTCAGAACAGATTAGATAAGGAAGGAAAGGAAAAGCACGGTCTAAAAGGAAAACACTCTCTGGTTTAGTTACATGAAATATGTGCCAAATCTGTCTGTCGATCACTAGCAGCCATCCAAGATGTGTGCATCTGCAACTTTAGACTCTAAATATTTACAGATGTCCACTCAAAGCCAGCACAAAGGCAAATCAATCAGAGTAAACACCAAAGACCCAATTTAAATGAATACAGAATCAACAATCTAAAACCATTTAACAGCATAAGGCAGTTTATCAAGGCTTCTTGATAAACAAAATGAAATCTGTAATCTATCTAATGCATTAATCTGAAGCAAGTTACAAGACACTTATTTTATGGACAGTCCCCTTGAGGCAAACTGGGGCTAAATGCTTTGCTCAAGGGCATCGTTTGAACCCATGACCTTTGGGGTTGCCAGTCTAGATCCTTACCAACCACATGTCCTCCTAAAGAAAAAGCTGTTTTGTATAATAAGATGAAGTTTAAACCAAAAAAGGGAGCGTTTCTGTCCATAAAAGTTTAATATTCCACTCTGCACACTGACAATTCCTCTACAAACCCTATGTATAATTCATTAAAAAAACCATCTGAGCACGTCAGGATGGCATCTCCCTCAGGGAAATATATATGCCTGCAGCGTAATTCACCATCGGCGAATCCACGGACAGCTCGTGGAGCCATCTGTGTAGATTTTGAGTGATTGTACAAGACAACTCGTTTGAAGCTGGACCAGCAAGCTCCCCTAGGAGATCTCAAAGAAGAACCATCATTGTGAGATCTCTCACACCCATAAAACACACACTGTCCTCTAATAGCTTCAACCAACAAGACAAACAGCAGCCCATATGTATGAAAAGGGACAGAACAAGAGCAAACCAGCTCCAATTCGTCTGCGCACATGAGGCTCATTTGGATATGAAAGGCATATTGGTCTATAATTGGTCTATCACCTCACTGGCTTCAGTCTATAATGACAGAGCGTGGGTGATCTCATTACAGCAAATGGAAAGCTGTGAAATAAATCAAAAGAGCTTCTGCTTAACCGGTCTTGGCGGTGTGCTGTACCGACCTGTTCAATGAAAACAGAGGAACAAACACACTTCACACTTCTATGTTATATTTACTTGTGTGTGTTTTGTATCCTGAGAGAGATGTCTGTACTGGAACAGTCACCGAAAGCATCTCCAAAGTCAATCAATATTGATTTTATCACCAATACTAATACATATTATTTTTGATAGTGTCTTATAACTACAGATAGACAGATAATAGGTTGGATCAATATTAATTTCACACTTTTTTGAGTTAAAAATGTACCTAAAGCAAAAAAAAAGGCAAAATCAGTCATAATATAATCCAATTATTAAGTGTTCATTACGAAAAAAGTGGAACTGATTTTTACAATTGTTTTACTCCGGCTTTTGACGTAACATATCACTGATTGTTATACTACAACAATTATATGCGTATTAATTATTTAATTATAGGGCTATCACTAACGATTATTTTGGTAATTGAGTCATCAGTCGATTATTCTGACGTTTAATCGAGTAACTGGATAATTACAATTAATTTTCTTCTAGTACTATAAATAGACCTAAGTCAACAATAGCCTTTAAAAGTACTTAAAATACAGTACATATAACAGCAATGACGCAATAATAATTAGTTCAAATAACGTATCAAAAGCAAGTAATCATATGGTTTTATTGAACAAAACTTAAAATATATAGGCCCGGTTTCACAAACGGTGCTTAGCCTGAGCCAGGACTAGGCTTTAGTTAAATTAAGATATTGAAGCAGCTTTTATAAAAATGCCTTGGAAGAAACCATTACAGGTGTGCATCTTGAGACAGAACAATGGGACTGACATATTTTAAAATATGTCAGAACAAGATATTTTCAGTATTTTCAGATTTTTCAACCCAAACATGCATTTTAGTCTGGGACCAGCCTTAAGCTTTGTCTGTGAAATCGGGGGATAATGTATTATAAACAATAGAGTACCTTATGTGTTATAACAAATGCCTGCACGATTGTTTTTACACTTTACTGTGCGATCTAATCCTTGTTTAATACTGACTAAATAACATTTAAGTCAAATGTCCACTTAATCCTTCATATTTGGTCATATGCTTATGACCGTGTGGCTACAGCCACTGTAATTTGTTAAATATGCGGACATCAAAACATGTAAACTAAGAGCAAGGGTTTAAATTTTTAAACCAGATAGTTCCGGTCCTTGATTTTGATTGGTTGAGCTGTGTTCTAAGCTGTCTAACTCTACAAACATAAACTTATGTTTACTTGTGTGTTGCTCGGCAACCACTATGTTGCAACTATGTTGTTTCTGAGGAACTACATTTTGGCAGAAGAATGTTTTTATTAATATCATTACACTTTATTTGCTGTTTTATTTTGTGAAACCATACTACTTGGAATAATCAGAATAATCATTTTATAAAAACAGTAAGCCCCGTAAAGCGGTGGTTTACAGTGAATTTATAACAGCTAAGGGGGTTCGCTTTGCATTGTGCCTAACAACGCCCCTTAGCTGTTATAAATTCACTTTAAACCACTGCTTCTTGGGGCTTATTGCTTTATTTGAATAGGGCTGCAAAAAAAAATTAGTTGTGATTAATCAATTTAAAATAAAAATTTGTTTTTATACTACATGTGTGTGTACTGTGTATATTTATTATGTATACATAAATACACACACATATATATGTATATATTCTAAAAAATATTTGTATGTATTGTATGTAAACACTTGTATATAATTTGTTGTATATATAAATATAAATACTTAACATATAAATCTTAAACATATTTTTCCTAAATATATACGTGTATGTGTATTTATGTACATAAATATGCACAGTACATACACATACAGACATTTTTCCTGAATGCAGAAGTCACGTCTGAGTTTTAACTTGAAGAATGCTTTGCATTTCCGGTCTCCAGTGTTTCTAGACAAATTAGCGTATATTCCAATCTGACAATCTAATGTTAAACCTACTAAAATGTTTTTAAAAAGCACATGGCTCCATAGCGCCATCACTTTGCATTGTCGCAATGACCGTCATTTGTCAGTGCCTCACTCCTCAATGTTTAATGAGTGTGTAGATGACACGGAGCTGCTTACGTTAGAAACAGATGGACGCTATTTGAACAGAAGAGCATCCAATCGGAAGTTAGAATTCGTAGTGGCGGCGCTCATCGTTTACTCAGGGAAAAGGTCTATAGTACATAAACATAAACTTTTAATTGAATCGATTAACCACAACTAATCATTTTGAAGCCATAATTTTGAAATCAAGATGAACAGTTAGTATATTGAGAAAGATAATGTATTGTTTGTGTAGGATTGTACGATGATTACCTTACAAATCTGATGAAATGGTGCACGTTGCATTCCCAGATGAACATTACAATAAACCCAAACCCACGATAATATGCAGTGATGGAGTTTGAGACGCTTCACACATGTAAATGATAATTGTTTGTGTGGAGCAGCATTTACCGCAAACGTAGTCGCTCTGAGACTCACGTATGTAACCTACACACATGTAAATAATTAAAGCGCATACAGTATATTAAACCTGAATTGGTTTGTGAATTCACAATAGCATTATGTTTTATTAGGCTTTTTAAATGGGTTTAATAAATCATGCAGCTTCATAGATTGTCTATTTTGCCGGTTACTCGACTTTTTTAAAATTGAGTATTTGAATTTAATCGAGGAATCATGACAGCCCTATTTAAATACTATTAATACAGTATTTATTTGTTATATTATTTGATTTGCCATTTACATGGTCAAAATAAGCAGGCATCATTGCTTGAAAATGAATGGCTGATAATTAAGAAGTTCACAATGGCATTTATTTGTGGACCAAAAACCAATTAAACTAAAAAATATTGTTCAAATTAATTACTGGATCTCTTCTAACAAACATGAAGTGTATCTGGCAACCACTGAGCAGAAAACGATCTAACAAACTGAATGGGCAAAAGTGAACATTACACAATCCTGCTGGAGATAAACAGAATAATAAACTATTATTAGCTGTGGTTCCACCTCATGTAAGTCACTGACAGGCACCCACAGAATGACTCACCATAATCAAAAGAATAACATTGACCAATAGAATAACATTGACCATTTTAGTCGGTAAATCTGTTAAAAACACAATTATATGAATGGCTCATATAATGTGAGATTACTCTGGCTGAAGGATGTGTTACTCGCGTCCTGCGTGAAGATGTGTGGGAAGTGTTGAGTAACTCACCGCTGCTGTAGGCATATGGAGACTCAGCAGATCCGTCTTGAAGGCTGTCCAGGATCTCTCCTTTCCCCACATCGCTGTCGCCCACCAGAAGGAACTTGAGCAGGTAGTCATAGCTCTTCACAGGGCTGCCCTGGGTGCCCATGATTGCTCACATCAGAGCCAGAGGAAAGAATAGGAGACAGCTGTTTGTGTCCCTCTCTGATGCCAAAGACGGACCCTAATGGACCCTGGGGGTCTTTGAGTCTCTTGTGTCAGGTCTATCTTTGAAAGGGTGTAAAGCCAAATCCGCAGACAGACCAAATCAAACCATTCCCCACCCTTTCAGTCCAGATCCAGAAGTGTACAGTCTTTAAAACGTCCAGTCGTAATCACTCTTCCAGTCTTAAAATGTACAAATGCTTCAACCGAACAGCTAGGTTGTTCACATTTCTTAACACAAGCTCATTTCATCGTTAATGACACAAAATGGAAAAACATTCTGAAAAACATTTACCAAAACATATTCCATAAGGGCAAGTTATTGCTATAACTGAAAAGCATTTGAGCTATCGAGCTAGTGCATTGTTAGCATGCGCCTGCCAAGCTGTCAACACAAAGAAATAATCTCATTACAATTTTATCCAGTAACCACCTGCACGGTTGTGATAATATTATTAATAAGAATGTATATTTGTTATCGTAAAACAAATTAAAACTTATTAAAGACAAGTCGTTGTTCTTCAGATGGAGTAACACAGCAACGGCTAACGCTAATAGCTATGAGCCTAGCGAGTCAACAACAAGCGCATAAACACTGATTTTACACCATAATTCCCTCGTCTAGCATTAACTCCTCACACTTACAATATATATTACTGTTGAAATGTGAGAAAGAAACGTTAGTCTGACAAACGGAAGAAGAATATCCAGAGTGGCGCTTCAGTTAGCTTGAGCAGCCGATGCTAGCGCGTCTGTGAGAAATCATGGCTCCTTTTTCTGTTTTCTTCTGAATAACAAAGATTCGTGTAAGTTCTCGCTGCTCGTCTCGGGATCTGTGCGCGTTATCAGGCGGTTGTGGGGCGAGGCGCGGAAGGTGCGGGATTAAACGATAATCCGAGTCGCTGGATGTTATTGCTTGTGCTGTAAATGCTCTCGGGTATCCAAATATGTCCCATGTTCTCTCACACAGGAGATATCACACACACTGTCACGCTGAGCTTTCACCTCTGCGTACTGCTGCACTCTGACTGACTGTACCTCCCCCTACACACTCACTCACTCACTCACTCACTCACTCACACAAACACACACTCACACACTCACTCAGGCTGCGTCTGTAATGTAGTTATTTTTTACATATATCAACATCCATACACTCAACAAAAGCACAAACAGGGACAAAAACAAACAAATAAATGAATAAATAAAATAAGGTGACGATGCTAGCAAAGTACTTAATATAAAGCATGATTAAAATATTTTGATATAAAATTATTTTTTAAAAAATCATTAAAATATTTATATAAAATAATACACTTAATAAAAAAAATAAAGTATATAAGTATCATTGAAATTTTGAGATATAAATTAATAGAAATAAATAAATGATAGATAGATTCACAGATAGATAGATTATATATACTTATATAAAAAGTTATACAAACTAATGAATAAAGTATTATATAAGTATAATTAATATATTGTGATATAAATTAATATAAATAGGGGAAATTATTTAAGATTATTTCATAAAGTTAGATAATACTTAAATAAATAATAAATATGACAGATAGAGAGAGAGAGAGAGAGAGAGAGAGAGAGAGAATGTTAATAATTTAATATAAAGTATAATTAAAATATTTTGACAAAATTAACAAATAATAAATAAATATAAATAAATAAATATGTATTATAAATAGATAATTAATTAAATAAATAAATTTTATAATACAAAATTTATTATAAGCAAATAATAAATAAAAAGATAGATAAATGTTAATAAAATGTAAATATAATTAAAATATTTTGACAAAATTAACAAATAATAAATAAAAATAAACAAATTAATAAATATGTATTATAAATAGATTTTGAATTATTTAAATAAATAAAGTTAGATAATACTTATAATATTTATTATAAACAGATAGATAGATAGATAGATAGATAGATAGATAGATAGACAGATAGATAGATAGACAATGTTAATAATTTAATGTAAAGTATAATTAAAATATTTTGATAATATTAACATAAATAATAAATAAAAATAAATAAATAAGTAAATATGTATTATAAATATATTTTGACATAATAAATAAATAAATACACAACCCTTATAAGGATGAATTGTTTGGGGGGAAATTATTTAAAAAAAAAAAGAAAAGAAAAAAAAGTTTGAAAATAAATATATAAATAAACAAATAAATAAATACCCACAACCCTTATGTGGACAAATTATTTCAAGGAAATTATCTAATATTATCTAATAAAGTTAGATAATACTTAAATAAATAATAAATATGTATTATGAATACATTTTGAAATAAATAAATAACCTTTATAAGGACAAATAATTTTCCGGAAATTATCTAATATTATTTTTTATTAAAAGTTAGAAAATAAATAAATAAATAAATAAAAACCCACAACCCTTATGAGGACAAATTGTTTGGGGGAAATTATCTAATATTATCTAACAAAGTAAAAGATAATATTTAAATAATAAAAAAATAGAATAATTGTTAATTATTTAATATAAAGTATTAATATATATATATATATATATATATATACACACACACACACACACATTTTATTGTGTATGATTTAAATAATTGACAAAATAAATGAATAAATACCCACAACCCTCTAATATTATCTAATAAAGTCAGTAAATAAATTAACAAATACATAAATAGCAATTAATGAGCATTAAGAAAAATGTTTAGGTGCATTTTGTATAAACGCTTAATGCGTTTGAATATGCCCTGCCTAGGCAGACAGCATGCTAGGTTTTGAGCACAGTCATTCATACAGAACCCACCTCCTACTGGCTGTCTGACTTCATTTGTTCTCAGTGTGTATATAAAGATAAGTGATGAACATGTTCAACAGTCTTTCTTTTAACTGTATAAGCTGAGGGACAGTTGATGCTAATTCCTTCCTCATTTTTTCAGTCTATTGTTTAATATTTTGTTTTAACAGCACTCATTATGTTGTTCCAAACCAGTATAACTTTCTTTCTTCCATGGAGCACAAAAGGAGATGCTACACTGAATGAAAGCCTCAGTCACCCTTAGTGACCGAGGCTGCCCGCAGTAATATTCTGCATACAGTGAACAAATAATGATTTATGGATGAACTATCCCTTTAAATATTCCTTGAAATCTGTCTTTTAAAAATCTAAATGTATTGTTTTCACCTGCTGTTTCCAGCACTTCTGTTACATGTTGCAGGTTCTGTTGGCAGATGCAGGCGGGTTAATGTGCTGGGGACAAGCCAAAGGTCTCTCCACTTTCAGGGATCAAAAGAAGATAATCCCCCTCCCCCCGAATAGATTAAAATGCAAATTGCTGTATGAAGTCTTTGTGTCTGCCCATCGAGATTACAGCTACACGAGGGTCTCAAGGGACACAAGGGGACATCTGGACCCTGCATCAAGTTCTACACCAGCCATTAAAAAACATAAACGCTCACCCCCAACATACATATAATAGCGCTTGCTCTCCGGATGAGATATGAGACAGCTGTTTTGAATAGAATTTGAATGACTATACACTGTAAAACACAGACATACTAAAAATAATTTTATATATTGTACAAAAAGTCTCAGTAAAAACACTGAAATATAGTAGAATTGGTAATATTGTTTTATTATTATTTTAAATAACAGTTCACAAATGTAATTTATTTCTGTGATGTCAAAGCTGAATTTTCAGCATCATTACTCCAGTCTTCAGAAGTCATTCTAATATTCTGATTTGCTGCTCAAGAAACATTTATCATTTTTAATAATAAAAGAACTGCATTTACTTCAGTAGAAATATTTTGTAACACTATAAGTCTTTACTGCCACTTTTGATCAATTTAATGCACCCCTAGCTAAAGAAAAATATGAATTTCTTGTAAAACAAACAAAAAAAAAAGAAGAAGAAAGACACTGCCCTTAAAAAACATGAAGGTGAATCCCCAGCTCAGATGTTTTTCATCTGTTTTCTGTTTTCACTGAATAGTCATAAGCCTGTCATTGCTATCATTGTGTTCTCAGTCCAGTTTGAGCACATTCTTCATAGGTTGTTCTCCCAAACAGAAGATGCAAGACTTGTTATACTGGCACGTTTCTGAAAATTGACTTCAAATAGCAACGGTTTATAGTCCAAACATGAATCATAAGTATGATCTAAGATGCACAAGGATACTGTCATGTTTAAAAAAGTTATTAAATAAACTTTATTGAGGTAAATTTAAGGTTTGAAAATCAACAGCACAAATGCATATTTTGATCATGATCATCTGCGTTTATAAAAATCTTGATTTTGTTAAATCATTTATATTAATAACAATAGCTACAAAACAACAATTTGGCAACACTGACATAACAAGTGAATAATGTACACAAATCTGTACTAAATTTAATATTCAGAGCCAGGTCACATTAGGCAGCTAGATCAGACTCATAAATGTCTACTGACTAATGGTCCACTTCTACCAGTGATTATCTTTACACTATCAGTCAAAAGTTTTTAAACAGTAAGATTTTTAATGTTTTAAAGAATTCTTTTCTACTTAACAAGCCTGCATTTATTTGATCCAAAATACAGCAAAAGCAGTAATATTGTGAAATATTTTTACTATTTAAAAATAACTGCTTTCTATTAAAATATATTTTAAAATGTAATTTGTTCCTGTGATCAAACCTACATTTTCAGCATCATTACTCCAGTCTTCAGTGTCACAGGATCCTTCAGAAATCATTATAATATTCTAATTTGCTGTTCAAGTAACATTATTATTATTATTACCAGTATTTAAAACAGTTGAGTAATTTTTTTTCAGGGTTCTTTGATGAATAGAAAGATCCAAAGATATTTATCTGAAATAAAAAGCTTTTGTAACATTATACACTACACCATTCAAATTAATACTAAGGATGCTTTAAATTGATCAAAAGTGATAATAGAGACATTTATAATGTTACAAAAGATTTCTATTGCAGATAAATGCTGTTCTTCTGAACTTTCTATTCATCAGAGAAACCTGAAAAATTATACTCAGCTGGTTTCAACATGATATTATTAGTATTATTATTACAAAATGTATTATATTATGTATTATTATATTATAATATTGTATTATAAATGTAAATATATTATTAAAAATAATAGTAGAATAATAGACTGGAGTAATGATGCTAAAAATTCAGCTTTGAAATCACAGAAATAAATGACATTTTAAAATATATTCAGTTGAAAAACAGTTATAAAAATATTTTAAAATTTCACAGTTTTTTCTGTACTTTGGATCAAATAAATGCAGGCTTGGTGAGCAGAAGAGACTTCTTTAAAAATATTAATATTTGACTGGTAGTGTACATCAGTCCATCATGACAGACAGCAAAGAAACTGAGGAGACGTCAACGGTGTCACTTCCAGTTCAAATGATCTTCATTAAATTATGGTTGTGAGAGAGGAACAAGTTTTAACTATCAAAGTTACAATATAATTAATACTTTTTTTAAATGGTACATCTTCAGTGTTATAAAAAAGTAGTAGTAGTTTTAAAATAAATATGAAAAAATAATCACAGTTTCAATCAAAGATTCTGATCAATGTTTAGAAAAGGAAAGATCGTGATTTAAATCTACAATGTCGGAATATCTACTTCTGTTAAATACCTAATTAAGACTATCATGAAATTCTGTGCAGTTTGACCAATAGGGAACCTTCTCCCAATTGTTAATGTCTCTGGCTGCTGTCTACCAGGTCCCAAAGTTAGTCCGTCTTGGCAGTCTTCTGCTTCCAGGGGTAGATGAGTTCTCCTACAAACAGCTTCTTGCACAACGCGGCCCAGGAATCCTTAGGGTAACAGCTGTAAGTGGGCGTCCGGTAAGTTTGCAGCACAGAGCTGCACTTCAATGGGTTGATCTGAAGGTTGAAAAAAGAAAAGACATTTTTCATTCATGTTTGCTCATCTGGTATATGATTTATTATCAAACCCTAGAGACAAGTAAAGAATGTCCAGTGTTTGCACTGCACAGTGAGGCAAACAAAGCTACTCAATAACCCTCATATCCATCCCACAAAATCAACAGGTCAAACCCAAACCACAAAAGAAACCCAAGCGTAAATAAACTACAGCTGTTTTAGCAACAATCAACCTACCTCCATCATCAGGTGAAGAGGAGTTTCTGGCTCCTGACAAAGTACATTGAATTTAACGCCCTCTGGAATACAAAGAGATCCATAAAGTGCTTATCAGTTATATAAACACATAATTAAGCAGGCGGTTTTCATTGAAGGACAGTACATGGGCTAGAGTTATGTAAGAAAAGAAAGGTACAAATGTTTGACTTTTTTTTTTTATTGCTCACCTGCCAGTCTGTATGGTCTGCAGATACGCAGGCCGATGGCAAACAGGGGGAAGGAGTTGATGAAGTCGACACTTAGGTGAATCACTCCCTGAAACAGCACCACCACCAGCCGTAGCTACAAACGGAGAAACAAGTTACTTATGTTATCAATATATACATTTTATATTTATGATTTTTATGAATCATTAAAGGAGTAGTTCACTTCCAGAACAAAAATTTACAGATGATTTACTCACCCCCTTGTCATTCAAGATGTTCATGTCTTCCTTTCTTCAGTCAATAAGAAATTATGTTTCTTGAGGAAAACATTTCAGGATTTCTCTCCATATAGTGAAGCCGTCAAGTTTGAACTTCCAAAATGTAGTTTAAATGCAGCTTCAAATGGCTCTAAACGATCCCAGCCAAGAAAAAAGGGTCTTATCTAGTGAAACTATATACTATATACTATATACTATATATTTTTTAACATCAAATGCTCTTCTTGTCTCATCTCTGCGATGTGCATGTGTAGTCTGTGTAATGCGGGTTGATACAGTTAGGGTATGTCGAAAAACTCCCATCTTGTTTTCTTCTTCAACTTCAAAATCGTCCTACATCACTGTTTTACCTTTTTTTTTAAAGGACGTTTGATGTTCTTTGCATGTTCACTTTGTAAACACTGGAACAGTACTTCTGCAGCGATGTAGGATGAACTGTCTTGAACCGGAAAAAACGCACACCTAGACAAGATGAGCATTTGAGGTTAAAAAGTATACAAGTTGTCAGTTTGTTTAGGAAAAAACAATCATTTTGCTAGATAAGACCAATCTTTCTTGGCTGGGATCGTTTAGAGCCATTTGAAGCTGCATTTAAACTGCATTTTGGAAGTTCAAACTTGGGGCACCATTGAAGTCCACTGCATTGAGAGAAATCCTGAAATGTTTTCCGCAAAAAACAATTTCTTTACGACTGAAGAAAGAAAGCCATGAACATCTTGGATGACAAGGGGTGAGTACACCCTGTCAATTTTTGTTCTGGAAGTGAACTAATCCTTAAAAAAAAACAATAGTATTAAGCAGCACAACTCTTTTCAACATTGATAATAAGAAACGTTTCTTGACCAGCAAATCAGCATATTAGAATGATTTCTGAAGGATCATGTGACACTGAAGACTGAATTAATGATGCTGAAAATTCAGCTTTGCCATCACAGGAATTAATTATATGTAAAAATATACTATAATAGAAAACAGTTACATTAAATTGTAATAACATTTTGCAGTATTCCAGTTTTTACTGCAATTTGATCTAACAAATGCAGTGTTGGTGAGTATACAAAAACTTTGAAAACCATTAAAGGGATAGTTCACCCAAAAATGAAATTTTTGTCATTAATTACTCACCCTCATGTCGTTCCAAACCCGTAAAACCTTCATTCATCTTCAGAACACAAATTAAGATATTTTTGATGAAATTCTAGAGCTTTCTGACCCTGCATAGACAGCAATGCAACTGACACATTCAAGGCCCAGAAAGGTAGTAAGGACATCGTTAACATAGTCCAATGCGCATGAAAAACTGACAAGAAAGAGAAGAAATTGTTGAATAAAGTCAATATTTTTGTTTTCTTTGTGCACAAAAAGTATTCTTGTAGCTTCGTAAAATTATGTTTGAACCACTGATGTCACATGGACTACTTTAAAGATGTCCTTACTACCTTTCTGGGCTTTGAACATGGTAGTACTGTTGCAAAAAGCTCTCAGATTTCATCAAAAATATCTTAATTTGTTTTCTGAAGATGAACAAAGGTCTTACAGGTTTGGAACGACATGAGTGTGAGTAATTAATGACAGAATTTTCATTTTTGGGTGAACTAACCCTTTAAAAAAAAAGAAGAATCATACAGACCCTATACTTTTTCAAGCAGAAAAATCATTCGGACTCAAGAGCTAAACATGATAATTATCATATAATGACATATAATGTTCATAATGACCACATTCGCTCACATAACGCTCCAGAAAAATAAAAAAAATATATAGTGACAAAGCAATGCAGCTGACTTGTGGACTGACGTAGCATTTATAAAATAATGTGAGATGCATAAACTGTGAAAACAAACTCACCAGGGTAAAGACGAGGTAATACAGGGCAGTGGTGGGAAGCAGGAACAGCAGAATTGTAAAGAGCAATGTGCCAATGAACAACTGCAAAGGAAACAGAGCAGTGTCAGCTGTGTTCTGTAGGGATGTGCTGAATAGCTAGTAGGTGCACAGGAGATGTACCTGGTCCAGGTCGTATGAGCATGAGTCAACCCTCTGCCTCAACACATTCCATTTCTTTCCCCTGAAGAGCCGCCACAAGGAGGAGAGACCGTAGATCTTCAGGCAGTAGAGTCTGATAACAGAGATAAGAAAGTAGATTTCACAAACAAAGAAACTGTACTGCAAATTTCAAAAAAGATTAAACATTGTGTCAAGGGAAATATGAAAATAAAAGACACACAACTGTAAATACAAACTGCAAGTAACTGCCCAGGCAGATCTGAGATAGAAGCTTAAAGAGATAGTGTGCCTAAAATTCTGTTTATGTTCTCTCATGTCTTTCCAAACCTGTTTAACTTTCTTTCTAGAATGGAACATAACATGTAATTTTATTTCATACAGTAAAAGGGAATGGTGACCTTGGTAGTCCATGGTTCCCATCCACTTTTGAAGATAGAAAGTCATAGAGGTTTGGAATGACAAAGTAAAGTGAACCTTAATTTCTGGGTGAACTATCCCTTTAAGAGGTGCAAATATAAAGGTTGACACTGCCCTCTACTGGAACTGTAGAAACATGACAAACAAAACCAAACCTCACCTTGCCCCGTACACATAAAAACAATAGATGTGGAAAGTGAGGAGGGCCACGATGTCGGACAATACGGACAGAGCAAAGGTCAGTCCCAAGCAGGCTGAAAGTCCAACATACCACAGGATCCTCTCAATGAAAGGAGACATCAGGTGGATGTAACCTGTGGACACAATCACAAGACATACATGAGATTCATTAATAACAATGAAACACCATGAAAATGCTTGAACTGAAGATGTACTTACTGATCCACAGATGAATGTGGTAGAGAAAGAATCTCCCCAGCACCTGGTCGAGAGCTTTGTTCATCTTCAGTCCAGCAGGAGCTCCCATCAGCCACTCTAACAGCTCCTGGAGCTCATTAGCCACACGCTGTGAGACAGTCCAAGATATTCAGTAAGACAACATTTCTGACACATTGATATCCACCTTATTCTTCAACACAGATGTAAGTCTATAGGTGAGACTTCCTGTTCATTAGCTGCTATAGGGAAGTAACGAGACGAATAACAATGTGCAGAAAATGGTAAAACTGTTTGCACTACAAACCAGTGTGTTCATAATTAATATAATACATTCAAATACTATGGTAAGACACAATTTGCAATATCAAAATGAGCTGTTTTGTACAGCTAAAGATAGCTGGATGCAGATGAGACCGGAACCACACCCATAAAATTTAAGGTGGATATATGTACTCTACTCTTTAAATGTTTGGGGTTAGTAAGATTTTTATTTTTAAAAGAAATTAATACATTTATTCAGTGAGGATGCATTAAAATGATCAAAATTGACAGTACAGACATTCTCTGTTTCAAATAAATCCAGTGCTTTCAAACTTTCTTTTCATCAAAGAATCCTGAAAAAAATGTATCATGGTTTCCATAAACACAAATGTGCAGCGCAACTGTTTTCAACATTGATAACAATAAATAATAAGTTTTCTTGAGCACAGAATCAGCATATTAGAATGGTTTTAAAAAACATTCAAATAGAAAACAATTATTTTAAATTTGTGATAATATTTTACTGTATTTATCAAATAAATGCAGCCTTGTTAAGCATACTAGACTTTCATAAACATTAAAAAAATCTTACCAATCCCAAACTTTTTAGCAATTGTGATATAATATGCTTCATACTTACATCAGCCATGGGTACCAAAGTATCTGCTAATTTACTGATACGATTCTCCCTATAAAGCCACGAGATAAGCAGCAAACCAAGGGCTATGTCCACAAAAAAAGACACAAAGATGTTCGCTTTTCTGCAGAGGGAGAAAAAAAAGAAGGGTCTGAGAATAGGATTTAATAAATAACAAAGGAGCAACATGATATATGGATCAATGACACAATGTTTGTTTTAAACTGCTGAATTAGGATTAATTTTAGTATTGGAGTATAAACCAAAAATGGAAATGTAAACTCTCCTAATAAGGAAACTCAATGCACATTAAACAAAAATTCTAAACTTCTTTTTACCCTTTTATAACGAAGCAAGGTTAGAGACTCCCCAAAAACGTACTTATATTTGTCAATTAATAACTCGTTATATATTCTTTACACACTCAAACGTATTTAAGGTGTAAGGGAAATATATTTTTACACGACAACAGTCATTAACTTGAAACTTTTCTCAAAATCAGTGTAACATTTTATAAATGAACAGACAAAAGTTTGGGATTTTTTATGCTTTTTAATGGAGTCTCTTGTGCTCATCAAGGCTGTTTTTCTTTGATCAAAAATACAGAAAAAACAGCAATATTGTGAAATATTGTTGCAATTTCTAATATTGGTTTCAAATTTTAATACACTTTAAAATATAATTTATTTCTCTGATGCAGCACTGAATTATCAGCCATTATTCCAGTTTTCAGTGTCACATGATCCTTCAGAAATCATTCTAATGGACCTTTTTCACATTTCTGGGTTTTTCTCAACAGCGGAAGTTGTCATAGTTGGGTTAACTTCTGGGAGAGTGGGAGAACGGGAGAGTAACACAAATATATTATTTTTTGCATTCCCATTTGTTCAAATAGCAAAAGAAAACCCCCCCCAAAAAACTGAGAGACGCTGATGACGACAGTCAGAAGAGAGAAAAATGTCAAATTTACTGTCCCTCCCACAGACGCTGCATTAGAAACACCCTACGAACACCATTCATTTTTTTTTTGATGCAAAAGTGATATAATACAAAGTATAGTGTTATAAATGTGTATACATTAAAAAAAAATAAATAAATAAATATATATATATATATATAAACTTTTGAGTATTGAGTATATTTTCAGTGAAAAGGGTCCATATGCTGATTTATTATCAGCATTAGAATGATTTCTGAAGGATCATGTGATACTGAAGACTGGAGTAACGATGCTGAAAATTCAGCTTTGATCATAGGAATAAATTATATTTGAAAGTTTAACAGAAAACTGTTACTTTAAATTGCAATAATATTTTACAAAATATTTTTTTCTCTCTATTTTTGATCAAACAGATAAAGCCTAGATTAGCACAAGAAACTTCTTTAAAAAACATTAAAAATCTTACTGATCCCAAACTTTTGAACAGCAGTGTAAATACAAAGAGTACATTTCTAAAGAGTTGGCACATGTATTTTAAACTTGATTTTTCCTTGCTCTTGTATGTCATTGACTTGAGCACTGTACCTCATGAATTCCATGTGCGTAGCAGCTTTTTTGGGAGAGAAAACAGTTTTGAAATGAACTGCCCTGTACCCCGACTGAACACAGGTGGAGAGCTTGCTTGAAATGAACAGCACTGGACGCAAATGTAAAATCCTGTAAAATACCAAAAGCTTTGTATAAGAATTTATCATCATCACTTTTCAGTACCAACAACAGGTTCACGCTAAGACACATGAACTCACCTGAAGCTGCACAACCATTGCCACACAGACAGCAGCCACGTTAAAAAGACGCAGACCGGAACCGACGCTTGTTTTAAAAGCTCTGCAATAATACTCGCCTCCCTGCCTTCAGACTGCCAGTGGCTGAGTTTAAGAGGCCCGTCATCATATTTGTCGAGGAAAAAGAGAGGCTGACTTTGAGCAACTGTCTGGAAGACCAAGCGCAGCTCTGAAGGCTCGATATCAGACTTCTGGCCCGCATCCTGCACCGGGTGAAGCTGGGAGAGCATAACCTTCCTCTGGTCGTAATGAATGAGGATGATCTTATCTCCCTTGCTGCTTTCATCACCATTTTTCTGCTCTTGATCCAGTAGAAGCGTACCATTGTTTTGGACCACCTGGCAGGTAAAGCCTCTTTTGCCAATCTCACGGCTCAACTGCAGCCAACATTTCTGAGGAAAGATGGTACTCAGGTCTTTCAGGAAGCTGTCCATGCCTTCTTGACCTTCTTTGGGCATACTCCAGGAACCCAGGACGGTCAGATCCACCTGAGTCTGGCTCTGCAGCTCACTCAAGTACTTCTTCACCTGACCCGGTATGAAGGGGTAGTGAACGACAGCCAGCACCACAGCAGAATTGTGACCTGGGATCCAGCGCCCAACCAGCAGGCCGCTGTCGGCAGTGTTACAGCACTGGGGAAAGAAGATCTTCAGCACCATGATGGTGTGCTATAAAGTCCGGCAATAGTGAAAGATACACTCCTGCATGGGCAAAGAGAAATATTAAAAGGGTAGAAACAATATGCATACAGCACCTATAATGCAATTTTTTAAGTTAAAAAAAACATGCGATATGCTCAGCAGCATCCACAGATCTAATCACAACGGTTCTGTTGTACCCGTGCCCTTCAAACATGAATTTGGGTCGTTTCTATGGAAACCACATGCTCCGGGCAAAACTCGATATCGATTTAATTCGCAATTTTACCGAGACCAAATGCAGACACATGCTACTATATGTTGTCATTATTAGTCAAATGCTCAAGAAGTTACCTTGTGGAATTTTAAGGGCAATGACTTCTGAGACGTTGCTCTTTTCTTGTCACCGACAACGAGCAAGTTAACTTTACTATATGCGATAACCAATGCAGGCATAGTCCCGAAAAAAAAAAATAATAGTCCAGTGGTGACTCTTGCTAAACTAACTGAAAACCGGTTTACCATAGGAGCAACGTTAGACAACCCATAACGTTCGTATTGTTGACAGTCCGTCATTGAAATTCCGTCGGGTGAACTCAAGGGATTTTTTCAGTTCCGACCCAAAATAATTCAAGTAGCGTTTGACTCTGTTTTACAACGGCAGGTTTTAATAGCAAAATGAATTGATCAATATGAAGAGATCAGTATTGTTCATATGACCCATTTTGTAGCGAAGACGATTAAATCTTTAACAATCGTAGCATTTTAGTGTGGCCTTTTTTCTACAAAATATTGTAATTTTGTGTTGATCGTCTTTGTTTTATATGTAAACCTAACAGACAAGCGAGTTACAAGGGTTCACCCTGTTGAAAAACAATAGAAACCATCACAGAAATGGTTTACACTACAAATATCATTACAAATATTACAAACCATCAACTTTGAACCATTAAAACAATTCAAATTTGTATGTTTTTGGAACATTAGCACCAATAGAATGCGACCAATTACCAGTAGAAGCCCACGGGGCCCATTACAGTTTCCATTAAATCCAATACAAGTCTCATTATAACCAGTAAAACCACTACAAATTTTGTGACGATGTTTATTGTTTTGTTTGTTTCAGCAGGGCACTCAAAAAAAATCCTCTTTTAGTCATTATCCACACGCAGATGGAAGGAATCAGCTTCTAATAGAGATCAGATGTACACACTTTTAAATCCAGACTAAAAACACATCTGTTTAGCTGTGTATTTAATGAATGAGTGCTGAGCTATTCTTCTCTCTTTTTCATTGTTTTTATTGAATTTCTTTTATTTCTTAGATATCTGTTATGATTATTTCAAAATTGTAATGTAAACCACTTTGAAATACCAATGTGTATGAAATGTGCTATATAGATAAAATAATCTTACCTTAAGCCAGTAGAGTCACACGAACTGCCGAGCGGGGAATGTGTCTGAACGGGACTTAACCTAAATGAAACGTTAGCTATCTTAACATTCAAGACAAAAGAGCCCTCTAAAGAACCACCCTTTCTTTCCTGATAACAGCTTCACATATGATAAGACTTGAATTTCAAGAGGAAACTGAAGAACAAGAGCTATGGATGAACGTTTTATTAAAAGTAGTTTGGATTAGTGTAACGTAGGGCCCTTTTTATTTCCATATGAAGCCAAAACAATCAAAATCTTATATCATTATGAAATCGCCAAGATGTTCCCTTATTAAATCAGAAGAAATTTTGAATACTTTATTTTAAAGGGGTCATCGGATGCTAAGTTCACTTTTTCATGTTGTTTGAACATTAATGTGTGTTGGCAGTGTATGTACAAATCTATGATAAAAATCCATGCAGTGGGTTTTAATTAATCTGTAAAAATAATAAATAATATTATATATGAATAATATTCCCTTTTTCAAATCGAGCTGTTCTCAGATACCTGTCATTGTGGCATCACACCAACAGAGGCCGCTCCAACGATAGTAGCAGCCTTGACCAGAATGAGATGATTTTTGCAGAGCTGATTTTGGCAAGGTAAAAAAGGTGTTGTTTTACACAACCATTGAGAATTTTTAACCAAAGTATGTTATAGATTTTTCATTAAGACCCTAAAGAATAATATCAGCTTGTGGAAAATGGGCATCTGATGACCCCTTTAAGGTGTCCTTGTTACACGTTACATGTTCTTACTATTTTAATTATGCAAAATTACATGCAAGTAACCCTAAGCCAAACCCTAATCCTAACCCTAACCATACAGTAAGTACATTTAGTTAATTAATATTACTCAGTACTTAAATGTATAATTATACTGTAATAACGACACCTTAAAATAAAGTGTAACCGAAATTTTTCAGATATTGTACTTACATATTAGCGCTCTTTGTGCCAAATCGTTTAAGAATTAGTGGATTTTTTAATGTAGGACAGCTCGTGCTCAAATCTGGGACACTATGTTTTCGAAATAGTTTAATTTTTAACAAAGCAAACTTCACATGTAACACTCCTGGTAAATGCATACATGTTTGGTTAATTAATTATGCAGACCTACAGTGTGTTTGCTGTCTTCATCAGTTTGTCTACAAAACTAAAACCTTATGTTCACACATGAAATGTTAACATAAGTGCAACTATGTAACAAAAATCATGGATCTTAAAACAAATACTACTGCTGCATTATAAGTTCAGAAATTTTACAAAAATACATGCATGGCACATTTTATCAACTGAATAACATAGTATATTCTAGTCAAAACATGGTGTTCCACTTTTAAAACATTCTTTTCTAAAGTGGGATAACAAAGATAGAAAATATTCACACATTTTAACAATATCAGTGCAAAATTTGATGTAGAAATACATCACAAATATAATCCGATAACAATTTAGAACACTGTTTTATTTAAAACAGATTTATATCCTTTACATTAACTGTGTGTAAATCCTTTGTCACTGATTCAGCGTAACTTCAAAAGACAAGAGGTACCTCCTGTTTAAAGAGTTTCATGGCCACATTTATGACAGAATTTCCAGAAAGTCAAGTAATTTCAATAACTTGACAACCCTGCTTGTAATTAACATCAATTATGTTCACTTTAATGTTGTAAAATAAGAGATAATCACACTGAAGCTTAGGTTTCCCACATAAGTCAGTGTCCCACATTACACTAATCCACCCTACCTTTAATTAGGCCTAAGTCACGTGCAAATGTAAATTGCTTGTTTAATTTTTTTTCACCTTTTATTTATCTTCACATAGGTATGTTGTTTTCTCATCTATAAAACATTTAACTTCAGATAATACCATCTGCACTAATAAGTTCAATGACCTTTAACAAATGAGAAAAGCATGTTTGGGGGTATTATTAGCAACATTGTTTGCCTTCTCTTAATGAATGAAATGATGTGCAAATGACAAGTGAACATATTTTGGTTTCCAGAAGATGGCGCTACAGTTGCATTTATATCATCTAAAAATGATGAAGGCATGGAAATGCATGAAATATTCAGCTTCAGTATTCAGAATGTTGAAATGTCATTTAAATTGGAAAAATAGGAGTTTACTGATCTGCAATTAAAAAGAAAATTCAATACAGACACACAAAAGCTTAAAGGAGAAGTCAAAAGTTCCAAAACAACAATTTAAAAATAATTTACTCACCCCGTTTCTCACCCCATTCAAGATGTTCATGCCTTTCTGTCTTCAGTCGTAAAAAAATGATGTTTTTTGAGGAAAGCATTTCAGGATTTGTCTTCATATAATGGACTTCAATTGTGCCCCCGATTTTGAACTTCCGAAATGTAGTTTAAATGCAGCTTTAAAGGGCTCTAAACGATCCCAGCCGAGACAGAACGGTCTGTCATTTTTTTCCAAAAATAAAAAAGCACAAAAGCTCGCGTTCAGGTCTGAGTCTGTAAAATGATCCGAACTTCCCATCACTACCGATCGTTTCGCTGGATAAGACTCTGCTTCCTCGGCTGGGATCGTCCTCTGAGAGCCCTTTGAAGCTGCATTTAAACTGCATTTCGGAAGCTCACAATCGGGGGCACAATTGAAGTCCATTATATGAAGAAAAATCCTGAAATGCTCTCCTCAAAAACCATAATTGTGACCCTGGACCACAAAACCAGTCATAAGGGTCAATTTTTCCAAATTGAGATTTATACATCATCTGAAAGCTGAATAAATAAGCTTTCCATCGATGTATGGTTTGCTATGATAGAAAAATATTTGGTCGAGATTCCACTATTTGAAAACCAGGAATCTGAGGGTGCAAAAAAAATCTAAATATTGAGAAAATCACCTTTAAAGTTGTCCAAATAAAGTTCTTAACATTGCATATTACTAATCAAAAATTAAGTTTAAATATATTTACAGTAGAAATTTTACAAAATATCTTCATGCAACATGATCTTTACTTAATATCCTAATGATTTTTGGCATAAAACAGACCTGATACAATGTATTTTTGGCTATTGCTACAAATAAGCCCCAGCGACTTAAGACTGCTTTTGTGGTCCAGGGTCACAATTTCTTTACCACTGAAGACAGAAAGACATGAACATCTTGGATGACAAGGGGGTGAGTAAATTATTTGTAAATTGTTGTTTTGGAAGTGGACTTCTCCTTTAAAGAAAAAAACAGATATAATCACAATCAGTCACTAGACAATTCTGTCATCATTTACTCATCCTCATGTTGTACCAAACACGCATTTCTTTCTTCAGCTAATTATATGTTGAAGACTGTTTGTAACCAACCAGTTTTGGTTCCCATTGACTTCCATTATATGGAAAAATAAATACAATGGAAGTCAATGTAAACCGAAACGGTTACATTATGCCATAAAGTACCACAACGCGTATTCAGTCTTGGTCAAATAAAGAACAAAAATCGTTTTCAAATTTTATTTCAAGCACTTCCACAATCGTCCATAAAAACAAACCGATATTATTTCAGTTAAGAGCATTGCGATGGCGCCCGTCCAAACTGTCTGACTCCTGATTATATAACAGAAATACCTGTGCCCTGTATACACGCCTCTGTGGTGAACAGCACTTACAAAAAAGACTGCGTTTTCAGGTAAAGGTCTACCGTATAGCTGGCGCCAGTCACGTGATTAGAACAGCCTACTTCTGAATGCAAGGGATTTTCTGCATTGTTTTCATGAGTTCACCATAACTTCTTAATGATTCATCCATATTACACGGAACAAGATCATCAGGTAACACTTTAGTACAGGGAACAATTCTCATTAATAACTAGATGCTTATTAACATGCCTATTCATATCATACTGGCTATTTATTAGAAGGCCTACTTATAAAGCACATATTCTACATCCCTACTCCTACCCAAATCTTAAACTTAACAGCTACCTTACTAACTACTAATAAGTTAGGACTTTAAAATAAAGTGTGACCGAGATCATTAACAATCACTAAAGCTGTAGAAGCAGCTGACATTTGTGTTATAATAATAAAGTTAAATTTATAAAAAAATAAATAAAAAAATACTCTAATTACAATACTGCAAAATGTATTGCTGCAGAGCTTAATATTGAAATGGGCCATTCCTTACAAAAACGTAAGGAAGAAGCGTTTCTAAACATTGACTACTATTCAAGGAAACCGCACGAGACTTGTTGTCTGGATCGCGTGACTTAAGAAAAGCCCAAAAATGAAAGTGACCAGTTTATTTTTTTTATATGATGTCTAATTTTCTACAGCATTGCTTTTGTAATAATGTACTTTCCGAGATGGAACGTCAGATAAAATTCTAAGGAGGTAACGATGTGAAAATGAGTTTTAGGTAATCTTAACATACAGTTTCGACATGTTTTTTAGAGATTCATGTATTTTTGGTTGAGCTACTTTAAGGAGTATTCCCTTATTTTCATAAACAGCACAAGGGGAATCGAGCAATTGCAGTTTAGGAGAAACAGCACCATCTGTAGGAATTGGGATCAAGTCACTAATAGCTTTCACTTTCGTTTTCCCGTAAAGCACTGGAATATGCAGCAAGACAATAGAGAGATATGTGTTTGATTAGCAAACATTGCTTTTCAACCGTGAAGGAACATGGTAAGGATCATTTTCATTCACGTAATTATGTAAACGTATTGTGATGACGCACGCATTTTACAGATTTCTATTGTACTGTGACTTTGCTGTGTAAGAGAGAGGTGTTTCGTCAGTTATTAAAAATCTGCAGTGTATGGCTTTGTGAATAAATTGGATATGCGCAAATATGTAATATATATTGATTTCTGATGGCCTCATCCTCAACATAATCCCCGGACAATATGGATTTGGAATTATGCATTTGTGTGCATGATAAATAAAAATATTAATATTTAGGCCTGTCACTGATCTGTAAATATCTGCAGAGAAATCTATAGAAGGCATAATCTCAGATGATGGTGGTGATGGCATTTTACCAAATAGTCATTGAATAAAAATGCGCCTAACATGTTGAAGCAGTTCCTCCATCTGATAAAGGGGATTGTTTCAGGGAAGAGCTCTTATAATTGACACATGGCTGTTTGTTTAGATTCCTCTTCCTTATGTGTGGAAGTGCAAGCACGTTATTCTCCGCTAGTGGTCCTCCTACTGTAAATATGAGTCTTTCTGAGAAATACGAGAGAAACGAAAGTATAACCAGTAAGTCTACTCCTCGTACAACTCTTTGTAAAGAAAATACACCCTCTAATTTGCATGACTGGAATTTCAGTTTCACAATGATATCATTTAAACGAATCACAGAGTCAGAAGAGTTCATTTTACTCAAAAGGTATTTGTCCTACGCTGATGTCATTCTTCTTGTTAAATGGGCTTTCAGGATATGGCTTATTCAAATATTAGTCTCATTGACTGGGCCATTAAGACTAAAAGCTCAGGCAGACAATACATTGTCGAAATTGCATGCATAACTATTAAAACTATTCTGGAGAATTAATGTTTAATAATAATTGTGGCACAAATGCTATTATGTTTCATAAGCAGAACTTTTGTGGGGTGTCTGAATGTCAACATGCATCTGATGCAAGTTGCCATGCAGCTCTATCTCTGTTTGTAAGAAATGAAACTCATGGATAAATGTTCGCCTGCTCCGCAGATGTGGATTTACATGGTTTCATTTATGGATAATGCTTAACAGAGCCAAACCCGCTGTGGATCTGAACTGCTCTGTCAGATGACACAGTGTTAAATTACCAGGCCAAATGCAGCCAAGCATAATTACAACAACCAGAGTTTTTTGTTGTTGTTGTTGTTTTTGTTTTTGTTTGTTTTTGGTGCTGTGTACAGTAAGACAAGCATGTTTAAGCCCTAGATGCATGAACTTTTATATACAACTATTTAACACTACAAAAATGTTTATTAGTTAACTACTTCAGTTAATCTTAATGATAATTTCAGCATTTATTAATGCATTATTACCGTGCACTAATGCACCGTGAAGGAACATGAACTAACGATGCACAACTGTATTTTCATTAACTAACATCAACAAAGATGAATAAATACTGTAATAAATGTATTATTTCTTTTTTGTTCGTCTTAGTTATTTAATACATTGACATTAATTAGTGGAACCTTATTGTAGTGTTCTTGTCTTTTACTTTTTTACTTTTTAGTTAAACATCTGCCAATTGCAATCAAAAATAGTAACTATTCTACTATTATACACACACACACACACACACACCCACTGAATCAGACGAGAAACACACATGACATTAGGATATTCATGTGGCCTTTAACCTTAGCTGATCATAAATATTCTACATTCGGATAAACTGCTATTTTCTTGGTATTCTTTGGTACCACTGAAACTTTATTTGGAAATGCATAAATGTTTAAAAGAGAAGTGAAAGAGATGAAACGCTTTACTACGATCTTGTTTAGCAGGGGTGGCCAATCCTGAATTGATTTCAGAGAAAACCTGAAAGTGAAAGGATTCCTGGAAATGGGCGGAGTTAGTTCGCACTATATGTAGGCTAGTGGTTTGAAAGCGCCTGTCAGTTCATTCTGACATTGGAACGAGCAGAACGCGAGTGCACGGGGTTTGTGTCGTGCGCTGAGGAAATCTCTATCGTGATATAACGGTGGAATAAATCAATGGGAGTTCAAAAAACCCTGATTTTGGAAGCGGCGACGAGAGTTTGTCAAACGGAAAGTTGTACTGACTGCTCGTGGAGTTCACATTCGCTAAGACGGTAAGATTCTAGTTTTACACGCAACTAAACTTTACTGTTAAAACGGTTTAACGGACCGTTTTTTTTATTTAAAAGTTTTAATATGCGCCGAGGGCGAAATTTAAGAACGGTTTTGTTTGTTTACGTTATAATGTAACGCGTATTATAGAACGTATAAAGTAAACTTTAGAATTTTCGAATGTTTTGTATACTGTAGCGATGTTAAAATAAAAAGACTTAACGCTATAGAATAAAAGTTTTGTAACAAACTTCAACACTAAACGCCTTTGTAATAAAGTGAACAGGATTAGTCATTTTCACAAATAAATCCAGATGAGTGAATCCCGATTGCGTCACTATCTATGTTGCCATGAAACAAGCGAGTTTATTGCATCCTGTGTGAGGTTCAGTACACCATGTGATTGACTCGAAAAGGCCACTGATGAACTGTGTTCTTGCTCTTCAACAGACAGATGAGTCTCATCTAGATGACCTTCCTGTGGTACGGTATGGAAGACCACACCGGTTGGTCTTTCCTATAGGATGGTGGCGCACAGTTCAGTGGAAGGGAATCAAGGCACTGAAGAACCCCAAGCAAGGACAGAAGCCTCCCCAGAGGTCTCCCAATCCCAAAGGCCCAGGCCCAGGCCCAGCCAACAGACAACGGCTTTCCAGACACATTTCAGGCCGTTCAACTATGCCAGAGACTTCAAGACCATCGCAAAGACCACCTCGATGCTAGAGGAGAGTGGCTTCTATTGGGGTCCCATGACAGTGGAGGAAGCGCATCAGAGGCTGAAGAAAGAGGCAGTTGGAACTTTCCTGATCCGGGACAGTCGTCAGAGTGACGTTTTCTACACGCTGAGTTACAAAGCCCAAAACGATCCTGTCAGTGTCCGGATTAACTTCAAGAATTCCAAGTTCAGTCTGACTGGCAGCAAGCAGACTTTTGACTGTCTTTTCAAACTGCTGGAGCACTACATCAGTTCCCCGAAGAAGGGCCTCGCCAAGCCCTTAAGGAAAGAACCGGTGCCGTCCTTGCAGCAGCTGTGCCGCACGCGGATTATCCAAACATGTGGTGGAAAAGACATCGACAGCATCCCTGTGCACCCGATCCTCAAAGACTTCCTCCATGCCTTCCCTCATCCACTATGAAGACGAGACTCATTGCATTAAAGCGCTGCTGGAATATTCTGGAGATACTTGATGGACTCCTCATGGTCCTGCTCTGTTTTAGGATGCAGGAATCATACTGTAGCACATTCTGGAATATCAGTCTTGAACACTGCAAGTTTACATTGTCTGTGAATGTTTACACTATTTGGGAATATTGTGTTCCTTTGATTATATGTCTGCTATGCAGAAAGATATATTTCAATATAGTACTTTTTATAAAAATAATAAATATATTTGTAAACAACTTAAAACATCTCAATTTTACTTCATTTGTTGGGGGAGTCATACACTTGGAGTTTTTTGATATGAAAAAAAAACCCATCTACTTTAGTCATCAAACAATTGGTTTAAACTATTGCATTTTATACAGAAAATGGGTTTTTTAAATTAAATTTAAAAAGGTGAATTATCTAAAACATCAAATAAAAAGTTTAGTAATTTTCAGAATTAAACCATGCAGAAAATAACTTTTTAAGTTTTTGTTAATTAAACTAATAAACTAAACAAAGGCGTTTTCAAATGATATAAATGCTTAAATGACTAAAGGCAAAAAGTTTCCCACAAGTTGAGCCTCACCCTTGTCTAACAAGATTCAAAAATCGTATCTCAGCATAATCTGTGCCTGTGAAAACTTGGCTTTTTCTTAGAATCTGACATGCCATGTTAAAGCTATGGTATATTTTACTAGATTACGGTCTACCAGCGTAGCTACCTGGATTCCTGAAATGACAAAGTCAGGGACTTATAGGAAGTTAAGGCCAGACATTCTGTTCTGAACTAGGCTGATTAATCTAGGTAGTAGCGTGGTTGAGGGGCGGAGCTGTGGTGACCGTAAACTGCTTATGGCTCAGACAGACATTTACAAGAAATGAAGTGGGTTGTGAGGACTGATGGAGTGTGACGGGGAGGAGCCTGTGATCTCCAGAGACGCTGGTAGACGGTATCAATAAAACACTGCGACACATCTGACAGGCTTACGCAGAAAAATGACTAAGAACACAACAATACTCTGCATCAGGGCTTCATGTAAACTTCAGATCACTGCTTGGAATTCCAGTTGAGGCTGAAGGAAGTGATCTGCACTGCATAGTCATCAGATAAGACTGTGACGATATGTAACACTCTGTGTTTTATTTTGTGTCATACCCAACTCTGAAAGATTCTCCTCAGTAGAATAATGGGAATGAGCTGTTTTTTTTGGCTCGGTGTAGAGATTCGAATCAATCATTAGCAAAACATGTCAAAGGTCAAAAAGCTTTATTACAAGTAAGCTTATCTCTGAGAGGGGGGGAAAAAAACCTTCCGGATTCTAATGAAATCCTGTTATCGTATTGTGGAAGTGAGGTCGCCCGTTTGGCTAATTTATCAAGGGATTTCCCTTCACTGCTCTCAACACAGATTAACGATTAACTATGTTTATTTCACATGCGAATTTACAAATAGGAAACTATTTACTCAGAAAATCGAACTGAGAAGCCTCTTTCGATAGGTCAGATAGGTCGCTGAGGTTGACTGCGTGAATTGGTTGATGCGATACCGAGTTAATCAGTCTATCTTCCCTCGCCCTCCTGTAGTGATTAATACACATGAAAGCACAGTCACTTCCAGGAAAAGAGACAGTTGTGTTTCCCTGAAGAGCCCCTAATCTACACTGCATCTGGCCTCAACTTACACAAACATATATGTGTACACACATATGTGCACACTCCAGAAATGTGTATTTCCTTTTGGAACCACAACGCTCCCCTCCTAAACGCAGACGCTGACTGATACACACACACATACACAAGCCTGTGTGGGTAATCTGTTCATAGAAACGGCCCTGGTTTGGGCATTGAGAGCTCAACCTCAAGCCATCCATGCAGAAAGTGGAACTTTCAAAAAAAAAAAAAAAAAAAAAAAAAAAATTACAGTAAGTACAAATACATTTAAAAAAAAAAAAAAAGTTATATATACTTAATAAAAAAATAAAACATGCATATTTAACAAGAGTTCTTCTCTGCGGCAAATAATAGTTTTGTGAATAAAAGAAAAGACAAAAAGCTCCCATTTGTGGCAAATCAACTTTTTAAAAAACATAAGTTCATATTTGTGTCAAATAATAGAGTTTTTTAGAAGGTAAACAAACATTTTCTTTGGTTTAATCTATTTCTAAATGAAAAGGCGGTTGCTATCCTCATGCACTACACCAAACCTACTCATTGACTACCACTGCTTTGGAAAGTCATTACACATGATCAAACTGTAATTTTTTTAATCTATTTATGGTTCTGATGCTAAAGCCCCCTGGGAGTGGTTTTTGTAAATTGACAGTGTTTCAGACCACAAAGCTATATTCCAGGAAGGCGAGTGATACGGCTACCCACATAATGGTTACTATGACAACACTCATCTCTTGCCATCCCACATCAAGGTAGAAGGTCCCCATGGCCTCCACTGAGAATATGTAGGCAGGGCTTCCAATTCACTGATTCACAGAGATAAGCGTGTTTCACGCTAACAGCACACAAAGACCACCTTTTTGTAATCTCCTCGCCCCTTTTCCATACACAGACAGGCGGGTTTTAGATGGTTTGATGTTTGATATTAGTAAGAAAATATTTTGTATTACCAAATGTATGGTCCTTATGATCAGTTTGCAGCCCCCTATGGGCGGCGAGGAGATACTTCAGGGCTCCAGTGACATGCTTTTGACCTGAAAACCAACAGTGTGCATTAAACAAAATACAGTATTAAAGGTGCTAGGGCTGCAATGATTCCTCGATTCAATTTGAGTATTCGATTGTAAAAAATCGCATTGCATTTTACCCGTGTCAAGTAATCGGCAAAATATAGGAAGTGGCGCATTTCACATATTAAAGCCCCTTTAATGTTGTCAATATTAAACAAGGATTAGTTTAATATTTAATATAGACGTCCGCTGCAGGTATTTGTTATAATGTGTAATGTACATTAGTTCTATTGTTTATAATAAATTATGTATTTTAACAGTTTGTTCAGTAAAGCCATATGATATTTTTAAGGGCTTTTTATGCCTTTAATGAGACAGGATAGTGGAGAACTGACAGCAAATCGTTGGGTGAAGAGAGGGGGCGGGATCGGCATCACCTCAAAACGGGAATTGAACTCGGGTCGCCGTGAATGCAGTGGCGCATTAACTACTAGGTTATCGGCGCCAACAATAAAACCATAATGATTGTTGCCTAATTTCTATTATATACGTATTTTAAGTCATTTTAAAGGCTATTGTTCACTTGGGTATATTTTTATTACTAAAAAAATAAACAAATGATAATAGTTCGATTACTCGATTAATCGTCAGAATAATCGACAGATTACTCGATTACCAAAATAATCATTTGTGACAGGCCTAAAAGACGTGATGGCGTGAGTGAGTGTACTTACTTTGATAAAGAAAGGAAACTTTGCTTCCTTTGCTCCTGTAAACAAACGTTGGTTTTCACGAAACTCACAGGTGCATGCGCAACGCCATCATCCTACGTCATCCGCCTGGAAGAGCTTCTGTGATTAAAGTGATTATTATGTTTTAGATATGGATGTTTTTCTTACAAAAACACATCGTTTCACTACAGGAGACCTTTATTCACCCCCCGGAACCGTGTGAGGCACGTTTTATTAAGAATGGATGCACTTTATTACACTTGTTTTGGACTGTTGAAGAGAAACACCCACCTATTGCCATGTTAGAGCTTAGAAGCACCAGGATAATATTTAATAGAACTACGACTGGATTCGTCTAAAACAAGGAAGTCACATACATCTAGGATGCCTGGAAGGTGAGTTAATAATGGATAAGTTTTGATTTTTGGGTGAACTAACCCTTCAAAGATTTATTATCGTAGTATGAAGCATGGTGGGAAGCGACACAAGGGCGCTGGCGGGATTGCTAATGAGAGACAAGCGCGACACATGGCCTGAAAACAACAGAGCTTTTATTTTGACACAGTTGTCAGCTTCCGCTCCTTCCGGTCATGTGTATGTGGGGTAAAGCAGGAAATCAAGGGTGTATGACACTATTACCAGGGAACGCAATGACAAGGGACAGGCCAAAGCCACTGGAAGGCAAGTCTGCAACCCAAAAAAGTGCAATATCTAATGCTAACGCTGCGGCGCAAAGAAGGAGACCAAATGCTGTTGTTTAAAATGGATGTCAATGGAGGAGAGGCTTCACTATGCTGATTAAACAGCTTTTTTTTGAGGAAACATCATTTATTAAATCGTCAGCCTATCGGCTAATTTTCAACATGTTTGCACTAAACAATAGATTTGGATTGAACTATTTGTACCGTTTACACCGCACCGAAAAAAAATTGTTTTATAAGAGAAGATAAGAGGTGAGGTGAGCTAATCATAGACTAAAGACCCAGGTAAACAATGAATTAATCGTTTCTGTTTCTTATAGCATTACAGTTTTGTCTTGTTTGTAGTGTGATCAGCGTTTGTGTCAGCAGTAGATGTGTTAGGGAAGTAACACGTAATATTATAATTATATTTTGCTAAAATGAACGAAATGACTCGAAAAAAGATTCGTTCATTTTTGCTGAACGAGACTCAAAGGTCCGACTCGGTGAAATGATCCGAACTTTCCATCACTACTATGAATCACGTCTAAGTTCATTGTCCGTGTACTGAGTATGGAGAAAAAACTCCATCTTATTTTCTCCTACAACTTGAGAGGAGGACATCGTTATACCTTTTTGTTCGTAAAGTGTTTACAAGTGCAGGGTGATGTCATCAAATTCGTTGGTCTGTAATGTTGAAAGTGAAAGACTGTACGTTTTAAATGCTTATAAAATAAGAGTTTGTCATTGCTTATAGATAACCTAAAGGCTAACATATTCATACCAAAAGCCTTCAGTTTTTTTTTTATTTTAAGTCACAAAACATTAAAATTTAGTAGTTAAAATATACAAGTATACAACACCAATAATGATCATTTTAATGGTTTTTGCATGGCAACACCCGCAACAATCTCACCAACTCATCTATTTACAGTGAAATTCAAGGTGCTGTATTGTGGCAAGTCATATGGCTCTTCTCAGGCAAATGCCGTGTAATGCAAACCACAAGCTAGTGAGTGTGTGTTCTTTAGAAATAACACCCCTGTGATGCAGGTTTCAGCAGAAGGCATGAGACAACTATCAGCACAGGCTCCTGGAACGAGACCTCTAGAGAACACACCAGTGAGTCTCTCATGAGACCTTCTCTGGGCATCCACATATAGTCACTCTTAATAAGCTGCATATCAACCTGTTTCTCAGACCAGATAAACCACATTGAAGATAACGTTTGTTCATTCAACAGATGCTTTTATCCAATCCAACATATCTGAGATGACCTTCACAGCCTAATTTTTCACAGAAACTCTCATTGTCATCATATCATAGTGAATTGAAAGCAGCTTATGACTTACTGCATGACATTCAATTTTAATAAGCAGAAGTGGGACCCCTGAATTACTTAGATTGTTGCTTTTTGTTTGCTTGTTGTGCATTTCCTTGAACTAGGAAGTGAGGGTGGTGGTCATGTCACTAGGCTAATAAATGAACAGATATCACATTTTTCTCAGTATCACAAAGATCCATCACTGGTTACTGGAAAAGCAATAATAAAAAAAAAACTTCCATTTAAGTGTTTAACAAACGACTGCATGGAAAATCAACTAAGAGAAATAACTTCAGAATAAGCGGCCCACTTCACACAGTAAAAAAGTTACCTCAAACTTAGTTTTTATATTTGCAATTTCCCCTCCCACAGAAATGTGGCTTTGTCATCACAGTAATAACATATGCATGCATTATTGTTATTTTAATTAAACCAAGGTTTTAACGAATCACAAGTGGAACCGGATTCCAGCCAGATTTCCCCTTAATCATCAAGAGACCCAAACACAGAGACACCCACCAATTCTAGGAATAAACTAGGCTTGGTGATATTTCACCAGAACAGGAAATTTGCAAATGTATTTTGACAGAATAGCTACATACTGTTGAAGTCAAAATTTTACACATTCCAAAATACACCAAAATAAGAGGAGTCATACAAAATGCATGTTACTGTTTATTTAGTACTGACCTGAAAAAGACATTTCACACAAAAGATGTTTATATTAAGTCCACAAGAGCAAATAATAGTTGAATTTATAAAAATGACCCTGTTCAAAAGTTTACGTACACTAGATTCTTAACTGTGTTGTTATCTGAATCATCCACAGCTGTGTTTTTTGTTTAGTGATAGTTGTTCATGAGTCCCTTCATTGTCCTGAACAGTTAAACTGAAGGTTCAAATGCTCACTGATACTCCAGAAGGAAAAACGATGCATTAAGAGCCGGGGGTGAAAACTTTTGAACAGTATGTGTGTACAATTTTCGTATTTCGTCTAAATATATATATATATATTTTCCATTTATTACTGCCCTTTAGGAGCTACAGAAGACATGTTTCCCAGAAGACAAATAAGTTAAATTTACTCTGATCTTTAAATTAAAAAAATCTTCACCTGCTGAAAAACCAAAGAATTTGTGGTACCTGAAGGATTTTTTTCTCAGGAACAGCGGGCAGTTTATCTGTTTAGGACGAACAAGGGACTTATAAACAAATATCAGTTAACAAAAAAAAAAACAAAAAAAAAAACAGCTGTGGATCATTCAGATAACACAGTTTTAAGAATCAAGTGTATGTAAACTTTTCAACAGGGTCATTTTTTAAAATAAATTCAGCTCTTGCTCTTGTCATTTGTGTCTGTACGTCATTTGTGAAATATCTTATTCACTAAATAAAAAATAACATGCATTTTGTATGATCCCTCTTATTTTGGTAAAATAATTGGCATTTTGCAGGTGTATGTAGACTTCTACTGTATAAACAGTGTGAGAAGAAAGATTTTATGGCAGATGAATGTTTTATGAGCCGCTTCATTATGAAACTCACTTAAAAGAATAACAAAAAAATAAGACGACCAAAATGTACATCAGAATAATTTATTGCATGACTTTGATAGCTCCAGTTGGTAAATTAATTATAACATTAGATCAAAACAAATCTTTACACTGTGTACAAACTATGACACCCCTCGTTCTTGACAATGAAGTTAACCTCAAAATACTGATATATGCAGAAGTAATCGTATTGCTTTAAAGGTTATAATTTACAAACTCCGCCGATAAAGCTTAAATCAAAAATTCCTTGAAATAAAAAAAAAAAAAAGCGCCCAGTTATGGTTACGACACATTTGCATCTGCACCACACCGCAGGAGTGTGTGGATCCCTTCTATGTGCTGCAGTCTATAAACTGAAAATTAATTTTCCATTTCAGTCCATTAGTGATGGTAGTCCAACTACTTGAATCTGTAAGTGAAAGAAATAAGTCTTGAATTACTGTTATTGCACACCAAAGTAAAACGAAACCACAAATACGTCACACCCAGCTTTGACTACGTGTGTCCAGCACAAGCTCTTGATGACCTCTAGAATATTAAGTGTTAAAGAACGTTAAAACGCACCTGAAAATATGAACGAGTTGCCTTAAGCTTTAAAAAGGGAAGAGATCACTTCAGTGGTACTTAAAGCAGTAACTACGTGAACAAAAACAGGTATATCCATCCTGTCTGGCAACAGATTTCAAACAGAAAAAAAAACGTGTGCAAGTACGGCAGTGACATAAATGCTTAGGAATGAAACTTAATGACATCAGGTTTGTTCACCTGATGAAAAAACGTGACTGATATCAGTGAGTCAGCGGTTTTTATACAAAAAGGCTTGATGGTGCAAGAGTTCATGGGTTGAATGATCTTAAATGCAGTGATGAATTAAAAAGGGTTAGTTTAAGCTCTTATCTGTTTCTTACAATCTCCAAAGAATGACACAAAAGGGCATCGAATGTTCAACCAAAACTAAATATACCTTCAGAAAAGAGCACCGCTGGACAGACCCAGAAGTCTTGGTACATTCCTCAGTGTTAAGACTGGTAAAATCAAGCGGGCTTTCCCCACCAACCAACTCAAATACAGATTTATACAAACACATCCTTTCCTCGCCATCTGCTCGGTATCATAAAAGCATTCGCGCACACACCCCAACAGTCGCACACAATCACAAAACAGTCACAGATGCAGAGAAACAGCTGGATCACCTCAGCACCAGAGCAGAAAGTATAACTCACAACACAGAAAAAAAGACTGTGCTTTGAGCAGCACTCGTGACAAACAATAATGTCATTGTTCTAAGAGTGCCGCTTTTCTCAGAAATGCATCATGGTCTGGATATAAAGAGAAGTACGGTAACCGCTGTATTGACACAGTCGGCAAACACACAAGAGATACAACTGAGGGTCTGAATCACTAAAGCTGAGGCATGTGCAAACTAGCTTAACTAGCTTGTGTAAAACCAGAATCGGTCACGCTCACACTGAGTAATTGACATTAACATGCGTCTCTTGCTTTAGTAACCTGGCCCTCGTTTTCTTAGTAGATTTTAGTTTTAGTAGCACTAGACATATCAGTCTATCGCGGTCTCCTCCTCCAGGTCTGGGTTGTCCTCTTGGTCGACCGTGACGCCTATAGAGTCTGTCTCGGGCTGACTCACAGGTTCCTCCCTCTGAATATGCATCAAATCCTCAGTTTCTGCACTATGCAATGGCCTAGACTCAGGAGATGGTTCATCTTCTTCTGGAATAATCGAAATATCCTTCCTGTTGTCTTGAGACTGTGTGTCCGTCGCCCCCGTGCCATCGTCTTCCTTTTGGCTGGCAGCAGCCGTCTCTTCCCCGTCTACCGAAGCGTCATCCTGGATAGAGGACTGGGTGCTGAAGGAGCGCAGGCGTGGTGGGTCGGCGGGAGGCAGAAGGGTCAGGGAGTCGACGCTCAGCGTTTCCGCATCATTGTCAGACAGGAGGGAGATGGTGGGCTGTGGTGCAGGGGTGAGGCTAGGCGCTAGGGCGAGTCCTGAAACAGGGAGAACAGGGCTGGTGAGTTCTGCACATGACTTATGGCGATGGGGGTGGGAATTACACACATGCACATACTGAACATACAAACCAGACAAAGGGAGAATGGCAAGCTGTGTTTAGGAGAACAATGTCAGCTTTGTAAGGCTGTTTGTACTGTGTGTATGCTTGTGATTTATAGATAAATGTGAGAGATAAAGGAGTTTATTAGTTTTGCTGAGATGTTTGGTAGGGAGATAGGATTGATTGATGGCTAGATACAGATAGGTACAGATATAAGACAGGTGGATGGTTAGATAGACTGTTAGATAAATGGAGAGATAGATCAATAGATGGTTGGATGGACTGATAGATTACTACTTAGGTAGGTGGACAGGTAGATATGTGGACAGATGGCTGGATAGATAGAGACTGAAAGAAAAATGGATGGTTGGATGGATTGATAAATGACCATATGACAGACAGACAGACAGATAGATAGACAGATAGACAGATGAGACAGACAGACAGACAGACAGACAGACAGATAGATAGATAGATAGAGAGATAGATAGATAGATAGATAGATGAGACAGACAGACAGACAGATGATAGATGGATAGATAGATAGACAGATAGACAGATAGATGAAAGACAGACAGATGATAGATAGATAGACAGATAGATAGATGAGAGACAGATAGATAAGACAGACAGACAGATGATAGATGGATAGATAGATAGACAGATAGACAGATAGATGAAAGACAGACAGATGATAGATAGATAGACAGATAGATAGATGAGACAGACAGACAGACGGATAGATAGATAGATAAGATAGATAGATGAGAGACAGATAGATAAGACAGACAGACAGATGGATAGATGACAGACAGACAGATAGACGGACAGACGGATGGACAGATAGATAGATAGACAGACAGATTGACGGACGGATGGATAGATAGACAGATACAGACAGAACGATATATACAGACAACGATAGATGTATAGATAGATATAGACAGAGAGAGAGAGACAGAGAGACAGACAGACAGATAGATAGATGAGACAGACAGATGGATAGACAGATAGATAGATAGATAGATGAGACAGACAGATAGACAGAACGATAGATGATAGATAGACAGACAGATAGATAGATAGATGAGACAGACAGACAGACAGATAGACAGACAGATAGATAGATAGACAGATGAGACAGACAGACAGATAGATAGATGAGGTAGACAGATAGATAGATAGATAGATAGATAGATAGATAGATAGATAGATAGACAGACAGACAGATAGATAGAACGATAGATAGATAGATAGATATAGGCAGACAGACTGACGGACGGACAGATAAATAGACAGAACGATAGATATAGATAAACAGACACACAGATACATACAGATAGACATGTCTTTCTGACAGATAGACAGACAGATGGACACAGACAGACAGAAAGAAAAATACAGACGGATACAGTCAGACAGATATAGACAGACAGACATATAGAAATAGACAGATAGATCGATAGATAGACAGACAGAAAGACAGACAGACAGACAAACGTAGATAGACACAGATAAATACAGACAGACATATGGATTAGTGTTGTCAAAAGACCCGGTACTTCGGGACCAAGTCGGTACTAAAAAAAATTAAATGTTACGGTATCAGGTTTTCTTAAGTACCGGTGGTACCGAGCACCCGGTCAACCCGGTTCTTGCTGCGCTATGCGAAAAGTGCGAACTGCACAGTTGCGTCTTCTTCATAAAAGCACAAAGACACAGCGACCGGCGGCGCTGCTGATGCGGCTGCTCTGAATCCGCTTGTTGAAAAGAAAGGAGGAAGGAGCCACGTGTGGAAATATTTTGTATTTGCGACTGATGACAAGGGCAACATCATAGATCATCAGAAACCCATTGCAAACGGTGTCATCGAAGTTCTCTCTCAAAAGGAGGAAATGCATCGAACTTAATAAAACACCTCAAAGACCGACACCCAGATTTAATGAAAGAGTTAAAGCAGGTAAGTTTTCATTTAATTTTATACTATTGTATTTATCGCCATTTGCTTATTTAATCGTTAGCATAAGCGCGGCTAATGCTAACGCGAGTATTAGAATAAACTTTTTATTAAGTGCTTAATGCTCCTATAGCGTTTATTTAAAAAAACAAAAACAAAAAAAAACAAAAAAAAAAAACAGAACATGATTGTCTACTATTTTTACACACCTGAGGCTTTTAAATGACCTGTGTACCTAAAATATGTGTGTTAGAGAACAAATGTACAGTTAATGTTTATAGCCTTAAAATCGGTCCATCAGAAAAGCAGTTCTAGGCTATGAAATATAGTTTGCGCAGTTTGATTAAATAAAAGTACAGTCAAATACAGTCCTGTATAGTTTGGTAAAAGATACCATTCATTAACATGACTTAATATATTATCTAACATCAAGTTACAGTGAGTGAACATTAATTAATGTGTGAATGTTGTTTTATACAAACATTTGATCGTTCATGTTTGTTCATTGTGCGTGAAATAATGTCAACAGATATAACTTTTAATTTAAAATAAATTATGAATACATTTTGAAATTAAGAAGAATAATTGTTATGTAACACTTGTTTAAGTCATGTTAAATGTTATCTTTTTGTAAAGTGTTTTTAATGCTACAGTTTCCGTCTGTGTAACATTGATATCTTACACTCAATATAAGTAATCTTATCTAACTTTGTTATAAAAAGCTGAAGTTTGTTATTTACTGAAAAGTTAAATATAAAGTTCTGTTTAGCTGGTGTCAGTCTAATATTGCATTTAGTCAGACTCAGCCCATTGTTTTACTGAAGTATATTATATTTTCCTTTTACAGCTGCAGGCTGAAGACGACCACGAACCAAACTCCTAAGCAGACAACGGTTCCACATGCTTTTCAGCAGCAGAAGTACGACAAAAACTCACCTGAGGCAAGAAAACTGAACCGAGCTGTTGCTGAATTCACATGTATGGATTAAATGCCAGTTTATACAGTGAAAAATGGGGATTCCAGCAAGTGCTTCATCACCTCAGCTCAAAATACCAGCTTCCAAGTCAAAACTTTGTTTTATTTTTGTTTGTTATAAATAAAAATAGTGTGTTGTTCAATTCATGTTTTTGTGTTTTGATTTGGTACCGAAATTGGTACCGAGAACCGTGGATTTTCACTGGTATTGGTACCGAATACTGAAATTTTGGTACCGTGACAACACTAATATAGATATAAACAGATAGACAGACAGATGGATACAGACAGCTGAATACAGACAGACAGACAGACAGATAGACAGAACGACAAACAGATGGATAGATAAGTACAGACGGACGGATATTGACAGACAAATAGATGGATATATGCAGATAGGGGTGTAGATAACAGAATTCATGCCACAAGTTAAAGAATGCTTATGGATTAAGCCTAGGAGGGAAGAGGGAGGGGCATCAGACATGTGAAGGGTGAGACAGTGAGTCAGACACGTGTAAAGTGTCTCTGTTAAAAAGCTCTCTGCCAACAACACGAGTATGAATGTAAATGGAGGAACCTGAATGGCAGCGAGCCTGGAAGTGACAGGATAAAGCCAAAAAACAGGATACAACGTTTTCTCATTCAGGAGTGGCATTAATTCACAGAGCCTTTGGATTTCATTAGCTACACCACGCTTGCTAATACCATGCACTTTTCAGAAAGCTTTTTACAGTTTCTACAATGCTGGTTATACTTACAAATGCTAATCACTATTCAGATAAATGCATTCTAAAGCTTAATTTAGCTCATTTTTTGCTCTTTAATTGCAACACTTTGACTCATACAGACATTAAACAAACAAATCAGCTATTTTTCAGTTATTTCAACTAATCTCAATTTTCTGAGCAGTATTATATCAGGCTTACCAAGTACACACACACACACACACACACACACAAAAAGCTTTAGTTATTAGTAGCACAATGCAAGTCACTGGAAACTAGGAAGGGGCCACTCTGCATAGTCAATCCATGTAAAAGCGTCACACGGACATGCCTGTTACGTGTGCATGGAGCTCTAAACCCACTCTCCACCGTGCCTGTCATCCTCTGACAGAGAAAACACGCACCTTCGGCCTTCCCTGCCAGACCTGACTAGAGAACAAAGGTACAGATCAGTACGCATCCTACTGACAAATGCATTTAGCATCTAATTTAAAGCGTAACCTACAGCCAAAGGATATTATCAATTAGCTTAACATGCAAAGCACACTATTTTATGTCTACACAGAAAAAAGCAGGATTATGGGAACAGTTTGATTTAAAGGATTATGTCACTTCCAGAAATGTCCTAACAATTCACTCAACCCCATGTCATCTAACATGTTCATGTCTGTCTTTCTTCAGTCAAAAATAAATTAAGGTTTTTGGGGAAAACATTCCAGGATTTTTCTACATATAGTGGACTGCAATGGGGATCAGCGAGTTAAAGATCCAAATTGCAGTTTCAGTGCAGCTTCAATGGTCGAGGAATAAGAATCTTGTCTAGAGAAATGATCAGCCATTTAAAAAAAAAAAAAAAAAAAAAAAAAAGATAGAACGATGTTGGACAATTTTGAAGTTAGAGGAGAAAACGATCTGGAGTTTTTCGCCCTATCCTACCTTTTTTGGAACCAGATGAAGAACTAACCATGCGTGACCTTTCCAACATGATTACATAATGAGTGAAGAATCGCAGAGCTAGTGCATGATGAACATTTGTGGTTGAAAAGTATATAAATTTTTATTTTTTGAAGAAAATGACAGATCGCTTCGCTAGATAAGAGCATTATTCTTTGGCTAGGATCGTACAGAGCTCTATGAAGCGGCACTGAAACTGTAATTTGCACCTTTAACCTGCTGATTCCAATTAAAGTCTACTATATGGAGAAAAATCCTGGAATGTTTTCCTCAAAAACCTCAATTTCTTTTCGACTGAAGAAAGAAAGACATGAACATTTCGGATGACTTGGGGTGAGTAAATTATCAGGAAAGTTTTATTGTCAAAGTGAACTAATCCTTTAAACACAATAGTTCACTAAAGTGCATTGTTTAGCACTCTAGCTCCAGGCACGGATGCTTATGCTAGTTATCTGGGTTCGAGTCTAGACTGCAAAATGTCTTGATCCTATTCCTCCTATGCCCTCAACCCATTTTACTACCATAATGGGACATAAAGCAAGGCGGGACAAGATTTTTGAGGGGCGTAGCATCTTTTTTTTTTTTTAAATAAATGTACTCCTGTATCGTGCACAATAGAGTAAATGAATGTCCACCCACTTATTGAGCAACACTGATTCCATGCATTTTTCCCACAGGGGTTTTAAAAGAGTCTTTGTTTAAAGTGTTATAAGGACCATCTGCAAGGTCAGTCACAAAATTACAAACTTTTAATTTAACAATGCAAACGACAATCGACTTAAAAATGCAGAAATATAAAACACTTTCTGATTGGTGGAATTTTCTGCAGCATAATAGGCAATGTAGTTTTTCACCACAAATTCAGCTGTTAAACATTTATCTTAAAAAGCAGTTGAAATAATGCAGAGATTGCTTCAACAAAAGCGTATACCACTCAAAAGGCTTATAAGTTTTTACTACTGGAACCCCATTGTTGCACTCGATATGACCAGTAACGTGCTTTACGGAGGTAAAAAGGGGACGGCTGGATTTCCTGTTGACTTTAACTCTATGCAGTTTGAAAACATGCAACCACTATGTGGTACATGTCTGTTATGACAGAGACCGAGGGAGAAATGGATGTCTGTCTCACCACAAATCCACACCTTCAAAACAATACGTCATTTGCTACTACCGCTGCTGTTTCTAAGAACTTCTCTACAAAGATGTGACGCCCCACGAGGCATTAACTAACATTGAATGTGGTCAGCTCACACTGCTGCACTCGGGCATTTGTGACAGTGCCAACTTGTTTCATTGACTTCAGAAGACTGTTTGTCCAAAGAACTCAAGATGATTATTAAATGATATGGACAGTTTCACCTCAGACAACCCCAAAAGGTCACTATATTTCAAAACAGATCATCACAGTGATTCAGAGAAGAGAAGGAACAGAGATACATAGTGAAAGAAACAAAAAAAGCCCATGACCGTATTAGTTAAACGCCCCCGCACACAAGACAGAAATCTGTAGGAGACTTCACAGAGGCCACAAGACTCCACTTCTCTGTTCAGAGAATCAGCCACCAGATTGGTTCCTGGGCTCTTGTTGTGTGAAGACTTCGTGAGCTTTCAGGTCTTTCCAAAACCACACCTGACCACCAGCGATCTGCTGACAAATGCAGTGTAGGAGGCAGAGATAGATAGAGCAGAAGCTAAATAGACCTCTAGAGATGAACAAAGACCCTCAGAGACTCTTACTTTACCCAGCAATCAATTCAATTCCTAAGAGGTCTTTTGAGGGAATATTTAGCTGGTAGTCATAAAATAGTCTTCCATTTAAACATCTGCTTGACCACAGTTTACCAGGAAATTCAGGTCTTGCTAAATTTGAAAGGATTGGCAGCCTGACAAGTGCTCAAAGGGAAGAAGTCAACATGAAACACATTTAACCATGTTTACATGCACTTAAAGAATTAAAAAAATAATTTGAGTGTATGTGAGGCTTTGAGCTTATAGTAAAATAAACATGGTCTTAACACACCAAGAATGATAAGTATAAACATAACCACATTAGCGTGCATACCTACAGACGATAACGTTGTTTATTATATGTAAACGCTTTAGTTACCTTCTCTGCTGCTTTAAATGCTTGAGCTGGGAAAAACATTCTGAAAGTGATTCCAGCGAAATTGTTTCTGTGTGTCATTACTGTTATAGCTGTGGACTGGACTTCCCTAAAATGTTATAGTTACTGTAATAGTTATCATTCCTGGTGTGTTCAGGTCTGTCATCTTTAATTACTACGTTTATAACACTGCAGAAGCAGTTCATAATCTGCATTTATAGGGTTGCGACAATAAAACTGACACTGTAAAAGTGGAACTGAGATATCGGCAGGATCCAAAATTAAGACTCGCCAAGCGCTAAATGAATATGTTAACAAAGCCAAGGTCATGGGGTTTGATTCCTAGCATGAACTGCTAAAATGTACATCTTCACCGTAAAAAAATGACTGTGATTTTAACGGTAAAAGACTAAAAATGCTACAGTAAAATACTATTAATTGGGTACCGGTAAGTTCCCCTACTATATGAACAACTGTATTGGACATTCCATGTAATTTTATGGTAGTATACCGTTTTTTAGAGGTACAAAAAGGACGCATAATTGAACGTAAAAGGATGTATAATTACAGTGAATAACCGTAAACTGTCATTTCCAGAATTCCATGCATTACATTTGACATTTGATGTTTTTTCCGTTGAAATAACGATGTTTCTTCTTAGTTTTTTTAGTTAAGTTGTTTACATTAGGGTTGTATGTTACATCTATTGTTGTTAAATTCATTTTTAATGCATTATTTCAGTTTCATGTGTTACCATGATGGTGTTTAGTGTTTTTTGTGCATGACACTGAGCACCTCCTATACATATTAATATTTAAAAGCCGCTTGTGATGGGCTTTGATTCATCATGTGACTTTCTCGTCACCATCTGCTTTTGGTGGTTATCAGTGTATTAAAAAGGTACAAAACAGATTTCAGTACTTCAATAGGTTGGTATATTAATATTATATCAGTTAATGCAGTTACAGTATTTGAATGTAAATTTAAGTTAAAACCGTAAAACCTAAAATGTTTCTACCGTACTTTTTACGGTAAAATTCTGGCAACCACAGCTGTCATTTTTTACTGTAAATTTCACAGATTTTTTTTTTTTTTTACAGTGTATTATATAGAGTGAAAAACTGTATTGGACATAACATGTAATTTTATGGTAGTATACTATTCTTGTACGTAAAGAAAGTATAATTTACTGTTAATTGACATTCCCAGAGTTCCCTGTGTTACATTTGACATTTTGTTCGTTGAAATAACTATGTTTCTTCTTAGTTTTTCCTTATCAGTTGTGTACATTAGGGTTGTATGTTACATCTGTGTTGTTAAATTAATGTTGTCATGATGGTGTTTAGTGGTTGCATAAATGACACAGAGTATCTTGTAAATATGTTCATATTTAAAAGCTGCTTGTGATGGACTTTGATTCATCATTTGACTTTCTCATCACCACCTGCGTTTGGTGGTTATCAGTGTATTAGAAAGGTACAAAACAGATTTCAGTGCTTCAATAGGTTGGTACATTAACATTATATCAGTTACGGTATTTGAATGTAAATTTAGGTTAAAACCGTAAAACCTAAAATGTTGCTACCGTACATTTTACGGTAAAATTCTGGCAATTACAGCTGCCATTTCTCATCACCACCTGCGTTTGGTGGTTATACAGAGGTACAAAAAAGATTTCAGAATTTCCATAGGTTGGTATATTAACAATACAAGTTAATGAAATTATGTTATTTAAATGTAAATTTAAGTTAAATCCGTAAAATTTAAAATGTTGCTACCGTATTTTTTTTACAGACAGTAAAAATCTGGCAACCACAGCTGCCAGTTTTTTACCGTAAATTTTAGGGGTTTTTTTTTTTTTTTTTTTTTTTTTTTTTTTTTTTTTTTACAGTGTTGTGTGCAACGCAAGTCGCTCCAGATAAAGCATCTGCTGAAGGCATGAATGTAGATCACAATGCAATTATTTACAAAACATCTGATCTTATATTAGATCTGTGGAAATGCATAAAACATAGATATAAAAATACAGGGAACAAAATCACTGTTTGGCGACTGCCTAACAGAAAGACACACGATGCAAGAAACAATGACATGCACTGAAAATGCAGGAAAATTACAAAAAATGGGCGATGTGGCAAACAAATTAATTTTGGACCCTGGATATCACATTGTCTGATCTACTGTGAAAAAACCCCAAAACAAAACTGATTGCGCAAACTGCTTCTTTGCAAAGAGGGTGTTTATGTAGCACCGTGAATGAAGTGTTCTGGGATTGCAGTGAAAGCAGTTGGTATTAAAATAGGGTGGTTAAACAAAAGAAGAGAAGGGAGTGACGTATGTGAGAACGTGTGTGTTACCTGTTTGACTCTGTGTGATGGTGTGTGTGGATGCGCTGCTGGCTGTGACCGAGTCAGAGGGGCCGCTGGGGGCACTAGAAGGAGGTGAGGTGGAGGAGGCTGAGGTGGGGTTGTGCTGGGCAATGTGAGCCACTGCAAAACCTGGAAAGCAAACACATGGGCACATGCAAATCGCTTAGACACTGACAAACCTGGTGTCACTGAATGTCCTGGCATACTTTCTGTACCAAACCTGATTACTGACAAAAACAAGCTGGAACTGTAGTGGGAAAAAGCGAGTGGGAAAAAGTACAGGTTTGAGCTTGGTCATTACTTCTCTATGATCAATAACAACCTCCAATCTTCATCCAATTAGAACATAATAAAAATTAAGATATGCCATATACACTCACAAATACATACCTTTACTTGCCTATTAATTAAAGACTAAATTATCTCATTCCCACATTTTGGTAGAAATTACCTTAATTACCATATGACTTCGATGTGATCCACCGGCAGACTATGAACAGATCAGGCTTTTCAAAACACTTGGCATCAATCCAAGAGTTCTGGGAACCACAATCTCTTTTACCTGAACCAACAACACGTCATCAAAAGGGACTGAGAGACAGCTATTAGTCATCCATTTCCCTATACAGAGAACTCACTTTTGTGAAATTAAGAACTACCACAATCCTACCCAAATCTGAAAGCATCGATACATTTTGTAAATATTAAGAGATTTGATGGGATTTTTTCTTTGCAATGAGGGGGCTTTTGGAATAAATAAATAAATAATATATGCAATATGCAATATAAACACATATACATACATATATATATATATATATATATATATATATATATATATATATATATATATATATATATATATATATATATATATATATATATGAATCTAAGATTCTTACAAGGGTTAAGATATTTTTAAGACCAACAAGATAACATCACTGCTGAAGAACTGCTACAATGCTACCTTCAATCATTCCTTCCCCCCCCACTGGTTAAGCTTTCTTATTTTATGTATTATAGAAATCTAGTAAATTGTCGAGTCACCCAAACCACTGCTAATCCAAATACAGCAAGGTCAAACATATACATATAAATATATATGTAGTCATTGCACTTAAATACACATTAAACCACATTAGTTTGTGAATTACCCACTGGTCTTGAACCAAAAGTCTAAATAAGGGTTGAAGTATCATGACTGCTCAGAATCACAGCTGTTAGAGAGGAAGTATTACCTAGAAACCTTTTTCAGACAAAACAGAACTGTGACTTAGAAAAGCACAAGAGAAATTCTGGGGAAAACAAAATTAGGACATGCAATGATTGAGAATTAGTCAAATTTCTGTGCACAGAGAGAAGTGAGTGAGCAAGTCCCTTCAAGTTCAGAAATAAAAAATGCAAAAGGGGCAAATGTTTCATAACATATATTAAATATATCTTAGACTGTAACAGAAACAGGAACCTCTGATGCTGTGAGCTGCACTTTCCTCTAAAACAGAAACTTTATATTGAGACTGCAACCAAAGAAATAAACATTCAGAACTTAGCAACAACTGTCAAAATTAGTTTTTTTTTTTTTTTTGGGGGGGGGTTTAAGTTTTCTTTTTTAATCTTTTATGCTTATCAATGCTGCATTTACAGTTGAAGACAAAAGTTTACATACACCATGCAGAATCTGCAAAATGTTAATTATTTTACCAAAATAAGAGGGATCATACAAAATTCTTGTTATTTTCTATGTAGTACTGACTGGAATAAGATATTTCACATAAAAGACATTTAACATAGTCCACAGGAGACAATAATAGTTGAGTTTATAAAAATGGCCCTGTTCAAAGGTTTACATACACTTGATTCCTAATACTTAATACTGTGTTGCTACCACAGCTGATCCACAGATCCACAGCTGTTTTTTGTTTTTTTGTTTGTTTGTTTTTTGAAAGTTTTTTTTTGTAAAGTGATAGCTGTTCATGAGTCCCTTGTTGGTCCTGAACAGTTAAACCTTTTTTAAGCATTTTTGTGTTGAACTTTTGAACCTTTTCCAGCAATTTTGAGATCCATCTTTTCACACTGAGGACAACTGAGGGACTCATATTCAACTATTACAGAAGGTTCAAAAACATACCGATGCTTCAGAAGAAAACACTACGCATTAAGAGCCGGGGGGTGAAAACTTTTGGAGTTTAAATATCAGGGTAAATTTAACTTATTTTATCTTCTAGGAAACATGTAAGTGTGTTCTGTAGCTTCCGAAGGGCAGTATTAAATAAAAATATGATATTTAGGCAAAATAAGAAAAATGTACATCATCTGTTCAAAAGTTTAGACCCCTGGCTCTTAATGCATTGTGTTTCCTTCTGGAGCATCAGTGAGTGCTTAAACCTTGTGTAATAGCTGCATATGAGTGTGAAAAAAATGGATCTCAAAATCATACAGCCATTGTTAGAAAGGGTTTAAAAAAAATACACAAAAATGCAAAAAAAAAAAACAAAACAGAGAATTTGTGGGACCTGAAGGATTTTTCTGAAGAAGAGTGGGTGGTTTAACTCTTCAGGACAAACAAGGGACTCATGAACAACTATCACTAAACAAAAAAAAATAAATAAATGCGAAATATCAGGTCAGTAGTAAATAAAAAATAACAGGCATCTTCAACTGTACTTGATCAAAAAGATGGTAAAATGTTGCAACTTAAAATAAATGCTTTCTATTTTAATATATTTTAAAATGTAATTTATTCCTGTGAAGCAAAGCTAAATTTACAGCAGCCATTGTTCAAGTCGTCAGTGTCACATGATCCTGCAAAAATCATTATTAATATGCTGATTTGCTGCTCAAGAAACATTTCCTGTTATTATCAATGATGATACTAGTGGTGCCAATTCATGTTTATTGTGGAAAAAGACATTTTTTTTTATAATTCTCTGATAAACAGAAAATTCAAAGGAAAACAACCTGCAGAAATCTTTTCTTGTTTACTGTCACTGACTGCTATTTTTAATCAATTTAATGCAACCTTGAGAAGCATTCATTAAAAAAAGAAAGAAGCTTAAAGGAGAACTCCACTTCCGGAACAACAATTTATAAATAATTTACTCACCCCCTTGTCATCCAAGATGTTCATGTTCACGTTCATGTCAAAGAAATTATGGTTTTTGAGGAAAGCATTTTGAGGATTTTTCTCCATATAATGGACTTGGTGCCCCGATTCTGAACTTCCAAAATGCAGTTTAAATGCAGCTTCAAAGCGCTTTAAACGATGCCAGCCGAGGAAGAAGGGTCTTATCTAGCGAAAAAAAAAAATTAGTATACTTTTTAAGCTTGAAAACAAAAGCTTGCGTAGCACAGGCTCAGGGATGCACGTCCATGATGCTACGGATCACGTCTAAGTTCATCGTCTGTGTACTCTGGCTCAAAAAGGTAGAGTATGGTGAAAAACTCCATCTTATTTTCTCCTACAACTTCAGAATCGTCCGACATGTACCTTTTTGTTTGTAAACAGCGTTTAACTTACTTGCACGTCCTTAGTCTTTCTGCGTTCGCTTTGTAAACACTGGGTCTGTAGTTCCGCCTACATTCTGCGTGACCTTTTCGGCGTGATTCAATAGTACTTAGCGCCGTGAACGTGCATCCCAGAGCTAGTGGTACACAAGTGTAAAAAGTTTTTTTTTTTTTTTTTCTGAAAAAAAAATAACCGATCGTTTCGCTAGATAAGATCCTTCTTCCTCGGCTGGGATCGTTTAGAGCCCTTTGAAGTTGCATTTAAACTACATTTTGGAAGTTCAAAATCAGGCACCAATGAAGTCCATTATATGGAGAAAAATGCTGAAATGTTTTCCTCAAAAACCATAATATCTTCACAACTGAAAACAGAAAGACATGAACATCTTGGATGACAAGGGGGTGAGTAAATAATTTGTAAATTGTTGTTCTGGAAGTGGACTTCTCCTTAAAAAAAAAAAATTGAAAATATGTAACTGTGGATAACAGCTGGCCACTTGATCTTCTTTGATTTCCTCCTTAATCATTCACACATTTACCTGGAACTTTATCTACAGATGCGAAGGCTGGGCCGCGTCTGGACTGGTCATAGAAACGGAAAGGCAGAGATGAAGCAACAGATGGTTGGCTGAAGCCCAGCACCTCTGTGGAAGGCTGAACAGGAAGGTCCAATAGAGCTGCAGGATGATTGTTTATGGAAAGAAGGGAAGGGAAAAATAACATGAGGAAAAAAAAAATGTGTGATGGATCTATGATTTAACTGTTCTCTAGCTACACACTAAAACTAAAGATTGTAACAAGATAAAAATCTAAGCTAAAGGGAAATTCCATGTCTCTGGGATTAAACTTATTGCACCTGGCATCCATTAATTCGAAATGTTTTTCTGGCCAGTTAAAGTATAACTAAAGTCCAACTAAAATTACCCTATTCACCCGCCCCCCCATAATGTTGCACAACAGCTTAGTCTAAAAGAGTATCATCTATAAACAGAAGATACAAGCTGCTGTAAAAACAGTTTTGCTTCAAGCTTTGGCTTCAAGGCAAAACTGGTAAGCAGTCAAGACCTGACCTGCTATCCGCTGCATTTTCATGCGTCTGGCCTGGATGCGGCCCTTGGCTAGTCGCTGCTTGGCGATGATGCAGCGAATATGATCCGCAAAAATGAAGTTAGCCTGCAGGATGGGCACAGGCTTGGCGTGAGGGTTAGACGTGGGCTTGTGTATGATGATGTTTAGAGCCCTGCTGTCATCTTCTACTCCTGAAACCTGCATGTCCTGTGAACAAATGCATTAGATTAAAACAGGGTAAGAAACTGAACACTGTTCTCTAAGACTTAAGGTGCAACAATTATTTTATCTACCTCATTATTTTTTTTCAGAATGTATTTATTTTTTTAAGAATTCATTCACTTTCAGCGTCTTTTGGGAAATGTCTGCTGAGAAATCACTCCCCACAATAATAATTACTTCTGTCATCAAACAGCTGCACCTAATTTCATAACTGTTGTGTTGACAAGTAGCTGAAAGGAATCACTTAAGACAAAGTCTTGCTGTAGGCAAATACGTTTCCATGTAGTAATTTACTTATCCTATTAGGTTTTACTCACAAATCTTAAGATGCCAGACAGAGGGTTACAAAGCAACACATTACCAAATAATGTGTGACCCAGGACCACAAAACCATAAGGGTTAATTTTTTGAAATTGGGATTTATACATCATCTGAAATCTGAATAAATAAGCTTTCCATTGATGTATGGGTTGTTAGGATAAGACAATATGTGACCCTGGACCACAAAACCAGTCTTAAGTAGCACAGGTACATTCATAGCAATAGCCAAAAAAAACATTGTATGGGTCAAAATTATTGATTTTTCTTTTAAAGTGCTCCTGTTATGCCTTTTCAAATATGACCTTTCATGCAGTGCGTCATGTAGCTGTATGTGAACATAAACTATCTACGAAGTTGTGAAGCCGACAGTGCACGATACATAAATTTATTGTCTATCAAAAAAAGAGTCGGTTCACAATTGCCTGAACGAGTTGTCAGAATCTTTTTCTGTTACGGCCACACATCACGAAGTAACACATCTGCATAATGTCCGCCCACGTTCTGCGTCGCAAACAGTTTGCCCGCCCACAAACACAGTAAAATTTCCATGTGGTTTACGTCATGTTGAGAAGACGCTGTATCCTAAGTACAATGCGGGATTCACCAAAGGCTTGCTCTTAAAAGATGGATCAGTGCCCAGTTTATTTGGACTGGCTTGATCCTCTGAACCTCTACCTGTAAGTGTGATTAATAATTGATGGTTGTATTTTCTAGTGATCGTTCAAAATATGAAGTTGTGTGTTATGTCGTGCAACATCTTGGATGGCATGGGGGTGAGTAAATTATCAGGAAATTTTTATTCTGAAAGTGGAGTAATCCTTTAAAACTTGTTGCTCTCATGTAACATTACTCTGTATCATGCAAAATACGTATGTAGTTGTGTGTGTGTTGTGTTCGCTCCGTGCAGCTCGTAAATCTCTGGCTTACCGGCTGACAGCTTTATCTGTTCACTCGCTATTGTCTAGAAATGTGTCGATGAATAGTGAATGTTTGTTACTTGAAGTTCTGATAAAGAATAGAACAATATGTTGGTGTACAAGCTGCAGTGCTTTATCAATATGTTTCTGCATTGGGTTGACGCATATACTATGGTCTTGTTGTTTACCACCGAGTTGTGGGCTAGAGTAACGGTGATGGGCGCTCCGTGTTTGAAATTCACTGCACGCAGTAACGTTAAACCAATCACAAAAGACTGGGTCATCGGACCAATGACTGCAGATTAGTGTCACGCGAAGGAGTGGTTTGGACAAATGATTCGTTTTAACAAACCGTTTGGGAGTCGTTGAGCAAATAAGGTAAAAAGAAATGCATATTATAATATGTTATATAAAAGTGTTTTTTGACCTTGCATGCATGTAAACTTCTTGTTGGGGGCTCCCAAAACCAAAATATGAACCTTTTATAATCCATAATAGGGGCACTTTAAAATCATTAGGATATTAAGTAAAGATCATGCTCCATTAAGGTATTTTGTACATTTCCTACCGTAAATATATATAAAAAATAAGTTTTGATTAGTAATATGCTTTGCTAACAACTTTATTTGGACAACTTGGAAGGCGATTTTCTCAGTATTTTGATTTTTTTTGCACCCTCAGGTTTTCAAATAGTTGTATCTCGGCCAAATATTGTCATATCCTAACAAACCACAAATCAGTGGAAAGCTTATTTATTCATCTTATTTATACAGCATAAATCTCAATTTTAAAAAGAACTGACCCTTACGACTGATTTAGTGGTCCTTGGTCACATATTTGGCTGAGATACAACTACTTGAAAATCTGGAACCTGAGGGTGCAAAAAAATATATAATCTAAATACTGAGAAAATCCCCTTTCAAGTTGTCCAAATGAAGTTCTTATCAATGCATATTACTATTCAAAAATGAAGATTTGATATATTTTCGGTAGGAAATTTACAAATTAGCTTCATGGAACATGATCTTTACTTAATATCCTAACGACTTCTGGCATAAAAGAATAATTGATCATTCTGAGCCATACAATTTATTGTTGGCTACTGCTACAAATATACTCATGCTACTAGTCCTGACAAGAATGTGGCCAAAGTGTACTTTTTGTTTAGATACTGTAGTAGAGGGAACGAAGCAGACCTGTAAAAGGCCTGCAAACTTGACAACGCCCCAGCCAAGCCGTTTCGAGTCTGGTTCCACGAGACTCATCTGGTACACATCCACAGCCAGGAATCGCTGAGCTTGAACCCCATCTTTACTGACCACCATGCAAGCAATAAGATCACTGTTATCTACAAAGGAAGAATAAGGTTGAACAATTGACAGTTAATTCCAAGGGTCCTTGAACAAGCCTGCGTTAATCAGTAAAAAAACAAGCCATCAATGTCAAAATTCAGACTTTGAATGGGAACACTGTGTAACAACTTCATGCTTTTAAAACAAACCCAAATTTGTACAAATACACAGGTCCACCATACTACGTTAGTAACCTCAGCTCACACGCTTCAGAAAATGTAGCATTGAATTCTCAATTTAACCACCTAATCTATTTCCAAAGAATCAGTAGGCCTTGCACAACTAAACATAGTCATGAACTACTTATTAGTGTTTAGAAAATGTCAGAGCAGGGTGGATTCAATCACATTAAAGAGTAACTGAGTGAGTGTTAACTTGGCATGAAATCAGATTGTACTCAGACATGCGGGAGTTTTTAAAAACACTCCAGTGAGTCATGACCTACAGAGTGCATCGCAGCTACTCAGGTGGGTGGAGAGGGGGGTGGGGGAAGAAGGGGAGGGGTAAACAAAGAGAGGTAGGTCATCAACGTTTGAAGTTGGTTTCAAGTAGACCAACTAAACTACTAATAACCAAAACAGCATCGTCACAACTGAGGTACTATGACTTTGTGGCAGTTTCTCTTTGTGCTATGAACTTCCTTAGAAGTCACACTAATGGGTTGAGGAATTACTTCAGAACTGAAAGAGCGAGCACTGTTCTTCCTTTTAACTCGTAGCCAAATGTAATGACAGAGAATTGTGTTGTCTCTGGGGAAGATGAACTGCCCTTATACCAAGGAATACACACTTCTATGTAGCTACTGTCTGAGTAGTTAAGCAGACAGCTGAGGTACAGTAGTTCTCCATTTTTTACAGCCACAAATACCATTAAGCACACCGGCTCTGTGGAATCTCATATCCTAAGGGCAATCATGATACACTTCACGGGTGGTTACATGTGGTTATGTTGGCTGATTCATGATGGAAGTTGTATTTTAAAAAAAGAAACAGAACAAAGAGCACTCACTGCAGTGACTATAAATGGCAGTGCTTATATGGAAGCTAGGTGACATCATTTAGTCATTCGAACGAATCGAATGAATCATTCATACTTGTGAACCAGGCTGATCAATTCATTAAAAGGAATCTTCTCTAAAGAACTTGTTACGTAATCAGCATCACTAAGCAATAGTTAAAGCAAAACAAAACGAACATAAAAACATTACGATATATACATTTTCAAGATTTTTAAGATAAGTAATAACCCTTCTTGTCATTAATTACTCATCCTCATGTCGTTCCAAACCCGTAAGACCTTCGCTCATCTTCAAAACACAAATTAAGATATTTTTTAATCAACTCTGAGAGATTTCTGTAGTGAAAGCACACCAAAGACTGGCACTGAAGAGAAGAAATTGCTGATTAAAGTCGTTCTTTTTGTTTTCTTTGCGCACAAAGTATTCTCATAGCTTTATAACATTACAGTTGAACTACTGATGTCATATGAACTATTTTATTGATGTCTTTACTACCTTTCTGGGCCTTGAACATGTCAGTTGTGTTGCTGTCTATGCAGGGTCAGAAAGCTCTTAGATTTCATCAAAAATATCTTAATTTGTGTTCTGAAGATGAACGAAGGACTTAGGGGTTTGGAACGACATTAGAGTGAGTAATTAATGACAATTTTCATGTTCGGGTGAACTATCCCTTTAAAGAGTCAGTAACTTCGATAACTGGATACTGATTGTAAAAACATTTTACAAAATGGAAGCTCTGGTCCTTGATTCTGATTGGTTGAGCAGTGTTTAAAGCTGTTGTATATTACTCTACAAACATACACCTTTGTTTACAAACCACTTTCTTGCAACCACAACTGTATCTGAGGAACTACATTGTTTGGCGGAAGAATAATGTTTTTATTAATATCATTACACGCTCCATTTTAGAGTTGTCAAAAGGTACCGGGTTCGGTAATTTCGGAACCGAAATTTTTAAAACGTCCATTTCCCGCTCACATTTGAGCGCTGTTGAGCCAATTTTTAAACATCGCTGATTGGTCATAGTGTTCACGCGCTCAACAGACATGACTGTGATTGGCTACAATGATAAGCGCTTCACGCTCCTCACCGAGCACTCACACGTAAGCACAATTTTAAAATTTCAGTACCGAAAGTACCGAACCCGGTACCTTTTGACAACCCTACTCTGTTTTATTTTGTGAAGCCTTACAACGTAAATGGAATAACCGTTTTCTAAAAGCAAGAAGCCCTTTGAAGCCGTGGTTTACAGTGAATTTATAACAGCTAATGGGGTCCGCTTCATGTCATGCCTAATAATGCCCCTTAGCTGTTATAAAGTCACTGAGCTTATTGCTTTTATATTCCATATACGTAGTAAGGTTTCACAAAATAAAACAGAGCAAATAAAGTGTAATAAAAACATCATTCTTCCATCAAACAATTTGTTTAGGTCTGATGTCACGCATCACCACTTCCATCTCCAAATACCCTACCAGATTCCACGAGAAAATGTGATATCACAATGTGATATAATACTACCAAAAAATGATAATCCTACCCATTAACTTAATATCGAAATCCCAGATAGCCAGACAACGAAAATATAAATATAAATAAACTAATGTATAATTGATTTGTGTTTGGGATGCTGTGGAGACTGTAGTGTACACTCTAAATTTAAAAACCTTTAGCTTAAATATTTAATATGAATAAACAGGGCTCATAAACGGCTGCTGAGATAGTATTCAAGTGAAATGAGTTGGGGCTCAACCCGGAAACAGCATTCATTGGTGCGCATTACATCATCACTTAAAAAAAGCCTATGTAATTTCTCAGAAACAGCTGTGGTTGCAACAAAGCTGTTGCCGAGAAACAATCAAATGTAAACAAAGGTGTATGTTTGTAATTTACAACAACTTCAAACATGGTGAAAACCAATCAGAATCGAGACTTTATAAAAAAGCAATAAGCCCTGTAAAGCCAGGGTTTACAGTGAATTTATAACAGCTAAAAGGGTTCCGCCTCATGTCGTGCCTAACACCGCCTCTTATCTGTTATAAAAATCACTGTAAACCACAGCTTCTTGGGGCTTATTGCTTTATTGATTCAGAATAAATCTAAATAATCATTCAGATAAACTTGTTTAATTGAACTGATTAATTGGAAAAAAAAAAAAAAAAAAAAAAAAAAACTTACCAAACCTGTACAAATTTCTTTCTTCTGTTGAACACAAGAGGAGATGTTTTGATGTTGGTTATGAACATTCTTCAAAATATCTTCTTTTGTGTTGAAGAGAAGAAAGAACCTCATACAGGTTTGGAGAAATGTAAGGATGAGTGAAAAGGACAGAATTTGCATTTTTGGGTGAACTATCCCTTAAGATGTGTGAACTCTGTGTGAACTCTGTGTATTCCACGACAGTTTGGATATGTTGAAAAACATCGCTGTTTTACTTTTGTTTGTAAAGGGCATTTGATCTTTGCACGTTTACTTTCTAAACACTGGGTCAGTACTTCTGCAGTGATGTAGGACAACTGGAGGACAAAACGAGATGTGAGTTTTTCGACATACCCCTAACTGTCTTGAACCGGAATACACAGAGTTCAAGCAGAGCTAGACAAGACGAGCATTTGAGGTTAAAAAGTATATAAATTGTTAGTTTTTTTTTTAGAAAATAACCAATTGTTTTGCTAGATAAGACTCTTCTTCCTTGGCTGGGATCGTTTAGAGCCCTTTAAAGCTGCATCTAAACTGCATTTAGGAAGTTCAAACTCAGGGGCACCATAGAAGTCCACTATATGGAGAGAAATCCTGAAATGTTTTCCTCAAAAAAACCTAATTTCTTATTGACTGTAGAAAGAAAGACATGAACATCGTGGATGACAAGGGGGTGAGTACATTATCTGTAAATTTTTGTTCTGTAAAAGAACTTCTCTTTTAATAACTTGGAAAACCTTAAAATAAACTTCAGCACATCACAAATGAAGTTTTTCTACAGGACAAATCACTCACCCTGGATATGAGTAACTGAATCAGACCTTCCAGACACCAACAGCTAAATCAATACACTGAGTTACATCCTGTGTAATTTCATGCGAAAATGTAATGTGCATGTCTATTTTAACAAACCTGAATTAATAGAAGAGATTTCAGCTCTCAACCAAAGTGGGGGTGGGGTGTTACATGCAAAAGTACCATGTGACTAAGTGTTTAAGGTGAGAAACCTTTTCTGAGAACTTCCTCAGAAAGTGTTCACATGTCATGTGTAATAATAATTATGTATATGCATGCAAAAAAAGAAACAAGAGCACAAAGTACATTTAAATGTAGATGCAGCTCTTTCAGTTAATGTGTTCTTTAAAAAAAAACACAACAGCACAGAGTGGAAAATATTCAGCAAGAATTCATGTAAGTTCACACAATGCACTGTGATGTGCCTGCTGTGTTGTGTGCATGCATCATTTCCTGCACGTCTAAAAATAACACAGATCAGTGGCACGTCAGGTTCTCAGGTCGGTCTGTCTGTCTATCTGTCTGACTGTCTCGCTCGTCATTTCAGCGAGGCACTTGTTCCATCCACTCACTGATGAGCCATTCTAAGATTCACATTAAAAAGGACATAAAAAGGACAATGTTATCACAAATCATGATGGTGCAAGATGAACCAGCTGTAGACTAGTTACTGTGAAGCTGGGGGATGTACAACAGAATTTCCAGATAGGAAAATTGGACATGATTTTATATGTGGTAAAATGCTTTGCAGACAAACAGTGGGGCCCAAAAGTTTGAAACCACTAGAGAAAATTATTTATTTATTTATTTTTTATTTAATTTATACACTTTTTCATTACCATGTTATATTATATTATATTATAGTACAATAATCTGGGTGAAAAGTTAAATCAAGAAAATAATTATTTTTTACAATTTGTTTTGTCTCCGTTTTGCTTTATTAACAGTAGGATCTAAACTCCATGATCTACATTTGTATAAAATCTGGTGATCATGTTATCTAGCAAGAGCTTATTTTATGAAAATTTAAAAAAATAAATGGTTCACAGATTTGTTTGAATGAATCACTGGATTTGTTCACCATCAAAATGGCTAATTTTTTGTATTTAGAAACTGTCAAAACAGAAATTGCTCTGTGAAATTGCAAATTCATCTGAATTATTCAGTCAAATCATTCATTTTATAGTTTTTGACATTTTCTAAATGAACAAATGTTTCACAAATTTGTCTGGACTATTCATCAGATCAATTATGAATCAAAACTATTCATTTTTGGGACTTTGGCTTTATCAAAACACATTTAAATTAGATTTTCATCTTAGACATTTGGACCCTACTGTATGCGATCTTGTAAAACCAAGTTTAATGTCAGACTAACCGACTTAAATCAACATCGTCTTGACCTAATATTGCTCGTCACAAACGAAACCAGTTCAAACCCATAGCGAAAACAGTCAGCCGATGTCATGCCTTGTGCATTAACCCTTTTATGCACAAACGGCTGTGAGACAGGAAGCTGCAGTGGGCTGATTTTGGCAGCAAAATCAGAGCTTCCTCCCACCTGCTCACACTTCCAGGGCCCGTTCTGCCCACTCTCTGACCAGGCTGTAGGTGCTTCTCAAGCAGCCTTACTGTTAGACGCCAGATATACTGGAAGAGCTCAAGGCTGCTGCCCACAACAGCTGCACCAGCTCTAGCAAAGGCCTCGTGTCAGTGGAAGGTCTGAGTCAGTTATCTTTGCACACACACCCCCTCTTACCTGTCAAAAGTGAGAGGGCCTGAGATAATTAGGACACCTGGACACAAGACCTGAGCTGAAGCTGTTAAGACCCTCAGCTTCCATGCAACGCATCAGGGGTGAAGTGAAAAATCGGTTAACAGTGCAAACCCACAGATTGCATGAAAGAGCTGCATAGGCGGCGAGAGTGCGATTTCATCATGTGTGGTAAACACTTCGCGACTGAGTGTGAGATACAACGAGGAAGGTCTTAACGTGGAACTCATAAGCAAGGAGATGGTCGCAGTTCATGAGAAACGTATCGATTTCACGTTCTTTTTCTATTAAAACTCAACCGAAGGGCTGCAGTTTCATCTTTATCTAACTGCACTTTATCTGATACCACAGAAACAAGAGCTGGCACACAATTCAGTTTATGTGAATCACTCAGCTGTAGATGTCTGTTATCATGTTATCACAAAGATTCAGATGAAACTGAGAGGTAATGTTTCTGATGATAAGGCAGGATGTTACAAGTGAGGTAGGATTCATAAGATTTCGGCTATAAAAATCATAAAAACAAACAAATTCAGGTTTTGTAAAGAGCATAAAGGCTAAGAAAACCAGGACTGGACAATAATGTCCTTGAGCTAGGTGATAAGAGGTTGCCGAATCTAACTTTTATGGGTCGTTTACATTTTTAAATGATCCTATTGTGCTTTTTCACTTTTTCAACTTTAGTTAAAGTGTAATGTTGCTGTTTAAACAAAGATCTTCAAGGTCACACAGCTCTAAATCCACTTCAGATGAAGGTGATCTCTTTAACAGAAACTACTTTTCAAGAACTACAGCAAACAGCTTGTTTGGACTACAGCGTGCTGCTTCTGGATATTGGGAAGTCACAATGTCACTCATTTAAAAAATGGAATATGCAAAAATAACGGGGTGGGGCCTTGTTTTATTTTTAAAAAATAAAATAAAATAAAAAATAAAATAAAATAAAATACATTAGAAATAAAAAATAAAAATAAAATATCTATTATTATAGTAGTTTAAATCTTTGGTTATTTTAATTGTGATGATTTTGGCTCACATTTAACAAAAACCCACCAATTCACTATCTCAACAAATTAGAACACTTCATAAGACCAATAAAGGCAAAAAATTTTAGTGAACTGTTGGCCTTCTGGAAGGTATGTTCATTTACTGTATATGTACTCAATACTTGGTAGGGGCTCCTTTTGCAGGTCTGGTGAGTTTGCTGGCCAGTCAAGCACACCAACACCATGGTCATTTAACCAACTTTTGGTGCTTTTGGCAGTGTGGGCAGGTGCCAAATCCTGCTGGAAAACAAAATCAGCATCTTTAAAAAGCTGGTCAGCAGAAGGAAGCATGAAGTTGCACCCCAAATCATCACAGACTGTGGAAATGTAACACTGGACTTCAAGCAACTTGGACTATGAGCTTCTCCACCATTCCTCCAGACTCTAGGACCTTGGTTTCCAAATGAAATCCAAAACTTGCTCTCATCTGAAAAGGGGACTTTGGACCACTGGCAACAGTCCATTTCTTCTTCTCCTTAGCCCAGGTAAGACGCCTCTGACGTTTTCTCGGTTCCCGGTTCTCTTGGTTGGTTGTGCATCTTTTTCTTCCACACTTTTTCCTTCCACTCAACTTTCTGTTAACATGCTTGGATACAGCACTCTGTGAACAGCCAGCTTCTTTGGCAATGAATGTTTGTGAAGGATGTCAATGATTGTCTTCTGGACAACTGTCAGATCAGACCAGTCTTCCCCATGATTGTGTAGCCTAGTGAACCAAACTGAGAGACCATTTTGAAGGCTCAGGAAACCTTTGCAGGTGTTTTGAGTTGATTAGCTGATTGGCATGTCACCATATTTTAATTTGTTGAGATTGAATTGGTGGGTTTTTGTTAAATGTGAGCCAAAATCATCACAATTAAAAGAACCAAAGACTTAAACTACTTCAGTCTCTGTGCACTGAATTTATTTAATACATGAGTTTCACAATTTGAGTTGAATTACTGAAATAAATGAACTTTTCCACAACATTCTAATTCTCTGAAACATCCTGTAAAATCCACGCTTGCAAATGTTCTGCATCTGAGCTGCAAAACGATTAGTTGCGATTAATCGATTTAAAATAAAAGTTTATGTTTACGTACTATGTGTGTGTACTGTGTATATTTATTATGTAAATATAAATACACACACACATACATGTATATATTAAGAAAAAAAATGGTAGATTTATATGTAAAATATAGGGCTGGTAAACAATTAATCGCGATTAATTGCATACAAAATAAAAGTTTAAGTTTGCCTAATATATGTGTGTGTACTGTGTGTAATTATTATCTATTTACATACAAATGTTTTTAAAACATATATATACATAATAAATATACACAGTACACACATACAGTATAGTATGTAAACAAACTTTTATTTTGAATTGCAACTAATCGTTTTGCAGCTCTATTCTGCATGATCCTTTTGTTCCTAAAAATCCTCAGGATCTGATTCGGGCTCGAAATGGTATGGAAAAATTGATGCTATCGTTAATCTTTGAGCAAATGGAAGCTCGCAGTTATGGTAAAAGGCTTGACTTTTCCAGAACACGTTCTCAGTGGTTCAGCAATCACAAAGCAGTGGGCCAGCTAATCAATCAGAACACATTTCATATTTCAGAAGGAGGGCTTTCATCGAAACAGGGACTAACTAGCACGTTTGAGACAGACTAGGAAGAAAGGTGCTGCAATAATGTCAAATATGTGAAAACAAGCATGATTGTATAAACCCCAAAAACTAAATCAAGACTTCGTAAGGGCATAAGACTCCTTATAGTCAGAGTTACATTACAGCTGTATAATTCCTAGGCATCATGACAAGTTAAAAATCTATATTTTTTTAAGAAAAATGAAAAATATCTTTTTATCTGTTCTAAAATGTATCACCTTTTTGCAAGTTAAAGTCATAGTTCACCCAAAAATGAAAAATTTTGTCATTATTTACTCACCCTCAAGTTGTTCCAAAACTGTATGAGTTTCTTTATGATGAGCATAAAATATTTTGAAGAATCAAATCAAACAGTTGCTGGTAGCCACTGACTTTCATAGCATGGAAGAAAAAACTATGGAAGTCACTAAAAATGTTGTTCAGTTACCAACATTCTTCAAAATATCTTCTTTTGTGTTTAGCGGAAGAAAGAAATTCATATACATTTGGAACAACTTGACGGTGAGTAAAATCTTGGCAGAGCAAAAAAAAATCCCTACAGTTGAGATTTGAAACCGGAAAATGTTTGATTTGCACAACCAACTCAATGAGCATGAGGTTTATGTGACTCTAAAGGCCTTACTGAGGTCAAGCACATCATCAGTCTTGATGAGATCCTCTGGTCGTGTGAGAGGAAGTTGAGTTTCTGGTTCTCCCTGCAGCTGCAGGGACAGCGAGCGCAGCATGAAGAACACACGGATAGCCTGTAAGGACACACACACACACACACAATTAAAGCTCCTACAGCAACTAAGTAATCATAAACATGCAGCATCAAGGATTTAAATCTTCCTGGAATTTATGTCCAACATCAGTAGGTTTTTTCTAAAATATCCTTGAAAACGTTATCAATGCATCTCAAATATTAAAGGGACAGTTCAGACAAAAATTTAAATGACACCATGATTTACTCACCCTCAAGCCATCCTAGGAGTATATGGCTTTCTTCTTTCATACAAACACAATCAGAGTTATATTTAAAAAAAATGTGCTGGCTCTTCCAAGCTTTGTAATAGCAGTGAATGGGTGGAGACTATTTATCAAGTTTTGTTTACAGGAGCAAATAAAAGCAAAGTTTCATAAAGTTTAGAAAGTTAATTATGGATTTTGTTCTTAAAAAAAAAAAAAAACATTGATGCGCTTTAGGAGGCCTTTATTTATACCTGGAGCCACATGGAGCACTTTTCATTGGCTGTTGATATTCAGTAATCCATTCTCTGCTATTATAAAGCTTGGAAAAGCCAGGACATTTTTTAATATAACTCCGACTGTATTCTTCTGAAAGCAGAAAGTCATATACATCTAGAATGGCTTGAGGGAGAGTAAATCATGGGGTAATTTTCATTTTTGGGTGAACTGTTCTTTTAAAATATTATCAGAATTTAATCAGAATTTAAGTTCACCTGTGACATTACCCAGAGTTGCCCTGACATCAAAGTTTCAGCACTGACACGTGTGAAATTTTATGACTCTTGGCAGCACTTTCAAAACTAATATAATATTGAATAGTCTTTTATGTAGAAAGTTAAATATTAAAGACACAGTTAAACAACTGCTCACTTAAATAAACAATGCTTACAGTTTTTCCATGTACATATCAAATATAAAATAACACTGCTTAAATTACTGTTACAGTCTGAATGACTGACACATATATAATAGTACAGATTAAATTCTGTTGAATTCATAATGAGAATCGGCACTGTAAATAAAGCCAAAGTTTCTTTTTCTCTTTAGGCCAAAACTGGTGTTCTCGTTTAACCAAGAAGTGCATTTGACCATTCATGTGCACAGCTGCATCACCAAATAAGCATATGCTTATTCAAAATCAGCTGCTTGTCATTTAGACCAAATTAAATTGACACTCTGTTATTACCAACATAGCAGAAAGCCTGGCATTGTTATATTTCTGAAGCACATGAAATCCATTTCTAAAACGCTTTGGACAGTTTCCCAGAAGACAAACGGTGCTCACTGGCCAAGAAACACAGGCTTCCACGGATCGTGAGAAAAGGTTCAGGGAGGATATTTGACAAAAAAGCCAAAAAATTTGATGAAAGGCCACAAGACCCACCCATATAATTCATTTTGACATCTTTCAGAATGAATGTACATGTGCATCACTGACCCTGCGAGTCCTCTCGACATCTCCACAGGGCAATCGCTTCACAAAGTCAATGCCGGTAAGGGGGGTGCCAGTGGGAGGAAGTAAAATGGACGCATCCATCATAAGATACTCCACGTTTAGGGGCTTATTCTATATACAGAGGACACACAAACAAAAAAAAATAATAAACATTAATCACTCTATGGGCTTGCTGATCTTAGTCCAACAAGCACAAACATTTATTTTGTTAGACAAACACCCTCTTGGCATTCGTTGGTTTAACATGAACATCACAGTTATGTTTCCCAACATTTTACATTCAACAGCAATGAATCATTTACTCATTCTCATCTCATTCCAAAACCAAATACTTTCTTTCTGTGAAGCACTAAAAGTTAATTTTTAAAGAACATCCTGGCCACTGTTTTTGAGCTACAAGCTACAAAATATCATAAAAGAATACAGTAGGATTTCAATTCCGTAGTATTTTATAGATCATATGATCTGTTTTCCACAAAGCATATGACTTCGAAAGATGTAGAATATAGAGAAGTCATGTTGGCTTCTATGGTAAAACCTCAAGGCCACATTATTTATAACTGCTGGAAAATGAGTGAGCAACTGCATTTTTATTTATTTATTTTTTATTCTTTTCCATTCCATGGAAGGATGAAATGAGCATGAGTAAATGGCAATAATAATTTCAGTTAAGCTAATTCTTTCAGAAAAGCAACATTCCCAGGAAACAATGTTTTGTAAGAGGAAGTAGTATGAATGTAGTGTGCATTAGCAACTCCTTATCCAGTAAATGTCTGATAGATAACAGAGACTTCCTCTCACCTCAGAAGCAGGATGTGTTGCTGCATCATCAGGTTGTGAAAGACAACCAGAGTGAGGTTGCAAAAAAGACAACATTTGTGTGTTTAGCAAGGAAGCTTACCATCATGCTCCGGTACTCATCCTCAAACATGTCCAGGAAAATCTCCTCCCCCTGCAGGAAGAGAAACATTACAAGGAAAACAATTACCATAAAAGACATGATATATTACTTTACAAAAGTTTGGAGTTCATAAGGACACATTAAATTGAAGGACACACAAAATCCATCAGCTGCCAGCAAAGACATTGACAAGGTTAAGATTTCGAATTTTATTGCTGTTTATTTAATTTTAGAATTGTCTGTTCAAAGAATGAATTCAAACAAAACTCTTAAGCAATACTGTATTCAACAGACATTTTGAGCAGCAAATCAGCATATTAGACTGATTTCTGAAGGATCATGTGACACTGAAGATTTGATTAATCATGCTGAAAATTCAACTTCATCACAGGAACAAACTACATGTTAAACTATAGTGAAAGAAAACGCATTTTACCTTGTTCTAATATTTCTAATATTATCTGTTATTACTATTTTTACTGTATTTTTTCATCAAATAAATGCTAGCCTTGGCAAGCATAAGTGACTGTTTCATGAACATGAATGATTAAAAATCATAAAAAATTGGCCACACGTTACAATAATGTTCATTAGTTAACATTAGTTAACATCAACTAAGAATAAACAATATTTTTACAGCATTTATTAATCTTAACACATTATTAAAATCAAAAGTTGTGTTTGTTATTACACTGTGAAATAACATGAACTAACAAAAAACAACTGCACTTTTATTAACATTAACAAAGATGAATAAATACTGTAATAAATGTACTTTTTGTTGTTTGTTCATGTTAGTTGTATTGTAAAAAAAAAAAAAAATTAGCAGTAGTGTGTATTTAAAAAAAAAAAAAAAGTCAAAACTAAATCCCACTATACCTCAGGGAAAGGTAAACATCACTTCAATCTAAAAAAATGAACAGAAACACTTTACAGGTGTCATTTGTTAATTATTAACTAACATGAACAAACAATAACCAATACATTTATTATATCATTTATTAACCTTTGTTAATGTTACTAAAAATAGTTCATTGTTTGTTCATGTTAGTTCACAGAGCAGTAACTAATGTTACCAAACAAAACTTGTGATTTTGTAAATGCTGAAATAAAAATTAATATCAATAAATGCTGTAGAAGTATTGTTCACTCTTAGTTCATGTTAACTAATAAACCTTATTGTACCTTGTTACCAAATTAATTAAACAACAATAACCCTCTTCCTAGACCAATACAACTTATTCTAGGATGACTACTGCTATATTCCGATCTTAAAAATGAATTATTATTAATAAGTTAATCGACTTGGGTTACCATCTGACGCCGGTACTGTCGAGAGATCATTTGTTAACGTGAATCAGTGTGAACATTCAGTTCCATGAAAATCCCCATGGGAAGGATGAAGGGAGGGACATGATGAGAAAAGGTGGTAATATACAGAATTATAGAGAAAATGAGCATGAGTTAAATTATTCAGAACAGTCTGACTCCTTCACATATACAGTACAAGTCATTTTTGGTCACTGCATAATTCCCATGCTTTCACTTCTGTTATTTCATAGTTTTGACTTCACTATGTTACAGTGTAGACAACAAAAACGATAAAGAAACAGTAGGTGTGTCCAAACCCGTGACTGCTGCTCTACGTGTCTGCCTAGTTTCTTGGAAGAGCTGGGACACCCTGATCCATTATGAATGCGCACAGGAAATGTAGATGAGATATCAAAACATAGGTCATCCCAGGGCCTTCCAAAACCCCAGAACAGAACACTCAGTGCTGTGATTATTTACATACAGTCCGCACTTGATGTTTTGGATTGTATCAATTGGAATGCGCAGCCTGCATAATGCATTCTGGAAGGGATCTTTCTTTGAATTGTAAAAGCAAAACTGGCTGCTGTTCTCACGTACGTTAAACAGAATCACGCCAGAGCACTCAAATTTCATGTGAGAAAACGACTTCAGGGAAAACAAAGAAAAAAGTGCTGCAGGCTGCTGTAAAAGCTGCAAACACGTTGTTCTTCCACGTCAGGACAAATACCAGAGTGGCCAAAACAAAAGCTGAATGCACTAGTGTGCTTTGTTGTCTTAATTGTAGTTTGCTTTCACAGAAATGTCTCAGTGTGAAAAAGCCACCAAGAGCGCTAACAAGTTTCAACAGGAAGCTGTTGGGATTTTCCCAAATATCAAAACAGCAAAGTCTTTAGGATGAGCTGTCTGAGTTTAATTCTTCCTCAGACTTTAAAGGAAATCAAACACAAGTGATAATTATGAGAATTATTAGTAAGAAGATCTGCTGCCTTGAACTCTCCGGCTTCCAGTAAGCACCTGAGTGTACCGGTGACTTTTATTTGTTCCGAAATAAAATAAAAGAGCATCTTGCCTTATAAAACCGCCTCAGAAGGTGAAGACTCTCTTCTCGGGCACCCTAAAAAAGAAAACATCATCTTAGCAATTGCATGATTTGAGTTGCGCAATATAAACAAGTAAAATGTCCTACTTCCTATAAATCTGTCTACTTTCAAAATAAGAATGAAAGGAACCGTTACCCAATGTTAGAAAAATTACTGGGAAAAACCAAAGTGTGCATAATGTATGTATTAAGAAACTAATTAACTAGAAATATGTTGCAATCAGTCTTGAATAAACTTTTCTGCAGTGGTTGATAAGCAAATCAGCATGAATGACTTAATTATTAATTTTTTTTTTTACTTGATGTCAAAGGCCATTCTTTTCATTTATTGTGAAAGATAATAAGTCTTCATCTTTCATGACAAAGCAAGGCATAAGCAATATTTATATCCATTTTTAAAACAGTCACCAGAATGCCATGCTCTCATGTATGTGGTAATAAAACCCAACGTGATTCACCAGCGTGATTCAGAATGACTTAAAGGGAAATATGAAAATATGACTTTTTCCATGTTTAAGTGCTATAATCAGGTCCCCGTTGCATCTACCAACCCAGAAAATGTGTAAAAGGACAAGCCAGTAACTTTGCTTTGGTAAGCAATTCTCTGCAAACATATATAAAAAAAAAAAAAAACCTACCAACTTAGATTTCACTCCCAACATGACATAGGAAGACTTATTATAATATTACTGCCTCTTAATCTGCACATTTTCACCCATGGTGCTGCATATTTTCTTTTTGCAAGTTAGAACAATGTACCAGATTTAACGCCATGGCAAAAGTTTGAGCAAAGCGCACTAACTGTTCTGTCGTTGGCTGCACAGATGAGCACAGAACACTATTTAGAGTCCCAGCCTCAGAGGAGACAAGAAAGCACTGAATTTATTGATTTATTTACTGTATATTACGCTGCTGCCACACAGATCTAATATAAACGTGATTTCTTTCCCAGCTGTTTACCTTCACAGACATAACAGACTGTTTTTGTATCTCATGTGTGTTTTTAACATAAACTGACTTAGGTATTTGACAGTTTAAGCGCAATAAGACATGACAAAGAACGTAGTCAAGTATTTATATGACGTGCTTTGTATGTGTGCGCTCAGAAACGTGTATATCGGATGTTCAAAGTAATATGGCTTTAAAACGCATGATTTCAGTGATAGACATGATAATCAAAACCAAACAGATGTTTTTTTTAGCAGACTATCTAAGGTATGTGCTATAAAGGTACAGCTCTATTCTGGAAAAAGGGGTGGGGAGAAGCAGCTTATTTGCATTTAAAGAGACATGCATGAAAACAGCATGTTTATGTTTTTACTTTAACATAGGCATTCTCAAAATGATGTAATAAATGATCTGTGGGTTATTTTGAGCTGAAATGTCCCACACACATTCTGATGACACCTGAGACTTATATTACATCTTGTAAAAAAGGGCATAATAGGTCAGCTTTGAATTCGGTGTGTCTTAAGTTAATTCCATCACCACGCTTTTATTTGCATTTTGAAACATCATACCAGAAACAAGTACCAAAAACAAAATTTCTGAAAAAAAAAATCCTTAATTCGCAGAAAAGTTTTTTTTAAAGGGTTAATGTGAATAATGGGAGATGGAAACATTTTGCAAAAAATTCCTCCATCCGCATCAACAAAGTCATGTGACTTTGCCAAAGGGTCGGCAAAACCTGACTAACTAGCGGATCGATTTTGTTGCATAGCATCTGAAATGTTGTTATGGTCATTCTGAAATGCCTGAGCAAAGTCTGTCATCAATGTATTTCTGTGTAATTGCCTCCCAGATCTGTCTTACACGAAAACCCAAACAGCAGGTATCCACCTCCACCTATTGTATTTCGTCTGCTTGCTCTGAGGCGGAAATAATTTATTATATATGAAAATTAGTTTTCTTAGTAGGATATACTTATCCTTATACTTATGCCAGTTTATCAGGAAGTGATGATTTTGTTCTCTTTGACTCGTTGGATGGAAATGGTGCTTATTTGCAAATTTTTTATGTGATATTCAAATTTTGGGTATAATTAAATATAATTAAAGCCTGAAATATTTATGTATCAAAAATAAATAAATGTGACCCTGGACCACAAAACCAGTCATAAGGGTCAGTTTTTCTGAAATTGAAATTTTCATCTGAATAAATACGCTTTCCATTGATGTATGGTTTGTTAGGATAGGGCAATATTTGGCCAAAATATGACTACTTAAAAATCTGGAATCTGAGGGTGCAAAAAAATCTAAATATTTAAAAAAAAAAAAAAAAAAAAAAAAAAAAAAAAAAAAATTGAATTAGAAGTTGTCCAAATGAAGTTCTTAGCAATGCACATTACTAATCAAAAATTAAGTTTTGATAAATTTACAAAATATTTCCATGGAGCATGATCTTCACTTAATATTCTATCACTTTTGACATAAAAGAAAAATCAATAATTCTGACCCATACAATGTATTGTTGGCTATTGCTATAAATATACCTGTGCTACTTATGACTGGTTTTGAGGTACAGGGTCACAAATGATTAAAGCCTGAGATATCAACTATACACAATAATGTTTATATGTCACGAAAGATATTTTAATAATATTATATTATTTATATTTTTGGATGTAGATTACATTAATATTTTCATTTATACAAATAAACTATTCCTACTCTTTGACGTCGATACATGTCTTTGATTGTAATTTAAGTAATTAATTTGATCACCTTATCGTTTTTCCCCTAACATTTTATGCATATAAAAATATTCATTGATTCTCTTTTGGCAAAACTGACTCATCATGAGCTAAAACAACAAACTCTGGCAAAGACGTTGCAGGTGCTGGCATACATAAAATGCTGAACTTGTAATGCTAAAATAAAGTGCTTTAGGGGTAGGATATGTTTTGTGTTAAGTCTCTTACCTCCAAACAGGCCAAATGAATGTCCTTTATAATGCACTGAGAGCCAGACAGCACAGCCTGTTTCAGAAGCAGACAGCTTAACTCCAAGGTGGCAAGACGCACCTTTCCATCTGAAACACACACACGATATGACGTAAAATCAAACTCATCAGGTGCACTTTTTATAATTTAAAATTGAATCAAAGTGGTATTATGTAAAAGCAGACCAATCATGTGACAGTTCATATTACGCAATAAATTTCTGACCATCTCAAGAGGAGAACAAATCAAGAAAGCATGACTTAAAAAGGGAAGTGCTGGGCACTAGAATAGCTCAGATGTGCCATTTGTATTCACGGCAACAGCAAAACAATCAAGCTAGCAGACAAGAATGCTGCAAATTAAAGGAAAAGGCTGTGGATCATAGGGAAAGAGGAGTTTCACTTCTTGTCATGCTACAGTCACAATGGACACATGATAGAAATGTCAAAGATGAATGAATCATACAAACATGGGGATAACAGCTCATCATGTATATTGCAGACTCAATCGGTTCTACATTTTACTCTTAAGTATAGAGTATGTGAAGCAAGTCAACATTCAAATGTCACAACGGTTACAGGAGCCCTGAAAGGAGAAATCAGCAATTCCTCTTAACAAAGGTAAAAGAGATCAACGGTCAAAGGAAATTGGTTGCAATTTGTGTTACTCAAGGCTGTGGCAAAGAGCACAGAGCTAAAGAAATGTGCAGCAAATAACAAGTGACACTTCACTACACTTTAGCCCCCTTGGTTATGGTTGATCACATCAACTGTTACTAAAGCTTCAAAATGTTACAAAATAAAAGTTGCCTGCAATTATTATGTATAAATAAATACACATTCATGTGTACATTTAAGAAATATTTACAAGTAGATGTAACTATATATATAATTTAAAAATATAATAAAATAAAATAAAAAAATAATTTTTTATATAATTTGTATTATGTATAAATAAAAATATTGTGTACGTAAATAACATATTTCTCTTAAATATATACATTCATTTGTGTGTATTTATATATACACACACAGTACACACACATTAGGCAAACTGAAAGTTTTGTATGCATTGCGATTAGTAGTTTGACAGCCCTAATATATATATATATATATATATATATATATATATATATATATATATATATAAAATGATTAGTTAATATTATTTTCAGCAGAAAGAAAACTAATTTAAGTGTAGTTCTTGTTAAAACTAAAACCATTAAAAATAATTCATCTAAATAAAGCTGAAACTAAATAAAATATAAATATTTTATAATTAAAAACTGAAATTTTATCTTGGAAATGAAATAAAAATGTAAAACTTACCAAGAAATTGAATAAGTTACTAAAATGATTAAAACTAAAAGAAAAATACAAAAGCAAAAAATATAAAAAAAAACTAACTAATAAAAATGACTAAAACACAAAAGCACACTAAAGTTAAAACATAAAAAGTCAAAACAAAAGAAGCCAATTCAAAATATTAATAAATACTAATAAATACTAATAAATATACTAATAAATAATTTGTACTGATGAATCCCGCAAATTGAAACCAGATATACTTATTTAGTACATCAAAAAATAGGTCCTTTTTGATTTTGCACATAATCTTTAACCACTTTAGTTTTTAATAAGAAACAAGTTTAATGCATTAAAAACTTAACTGACATTCACCAAACAAGACACATATAATAAGCTTTGTTTAAGTTGTGTGTGTGTACATAAAATATTGCACAACCTCTCTATTAAAATATGAACTGCCTTGAATAAACAATGAGTGCTTTGGTCTACACGCTCAAGTTCAGGCACACCATTGGAATTTGCAGCGTGTAATATTTAATAAGCGTGTCTAAGCAGGTGAAGGATTATATTTGGAATCCGCTTGTAAAGTACAGTAGAGTGAGAGTGTGCAGGTGAGCTGATGAGGGTGTGTGTGTGTGTGTACCTGGCTGAGCAGCCTGGCTCATGATTCGGATCACTCGTTCCACCAACACTTGACTGTAAGAGCTTCTCTCTTGATTTGGCACAGGTAGCTGGATCCTCTCTAAGAGCTCTGGGTTTATACCTGCACACACAAAAACCAACAAGAGATCAAGAACTGAATGAGCATGATGTTGACACTATAAAGCTGCCTAAGACTTTTTAAAATCATGTAATCATAAACCATTGTATTGCAATAATTAGGGCATAGTTCACCCAAAAATGAAAGTTCAGTCATTAATTACTCATCTTCATGAGTCAAACCCATAAGATCTTTCTTCATCTTCAGAACACAAATTAAGATGATTAAAAAAATAAAAAAAGTGTTCACACACATTCAAGGCCCAGAAAGGTAGTAAGGAACAGGGCTCTGAACCGGTTCAAGGAACGAAAACCAAAACCAGAAACTAAATTTTGACAGGAACAGAACCAAAACCAGAACCAGAAGCAGAAACAAAATCACATTTTATAGTTCTGAACAGAATCGAAAATTTGAAATGGCCATTGACCGGTTAATAACATTATTTTATCATTCCATTAAATATCTGAAATTTGCTGTCAATCAGTGGCTGTGTATCCATTACCCTTCAAGATGTGCAAATTTAAATTGCGAATTGAAAAACACCTAATGGAAACGCGTCAATTTAGCAAAAACTCTCATATATTGCAAATTTTTTTTTTCCAAAAACAGGTTTTTCAGGCAATTCGAAAAAGGAATATTTCGCAAAACTGCAATGGAAACAGCTTTTTCGCATTTACAGGTCACATGGCATATGTAAAAAGTCATATGATCATTCTTCAATGTACTATTAACTCCAAGAAACACTTGATACGTAGCCGCTCTCAAGTACAAGGGGCCTTCCTTGATATTAACGCTTAGACTATGTACGCTGCACGCATCTGCGGCGCGTTACGGCTCCGACACGGTCACTGGAGCTGATTTTATGTTTATACCAGCAGCGTCGCACACGTTTCTGAAGTGGCTCTCCGCGCTGCTTCTGTTAAGATACACGCATATGCCTCTTTCGATTAAATAAAGCCTAAATCCGTCCAAATCCCATCAAAATCCACTGCCATGACTTATTGCAAGAGGAACAAATGACGTTTTAGTTGCATAACATCGGTTAATGGAAACGTTGTCATTTCGCAATACTTCTTTATCTACAAAGTTTTCAATAGCGCAAATCTGTAATGGAAATGCGGCTAATTACAAATTCATGTAGTATGGCCTATGCAAACGTGAGCTCATCACAGGTATGTAAAGATGGCAATGCACCGGCGTTAGAGTTTATCCTAGGAGAGTGTAAGATGGATTCAACAGATCAAACGCACTTGCAGTGCTTCTGTGAATGGAGAAAACAGAATAAAACTATATGCTTACATAAAAGGGAATATATAGGCCTACACATGAAATATTACACTTAAATCATTGACAGATTAACAAAACAAAAGAAAAAAAATCTGTTCCAGTTGATTGCGACACGATCCAAAGTTCATGGAAAGGAAAACGAGACGGCAGAAAGTAGGTTAGTTTTATTTATTTTGCAAAAGCCTGACAGTTTTGAATAATGTCTTGCTTCTCTCTGTACGGCCAGCCAGCGCTGGTATGACTATTGTGTCTGCGCCTCGTGCACACAGACACATCATATTTTTGCGACGTTGAAGCCTGTTCATTATCAAAATAAAATACAGTTAAAGACACATAAAAAGTTGCACTGCTCTGTTGTACAATCTGTTGTGTTCAGCATGACCACCACCTCACTGTGCTGATACAGCCGATGTGAACTGATGTTTTACGTCGATGCGAGTGAAATACAAAACCTATTACATAATAAATAATATTTTAGCATCCAGATACGTCACGAATATGGAAACTTTTGGATTCGTGCCGAATGAGAGAGGTAGGCATCACCTTAAATTAATTTGTTTTTGGACTGACGTTTTTATAGCCTACACACATAGCCTTAACTAGAGGATTTGTTGTGGACAGAAGGAACAGAAGATTGTTTCTTTTGTTTAGTAGCATACATCTGGCCAAAATCTAGAAAAAAATGATGCTGTATTGGTTGTGAAGTCCAGCAAGTGAAAATACCAGATTTCTTCCTGTTTTTTGTTTGTTTGTTTGTTTTGAGTAAAGAAAACGCTGTACTTTATTATTAGTATTATTGGCAAATAATAATAATAAAAAAAATAACGTTATTAACCGGTATTTTTTCTGCTCAAACTGGTTTCGGAACAATAAAAATACAGAGAAACGTAGGAACAGAAATGTTAAAACATCGATTCTGCTCTGAACCGATTGAATTTTTTTTCTTTTCAAGCCCTGGTAAGGACATTGTTAAAATAATCCATGTGACATCAGTGGTACAACCGTAATGTTATGAAGCTAAAAAAAAAATTTTGTGTGTAAAGAAAAAAATAGGAGCCCGTGTTCTGACATAGAAAGTCCATCTCTCTTAGTTCATCATCTGTATATTCTGATTTAAATAAGTGAGGCTAGGTAAAAAAAAACTGCCAGTCATCCTCTCTGTCGAAATCTGTAAACAAAGCGCAGTGCACCGGAGACTGACACAGAAGATTAGAAATTGTTAAATAAAGTCATTTTTTTGTTTTCTTTGCGCACAAAATGTATTCTCATAGCTTCATAATCTTACGGTTGAACGGTTTGCATTTTTAGGTGAACTAAAATTTAATCAAATGCATTTTAAAATCTAATTTGTTGGTGCGATGGCAGTTAAATTCAGTTAAATATTTGAAACAAAACACTTTTATCTATTACCATAATTATTCATTTAATTTGAGTGCTTTGTTCGAGACTCTTATTCCTGAAGAGACAGATCAGATACCTTTACTGTGAGACATGGCATACAGGAGACAGAGCACAAAAAGAGCCTGGTAATCCTCAGTGTCACAGTCCATTGCATTATACAGCATGTCCAGGAAGGGCCTAGAACAATAAAGAAGAAGATGACAGGAATTCTTTTATCCTCCGCTGGAAATTATGCAAAAATGTAAACAATAGAACAATGCGTACAATGATTTCCGCAGTTTGTGATGACATACTGTATTGTTTGAGTGTTGTAAATACAAAGGCATTTTCTAGCCAAGCTCTTGTCTACAAGTCAAGCTAAAGCACTCCAAGCATTTCCAGAATAAATGCCAGTTACCTCCCTCCTAACATAAAAACATTCTCCACGTGTAAACTCTTCTTCCTAAGTATTAAATCATGTCCATGCAGAGTATTCCTAAGAACACCTCTTTCTCACAGGCATGCCATGTATTACTTGGAATAGAGAAAACACATAAATATTGCTTCTGAAAGGCTTGGAGAACAGTCTGAACACGTCCTGGGCCCTCTTGCTCTGGAGCTCACCAATCTAAATAGGGGAGCTTTGCTGCACTCCAATGAACTGAGCATAAGAAGGGTCAATGGTTCAATGTTAACAACGCTGACACTCATAAAGCACAATTTTGGACAACAACATGGTTTTAATAGATGAAGTTTCTCTTCATCTTAAAAGTGGAGCAGCATAGATGCATCTGACTCTTAATAAAAACCTCTTAATCTGACTTATAGTTGTAAAGTTGTTCATTAATGCCTAACAAGAGCTATATGTTTTCCTCTAGGTCTGTGGTCGATTTTGTACCTGCACTTTTGTCCTTCAGATCGTGCAGCTGCCGCGCTCTTCTCCTCATCCGTAATGTTCTGTTCCGTCAACGTGGACACATCGGAGATTCTACATTTTTCCATCACCACCATCTCAATTTCTGCAAAACACAAACACAACACAGAATATAGCAGCAGAGCTGGACATTGGTGTTGTCTATGTCAGACATCAGCCGTGGAAGATCCCCGCGTCAAACTGATTTGAGATGTCTAAAGTTACACTAATGGATTTCCCTTGAAATGACTGTTTGCCTGCAGACATTTCTTTCAAATAGGGAAACCACTTGGTTGCATTTAATAAGTTTCAGAACTGAATCTAACAGCCCAAGCCACAAGGGAATGTTTTCTAGAATGGTAGAGTGGTGACCGCCAGACTGAATTTTATTTACATATTTGGCACTGATTGTAAGGGGGAAACCTGCAGAACAGATTATGTGTAGATTATAGATTACAGAAATATTATAAATGAATATTTACACAGCTGTATACACAGTACATACTGTGCATATCTGATTCATAAAAAGTCATGGATTCCAGCAGCACAACTGTTTTCAACATTGATAACTAGAAATCAGCATGTTAAAATGATTTCTGAAGGATCATGGATGCTAAAAAATTATTTTTTTTCTAGACTCTGTTTTAATGTTTAAATTGAAAAGGTATTCACCAAAAAGCATGTCTAATTAATTAAAATCATGAAATTTACTCAATTTAAGAGCAATTTCTTAAAAATGTAACAAAACTACATTTTAAAACTTTATGAAATACGTTTTATTTTTCCCTCAAATTCAGTTTTATTTCTACCAAATTCTGTGTTTTTCATTAATTTTCTGGGTTCCATTTTATTGGTTTCATTATTTTTTTTCTGATTTACTGCATTTCTAAAATAAATAAATAAATAAATAAATAAATAAACAAATAATAAAATAATTATAAAATTATAAAATGTAAAGCTGCAAAAAAAAAAATAAAAATAATAATATATATATATATTTTATAATTTATATATATTAAATATTTAAAGATTTTTGCAGCTTTATATTAACAGACATTAGTTCATATCCTGTTTCAATTTAAGTGTACTGAGCTACTTTTGATTTGTTCATCCAAAATTTGGCAAATTTCGTGACATTCCATGTTATACAGTAAAGTCCATTTTTATGACTGGATTCTATAATTTGTCTGTTTTCTGCACAGTGGAAATCATAGGGCCCTATATATTTATTTTAATACTAAATTTAACTTCTGTTTTTATTTAAATCTACTAACTGTATTTTTATTTTTCTATTTTCTTGTGTTTTATGTGAACCTGGACCACAAAACCAGTCATAACAGTAAATGTAAATACATCTAAAAGCTGATTAAATAAGCTTTTCATTCATGTACGGTTTGTTAGGATAGGACAATATTTGACTGAGATACAACTATTTGAAAATATGGAACCTGAAAAAAAAAAAAAAAAAATTCCAAATATTGAGAAAAATCACCTTTAAAGTTGTTCAAATTAAGTTCTTAGCAATGCATATTACTAATCAAAAATTAAGTTTTGATATATTTACAGTAGGGAAATAAATCAACAATTGAAAATTTGTTAGGGAATCTTCATGGATCATGATCTTTACTTAATATACTAATAATTTGGACATAAATGAAAAATCTATAGTTTTGACCCATACAATGTATTTTTGGATATTGCTACAAATATACCCGTGCTACTTATGACTGGTTGTAAATGCAAAGGCATTTTCTAGCCAAGCTCTTGTCTACAAGTTGAGATAAAGCACTCCAAGCATTTCCAGATTAAACGCTAGTTACCTCCCTCCTTGGCTAAAAATATTCTCCACTTTTGACCTCTTCTTCCTAAGCATTAAATCATGTCCATGCATGCCACGTATTACTTTATATTACATCAAAATAAAAGTCTGGTTTAACTTGAAGACACTGTGCCAGATACATATTACTACCATTACTACTACTACTAAAATGAAACAAACATTATTTTTTAGGGTATAATCACACAACATTTCTTCCATGTTTTAATTTTAATAGTAAATTCCCCTTTGTGGAAAAAAAAAAAAAAAAGTTTGCTTAATTTTCAATAATTAAAAGATAAATTAAATTAATGTTTTATGCCTTCATTTGATAACCAGAACATTTTAAACACACAACACAGAAAAACCTTTCATAAGGCTATTTGAATAAATGAAGTACGCATTCAAATAATTAGACATGCTAAAACACAGAATTTGATAACAATAAAACATTTTAAAACATGTCATTTTTTTAAAATATTTATTAAATTGATGTGAAATCGTATAAGTTTTATGATTTTAATTAATTAGACATGCTCTCTGATTTATAAAATTTACTTTACCATTAAAAAGGAGTTTAAAATTAAAAGAGAAAAAAACGGAATTTGGGAAAAAATAAAACGGATTTCATAGGGCCCTAAAAATTAAATCACCTGGTGAACTTGCAAACCTGGTAAAAGGATGTTAAAAACATTACTCACAAAAACAAAATCCATAAACTAGCCACAAATTTAAAAAGTTACTTAAATGAACATCACATCACTGGCTGTGTGTCAAGACATGGGGTAGGGCGACTGAAGTGATGAATCACACAGAGGAGTGAATACGACAGGAGACAGGGCTTAGCTCACTTTCCCTCTCAAGTCTGACAACTCCCAACAAGATCAAGGAGACATAAACATGTTTAACAAGATAGAAGTGAGGGAGAGGGTGGGGGTGAGGTTTTGCCCAATCGGAGAGGTGGGGAGCACAGAATGAATGTGGACCAAAGTGACTGTGTCAAAACACAGAAATGACGTGAAAAGGTGGAGTGCTCTCGCAACTGGCAAAACACGATTTAGCCAAGCAGGACACGTTGCTGGGTCAACACTGTCATCATTGTTGTTCTGGAACACTGCTAAGAAACAATCAAAATACCAAACCCTACCCTATCCCTAAAAACATTGGGAAATTTTTAGAATGTTGTTCAAAATGAATAACCCCAGTCATTAAGTCTAAGACTAAAATCTGACTGGTTGATAGAATTATTGCTCCAATCCATATCCTACTTGGGTAAATCATAATAAAATGTATCCTTTTGTATTCCACGGAAGGGAGTCAGTCAGACGGGTTTGAAACGACATGAGAACGAGTAAATGATGACATAGTTCTCTTTTTAGGATGACATTTTCCTTTAAACCTCACCGTAGATTTATGCGGAATTCTACTGTCGGACTTTCTATAAACTCAAATCGACTCAGCTGTTCGGTCAGTTTTGAGAGCAGAGCCACAGCCGAAGTGTGGTGTGATCCAAAGAATGGAAGGTCAGTCAGTCATGCTGGGACATTCATCTAGTGCTACTCACCTTCCTTGTCCCCACTTGTCCTGCTGGCCTTTGAACTAGCCTCTGTACCTTTAGCCTTTTCCTTCTCTTCTTCCGGCCCTTCTTCGGATCCCCGCTCCTCCTCTTCTTCCTCGCCCACATTCTTGTAGTTGGGTCTTTTCTGGGTCCTCTTCCTCCCACGGTGACGACTCATCTCTAGGGAACGCTCCAGACTTTCTGGGGGCTTGGCGAAGCGACGAACACCGGCATTGCTCTAGAAGAAATGATCAGTGGATGAGACGTATGACTAAAATGTACAATTTTGATGCTCATGAAAAGCCTTCTTTTAGGGGATAATAATAATCATAATATTACTATTATTATATTAATTCTTAATCATATATGTGACCCTGACATTTTTTTTTTATTAAGATTTATACATCACCAAAGCTGAATAAATAAGCTTTGCTAGGATAGGACAATATTTGGCTGAGATGCAACTATTTGAAACTCTGGAATCTGAGGGTGCAAAAAAAAAAAAATATATATATACAAATATTGAGAAAAAGTTGTTTTTAGCAATGCATATTACTTACCAAAAATTAAGTTTTGCTATATTTACAGTAGCAAATGTACAAAATATCTTTATGGAACCTGATCTTTACTTAATTTTGACCCATACAATGTATTGTTGGCTATTGCTACAAATATACCCCTGCTACTTATGACTGGTTTTGTGTTCCAGGGTCACATATAGGGTCAGAAATTAATGAGGGCTTGTGGCAAAAATGCCACCAGAATGAACAAAAAAAAAATGCCCCTCTAAAATTGAACAATGTATTACGGCTGTTGCGATTAAAATGAAATTTGAAAATAATTGATAAGCGTCAATTCAAAATGAACTTTTCCATTAGAGGGGTCATCGGATGCCCATTTACCACAAGTTGATATGATTCAATGGTTGTGTAAAACAACACCCTTTTTACCTTCCCAAAATCAGCTCTGCAAAAATCATCCTGTTCTGGTCGAGGCTGCTTTAAATGTTAAAAAGCTCTGCTCGCCCCGCCCCTCTCTTCTCTCTGTGGAGTGACGAGCCTGTTTACTTTAGCCGCATTTAGCCGCTAAACTTGCTAACTAGCACATTATTAGGAAAGGTGATTGCAGGGATTCATAAAAAAAAAACCCTTATACCCACTTCGTGTCTGTCCATGATGTTAGTCTAGTCTAAAACAAGTTATGCAAAAACTTCCATTATAATCATTGTATGTGCACAGCTCTGGTGTTTTCAGTGCTGACTAATCTAAGCACCTCTAATTGGCCAATGCTTTTTTAAGTTCAACAGAAACGCGTCTGATTGGTTACAAGGCTCAACGCTGCACAAAACAACGCGTAAAAGCAATCTGATGCCGTGTGAGCAAAATTAAATGTAATTTTTTTTTGCCAATTTGTCTTGAATTGTATTATTTTTGTTCTTTTTGGTGGCATTTTTGCCACAAGCCCTCATTAATTTCCAACCCTGATTACGCAATGTAATCATTTCAGGGTTTTTTTTCCATTTGTAAAAAACTTGTTTACCCTAATCCTACCCCTAAACCTAACCCTTACAGAAAACTTCCTGCATTTTTACATTCTCAAAAAAACTCATACTGTATGATTTACACACACACACACATACATACCTATGAAGAGTTTATTTGTAAAAACAGATAACTCAATTTTTATTTATTTTGTTTTATTTTTTATTTTAGTTTTTTCTCAATTGTATTTGTTTTATTGTGCATAACAAGTAACATCAATCAAACTGCACTTGTTGAACTTTAATCAGGTGTGTGGTGTGTATGTTTGGGCATAAAAAAGATCTACAAAGTTACAAATCACAAAGTCCACTCCAAAGGGAGATATTTTGTTTTTAAAAAAAATCCCTTTTCAAGAACTACAACAAACGGCTCTTTTGGACTTCAACGTTTGTTTTCCGCATGCAATGATGTCACAACGCGGTCCATTATAATATCATTAAATTAAATCCCGCACACAGAAATTCGGGGCGGGGGGGATGTGTGCAGTGTGAGATTTGTAAGAGATTTATTCATCATACAGTGTAGATAACATTAGCTTCACTTACAACATGAGTGTTTTTTAAAATGCATAAACTTGCACTAAAATAGGCTAGGCTATGATGATGATGTTCTTTGATAATGTTAGGCTGCTTTTAGCCTCATGCTGGAGCTGGTTTCAGGCAATGAAACTAAGTATGTAAATAATTAAATTATAGCACAATAATATCATGTATTGGCGATCTCGCAGGCTGACGATAGGACCCAACACTACTGTAGTGTATTATTTACCCACTCTCCATGCATCCTAGGTGTATATGACTTCCTTCTTTCAGACGAATGCAATCGGAGTTATATTAAAATTTGCACACGGCTCCGGGGGGTTAATAAAGGCCTCCTGTATCGAATCAATGCGTTTTTGTAAGAAAAATATCCATATTTAAAATCTAAGAATCACTTTAATCTAGCTTACGCTGACAGTTGTACACGGAACTTGCCTCTTTGTCAAGGGGCGTGGCAGTACTGAAACACCGTCTAAACTGTTCACCAATCGCAACGCAGTGGGACAACTAACCAATCACAACACATTTCGTTTTTCGGAAGGTGGAACCTGGAACTAACAGAGTCATTTGTGCCAGGCTGGGAGAAATGTATTGTAATAATGTAAATTATGTTAAAAATAATGCATTTTTTGAACTACCAAGCATGAAAGCATGTTCTAGTACACCCCCAAAACAAAATCAAGACTCTGTTAAAGAGCATAACAGGATCCCTTTAAGTAATAATAAGTTAAATACAGGTAACTGCCAAAATTAAAGTTCATTGAAAGTATGTTTTTTTTTTTTTAAATATATTAAAAGTTTTGTTTTATAGCAAAAGCAGATAACTCCAACAGTCGTTATTTGGCAAAAGCACATTTCATGTTTCAGAATTTTAAAAAAAACTCTTGTTTTATCTTTGTAATCTCACCAGCTGACAATGTAGACGCCTGACAAACATTATTGTTGTGATCATAGACCGTATGGTTGTGATTACACGCAGTTTTCCCTCACTATTGTAACATGCTGCTTTTGCAAGGTTTCGTGAAAAAGTTTCAGCTTTTATTTTCCTTTTACACCCTAAAGAAGATATGACGGGTTCATCAAGTTCGTCAAAATTATCCATACTCCATCACTTTTAGTCAGCTTTGACGAAACTGTCAGCTAGTGCGTCTTTTGTGTGACTGGCAGCCTTGTCACCTGACCTAAATACAACGCACTGATTCACTAAAAAGGACTTCTGTTCACAAACAACAAGGGCACTTGACGGCTTCTGCAGTAAAAGGTGAAATCGTGATGTCTTGAAGGTGGGCAATACTGGCCTTTTTGACAAAAAGTGTTTAGGGTCACACTATATGTGCACACAGGATTCTTTTATTTTTTTTAAATGAAGTTTATCGGTTTTTGCACATAAATATATATATATATATATATAGGCATTTGATTTTTCTAGTTGGCCAAGAAAAAGGAGAAAAAAAAATATATATATATATAGGCATTTGATTTTTCTAGTGCCGAGAAAAAGGAGAAAAAAAAAAAAATCTATATCTATACATACATATATATATATATATATATATATATATATATATATATATATATATATATATATATATATATTTACACACACACACAGTTCTACAGTTTGGAAGAAAACACAAACTTAACTTTTAAACATTAACAGGCTTTATTGTATGTATATAATCCATAACTTCTACAAAAACAAAACTCCATAAATGTTCTCAAATATTGTCCTATAAAACACAAATACACATAATACACCTATTGATACTTGGTCTTGGCTCAACACATTCACACATAAACCATCCTAAATAACAGCAATAGCTGCTTTTACAACGTCTGCAGAACTTAAAGAAGCAGTGAAAGGAAAACAGCCTCTGGCTTCTCAGAAACAAGAACCCGCTAAGACAGGAAACAGCTGCCAAACAGTCAAGGACACACATGGTAAGTGCGGCACGGACAGCAGTGATGTTTCCGCGGAGCTCCAATAACTCACACGACGTGACACGCACTAGGTTGTGCAGTTGGGCATCACACTAAAGGACCCCAACCTCATTTACGACAGCCGCACACGAGATAAAACATTCATTCTTAGAACTGCAGGAAAACACTGTGAACAATCACCTGCTCGTGGTCTCACAGTTGCACTATTGCACTTTGAACCACTCGGTCTATTTTTCAAAGAACGCCTGCGAGGATTCAAAGAACCCACCTCTACTGTTTCGATACGTGAAATGATGTTCTCCATCTACGGTTTCTCTTCAAGTTCAGAAAGCAGCTTTAGGGAACATAAGGTGTCTGGTAGCACAAGAGTTAAAAACAACTCTCAACAAAAAAAAAAAAAAAACAGGACCACAACAGGTCACAGTGACAGGGTGCAAAGAACATGCGCTAGCAACTGAGAAGTGGAGCAGTCAGTAGGACGCCACACTTGCAAAAAAAACAGCTATCTGTGGTCTTGCTTGTGGTCACAGACCTAATGAGTGAATTCTATTCAAAGTGCACAAGTATATCGTCAAGACCCAGCTCTTTACGAGAAAGGATGGAACAGATAAAAAGGCAGCTGATCAGCATTTTTGATGACCTCACTCTTCATGCCTCTGCTGTCAAAATAAGCCAAATACATTAAAAAAAAAAAAACACATCTAGAAGTATGCTAAAGGCTAAAGTGCGGTCGTCTGACGTCCTCTCATATATATGTGTGATATCATTTTATGAATCAAAACAGATCTGTGACATCAGAAGGATGCATGTTGCACATCTCAGTAACCTCAGCCCACCCAAATGACCAAGCTGCATTCGTCGAAACGCTGCATTGCACTTGTTTAAGCTCCGAAACGGGGTCGCTAAAGCATGCCACTAGGCTACAGGTGCGTTTCCAGCAAACTGCGTAGCAGGTGTGTGCGTTTGCTAACACATGCACCCTGCTCGTTGTGCAGTATGTAAATCGTATAATGAGAAAACAGGGGAAGCTTCTAATACGGTGGCGGTTTCGCCCTTCATCTCTGCACTACATAAACTTGATACTTCCTGTCATCTGCGCAAGGACCTGTTTGAAATCCTGATCTACACACCCGATGTCTCTGCCTGGTCCCTTCTGTGCTCTTCCTCTACCTGTGGCTTGTGGTCATGAAGGAAGGTCATGTGATGTGCGTGTATGTGAGTGTTTGGGTGGCAGAGGCTTGCTGGTAACACACAGGTACTAGCATCTGTTTCACAGGCTTTACGGGAAAGGGAAAGTAGGTTAGAGGCAGTGCGGTGATGGTGTAAGGCAAATCGCTGTACATCAGAGCAACAAGAGCCACAACAAAAGATAGACCAGAACTTTGCATTTACATAAGGATTCCCACTGGCTTCCTCAACCGAGCTCTTCACAACACAACGCAGTCCTACAACAGACTACGTGCTTACTAGAAATGTAAATGTTGATGGTTTGTTCAATAACCAAATTTTGGCTAACCTCAGTTTTGGCATACATTCAGAACTTTGGCCAGAAATGGAAAGATAAACACGAAACTTGTGCAGTTTCAATAATTTCATATGAATAATTTGTGATTAATCTCATAACTAACTTGTAGCTGATGCATTCAGTTCATAAAGGGAAAAAATGGTGTTGGCTTACATAGCAAAATATATGTGCACTGTGCAGTGCAAAATAACTTGTCATACCAGTACAAGTCAATACGGAGCTTAAATTTGAAATCTTGATATTGCATATCAGTGTTTCCTAAACAATGCAGTGTTTGCAGTGGGACAGATTTTGTCAGATGTTTTTGCTGCTATCTGATGGTTTGCATTCTTGGTACAAAAATACAAAATTTTGAGCTTTTTGAGCTTTAATAATAATATTCTGCAATTCAAAGAGTGTAACTGACTTACTTTTGTTAAAAAACACATCTGGTCGTAATTTACAGATAAATTATGCAATTAATCAGTAACAATAGCAAATGCAATGTGTTTAAACAACACATTTAAACAATTAGCCAATTAGTGCTGAATAGCATCTTTATTGTCGCTTGCTTCAGGTGTTGAAATCTGAAAAATGATCATGTTGTATACCGCATAGACCTACAATTGAGCAGGTCATATGGTATTATAAAATGTCCTAATATTTTGTTGGAGTTTAGGTTTAAATGCATCTAAGGTCATTTTTTTTTTTATTTCTAATTAACTTTGCAATTTTCTCAGAACATACATTTAATTATTAGTCATTTCTGAACGATTTCAAAACGATTCGTTCGAAGCAGTTCTGAGTTTGAGGTCTGTAAACTCCTTCCTTCCATAAGCCTACTCTGCTCTGACTGGTCAGCTGGCCAAGTCTGTTGTAAATATAAACGAAACGGCCATTAACATAATTAATGTTTTGCTCCAGAGGGTTACTTGTAAACAAAGATACCACTGGTTTACATTGAAGAATAGCTATGTTACAAACTGCAAAAAATATATTTTTGGAATACCCATATGACCTGCTCTTTAACCAACTGAAGCTAACTACTAGGAGTTAGCGATATAATAGTTGACACAATTAACCAGTAGAAATTAGTCAAACTGTGGAGATTTTGGACTATCATCTCTATCACAGTTGCACGCTCACGTGATGCTCCTGTGCCATGTGGTTAAGAAAACATATAATTTGCACGTTTTTAAGCATTGCGGTTTAAAAACAACAGCAAAAGAGAACCCTTTTTGCAATATGCGCGCTGTCTGTGCGTGTTGTTTCTGAGTGCTGGCAGAGAGGTGTAACAGTATATTGGACCTAGGCAGCTCTTAAAGTACAACGCTTTAATTATTTACATGTGTGTATGTTAGGTGCATCTCAGAGTGGCTCCCTTCACAGTAAACGCTGTTACGATTTACATGTGTGGAGCATCTCAAACTCCATCTCTACATGTTGTTGTGAATACTCTTACCTTTTTGACGATGAACTTAGATGTGATTCGTAGTAGTGATGGAAAGTTCAGATCATTTTGCCAACTCTGACCTTTGAGTCTCGTTCAGCAAAATGAACGAATCTTTTTAAATAATTTCGTTCATTTTAGCAAAATACAATTAAAATGTTATGTGTTACTTCCCTAACACATCTACTGCTCACACAAACGTTGATTACACTACAAACAAGACTAAATGCTATAATGATAATTATAATAATTATAAAACTATAATGCTGTAAGAAGCAGAAAAGATTAATTCATTGTTTACCTGGCTCTTTAGTCTACGATTAGCTCACCTCACCTCTTATCTGACAAGTTTTCGGGTTTGAGTCATTCGTTCATCACGTGACAGCCCCATAAGATGAACGAACGACTCGAAAAACCCGAAGACTCAAGGTGAACTAATTCCAGTACAAAACCTAATAGGATGTTGCGCATTCGCGACTGAACAAATTGCTCCCCGAGACGACTCGTTCTTCCCGAGTCACATTGAAGATTAGTTCAAGCTTTTGTGCTTAAAAAGTATAAAAATTTGTATTTTTTGAAAAAAAATGGCCTAACATTTTGCTAGATAAGACCCTTCTTCCTCGGCTGGGATCGTTTAGAGTCCTTTGAAGCTGCACTTAAAATACATTTTGGAAGTTCAAAATCGGGGCACCAATCAACTCTTTCCTCAAATGCTTTCCTCAAAAAGCATAATTTCTTTACGACTAAAGACAGAAAGACATGAACATCTTGGATGAAAAGGGGGTGAGTAAATTATTTGTAAATTGTTGTTCTGGAAGTGGACTTCTTCTTTAAACCCTCACTGTGAGTTTACATGTTTTGATGTCCACATATTCAAGAAATTAGTGGCTGTTGGTGGCCAAAATGGCCAAATGTTAAAAATTAAGTGGACATTTGAACTAAATGTTGCCGATTCAATATTAAACACTGATTAGATCACACAGTAAAATGTAAAAACAATTGTAAGGCCATTGGCGCCCTCTGCAGGCATTTGATATAATGCGTAATGTACATTAGCTCTATTGTTTATAATGCATTATGGATATTAACAGTTTTGTTCAATAAAGCCATATGATTACTAGCTTTTAATACTTTATTTGAAATAATTATTATTGCCTCATTGCTATTATATACATATTTTAAGTAATTTTAAAGGCTATTGTTCACAGGTCTATTTTTATACTACAAAAAAATTACTTGATTAATCGATTACCAAAATAATCATTAGTGACAGCCCCACTGCTAACTATTAAATCACATGCATATACATATGCATACACATACATATATTCTCATTACCCTCACTACATGCTATAAACAACATTTTCTCACATAAAACAACACAAACCAGCACTTACAACATAATGATGTGTCGAGTTTTGCAGACGCAGACAGAGTTTAGTTTACAGTACATGGCTGCACGGATATGCATGCAGTCAACAGTTTCGTGCAAACCAAAACAAATGTAGCAGTCAGCAAAATAACTTCATATCACAACTTAATGTCACTGACGTTGTCTATTTACCTACACACAGTATAGTTTATATGATCTACAACACGTGTTTACATTTAGAACGTTTGCAATTTGTGTTGTACTGAACAAACACAGCAAAGGGTTTTTGTTTACACGTCCCCTTTTCTTGAAACAATCTAATACTGCAGTCGCACAAGTCGCACTGGTTTAGGGAAGCTGGGTCTGACAGATTACCGTCAGCTTGTAAAAAAGGGTCTAGCAGAGCAAGCTGTGGTTAAGCCTGAGAGGTGAGACACAGAAACAGACCACAGAAAGAGCCAGAGAATGGGAAAGAGGAAATGGGTTTTGATAATACTGACACAAATAAGAAGAGAGACCGTTTCCCTGAAAAGGCCTCATGACTGCCTCTTTCATTAATTTTTGTTTTTGTTTTTTTTGCTGATGATAAACATACATTTATCAGAATAATACAGGGTGGTTTGCTGAAGCTTGTGTACTATTACCAGAGCACTTATTAATAACCATTGTAGGAATATATCTGTGACCACATCATTCTCGGTCAAAATTAGATTTCCTTTTTTTAAATTTAAAGAAAACAATATTAGATCTTTGTTTCTTTAAATGCTAGCAAAAAAATACACACACACACATACATTTATATACATATACACATAATTCTATGTTCCTGGGGATAAAAATGTAGTATGATGAGTATGATGAAGGCAACACCAAAGTCATGGGTTCGATTTCCAGGAAATGCATGAACTGCACGAGTTGTTTAGAATCATCCAAAACAGTATAGCTTCAACTAATAAGTCATAAAAAATATATTTTACTTATTTGACATAGGAAATGACATCAGATTGTTGAAAGGGTGTTGCTAAGAAGTTCAGAATGCATTTTAGTGTGTTGATAGAGTGTTGAATGACACATCAAAGTATGAGTAATGGCAAAAATGAACAACTATCTGATAGCATTGCTGAATACATCATTGCAAAAAATGAATATTCAAACACCACTGAGATGCCAGTCACATGATAACAGTCTCAAAAGAGTGGAAACCTACAGTTCAAGCAAGCATGACATTCTCCTCTCAGAAACAAATCTGACATTTACGAGATTTTGTTTTTGCCAGGTGCAAGCTAACGACTCAACCAGGCAAACATTCGGGACGCATTCACTGCAAATATTTGCATATGTGCACATGCACGGCCTGGCCCGGATTCTGATATCCAGACAATACAAAAAAAGCAAAAACAAGTTATGCGCTACAGGCTGCACTACACAATCTCACTTCCACCTACATGCTGCAGTGATGTCTGCTGTGGAGAAGACATCAAAGCAAGCTATTAACACCACTGATATCACAGCGCTCTTATCTGTCTGCCTTACCTCAGTGTAAATACCCTCATGAAAATAACAAGGGCAGAGGCAAACCACAAAGAAGAATTCTCTTCTCCTCTTCAACCATCTCATCCACAGACCGGAGCAGGGGTGCTTCGTTAACTACCTGTTTTCTGAGAAGCTTATTTGTGGTCAACACGCATCTTATATTAAAAAAATGGCACGGAGAGAATTTAACGCTCGACTGACATCTTTCAGGTGATCGACAGAAGTGATAGCTAATTGGACATATGCGTCATAGTAAAACTGACACGTTGATTGCATTTTCCTTGAGGTAGAGGAAAGTTTGGTCAGTTTGATGTAACAATACTAATCTGACACCATGTAAATATCAAATGGAGGCCGATAAGGCTTAAAAAGAAAGAGAAAGAGATCTACAAAGTGCCTGTAATTGTGAAACGGAAATAAATGCCCTTTAAACTAAATGCCTTTCACATGCCTCTAAATGACCTTTGACCTCGATAAAGAGCGAAAGTGTTTTTTACGAGCCTGCTACTACACAAGAAAACAGAAAGTGTGCAAATTTTTGGTAGAAATAGCAACTGCAAACACAGAAGAGAACTAAAGAGAATTTTATCGACTAGGAGCCACTTGTTTTTATGAAATCTACTAAATGGTTCAAATCAATCCAGCATTCTTCTGGTTACCTTTTGCATGCAGTTTCAAATGAAGATGCCAACTGGCAAATGTACTCACTGAACTCTTGTGAGCACTCTGTTCAGTCTGCACGGTGAACACTGACAGGTCTCCATTCAGAATGACATCAGCCAGGGAGTGGACAAGCGGCTGGTAGTGGATGATTAGGAACACCTAGAGGCAGTGGGACAATTTATATGTTATCGCTTGACCACATACATGCAGCTCACACCGTGTGAACGGTGGCTATTCTACTCATTGCAAGTCTCTACAAATCCAAAGCATGTTTCTGTACCTGTGACAGCAGGTAGAGAGACACCTGAGGGTTGATCTTGCGCTCCTCAGACTGGAAAAAAACAGATTGTTATCTGGCATGAAAACCAAATATTTACTTGGGATGAAAATGACATCATAACTACATACACTGCCATTCCCAAAGGTTTGGGATGAGTAAGATTTTTAACGTTTTTTTTTTTTTTTTTTTTTTTTTTTTTTAAAGAAGTCTCTGATCAGATAGCTATTTACATTTATTTGATTAAAAAGACAGAAAAAAACAGTAATATTGTGAAATATTAGTGCAATTTAAAATAATGGTTTTCTATTTTATTACACTTTAAAATATAATTTATTTCTGTGATGCAAAGCTGAATTTTCATCAGCCATTAGTCCAGTCTTCAGTGCCACACTGTCCTTCAGAAATCATTCTAATATGCTCATTTATCTTCAATGTTGGAAACAGTCATACTGCTTAATAGGATCATGTGACACTGAAGACTGGAGTAACGATGCTGAAAATGTAGCTTTGCGTCACAGGATTAATTCCATTTTAAAGTATAATAAAACAGAAAGGAAAGACTTCTTTAAAAAAAAAACAAAAAAAACAACTTCATATGAAAGACTGGGGTAATGATGCTGAAAATGTAGCTTTGCATGACAGGAATAAATTCTATTTTAACGTATAATAAAATAGAAAACCACTATTTTAAATTGCAACAACATTTCATAGTATTAGTTTTTTTCTGTATTTTTAATCAAATAAACACTCCCTTGATGAGCAGAAAAGTCTTCTTTTGTACACTACAATTCAAAAGTTTGGGGTCCGTAAGACTTTTTTTTTATTAAGAAACTAATATTTTATTTAGCAAAGACACATCAAACTGATCATAAATCATAGTAAAGAATTAAATTGTTACCAAAATTTCTATTTCAAATAAATGTTGTTACTTTGAACTTTCTTTTTATTTCAGAATCCTGTGGACTTTCCACAAAAAGATTGATAATAATAATAAATGATTCTTGGGCAGCAAATCAGCATATTAGAATGAGTTCTGAAAAATCATGTGACACTCAAGATTACAGCTATCTTTCATTTGCGTGTGCAGAAATGTCTATAACATATCAAGATCGATATTACCAACACTTCCAAATGAGAAAGGGAAAGTTTTTTTCTATTCAACACACTGTGGAAGCCATTAACTTTTATGGTATAAACAGAGTCATAAATGCACAACAGGAAAAAGCTTAATACAGTGAATTCACATCAGAATTAAGGAGTTTTGCAATAACATAGGCCTGTTTACACCTTTTCAACAATCGGATTTGTTTAAATGGTTCCATTTACACCTGACCACATAAATGTGTCTGGATATAAATCGGTCAACAATTCCCTCGCTATAAGCAAATTTAACAGAGTTCACGTCAACGAAAGCAACAGATATGCACTGCATTTTACTCATCATAAGCTAATTTGTGACCCTGGACCACAAAATCATTCTTAAGTAGCACGGGTATACTTGTAGCAACAGCCAACAATACATTGAATGGGTCAAAAGGATCGATTTTTCTTTTATGCCAAAAATCATTAGGATATTAAGTAAAGATCATGTTCCATGAAGATATTTTATTAATTTTCTACCATAAACATATCAAAACTTAATTTCTGATTAGTAATATGCATTCCGAAGAACTTCATTTGGACAACTTTAAAGACGATTTTCTCAATATTTTGATTTTTTTGCACCCTCAGATTCCATATATTCAAATAATTGTATCTCAGCCAAATATAACCCTATCCTAACAACTATTCAGCTTTCAGATCTACATAATACGTATAAATATCCTACAAACATCAATTTTAGAAAATTGACCCTTATGAATGGTTTTGTGGTCCAGGGTCCCATTTTGAAACCGAAGAGCAGAACAGGAGAGAGAGTGGATCAGGACTGGAAAGATAAGTTAGTCATACTACTTTTAATGAAGATGATCGTGTACTGAGCGTCCGAAACTTATTTTCAGTTTCTGCTATTTATTTGCAAGTTTGCACTGCTATTTATTTCAGCAAGTTTGCAAGAAATACATTACATTGCATTAGTGCTGTCATATGTCACTACAACGTGTCATATAGCCTATAAAACGCTCTCACATTTATTATTTTCATATTTAAGGAGGAGTAAAAATTCCAACAACTAGATGAACTTATACTTGTCCAGTTTTGTCTGGAATGCTCCTGAAGTGGTCCTCACACCTCAATGCTCCTCACACCTCCTGAAGTGGTTTGAGCGATCGGATTTAAAACGGTCTCGAAAACGTTTCGGAGGGCATTTAACACCTGGACTTTTTACGATCGGATAGCTATCCAATCAAAGGAAATGCATGACCAGGTGTAAACAAGCCTATGGTGTTAAGATTTTATTCCCTCACTTCCAATGAATACGCAACTCTAGTCTGGAATAAATACTAGCCTAGCAGATGTATGCTATTTGTTTTTCAGACATGTGCAGTTGTGTCCTCACCTGCTCTTGAGTGACCAGAGAGTACACGTACAGGGGCAGGAAGAGGCGGTTGAGCAGGTGGTCAGTCAGCACGTCATTGAGAAACTCACAGTTGATGATGAGGATGTCGTTCAGGTAGTGAAGATGGTCCAGGTGCTCAGCCACCAGATCGCTGAGTTTTCCTCTGTTTTTATGTCTGATGAAAATGGGTGTAGATGGGGAAAAAAGTGCAATATTTTAATCACAGACATTATTGAGCAGGCTATGTTGTGATTTCAGAATTTCACAGCAATCAACTGTGGTCTGCAGTGACACCTAGTGGTGTGGAGGTGAACCGCACATAAAAAGGTGTCACGTAAACCTTACTCTTCATCAGTCTGCACACACTTGTCCAGCTCGATGACATGGCTGCCTATGAACCAGACCAAATTGGAGAAGTACGGCACGGCCGTTTTGTCCCGAATGTAGTGTAGCATGTGCTGGTTGTCCACTGCAGAGAAAAGGACCAAGAGTAAACACGGTTACTCACAAACAGGCAGAGCGAAAGGAAACTGCCACAGAGACGTGAGACATGTTAGGTTTAATATAACCAATAACACAAGTGCCAGACATACTGAAGGCAAGTGGTCTTTAAAAAGCAACAGAGGTTAATTACAGAGCAATGTGCAACGTGACTGGTCAGATGTTGGAGGGTTATGTTAAATGACGTTCCCTAAGCAGAATCGCTAAACGAAACTAGGTTGCACTACATTTGATCCTAAGCAATAAACATGTTCTGTACTAAGCATGCTGAGAGTATTAGATGTGAAATGTATCTAAACTTATACAGGCTCGCTGTGCAATAAATAGTAACTAATTAATAGGGTTCTGAGTGTTCAAAAGACCTTTGTATGCACCATTAATAAACTGAATATGAATTTTGAAAAAAAATGGGCCTGTTTATGTTTGTCTTGTCAGGAAAGGAATCACTTTTACTCTCAATGAACCTCCAGCATCTTTTTACAAAACAAATTAAATTAAATTAAAACACACACATACAACTGATACTGCCAAAAACACCATTAAAGCCAAACAACAGGGTTTAAACAAAGGCACCAATGTTTAACAGTGCAAACAACTATTATCAGTGTGTGAATTGTAAACCTGTGTACACACAGACAAAAGAAGCAATTGTTTTTAAATAAACAATTCGAGAGAACATGCAATACAAGTGGCACAAGAAAGTTCTGAATTTGACCAACTTACATGACACTGGAATAAGGCACACAGGAGTCACCATAGAGGGAGAGGGGAAGAACAGACAAAGGGTTAAACAGGATGAAGGGACTGGGCTAGTGGAGCTCTGGGCCTTAGAGGCCAAAAGATGAAACCATCACACCACCTAGTGGCTGGTGTTAAACCTGCACAATAGAGCACCTGGAACCAAGAACAGCCTAAAAACACCAAACATATCGACCAGATCCATCAAGCTCTTGCCAGGACATGCTAAAAAGCAAAGCATACCACCCAACTGCTTATTCTGACAATCAGGAATTTTAACTGCATGTTTGCAGTTAATATAATAAGTAGGCATTTGATCTGCCGAATCAAGAAAGCCACAGATAGTACTTGAACATTTAAGCAACACTTAAAAATGCATAAAGATGCATGATGCAATACAGTCACAAACGTGTCACAGACAAACGTGAGTTGTTGATGTTATTGGTATCGATCCAATAAATAAAACTGAGGCTGATATTGAAGGGAAAGTTCACTCAAAAATGACAATTCTGTTATTAATTATTCACCCTCATGTTGTTCTAAACCCGTATGACCTTCGTTCTCCTTCAGAAAAAAAAATAGGATATTTTTGATGAAATTCAAGAACTTTCTGACACTGTACAGACAGCAATGAAACTACAACATTCAGTACTTTTGGTCAGAGAGCTTTTGGAAATATCATAATTTGCCTTCTGAAAATGACTGACAGTCGGATTTAGAACGTCATGAGAGTGAGTAATTAATGGCAGAATTTTCATTTTTGGGTGATCCAACCCTTTAAGAGAACAAATTACAGACAAGTGATTATGGATAACCATGTTATTTCTATTTGGTCTAAGTATTGTTAAAAAAAATTACATTAAAAAAAAAGTATAATGTTTGGATGTTACTTTAAGTTTTTTTTTTTTTTTTTTTTTTTTTTTTTAAATCAATGGAACAAAGACATTTTTATTTATTATTATCTGTATTATTTTTTAACTTGGTTATTATTTTTATCTTTATTGTAGAAGTTATATTTTCTTTTAACATTAAAAAAGGGTGTGCGATAATGGAAAAAAATTATATCTTGATATTTGCTGGAGTTTTGTTGATAACGATAATTAGATCATATTTTGCTGTGCTTGTCAGGTTCACGACTGCAGTGGACATCTGACTCCCAAAGCTTTTGGTATTCTTAATATTCTATGCAGTGGTTCATTTGCAGCAGTAACAGAAATTAACTTTTTTTAATAAGTTTAGTTTGATATTTACATTTTGTGGGCATTTTACCTTTATAAGGCCACTTTTTCTAACTTAATGAAATGTATGCATCATCTTTTGTGTCAAATTCTTAAATTTAATCAATAAATTCAAATAGTAAGACACTATTGGGCTGTTACCAATCAAATGAAATCAATATCAACAAAATTTGTGTTTGCAATGCAGAGGAGGCACAACATCTGCATCTGAAATGGCATTTACATGCATTTACACAGACTGTTTAATGCAGGACATGAATGCAGTTAAACTGCAGTTACAAATTAATATTTTGGTGTTTACAAAACGTTGAATAGTGATATTTTAAATGATTTGGGGAATAAAAGAGAAAATATACTTTAAAAATAAAAACCTAAAATCACCAGTAGGTGGTGGCAAATCACTGCATGAGTAAGTCATCGAGTCATTCATCTAACCAATTTGTTTAAACAATTTGGGGGCTTGTAATCGAAAGGTTGCAGGTTCGAGTCCCAGGTCCGGCAGGGATTAAAGGTGGAGGGAGTGAATAACCAGCGCTCTCTCCACCCTCAATACCACGACTGAGGTGAGTCCCCTGAGCAAGGCACTGATCCCCCAACTGCTCCCCGGGCGCCGCAGCGATAGCAATATGGCTGCCCACTGCTCCAGGTGTGTGTTCACAGGGTGTGTGTGTTTGTTCACTACTCACTACTGTGTGTGTGCACTTGGATGGGTTAAATGCAGAGCACAAATTCCGAGTATGGGTCACCATACTTGGCCTCACGTCATGTCCTTTCCTTTCCTTTCCTTAAACGGCTGATTGATTCAGTAATGTAACAGTTCTGCCATGGCTGGTTGAAACACAGCAAAAACAAGAAATGCTGTGTCTAAAATGTAAGTCACTTAATATTAACTTCTTATTTATTTAACTGTTCAGCAAATCATTACATTTGCAATCATGCTGATATTTTGAGAAAAAGTCACTCTTCGTGTGATATTAACTATATCAGCTGATATAATTATAAAACACATATAAAAGTCATACAGGGGCACATTTGGCCCCTTATCTTGAAATTCCAAATCTATTTTAATAGACTAAATCACAAAGTGAAAGCATGAACTCTAAATGTGCTGGCACAGTAGTCTAACCAAACCTGTTTTTGTTTGGTTTATGATATATTCGATAATGTCAAATCACATATCATTTAAACAACAATTATGATATTACCATAAATAATACATATAGCACACCCCTACTTTCCATACTGCATTTATCCATGCTAGAAAGCACTTTAACGGTGCTATAAAAATATGCACGATTTCTGGTGTCATTTGAAGCACACAAAAAAGGTGAACTTTTAAAATAAATGCTTTTTGTAATCAATCTGACAAAATGTAGATGGATATCTAATAATAGCCAACATATTGGTTATCGCTTCAAAAGATAATTCATAATATTTTTATATTTAGACATTATCCATGTAAGTGCATCCCTCCCTATAAAATATCACACCAACTGGGTTTTATTTTAAATAAAGACTTGCAAAAGGTTGTTTATTCAGTGCAATTACATTTTTACACTTTTAAGTGTTGTTTACATCTCCAAATATTATTTAGGGCAACTGTATGCACACAACCCCAGTAACATGCACCGATGGCAGTTTGACCTAAACTACAACAACCTCCAAAGAGATCGATTAATTAGCTGTGAAACGAACCACCATTCAAGGGCAAGTGCCAAGCAGACAGTAAGAAATGTTAAGTCAGTTATTCAAGAAGGAAAGAAGGATTTCTATACAAGCTCAAGCCAGAGAAACAGACCAGCGAAAGCCCTTTTGTCTTTAGCACGTGGCCATACCCAAGTGAATCCCCAGTGTGCCCGTGCATGTGCGTAGAGTCAGCAGCGGTCACTAAGTATGTAAGTACGTAAGTGTGTGTTACTCACGGATGGCAGAGAGCAGCGTCAGCATGCCCATGCATCAGAGGCATGACAGAGTGATTGACAGAATAGAGGAGGATCAGGCGGCAGCAGCAGCAGCAGCTGAGTCAGGGCTCTACTCACCTTTGTACACATTGAGTGTGATAGTCCTGACCGCAATCCTGACCATGCTCTCTGGGTGGTTGAAAAACTTAATGGCCTCCGTGTACAGGGCAAAATCATTAGTGTGCTAGAAGCATGGGAGACACAGAGTGAGGCCATAAGCGAGGAAGATTAGCTCAGAGAGAGGAGAGCTGCAACTGGTGACGTAAATTAAAAGCCCTGAACTTTTATTCGCTTATGTGGATCTAGGATGTCTACAGAGCAGAAGAAATAGGCACATAACATCACTGACACTGAAAAGGTAATACCAAGGTACTAAATTGGCTTAAAATGTGTCTAATTCAAATTCTTGTTATATATAATTCACACACACCGCACCTCAATAAAGTTGTCACTCCTCTCCTCTATTTCTGTGCTGAAAATTGTATGCATTTACATTGTATGTAAAGTACTGTTCAAAAGCCTGAGGTAGGTAAGATTTTTTTTTTTAATGTTTTTGAAAGAAGAACTTCTTCTCACCAAGGCTGCTGTATTCGATTGAAAATACAGTAAAAAAATATTATTACAATTTAAAATAACCATCATTTATTTTTATATATTTTAAAATGTAATTACTTCCTGTGATGGCAGTGAAGCTGAATTACCATCATTACGCCAGTCTTCAGTGTCACATGATCCTTCAGAAATCATTATATGATTATGATATGCTGATATGCTATGCTAAGAAACATTTCTTACTATTATCAATATTTTTGTGGAAACACTGATTTTTTTTTTTCAGGATTCTTTGATGAATATGAAGTTGTAATGTAAAAGTCTGTCACTTTTGATCAATTTAATGCATCCTTAATGAACAAAATAATAATTTCTTATAAAAAATAACCCTTTATATATATTTTATTACTATGTTGTGGTAAATATATTTTCAGAGCTATGAGAGGCAGGCATCCTTATGTTTTTTTTAAACATACAAATGAAGAAGAAATACGGAGCAATGGCAAAATATAGACAAAATACAAACCTGCCATAAAGTGGTTTTACATATTTTTTGTCTATGTCCGCAGAATAATTTAGAATTTAAAGCTGGAACTATTTTTCAATAATATTTAAATATTATTTTGCAATGTTTACTGCTTTTTGCGTTACATAATGTGCAGCTACACTGCTGTTCAAAGGTTTGGGATCAGTATAGTTTATGGTCATCAAGACTGCATTTTTTAATAAAAAATCCAGAAATTAAATATAATATTGTGAAATATTATTATGATGCAACATAACATTTTTCTATTTTAATTTACATTAAAATCTAATTTATTCCTGTGATCAAAGCTGGATTTTCAACATCATTAATCCAGTCTTCAGTGTCACATGAGAAAAAAATTCAGAAATCATTCTAATATGCTGATTTATTATCAGCACTGGAAACAGTTGTGCTGCTTTTTCCAGGATTCTGTGATGAATAAAATGTTAAAAAGAACAGAATTTATTTAAAAGAGAAATCTTTAGTAACAACATACACTACTGTTCAAACGTTTGGAGTCAGTAATTTTTTTACTTTTATACTTTTATTCAGCAAGCATGTGTTAAACTGATAAAAAATGATGGCAAAGACTTATACTGTTAGAAAATATTTATATTTTTAATAAACGCTGTGATTTTCCACTTTTTACTGACCAAAGAATCCTGAAAAAAGTATCACAGGTTCCAAAAAACAACATTTGGCAGCACTACTGCTTCCAAGACTGATAATAAATCCGCATATTAGAATGATTTCTGAAGGATCATGTGCCACTAAAGACTAGAATAATGGCTGATTTAAAATTCGGCTTTGCATCACAGGATTAAATTATACTTTAAAGTATATTAAAATAGAAAGCCTTATTTTATATTGCAATAACATTTCACAATATTACCATTTTTTCTGTATTTTGATCAAATAAATGCAGCCTTGATAAGCTGTAGAGACTTCTTTACTAAAAAAAATCTGAAAGTTTAAAACTAAAAGTCTTACTGATCCCAAAATTTTGAACTCCAGTGTATTTCAATACTGATGTCAGACTTTTCATGGGTTTCCCTCCTTCATTCAGTGATGTAAAATTATTTATGCTGTGTGAAGATTTAGATCATTCATTTACTAATTATATGTCTACATTTGCTAGTATTAGTTTAGTCAGGAATACTAGTTATACACCTACAGTGTTTTTTGTTTACCGCAAGATATCAAAAGCTTGGCGTGGTTATCACTATATCAATCAAAATGATGTCAGCAGAGACTCATGTGACTCCTCAAGCAATGCTATTGTCACTCCCAAACATTCAGTTATATTACACTGACCTGGGTTTATATTCTACTAGGTCTACTAGATTAATAGTAGTTTAAGTATATTTCTTATCTTAACATGCACTGGTTTACATTTTACATTAAGAGAACATCAATCATTGCAGCATCAGATCTCTCATAAAGCAAATCTTCCATGCAGGCCCTCTCTATTCCTGACACCAATGATTAAAATCATCAGAGGTGCCACAGAATAAAGAACACATGACGGTTAAACAACCATTTACAGTACACCAATAACTTCCCCCTATACAAAGGAGCCCCCAAACATTTCCGTCACGTTCCAATTCACATAAAACAGTAGTAAACTTACAGATGGATTGCACTTGTCAAAAATGAAAGAAAATAACGGCGCGAGTTGCATCAAGACACAGGAAACACAGTTTTACAAAGTCACAGTGAGCTGTTAGCTCTTCCTGGAAGTGTGCTATGATCGGTTACATGCAGAATGCATGCAAGCCCACAAATAAAAGCCCCCTTCTGTTTTCAGTCTATAAACCGTCATTTGAAAAATGACAGTTGCCCCAGCAAATGCACCTTACCTCGTTGTAGAAGAAGTGCACTGTGTGGTTGTTGAGTTTCAGAGACAATGTTTTCAAAAAGGAGATATAGTAGGCCATAATTTCCTCATCAGAGAAGTCAAATTTATGCACAATGATGGAATTAACATGATTATTGGACAGCAAGTAATCTAGAAAGAAAAGGACAACATATTAAATGTTCAGGGCATGAATAAAAAAATAAAACACATAAAACTTAAACTGCGTCCAGGGGTTTACTCACAGAGAGAAGTCTCATGACTGATGTTCTCGAAAAGGATGTTGAGCGTTTGCAAAAGCTGGACACACACATACCGTCCGGATTTCTGCCGTAGTATGTTGAGGAAAAACGCAAACATGTTCTTCTCCAAAAAGAAGCTACGAAGAGAAAATGACGTTTCGGTAATTATTGCAAATCTGTGGAATGTGGAAACTTTCAAAATTGAAGGTGAAACTCACTCAAAGACAGAGCTGTCATTCTGATCACCCCAGATGAGAATCTCAGTGATGGAGCGGATCGTTTCCACCAGCAGATTTCTGTTGTGATCAGTCACTGTTGTGTTCTTTGTTAGGACGTGGTACATGTACCTAAAATCAAAAATAATTACAATACTTCATAAATGATACATTTCACATTACGAGCACAGCGTATATATTTATAATTTACTTGAGATCAACAATCATAGATGCTTTCTGCATACAAGAAAATATTGTAAGTGACATATTTAATAAGATACTGCAGCTGCTTTTAAGATACTAACCCAGCATTTCATACAACCGTATGCTAACTACGGCGGTGGCTCAAAACATACAGAGCTGCCTACCTAGGCACCAATTCTGGGCATCATACGTCTGTCAAAAATGCTGTCTTGGTAGGCAGCTTAGTAGGTTTTGACACCCAGCCTAATCCTTCACATACAGCTTCGCTCTTATATTCTCAGTTTTACATCGCAAATACGTTAAATCCCGCCATGAGTAATGTAAATGTTTACTTAACTAAATTTCTTAACTGAATGTGACTGTCCACATTAATGTCAAACACATGCTGAATTTAAAAAGCTTTAACTACCCGAGCTGAGCTGGCTAGCGTATTAGCTGCAAAAGGACTATAAAGGCTTACTTCAAATGGTCCAAAGAATGAATGTTTTTGGACTTCCCCTGCCCGCCGACCCAGCTCCTTGAACGGCCGAACATTCTGCGGGTGTTTTATGTCGCAATATGTATATTTTTAACACAATTTGCTATGCGAATGGATCCATATCCGCCGCAGTGAAGGCCCAGAATCCTCACATGAAAACATACCTGTCGTCCTATCGCTCATGACAGCCCAAACCTCAGCTCTTAGTCATTATGGGATTTGTAGTTTATTCTGGAAGTTACTATAGTGCGTTCGAATGGTTCAGCAGACTATTACGGACTCGATTTCCCAGAGTTCCGTGCGAGTGCAACGGTTTTGGTGAAGTCATGAGAAAGCGCCGTTTGTTTTTGTTTTTCACGCGTTATAAACGCGTTTAGAGGATTTTTATTTATGCATTTCCTACACAGCCCGGCTTTTAAGAGAGATCCGGGATAAGTCTAGTGTCAAAGAGCTACGCGTGGACTTGGAACATCCAAACATGCTTTTCTGCACTAACTTATTTGCTGTATAGAGGCAACATACTTACGTTGAACGGATTGCAGGGGAAATACTGCTAAAAAGGGAGTTGCATCACGGCGTGTTTGACTGAAATGGATGGATTCACACTTTCAAAGTGACCTGTCTCATTTAAAGTGTGATTAAATGCTTTTAATTCGCTCGGTCTGCTCAATGAGACTGAAACATATGTTTTGGAGTCTATGACACACTCAATTTACTCTCGGTTAGATTCAGTGGAATCGCTAATCAACGAGCTTCCATATATGTTTTATCTCGGCCTGTTTTTTGTCAATGTTTTAATTCTCTACTATGCCTTTTTAATGGAATACATAGTCCTTAATGTAGGGATAGTATTCTTGCCAGAGGATATGGACCAGGCACTGGTGGATTTGGGTGTACTTTCTGACCCAGCCTCTATTCCCTATGACACAGACACTGAGCTGGATGTTTTTGAGGGATATCTGGAATAAACAAACCATGATTGACACTTCCAGACGAAGCTTTCGTGGGGAAGATGTCATCTGGTTACTGGAGAACCGCCGACAAAGGGAACTACATATGATCTCTGCAGACGTAAGATGCTGCAGTGGTCAACTTATAAAAAAAAAGTGACTTTCGTGAATAAGTAAGTAGTCAGTATTTTAAATGATGATTCATAGTTGGAAATAAATGTGCGTTAAGTGTCTTGTTTCCACAGGCTGTCCAGGTTCAGAGGACTGACCTGCAAGCAAGCCATTGTGCCACATGGAATATGTACCTGGAAGAAATAAGCCGAACGCACTGTGGTTTTCCATGGAACAGCCAGCCAGCGTCTCTTCAGAGATCAAATTCGGGCACTAACCACTACTGTGGATATAAATATTACATTAGCCTATTTATTTTTAGTTTGGCGTTCAGCACTCATGCAGGATTCTGTGTCAGCCCTGCAAGGGCTTGTTATTACTCTGTAGGCAGAACCCTTCAGCCTCAGCATGTTTCTGTTCCCTTTAATACTAGCAATACGTCATGAGACAAACAGGGTGTCTGAATCGCTGGTCTAAGTTTTTTCTAAAAGTCTCTCTTAGGAACCGCATATTTGTGACAGCCTGAGAATGATATATTTGACTGAGATTCGTTTGTCCACTCAATATATATTTAATAAATGATTACTTTCACTTTGTGTTGCCGTGGTGTCGTATTTGACTTTCAAATATCTGGTGTCTTCTTTCAAGAACTTCCTGTGTGTCATCTGACTGCTCTTGGCTAAATTAGTTCCTGTGAAATCACACTTGTTTGCTAAAAAGTTTACGCTCCGTGACGAAGATCTAATTTAAAACATTTCAATTTCTTAGAAATGTGCTATTTATAAGTATATTAGTTTCATATGGTTTTAAAAAAAACCTTTATGCCTTTCATTAGAAAGGTTTATTTTTAGTGAATCAAGTGGGATGTTCTTCAAGTAAAAAATAATGTACATATATTAACAAATTACATGTAATAGCTTATTTTAGCATATATATGTACGGTTCAATGTCAGAGTTTTTTCACAGATTTTGTATGTATGCAAATTGTAGAATATCCAAAGTACACATTTCTAGCAATTATGCGGTTAATCCTCATTTTGTATTTTCATGAAGTTTTGGAATGTTTGTCCTCTCCCCAGATTTGTCATTACTGAAACATAGTAATATATAATTTAATAAGAAAGGTTATATTGACCTGTTAAGATTTTGCTTACATCTGCATTGTAAATATATATTTTTTTATTTTATTAAAAAGTTTTTAGAGGTAAATCAATAGCAATTACAATTTTAACAATATTTCAAGTGGAATTTGTGAGATTTGTTGTATTTTGAATCCAGTTTTTCTTTGTAAAAGGCAAAAAGTTGATCATACTGATTTCAAACTTAAGGATTAATTAGTTTGAATATACACTGAGCCAAACACTATCATAACATCTTAGCTGAAAATTCAGTATACATTTTTTTTGACAAAACTTCCCATGCTTCATTCATGACAGTAATGTTTTGATAGCGATCACATAACATTACATAATTTTAACCGACATACCAAAGCAGGGGTCACCAAACTTGTTCCTTTCCTCAATACACCTGTCTGGAAGTTTCAAGTATACCTAGTAAGACCTTTATTAACTGGTTCAGGTGTGTTTGATTAGGGTTGCAGCTAAACTCTGCAGGGACACCGGCCCTCCAGGACCGGATCTGGTGACCCCTGGACTAAAGCAATACTAAAACATACAAAAAATATGCATAACTGTACTAAAATTTTGTTCATTTCCCCCATATAAAGGATTATGTGTTTCCTAACACCCAAAAAAACAACGATGTCACTACTGAAATTTCACCAAATGTTCTGGTCGTGACTATTTCGGTACTCTGATAGCATCACGGAGACGTCTATATGACGTCTGCATTTACATCGGCAAGACGTATTTTTTTAGGGTGTTCGCACATCTGCAATAAGTCTATAGGATGTTTCATATCAGATGTGAAATAGACGTCTATTAGATGTTTTTAAGATGTTTATGATTTATAATGTATGTAAAACTACAGACATCTGTCAGATGTTCGCACACAGCAGATGCTTTTCAGATCAAGTGATCTTTAACAGACATCTTGCAGACGTATGTGTGCTATGACAATTTTCGATACTTTTGAAGCTAGCTCAAAGATGCTAATCAGCACATGGTTAGCTAGCACAGTTATGAACAGATGTTGAACTAAATGTTATGGAATAACACCCAAAAAAGTGTTTAATTATATATATATATATATAAAAAAAAAGGTGTTCAGTAGTGACAGTCTTTAAAGACACACACACATTTTCAGACTTTTGAACATATTTACCTTAAAATGATGGGGCCTGTCTACTCACCGTGTAGCTATGAGAGAGAGTGACACAAAAATATATTTTCTGATCATAAATGCAAGGGTGTAGTTAAAATCAGTCTCAGCCAATGGACTAAAACACACAGTGTTTCAGTAGTGACATGAAAAATGCAGGACGTTTTTATATAATGTACGAAGAAAATATGGAATAAATTGCGAAAATTATTTGAATATCAGTTTCATAAGTTGAAGTTTTTGAGGTAGGGTTTGGGACAGTCACCTCCCAGTTGCAAGTACCCACTAAATGATGATTTTAAACATATTAATCTCACTGATATTTTAAATATTATTGTGGGTATCAATAGGCAATAAAAGGATCTTAGTAAACATCTAAGATTTTTTGGTTATGGGACAGCAGTTCTGTAGAATGGTCTCTCTCTCTCTCTCTCTCTCTCTCTCTCTCTATATATATTTATATATACTGTATATATATGTGTGTGCACTTGTTCTTGCTACATTGTGGGGACCAAATGTCCCCACAAGGATAGTAAAACCTGAAATTTTTGTATGTGTGTGTGTGTGTGTATATATATATATATATATATATATATATATAGATAGATAGATAGATAGATAGATAGATAACAAATGAGACAAAATATTTAAAGATTTATATATTATATATTGATAAAAATGATCCAGTGTTACATATCTGTGCAAAAGTAAGTGAATCTTTGCTTTCAGCATCTGGTGTGACCCCCTTTTGCAGCAATAACTGCAAAAAAGCATTTCTTGTAACTACAAACTTGTAACTATTTTTAGCCCATTCTTTAGTACAGAACTGCTTAAAGTCACTGGGTTTCCTCCTATGAACTGCTTCCTGTAGCTCCTTCCACAAAATTTTAATTGGACTTTGAGCCATTCCCGAAACACTAACTTTGTTCTTCTTCAACCATTCTTTGGTAGAACGACTCGTGTGCTTGGGGTTATTGTCTTTCTGCATGATTCACTTTATCTTGAGATTCAGTTCTCGGACAGATATCCTGACATTTTTCTTTAGAATTTGTTGGTGTAATTCAGAATTCATTGCTCCATCAATAATGGCAAGCCGTCCTGGCCCAGATGCAGCAAAACAGGCCTAAACCATGATACTATTTTATTTTCTGATTTTAAAAAATGTAGAATTAAAAAAAAAAAAAAAAACTCCCAAGGTTTTGTTCTCAGTTATTAATTTAGTTGTTAATCCCTCTGTTGTGAAATCCCTCCATGTGAAAGCTTCTTGAGACACTTCATCATCAAAATCTCTAAATTGAGACTCAGAGTCTGTTCTCTCCACACCAAACTTCTTCTTTCTTTACTGCATCCTGTTTCTTGGGATGTTTTTGAGCCCATTTCCTTGCAATCACTCAAAGATAACATTGCTAATATTAAATCATCTTTTTTCCCTTATGACATCATACATCCTGAATTTTTCAAATTAACCGTTGACACTGTCGGGCCAAGTCTGGTGTCTATTTTCAACAAGTGCCTCTCAATTGGCTCTGTTCCTGCAAATCTTAAAGTGGCTACTCCACTCCACCAGAAGCCTTCACTAGATCCTTCTATATTCTGAACAACTTCTGTCGTATTTCTGTCTTCTGTCAAATTGCGTTTGACCCACTGCAGTTCTTTCTAAAGCGTAACTGTATTTCTGAGATTTTTCAATCTGGTTTCAAATCTGCTCATAGTACTGAAACCGGGTATTAGCAAATATCCTTTTAGCTACCTAATCTGTGGTCCTGGTTCTTTTAGATTTATCAACAGCATTTGTTACTGTGAACCACTCTATTTTGATATCTAGGTTAGAGTCAGTTCTGGGGCTGAAAGGTACTGTCCTTAAGTGGTTTCAGTTATTTTTATGTACAATTAGGTAATTTTTTTTCCTCAGTTGCCCATCTCACCTGTTGCCTCCCTCGAGGCTCGATATTGGTGCCCTCACTTTTTTTCCTGTACATGCTTCCTCTGGGTTACATTCTAGGAAGGCATGGAGTGTCTTTTCATTTTTACACTGACGAAACCCAGATTTATTTACCTATTTAAGGAGAAGGCCACTTTCAAAACAAAGATTCACATATAATGTCCTCACCCCCTTGTCATCCAAGATGCTCATGTCTTTCGTTCTGCAGTCGTAAAGAAATTATGTTTTTTGGAGGAAAACATGGCAGCATTTTTCTTCATGTAATGGACTGATACGGTGCCCCGATTTTGAATTTCCAAAATGCAGTTTAAATGCATCTGCAAACAATCCCAAATGCGGTTGTAAACAATCCCAGCCGAAAAAGAAGGGTCTTATCTAGCGAAACGATTGGTTATTTTCATAAAAAGAATACAATTTATATACTTCTAACTACTACAAACGCTCGTCTTGTCTTACTCTGCCTGAACTGTTTTTGTTCCGGTTCATAACAGGTAGGGTATGTTGAAAAACTCCCATCTCATGTTCTCCCTCAACTTCAAAATCATCCTATATCGCTGTTTTACCTTTTTTGTTAAGGGTGTTTGATCTGCTTTGAATATTTACTTTGCAAAGACTGTGTCGGTACTTCTACATTATATGTGAATCTTTGTTTTGGAAGTGGACTTCTCCTTTAAGAGAAATGATCCTTAAGCACTTAGTACTTTACTTTTGAGGTCAAATTCTGGCTAACACAAATTTTTTTAACGTTAAATGACAATAAAACTGAGGTGATTGTTTTCAGCCCTACTGATCATTCTCAGGCTACCAGCCTAGATCTGGACAGCGTATTGACCTAAAGATCGTTTCATGTGCGAAATCTGGGCATCCATTTTGATGGGTCATTAAAATTGGGTAAACATAAAAACACTTTTTAAATGTTACAACTTTAGAGATGACTGTACACACTTTTCTCACTTCACGTTAGATTACTGTAACTCACTTTGGTACTTCACAATCACAAATTACTCGCCTACAATTGGTCCAAAATGCTGTTGCCAGATGGTTTCTTCAGAATGGTCACAAATGTCCAGAATCTCCTTTTAGTCCCTCTGTTCAGACTTAAACGTAGAGGGGATCAAGCTTTTTCTGTGGTTGGGCCTTGGTTATGGAACAATCTGCCGATAGAGATTAGAGTTGCAGTTTCCCTATCCATTTTCAAGTCCCTTTTAAAAACACACTTGTTCAATCTGACCTTCTAATTCCTCTTTCTCATTACATTGTAGTATGGCTTTGATTATTACTCTGTTTTCAGAATGTGTATCTGTCATTATTTTTGGTCTTTTAAATGTATGTGTTATATTTCTGTTTTATGTGTTAGATTTAGGGTTAAATATTTATGTACAGCACTTCCGTCAGTCTTGTGGCTTTTTTTTAAATGTGCTTTATAAATAAATGAACTTGAAGTTGAAAATGAACTTACTATCACCAGCATGTTTCATAGATGGGATAAGTTTCTTATGATGGAATGTGTTCTTTTTTCCCCCAAACATAATGCTTCTCATTTAAACCGAAAAGTTCTACTTTGGTCTCATCCATCCACAAAACATTTCTCCAATAGCCAATAGAGCTGGGTAGATCATTTAGAAATTGTAATCCGTTACACTGTAAAAGACAAAAACACAATTTGTTGAGTCATCTTAAAATAATTTGTTACCCTGCTGCCTTACAATTTTAAGTTCAGTCAACTCAAATAAGTTTAGTCAACTTGAAATGTTAAGTTGTACTAAGTGACAACTTAGATATTTGTGTTTGTTAAACTTAAAAGTAAGGTAAGTAACCCAGCTGCCTTAAAATTTTAAGTTGAATCAACTCAAGTATCCAAGTTGTCACGTAGTACAACTTAACATTTCAAGTTGAATAAACGTTTTTTGAGTTGACTGAACTTAACATTTTAAGGCAGCCAGGTAACAAATTATTTTAAGTTGACTCAACAAATAGTTTTTTACAGTGTACTGATTCTAAATTAAATGACAAAAATTGTAGTTAGTAATGTAATCCATTACATTACACATTTTAGGTAATATAATCAGACTACTTTTAGATTACTTTCAGATTACTTTTGACCTACTTACTATCTCATTTATCACATTGATTCAAATAAGATAATTTTGTTCCATACTGACATATAAAAATATTACATCAAGGTTTTCCAAACTGGGGTTCGTGAAGGAACTGCAGGGGGCTTATGAGTTTAATGAAAAGCTAATAATTAATTAAATCATAAAAGTGCTAAATTAAAATAAATCATTATAAAATTAGTCAAAATAAAACACTTGCTAAAAAAAAAGGAAATATTTTATTTGTTTACCCGCATGTCATATGACCATAACATAATGCTTCTCATTTAAACCGAAAAGTTCAGCGTCAGAGAACAAGCAAAATGTGATACTTAATTATTAAAATATTTATTTTAAAATCTCAGGGGTACTTTAAGTAAATATATTAGGTGAAAGAGGATTACATGAGTTTGTGAATTTATGAATTTGTGCATTTTAATGTGTTTGAAAGACAAACGCCTTCTAAAGACATAGATAATTCAAATAAAAATGAATCTGTTCATTAGTAGTTGATGCAATATTGAAATACTTTTTGTAAACCTGTAAATAATATGTAATTATGTCATCCATGAAAAAGTAACTGTAGTCTGATTACGTGTATTTTAAAATGTGATTTAATTACAAGTACTTAACTTTTGAAATCATAATCTAGATTATGTAATCAGTTACTACCCAGCTCTGTTTGTAACATCTTCAGTTGATTGGAACTTCTTAATTATTGCCGTGATAGTGGAAAGGGGATTTTCAGAACAATCTTGTTCTGCACATCAGAACTATATTGTTTGGTTTTGATTCTTGTAGTGAATGATTAGGGGGATTTTGGCTTTTGTGTTCCTCATATTTATAATTCTGTTAAACAGGAAGTCACAGCTGGATAGTTTCATGCTCCTAGTCGCTCTGGTGTGCTAAAAAACGGCAGATAGTTTAGAAGAATTTCTAGAGGTGCCAATAATTGTGGCCGGCATGCATTGGAGGAAAACTTACAATAAGATTTCCCCCCACTTTCAATTGTTTTACTTCAATGAAAATTTTGTGAATTTTTTGAATAAAAAGATACATTTTCACAGCCACCTTTGCTCATATTTATTAGTGGAGGGCACTGTGTGTATATATATATATATATATCAAGAAATTAGAAGAGGTGAGAGGTGTATTCAAGTCATTGTATGTACGCATTTCATTTTATTTAGCATATTTACATATTTATTCAGCTCCTGAAAACTGCAACTGAACAGATAATCAAAGCAGCAGTATTAGCTAATGTTTAAGTCAAATTATGAATTACAGAAGCAGCTAAACGTTTGATGTATCTGAAACTGTCACAATCAAAAGCAGACTCATAAAACATGTCTTTATTGTTTAAAAAAATACAGTATAAAACGTACTTTTAGTACTGAGGAAAAGCATATGCACAAAAGTGTCAGAAAGTGCAAGTCAGTCATGATATCAGTCAAAGTCATCTCACTGAAACTGAAACATTTTAAAGCAGTTTAGTGTCCTTGTTGACTCATCGTCACCTTAGAATAATAAGGTTCTATCTGACATTTTTGTCAAAATTGAGTTATTCACATAATCTTATTTGGTGGCAACTTATTTACATTATGTGATGTTTCTTTTGTAAGATGTGTACATTTTGGGCCTTTTTTTAGAAAACAAAAATGGTTCTATCTACAAAAGTTTATAGGATGCAAAAACTTTGAAGCTCAATATCTCAAAGGTGCTCAGATTGCAGATAGAACTTTATAATTATAAGACGACGAAATGTTGATGAGATTTTGAATTTTATGGTGAAATTTGTTTTTGTAAAAAAAAACCAAAACAGTGCTTGTAACAATATCCAGTACATGACCATTTTAAAAAGTGCGTTAAAGTGATCTTATCCGTGAATCTTGAAGACGGAGGTGTTCAAAAACTCCATATGGAATGCAGTCATTCCAAAGCCTAATGAGGGGGAAAGAAAACAAGAAAATTTGCATGTCAGGAAACGTCGTTAAGTGATGTAATGATACTAAATGTATAGTGACTCTGTATGTATAGATTAACTTCCTTCTGTCCACCTGACTGTAGATTTGCAAGATCTCTTATTTTCTGTGGTTAAACTAGCTTAAATGTAACTCTGGACCACAAAACCAGTCTTGAGTAGGGCTGCACGATAAATCGCATGCGATTGTGAGGCACGCTTAGTCAGTAAAGCAGGTACTTTGATTAATAGTAAAGCTCCATCACGTGCGTTCAGCTGGAGCGGCAATTAATACACAGAGCCGTAAATCACTGACAAGCTACGCAAAATCGCGCTCATAATCGAATGCGATTTATCTGCGATTATGTGTGCGATTTTGCGTAGCTTGAACCGGCTTCATTGATTAAGCGCGCCTCACAATCACATGCGATTTATCGTACAGCCCTAGTCTTGAGTAGCACAGGTATATTTGTAGCAATAGCCAAAACCACACTATATTGTTAGATTGATAGATTGATAGATTGATAGATTTTTCTTTAATGCCAAAAATCATTAGGATATTGTAAATTTCCTACCATAAATATATCAAAACTTAATTTTTGATTAGTAATATGCATTGCTAAGACAACCTTAAGAGTGATTTTCTTAATATTTAGATTTTTTTGCACCTTCAGATTCTAGATTTTGTCCTATCCTAACAAACCATACATCAATGGAAAGCTTATTTATTCAACTCCAAGTTTTGAGATGCTAATATTTGATACGGAATTAGAAGAAAGTTATCCAAGTAAAAGCTAAGTAAAAGCTTTTTTTTGTTATGAGAGACTCACTCCAGAGACTTCATTCCTGTGCAGTTTTTCAGAGCAGCGCTGAGCTTTGTAGCTCCAATGTCTGTGAACTTGTTGAATTTTACACTGTAAGTGAATAACAAAAAATGCACAGATGTAATATTACGATACATTTCTTGCATTTTTAAAACATTCATTACAAAATAACAGAACAAAAACTGTATGTTAAAATGACTAAGATACTTCATTTTGAAAATGAAACTAATTTATTTCGGTCTTGCTATATAAACATTTTCAAGACGATTTAACATGATTCAAATAAATACTTACTCCAGATCCTGTAGGAGGTTCATGTTTGGTAAAACCAAAGCAAGATGTTCGGCTCCACTGTCAGCAATTGCATTTCCATAGAGACTAGAAGTGAGAAAAGTGGAATCATTTTAACAGTGAGGTCTTATAAACGCTTAGTCATGGTAAATATATTTTCGAGGGTGTCTGTACCTGAGGCTCTGTAGAGAAGGGACTGATGGCAAAGCTTTAGCCAGTTTTTCCACTCCGGCATCTCCAATGTGGTTCTGAGACAGACTGTATGGTGGAAACATTGGACAGTTCAGTTGTTGCACAGTTGTTCCTTTACAAGTTGTAATTACAGTTTTCTAGAGACTATTAAGTACACATACACATACATGTTTCAAAACTTACTTTAGCAATTTCAGACATTCCAGGAAATGTAAAACGCCAGCAAGCTTCTCAGCTCCAGAGTCTCCTATTTGGTTTTTCTCAAGGCTGAAAGACAAAGAATCAAGAACATTTTTAAATCCTAAAAACACTAACACTTTTTTTAGTCTCCCAATCCAAACATGGCCATGAAACCAATATCCACAACTGGATACTCACTCTAGATGCTGGAGAGACTGCAGAGAAGGCAGAACCTCTACGAGTTTGGGGAAAAGTTCAGGACCGTTTTGCACTCCAAGCCTGCAATGCAAAACACCACCACATATTATGAATACATCACTGAATGGATAAAAGGATAAAAGGGAAAAGGAAACAGGAATCGGCGGCAAATGGAGAAAAATATAAGAGTCAGATTTACTTACTCAAATTCCACTCTCTTAAGATGCCGAAGGGCTGGTACACCTTCATCCAGCGCAGACACAGATTCACTGAAAGTACAATCATATTTCTTATCAACATCATCATTTCATGCTACAATTTGACATGAAAGACATCGATGGGAATGGCATCCTTCGGTTGAAATATTTACATTTTCACAGTCATCCGACTTCCTATCAAACACAAATTTAAAGCTGTACCTTATTGGTAACTTCTTCTCTCTGTGAATTTGGACAAGGACGGGCAGGCTCTCTACGTGATACCCTTGTGTTGCCTTGAATGGCTCCAAGGTGAACTTCTCAATGGCACTTTTCAGGTTCAGTTCATCATTGCTTTGATGCAAGTCCTCCCATAAGCCAATAGTGTCAGCTGTATGTGCCCTAATAGAAAAACAAGTATTAATTTAGTAAATAAATTCATGAAATAAATGAAAACCTTATGCTTAAAACAATAATTCGTTCAGACACAAAAGCAGAAAAGTAGTTCCACGCAACTACAATTAACTTCAAAGTGTTTCTAAAAGCACACAAATTTTCATAAACATGGTCGACACAATTTGTGCCAAATTTTCCAAAATCATCATTTAGTTTGTTTTTTACTGACAGTCTTTATGTCCATTCTAGCTTTCATTTCCACATTCATGAAAAAAGTAGTCAACTAGTGAATCTGATTAGGCTTCCTGTTTTGTGAATCAGCATAAACGACTCAAAAGAATGATTCATTCATCAATGCATGATTCATGAACAAATCATCAAATTGCTACCTGCTACCTATGGGAGCTTTTTCGCAAGATGGGAAATACGTACCAATAAGTACATATCACTGCAGTTTCCAACAACAATGAACACTAGAGATGAGTTTGATTAGTTATGATTACAGCTCCATATGTTTCACTTTTCCCATGTAACAAGCTCGTTCGATAGCTCAGCCGATGTGTCAGCCGCACCACACGGATACGATGTTTTCGTTCAAATCAAAGCGTAGAGAACGTAGAAGACGTATCCGTGTTGTGCTGCTGACACAAAACAGCGTACGCAGTTTGCGTCCAGCGGATATTCTCCCAAATGGACCTTTCTCACATTTCCTAGTTTCTCATGGCGAAAGTCGTCATAGTTGGGTAAAATCCGAGAGCAGTGAATGGGAGAGTACCACAGATATATTTTTTGCATTCCCATTTGCTCAAATAGCAAAAGAAAAACTACACGATAGTGTTTTCACGACTTTCAATCAAAGGAAAAAAAATTGAGCTAGACTGATATCGGCAGTCACAAGAGAGAACAATGTCAAATTTACCGTCCCTCCCATAGACGCGGCAGTAGAAACACCCTTGCATATCGTTAACTATTTTTTTTTGTAACTTGATGAAAAGGTGATATAATACAAAGTATAGTGTTATAAATGTACATACATATTTTTAAAAGTCAAAATAAAAAAAACTTTAAAGGATTTATGATGATGATGACCGTTGAAACGCGTCATCACAGGCTTGCGAAAAGGGTCCATGGCGCTACGGTGGCGCAGATGAGAAGAATTGTGAATAAAGTCCTGATTTTTATTTCCTTCGCGTACAAAAAGTATTCTCGTCACTTCATAAAATGATGCGCTGATGGCAGATGGACTATTTTGACGATGTCTTTCATACTCTTCTGGGTCTTTACAGTGGTATTTACTTGACAGTCAATGGGACAATCAAAACCTCCCGGTTTTCATCCAAAATATCTTAAATCGTGTTCCAAAGCTTTTACGGGTTCGGAACAACATGGGGGTAAGTGATTAATGACAACATTTTCATTTTTGGGCGGAGTAACTCCTTAACATGTTTTTTAAAACTCAAGATCTCAAGATGCATGGGAATTTTAAAAAGTCTTGAAATATCCAAGTTTTGTATTTCACAGAAATCGCTGCCTTGGAATTAGGTTCTATCTGACATTTTTGTCGAAATTTAGTTATTCACATATTCCTATTCTGTGACAACTTATTTACATTATGTAATGTAATAAAAAAACAAAAGGGTTTCTATCTACAGAAGTCTATGGAACACAAAAACTGAAGCTCAGTATCTCAAAATATTGCTCAGAATGCAGATAGAACCTTATAATTACAAGGCTACAGTTATGTAGTCGATGTAAGGGTGCTTAAATAATGACAGCATTTAAACATTTATGTAAACTATTCTTTGAGCAATGCATTTTGATGACTCACCAGAATGATTTGATACATTTGAGTCCCACAAGCTCTTTCAGGCCACTGATGGGAATGCATGTATCTTGCAGGTTGATGCAGAAGGTCCGCTTCAATCCGCTGGCATGCTGAAGGAGATGGCATATGACGTACACGTCTGACGGGCAAAGTTGCGTCCCACAGAACGACAGATGCTCAGGCAGGTTCTTCAACAGAAGTTTGGCAAATTTGGCACTGCAGGTCTCGTACACACAATGAAACAGTTCTAGTAACCTGGCAGGAACCAAATCATTAGGCTTCATGCTCTCCAGATGGGTTTCGACAGCCTTTCTTTTGGCTTTTATGTTGATGCTGCTGTCCAGGATGCTGAGCCCATCAGGAGGCTTCTGGAAGATCAAGCCCGTGACAAACCTCTGCAGCACGTCCTGCGACTCTCCCTGAATCTTTCGTTTCTTCTGATGGACTACGCTGTTTGCCACCACCATTTTTTCGTTCACCTGTTTCGACTGTACCAGGTGCACAGCGCTCAGGAGATTCTGAGTGAAAAGGTCCGCAAAATGATTTTCCTGATGCTCAGATATTTTGTAGGACGTTAGTATGCCACTTTTAAGACAACAGTCCAGCAATTCTGTAGAACTGCCTGGGTTTACGCGTGTATCATGATTCTTGAATCCCTCCCATGCAATTTTGCACAGCTGTGGGATGTCTAGCTGTTTACTGTTTTTACCCAATGAGCTAATTCCAAGGCTAGCCTCTTGCAGATGCTTGGAGGTCACTCTTTGGCACAAGTCCGTGAAAGTTGAAGGCAAATCATCACTGCAGCCGTCTTGCTGCTCGAGCAGGAAGCAGGTAGTCCAGCAAAGCAGCGGGTTGGAGCATAAACTGGATATGTACCTGTGATTCCTAATCTGTTTTAGTGCATTTTCTTGGAGGGAAGCATCCCTGAAATATTTTGACGTATACAACTCAATGTCCTCAGGACAGAAGCCGCAAAGCTCCAAAAGGCTGTCCATTTTTCGAAGCACCTGATTTAAAACGTCTTTAGGTCTCGTGGCAATGAGAAGCGTGCAGCCTGAGAGGATTTCCTTTTGGAACAAACCTGAAAATAGCTGTTTGACGGTGTATTTAGTGTTTGTGTGTGATTTAGCAGGGGACTGGAGAAGCCCCTCAAAGTCTTTGATGTGATCAAAGCTGTCAAAGATAATGAGAACTTCATCGGGACAAGACAGAATATGTTTGAACACAGAGTCTGTGTCCTCGCAGCGAGGAGACACGGACAAATCGAACAGTAAAGCTTTCAAGCTGTAGTTAGATTGGGTGAGGTCTAAAATTTTACAGTTCAACAAAAAAACAAACTGAAATTGAGGCAGGCTGCCACTTGCCCAGTCCAAGCATAAACGCTGAATGAACGTGGTTTTCCCCACTCCGGCTTTTCCGAGGAGAGCAACTGACTGTTTTGGTTTGGAATCACTGTTATGAAACAACTGGCTTCTGTCCAGCTTCGCTTTCCTTCGCTCTGAATCACTAAGGACGACCAGTTCTTTCTCCAAACACTTGTTTGCATTCTTGCCGGATTTGATAAGGAGTTTCCTTTGAACCAGATGCATATCCACATAGTGGGACTCCATTCCCATGCCTCCACGCATAGAGCAGCAGACATCACTCATGTGGGATTTCATGTGATTGATGTAGTCCTTAACACATTCTGTAAAACAAACATTCATCATGTTTCACATAGTTTAATAAAGTCATTCAAGGTTAAACAATAATTAAACTGGTTTCTGACCTGGTGCCTCTGGGCGGGTTTTCCTTTCAGTTTTTGAAAGTGTGGAATCGTTGTTTTTTTGTGGGCTTCCTGTAATTGCCAAAACAAACAAGCAGTCATTTTGTGACTATTAATTTGAATGAAATTTAATATGATAACACCTGGTAAACTGCAAAATGCCACAGTTTCTCTGTTTACAAGGAATATTAATTTTCCTCCAAAAATCAAGCTTGCAGTAAAGCAATCCCAGATTGAATCTGTACTCATGAAAGGTTAATCATGCTCTCTACTTTTATATAAGAGTCATTTGGTGGATTATTATGCTGATAGCCCTTTTTATTTTCATTTAACTAAAGAAAAGTATCGCCCATCCAACTTTTGATGTCATTTACACAAGCTATCAAATCATATAAGGACTTTGACCCAGGTTTTATCGGCATGTATAATTCGGTTTCATCTGGATAAAGTGATATAGAACCTTGTACGATTAAAAAATGTAATGGAGAAGGGACATGTATAAGGCAAATAAAATCGGGCCCAAAACCGAGCCCTGTGGCACCCCACACATAACAGAACAGGCGATAAATGAAACAGACCTATCTCTACAGAGAAGCTCCTCTTAGTAAAATAGGACTCAAACAATGCTAAGACTGAATCACAGATAGCAACCTCGGTTTTTTAACCTGTTTTAAAGAATGTGGTGATCCACTGTATTGAACATCGCACTTAAATCCAAATACCAAAATTGCTAAATTTCTGGAATCCACAAATGTGACCCTGGACTACAAGACCAGTCATAAGGGTCAATTAAGATTAAGATTTATTTTCTATTAAAATGAAGATTTATACATCATCTAAAAGCTGAATAAACAGGCTTTCCACAGATGTATGGTTTGTTAGGATAACCCAATATTTGGCCTAGATACAACTATTGAAAATCTGGATTCTGAGGGTGCAAAAAAATATATATATATATTGAGAAAATCACTTTTAAAGTTGTCCAAATGAAGATCTTAGCAATGCACATTACTAAACAAAAATTAAGTTTAGATATATTTATGGTAGGAAATTTACATAATATCTTAATGGAACATCTTCTTTACTTAGTATTCTAATGATTTTTGGCACAAAAGGAAAATCGATCATTTTGACCCATACAATGTATTTTTGCCTATTGCTACAAATATACCTGTGCTACTTAAGATTGGTTTTGTGGTCCAAGGTCACATATTATGTTAACAAAAACTATTTTTGGATGCGATTAATCGTTTGACAGCACTAGTTTAGACCAATGTGAATATCAACCAATGTTTTTATGCAGCAAACACATAGAGTTGTAAATGTGAAAGAAGCTAATGTGCTGTCTAAAAATCTGAACAAATAAGATTATTTAGTCATTTACATTTAGTCATTTAGTAAAAACTTGAGGACAAAATGAGGACAAATGAAGCAATCAAATCAACAAAAAAGCAATAAAATGCAAGTGCTATGATGAATCTCGGTTAGTTTTTTTTTTTTTAAAGAAAACAAGCAGTAAACGAATAAAGTGCGAGTTTTAGAGGGTGAAGTGTTTTTTTAAAAATAGATAAAAAGAATTAGAATAGAGAGTGCTAGAGTCAGAGGGGTCAAATAATATATATATATATACATATTTGAACCAAATCTTTTTTCTTTAAAATGGTTTAAAGGCTGAAATGTAATTTTTATCACTTTTTGTTTTGTGAAAAGCTGTATCTGAACTTTAAATCATGTCACTTTACAGTTTAATATGTTACCATAGCCATTTTCCTACCCTGCTCATACAGTGTTTATTTTATTTGTGCAGCTCGTAAAAAGCCTTAACGGCTTTTTATGAGCCTAAAAGAGACGAGACCTAAAAAAAGGTCAAAAGCCTTAACTCAGTAAATAGAAAATTCCTGAAATAAAAATGAAATAAAATCCCTTCCTTGATAGTTGTTGATATTTGTGTTCTGAAAATGTTTTTCATTGACATTTTGACTCCTATCCAATATAAAATGGTCTTTTTTTTATTTAGACTAGTTACATTTATTTTGAGCTACCAAAATCTGAAGAGTCCCTGCCTGAAGGCGCTACCAGGGATTGCAAAAGACCTTTTTTTCTAGATGCCTACATTTAAAAACACTGAACAACCTCTAATCTAAAAGTGTTTCTTTCACAGTCCTGTTTGGATGTGTGTAATCTTTTGAAAGAATGATTAAACGATGATATGTGCATTTTTTTCTTTTTCAGTTTCATAAGAAATCCATTTATAGAATCATTTTTCACATGAGTGCCTCTGCATTTGCGCACAAAACTTTTTGAGATAGACAAAATATGAGGTGGAAGGAAAAACTATATTTCAGTGCTTTTGCGAGCAAACGGAAAGCTTTTTGTTGGGAACGCACTAGTTTTGCAAGCAAACTCAAAAGCACTGAAATATACCTGTATGTATGGTTCAACCCAAATATAATTTCTCCCATCTCATATTTTTTCACCCTGGGGGCTCTGTACAAATTTGCCATTGTTTTTACTATTCCATCTGGTGACATGCAGAAATTACTTTTTTTTTTTTTTTGTACAGATTCTAAAGTTTGCAAATTATCTTTATTACACATCTACACTTGGATAAAACACATAATTGCTGTCATCCAACCCTGAGCTCACCTTTTGTAGGGGAGGGAGTGTCTACAGATTGCAAACCCGGGAATGCGCTGTCTGAGGATGAGCCAACTGGAAGCATGGAACCAGTGAGCTCTAACGGGGCAACTGTGCCATCAGCTGAAAGAGGAAGATTTCAGTTAACACAATGCAGTTAATATTGCTAACCCTTAATGAAGCATAATTATTCACAAGACCATCTTTTTGTTTAACATACCAGGTGAAAGAGGAATTATCTGAGTGCCTGGACTCACACACTGGGGCGACACTGCAGATAATAAATGTGAAATTAGAGATACAGTGCCCAACATTAAAAAAAAAAAAAAAAACATGCAGGCACACGTGGCTATCTAAGAATGCTTTTACAGTTGACTTACCAATTACATACGTAGGCCCTGTTGGAACCACAGTGCCTATAAGAGGTGGCGTAAGAGGGCTGATCGTCTGGATAAATTGTAGTGGTGAACCACCTGAAATACCCAAAGACTCACAATGAAACTCAAAGCCAAAGCCTCCTTTCTTGAAATGTCAGTACAGTATGAAAACATCTACTCACCACTAGAGGGCAGAAGAGGGGGGCTGAAGGGAATGCGTAGTACATGCTGGAATGGACTTGAGCTCAGATGGAAACTACTGTCAGGGGTTATGGTGGGTGATCTTCCGTTTGCTGAGGGACTTTCAGGGCATGGTGGTGTTGCTATACAGACATTAGGCTTTCTGTTAGCAATGTGACGTTGTACTTGCGGTTGTTAGACTGAAATAAATATGTTTCCTTCCTTTTTTTTTAATAGGTAGGCAGTTCTGACAACATTTTAGTTACTTAAAAAATACTTTCCGAGTCAAATAATCCACCATGGTACTTCTGGTTCCCACTACTACTACTACATTGTGATGTTTGAATTACCTCGTTTGCGTTTCGGTCTTCGGCGTTTATCTGAATCAGCTATTGACAGATAAAAAACACACCTCTTACTGAATTCAGTGTGGATCTTTTATTAGAGAACATCTAAGAGAAATGAGCATTACCTTTTCGCTTATTGTTTTCCACTTCATTTAGGACAGAAGCATTTTCTGGTATTGGCGTGAAAGTTGTGTCTGTGTCAACTGTTTGCAAAGCAGATGTGAAAGACTTAGCTTACTACTACATTTAATTCACTTTATTTTTGAAAAAACACCGTGATATGCAAATGAATGATCAAACAGACACTGGTTCCCCTTCACGTTCAATAACGTAAATGTCATATGTGATTCAGAAACTGATTCTATTTAAATTATATTCTTGTCTTACCCGAAAAGTTATCGAAGAAGTTGGGATCTGCCAAGACACAATGAAATTCATGTCAATAATACTGTCATGCAATAAATTTCACAATAAGGCAATAAGTGAAACTGACCGAAATCATCTTCAAAAGACTCCAGATACTCCAAGAGGACACTGTCTGTGAAAACAGTAAGAAAATGTCAATCTCTCATTCGAAAACTTGCAGAGGTACATTTGTTTACCACGTTAAAACAAGTGCTGTGCATCTATTTACTCACCAGGTAAAAGTTCAGACATTGGGTCTGGGACGTTATCTTGCGATTCAGCATCTGTTGTAACATAGTATTGCATTATTTAAGACATAAATGTGCCACAGGGAAAACGTATTAATAGTAGTTTTCATAGTAACGCGCAAGATGCTGTGGAGCGCGCGCGCCCTTTCTTTCAGAAAAAAGACCATGAGGGGAAAAAGCCCGTTTGTGATATATAAACATTTGTCTCGCTATAAAAATGATAATTTTGCACGTTTTAAATAAATGACTGCTTTCATGCACTATCAAAGTAAAACAAATTGGGCTACGACGCAATTACGCATCACAAATATAAAATAGTCTTATAAATTAAAATATCTTTGTACATTACCCATTTCGCAGAGATTTTCCATGTTTACTGAGGAATTATTAATCCATTACGTTAAAGTTGTGGAGCAAAAAAAAGATTTACACTGTAAGAAGCGCTCGACGTCCTCAGATTACGCAGGCTCAGGCATTGTCTGGCAAACACCAAAACTGGCTACACCTTCACTGCTTTTACTTTCAGTATGAGAGGGGAGTTGGTTTGGCTCGGCAAAAACCAAACTTACCCAGCGTCGGTCGTCTAGCAAATCTGTTTTCTCACAAATGATCTATTCATTCCGAGTCGTGCTTATCATTTTTGTTAGTTTTGATTTTTCTGAGATGATGGAGACAATGAACTAACACAGTTCTTATATGTATATTTACATTATTATTTGTTTATTTATTTATTTTTTATTTAATCTTTTTAGGTCGAGAGTCTCTTCCAGGTTTAGTCTTAGGCTATTCAAATGTTGCTGGCTAATATAAAGTCCTCTAAAATATTTTAGACATGTATATTTACAGTAAATTGTAAATAATCAACTCTCAATCAGGTTGATGTATTGACATAATGTATAATTTAATAGTAAGGATTATTATTTTTTATTTTTATTTTTAAGAAGCTATAAAAAAGCAATTTATGTTGACCCAATTTTTTTTTCTAAGCTCGCCACTCCTATTGCGGAAATGTATTACCCATGAATGGCAGGTATTTTCCATTGTCTGTTGTGCTGTTTTTTTCTTTCTTTCTTTCTTTTTTTTAACAGGCGAGTTTTATATAATACACTGGTTAATGTTGCGTTTTCATAATGTAGATTATTATCTGACTTCCCAAAACCAACCTGCCTCCTAAAAGAAGTCATTTACAGTGAAATTCCCAGCTCCAAAATAAATTTATAAATAAATAAATAAATAATCTCAAGCCAGCCTCCTTCTAAAATGAAACCAAAATATCACGCAAGTATGGCAGACTGGTATGGCAAGAACAAGTACTTTGTTTACTCTGAGTTTTGTATTAACACAGCCCATACCATAAAATTTCCTTTATGCCTGCCTGGTTTGCTGGTGACAACACATTTGGCCTAATTTACCATTCACTAACTCAGTCAAGTCAGTTGAGGAAGGGCGTCTACCATTAGAAGTTTTAGTGGCTGCTGTTGGGTTTCACCTTGACATCTTTTAGAACTCTCTTTCTTTTTGATCTGCAATCCCCATGAAAGAAACAAAACATCTTCAGAGTCTATGCGGCACAGCGTGCTTAGAAAGCAATTCTAGTGTCTGTGAGAGATCTGATTACAGGTGCATCCTGTCAGGCACTGTTACCTCCTTGTGGGTGCAAACTGCAACACATAGAAATATTAAGCACTTACTGTAAATGTGGACAGTATTTACATAAATATATTGACAGTTTCACTGCTGGCCTAGTATGCTGCAGTTTAACTAAAAATATGGGTCCTCTATCCATTACGTTGCCTCTTCAGTGAAAAAGTCATCTCACCTGAATCAGGAGAGATATATGCACAGATTACAGTTTACAAGTGAAAACAATTCAAAACAGGCCAACAAATATGTGAAAAGGACAAAAGGATTAACTTTTCACTGAGGAAATGTTATTATGGATTATGGACTGGTATTCTGCCCAAAAGCAACAGTTTAAAGTTAGCCACATTTAACTATTGCTTTAATGGAGTTATTACTCATAGAAACTGATCAAGCATTTTTCTCCTCAAGTTCTGCGCTGAGACTGGGGTAAGATGTCAGTGAAACTGTGTACTACGTTTTCTGTGGGCGGCGTTCTGACAAACACAGCCCTTCATATAAAGTTTAACGGTCTGTGAGAATAAACATCTTGAATAATGAGAATAATGTGAAATATAGCTGCAAGCAGTAGTTAAGGGACCAAGCACAACAGAGATAAAAATAAAGAGCTAATGAGCTGTCTTTAATTACTCAGTAAAGACTAGGGTTCTCTAACCTTGCTCCTGAAGAGCTACCTTAACCCTGCTTCAACACACCTGGCTGTAATTAAGCAGTCCGGAACACCTTGATTAGCTGGTCCAAGTGTGGTGGATTAGGGTTGAAGCTGAACAATGCACTATGGTAGCGCTTCACGCTCCTCACCGAGCCCTTACGGGGCCGTTCACATATCGCGCCTAAAAACGCGTGGAAAACGCTAGGCGCGCCGATTTTAACTCCTTTCCAAAGCGCTCTGTAGCTTGCGCTCCCGTGGCGTCTGCCGTTGCTAAGCAACCATGACCCGCACTCTCAATGAAGACGCGGAAGTTTCAAAGGACAAACGGATTTCCAGCACTAAAAATCACTTGCTGTAGCTCTGCTACTAAATTTACTGAAAAATGTACAGCTATGATCAGCTGTTTCTCCATCTTGGCTGAGCTTTCAATGTTGTTACGGGAAAGGATGAAGCTAATTGGTTGAATCTTGTCACATGACCCGCGGTGCGCTTGCGGCATTCTGAAAAGTTGAGATGATTTCATCTCGATGCGGCGCTGAAGCGCCTAAAAAACGCTTCCGTTATGAGCGCTGCTGCCGCGCGTCTACATTTGAAATAACGAACTTATTTCGAATGCATACCAAAAATTAATTTTCTGCAGGTCAAGATTTTTCTCAATATTTTATTTTGCCGAAAAAAAATTCGAATTCCGCGCTCGGTTTTTTTAGAGCCACAGCAAGTGATTTTTAGTGCTGGAAATCTGTTTGTCCTTTGATGAAACTTCCACGTCTTCATTGAGAGTGCTGGTCATGGTTGCTTAGCAACGGCAGACGCCACGGGAGCGCAAGCTACAGAGCGCTTTGGAAAGGAGGAAAAATCGGCGCGCCTAGCGTTTTCCACGCGTTTTTGGGCGCGCAATCCCATAACGCACCCCGTGAGCGTTCACGCTCAACTTCCATAGGAATTAATGAAAAACGCTCGCTTCGCTCAGCTCGCTATGTGCCAGTGGAAACACACGGTTACACATAACCACAACGGGAGTGTTTGAAAGACACATCTGTCACCGAATTCCTAGTACATCTGCATATAGACGGATCCGCTGACAGACGCGGTTTTCAAACGCTCTCGTTGTGCTTATGTGTGAGCGCTCGGTGAGGAGCGTGAAGCGCTTACCATTGTAGCCAATCACAGTCATGTCTGTTGAGCGCATGAACACTATGGCCAATCAGCGATGTTTAAAAATCGGCTCAACAGCGCTCAAATATGAGCGGGAAATGGACGTTTTTAAAATTTCAGTACCGAAAGTACCGAACCCGCTAACTTTTGACAACCCTAGTTATATCAAAAAGATTTAGATAATTTTTGTCAGAATGCTCTGAAAATGATCGGAGCCAATTTTGGCGAGCACCCCCCAACACTACACATTTCTCCCTCATCTATCACACCTGAATCAACTCATTAGCTCATTAGTAGAGACAGCAAGACCTAAAATGGGTGTGTCAGATATGAGAGACCTACAAAATATGCAGTGTTGGGGATGCTGGCAGGACCGGTTTGAAAACCACTGGTCTAGGACAAGTTTGAAAAAGTAGATATTTTGGAAAATTCTAAATTTACAAAAAATTGACCAAAGAAATTTAAATTTTCAACTTGGTATGAGCTAAAGAATCAGAAGAAAAATTTTGCTTTTAGACCTTACGATTCAAAAGTTATTAACGGAAGAGACTCCAAAGTTTAGAGACTCCAAAATTGCTTTGTTAATAATGAGACCAAATTTCATAACACTTTCCATAACAATATGTTTAAGAGATTGAAAAATACAGCATTTTGCTACAAAATTCAAAATGGTTCACGCATAGGACATAGGAAAATTTGGTATCGTTTGATTTGGTATACTACTCTGAATCCAGTGAGCTCACTCTTTTGATCAAACTGTTCAGAAAATATAAACAAAAATGTCAAATTTGTATATCTTTTGAACAGTATGTGGCACTGTGCTGAAACTAATCAGATTTTCTAGCGAAAATCATATAAACTGTGGAGGACGAATTCAATTTTTTTTTTCCGCAAAATAAAATATTGAGAAAAATCTTGACCTGCAGAAAATTAATTTTTGGTATGCATTCGACTCAACATGAGCCAAGGAATCAGAGGAGAAAAGAATTTTACTTGTAGACCTCACGGTTCAATATGAATAAGAAGAAATTTGAGTGCAAACTTGACCTATTGGTAGTGCTAGAGAGTTTGAGTTAGAGACTCCAAATTTGCTGTGGTTAATAATGAGACTGTCCTCTATCCATGGGCCAAATATCATAACTTTCTCGCAAGTCATTCCATACGATTCATAACATGATAAAGCATTTGAAAAATACAGCATTTTACTAAAAAACTCAATATGGTCCACACTCAAAGTGGCTGACATAGGAAAATTTGGTATCATTTGATTTGGAAAGCAATTCTGAATCTAACAAGATCACTCTTATGATTTTTGGTCAACCTGTTCAGAAAATATAAACAAAAATGTCAAACTTATATATCTTTTAACCAGTAGGTTGCCAAAACTAATCACGTGCCCTCAGGTCATGCTTGGTATAACACGTACCAAGTTTGGTCGGAATCTGTTAAAGCGTTTTAAAGATATAGCCTCATGTCCGTTTTTGCGCTAATTTCATCAAATTCGTTAACACTTTACAAAAAAATCTTGGTATTCCAAAAACCTTTTTGCCAGCATTGCCTGAAAATGATCTCTGCAAATTTTAGTGAAATTGGACAAACTATCTAACTAACTTTTGGTGTGCGTTTGACTCGGCATGAACCAAGGAATATATATATATACATATATATATATGAGTGCAAGCTTAACCTATTGGTGGTGCTAGAGAGTTTTGCTATGGTTAATATTGAGACTGTCCTCTATCACTGTGCCAAATTTCATAACTTTGCCATATTTTATGGGCTGCCATAGAATCCCAGAGTGGAAGAAGAAAAATAAGAAAGCGAAAAAGAAGAAGAAGAAGAAGAGGACGAAGAAGAAGACCGACAGATCCAATAGGTGCCTAGGCACCTTTGGTGCTTGACCCTAATACTGAGCAGCTGTCTGTGACTGAGAACAGCGCATGAGAATTTGATCAGCATTTTAATGCTAAAAACTGCTTTCTAAGTAAATTTTGACCATGTTTACACTGCAAAGTATACATGCTGTTAAAAAAAAAAAATAAAAAAAACAAAACAAAATACTGTTATTTGCAATGCAAATTCAAAACAGGAAAACATCAGTAAAAAAAAATCCCCCAAAAATCCTTCATATTAAAATGATACATTGTGATCTATTTTTTGCATTTTTTTTGCCATAAATTATTAAATTAAGCTTTTTCAACCAAAATGGCAGATGTGGGGTAAACTGTGTTGAACACTTGAGGATAAGCTGTGGATAATGTGCAGATATTATTCTTAGCAATAAGACTCTAAAATATATATATATATGTATATATATATGTATGTATGTATGTATGTATATATATATATATATATCTACTATCAGAGTTTTTCGAAATACCCTGTCTTGAGGCAGAATACACAGGGTTCAGGCAGAGCAAGGCAAGATGAGCATTTGAGATTAAAAAGTACTTCATTTGTATTATTTTAATGAAAATAACCAATTGTTTCGCTAGATAAGACCCTTCTTCCTCGGCTGGAATAATTTACAACCACATTTGGGATCATTTGAAGCCGCATTTAAACTGCATTTTGGAAGTTCAAAATCGGGGCACCATATCAGCCCATTATATGGAGAAAAATCCTGAAATGTTTTCCTCAAAAAAAAACAAAAAATTTTTTTACGACTGAAGAAAGACATGAACATCTTGGATGACAAGAGGGTGACTACATTATATGTAAATTGTTGTTCTGGAAGTGGACTTTTCCTTAAACGACTTTTTAAATATTATTTATTCATTCTATGGCCAATTTATAAAAGTATTCCTCTAATTACAAAATAATACAAAGATTTGTTTTGGCAGAGATGCCATGAAAGAACTATTTTTTGGTTCCGTGAAAAACCTTTCAGTGAACAGTTCTTAAAAGAACAATGTTTCTTAGTGTGAAGAACATTTTAATAATTAAAGAAACTTTTTCCACTACAAAAAACAATTTGTGGAATGAAAAGCTTTCCCGGATTGACTAATGTTCTGCCAATAAAGAACCATCATTTTTGACAGTGCACCGCAAAATATAAGTAGAAAGTGTAAATAAAAATATTTAAAGATGATATTTAACTCACTAGAAGGAACCAAATCGTCCTCTTTTGAGAGTGCCAAAACCTCCTCTTTGGAGAGTGCCAAATCCAGGATGCCTTGGCTGATGTCCCAATTTTGCCAGATCGGCAAAGAGAGTCTTCTAGCCAGATCTTCTCCATCATTACAGAAGTCTTCAAATAAACAATGCTCTCCGATTTCACCATCCTTGTAGAGAGACCGGTAATACTGGGTAGAGAAGACGTTGGCCTCGTGCAGTTCTCTGAGAAGCTCGTGCAGCAGGATAGGGCTAACCTGTAAAGCTTTTCTCACTTGAAACAGTACCTCCTCAAATGGAACCATGACTGCACAGCAGCCGCGAGACCCGGTCATTTCAATGCTTTATTTCCTCCTTGTCATACCATAGCCAATTATCTGTGCTTTTGTTCCTGGATAAAAAAAATCCCCTCAGCTGATTCCATTTGTCGGTTTTATACTACACTGTTTATGGACTGCAAGTTTTACCCAGGTCAGATGAGGATAGTTTCGGATGTGCTTTTCCAAAAGAATACGAATGGTGCTAGTGTGCTGTGCATGGACAAATCAACAGACCACATCTCCATCTCACTTCTCCTTTTGTTACTAGGAATTAATAATGGAAGAATTTATATTTAAATGCCATGAACAGATCCCAAACCCTACCACTAATATAATATCTGCTTTTTATATACTGAGCACAATGTGTTTTCCTCTTATAAAACTAAATATAGATTTTGATATACATCTGAAACATAAAAAAACACCGCTTTTTCAGCCAGTATATAGAGGTTGGATAACACAACCAAATACAATATTTGTTTAACAGCTGTCCACTGAGGTCAGTTTATGAAGCCAGCATATGGTAGATATGTTTTACCCCAACTACAGTAAAATCAATCCTGTATGTACAGCTCTGAAGTTGGTGTAAAGAGCACAAATGCCATGTTATGAAGCAGATAAAAAGAGTATTTCATTCATAAATGTCAATTATTTTGTCCAAAAGCTTTTGAGGTAAAGTGTTTGCCTTTGCTTAAGGGTAAGCTGTGCCAGTGGTTTGACTGATAGTGAAAGTAAGTCTTGCAGCCAAATTAAAACTAAAACAATACTATGTTGTTCCTAAGGCGGCAGCTTTTTGCTTTTGGATGCAGCCCCAAAAAATTATTTTGGTCCTGTACAGACCGTTGAATTCCATACAGTGACTCACAACCAAAGAGACCAACAACCAAACAATGCTCTAGCAGACAACGCCTTCAGAAACCGAAAGTGGAAATCCCCTGAAATTTTGATTAAGTACTTAGAGTAGCAATATGAATATTAAATGAATAATATAAGTACTCTTTAAGCATATCAAAAAGGATGATGCATTTGTTGGTTTGACTTGCAATATAACATGAAACTATTTAAAAAAAGGTTCCAGTGTGTGTGCTATGACAGGTGTTTCAAAAAACAAACAAACAAAAAACACATTAAACATACAGAGATTTAGTGCAGGTTGGATTTAGAAATTATCTTAAGAAATTTATTAGCAAAATTAAACATCATAGCCATTACATCACACTGACCGGACACGTCACTGTGCGACCTACATTCTACATCTGTCTGATAATGAAATACAATATAATTTCTCTTGGCCTGCTGAAACATGCCCTTTGTCATCACAGTAATAACTATTTATGTTTCACCTTTATCATTTACGATGTACAAATTTTGCATTCTTGGATTGGACTGTGACTTCTGATTTGATTTCTAATTTATAACACAACTTCATTTTTACATACGTTGTTTTAGAAATTTTAGAAACTATTTTTTCCATCCTCAAAAAAAAAAGTGGTTTGAAGTAAACCAGGAATTCAGACTTAAAAGGCAAAATTTTCCATTTGCCCTTTAAAGAAGTTTATAAAAGTGACCAAGAGTGATGAGCAGAAAGCAAAATTCATTATGACCTTTGTTTTGTGACTGAATACTTTGTTGTGTGAATTCATAGATATGCCAGCTGGCTGGACAAAGATCTGTTGTACATTTCTGCATCAACAAGGTTCATCTGATGTAGAATTGGAAGAACAGTAATCTCGGATTTCTGTGAAAAGAAAAAATATTTTTGTTATTGTCAGCACAAATGAAGGTCACATTCTATTGGATGTAACAACGTAGAGTCAAAATAACAAGATATCCGGATTCTAAAGAATGCTCACTTCTGTAATCCGCTTCTACTTAAAAAAACAAAAAAAAAAAAAAAAAAAAAAGGGAAAAGAAATTCCCCATTCTCACAAGCTAAACATTATATCACTGAAAGATGTACAGTTGAAGTCAAAAGTTTACATACACCTTGCAGAATCTGCAAGATGTCAATTGTTTTACCAAAATAAGAGGATCATACAAAATGCATGTTATTTTTTAATTTAGTATTGACCTGAATAAGATTTTTCAGTGTGAAAGTGTGAAACTCGTGTATTAAATAAATTCAATGCACACAGACTGAAGTAGTTTTTAGTCTTTGGTTCTTTTAATTGTGATGATTTTGGCTCATATTTAACAAAAACCCACCAATTCACTATCTCAACTAATTAGAATATGGTGACATGCCAATAAGCTAATCAACTCAAAACACCTGCAAAGGTGGAAAGCCTTTAAAAATGGTCTCTCAGTTTGGTTCACTAGGCTACACAACCATGGGGAAGACTGATCTGATCTGACAGTTGTCCAGAACTGTCCATTGACACCCTTCACAAGGGGGGTAAGCCACAAACAGTTCACAGAGTGCTGTATCCAAGCATGTTAACAGAAAGTTGAGCAGAAAGAAAAAGTGTGAAAGAAAAAGATGCACAACCAACCGAGAGAACCGCAGCCTTGAGAGGCTTATCAAGCAAAATCAATTCAAGAATTTGCGTGAACTTCACAAGGAATGGACTGAGGCTGGGGTCAAGGCATCAAGAGCCACCACACACAGATGTGTCAAGGAATTTGGCTACAGTTGTCGTATTCCTCTTGTTAAGCCGCTCCTGAACCACAGACAACGTCAGAGGCGTCTTACCTGGGCTAAGGAGAAGAAGAAATGGACTGTTGCCCAGTGGTCCAAAGTCCCCTTTTCAGATGAGAGCAAGTTTTGTATTTCATTTAGAAACCAAGGTCCTAGAGTCTGGAGGAAGGGTGGAGAAGCTCATAGCCCAAGTTGCAGAAGTCCAGTGTTAACTGTCCACAGTCTGTGATGATTTGGGGAGCAATGTCATCTGCTGGTGTCGGTCCACTGTGTTTTTTGAAAACCAAAGTCACTGTACCTGTTTACCAAGAAATTTTAGAGCACTTCATGTTTCCTTCTGCTGACCAGCTTTTTAAAGATGCTGATTTCATTTTCCAGCAGGATTTGGCACCTGCCCACACTGCCAAAAGAACCAAAAGTTGGTTAAATGACCATGGTGTTGGTGTGCTTGACTGGCCAGAAAACTCACCAGACCTGAACCCCATAAAGAATCTATGGGGTACTGTCAAGAGGGAAATGAGAAACAAGAGACCAAAAAATGCAGATGACCTGAAGGCCACTGTCAAAGAAACCTGGGCTTCCATACCACCTCAGCAGTGCCACAGACTGATCACTTCCATGCCACGCCAAATTGAGGCAGTAATTAAAGCAAAAGGGTCCCTACCAAGCATTGAGTACACATACAGTAAATGAACATACTTTCCAGAAGGCCAACAATTCACTAAAAATGTTTTTTTATTGGTCCTATGAAGTATTCTAATTTGTTGAGATAGTGAATTGGTGGGTTTTTGTTAAATGTGAGCCAAAATCATCACAATGAAAGAACCAAAGACTTAAACTACTTCAGTCTGTGTGCACTGAATTTAATACACAAGTTTCACAATTTGAGTTGAATTACTGAAATAAATGAACTTTTCCACGACATTCTAATTTATTGAGATGCACCTGTATATTAGTACAATATAATATAGTAATATAGTAAAGATCTCAAAATCATACAGTCATTGTTGGAAAGGGTTCTCAAAAATGCTAAAAAAACCAAAGAATTTGTGGGACCTGAAGAATTTTTCTGAAGAACAGCAAGAAGTTTAACTGTTCAGGACAAACAAGGGACTCATGAACAACTATCACTAAACAAAAAAAAAAAAAAAAACAGCTATGGATCATTCAGGTAACAACAGTATTAGGGATCAAGCGTATGTAAACTTTTGAACAGGGTCATTTTTATAAATTCAACTATTATTTTCTCTTGTGGAGTATATGTAAACATCTCTTCTCTTCTTGTTTTCTTGATCTCTGACTACATGATTTGATTTTTGCCATGTATTTTTTATGTTTATCTGTAGTATTCTGTTTTTTCCTGTTATGTTTATCTGATTTGATAATGTAAAGTAACCTTGAGTTTGCAGAAAGGTGCTATATAAAATAAACTTATTTTTATTTATTATTGTTTATGTGAAATATCTTATTCAGGCCAGTACTAAATAAAAAATAACATGCATTTTGTATGATCCCTCTTATTTTGGTAAAATATATTTTTTTTAATCATTTTTCCATTTTTCAGATTCTGCAAGGTGTATGTAAACTTTTGACTCTTGTGAACACAGCATATTGTATATATTTCAACAATGAGATATACTCTTAGTGGCTTAGTTGAAGTATTTGTTAGATAAGTATATGTCAAGAAATCTGCAAGTACTTCAGCACACATTTAGCAGGATTCTTCTCACATCATCATAGTTACTGATAGCACCTGGCCACCCTGCAAAAGGGCAGATTTTACAAAATTGAAAATGATTAAAAATTACCTAGCATGAAAAGTGCTATTACATAATTTGACATCATAAATTGGTAATTTTTTAAACCAATGTTTATGTTGCTGCATTCTTCAAGTTCAACATCAAACAAATATTTAACGAATGTTCTTCTAGGAAAAACAGGTCAGGTGAGGGTTTTAAAACGAATATGATAAAACATTATGAAATTCCAAGGCTGACAATTAACTAGTGCTGTCAAAATTAGCGTGTTAGTGCTGTCGATTAATTTTTCCAGTTTAACAGTGCTTTGAATATTTAACACAGGGGCGGGGCTAGGGTTGGCCACCCCACTCACAAGTGCTGCTTCTGTCTCTTTTTTTCTTGTCAAGAAGTGTGTTTATTAAGACGCAGAACGTTTTTACGACCACATTAAACGGGAGATTTTAAGACCCGCACGGCAACGTTACTTCAGTGCCAGGCGCTAGTCAAACGAGCGTGAGAAAGGTAGAGTTGACGAGGGAGCTTCAGTAGAACAACAGTGAACTGTGGTCAGATTAGATGTTTGCAGGCCATACGTCAGTAAAAACCAATTTTCCTGTCAGCCGTTATATTGTGCTCGTAGCATGCAAGCTTCAAATGCACGCACAAATGCGGCAGCGGCACGCACCGTAGCCAGTATCATTTCATATAAAACCGTGAATGAAACTGTGAGCATGCGGGTCAGATCCGCGTTACGCTTAACAGAGGCAGCTCTTAAAGTAACAGCAGCCAATAAGCTAATAACCCAGCTGCTGTGATGTCTGTTAATCAAAAAACAAAAGAAAAAAAAGATGAAATCAATAATCAACAATTTTGTAGCTTTAAGGATTCATATGTATTTAATTTAGTATTTAGTGTTTGATAACATTATTCAATTTCTGTATATTTCCTATATATTTCCTATATTTTTCCTGTATAATTTGTAGATTGTTTTAAGTTTACTTTAATTAGAATTTGTTATTTTTTAAAGTCTTATAAATGTTAAAATTGATAGCTCTCAATTATACTGTAATGTTGAATGGCCATAGTCAATTAAACGTTGGGGTAAAAAAACAATTTCCTAGAGACATCTGTAAGACATCTGTAATATCGGTGATAACTTCAGTCATAGAAAATATATAGCAAGTATTAAAAACATATTCTTTATGTTGTTTCTACATTAATTTTAAGATTGAATGTGAAATTATTGCAATATAAAAGTATATTCTAAAACTTTAATGTTAAGTGGGATTAATCGCGATTCATTTCAGAAAAGATTAATTAATTATTAAGATTAATTAATTTTTTAATCAATTGATAGCACTGCACTTAACATTTTGACAATCACTTTTCACAAATACATAAATAGTTGGATTTAAACTTAATTAAAACATTTACGAAATAATACATTTTTAAATTCTTTTTCAGTTACTTTTTTTTTAAGTTCTGAACTACAGTTCTTACTGTTGTGCATAAAAATCAGATGTTTCAGAGATACTTCAATCATTGCTTTAGCGATAATCACTCAGATAAAACTTTTTCTCCTTTCTGGTTTTGGTTCTGTATGTATGAATTAAGTTTCTACAGCATCTGAAGATGTCATTAAACAAGCAAGCAAACCTAGTGGCAAACAGGCATACAGGGATAAAGAGAAACATATATAGTTCAGTGACTTTAAGGAACAAAAAAGGGGAAGAAGATCTGTATACACAAGTTCTCAGAAAACTATTTTGGGTATTCTTGGCACCCAAGTCAAGATTAAATATCTTATGCCCAATGAGTTTCTTTATTCGCTGAAAAAAACAGGCTCTTCATTAAAAAGGAATGGGGAAATCAATGACTTCAAATCAATGCTAACATATTCACTGTCTTTGTAGTTGCTGTCTTTCAGTTACAGGTGTAACCTAACATTTGTTTAGTTCATAAGCTTTATTCGCCTCTGGCAAAGGTTGCCATTTTTGGTTTGTCATTACCAGTACTGTTAGGTAACACATTAAACCAGCATTTCCAGAATGGTTAGTAATGGAAGTTTATCAGCTTACGTGTGAGGCAGGTTTGTAAAAAGATGCTTTTTGGGGTTGGGATGACTTACTCTGGACAATATTCTGATAGGCCACTGCAGCAGGAGAGTCTGGAACCTCAGTCAGGAAAGACTTTCCCTCGTCACAGCTTTTCCCTTGAAAAGCAAAAGACGGAAGTGCATTTAGAGAACTAGAAACTGCTGGCTGCAGACTTGTCTTCAGACGCTCTATAAGAACCACCACGGGGAGTTTTTTGATACTTGATTCACTGACTACACGGTGTAAATATATAAACAAGGAAACTCTCTTACAAAATAAAGAAATGGATTGAACCGCAGCGCTACGATGTAAATTGTTAAACTTCCTCATCCCCTTACCACTTAATGCGGAACAAATGGAAAAAGAGATTTCATCACTGTTGTATTTAATCTAGTTTAACACTTTCTCTTCCTTGTGAATGGTAAACGATTAAAGCTTTTTGTACCTATCCGTGGATCCAGGGGTACTCTGCCCAAAAGAGGGAGGTTTAGTTCTTCACACATTCTCTGTGCTCCTCCTGTGGTTGGAGGAAATATCTGTGATGTGTTCTGTCAACAGAAAGAGACTATCAAAAACAATATATAACGTGGCAGGTCGTTCCACAAAGCAATATTTTATTTAGTCACCCTTGTGTCATCAAACACTAATGACTTTTTTTCTTCTATTGAACATTATTTAATTGCTCTTTTCCATGAAAGTACAATGAAAACTAAATGCTTCAAAAATAATGCAAAGAATCATTAAAATAATCCACACAACTAAAGAACTACAACAGCTTCAACAGAATTTAAGATGTTATTCCCTGACAATTTTCCTTTTTATTGACTACTGGCAACTGTCAGAACTCTAAACGGATCAGTCAGACTTGTGAATTAATTATTAAGAACAGAAAAGAATAATTACCGTTATATAAATACCGTTAATCTTCAGCCCTTCAAAATTTGCAGGAATATTAGCTGTAGGTATATTACTGTTCTACTACCATGTTAGAGAACAGAAACCACTGAATTTTGAATTTTCAAAAAATTATGGAAGGTTGCAGCTGTCAGAAATTTGTAGGAAGTTTAGAGGCCTTTGCTTTGAATGATTTCAGCACATCTGTGGCCGCATGACATCACTACTTTCTCACACTGCGCTGGCGTGATTTTTGTCCGCTCTTCTCCCACCCTTCTTGCAAGGATTTACAGACCCTTTCAATCAGGTTTAGATCAGGACTCTGGTCCAGCCATTTCGTTATTTCAGTGTTCTTGCAGTGTGACAAGGACATTGTCTTGCATGAAAATTGGAGGCTGATTGGGAGGTGCTTGCAGGGAAGGAACTGCATGTTGCGCTGGAGGAGGTTCTGATAAACATTTGTGTTCACTTTGCCATGTATCTGTATTAGAGGCCTGCTGCAGAAAACATCCCCCGAACCATGACTTCTTAACACACTTCAGTCTTTCCTTAGTTTAACGCCAAACAAAATCTTTCCCATCAGACACAAATAAATTGAACTTCCTCTCATCACTAAAGTGAACTTTGGACCAGCTCTCCTCTCTCCACACAACATGCTTCTCAGCAAATGGTGAGATTAGCCTTTTGATTCTTTCTGCTGATGAGAGGTTTGGTCACTGCAGAGTGCACTTTCAGTTCAAATTTTCTTAAACATGCTGAGACAGGTCCTTACAGTGTTTCGTGATGAACTGACAAGCAATTCCAGCTGCAGTGCTGAACCGATTCGCCATTGAGAGTCTCTGAATTATCCTGTCTTCTTGTGCATGTCTTCCGTGGACGACCAGTCTTTTTGGAGGATAAATTAGTGTCATCGTAAAGATGCAATATATGAGAAATCACAGATTTGGAATGACCAACTTCTGCAACGGCTGAAAGGGTCATCGCTTTGGCCTTTATCTATACAACCTCCTGTCACAAGGTTTCAGTCAATATTAACACCAATAACTTGGAGGTATCTATGAGTATTCTCTAATTTCGATCAGATTTCTTTTTCAAATATCTAATTTAAGTTTTTTCATCTGTGCTTCGGAATACAATTAACTTATGATAAATTTTTAAAAACTGCCTTTCTACTCCTTTTAGAAAAGTTCAAATAGGACTAAGCAGTGACCTTGAAATTTAGGAAATTAGAGGTTGTTCTCTCATTTTGATCTCCGCTATATGTAAATAACTTACAATAGCATCAAAAGGTCTGTAGAGTCTGTAAGATTTTCTAAATGTTTTCAAAAGTAGTCTCTTATGCTCAGTAAGGCTGCATTTATTTGGTCAAAACTACAGTAAATAAAGAAACTGAATCAATTTAATACATCCTTGATTTAAAGTATAACTGTTTCCAATAAAACACCTTACGGACTGCAAACTTTTAAACAGTAGTGTAAGTTCAGTCACAAATCATCATATGTGAGGCGATCTAGGAAAACCCAACATATGGTGAAATTGAACGTAACAAAAGTTATGGCTGATAGCTATGATTTTCAGGAATGGAAATTACGGATCTATGGATAAATACGGGTTTTACTTTCACTTCACGGTTTTAACAAGAGCCGTCTGTCAGGAGCGCTATACTGCATCATTACACAAACAGACTAATCTTACCCTGAAGACAACAGCTTTCCATTGTTTATCATGGGCATAGTCTCTGAACTTTTGATCATCCCTTGTATGTTTAGATAAAACGAATAGTGTACCTTGTACATTACATTTAGAAAATCAAGCTCAGTGTAACTGTTTGCACAACTGTGAATTAACAGATGGTCACTGGACTTCTTCTCTTTAATAACTTCATCATCCGATCCTTCATCTCAACAGCATTTAGGGCACTGACATCACCAAGATTGAGTAAGATTTTTTTAAATGAGCAGTTACTTCAGACTGCGTTCATCTCTTGCACTTCGCCATCTCGCAATATAAAAAAATTAATAAATAAATAAAACTTTGTGTGCCGTAGTTTACACAAGACCGGTGGGGAATGTGCATTGATACACCTTTATTACATGATAGGTTAACTGTTTTTTGTGGTGTTAGGAGAAAGCACTTCGGCAGCGCATTCTTACATAAGAGAAAGACCGTCATTTCTGCTTGCTGCAATAAATCACTATTTTTCTGCACTTAACAACTGAATTCTGCCAAGATGTTTTCAGAGGTGATAGACAAGATGTTATAGAATATTAAGTTAATGAAAACCTAATTTTGACGAAAAAAAACATTAGACCTAATTTTTTTCAAATTTCCTGAAAACGTCCCAGCGCGACATCCAACGGGTATTCCCAGATCGCATCACAAATGATCAATTGACTTGAATTGACTTCCCTCCTGATACTTAATGGTGCTTTCGCATCCTCTTTGAAGTTTAAAGCTCTAGCCCCCAATAATAGTAATTGCCTTGAAATAAAAACAGTACAATCTTTAAAATTTCTCCTTTTGTGTAACATGTAAGAAAGGAAGCCATACAGGTTGGAATGACATGAGGGTGAGTAAACAATGTCAATAAAAATGAACTAAAATTACACAGACATCACGTGCAACGCCGTTAACATGCGGAAAACGTCAGTGTTAATGTGTGCTGTGTTTTGTTGTAAGATACTGCATTTAAACATGTATACTATACCTTGCATTTAGGACAAACAAAGCCACTCATGTTTTCAATCACACCTATAATGGGCAATTTGACCTTTTTGCAGAATCGGATCTCTTTTCTCACATCCTGCAGAGAGACTTCCTTTTTGAGAAGGGAACAATAAAAAAATATATAATAAAAAAATATACAGCAGTCAAAACAAATAGTTACATATTAATAAGGACTATTACATATTATTCCCATAAAAGCTTTACAAATACAGCAAACATTTTTTTATGTTGGCGGACACTTTTCTTCTCATGTGCAGTGGTGGCAGCAAAGTGTCACAAGAAGTGTCCCTAAAAAACACCTAAAAAGCAAACATTCAACCTAAAGTATATTGCTGCATCACAGTCTGGTATTGCAAAAAAACTACAGTTTACCCCCCCAAAAAGAAAACAAACACAAAAACAAAAAAACCCCAATGACCTTGTTTTTTACGGAAGTGTAAGCCCATTTGTGTGTCCAATGACAGAGTTGCAGTGAAAGCCTCTCTAAACATTAATATCTTTGATTAATAATTAACTGTAAAGCTCAAATGCTTAGTTCTGAGTATTATGTTGACTGCTTCAAGCATGTGTGCACTTAAGAAGTGCAACTGGTTTGAAGACATAAATAACTTTCTCTTTTTTATAAATCGTTCACACCACTGAGTTCCACTTCACTGTTAGCGTGAAGGAAACAACAATTTTTTTAACTTTCAGTTAAGTGTGAAAGCCTCTTGTTCCTCACTTCAATATTACATTTTGTGCTGCTGTTTTCTTTTTTTTTAATGCAAATCTTTTAATTTGAATCTTTTTTTAATATTTTATTTTTATAATGCAAACTAGATCACGACATGTAAACGCAGCTTCCTGGAACACGCGCAGCGTTTGACACGTCCGAGTACTGTTGTTCACCTGCGGGGTGGTGATGATGACGGCTCCATCGATCCCAGCGCCGCTGAGATACTGCACTATGGACAAATGCTCATCAGATGTTCCTGGAGGTGTGTCTACGATCAGATAGTCCACTTCTCCCCAGTCCACATCTCTCAGAAACTGTTTTATCATGCCTAAACAAAATACTGAAAATGTGACAATGCACCATAACAAACAAGTCAATGAATTCAATTCAGTTGCCATGTGTTTAATACAGCCCTTTTCACAATGCATGTTAAAGCAGCTTCATAGGAAATTAATGTTCTAGATTACACATATAAATAAATTGGGGACATTCCTGGGGTAAAGGTTAGAGAGTCAGAATTGTAACCCAAAGGTTGCTGGTTTGAGTCTTAATAGTCCCCGGGCAACACCGCAAACGGCTGCTTGCTGATTTAAGTGCGTATGCACTTAAATGGGTTAAATGCAGAGCTTAAATTCCAATTACGGGACACCATACTCAGCCACACATCACACGCCACGTCATCTGTTATTAGAGTGATCAATATCATGTTGCAAAAAATGGCACTGTTTAGCACTCCAGTCTTATCTGGTGTGAGATGCAATCTCAGTGAAAATTAGAAAAGCAACAGCTTGGTCACTCAAGACAATGCAAAATCCTTCTGTTATCTGAGAGGTCAAAACTGTCTAACTAGGCCATAATCATGCAGATATTCAGTACACCCTTAGTCATTTACTTCCTCATTTACTAGCGAGCAAAATGACATTTGTTGGCACATTTCTGAAGTGTCTGACAAAGATCGTCATTCAAAAATGCTTGAGGTTATTGAGTACACGGCATGTTACTTAAGTTTTTAAGTTACTCACTGCTATGTGCTGTAATACATGGACAGTTGAATATATACAGTAGACTATGATATAGTTTTTCTACTGCTGTTTAGTTCAAATTTGTAACAAATATGAATGGGGGGTGGGGAGGGGGGTGGGGGGTGAAGTAAAACACTGGTTGTTACGAGTTGGGCGTTTCCAAAATGCCACTCAAACAAAATTTCCCCTAACTTTCCCTTAATAATACAAACTCAAATGTTAAAAGTGCCCAGAAAGGTAGTAAGGACATTGTTAAAATAGTCCGTGTGACATCAGTGGTTCAACCATAATGTTAATAAGCTATGAATAAATGAAAATACTGACGTAGAACCCAGATGCGTCATATCTGAAGATTTCATCAGTGAGCATGATTTTTTTTTTTCCCCACCCTTATTTATTTGAACCAGAATATACAAATGATGAACTAAGAGAGACAGACAGTCTACGTCAGAACGCCTTCTCCTGCATCAGCAGCATCACATGGGTCGTAAAACTCTTGAGAACACATAGAAAACTGACAGAAATAGGGCTGCAATAGACGATTATTTTGATAATTGATTAATTTAACTATTATTAGAATGATTAATCAATTAATCACTGATTGTTCAACTGATTAATCAGCAGGCTTCAATTACTCAGCTTTTGCAGTTAGTTAAAATACTGAGTTATACATGTTCCAGCAAATTAAGAAAGGTTACTTCGGCTTTTGAAAATCATATTATGTAAGTACAATTATTAAACTATTAATTTATACAAACAGATACACTACTAGTCAAAAGTTTTTGAACAGTAAGGTTTTCAATGTTTTTCAAAGAAGTCTCTTCCGCTCACCAAGCCTGCATTTATTTCAATTCTTTTTGAGTTTGAAGATCAGGGTAAATTTAACTTTTGTTTTCTGGGAAACATGTAAGTATCTTCTGTAGCCTCTGAAGGGCAGTACTAAATGAAAAAATATATGATATTTAGGCAAAATAAGAAAAATGTACATATCTCCATTCTTTTCAAAAGTTTTAACCCCCGGCTCTTAATGCATTGTGTTTCGTTCTGAATCATCAGTGAGGGTTTGAACCTTCTGTAATAGTTGCATATGAGTCCCTCAGTTGTCCTCAGTGTGAAAAGATGGATCTCAAAATCATACAGTCATTGTTGGAAAGGATTTTTCTGAAGAGCAGTGGGCAGTTTAACTGTTCAGGACAAACAAGGGACTCATGAACAACTATCACTAAACAAAAAACAGAAACAAAACAAAACAACACTGCTGTGGATCATTCAGGTAACAACACAGTATTAAGAATTAAGGGGATGTACACTTTTGAACAGGGTAATTTTTCTCTTAAATTATTATTAATATCTTATTCAGGTCAGTGCTAAATAAAAATAACATGCATTTTGTATAATGCCTTTTATTTGGCTAAAATAATTAACATTTGCAGATTCTGAAAGGGGGATGTAAATTTTTGACCTCAACTACACATGCATGTGTGTGCATTTATATACACAAATAAATATACAGAGTACACACACATTAAATAAACAAAAACTTATTCTGGATGTGATTAATCATTCGACAACACTAAGACAAATTCCCTTACCACTCCCCTTACAAAAATGAACCATGGTTTTACCATAATTACTAACATAATTACTATAGTTAAACCAAGATAACCACAAATTAACCATGGTTTTGCTACACTAACCATAGTTTAACCATGGTTTATTTGTAATAAAACTGCGGTTATACAAATGGTAATCAATACGGCAAAAAACTATGGTTCCTACACTTTTACTACAATAAAACCATGGTTAATTTTACATTTTTAAGCTTACCACCATGTTTTCACACAAACGAGCTGTGCACACATGAGACTGTTACTTAAAACTTTGCTTTATGCTGAACAGTATTTATTTATCATGAGTTGTTCAAATCATGGTAATCATGGTTATAGTGATAATTAAAATATAAAATGGTAATACTAACCATAGAAAACTTTATCATGATTTATCGTCAAACCAGTAATCGTTTCATCCCTAGTTAATTTAGAATCAGACATAACTAAGGGTGCTTTCACACCTGTAGTTTGATTGCTTTGTTCTGAAACAGGGATTAACATTATTACAATGTTGCTTTTAATTCTTGGTGCTGTTCGCTTTTACACAGCAAACGTTCTAAATGGACCAAACGTGTTAATACAAGTCAAACGCAAGTAAACTCTCTTTTCATTGGTCAAAGTTCCACGGTTTATTTTCTGGAATTCCGCTCAGCTGTCATCCGTTAGGATGGAACGACAAAAGCTTTGCAGGCTTATTGTTGCATTTTTTTGTAGCGGTCATTTTATTAATTTATCATTTTGAGCAGGAGTCCAGGATTCGACGGGAAAACATTTTTTTAAAACACACCTACTACAAAGAGAGCATTAAGACGGCATTATAAAATGAAAACGCGCGTTTTGATTTTGAATGGCGAAGACGTGCCCACACACAGACACTCACAGGTTCATTTTAAGCGGTATTAGCAAAACAGCAAAGCTACTGCTATTCACGGAACTGTAATTACCCATTATACAATGTGATACAGCCTGGTTCGTTGGTCCGTTGGATCGGACTGCTTTCTGACTACAACCAAACCGCTCCAGAGTTCATTTTCAATCGAGCCGAGACCACCTCGTTCAGGTGATCTCGGACCGACTGTTTTGGCAAGGTGATTGCCGTGTTCACACATACCGAGCTAAGGGGGGAAACGTACCAGGTTCCGAAACAAAGTGCCAGGTGTGAAAGCACCCTAAAAAAGGTTAGCGGTGGATTCAGAAAGATTCACTGACTGAATGAGCCTGTTAATTCCATTATCTCACTAGTGAGGCAGTAGTGTGTTTTTTTTTTTTTTTTTGGCTGACATATTAAACTGTCAACTTTTATTTTATTATTAGAAATATTATTATTATTATTTTGTTTTGTTTTTAACAAAAATGTTTACAATTTGAAGCCTTATGGCCTTTCTTTTAACTTTCTACAACCCCAAAACAACAAAAAGAGAGCTGTGCACAGATATCACGTCAACTTCCCCTGAACCACACAGTGCTACTTCCTGAAAAAAAAACAAAAAAAACAATAACAACAACAGCTTCTCCCACCTGATTTATTAAGTTTATCAGGTGAACATGCTCGAAAACTGCTATGGCATGCCATATACGCCATATATATTTCTGTATACATCAACAAGAGTCATTGCTGTATATCAACAGCAAGAGTCATTCAGCTCCTGTACATGTAAATCAATGTAGCTACTTGACACCTTGTCCAATATAAGATATTCCAATACTCTAAAAGAAAGCCACATTCATCGCACCTGTGAAATGCACAGTAAAGGAAACCAGTTCTCATCAGATGAGACATTCAGATATCAGACAGTGGTTAAAAATGCAGAGCTCAAGGAAGTGAAACCCTTCCGGCCTAAACTTAACTTAGTGATAAACAGAGCCACGTGCTCTCGCCTGAGAGCTTTTCTGAGTGTCTTATCATTGAACACGACAACCGGCTTTCTGTTCCTTTGTAGCATAAAAGTATAAAACACATTTAAGCAATAATACTTCCAGGTACGCACAAAGAATGATGAATGTCATATAATGCATTTGGGGTTTTTTTTTTTTAATCACCTAATGCATTTGATCCAAGTTCCGCTAATAGTCATGCGTGCATTGTGTTGTCCAGTCAGAACGGAACCTTTTTTTTAATTCTGAAAGCAGTACTTCTGCTTCATACAGTTTTATTGCAGCAGGAAGCTAATGCTGCCCTTGTTTCACAAAAGTTATTTAATTACACTGAAGTTAACCATGATGTGATTTTTAAGAGGTACAAGTTATTGTACACCGGTTGGCAGAGATTAACACAAAAACTGAAATGAAAATTTCAGATTAACCAAGTGGAAACATGGCAAAAAACAGCTGCATGAAACCAAACATGCATCAACAAGCTATACTCAACCATCAGACCAACAATCACATGATTGCCACCCACATGTACATGCACCCACTAGTTGTCGTCTTTTACACTAGGGATGAGATTAAACCTTATCTGGGTCTATATGAAGAGTTCAGATGCAAAAGCCTCTAAATCCATCTGACATATTTTGTTAAAAATGACCATTTCTTACTGGTTACTTTGTATAGGTTTCTATGTAAGTGCTGGTACTTCTGATTTGGCTGAGGCTGGAATTTAGCGAGTTTGAAATAAAGTATTTGATGGACGTATAATATGTGTCAGGAGCATTCACTCACTATCATTATCTCATTTTTGACGATGGCTTTTAGCTTTTGCATCTGAACTCTTCATATTCATATATATATATATATATATATATGGGTCAGTGGGTCAGTAAGCACTTTTTTTATTCTCAGAAATCATCATAATCATCATTAATAAAATAATAATCATTAATAAAAATTAACAGATTACAACTATGTTCATATATTTGCGTAACAATCTTTTTCACAACTTCAGTTTAAGATGAAATGCAAACCTAGTTTCATCATGACTTTTCTTAATTTCCAGAACCACTGCTGTTTAAGCTGTTTTTAAACAAGTGTCTATTCATCAGGTGCCTGAATTCCCCTAGAACTTCGAAGCAGAGCATTCTGGGTAGAATTCAAACAGGTCATATGGTTTTGTGGGAGTGTGGAGGCTGCCCTGTTTGTTTTGACCTGCACTATCAGTGGTATTGTGCAAATGAATAGATTTAAAAATAGCTGCTCTGCTAGCTCTGATAGCACATATTATCACACTTTTGCCAAGTTTGGCTTCCAACACAACTCGCAACTAAAAAAGACTGTATGACTTTGAGGAGGTGATTTAGAGGGTAATTTAAACTAGCTGTGCTATTTGATAGCAATCTTTCCTTTGATAACCATGTTTTAAGGAGACATAATATGCCCCTTTTTACAATATGTAAAAGTCTCATGTGTCCCCAGAATGTGTCTGTGAAGTTTCAGCTCAAAATACCCCGCAGAGTATTTACTATATCATTTTGAAAATGTCTATTTTCAGCGGAAGCAGATGCAACTAGCAAATTGGGCTGCTGCTCCCTGCCCCCTTTTCCAGAACAGGGCTTTGCCTTTACAGCTCGCACCTCAGATACTCTGCCAAAAAACATGTGTTTGGATGTGATTATTTAGTCTATCGTGGTGTTGGGCAATATGCTCAATTTTCATATCTTCCTATCGTCAGCCTGTGAGATCGCCGATACACATTAGACGGATATTATCGTGCTAACGGACCCTTTTCGCAAGCCTGTGATGACGCGTTTTAACGGTCATTATTATCATAAATCCTTTAAACTTTTGATTTTAAAAAATATGTATGTGCATTTATAACACTATATTACCACCTTTTCATCAAGACACAATAAAACTAGTTAACACTATGCGAGGGTGTTTCTAATGCTGCGTCTATGGGAGGGAGGGTGGCTAAATTTGGCATTGTTCTCTCTTTTGACTCTCTCTCAATTTTTTTTCCTTTGAATAAAAGTTGTGAAATCATGTAGTTTATGTTTTGTTATTTGAACAAATGGAAATGCAAAAAATATATTTGTGGTACTTTCCCATTCACTGCTCTCGGATTTTACCCAACTATGAGACACCCGGAAACGTGAGAAAGGTCCACTGATTGAATTATTTACTTAGTTTCATTGCCGGCAAATGAACCAACACTAGCATAAGGATAAAAGCAGCATAATGTTTTCAATATGACTTAATTTGTGTTTAACATGATAACAATTTAATAGAAACATTGTTTATATGTAAACATTACTAATACTAATACAAACTAATACATTTCCTTAGTTATTCTAAAAGCAGCTACAGAAAACGAGCAAAGAACATTTAGCCTATGTTATCAAAGAACATCATCACTGACTAGCCTAGCATAGTCTAGCACAGACCTGGGCAAACTCGGTCCTGGAAGGCCAGTGTCCCTGCAGAGTTTAGCTCCAACCCTGATAAAACTCACCTGTTTGTAGCTTTCTAGTAAACCGGAAGACACTGATTAGCTTGTTCAGGTGTGTTTAATCAGGGTTGGAGCTAAACTCTGCAGGGACACCAGCCCTCCAGGACCAAGTTTGCCCAGGTCTGGTCTAGCGTGAGTTTATGCACTTTAAAAAAACACTCCCGTTACCATAAGTGAATACAACAGTTACATCACTGTATGATGGATACATTTGTCACCCCTTATTTACACTGCACTTGGCTACAGCGAAAAGAGAGGCCTTTCCCCCAAAACGAGTTACTGTGCCCCCCTCTTCCATCCTCTCCCCTACTTGCTAAACGGGATCGATTTAAGTGAAAATAAAACCGTAAAAAATAGCACGGGCAGTGCGGGCGTCAGCAACTGCACGCAATTACAGATTGCACGTTTTCCCACTCGAAACACCCCCTCCCGCTCACCATGATTTGTACCTTTGTGTTTATACCAGGCACCTCAAGGCAAGTTTCTAAAGCACTCTAGAAGCGCCTCTGCACTGCATCACTGCTAAAGATAGCCTAGTCTACTTTTGATGGATAATGATAATAATCATCTTGCTATCGTCAAAGGCATCAGCAACAGGCGATATCTCTGACTGTCGTCGATGCACAACTCTATCGTACTATCGGGACAACTCTAGTCTAATGTGCTGAAATCCCGCGTTTTAAACCATATTAGTTTAAACTTCTGATACAGTTTTCTGAGCACACACATCTGAAGCACACACACAGAAAGCAGCTGTCACACAGTATGTAAGTACTACACTACGTTCTCTTTCATGTCTTATTGTGCTTAAATTGTCAAAAGTTTATGTTAAAAACAGATGAGTTACAAAAACAGTTGGTTATGTCTGTGAAGGTAAACAGCTGGAAATCGCATGTTTATATTAGATCTATGTTGTAGCAGTAATATACAGTAAATAAATCAATAAATCCACTCGTCTCCTTCGATGCTGGGACTCTAAATCGTGTTTGTGCTCATCTGTGCAGCCAACGGCAGAGCAGTTAGTATGCTCGAACTTTTGCCATGGCGTTAGAACTGGTACATCGCTGTCACTTGCGAAAACAAAATGATGACAGGGTGGGTGAAAACGTGCAGATTAAGGGGCGGTAATATTATGAGATGATCGCCTTTCTACGTCATGGGGGAGTGAAATCTGAGCGGCTTGGTTTTTACATGCTTGTAGAGAAACGCTTACCAAAAAATGTATTGGGTTGTTCTTTTCACATTTTCTGGGTTGGTAGATGTACCGGGGTCCCACTTACAGCACTTAAACACAGAAAAAGTCAGATTTTCATGATGTTGTACCAACCATTCTTTTTGGGGCCTCTCCAGATAACGGCATCATCTGGACTACTGAGCAGGAAGCCGATGGACATGACGGCCAAGTTGTCCTCAACATACTAGACAGAGAATATATTCTTATGTAAGAAGAATAACACAGATGCTTGAGAATGCAAATCAAAAGAATAGAGAATTAAAAGATCTCACCACTGGGGACCAGCCTGAGCCGCTCTGATGAACCTACAACGAAAACAAACAGAGAATGAGATTTTCTGTCTATAAATCAGTCAGATATGTCAGCATTCTGAAACAAGCAAGAAGCCAGATATATACAACATACCTGCTCCCCCTCTAACCCCATTATTTTTGGTATAGATGGCCCACAGATGTCCACATCTAGCAGGGCAACCTGGAAGAGGAACAAAACAAAAATCAAGCACAAAAACTGTCATATTTAATAAGTATATGGATTATGGATAAAGATTAATAAGGACGTGTCTTTTATCTAGACATTTAATATATAAGTCAAACAATTACCATATAAAAAGCTGTGGTTTTTCACAGTTTCACAGTTTAAAAGGTTAGTACACCCAAAAATGAAAATTCTGTCATTAATTACTCACCCTCTTGTCGTTCCAAACCCGTAAGACCTTCATTTAATCTTCAGAACACTAATTAAAAATCTTTCTGATCATGCATAGACAGCAATGCAACTGACACGTTCAAATACCACACGTATGTGTGATACTTTTGTGAATGCGTGGTGAAAACTAAAGACGGAAGACAAGAAATTGTTGAACAATGCTGTTAGTTTTCTTTGCACACAAAAAGTATTCTCACATGGGCTATATTGATGTCCTTACTACATTTCTGGGCCTTGAACGTGTCAGTTGTGACTATTGTCACTATTAACAGAATTTTCATTTTTGGGTGAACTAACCCTTTAAGTACCCTGCTCGTATTACCTGATGCATTAAACTATTCCAAACACAAAACAGCTAGAATCTGAGCCCCGGTCTCCCAATGACAAATGAAAATTCCTCCAACGCAATACAATAAAGCTAACACTAGATGTCAGCGTGGCATAGCTCAGTGAGTCAGCAACAGTTTCAGTCTGACCAGCACTGACTCAGTGATTACATAAGGCCATCAGTTCAGTTCCAGCTTTGTACACACAAACCACAACCACAACCACCTCCAGTATATGTTTAAGCTATTTAAACACATCTCTAAATGTCACTTTCACCTGCTGTGACTGGGAAACATAACCTTTCCATTGACTATGCGGTATGAATGAAAGCATCAGGTCTGTGGTCTCATGTTCATGTTTACAGCCGTGATTTTGTGTGGATTGAGATACCAGACCTAACAGTTATATGTGAACTCTAGGCCAGATGTGCAGCAGAGGTGAGAGATAAGAGCAGGTGCTAAGTAAACGTATAAGCATGTGTGACAACAGATTCAAAACACTTCAACAAATACTGCTAAAACTACAGTGCAGGAAAGGGAATTAAATGTATTTGAATTTCAAACTGTTCATTAAAAATAATTATACAGCAAACACAATCATCTGAGTCATCTATCGAATGTTCCACAGCCGTTTTTTTTATTGATAGTTGTTCATGACTCATTAAACTGCCCGGTGTTCTTCAAAAAAAATTTTCAGGTCCCACAAATTCTTTGGATTTTCAGCATTTTTGTGTATATGTGTATCCTTTCCAACAATGAATGTATGATTTTGAGATCCATCTTTTCACACTGATGACAACTGAGGGACTCATATGCAACTATTACAGAAGGTTCAAACACTCGATGCTCCAGAAGGATAAACAATGCATTAAAATCAGGGGGTGAAAACTTTTGAACAGAATGAAGATTGGTCATTTTTTCTTATTTTGACTAAATATTTTTTTTTCATTTAGTACTGCCCTTCAGAAGCTACAGAAGATACTTACATGTTTCCCAGAAGACAAGATAAGTTAAATGTACCCTGATCTTCAAATACAAAAAGTTTACACCCCCCAGCTTGCTCTTAATGCATTTTGTTTCCTTCTGGAGCATCAGTGAGCAATTGGACCTTCTGTAACAGTTGCATTTAATCCCTCAGTTGTCCTCATTGTTGGAAAGGGTTCAAAACCACAAAAATGCTCAAAAACCGAAGAAGATCAGGGTAAATTTAACTTATTTTGTTTTCTGGGATACATGTAAGTATCCTCTGCAGCCTCTAAAGGGCAGTACTAAATTAAAAAAAATATTATATTTAGGCAAAATAGGAAAAATGTACACATCTCCATTCTGTTCAAAAGTTTTATTATTAATGCTATTAATCCATTGTTTTTCCTTCTGAAGCATCAGTGAATGTTTGAACCTTGTGTAATAGTTGCATATGAGTCCCTCAGTTGTCCTCAGTGTGAAAAGATGGATCTCAAAATCATACAGTCATTGTTGGAAAGGATACACATATACACAAAAATGCTAGAAAACCAAAGAATTTATGGGACCTGAAGGATTTTTCTGAAAAACAGCAGGCAGTTTAACTGTTCAGAACAAACAAGGGACTCATGAACAACTATCATTAAACAAAAAACCACAGCTGTGGATCATTCAGGTAACAACAGAGTATTAAGAAAAAAAGTGTATGTAAACTTTTGAACATTTTTATAAATTCAACTATTATTTTCTCTTTTGGACTATATGTAAATGTCTCTATGTGAAATATCTTGTTTGAGTCAGTACTAAGTAAAAAAAAAAAATCTATCTATCTATCTATCTATCATCACTGCAAACGCCTCAACAGGGCCTCACAGAAACAGATGTAAATGTCATTAGCCCTGAGAGGGGGAAAAAAAACACTGGGAATCTTCTAGAGGGATGATATTCCTGGCTTTTGTAAAAAAGACCATCAATACTCTTTCTTCTCTTACAATAGACCCCCGAGAGCTGCTACATGCCCACTGGATCATAGCGCAGCATATGTTTATATGATCACACCACAGCAAACCTCCCACAATGAGTTAAGCTTGTGCGTGGGACTGATCTGTGGACATGATAGGAACTGATAAAAATTCCAGATGTGCTGATGATTTGTCTTTTTGGATCCAAGAAAGCCCTTTCTTTTCATGCAACAAAGACATGCACCTAAAAGGATCAGAAATATCAACAATGATGTTATTACAAGCATTTTACATCAAATGTAAAATGCCTTTGTTTTAAAAATAAATATAGAGTCTAATTAAACATATGACCTTCTTGCTCCTTGCTTGTGATAAATGTCAGTCGATGACCGAATTAAGCAGCACGCCCTTAAAACACACCCTTGGTTGGGTCACACTCTGTTTATTTCTCCCTCCCTGTTCTTCTGCTTCCTGAAGGAAACTTACTGAAAGCAAACTTCGGAGTGAAAGCAGTGAATGAGGAGGAGCACAGAACCCCACTTAACACTCCCACGGGAGCCAAGCAGGTTCCCTCGCTCTCCCTTTCGCTCCCTTTCAGGAAACGGACACTCGGTAAAGCAGGGCTGTAGGGAGGCTAAGACCATAGTGGCAAAAGTCAGGGATTCTTCCACCGAGCTAAAGGGGAAGTCACACCACTTCCTCCCAGTGTCTGAATACTTTTCTTCTGGCAACTGCTCTTCTTTTCCAGTACTTCCCTCTTTCTTGGGCTAGAAACACAAATGTACGTGGTCTTGTGTCTTATTTGGCCTTCTTAAATCAATGTCTGAAACCCTCAGGGCTCATCAAACATATGATGAGCGAGGAGTGGAAAAGCACATCTTAATCTTACAAAAATGCGAACAATCCCGCAGACCTCTTGAGACAATATGGAACAGTAGCTATTGTAGCCTATACGCTCCTCACAGAAAAGCAAAGACAAATTTAAATTGCGAATTTAATTTATGCACTTTATTTTTTTTTTAAAGTTTGTTTACTTTTGGGGTTACTGGATTGTAAACCAAGGGTTTAGATTCCTAAACCATACTCACAGACCTTCGGGTGACTGACATATCATCATAAACGAACGCCTAAAGACTGATTAAATTTGCTTTGCAATTGAGTTCACATGCTATTAATTGAAAAAAGAAAACACACACACACACACATTAAAAACAACAACAACAATACTGTTGAAGAACCGGTTTTAAACCACCCAGCTGCAGGCAATTATTCTCAACCATCAAAACAAGGGGCTGCTATATTCATCAGGATTCAGCAGACAGCTACTAAACCGCCAGCATTTCCTTAGAAAGCAGCTTGGGACACACAAGAAATAGGAGAAATTTTTTAAGATAGGCACAGCTCTCTCATAAAGGGTATTTATCCTCTGTTATAGAGGAAGAGGAAGAGGAGGAGGAGGAGGACATAGTTCATCCAAAGGGAAATTCTCTCTTATATCTTATTTCTTCACACGTCTACAGGCGAGATATGAAAATATTTCACTGTATCTCTACAGACCAACAGAAAGAGATTTAACCAAAATGTTTGAGAAAAATCAAAACAGACACAGATTTTAAAGAAGCTAAAGTGTGGCTTCTACACTGAAAATGAAGAACCAAAGGGTGTTTGCAACAGCCTAAAGCACTTAAAATGACAGAAGAACAAGACATTCTTGGGTCAAACACAAGTCTCTTCCCAGTTTCAGCTGGGTGGAGTATTGCAACGTAATCAAAACTATGAGAGTCCACATGGACAAATAAAAACTCTTTAACAATTGTTCAAAAAACCACATCTGTTGGTGCAAAGATGTTCTAGTACACAGTAATTTGATATTAAAATGATGTTGCATCACAATTTAATTGAGTTTAATCTATTTCAGCAAAATGTGTGAACTGGATTTGATTACTACTGTATACTACAGCAGGTTTATCCAGTTATCAACATTTGCACACAAACCTTCTCATTAACAGCTACATAAGACTTTTCATTATGCTGTAGTGATGACCTCATCCTCTTACTGCTCCAGTTACAGTGAGTGAATGGCACACCTATAAATTACCCTACATTTCCAACGTGCATGCACCTTCAGTTAAAGCCTGAAGCACTTAACCTACATTAAAATGTAAATTGACTAAATTCATTACACAGAAATGTGTCTTGGGGCATGCAAAATGTTTAGCATGATAATCAACACTGAGAAGCTTTTTTGTAATTCATGATGCCATTCTACAAAGTTTAACAGCATGACCTTTAGCCCTTACTGTAGAATGACATGAGTAGGTGGTTAGATCTGCTAGAACATTCTAGAAAAACAGTGGGGATGAACATAGTAAACACAAACATAAACAATGCAGCTTCACTTACTAGGAACACTGCTACTAAACATAAAAATATTAAAGGGATAGCTCACCCAAAAATGAAAATTATCCCATGATTTACTCACCCTCAAGCCATAGGTGTAAGTCCTCGCTTTTCCAAGCTTTATAATGGCAGTGAATGGCTGTTGGGATTTTGAAGCCCAAAAAAGTGCATCCATCCATCATAAACAGTGCTCCACATGGCTGCGGGGTTTAATAAAGGCCTTCTGAAGTGATGCATTTGTGTAAGAAAAATACACATATTTAAAAGTTTTAAATCGTAATGTCTAGCCTTCATGCGTTCATGGAAGAGTGGCATTCCAGCGGAGAAGTGGCGAATGCGAATGCGCAGAGGAGAGCAGCAAACCAGTCACAAATTAGAAGTACAAAATGAGGATTTGTAAATAAAAATGTCAGAGGATTTCGATATAAGCCAAGAGGAGATTGGTTTTCCTTTGCTGTAAACAAAACCTGGTTCTCACAAGACTAGCATATGCTCATCGGAGCATACGTTACACTTACATCCTACGTCATCCGCTGGAATGCCACTCTCTCTTGAACACACGTATGAGTAAGTGGAAACTAGAGATTGCGGATTATAAAGTTTTAAATATGGATATTTTTCTTACACAAACGCATCACCTCGTTTCAGAAGGAGTATTTTTTATATGATGGATCGAGACACTTTTTTTGGCTTCAAAATCTCAGCCCACATTGACTGTCATTAAAGCTTGAAAGAGCCAGGACATTTTTAAATATAACTCTGATTGTATCCATCTTAAACAGTTTTTTGAGAATACAGACATACAGAATACAGATGCTTCTAGAAACCCAACAGGAAGTGAGAATGTGTCACTTGATAACTGATTTGTCTGCTTTCTGCTTAAAGCTGGCATGTTATATATTCGGCTTCAATTCTTTGGATCCTAACTGATGCAGTGTGTGGCCTTTTATTTCTCAAGCAAGCATGTTGGAATAGGTTTCCATGTACATATTACAGGAAGACAACACCAAGACAGTAATTCAGTGAGCATGAGGAATCTTAACAGTGTGGTTCAATTCTCCCATTCTCAATACAAGTTCTCGGCCAAAGATTCAGTTGTCAAAACAATGCCACAACTAATGCACAATGTTATCAAAAATAAGGCAATCCAACATAATATCAGAGTGACTCCAGCACATCCTAAAGACTTTCAATGGGATTGGCCGTTTTTTTACAATTTAGACTTGAATAAGGAGTAAGGGATTAAGAGAATGGGTATGTCTTCCGATATGGTTGTCTGAGAAATAAAAATCAGTTAGGGTTAAAAGATTTGTTGCCCAACAAACAACATGCCAGAAACATATTAAAGGAGAAGTTCACTTTCAGAACCAAAATTTTGGTTAATTAATTAATTTGGTTAACATAATTTACAAGTGAACTTCTCCTTAAAAGAGCAGGTCATATGGGTTTTTGAAAATTACCTCTTTTGCAGTTTGTAAGGGAGCTATCCTTCAATGTAAACAGTCTGCAAAGTTATTTTAAAAAAGTGCAAGATAAATAAAGATACTGTCTCTCAAAAGAAAAAAATCAACTCAAACCCGCCTTAAATTTCACCTGTTACCGATTTTCGTCACTTGGTAACACATTAGCATAATCCCCACCTGCCCGCAAAATACGAACAGTCTGTTCTGCCCACAAACACTTCCGCTAGTTAGTGTGTTTAAATCATGTCGAGAAGACGCCGAGTTCTGTGCTATGAAAGCAAGTCTGTTTTGTTTTCATTGCTGAAAGATGATGATGTGAAGAATCAGTGGTTAAAATTTTTTCCACAATACCACAGTAATACAGTTCAAACCTTTTGTTGTGTGCTCGTCATTTTACAGAGGGCTGCTTCTCTAATCTTGGAGAGTTCAACAGCAGATTCGCTCAACACTTGCCAATGAAAGATAAGTCCAACAAGCGTTTCCGAACCACAACCTGTAAGTACGATTGATACGTTATGTGAACATTTTCAAGTGAGTGCTCAAAATACCAAGTTGTTTGTGCTAATATGTGATGTATTCCTAGTGCAGCTTCAGGTTTTCAGGTAAACCACAATATTACTGTCTTACTGAAATAGTTCTGATAATTCACTGTGAATCAACTATTTCATAAGAATGTCTCGATTAAAGCAGACTGTCGTTGTTCTGTTTACTTTGTTTAATAATAAAGAATGTAGACAGATTTTGGTTTACAAAATATAGCTGCATATTTAGCTGCATTTAGCCGCTAAACTTGCAAACTAGCACATTATTAGGAAAGGCGATCGCAAAGATTTATTAAAAAAACCCTTATACTCACTTCTGCTGTGAAGTGAAGCTGGATCACGAATGATTTGTGCGAGCACAGACGGATATATGTAGATCGGGAGGCGCATTCTCTTCACAAACAAACGTAATCTACTGCATCTTCAGCAGCTCAGATGTCGGGTGTAAATGACGACCACTATGTTCATTATTACATCCAGCAACACAACACCTCAATCACTTAATCTGAGATATTCTTGTCTAACTTACATCCCTGCTCTGGCATCAAAACAAAGAGGTTGGACTGTTACAGCTGATCTGAGGTAAGACGCTCATGTCAATGTCAGTGTGACGCTACAACGACAGGGAACTGAGAATGGCTCGATTTGAAAAAGGGGATATTATTTTTACAGATTAATTAAAAACCACTGCATGGTTTTTTATCATTATAGGGTAGATTTGTACATACACTGTCAACACACATTAATGTTCAAACAACATGAAAAAGTGAACTTAGCATCCGAAGACCCCTTTAAGCTGTAGGCACGATTCGCTTGCATAAGTGTTAAACAAAAAAATCGTATTGGAGCACTATGTTTTTTTTATGTAAAGGTGCATGCTTTGTCAATGGTAGCGACTGCTAACTTGCTCAAGTACTCCTCTTTGTACCAAATCACAACAGACTCAGCCAGCTGACCAATCAGAGCAGAGTAGGCTTATGGAAGGGAGGGGTTTGCTCCGGACTTGCTTTGAACGGAATCATATCAAAATAATTGACAAATGACTATAATCTTAAATACATTTTCTGACCTGTTGTAGTGGACTCTTACACAGTATTAGGACACTTTTAAAAACCATATGACCTGCGCTTTAATCACTACAATAATGAATCAGTCCCAAAATTTTACGTATTTCCTTATTTGAATCCAGATGGCATTTTTGGGGGGGGGGGGCAGGCAGTGTATATGCAAGATTTCTCTTCCTGTTCAATATCTAGCTCTCTCCATGTGAAATAACCTCCTTATGACCCACTATGCGTGTGAGCTGGAGTGGATGACTCTCTTATCTGCTGAAGGTTGGACTAGAGGGGCCTCTCAATGCTTTTCCTCACTCTTCAGTTCTCAGGAAGTGTGAACACAACACTAGGCATACAACAGGATGTTCCCACTCAAGCTCACAGCCCTTCCGGAATCAGAAGAGGGACTTTTTGACAGCAGATAAGAGCAAGCTATCAGCACACAGGCCTGAGTGAAAGGTGCTGTTTGGAAATCATCCTGACACACACACAGGGTTGCAACTGTCAACAGCAACAGCACTTTTACCCAAGATGAGCACCAAAAAAAAGAAACCACTTAAGTTTTTTTTTCTGCAGGCTACAGCGCCCCATTACTACATACACCATATGCTCAAGAAATAATAACAGTCCATAGAAAAAAAAAAAAAAAAAAAAAAAAAAAAATCAACAAAGAGAAAAATACAAAGTGCCATCTAACAATGGAAAGAGAGTGAGATATAAAAGAAAAAAAAAAAGACATGACCCATAATTCCACAGTGAGACCTTTTAAGGACGCTTCTGAATACTGGAAGCGGAGAGCGTGGAACTCGATTCCTCTCGGCTTTTTTGTTGTCTGCCAACAATGGAGCACTTCACATTGTGGAAGTCCCCAAGCTGTGCAATTGAAATTGTTTGAGGGATTGAAGATTATTTCAGTCAGTGAGCTGCCAAAGGGTAAACAGCGGCCGCAGTCTGCACGCTGACTGCACTATTGTGGCCGCAGTTTGTTGAGACGAGATCAATACAGCTCTCCCCAGTGCACTGGCTCAGAAAGAGTCCCAGTCAGAGCTGTGCTCTTCTCAATGAACCCGGTAAGCACAGCTCTTTCTGCCGCAGAGCTCTACGACGCGCCAAAAATAGCCAGCAGTCTCAGATGGACCAAAATTATTGTGAAGTGCTTGGCTTGGTTGCTGATACACAAACAGAAGCTTTTTCTGTTCACAGCGACTCATCCAAGTTTGAAAGCACAGTGTTACGTTTTTTCCTCAACAGTTGGTTGTTTTTTTTCTATTCTGATTGTTATGATATCGATTTGCTAAAGGCACCGCATTTAAAATGTCTGATATGATTTCTGAGCAAGTTCGTCAATGTGATTTAACATTCGCAGTACTGTAAGGCAAAAACAATCCACTTGAACAACAAGCTACAATGAAAATTAATTAAAATGAAATGCTCTCTATTATTAAAAAAAAATCAATATGAGCCAGGCTTGCAGCACATCTAAATTAGTTGTGACATTTCATATTCCAATGAGTGAAAAACTAAAAAGGTCATAAATGAGTTTTGATAGAAAAAGATTGACTGGCATCACATTAGTAGTGAGACAAATATTGAACAAAACAATATCTGTGTCCGAAATCTAATAAATGCTAACTTTTCAGGCATTACATAGAGGAAGGAAGACATTAAGGTATGCCAGTTAATACTTAATATTGTGTTATATTTTAGACATAATATTGTCTGTTTTGTCAAGCAAAACACAGCAGTGATTCACTTCTTAATGCGCATTTTAAATTAATCATCTAAACCGATGATTTAGTGGTCTCTTCATAAAGAGAATAAATCAGCCATTTGAACGAATCAAATGAATGAATGAATGAAAGACTCATTAGACATTTACCGCCATCTACTGGCAGTTTTTGTTTCTTAATTATAGCATGATGGATTTATTTTAGATTTTGACATTCGTTTATTTACATTTTCATATTGATAATGTTCTTGTCATGTTTAGTTTCTTCATGTGTTTAGTTTCTTTGAATAGAAAAAAATATATGTAATTGTATTATATATATATATATATATATATATATAAAAAATTATATATATATATATACACATACATGTGTATGTATGTGCATGAAGACTTCAGATGCAAAAACCTCTTTTAAATTACTTTTTTTTTTTTTTTTTTTTTTTTAAGTAATTTCACTTTAATGGCAATGAAAATGTTATTAGTCAGTTACTAAAATGCCTATTTTCAAAAATAACATTTTTGTTAACTCATTAGTATTTAACAAAAACTATTATAATTTAAGTCCATGTGTGATTTTTTTGGCAAAAACCTCTAAGTCTACCACTTTGGACAAGACACATTAATATTAATAAGAATAATTTTAATTTTTGTGTGACTAATTTCTTTCATCTGTGTGTGTGTTTTTTTTAATATTTATTTATTTAATTTTATTTTAATGAAATGATACTACAAATAAGAAACAAAAACTGCCAGTAGATGGCTGTAAGATTCATTCAAATGGCTGATTCATTCAGGAATGACGTAAACAGCTCTTTATGAAGGAGCCATTGAATCATTGGTTCAGATGATACGTTCAGAATATGGATTCATTTAGAAGCGAATCACCTCTGTGACTTGATTGCAGACACACAACAGTTCTGCTGTGGCTTTATAGGTAATATAACTGTTGGAAATTTTGAAAAAACAGACAATATTGTGTCTACAATATAAAACAATATTAATGATTAACTGGCATACCTTGATATCTTTCTTCCTCTGTGTACTGCCTGAAAAGTTAGCATTGTAATAACTGTGAAAAGTCAACATTTAATCACTTAAATGTGAACACAAACATCAACAAATGTCTTCCTACTGTGTGAACTCATCTTCTACAAGACAATACAAAGTTTGCCAATCATATTTGTATTTCTGGTTTCTGAAATCTTTTAATTATAAAAAGGAATACACAAGAAGCTGTATACAAACCCCAGCATCAAGAAAAGCATAAAATAATAATGATAATATTATTTATGTATATATATATATATATATATATATTTATTTTTATTTTTTATTTTTATTTTATTTTATGTTTTGATGGACCCAACATAAGTTCTATAAGTTGGGTCCATCAAAAAATAAAAATACAGTAATTATTATTATTATATTAATACAAATATAAAAAAGAAATAAATAATAATGAGCATTTAGAAAATAATGAAATTACTTTTATTTTAAACTTCAGACACTGAACCAATATCAACTGTGTTAACTATATAAAACTACTGCTCAATAGGGTTGTGACGATGAGGAAATTTCCCCACCGGTTAATCGACATGTGACAACACCGGTAATACCGGTATCACCGTGGGGGTGGGGGTTTCCTCTTTTCCTCTTTTCCTCTTTTTTTTCTGCGTTTAAATAGCTTATAAATGCGTGCGTATTATACTTTCACTTTCAGTTTTGCGGGAATTGGCAATTCGGCGTCAATTGTTTGAATGGACGACAACGAAAGTACAAAAAAAAAAAAATAATCACTGATATTAAACAGAACTTTTATTAACATAACGAAAAAAAAAAACACAACGCCATTCTCTTTCTGTAAATTCGACTCCTCTCGTTCTCCTCACGTGATAAATGAAATATGACGTATTGTAGCCATGTTCAGTTTTTAATTATAGTGCATGCTCTCGTCTTAAGTAAATTATTTAGAATTATATTTTCCATTTAATTCAAATAAATATTTAATAAAAAAACGAATACTTTGAAAAAAAATGTGGGGACGGTGTCACGGTGGAAAAGTGATGTCACCGGTGTTGCGTCTTAAAACCGGTAACACCGTCAACACCGTCTATCGTGGCAAGCCTACTGCTCAATCTTTAAAAAAAAACAAAACAAAACAAAAAAACAATCGATCCACCACATTTCTCATTTTTCCCATAAGAGTGGGTGCAGCCATTTGTTAATTTTATAGGTCTGGCTTCCAGTCTCATAGCTGCACAAAACAGCTCGTTTTGCTGCTTGATACTGTAAACTACTGTATCTTACAATATTATTTTAATGTAATTTAATGTAATGTAACTATACATTTAACTCAAGATACTGAAAGTGACACTTTACTGATCTCAAGTGACACTGGGGATCACTTTACACCAAATAATTTTCACACAAAATAGGTTTAATTTTGTATGGGCTTGTATGGGTTGTGTGGGTAATGGTCATAAGATCCATCATAAAATACTCTAGAAGTACAGCAATCTTTGGTCTTACCTCTTTGGAGTCATCACTAGCTAATGCATGAGACAAATGTGCGCTGAACGTGCTCTTCCCAACACCCCCTTTTCCAGACAAAACCAGAATCTTGTGTTTTACAGACATCATTTTCTGCTTAATTTCTTCTATGGCTGCAATGGGAGAAAACAAAGCCACACACTTCAGATTTACATAGACAGGGCTCTCAAGTCTCACGCATTCACCGTGAGACACACGCATTTCAACCAGTTCACACACTCTCACGCCACACCTTGTATTTCTCACGCTGAGAAATAGACAACTTGTCCCATTCTATTTCTCCAACTCTGGTCGATCTTTTTTATCCCCGGTGGTGATTAGAACATCCCGTGAATCCACTCCTAAGTTCCGATCTAAATCAAATGATTCGTGATAGGCGCTCTGAAGTCCCGTTTTGAATCAAGCGATTTGCAATACACGCTTTGAAGTCCCGTGATTAGAATGATTCGCGATCCGACTGGAGCGCTTTGAAATCATTTTGCGACGCAGTGGTTTACTGATTCGGAGTTTCAAAATGCTTTGTTAATACTGTGTTCTTTGCTCCTTTCTCTATATAATTTATTCGTTGTTTGAAATGAAATCATTACAGTTAATAGGCCTAACTTACAATGTTTTTATTAAATTGTGATCACGTTAGACAGTTTTCGTCGTATTAAAACATTTCATGACATGGCACTCATTATCTGGTACTTGCCTAAAAAAACGGTATATAATGTGCATTGTTAACAGATTACACTAACATTAGGTTACTTAGTTAGGCTATAGCTTTACTGGAGTTGCTTCAACCTCCGATTATGGAGAGAGAAAAAAAGTTTTCAAAAGCAATCCCCCCTCAGCTTTTTTCACAAATTACACCCTGGGTAAATCTGATAAAAGACAGACAAATTTATAAAATAAATTGTTTTATATATTTCAAAAAAACAAATGTACCAACATTGTTGGGAAGGTTATTTTGGAAATGTAATGGGTTACAAATAACAAGTTACCCTATTTAAAATGTAATAAGTAGCATAACTATTTTAAGTGCTTTAAAAGTAATGTAACTGATTACATTTGATTACTTTTCTAAAATTCAGTTATCAAATAAGCATGTGTCCTGTTCTGTGTCCTAAACTCCTGAAACATTGGTGTCTCATATTTTAAACCAGTCAATGCAATTTTGGAAATCAAATCTGTGTGTGTGGATCATTAACATTTTCTTAAGCAACTGTAATTTAACTGTACATTGTTTCTCAGTAACTGTAACAGATTTTATTTTGTTATTAAATTACATCATTCGACTACTAGTTCGTGTAGTTAAGTTTGAGCCCCTACCACTGTCATCAAGGCATCAAAATGTGCAAAAAACACTTGCAATACAAAATGCCATTCATAAGTAGAAATGTGTAGGCCTTCTCTCTCTCTCTCTCTCTCTCTCACACACACACACAGCTTGACATAGGCTACATGTTCAGGGCAGGTTCTGCAATCCTACTGTATGTGTACAGTATGTACATTGAGAACTGCTGTTAATTTGGCTCGTTTGGGGCCAACTTTCTTTTTATTTTTGATACATTTATATTTTTTAAATATATAAAACATTTTTTTTTCAATTTTGTATGAATTTGACTTTTATCAGATTTACCAGTTGTGATAATTTCTATTTTGTGCTGGTCAATCTTGAACAATAGATAAAACTGAATTTCTATCAAAAACTTGAGAGAATTGCGTGGCGCAGAGGGGCCGATGCTGCAAATATTTGAGAGGCTCCTCCCCTAATAGTAATCTCACTCCAAACTTTTTCCAAAACTTGAGAGCCCTGCATAGAGCTATTGTAATAAAAAGAGCACTGATGTTGTACATCATCTGTTAACAACTCTACAAGATAAATCTAAAAAGTCATAGTATGACATATCATACATAGAAATAAATACCTGGATCAGGAGCTTTGGCAGCACCAGACGCACATATGTTTTGGTTTGGGCATCCTTGACAGGCTGATGATTTACCAGCCTGGTCACTGCTTGTGCCCGGACAGTCTAGAGAGAATGACAACAGATTTAATCAATTAATAAACAGAAGTGTGTAGTGTGATTCTGAACAGATGCTTCTGTAATTTTACCATCTCTTTCTGTCTTTAACTAAGATTATTAATATACACAATGACAGATGGTCTCAAGCATGAGTCCACTATGCTATTCAAAGAAAGACCAGAATTAAGTTCCCATACTTAGCTTGACAGCATGCTATAACTGTAACTGTATTTATGCATGTTAAAGTAAACAGTTATGTTAAGGTCTAGGCAGCTGACACAGGCACCTTTTGCAACAGACTCTCTGACATGACACATATCAGTTTCCAAGACATAATTAAATATCAAAGAGGCACAGCGAAACGTGTCTCATATGCGTAAAGTTGACAAAAGTATCATTCACACTGTAAACCGATGGCAGACTAACTACTGTGGATTCTATACGCCTAATGTGAAAACTCATAACCATTCTTAGAACTTACGTTCTGGCGCATCACTAGGAACATCCGCCATCTTTCAAAACATGCACACTTCCTGACACTGGTGCAATGACAATGAACTTCCCCGGATAACGCTGTGTGTCGAAGGTTCCCCCACAGTCACTTGTCAGTGCGTTGCGGTCAATTTGGTTTGGTACACAATAACCAATAGTCAACCATTTTTACACACAGTGTGGCTTTGGTTTGTGTAGCGATCAAAATAAAATGTGAAAGTATTTGTTATTTTTTAAATTCTTTATTGTTTGTTATGTGTGCCTCTGTTTCCCCCCATACATTTTAAAGCCTTTTTAAACAATATTATTATTTTAGATGCATAAACTATCAAATTTAACTCCAAATACAGAAAAATAAACTTTTGACTGTGTTCTTAAGTGACACTGTGGACCACCTTACACCAAATAAATTTCACACAAAATATGTTTGATTTTCTAGAATAATATAGTTCCATTTATGAGTAAATTATAGGAGTAATAATGTTTTATGAGCATATTTTGCTCTACATAAATACAGTAATACCTCAGCCACGAATTTAGTAAGTTTTTAACAAGTTCACTCCACAGGTTCTCAATTCTGGTCCGCAAGATCCATTTTTCTGCAGATTTCAGCTCCACCCCTAATCAAACACACCTGAACTTTGATCAAGGTTGGAGCTAAACTCTGCAAGAAAAATGGATCTTGTGGGCCGGAGTTAAGAACCCCTGGCCTACAGTATAAAAACAGAGCAGCTTTAAAATGATTGAGGTATGGTTGTGTGTACCCTTACAAAAATTAACCATAGTTTTACCACAAATCAAACCAAAAAAAAAAAAAAAAAAAAAAAACACTAACCATAGTTTAACCATGGCATGTGTAATAAAACTGTGGTTATACAAGTGGTAATCAATATGCCAAAACACCATGGTTACTACTCTCTTACTACAATAAAACCATGGTTACTTTTTGTAAGGGTAATTTAGGGTTAAAAACAAACTTAAAACGCATTTTGGAGGAAGTCATTGAATTATATAACTGCAGGATAATTTGTTTAGGAATTCCTAACTTCTTTCACTGAGAGGTAGCTCTGGAATGCCTTTTATGAGGAAAAACGTTCTCTCCAAATTAATTCTCACTTATAGGTGGTAGCCAGGTTAACAAATTCATTCAGATATGTTTGTACAAAATGAACATATGTAGCTCTTATATCTTAAAAATCACTTCTTTTAGGATGCGGCACATTTAGTGGACACTTGGAGATTTATTGGTGTTATACAAAATGGCAAACACATGGTTTTGGAAAAAAAAAACTGTGACCTTCTGCCTACTTGAGCAAATTGTGTGAGAGGTCAGTTGTAATAACTCTTGTGCAAATGAAAAGGAATGTCATTCTGTGGCTACAAATTCCAAACGTATCACCCTAGCCACAAGTTCTGAACTCAGATCTTCACACTCACTCAGCTGTGTTTAGTTAAACAATGATTAAAATGCAGTCGCGCCTCTCAGCCACCGAAGAGTTAACGCAAGTGTTTGTTCAGGGCTTTTGAGGAAGCAGAAATGACTTTCTGGCAACACTGGAGTTAGTTTCCTAGACCCTCCCAAGGGCCATGTCACTGTATACAGGATGGCTTTGTGCTTGAATTGCCCAGTTACGGATGTTTCTTTTTAAATGCCAGAGAGCTACATGAAAGGCAAAAGGTGATTGGCTGACTGGCCATTTGTCATCCACAACTCTTACAATACTTTTGAGACCTGCTCTTTGAACTTCTGAGGCTCAACTCAACTTCAGCCATATAGATGTTGTAGGGAAAAGGTGGCGAATTACACCTCAAACTATTTAAACATGAGTTATGGTGGATTTACCATCTTATATATACTGCTTTATTAGGACTTTTTCTAAGGGAAAAACATTCCAGGGATTGGTTTGTTTCTTAACAGTTGTAGCTCCAGGTGATCAGTTTTTTAACATCTAAATTTTGCACCTCTGAGTTTTCCATGGACAGAGAATGTACTGTAATATGAGATATCCTTTGTTTTTTACACCCTTCACAAATGCTTATGGAGTGCAGCCAGCCATGAAGAGACACGCCCATGGACAGGCATTATGGGAGGAGAGCTCTCGTCCCCCCTTATCCCCAATTCACATAAAACCTCTTTTATGAATCCCTCAGGTGTGCTGAGGAATTTTCTGTTTTGCTGAGTTGATCAGAAAACTTTCTGTTTGTACAGAAGCTATATTTTCTCTGAAAGGCAATACAAAATATTAGTGAAGTAAATTTATAAAAACGCTTTTTAGCTTTGACAGAAAAAGAGTACAATGTGCAGCATTTAAAAAAGTTATGTTAGTGCATGCAAATACCAGTGTAACACTTCATTCTGTTCTGCAGGGGGTGACAAAGGAATCACTAAAGAAAAAGGGAACTGGCAAGTCTGAATTTCTTTTACATTTTTAATTAATTTACTTGTTATTTATTTGGTTTTACATTTTAACTAATTAATTTATGTATTATTTATAACAAGTGAGAATTATCTGTGACCTCAAACTTTATTTTAATCAAAAATACTAACACAAAGTTCAACATTTTGAATAACAAGCACATTATTGTGATTGGTGAGCCCCTCAGTCACATGGCCTGCACGCAAATCATGCAAATCCATATAAAAGTACTGACTCATAAATAGAAGAAAGTCACTGACTACTCATAAACCTTTATGAGTAGTCAGTGACTTTCTTCTATTTATGAGTCAGTACTCAGTTTCTGTAAGCTCAAATACCCCAGGGCAAGTGCACAGATAAATGTCAGTTTGTTACCAAGGAAACAATTCCACCTGGCTAGCTTAAGATATACTCAGTCGTTGTCCACTGGAAATGGTGTATGAAGGTTTGCTCATCTATCTTGTGGTTATCATGTTTACATTAGAGTCAGAGACCAGAAATGGGTTTTAGAACAGTTAGGTTATGAATATGGCAAGACAGGGAACATGAGTTTGTGCTCTGAGTGTTGAAGGCACAATGTATATAGATAACGTCTTGAAGATGCACACTGAATTTGACAGATCAAGTGTTTTTGTCTTGTGCATCACCCTTATCTTGTGTCATGTTATGTGAATCAAAGTAATGAATCATCAACTAAAAAACCTTATTCTTGTTTATCATGAACCATACACAGGCTTATCTTATGGATGAATGATAATAAATGAACTTAGACTGTACCTAAACTGATCTGAGATGTCACATATGTGTGTGAGCAGAGCCTAGTTATATACATCTGATTTCTGATGTGGATCTTGTTTTTGCTCTTTCAGACTATGTTTTCAACATAGATCCCATTTATTTGCTGGTTAATCTAGTTGAGAAGCACACCTGCATCCTTAATTGATAGAGAAAGGGTCACTTTATGGCCGTCTGACCAAGTTTCATTGTTCAAAGATATACATTTGCACATCATGACCCTGCATCTCAGGTAAGAATTATTCATTAATTCATTTTTAGCAGAGCATACTTTTCACCCAAACACTTTGAGAAGTCAATGAAGCTTGTATTTCAATTCCTTGAGAAAATGTGATCTAATGGCTGCCTGACCAAGTTTCAAAGTTCAGTGAAATACATTTGGACATGATTACCCTGCTTTTTGGGTAAGGTCCATTCATTTAATCGTTCATGCATTCATTCATTCTTTAAATTATTCATGCATTCATTCATTCATTCATTCATGCATTCAGTCATTCAAGCATTCATGTATATAATTAAATCATTCATTCATTTACTCATGCATTCATTCATTCAAGCATTCATGTATTCATTAAATCATGCATGGATTCATACATACATTCGTTCATTCATGCGTTTATCCTTTCATTCATTCATGCATGCATTCCATCATTCATGCATTCATTCATTCAATCAACCAATCAATCATTCATTGATTCAAGCATTCATATATTCATTAAATCATTCATGCATTCATGTATACATTCATTAAATCATTCATGTATACATTAAATAATTAATTAATTCATACATACATTTGTTCATTTATGCATTCATTCACTCATTCATTTGTGCATTCATTCATTTAATCATTCATACATTCATTCATACATTCATTCAATCATTCATGCATTTATATAATTAAATCATTAATTTACTCATTCATTCATTGAGTCAAGCATTCATGTATTCATTAAATCATTCATGCATTCATACATACATTCGTTCATTCATTCATTCAATCAATCATTCATTGATTCAAGCATTCATGTATTCACTGAATCATTCATGCATTCATGTATACATTAATTAAATCATTCATTCATTCATACATACATCCGTTCATTCATTCATTCAATCATTCATGCATTCATTCAAGCATTCCTGTATTCATTAAATCATTAATGTATTCATTCACTCACTCATTCATGCATGCATTCATTCATTAAATTGTTCATTCATTCATGCATTCATTTGTGCATTTATTATATCATTCATGCACTCACTCAGTCAGTCAATCATTCATACATTCATTCAATCATTCATGCATGCATTCATTCATTCATTCATTCATTCATACATACATACATTCATTCATTTAAGCATTCATGTATTAATCAAATCATTCATTGAATGTTCATTCATTAAATGTTCATTCATTCATGCATTCATTCATGCACATCATTATCATTACACATGCATTCATTCATTCATTCATTCATTGATTTTTAGCAGAGCATACTTTTCTCAAACCCTTTGATAAGTAAATGAAAGCTTCGTAACCCTTCACAAATGCTTATGGAGTGCAGCCAGCTATGAAGAGACACGCCCATGGACATATCGTAACCCCCTAATATACGGGACGCCTAAGTTTATTTCACCATATTACAAATAAATCCTAATCTAATCATGAAAAACTATATATTGTTGGAAAGGTCTAAGACTCCTTAATCGATATTTTTCCACTATTTTGTGTAACAAATTATGCAGGAAAAGTAATAGATTAATTTATGACAAGAGTGCACCTCAAAAATCTACATCATAACAGGAGTTCTGACCTTTGTCACAAATTTTTGTTCTTTGTTGCCTTTTTCCCTATCGTGCTTTAGATATCATAAGAAATTATATATCAGCTGAAAACTTAAAATTTCAAAATTCATCCTTTGAAAACCATTTTAAATTCAGACATTGCATTACCATTTAAAATGCACATTAAAATCATATTACAAACTGTTTTTGTTCATAAATTATAAAAATGTAAGTTGAATAGTGCATTTTCACGCCTATGTTCAAAAATGGGAGTGACAGTTAATTGCTTATTGAGAAAAAGTGACTTCATTGTTGCCTGACCAAGTTAAAAAAGGATACATTGTGACATTATTACCTGCTTCTAGGATAAATATTATTATTATAATTGTTTTTTATCAGTTATTATTACTTTTTGGAAGGAGGCTCTATGATTCATGGTGGAGAAACTGAGCTAAGCCCTCATGTGATGAGTCTTTCTTCCAGGCCCCAAGGACAAAGACTTAAATCTGCTCCACTTCCCTCAGGCCCACTCGCTCTCATGCGCAGATTAGCCTCCAAGGTTAGTGCAAGCAGTCATGTCTACGGGATTAGATTTTGCTCTTCGAAGCTTGGCTATACCCCACACTTAAAGGCCCGGACAAAGGATAGTAAGCGCACTTCAATCAACATGAGGCCAATCGGTGAGCACTTCAGAAGAGCAGAGAATGTGCAACCAATATCCATGGATGCACTCACCCTGAAGGGCCAGAGACATGTTCAACACTTGTTAACAAGTGTTCTCTTGTGACAACCCTGTGGATCATTGAGAGTTGATCTCCTGTACTTTCAGCCTTCTCTTCCAGAACGCGATACGAACTGCGGTGGATTTTCATCATACACAGTCCTCACTTGTTATATTAGAACAACATGACTTCTGTTCAATGAAGTGTCTTGATGATTCCAAGTGGAACAGTGGATGTGTCACGGATGATCCAGGATTTCTGCCAAGACTTCATTTAATCCAATATATTTGGAGGAATGCTTGAGAGAGCCCAGTCTTTGCTGTGTCTACAATTCATCTAATGTAAATTCAGTGCTTAGTGGGCTATTAAGTGCCTGTGCTCATTTTTCTTTGAAGTTAATTACAGTAATCACCATAGATAGAATACATACTGTAGCGTGATTCTGACCTTACATTCCTCCCAACAAAGTATGTATGTGAACATCCAAAACAACAACAACTATATTTTATTAATAGCCTAACCAAGAAGATGCTAAATGAACCAGATAAGATTGCATTCGTGCTGAATTTTGCTCAGATCTCTTTGCTCAGAATTAAACAAATCTTGAGCCCTCCGATGTGTGAGTGAAAAGTGCTGGCAAAGCAAAGAGAGAAGTGAGAATGCAAATGTGCATTGTTGCAGTGACTCAGAGTGCCAATGTGCTGCCCATGGGGAGTGGCTCTCTGGCATCACCAGCCATCACAATGATTGGATTCACTCACTATAAATGTGCTAATCTTGCCATTTCTAATTTGTCTCCATAGTGCTGTAAACGAAATAAGAGAGTCAGACAGAAACATCAGCACACATAGTCAGACTGGAGCGCTTGAGTCACACTAAAACACTGGAGTGTCAGAATATGACAGCATACCCGCCACAATTTGTTCTTGTGCTCCGTCCACAAACCCTGCAGGAGATTTGTTAGATTGAGAGGACTGCCAGTGAGCTGGAACTGGCCATCGCTGAAAAAAAAAGAAAAAAAGAAAAAGAAAAAAACCCTGATAGCAGTGCAATACAGACTAGAGGAGTTCTGCAAAACCACCCACTATGAAATAAAATATAAAACGTGAGTGTGTATACATATATATACATATATGTGACCCTGGACCACAAAACCAGTCTTAAATTGCTGGGGTATGTTTATAGCAATAGGCAAAAATACATCGTATGGGTCAAAATTATAGATTTTTTTAAATGGCAAAAATCATTAGGAAATCAAGTAAAGATCATGTTCCATGAAGATATTTTGTAAAATTCCTACTGTAAATATATGAAAACTTAATTTTTGAAGAACTAAGAACTTTATTTTTGAAGAATAAGAACTTTATTTGGACAACTTTAAAGGCAATTTTCTCAATATTCTGATTTTTTGCAGCATCAAATTCCAGGTTTTCAAATAGTTGTATCTCGACCAAATATTGTCCTATCCTAACAAACCATACATCAATGGAAAGTTTATTTATTCAGCTTTCAGATGATGTATAAATCTCAATTTTGAAAAATTGACCCTTATGACTGGTTTTGTGATCCTGGGTCACATATATAAAAAATTTCAGTGTCACATGATCCTTCAGAAATCAATCTAATATGCTGATTTGCTATTCAAGAAACATTTATTATTATTATTATTATTATTATTATTATCATAATCAATATTAAAAACAGTTGAGTACATTATACAATTCAAAAGAATGCTGTTCTTCTGAACTTTCTATACATCAAAGAAAATTCTGCTCAGCTGTTTTCAGCATAATAATAATAATAATAAATATTTTTAAGAAGCAAATCAGAATATTAGAGTTCTGAATCGTAATGATGCTAAAAATTCAGCTTTGAAATCACAGTAATAAATTACATTTTAAAATGTATTCAAATAGAAAACAGTTATTTTAAATAGTAGAAATATTTCTAATTTTTACTGCTTTTTGCTGTACTTTGGATCAAATAAATGCAGGCTTGGTGAGCAGAAGAGAAAAAAACATTAAAAATCTTACTACTGTTCAAAAACTTTTGACTGGTAGTGTATATTAAATAGGTAACTTGTGTTCATATGAACTAACCTATTAATGAGTAACTTATATTAACTTGATATTAATTTTAATACCTTATAGTATTTAAACGTGACGTGAAGGTAATTATAACTTCCAGTTCAGTAAGTGAATCAGGTGATAAATCACACAGGATTCTTTATTCTTTGAGTTCAATTAAAGGGTTCGTCCATAAACTGTAAATATAATACATATATATACACTACCGTTCAAAAGTTTGGGGTCAGTACATTTTTATTGTTTCTTTTCTTTTTTTTTTTTTTTTTTTTTGTAAGAAATTAATACTTTTATTCACCAAGGATGTATTAAGTTAATAATTAAAAGTTTATTAAATAATTTACATTGTTATAAAATATTTATATGTTGAATAAACATTGTACTTTTTAAACTTGTTATTCATGAAAGAATCCTGAAAAAAAAAAATCACAGGTTCCAAAAAATATTTGGCAGCACAACTGTTGATATTATCCAACATTGATCATTCTAATAATAAATCCGCATATTAGAATGATTTCTGAAGGATCATGTGACACTTAAGACTGGAGTAACAGCTGATAAAAATTCAGCTTTTCATCACAGGAATAAATTCTATTTTAAAGTATGTTAAAATAAAAAACATTATTTTATATTGTAAAAACATTTTGCAATATTACTGTTTTTTTTTTTTTTTTAATCAAATAAATGCAGCCTTGATTAGCATAAGAGACTACTTTAAAGACTATTACAAGTCTTACTGACCCCAAACTTTTGAACGGTAGTGTATATATAAATATATATATATATATTTATATATATACACAGTATAGTTCATCAGATTATTGAGTTCTTCAATCTTTTTCGAACGATTCATTACAAGAACCAGTTCATAAGAGTCATGTTCGTGAATCAAACTCAACTGAGCGGTATGTTGCTGATTCACTACCGGAACCGGATCATACTTGTTAATTCTCCGTGAATAGAAAAATTCGTTTGTTTTGCCTTCCCTCGAGGACAGAAATAAGTGTTATTGCTTCATTGTATTGTATTAAATTAAGAGTTCGTCCGATATGAATTAACATTTTATCTTTTTATTGAAAGGACGAAAAAGATTCAAATCCAGAACTCGGTTTGTTTCTCCAACAAAATTATCTCGTGGATTCAGCGCACACGTAGGCCTACTATGCTGTGATACGTTTTCGTACTTTGTTAAACTCAACAGACATGTCCGTATAAACGGTTAATTATTCTTTTTTTTTTTGTCTCTGGAAAAAGTAGCAGCATACAGATACACAAACACCATACAGGTGAGTAAACAATATAATCACTTTCCAGTTTGAGTTTGAACAGTTTCTAATAAGGATGTTACAAACATTTAGAACAACTCCCTCTTATTTCAGCTTTTGTCTTTTAATAGGCTGTCTGTTGATTATACTTCAAGCATATATTGTTTTAAAAATAACATTTTCGATTATTGTGTTGGTAATAATAATTAGGCTGCTGGCACTGACCCCAGTTTTGTAGTATTGCTCCTCACAAATCCCTCCGTTCAGACCCATACTCAGCTGTCATTATCTTTAAAGACTCACATTCCTTTGAGTCGATTATTGTTTGGCTCATATCTCACCCTTTGTTTATGCTGTCTGCTCTTTGTTATGAAATCTTTCAGCTGTGTCAGAGTGTTTGCCTCCCTCTCATGGTAATATTACAGTTCTCACTGCTCACGTTTTATTTTGTCAGACAGGAGCCTGCAATAGATCCGTGCCAGCTTGGAGATTACTTCTTGTGCATCATGAGAAACTGACATGTCTGTAAAGATAGAACGAGCAGAGCCAGTGATACAACAATTGGATGTAATATTAGACCTCTCTGATATAGTATGATCTGTGTGTGTGTGTGGCACTGAGGGCTGGGATATCCACGAGACAATGAACATGCTGGAGCAGTGCCTCGGTGATGCACGTGACACAATGCGGCAGCTGGCTGGCTGACTTCAAGGCCACACTAGAGCGGGAGGCCAATTCATTGTTTACAGTCCTGGAGCGCTGCACAGGCTTGCACAAGAGCTTCCCCTGTGCACCTCACCAGGTGTAAGACTCATTCAAATTTCTAAGCACAACAGACGTTTATGCAAGGGTGTACAGTAGGTTTTATTTTGAACGTTAGGGGAATTGAAGAGGAAAGCATTTAAGTGGGGTTCTGGGGAATGCTCGCATGATTGATTAACTTCTACAGGATGGTGTTTTTTTGGCCACACGAGAAAAGTTGGTTAAAGGGATAGTTCACCCAAAAATGAAATTTCTCTCATTAATTACTCAACCTCATGTCGTTCCAAACCCATAAGACCTTCGTTCATCTTCAGAACACAAATTAAGATATTTTTGATGAAATCCAAGAGCGTTAAAAAACTCCATGTGACATCAGTGCTTCAACCGTACTGTTATAAAGCTACAAGAATACTTTTTATGCACAAATAAACCCAAAAATACGACTGTATTCAACAATTTCTTCTCTTCGATGTCAATTGACGCATGTTTACAAGAGAACCACGATGCATGAATGTTGAAGCTCTTACAGGTTTAGAATGACATGAGGGTGAGTAGTTAATGACAGAATTTTCATTAATCTTTAGTAACACAACTGCAGTAATAGTAAACATTTACTTGTTTGCTTAGAATACATGAGGTGTTTTGTATTATTTAAGCACCTAGACCCTTATCAACACAGAATTTTTTACTTGGGAAGTACCATGAAACTAACTTTACTTAACCTTCTTTATAGTGTAAATGTTTGTTTTTGTTTTAATATAATTTGATTATCATTACCTTACTTGTTCACATTGGCCACATACGCACTGAAAGTTTCAGGAGTGACAACCGCATTTAAGTGTGGGAGTGAGTTCCTTAAATTATCGTTCCATGTGTGTACTGAACACATTTTTGTGTCCTGTGGGAGTGAATAAGAATTTAGCCGTTTGGTATCTTCCGTTTTTTTGGCTAAAGACTCTTTTATCTGTCAGTTTTTGCTAAACTATCGCTGGTAGACATGCTGTTTTGTTTATGCTCGGCAGGCTGCTTTAGAGAGTGCTGTCTTGCAGTGTTGCCATGTCCTCATATTTACAAGCGCTTTTACGCATGTTGTTTGGTCTTAGCTCATAAAGCACTTTATGGCGTTCATAAAGTGGTCTGTTGTGGATATGAGAGATTTTTTTTTTTTTTTTGTGATAAAGCATTTGGGTGTTTTAGTGTTTTTTTTTTAGCTTGTCCTTGTTTGTTTGTTTTTTTTCTGTGAAGATCTGGCAACACACTCTACTGCAGGATTTGTGATTTCTTGCATCTCACATACAGATGAAGACACATTTCTGATCCGTGTTTAAAATACGTCATTAGCAACTAGTTGTTCAGTTCGGTTCCGTACACACTGTGTAGAATTTCTGTAAATGTGGTTGTCACTACCTGTATTTTAGTGAATTAAGATGAACTGACAGCTGAATTTAGCTGCAGTGTGTACGTAGCCATTATCTCTTGGAATAGGAAAAGTCAGGCTTCCCTAATATCAGATATCAGCATGTGCGTTGTTACAGTATAAGTACAAATTATAGGTGATACCATTGATGGTTCTTATTTCCATGCTTGGTCCAATGTAGACTAGTTTTTTGTTAACTATAGCATAATGATAATAAGCAGCCTACAGAAACTCTAGTTGCAACATACCACAATTTTGCAGGGTGGTCATGAGTAGTTAAAGATGTTCACTTCCAGAAGAAAAATGTACGGATAATTTACTCACCCCCTTGTCATCCAAAATGTTCATGTCTTTCTTTCAGAGAAATCCTGAAATGTTTTCCTCAAAAAACATAATTTTTTTTTATGGCTAAAGAAAGAAAGACGTGAACATCTTGGATGACAAGGTGGTTAAATTCTCTGTAAATTTTTGTTCTTTAAGCCTTCTTATTAATATTGGCGCAAAACAGTATTTTGTCTTATTGCCTGCAGTCTGTTTAGATTATATGTTTTGATCATTTTTTCTCCACATAGTGTTTTGAAGCAATAAATTCTCAGCATAAATTCAGATTTTTCACATTTTATCATGTGTTGTGATAGTAGGAGCTTGAGCAAATCTTATTACATGTTTGGAGCGAACTGGTGATTGAGCACCCAATAGCTTATGACTTCCACCACTTGTGCAAAATTAAATGAACAGGGCTTTAGTCACGTTGTGCAGATAAATGGTTCCAGTGGCGCGTTTCAGACCGGAATTTTGCATTTATCATTAAAGCTTTGAATGTGCAATGTATATAATTAATGAATAGTCCTACATTTTCATGTTATAGCTAAATATTGTGGGGTTGTAGTTGCTAGATTTGCTAGACGACTTCATTTTTTGCAAAGTTGGCTCAATGTATACAGTAGCTTACCCAAAAATGAAAAATTTTAATTCTTTACTCGTAAGTCAAACTTGTATGAGTTTTCTCACAGTTATTTGCACAATGTAGTTTTACAGTGACGATATTTCAGCAAAGCCTGTCTGAGTGCTCTGTCTGGGTCAATTTTTCTACAAGTGTTAGGGTGTCTCAGGCAGTTTTTACCTTTATGAAGGTGATAGCTTTTTTTTAAACATTGATGCATGACCCATTTCCAACGGCAATACAAAGCAGCACATGCGTGACATGCAAACCACCACTAAAGAGTGCCAGTTCCTCACAACCATTTCACATCTCATGCATGCAAATTCTGCCCTGCATTGGAACATCAACTTGTCTTTCCCTTGTGTTTCCCTGTCTTCACCTTGCTGCAGCATTTGTTATTGAGTGGATTTAGTGTCAGTGGCACTCGCACTGTTGTGCACTCGCACTTCTTGTAATGCAAAGTTGTCATGAGTGATTGGAGCCTAGCCCTAGATTAAAGTCAATGTGAATAGATTGCGACTGTTCCCGCACTTTTTTTTTTTTTTTTTTTTTTAGCAATGTTGGTCCCTGAGGTATTTTCCTTTTAATTTTCTCTATAGAAATTTTAAAGAATTCTTTAATAAAAATGTCACATTTTATGCAATAAAGTAGGAAGGAAGTAAAATATAAAGTTTTGCACAGACTTGTTTTAATGGAAGATTAATGGGGTTTTTATTTCTGGAATTTAACTTCTTTAATGTGCCAGTTAAACGTTTTCAAACAGTTTTTAATGTTTTTTTTAAAGAAGTCTCTTCTGCATTTATTATATCCAAAATACAGCACAGACAGTAATATTGTGAAATATTGTGAAAATTCAGCATCATTACTCCAGTCTTCAGTGTCACATGATCCTTCAGAAATCAATCTAATATGCTGATTTGTTGTTCAGGAAATATCTATTATTGTTATCAATATTTAAATGGTAAAGTACATTTTGTTCAGGATTCTTTGAATAGAAAGATCCAAAGAGCAGCATTTATCTGAAATAAAAAGCTTTTGTAACATTATACACTATACCATTCAAAAGAATTTATAGAAATGAACGCTTAAATCAAAAGTTATGATAAAGACATTTATAACGTTACAAAAGATTTCTATTTCAGATAAATCCTTTTCTTCTGAACTTTCTATTCATCAAAGAAACATGAAAAAAATCTACTCGGCTGTTTTCAACATAATATTAACAAATGTTTTTTTTTTTTTTTTACCAGCAAATCAGAATACTAGAATGATTTCTGAAGGGTCATGTGACTGGAGTAATGATGCTAAAAATTCACCTTTGTTTTAATTTTGGTTTGGATTCATTTAATTCAGTGGGGTTAAATGTGGGGATAAAAAAATCCAGACAGTGTTCTTTTTACTGTATTATTCTTTCTTTTACATCTGTCTGTAATAAAAAAATATATTTAAAGAAATCAGCTTTGAAATCACAGTAATAAACAAACAAAAAAAAAATTAAATGGCAAAAATGTTTCACATTTTTACTGTTTTTGCGGTGCTTTGGATAAAATAAATGCAAGGTTGGTGAGCAGAAGAGACTTCTTACTTCTTAAGATTAAATATCTTACTGTTGAAAGACTTTTGACTGATAGTGTATTTCCAAAAGAAAACTTAAATTCAATTAGAAAAAAATGTATAGAACTTGATTTTATTCATCTGGAATTGATTAAATCTTGGAAAATGAGTTGCTTACCAGAATAAAGCCAGACTGAATTTGAGGTTAACACTGTGTTTAAATATTTTTTTGACCTGTTGGTTAACATTATCTAATAGTCTATGTGGCCTATGTGACATCAGCGGAAAAGTTGATTCAGAGGAAGAGCAAGTTAGTAGATTTTATTAAAGATCACAAAAACTAGTTCACAATAAGGTGAGGAACATGCAGGGAAATAAATGTCAACTTTGACCTAAGTTGATTTAAGGAACATTTTTTGAATTGATCACACTGCTACTGTTTTGTTACGGCTTGTTTTATTTGGCAACATATACCTGAGTAAAGCTTGTTTCTGTTTGGAGAAGATAAATGTTTTCATCCAGTTTGTTTGCACAGTAATACTGACATATATTGCCTGTTGTGCCAACAGGGAGCCGACCATTGAATCTTGTCCAAAATCCTGTAAGCTCCATCACTAGCAAGGTGATATTCAGTCTTGGTTTTCAGAAGGAAACCTACACCCATTTGATTGAGTTCTGGAACATCAGCCTTCTCTGTTCAGAGTTTAATTTGGTTTGGAATATGTTACAGAAATAATAGCTCGTTTCGAAATATTACACAGTTGGTGAAATCCATGATCCTTGAAATTCCAAGATGTATTATGAGGCTGAACCAAATTTGGCATGTAGGAATGTGTGGGTGCCAGGATAGAAAAAATGCTGTGTATGTGATCCCTAACACTTTAGTCCCTCCCGTATATGTAAATCACATGGTTAGACCAAATTTAACCCAGTGAACCCTACAGGTCAGGTGTCTGAGGTCAAACTAGCTATGTATGGCAAGTCACCACAGCCAACAAGCCAATTGGCCTTGTGACATTGCAACCACCATTTATGACACAGTTGCTCCAGGAAAACACTCCAGGAAGGAAGAAAGCTTTCTATTTTGGTTGCACTCCGACCAGTATAAATTTGTTCCATTTCTAAGGAAAGATCCAGACGTGCATTTCCTTACAATACCAGCTACACATGTTTTCCCTCTGAGAATATTACAGGACTAGCAGGGAGTCTTGTAGGATGTTGGGGTATGTACACTGGGCCACTAGATCATCAGTCATATTGAAAGAGACAGCAGTTGATGTTCGTCTCGGGGGAGGATTGCCTGCAATGACCTCAAACAGCTGTGCAAACACACTCCCATCTTACAAATCACATTCGCAACCATAGACCTCTGCCGATAGATTTTTATTGTGACACATGAAGAGTGTGGAAGACATTCTTCACAGAGTCAATGGTAGCTGAGTGCTGATTAAATGAAGGTGTGTTAGATGTTTGCTTACGGTGTAATTCAGTCCTGACCACCGTCAGAGATACTGAGAAGATAAAGAGGTTCTTAGCTTCTTGTCATATGTTTTGCAAGTCAATCAGGAATCTTAAAATTTCAGTTTGTCACGGAATTTTAAATCAGTGTTACTAGCAAAAAGAATGTAGAATTTAAATAAGACTAAATAAATTTGAATTAATTTAAATTTGAGATACTCCCATAGTTCTCAATTTTTTCTGTGTACAGTCCTTAACAACCTTAACAAAAGTAGTCTTGCCTTAAAAAAAAGAAAAAAAAAAAACCTAGCCATTTTTAAGAGAAGAAAGTTCAGATGAGGCTTAAGAGAACAAAAATAGATTAAAAATAGATTTTGCCACACTGATTTCCTGTTGTCGGTTAATACACTTTCAGTTTACAGTGCATCAGTTACCTTTGTTTTATATATAAGGCCCTATAAAGTCTGTTTTATCCTTTTCCAGATTCCGTTTTTTCCATTTTAATTTTTCTGGATTTCATTTATTTTCCAATTCAATTTTTCTAGATTCTGTTTTAACGGTTAAATGAATTGTTATTAATCAAAAAGCCTGTCTGTTTAATTGAAATCATTAATACTTACACAATTTAACAGCAATTAATTAAAGGTTGACAAAAATTACATTTTTGAGGCACTATGAAATTAGTAAAAATATAAAATATGAATTTTCTCACATTCAGATTTATTTATTAATTCTGTGTTTTCCATGAGTGTTCTGGATTCCATTTTAATGGTCTCATTTAATTTTAATAATCAAAAGCTGGTCTAAGTAATTAATTTTATATAAAAAACTAATTCATTATTATTTTACTACTCCCCCAGAAATACTGTGTTGTGTATTTATATTTTTCTGGTAAATAAATATTTCTGTCACAGTTTATTCAAGTTAAAATTTTACTTTTATTTTGATGGGTTGCTGTGAAGACCTTAAAGGTTCTATTTGTAAATGATATGATGGTAGTTTTGTTTTCTTCAGAACATGCACAATTCACATTTAAATAGAATTATGTGGCTTAATATTCACAGACACTAGTCCATATCGTGCTTCGATTTAAGTGTTTATTTTCTGCGTCACAGAAATCATAGGTCCCTAGTTTTGTCTGAATGCATATCACTGTAAATTTCTTTTGTTAATCACTTATAGCAAAAACACAATGATATTGTATTTTTGGTTGGAGGACAGAATTCAGAAAAGTTAAGAAGGTTTGGACCTGGCTGTTTGAACTACTACTAGTGAAAATACATTTATGTATTTGTGTTACATTTGTCTTCATCATTCTGTTGAATAAATTAGCTGTCATTGTATGGACAATTGAGAAAGAACTTGATCAAATTGACTTTCTTTTAGACTTCAAAATGGAGCCAAACAAGTAGGATTACAGAAGAATAGAAGTTCTTGCCCATTTTGTTGTTTTGTTAGACTATTGAAGTTCCCCCATTGTGTGACTGTTTAATTTGTTTGAATTGCAATTCATTAAATTCCTCTTCCTGTCATTCCGATGGAAATTCCACTTCAACATCCTGTGAATTCCAGCTTGTGAACTGAGAATGTTGCTCAACCCAGGTGGTCATCCATCTAAGATCGGACCAAGTTTACTTCAATTCACTGTAGTTTTATTGACATTATTTATCGAGGTTATTGAGGTCTGTTGATTCAGAAGGTGTGGTTTCACGTCAATGGCCATCAGCCCGCATCATCAGTTAAGCTGGCACAAGGTAAACGGATCCAAAAGCAGACAGGAACTAGACTCTGTCGAGAAGCTTGTGCACAAGATCTTTTATAAACCTTTCATTCATATTCATCAGAAAGGCCACTTTTGTCTTAATTTCCTTCCACTTCCGCAGGGCTAGGAGAGCACTTGAGCTTAATCAGAACAGGAGGAAAGCAATTCATTCTGCTTATGTCAGTGTGAAAGAGGAGCCTCTGTCATGAGGTTGGAGAGCTTTTGACTCCTCTGCTCAAATGCTCTCCTGTGGGTCACACATTTTAAACAAATTAACGAAAGATGAAATGCAAATTGTATGGAAAACGTGTGCTGCGAAATAGATGTAGTGCTGTTCACAGCTGTTGATGGGTTTGGGAAGAGTGAGGGAGTGTTAGAACTGGTTTTACTGCTAACATAATTGAGTTGTTTTGTAACCCCCCATTTTCCCCCGAGCAAATGGGCGGCGTCTCCATGCTTGGAGTTTAAGACCAGCTCAGGTTCTCAGCATCTTCACATTTTAATTGCTTTAAGAACTTGATTTAACAACCTTTACTTTTTGTTTTTTTCATTACTTTTTTGAACTGGAAAACTTATATTTTCCCTTTCAAAATTAACTTTAAATATTAATTTATTACCAAATATACTATTCTAAATTACTGTTAAAAAGTGTTTGAGTTTATAGGAATTGAGTATATTATTTTTTTCTATCTAAAATGTGTGGCAACACATGCCTGCACAACTTATTGTTTGGTTGTGATATGGAGGTTTACATATATGGTTGCCTGTACATAAGAGCTCTTTATCATGGAAACAAATGCACAAAGTTCAGATATATGGTAGTCCAGCCCACTTCAGCCCCCCAGGGTTTTACTACTGTACTTCTCCACCTGTGATCTGGTCATCACCCACAGCATTCTTCCCAAAACTGCCTGCAGCTTCTGACCTTACTCCTCTGCACTTTTTCACCCCGGCTACTCAAGAATCCTGATCATTCAGGCCGTTAGTTTGTTCACGCTCACTGGGAAGAACACACCCACCTAAGAACACATGGATCTGGTCTTCATTAGAGCCGTTTAAAATGTTAATGATCACTTAAATTTTAGTTAATCAATTTATAGGCTGATTTCCCCAGAAAATTTAAAGGGAACCCCAGGTATTAAAGGGGTCATCGGATGCTAAGTTCACTTTTACATGTTGTTCGAACATTAATGTGTGTTGGCAGTGTATGTACAAATCTACCTTATAATGCTAAAAATCCGTGCAGTGGTTTTTAATCAATCTGTAAAAATAATGTCCCCTTTTTCAAATCGAGCCGTTCTCAGATGCCTGTCGGTGTGCCATCAAACCGACAGAGGCCGCTCCCACGATAGTTGATTGACATGAGCGTCTTACCTCAGATCAGCTGTAACAGTCCAGTAACTTTCCTTGTTTCGATGCCGAAGCAGTGATGTAAGTTAGACAAGAATATCTCCGATTGAGGTGTTGTGTTGCTGGATGTAATAATGAACATAGTGGTCGTCATTTACTCCCGACATCTGAGCCGCTGAAGATGCAGTAGATTACGTTTGTTTGTGAATGGAATGCGCCTCCCGATCTACATATATCTGTCTATGTTGGTGCGAATCATTCATGATCCAGCTTCACTTACAGCAGAAGTGTGTATAAGCATTTTTTTATGAATCTTTGCGATCGCCTTTCCTTATAACGTGGTAGTTAGGACGTTTAGTGGCTAAACGCGGCTAAACACGGCTAAAGTAAACAAGATCGTCATTCCACAGAGAGAAGAGAGGGGCGGGGCGAGCAGAGCTCATTTTCATTTAAAGAAACAACCCCTTAGAATGAGATAATTTTTGCAGAGCTCATTTTGACAAGGTAAAAAGGGTGTTGTTTTACAAAACCATTGAGAATTTTTAATCAAAGTGTATTAGTGAGACTTTTCATTAAGACCCTAAAGAATCATATCAACTTGTGAAAAATGGGCATCCGATGACCGCTTTAAGACTTGTATGGCTTAATATAACATAAATGATGTCTCTTACTGAAACGTAGTAGAAAACTCACAAAAGATTTACGTTATTTAAAAAAAATCCACATTGTTTTAGACACATTTTGGTCTATGGGGGCACAATTATTTTGATAATGGGAAATGGTTGAGCTAGTGGCACTACCTGTTACTATATTTATATTTATAAATGCTGTGCCATCAATTTTTCCCCACAAAGAGTCTAAATGCCCTGGACATGTTTACATCCTGCCAGGATGGCATCTAGCATTTCTTGTGTCTGCAATTTGTAAGCTCTAGCTGTGCTCTACTGAAAGCCTCAAAGGCATCAGGGCTAAAGCAGAGAGAACAAAGACCTGTGTCTTTAGCAGTGTTGGGCAAGTTACTCAGAAAATGTAATTAAATTACTGATTACTGATTCCTTTTTTAAAAGTAATCAAATTACTGTTCTGATTACTTTATTTCGAAAGTAATTAGTTACATTACTAGTTACGTTACTTTTTTCTGTACATCCTTGAAATGTACATGAAATAATAAGTTTGTGTGTTGCCTAACACGTGTTATAAATAGAAACTCTGCCTATGCTTACGCGTGTTAATTGTTTTTGTTTTATATTAGTTGTTGTTGTTGCTTGCAATACATGAATAGCAATTCATTTGTTTTAGATATTTTATGTTTAGATATTTCTATTTTGCGGGAGTCCCGCAAATCATTTTATTCTATCACATCCCGCACACACAAGTCTCTGACTGCCCTCACCCACCCATCAAGTCTTGTCCCGCACCACTCTCTGTTGCATCGAGTCCAGCGGGAGCGCAGGTCTCTAATCCACTGGCACTGAACGCGACAATAGAAGTTGATGCGTTGCTCTCTGCACCCGGTAGGTTCTCAAGAAGTTTTAATGTGCCATGCTGCCCCTTTCAGGTGTTTTAAATTGGATATTCAGTTTTTCACTGTTGAAAAGGGTTTCTTCCCCTCTAATTGACAATGCAAAATCATGTTATTGCCTTCGAAAGAAATAAACTAAAAATAATGATTGTATTTACACCTACAGAACTCGTACTGTCCTCTCCCCATGCTGACTTTTTCATTGTTAGTATCCGCCTCACAGACGCTTACCAGTCAAAGTAGGTCTCAGGTAGAGGATGTCGCGTGTGCTAGCCAACACCCTTTTTACAATCTAGATAATAAAACACATTCTGTCAGCAATGATGTAACACAGCTGTAACTATACTCTAATTACTGATTTGGAAATTATAACGTGTTAAATTACTCCGTTACTAAAAAAAAAAAATTGAATTACAGTAACGCGTTACAAAGTAAAGCCCAAGACTGGTCTTTAGGAAGTTTTATTCGTCCACATGCGTCTTTCCATTCTTTTCTCCTCTTATTGCTAGGAAAAGCAGTGAAGACTTATATTGCTTTTCTTGTTGCCCTTCGACTGAAAATTACAATCAAGTTGCGTGTGTTGCGTGTGTTTTGATAAAAATAGCAACAGGTAGCGCCAGTAGCTCACTGAGTGCAACTATTTCACGTCATTAAATAATGGGACCCCCCCCATAGTCCAAAATATGTATAAAACATTGTGGATTTTTTAGATAATGGGTTTTCTGCTACATATTTCAGTAAGAGACATCATTTACGTTATATTAAGCCATACAAGTCTTAATGCACGGAGTTCCCTTTAATACATTATGGCTCTATCAAAGCATTGCTCTATTTGAACGTTCCAACTAGCAAAACTGGTTTAACCAATGGTATCACACTGCGGAAAGGACTATATGTTTGAATGACTAATGAGAGATAGGATGGAGTGTTAGGGAAACCTGTTTGAAAACAGTCAATATTTGTGCAGTTTTGACACATTATACACTGCAGATTTAAATCAAGAGGTTGTTTGTTGTTCCATTGAATCATCAAAAACTATATCTGACAATAGTTAAAAAAGCTGGGAGGAGCCTGTGACTAGGGGTGGGCGATATCTCGATATTTAAAATATATCGAGATATTTTTTAAACTCGATATGAATTTTGACATATCGTATATATCGATATAATGTTTATATTTAATTTTCGCCACTTTGCTTGTTTGCCTTCTCTGTGCTGTGCTCGCCCCCGCCTCCTTGCTTTTGTTCCCCCTCCCCTCGCCTGTCGTCTCATTCAACATGGCGGCGCCGGCGCCCGCAACCAGCCCGGAGGCTACAGAACTCGTCGCAAAAAAAAAGGACAACTGGCTCCATTATATGGAGATACTTTGGTTTTAAGGCGTCGGACGAACAACAGACAGATGTCTACTGGCGTGAATGCCGAAAGTTGGTGCCAACCAAAGCTTCTAGCACCACGAACCTGTTCCACCATTTACAGACAAGGCACAAGCTCGCATACGAGGAGTGCACCAGACTAAGGATCCCGGCTACTAAACCCACTAGCTCTGGCAACACTCCAAACACTACACAGATAACACTCCACAATTCTATAACGCGGAGTGTAGAATATGAAAGAAAGAGCGCAAGGTGGTGTAGCATCACAGAGTCCGTGGCATTTCACATAGCGGTGGACATGGCACCCATTTCCGTCGTTGAACAACGCAGCTTTATACGTATGCTAAAAACACTTGGTCCCAGGCAATATGTATTATTTCTTTTATTTTACAGTTAAATTATTGTTATTTATGTAATCAGGTTTTTTTTTTTTATATCTTAAATGTCAAAGAAGCACTTTTTTCCTATATGCACTGCCTACTTTGAGTTGAGTTGTTTTATTTTTGAATGAAAAGAAGGCAATATGTATTATTTCTTCCTTTATTGTTTTACAATATGTATACAGGGATTTTTCACTTTGTTCTGAACTGGCTACCTCTGAGTTTCAATAAAAAAAGACTTTGGAATTTGGCATATTTGTTTTTGCAGTAGTTTTTGGGGGGGTAATTATCCTGTAATGATATCGAGATATATATCGCATATCGAGATATAGCAAAATATATCGAGATATATTTTTTGCTCCATATCGCCCAGCCCTACCAGTGACCTGGAAATACAATGGATTGTTGATATAGACTATAAATAAAAATAATTCCACATACTGCAGTCAGAGACCGCATTCCTAATGCATGACATGGAATACTTGTTCCATTTTTCCTGTCTCATTAGGCAGAGATCTGAAGCACAATGTTAAACTGGTGCGGAGGGTGTAGAGAGGCCACGGTGGGGCCTCCCCAGTTTTTGGCTCCACCTTATTCAGCGCTGTTTGGCAGTCGGCCTGCTGTTTCACAGCTGTCTGGATCTCCAGAGTTTCCACATCACTGCACCGACTGAGCCAGAAGCATCCAGGCATCCAGCACAAAGTCTGAGCACATAAACCTGCTGTGTCTGATCCAAACCAGAACCTTCTTTAAATGTAAACGAAGCGTAGAGGTGATGGGTGTAACTTTTAGATAAGCCATTGATAGGTTGATTTGCCAAAAAGTTGCCTGAGCTGTCAAAACCGCAATGTTGGCTTTATCAGTGTTGTGATTTTGGGGGAGATTTTTAGTGGGTTTGGTTTGGATTTCACGATGCTAGCTGTGCAGAAATTACACACGTCATTTTTAGTGCACTGCAATACTATTTTGCTTATTATGATTGAAGTATTTTATTATGACATTTATGGTGCCTAGCAGTAACTTTTCTTAAAATTTAGCTGTTTAACAGTTTTTTAAAGGTCTGTTGATAAATACACATTTTACTGTATGCTTTTGTGTATTACAACCCTCTGTGCTCAATTAATTTTGTCAACAAAAGCACACAGCTGAAATGTGCAAAGCAGGCAAACAAGAACCAGTTTTTCTTTGTAATCGGTGTGTTATGATGAAGTAGGAATCATTTGTTTTTGTATGTTTTGTGCAGCATAAATGTGGGCTGTGGGTAAAAAAACGGTTCATAGGAATTTCTCTTGGCAACACTTTCAGAAGGTTATTAGTATTGTTTCTGCTGTCTTTAACTAAACAATGGCACTTCATAAGCCACCGTGGATGTAAATATAGCATGAGCAAAGTTTGCCTGCTCTGTAATCACTGCCGAATACACAAAATGACAGCTGAGCGACAAAAGAGGAATGCATTGACTCAAGAGTGAAAGAGTTTGCGTGCTTGGAAACTCCTCTTTCTAGAATGGTTAGTTATGATTCCATTGGTTAGTTACGATTTGAAGAATTTTGGCACCAGGGTAAGCATAAAAAAAAAAACCAAAAAAAAAAACATGCCTGATGCTTCAAGTTATAAATGAGCAGCGTCATTGATTGAGACTGACGTGTGACAGGATTTGTTTACCCATGACAAATCCTATACAGTCCTTTGGACAGGCATACAAGGAATTTTCTGAACCCCCCCATGGATGATAAAGGCATGTCAGGGGTTGCTATAAATGTTAACTTGAGTGGCTAGAATGTATGTTGCCTACTTTTGTTGCAAAAAGAGTGTTAACAATGTTAGCGTTGCATATTTGTGTAAATGACCTACACTGTAAAAAACAATTTGCTGAAACAACTTAAAATAATTTGTAACCTGGCTGCCTTAAAATTTTAGGTTCAGTCAACTCAAAAAAAGTTTATTCAACTTGAAATGTTAAATTATACTAAGTGACAACTTAGATATTTGAGTTGAATCAACTTAAAATTTTAAGGCAGCTGGGTTACTTACCCATCTGTTAAGTTTAGCAAACACAAATATCTAAGTTGTTACTTAGTACAACTTAACATTTCAAGTTGACTAAACTTATTTTAGTTGACTGAACTTAAAATTTTAAGGCAGCAGGGTAACAAATTATTTTAAGATGACTCAACAAATTGTGTTTTTTATTTTTTACAGTGTAGACTAAAAGTGCAGAATCTTTAAGTGTTTCTTCTTTACTTTGCATCATAACTTTCTTAAAATGTTTAAAATTCCAAAAACATTTGAATCTCTTATTTCCAAGGTCGATTTTTACTGTACATTTTTAGGATCTAATAATGCTGATGATGTAACTTTGCTATAAATTAGGGTTTATTGGTCAAACTTTACTGTAGTATACTGTAGTATGAAATATTATTTAAAATCAGAGATTGACACCAAGATGTTCATGTCTTTTTCTCTTCAGTCAAATTAAGGTTTTTGAGGAAAACATTCCAGTATTTTTCTCTGTATAGTATAGTTTCTCTATATAGTTTGCAGTTTCAGTGCAGCTTCAAAGGGCTCTACACAATCCCAGCTGAGGAATAAGGGTCTTATCTAGCGAAGCTAGATCTAGCGATCGGTCATTTAAAAAAAAAAAAAAAAAAAGAAAAAAATTACTTTTTTTAACCTCAAATGCTCGTCTTATGATGAGGGGGGGCACGGCAAGGCTAGTGTACAGTCAGACAATTTTTATAGAGATTCGAAAGAGATAAACGGCCGAAAAATATCTGCTGCGCCGCCCGGCGGTATTCAGTGCGCAACGCTCAGTGTGTGCCGCTCCGCTCAATATTCCGCTCTATGAATGTGCGTTCCGTTGAGTTTCTCACGGCCCATATGAATGCTCCACTTGTGTACCGCTTATGCTCAACGGAAAAGCTCAAATAACTCGCAGACAGAAAATTTCTATGTATAGTTGTTCCTGTTTGCAATAGCGTAAATACTGGACAACGCTGGTAAAATGACGCGACCCTCTCGTGACGGTATCCTCTGCTCACATGCTCTGATAATAATAGTTTTGTAGGACTATACATTATTTTGATAATTAATCAAAAAAGGTTAGATCTGATTCTGTTTCATAGAACTGAATAAAAATAATAATTGAGATTTAATATTCATATATTTTCTGTCCAATTTTATTGTTACCTTCAATAAACATGGTTATTTTATTGGCTTTTTTTTTTTTCAGTATCATTAAAATTAAATTTAATAAATAAAGTTAAATTAAAAAGTCTTACAAAATGACTATATTATTTAATAAAATAATAAATAAATATTATGAAGGAGTTTCAGTTTCGGCCAACAATTTTCATTTCTGTACATGCCTAGATTTTTATGTAAAAAAAAAAACGTTTTCAGGGTGATACAAGACCCCACTGTGAAATTATCTTGCTTGTTATACGGCTACTTGCCACAAACTTAAATAATTAAACACAAAATATGAATTTTTATCATATTTTATTACCTCAAGACGACTCGCAGTACAGACCACTATGACTGACCACTAGATGGTGCAATTGATATCAGAATTGAGAATTGCCATCAGCAGAGTAAAATTATGAATGAATGAAGCATAGTAGTTCTGCTCTAAGCATGGACAAGTTTTTGAAAAGACAACAAGTGTCAGGTAAATGTAAAGTAGATGATGAATCTACTTCAAAGATCTTCACAAAGTGAAGAAAATTTGAAAAAATTGAGAAAATCTGTTTAAAAAAAAAACAATGAATGCTGTTACATGGTAAAGAAAAATAGTACATAGTAAAGCTGCATGCTTACTTTTAATGTTTCTACTCCAAAAGTGACTAGTTCCTTATTTAGTTTTTTTTTTTTTTTTCAGTAAGTCACACACTGAATTTTAATTATTACGTTTCAAATAAATCCTTCTGAAATTGTATTTATGTGGAAATTAAGGAGGGGGGGGGGGTATTCTGCAAAAGGGGGGCTTGGCAGAAAAAGTTTGGGAACCATTGCACTAGCTTGACCTCACACATTATAGTCACGTTGAAAAGGCCAAAGAACGCCCTTTACAAAAACTAAAACGATGTCGGACGATAGAGCCTTGCATGGACCTCAAATCTAGGCCCTAGCCTGGACATTGTCTGACAGCTTATCTGAGTTCTTGGCCCGAGTCTGACCTAAGCCTGTCTTTTTTTTTTTTTTTTTTTTTTTTTTTTTTTTTTTGTTTCCCTTCTCCCAGAACAGCTTATACAACCATTTCAGGTGCTATTAAAATAGTTTACTTTTGTATGTAATGGCAAAGTGATTATATGTAGTTTAGTTTTTTACATAAAGTTAATTTAGAAAAACATTTGGAGCCTTTTTTTTGTTCGTTAAATGTGATTTATAGATATAAAAATTTCAAGCATATCACAATGATTAATGTGTGCTGTCCAATATCCAATCGTGTGCGCGGAGATTGGAAGCTAAAACGCTCTTTAGACCTACAGGAGGCGCCAGTGGAAATAATAATAATAATAAATAACACTGGAAACTTAAAATACGCCGTCATTTTGTTCATAAACTTTTGTTTCTGTGCACTCACAATATCAACAAAACGTTGTGCTTTTATAAAATAAAGAAAACAGGATACTTTCTGCCCTCTTGGTCTTGAAAAGGAGCACTTCAGAAAAATGAACTGAAACTCAGTGAATACTTGCCTCACAGACTTGATAAATATAACTAGAAATCTTTGAATTAGTACTTTAAAATGAAATAATTCAAAGCAAAAACAAAAGCTCTTACATTGTGTAATCCATAAAGATGATTTCTCTCAAGGCGCGTCCAATGAGAAGATGGCGAGTTAGGATCGTTAACTCAGAAAACACTAGTTTATTAATAAATTATTCAAATATCTACTTACTATTTCCCCAGACACATTCATAGTAATTACTTTTACTGATGCTTTGTGGCAAGCTTTAGCCTTTTGCGTGCGCTTGAATGTGGATCTCTTCCAGCTGCGCTGAAGGTGAGCTCGCTACACTAAACACCGTCTGAGCCGGTCTTGACAGTCACAGTGGCATGGTCTTGTGTTAGACTTACATTTAGACTTATTTTATTAATCCCAAAGGGAAATTCACATGTCACAGCTCATCACACGATAAATAAATAAAAAAATAATAAATAAAATACTGCACAATACCATATTTCATGCAACCCCACCTTATCAAGCATCAAGTATACACTACACCTTATACAAAAATGCAATTTAAGATTCTACATAAATCATTTAATGTGACACTGATTATATAATCTAATAGCTGTTGGCAAAAATGACTTTTTATATCATTCCTTATAGCACCGGGGATGAATTAATCTTGAGCTAAAAGAACTCACACAGGTTTGAACCATTTCAATGCAGTTGTGTTGTTTCCACAAACGCTGCTAATTTTTAAATCTGCATATTTGATGGATGTCTAAAATATAAAAATAAGGTGAGGCCTAAAACAGGCCCAATGCCCGGCCCATGTCTTCGGATGATTTTGAAGTTAGATGGAATTTTTCGCCCTACCCCAACTTTCAAGCTAGTCAAACTAGTGCAACATGAGCATTTGTGGTTAAAAAGTATATAAATTGTTTTTTTTTGTTTTTTAAAGAAAATGACTGATTGTTTTGCTAGACAAGACCCTTGTTCCTTAGCTGGGATCATATAAAGCCCTTTAAAGCACATTGAAACAGCAATTTGGACCTTCATCCCATTGATCCCCACTGAAATTCACTACATGGAGAAAATTTCTCAAATGTTTTCCTCTTAATTTCTTTTCGATTGAAGAAAGAAATACATAAACATCTTGGATGACATGGGGGTGAGTAAATTATCAGGAAATTTTTATTCTGGAAGTGAATTAATTTTTTTAAAAAACCTCATGTCCTGTAACAGCAACATCTGTTTACTGAAAGGAGCAAACTTTTAAAAAATACTACAGCTTAAGCACTGTTGTCCTCTTAGAGAGAAAGCCAATCAATCCAGTCTTAGACTGGCTCAGAGTCAGTCAACCTGTAAAGTCACCCAGCTTAGATCTCGTATATATACACACACATTCACGAAACCCAGAGAGCCAGAATCCTGGGATGTAATGCTAAAGGGAGGAGCACACAGGAAATGAATAGACAAATATTTGCAGATGGCTACAGATGGCATAAAACAATGGTGAATATCAATATAGCTCTGTTGCAGTGAAACTACAAATATACATAGCTACACAGTGCTTATCCATCTCTCGATCTATATAATAGACTATAAGTGTTTCAGATATTTTATTTTTCTATTGGATAGCCATCTGGAGGTTCACAGAAGCAGCTGTTTAGAAAAACAAGGGAGAGGTAGCTAAGCATTCAGTGGCTGAATTCGGGGGGCGAAGCCGTTTCCTTTGTGAGTAAATCTCCTTGCTCCAGTCTTCCTGCCGCTGGCCTCATTCTCAGTTCCCGCCAGGAACAACCTAAGACTTTCCTCAGCACTGTTGGTCTTCTTCAACACCACAGAGAACCACATATAGATGCACACAAACCACCAACCAAATCTGTCACACTCTCACGTGAGAACGAGCGGGAAAAATGAATGCGAGAGACATTCAGATCACAGCGTTTTGGGACTAAATGACACGCGACGTTGACTTGTGAAGTCTTACACCTTGTCCAGATTCAAAAGTAAGCATTCCACAATGAATTCTGTACGTGCTGTCAACACCTAATGCTTCCAGAAAGCTTCCCCTCCCTCCCTTCCTCAACGCAGCACGTATTGAGTTCCAGACCACACCCAACCAGAGTTCTGGGCTGTTCAGGATTTTGGAGAGGAGGAGCGCGCACTTTTTCCTCATTTCACTACTACTACGTTTACCCTGCAGTCACGTTCACGCTTGCATCACTTCATCTCCACGTCTGCCTGCCCTCTCCAAACTATACAACATTCGATCCTTTAGGCTTCTCTACAGCGGTGAGTGTGAATCATTAGTAACTTTCTTCTACATGCATGTAAACAGTCTTGAAGTGAGTCATAACACTCTTTGAGAGGATCACAGCATCTTTGATGTCTAGAAAAGACGGGCTGGGGTAAGTAGGCAGCTGATTTATTGCTGTCTAAAAGGCTTTATTTATGTGTGTGAGAGTTTATCGCCTGAAACGTAAACTGGAGAGAGTTTGTGAGGAAAGGGGCGTTGGCGGTGATGCTTCGCTGATGAATCACCAGCTTATACTTATTACTAGACTTAACTTAATATTCTTAGATGCTTTGTTTACTTGTAATCTTTTTTATTTTAAAGCAAGTGGGAGAATCTAGTTTGACTTCAGCTTTTAGAATAGAAATATTTTGAGCACAACAGACCTGTACTTGAATCTCTTCAGTATTTGTTCTCATGTTTGGCGGTTGTGCATTTTAAAATCATTTCGAGTGAACTACCACCAACTTTGACTTGCGTATCGCCCCCTGGTGAAAGCATTTATAGTGTTTTTCAAATGTTTTCATAAGTCTTATCTCATTATATATTTGAAATATATAATCTTTTTATTATAAATGTTATTTTTATATGATCTATAATTGTATATAGGAGAAAAAACAATAGTATGCTTTGTGTAAAAATGTATTCTATCCTATTTATTTATTTATTTATTTTATAAATGTATATATTCCCAACTTTCCTAACAGTTGTTAAAAATTATGACTACATATTTAATACATTAAATATTTACAGTAAACAATCATGTTCCAGTTATAAGGTGTTATGGAAAAACCTTATTGGATGTAGAGGGTTGCGCTTTACAAGGCCAAGTGTTGTTCCCAGTGCGGTTCTATGACTTGTTTTGCATGTTTGATTAATTTTGCATGTGTGGTGTTTTAATCTCGCTCAGCTGAGTGTGTGTGAGACAGTCTCAGTGTTTTTCTCAGTGCCACATTCCAGCGTGTTGCTCGTGGGACAGTTTTGGGGGTGGGGAGTGTGAAGTGTGTTCATGAGGTGCAGTCATTTTCACTGGACTGGATTTCCGGACGGCCGTCCGCTCTGCTGTTACAACACAAACACAGCCGCAGTGAGTGCCATAACTCAAACTGACCTATCAAAAGCCAAACTGCTCTAGGAAAGGGTATATGCACGAGCCTTTAAAACGCAGTGTGATGTATAGTCCAGCCACCGTGAAAACTCATATCCACCGTTATTTAAAACATATTTATCATCCCACTTACAGTTTGTGTAGTAGTCCAACCTATCCATACATCACCCCCGTGCTCTGTTGTGCTGGCCATTTTGCACCAACTCCCTTGTTGAGAGTCTGTGTTGGACAAAGTGATGGCTGCTTTTCCATGTATTAGTTTTCCAATGCTGCAAAAAAGTGAGAGGTTTTTCCAGTTGCTTATTGACCAAGTTGTTTCCAACCTCAGTCTCTCTCTCTCTTTTGTTTTGGGTCGCTGATTGATCTAGCAGAACTGATGCAACTCAGAAATGTGCTGCTTGCAGGGCTTTCCAGAGAATAGGTGGCAGGAGTTGTTTGCGGATGGGTTGTTTCATTAGAATCTGTCAACGTTTGGATCAGGAAATGCCTCTCCCTTTGGCTGAGCCAAAGCTCTGGACACTTGTTTTTTTTATTTTTTTTTTGAAACTCTCACGTCAAGCTCAGACTGACCAAGCTACAGAAGGGGGCGTGTGTCCTCCCCTTAATGTTTGGAAGAGACTGAAATACTAAATCATGTATCTCCCTTTTTAATCAAAGAATGCCAGTATGAAATGCCAGTAAATAAAGTTTAAGGGTAAATCAGCAACTTAACGAAATGACTTGGAACAGCATGTGACTAAATATCTTCCTGATGTTTGGAATATTGCAAAATATATATTTTTTTGTAACTATTGAACTGAGTGTCACTAAATCATGATTTGATTCAGTTTGGATCCCATTTGATTTTATTCTGAATAAGCTGAAAGTTTTGCTAGTAAATGAAAAACATTGTTGCTCTACTAATGCTGTAAATTATATTTAAACAGTTTCAGATCACAGTCAAATTGATAACTTGTCTTTGTGAACTGATTATTTGAAAAAACAATTGCATGACTTTTTCTTTTTGGGAATTCTGGTACGTTAGTCACTGTTTCATAGGAATCATTTGTTGCTCAATCATGCAGAATTGGTCACTTTATATGGTTTTGATCCACTAAAAAGTACAAGTTCAGAGCCCTATGAAATGTGTTTTTTTTGTTTGTTTTTTTTTAAATTCTTTTCCAAATTCTTTCTGGATTACATTTTTTTTTTCTTTTGAAATTTTCTAGAGTTTAATGGTTATAAATATTAATCAAAAGCATGACTAATTAATTTAAATAATGAAACTTACACAGCAATTTATTACAAATTACATTAAGGCCCTTTTTTAATTCAGTTTTATTTTTGATCAAATTCTGTTTTCCATTAATTTTCCAGATTCCATTTTAATGATTTTAGTAAATATTAACAATCACAAAATCTCAAATTATTTGATGTGATTAAAAAATATATTTATTAGTATTATTTGCAGAAATACTGTTGTGTTACATTTTTCTGGTAAATAAAAGACAGGCAAATATTTTTTCTGGTAAATTTGTCTTAAAGAATAATGTTTTAATATTAATTTTATTGCTAGTAGTAGTACTGTCATTAAGTAATATATTTTTGTCACACTTTCTTCAAGTTAAACTGGACTTTCTGACAGGTTGCTGCTGTGACAACCTTTAGGTTTCTGTTTGTATATGAAATGATAGTTTTTCTCAAAAGAAACTGTAAAATGCTCACAAAGTGACTCTCAGAGCAGCTATGTGCTTCAGTATGTGTGTAGCAAATGAAACCGTGCATTGTTATCTGTTATACAGATAACAATTATTTGCATGCTTATGTGCCGAAAAACCAATATGCAGAACCGATAGCAGTCTTTCATGGTAAATGTAATCTTCATATTACAACAAAAAAAAAAAATTTTATTTATAAAAAGCATCAGCTGCAACACTAATAAGCAAAATAAATGTAGAATGTCTAATGTTTTCAAATGGAGAAAATAAAGCGCAGGAGTCCTATAACTCCGTTTTAACTGCAGTTTAAGTAGGTTTATAAGCTGTTTAATAGGCTAAAGAGCTGACTCTTCATGAGACTCATAAGGAATTATATTCAGCGCTTTTATTTCCAACATGTGCTCATTCATGGCTTTATATTATTTAATTCAGGCGAAGTTACGTCTTTATTGGGACAGGGTTTGACGGATCGTCTTACGTGACTCTGAGTTCATCTCTATTTCTTAAAGCCAAGCTGCATAAACTAGCTACATATCAGGCATTTATGTATGTGCATTAATGGCTGTTATGTTAAATAAAAAGCACTAATTACAGCTATGTGTGCCATTGTTGTCTCGTCATTTATCGATGAATCCGATATTACAAAACAATGCCGATTATGGTATAATGCTTAAATATTGGGAAAAATATCGGTAGATTGATCGATCTCTAATATTGCGTTTGATTTAAGTGTACTGACTTACTTTATCCACTGGATTCTGAGCTTTAGTTAAAGGGTGCCGGTAAGGGACACGGAGCTGTTTCCAAACTATTATTGCTTCAGCAAAACTGTGACCAAGAATTTCAGATACGTTCATCTTCCCATGAACTACTGATGTGAGCATTCAGAAGATAGTATCAGATTATTGGAGTGTTCTTAGCAACATAATTCTATGAAATAAGAGAGACAAATGAAGCAGTGCACTAAAGATTTTTCCATTGATTTAAGGCTTGGTAGTCTTTATTGGTTTTCACCAATTACAGCAAGAATAACACTGAAACACATTCATCTCCAGTGATCTCCAGTGAAATCCAGGGTCACTGTTGTGTCACAGACAGACACAGTTGCTTGGAAAATGTGTGAATCGTAAAACCAGTCTGAGTGTTTGAGTCTGGGACGCTATGATGTGTTTGTATGTTTTTTGGATTGAGACAATGAATTGCACATGTGTTGCTGTGGTATTTTGGTAGCCAAGTGTGCACAGGGGTGACATTGCTGAAGCTTAAAGCCCTGTTAGCATATGAAAAAACTCAAAGACGAGGTCTTACTTGAGATACCAGTCTTACCAGAGACCCACACCAGCTTCAAACACAAGAACAACGCCATGTTTAGCAATAAACAGTCACATTCCATACTATTATAAGAGAGGAGAAGAAAACAACAGCGTCTCCTTGACAGACATGCACTTAGAGGCAAGAGGGGGATGTGTGTCTGTATTGTCGTGCCTTCAGGTGGTGTTTTAACAGTCAATTTGTAATCATAAACTGCATTTTATGGTCATTTAGAGAATCAGTATGAGGGAGCTGGAGTAAAGCAATTGTTTTCATGTTAATGACGTTTTTCCGATAATCCATGCTAAAACATACTGTTTGGTCTAAAGAAACACTAAAGTCAATACTTTTATCAATTCATCCATTTTGTGAATTTAAGTATCGAAAAGCTTAGTGTAAATTGATAGCTGTTCATTTTTAGATATGATAAAGAAAGATACAGAAGTGTCAAAATAGCAACCTAGAAATAGTGTAGAATCTTAAATATGTCTTATTAATGTTGTAAGATTCTTTTGTTTTAAATATTTTTAAACACTAATGTTTAAAAATGATTTTTCCTCTGGATTTTTTAAAGAAATGAATTCTTTTATTTGGCAACAATGCATTCAGTTGATTAAAAGTGACAGTAAAGATGTTTATAATGTTACATTTATTTCAAATAAGTGCTATTCTATTTCTAGTTTTATTCTTTTTCTAAAATCAATTTTTTTCCATTTTAATTTTGTGGACTGTTTTAATGGTTAAAAATATTAATGAAAAGCATGTCTAATTAATTGAAATAATGAAACTTAACAATTTATTAATAAAATTCAGTTTTATTTTTACCAAATTCTGTTTTTCATTAATTTTCTGGATTCCATTTTAATAATTTAATAAAATATTAATTTACATTTAATATAAAAAAGGGACTAATATTGAAAATAGTGATCTAGAAATAGTGTAGAGTCCTAAATGTTCCTTATTCATTAATGCTGTTAAGTTTATTTATTTATTTATTTTTTTTGGCAGCGTTGCCTTTATAATGTTACATATATTTCAAATAAATACTATTCTATTAATTTTTTTCCTAGTTTTATTCTTTTGCCAAATTCCATTTATTCCATTTTAATTTTCCTGGATTATTTTTTTATTTTCCATTTTTATTTTTCTAGATTCTGTTTTAATGGTTAAAAAAAAGAAAAGAAAAAGTATGTCTAATTAATTGAGATAATGGAACTTAAAGAATTTAATGAAACTTAAGCAATTTATTAAATATTTTATAAAAATACTTTTTAAAGGCCCTATGAAATAAGTAATTTTTTTCTCAAATTCAGTTTTATTTTTACCACTTCTGTTTCCATTAATTTTCTGGATTCTGTTGTAAAAATTTAATTAAATATTAATTTACATTTAATATTAAAAACAAAAAACAGAGGAGGGACTAATAGTGAAAATAGTGACTTAGAAATGGTGTAGAATCATAAATATTTCTTATTCATTAATGCTGTAAAATTTCTATTATTTAAAATATTTTTAAACACTTAAATGTTTTTCCTCTGGATTTTTTTTTAAGACTTGCCTTTATTAAGATAGGACAGATCATAGTTGACAGGAAGCGAAGTGGGAGAGAGAAGTGGAGTAATGGTGCAGAAAATTTAGCTTTGCCATCACAGAAATAAATTACATTTGCAAAAAGGTTAAAATAGACACTTACTTTAAATTGTAATAATATATTATAATAGTTGCAATATTTGTATTGTATTTTTGATCAAGTACAGTTTCTTTAAAAAATAAATAAATAAATTAAATTAAAAGTAAAAAACATTTTAAAAATACAGGCCCAAAACCCCAGAGTTTTGAACAGTAGCGTTTATGACCTTAGTCAGTCTGACTTTACAGTTTGAGAGCCTCAAAATTCTTTTCTTGTCCGTGGCTTTAACGCACTTAATATTTAAAACTTGCTGCTAAGTGCACTGGACGCAACAAGAAAATCCTTTGGAGTAACAAGAGTTCTTTCTTCATCCCTACTGAAAGATCAAAGGAGTTATACTGAGAATCCGTCCTGATTCTCAGTGAGAGGGGTTGTCTGGATGTGGCCGCAGGGGTTCAACAGCGTGTCTTTTGACAGATCCATGTGGGAGCTGTTACTCATGCTGGCGGCGTGTCATCAGTGGAATGCGATGTGAAAACCGGGCCTGAGGCACCTGAGCACGGTTGCGCTGCGGTAGAGCCATAGCAATGAGATGAAAACCTATCAGCACCCAGTGCAGACTTTCAACCCAGCAGGCCACGCCGAGAGCCGAGCGGGACCCTACAGAGTGTGAATGAGGCTCCTCCTGAGATCAGTTGCAGCAGAAACACATGTGCCTTGCCAAAATACACTCCTTTTACAAAATGAGGAGTCCCTTGTGCCAAAGCTGCCTAGTATTGTGTTGAAATATCTGTGGAGAACCTCAGGGTTGTGTAATAGGAACCTTACGTTTTTCATAGGAGTAGCGTTCACACTGTACACGTCATTTTCTCTGGGAGTTTGTTTGCTTTTTCCTTTCCTTCTTTTGTGTCCAAGAGCACTTTACTGGGTGGGGCTTATATAGATGATACCCAAAGCAAGCTTTGTTTGTTCTGTACATTAAGCTTAATTTCTGGCGGCATTTCTGGCTTTTGTGTTTTCTCCAAAAATAAGCCTGGTGCTCCCATTGTAATTTGCAAGCACCAGTGGGTAGTTCAGAGGCTGAACAGTGAGGAAAAGATAATCGGAGACGTCAGAGACAAATCTGATTGTCAGCGTGTGTTCAGAGCTGTATAATTTAATTTCCTGTGACACTGTAAATGTAAGGTGCAGTTGTTCATTTGAGGAGCTATTTCTATCTGAACTGACTCAAAAATGACTCACCAGTGTAAGTTTGATTTAGACATATTAAATTATGTCTTGATCGTTCTTTTTTAATCAAATTTTCATAACTGGATCTTCCAGTGAATTCACAGACGTATCTCTGGTGATGTGTGTTGAACTTCTCCAAACATTTAGTTTGAATAAACCACATCCCTTTTTTAAAATTGACCATAAACTCTCATTCAGATCTGCCTGTATCATATCAGCAACTGATAGAAAGGACCAATTGCCTTATGTTTTTTTTTCCTCAATGATCCATCTCGAATGTGGCATGCCATTAACTGGCAAAATATAATCACATATGGGTCATTCTATAATTAGGGGTACATTTAAATTTGACAATGTGAAGAAAAAAGCATTCCTGTTTCCCAAAAACCCACACATGACCTTACATAGCTGCTTTAAAGCAATCTATATTGTATTAAGTGCTATATAAATAAAGATGATCTGTAGAAATATGTGCATAAAACACCATCTATGTTTGCTGCTGTCCACCATGTTACCTTTACTAGGTAACACAGTTGACAGGTAACTTAGTTGACATTTTTAGTGTTTTGGGCCTACACTCAACATGGGAGCCTAGAACTACTGACCATATGGTATATGTTTAGAAATATATTTTCATAAACAAAACATAGGTTTTAGTTAAATTGTCTTGTTCAAATTTGCAGCAGTAATACTTGTGTAACACTGTTGACAGTCAATTAATTCACTCTTGATGCAGGTTTGCAAGTTTAACCAAAAAAAAAAGGGGAAAGAGAGAGAACATAACTTCTAGTGTTTCATCTATGTGCTTCTAGAGTAAAAATATCATCATACTGTGCAAGTTATGTGAGAATCAGACAAACCATTCATTTCTGAGGGGGGGTTTTCTAGTGGGTAACTTGGTTGACAATGGTTTTTCAGACACAAATAAAACAAGTTATATCACAATAAACACTTATTAGTTTTGAAGCGCACACCCAAATGTCTTGATAACCTAATCGAACTGAAGGCAAAACTATAAAATTAATTTATATTTAAGGTAATGTTTTTTTTTTAATGCTTAAATACAGAGTGGAATGAGCAACTTTACAAAACCGGACAGCTGAATACCAGGCTTGGATGTGATATGAACATCATTTTTGAACAAAAGATATGGCTTTTTCAACATATAGCAGTGTGGTTGTAAAATAAAAATGTAATTGAAAAATGTAATTCTGTTCTAGAAAATTAAGCATCGGGGCTTTACATTGTTGAAAGTATATGTTGTCATGGACATGAGATGTACCCACAGTTATAGAATGACCCATGTATTAATATGGCGTGTATTTTGTCATAAAATTAATTGGATTGGGGAAAAATATTCACCAATGCATTGATTCTTCCTCAAATGATCCTGAACGGATTTATTTAACACACCAAAGATTTAATGTTGTAGGGGTCGACTGAATATCGGCCTGGCCAATTATTGATGCTATTATCAAGCATATGGTTGTCAGTTAATTTTAAAACTGTTTTGCCAATAAAATAATTTAAAAGCATTTGAAGAATGTTTTTGTCAAAGCCCTTGTTAATTATTTTACCAAAATAAGAGGGATCATACAAAATGCATGTTATTTTTTATTTAGTACTGACCTTTCACATAAAGATATTTCACATAAAAGATGTTTACATATAGTCCACAAGAGAAATACTGTGTTGTTACCTGAATGATCCACAGCTGTGTTTTTTTTGTTCAGTGATGGGTGTTCATGAGTTTCTTATTTGTCCTGAACAGTTAAACTACCCGCTGTTCTTCAGAAAAAATTTTCAGGTCTCACAAATTCTTTGGTTTTTCGACATTTTTGTGTATTTGAGCCCTTTCCAACAATGACTGTATGATTTTGAGATGTCCTCAGTGTGAAAAGATGGATCTCAAAATCATACAGTCATTGCTAAAAAGGGTTCAAATACACAAAATAATTTGTGGGACCTGAAGGATTTTTCTGATGAGCAGCGGGCAGTTTAACTGTTCGGGACAAACAAGGGACTCATCAACAACTATCACTAAACAAAAAAGAGAATTGTGGCCAAAGAAAACAAATGGTGATCAGTATTGTGATCACATGAATAAAGCACCGCAGACGTGCCAAAGATGCGTGTCAGAGGTCTTCATGTGTTTACTTGACTTTAAAATGATTCTTGTAGCGATTTGCAACACATACCCCAGATTATAGATTTTAGCTACAGATTACCCAAGATGCCCCTGGCAAATATGCTGTATAGCAGGATGTGTGAAAATGCTTATCACGATATTTAGTGTGAACTGTAGCCGTCGAATGTTACAAGAGGCCTATTAGAAAAGCAGTTAGGTAGTACCCAGCAGGCACATTTCAGTGCTTAATATTAACTTTATTGAGAAAGAACAGGGTTGTGTTTAATTTATGACTGTATTTTAGAACAAATGCCTGTCCCTGATAGGCTAAGCATGAGTGCTTCAGTGGAAATGAGTCTGTGGGAATGCATTGATCTTAATTAGATCGTTGTTTATAGCTTTAAGAAAGCCAAGTTGTTTGTTTACCCGTGGCTGTTAACCTTCACGGCTTCACAGCTGTTCTTTTTAGCCCTTTCCTTTAATCCTGGCAGTGAAGGACGTCTGGAATAAAAGGCGTGCATGGATTGACTCCACACTAAAATCTGTGCATCATCATTTCTTTCCGATTCTGATCCATTGCACGATTTTCTTCCCTTTTATCTGCATTCTCTCAGATCTCAGAGTGCGAGTTGGTCTCAGGACTGCAAAACAGCCCATGAACGGTTTGTTACCTTTGGGCTGACATTTGAAACCGCAGGCTGTGTCAAACGTACTCACTAAAACATTCCCTCTCATATCCCTCGTTTACTTTGAGGTTTTCCCTCTAGCTCAGCACTGGTAGTTAGGGTCAGGTTAGGTCAAATCGGGTGGTAACGTGTTCTGCAGTTCCCATTTGCATGTTTTTGTCATCATTTATTGATTTATTTAGCAACTGTTGTATTATCTGGATTTCATGAGCAAAATATTTGCTCCAGACATAATTCATAAAACACTTTATCCTTTGGATTTGGCTCAATGATCTGTTTCCTGAGCAGAGTTATGGATGTCTGACTGCGTCATGTTACTGAGGAACATTCCTTTCCGTGAGTTCACACTGCTTCTGTCTATATGCTGTAGGAGAAACAATGACGCACAATGAAGCGGGAGAAATTGTCAGGTTGTCAGTGCGGTATCTGCTGCCTTTGACGTAACAGCTCAGAATAGTCAATAGTGAAGCACTTTGTGATTGTTTTTGTGGTCAGTGGCAGTTCATCAGAGGATTCAGGAGACTAAATCGCCACAAAATGTACATTCAATCAAAATCAAATTAAGGTTTTTAAGGAAAACATTCCAGGATTTTTCTCCATGTAGTGGACTACAATGGGCATCAACAGGTTGAAGGTCCAAACTGCAGTTTCAATAGAGCTTCAAAGAGCTCTACACGATCCCAGCTGAGGAATAAGGGACTTGTCGAGTGAAACAATCAGTCATTTTCTAAAAAAAACAAATAAACATTTATATACTTTTTTACCACAAATGCTCATCTTGCACTAGCTTGACTCAAGCTGAAAGTCAAACACCCTTTACAAAAATAGGTGAACCAACGATCTTTGTTGTTCTTCGTCCTACCCTACCTATTTAAACCGAAGTGCACAGGCGAAGAACTAACCACGTGTGACCTTTACAACGTGATTACGTAATGCATGCAGTCTAGTGCAAGATGAGCATTTGTGGTTTAAAAAGTATATAAACTTTATTTTTTTTAGAAAATGACTTATCGTTATTCCTCAGTTAGGATCATGTAGAGCCCTTTGAAGCTGCATTTAAACTGCAATTTGGACCTTCAACCCATTGATCCCCATTGAAGTCCACTATATGGAGAAAAGTCCTTGGAAGTTTTCCTCAAAAACCATAAATTTTGCACATTGATGGAATACTTCACCCACAAATGATAATTCTGTCATAATTTACTCACCCACATGTAGTTTCCAAGGTGTATGACTATGAGATGTATTGAAAAGTCATCTCATAGTCACGATAAAAGACATTGAGGTCTGGTGTGTTTTCGGACCACTTTGTTTTTCAGCGTATGAACAAATTTATTAAAACATTATTGGAGTAGGTTTGATACTACATTAGGGTGAGTAAAATGTGATAGTGTTTTTAAAATTTTGGGTAAACTATCCCTTTATGGTAGGGATGGGCAATGTCTTATCATACCGGTAAAAATTCTTTGATGTCGTTATCGCAATAATACCAGAAATTATTATGATAAATTTTGAAGCCCATATCGCCCATCCATGCTTTACGGCAATTGTGTAATAACTTAAACAGATCTATTGACATTGTTACCGAAAGGATTCCCAAATGACTCAACTTCTAATTGAAACAAATCTGTGAATCAGTTTCGATATCCAGCCCTGGTCATAAATCTATGCCTTGGATTAACGCTGCAAAGCTTTGCTGGGTGGCATTGAGGCTTTCCTTCTCATCTCAATCATTTGTTCCATGACAGCAGTTTCTGTTTTCAGCAGTGGCCGACTTGGAAGTCTGTTTGAGACTGTGGCTTTTGTGAAAAAATGACATTAAAAAGTGAAACTCAAGTCAGCGTTTTCCACCAAGCTTAGGGGAAATGAGCAGGAGCTCCTTAGCGTTTACACACACACTGATATGCAGACGTTCCGCGATGCCGAAATTATCTTCTACCTTTTTAAAGCGCTGACTTCAATTAATTTACTAATGATGGTTTGTTAAATCTCTGGAAACCTCTAGGCTTGGGAGGTATGGCTGTCATTATCATCCCGCAGGATCATACATAGCAAAATGAAACTCCACAGCGAGTTTCCAAGACAAACGCTCATAGGTTTTCATGTCTCAGCCTATATAAACTTTAAAGGGGCCTCAGCCCCCAACTCTACGATGAGGCTGAGCTAAATGCAGTTTTTTTTTCTTTGTCTTGTGCAGCTGGGGTACAGATGTCTGTGATTTGTCAGTTGACTTGAGCCTGACTGATTGATCTAATGTACAGAACTGACATATTTATTCATTAAAATGGTTAGCCACACTTAAAGGCCACACAAGGTGTCTAGATTGTATGTAATCGTAGTTGTGGCAGTTCTTTCTGCCCTCACTTGTTTCATTTATATAGACATAATCCAGATCCATTATTTGGAATATACCAGATTTATAGAAGCCAGTTTCTGCCACTGAAAAAAAAAAAAAGGTAACTGCAACTTACTTTTACTTTTGCAGTTGTGTTTACGTCTCGTAACTGACTTTGTTCTTAGAATTCTAAGATATAAACTCGTTATGAAGTCAGAAAAGTCTCTTATACTTGTATTACATTTAATTTCATCAAAGAACTGAACTCATAATTCTGACTTTTTCTTGTTATAGTAAGAATTGTGCAATAAATACAGAACATCAGTTTTTTTCCCCTTAGAATTGGACTTTATAACTCGCAATTGTTTATATCCCACTATTTTGAGAATAGAGCTTAAATTGTACTGAACCTGGAGTATTCCTTTAAGACCAGTGTGGCTGTGGTTTCGCTTCTTTGGATGATTACAGGTACACAGTTCCTGTGAAGGCTGAAGTGAATCACCCGTGAAGCTGATTCCACGCTTGCCGTTGGCCTCTGTGAACCTCTACAGTAGATCTTTTGTTCCTGAAAGGCCTGAGGGGACTGCGCACAGACGATTATCCCTCTGTGTAGCCAACATACAATTTTCAGTATGTTCTTCCTCATGTATTCTGTGTTTGGCGGGCCTCAGTCTAGTCAAAGGGTTTTATTTTTCTTACTTAGCCATCTAGAGGAATTTTCCTCCTCAATTTCCCACCATTCACAGGGCGGCAAGTGACATAAACAACAAAACACTGGTTCTCTGTGTGTTAAATGCCACATTTGCGCCATTATGGATCTTAGCAGCAAATTAACAGGCGTCTCCCAGCAGCTCTTGGAAATGATCCTAACAGATTGCTAGAGTCTTAGATGAAAAATAAATAATGTTATTGCATTAAGACTTTTATTAAGTAAGTTAAGTTTAATCTTTTTGTTGTATTTGTTTATTAATAAATATACATTTTTAAAGGATTACTTCACTACAGAATTTTTTTTTTTTATTTCACCCCCATGTCATCCAAAATGTTCATGTCTTTCTTCAGTCTAAAAAGAAATTAAGGTTTTTGAGGAAAACATCCAGGATTTTTCTCCATATAGTGGACTTCAATGGGGATCAACTGGTTGAAGGTCCAAATTGCGGTTTCAATGCAGCTTCAAAGGGCTCTACACGATCCCAGCCGAGGAATAATGGTCGTATCTAGCGAAACGGTCGTTTTCCAAAAAACAATAATAATAATTTTTTTTAACCACAAATGCTTGATATGTTACATAATCATGTTGAAAGAGCCCTTTCAAGCTGCACTGAAACTGCAATTTGGACCAATTTTCTCCACTATGTGGAAGAAAGTCCTGGAATGTTTTTCTCAAAAACCTTGATTTCTTTTCAACTGAAAAAAGAAAGACATGAACATTTTGGATGATATGGGGGTGAGTAAATTTTCAGGAAATTTTCATTCTGGAGTGAACTAATCCTTGTTTTTATTTTAAAGTCACAATGAAGATGTAGCGTCAGATCTTTTTTTTTTTTTTTTCCCAGTATTGCAATGTATGTCCCAGAGGGACAGATTATTAAAAGATAAAATGTAGAGTGGGAAAGTCTACACATTGGTTGTTTGGATTTAAGATGTTTGTGACGCACAACAGTAGAGGCAGATGAATGCCAATTTACAGGGACGGGATTTCAGGCTAAATGACTGGAGAAGTCAATGTTTTGCCTGCTTTAAATGTCATGTTGAAGAAAAAATGAATCAAATAAAGTAAAATAATTACGGACATAAATAATTAATAAATTCTGTCATTTACTCACACTCATGCCATTCCAAATCCTTGTGAATTGTACAAAAATAGAAACATTTTGAGAAATCATCTGGTTTTATTATAATTACTATAACTATAATTTCTATTGCACTTTTGCATCCTTTTTAAAGCTTTAGTCTCATTGTAAATAAATGATTCAAATATTTTTTTAAAATCTTTTTGCAATAAAAAAATAGGATTTAACAACTATTAGGATTTAAATCCTAAATGCATTAAAAAAAAAAAAAACCTGTTTTAAAAATTAAAACAGTTGAGTACATGTTTTTTTTCAGGATTCTTTGATGAATAGAAAGATAAAGACATTTATAATATTACAAAAGCTTTTTCAGATAAATGCTGTTCTTCTGAACTTTCTATTCATCATAAAAACCTGAAAAAATTCTACTTGGCCATTTTCAACAATATTAATAATAAATGTTTTTTGAGCAGCAAATCAGAATATTAGAATGCTTTCTGAAGGATCATGTGACTGGAGTAATGATGCTAAAAATTCAGCTTTGAAATCACTGGAATAAATTACATTTTAATATTTATTCAAATAGAAAACAGTTATTTTAAATAGTACAAATATTTCAAAATTGTACTGTTTTTGCCGTACTTTAGATCAAATAAATGCAGGCTTGCTGAGCAGAAGAGACTTCTTTGCAACTGTCATTTTAACTGCTATAACTATAATTTCTTTCACTTTTGCATCCGTTTTAAAGCTGTTTGAAAGCTTCAGTCTGCTTGAATTGTAAATGCATGATTAAAATATTTTTTAAATCCTTAATGCATTAAAAAATCATGCAGTTTGCACTATTGCCTCAGAATCATCTGTTCAGCACATTTCGTACTTCAGATCGCAGATTTTTGGACAGCATGTTTTGAGTTTTTAGCCTCGAGTTCCTCCTCCCATGGCTCCTCCTCTTCTACACTCCTCTGTTCGACACAGGAAGGCAGCTGAAGAGAAAATTAAGACCATGTGTGGACCAAGACCACGATACACTACGATTTAATGAGACCAGCCTCCCACTTTACACTCTACAGAGACAGACAGCTAATATACAGCCTGCGGGGATGAAGGTCTCCAGAGGATTTCCACTACAGGCTCTGAATAAATGACCAACATTCTCAGTCTTTATTAATGCCTACGCTTAATTTTGTTCCCAGTACCTTCCCTGACCTTCACAGAAGAAGCCGTGAAAGTTATAAAAGAAAGGATTTTCAGGCCTGTGTGTAATAAAGATCGCTCTGAGAAACTTCTACTAGACGAGCCTCATCCTGTACCCTCCCTCGTGTACCGATGTTGGCTTCCTGTTCTGACTCGGGTCTCTCTTTTTAATAAGACCCTGTTGGCTGAGTCTTTCTCTATCAGTTGTGAGCTGTAATTGGGTAAGTTTCTTTGCTTTCTTAAAGCTGAGCTCAAACAGGAACTCTCCATTCTTTAGCCATTTTCCCGCCTAATCTCTGCATTGCTCAAATGCCACACCCTGTCTCCCGTATCCCTCTTAAAGAGACAGTTTTCCCACAAATGAAAACGCTGGCATTATATACACTTCCACGTCGGTCCAAACCTGTGTGACCTTTTGTCTTTGACAACAAAGAAGCTAAGCAGGATGTCCAGGTTTTTTTGTGAATGGGAATGTCAAATATCCCCCTTGATGATGCTTGAAAACAGCTCAGTGGCGCCACCACAGGTCAAATTCATACACCTGAAGCAAAATATGGTCATCTTAATTTAGATGGTAGTTATGGATGATCTGGTTGTGTATGAACTGTATAACAAGGAAATGAGGAAAACTTTGAAGGTGGAAAACATCGGGAAATTATACTGTTCACTGTTCGTTTACCTCCTTATTAACAAGAAAAGACCCAGAGATTTTTGCTATACTTTCTGGACACTAAATCTTTTAAATCCTTCTGTCATAAATCAGTTCCTGCTGTCTAGTTTACAGTTCTGCTTGTGTATATTAATGTAACTGTAAATGATTTTGTGTCCTACTGATAAAACCCTGTTAACCACGATCTGGACAAGTGTTTCACAGACAGTGCTGAGGTGATATAGTTCTTTGGGGTGTCTTTTTTTAAATTTATTGTATCCTCAAGTACTGAGCATTAAAGCACTTCAGGTCAAAAAATGGGTTCCTCACTTTCACTATAAACTTACACCCACTACACAAGGTGAAGGGGGGTAAAAAAGTCATTCATAAATGGCTCGGAGCGGCTGTGGTGCAGGCTGAGATGTATAGGCTGTCTGTATGTGGCCGTAGTGCAGTGAATCATGGGAAGCTAAATTAGCAGCCGACTCACGTGTGTGACGCAAGCAGAAGCTGACTGCGTTTTTCAGCAAAGCCTGTGTGAAGTTTTAGACTGGGCTACTATCTATTTGAATGAACAACATAATGTGACAAAAATTGTATCATGAATGTAGCTTCTTAAACTTGAATTGCTAAAAACATTTTTTTTTAAATAATATAAAATAGTTTGGTTATGCATTGTTAATATCTGTATGTATGAACATTATTTTAAAAAGAGCAGTGCATTTATTGATCTATGTATATGTTTGTTGTTAATTCATTAAGTCAGGCCCGTTACATAATATTAAGAGATACTACATTGGGTTTTAATAATATATTGGTGGTAATTTCAAATTTGCATTAAGATTGTAACATGCTTTAGAAGTATTTGTCATTGTTAACTCATGCAAATGTACTTACCTAATGTTAACAAATGGAACCTTATTGTAAAGTGTTACCCAGTCATTTCAAATAATCTTTGTCTTTTGATTTCTTGTCATTGGTGTCAAAATGCAAATACTTGTGGATAAGTACTTCTGAGGTCAAAGTACAGAATAAGAGTAGGTTGTTTGAATGGTTGTCACACATGGTGATTTTCCCACCAAATCTAGAGACGCAGAAAACAACAGTTCGAGTTCTCGGTCTCCGCTATTCATTTAACAAGATTTTTCTTTTAAAAATAATATTCTTGTGTTTTCCTCCCTAGATTCTCCTGCTTTTGATTCTCTGTTCCACCATCAGCCATGTTGATTATTTTGGCCTTCATCATCCTCTTCCACATCACCTCGGCAATACTACTCTTCATATCAAGCATCAAAAATGTAAGTTTATTTTCTTTAAACTTTTGTGTTTTTTTTTAAAACATAAGTCTGCTTTATTCAGTGTTATTGTTAGGGATTTCAGTACAACCCAGCTTAACTCATGTACTGCTATAACAGTTGTTCATTTTATTAAAGAAATTCATTTTTTTTCTCTCTCTCTCTCTCTCTCTCTATATATATATATATAAAACTGCTTTCTATTTGAATCTATTTTAAAATGTAATTTATTCCTGTGATCAAAGCTAAATTTTCAGCATCAATACTCCAGACTTCAATGTCACATGATCCTTTAGAAATCATTCTAATATTTTTTTTTATTGTTATTATCAATATTTAAAACAGTTGAGTTTTTTTACTGGATTCTTTGATAAATAGAAAGATCCAAAGATTTTTATCTGCATTTATCTGAACTAAAGAAGCTTACGGAAAATTTGTATTTATCAAGGATGCTTTAAATTGACAAAGTGATGATAAAAATGTTTAAAATGTTACAAAAGATTTCTATTTCAGGTAAATGTTGTTCTTCTGAACTTTCTATTCATCAAAGAAACTTGAAAAAAATCTACTCGGCTGTTTTCAGCATAATAATAATGTTTTTGAGCAGCAAATCAGAATATTAGAATGATTTCTGAAGGATCATGTGACTGGAGTAATGATGCTAAACAGTCTGCTTTGAAATCACAGGAATACATTACATTTTAAAATATATTCAAATAGAAAACAGTTATTTTAAATAGTAAAAATATTTCAAAAATGTACTGTTTCTGCTGTACTTTGGATCAAATAAATGCAGGCTTGATGAGCAAAAGAGATTTCTTTGCAACTGCCAATGCAAGGACGGTCAACTCTCCTTTCTGTCTCCCTGTTGCGCTGTGCTTGTGCAATAATTGTTAATGTTTCATTGAACAAGCTTAAAAAAATTGGTTCAAATACTGTCTAAGAAAGATCTGCAAAGCTTATTTGGATTTTACGAAATGATCTTTAAAATACAGTGTCCTGAAAAAGGAACATTTATTTTTTCCTCTTAGTTTAAATTCTGTCAAAATATATTTTTCATCTTTTCAAGGAATGGTGGGTTTCGAAAGATAACACCATTGATCTCTGGTATCACTGCAACTCCACAGGCTGTTACGATTTACCGGGCAGTGCAACCTCTGAAGCAGGTAAGCCTTGATTATATGGATGTAACGGTATGAAAATTTCTTATCACGATTATAGTGACCAAAATTAACCCCGTTATCAGTATTATCACGGTACTCTTAAAATGTACTGGAAATGTTCAAAAAGTACTGACACATAAATCACTTCACCAAGTTTTATATTTAAAACCAACAAACAACAAATAAAAGGCCTTTTTGTTTGCACAATCACTAAAACAACAACAACAGTAGTCTACCAATGCTGTCCGGATTTTAAATGACAACACGACTGACAACAGTTCAACTAATAGCATGTTCAAATATCTAATTTAAATTTTCAAATAAAGCTGTGAAAAAGTTTCATAAAAAGATAATTCTCACATTTTAGCCTTTAAATGAAGAAAAGAGTTAAGTCAAAATGATAATTGATTTAATAAATTATTATATGCATTTTATCTGTTCCATAAATAATCTAGATAACTGGTCTGAATTGTTTAAATGTGTAGAATCCACTTAAGCTTATTTTTCATCAACCGGTCAAAATTTTGGCTATAGCAGGGTATGCAAATTCGGTCTGTTTTTTTGCCAGACAAAAACTGCACACAATGTAAATGTAAGTCTCTGTAAATCCACTGTATGACACTAGAAGGCGCTTATGGAAAAGCTGAATTACAGCTGTTTCCCGTGAACTCCGTGGATAAAGGAGCATTACGATTAAGAACACTTCTTTAGAACACTTCTTTGGAGTGAAAATGAAAACAAAATGCCATCGAATCTTTTCTAAAGACAGCCCGAACCTTCAGAGGTACATTCATATAATTAATTCATTCATATATTCATTATAATTCCCGATTTATGTTTCTGCCGGTGGGTGCCCAACCCCCAATTGCTTAGTGAAACGTACGGACTGCAAATACGTTCAAACATTCTTTCTATGAGGGTTGCGCTACACTAAATAATAATTTATAAATAAATACCTGTTTACAATAAGCACTTATTCGCGCGTACAAAAGACAAAGTTTGAGGGCGCACACGTAATATATGAGGGAGCGCAGAGCCATGATCATTATGTATGTTACATGGGAGAGGAAGCCCGCTGCAAGCCGATTCGTGCTGGCACCCTCTCATACAGTAATGCATTCTTGACATTTACCATTAAAATAACGCCAAAAACGGCTTCATATGAACTATGAAAACGAGAATAAAGTTGTAAAAGCTGCAATGAATTTCTTATTGCTTAAAATGAACGGACTGTCTTGTGTTTTTCTGTGGGTGCTCGATTATTTCCGTGAAAATCGGCGCCTATGCCTTTAGCACTCTTTGGCTTTTCCGCCGTCTTTTCACACCGTGCGCAAATGAGACTGTTATTTAAAACTGTGCTTTATGCTGTACGGTATTTATCATCAGTTGTTCAAATCGTGGTAATTTAATACGGTTTTAATGATAATTAAAATATGAAACGGTAATACTAACCGTGGGAAATTTTATCATGATTTATCGTCAAACTGGTAATCGTTACATCCCTACTTGATTATCGTAACATCTAAATCAAATACAACCATTTTTTACTTTGGTCGAGGGGTGGGAGGAAAAATAGATTCTCTGATGCATCGCGATTCTCTCTTTAACGATTCTGAATATTTCAGAATCAATTCTGAGCTTGTTTTTTTCCCCGCATGTGGCACGTGTGTGCGCTAGAGACGTCGCGGGCTTCATTGCCCAGAATTTGCGCTGTGAGAAGCGGCTTTCACACCGAACACGGAAAGTGGAAAAAGTTCAACTATATTGAACCTTATGAGCGGCTTGCGCGCCAGTGGAGTGCTGTGCTTTGGTTGGTGCAGAAACAAGCCGTCCACGCGCGGCGGAAGCAATTGAAATTAACGGGTTTCATGGTGCAGTGGTTTTTACATTCGGTGTGAAAGCCGCTAGACATGTGCTTATTGCTTGACTGTGTGCTTCCACCTGCCATATTTTACTATAGATATGCTTTCATTAATGCTGTTTGGAATGCAGTACTATTAGATGCAAGAAACTCACGCACAGACAGACTTTCACGTGCAGTTTGAGTTCGTTGTCCTGAAGATCGATTCCGGCTGTGGTTAAATGCACTTCCATTTTTGAATACTTTTATACGAAATTGATGTTCACACAGTCAGTTTTGTTTTCAGAGCAGGACAAAACATCTGATATATCGAAATAGAAAGCTGCCACTGTCTATGATCTCATCAGAAATAATCCAACGGCAATGATGCGAAAGAAAAACTTTCGGATACTTAAAGAACACTTCTTTTAAATAAGTGACAGCCTGTTTACATAATAAAAAAATTAAGTTTGCACAAAATAAATTTAATATAAAATTTCTATGAAAATGTAGCCATGTGCAGTAATATTGAAAACTGAGAATGTGATGCATAGTGATGTTGAGTTAATAATGAAAATTGTGATTGAACTGAATCGTGAAACCAGTGAAGATTCACACCCCTACTTTTAAGACGGCAATACTGACAGAGATTCCAACTATAAACAAAAAGCAAAGAAATGGCAATTTTGGTTAAAATGTAAGATTGTAAAGATGTATTTGCACAGCAGAAGAATTAATTGGGGAAAAAATGTAGATCAAGAATCGTTTTGTGGATCGTGAAGTGCCTGAAGATTCCCACCCCTACTTTGGTCAGGGTAAAATGTCATACAGTATGAGTGCTTGTGTTAATGGCATTGTTTACAGTTGGTTATTGATAAAACCTGGCCAGGAGAAGACACTTATTGCCTCTTGGTTGCAGTGTAAATGTGTGTAACTGGAGCTTAACACAGGAAAATGCAAAGAGAAGTATTTTTTGACATTAACTTTAGGACTCTACTGTATATATAATCTTTAGCTAATTCTGCACAACATTTTTACAAATACTTCTTGTCATGTTCTCTTCCTCTTTATCAGCCTATCTTCAGACTGTCCAGGCCGCCATGATACTGGCCACTATGTTGTGCTGTGTGGGTTTCTTTGTCTTCATCCTTCAGCTCTTCCGTCTGAAGCAGGGCGAGAGATTTGTCTTTACAGCCATCATCCAGCTCTTGTCCAGTGAGTTCATTCCCACAGTATATATTTCAAGTCATTATTAGCTGCACAATTGTGCTTCCTTAGTTAGTCTATGTACTATGCAAAGAAAATGTATAGTCTCAGTTCATGAGGGGTCTGGAATCACCTTGAAATATCTGTACTGTAGTTTTCATGTCATCTTTCTAGTCTGTTAATTGCCCCAGCTTTGAAGGACTTACTTTGTAATATGGACACTGAAAAACTTTTTACGATTTTTATCATAAGTACGTTTGAAGAGTTTATTTGCAAAAACGCAATTTTTATTTATTTTCAGAAATAATGTTTATTGTGCATTACAAGTAATATCAATCAAACTGCAGTTGGGTTATTTTGATTAAGTATATATATGAAGTATATATATATCAAAAGTTTGTTTTATAGCAAAAGCAGATAACTCGGTATTCGGTACAAAAAAAGTACATAATATAAGTACAAAATACAGAATTTTTTGACAACGTGTTTAAGGGTTCAAATCGCGCTATATGTGGAGAATAATGCACAACGCTTTTTTTTTTTTTTTTTTTAATGGCGTTTATCAGTTTTTGCAAATGAACTCTTAATTTAAAGAAATAGTTCATCCAAAATTGAAAGTTTACTCATCCTCAGATCATCCAAGATGTAGATGAGTTTCTTCTTCAGATCAGATTTGGAGAAATTTTGCATTTAAATCACCTGCTCACCATCGAATCCTCTGCAATGAATGGGTGCCATCAGAATGAGTCAAAGCAGCAGATAAAAATGGCACAGTAATCTAGAAGTAATCCACATGACTCCAGTCCAGTCCAGAGGATTCAAGTTATTTTGTTTCAAACAAACACAGTTTTCCATTCACAAGATGTTAAATGATGGACTGGAGTTGTATGCATTACTTGTGGAACACTGTGATGTTTTTGTCAGATGTTTGGATTCTTACTCTGATGGCACCCATTCACTGCAGAGTATCCACCGGTGAGCAAATTATGTAATGCCAAACTTTTCCAAATCTGTTCCAATGAAGAAACAAACTCATCTACATCTTGGATAACCTCAGATTTGTAGAAAAAAAATGTCTTTATTTCTTCAGTCGTAAAGAAATTGTTTCTTGAGGAAAACATTCCAGGATTTCTCTCCATATAATGGACTTCTATGGTGACTCCGAGTTTAAACTTTCATAATGAAAGGGCTCTAAACAATCTCAAACCCTAAACAATTATCTAGCGAAACGATTGGTTATTTTCCAGGAAAAAAGATTTTTTAAAACCTCAAATGCTGGTCTTGTGTATTCTCTGCGAACAGCATACAAACTCTGTGTATTCCGGTTCAAGACAGTTAGGGTATGTCGAAAAACTCCCATCTCATTTTCTCCTCCAACTTCAAAATCATCCTACATCACTATTGTACCTTTTTCTGTAAGGGAGTTTGATCTTCTTTGCATGTTCACTTTGTAAACACTGGGTCAGTACTTCTGCAGTGATGTAGGACAATTTTGTGGTGGAGGAAAAAATGAGATGGGAGTTTTCTGACATACCCTAACTGTATTGACCTGAATTACACAGCGTTTGCATGGGCATAGCAGAGAATAGATGAACGTTTGAGGTTGAAAATTTTTTATAAATTGTATTTTTTTTTGAAAATAACCAATTGTTTCGCTAGATAAAACCCTTTTTCCTCAGCTGGGATGATTTGAAGCTGCATTTAAAATACATTTTGGAAGTTCAAACTCCATAGAAGTCCACTATATGGAGAAAAAATCTGGAATGTTTTCCTCAAAAAACATAATTTCATTACGACATCTTGGATGACAAGGGGGTGAGTAAATTATCTGTAAATTTTTGTTCTGGAAGTGAACTTCTCCTTTAAATCTTTTGTGTATACAAAAAGTAGAATTTTATAAAATGTTTGTATTGTATTGTTTGTTGAATGTTGAATCTGTATCTGTCAAGCCTGTGAACCTTAAAGGAATCCTTGTGTCGTTCCAAACCCGTAAGACCTTTGTTCATCTTTAGAACACAAATTAAGATATTTTTGATTAAATCCGAGCTTTGTTGAATAAAGTTGTTTTTTTGTTTTCAAATAATTTTCGTAGCTTCGTAACATTATGGTTGAAGCACTAATGTCACATGGACTATTTTAATGACGTCCTTACTAACTTTCTGGGTCTTGAACATGTCAGTTGTGTTGCTGTCTATGCAGGGTCAGAAAGCTCTCGGATTTAATTAAAAGTATCTTAATTTGTGTTCTGAAAGATGAACGAAGGTCTTATAAGTTTGGATCGACATTAGGGGAACGTAGTTAATGCCAGATATTTCATTTTTGTGTGAACCTTTAAATACAAGCAACCAAGTGTAAATTGCTCCTTTTTTCCTTCCACAGCTTTGTGTGTGATGATTGGTGCATCCATCTACACAGCAGAGCACTTAAATTTCAAAGACAAGACTTATGAGGATGGAAACTTTGGGTACGCCTTCGTCGTGGCCTGGGTCGCGTTCCCCATGACGTTGCTGAGCGGCTTGATGTATCTAGTGCTAAGAAAACGCAAATAAAGCACAACACACCACCTCACTAGCTGCCACCAGCTACAGCCTTAGCCAAGAGACTTTATTTGTAATGATACTTGTTTTTATATGTAGATTCAATACTTGCCGAAGTTAGAATGAAGTAGATCATCTTATAATATTAATCTCTGCATACTGGAAACTTAATTAGATTTTATTCATAGTATGTCACTTTTTCTTAACCTTGTTGTGTATAATTTAGTTTTACCTGCCCATTAAAAAGTGCTGTGATTTAGAGAGATGAAATATTGAGGAGAAAAACAGGAGTGGGAGATATAATAGGACATATTTATAACATGGAACCACTATGGGCTTGATATGTATTCATACACAGTGCGCGATGTGAAATTGGCCTTAATAACATGCTAGTGTGATGTTTCCTGGTCATTATACATGTGCCTGGGGAAAAAGTCAAAAAGAAAATCTGAAATATTGTGCTGCCAGTTTACTGAGCACTATATCATACTTGAAGCTGAACAAATTATCAATATTAGTGGCACGATGTGTTCTCGTGTATAGATTTTTTTTTTTTTTTTTTTGTAAAATATTCTTTTAGTGTTGACTAATTATATTGCATGGTTATTTGTTTGCAGCATTTAATTGGAAATCACTATTAACATAAGTACAGATTTGTAGTTCTTTAAGCATTGTGTTTGATTAGGGCACTTGGGATTTATGTCATACTCACGCGAATAACCTTAAGATGATGGTGTTGGTGAAGCACACCAGTGGTTTGAGTTTTTCTGTCTTGTATGTAATCATTTCATCCTCAGTTCTGCTGTGGAATTAAAAGCAATTAGCTAATATTACTTAGGCGAAAGTGAAGTTAAGCTGTATTTATTAAGACTAACTGCATTGTTGCTGTTAATATTTTTTTGTAATGAAGTATTATATCAACAGGCCTGAACGTGTTTGTTTAATGCTTTAATGCTTTTCAGAAGGTTTTAATGAATAATAGTGAAGGCTTTTGTAATTGGAATGAAACCACAATGGCAGCTTTGTTTATAAATGTCTGCTGAGTTGTTCAGGTCAGGTCTGTTTCTGGAGACTGGTCCCCACCAAGGGCTCAATATTGTTCTTTTTTTTTTTAATCAAATAAATGTATTTTACAAATAAATTATGCTTTGAGACTCTTTTATGTTCTGATGTACAGCATATACTTCTCAAAAATATGAACAAAAATGATTGCAGTAGTTTTGATCGAAGTCATTTCAGTCATGGAAAAAAAGCAATATAGCCAAACTATTACATAATATGTACAAAACATGTTATATCATAAAAACAATAGTTAAAATAAAAAAATAAATGTGCAAAAGTGCCTGAAATAAATTTGCTTTAATGCAAATGTCACTTCTATAACATTTTCAGTTTTTCCAGGTTAAGCATTAATCTAAGATCTCATGTGTGCAAAACAAAATCATTAATAATAATAATTTAATGGAACATTTTAATGACACTCAGTGTTGGAAATTAGTGTACTTGAATTAAAATTGATGTGGAGCAGTACTCTCAAGCTTAATGTGCAGATGTTTTCCCATTTCAAAATATTAACTTATTAAAGTACATTTTTTCCTACTTAATATACACGTAATTGCTATATCCTTGTTTAATGCTTGTGTAAATGACTGTGTAAGTAATTCTTAAAAAAAAAAAAAAAAAGTTGCATTAATTTTGGTCTGCTTTGAGATGCTGACACCATTTTTAGAAAATGTATTTAATGTCACAATTGATAAACCTTGCCTCATCTGTGAAATGATAAAGATGAAATCAAGTAAAAAGTGTAAAGATAGTAACTCTTTTCCCACCAGCATTTTGATCACTAGGTATTATCTGTTGTACCGGATCGTGCAGACCAAACCGTAAGTCAAAGAGACTTGAGACTTGACCGCTGACAAGATCACCAAGGCTTGCCCAAATCGGCCTGACGGAGGTGCTACAGCGATCAAAAGCACAAAATCGCTCATAACTCCTAAACCATCAGTCGCAGGGTCAAGTGTCTTATGTCGTTGGAATACTTGGCAAATTTTTTTGGGATATTTCGCATTTTTGAAAAACCTACTCTTGCGAACTAGTCCTAGGTTTGATGTCACATGGACTATTATAACGACGTCCTTACTAACTTTCTGGGTCTTGAACGTATCAGTTGTGTTGCTGTCTATGCAGGGTCAGAAAGCTCTCGGATTTAATTAAAAATGTCTTAATTTGTGTTCTGAAAGATGAACAAAGGTCTTATAGGTTTGGAACGACATGAGGGTGAATAATTAATGACAGAATTTTCATTTTTGTGTGAACTATCCCTTTAAATCTTAAAGACTGATCTGAACCAAACCAGTACAGAAAGATTCTCTGGAGAGTGAATATCAATAATTATCAAAACAAAGTTGAACTTTCAACTTACCATCGCGAAGGGACGCCAAAATGTTTGAAAGGGGCACAGCAACTTTTAGTAAAACGCCTATAACTCCTAAACAGAATGAGATATCTCTGCTAAACTCAGAACTAGGGGTGAGCGGATCGATCCTAATATCGATAGTATCGATACCCACGTTGGTATTGGTATCGGATCGATACTAGCCTGCTGAGACCGATACTTTAGCTAAATTTTCTATCCTCTACACTTAATACATTGCTTAATATATTCAACAAAGTGTAGACATGTCTTCGTGGGTATATGCCGCTCTTGTCACGTCTCATATCATTTGCAAAGATTGCTGCTGCTCCCCTGCTATACAGTTTTGTTGTCACGACTATTGGCTACAGAGAGAGATGGAACGGTAGAAATCAGCTACTGTGGCAACAACTTATCCACCTTATTTTTCAGTGAAAAAGTAAGCTTTTTCCGGTGAGTGTGCGAGGCTTCCGCTTCATTAGGCACGGTGCCATAGGGAAATATTGCGAAAAATAACAGTGCAATAAATGGTCAAATTGTTTGTGCTGTCCCCAAACAATTTTTATAATTAAGACAATACATTAAAATTAGCCAGACCCATTACATTTACCGAATTTGGCCCTTTTATACAGTATCACCGTGTTCAACCATTAACCCACGTTAAATGTTTCTTTATAATGGTTTTCTATCAGAGGAAGACATTTAACATACATGCACTTTGCATTCATATCCAGGGCTGCTTGCATATAGTTTGCATCATCAGTATATTAAGTTTAGCCTTTTAATGTTACTTTCTTAATGTATTAAGCCACGTTAATTTATATCCACATAGCCATAACCACATAGCTTTAAGGCGATGGAATATTTTGTTAATTATCAACATTAGTTATTGTTAATTTTCAAAGTGTAACTGGTCATTTAAAAGTAGAAAAGGTATCTAAAAAAGCCCTGTATTTACTTGGTATGGATCGATACCAAAATTTGCAGTATCGCCCACCCTTATGTGAAAGCTCAATCTGAGGTCACATGAAAAAAATCACGGAGCTTGGGCACTTGGTGGCGCTATAAGAGAGAACCCTCCCCCAAAATGGCTATAACTGCGCAACCATTTGTCAACATGAAAATCGCTGCGCACGATATTGCATTTTTCAAGGGCGTAAACGATTGTAAGTCGCACGATATTTGTATCATATGACAGAACTCCTCATTCCGGGCAACTTTGCCTTTAGAAGCACTGCTGTCAGTCGAATCGTTTGCGGTTAAGAAGATTAAAAAAAAACAAAAAAAAAAACTACTTTTGCAAACTAGCTTTTCGGGGAAAAAACACTAGTACATTTCTCTGGACTCTCTAGGCCAATAATTATCACGAAAAAAAAGGAAGAAAGAAAGAAAAAGAAAGAAAAGGGGCCTAACTAGCCGCGATGGCGACACACGAAATTTATTTTTTAAAATGGTTTTGTTCCACGACATCTTGACTGGAACAACAACATACAAACTCTATGACAGTGATAATCGCAGGTAATTGTTATGTGCTTCAGGGGCGTCGCTAGGGCTAATCATTCGGAGCCCCGAAACTTTTTACTCCAGCCCCGAATGTTTTTTGTATGGCCCTATATATTTACACGGAATTTGTCAAAGTTTGAACTAATTAATCAAAAGTTGGTCATTAAACTTAAATCAAGTCGCGATAGGGACTAGTATCTGTAAATATTATGCCGCAAAGACTATTTAAATATGAATCCTGCATGTTCTGGGTGTCTTTTTATGAATGAACGGCGCGGATGCGCGGCTTCGTTTTCTAAACGTGTAACACTGACACGCGCAGTCATTTCAGCGTCTGCCGTTTCACTAAACGAAGGCATAAATACATTAGTCACGTAATGAGCATTTCACTGTTTCATTTGAGTAAAACAAACTCAAATATATACACAGAAATGTAAAGGTATTCACGGCAAGTCGGCAACCCGTCAAAATAAAAGTTCTGTTTAACTTTATTCATCATTCAGTATAATGTACATGCCTACTACTACTACTACTATTAATTAATAAAAATGAATACATTTTTTTTCACACAATATTTCTTCCATGTTTTACATTTTAATAGTAAATCCCCTTTATTTGCCAAAAATAAAATATAATTTTCATTAAAAGATCAATTAAATCAATATTTTATTCAATTCAATTCAAATTCAATTCAATTCAAATTTATTTGTATAGCGCTTTTCACGGATACATATCGTTGCAAAGCAGCTTTACACCAAATTGACATTTTTACAATATATGTAGTAGTAGCTTGATGCACATATGGCAGAGATGTGTGGTAAAGATCAATTAATGACGTAATCAAACAGACAAAGAACACTATAAATTAGTAGCAGAATTCGGTAATGCTGTATGTTTTCAGGGTTGGCATCATCTGAAGTCCTCTGTGGGGTTGGCATCATCTCTTCTTAAGTGTTCTGGATCCACACTGGAGCTTGTGAATTCCTAGTTACCATGGGATGTCAATCCCATGGCAAAAACAGAGAACAAATAGGAACATTTTATATCTTCATCTGATAACCAGAAAAATACACAATACAGAGTTCCATACGGCTACTGTAAAAATAAATAAAAGCTATTTTTATGCATTCAAATAAACAGACATGCTAAAACATATTTGGTAACAATAAAACGTAAAGTCAGAAAAATAAAACATTTCATAGGGTCCCAAACATGTACATTTTCTTAACTTTTGATAAATTGTATAAGATTCATGGTTTTAATTAATTACACGATTAATTACATTTTGATTAATAAAATTAAATTTAACCATTAAAAAGAAGTCCAGAAAAATGAAAATTTGGAAATTTTGGAATTTGGAAATAAAAATAGGGCCCTATTTTTGCATGCAACTATATTATAATACATTTTCAAATGTATTATTTTATTTGTCTAACATTTGTAATGTTATAATTTTGTTATAATACTTTATATGTTTGCTATTTGCAGTGATTACTATTTACTATTGTTAATAGTGTGACAAGGTCTTTAACCCCCAGATTAATGCCCCCGGACCCACCTAGAAGGATCCAGGTTCAACCACTTGTGTCTAATAAAATCTTATGTGAGCATGATGTGAGCTCCCACCCAACAGCACTAGCCCCTGATGTTTTGGCATCAGCCCTGGATGTTTTAAAATCCTAGAAACGTCCCTGATGTGCTTTATTCACATACAAACGTGTCTAATGTGAGTTTGAATACCATTTTGCGTGACCCTACAGCCATACTGAAAGCAACAACAGTTTACCTCAGATCTTGAAAATAAATTTAAGCATATGTGCGTTAAAACAGCGAACTCAATATGAACCAACAAGCATATTCTATAACAAAGATGGTATGAGTCACTCAGTATGTACATTTAAAGGATTAGTTCACTTCTAGAACAAAATGTACAGGTAATTTGCTCACCCCCTTGTCATCCAAGATGTTCATGTCTTTCTTTTTTCAGTCGTAAATAAATTGTTTTTTTTAAAGGAAAAGCCTTATTTAGCAAAACGTTTGGGTAAAAAAAAAAGTACAAATTATACACTTTTCAAGATGTCTGTATAACTTACAGACTATTACAATTTATACACCTGTTCAAGACAGTTAGGGTATGTTGAAAAAATCCCAATCTCATTTTCTCCTCCAACTTTATCATCGTCCTACATTGCTGTTTTACCTTTTTTACCTTTGTAAAAGGCGTTTGATGACCTTTGTACGTTCACTTTGTAAACACTGGGTCGGTACTTCTGCAGTGATGTAGGACAATGTTGAAGTTGGAGGAGAAAATGAGATGGGAGTTTTTTTCATCATACCCTAACTGTCTTGAACCGGAGTGCACAGAGAGCGCATCGCAGAGCTAGACAAGATGAGCATTTGAGGTTAAAAAGTATATAAATTGTACGTTTTTTCAGAAAATATCTGATTGTTTCGCTAGATAAGACCCTTCTTCCTCAGCTAGGATTGTTTATAACCCTTTAAAGCTGCATTTAGGGGGCGAGTAAATTATCTGTAAATTTTTGTTCTGGAAGTGAACTGATCCATTAATAATTCTGTGATCTAATGACGTGAGAATGGTGGCACAAGTAGGCTTTCCTACACAAATCTACTAGTATCACTCAAATTTGAAAATATTATTACTGGGGCTGTACCCTAGTCGACTAACTGTTAGTCAACAATAAGAAAAAAAACCCAATTCCACAGGAAGTGATAAAGGCACGCAGTCCATGACGGACAGATCATTAACAACTGGTCTACACTGTATAAAAAAAAAAAAAAAAAAAAAAAAAAAAGTAGTTTCAACTTAAAATAATTTGTTACCCCGCTAACTTAAAATTTTTAGTTTAGTCAACTAAAATATTCCATTTGTTGCTTAAATTAACATTAAGTAATTTAAAAGTTTAGAAGTAAAAATGTCCATCTAAAAATTTAGTAATAGTAACTTTACATAGCAGCTCAAACTAATTTTAGCATACAAAAATGTGGCTATTGAAGTGTCTGTGCGGAGTGCAGAAGCGGAACAGTAGCGCGCTCACTGCGTGAGAGATGGAAGCGCCGGTGCGGTCACTTGCTCTTAAAATACTCTGTCATTTTTGGTCATACAGATAAAAGTAATACGTCTTTCGAATCTGTAAAGACCCTGTGTTTATTTGTGTACGCTCAGAATAAAAATGAAACATTGTGCTTTTGTAAAATAACGAAAGCAAACAGGATGTCTCTGTACCCTTGAACGCAAACTTCGAAACTCAGTGTTTATCCTACCTGTCTTACAGACATGAAAAAATATAGGTTATCTATTGAGAGCGAAATGTCTACTTTTAAATGAACCAATTCAAATAGAAAACAAATATTCCCAGATTATGTAATCTGTATGAAACATGCAAACAGGTGCATTCACTACTGCGGAGATGAGTCAGTGTGGCCAACTTGATCTCTTAAGTCGAAAACAAATAAAGCACTAGCTTATCAATAAATTATAAAAAAGTTAATGCAGTCTCCTTGCTCTTTTTTTCTGAAACATAATTATAATATCTGCCAGTGCACCGTGGCAAGCTTTTTTTTGCGTGCGGTTGAGCACTTATTAGGCTGTGTAGGCAATTAAAGGCTCATTATTATGGTTTATTAAACAAGCAACTAATAATCAACTAATCCTTAAAATTAAAAACTACTAGTCGACCAGAACAATCTTTAGTTCAGGGCAGTTCTAATTATTACAAGCTTACCGTTGTAAATCGGGCTAAGGTAAGGAGAGTTTTGAACATTGGCTGGTTATGTACTTTTTAAACAAAAAGTTAGAGACTTCATCTTAAATAAACACCTGTAAGTCATCTTTAATGGCAGAAAATGGAACTGAATTCAAAACATTCGTAAATCAGAAATCTACATTCTTGAAAATGCGTTCTATTTCCATTTGAGTTGAATGTCATTTCTGAAGCAGCATGAAGTAGAATCCTCAAATGTGTAGTCATTACAAGAAACAAATGTAGTCTTTCACATGTTTTCTGCGGCTTACATTAGAAGTTAACAATCAGATTTCACTCCCGTCTATTATTGGCTAGTGATTGCTTTGTTGACTCGTACCACTGAAGACCTCAAATAATGAAGGCCAGAGGAGAATTAAATAAGATTGTAACTTTATAACCAATAATAATAAAAAAAAAGACAATACAAGACAGCAGCTTCTTTCTTAATACTTTTGGTGTTCGTGAGATTCATAGAAGAGCGGAAAAAAGAAAAACAAAATTCACATTTTCTTCAGAACTAGAAATACCAGAAAAGGACAAAAACAGCAGCTTTAACTTTATTTATACCCAACTTAGCATCTTTTAGGAAATTGAAATCTTAAAAAATTAAATACTTGAAATCCCAGTATAAAGAGTCACAGTCATACTCCTTCAGACCTTCTTACACAGTGGAGAAATCACATTTGTCACGGTGCAACAGTACGTATGTCACTGTACGGCCCGTAACGGCCAAATACATCCTTCCCCACAACGATGAAGCACAGTCGTTTATCTCCTTTGCAGTCTGACACCTTGCAAGCCATAGGAAGAGCCATGGCTTTGATCTCTCCAAGGCACTTCCATCCTGAAAAAGTGCCGTTTTTGTGTTCATGGGAAACATAAATGTAGTAGCAATCCATCTCTGCTGCATGGGGATCTTTCCGGTCGACGTTCCACGCGATGCCTAATTCTTGTGCGCTTCCGATCCGAGCTAGTTTCACCACTGGCTTCTGGGGCAAGTTATGAGAGGCAGCTACAACCGGCAGCTCTTTGGGAAACGGAGTGTCTGGGAACGGAGGGAGTTTGGAGTGCCAGGCCTCCTATGAAAGAAAGGTAGAAACTGAAATGTTATGACTCTTAGGATATAAGCTTATTGATGTAGTGCAACTACAAAACGGCATACCTCTTCCAACTGTACTGAAGAACTGACACGGTCCTCCTCCGGAACACTTTGATTTTCTTCTGTTCGTTAAAGAAAATGACAGTGAAACAAGACTTGATGAATAGTTTGTGTATTGCATTAACCAAAATTTCAGAAAAAAGAAACTAACAAAAACAAACCGAACAATTTTATTGGCATCATACCTTTAATGGCTACAGGCGGTGTGCTTGATGGTTGTTTCAGCTTTGAAGATGGTTCCAACTGCTGCAGGGCACAAATGTGCAAACAGAACTACTATAAAAAACAGTCTGAAAATGCACATCTAGAATGAGAGGAAAAATAAGGGAGAGAATGATGGCATACCTGATCCAACTCTTGCGTAACCAGGCTCTCTTCTTTCAGTCTGGCTGCTGAACCAGAAGAAAAACACATCATGTCCACCATACAGTCAATACAACAGCGCACTGTTTATAGCATCATTTGAATTTTATTCAAGATCAAATACCTCTGTCTTCTTCTGTAAGGTCAACAACTGGATTCTTAGACCGCTGAAATGAAAAGAGAACAGTTTTCCTATTTTGAAGTAGATATATGAACAACACTAATCTATAGTCACCAGCCGAGTCTGATCTTCTCGTTAATCACACGAGCCATATATTATAATACTATAAAAATAATAAAGCTGCAAGGTTCAAGCGCTTTAAGGCATTTAAGCACATATGAACAAAGACATTATGTAGCAAACCTTTTTTTGCAAATACAGGTTAATTAACCATAGAAATATTACGTTTTTTTTTTATGTTTATGACCGTTACAGTGACAACTGTGGTCCGATCTCCTTAAAACTAACAATCTTCCAAGAATAGACAAAAGCCAAGTAATGACTGATAATGATAAAACATTAAAAGAAACAATTACCAAACTCTGCCAGAAGCCTTTCTTCGGTCTCCTCAATGTGGTCATGTCACAATCGTTGTCTATTAGTGAAAAAAACCAAATCAATCATTGTAATGTGTCACAGTATAAACATTTTACATAGTTGAGGTTAGAATAAATAATGATAATAGCAACAAGACCTGCTGATGACACTGAAGCGTTGTCACTGAAACACTCTCCATTAACTGAACTTCTGGTAGGGGAAAAAAAAATAAAATAAATAAAGTTGCCTAAAATCAGAATTATGCACTCTGACAAGACATTTAAAAGAAATATTACTTATAATAATGTAATAATAGTTAAATACTATACATTTCTGTAGATTTGTCCATTCATAAATCCCCTATTTTGACAATTTGATGGCCCAATGCTCACTTAAAATGATAGTTCACCCAAAAATGAAAATTCTGTCATTAATTACTTATCCTCATGTCGTTCCAAACCCATAAGACCTTCATTCATCTTCAGAACACAATTTAAGATATTTTTGATGACATCCAAGAGCTTATGACCTTGCATAGACAGTATTTTTTTAAAATTACAGTTGACTCACTGACGTCACATGGACTATTGTACCTATTTATGTCCTTACTACATTACTACCTTGAACGTATCAGTTGCTTTCCATTTATGCAGGGTCAGAAAGCTCTCAGATTTCATCAAAAGTATCTTAATTTGAGTTCTAAAGATGAACACATCTTCAAAAACATTTAATAGCACTGGTAAAAAAATAATAATAATAAAATAATATAATAAAATAATATAACAAAAAAAAAACACAAAAAACGACATGACAAGCACTGGCATGTTTACATCCTGTCATCCTTCAACCTGTCAGGGCATTTCCACCGTTACGGACGTGACATTTGCAGTCAAAACCTGAAATATAAATTCTCATAAATTATATTTATTACCAATATATTGAACCATCTCTTTATATTTTTCTAAACCCCTTAAAATACCCCATTTTTCATTCAGTAGATTATTATTTTATAACAATTTTAAATCCTTAATCTTAAACCCAATTTTAATGTTTTTTTCATAAATTTTAATATTGGCTTAATGATAAGAAGTCCTATTATGGCCTTTTTTATAAGATATAATATAACTCTCAGGTGTCCCCAGAATATCAACCTCACATCAGCTGTCAAATGCACACAAGGTTGTGTCAAAAACACAAAGTTCACCAAAAACAAAAGTTGGTTTTGTCTGTGAAAAGCTGCATGTGCATCAGTATATTAGATTTGTGAGAACACACTACTAACACAAAACAACCAGGCCTCCCTCTTATCTTCTGATGTATGACTTAGGTGGGAATTATTTAAATGAAGGATATTGTGAAGTGTACTTTCCTGGAAGAAAACTCAGGACTAGAATCGAAGTGTTTGAGGGAATTCAGATAAAGTGCTTACTAACATAGAGAATAACTCTATTTGAAGTGAATTTCAGATCTATCTTCAGATAACACAAAATTATTGAAGGGAACCCTGGGTATTAAGTCTTCTATGGCTTAATATAATGTAAATAATGTCTCTTACTAAATGTGTAGTAGAAAACCTATGAAACATTTAGGTTATTTTAAAAATCCACAGCTACTGGTGATACCTCTTGCTATTTTTACCACAACACAACTTGGAAAATAAAATACTGATACAATGTCACATTGTGCGACTTTTGTTTCAAAATTTCAGTCAAAGGACTGAAAAGTGAAATGATGCAAGTCATTGCTTTCCTAGTGATAAGAGAAAAAGAAAAAAAAAATGGTAAGATGCCAGTGGACAAATAAAACTTACTAAAGACCAGTGTCTTTGCTCTCTCCACTTTAGCCCTGATGCCTTTGAGGCTTTTAGTAGAGCACAGCTACTGTAAGAGCTTGCAAACAGCAGAGACATGAAACGCCAAATGTCATCCTCACAGGTATCACTGCATGTTAAAAAATAATTCACTATGTTATGCAGATGCAAAATGTGAAACTAATCTTATTCGCAGTCTAGCATTTTATAAATATTTGTATAATATATATTCAGCATATTTAACTTAACCTGTTTTGTATCTTTATTATTCAATGCTTAAGAGATTTATTAAAACAAGTGTATGACTGCAACGATTTATTCTTGATCAACATCATCAACGAACTGGAGCAGCATTAGCCCGTTATTGGAATAAACAGCCGTCAAACAGCGTTCAATTTGCAGGTTACAACTACATCTATTTTATTGTTTATTTTAATTCGGATCCCACACTCTAGCATTAACCTATTATAAATGTACTCTTAAATAAATTGAAATAACCTTCAATTTATAACTACACCTGTCTCGGATGTAGACTGGTGGGAATGTATTTTAATGTGGATTCCAAACTCTACCGTTAACCATAGGTTATAAATGTGCTATATTTTTGGCTCGTGTTCAAGTGTTTGTGCGGAATATCAATGCGCATGCATAAAAGGGAGGCGCCTATGCGGTCACTTGCATTTTTTTCCACTTTTTCTCAATTTTTTTCAATTCGAAACAGACTTTATTTATGTAAATTATAATTATAAATTGATAATGAATGTATATATATAATTACAAATTAATAATGAAAACAAATGCACTTTCTACTGTCTATGTGAACTGGGGTGCGTCTCCAAAAAGAACCAAAACTCAGCATGTGTGTCTCACATAGAGAAATATATCTATAGAAAGCTTGAACTTTTAAACGAACCAATTAAAAATGAAATTAAATAGTCCCTGATTTTGTATGAAGGTTGTATTTCCCTCTAAAAGCACGTCCAGTAGGCTAACTGTGGAGATAAGAGTCAGCACTGTGAATTTCATCTTGCAGCCGACAAGAAAGGTTTATTAATAAATAATTAAAATGTCTTTTTCTATACATTAATAATCATTAAGCTACTTTTGCTTGTGCTTTGTGGCAAACTCTATACATGTGCTTGAGCACACAATATATATTGAAGCTCATTATGGATTAGTAGGTCTATTGATTTAATATAAATGCGCCATTAGTTAAATAGCCCAATGGCTTAAACGAACGACTAGTTAACTAGAAAAGAAAGTTTTTAAAGCATTTTATACACGTTTTCATAGTCGGATAAATTCCGCTTTCAGACCGGTCACATCCATAACGGAACACTGATTTTTCCTGTGAAACACAAAAATGAAAACGTCAATAAAATTTATATTTTATGCTTTATAAATATCCAACCCCCTTCTCAATTCGGCAGATATTGTTGCTTCTGGTTTGTGCATTGTAGTTTGCAGAAAGTCTACAAAATATACTGTCTCCCAGAAACTTGTGCTATTTTTTGTCACATCCATAACGCATGTGTTTTTCCCTCATTTAAAATATAAAACAGGAATATAGACTGATACTTTTCTGATGTCTGGACTGTATTTTAATATAAAGAGATGGTTCAATATATTGGCAATAAATATAATTTATGAGAATTTATATTTCAGGTTTTGACTGCAAATGTCACGTCCGTAACGGTGGAAATGCCCTGACAGGTTGAAGGATGACAGGATGTAAACATGCCAGCGCTTGTCATGTCGCTGATGTCATGTTTCTCAGCGTGGATTTCATTCGATATCCGGGTGCATTTAGACTCTTTGTGGGGAAAACTGATGGTACGGCATTTGGTTTGAACTTACGCTAATATCCATCGCCACCTGTAAGCTGTTTTTAGTAGTTGCCGTCATTGTATCAGTATTTTATTTTCCAAGTTGTGTTGTGGTAAAGACAGGGTAGCTCAATGCCAGTAGCTCACCGAGCGCAACCGTTCTACATTATCAAAATAATGGCGCCAGCCATAGTCCAAAATATGTATAAAATTATGTGGATTTTTTAAATAATGTAAATCTTTCATGGGTTTTCTACTACATATTTCAGTAAGAGACATCATTTATGTTATGTTAAGCTATAGAAGTCTTAATACCTGAGGTTCCCTGTAAGAAAAACTTCAAATTGTTTTCATGCACAAACAACAACATTACACACTAAAGGAAGTTGAAAATGTAAAAAAAAAAAAAAAAAAAATCATTATAGTTCTCCTTTAATATTGCTGCATCTCTAGCAGATCAATTAAACAGAGCAACGCCTGGCCTGATTTTATTATTAAAAAATAAAATCTCTTTATCATTACATTTAAATGCCCACAAGGCAATGCTTTTGTATTGAGAATTTTTCACATCTCAGATAATTTTGGGGACAGAAAAGCCAAGCACCTTCAGTTTCTGTCCATCACACTTGTGTTCTTACAGTGAATCGTGATTGTGGTAATTCAACAATTAAGCAGATGGCTAAGATAACAAATAGCTGTAATCGTTGGTTTGAATGAGTGTGCTTTGTTGGCCTTGAAACACAAACATTCAGCAGCAATGAATACCTCTTTAGTGAAGCACACTAGTTTATAAGGCTGCAACAGCCACACATCAAAGTGAAGAAATGCCACTCGGCATACAGCACCTCAGGGAAAGAAAAGAAATGGAAAGGTGCCAAGACTGCAGCCTTGAATCATTACTGAATTACAAACAACCCACCGAAGAGAAAAAGGACCACTGAGAAGGTTCACTTTGATCACTCTATTAGAATATCTTCTGATTAAACAGTAAATGGAATATTTTAGTGATTGTCATTCATTCAGCAGGCTCACTGCTTCTGCAGCATTTTCAAGTTGAAAGGCATCGGTCTGCAGCATTATAGTGTATCCACCTTATTCTTTAATGCAGAAATAAGCCTATGGGTGAGACTTTCGGTTCATTAGTCGCTATAAGGAAATAATGAGAAGAATAACAACATGCAGTAAATGGTAAAACTGTTCGCAATACAAACCAGTGTGTTCATAATTAAAGGTTCATGAAACCCTGCACTACTTTTTCTGAGATTTTAGCAGAGGTGTTTGTTTTGCACATCATAGATTACAATGTTAGCATCTGTTCATTTTAATTGTTGGAGAAAACTGGTTAATTTTGAGCTTTTTTTCGCTATTTTCATCTTCCGGGTTTAAAATTTACATTGTGCTGACATCACCGTTTGTGGCAACAGACTTCGATGACGCGTTGGTGTCTCATAATTATTCATGAGGCTGCATTTTCTTATCCTATGAGAAGATGCTTCTCCTAATTATTCACGACAGTGTGTGTTGATTTGCAATGACAGACGCTTCAAACTGAGATTGCGTATGAAGAGTTCAGATGCAAAAGCCTCTAAATCCATCTGACGTATTTTAAAATGAGCATTTCTTTCTGGCTACTTTTTATAGGTTTCTATGTAAGTACTGGTACTTCTGAATGGGTTGAGGCTGGAATTTAGCGAGTTTGAAGCAAAAGTATTTGATGGATGTATACTGTGTGTCAGGAGCATTCACTCAGCATCATTATCTCATTTTTGACCGAGATGGCTTTTAGCTGGTTTTGCATCTGAACTCTTCGTATATTAACTGAGAGAAACGAGAAAGGAGAGTGTTTGTTTTTGTTTGCTTTGTAAGAGTTCGGCACAAACGCGATTAATTTATAGAGTAAGTGTAATAGCACTTTTTTACAACTCCTTGACGCAACCCATCAAAAGGATTATAAATGGCGCAAAATAAGCCTTAAAACGTAATAGAGGTGCAACAGCGCGTTCATATATATGTGTTCGATGCAGAGTGCAAATGGCTGTGCATTTATTTGTGTTGTTAACTCAATGGGAACAAAATGAAACTGTCTGAACTCGAAGTTGACTCTCTCCCCCTCTGCTCCGCAGCGCACCACAACCACAACCACTTTTGCAGCATTTTTTAAAACTGTGGTGAGAACTAACCAGTGCTGAAACAGGGGGGTTTCATGACCCTTTAAGATTATACTTTAAAACAATATGACACACCAATCTGCAATATCCAGCAGCAAAACAAGATGTTTTGTACAGCTAAAAATAGCTGGACATGGATGAGCCCAGAAGCCAAACCCATACCCATAAAATTAATAAATGGCCACGCCCGCTCTTACGTGAAAAATAAGGTGGATACAGATTCACATTAAACTCACCAAAAGCCCTTCAAAGGCCATATTTTACTTTATTGGTGCCACCGATGTAACATAAATGAAGCTATGTCTAAAATACTTCAGAATACCTGTATATATTGACTGTTGGTTCAGCTGGAGAGATGCATCGCTGCGGCTGCTCAGGAGGAGGACTTACAGGAGGTGAACTTACAGAAGGGGGAGACTGTTAAAAAGATTAAAAAAAAAAAAAAAAAAAAAACACCAGCGATGAGATACATAATTCCAACAATAAAATCAGCTTCATAAATGTCTTAGCATTATCATTCATTAAACCTTGGTTCTACAACTAAAGCTGCTTTTCCACTATCGGGCCAAACGGTTCTTAGAACGGTAAGGTACGGTTGCAGTTGTGTTTCCACCTGAGCCTGGTACGGCACGGCACAATTACAAACCATTTTCGGCTGCCGTGCTGATAAAGTGTGTGTGCTAAACGGAAGCACGCTACTTGATCAAACTGCCAAGTAAACAGCTACGCTGCGTTCATAGCTCATGCATTAATACTGTCAATAAATGTGGTATTTTTAGAAAGGAATTTTACCTTCTGTGTCCATCTCCATTGGCATGCATATCCCCTCAGCAATTGTTGGTAACGTTATACCTGTCGTCACCTTCTGTTTATTTTGTTTTTTTGCACCAAGAATTGTGTTCTTTTTTCTGCTATTTAATTAAGTAAATCTCAGATAAAAAATAAATAAATAAATAAAAAAAAAATTAAAAAAAAATAATCGTCCATATCGCTGTTTACATTACAATTACGTTACCAAGGCAACGACTGATGCATTTGTATTTACATTCCAAAGAGTTCCATTTTATCAGCACCACAGTGGAAAATAAAACCGTATCCGTGCTGACTGACCCGGATCGGCACGGAATGGAACGGTTAAGCAAAGAGAACGGTTCGGCTCGATAGTGGAAAAGCATTTTAAATCTTATCATCTAGTTCATACCTGACTCTGAGAACTTCCTAAGGATCTGAACTTTCTGATATATGCAAATACTGCATCTCCCCTTCGTTTGATCTTCCTTACATGAGCCTGCAAACAAAAAAACACTGATTTAACATAGAAAATACATATGGTGGTTTTGACATAATAGCCCTGTAGGACACTACAGCAATATGGATTAATATATTAAAGGGTTAGTTTATCCAAAAAAGGCAAATTAAGATATTTTTAATGAAATCCGAGAGCTGACCCTGCATAGGCAGCAACACAACGGAATGATCCCAGGCCCAGAAAGGTAGTGAGGACATTGTTAAAATAGTTAATGTGACCTCAGCGGTCTTGCTGTCTATGCAGAATCAGAGAGCTCTCAGATTTTATCATAAATATCTTAATTTGCGTTCTGAAGATGAACAAAGTTCTTACAGGTTCGGAACAACACAAGGGTGAGCAATTAAAGACAGAATTTTCATTTTTAGGTGAACTATCCCTTTAATTAATAAACATATTTTAATATATATCATTATGGAAATCATGGAAGAGGACTAAAAATGCAAAGCTTGTCACTTACTTCCAATTTCTGGATTCTGGCATCATATTTGGGTTCACTATTCACCTCATTGATTCTCTCCATCAGATTCTTCATCTTGTAGTCAGACTGCTCGACTGCAGTCACAACCTTATCCGCAATAATCTTTTCAACCTATCAATAAACAGGTTACAAATGGGGTGAGATCATATGCAGTTCTGGAAAGTGTAGAACTAGTTTGTGCACCATTTAATATAGAATTTAAATTAAAGTAACAAATACATGAATTGCACATTAAAAACATGTAAATTATTTTTTGCATGGTTTGGTTGGCTGCAAGGCAAATTTTTATACATTGTAACAGTTGATGGTGCCAAATGACATCCATAGCATTTTTTCTATGCTTTTGGACTATCAACTGTTTGGTGACTAGCATTCTTTAAAATGTGTTATCTATTTATTTGTTTATTTTTTGTTACAAGGAAGAAACTCATAGAGGTTTGGAACAGCTTGTGGGTGAGTAAACGAAGACAGAATTTTCATTTTTGGGTGGACAATACATTAGACTATGGACTATGGTAGAATAATGTGCACATGACATTTTCCAGAATGTTTTACCCTAGATGTCTAGGTTTATTAGTTACCTGAAAAGGGGTGGTGCACATTTTGTGATGCTTTAATTTTTTGGTTGCTGATTGTTTTGACAGTACTGAACTTAATTCAAATGAATGTCATTCAATTGAGGAAAAAAGATTTACATATTTACATATACAACAGCTCATGAGGTGAAGAGAATTTTGCCAACCCTGGCGTAAAATAATAATAATAAAAAAAACAACAACAGCTGTCTTTCCATTTCAAAACCAAGGTGACAAAGGCTTACCAAATCCTGACACTTCCATTAATATCATTGGAGAAAAAAAGGACGTAAATAACACACTTGCCTCGGATCGAGGGAGCTTGTTCGCCTTCTGCCCACTCTCTTGACCCGAGTGAAATGAGTCGTCCTCATTTCTGGACCTTTTCATACCTGAGGGATGTCAAGATGTAAAGCTAACGTTAATTTAATTTCGAATGATCAACAAATACATTAACATTACACGATAAAAAGCAAGCAAATCAGAGATGGAATAAAGCAGTAACGTTAGCTCCTTTACAAGTCTCAATGTAAACATTTGCACTTGATTTCAGATTAAACTGCAACCGAGATTCAATCGTAGCCATTTTATTTATCTTCACTAATACAAACAATTGGATGAAACCACGTCACCCAAACCAATCCAGTGTTTTTTATATACGTAAACACGTCTAATATGAATGAATCGAACTACCCGGAAGTGACGTGCTTTAGCAGTTTATAGCAACAAAACAAGAAGCTCTCTGGTTAAAAGCGTTACCGACACTAACGCACTAATGGTGAATGACGTTTCATCTGAAACGCAAGCTACATTCGACGACAACAAACCACTAACAATTTAAAGAATGATAGGTTTAAGCAGGATGCAATACATATATCTTACTAAATCAGCTGGCCTCACGTTTTCTATCGCCACACCAGCACGAGTAACGCGTTTTGTATACCCACTGACTCTGATGCTTGCCATACAACGTGCGTAACAATCTCCAAACGAAGCCCGCGAATTATCATGTGTGGTACCGTTTGCGTTGCATCCTCCCAACAACACGAAACACAAACATTTCACAAACAACCCACCTGCACTGCTTTCTAGAATGGCTAACGCGTCGTAACTACCCGTCAGATTTGTCCTTACAGGAGATTTCCTGTTTCTTTAAATAATATAAGTCCCGCCACGAAGGGTAGTGGGTAACAAAGACCCTGTTTTATGACTAAATGGATCTTTTGAGTCGAATCTTTTCAGAGAACTAGTGGAACCGATTCACAAAACTGGTCTACACGATTCGTTCACGAATAGGACTAATAACATATCGGTCAGAGAGGTTCTTGAATCATCGGCTCACTGAACTAAGTTGAACTAAGAACCGTCTTTCTGACATGTCCTATTCGTAAATAAACTGAGAACCGGTGAGTGAGCAGATACCTAGTGGGGAACAACAGTAATCGAGGATTATTTTCAAATAATCAAGTCAAATAATAAATTTTTTACCAAGGTGATTGTATGACAGTTTTATTTGTAAATTAACTTAAATTTAAACATCTTTGTGAAATTCTTTTAATATTGTAATTTTAATGCAAATGACACTACCAGTCAATAATTTGTGAACAGTAAGATTGTTAATGTTTTTGAAGAAGTCTCTTCTGCTCACCAAACATGCATTTATTTGATCAAAATACAGAAAAAGCAGTAATATTGTGAAATATTTTTACTATTTAAAACAACTTTTTTCTATTTGAATATACACTACCAGTCAATAGTTTGTGAACAGTAAGAATTTTAATGTTTTTGAAGAAGTCTCTTCTGCTTCCCAAACCTGTATTTATTTGATCCAAAATACAGCAAAATCAGTAATATTGCGAAATATTTTTACTATTTAAAATAAGTGTTTTCTATTTGAACATATTTTCAATTGTAATTTATTCCTGTGATCACAGCTACATTTTCAGCATCAATACTCCAGTCTTCAATGTCACATGATCCTTCAGAAATCATTCTAATATACTGATTTGCTGTTTAAGAAATATTTATTATTATTATTATTATTATTATTATTATTATAAATATTTAAAACAGCTGAGTACTGTTTTATTTTTCCTTCCGGATTCTTTGATGAACAGAAAGATCCAAAGATCAGCATTTATCTGAAATAAAAAGCTTTTGTAACATACATTATACCATTCAAAATGGAGACAGTATATTTTTTGAGCAGCAAATTAGAATATCAGAATGATTTCTGAAGGTTAATGTGACTGGAGTAATGATGCTAAAAATTCAGCTTTAAAATCACAGGAATAAATACAGGAATTTAAATAGTAAAAATATTGCTTGGTGAGCAGAAAAGACTTCTTTAAAAAACAAAAAATCTTACTGCTCAAAAACTTTTGACTGGTAGTGTACATTTAGTTATACAATAACGCCTTTTAACGTTGTATGTTGCAATGGAATTTATGTATTTATTTATTCATTCATTCATTCATTTATTATTATTATTTTACATCTGAACATTTTATGTAGGAAGCATTATATCGCGTGATGACGCGTTCTGACTGAAAAGAATCACTGAATCGGATGTTTGAACCGGTTCTTTGAAAAGAACTTCAAAATACCCCCCTTCTTTACTCCCGTATTTCTTTTTACCAGTTGCTGCTTATTTATTTATAGGTTTTACTTAACTAGCGTAGGGATTAGTGTAACACGTAACAAATTGCGTAGGCCCACTACAAAAGTTTATAAACCACTGCAATGAGCTTTAATTCACATTGCCCCCCTTAAGGATAAAACGCCACCCTGCGGTTGGAGATGTTTTTGCAGGCTCCTGACGTCTCTGTCCCATAGGGATTTTGTTAGCGCGGTACCACGCACACATTTCACAGTCAGAAGGTTGCTCGGAAACATAATTAAATGTTTCCCTGTCTAAAAATACCCAATTTACCACATCTTTGATTGAAAATATTATGGCCCTGGTGTACCCAAGGGCCCTAGTACAGGCATTAGATCCCCCCTATTGGGGTGCAGCAAATGAATATGCTGCTATGCCACTGTGCGGGAGAGTATAATGTTTCTATTTAATGATTCTAAGACCACACTTTGTGTAGTTGCATATGCAATACAGTGCAGTTAAAAATCATTCCATAAAAGGGATAGTTCACCCAAAATCATCAATTACTCACCCTAATGTCAACATGTGAGTTTCTTTCTTCTGTTGAACACAAGAAGAGATGTTTTGAAGAATGTTGGTAACCAAACAGTTGACGGTAGCCATTGACTTTCATAGTATGGGGAAAAATACTATAGAAGTCAACGGCTACCGTCAACTGTTTAATTCCCAACACTCTTAAAATATCTTCTTTTGTGTTCAACAGAATAAAGAAACTCATACAAGCTTGGAACAAGTGGAGTTTGAGTAAATCCAGACAGATTTTTCATTTTTGGGTGAACTATTCCTTTAATGGTTATAGTCTCCCTCAGTATTGAAGCATTTTGATTTCTAGTGAGTTTTAATTTAGGAGTCCTGTGCATCTCTCCAAGCAGGCTTCATTTGAGTTTTGTTACCTAATCTTTGGTTGCACAGTCTTGATGTAACTGCTCACATTTTCTTTGTTTTGCAGAGGCATTCACTTTGCATTACTTCTCAAACAGACATGGTACCGCTTCCCTGCATTCATGCATGACTCTATACCCAGCACTACAGTATTAAGCTGAAATACAAACCCCTCAGGGAAATGCGAGAGCCGCAGTTTGAGCGTGAACAATTGCTTTTTTTTGGCTTTTTTTTAAACTAAACATGAGTTAGGGTGCAGACAGTGTCCAGAAAATAAGGGCCAGTATGATTGTGGAAGTGAACAGACCAAAAATAGAAAGAGAAGCACTTGGTTACTCACATTTTGGGATGTTTCTTTTCTTTTCAGTTTCACATGCAGAGCTAAAAACAGAAACATTTGCAGATGTTAAGAACTTCACCTTAGTGTGGAGGAGGAACGTGTTCTCCTTTGAGATCTAAAGCATCAGCCACATTCTGCACCTGCTGCATGGAGTAGTCTGCTAATAGGTAAATCATGTTCACTGCGACTGCAGAAAATGAGAAAATGGCCATTTCCCTCTGTCCGAGAGGATAATGGGAGTTGGGGGCTGGAGGTGTACCAATTGCTCTGACTTGGAGAGTCTTCAATAAACTCAGGTCCTTCCCACAGAACATGGTGACATCACACAAAGAGCTTTTCTATGACTCATGTCTGTGTTTTGAATGCATAGTTTGAATCAAATATACCATAGTTCAAGTTACATTTACTGAAATGATTCAAAAGAGGTTATGATGGCAAAACAGAGAGGTAGCATATCCTCACGGTGCTTTTAGGCACATTTCTTGAAGAGAGCATCTGCTGTTAGGAAAAAGCAATCATGAAATATGGTCAAGAATCATTTTTTTCATCCATCCTCATAATCATATGAAGAAGCTTTGCTACATCTAGAAACTACTTTTTTTGCCGTTACTGTATATTTAGAAATGTGTTATGCTGTAATTTTATTGAAATTTTTTTTAATTAAGTTTCCTTATTGTCATTCCTTATAACATATTGTGGGAAAAATTGTTTTAATGTACAATAAATTATTATTTTCTGTAAAATACTGTAAAAATGTATGTTTTTTTTTTTATTTTTGTCGTAAGTCTGTCTGTATGTCTACCAGCCAAAGGTTTTGAACAGTAGGATTTTTTATGTTTTTTTTAGGAAGTCTCTTCTGCTCACCAAGCCTGCATTTATTTGATCCAAAGTACAGCAAAACAGTAAAATTTTGAAATATTTTTACTATTTAAAATAACTGCTTTTTATTTGAATATATTTTAAAATGTAATTTATTCCTGTGAATTCAAAGCTGAATTTGTAGCATTGTTACACCAGTCACATGATCCTTCAGAAATCATTCTAATATGCTGATTTGCTGCTCAAAAAACATTTATTATTACATTTATACATCATATTATTATTTTATGTTGAAAACAGCTGAGTAGAATTTTTTCAGGTTTCTTGGATGAACAGCAAGTTCAGAAGAACAGCACTGATTGGAAATAGAAATCTTTTGTAACATAACACATGTCTTTACCAACACTTTTGGTCAGTTTAAAGCATCCTTGCTAAATGAAAGTATTAATTTCTATAATTTCTTTATAAAAAAAGCTTCTGAACGGTATGTTACAAAAGCTTTTTATTTCAGATAAATGCTGATCTTTGGAACTTTCTATAATTATCAAAGAATCCTGAAAAAAAAAAAAAATACTCAACTGTTTTAAATATTGATAATAATAATAATAAAAATGTTTCTTGAACAGCAATTAGAATGATTTCTGAAGGATCATGAGACAGTGAAGGCTGAAGTAATGATGCTGAAAATTTAGCTTTGATCTCAGGAATAAATTACATTTTAAAATATATTCAAATAGAAAGCAGTTATTTTAAATATTAAAAATATTTCCAAATTTTACTGTTTTTGCTGTACTGTGGATCATATAAATGAAGGCTTGGTGAGCAAAAGAGACTTCTTTAAAAAGATTAAAAATCATGTTCAAAAACTTTTGACTTCTAGTATACTGTATCTATCAATTAATTAAGGTTCTGACCAACATGCCACCACTGAATACCTAAAACATTGTCACAGCATTTTTGATGTGATTTCTTTTTCTTTCTTTCTACCTTGCAATAAAAATGTTTCTGATTTATGCAACTAGACGTGAGGATAAACGCATAAGTGCGTACTGAGCCACTCTGATCGGTCATATACGGTATGAACGAGCTGAGATGAAATGTTCGTGGTTCCCTCATCTCGTGTAAGAAAGTACTGCTGTACGAAAGCTGCAGAAACGCATCAAATCGAGCACGTTATGAACGGTCAGATGAGTTGAGAATAACGTGAGAGCAGCATCTGCGCTGACGAGCCCCTGAAGTCCGAGCAGCGCTCACTGTACGCGGGAATGATGAGCTCAGTGGTTTCCGCAGTGAAGTTTGGCTCTGGCATTTCAAACGCTCATACGTCACCGAGAGGCAATCCCTCACCGAAATGATTCAGATCCGCTGAAAAAGCAGAAGAATCACGCCACGACCGGTAAAAGCTCCACAAAACCCAACCGAGGTCATACTTTAATAATCCACATCCAGCGAGTTTATGAGTATCTTGTCTATTATAACTTTTAGGATTACGCGTAAGTTAGCCTTACGTCAAGTGACGGTTTAAACACCGGTGAACGGTGAGATTTGAAGACAGTTGCAAGATTTGAAGACAGTTGCACTGAAAACTGTTTCTTCTTAGGGGGTGCCGTGCTCCGAAACAGGGTGTAATTCTCATTTTCACCTTAAGGATGTGTTACTGACGGCATCCCTCAGTTCCAGAGAGGCTGTGGGGAAAGAGGACTGCGAGACTGTCCTGTGGTCCTGCTTGCAGATTCAGTCCCAATTTCTTGCGGATTCAGTTACCAACGCGCGAGTCTCGCGGTTCTGTTTACCGAGGAAGAGTCATGGATAATTCATAAACATGCAAACCACTGGATTAATTTGATTCATATGCTGCTGTGGTTGAACTTGAAGGATTCGTCGGTGGGAATAATTATCCATATTTCCAACCTGGCTGGTGAGAGGAGGACTGTTGCAATGTCATCCCATTCAACATCTTTGGAGCTTTGTGGAAGAGGGATGCTGTGAGTATTATTGTTTTTTTTCTCTGTCTGTTTGTTAAAATTCAAACCGTTTGGTCTCTTAAAGGACACTGGAGAATGGACATAAACGTTTTAGAATTCAGTCTAACCGTCCAGTTACAGTGAAATTAATTTGATGCAGGAAAACGCGGCTTTTCTTGCATCATTAGCGATGCGCGGTACTAAAACAGAGGCATAAAAGGAAGAAAATGGGATTTGATACTTTGTAATGTTTGGATGCAGGGCTTTCAAACAGTAAGTTGTGTTTTATCGAGTTATGTCAAACAATACGCTCTTGTTTTACCTGTAAGGAAACTCGTGTCATGATCATGTGAGCATCAAAGCTGAAGATTTTCCCTCAGGAGTGCGCTTCGCGTTTACTGGATAAAACGAGGGAATTTAGACAAAAAGAAAACCAAAAAGAGCAGGGAAAAAGATAAACGTGTCATTTTAAACGTTTTCACGTGATAGACGACTTGCCTGTGCTTGCTTTGATATGTAACAGATGAATGCGGATTTTGGTCGAGTTGTTGATCCAACTTCCAATATCAGGCTAGCCTACTTTTCTTGTTAAATCATACCGCTGGTTTTATTTTCCATTAAACAGCTGGATTGTAAGCTTCTGTTCTGTCAGAATGGATACGATCGACCTTCATAGTTAATTCTGTTGTAAAGTTCTCATGCGTATGTTTTTTCTTTGAATATTATAGTGTCCTACAGCGTACTGAGGTTCCAGCTGAGAACGCAAAACGAGACGCGTCAATAGGGGGCGCACTTGCATAATGGTCGTTTTGAGGAAATTAATGAGGTATCAGAAGGAATATTCATCTAGATATATTTCCCATGTTAAGATCTCTGTCACGTTGTAAGAACACCGATATGGCATTTGCCTGAAATAACAAACGAGGACTGTTTTATTCACGCAAACAGCAAAATCTTTCATAAATGATGTCCTTTCTCTCTCTCTTTCTCTCTCTCTGTCTCTCTCTGATTAATTAATTAACGTTGCATTAAAATGAAAAATCGCATAAATGTAAAATGTAATTGTCAAAAGACCTGGCCTCCAACCAAAGTGCATGCAATCTCAGCTCCACATTCATTATTGTGTGTCACATGGTTCAAAATTCATGTGATGATTTATTTATTTATTTATTTTCACATGAAAATTTTTGCAACATGATGACACAGTATCTGTGTTGGACAAAATGTCACGTAATGTCTTAAAACATTGTTTTAAAGACATAAAAACAAGCATGCTCTGCTATATTTAAACATCTGTATATATTTAGCAATTATTAAATCAGTGTAAATCTAAATGTAAGCATATAATTTAAATGCATATCTGCAAAAATGCATTAAACTTAGCGAGTCTTAGCTTCTAATCACACAAAGCATGATTTTCCTTCACCAATCTCTGCTCAACTGCACTGAAACAAATCAACCATTCATGTTTGCTTGCTCTACTGAATTCCTATCAGCCAAAACTGTGCTAAATCTAGCTTGTTCATTCATTTGTCTTTAATAATGGCGATATGATGCATTATTCCTCACGTGAATCGCAAGCTCCAGCAGCCCCTGCACCATATGTTGTTTCTCTGCAGTTTTGTGCCTTGCTTTACAATGCATCTGTTTGCGTATACATGCTGGCCACAGTAGCGGAGGGCCTGTAAGCTTCCTCCGCTCAGTCAGTCCAAGACTCTTCATGTGATGATGTCAGCTCCACTCTCTTCTGCCCTGCTTGCTGCTCAGATCTAGTGTCACATGTAATATTCATCATTTGCTCATTGCTAGCTATTCATTGCCTAAATTCCAAAATGAGATTATAAAATCCTGCGCCTCTCGTCGCTGTTGTGTAACTCCGCTGGATTGTATGAAAAATGCATTTGCTATTGAATAAGTATTTCAGGTAGTGTAATTGTGACCTAAAAGAATTATTAAGCAATGTTGCATAAGCTTTAGCAATCTGGATTCATTATGGGTTTTCTCCTCCTTGATGTGTTTCGTAAACCTCTAAATGCATTATATCACAAACAACCTCTATTATGTGTGTTTTTTTGTTTTGCAGGGAATGAAGTCGAGCACTATGGGGTTTTCCAGGTTGGTTCTTCTGACTCTTCCAGCTCTCCTTACCCTCATCAGCATCTCACATGCGGCAGAGAAAGTGCCCATACTGAACATTGCCGTGATCCTGGGTCAAACACGCTACATCTCCGATAGAGATATAAGGGCTCTGTGGAGCAAAGATGACCCTATTGATGTCAACGTGGTGACCCTGCTGGTGAATGAAACAGACCCCAAAAGCATCATCACCCATGTGTGCGATCTCATGTCCGGGACTAAAATCCACGGGGTGGTGTTTGGGGACGGCACGGACCAGGAAGCCATCGCCCAGATTTTGGATTTTATTTCCTCTCAGACTTTGATACCCATTCTGGGGATCCATGGCGGCTCGTCCATGATCATGGCGGATAAGGTCAGTCGGTAATATGTCAAGCATCAGCTCACCAAGGGTACATTATTGAATATTTAAGAGCTTTTCAAATTCGTTTACTCCAGATCTGGAGTGGAAGATGAGCTCGAAATATTATTGAGATCACAAAATGAGTTCAGTGTGCACTCTTAATGTGGTTTAGTAATGACAATAATGTAAAATGATGTCATTAGTGCAACATGCAGTCGTGGCTTAACTGTTCCCCTGACAAATTACCATATGGAGTTATTTCACGACATATGCTCCATCAGAAAAAGCTGGAGTAATCACTTTACTCAACCCGATAACAAATATCTCTTTATACTGAAATGTCATAATTTTATTCACAGCTGTCCTTATGCAACACTCACTTCATTTGAAGGGTGAAAAAACCCAAAATCAGATATGAGCTCAGTTCAAGGTGGTAAACTTAGAGAGGTGATAATTTGCCACTCTGTTGACTTTGTTCCGTTTTCATTACCGGCCACTAGCGGCGCATCTGAATCCCCGCTCGCTATAAAATCTTGTTGCAGACTTGGATTGAGTTTATATAATAATCCTGTTTCTCATGAGCAGTTGCTGCTGCATTTAAATGTGTTTACTTGCTTTTCATCTCAGGATGTCGCTGTATCAAATGAAGCAACGTTTTGAAAGCTTATTCTCGGGAGATTTTCTTCAGCGGTACATTAAGTCATTCTAAAGCACTCTGTGTTGATCCTTAAGGAGATAAATGTCTGCACTGTTTTAAGTCACGGGGACCTTTGTGTCGTCTTTTTTTGTTGAATAATACATCACGTGCATACATTTTAAACCGTGTATCACTAGGATGTGAGTATATACTACTAGTGACACATTGGTGTGAACTTTGCATGGTTTACATACATCTTTGTCATGGTAGCATTCCCAGATAGCACAAGTACGTCTGCAAGATGTCTGTTAAAGATCACTTGATCTGGAAAGCATCTGCTTTGTACGAGCATCTGACAGACGTCTGCAAGATGTCAGTTTTACATACATTCTAAATCATAAACATCTTAAAGACATCTAATAGACATCTATTTGACATGTGATAGGAAACGTCCTATAGACGTATTGCAGATGAGCAAACAATCTAAAAAAAAACATCTTGCAGATGTAAATGCAGACATCAAATAGACGTCTCCATGATGTGTGTGTGCTATCAGGCTTGTGAATACAGCTCTTCAAATATGTCTTATTTATTATTTTGTGTGCATTTTAAATGGCCCAAATGGCATGTCATGTGATCTGATTCTTTCCATTACTGGTTAGGAGAGACAAGGTGAAATTAATGGCAGCTCATGGCTTTTTCATTCTTTGGGAGGCAAGAAAGCATACATGTGGTAATTAATGCTGGGCCGCTGGGCAGGTCTTACTTCATTTAGTGCTCATGCAGCAGGATTTGAGCCCAATAAACACAGGGATCATTGGCATGTGTCAGGGGATCCTTTGTTTTATATCTAAAGTGCTGTCTCCCACTGAATGCGGCCGATGCGCAGGCACGCTCACGGCTAGTTACGGCCAAAGATCAACTGACTGTCTTATTGACGTTTTTGGGTTGCTGTTCCATATATCTTCAGCCTGAAGCAATTGATTTAAGACATATGATTGTCATTTAATATACGCAGGTGCCAAGAGAGCCAACATACAATGGAGATGGCCACGTAGGTAATTTAGTTCTTTCTCTCCTCCATCACTGACAAAGAAATGCCATGATCTGTCTTTCCAAAGTGGATATATAAACTCTAAAGTGCTTATCCATTTATATACTCCTAATAGATTCCCAGTAGATTGCATATTGTGGTTCAAACTGAGGTCTTTGCTATTTTTGACACTGTTAAAAAGATCCTTTCAAGCTGCATTTATACTGCAAGTCTTAATGCACAGATCCAATCTACTGACCATGTCTGATTTTTTGGTCCGCCTGTTTACATTCACTTTAGATGCAGCTGGTATCCGATTAAAGCAGTAAGCCCCATGAAGCCGTAGTTTAAAGTGAATTTATAACAGCTAAGAGGCGTTGTTAGGCACAACACGAAGTGGAGTGCATAAAACTCCCTTAGATGTTATAAATTCACTGTAAACCACAACTTCACTGGGCTTAATGCTTTTTAAAAATGGTTATTCCATTTACGTAGTAAGGTTTCACAAAATAAAACAGAGCAAATAAAGTGTAATGATATTAATAAAAGCAATATTCTTCCGCCAAACAATGTAGCTCCTCAGAAATGGTTGTAGTTGCCAAAGTGGTTGCCGAGCAACGCATAAACGTAAACAAAGGTATATGTTTGTAGAGTAATTTACAACAGCTTAGAATGTGGCTCAACCAATCAGAATCGGGGACCGGAACTATCCGTTTTTATAAATCTGTGTTTACAATAATTCCCACCCAAAATGACTGTCAGTGATCGTTTTACCATGCACATGGTAGACCCTCAGGGTTTAAATGGCTGTGCTATTAAAATTGTTAATATAATTCACGTTGAATGGCCATTATTATCTGCCAGCATGGACAACATCTGTCATGGATGTTTTACAGCATAAAATCTGAAATAACGAATAAAAATAATGGTAATTTTCATTTTTCAGTTCTTTCAGTTATTTTACCTACAGCTCGTTAGATGTAGTGCCAAGATGATACTTATTTAAATAAATTCAAAAGAAAGAGAGAGAGAGAGTGTGAATTAGTGTGAAGCTTGTTGGTTTAATGACAAAAACTGCTAAGTTATCACCTCATTGCTGAGAAATGTAATGTAGCTTTTAGTAGTGAAGCTGTTATATTTATTAAATTCACAGGGCAGGGGTTGAAAACCAGCTTCTGAATGTCCAATTTATTACCTGTAGAATGTTTCTCAATAAAATGTGAAGTATATAGCACTGTAGCATTAAAACACTAACATTATCTGTATGGGCAACATGTTTCCCTCACATTGGGAGTTCTGAGGGGAATCGGACAGACGTTTAGACGTAGGTCAGATGTCCAGAAATTGGATGTGTATCTGATTAAATTTCCACATTTGAAAGAGGCCTAGATTTAAAGGGGTCATCGGATGCTAAGTTCACTTTTTCATGTAGTTTGAACATTAATGTGTGTTGGCAGTGTGTGTACAAATCTACCCTATAATGATAAAAATCCATGCAGTGGTTTTTAATTAATCTGTAATAATAATGTCCCCTTTTTCAAATTGAGCCGTTCTCAGATGCCTGTCGGTGTGGCGTCACACTGACAGAGGCCACTCCCACAATAGCTGATTGACATGAGCTCTTACCTTAGACCAGCTGTCACAGTCCAGTAACTTTCCATGTTTTGATGCCGGAGCAGGGATGTAAATTAGACAAGAATATCTCTGATTGAGCGATTGAGGTGTTGTGTTGCTGGATGTAATAATGAACATAGTGGTCGTCATTTACTCCCGACATCTGAGCTGCTGAAGATGCAGTAGATTATGTTTGTTTGTGAATGGAATGCACCTCCCGATCTACATATATCCGTCTATGTTTGCGCGAATCATTGATGATCCAGTTTCATTTACAGCAGAAGTGAGTATAAGCGTTTTGTTATGAATCTTTGCGATCGCCTTTCCTTATAACATGGTAGTTAGGAAGTTTAGCGGCTAAACGCGGCTAAATGCGGCTAATGTAAACAAGACCGTCTTTCCACAGAGAGAAGAGAGGGGCGGGGTGAGCAGAGCTCATTTGCATTTAAAGGAACAACCTCTTAGAATGAGATAATTTTTGCAGAGCTGATTTTGGCAAGGTAAAAAGGGTGTTGTTTTACAAAACCATTGAGAATTTTTAATCAAAGTATATTGGAGACTTTTCATTAAGACCCTAAAGAATCATATCAACTTGTGGAAAATGGACATCCGATGACCCCTTTAATGCAAAAAAAAAAAATCGTAACTTGTAAAGATTTTTGTGTTTACGCGTGTGCAACAAATTCCGATTTGTGAGAAAAAGATGTGAGCAAAAAATGTGATTTTTTTGTGCGAGTGTAAATGCAGCCTCAGATGATTTAGCAGTGGTAGTGGTACAATGACAGTCAAAAATGAATGTGATCACATTGCATTTGCACCTGTAAGTCAACCACTGGACTAAAACTTTTGCCAATAACACGTGGCTTTTAAAGAACCGTTGTAATATACTTGATATCAACAGTGCTGATGTGTGCTTTGAGCATGCTGGTACCTGAATAACAATCCTACACTCTTAAAAGAGTTCACTTCCAGAACAAAAATTTACAGATAATGTACTCACCCCCTTGTCATCCAAGATGTTGATGTCTTTCTTTCTTCAGTTGTAAAGAAATTGGAAATAGGTCTTATCTAGTGAAACGATCAGTAATTTTCTAAAAAATTATATAATTTATATGCCTTTTGACCTCAAATGCTCGTCTTGTCTAGCTCTGCGTGAACTCTGTGTATTCCAGTTCAAGACAGTTAGGGTATGTCGAAAAAGTCCCATTTCAGCTTCTTCCCCAACTTCAAAATCGTCCTACATCGCCATTTTACCATTTTTTGTAAAGGGCGTGTTCACTTTGTAAACACTTCTCGGTACTTCTGCAGCGATGTAGGATGATTGAGAGAAGTTGAAGGAGAAAATGAGATGGGAGTTTTTCAACATACCCTAACTGTATTGAACTGGAATACAGAGTTCATGCAGAGCTAGACAAGATGAGCATTTGAGGTTAAATGTATATAAATTGACAATTTTTTTTAGAAAATAACCTGTCGTTTCGCTAGATAAGACCCTTCTTCCTCGGCTGGGATCATTTAGAGCCCTTTGAAGTTGCACCGAAACTGCATTTTGAAAGTTCAAACTCATGGGCACCATAGAGGTCCACTATATACATAATTTCTAGAAGTGAACTTCTCCTTTAAAAGTAAAACGTTTTCACTGGCATCTTTAGTTCCATTAAGAGCCTTTGACATCCACGGAAACTTTCCATACTACAAAATGTTCTTTATAGTGGAAAAAGGTTCTTTAGATTTTTAAAGTGTTCCTTAAACCAAGAAAAAAATGGTTCGTTTAATAACTGTGCACTGAAAGGTTCTGTGGAGACACATAATAGTTTAAAAGTGCGGAGTGTTTTTCCATGATTACATTTGACACCAACATGTTGGTGAATTTTCTATTCCAAGCAGATTCCATTATTCTTATTGTGACCTCATTTAATGCCTGTAGGGCACTTAAGATGTTCATGGACTTGGTGTTTAGGGAGTCTGCTGATCATTATGTTCTCTTTTGGATGAGATACAACCCCCAATAGCCTTCAAGTGCTGTCAGTTTGGAGGAGGGACGTGTCACCCCAGAAGAGCGTGTAATGCATGCAAGAGCACACCGTGGTGCAGGGATGGACTCAAAAAAATATCCTAAGACCTATCTTATAATTTCAGATGATAAGAGTAATCCTGAAATGCTATTAGGTGTGTTAGTTTTACTTTTGTCCTATTTCTCACCGCCTAGTTTAGACTCTTTGGTACAGTTCTCTAGACAACCTACTATTTGCAAGCTAAAACAAAGTACAGGGTTAGTAAACCTTTTAACATCAGTGGCCTCTGGTTTTGTAGTAAATGTTTGCATAATTTTAGTAACATTGTGACTTGTTATTTTATATACATTACCATCAGATGCCTGGGATTGGTATGGTTTTTAATGTATAAAAGCTTCTAACGCTCACCAAGGCTGTGAAAGCAAAACAGATTTTTCATTCTAATATGCTGATTTGGTGTTCAAGAAACAATTATTATTGTGTAGACTGTAACGTGGTACTGTCATGAACTGTCATGAACTGTCTTGAACGTTGAAGACTAACATGAAAGAGAAGAAATTGTTGAATGAAGTCGTTATTTTTGTTTTCTTTGCATACAAAAAGTATTCTCGTAGTTTCATAACATTAAGGTTGAACCACTGATGTCACATGGACTATTTTAATGATGTACTTATTACTTTTCTGGACCTTGAACGTCTCAGTTGCTTTGTTGTCTATGCAGGGTCAGAAAGCTCTCAGCTCTCATCAAAAATATCTTAATTTGTGCTCCGTAAATGAACAAAGGTCTCACGGGTTTGGAACCACATGAGAATGAATAATTAATGACAGAATCTTAATTTTTACATAAACTTTCCTTTTAAATTATAAACATTTAAACAAACCTAACTGTAACATTTTGCTACAGTCCTTTTGAGTTCTGAATCGGGTCCCGCGAATCATATCCATGGAGCGCTTTATGTTGTTTATACGAAAATTCATTACCAAAGACATGCTGTGAACAAGCGCAGCACTTATGTTTACTGTTCACTAATAAGAGAGCATTTATGAACATACGAATTATGAAATGTAATTAACTTGCTGCCATCTTACAACTAATAACCTGCTGTTGCTGTAGATGAGGGAACCACCACAGGGTGGAGATTTTCAATTAAAGTATTAATTAACAACAATGAGGCCATTGTGATGTCACAGCTTTTTTCAAGAGAGCGCCATATTGCTTTTCCACTTCTACTAGTGGGAACAAAGTGCTGTCAGTGCCCCTAAATAGAGGCTTTTGTGTATCCATTGTGTTCATTGCTGTTTTCTCTATTTGTGATTTCAGCAAGTGCAAATCTAGCCTCATGTGCACAATTTGCAGGTGTGTCCAATGAAACGCCCCAGTTGTATTCATCTGAAACGATTCTGAGCCACCCTCCTGAACAAAATAATTGCTCTATTGTAGAGCAACACAGCGGAGATTGCAAATATCTCCTCAAATGCTAATGTCCTGATCCCCTGAGCCTGTTCTTGGCTGTATAATGGCATAACTAGTGTTGAGGGACATGCACATTGGTTCCCTTCAGCTGTAGACAGGATCCCTCTTATGTGCCTTAAACCTCACACAGATGTTCTGTGTCCAGCACATTGTCTCTAGCTGTTACCTTAGAGGAGTTAAACATGGCTGCCTATTATCATTCTATACCAGCATCACAGAGAGGGTGCCTTGAACAAAGGGTGCGGAACTCATCAGATCACAGCAAATGTCCGTGGGACAAGCGTTACGACACTCTTGATTATAGTTGTGCTTTCTTGTGTGCCTGGCTCCCATGGACAGGACAGCGAGAAAAAGAATTTAATTAGCTAACCGCTATTTCCAAGGCAATAAGGCTTTGCGCAGTGGTGCTGGAGAGTAATGATGAAAGGAAGCACTTCCCACAGGATAATCACAAATGAGATCTCTTAAAATCTCAGTTGTTTCTCCTACACTGCAGTGAGATTATATAAAGAGCAAATTGAGAATTTAGCTATGCCTGATCGCGTAGAGCGTCACAAGAGAGCTCAGAGACGTCTTACATTGGGTCTGAGCACTGTCCCGCAGGTAGTAATTTGCATAATATATGCTCAGACCATCTGCGAAGATGGACTTTCACACAGTCTCACCTATTTTAATTTATTCCTGTGATGGCAAAGCTGACTTTTCAGAAGCCATTATTTCAGTCTTTAACATGATCTTTCAGAAGTATGCTAATATGCTGATTTGGCGCTCATTATTTTATTATAATGAGCACCAAATCAGCATCACATTATTATCGGTGTAGAAAACTGTACTGCTTAATATTCTTGTGGAAACCATGATACTTTTTTTGCTCATATTTGCCAAAAGTAAAAGATTTCAATATAACCTCAAACATTTATGATCAAATTCTTGCTAAACCAAATGATCTGAGATACTGTATGCACATTAACACTATAGCTCTTCATTCTTACAGTATCTCAACAATTGATTCATTTGTTTTTGATTTCACATGATATTCTAACAGAACATAATTGAGAACTCAACTCCATTATGGCTCTTAAGCTATGAATGAACAACCTTCGAGCAACAACATTTTGCTGAGAGACAGTATCTGCCAAGTAGTGTTTACTGTGAAATGGTTAGCTCACTAAAAAATTAAAATTCTGTCATTAATTACTCACCCTCATGTCCTTCCAAACTTGTAAGACCTTTGTTCATCTTCAGAACAAGAATTTGATAAATGTTCGATTTTTATGCAGCAAAGGTGGAACAAAAGAGCTGTAGTCATTTAAAGTGTAGTCAAATCAAAGTTCAAATGGCGGCACGGCGCAAACTTACTAGAGCAGATGTGTTCACTCATTGATGAGTCTCGTCACTAAACAACAGCACTGTGAGATCCGGTGTGAAGCACTAGAATTCAGTAAAGAACACCAAGGATTCCGTTTAAAGCCAGATGAAACAGCGCTGACAAACAGGAGGAACACTGTGTGCAACGATACAGTCAGAAGGCTTCTTAATCTACAAATCGCCATCATTTACCATAGATTTACTGTAGTAGCACTAGCTGTACAGTGCTATTGAGTCAGAAATGTAGGGTATATTTCTGTCGAATTTTATTACAGTATATGTGACCCTGGACCACAAAACCAGTCTTAAGTCGCTGGGGTATATTTGTAGCAATAGCCAAAAATACATGGCTTATAAAATTATAGATTATTCTTTTATGGCAAAAATCATTAGAAAGTTAAGTAAAGATCATGTTCCATGAAGATATTTTGTAAAATTCCTACTGTAAATATATGAAAACGTAATTTTTGATTAGTAATATACATTGTTAAGAACTTTATCTGGACAACTTTGAAGGCGATTTTCTCAATATTTTGATTTGTTTGCACCCTCAGATTCAGGTTTGGTATCTCGACCAAATATTGTCCTATCCTAACAAACATACAATCCATACATCAATGGAAAGCTTATTTATTCAGCTTTCAGGTGATGTATAAACCTAAATTTTGAAAAATTGACCCTTATGACTGGTTTTGTGATCCTGGGTCACATATTATTAATGTAGACATGTATTAAATGTACTGAAGGAAGAGCAATGAAGTATAATTACAGTATTTTTTGAGATTAAGCTATAGCGTTTATGCTTTTGTACTAAATGTATTTAGACTACTGTTTTTCATACAAATACCTAGGAACCATATTACATTTTTACTGTGGTATTGAGGTGCTATATTTGTGGTTTTAACTGTTATTATCATGATCTATGGATAATACTATGGAAGAGCAAAAAACAAAACAAAACAAAAACCTCAAACTGTCAGAATAATTAAATTTCACCATATAAAAATGAGGTTGCTACAATTTTTACAGGTAATACTGATTTGGATAATGAACATAAATGTACATCTGCATCCTAACTACAAGCTACTAACAAATGTGTATTTCTAAGAGACAAAAAAAGATATATTATTATTAATATTATCAGGCAACACAAACCTGTTTCTTGATTTGAAACAGTATTATTCATTAAAACATTCAGAACTAAGAAATAATTTTTTTCTATTAAGGTATTTATTCTGTTAAAGAAAAATGACTGGAAAAAGTGTAAAGAATTAAAAAAACATAAAGCGTTTGTCATGTTCTGACCATAAAGAATAGTCTAAAGCCACAATCAACCATCTGGTTTTTACAACTTTCACACAAAAAGTATTCATATAGCTTCATATAATTATGGTTGAACCATGGACTATTTTAACAGTTTTCTTACTACCTTTCTGGGCCTTGAGCATGTCAGTTGCATTGCTGTCTATGCAGGCTCTCAGATTTCATCAGAAATATCTTAGTTTGTGCACTGAAGAGGAACGAAGGTCTTGTGGGTTTGGAACAACATGAGGGTGAGAAATTAATGACAGAATTTTCATTTTTGGGTGAACTATCCCTTCAGGATGGGTGATGCAACATTACTCAGAAAAGCTGTAGACAGTGCGGTTTTTTCTCAAGAACACATTTTCCATTTTTGCTTCACGTGCTCATTTCTAAGTCTTTGAGCAGATCTCTTTATTGGGTTGAATTCCACAGAGCTTGTGATTCTAGTCAGTTTATGGTCTGTTGCATGTAAGGTCAGTGTTCAGAAAATACTAGGAGTAGTGGAGTAACAACCCATTAAATATTCAGCATTTAATCCTTATTTTGCCATTAAAAGTAATTGTAGAGCTAATTTTGATGCTCACAGGCCTCAGCCTGGCGATAATATGAGTCCGAGCAGGTTTTTGTTGCAAATTAACCATATAAAATCAGCCAGGAAGCAGTTGGCTGAATTGAATCGAACTGAACGGAAAAACAATCAGCTACAGTTTCATAGATTAATGCCACGTTTTAATTTATTCCCTCCTGGAGGCATAAACAGTTGTTATTTGGAACGTTTATGAAAACAGCCTTCATTAATTCAACTAATATAATATTTGAGAAATAGAGATGTATTCACTGAGATATGGCATACTGCAAATGTTACCTAAAGGTTTGTATTGGTTCATTGTTAAAATATTCTCTTTTTCACAGCAAGACAGGGTGAAAGCTGTTATTAAATGATTTGTGGGTTGATACAGCAGCGTTGGCTTGACGTGGCATGAGATTTGGGCTGGGACTGTCTGTTTGTCCAATTAATGGCAGATGGGGAGTGTTCAAGAAGCCTGTTTAAAAACTAAATTGTTATTAATTCTAATCAGTATTTTTGCAGACTCATTTGGTTTTGCTAGAGCTCTCATTGTGATATCTGATTCAAAAATTATCTGTTTATTTGATTATGTAAATAAGAGCAAACAATTTTGCTGCAGTCCTGCAGCTGAAGGATTCCCAAGCAGCTGTAAGCTGCACTCTATGCTGGAAACGTGCCATTGACCCCTGGAAACGCTGCGTTTCAGACTTGCTGATGTCACTATTAATGAAGGATGTTATGAAGACGAGGTAGTTTGCACCAAAGCAATCTAGGGTCACAGGCTGGTCGTCTGTTGTTTCATTCGTTAAATGCTGCAAATTATTTACCATCAATTATGAGGTAAATGAAGCCTCTGACATTTATTAGACAACAAAGGTCTAGCTGAGAGATTGACCCCACAGCTATATGCTCTCTTATGTAAGGACAAATCCATTGGAGGGTGTAATCACACATTGGGCCACTTGCTAACAGCGGACCTTAACAGCCAAACTGTAATCTTACGTAAGACAGGCTGGAAGTACAGGACGGGCTTGGAAATGACAATGAATTCACTGTGTTATGAAGCTTGGCTCATTAATTAAAGACAGGTCAGTGCAGCTGTGAAGGGTGAGGCATGAGGCAGATGTTTTTCTGGCTGCTGCAGTGTTCTTGTTTGGCCCGGTTAAGGGCACACAATGTTAATTTGATTGCTTTACTCTCTCACTGTAACAGTGTTATACTGTTTTACACAGTGTATGAACACTATATGGTTACACTGTACTGTAAACGCATGGTATGACTCTTTCAACATTCCAAACTCTTATGATTTTCTCTACTTCTATGGAACACAAGACTGACATTTTGAATAATTGCATTCTTGCTCTTTTCCATGCAGTTACAATAAATGGGGACCAGAGCTTTCAAGCTTGCAAAAGTTGCAAAATGAAAAAGTTCCATATTTTTAATATATAAGTTTTCTAAAGCCTTACTTTATTCGATGTGTTTCATTCTCAAATTCACTGGCAATCTTCTAAATTTGTTTATCACTGTGACCAGATCAGTCAAATTTGTGAACAAATCATTTAAACCAGTTTTGTGAAGTGGTTCAGTGTTTTATGAGAAAGTTCAGACACAAAAGAACAATCACATGAATACGTCAAGGAGCACTAGGGTAGATACCAAGATTTTTTAGTAATGTCTTAAATTTCAGTCTGTTTCTCACACAAAACTGTTGCATGACTACAATAGGGGTCGACTGATTGGCGCCAATGTTAAGCATTTTTATGGTTATTGGTGTCATTTTCAAAAACCATTAAAATAAATTTAAAAGCAAGTTTTTGTCAGAGCCCTTATTATTGTTAATTTTGATTTTCATTTTTACACCAGACATATATATATCAGTTCAAAATATCAGTTATTGGTCACCGGATGCAAAGTTCACTTTTTCATGTTGTTTGAACATAAATGTGTGTTGGAAGTGTGTGTCACACCGACAGAGGCCGCTCCCACGATAGATTGAGTGACTGGCCGTCTTACCTTAGTCCCGCCCTGATGAGCTGTAACAGTCCCATTGCCATTGTTTCGATGCCGAAACAGGGACATAGAAAAGAATGGCTCCTAAGCAACTAAGGTGTACTGTTGTTGGATGTCATAATGAACGTAGTAGTCGTCATTTACTCCTGACATGAGCCGCTGAAGATGCAGTGGATGACTTTTATTTGTGAAGGGAATGCACCTCCCGATCTACATAAATGTGTCTATGTTCGCGCAAATCATTTGTGATCCAGCTTCACTTACAGCAGACGTGGATATAAGGTTTTTTTTAATGAATCTTTGCAATCGCCTTTCTTAATAACGTGCTAGTTAGCAAGTTTCCTGGCTAAATGCAGCTAAAGTAAACAGGCTCGTCACTTCACAGAGAGGGGCGGGTGAGCAGAGCTCATTAACATTTAAAGCAACACTTACCAGAACAGACTAATTTTTTGCAGAGCTGATTTTGACAAGGTTAAAAGGGTGTTTTTTACACTACCATTGAGAAATTTTAACCAAAGCATGTTATAGACATTTCATTAAGACCCTAAAAATCATATCATCTTGTGGAAAATGTGAAAAAAAAAATTTTGGTCAGAGCCCTTGATATTCTTAATTTTGACAGAATTTGCATTTTTACACCAGCCTTGTATATTAGTTAAAAATAGTGGTTATCGGTCTACCTGATCTATAATAAGTGGTATTGGCGTTGGCCCTGAAAAACACATATCAGTTGTCTGTTTCTGTTTCTCGCACAAAACTGTTTTATGATTTCAGAAGGCTTTGAAATAGGGGTTGATTATCGGGCGCCAATATTTTTTTATTTTTATCATTTTAAGATAAATTTTTGGCCTTTTAATTTAAGTTTTTGCCTTTTAATTAGGATAGGACAATATATGAGACAGGAAGTGAATGGGAGAAGGGTTTAAATCGGGAAAGGTCAACGAGCTGGACTCGAACTCGAGATGCCTGAAGCCCAAAGGCGCTATATATGTTGGTGTGCCACCAATATTTTATGGTTATCGGTATTGGCTATTTTCAAAACCTATTCCCGAGTAAATATAATTTAAAACCATTTAAAGAATGTTTTTGTCAGAGCGCTTGTTATTCTTAAGTTTGACTAAATTTAAATTTTCACACCAGACATATCGGTAGACCCATATATTGGTTATGGGTCTACTTGATCTATAATAATCGATATCGGCTCTGAAAAGCACGTATTGGTCTACCCCTACTTTAAAAATAGTGTGTGAGTTGTATGCACTACTTTTATGCTATTTTTGTAATTTTGGTGCTTGACATCCCCAGTTCTCATTCACTGTTATTGTCAAGTGATGTTTTTTGTTCATCAAGGTTTTGAATGACATGAGGGTAATCAAATGATTACAGAATTTCAGTTTCAGAACTACCTCTTTAATGAATATGATAGTATTGCCACTATTGGAGTGCAAAAGTAGAATAACAATCATCCAAGGCCTGAAGCAGAGCCTGAAACGCTTCCAAACAGAGTGCGACAAGCATTCAGACATCACCATTACTGAGTGCCAAAGAATGACGTATGCTTTGCATCAAACTTTTTAGTACCTGATACTGTATTTTAGGCAGAGGAGGGCTGCGTTTTCACAAGCACGCTATTTAGCTTTCATGCGACTGCAAAATGAATAAAGCATTCTTCTGGACTCGCTTGTCCTCAGCCAAGGCGAGATGAGAGATGCACTGCAGTGCTCATGCAGCGAACACAATTACATCAGAATACACTCCTCCGTATTGGTACAATTCCTTGTCAGATGCAGTGAAGTGTGTTCAAAGACAGAAAATGGAAGTGGATGGCATAAATTAAATATATTTTTCTTTGTGCACCGTGCATTCATTAGAAACACTTTTTATGTACGATAGCCCAGCGGAAGTTACGTGATTGCTGATTGCTCACAAAAGCAAGGCATAGTCTTGAGGAAGATTGAAGGCATATCCCTGGGTAGATGAAGGAATGGTATTGAGTGGCATTGTTCTCTCTCTGCAGAGCTCAGGCTATTAATGTTAACGATGTTGAACCAGCTCTGGAGTCTGGAATAGGGCCACTTATTCAAAAGAACACTCACATGTACGTTGCGTACTGAACCAAGCCTATGGTGGCTTCGCTAAATTGTTAATAGAGAACCATTCAAGGTGACTTTTCAACTGAATAGGTTAGCAAAGAATTGTGGACAGAAAGCATTTCATTCCTGAAGCTGTTAAGTGTCACAAACAAACCTTTCTCACATTGAGCTGCATTTGCTCCAGGCACTAGAGGCTGGATTTAACAGAGGTTATCCAAACAGCATTATTGCAAAATGTATTACAAAAGTGTCTACTTGAGGATTTTGATTGGATAATTGATTAACAGAGACTTAACGTCTTAATCGATAGCAAGATATTGACCTGTTTTGTGCTCAACGGGAGGTTCACTATGCTTAATTCTGAATGGCCTGAAGCAAAGTTCATTTTTTGCTGCCTTCTTTTCAGAGTGTCATCATGTAGTATATGAGAAGGCAAAGTCACACATTTCACATTTTTTCCCAATTTGTTTATATTAAACTGTCCCAGTCACATTTTCTTGGTTAAATAACAAAAACATTACTTACACTACCAGAATAAAAATCTATATTGTATTTTTACAATAATAATGTAATTATTAGGCTATTCTATTTAATAAAACTAAGTATAAATCTCATCAGTTTGGTGTTTTAAGCATTTTACATTTATTCCAAATTAAATATGCAAGGCATTAACAATATGAAACATATTTTATTTTAAAACTTTCCACAGATCATGTTTTCAGGCCAATAAATGTTTGATTTTGACTTGACAAAGTGGTGATATATAGGTGTGTGAGTTATTTACTTACATTTTATTAGCCTTCCTAGGCATTATATTGTTCATTCAGACTGATTCGCAAACGTAGATCACGCACGAACACAGGAGATGGGATTCATCGTATGAAACCAATCACAGCTGATCATAACCAGTTGTATCCAATCATGGAAAGTCCTCTCAAGTGACTTTCCCCCATTCATTCTCAATTACCCCCTACCAAACTCACCAGGTCTGTTAAAACTCAGTGGGCTCAGGGGAGGTGAGAGAGTCGTAGACTCCCGCTGTAACTGACTGGTGTCACTGTTGGACAGTGTTTCTTCAGAAAAACAAGTGCTATGTATTTTAGCATAAAACGGTCATTTTGGGACAGTGACCATCAATGTGCGCTCAGCCTCAGTTTTTTTTCTCCTGAACCCATGATCCTTTCTAAAATCGTCTCACGCCTTAAGAGTAAACTAGTTTTTGTTCTACTTCTTCCCACGTTCCTTCGTTCTCAATGCATGGACATGCCTTAAAAATAGGTCCAAAGGTAGCAAAGATAAATGACAAAACGGCTGAGTTTTTCAGGGTCAGCTTTGACAAATGAGGCAGCGGACTTTCGTAGCTCCAGAGACTTCCACAGTTAGGTCGCTAATCTCAGGAGGTGAAGAGAAAATGCATTTTTGTTATGCTGGAGGCAGCAGTCGAGGTCTTGAAATAGTGCTATTTGCTGATGTAAATGTACATAGCTGTACTTAGTTGTCAGGGATGTAGGGGGATAAACATCAGGCCGTGGTTTAGATTCGATGAAATTCTCATTTCTGAAACCTTGACTGCTTTTTGTGCGCAACAAAAAACACGGGAGCATGCGCGAGTCGTGACAGCCCTCCTTAGAAAGGAAAGTGTAGAGGCGTTCTGGTTTATAAAGTGGCCTTGAAGATGTACAGAACATTGAGGGGAAAATGTCAAAGAGTTTACTTCAACGGTAGAGTGACAGTGTTCGGCAGTCATGAGAAATATTGTGAGATACTACAGAATGCTGCGTGAGGAACAAATGAGAAAGAATTTGAAAGAAGCAGCTTGTTCACTGTAGCTGAAAAGAGTGATTATGTGACTGATAAATAACGGCTTCCCACATTACTCAGTTTCTGAGGTGGAAAGATGAGCTTCACACTTGAGATTTACCTCAATGTAGGTCAAATGAATGAAAAACCGACTGTGTATACAGCCTGGACTATGTATGTTCACATGTTATAGAAATATATATTTATATAATTTATTTCTCTCTCTCTCTCTCTCTCTCTATATATATATAAACCTAAACAAATTGTTCAAGTTACCTTAGGGAAACTAGATAAATAATAAACAAAAGTAAAATCAATAGTTTTAAATGCTACAAGTGAATTTAGGTGTCACACCATTATAATGTAGAGCATGAGAAAACGGTGTTATTAAATGATCAGTAGGGGTGTAACGGTACACGTATTCGTACCGAACATTTTGGTACAGGTCTTTTGGTTCAGTTATAAATGTCTTGGAGAGCCGCTTCTGTGACGCTTCAGAAACACATGGTGTAAACACAAGCATTGACTAGAGTGGCCGCGTTGGAGCCATAACGCCCCGCAGATTTGTGGAGTATAAATGGGGTCAGTTCAAATGGCAGAGCAGAGCGCACCTCTTTCATTCTAGTTTTAACGTGAAATAAACATGAATGAACACCTCTTGCCTCATGTAATCGCTCATTCAGTGTTTCAACCACAGAAAGACGTCAATAAAACAGCTTGTAAACAAAATGTCACGTAGCATTTCATTTTCTTCTGGCAAGTCATCAGTGTCCACAGCTCGTTAGTTCGCTACACTCTAAAACATTCTGGGTTAAAAACAACCCAACTTGGGTTATTTGGCAGCCCTGCGCTGGGTAATTATTGGACGGAACACATGCTGGGTTATTTTGACCCAGCTGGTTGGGATAAATGTTTTGACCAAACATGCTGGGTTATTTTTTAAGTGAACTATTGTTTATAAATATTATATTGCTGGCTTAAAATGAACTGGAAAAACACACACACACACACACACACAGAATTACTAGAGGCAACAGCAATAATCAAAAGATAAAAAGAACACATGGACAAAATGACAAATTGAATTTATTTGAGTGAATACAGCATAGTTTACAATATTACATACATTTAAACTTGTTTGACAAGCATTTTATGCATCAAAATGTAACATTTAAAAGTAGCATTTTAATTTTAGTGTATTCAACTGTTCCCTGTAATCACTTTTTACTGAAATAGCTATAATTCTCATGCCGGTGTGTCCCAAAATCTGAGCCGTGAAGGGCTGCTGTTCGCCAGGGTAACTGCAAACTTCAGACCACGGCCTAGCATTTCACTCATAGCTGAAAGATCCCATGACTGACTCCAAAACCTGCCAAAACAAACATTACTGACATTAGAGAACATATTTTAACATCAAAATTAAATTAAACTCAGTACTATAATGAATAAAATCAATTTATTGTATACAAGGCAAAAGGTGTTTCCATCATGCGAAGTGATGCAGCTTGACATCTCGTCCTTATGTTGCGCTGTGTAAATAGTACTCTGACTGTAACTCAGCAAAAATAACATTATTTTTAATGCAGGATTAAACATAACCCTGCAACTTAGTTACAGAAAAACTACCTAGCACCTGGGTAAAAATGATTAAAAATAACCCAATAAAATGACCAAACGAGCTGAACCCAGCATTTGGGTTAAAAAAAAAAAATAAGCTAGCATTTTTTAGAGTGTAGAGAAATTAAATCTATTGAAATATTGGACTGTATACTCATTATATTTTACTGTACCTGATAGTGATGTCTTAATTATTTAATTCATGTTTAAATTAATCTGTTATGAAACAAGTTATGACAGCCACTGTGTAACTAAATATATTTCAACAACAAATAGAAATTTAATTTAAAAACCGCATTATGTGCAATTTATGTGCAATATTTTTTTTAAAGTCGAATGTTTATTATATTTTAAGATAAATATAATAGATAATGTTAATTGTAACATTATAGTAATGTAGCTGAGGGAGATTTTTATCACTAGGAAAATTTGAATTATAACTGAATTTATTTAAAGAAAGAACAACTTGTTCAGTAAACCACTGTTTATTAAAAAATAAATGTTTAGTTTTTCCCGCTGCTTTACCGAAATCATACCAAACCTCGATGTCAAAATCGAGGTACTGCTTAGAACTAAAAATTACATGTGTTTCACAGAAGAAAGTAACTTTCACAGGTTTGATACAACATGAAGTGAGTAAATGGTCAACTATTATAACCTATCAACATGATGTATATTTATGTAATCTGTAACAAAATCTCTAATATCGGCCAATACTTGATATATTGAGCAAAAATGATCAAAAACAGCCCTCAGAAATCTTTTTAAAACATATTAAGAAAAACATTTGGATGCCTGTGACTCCTCAGTCTATTCAGAGATGCAGTCAATGAACCTTATCAAAGGGTGGGTGTTGACACGCTTTGAAAAGCCAGGGTTACTTTAACCATTTATTTTATTTTCAGCATCAGGCTGGCGGCAGTCCAAGTGCACCAGAGGACTTAACAAACACAGGTTCAAAACCAATTACCTTCATAGGAGGTGAATGATCAAGGAACACTTAACTGTAAAATATCAGATTTTCAGAGAGGATTTATTGGATTATAGGGGAAAAGAGGCGCTCGTGTGCCCCATTTTATGTCTAAATTGAGATTCGAAATAGCAGATGCGCTGCAAAGATCTCTCTGTGACACAGTTTCCCTTGGAAGTGTCTGTGATTATTGCCAGGATGGTGCATATTGAACTCCTCAGAAGTCAATTTGAAACATGTGTTTTGCCCCAAAGGGCTGAACTCTTTACTGGAGTTTGGTGCATAGAAAGCGGGCCCAAGGGCAGAGCTGTGAAATCTTTCTACGCCAGCTGACTTCCACCCCATACAGACAGCTGTCATAGCTCGGTCGGACCGGCTTTGATCTGTATTTTGTGTGCGTGCAGCCAAGAAGTGTGTGTAAGGTTATCGGCGTCATTGAGTCTCTGCCTGTGGTCATGTGATTTAAGCTGTTTAATTAAAGTTCTTGTGTCATTCCATTTAGCCAGGCAATAGTTGCATATCATGACTATTCATGTGGCACATGTGTGTACCTGTTCACAAGTTCAATCCAGCTAAACCAGAAGAAAATGAAATATATTCGCAAATGCATAGAATGATTTCTGAAGGATCATGTGACACTGACAACTGGAGTAATGGCTGTTGAAGATTCAGCTTTACTATATGAAATGTATTCAAATGGAAAATGGTTATTTTACATTTTTCGTAATATTGCTGTTTTTACTGTATTTACGGTGTAGTAAATGCAGGCTCGATGATTTATATATCAGCAAGGCTTGGCGTAAGGGCATTATGATGTGTCATTAGCACTTTTGGCAGCTTGTGAGTCATAAGTGTGTCAGACATGCATACAGACAGTCAGATGTATGGAAGGACATGGCATCACAAAAAGGAGCTCTGCTGGATTGGAATGTAATAATTATGTATGTATATCAATTTTTTCAGTTAGATAAAACATGCATAAAAATATTCCAATCCAGCAGAGCTCCGCCATGTCCTTATCGTGATGACACGTTCTCACATACATATCTCTCTTCCTATGCATGTCTGACACACAGATGACTCACAGGCTGCCGGTGAAGCACTTAAGGTTACAGCAAATGTGTTCATAGGCTAATGACATGTCATAATGCCTTCACGTTGAACCTTGCTGCCTCCTCATAGCCAGTCACAACCTTGTGCCTGTGTGTTGCAAGTTTATGTTGATGTCCTGTTGGCTATTGTGCTGAAAAAAAGGCTTTTATTTCTGCGCTTAACAGGGTGTAGGAATGTACAGTGTGAAACATCAAATCCAGGATTAATTGTTTTAGGGTTTAGAATGACCCAGGGCTAACTACTTTAAGCATCAACAGCCCTAGTGTGTTTGTGAAGCTCATGTCGCTTGAATTTATTTATGTTTTTATTTTTTTAATGATCTGGTTTTCATTTTAAACTGACTGACTTGATGTTGTTTTATGATTAGCAGTCCTCTAGAATGGATTTCAAACAAAGCTATTAGGGATGTTTAATATATCAGTGAATATTTGATTTTTCATGCTTATTTCCCCTATTTTACATTTAGATTGCCTTTTTCATCATTTAACGCTTACTGAAAGTTAATCTGTAATAACACTATAATTTAATAACACTGTTAAATGTGTTCTTCGGAAAATATCAAAATGAACTCCATTTTCATGTTGTATATTAGAATATTGTAAATAATATTATAATATTGTACTAAATTCAGTTTTAACATCGAAAGTGAGCTGTTTTAGTTTTTATAATGCTTTATTTTTTAATTTATTTAAGTTAAATTGTATGGAATTTTAACAATGGCCATTTATTGGTTATTGGCCATAATATTAAAATTATTATTAGATTATTGGTATATTTCATCATTTTAAAAATCATATGAAATCTTTATCAAAAGACTAGAAATATAGCACACCAATTGTATAAAATGACGCACCAAAATTAATTTTTCAGCGATTTGTCAAAACCAAAAAAAAATTAAAGTGGCAAAAATATTTGTTTTTCAAATTATTCATTAATTAGTCCAAAAATTCTTTAGTAATGAACACAGCGTTGTACTTAAACATTTAATTTGGACATTTTTAAAAATTAAATAAATATGTTTCCACGTCAAATTTATTGTTGAAATACAAGCATTTATAAAGCTAAATAAAAACGTTTTCATGATGGATTTATTGAACGATACATTAAATAAAGACAACAGGTTAAATAATAATATAATGAAGTATATTTGTAGCAATAGAAATACACAGCATGGGTCAAAATTACCGGTTTTTCTTTTATGACAAAAATCATTAGGATATTAGGTAAAGATCATGTTCCATGAAGATATTTTGTACATTTCTGACCATTAATATATCAAAACCTAATTTTTGATTAGTAATATGCATTGCTAAGAACTTCACTTGGACAATTTTAAAGGGGATTTTCTCAATATTTCTGAAATTACAGATTTTCAAATAGTTGTATCTCAGCCAAATATCACCCTATCCTAACAAACCACACATCAATAGAACACCTATTTATTCAGTTGATCTATCTAGCAAAATGCTCTTCTCTAGAATTATTTTCAGTGAAAGAAAGAAAGTCACACTGGTTTGGAAATGACTACAGCCAGTTGATTGCATATTGTACACTTTAATTACACTGCTTCTGCATCGTAAATGATCAGTTTTACACATATCAAATGACTGTAAATTGCAAATCGATATATTTGAGCTACATAATACAGAAGGCAACAGTTTGTATTAGGCTGGCATAGATCCCAGGCTGATTTCAGTCCCAATCCCTCCTTGGTTAAAAAACAGTAAGTGAATTCTCAGCTCCCGCGGTATCTCCGCTCTTTCTGTCTGACTTTGTCAGATGTTCTCCTCCCCTGTGGCAGCTCATCGAGTTTCCCCCAGGGGACCCCCCTGTGCCTTTCAACACACTCTCTCTTATCTCTTTGTCCAACACACGGACCTGTTTGGATTTCTTAGCTCCTCGCTGCCTCTAGCATGTCAATCACTTTCTGGCACCCTGCACTGGTGATCAGACCAGAGCATCCATCAACAATGACGGAAAAAGTAGAGGAAGCTTTTGGAGGAGAAGGAAAAGAAGAGGTTATCTTTGGCAGGCTGACTCGTGTCATCACCGCTAACCTGCAGACATTACTGGATGAAAAAAATCTAAAGCTCAGATTTTGCAGTTAGATCACATGCTGAACTTTGGCGTAATTGCTCTACGAGAGTCAAGGTGTAACAGATCTGCTTAGAAATGTATTACGGCGAAAGAAGCGCCCTCGTTCCTACTCGACCCCAATTTAGCTTTTGATGAGGTTCCTCATTAGCAGATCAAGTTGAAATGTCTCGGTGCCAACTCTGATCCACACTATTCCCAATGTTTCATAGCAGCTTTTGAGAAGAGAGGACGTTTCGGCTTCTGGGTTAAGAGATGATGAAATGAACCGCAGAGACGGAAAGACATGATGTGACATCACCTCATAGGGACTTGCTTAAAATAAAACGGTCCATCAAATGATTGCACTGTATGTAATTCAGTTTAGAGAGCAATACAAAGTGAATTGCTAAGTCATTGTGAAGAACGGGCTTGATAGATTTAGTCTAAAGGCGTCTGTGGGAGGCTGTTCCGACCCTCTCTTTTGTCAAGCTCGCTGTGCCGCGCGCTCCTAAGCATTCTGCATTTGTTCATTGACGACAGTTGCGTGGAGTTATCTAGAACGAGTGCCTCATTGTAAACAAAATGAAATGTGGTTATTGTAGCTCTCAGAGGATTTCATTTGCTCCCGTTACAGGCTGTAATCAGAAAGCCTGGTGCGAAGAATCGACTTACGGTCCCTTTGAAACTTTGCTGCATAATGCATACAGAAATGACTCAGCTTTGCAGCCTGGCTGAACATATTGATATAAGAGTACTAACGTTTGCTGCCTCTCATTGAACAGAGTCTCATTGTTTATTTTTTTTTGCGATGGGAACTGGTGCTCGTACGGCCAGGCAGACTTGAGAATTCGGGGTTTTGATTGATGACCGTGGCTGCCTGAGTGTGTCCCTCGCACACATGTGACAGAGGTGAGCGGTTTAACACCTGCTCGACATTTTACAAGACAGCAAATGTCTTGGTGTCTAGCACGTCTAAAGGTGAAGGATTTCTTGTTGTGGACAAATATACACAAATGCTCATTTATAGTAGCAGTCAAATATTTGGACACACCTGGCTGATTTTTTCTCTCTTATTTAACCTTTTTTTTTAACCTTTCTAAGGTTAATGTTTAAAGGTAATGTCTGTAATTGCACCACTAGTGGCACCAAATGGAATTGCAACCTGTTTGTTTAAAAATCAGCAAATGTTGCTACATAGGCTCGTTGTAAATACATGCCTCTACATACGTTTCTGCAAAACTGAAAAAAACAAAGCAAAACAAAACGTACCTATATGTACGAATCACTGCAGTTTCCAGCTGAAATGAACACTAGAGGCAGTAAAAGTGACTTTTCACACAAAGTTTGATTTACAGGTACAGAGTTTTGATTAATAAAGCCTAATTTGCAGAATATTGTTATGTTATGTTAGGACCTCAAAACAATTTTAACATCCTGCGCGATTTGAACCAATACTTTTGAACATTGTCATCACATATACAGCTTCATATGCGTGAGTTTTCTAATTCAGTAGGTTTGCTCGGTAGCTCACGTGATACAGCGTTGCACTTGAGGGATGAAGAGCTCTGGTACGAACCCAGTGAAACTACTGCTTAACAAAACAGTCCAAATCCATGTAAGGAAGTTAAAATAGCATAGTTGCCTCAACAAATGTGTTTTTATATCACTTTTGCATTTGTTAACACTATCAAGTAGGTTTAGGGTTGGGTTTGGTGTAGGGGATATTTCTAAAACAACAGAGCATTAACCTTTAGCGACACTCCCTGGATATTTGAATTCTGAACAGCAATACGTACCTCAAGCAGCTTAAAAAAAATGCAGCAATGCGTGCCTGTATCAACTTAATAAAAATGTGCCACGGTTACGTATTGAACGTTTGTTTTAGCAGCACTCTCTGGACATTTCACTTCGAAACTTATTTGTATATTTAAGTCAGTGGTGTGTGGTGGTGTTATGAAATGAGGAGGCAAAGTCCTCAAAGTTTTTTTGTATTTTTTATTTTTAAAACCAAATGTAAATTCATGTCCCAGTCACATTTTTTTGGTTAAACATTACTTACGCTATCAGAATAAAAAAATCTATTTTATATTTTTACATTAACAATGTAATCAATATGCTATTTATTAAAGTCAAAGACGAATCTCATCAGTTTAGTGTTTTTAAGCATTTTACATTTATTCCAAAATGATAACTCAAGGCAGTAACAATTTAAACAACAGATTTTATTTGTGAACTTATGTTCAGCAATCATTATAAAAGTTAATTTGTACCTTTTTTTGTAATTGTTTGGATCATCAGTCATTAAAAAGCTTGGTAAATATTGGTCAAAGCCATGGATATTTACTTTAAATTTCACCAAGCTGATTACTCACTAGAATAATCAATAATCCCACAGATAATTTTTCAGTCCATTTTAAGTCTTGTTTTGACGTAACAAAGTGGTGATATATAAGTGTGTAATTTGTTTACTTACTTTTTAAATTAGTCTTTCCATTAACATGGAAATAATTTCTGTGCTACATGGCTTAGGTCACTCAATATTCATTAAGCAATACGCGCTAGATGGCAGTATGTGCTGCTTCATCTGTCAGTCACCCGAAGAGGAACTTGTCGTTTTGATTTTTTTAAAGAAATAAAAATAATTTCGTTCAATTAGAGAACAGACAATAGAATTAAAACTGAACGCGCCCGCTCAATGCAGTGTGCCGAACGACAGTTGTTGCATCACAGATCAAATTTCATTTATCACCTGAAGGTAGTCGAGCTTACTGACAAGAAGAGAGAGGTGAGAAAGACATGACCATGGCGGAAGTGTTTCAAAAAACTGAAAATACAGTGAACACTGTGTAACCAAATAAATAAGAAATGTTTATTAGCAAAACGAATAAGTACGCTTGGAAGCATACACCTTTATGTAATTTTATGTATGTGTTTCAAAAGGAAATGCAAAAGCGCCTGTTTTAAAAATATTTTGGATTTTGAAAAGCCTGTTGACTTCTGCCATTCATCTAAGGTGATAGTGAAAGTTTTAATATTTATTTGGTTCCACAGTGTTTTTTTATTTATTTAAACTCTATAATAAAAAAAATTACATAAAGGTGTATGCTTCCAAGCTTACTTATTCGTTTTACTAATAAACGTTTCTTATTTATTTGGTTACACAGTGTTCACTGTATTTTTAGTTTTTATATTAAACTTTGTATAAGTTATTATTTTATATTATAACATGGTGTATTTTTATTTGTTTTGTTAATAAAAGTTTGTTACGTTATGGTAATGCCACAAATTTAAAAGTGAAAGTAAAATGCGCACAACACTTTTACAAGCTACTTAAAATGGAAGGAAAGTGAAGAAAAGAGAGAAAACTCAAACTAACTAAAAACAAACAGCTGCTTGATGTCGAATTGTCGCTAATTTGAAAGTGAAAGTAAAACGTGCACAACGCATTTACTGAGGAAAAATGGGAAAACTGAAACTAACTAAAAACAAACAATTGCTAGACGCAAAAGTGAAAGTAAAACTTGAACTATACTTAGAGAACATATTGCTGTGTTGTTTTCCCTTCTGTTTTTTTCCCTAAATTTTCTTTAGTTTATCTTAAAAAGGTCTTAAAAAGTCTTAAATTTACCCTCTTAAAACCTGCAGAAACCCTGCAATCATATTGTGATGGAGAAGTTGCCTCCTCTCACTTGACTTTCCCCCATGCCTTCTCAATTACAATTCAAACCCACGGCATGCTTTAGGGGGTCTGTTAAATTTTATTGTAGATCTATTCCACTTTTTCCTAGAAAAAGAGTGATTTTTTAAAAAGAATATAAAATCCAAGATAAAATACAGAAGTTTCAATTTGTATAATATTTTTTTCTGTTATTCCCATATTTCCATTTATGTTATTTCATACGTTTTATGACTTTATCAATTGGGTAGATGGAAAAGTGTCATGTAGATGTGTTCAAGCATGGCTGATACTGTACATGCACTGGAACACCAATATGATGAACAAACAAACATATTAAAGCAGATGCAGCGTTTCTGCTCAGTGTTTGTGCAGCTTTGCTGTGACTGTACTGACCTGCTGGTCTGCTAGCATATGTGCCACCATCAAACATTTGGCATTTGAATGTTTTTGTCAGAGTGACCAGACCATGTATTGATCCGGTGACACTGGGAAATCCATATTCCACAATTTAATTTGATTGTCATTATAAAGAGAAAGACAAAGAGCATCGTCCGTACTGGGAATTTTGTTTTCATTAGCCGGCAATTGAATTCAACAATTTGAACTAAATCCATCATCCTGTGTTCTGTCCTGGCTCATCCTACCTGTGATTTTTGCTTGTCCTCACCTCTCTATCCTATCATAACGTTTGCAAAATGGGCCTGTTATCCCAGTTTCCAACTGGATGAATCCAGTCACCTAAGCTCTGTTTCATCACCTGCGAGTCATTATTCATCTGTGTTTCTTTTGTTTCAGGCGCCTGATTGGCTCATTTTGGGTGTGCTTCACTACTTGTTCAATGAGACAATGTGATGGCCTCCACTGATTATGTGAGTGTGTGTGCGTCTCCCTCAAGCTTCCCCAACGTCAGCCAGCCTAAACCAGCCGTTCCTGGCAGATTAATTATGAGTGAGGTCAACACACCTCCAGATGCATCTGACGGCTGGGAATAGATTGTTCTCCGTGTGCTGGAGGTGTCTGCCACTGATGAATGCTCACAACTGAGTCACAAGTCATGCTCTGTTTTGGGTGAAGCTTTCTGTAAAAGACAAGTTTTGTCTCTTGATGAAAGAGCTCTTTTTGTACCTGCTGCCTTGATTATGCCAGACCTCATGCGAGGAGAGCAGCAACCACAGGAGGTCTGTAATACCTTGGCAAAGTTTTCGGTTAGCATTCCCATTTATTTAATGGTAACTGCTCGGATAGGATTTTGCTAGTAGTACGCAGCTGGAAATCTGCCATCTTTGCTCATTGGCGCCCAGCTACAGACACAATTGTTTTTGAGGCAATTACCTAAGCTGTAAATGCAACAAATTGAGCACAGGTAAATGTACTTCAAAAAAATATACACTCACCCACAACCCCACACACACACATACACATTTAAACACTCTATAAGTCTAAAAGGCTTTTTTTCTTTCGTTTTTTGAAAGACATCTCTTATTCTCACCAAGGCTGTATTATTCTATCAAAAATACAGCAACAACAGTAATGACGTTGCCTGTATTTTCAGCCTCTGCCGCCTCGATATACAAGTACATAAACACATAAACAATCTCTAGAACTGCATTGAGAGTCACTTTATATGCACTTTACTGTTTTGTTTGAGAAAAATCATCATCATATCATATACAAACAGAAACTTCACAGCAACCAAATCACAGTGTCAAAATAAAAGTTTGGTTTAACTTGAAGAGACTGTGACAGAAATATATTAGTTAATGCAATGATAGTGCTACTACTAATAAAATTATTATTAAAACATTATTTTTTACCAAAAAAGTTATTTTGCCAGCATTTTATTAAACAGGAAAATGTAAATACACAACACATTTATTTCTGTAAATGAATGAATGAATGAATGAATGAATGAATAAATATATAAATAAATACATTTTTTAAACAAAAATAAATTAAATAGACATGCTTTTGATTATTAAAATTTAATGAAAGCATTGAAATGGAATCCAGAAAATTAATGTAAAACAGAATTTGCTAAACTGAACTTGAGAAAAAATTTCATATGACCTTAAAATGTAACTTTTGTTCAACTTTTAATAAATTGCTGTTAAATTGTGTAAGTTTCACAATTTAAATTAGGTATGCTTTTTGATTATTAGGTTTTAATTTAATTAATAAATCAGAGTCTAGAAAAATGCAAACTGAAAAAAAGGCATTCAGAAAATTAAAACAAAAAAATTTAATTTAGAAAAAAATAAAACAGATGTTTAGATGTTTATATATATATATATATATATTTTACACACACACATGCACACACACACATATATACATATATATGTGTGTGTAAATGTATATGTATTATGTATATATATTACCATTCAATATTTTTTTTATTGAACAATTAATAGGTCTAAACTAGAAATTAACACACTGAATAGTCTATATTAATTAATAATAATTAATAGTTATAGTTCATAATAGTAATTAATTATTAATAAGTATTATTGTGTGAATTAAAAAACATTATTTGCACTAGTTTTTGAATGAAGAAAGACACTTGTTTCTAAATGGTGTATTTATTGCATTCACCAGCAGGGCCTAAGAAAGCCTTGCTAGCCAGTGAAGCCTTGACCTCTCAGCTTCAACAGTTTTGCATGATGCAGTAATCATCACTTTAAGAAAAACCTGAAGCTGAATGGCTATTTATTAAGGCTTGCGAAAGGTATTTATATGCACGGTAAGCTCTGTATTGTAATTCCACAGCCACACAGCCATTGAAAACTTATCAAGGACGGGTCCTGCACTCTTCTTCTGTCTTGCGTGTTTTGTGCAGTGCAGAGGACCTTAGCATTCAGCAAAGATTATGGGGGTGTTTGAAGCAAAGCAGCAGGTCTTTCAATCTTGTTTTTGCTTTTTATCATGTTTTTTGCACTTTTATCTGCAGGTGGAAGTCAGTGCGGCGCAGTATCTGTGGCGACAGAGTCTGCCACTTGTTTTGTAGGTGGCGCAAATGACGAGAATGATGTTTTCTCTCCTCTGGCCCTAGAAAAACATCACCTCACCCATCCAGTAAAGTGTGCGGCCTCTGCCTGGCCTCGATGATGAATGGGGGAGACTCTATCTGTCGCTCGCAGGCTGTGAGACGGCATGTGTGTTTTGTGAGTTTGTGAGGGGGTGTGTATAAAGCTGAGTGCTGTGGTTATCTGTGTGTATTTTGGTGTGTGTGTGTGTGCCCTGTGGGCTCCTTTTCCCTCTTATACTGCGTAATTATTAATGGTTCCTGGACAGTGCCAGCTACTCTCTCCTCCCTAGCTCTGAATATGGGCGGACCCGGGGCTCTTAAACTAGAGTGGCTGCTACTAGGGCCGTCTGGCAGGTAGAGCGGGTCATTGGCATGACAGTGAGTCTTCCTGCGTGTGTGTGTTGCACAGTGTTTGCTTGTGTTTCTCTGCAGGGTTTAAAAGAGGATGGTTAATGGCTCCATCAGGGTGACATAAAGCTCTCTCTCGTCTCATAAAGTGATTGGGTTGGTGTGTTGGACTGTGACACTTCACTGACTGACCCCACTGAGGTTCAGAGCGGCTCATGTTTTTTCACCCCTGAGGGAGTTCACAGTCCTTCCTTCGGTTCGTCAACCAAATGTCTCCTCAGCATCTGTCGACCGATCTGATTACACACTCTTATTTTATTCATTAAAGGTATAGTTCATCAAAATATGTAAATTCTGCCTTCATTTACTTACCTTCACATTGTTTCAAAACTGTGTTAGTTTCCGTATTACTGAAGTGAACGGAAGCTGTCAAACTTCAAAAGCAACTTGATAGCACCATTAATGTAGTTCTTATGAATCATTGTATTTCAAAAGATTGGAGTATTTTTTTTTCTTTGAATGAAATGAAAACTTTTATTCAGCTATGGATGCATTTACAATATTATAAAAAAAATCAATTTCTAATAAATGTTGGTCTTTTGAACTTTTTATTCATCAAAAAAAGTTACGGTTTCCACAAAAATATGAAACTGTGATTTTAAACTTTGATCTTAATTAGAAATGTTACTTTTCTTAAGTTCTCAAAGAAAAGTAACAATGCCCAGTTTGTGCTGTAAAGATATTTTTGCTGATTCATTTCACTGGTTAAAAAAGTCTAAATGGTGAATTCACAAATCAAACAAAATCTGTTTGTCAAGTTCAAGTTATTTATAGTATGTTTACAAGCAGAGTTATAATTTAGCTTGTGTGGTTAAAACAACAGTCTCAGATATCTGAGGAATTGAATACATGTTATGTCTCCTCTTTCTTTCAGATCAAGTACACTACAACAAGGTAGTCCGATGTAGTCCAATTAACATATACATATACATATACATATACATATACATAGCTGTTTGTCCTGAACAGTTAAACTGTCTGCTGTTCTTCAGGAAAGTTATTTAGGTCCCACAATTTTTTTGGTTTTTCAGCACTTTCCAACAATGACTGTATGATTTTGAGATCCATCTTTTCACATTGAGGACAACTGAGGGACTCATATGCAACTATTACAGAAGGTTTAAATGCTCACTGATGCTTCTGAGGTAAAAACGATGCATTAAGAGCTGGGGAGTAAAAATATTTTGAATTTGAAGATCAGGGTAAATTGAACTTATTTGGTCTTCTGGGAAACATGTAAGTATATTCTGTAGATTTTGAAGGGCAGAATGTACACATCTTTATTCTGTTCAAAAGTTTACACTCCTGGGTCTTAATGCATCGTTTTTCTTTCTGGAGCGTCAATGAGTGTTTGAATCTTCTGTAATAGTTGCATATGAGTCCCTCAGTTGTCCTCAGTGTGAAAAGATGGATCTCAAAATCATACAGTCATTGTTGGAAAGGGTTCAAATGCACAAAAATGCTGGAAAACCAAATAATCGGTGGGATCTGAAGGATTGAACAGCGGGCAGTTTAACTGTTCATGACAAACAAGGGACTCATGAACAACTATCACTAAACAAAAAAAAAACAGCTGTGGATCATTCGGGTAACAACACAGTAGAATCAAGCATATGTAAACTTTTGAATAAGGTCATTTTAATAAACTGAACTATTATTTTCTCTTGTGAACTACATGAAAACATCTTTTATGTGAAATATCTTATTCAGGGCAGTGCTAAATGTAGTGTTATCCCTCTTATTTTGGTAAAATAATTAACAGTTTGCAGATTCTGCAAGGTGTGTGTACATTTATAACCTCAAATGTATATGCTGGATGAAACTACAACTTTGCAAGCACTTCATTTGTACAGTTTCAGGATTCAAGCATTTACATGACAAATGACTGAACTTTAAGTGCATGTAAATATACTTATTGACTACATGCATCTGATCACAGTGGTTAACAGCTTACTAGAGGGCTAGAATAACAGTGAATAACATGACTTTTTCCAAACTAAAATAGTAGAAAAGTAAAACAACATGATGGTGAATAAATGATAACACAACTTTCATTTCTGAGTGAACTATTCCTTTTTAAGTGGCAAAAATGCCTCACACATTCACACCACAACTCCCTCACACATTCGCATCAATTGAAATGTCACTACGCATGCCACCCTCTCTTTCTGGAAGACATCGAAGCCATACATAGACTTGCATCACCCAAGTCCGCCTGCAGACTCCTCAGAAGCGGCTGTCTGTCTGATGTCCTCTGTGGGTTCGGGATAGTCAGAGGCCCGCGTTATTCCTGAATCATTAGTCACTGCAGTAAAGTGCGCTAAGCCGCATGGCTCTGTACCTCCTCCTAGGTTCCCTCACTAAAAGCCAGTGATGATTGCTTTAAACTGGGAGCTTTGCCAGGGAAACCATGAGAATTACAAAATCAATGATTCACCAGAAGAGTCATTCAAGGGTGCCAGGCTGATTTCGCAGGCTGCACTCCTGCTTCATTGAGATGGTGGCGTAGTCAAGATAAAGACTGTGCTGCGTATGGGGAACAGAAGAGAGAAATGAGGGGAGGGATTGTGGGAGTTGAAGGATGGGTATGAATGACTGGAGAGCACAGATGAGAACAGGGTGGTGGACTCCTGCCCGGCGTTTCATAGACTATTGTGGAAGCGTCCAGCCAGTGCTGCTAAATGAAGCATTTAGAAGATCTCTGCAACATCGCTTTCTTTCTTTTCCCTTTCGTCTTTTTGCTATTTAGAGGTTTGGTGCAGATTTGGTCAATGCCCTGGAGAGTCATTACTCCATCCCTTGCCTGATATCGATTCTCTCTGTATTGTACCATATAGCCCCTGCTTGATGGGGTGGGTGGCCATTCGTCGCTAAAGGATTTGTTCTTATCTTCAAGGTTGTCTAGCCTCATGGTGGGGCCGACCTTGTGAAAACAGCATGTCCATTACTCCTACTCTGACATCTCTGACAGAACTTGTTAGTCTGGGCTTCAATCTACAGAGCAGAAACTGCCAGCCCACCCAGATACCACCTGCATCAGACCCTCCTGAACCCACCTGGTCTATATAACTCACCTACACTAGCTGTTATGCTGTGTGCACACCAAACACAAAGCAAATATTTTTATCGCATTATTATACAGTCATCGTGTATAATTTCATTTTCTGATACAGCCGGACATGTCAAAATGGATGTGTCAACAGTTCTGCACTGATTGGCTTGCGTGACAATGCGTCACGCAAATTTTCTGCTTGAGTTGAAATTTTTACACTTGCGAGGAAGATGTGATATTGTGTGTTTGTGGCAATCACGATGCCCAAATTTGCATCATTTGTGTTGCCTGGCGCGAATTTGCGACTTTGTATATAATCTTGGTAACACTTTATTTTACGGTTTCTTAACTAGTTGCTTATTAGCATGCATATTACTTGAATATAAGCCATTTATTAGTACTAATTAAGCACATATTAATGCCTTATTCTACATGAATTGGTGGTGTTTCCAAGCAGAAGGAAATATATCAGTATTGGAATTAGCTATCGGCCAAAATGAGTGGAAAAATATCGGTATATCGGCATATCGGATATCGGCAAAAATCCAATGTCATGCATCCCTATTCTCAGTTGGTTTCTGATTCCAATTTTAAATTGATTCAATTCTGTTTAATTTGCATATACTGTCTATTGTACATACAATGCTGTGTTTTAGATAGGCTACTCATCTTTTTGAACCATTTCAGAATTGGTTGAAGAGTTATTTGTTTGTGAATTGTCCAACACTGATCACACTATATGTTTTTGATTGCTTAAAAGAGTTTGTTTATAAGAGTAATTTGTTCGAGAATCAGGGCAGAATCGCACAGAATTATTTGTTTGTGAATCGGACTATAGTTATTATGTTGTAGATTTTTGATTCACTTAAATTGTTCAAAATTGAATGTTTTTGCTTCTCGCTTAAAAGAACCACCTAATTACTAATTACACACTTAAAAATAAAGGTTCTTTATTGGCATCAGTGGTTCTGTGAAGAACCTTGAACATCCATGGAACCTTTCAAATGCAGAAAAGGTTCTTTATAGTCGAAAAATGTTCTTTATATTTTTAAACATTTTTAAAATTCTTTAAAATGGTTATATTAGGAACTGTTCACTGAAAGGTTCTTTGGGGAACCAAACATGTTTCTTCTATGGCATAACTGCAAAAACACCCTTTTGGAACCTTTATTTTTAAGAGTGTATTGCGAATCAGGCTACATTGCCCATACTGCATGTTTCTGATTCACTAAAGGACGGGACACATGTTGAATTGGGGTCGGGTAAAGCGAAAACTCTGATTGGATGCCTACACTGTAAAAAATAAAAAAACACAATTTGTTGAATCAGCTTAAAATAATTTGTTACCCCGCTGCCTTAAAATTTTAAGTTCAGTCAGCTAAAATAAGTTTAGTCAACTTGCAATGTTAAGTTATACCAAGTAACAACTTAGATATTTGTGTTTGCTAAACTTAACAGATGGGTAAGTAACCCAGCTGCCCTAAAATTTTAAGTTGATTCAACTCAAATATCTAAGTTGTCATTTAGTATAATTTCAAGTTGAATAAACTGTTTTTGAGTTGACTGAACTTAAAATTTTAAAGCAGCCATGTTACAAATTATTTTAAGTTGACTCAATAAATTGTTTTTTACAGTGTAGTTTCGCGAATGAGTCAGTGCTGGAAAATAAAGCAAAAGTGATCAAAATAAGTAAGTAATTGAAGGCGGCACAAACAGAAGGCTGCTCTAATGTTGTGATCTTACTCAAGCATTCCAGTATGTGAATATTATCATAACAACATGAGCCGCTTAAAATGAAGAAAGTTATAAACATAATTGATATTCAAAAAACTAAGCAAGCGCTGCTTTGTTTAATTTTCATATATCTGCATTTATCTTGCATATCTTTGTTATGGTTTCTCCTTTTGAATGACGAATATATGCTATTAAAAGCTGCTGATCTAGACAGCTGGATCTTTTCACCGCAGTCTGTTCAGACACTGCCTACGCGTAGCGACAACACAGACGGCTTTGGTCGCCGCTACTTCTTTGAAACCGGCTTGGTATGTCCCGGCCTTAAAAAGAACTGGTTCATAAGAGTAATTTGTTTTGTGAATCAGGCTACACTGGTTGTGCTGTATGCTTTTGATTTGCTTAAAAGAATTGGTCCATAACGCAGTCATTTGAATTGGGATACACTGCTCACGTTGTTGTCACATGTTACTCTACGAAATTTTATGGGTGAATTCCATTCTTTTCGATAGGAATGTATGCGATTGGAAGTTTAGCGTGAGGATGAACAGGTTCCCTGTGAAGATTTCGCTCATGTTCAAGATGCTCATGCGACCAGACAAAAAACTGCTTGGTTTGACAGTGACTTCTGTGTGAGCTGTGCTTCATTCATCTCTACACCACAGACAATAGAAAATGGACTGTTTTTTTGTGTCTGTGCCCTAAGAAGCACTTCCTCGTAAGATTGATTTCTTTGTGAACTGGACCGGACTGTTCTGTTTGTTTTGTTCATAGTGATTTTGCCATTGTCTTTATCTTAATTGCCACAGAGGGTTTTCTAACTTGGTTAAATTGAGAAAATAAGAACTAAAACGTGGTTTTGTGAGTAATGGGCAGAGCACTTCAGTCTTAGGATTCTATATCAAAAGTATTTAAATCAATTGGGAAACGGTTATTTTTACCCAGCCCTATAGGCTTAGACCTTAAATCCAACATGTTCTGGAAGACTTCCCTGCAAAGAGATGCTAACACTCCTATCACACTTCCTACTGCGAGACGGACTGTGAATTATTAGAATGATAGACTACATTCAGATAACTCCCTCAAGCTTTTTTAGGTCACCTTTAACCAGTCCAGAAACATTATTAGATGCGATATTGATACCGTTTGTTTTCATGATGGTAATGAAGAGATGGCCATTCATATATTTCCAGCCTCCAGGTCTTTTGACAGCAGCATTGATTAAAACAAGGCCATGCTGCAGAAGAGGTACAAAAGGTTGCTTGTTCTGAATGCTGATGGCATTTTTTGCACAGGATCCCTTTTATAATTAATCTACTTGTCTTCCAGCAAATCCTTTGACGACGTACCCGACGGATGGGAAGCATCTGTGTACCGCAGGAACTGCTTTGCACACATTTTTGGGGGGGGGCCAGTGTAAATGGTGTTTAAAGGACGTCACCGTCACTGTAAAACGCTGCCAGGGGACTCAGGTAATGGGCTCTGGGAATATAAATCATACCGTTCCTCATATTGACTTTTAGCATTACGCTCACATCCGCGGCACAAGAGCAGCTAAATCGCTCTCATATATGCGGGGCTGTAAATAAATAAACAGAGCCCTGTATTTCTCTGAAGCCTCTGGAACGTCTCCAGACAAGGAAATGCGGGACTTTAAGACTGACATGCCTCACTGCTGCACTTTGCCTGATTAATACAGCTTTTTTTCTCCTTTCTGCTTCATAAACTGTCCAGTGCACTTTAATCTTAAGATGAACTGGGTCACATATTCCTCTCCTTTAAAACTAATTATAAGCCTTGCACTTTTAAATTATAAAAATGATCTTATCCATTCCCGTGGCCGTATCCAAGATGACAAGATTAAGAGGGGAAAAAAGAGGAAGGAAAGCATAGACGCATAGGCACGGCCCTTTAGGAAGAGCTGTTTGTATGAGTTCTTGCTGTACCCGTAACCCTTTTTTTGCTGCTTATGGCTGACTTTAGCTGACTGGCTCTCTCTCTGGGCACAATGAGGGAATAAAAGTGTGTGAATTTACGAAGGAGGAAAAGAAGCTGATGTGGCAGTGGGATCCATAATCTCTTTCTGTTTTGTGTGTGTGACCGAGAGAGGGAGAAATGTGCGGTCGTGGCCCTGACTAATAATGAGGAAAGATGTAGCTTATATGTTCATTCAAAGCTGTTTTTAGCCACGAGTGTAGGACTATTTGTGCCGCAGCAGGCTTAAACTACCACAGTGCGTCCTGGCGTTGCTGTATCTGTGTTAAAAAGCTTTAAAAACCTTTGTTCATTTTATGGGTCCTCCTGCTGAAATAACTGAAAGGAGGCACCAGTGGTTTTGATGTATTGTTCAACAATTTTGTTTTCCCTACCCATACAATCCATCTATTTTGGTGTGTTTTTGAAATTTTAACCACTTGTTCTTGAGGCCTGGATCAAAACATGCTAAAAAGTTTATTTACAACAGCACTCTGAACCATCTCAGGCCATTACAATAGTTATTACATATCTATCTATCTATCTATCTATCTTAGGGCTGGGTAAAATATTGATTTTTTGATTGTAATTGGTTCTCATTTTTACGATATCAGTTCTTAAATCCCAAGAATCGAGTAGTTTAGCCTGTTTTCAGTTAATGAACAGAACACACCCCTGTTGTGCACACCCCTTCTAAAAAATAAGCTTTGTGCGTTGTTATTTTGATATAAAACAAAGTCTCATATTTCAAATTCTGTCCATTTGATTACAATATTCAAACAATAAATGCTGTTTTCCCCCTGTTTGATGTGGAGTGGCAGATCACTGTAGCGCTTCAGTTCAAGAGATGCAGCAACGTCAAGCGCACACAAACTGATAATCTCTTCCACTTTATTACCAGTTATAGCACAAAATAAACATGAATAAACATCCCAAGGTATGTTAAAAGAAAGAGTACAACTTACCGAAATCCGTATCCTGTCTCATGTAATCGCTTAATCTGTGTTTCAAGCTTGTAAACATTGGTAACCAAAACAGCTTTGTTACAGTCTTCAAAATACCTTCTTTCATGATTCACAAAAGAAAGGTTTGAAACGACATGAGGGTGAGTAAATGATGACAGAAATTAATTTTTAATCTCATTTTTTTAATTTTTATTTTTTTAAATAAGAAAATAAATCTGCCAGCAGGTGGCGGTAAATGTCTTTATGAGTCATTAATTTATTCATTCGATTCGTTCAGACGGCTGATTCATTCAGGAATGAAGTAAATGGCTCTATTTATGAATGGGCTTTTGAATCATTGGTTCACACGATTCATTTAAAATGTGTCATATTGCTCTTGCTGCCCATGTGATATTGTGTGATATGTGATATATATAAATATTAGACAAAACACATACAGGGGCATTTTTTTCACCAATATCTTGAATTTAAGGCATAACTGCATTTATAGATCATATTTGTCAACAGTCAAATATATGAAATATAAGATGACATACAGGTCTGGGGGTGGGGCCAGTGCGCTAACTGCATGAAAATATTTTAATTGCGTTATTTTTTCATAAATAATTAATTCACACGGTGAACTGTAATACCATCTGACTCTCATGTATATTTTACAGCATTAGTTAGAGATTTTTTTTTCCTTGAGAAAATGTGGCATTTACTGTACCTGATATATATCCAAAGTAATCCATGGAATCAAATCACAAGGTTGTGAATCACAATCAAATTGAATCATGAAATTTAAAAAAACCCAGCCATAATATACACTACCGTTCAAAAGTTTGGGGTCAGTAAGACTTGTAATAGTCTTTAAAGTAGTCATCATCAAGCTGCATTTATTTGATTAAAAAAAACAAAAAAACAGTAATATTGCAAAATGTTTTTACAATATAAAATAATGTTTTTTATTTTAACATACTTTAAAATAGAATTTATTCCTGTGATGAAAAGCTGAATTTTTATCAGCTGTTACTCCAGTCTTAAGTGTCACATGATCCTTCAGAAATCATTCTAATATGCGGATTTATTATTAGAATGATCAATGTTGGATAATATCAACAGTTGTGCTGCCAAATATTTTTTGGAACCTGTAATTTTTTTTTTCAGGATTCTTTCATGAATAACAAGTTTAAAAAGTACAGTGTTTATTCAAAATATAAATATTTTATAACAATGTAAATTATTTATTATTAACTTTTAATAAACTTTTAATTATTAACTTAATACATCCTTGGTGAATAAAAGTATTAATTTCTTGAAAAAAAAAAAAAAAAAAAAAGAAACAATAAAAATGTACTGACCCCAAACTTTTGAACGGTAGTGTATATTCATATACACTTTGTGAGAAAATATAAGAAGCAGGAGATACCCAAACCGCGCAAACCGTCTTTTGGCGTTAAAATAGTACTGTCAGTGAAGAATTAGCGCTGAAAAGGCGTAGACACAGTTATTTTTGCACCTAACCTTATTGAATATACATTTGTACGAGTTTCCCTTTCAGACACAAAATTAATGAGAGTGGAGTATTCAAATGCATCACGCAACATGATTAACTAACGTTTGCACTCATCAAATTACTGGTATTTGCACCATTATTTAACGCCCAAAAAAGCATGTCTTAAAGAAGGCGCTAATTTGCTCTGCTCTTGGTAGATTGTGCTGGTCGTTATGGAAATGATCTGGCTGTGTCTGTATTATTTAATGTGCGCACTGTCAATAAATCAATAAATCTATTATGGAATTGCGGTCTAATGCTAATTTTGCCCTGTTTGGTAAATCTCGCCCCATGTCGAAAAGAGTATCTAGAGTATCTGAAATCATTATTTTAAGACAAAATAATTCCTTGATAGATTAACTTCTTCAGTTTTGTAGCCTGTTTTGTCCCAGTACTCAAAAATGAGTGTAGCATTTCTCTTATTGTAGCCCATTGTGCAGTTCCTCTTGTATATCTGTTTCCAGATAGTCTTAGTGGAGAGAAATATCATAGTCCCCAAGTGCTCATTGGTACTGTCTAAATGACTTGTTCCTCTCGTATCTTTCCAGCCAATATGAGGTGCAGGACAAGCAGAACCACTGCCAGCATCCTGTCTCCTGTATCCAAATCACCATGTGCTCAAATGTGACTTTTCATTACATTCTTTCAGCACAATCAGATGCAGACATTGCCAACAGGGCTGCCCAGGGTGCAATCAAGATCAGATGTAATCTTCACAAAATGACGTATTATTATTGCTGATCTATCGTGTTAAACTCTATATTCTGATATCAGCCCGAGGGTAGAGATGACAGGGGGTCCTATTGCTTAGATCCTGCATGCTATTTGCACTCAGTCGAACGCTTCGCTAATGTTTATTATTAATTTACCTGCAATTTGCCATACAAACTTCACCATCCTCCTTGCAAAAGCCATCAATTTTTTAAAACATAATTTGGGCTCTCTGACAGATCTATAATTTAACAGCCATTCCTAAAATTTGGCATATTTTTGCAAGTATACCCAAGGCCTTAGGTGGGAAGTCTAAGAATGAATATTGCATCACTCACGCCTTTTTTTAATAAAGCTAATTATTTTAATATCAAGGCTTTGTAGCTCTCACTTAATAAAAAGCGATAGCTCACCAAAAATGACTTTTTAAACATTATTTATTGTCATTCATGTTGTTCCAAACCTGTATAATGTTCATTCTTTATTGGAAAAAGGTGCTTCTGAATTTCTGAATTCATAGCCTGGTTACATTTTCAGTATTGTGAAAATGAATGAGAAGTGAGCATGTTAAGCTTCATAATTAGATAATAGCTTCATAAAAGTGGACTAAATGACTCATGCTTTATTCCAGTTCTTCTGAATCCACATGATAAATTTGTGTGAGAGACTTATTTTTAATTCTTTCGTTTCTTTTAGCCACAGATATATGCAGCTATATTCAGTGTTTTGTATACGTCATAGTGTTGTTAGCAAATAATTATTAGTGTTAGGTCACAACACCAGCTTTTAGGCCAATATTGAGAACAAAGTCACACGTTCTTGAAGGTGAAAGTGTGAAATGTACCTCGCAAAGCCCCGGAGGCCACATACGTCACCCCTGACTTCCTTAAAATGGAGCAAGAAGAAGAGCAGGTTGTGCTCACTGCACCAAAAATATTCCATCCACCCCTTTTTAATAATCCCACCTAATTACTGTTAATGCAGTACAACCCTTGCGGATATCTTCTGATCTGCTATTGTAAGACCAAACACAGTCTCCAACTCTATTTGTAGGAGACTATGGAGGGCATCGGTGGGCAGTTTGTCATTTTAAAAAGAATCGATGTAGGACCAAGGGGTAATTTATTCATCATCTAGGTGCTCCGTGGGAGACATTGTCTATTGGCAGATTTTGGATTTAGTTAGCTGGCAGTCAGCGTTTGGACAAACATGTTGTAATATAGATAATGCTAAATCAACAGTCTCATAATATCTCATTAAGTCTTGCAGCTGCTAGTGTTCATGCGGGTCAGAGTGAGTCCTGTCGTGGGGGTAATTGAACGTTGGTATGAGAGAATGTTGTGGGTTGATGAGGTGACCGGCTATGTTTGTGAACCCCTGCTTTGCTTGTGTGTGTGTTGTTCAGCGGGAGTGCTGTTGTGTAGCTGTTAATGAATGGGGAGAGAAACACAGCTTAGTCAGTGCTAACAGCAGGGGTGTAAAATGCTGGCTAGACATGATGTATGCTGGAACAGAGGGTGTGGTCATCCGAAGAAAAGGACAGGGAAAAACTCTCAGTTTACTGGTAAATGAAAAAGAATGAAAAAGGGCTTGTAAACGATGACTTGTCATTTTTGAGTGAGCTACACATTTACTGTTCACAGCTCATTTTATTTTGATAAGCTGCTGTGTTTCTCAGTTTAATCAGAAAAATGTACACTGGGAGATTATATGACAAGAATGGTACAGGAATCAACAGTCACACATTTTCCCTTTTATTTATTTATTTTTTTCCTGGCAGTGGTTCTAGAAGTATTTACCCTTTTTTTGGATTGTGAAAATTCTTCAAGTTCATTTTACATTTTTTTTTTTCAAAATTCTTCAGTAAAAAGCCATGAACCAAGCCAAAAAGAACTTAAAAAATAAACTATTCATTCTGTGAAGCATTACAAATGGCATAATCAAATCAGAAACAATGGTAAAACGATTTTATAATAATTGATTATACATTCAAGGACAATTAATTGTGTTCATTCAAAACTGTGAATATATACAAATACAGAAGTATTTTAAAAGTGTGAGGAGAATGTCACTCGCAGTACAAATGGGTGATCATTGTTAAGCTCTTTTGCTGTATTTTCTATTTCTTCACCGGAAATAGTTTTTCACTGGAAATTCTGCAAGTAAAAAACTTGAAATCTCCCTGAGTTTCACATATCTGATTTCTACACAAGCTTATAGTATTAGATATATTACCGTCAAAGACCTCTTGGTAGGTCTTGGAACTAGGGCTGGGCAATATGACCTAAAATCAAAACCTCGATTAATTGATTAACCTCTATCGTGTTGGAAATATCCCCTACACCAAACTCAACCCTAAACCTAACCAATAGTGTTGAAAAAATGCAAAAGTGGTAAAAAAAACCACATTTGTTGATGCAGCCGTGCTATTTTTGCTATTTAGTTTTTTTCTAATCGTAGTTTCACAGGGTTTGTACTGTAACTCTTCATCACTCAAGTGCAACGCCGTATCGCGTTAGCTACTGAATAAAACTCATGCTTATGAAGCTATATGTGATGACAACATTCAAAAGTATCAGTTTTCAAATCACTCAGGATGTTGAAATTGTTTTGAAGCCATAATTATACAACTGTAAGTATTTGTTTGAAAATTAGGCTTTATTAATCAAAACTGTGTGTAGATCATTTCACGTATTTACGTATCATTTCAAGTATTTACTCTAGGTTTACTCTAGGTTCTTACTGGCCATTCACACAGAACACATCTTTGCATCTAAAACGTGAGACGCAGTGCTCATGAATGGTTTAAAAAAAAAATGTAGCGCAGAATTCCTACTCCGCCATCTTGCCGTCAAATACAAAAAACTGCCATGCCAACCCGCTACTGTAAACAAAAGCTTGTAACGCTTGCTCCGCCTCCATGGTCTTCTGATTGGTCCACTGTTTTGGAACAGACATTGATGAGTGGCAGTGTGTGTTAAAGTTTTTGTTAACTTGACGCGGCATCTTAAACGCTCCACTCACATGTTGCAAAAGATGTGAACGCAATGGTCATACATCTCCGTATAACGCCGACTACACACACGGTAGTATGTTTTTAACTGGAAAGTATTAACAGGATTAAAAAAATAAAATAACTGACATGGGAAAATTGGGTACTGAATTTCGGTTTCGATTACTTTTTGATTAATCGTCCAGCCCTACTTGGAACGTTTATACATTATCTTCACAAATCATTTTTATGGACAAAATGAATGGAAATTTACTTCCAGAACAGATCTGAGGTGAGCCAAAAGGTCCGAATTTATGTGCTTTTTTTCTTCTGTGGATCACATAAGAAGATATTTTGAAAATATCAGTTGTGTGTTTTTAACCATATTGACATTCTTTGTAAAGCCAAAACATTCAAAACAGTCTTTAAAATATCTTTTTTGTGTTTCCCACAGAAGAAAGAAAGTTATAAAAGTTTAGAACGACATAAAGGAGATTTAATGATGACATGATTCTCATCTTTGGGTGAACTTTCAGTTTAAGTCTTAATGACAAAGTACAATGTCTAAATTCTCCTCTTTCTCCTCTATCTCATTCACCTATTAGCAGATGTGTCCTCTGATGAATGGCAACCTGTGCTGAAAATGATGGACAGTAAATTGGAGCTGGTCAGAAGTTTGGCATTGTTAGCAAGTCAGCACTTTGTGAACGGGAGTGACGCACAAATCCCATTAGTGTATATCTGCAGGGGATTATCGCAGTTCGCTCCCTTTCTGTGTTCTGTTAGAGAAGGTGCAGAGGAGATGCATATGACGAAAGGAACGTGAACGAGGAGGGAGGTATTACATGTTGACAGCGCCATACTGTCGTGCAGTTGATTAACGCTGCGCTCTTTAAAGTTTATCTCCGCAAGCGAAGGAATATTCAGACACTGTAAGAACAGTAAGTTCCAGAGATCCTCCAAACTCCTGTGGAGGGTTTTAACACGTTCCAGAACATGGACCTCATTCACAAGGTACAACAAAGCCTCCTCCTCCAGCGCTTTGATGCCTCTTACTGGCTCCCTGCACCAGCAGTGCTTTTGTTCAGCGGGAGCCAAACTGTTATTTATGCATGCAACAGAGTTCAGCTGTAAAAGGGACATTGGGCTGTATCGTTGTTCTTAAAGCTTGATCAATCACGTCTTGGGAGAATAGGCTCTGGGTCCCAGCTCTAGTTATGGCCAGGTGACTGATAAGTAGTATTGATCATTCTTTTTTTCCCCCCATTACCCCTGTTGAGACTGATGGAGCCCTGTGTTTCCTATAGGGAGCTGTTTTCAGGACCATGGACAGCTCCTGGCCACCCGCTGCTGCAGATTCCACTGCCACTGGGGTTTTATTATTTATGGACATGTGCATGCTTGCCCTTGAAATCAATGCTGTTATTGATTTATCTAGCTGCTTTGTATCAGAGGGGATTTCTAAGAACATATATCAAACCTTATAGCAAATATATGCCTTATATATATAATATAGAATTGTGTTAAAGGGATAGTTCAACCAACGTGAAAATTCTATAATCATTTATTTTCACCATTTATGTCTTTATTTTATTTGTAAAACATAATAGGAGACATTCTGTAAACCATATTAATTTTGAATGAATAGAACTGGAGAGTTCAAAAACGCATACAGATGCATTATAAAAGTATGATACAACTATAATCAAAATCTTCTTAAGATGCACAAAAGCTTTGTGCAGGAAACAGACTGAAAGTCAATATTCACTGTTGATTTTCTCCTCTAGTGAGCTGTTAACCAAATCATTGAATCAGTGAGTCAAACCCAAAAAGTGAATCAGTATTGGCTGCATTTTTCCTCAGAGACGTAACATACCGCTTAGCAACCATAGAGCAATGTATCGTATTATGCAGAAATGAACTAGCTAATCACATCCGTTTCCTGAAATTGTAATAACTGTGTAATTTGAACCATGTTTAACAATATAGAACCGTCATTAATGGCGTGACACAGATGATGGAGTAATTACTTCTGCTAATTTATAGACTGAATGAATATTAGATTATTGTTGTAAATACTGGATATGACATCTAAAGGCTACTTTTTTTGTTCTCCTGTTTTGCTTTCTTTTCAGATGTTTGATTCAGTCACAGGCAGTGTTGGGGGTAACGCATTACAAGTAACGCAAGTTACATAATATTATTACCTTTTCCAAGTAACTAGTAAAGTAACGCATTACTTTTTAATTGAAAAGAAAATATCTGAGTTACTTTTTTCAAATAAGTAACGCCAGTTACTTTTCCCCCATTTATTGATTAATTATTCTGTCCCCATGTTGAGAGAAATCGGAAGTAAGATGTTAGTTCTAAAAAAATTCATCTCACTCACAAAATGCAGATTCAGTATTCCTCAAAATGAATAAAAACACTAAAATTCAACTCAGAATATGATAAAAAAACTGCAATAATTAAATATGTTAAATAATACAAATATCCTTTATGCATTTAATCCCATTTTATTAACCAGTGTCTTTGCTGCTGGCCTTCGATGATCCAGTTCAACCATACTAATAAACAAAAATTACTCAAGATAATCTAACATTTGTTTTCCTTTTTTTATTGCTGAAGAGTTTTTTTCTTCTGCAGTCTACTGTACATACGTGAATTTACTTTTCTTAAAGCCTGAGGCTTTTTGTGTGAAAAGGCTTTTACAATTGCCAAAAATAGAACTTTTTATATTAAAAACAAACAAGCAAGCCCTGCCCAGATTTAAAAAGTAACACAAAGGTAAAGTAACGCATTACTTTCCACACTGTAAAATCCAATAGTTTACCTTACTTAGACATAATTAGTTATCTTTACTTAGTTGCTTTACTTACTAGGTTTTATGAAGTTACAGCTACTTTCAAGCGAGTAAAACAGTTCACTTACTGCTTTGAGTGACACTTACTTAAAATATTTAAGTAGCCACAAAGGAACCAATGACATTAATAAACCAGTGAGAGGCAGCAGTGCACTAATATGTTGCTAATTTGCAAAAATAACAACAAAAATAATTTTTTTTTGAAGTGGCAATTGCTAATCTGCAGTTATTTTTCACTTACATTCACTCATTTCCCAAAGTCATCTTGAATGTTGTTTCAATACAACTATATATTTGAGAGAACATCACATAAGCTGACTTCATAAATTGATGTTGATTTTCGTAAAATGTTGTTTGTGTGTCTTTCTTTCTTTTTCTTTTTTTTTACCATTATAGTGATTAATGTTTCCTTTGGTTGGGCACTTGAAACTTTGTTTTTCTTATTATAATTTTCTTCCTATTAATGCAGCAATGCAACATGAAGTCATAATTTTTTATTTCAAGGGAAGAAAAGTAATAAGTAGGTTGCTTTTAGAAGGTAGCCTTCTAATTCTGATCTTCTAATTAGCCAAATATTTTAATTCTTTAGCTAATGTATTTTTTATATTTATTAATGACCTTTTACAATTTCATTGTTCTTCATAAACACCTTGAGAAACTTTATTGGGTTGAGACAATCCTTTAATATTTGTGGTGATGTGCACAAGTCACAGACTTCAACATTCAGCATGTGAATCACAACAATGGTAACAATTCAATTTTATTTATTTTTATTAATTGTGACAATAACCATTAAATTATTTTATTTTCTCTTTTTGTTGTGCTACTACTGACACAAGTCAGTAAATAAAATTAGCAAATAAAAACAACAACAGTAAAACAAAGCAATTGCATAATTTATTCATGCCGCAATGCACTCTGGGAGTCAGTGAGTAGCTATACTAAGTCAAGTGTAAGCCTAAAATAAATGATTAAGTACCCCCTACAGTTCTTTTTTAGTTACTAGAACTCTTGTGTAAGTAAACTATACTAACTAAGCATTTGTCAGTCCAACATACTATTCCTATTTCACTTTACTGCTTTTTTTAAGTAAGCCCAACTAATTAGATTTTACAGTGCATAAAAAGTAACTAAGTAACGTAATTAGTTACTTTTTTAGGGAGTAACTCAATATTGTAATGCATTACTTTTAAAAGTAACTTTTCCCAACACTGGTCACAGGTTTCCTTCTACTCTACATCATACTCCAGGGTTCTGGAGCACATTCGCATATGCACACACTTTTTTTTTCAAAAACAGCACCTGACATATGGAATGACATATATAGATTGTAATGCACTGCTTATTTGCTTTTAAGCATAATCTGTTTTTTGTCAAGCTAACAAGAAACTATGCTATTAACCATAAGTTGAAAGTTGTAGTTCCGACCGCACAACTTAACACTGAATCTCTATCTTACGTTGCTCACAACAGAACTTACGTTTATTGTTTGCTAACACACCCCTGATAAGTGAATAAATTATTCAGACTGTGCCAACTGATATTGGATCATTTGATTCATTCTTCAAAATTCTGTATGAGTGAGTTTGGATAAATAAATTTTTTTTCATTTCAAAACATTATAAACAGTGAACTAAACATTCATTGACAATAGCTGTGTTCCACTAGCATGCAGAATGCCGCAAAGGACATAGGAAGCCAAAAAGTGTTGAGATGGTCAGATAAAAGACTAAACAGGGAATGGATCTGAACTCTCTGCTAATCCATGCTTCAGTGCATCAAGATATATAATAACATATGTAAACCTTTGTATAAAAACATCCAGTTTCAATTAGGCTTCATTTACACTAGTGCGTTTTCGTTTTAAAATGCTTAACTTTTGCTACGGATACGCCTGACATTTACACTACTTCGGCGATTTTAACCCTTAAAAACTGAGACTTTTGAAGATGCTGCAGACCTGTTTTAGGTGCATTTACACCTGGCCCGTTGTTTTGGAGCCTGGCGCGTTTCCCCCCTTAGCTCGGTTCGTTTGGGCATATGCGAACATGGCAATCACACTCAGATCCGTGCCAAAGCAGTCCGAGATTGCCTGAATGAGGTGGTCTTGGCTCGATTGAAACGAACCATCAGGCTATATCACAATGTATGATGGGTAATTACGTAAGTTCAGTGAAAAGCAGTAGCTTTGTTGTATTGCTACAGTAATACCTCCTAAAATGAAACTGTGAATGTCTGTGGGTGAGCACGTTTTTGACATTTAAAATAATAGTGTGCCTTTTCATTTTATTATGCCGTTTTATTGCTCTTTGTAGTAGGTGCATTTTAAAAATGTTTTCCCGACGAATCCTGGACTTCTCTTCAGAATGATGAGTTAATATAACGCCAGCTACAAAAAACCCAACAATAAGCCCACAAAGCTGTTGTCGTTACATCCTGACGGATGACAACTATGAGTGGAATCCCGGAAAATAAACTGTGGAACTTTGACCAATGAGAGGAAAGTTTACTCGCACATGACTTGTATTAACAAATTCGGTCCATTTATAAACTTTGCCGTGTGAAAGCAAACCACACCAAGAATAAAAAGCAACATTGTAATAATTTTAACAAAGCAAGGGATCTACAGGTGTGAAAGCACCCTTAGGCTGCGTTTACACTAGTGTGTTTTCGTTTTAAAACGCATAACTTTTGCTACAGTTACGCCTGTCGTTTACACTACACCCTCGAAAACGCTGCAAACCCCGTTTTCGTTTGAAAACTCAGAGGATGCGATTAATTGTAAGTGGATCAAAAATGAGAACTTTAAAACCGATGGCATTGCTGCCAACATTTGCTCTGCGTATCCTTGATGACTTGTGTAAACAATAACATCATGTTCATTATGAATTGTCATGTGACATGCATTTTCGGTTGTGTAGTGTGACAGAGATTGTTTCTAAAACACAATGAAAATGGCAGTGACGACGATCATTTTCATTTTAAAACAAAACGCACTAGTCCAGGGGTGCCCAAACTCGGTCCTGGAGGGCCGATGTCCTGCAAACTTCCAGCTTTCCAGCCTGAACACACCTGTCGGGAAGTTTCTAGTATGCCTAGTAAGAGCTTGATTATTGGGGTTGGAGATAAACTCTGCATTTTACATACAGACCTGAGTTTTTCTATCCATTGACCTAATTTGGTGGGTTTGTTTTCATCTAGTTAATAGTTATGACTACGGTACATTTACCATATTCACCTTGAAACATCACGGTACAGACGTCACAGTTCGGTTCATGCAGTCAGATGACGAATACAGTCAGCCATAGGCAATCAATCCAAAAGTGGGTGCACACGGTAATGCAACACTAACTGTCATGACAGGAAAGAGCAGATAAAGACAATCTAAGCACCAACCCAAAACAAGAACGGTGAGTTCAGGTGGCACACAAGATCTTGAACAACCAGCTGCTTGATGTAAATCAGAAGTGTGGGGAAGTTTTGTGTTCTAGAGATGCACTGGTCGACCAGCTATAAATTGTAACTGTTTTTTATTTTATTTTAGTCAGTCTCTATTCCAAAATTGCACACAAACTGCACTGCAGTCATTTCCTAAAATGCAGTTTTTATGTGCAATTTTTATGCAGTCTGTAAAGAGGAGAAAATACTGTAGCAGGCAGATCAAGCTCACTGTTCGCGATGCTCGAAATATACGAAGACAAATATGTGGGGGTTTATGAACCGTGACTGAACTGTGACTTCTGTGTACCATTACACTTCTAGTTATTACTTTTTTGTGTATAATAAGAGTACATGCAGAAAATATATGTGGTTTTGACTACACATATCCCTTTTTAACGGAAGAGGGGAGTAAAGGGCAAATCTACACAGAGAATTTGCATAATCTCATCGTTATCCTCTAAAGAAAATATGAGTGTTATCCTATTAAATTTATATGAAGTGAGCGCATCAATTGGCAACAGACGTTATTTTCAAGTTTGTCTCTCTCAAAACTAGTAAAACGATTGTTGAAAAACTAGAAATGTAATTGCAACCAGAATAGAATTCTATACTGGTCCCATCCGTACTGCTGCATCCCTGCTTCCCCATTCCCAGATTCCCATGTCTAGTTGAATAACCTGAGCAGGGAGAAGTTGTGTGCAGCTTGCTGCAGTGCAGTTACTGCCCACCCCATTTCTTTCTCTCTCTCTCTCACTCTCAGTCTCAGCTGTGTTTTTTAGACTGACTTTCCGTGTTTTGTTTTCCCACCACTGCACTCGCTCTCTATTTATTCCATGTTCCTTTCTCTAACTGTTGTTTTTGTTTGGAAACAAAGCCAAGGTTTAGTTTCTCCCCGCATCTTTCTCTCTTTCTCTTTGCTTTCCTCTTGTTCTGCGCAGCCCCTGATGGTTTTTGAGCATTTATTGGTTGCTTCCACTGGCTGCTAATATGAGAGAATAACCTTGATAATGTGTTTGTCAGGGGCTGCTGCATGTGTGCATGCGTGTGCGTGTGAGTGATGGATCTCATCTGGGACTCAGTGCGGGGTGATAACCGCTTCCAGCTGCTACTTTTCATCCATTATCAACACAGCTGGATCTGCCTCCATCCTCTCCGTTTCCGACTGTCTTCCTTCTTTTTTTCCAGTATGTTTTGCTCCCTCATGTGCTTACGCCATTCGCATGCCTCTTCTGACGCCAGCCGTATCAAAAGCCGGAGCGCCGTTTTGCTGACTTGCTTTATTTTGCAATTTTTGCCTGCTAAATAATTCACCTCATACATATGTGGCTGTGCTCCCATTGAGAACAGTTGGAGATTTGCTGCGTGCTTACATGCACTGCTCAAAGAAAGAGTCAAAGGATTGTGTTACATCTGTGTAAACACGTGTGAGAGCTTTGATACTTCTGCACTTTTCAACTCGCAGCCATTTTTAGCATGTTTGCTGCATTGACGTTCGATCGCAAAGGGAGAACATGCTATAAAAAGATCCGTTTGAATGTCGGCAGACTGCTTGCTGAGTCTTTGGCGTCTGAACACTTTAATAACCGTCTCAATTAGTCATTGTTTCCCTTTTCCTGGAGATGTCTGGGCCCTTTTAAAACAACACTATTCATTTTAGTTTTCTGTGGTGGGAGTTTCTGAACTCTTTCCAAATGAAATTGCAGAAAGTGCAAGAGATATCTATTAGGACTCCCTGCCATCAGGGAAACAAAAGTCCATCTCATTAAATCATGTTAAGTCTATTGATTTTTTTATTTAGCTGCTGTTGCTTTTGTCTTTCCGACAGCATAAGCCAATCTCATCTCTGCCTCTGGGATAACTGTAACTGGAGGATTGGGACAAGCAAATGAGAGAGAATACCATGATCATTCAAGGGTTTCCTTTTTGTCATGGAAGCCACAGCCTCTGAGCAGACAGCCGTACCTCTTACCAAAAGCTCATGTGCCCAAACGGTTTCCTACACATCCTGTACGAACATTTAAAGAACATTGATGCTAGATATGCATGCTGTTTAGGTACATAACAGTTATAAAGGCTGTATACAATATATATGGTTTTGTTCAAAGGTTTAGGGTCTGTAAGATTTTTTTGAAAGGAGTCTTTTATGCTAACCAAGGCTGCATTTATTTGACGATGAATGCAGTAATTTAAAATAACTATTTTCTATTTTAATATACAGTTGAAGTAAAAAGTTTACATACACCTGTCACGTATCCTTTTTGTCATCGTGTGTTTTTGTTGTGATTTCACCATGTGCTCCCTGGACTCAGCCCTCTCGTCACCCTAGTCACGCCCTCCTTGTTTCTTCCTGAGTGTTTCATTGTCTTCACCTGTGTATGTTCTGATTAGTTTGTGTATTTAAGTTCCACCTTGTGTTTAGTTCCCTGTCGGTCTTTATTGTTGCATATTGTTGATTAGTGTGTTTCTACGTGTGTGGATATCGCTCTGTGTTCCTGTCTGTTCCTCGTGAAAGTAATTAAAATTAGATTTGTTCCGTACGTTGTATCCTGTCTTCCATCCTGCAGCAACAACGTGACAGAAAGACCGACCTTATAAAGAGAAGATGAGTTGGGCTGAGGACGCTTTGTGGAGACTGCGGCAGGACGGTCGTGAGTTGGAACGGTATGTGGAGGAATTCATCGAACTCTCCCACCAGGTAGGCTGGCACGAAACTTCTCTTGGCGCTGTGTTTGTTTTGGGGCTGGATGATGAGACAATACGCTGCGAGCTTCCCACTTGTAGTTTCCCCTTGATCGAGCTAATCAATCTGATTCTCTATTTAAACGGATCTGATTTTGAAGTAGAAGAAGTTCAGAGTCCGATTAGGTCTCATCCTCCAGTCTCCTCCCAGACACAGCGCAACGCGCCCGCCTGCCCTGAGCCGAGAACCTCCACATACCGTGTCAACGGCTCGAACCGTCAGCCCAGTCCCAAATCCCCAGTCATCCTCCAGAGCTCCACCGCTGTCCTCAGCCCGATGCGGCCGGCCTCATCCCCGCGCTCTAATCCGCCGGCCACCGCCCAGAGCCCTGTCCCTCGGCCGCACGCCAGCGTCTGCTCGCAAGATGGCCGCCACGCCAGCGCCTGCTCGCAAGATGGCCGCCACGCCAGCGCCTGCTCGCAAGATGGCCGCCACGCCAGCGTCTGCTCGCAAGATGGCCGCCACGCCAGCGTCTGCTCGCAAGATGGCCGCCACGCCAGCGTCTGCTCGCAAGATGGCCGCCACGCCAGCGTCTGCTCGCAAGATGGCCGCCACACCAGAGCCTGCTCGCAAGATGGCCGCCACGCCAGAATCTGCACGTAAGATGGCCTCCGTTCCTGAGCCCCCGGCCAAGATGGCCTCCGTTCCTGAGCCCCAAGCCAAGATGGCCCCCAAGCCTGAGTCCCCAGTCATGATTGCTGAAATGAACATTATGGACAGGGCAATCCCACTGGAGTTCACTGCTCCTATTATCTCCCCTAATTCTCCTAAGCCTCCGCTGGTTCCGTCCAGCCTTCCTGAGCCTCCGCTGGTTCCGTCCAGCCTTCCTGAGCCTCCGCTGGTTCCGTCCAGCCTTCCTGAGCCTCCGCTGGTTCCGTCCAGCCTTCCTGAGCCTCCGCTGGTTCCGCCCAGCCTTCCTGAGCCTCCGCTGGTTCCGTCCAGCCTTCCTGAGCATCCGCTGGTTCCGTCCAGCCTTCCTGAGCCTCCGCTGGTTCCGTCCAGCCTTCCTGATCCTCCGCTGGTTCCGCCCAGCCTTCCTGAGTCAAGTCAAGTTGTAGCTGTTTTCCCCGAGTCAAGTCAAGTTGCAGCTACTGAATCAAGTCAAATTGCAGCTGCGTTTCCCGAGGCAAGTCAAGTTCCTGAGTCACGCCAAGTTGCAGCTGCAGCTACTGAGCCAAGTCAAGCCACGGCTGTGGTTCCTGAGTCAAGTCACGTCACGGCTGAGTCAAGTCACGTCACGGCTACATCTCCTGAGTCAAATCAAGTTCCTGGTGCTTCTCATAAGCCAAGACAAAGTCCAGCTCGCCCTCCAGAGCCGGAGCTCTGCCCAGCTCGCCCTCCAGAGCCGGAGCTCTGCCCAGCTCGCCCTCCAGAGCCGGAGCTCTGCCCAGCTCGCCCTCCAGAGCCGGAGCTCTGCCCAGCTCGCCCTCCTGAGCCGGCTCCTCCCTCAGCGCGCCCTCCTGAGCCGGCTCCTCCCTCAGCGCGCCCTCCTGAGCCGGCTCCTCCCTCAGCGCGCCCTCCTGAGCCGGCTCCTCCTTCAGCGCGCCCTCCTGAGCCAGCACCTCATCCAGTGCTCCCTAGGGCTGGCAGTATTGTAAATTCCCCCAAGAAAATTTTGGGGGCTACCATGGCCTCCTGAACCATGGCCTCCTGAACTGTCTGTCCGGCCATGGCCTCCTGAACTGTCTGTCCGGCCATGGCCTCCTGAACTGTCTGTCCGGCCATGGCCTCCTGAACTGTCTGTCCGGCCATGGCCTCCTGAACTGTCTGTCCGGCCATGGCCTCCTGAACTCCCTGATCCGCCATGGCCACCTGAAATGTTTACCCGGCCATGGCCTCCTGAGCCCCAGACCCGCCATGGCCACCTGAACTGTCTGTCCGGCCATGGCCTCCTGAACTCCCTGATCCACCATGGCCTCCTGAACTCCCTGATCCGCCCTGGAGGTACGCCCTAAGTACCCGGTGTCTGTCCAGCACGGACCTCCAGGGCGCCCACCCCCCCCACCCCAGTGTATGTGTTACGGCGCGAGTCGCGCCTTGTGAGAGGGGGGGGTAATGTCACGTATCCTTTTTGTCATCGTGTGTTTTTGTTGTGATTTCACCATGTGCTCCCTGGACTCAGCCCTCTCGTCACCCTAGTCACGCCCTCCTTGTTTCTTCCTGAGTGTTTCATTGTCTTCACCTGTGTATGTTCTGATTAGTTTGTGTATTTAAGTTCCACCTTGTGTTTAGTTCCCTGTCGGTCTTTATTGTTGCATATTGTTGATTAGTGTGTTTCTACGTGTGTGGATATCGCTCTGTGTTCCTGTCTGTTCCTCGTGAAAGTAATTAAAATTAGATTTGTTCCGTACGTTGTATCCTGTCTTCCATCCTGCAGCAACAACGTGACAACACCTTTCAGAATCTGCAAAATGTTAATTATTTTACCAAAATAAGATGCAAAATGCATGTTATTTTTATTTAGTACTGACCTAAATAAGGTATTTCACATATAGTCCGCAAGAGAAAATAATAGTTGAATTTATAAAAATTACCCCGTTCAAAAGTTTACATACACTTGCTTCTAAATACTTTGTCGTTACATGAATGATCTACAGCTTTTAAACTTTTTAAAGCATAAAACATGTCTTTTGTAGCTGAAGGGCAGTACTAAATGAAAAACAAACTGATATTTAGGCATAATGAGCAAAATGTACACATCTTCATTCTTTTCAAAAGTTTTCACTCCCAGCATTGTTTTTCCTTCTGGAGCATCAGTGAGCATTTGAACCTTTTGTAATAATTGCATAGGAGTTCCTCAGTTGTCCTCAGTATATGTCAAAAAAAAAAACCCAGCATTTTGTATGATCCCCCTCATTTTGGTAAAATAATTAACATTTTGCAGATTCTGCAAGGTGTATGGAAACTTTTGACTTTTGTATTTTCGAATGTAATTTATTCTTGTAACGACAATGCTGAATCTCTAGCAGCCATTAATCCACTCTTTTGTGTCACATGATCCTTCAGAAATTATTCTAATATGCTAGTTTGCTGCTCAGGAAAAGTGAACCATAATTTTTTAAGTATTCTTTAATACAGTGGTTCCCAACCACGTTCCTGGAGGCCCCACAACACTGCACATTATGCATCTCACCTTTGTCTGACACACCCATTTCAGGTCTTGAAGTCTCTACTAATGAGCTGAAGATCTGCGGTTACGTCTTCATTAACCCAGATACATTTGAAAACTGAGTTTTTGTTTTAAAACGCTCTTCATCTACACTAGCGTTTTCAGTGTTTTCCAAAAGTTTCTCATCGACACTGAAACTTGCATTTCGCAGCACGCTTTCAGAGTTCCTCTGAAACCCTCCACCTCCCCAGCTCCACCTGTATAGATCTGCTACGGGTTGGTATATATGCTACAGTATGTCTTAAATACTCACAGACGTGTATTCGCGTATGTATTGGCAGTAGCAAGTTCCTGTACTTGCTTTGCAGCGGCAGCAGCAATAATCTACAACAACAGAAATAACCAACAGCAGCAGCATAGCAGATCTATTCCGCCAAAACATTAGACATTAAGACTGTCATATCCATTACCAAGCTAAAACTTCTGGGAGTTGTCATGATTGAAATATTTTATCCACAGCATATTACAGTCCATGCAAGTCATAAATTTGAGCAGAATTTGCATTCCCTAGGAATCAAACTCATAACCTTGGCATTGCTAGCACCGTGCAGGTGGCACATGTTGCTAGCGATGCAGGTGTTATCTGCTTGCTGTGTGCCGCATGCGGAGAGCTCAGGGTTTTATGTTGTACTAATGATGTCCCTATAGGTCAAAGGATATGTTCTCCAGCTCTGCTGAGATGCTCACTATAAAGAAATGCTGATACTTGAAAGATGGGGTTTCTCTCCTTCCTGTCCAAGTGGCTTCATTAATTGGCCGGTTTGAATTTGAAATAACTGTCTTAATTAAACACTCTAGACTTGTTCCAACAGGGTCACCACAGAAATGCCGGTCAGAGTCTCCTTGAGCTACCAATCCTAGCATGCCTGCATGTATGATCGTGTAAACCCTGACGACACATACAGGGCAAGGAGAAAGTTGAAGTGAAGAGCTCTTAAGTTCTTCAGGTTTTAATGATCTGCAGGGTTTCAGATCATGTTGGAGCTGTGGCTAAATGGTTAGGTGACACTAAACTGTGATAGCTATATAGAAGATGTCATTTCTCTCCTGTCAATGTTAGAAAAATGTCAGTAACCCCCCAAAAGATGACAAACACAAGCTCCCAGCATTCCCCTCTAAACTGGTGGTGGGTCTGCAGCATCCCTCGGCTCACAGGCTACTCCTGAGGAGAATGTTTCAATTACAAAGCTCTGATTGATGTTCTCTCTGGTCATCTGGCATGCAGCGAGGCACAATAATCAGAGGATTGCTGTTACAGTGCGGCTCACACCACTGACATAAATGAGCAACAAATCCAATCAAATCCAATATGAGCTGAGCACTATCAGTCCCCTGACGCTGGGAGGGAGATCTATAGTCTTTCTTGCCAGACCTCATGTTGGGATTGATGCATTGACTTCAAGTCAATAAGTCTGGATGTTGTCTGAAGAAAATTACGCTCGTTTTTACACTTGAAAACAAATCAGGTTTAAAAAGGAACAAAGAGCTTTTGATTGAGACTGTTTAAGTGCATCTCATGGGAGCTGCGCTGCTACATAAATGTAAAAATCGTTTAAGTATGTGTGTAGTTTAAGAATGCATGTTATGTAAGTTCTGATGTTAAATGATAATTATTTTCATCATGTCATGGCTGATAACTGATATAGAGCCTTGTGATTTCTGCAATAGAGAAAATGCAGAATCCAGTCATAAAAATGGAATTTACTGTATACTGCGGAATGTCAAGGAATTTGCCAAATTTTGGATGAATAAATCAAAAGTAGTTCAGTACACTTAAATCAAAATGCGATATGGACTAGTGTCTGTGAATATTAAGCTGAAAAAATACTATTTAAATGAGTCCTGAATGTTTTGTGTGTTTTGAGCCCCTGCCACCTAGTACATGAACATGTGTACATAATTTCTAGAGCTGAGCAATTCAACTTATAAAAATATAAGTTTGGTTTAATTTAAAAAAAAAACGTGACAGAAATATATTACTTAAATTATAAATTATAAATTATTATTGTAAATACATATCAATAAATACAATAATATATATATATATATATTATTGTATTTATTGATATGTATTTACAATCTATGTATCTACAATCTATGTATATATATATGTATATATATATATATATATATATATATTAATATAAAATCAACTATTCTTTTAATTGTTTAAATTTAATGAAACTATTAAAATGGAATCCAGAAAATTCATGGAAAAAACTGAATATGGTAAAAATAAAACTGAATTTGAAAAAAAAAAAAACTACGTATTTCATAGGGCCTTAAAATGTCATTTTTGTTAAACTTTTAATAAATTGCTGTTAAACTGTGTAAGTTTCATGATTTTACTTAATTAGGCTTTTTTTAGATTAATAAAATGTAAGCATTAAAACAGAGTCTAAAAAAATTACAATGAAAAAAACAAAACAAAAAGCAGCAACAACAACAATATATATATATATATATATATATATATATATATAGTCAGTATTATCAGCCAATAACTGATATGTGACCCTGGACCACAAAACCAGTCTTAAGTAGCATGGGTATATTTGTAGAGATACATTGTATGAGTCAAAATTATAGATTTTTCTTTTATGCCAAAAATCATTAGGATATTAAGTGAAGATCACATTCCATGAAGATACTTTGTAAATTTCCTAAATATATCAAAACTTAATTTTTGATTAGTAATATGCATTGCTTAGAACTTAATTTGGACAACTTTATAGGTGATTTTCTCAGTATTTAGTTTTAGGTTTTTTTTTGCACCCTCAGATTCCAGATTTTCAAATAGTTGTATCTCAACCAAATATTGTCCTATCCTAACATACCATACATCTATGTGGTTTTGTGGTCCAGGGTCACATATGGTACTGAAATTTTGTTCATCCGTTATCCAAACTAGCATTTGTGAAGCATGCTGGGTAATCGGTTTTGTGTTTTTAGAGCAGATTCAGGATTTATGAATGGATTTACAATGCATTGTTTGTCTGACTACAACAGAGAGCTATTATTTATTGTAGTACACATTAATTGCCACCATATTTGCAAAGTATTAGGCATGATTAATTTTTTTTTGCTGTAGTAGGAAAAAGACCAGCAGTGCTTACGTTTGACCACAAGAGGGCCTTGCTTTCTCTCTCTCTCATTCACTCTGGCTTTCTCTATCCTTGGTTCTGGTCTGTGTTTGGCTGGGCTCTGTGTGTGTATACGAAAGACAATCAGCAGCCATAAGCGAGCGAGTCTGCCTCTGTTCAATGCGGGAGTGTGAGAGAGTCAAAGCCCGCTCCGCTATGCCGTCTGAATGCTGATGTCTTACGCTGCAGCAGTGGCCCACTTATCCAAGTAACCTCGCGCAAGTCTGTCTCTTCCTCCTCTTTCATCACTCACTTTCCCTCTCGTCGTCCTCCTCTCTCTCTTTCTCTGACTGGATGCATGAGGAGGGGTGAAACAGCCCACAGGACTGAAATGAGGACGCCTTACTGCTGATGCACACACTTCTGCTCAAACAGCCCACAGCTCTGTGTGTGTGCATGCATATTATTTGTGTTTGTGTTTTCCGTGCATTCCTCTGCACACACGCTCAAGGTAACGTCGCCGGATATTTGGAGCAGGTTGATCCCTGGCAGCTCGCACCAGGCGCCATCGTGTGTGTATGTGTGTGTGTGTTTGTGCTAATGGTGACTGGCCCTGGCACATTAGCTCAGAGAAGCGCTGGAGCTTGTGACAGCCGTGCCAACGGCAGCCCGCATATGTCCACCCCGGCACGGGAAGCGTGGCGGCGGCATCTGGGGTCCTTTCGGAGGCACAATCTACTAAAACATCAAATACAAGCTTTAAAACAAACCTCCCTGCAAAGGACACACTCCCTGGGTCTGCGGTTGCGCTAGACGTAGTGATAAGACCTTGTCGGGTTGTGTGTGGTTCCCACGGTTATAGCCAAACGCTGTACGTCACATGTATTGCACACTTTACGACATGGAAATTGATTTGCAGTACAACAAGAGAAGCCCCTAAAGCTTGTGAGATGCTATCTGAGAACAAAGGGAAGCTGTTGGTGTGAAGAGCTCATGATGCAGTAGATCAGCTCTGGTATTGAAAAAGCTCTGAAACGCCGAGCCACGCCGCCGCAAGCGCCGGTTTTATTATCAGGCCAGATTTGTTTCCGATAACGCCGGTTTGTTTGAACATACGTTGGATATGTAGGAACAAAAAGGTCTGAGGAGAATGCATTGGTGTGTTTGGGTTTGTTTCTGCTCTGTCCTCAGTTGGACTGATATAAAAAAGATATTTAGTGTTTTTTCTTCTTGTTTCTTTTATGGCCATTTAGCTGGGGCAAATAGAAAAAAGATAACGATTATCCGATAAGACATCATTGTAGTCATAAAAACAGCACAAATGGTTTTAAAAGAGACAATACGTTTTTGAAAAAGAAAATACTGCCACATTAAAGCCTTTATGAATTGCTTTGAATAGATGAGATGTCACTGATTCATTTTTATAGCGACTCTAGCAGGAGTCTTTGCAGCTATGCAATTGCAAGGAGGTCTGTAATACCTGGTGTAAACTATCCATTCATTTATCTTAATGGCAGTTGCTTTTTTGGAACAAAACAAAACAAAAAAAAAAAAAACAATAAAAAAATACAGTACTGCTGTTCAGGAGTTTGGAATCTGTGATATTTTTAATGTTTTTGAAAGAAGTCTTCTTTGCTCACCAAGGTTGCATTTATTTGATCAAAAATACTGTAAAACAGTAGTTTTGTTAAATATTTTTACAGTTTAAAATAACTATTTTCTATTTGAATATATATTTTAAAACATAATTTATTCCTGTGATGGCAAAGCTGAATTTTCAGCATCATTACTCCAGTCTTCAGTGTCACATGATCCTTCAGAAATCATTCTAATACGCTGATTTGCTGCTTAAGATACTTATCAATGTTGAAAACATTTGTGGAAATGTGTCTGGAAACTGTGACACATTTTCTTAAGGATTCTTTATTTTAAAAAAAGTCTTTTGTAACATTTACAAATGTCTTTACTGTCACTTTTTATCAATTTAATGTAATGCTAATTTAATGTCAATTTAAAGGAGAAGTCCACTTCCAGAACAACAATTCACAAATAATTTACTCACCCCCTTGTCATCCAAGATGTTCATGTCTTTCTGTCTTCAGTCGTAAAGAAATTATGGTTTGTGAGGAAAACATTTCAGGATTTTTCTTCATATAATGGAGTTCAGTTGTGCCCCCGATTTTGAGCTTCCAAAATGTAGTTTAAATGCAGCTTCAAAGGGCTCTAAACAATCCCAGCCGAGGAAGAAAGGTCTCATTCAGCAAAATAAATGAATCGTTTGTCGAGTCATTTTGTCGAGTCAATATTAGCAAAATCAGTGTCACGTGACAGCCCCATAATTGAACGAATGACTCAAAAAAACCAAAGACTCGAAACAGGTGAACTAATTCCAGTACAGAACCGAATAGGATGTTGTGCATGCGCGACTGAACGAATCACTCCCCCGAGATGACTCATTCTTCCCGAGTCACATTGAAGATTTGTTTAAAATGAACGAATTGTTCAAGAATGACCCATGGACGTGCATCCGAGAGCGTGTGCTATGCAAGCTTTTATGCTTAAAAAGTATACAAATTTTTATTTTTCGAAAAAAAAAAAAATGACCAATCGTTTCGCTAGATAAGACCCTTCTTCCTCGGCTGGGATCATTTAGAGCCCTTTGAAGCTGAATTTAAACTACATTTTGGAAGTTCAAAATCGGGGGCACAATTGAAGTCCATTATATGAAGAAAAATCCTGAAATGTTTTCCTCAAAAAACACAATTTCTTTATGACTGAAGACAGAAAGACGTGAACATCTTGGATGACAAGGGGGTGAGTAAATTATTTGTAAATTGTTGTTCCGGAAGTGGAGTTTTCCTTTAATGTTTTTTTAAAGGAGAAGATCACTTCCAGAACGAAAATTCACAGATAATTTACTCATCCCCTTGTCATCCAAGTTGTTAAAGGAACACTCCACTTTTTTTGAAAATAGGCTAGATATTTCGATATTTTTCCTTCTGTAGTTACATCATGTACAAAGACGGACAAAAAATTAAAAGTTGTGATGTTCTAGGTTGCTATGGCTAGGAACTATACTCTCATTTCGGTGTAATAATCTGCCATACCATGGGTGCAGCAGGCACAATGATATTACACAGCCGTCAACTCTGCCGGCTGCAACTCTGCATCTACACAAACTAAGTGCCGGTCACTTTCAGGCGCTGCGTAATATCATTGTGACAATGAGGAGGTGGGGAATTGGACAATGAGCCTATTTTCAAAAAAAGTGGAGTGTTCCTTTAATGTCTTTCTTTCTTCAGTCGTAAGAAATTGTGTTTTTTGAGGGGAACATTTCAGGATTTTCTCCATATAATGGACTGATATGGTGCCCTGAGTTTGAACTTCCAAAATGCAGTTTAAATGCAGCTTCAAACGATCCCAAATGCAGTTGTAAATGACATACCGTAACTGTCTTGAGCCAGAATACACAAAGTTCAGGCAGAGCAAGACAAGACGAGAGTTTAAAAATTATATAAATTGTATTATTTTTATGAAAATAACCAATCGTTTCACTAGATAAGACCCTTCTTCCTTGGCTGGGATCGTTTGAAGCCGCATTTAAACTGCATTTTGGAAGTTCAAACCCGAGGCACCATATCAGTCCATTATATGGAGAAAAATCCTAAAGTGTTTTCCTCAAAAACCATAATTTCTTTTTGACTGAAGAAAGAAAGACATGAACATCTCAGACGACAAGGGGGTGATTACATTATATGTAAATTGTTGTTCTGGAAGTGGACTTTTCCTTTAAGAGGAGACACTTTACTTACATTTTATGTGCTTTCTATGGACATAAAATCACTTTTGTAAATTTCTTTTGATGTGGACATCTTAATGTCTTTGACCTGTTTATTTAACCAAGAAATTGTGACTAGGACATGAATATACATTTGATTTGGAAAAAAAACAAAAAAACAAAAAACAAAAACAAAAAAAAAAACGTTTGAGGACTTTGCCTCCTTATTTCAGAATTCCAAATGCACATCACTGATAATACATATGATGAATGAAGAAATGTGTATTTAGGATACCTAAAATAATGCTAACAGTGAAATTAGCCTTAGCTGAAATGTTAAAAATGTCATTTCCACCTCAAAATGCTATAAATCACAAAACACTGTTTGCAGTATGAAGCAAATGACACTGTGATAACACTTATTTCCAAACGTCACAGGGCTAAAAGTGCCTATAGTTTATGAAACACTCAGTAACAGCCATCTTCCAGCAAATGCTAATGGGACCGTGCTAACCAGCCAAACCCGGACCCTTTGGGCCATTGTATAAAAGTATTATAAATGCAGTGGTTTTATGTGTAATTTAGAGGATCACAATTTATTATTAATAACAGAATCCCCTTTCCGAATAGCCCAATTCTTCATCACAGGACCTAAGCAATGGCTTTGTCGCATCTGTCTGATGCTTTGCCAGCCATTACATTTTGAACTCCCCGGTCTTTTCTTCCATTATTTAAGGAAAACTCTCTCCGCGCTCAGATTTTATTTCATGTACTTGTTTAATCTGATTCGCAGCAGATATGCAGAACATCAGTGACGATCGCTTCCCATTCAGAGGGGCTTCCTGGTGTGGCGGCGGTTTAGTAATTATAGCCTCTGCAAACACATTTTCACCCACTTAGTGCAATTACAGCTGTTTTTTGCCCTTTCGGTGCTTCTCGAGATGCGATACGGCAACAGGCAAGGTTAATGATTGCACTACCTTGACCGTAGAGGCCTCGGCACGCAGGGCCTCGTCTTTATTAGCCATCGCCGGACTAATTAATCACTGTATTTAGCAATGCATAACTGACAGCCCCAAATACACATACACCAGAGCGAGGAGAGTTTGTGCTCTATAGCAAGTGGTCATCTTCAGCGCCCTTGTCCTCCTTAAAGCAGGCACATGACTGAGGGAGTCAGAAATAGCTCTGAAGCAGAGAGGAAGGAGGTAAAGAAGGAAAGGAAGTGAGAAAAGGAGGTCAGAAAGATTGAGCACATATTTATCTACAGGTAAAATCGGTCGAGCGTTTCGCTTGATTGTGCCTTTAGCTTCATTATATAGTGTATGTATCTGCGTTGGCTAGAAAATCTCCTCTCGTCCCCTCGTTCGTGGCCCAGTTTGGAAGAAATTCTGAGTGTGTCGAGTCAAAGGCATTCACCCTCAGTTTCTATAAATGCGCAGTAATGAGCTCGCCCCCCTACCACCCCACGCTGCCCTGCCTGGGGGCCTAGGCTTCATTCCAATTAGCCTGTTGCAGTTAACGACCATGAAATGAGATTTGGTCACCCAGCCGATCAGTGGTCAGCGACCACTCAATGGGAAGGATTAAGATCACCCATAAATATTTAAGGAAACATCGCGTATACATAGCGCAAGCGCCTGTCCGCTCAAGAGGGAGCGGTGGGTATACTGCTCACTGGTGTGTCAATAAAAAAGGCTCGTTCATGAAAAATGCATGTAACACTTGCTGTTTGAAGGGGTGGCATGAACATGAGCTGCGGTCACTGTGCATCCTACTGTACTCTGTACATCGCTCGTAGTCATAATGCGGTTGTGCCGACTGCATGTATGACATGGATATCATCCAGTGTAAGAGTGCTGCAACAACTGGATTGTACTTAAAAATGAAAAATGCAAGTTACAAAAAACGGATTGATATTAAATATTTATATTGTTATAAAATAATATTAATATTATATTATTAATACTATTTATATTAATATTAAAAAATAAACACATATATATTTAAAAAATCTGCTAGTAGTAAAGCCCTACTTTTATTTTATTTTTATTTTTTAATATGTTAAATTATAAAAAACTATGCATTTAAAATATATATTTTTACAATCAATAATAATAATAATAATAATAATAGTTTATTGTAGTGCACTGTTTAAATATTTATTTTAATGAATTAAATAATAATAATATTTATATGATTATCATAATTATTGTTTTTTTGAAAAAGTGTAAATCTTTATTTTAATAAAACAATATTAATAATACGAGTTATTATATTATTATTTAAAATAATGTAATATTTATTTATTTAACTTTTAAACATAATCTGAAAATGACATTTAGATTTACACCCAGCACGTGATGGAACATATTATTATTATTATTATTATATTATTAAAACATTTTTTTTTTAAATAATCATATTATTTATTCATTCATTTATTCATTCATTGATAACTTAATCATATTTATTTGTATTTATCTGAAAATTAAATGTAGAAAAAAACAGTAGTAAAAATTAATGTTTTTTGTTTTAAAATAATCATATTATTTATTTATACTTTAATTCATTCATTCATTCATAATTTATTCATATTTATTTTTATATTTAAAAAAAAACTTTAAAACATTATCTAAAAATGAAATGTAGGTTTACATCCAGCATATGTGATGCAAATTGTATTATTATCATTTATTGCAGTGTACTGGTTAAATATTTATTTTAATTAATTAAATAATAATAATATTTCTCTTTATTAAATCTTTGTTTTTAAATAAAAACCTTTATTTTAATTAAATAATAGTAATAATGTGAGTTATATTATTATTTAAAGTAATGTAATATTCATTCATTCATTCATGTATTTATAAAACTTTAAAACATCATCTGAAAATGAAATTTAGGTTTACATGTAATGCAACTTTATTATTATTATAATTATTATTATAAAAAGTAATGTTTTTATTTTAAAATAATCAAAATATTATTTATTTAATTATAAGTACTTATTTATAGCAAACTGTAATTTTACATCCAGCACATGATGCAAATGTTATTTTTATTATTATTATTATTATAAAAAGTTATGATTTTTTATCTTCAAATAATCATAATATTATTTATTTATTCATAATTCAATCATATTTATTTTTATATTTACAAAAAAATATTAAAACAATATCTGAAAACAAGATTATTTATTCATAATTTAATCATATTTATGTGTATATTTTAAATAAAACTTTAAAGCATTATCTGAAAATGAAACATGCATGTTTACATCCAGCACATGTGATGCAAATTGTATATTATTATTATTATTATCATTATTGTAACATATAATGTTTATTTTTTTTTTTAAATAATCATAATATTATTTTATTATTTCTTCACAATTTAAACATATTTTTAATATTTAAAATAAACCTTTAAAACATAATCTAAAAATGAAACATGCAGGTTTACATCCAGGACATGTTTGTTCACAAATATCCTATTCTGTATATAGACTGTGGTTGAACTAGGAACGACTTTAAAACAATCTCCATGCTTTAATGTAAGATTTCCAGTCAAAATGTTTTAACTGAACTTCTTTATGAGGGCTAAGACCCAGTGACCCCATGTCAGTCACAATGTGAGTGATTCAGCATGGTCTTACTGTGTGACTCATCAACAGCATCATCTAGGTGGCCTGTCAAAACCGCTACGTGAATGCGTTTTTATATGCATTCCTGAATACAGCGAAGGATCCGTGGGTGGACAAGTTTGCCTGATGTTGATTGTTTCACAGGAGGGACTGTCGTATTTCATATGATGAGGTTAACACAATCTGAACAACTGACCTCCTTGTTTGAGCACATAGTGCCTGAGATGATAATGCTTGAGCATCTCATCTTTATAACTCAAAGATTTTTTTCTGTTTACCGCAAGCAAGAAAAAGCAGGAAATGGAGGAACAACTCATTAGCAACCAAGTTTTGGGAAATTATAAAGAGCCTGCAGGCTAAAATAAAAGGCAGGCTGTAGCGCAGTCAGCCTTGCATTGCGAGGCAGCCTTGTGGAAGAATAGGAACCCAAGGGCCTAGCGGAGAGACGGGCACGCTTTAGGGTGGGGGTGGGGTGGGATGTTATTGCAGGCTTTGGATTCAGCAAACAGTCCGCAAACAAACAGGATGTCAAGAGGCTTTTTATACGGAAAGGTAGCTCCGTTTTTTAATTCACTACAAGACATTTGAATCCACAGAGCAACGGCTTCTTTTAAAAATTAAAAGAACCTCAAACTTAGTCTGAGTACTCTTTCTCCAGTGTCCTTTAAACCTGATGGTGTTTCTGATCATGAAAGACTTCCTGAAACACTCACGGTCATGTGAGACCACAGGGAGGAGATTTCTTTCAAAGACGGCTTTTAAAATTTACAGCATGCAAATGTATGACATTCATGTGATCGTTTGACTATACTTGAGCATGCGTGTCCCTGATGTATATCTTATCTAGGCAGAGTGTTCAATGGTGCGACTGAAAATCTAGGCCACAGTGAAAGCCATGTGTTCACAAACCCTGTAGAGCTGGGCCTGCTTCCTTCCCAGATTGTTATGTTTTAGTCTCTCGTCTCTGATCTGTTCACCAGTGAGTTTGGTTTATGTGTCACTGAAGATGCATTGACAGCAAGAGAGTCCTAGCAAACTCTAGAGAATTGTCCCTGTTATTCAGGTTCAATACAGCTAAACAGCTCTAAATCATAAAATATTTCTCAAAAAGTAAAAATCTGTCTATCTATTAGGGCTGAGCGATATGGCAAAAAATGTAATTCTTGATTTTTTTTTTTCAGAACGCTTGACCAATTTTTTTGTACGATTTTTAACTAGTCAACTTGAAAATTTAACTACAACATGATACAAGTAACTTGTTTAAGTAACTTTATTAACCCTCTATTTATAGAAATTCTATTCCAATTGCACCACACACAAAGTTGTCAACATGATGTAAATGTTAAACAAATCACCTGTTAAATGTCTTTGCAGAAAAGACTTTTGAGAAAAAATCTCAAAAGTCAAAGTAAATCAAGTTCAAAATGACTGAAGGTATAACACCAATAGACTATTAACTATAAATGTTCTGTAAAAACAATGAACAGCAGCTTTCAGCTGAGAAAAAAAAAACAATTTGTTGAGTCAATTTGTTACCCTGCTGCCTTAAAATTTTAAGTTCAGTCAACTCAAGTAAGTTTAGTCAACTTGAAATGTTAAGTTGTACTAAGTGACAACTTAGATATTCGAGTTAACTAAATTAAAAAATGTGTTTGTTAAACTAAACAGCTGTGTTTGTTACCCAGCTGCCTTAAAATTATAAGTTGAATCAACTCAAATATCTAAGTTGTCACTTAGTACAACTTAACATTTCAAGTTGACTAAACTTACTTGAGTTGACTGAACTTAAAATTTTAAGGCAGCAGGGTAACAAATTGACTCAACAAATTGTTTTTTTTTCTCAGCTGAAAGCTGCTGTTCATTGTTTTTACAGAACATTTATAGTTAATAGTCTGTTGGTGTTATACCTTCAGTCATTTTGAACTTGATTTACCTTGACTTTATTCGATTTATTGTTTTTTCTATGTAAACATGGACACGTTTAACTGCTGCGCTTGTGTCTCTTGCAGCATCTCATGCACGAAACCGCATACTAAAAACGCTGTGCTCAACTTAAAAGTAGTTCGCTCCCATCTTCTTACATGTTTTTCCTATTCCACTGCCCCTATCGCATCTTTGGCAACACAAAAGCGCATTCTGTGTGAATGGCACCTAGCTCAGGGTTGCCAGGTTTTCACAACAAAACCCACTCAATTTTCTAATCAAAACTAGCTTGAAACTAGCCCAATCACGTTTCGAGGGGATCCCCTGTTAAAAATTGCATTCCGGAGGATAAAATACATGTTTTTTTGTCGGGGTTCCCCTGCGAAATTTGTATTTCAGGGGCTAAATATGATGTTATTTAGGGTCGCTTCAACCTGCAGGCATTAAAAACAACCCGTGGCAACAGTGTTAAAGTAGCCCAAATCCGCAGGAAAACCGCAGACTTAGCAACATTGGCCTAACGATATGAGCGCGTCACATGTGAGTCACATAGTCACGTACGCCGACATGCGTTTGGATCGTTCTTTTCTCTTTACTGTTATCATTGGCTATTTGTCAAAGTGTCTAATTCTAATTAGACACTGGCCCCATTTCTGTTCCAAATAGAATTACCCGATTACCCGATTTCTAAAAAATAAACTGTGGCAAAACATTAAATTCAAATTAATTGATAAAATCTAAAAAAAAAAAAAAAACGACTAGCCCTATTTTCTGTCTGTCTGTCATGATAATCAAATAAAAATAACCCTGCTGGTACCCTTTCGTGATTATTAAAACTTGAATAATGTTAGGGATTTGTATTTTTCTAGTTTACATTATACTTTCGCCATGGACCTACGATTGATTTGGGTGTATGAGGCACTATATATTTTTAAGCATTTTTATTTAAAAATTTATTTTTTTTCAAAAAACATTATGAAAAATACAAAATTATAAAATTATTATTACTTTTTGAATAATATATTCTTTGCAGTTAAATTTAAAATGCTTTTCATATTCTTGACATTTCTCTATAGATTTTCTACAGATTTTTACAGCCATAAATATGCAATTCTATGTACAGAGCATGATGCAACCAATGAAATGTAGTAAGAAATAGTCCTTTTTTCTGATTGTGCTTTTTCTATCATATCAGGGTCAGCATTAAAGGGAGATTCTGTCAAAAGATTTTGTCATTAATTGTTCACCCTCATATTGTTCCAAACCTGTAAGACCTTCATTCATCTGTAGAACACAAATTAAGATTTTTTTTATGAAATCTTTCTGACCCTTCATAGAAACAGAAGAGAAGAAATTGTTGAATAAAGTTGTAATTTTTGTTTTCTTTGCACACAGAAAGTATTTTCATAGCTTCATAACATTATGGTTGAACCACTGATATCAAATGGACTTTTTTTAACAGTGTCTTTACTACCTTTCTGGGCCTTGAACGTGTCAGTTGCATTGCTGTCTATGCACGGTCAGAAAGCTCTGACTATCCCTTTAAGAAGTTTAAAATCTTGACGTAAGTTTGATAGACCTGTGCAGAACCATTGAGAATGAAAGCGCAGGACCTCTGCAAAGTTTCGAGCGAGAGAAAGGCTATGTCACGAGGTGCATGCAGCCCAGCTTAATGAAAAGATAAAGGTACGTTGGCCTAGTGCTTGAACAAGGGGAGAGAGACAATGCAGTGGATGTGCGGTCTAGACCGGGACTCCCTCAGGGACTGATCTGTCAGTGGCAGAAGAGAGAGAGCTGTTTTTAGATCCTTGCTGGCAAACCTAAAATCGATCCTGGGTGATTGAATTTTCAGAGGGAGGTGAGCGAAGATAAATTAGGCATGCCATCACACGGGCATGTGAAGGGAGAGGACTGGAAATAGAAATACATCAGATCAAACCCCCTGAAAGAGAATTTCAGACCTGCGGTGGGCTTAAAAGATGCAGCTGTTCGCAATATCGGAGATGGAATTCAGCGACAGCTGTAAGAAGATTCATACGGGAATTAAAGAAGCAGTGACGTTTGTTTTGATTGTAGTCGGCCTGTAATTACTTACACTTCTCTACCTGAATGTAGATACTTCATGTGAACCCATTGAATGGTTTTATGCCTGTCTGAATGTGAATATGATGAGTGACACTATTACTATTATTACTCCAATTTAACACGCAAGAATCATACAAATGAACACACCCACTCATTTTGTCACCATTGATCACAGATTGCACAGATTCGGCGAACTGTGAAATCAAATCTCGCCTAACCAACCATTATGGGCTGCTTGGAGGACTGTCAGAAAATCTGTTCACGCTACCCATGGGACTGACGCAGGGAGGCCAGGTAAGCTGTAAACCCGATCCCAGCCGCACGCGGCAGATACAGCTTTGTGCAATGACTTGTGCTTTATAGAGCATGGCACTCTAACAGTCCTGTGGGAACGGGATTACGGCTCAGTTACGACTCTTTCGCTCTCCTTCACTATTGATTTACACCATCGCAGGGGTGTGAACTCACGTGGCTGCCGGCCCACTAAACAAAATTCTGGGCCTGTTTGCACCGTCAAAAATACGCCTTGTCAGGTTACCTAGAAAATGATCGGCATCTAAAATATTATTTTATATGACTGAACTGACTTTAAGGGTTTAAGGGTTGTAAATTGCACTGAAATGGAACATTTTTAGTACAGCTGTCAATTTAATGTTACTTTTGGTGCAGTTAATTATAAAATTAACTATTAAAAACATTTTATAATAACCGGGCCTTCCTGTAGCCCAAACAGTAGTAGAACGGCGCTAAAAATCTCAAGGTCATGGGTTCTGTTCCCAGAGAAAGGAAGAACTGATTAAAATGTAAATGTGTGCCTTGACTGTAATGTAAGTCGCTTTGGATTTTGCATCTGCTAAATGCATAAATGAAATAAATGTTATTTTACTATTAAAGTAATTCAAGCTCTTTCCGTAGTCAGTGCAGTTCTAGCTGCTACTACAGGCAATGCATTGGCCTAAAAACACGTCCTTTTTTTAACTTGACGTCACTTCTTTAAAGGATGGTTGGCCCAAAAATGAAACTTTCAGAGTCCACCATGACTTTAATTTTTCTGCATAAGGCGTAAATTGATATTGCAGTATAGTATTAATATTATATAGTATTATAATTTTGTATGAGAAATTACCAGTAATGTGAAAAGTTTACATTTTCACACAGTTCACAAGTTTAAAAGTTCAAAAGTTTACATACACTTGATTCTTAATACTGTGTTGTTACCTGAATGATCCACAGATGTGTTTTTTTGTTTAGTGATAGTTGTTCATGAGTCCCTTGTTTGTCTTGAACAGTTAAACTGTCTGCTGTTCTTGAGAAAAAATTCTTCAGGTCCCACAAATTATTTGGTTTTTCAGCATTTTTGTGTATTTGAGACCTTTCTTACAATGACTGTATGATTTTGAGATCCATCTTTTCACACTGAGGACAACTGAGGGACTCAGACTATTACAAAAGGTTCAAACGCTCACTGATGGTGCAGAAGAAATAACCATGCATTAAAAGCCGGGGGTGAAAACTTCTGAATTTGAAAATTAGGGTAAATTTAACTTATTTTGTCTTCTGATAAAAAAAAAATATATATAAAAAAAAAAAATATATATATATATATATATATATATATATGATATTTAGGCAAAATAAGTAAAATCTACACGTCTCCATTCTATTCAAAAGTTTTCACCCTCTGGCTCTTAATGCATCATTTTTCCTTTTGGAGCATCAGTGAACATTTGAACCTTCTGTAATAGTTGCATATGAGTCCCTCAGTTGTCCTCAGTGTAAAAAGACTGATCTCAAAATCATACAGTCATTGTAGGAAAGAGTTCAAATACACAAGAATGCTGAAAAACCAAAGAATTTGTGGGACCTGAAGGATTTTTCTGAAGAACAGTGGGCAGTTTAACTGTTCAGGACAAACAAGGGACTCATGAACAACTATCACTAAACAAAAAAACAGCTGTGGATAATTCAGGTAGCAACACAGTAAGTAAACTTTTGAACTGGGTAATTTTCATAAATTCAGCTATTATTTTCTCTTGTGGACTTTATGTAAACATATTTTATGTGAAATGTCTTATTCAGGTCAGTTCTAAAAAAACAATAACATGCATTTTGTATGATCCTTCTTATTTTGGTAAAATAATTAACATTTTTAATGATTCTGAAAGGGGGATATAAACTTTTGACATCAACTGTAAACAATAAAGTAATTTCTAAAGCCACTTTTTATGTCTATTCAGTATTGTAGGCTGAATGATCTTAATTTTTATGGCAAAAATATTAAAATAATTATCATATCATGTAATTAGTTTATTCTGAATTCTAGTTTTTACTTTTTACATTGTGAAGCTGCTGTCAGGCCTGGAAACCAACCAGCTAGTGAAGATCAGCTTACAAGTGCACCCTCTTTTATCCACTTGCTGGACGAGGCAGATGAAAGCGATAATTTAATTGGATCAACATTGTTGTGATAAAGCGATCATCTCCCTCACTGAGTAAACACAATATTGTGGCTTGAGCACTGTTCAGTATGATGTGAATGTGTCTAGGGTCTATAGATTGTCGCATTCTCCTTCAAAGCCAAGTCCTTTCCATCTTCCCAGAAAGCTTTGGTGCAAATGAGCTGGCCCCAACTGCAGGGATCTTCCAGAGAGATCAAATCACACAGGGGTTTGCAGTGATCGCTGAGCTGAAACTGTAATTGGAAGATGCAGTGAGCTGTGCAGCATCGGCCGGATGCTCGGTGAGATAAAGCCAGAAGAATCTTTCTTTTCCAAGTCCAAACTTTGTCCCCACCTGCTTCCTTCCAGCAAATCACACTGATCTTCAATTTACAGAGCCCCAAAACTCTTTCCCTCATTCTCATGCACATTTTTTTTTATCTGAAAAAAAACAACAACAAAAAAAACAACAAAAAATAAAAAAAACAAAACAAAACAACAAAAAGCCATGCACACCAGAAGATACCCATTGTGGAGTTTGAGTAATGTTGCTGCCAAGATTAGTTTTTGTTGTTTTTGTTCTTTTGTCTTTTGTGGTGGTAAAGCACTTTAATTTTCTAAACAGTTCCCAATGGCTCTTTCAAATACCTGAGTGAAAATGGGGCAGGTGTTCAGGACAGTGTGATTCATTGCGGTACAAACCTTCCAGACCCCTCCGAGAAAATCTCAGGTGGTGTGTTGAATCCAAGGCACCGTATCCCTCTGTAAACATGACTCATTACCCGTTAGATTCATCTTGCCAGCGTTATTACTGTAAGTACAAATCAATCCCTACTGTATTAAGTGTGAATCTAAGTGCTTGTGAATGTTAGTACAGAATGTGAATTATGAACTTAAATGTGAAGTTGAGTTGGAGTAGAATTGAGTCACTTTCATCATTTGTCAGTGTTAGACACTTCCCCCGACTATAAGCTGCTGTTTTATTGATCGATGTGTGTGCAGCCATTTTAGAAATCTTTCATAAGCTTTCACCTGGTAATTACCCTGATCCCCAGTGTCTATTTGTTTATAAATCTCTTAGGGAGAGCATGTCTCCTGAGCCACCACCTGTAGTCCACTGAGATCTCCTGTGTGTTATTTTGTAATTGAATATTAAACCCTGTCAGTTGAGTTCTTCTCATACACATTGGGAAATGGTTTATGATGGTCATTAAATGGTCATTATCTGGACCAATGGCATGAGCACAACCACTATGTAAACAATGAATCTTCTAACCTAGTCTGACCATGTAGCTAACAAGTGGAAATTAGTTTTATATTTTTGGATATAAAATTAGATCAATTAACGTAGACCAATTAACTCAAAACGTTACAACCACTACTAACAAAATATAAGAAGACTAACTTATAAGAATAGTCTAAGAACTTTATGCAACTGGACCTGGACCTAGTCTGACCAACTAGCAGTTACCCAAGGGGTAATTAGTCTTGTTTGTTGGATTTAACTTGGATTAATCTAAATTTTTAAGTAACTGAATTAAAAAAAAATTATGGCCAGTCCTAGGGAAAAATTAGAGGACTAACTTTTAAGACTAGTCTAAACCGTTTATGCATTCGGCCACTGGTATGAGATATTCATAAGCTGGTCTAAGATGGAAATGAGCTAGTCTAAGATTGTCATTAGCCAGTGTAAGGTGGTCATTAGGTAGCCTAAGATGGTTATGAGCTGGTTTAAGATGGACATTAGCTATTCTAAAATGGATATTGGCTAGTCTAAAATGAACGTTAATTGTTCTTAGCTGGTCTAAGATGGACATTAGCTGGTCTAAGATTGACATTGGCTGGTCTAAGATAGACATTAACTGTCCTTAGCTGGTCTAAGATGGACATTAGCTGACCTATACTAGTCTATGATAGACATTAGCTGGTCATTAGATGGTCGTTAGATAGTCTAAGATTGACATTGGCTGGTCTAAGATGACACTAACTAGTCTTAGCTGGTCTAAGATAGACATTAGCTGGTCTATGATGGACATTAGCTAGCTTAAGATGGACATTAGCTGGTATTTGCTGGTTTAAGATTGACATTGGCTGATCTAAGATAGACATTTACTGTTCTTAGCTGGTCTAAGATGGGCATTAGCTGGTCTGTGCTGGTCTAAGATTGACATTGGCTGGTCTAAGATAGACATTAGCTGGTCTATGATGGACATTAGCTAGCTTAAGATGGACATTAGCTGGTCTTTGCTGGTCTAAGATTGACATTGGCTGGTCTAAGATAGACATTAGCTGGTCTATGATGGACATTAGCTAGCTGAAGATGGACATTAGCTGGTCTTTGCTGGTTTAAGATTGACATTGGCTGGTCTAAGATAGACATTTACTGTCCTTAGCTGGTCTAAGATGGCATTAGCTGGTCTGTGCTGGTCTAAGATTGACATTGGCTGGTCTAAGAAGGCATTAACTAGTCTTAGCTGGTCTAAGATAGACATTAGTTGGTCTATGATGGACATTAGCTGGTCTTTGCTGGTTTAAGATTGACATTGGCTGATCTAAGATAGACATTTACTGTTCTTAGCTGGTCTATGATGGACATTAGCTTGCTTGAGATGGGCATTAGCTGGTATGCGATGTTCATTAGATGGTCATTAGATAAAGTCTAAGATTGACATTAACTGGTCTTAGCTGGTCTAAGACGGACGTTAGCTAGTCTTTACTGATCTAAGATGGACATTAACTGGTCTTAGCTGGTCTAAGATGGACATTAGCTAGTCTTTACTGATCTAAGATGGACATTAGCTGGTTCACGATGTTTATTAGCATTTACATAGACCAGTTAATGTCCATCTTAGACCAGTCAATGTCTAGCTTAGTCTAAGATGGACATTAGCTGGTCTAAACTGGTCTAAGATGGACATTAGCTGGTCTTTGCTGGTCTATGATGTTTATTAGCTATTCTAAAATGGACATTAACTGGTCTTAGCTGGTCTAAGATGGTCATTTACTGTTCTTAGCTGGTCTAAGATGTTCATTAGCTGGTCTAAGATGTAAATTAGCTAGCATAAGATTGTCATTAGCTGGTGTAAGATGGCCATGAGATAATCTAAGATGGTCATTAGATGGTCATTAGGTGTTTTAAGATGGAGACTGGCTGGTATAAGATGGACATTAGATGGTATACAATGTTCTTTAGCTGGACTAAGATATCAATAGCTTATCTATCAAGGATGTCCAAACCTTCTCCTAGAGGACCAATGTAGCTCTAGTAAGCTTAAAGATTTTGATTAGTTGGTGCAGGTTTGTTTAATTGGGGTTAGAATTAAACTCAGTAGTACAGTGCCTGTCCAGGAGCATGATTGGACACCCCTGGTCTACCAGGTTATGCTATCTAGAAACAAGCCATGTTTGAAAACACAGCTACCAGCTTAAGCTAAAGCTACTCCTCTGCAATAAAACAGCAAATTAAGCCTTGGAGGAGAAACCCACACTGTATTCCTGAGAGACAGGGGTAGAGAAACATGTATGTGGAAGTGACGTCACATTCTATACTTCTCTTCACAAATAATTTGACATATGACACAGTCCTGGAGAATTGAGGGCTCAGAGCCAGCAGGCTTCTTTATTTAGTGCTGCTGTCTCTGAGCTCTGGCTCGGCCCATGCGAGGTACGGCTCTCCACTCTAATAATCAACCCACTCTGGACCTCCAGTCTGTTTGCTTTCCTGTTTTATAGGAAGCCCTGTCACTTACCATCACCTTACCCAGTCATACAGGAAGCTGGGCTGTCAAATGAAAGGAATTCCTGAGGAAAAATCCACATAAATTCCTGAGGAAACTCTGCTTTTGTGGCTTTTAAACAAGACTTGTCGATAGCATCTTTATCATTTTTAAAAGGTTCAAAGACCGGTAGAGTGTTTGAAAGAGTTCTAGCGAGAGAGCGTGCGGATGTGCGTGTGAAAAAGAGAGAAGGAACAGCATTTTGATGGCTTTACAGAGGCCTGACTCAAGAAGAAGTGTGCAGTTGAAGGGAAGGAGCATTTGGCAGGGTAAACAATATGCACTAATGAGGAAAAACCACAGGAACAGGTGGTGTAAGATTGACTGAAATATTGTGCGTGTCAAATCTCTGACTGATTCATATTCTCTCTGTCTCCCTACGCTCAGGTTGTATGCGAGTTGCATTCAGGGCTGGTTTTGATTGCCGTAGCTGACAAACACGTATGCACACATTCTTACACACATTCACACATTTGACAGCACTGAAAGCAGGGGACTTGCCGAGGGGCAGGGTAAAGTGCCCTAGAAGGCCTTGTCTATGTGCCGACCCGACACTTCTCATTGCCTCACATGGCTGTCCTGGTTTCACCTATGACCAGCAGATAGCCTCTCACCTAACTGGTTACCTGCAAACCCTAACAAGCTAGTACGGTCATTGCCTGAAAGAAACTGTATATGTAATCCATCATTTATATAAATTTCACTTACGTCTTAGTTTGTCAAGACATTTAAAAGCAGGAAAGTGAACATGTGCAAACATGCTGTAGTATGTGAGAATTAACCAATGATTGAATCTGGAAATAAAGCACAATAATGGAGGAAAAACGAAAGAGAATTAGCCCTCAGATGCCATGTCCATAATCATATATATATATATATATATATATATATATATATATATATATATATATATATTATAGCAAAAAAAGTAAATAATAATAATAAAAAAAAACATTAATTCAATCTTAAACTGATTAATTAATAGAAGTTATTGCTCTACCACCTGCGTGACATCATTCATACCTAAGAGTCATTTGTTTGTGAATCACGTTACTCTGGTTGAGCTATATGTTTTTGATTTACTAAAAAGAACTGATTCATAAGAGTCATTTATTTGTAAATAAAAAAAACCTGATTCATACTGTAAAATTCATTTGTGCGTAAATCAGATTACTCTGGTTGAGCTGTATGTTTTCGATTTACAACAAAGGAACTGATTCATACTGTAAGAGTCATTACTTTGTGAATCAGATTACACTGGTTGAGCTGTATGTTTTTGATTTACAAAAAAGATCAGATTCATTCTGTAAGAGTCATTTGTTTGTGAATCAAATAACTCTGGTTGAGCTGTATGTTTTTAATTTTTCAAAAAAAAAAAAACTAATTCATACGAGTCATTATTAGTTTGTGAATCAGATTATTCTTGTTCAGCTAAATGTTTTTGATTTACAAAAAAGAACCAACTCATACTGTAAGAGTCATTTGTTCGTGAATTAGATCATTCTGATTGAGCTGTATGTTTCTGAGATTCAAACTACAGTAAAAAAAATGTTTGTTCATGAATTTGATTACTCTGGTTAATCTGTATGTTTATGATTTACTAAAAAGAACTGATTCAGAGTCATTTGTTCATAAATCAGAATACTTTGCTTGAGCAATCTGATATATCTGTAATCTGTATATCTGAAATTTAGCACTACACTATATAGCCTCTGTTCTATAGAGTATCGACTGTCTGAAGCATTCAGCCAGAACCAGATACCTCCATGTATACACAGAAAGTTTGACCCCAAGAAACCTCAGTGTTTGCATGTTACTGTAGCTATGAGATCTTAACTGATCCCTGATCTGTGTCATGTACATGCACGCTCTGCTGACTGCATGGTGCTCGTGTGACTCACCGCCCCCTCGGCCAGTGTCTGATGCATTACAAAGCAGAGCGCTGGACATGTCCCCTTAGAAGTTCACCTTTAATTGCTTACTTTGTGTGGAGGTTTTTGTCATGGAGTTGACGCAGGGTGAGCCCTGTCTCCTGTTGTCGTGCCTGTTGTTGTAGATGTTGTTTCTGCCAGCTCACATATGCCAGGACTGCTCAGTGAGACTGAAGCGTCCGACACCACAGCCAAACTTCAGTTGCGAGGTCAGGGTGGGTCTCCACGGGTGTACCGCAAGTTTGTACCTATCAACAAACGTTAGACGTGAGTTTTAAATGCCAATGGGCAGCAAAAAAGAAAGTGGAGAGCAGAAAAAAGTGGGGTAGATCTCCTCAGGCTGTTTGGGCTATAAATATCTGACTCTCATTTCTTTGATTTGCAAATTAGGGGGCCTTTTTTTCTCTTTTTTCCATCCCTGTCCTGCATCACGCTACCATTTAGGGCTGTGCCGAGCATCTGTGATAATCTCTCCGCTAACACAGCATTACAGTGTGCTGAGCGTGTAGCACAGGGCCGTGTCAAATCCTTTAGTCATGAGAAGCAAATGTTGTCTGTTCAGCTCCGTCTGCCAGCCCCATCCAGTGACAATGTTCATTAGTGTACACGGACACACGTGCGCTCCCTCACTCTTCTTCTCTCTTTGTCTCTTATCTCTCCTGTCTCTGGCTCCGTTCCAAAACCTAGTGTGCTGCTTTGCTGCCCACTGCCTACATAAACAGCTTTCTTCTGAGGAAGCATCCTAACTGAAATGGATCCTCATTAGTGACCTATTTGGAATGTTCCACATAGGCAGCGTCTGTGTGGTGTGGTGAAGACTAACATAAAAGAGGAGAAATTGTTCAATAAAGTCATTGTTTTTGTTTTCTTTGTGTACAAAAAGTATTCTCATACCTTCATAAATTTACAGTTGAATTATTGATGTCACATGGACTATTTTAATGTTGTCCTTACTACTTTTCTGGGCCTTGAACGTGTCAGCTGCGTTGCTGTCTATGCAAGGTCAGAAATATCATCAGAAATATCTTAATTTGTGTTTTGATGATGAATGAAGGTCTTACGGGTTTGGAACGACATGAGGGTGAGTAATGACAGTATTTTAATTTTTGGATGAACTAACCCTTTAAATTTGAACATGTGTCAGCATTGTCTTTCATATTCCCTGACTTTTCTGGCTCTGGCTCTGTTGCAAACCTAATGTGCTGCCTCGCTGCCTTCTGCCTACATAAACAGCTGCCTTCTGAAGAAGCATCTTAACTGAAATGGATCTTCATAAGTGACCTGTTTGGAACGTTCCACATAGGCAGTGTCTCAAAATGAACTGAATACTCGACTACTAACAAGATATTTTGTTTGCATGTTAAGCTAACAGTATGATACACATGTAAATATACATATTGGAACACGCAAAGAGAAAAAATGTTTTAAATTGTATTAAATGTAGTAATTAATTATTTTATTAATTCATTTTTTTAATTAATTTATTTAACGTTATACTACTGTTTTTGATAGGGATTTATGCTCATCAAGGCTGCATTTATTTGACCAAAATACTGTAAAAATAGCAATATTGTGAAATATTAATTAATATGAAATATTAAATATCTGTTTTTTGTTTTAATATATAATATATTATAACATTTTTAGCAACAGTTACACAACGTCACAAGATCATTCAGAAATCATTGTAACATGTTGATTTGGGGCTCAAGAAACATTTCTTATTATTATCATCAATGTTGATTCTTTGATAAAAAGAACATAATTTATAAATTTACCTTTCTAGATGTATATGACTTTCTACTTTCAGACGAATACAATTTGAGTTATTAAAAAATGTTTTAGTATAGTGTAAGCTCTGGTGAGAATATGCTAGTCTCGCAAGAAGTTTTGTTTACAGCAAAACCAATCTCCTCTTGGCTTGTATCAAAATCCTCCAGCATTTGTCTTTACAAATCCTTGTTTTGTACTTCTAATTCGTGACCAGTGTTTTGTTTTGCTCTCTCCTCTGTACTTCTGGATTCGTCACTTTTCACTGAAGCTTATACTACAGTTGAGGTCAAAAGTTTACATACACCTTGCAGAATCTGCAAAATGTTAATTATTTAATCAAAATAAGAGGGACCATATAAAATGCATGTTATATTTTATTTAGCACTGACATGAATAAAATATTTCACATTTACATACAGTCCACAAGAGAAAATTATAGTTGAATTTATAAAAATGACCTTGTTCAAAAGTTTACATACACTTGATTCTGAATGCTGTGTTGTTACCTGAATTATTCACAGCCGTGTGTGTGTGTTTTGTTTGTTTAGTGATAGTTGTTAATGAGTTCCTTGTTTGTCCAGAACAGGTAAACTGCCCGCTGTTCTTCAGAAAAATCCTTCAGGTCCCACAAATTCTTTGGTTTTCATCATTTTTGTGTATTTGATCCTCTTCCAACAATGACTGTATGATTTTGAGATTCATCTTTTCACACTGAGGACAACTGAGGGACTCAAATGCAACTATTACAGAAGGTTCAAACACTCACTGATGCTCCAGAGGGAAAAATTATGCATTAAGAGCTGGGGTGTGAAAACTTTTGAACAGAATGAAGATGTGTACATTTTTTTTATTTTGCCTAAATATCTTTTTTTTTTTTCATGTAGTACTGCCCTTCAGAAGCTACAGAAGATACTTACATGTTTCCCAGAAGATAAAATAAGTTACATTTACTTGATCTTCAAATTTATAAAGTTTTAAGACCCCCATGTCTTAATGCATTTTGTTTCCTTCTGAAGCATCAGTGAGTGTTTGAACCTTCTGTAATAGTTGCATATGAGTCCCTCAGTTGCCCTCAGTGTGAGAAGATGGATCTCAAAATCATACAGTCCATTGTTGGAAAGGGTTCAAATACACAAGAATGCTAAAGTATTTTTGGGACCTGAAGGATTTTTCTGAAGAACGGTGGGCAGTTTAGCTGTTAAGCACACACAAGGGACTCATGAACAACTTTCACTTTCACAAAAAAAAAACAAACACACAGCTGTGGACCAGACAGGTAGCAGCACAGTATTTAGAATTAAGTGTATGTAAACTTTTGAACGGGGTAATTTTTAGAGATTCCACTATTATTTTTTCTTGTGGACTATATGAAAACGTCTTTTATGTGAAATATCTTTTCCAGGTCAGTACTAAATAAAAATAACATGCATTTGTATAATCCCTTTTACTTTAGTAAAATAATTAACACTTTACAGATTCTGAAAGGTGTATGTAAACTTTTGACCTCAACTGTACGTCTACGTCCACGTTTTATTAATCCCTCAGAGCCGGGTGGATCACTTTTTATGATGGATGGATTCACTTTATTGGACTTAACACTCATTCAATGGCATTATAAAACTTCATAGAGCCAGAACATTTTTAGTATAACTCCAGTTGTATTCGTCTGAAAGAATAAAGTCATATACACCTAGGATGGCTTGAGGGTGAGTAAACCATGGGGTAATTTTCATTTTTGGGTGCACTATCCCTTTAAGAGGCAGCATAATTATGTTTTAGAACAGTCTTTGCGTCATAAGAATGTTTACGATGCCTCAAAGTCCTGCCTAAGGAGACAGCTCACTAGGTTTTGAAACAGATTTTTTTCCATTTCATTCCCGCTGCCTCCTTCCCAGGAGTGACAACAACCTGACTACAGATAATTATGTGTGTATGTGTGTGTATGTGTGTGGAGGGTGATTGGGAGTTTTGGTGAGGCCGGGCATCTGATCTCTGTGTGTGAGCAGGTGAGCCCTCTCTGTGGAGCACAGCTCTTAAAGAACAGCTTGAGCCTGCCGCTCCTCCTCTGTTCCCATGCAGGGAGAGCTTTACCAACATGCCGTTCCACGGCCCTCTCAAAAGGGGGATTGGAAACTTTGAAGGAGTGAAAGTAGGTCAGCAACTTTTGCTGTGTTCTCCTCAGCCTTTTGATGTGAATTAAGCAAACGAGAGAAAAGCATTAAATGGTAATAAAGCCATGTATTATTTGTCTTGCCATTTCAGCATAATGGTGACTTGTTTCCTTGCATTGTTAATTGGCTGTTTTTGTTTTTTAGTGCTCGAGCGGCAAGGTTAAAGTGCTGAGGTGCACTTTAGCTCCAGTGTATGGGCAACGGCGAAGATCTTAGCGCACATGGAAAGCTTGTCAGCTTCACCTGTACATTAAAGTTGCGCTAGCTCTCAGCCGCAAGCTAAAGTGCGGTAGAGGACAGGACGGGGCGGCTGACCCACTTACACTTCCCTCCTTCAGCAGTGCGGATCACAGATGGCTCACACTGCCTTATATAAGCACTTTAATTTACTGTTACTAAATGTTTATATTTCTCTGCTCATGCCCTCACGTTGAATGCCAGAGGGGGCCGTTTGTAGCAGACCTTTGATTCGATGAATTTTTTTGAGCGATGCAGAGATGTCAGATCGCTGTTTTTTAAAGGCATCAGAGTGAAGCCGTTTTCAGATGCATTTGCAAATACTCATGGATTTAGAGAAGTCTTATAATGTTAATATGTAGAGGCCTTTTTCATCTTTTTTAAAGGTCAGGCTACTTTTAATCTTACATGGTATCGAGTGTGTTGATTCTAGTCCAATTAGACTGTGGTAAAACACCAAGCTGCAGTAAAAAAAAACAAAAAACGACTTAATTATGAAGTAGGTCTGAAATCCGAGGCTCTACTTTTAGGCATCATAAATACAGCCTCTGAAACCAATTTGGCCATTGTGAGCATCTGTTTAATAGATGCCAGATGATTTTTCCATGTTTCAAACTCTGTGCTGACACTCTCCAATTTGGACAGTGAATAATACAAATCATGACAGACAGGAATGGACTATTCTTAGGTAGCAACAAGCTAATTTGAAACTGTCTTGGGATGCAACAATCTTCTCATAATAAAAGCAATTAGATTAAAAATAGGAGTAATTAGAGAAAAAATGCTTCTTAAAGGGATTTACCCAAAAAATTGAACATTCTGTCAATACTCACCCTCATGTCGTTCCAAACCCGTAAGACCTTCGTTCGTCTTCTGAACACAAATTAAGATATTTTTGATAAAAATCTGAGAGTTTTCTGACGCTGCATAGACAGAAACACAACTGACATGTTCAAGGCCCAGAAAGGTGGTAAGGATATCATAAAAATAGTCCATGTGACATCAGTAATCGCAATTAGCTTCATTACCTCTTAATAAATAAAGTATCAGCTTTAAAATGATGGCAAATTCATAACGAACTTCAAACAAAAAATACGGTTTTGGTGTTCTTTATTGTGGCAGGAGCAAACGCTTTTAGCGTCTCAGTTTAGCGCATTCAGTTCAAGCGGCAAGTGAGCCTACTATATCTGTCCATTTACTATTATAGTACGAAATGAACATGAATTAATATCAAAAAGTTGGCTATATTATAAAAGAGCCTGAAGTACAATGTACTGAAAGTTCTCATGTAATCATGGTTCTTTTGACCCAGCTGTGGGGATAAAGGTTTAACCCAACCTCCTTGGTAATAACCCAACCGCTGGGTCAAAACAACCCAGCCCGCTGGATTTGTCCATATTTTACCCAGTGCTAAGTTGTATTTAACCTCGCATTTTATAGAGTGTACATGGTTTTCTGGATTAACATGCTGATACATTTTCGAAAAGAGGAGACACAATTAACACATGAAATTATGAATTAAATGTTAAAGTGTTAAAAAAAATAAAAAATAAAAAATAAAACACATATATTCTGTGGCACCTAAAAAAAAATTTGGCATCTAAGTTTGTTTCTTCAATTTTTTTGTCTGGAGCCCTGTATTTCACAGTGAATAATGAAAGTTCAAGTTTTTTTGTTCTGTGTTTGAAATGTAAAAAAAGACTGCAAAATACAGTGAAATTCAATACTGTATGTGAACGAGATGATACAGCGTGCAGTATTTAGTATTAGACCGGCATGTCCCAAGCTGTTTTTTCAGTCCCAGCGCGTCTCTGACATCAGATCACCCGCAGGTGCTGTCTGATCAGACCAAACGTCTGCTCTGGCACAGATGCTGATTGGTTGAGAGTGAACCAGACATCCTGTCAGTCAAGCTGATGAGTACACAGAGAGTGGGCAGCCGGCGGAAAATGAGCCACAAAGTCAATAGAGGGCCGGTCAATGGTGACACTTTGGCTGTTTATTCTTGTCCTTAGGAAAGTTCAGAAAAACTTTTGCCATGGTTACACAGGGATTGTGTCTGTGTGTGTTCAATCTAATGGTGAACACATGGCTATATTAAGACAGATGTGGCAGGCTGAGCAGTTTACACAAAGCTGCTCTGTCTCTGTTTTCCACTGATTTGTCTGAACAGCGCAAACTACATTTTCCCATTTTTATTGTCTCGCTTCTTCAGAATTGAGTTTAAAGTCACATAATATTTTTCTGTAAACTCCAATAGAAAGAAATACCATTCTCACACAATGACTGTCAAGGAGAGAATTGCGAGTCTCTGCAGCACTTTCCTTCGTTCGCTTTTTCTGTTTAGCCAGATTCTCCTGACTATGATGATGGGATATAATGAGAGAGATTATTAGCATCTTTTGTCGAGAGATTTAGAGAAAGCTGTGAAGCAGGAGAATTACGCAAAAGGCTCTGTTTGCTCTCCGTTGCATTGCATAATTGAGAATCAATTGTGATATTAAAGCGTCTGAGAGGAGTTCTTATGTTCTTATGGAGATGTTTCTCCTAAAATACCTTAATAGAAATACAAATATAGACTCAGACTGTTTATAAAACAGAGCTATAAAATATATACTTGAGTAGCATTTCTGACAGAATTTTTGTAAGAATTGTGAAGAGGAATTCTTGAGTTTATATATTGAAATCATGGTATAATGGCAAATCTGACCATCATTCTTGGAAGTTTTGAGATCTAATCTAAAACACTGGAGATTGAGATGTGGGATTATCAGGGTCTTTTTCCTCAGAAGAACAACTGAAAAGCAGGACATTGAATTCAGTGTAGTAGTTATTGTAAACTAAAACTATTTAAAATTGTTTTTGTTAATTGGTATAAAGATGAAATGAAATATGTATTAAATGAAAAAAAATTGAAATAAAATGTTGAACTGACATAAAATAAGTTTAAGTTTTTACTATTTTACTAAAACTAAAACTATAATAAAAACAAACCTAAACAGTAATTTTTAAAAAAGCACAAAACAAAATGACTAAGTTAAACTAAAATTAAAATTAAACAACTGAAAATACAAAAATAATACTAAAATAACAGATTATTTAATATCATTTTTATCTTGAAGAAAACACTTTGAGAAACAATTAAAAAATATTAAAGAGGTTGCTGTTTTGACTTCTTAAAGCTAATATCTGGGTCATGATTTAGGACCCAATATTAATTTGTTGAGAAAAAAAAATTAAAACAGCCCAATTAGGGAAATAAAGACTATTGTGTGTTTTACAAGAAAATGCTACTTAAGTTTTTCTACTTCAAATTTTCACATTTATTTCAATGTTACTTGCCAGTTCTTTGTGATTGTGTGTGAAATTTACTAGCAATTTCTGAGTGAAAATTGTTTATTTACCAGATTTTTCCAGCATGTTGCCGCTGTTCCACTGCGTGGTACGACTCGGCTCGGCAGGATTTGGCTTGGTGCATGCAAAATTTGTTTAAAGCAAGTCGTTTAAAAAAGTTGTGCGAACAAATGATACTTCAGTGGCTGTTGCAGACTATTTAAAGGAGACCGATTATGCTGCTTTTTACAAGATGTAATGTAAGTCTCAGGTGTCCCCAGAATGTGTCTGTTACGTTTCAGCTCAAAATATACCACAGATCATTTATTATATCATTTTAAAAATGCCTATTTTGAGTGGAAGCAAAAACATGCTGTTTTCTAAGCGCGCACATCCGAAGCACACGCACAGAAAGTGGCTGTCACACGACATGTGAGTACTAAACTAACTTCTCTTTTATGTCTTATTGCACTTAAACTGTCAAATACTCACAGTAGTTATAAAACAGTCATGTCTGTGAAGTTAAACAGCTGGGAAAGAAATCACGTTTATATTAGATCTGTGTGGCAGCAGCGTAATATACAGTAAATTAATCAATAAATCCACTGCTCTCTTGTCTCCTCTGAGGCTGGGACTCTAAATAGTGTTCTGTGCTCGTCTGTGCAGCCAACGGCAGAACAGTTAGCATGCTCTGCTTAAACTTTTGCCATGGCATTAAAACTGGTATACTGGTGGCAGCGCTGTTTTCTGGGTTGGTAGATGTACTGGGGACGCGATTATAGCACTTAAACATGGAAAAAGACAGATTTTCATGATATGTCACCTTTAAATCTAGTGGTTTCATGAAATGTCACTTTATACAAATCACATTTTAGTATTGGTACGACTCAAACCAAGATGGTACTGAAAAAGTACCAGGTACTAGGCTGTACTGAGCTGTTCCATGCAGTGGAAAAGCGCCATATGATGACTATGTATTTTATTGGATCCTGTGAAATCAAGACCTTTTTTTCAAGTGTGTGTATTTGCTGGGGGAAGATCAAAGTCTACTTGACATTGTACATTATATTAGTCTGCGTACATTATATAAGTCTGCCGCTGAAGTACAGCATTTTTTGTGTTAGTCTGTGCGTATGTGAGTGTGTGTGAACAGTTGCATTTCGGTGAGCTGTTTGGTTTCAGGTTCAGTAACTCTGGGTGGTTACGTCACAGCCTCGAGCATGCCTGATTGACATCTCCCAGGAGTGCCGTTTGTCTGCTGAAGTATAACAAGTGCCAGTTACTCTGTACTGTTTGCTGGCAGCCAATCAAAATGAAATGGGAGCACTTAACACGGGCTGGTTGCGTTCCCCCACCACCTGCCATGTGACAAAAGAGAGAAGGGTGTTTTTCCTCATCTTGGTTGGCTTTTGTTTTGAAGTCGATTAAATATGGCATCTGCTTCGGTGGGTTTAAAAAGTTAGATGGTGATGTTTGCAGCTGAAGTTTTTCTGCAGTGGAAATGGACACAGCACAAACCACAGGGCAGAACGTCCTTCCGTTCCAACACTCAGGCCCTGCCTGGAGCCGCTGTATACATAATCTGATTTAGTCTAGATGTGTGTGTGTGTTCGCTGTTTACTGAATAAATGAATGCAAGCTAAGGAAAAATGACAAAGAAAACTGCAGAAGACAATTGATGTAAAGCTGTAATGTTAATTATTTGGCTCCTTTTAGAAGTGATTAAATGCCAATCCCATAATGCAGTGCTACTCTCTCACTCTCTTTCTCTCGTGCACTCATGGATTGCTGCTTAAAGGGAAAGTTCATCCAAAAATTCAAATTCTGTTATTTACTCACCCTCATTTTGTTTCAAACCTGTATGACTTTCTTTCTTCCGTGCAACAAAACAGGAATTGTTTTGAAGAATATTCAGACTGCTCTCTTTCATACTAGTGGATGGGTTCCAAAAAGGACATAAAAGCACCATAAAAGCACCATAAAAGTATAAAAAGTAATTAAAATGTCTTCAGCACTATGCAGCACTATATATACATTTGCTTAACTGAAATAGAATTAAATATTACATGAACTTAAAAAAAAAATCTTGATTGGAATTTAGAAATGTTGCTTTGGCAAAACTAAGCTGAATAAACTGCTAAAACTTAAATAAAAAACTTAAATGAAATATAAAAATCTAATAAAAAAGCACTTAACAGAACAAAACAAACCAAATTGGAATTTAAACTGAAAATAAAAGCTAATTCAAAATATTAATAAACACTATAATAGTCAGCCTGATCTCACGGCAATCCGTACATGTTTTATGAGGTGGCTAATTCGTACAAATTCGTATGACCTCCCTCGTACAAATTCATATGATTTTAGCCAAAACGTACGTATTTTACACAATATACACAAAATTCGTAAGTGAGGTCATACGAAATCGTACAAATTAGCCACCTCGTAAAATATCTACGTATTGTTCGTGAGATAGCGTTGGTAATAGTATATAAATATTAAAATAACACTGGAACAGACTAAAATTTAAAGGAATAGTTCACCCAAAAATAAAAATTCTTTCATTAATTGCTCACCTCCATGTCGTTCCAAACCCATGAGACCTTTGTTCATCTTCAGAACACAAATGAAGATATTTTTGATAAAATCCAAGAGCTTTCTGACCCTGCATAGACAGCAACACAACTGACATGTTCAAGAACCAGAAAGGTGGTAAAAACATTGTTAAAATAGTCCATGTGACATCAGTGGTTCAGCAGTAATATTATAAAGCTATGAGAATATTTTTTGTGCGCAAATTCAACAATTTCTTCTCTTACATTAATTTCTTGTTCTTTGCGCACAAAAAGTTTTCTCATAGCTTTATAGCATTGCATTGATGACACAATGTCCTTCCTACCTTTCTGGGCCTTAAACGTGTCAGTTGCGTTGCTGTCTATGCAGGGTCAGAAAGCTTTTGGATTTTATCAAAAATATCTTAATTTGTGTTCTGAAGGTCTTACGGGTTTGGAACGGAATGATGGTGACTAATTAATGACGGAATTTTAATTTTTGGGTGAACTAACCCTTTAAATCTAACATAAAATCTTGCTTTATTGCTTTGGTCACCATTAACTTTCATTGTAAATAAAAGAGCAGCTTGGACATTCAACTGAACATCTCCTTTTTATGTGCCACAGACAATGGAATGTATTTTTATATAACTGGCTTCTGTGCTTCTGTGCTTCTTAAGTGCGATTGAACACTGTTATGCCCATGACGTAACAAAAAACAGGGCCACAAGAAAGTGCGAATAATACACAAAATTTATTAACAAAACAGAACTATACAGAAACAAAACAATGTAGCATGAGACAGTCAGGAATTAGTGGTGTAAAGTTAAGTGAATGCATGAACATGTAATGGGCTGTGGGAATGTTGGATGTGTAAAATAAAACAAAGTTAACAGAAACCAAACGAAATCAAATCCCACATGCAGCTCCCGCTGGCCATTTGTAATACTGCCTTTTAAAAGGCCAGACAGGATTCCAGCAACAGGTGTCCTCGATAAACCCATCCGAGGGCAATCAGTTAGGAGGCGGAGCGATTCCACAATTCAACCCAGAGATGACACACATACACATGGGTCATCACAAACACAAATAAAATGAATCATTTGTAAAAGCTCCATTGCTTCTGTATGAAAAGCAACAGGAAATTTTGACGTTGCCGTTCTGCCATATAATGCTTTGTATTGAGTCATCAGGTCATTTCAGAGAAAAAGATGCCCGCTCTCTGTTACATACCCTGCCACATCCGATGATTACCAGCCGTTGTGACACTGACCTCTCTGACCGCCTGTATGATTTGTGGATCATCATCTTCCTGGACGGGCTGCGTCACAGATCATGACATGTAAAGATTGAACAAACAAGTGGAATAGAGTGCAAACACGCAGCACTTCTCAGAATGACAGCACTTGTAATGTGATTAGTAATCTGATGATGTAAACATAAAGGACTCTGAAGGGAACGTCCTCAGGAATTTTCTGACAGGAGTGGGCCAGTGCCCACAGAGAGAGAGAGCGAGAGTGAGACTATCTGTGCTCGGAGAAAGTTTATCTGCCTTTGTCAGCTTGCCCCTGTGGGGTTTTGGTGCTTGTTAAAAAGTCCTGACAGAAAAACAGCAGCAGTAACAAAAAGACAGTTGTGAATGCAAGCTCAGTGAGCGTGTAGATGAACAAACTTGAACCGTCTGCTATTTTTAAACTTTATCTCGTACCAAAGAGCGTCTTTTGCCTTTCGTTGCCTCACTTTTTGAACATATCTGTCTCTGTTAAGACAGTAGCTGATCGTCTATATGACCTTACCATGTTTCCTAATTATTGTATGGCGTATTAAAAAACCCAGCTTAGATGAATTGATAGAGCTTGGGATGTTTCAAGTGCAGGCTCAGTCTAAGTGTTATTTTAAGGTGCTTTAGGGGGGTTGCTGTAAGAGGAAGCCACTGTGATCATTCATTCATTGCTGTCGCTTGTTTGAGGTAAAATAAAACCTCTGTTCTCTATTGATCTCCTGAGTTTCCAACAAAGATCAGGTCTTATTCAGAAGTGGGCTTGGGAATTAATGAAGGGATCTCTCCAGGTGAGCATGGAAGATTCATTATGACGGGTTAAAAATGTAAGCTTTGTTCTGTTTTTCTAGTCTGCCTGATCTCTTCAGTCCCTGTACCATAGTTTCCATCGGGTCATAGTTTCTGTGAGCCACAGATTGAGGGATTTTTTTCTTCTTCTTTAGTTTGCAACTATTTTAGTTTGCAGAGGCTTTTATTTTGTCCCAAGATCCCATATATTATTATTTTTATTATTATTATTGTTATTATTAATAAAAACACTGTATGTACACTAGCAGTCAAAAGTTTTTAAACAGTAAGATTTTTAATGTTTTTCAAAGAAGTCTCTTTTGCTCACCAAGCCTTCATTTATTTGATCCAGAGCAAAAACAGTAAAATTTTGAAATATCCTATTTAAAATAATTTTGTTTGAATATACTTTAAAATGTAATTTATTCCTGTAATTTCAAAGCTGAATTTTTAGCATCATTACTCCAGTCACATGATCCTTGAGATATTCTTTCTAATCATTCGAATAAATTCCATTTGAAAATATATTAAAATAGAAAGCAGTTATTTTAAATACAAAAAATATTTCACAATATTACTTTTTGATTGGCAGTCTATATATAAACTTTTGAACATATTAATTAATTATTATTTTTAGTGATCTTCCAAAGAGTGTGAAAATTACAATCAAATCAGTCTGAAATCTAGGGATGTAACAATTCACTTGATTCATGATGCAATACGATTGACAATACTGATTTCACTATGCATTTTTTTTCACTATTTTTTAACAAAATGAGATTTGAGACAAATTATAAATGAAAAGATGTCCTTTTATATTGCTTTTTACACACACACACAGACACACACACACACACACATATATATATATATATATATATAAAATGCTGCACATTTTTGTGAGAAATTAAAATAGGTCAAATAAATAAGTAAAAAAAAAAATCAATTAAATAAATAAAAAAAATTATTAATGCAAACAAAAGAAATATCTTCATATAAACAAATTAAGGCTTTGTCTGTGCTCTTTATATTTAAAATTAGAGGCAACTACTGCATTTTATTTACGGTCCAAACAAAGATACATTCAGCATGAGTAATTTTCAATCTGAATTGTATTTTATAATTTCATCATTTGAAGCAAAAACAGAATGGTGTGACTTTAGCTTTGTGAAATCCTACATAAAACATCTCTAAATGAAAGAGACATGAATTCACTCTCTGACAGCAGGTGGCACTTACGGAACAGCAGCAATACAGCGTTTTCTTGGTTAATGCTGTGAACAAAGCAGCGCTGTGCTTATAAACACTACTTTAATATGCAGATGAAAAGAAAATACCATCTAAACTTTTCTAAAGACAGTCAGTTCCCCTCAGAAATACATTCATATAAACACCTACCCAGTGCTGGCAAGTCTGCGTTTTTTTTTTTGGTGTCCAAGTTGGACCCAATAATGTCATATTTAGCCCCTGAAATGTGAATTTACCAGGGGAACCCTGACGAAAAAATGTATCTTATCCCCCCCGAGGGGGACCCCCCTCGAAGCGTGATTGGGCTAGTTTTGGGTTAGTTTTGAGTAGCAAGTGGGGGTTTTGCTGTGAAAACCTGGTCTCAAGTGACTCTGTGATTTTCAACTGGCCCTGGGTGCATCGTTAGATCCCTATACTAAAACCCTTTTTTTCTCTTGGTTACTGCATTTTGCTTTTGAAGTTCAGAGTGGATTACATGTTGCTGGAAAACAGAACCATTGACGGTTTGTCAGTCGTTGTCCCTTATACAGGGTTCTTTCGATGGTAATGTGGTTAGTAATCTGTGTTTCACTTTGTAATGTGAGGTGAACACTTTATTGTCTAAGGCAGCTGTCAGTCACATGCCCCTCAGGCTGTGGGAGCGATCTGCAAAATCTGTTTTTGAGAAACTCATGACAGTTATGTAATGAACACTTCATGAAACAGTGGCGTAGTCATTACTCAGAGCGCAGCATCCAGGGGTTTACAGACCCTCTTCATTATACCTCCACCGATCTTCTCTATCTTTTTCCCCTCTTTTTTTTGCTCAACCATCGAGAAGGAATTTCATTAAATATTCAAAAGAGTCTGTTACAACAGGATCATAAATAATGCTTCTCTCCCAGACACACAAAGTGATGAACCTTTTTATCGCAAGTTTTTCAGGCGTAATCTTAAAGAGAATAATCACGTCTTTTGTTCACGGGAGAGCTAATTGCACTTCGGTGAGTGACGTTTCACCACGGTACTGTTTTTTTTCTGTCTTTCTCTGTTTCTCTTTCTCCACCCCCCCTCTATCTCTCTCTCTCTGTCACCAGCATGTCAGTATAATTGAATTTCAGCACACGTTCCCCTTTTTCATCAATCACACGTGCTGATAAGGTGGGTTTAGGAGGGACACTCGTGTGCGGAGCCCAGAGAGAGAGAGGGTACTGAGAAAAAAAATAAAATAAAGAGAGGTAGACAGGAGCAGAGGGAGATGAAAGGAGAGAATGAATAAGGAAAGAAAAAGGCACTGAATGAATGGAAAACAGAGAGAAAGACTGTGATCCTGTGGAGTTGTGTAACGAGTGACGGCGGTGCTGCAGTGCAGTGCTCTGGCTCTGGGTACGTTCACCTAAAAGTGCCCTGCAAAGTGGATTCGCAAGGAATTTAATGAGATTCCAAATCATAGGGAGAGTAAATGTTCAGTCTGTAGGGCAGGAAGTGGAGAATTGACCAACCAGTCATTGCTTACCACCTGATTACTACACTGATTTTGGCTAAAATAAACACAGTCAAAAGGAGCTGATGCTCCAGTTTTTTTTTTTTCTTCTTGTTTTTTTTAGGCTTGACTTATTTTTATTCAGCTTAATTTGAACTGTGAGACAGGAAACAGCTTATTTCTCTCTCTGAGTGGCCCAAAATGAAGGTAAATCTCATTTAAACTTCCAGCATCACCCACATCTTTAGTTCACAAGCAACTGAAATCAATATGCAAAGTCCTTATAATGATGTGCGCTTGGCATATTGTGTTCTTAAGCGCATCACAGAATTATTTATATATGTATATATTTCGTGATGAGCATCAGTGATTTCTAGACCTGGCTTAATAAATTAAATTAATGTAAATTAATAAAATCTTATAACTCTGGTCTTTATAATGAATGTACCTTTTTTTTTTTTTTTTTTTTTTTTTTTTTTAGGAGCAAAGCTCGTAAATATTTCATCAGGTAACATTTTTCGAATTTTTTTTTTTCCTTATCCAGTGAATCACAAATAACTGGAGTTTTACAGCCTGGTCTCATTGTTTATTGTAGGTATTAGTACGTAATGTTTAGAAGATTTGGACGTACAGTTAAAGTCAAAGGTTTACATACATCTTGCAAAATGTTCATTATTTTACCAAAATAAGAGGGATCGTACAAAATGCATGTTATTTTTTATTTACTACTGACCTGAATAAGATATTACACATAAAAGACGTTTACATATAGTCCACAGGAGAAAATTATAGTTGAATTTATAAAAATGACCACGTTTAAAAGTTTACATACACTTGATTCTTAATGCTGTGTTGTTACCTGAATGATACACAGCTGTTTTTTTTCTTCTGGGAAACATGTAAGTATCTTCTGTAGCTTTGAAGAGTAATACTAAATTAAAATAAAGAAAATGATATTTAGGCAAAATAAGAAAAATGTACACATCTCCATTCTGTTCAAAAGTTTTTTTCCATTTAGTACTGCCCTTCAGAAGCTACAGACGATAGATGTTTCCCAGAAAACAAAATAAGTTAAATTTACCCCGATCTTCAAATTCAAAAATTTTCAAACCCTCGGCTCTTACTGCATTGATTTTCCTTCTGGAGAATCAGTGAGCATTTGAAAAATCTGTAAATAGTTGCATATGAGTCCCTCAGTTGTCCTCAGTGTGAAAATATGGATCTCAAAATCATACAGTCATTGTTGGAAAGGGATCAAATACACAAAAATGCTGAAAAACCAAAGAATTTGTGAGACCTTAAGTATTTTTTTCTGAAGAACAGCTGGCAGTGTAACAAAAAAACACACGCAGCTGTGGATCATTCAGGTAATTAATTAAAAAAATCATTAAAAATCAAGCATATGTAAACTATTATTTTCTCTTGTGGACTGTATGTAAACATCTTTTATGTAAAATATCTTTTTCAGGTCAGTACTCAATAAAAAATAACATGCATTTTGTATGATTTCTTTTATTTTGGTAAAATAATTAAAATTTTGCATATTGTGCAAGATGTATGTAAACTTTTGACTTCAAATGTATTTTCATTTCATGTATTGGGATTTGACACACACAGAAAGTGTGCCAGAAATCTTTATAAACTAATTCTAAAATGACTTATGCAGTAATCATAAATTGGAGGACAAGTCATGGAAATTCATTTTTGTCAAAAAAAGACGGAAACCTCGCAGTTTCATATTTGGGACAGAATTTCTTCAGCATAGGTTGGACAGATGGTGAAGTTCATTTCTGTCTCTTTGGCTGCTGCACTGCTCTGTGTATATCAGCCTGGCTCTTTCTCTCTCTCTTTTTTTTTCCTTTGGCTCCACTCATTTGCTTTATTCACTAAGAGCTCTGTGAGCTCATGAAGCAGCTCTTGAGACCGAGGCTTTGAAAAACGGTGCAAAAAATTGGCATTAGCAGCAACACCATTATGCTGCTTGGTGGCGTACCACTCCATCAAAAGTGAATTGACAATTTATAGAGTTTACAAAGTCAGAATTTAACGAAGTGGAGCCGGGCCGGGCGCTGTGATTGCGTTAGCGCTGTGTGGCTCTTCTGTGTTGTGTTATTAGACTAACTGTGCAGTGTTTGCTCTGCTGCTGGGAATGACATGAGCTGTGGGGATAATGCCGGCCACCCCTGAGGCGGCCCTCTGAAGCGCTTCAGATTATCCACACACTGACTCACATACAAAATGGCATACTTACTGTAGATTATGTACATGCACTCTCATCGCTCGCTTAGATGGCGACACCAACCTATATTGGCGGATCACGTCTCCTCATACTGGAGGTCTAATCAGGCACGATGGTCCATCAACCAGTGCTTTAGAGAAATTGCAGCCACTTGTTCTTGCTGCTAAATATGCTCTGATTTGAATATCTTAGCGATTGTTTCTAAATAGAAAGATCTAAATGCCTCTAATGTGTCTGAGAGCTCACGCTGTTGAGATGCCAAAAGAGCACCTCAGATGATCTTAGCAGTTATTGATGTGATTCATTGCATTTGGTTTTTTTCAGAAATAACACATTCGGTCTGTCAAGTTTGTCGTCTGCTTTTTGATTTAAAACAGTGTGAGAACACAAGGAAAATTACGTGTTTTTGATGTGGTGCTGTGAAGCTTGATGCAATTAAGATTTGTTTACATCACAATTAGAAAAAAACACTAGTCCTTAAGAGATGAAAGATGTGCAGAATGATTGATGTCAAAACACAGTGTCACTTCACTAAAGGAGTCAACGGGGAACTTCAGAAGGTCTTAAGATCTTAAGCGATATCTTTTGAGAAATATCTCCACTCCAAATCTTGTTTTTTTCAGATCTGCTTCGAAATATGATACAGCATGGTTCCTATTTCTGAGCAAACAATATAACCTTATCGCCTCTGGCTGGTAATGGCATCCTGTTATATGAAGAAAATGGCATTGAGAAAGCTCAGCGGCAGGCAGGGATGATGCAGATCCTCAGGAAAGCGGGTGGGAAATTAGAAACTAGTATTGCTACGCTCCAGTCAAATGCACACAAATCTTCTTTCACACCTCTGAAGGTGATTACACATGCCTTTCATGTCACACTCGGTGCTTGGCTGTGAAATTACATTTAGGCAACAATGCAAAGTCTTTATAAATCTACTTTATGAATCATACTTTTCATGCTGCAGTTGTGGCTATAATTTATTTTTGAATTATACAATTATATTATGCTAAATATAATAATATAATATAATATAAATCATTTATTTTGCTCTGCAAATGAAAATACTTCCAAATAAAGCCAAAGCAGGATCATTGTTACAAATGAATCGATTAAGTAAATGACTCAGTGAGGCATTTAAAGACAGTCACTTGTTTCATTTCCAACTGAATCAGTGTTTCAAATCATTGTAATGAATGATTCAGTGATGAACTCTTAAAATGTATTGATGTAACAGCAGAAAGAGTCACAGAAAAATTACCACAACTAATGCACAGTGACAGTCTATAATAAAGCAATAAGCCCTGTGAAGCCGTGGTTTACAGTGACTTTATAACAGCTAAGGGGTGTTAGTTGTTAGCTGTTATAAATTCACTGTAAACCACGGCTTCACAGGGGTTATTGCTTTTATAGAATGGTTATTCCATGTAAGGTTTCACAAAATAAAACAGAGCAATGATAAACAGAATAAACAGAGTAATGAAATAAATAAAAACATTATTCTTCCGCCAAACAATGTAGTTCCTCAGAAACAATTGTGGTTGAAACAAAGTGGTTGTCGAGCAACAAGCAAACATAAACAAAGGTGTATGTTTGTAGAGTAATTTACAACGGCTTTAAACGCGGCTCAACCAATCAGAATCAAGGACCGGAACTATCCATTTTATAATATAATATAATATAATATAATTTGCTCTGCAAATGAAAATACTTCCAACTGAAGCCAAAGCAGAATCATTGTTTTAAATGAATCGATTAAGTAATTGATACAGTGAGTCAATAATAAAGACAGTCACTTGTTTCATTTCCAAACGAATCAGTTTTTTTGAGCAAATTGTTCAAATGAATGATTCAGTGGCAAACTCATAAACATGTAATGATGTAACCAATAGAAAGAGTCACTGAAAAATCCCCACAACTAATATAATGTAATATAATATAATATAATATATTATAATATAATATAATATAATATAATATAATATAATATAATATAATATAATATAATATATTTGGACACATCAAACTCTGCTGATGTATAAAATAATCTCTTATTTTTACTTAATTACCAAATCAACGTTCCATCAGACTCTTTTATTTCTTTTCCTTGCTCTCACTTTGTAATTATTAGTTTCGTCCTTATTGCAGAAAGAGAACACATTGTTTTTCACATTTTCTCTCTCTCTCTCTCCATCATCTCCTGAGTTCATCTGCAGAATGAGGTCAACGAGTGCTCACTCCGCACAATCTACATGTTCACCCCACACACGCGGCGTCCATTGGACCGATTATTACGAGGGTCATATTTTCTTAACCCTGCACTTCAAGAGTTGATGGACAACTGTGGGGAGCAGGCAGCTCAAGCTGATTAATGTTTTTTTCCATTATTCCATATGTGTAATACAATCTGCTCCATTTTCTTTGCCATCCCCAGATCAGAATGAAAAGAAATTGCCACTCAGTACTGTGCCACTGTAAGATAACATCATGATAACCTTTGAAGAATAATTAAAATCTTTCCAAGGTGAGGCAGTGAAAATAAATTAGGACTGTCCTGTCATCCATCCATCACTTAAGCAAATGTGTCTATTCTCACGGCGCCACTTCACATAACAGTGCCACTCTTGCGCAACATTTGCAAAAGCCATTGTTTTATCAAATGTAATTAGGTGCCATTGTTCAGATGATGTATTTCAAGAAATTCATCAAGTTTATGTCCTTGCATTTAGGACTAATTTCTTACTAATTTCATCCAACGCCTCAGTTGCTAATTCTTAAATGTCATTTTAGACCTAGCAATGGAGGCTTGAGCCATTAATAGCAGACTGATGCAGTTATTAATGAATTTGACGTTGTAGATTGTTGTAGACCTTTGAAATAACCAAAATCATTTGATGTGATATGGACATGTAATGTGGTCAAGACCTGGCTGGAACTACTTTCGCCATGCATTTCACTGAAAATAACTGCACAACCAATCAGATTCAAGCATTCAACAGCCCATAAGGCATTTATTAAATCTAGCAGAAACAATGGGCATAGGTGCAGACAAAGCTGTTTTTACCAGCCCACCGATTGGTTAATAAACATTTATTGCAAAGAGCACTCAATCAAGCGTCTCTAGCGTGAACCCCTTGTTTCATTAACTGTCCGTCACAAAAACAGAAGATAATCAGTGTGGCTATCAGAAGCAGCTTTAATGAATGTGTTATATTGGGCTGGCATTGAAGGAGAAGATCGACAAAGAGCGGCAGAAGATCTGATATGGCGTTTGAAGATATTGACGTGGCTGAGTGTTGTCTGGGAGGCCAGATGGAAAGGTAGCATAACGGTTTTGGTCAAAGAAGATTTGTGTTTATTTGTGCTGTGGATGCTTGTGTGTTATCCACAGTTATCATGTGTTTACTTTGCAGCACCAGTGTCTATTTAGTTTCCCCAGTGTGTGAAATTGGTAATGTCAAGCCAAGCTTCCCCAAAATACCGAAACAACTAAGTGTAACGTTACTTCTCCCAACACATGTGGACTCACAACATGTTGTTTCCAACAGACATCATTCACACATAAACACAAAGACAGATGCCTCATCTTAAATCTGTATTCAGTCATTGGCTAGCTTTCATTTACCATTTATAAGGCTGCAGTAATTGGTTTGTCATTGAACTGGTGATGGGAAAAATTGCATGATTGAGAAGGTTAATGAAAGCATGACGTTTTCCTTTTACAAGCTTCCCATTTTCTCATTCATAAAATGAGTGAAAAGTTTGAAGTCACGAGTATGAATCTAAAAACCATTGTGCCTTTTGTACCTCAGAGGGCCTGTTAAAGCTGTGGACTTGTGGGACGCTGGAGGGAATAGTTCTGAACGCACATGAGGATTGAATTTGCTCAGTCAGAAAGAACTGGCTCGGGGCATCATTATGATTAGACAATGAGTTCATCAAGGCCAGAGCTGCATGTATCAGATGGATCTCAAAGGACTTAAAGAACCAGAAAAGCTCTTCTTTTTCCTTTTTGTCTCGTTACATTTTAATAAAAAACCTTATTAACTTTTGTTAACTCTGTCAGTCTGTAATATTGAGTTCAGAGCTCTCGAAATATTTGTATGGTTTCTTTATTCTGGCTGTACTTGTGTATTTATTTGAGGGAATTATTTTTAACTTGAACTGATGTTGTGTTTTTAATTTGAAGTTTATTAGTGATGCACTCATATTAAAATTCTACCTGAAACAATAAGAGAATATATATAGTAGTCAACATTAGTGGATCAAAAAAGTTCGTAAAAAAGTTGTCCTATGACAAGAGCCGGTACTGTTTGGTTTAAGGACAAAAATCAGTAAATAAACACAGTGTGATTACCTATGGCTGAACCACAGCCGTGCCGACATACAGTCATATCGCATAGCTACTCGTGATTATTGCTCATACAGTTGAGGTCAAAAGTTTAATAATAAGAGTTTAAAATAAGAGGGATCATACAAAATGAATGCTATTTATATTTAATTAGTAATGACCTGAATAAGATATTTCACACTGAAGATGTTTACATATAGTCCGCAAGAGAAAATAATAGTTGAATTTATAAAAATGACCCTGTACAAAAGTTTGCATAAGCTTGATTCTAAATATTATGTTGTTACCTGAATGATCCACAGCTGTTTTTTTGTTTTTTTTGGTTTAGTGGTAACTGTTCATGAGTCCCTTGTTTTTCTTGAACATTTAAATTGCCCACTGTTCTTCAGAAAAATATTTCAGGTCACACAAATTTTTTGGTTTTTCAGTATATTTGAACCCTTTCCAACAACGACTTTATGATTTTCAAATCCATCTTTTCAGCTCACTGATGCTCCAGAAGGAAAAACGATGCATTAAAAGCCAGGGGTGTAAACTTTTGAACAGAATGAAGATGTGTACATTTTTTCTTATTTTGTCTAAATACCATATTTTTTCATTTAGAACTGCCCTTCAGAAGCTACAGAAGATAGTTACATGTTTCCCAGAAGACAAAATAAGTTCAATTTACCCTGATCTTCAAATTCAAAAAGTTTTCACCCCCTGGCTCTTAATGCATTGTTTTTCCTTCTGGAGCATCAGGGAGCATTTGAAACTTCTAATAATTGCATTTGAGTCCCTCAGTTGTCCTCAGTGTGAAAAGATGGATCTCAAAATCATACAGTTATTGTTGGAAAGGGTTCAAATACACAAAAATGCTGAAAAACCAAATAATTTGTGGGACCTGAAGGATTTCTCTGAACAACAGCGGGCAGTTTAACTGTTCAGGACAAACAAGGGACTCATCAACAACTATCACTAAACAAAAATACACAGCTGTGGATCATTCAGGTAACAACACAGTATTAAGAATCCAAAGTATGTAAACTGTTGAGTGGGGTCATTGTTATAAATTCAACTATTATTTTCTCTTGTGGACTATATGTAAACGTCTTTTATGTGAAATATCTTATTCAGGTCAGTACTAAATAAAAAAATAACATGCATTTTGTATGATCCCTCTTATTTTGGTAAAATAATTAACATTTATTAACAAGGTGTATGTAAACTTTTGACCTCAACTGTATATAACAAAAATGTTACAGATATATTGTGCATCCTTAATGCTGACAGCTATAAACTCTATTTATCATGTTGTGACAGTACTTTTTTATCTTTCTTTGTTCAACAGGATGTGAAATCTACATTCTTCCAGTTTGGGGCCTCCATCCAGCAGGAGGCGCTGCTCATGCTCAACATCATGGAAGAGTACGACTGGCACGTCTTCTCCATAGTGACCAGCAAGTTCCCAGGCTACCAGGATTTCATTGCCATTCTGAAGACCACGGTTGACAACAGCTTTGTCGGTTGGGACCTCCAGCACACCATCACCCTGGATGCCGTAGACGGGGACTCCAGGACCCAGATCCAGCTGAAGAAAGTTCAGTCTCCAGTCATCCTCTTGTACTGCTCCAAAGACGAAGCAGCTTACATCTTGGAGGAGGCCAGATCATTGGGCCTGACCGGTTTCGGGTACATCTGGATCGTGCCCAGCTTGACCACTGGTAACCCAGAAATCACTCCAGATTCATTCCCCTCTGGAATGATCTCTGTATCCTACGATGACTGGGACTATCCTCTTGAGGCACGGGTTCGAGATGGGCTTGGGATTATAACCACAGCAGCTGCAGCCATGTTGGAAGAGTTTGGGGACATCCCGGAGGCCAAAACCAGCTGCTATGGCCAAATGGAGAAAACCAAGTTGCCACCCAGCGCGTTGCACAAGTGAGTGAAGGATGAGAGCTGGGTTATTATCTGTCTGTGGTATGTTAGTGTTTTCTGTCAACAGCCTGTCCATCCAGTTCCTGCACTTAAAAAAGAGGGCTATTTATGTGGGAAAACACAGTTTTTGATCACTCAAGTGGAAAAAGGAAAAGGTGGAAAAACCTAAGAGGTCTCTGTTAGTGATGTAGGACATATAGGGCATTTGCAAAAGTAAGTCTCAGCTTTTCTAATCATAGACCTACTGGGCCTCATTTATAAAACGAATGTACAACAAAAAAATTGGGCGTCGTTTCTACGCAAAACTTGGAATTTATCAATATGGATGTGAGCGGTTGCTACGATCAAATCTCGTGTCAGGTCTGAGCTTGTGTACGCAAGTTTTTGAGTTATCCTGAATTTGCGTGCAGCATAGAGAATTTCAGAGAAATGTATAAAGACAGCATTTTGTTCGTTTAGATTATTTTCCTGGCCGACAAACAAAGCTTTTTTATTCTTTTAGGGCGTTAGATTTATATGCGCAAATAGCAGCATAAACAATAGACCATGAGGATGCACACATTGTCGCATCACCCAAGGAATAAAATAAATAGGGCTAGACAAGAAATATATTTCTCTTAAATAATTAATAGATAAACAAAAGAAAAAAAAAAAACTGCGACAAGTATAGGCCACTTCGGTTTTTGTGACACTCTTAATGCATTTTATTTGTTATTTCTTTATTATTAAAGGGGTCCTATTATGCTCTTTTACAAAGTCTTGATTTTGTTTTGGGGGTGTACTAGAACATGCTTTCATGCTTGGTGGTTCAAAAAATGCATTATTTTTAACATAATTTACATTATTATAATACATTTCTCCCAGCCTGGCACAAATGGCTTGATTACATCTGTGTTTAATGAAGGCCCGCCTTCCGAAAACCGAAATGTGTTGTGATTGGTTAACTGTCAATGCATGTTCACAAGAGAGTGGTGTTCCAAAACAAGCAAACAAAACAAAACACCAGACACAAATTAAAAGTACAAAACAAGGATTTGTAAAGAAAAATGTCGGAGGAGAGAGGAAACTAGTTTTCCTTTGCTGTAAACAAAACTTAGCTCTCGCGAGACTAGCATATTCTCATCGGAGCTTACGGTACGCCTATATCCTATGTCATTCGTTGGAATGCCACTCTCGCATGAACCATGTATGACAGTTAATGGAAACTAGAAATTATGGTTTATAAAGTTTTTAATATGGTGTTTTTAAAGTGCCTACAACATGTTTAAATGCATCTAAGGTCAGAAAACATTGTAATTTTTTTAGAATATACATTTATACATAGAGTCATTTCTCAATGATTTCGAAACGATTAGTTTAATCAGTTCTGAGTATAAAGTCTGTAAACCCCTTTCCTTCCATAAGCCTACTCTGCTCTGATTGGTTAGCTGGCCAAGCCTGTTGTGATTGGTACAGAGAGGAGTGCTTGAGCAAGTTAGCGAGTGCTGCCATCAGTGTTGCCGAGTCCACGGTTGTATTTAGCCGCACTGGAATGCAAATTCACCAGGGGAACCCCAACAAAAAACGTGTATTTTACACCCCCTCAAAACAAGATTGGGCTTGTTAAGGACTAGTTCTGAGTAGCAATTTGGCAGGTTTTGTTGGGAAAACCTGGCAACCCTGGCTGCACCAAAATAATAATATAGTGCTCCAATCCATTCATACTGACAAAAACATTTGAACACTTATGCAAGCGAATCGTGCCCACAACCAAAGATTTAGCTGCCAAACTGTAGACTCTTAAAGGAGAAGTCCACTTCCAGAACAACAATTTACAGATAACGTGCTCACCCCCTTGTCATCCAAGATGTTCATGTTTTTCTTTCTTCAGTCGTAAAGAAATTATGTTTTTTGAGGAAAACATTTCAGGATTTTTCTCCATATAATGGACTGATATGTCCTGAGTTTGAACTTCCAAAATGCAGTTTAAATGCGGCTTCAAATGATCCCAAATGCGGTTATAAACGATTCCAGCTGATGAAGAAGGGACTTATATAACGAAACGATCTGTTATTTTCATTAAAAAAATACAATTTAAATACTTCTCCCAACCTAATCCCAAACGCTCGTCTTGTCTTGCTCTGCCTGAACTGTGTATTCTGGCTCAAGACAGTTAGGGTATGTTGAAAAACTCTGTATTTTCTCCCTCAACTTCAAAAATCATTTAAAAATCATCCTACATCACTGCAGACCTAGTCTTTGCGAGACAATATATTTATTTATCATAAATTATTTTGATTAACAACTTTGCAGACTGTTTACATTGAAGGATAGCTACGTTACAAAACCCATATGACTTGCTCTTTAAGCCCCCGGAGCACTTTTTATGATGGATGGATGCACTGTATTGGACTTTAAAATATCAAAAGCCATTCACTGCCATTACAAAGCTTGGAAGAGCCAGGACCATGTATGCAGAACCTGATTTTACCAAGTATGACATGTTCCTGGATCAACATCTTTGTTGACCCTGGAACAACATTGTGATTAACCAATCAGATTTGAAAAAAACAGTTTATAATGTTTGTGAAGTTCAGGCTTACAATCAGTGTTTGATGCTTGTACATCAGTGTCATTCATCTATCATTTCCTATAATTCTAGTGATTACTCATGGGGAAGGTTAGGTTTAGGTGTAGGGATGTGGTCAAAATTAAATTTTTGGATTAAAATGTTGTTCCAGGGTCAACAAAATATCAAAATCAGGACGTGCAACAGTGTATAGTCCTTATATGTAAGTTTGGGGTTGGTAAATTTTTTTACAAATATTTTAAAAAAGGACATTTTGAATACATCCTTGCTGAGTAAATGTATTATTTTCTTGAAACAAACAAACAAAACAAAAACTGTTTATTTTTGACCTTTACACATTGGTTAACTAATTTTATTGAGATGAATGTGGTGAAAGTTGTTTAATTTGCTTCTTTCTGCTTTGTAATCACACATCAGGCTAAGACACTTGAGATGTAGTACATTCAAGAGCATCAAAAGCTTTTTTATTTGAATGTCCTGATAAAATGGGAGCACTTTGAAAGCTGTGACTTTGCTTTATCAAAAACAAGTCAGTGAGGGAATGATACCAGCTTATTGTGTGTGTCTGTTGGTTTTCTGTCTGTCTTGTTCATGCACTTATAAAGTGGAAACAAGAAGGCTGTTTATGTAAGCAAATACAGTTTTTGGTCAGTCAGGTGGAAAAAGGAAACCAGCGGGTGGAAAAAAGCAACCCAAGAGGTCTATGAAAAACAGGCATGGGTCGGGCATATGCAAAATTTATTGTTACATCCTGCTAATATATTTCTCAGCGCAAGCTGCGTTCTTGAGAAAGTTAATGGTTGGATAAAGTGAGGGGGGCAGACGGGAAAACGCTAAGGGAGGTTTTTAGGGAGTTGCAGAGCACCAGCCAGACACCCAGAGGTGGGTACTGCTGCACTTCTCAAACTCTCTCGGGACGGCGCAGCGCAGCATAGTGCAGCGCTCCTGTGCTTTTAATGAATGATGTTTTACACAGGGCAGAACAACATGGAGACTTTGCTAATGTGCTTGGAGAGCTCTCCAAATGTAAAGTGCTCTTGATGAGCCCGGTGCTTTTGTTCCTTTTGCTCCTGCGTTGGAGCCGGCTGCAGCACCCCGCTTGCATGCTGCCAGTCCTGAGTCTGTCTCACCCATATGCCTCTGTAGAACCTGCCAGTGCTGAGCAGACACGCTGAATTGCCCCATTTGCAGTGGAGCGGTGTTGCCTGAGATACACGTTCACCCTGGTGTCTAGGGTACATTAATCCTGATAGTCTCAGCACAGATGGTCAAAGGCTTGGCCAGAGACGGGCTCTACTAGAGCCAGCAGAGAAGAGGACTCGTGCCCTGACTGCAAGAGATCTTTTTTTGTATTCTAGACTTTTTAGGCATGTAAATCATTAGATGGAAGGTATGAGATTCTTTGAAAACATGACCTTGTTCTTTCGACTGAATAATTCCCACGAAATAACCATGCTGAAATGTTCATGTAAATATTAGATTTTCTTTTTGTTAGATTTAGACTCACTGCTCCGTCATTTTAAGTCACTGCGACCCAGAAACAAAATTGAGTTTTATGCTCTGTAGCTTTCTAATGATACAATTACAATGTTAATGTTCTAATAATAGGCTTATAATAGACATATAGAATCTAGAATGTCTTAACAAATAGAATTATATTGATAAATGAATCATTAAAAAATAGGCATTATGCTTCTAAAGTTGGACTTGAAAGATTCCAAACAAGTTTTAGCCATTTTTTGACAGAATTTAAACATATATTAAACATTTAAGACAATAGCAAGTTAGGTAAAGCATATGTGACCCTGGACCACAAAACCAGTCATAAGGATCTATTTTTTTACAATTGAGATTTACATAAATCAGCTGAATAAACAAGCCTTCCATTGATATATGGTTTGTTAGGATTGGACAATATTCGGCCGAGATACAATTTGAAAATCTGGAATCTGAGGGTGCAAAAAAAATCTAAATACTGAGAAAATCGGCTATAAAGTTGTCCAAATGAAGTTCTTAGCAATGCATATTACTAATCAGAAATTAAGTTAAGTGGAACATGATCTTTACTATTCTAATGATTTTTGGCATAAAAGAAAAATCTATAATTTTCACCCACGCAATGTATGACTGGTTTTGTGGTCCAGGGTCACATATAATATATAATAGAGTAAATATAGTTTAGAATATTTTTTATAATATTATTTATAAATATAATGAATAATTTAATAATTGCAATAATTAAATTATAATTTTAATAATAATTAAATTTAATAATTTAAATTACAATGTACTTAGACTGCTGTTTAAATGTTTGGGATTTTTTTATGTTTTTGAAAGAAGTCTCTTATGTTAATGCTGTATTTATTTGATCAAAACAGTAAAAACAAAAATATTGTAAAATATTACAATTTAACATAACAATAAAAAAATCATTCTAATATGGCTCAGGAAGTATTCATTTCTTTCAAATTCATAATTTAGAATGACTCAGAATGCATTTTTCTTATAATCTTAATAATATTATTGCTGATTTAGTTTTAGTAAAAAATTATAGACACTTTACAGTAAGGTTCATTAGTTCATTAGTTAACATTATTTAACTACATTAGTTAACATGAACTAAGAATGAACAATACTTCTTAATTTTTATTAACTAATGTTAACAAATGACACAGAAAATCCTATCTATATTTATCTATATTTAAGGTGTGAATATCGGGAACGTATTTGGCACAGCATTTTTCTTTAGGGTAAAAGAAAAAAAAAATACTGGCAAGTGAACCTCCCTCTGCATTTCATGCTCTTGTTAAAATTGAGTGTCAGAAGCCTGGGTGAAATATGTGGTCCCCAAGCAAAATTTTCCTTTATGACAGATTTAAGGCTGTCGTCTGAAGTGCTATGAAAAGCAGACCTTAGCAAAATTTAGCCTTCATATATCAGTGACGAATACTGAAATTACCTGTCAACAGGGGAGAGGCACGGCGAGTCCAGTGTGCCTCCTCCCCTGTGCTTGGGACCAAGGGTAGCTGTCAGCTGTGCTCTCTGGAACCATACATTTCTGAAATAAAGGGCACTTTAAACACTCCCATTGAGATGGGAGCCAATCTGACCACCCCCAACAAAACACCATTTCACAGAGGGCAATGCCACAGGAGTCACCGCTATTACTTGGAAGTTTCATGGGCAAAATTAAATATGACTTATGGCAGTTATAATGCTGGAATATGAGCTGAAGCGGCCTAAGTATTTCCAAGCAGTAGCAACAGGTCATGTGGGGAGGGTTATCTGTGATGTCACTGGCGCCTTGGCCTTAAAGGGCCCGGGCTGTACCCTCTCCTCAAAGCCTTTGTGGCTTAGAGTGAAGGGAAATATGAGCTCCTGTAGAAATAATACTTTTATATGGCCATCACAGCACATTAAAGCGACTTAAGTTGGCAGGCAGCAGCACAATGGGAAGCATTATAAAGAGCTGGGTTTAAATAACTCTCTTGAGCCTCTGCTGTCCTCCTTATGGTGAAGAAAGCATTGTTTTTTAAAGACTCAAAAAGTGGCCCAGACTTCAGAAGACTATCCAGTCACAACCCTCTCTGGGTTTCCCATCAGACCTAAATAAATTAAACTCGCTCTCATCGATTTTTGCAGAGCTCATCATTCTGAAAAGTGCGGTGTGCTCTGATTAGCCAGCTATCCAGTGTGTTGTGATTGGCCGAAAAACTTGTGTGAGGGAAATGTCACGTCCTTTACCATGTTGTAATGCCGTGTCCCAGTGCGATGAGACAAAAACAATAAAACCCATTATAAATGAGGCATTTGTTGCATCCAGTGAGGACATAATTACTAATTACAATGACTCATACTGTCTTTTTACACATTGCATTGCGTCGTGCTGCACTGTAAACATAACACGATGTATGCATTCACACTGCTCAAAACTTGCGTTTGAATAGCCAGTAGCAAATTCTTTAAATATGAAATCGTACTTACAGGCTGTGAGTCAGAAGCGGCAGACTGTCCTTGCAAAGTTGGAATTGTCCCACTTTATAGTGTGCACAGCCGGCATGTCCCATGTTCAGGAAACAGTCCTCCGTAAAATGCGCTGCACACACTTGAATATTTACGTTGTGCTGTTCTGGAACAACACACAGCGTCTCCACAACATGGCGGCCACTGCAACAATACTATAGCGAGAATAAAAGTTACACCTTCTTTCTTTGCGTATACATTTGGGAGGTTTTATGCAAATCTTCCCACACCGTGACGTAGACGTGGCGGCGTGTTTGAATGAGCCATTTTAGGAAGGCGTGGCTAAGTCTTATCTCTTATAAAGAATATCTCTTTGAGTTTGAGACTCTAATCTTTGCAACTTTACTTATATATGCACGAACAGCTTGTAACACTCCAAAGACAAAGGGAAACATGAAATCGCATCATATGACCCCTTTAAGACACTAGTAAGATGGTTAATGGTTATTGGACTGTTACTTCTCTTCTTGTGTCTACATTGAAATAAAGGCACTCAGACAGAACACACAGACTGCTTCACTGAATATAGTGGAATGATTTGGTCAGGGGTTTACATTTATATCTACTGTATGTTCCATATCCATAAGGTCTAGAATCAATTTTTTATGCAAGCATGGCAATAGGTACAGTAGCGTGTTGCGGTCATGTTTTTATTTTAAAACCTTTGGCTGGACGAACTTTAATTGACCTGAATGTGTCCTCAAGGGAGAGGAGAAAGAACAAACACTCAGACCCACCAGTCACTCCCTTCTCCTCACACGTGCTGTCAGGAGCATATTTTATCTTATATGGTTCGCCGTGCCCCACTTTGTATCAGATGCACTTAGTAGCGCAGGTTTACACATGCACTCATTCTGCCATTCCCTGGGTCTGTGTAACGTCTGCATGAGCCCCAGGTGAAAAGACCTCCACAGTCCCAGCTGTCCTGGTATTGTCGTACAGATGTGATGCTCTCTTATGACATTGATTGAGCACTGCACAGATACCTGTGTCAGAAAAAGGATTGGATTTGTTTGTATATCACATCCGGAGTGATTACTCAAGGGAGAGCTGATTTCATTTACGTGTTCCGTCATGCAAGTGGGTTCGGCTCGAGAAGTGCAGACTCCCCGCAAATTAACTAACTTCATGTTGGAACATTTTCTTGCTTCTCTAATGACTGAAAAATTCTATATGTCGCATAGGGAACATCTTGCCTGCCCTCATTAGTGTCAACCCCGTTACTATAAATGCCTAACGAGGAACTGTTATATTCATCCGCACTCGGCCGGTTGCAGTGCAGCTGCCTACTTCAGTTTGACCACATATAAAGTGCTGTGCACATTTTCAGGCCAGTTGTACCACCCACCTATTTTAATCTGGATGATCCCAGAGCAGCTGTGCAGCCCTTTCGGGGCACACCTGCTGTAATGAGGACTCTGATGAAGGGCTCACAGTGAGCAAGCATGGGTCAGGGGTTGTTATGTACTTTAATTAGGGAGAAGTGAGCTGGGGTTCTTGTCCATGAAGTACAGGGTTGCTGCGACGTTGTGGAAGTGTTCTTGGAGGGTCTGCTGGGTTGGGTCTAGTTGTCTTGCTGATGTAGGGCAGAGTGGGGCAGTCAGAGGCACTGTACACTTCTTTTTTTCACAAAAATGAAGACCAGCAATAATAAGTTTCATTTTGATTACATAATAATGGCAATATATACATGTCAAAGTCAGACACGCCCCCTTGCCAGCTGTAGTGCCTGGTTACTGGTTAAAACCTGGCCCAGGTTTTTAAAAGATTTTTGGGTCAGCACACCTTAATAGCTTTATAGCTATTAATAGCTAACAATTAATTGCCAATTAAGTTTAGAATACAATGAATTCAGGCCCAGATTATGCAGAGCTGTAATAGCTGCAAATGGTGGATATTTTGATGAATCGAAAATGTACGTTTTTTCTATTTATAAACTGTTTATGTAATAAAATATTTTTTCGTAGTTTGTGTTGTCCCTTATCCATGCAAAATTATCACAAATTAAAAAAAGATTCATGCCAATATTGTCTAAAAATCCCACTTTTTTTAGGGTGTTTCCAAACTTTTGGAGGGCAGTGTAAATAAATAAATGATCTGCAAAAGATCAAATTTACACTTCTTGACAACTTTTTGACCTATTAACCTTTTGTAACCTATAATTTAAGCATTCTATTTTTAAACTTTATTTAGGGATGTACTATATAGGTTAATATACTGTTGTATATTTTAAATATAAATTTAGGGATGTACCATTTCAGTTATTGGCTAATATTACAGATATTTTTTTCACAGATTTATTGGTATCAGTTGATATTGGGGTCATATATATATGAACCAGTATTGGATACACAATTATGCATGCTTATTTCCCATATTTTTAAGCTTAGATTACTTTGGCCATCATCTAACCCTCAAACAAAATGAAAATTAATCTTTAAAAAATGAATTAATCTTAAAAAAAAAAAACACTTTTAGAAAAGGAAAAGGAGGAAATATGTAGTAGAAAACCTATGCAAAAATTTACTTTATTTAAAAAAATCCATATCTTTTATAGATATTTTGGACTATGGGGGTGCCTGTATTTTGATGATGTCAAATGGTTGCACTTGGTGAGCTGGTGATACCTGTTTATCTGCGGTAAAAATAGCAACAGATATCACCAGTTGCTCACCGAGTGAAACCATTTGACGTCATCTAAATAATGTCACCTCCGATAGTCCAAAATAAATAAAACTATGTGTTTTTTTTTAAAATAATGTAAATCTTTCATGGGTTTTCTACTACATATTTCAGAGACATCATTTACATTATATTAAGCCATACAAGTCCCTTTAAATGTCCACTTGTTTCAAAACAATTGTTTGAAATGGGCATAACATGTCTAGTGCACTTCAAGATCAATTTTGCCACATTTTCCATATGCAAATCTTTTTCTTTCATTAAGTTCTCCCTTTCCCTCCATTTTTTCCCCCACCACATGTTTTTGCTGTTTGTCACTATGGTTCTTCCAGTCCGAACACCACAAGTCTAGCAGTGACAGAACATACTAAGCTAATGAGCACAACTCTCACACTCCTGCGATCCTGCTGAGAACCTAAAGCTCTATTGACACACTGTGTCCAGTGTCTGCTTTCCTCAGTAATTGGTAAAAGGGGCTCTGCAGGTGTGACCAGTGTAGTGATCCACAGTTCACAGTCTTAGCGGCAGCAAAGGGAACAGGCTGAGGTGTAAAATATGAAAGAAGGTTTAAAATAAATAAGGGAGCCCAGTGTGAATGGAAACATGTCTTGTAGTGGAGGAGAGCGGAGCTTATCGATTCTCTTCCTCTCCCGCAGTCTGATGTAATTGGATTCAGCGATATATCTAGGGTGAGTGGGCCTTCGCTTCGCCCCCTAAATGGGACCCCAATCAATTCAACAAGCTGCACTGCCATTCAGTCACTAGCCGCCCACTAAGGCCCGTTTCATAAATCGATCATCGTGCCACACTTCTAATTCTGCTCACCTGGCAGTACTGCGGCATAAAACTTACCACCAGGCCATACTGTGTCACAGTGTTCGTTAAAATGGCTGGGTCGTAATTACTGAGGAAGAAGGGCAGTCTGATGTGTTTGTGTCAGCCGGTGTTTTGCCACTCGGGTCTCTGGGGGAGGCCTGACGACATGGTGTGAAAAGTGGCAATGCAACAGAACGTGTTCCTCGGTTTATCGCTTTTAAAGTGATATGACAGGAACATGGTGGCATTGTGAAAAAAGAAGGATCCAGACTCTATTCACTTGGGTTTTACTTTCCGTAAAAATGCCCATCTGGTTTTAACAACACTCTTTATGTTGTGAGGAAAGAAAAAAAATCTTTTTGCCAAGGACTTCAAACTAGAAAATAAATATATAAAAAAATATTTAAAATAAATATAAATAAAAAAATAAAGAAATTAAAAAAGAATTTAAGGTTTTTGAGGAAAACATTCCAGGATTTTTCTCCATATAGTAGACTTTAATGGGGATCAATGGGTTGAAGGTCCAAATTGCAGTTTCAATGCAGCATCAAAGGGCTCTACACAATCCCAACTGAGGGATAAGTGTCTTATCTAGTGAAACAATGGGTCATTTTCTAAAAACAAAAAAATTATATGCTGTTTAACCATTGTAACGTGAGAGTTGTGACAACGGTGTTGGGCATTCAAATGCAAGGCTTTATGCTTTATTAGACAAAGTGAGGTAAAAACAGACGTGGTCCAACAGCAGCAAAAAACAATATCCAAAGCAGTGCAAAAGAGTAATCACAAAATAGGCAAAGGTCAGGGCAGGCAGTAATAATCAGAATCAAGGAAACAGTCTAGAATCAAAACTAGGAAAACATGGAAAGAAACACGGGAAGTAGGAAAACAGGCTAATAAACATTCATTCAATACTCACGGTGCGTTCCAAACAGGATATATCACCCTCCGAAGGGCACTTCGGAGTGAAAACAGTCATGGAGGGTCGTTCCAAACCGAAGTGCTCAAAACTGACCACTTCGAAGGGCTCTTCGGAATGAAGGATTTTGAAGGGTACAACTGATGGACACTTCGGGCCCCCATGATCCTTTGTGCCGATTCTTTCCATGATGACAGTGCCTCTGTGTGGTCATAGGATGATGACGCAGAAGTGCACTTCAAGAAACTGTTGACCCTCACTCCGGAGGGTCAGTAATGTCTGTATGTGAGTGTGCGTCTTTTATAGTCCTCCTGATTGACACTGGGAGGAGTCTGTAATTGGTTCCTAGGCAGGGGTTTCTGAGAATTGCAGTCCGGGGTGGAGTAGCAAAAGACTGGGAAGGAGTGCCCACTAGAGGAGTTCATGGGCACTCCTGCTAGAGATTGTGACAACCATAAATGTTCGTCTTGCACTAGTTCGACTTCACGCTTTTCGTAGTCGTGTTTGAAAGGTCACGTGTGACGTAGGTGGAAGTACCGACCAAAAAACGCACTTTAGAAAAAACGGTAAAACAATGGTAAAAAGTGATGTTGGAGTTTTTTGCCCTACCCTACCTTTTGAACCGGAGAACACAGACAAAAAATGAACCATGTGTGACTTTTCCAGTGTGTTTACGTAATGCAGAAGTCGTAGACATGCATTGCAGAGCTAGTGCAAGACAAGCAGTTGTGGTTAATTGGTATATAAATTTTAATTTTTTTTAAGAAAATGACATTGTTTTGCAACATAAGAAAATGAATCCTCAGCTGGGATCATGTAGAGCCCTTTGAAGCTGCATTGAAACTGCAATTTGGAGCTTCAACCCGTCGATTCCCACTGAAGTCCACTATATGGAGAAAAATTTTGGAATGTTTTCCTCAAAAACCATCATTTCTTTTCGACTGAACATAGAAAGACATGAACATCTTGGATGACATAGGAGTGAATAAATTATCAGGAAATTGTTATTCTGATAAATAAAATAGTAATATTATGAGTTATGGTAAATTTAACAAAACGGAAATGTTAACATGTTAACTTTCACACAAAAAAAAAATCTTTCAAATTTTCTCTGGAACCCACTAGCACCACTTTGTAGACCTCTGGGTGGTCCCTGGACAGCTTGTTGAAATTCCCCAAAAATATGAGCTATACTTCCCAGTCTTCCGGAACACTGGTCCGATTTACTTATGCACTGTAACCAAAAAAATGACAAAGAAACTGAGGAATGAGTCCGAATTAATTTCTGTAGTAATCTACATATTGCCACAAATTATATCAAAGAGCTTGTATTGAACCCAGAATGTTTCCTTAGACTGGTCTCCTCTGTTTTACGTCTACGTGCTCTCTCTTTCTATTTCTTTGAAGATAGAGACAAAAGAAAGAATAGTAGTGATTCATGTAGATTTCATTGGATACTAATAATAACTCGGGCAGATTTTTCATCTTCGCTTAATGTGACGTCTGATTTAGGTCAGTCATTAGTCTTCAGATGGCTCATTAATTCCTCTTTTTGTCTGCTTGCATGTTGAAAATGACCTTCATATGTTATTTTGATCTTTTAGGTATAGAATGAACATCATTAGGATGAAAAGCTCTTTTCGTGCCTACTGCAGCAGATAAGATTTGTGTCACCTGACTGCTCTATTTCTGAACCTGATGAGCTTTCTGCTTCCTCTAGGTACATGATGAACGTGACTTGGGATGGCAGAGATTTGTCCTTCACCGAGGACGGTTACCAGGTGCATCCCAAACTGGTTGTGATCGTGCTGAACAAGGACAGAGAGTGGGAAAAGGTAAGGACGCTCCGTGCCGCTGCTGAAAACAACTGACCTTCTTAACTCCGCCATTATAATTTCATTATAATTCCTCCAAGCAAAGCGTCATTAAGAACTGTTCACACAATATTAGTACCCATGAATCCGCCATCTTAATTACACCCTGGAACGGTGTAAAAGTGTGTCAGTGCGGTAATTACCTCAGACGCACACTGCCAGAGTCTGCAAATTCGGAGGTGTAATTAGGCCCTGTTTTTTCCTTCTACACCGCAATCCAGCCCGACACCAAACATGATCGGGAACACACACGTGTGCATTAGAGCAGGTATCTTGGATGAGCGTGTCCTTTTTTTGTTCTAGTAGAGAATGCAGTTCAATGAAACCAGAGCGGAAGGAATAATTGGAACGGCAAAACAATGGAAGAAATTGATTTGTGGAGTTCGCTCTGCAAATCAGTCAATATCGGTGGGAGTCTAATTGACAGAATAAGGCTCGCACTAAGAGACGGATTCGGTTATGAATACACGTCCATGCGGCAAAAGACAGATTTGTTCCCATCAGGCCTTTTGATCTCTTGTTGGGCGAGCGTGACGATCATCACTAATATTAAAACATCTTGAATCTGTAATACTGGTGGTCTGTCTTAATATAACAACGTATGGCTCATTAAACAACAGTTGTTTTGCAGATATGATACTGGGTTTGTATTACGCTAGGATAAAACACACTAAATTAGATCCCTAAGGTATTTAGGACTTCATTATTCATCTGATGTTAAAGTGTTCTTGTGGGCTCTATTATTTTGTGTTATTTTTCATGCTGTTTTGACTGTCTGCTAAACTTTTGAGGTTTCATCAGTTGGTTATAAAATGCATCCCATGTCGTTCAGCTCATTTGGGACAATGTAGTAGTATTAGTGTTTAAAGTTAAATATAATAGGTGGCAACAACATTCATTATCCAAATTCTCCTCAGTGTCTTCAAAAAATGAATGTGTGGCCAAAAGTCATTTTTATCACACAAATAGGACTAAATTAGTTCTTGAAACTTTTTTAATAAGTGTAGCTCACAGCACTTTAAACTTGAAACTTTCGCCTTTGCATTATTCTCCAAAACACTAGATGGCACAGTGGAGAAAATATTAGTTGAACCAGCAATGAGAAGAATATTTTTTTCATTATTATACACCATCAAAATATTTTAATAGCAAACTTAGTGCCGATAGCCTTGTGGGCAGCGCACCGACATACAGCATCTTTGCGCTTCGGGTGTCCCGTGTTCGAATCCTGACTCGAGGACCATTCCCGATCCCTCCCACTTCGCTTCCTGTCCTATCAAAAAAAAGGCAAAAATGCTCAAAAATAATAATAATTTACTAGCAGACTCAATCTTATAACGTTAATAGAATGTTCGCACAATATATTTTTAAAAAGTCTGTTCGAAAATATAAAATTGTTTAGACTCTGTGTACAAAAGATAGACTGTTTAGGTAAAAGCATGTGACTTTTCAACATTTTTTTGCAGTAAGTAACTTAATATTAAAAGCACATTTTCTCATCCGACATGTAATTAAAAAAGTGGTTCTACTGCTTCAATGCAGCTCGCCAATTTAACATGTTTCAGAATAAACCAGGCTCAATTCCTTTAGAGCTATGCCGATACAATCGCAATTCATTTTTTGTGTTGTTTTCTTTGATGTTCGTATTTATGTGCTAATTTACATCTTTTTTTTTTTTTTCATGAAGAACAAGGTTGTCCAAATAAGAGCAGACTCTCAGTGTAGTCAGAGCTGATTCAATGAGATGCGGCACTGGACAAAAGTAAAATGAACCGCACAAGAGAGATTGAAACTAATACCGTAGATTAACTCTCTCTCCCCCCCACACTCAGTCTTTCTCTCACTTGCAGTTTTAATCTTAATCCAATTATGATATTGTGCTGTATCTCACTGAATCGTGACATGTAGTACAATGCATGCTGTACTGTTACTGTTGTTTAGTTGTCGATACTTAGTCATGGTACCATACTATGATATATATACTATGATATATATCATAGATATATGATATATATCATAGTATTGCAGGATTACTATATTAATTTGTATTGTGGAAATATTTGGGTTCTGTAAGATTTTTATTTAGGAAGGATGCATGATCAAAAGTGATACTACAGCTATTTATAAAGTTACAAAAGATTTCTGTTTGCACAAAAATATTAAACATCAGAACTGTTTTTAACATTGATAATAATAACAAAGAGCACCAAATTATCATTTAATATGGAAGCTTGTTTCTGCCACTGAATAAACAAGGTAATTGCAACTTTTTATTTTACAATTCTAACTTTTTTTCTTAAAATTGTGAGATATAAACTCTCAATTATTACTTTTTTCTTAAAATTTCATGATATAAACTTGCAACTGTGAGTTATAAAGTGAGATTGCAAGATATAAACTCACAATTCAGACTTTCAATTCAGAAGCAATTTTGTATCTCTCAATTCTGAATTTTTTCTCAGAATTGTGAGATTTAAAGTCCAACTCTAAGGGTTAAAAAAAGAGAAATTTTTTTTTCAGAATTGTCTTTTTATCTCACACTTCAGACTTAATAACTTGCAGTTGCATGTTATAAAGTCAGAATTGTGAGATATGAACTCTCAATTCTTACTTTTTTCTCAGATATAAACTTGCTTTTCCGCAAATACAAGTTTGTATCCCACAAATCTGACTTTTTTTCTCAGAATTGTGTGATATAAACTCACAATTGATTTATAAGGTTAAAAAAGTTTATATCTCACAATTCTGACTTAACTCGCAACTGTGAGATATAAACTCAATTCTGACTTTTTTTCGCAAATACAAGTTTAAAAAAGGTCATAATTGTGAGATAAACTCGCAGTTCTGATTTTTTTCTCAGAATTGCATGATATAAAATTGTGAGGAAAAAAACTCTTTCTGAGTTCTGAATTCTGAGAAATAAAGTCACACAAATCTCGAGTTATTAAGTCAGAATTGTGAGATATAAACTCACAATTATGAGAAAATATCAGTATTTTTCCCCCCTTGGAATTGTACTTTGTAACTTATTTATCTCTCACAATTCTGAGACGTAAGAGTTGCAAGATACAAACTTGCTTTTACGAGCAAAAAAGTCAGAATTGTGAATTTCTTTTACAATTCTGACTTTATTTCATGCAACTGTAAGTTTATATCCTGCTATTCTGACTTTATAACTCTCAGCTGGGAGAAAAAAAAGTCAGAATTGTGAGATAAAAAGTTACAATTACCTTTTTTTTATTCAGTTGCAGAAATGGGGTTCCATGTTTTAGAACATTTTAGAGAAGATTTCTGAAGGATCATGTGACACTAAAGACAGGCCAATGGTTGCTAATTATTTTTGCCACCTCAGGAATAAATTACATTTTAAAAAATATTCAAATGAAAATTATTTGCTATTTTAAATTGCAATAGTCTTTTATGGTGTTACTGTTTTTACTGTATTTTACTGTATCAAATAAGTGCAACCTTGATGAGCATAACTATGATAAATGATGAATATTAAAAAATCTTGCTGATTGGTAACTTTTGATTGATACTGTATCATGGTATTTACATTTGGCCACCATGACAAAAAAACAACAAAAAAACCCCCAGTAATACTATTATAAAGTTTTTGTAAGCAAAAGAGATACCAGGCTGTGTATGTTTTTTTTTCTCGCTTGACCTATCGAGATTCATGCATGTATGGGCTCTGACTCTTTTGTGATGGGACAACAAATGGCAGACGGCTCAGTTGTTGGGCCTTAGTCAATCTAAAAATAGCCTTTGACTCTTTGCACTCTGCGTTTGCCAGTGGCCATGTACAAATGTAACGCGCTCCTCCCTCCTTTTATCAGTGAGCTGACAGCTGCAAAGATCAAGCTGCTATAATGCCAAATTAAATCCACATGAAAGTAATTACATTAATTAATTCCATGTCAAGTTGCCTCTTGTTGATGTTGATTAAAGCGGATAAAATGTTGAACTGGTTGTCACTCTGTGCTCACATATTATTTTTCGCCTTTGGACAGAGTTTCGGAAACAGATGACAGAAAACACTGGACTACAAGTGTCAGGAAAAGAATTACAACTTAGTAGGAAATAACCACACGAATGTTGCTACCTCACGGCAGACTACACCGCCTACTGACTCATCAGTGAACCTTCTCAATTGGGTTTCATCTCAATGAATTGAAAAGATGCTGCTCACAGTAGTTTCATAGTGGAGGACAGCAGAAAGACAATAAAAAATCATGAAGAAGAATAATTTGAAGCATGACCCTGTGACAACAGGTCTGTCCAGAACCATTGGGAGCTTTTAAAACGCTTTAGGAGGACACACGGGGTAGGCAGAGTTACATGTCAAATGAGTAGCTCTAAGGAACATAACTGCAGCGTAATGCGGTTTGACACCACACTATGTTGATATTAATCTGACAAAGCCTATTCATCAGTATGAACTGCTGGCAGAGCAAAGACAAAAGCATGGGACAGATTTACAGCCCCGTTGAACCAAAGCAATATCTCACACCCTGCCCTGACGACATATCCACATGGGCCATTAGTAGCAGCACGTCATAAAGCATATTGCACTTTTGCAAAGACTGCACTAATGGCAGTAACTGAGTACAGATGCTAGACAGAATGACATTGATCTTGCATCCATAATGCTTAGGCCTGTAAATGCCCTAAACATGCGGTTGTCACTCCTGGAACTCCTGGCCATTGATTTTTGCACATTATAAAAATTTTGCTTTGCACACGCTGTGTATGTAAATGCCTGTGTCTGAAACAATTGAACAAATCATCTGAGTTAGAGGTCTGCACGGACTTTAAACTAAAGCCTGAACCCGAAATTGTTTTTTACAATAAATAACTTTTTAAATATGCTGTATTTCGCTATTGCATGCAACGGCCAGTAAACAAATGCAAAGAGTTTCATTAAGGCTCACGGCCGGTTCAACATAAAAGGCAAAAAAGCACTTACCAGTTATGAATTTTTTTAATGGTTTTAACAGCAAGATCATAATTCTTCCACTGTGCAGTTTTCCTTGTAAACAGTAATATTTTTCCTGATTACTGTATCGCCATCATTGCTCTCAACTTGCTAATGTTGAATGAAAGTTGCATGTGTGATTACCTGCATCTGTGTGTCTCTCTCTCTCTCTAAATACAATGAAACTGAGATTAGTTACAGCGATTTTACCCACTCGTTGCTGAGAAATATAATATAGCCAGTCAGTATCGATGCTATTTTATTAATAAAAGTTTCTCTGCGCCACAGTTTTTCTGTTTGCGCTGTGCACAGTCGTTGTTACTTATGTCACCAGAAATCATCAACTCAGATTAGAGGTCTGCTACCCGACCCGAGTCCGACGGGTTCCGAAATTCTCTTGGGTTTTGGGTCGGGTAGCAGACCTCTAATCTGAGTTGATGATTTCTGGTGACATAAGTGACAACGACTGTTGGAGATGGGGCAAAGTTATTTCAATTTCAGTTTGCAAATGACCAAATGGCAAATATAGTGCAGACAGTATCTGCATTTTCATCTCAGTAATTTTATGCCGATTTTGTGATATTGCATATAGTGCATAGAAACCTTCAGTTTGTCAATTTAATATTGTAACATGGTAATTGTGCGCATGTTCTGCCAGCATGGTATTTATGTCAGGTTTTTATAATACACTGATTAAAAAAAAAAAAAAAATAGTTTAGGGGTATGCGATATATATTGTCTACATAATAACTTAATTGTTGTTTAAACGATATGCGATTTGACATTATCGAGTATATTGCAAAAACCAAACAAAAACATGCCTAGAGAGTACACTGAGATGTAGTAGGTTACACTATAGCACGAGCACATTTAGAGTTCACAATTTACTGTGTGATTTAGTTTATTAAAATATACTTAGAATGCCCCCAAAATTCAAGACTTGTATTTATATCATCTGATATAGTTCATATCTCACGAAGAGTGATATTTTTTTCTCCTAACAGCTCAGTAAACAATAAGTTAATATTAAGTGACATACATTTTAGATGCAACAGTTATTCAGGTCTCTTTGTCAATGAAAGTAGTTACAAACAAAGCAATATTTAATATTCAGAAATTAATATTTCAAGAAATGTAAAGCATTTTGGCTTGTTTATGTGTCTTGTGTTTTATGAGAGCTGTGTGTGGAAGGAGGGGAGTGTCTTTTAACGTCTGAATGTGTTCGTGCACATTTTTTTGAGCTACAGTATGCTGTATAGCTGTGTGTTGTAATCAGGGCTGGCCCAGTTATGGTTGTGATGTGTTCATTGTTAAACTCCAAGATTATTTTTAATTCTTAAAAAGCGGCGTTATTTTATTTGAAAAAGCTAATTTTATTTTATTGACAAAATATTTTAAGATGTCATATGATCATGTTACAACGTGCCCCTCACATGTTACAGTGCACTCCACCTATGGGGCATGTTGTCACATTTCACTTCCTTTTTTTGAGGTAAATAACGAAGAACGTATTCATTGTAATTATGAAACAAAGCATCATATTTGTACTAGACAAGTGTGAAATTAATGTGGATAAAAAATTATACTCTGAACTCCACAAAAGATGATCCATACATTTCATTTTATTAAAAAAAAAGTCTTATAAAGGTAAAAATGCCCATAACGGGTAAAAATTAAATGAGAAAAAACTTGTTGGAAAAGTTTATTTCTGTTACTGTCGCCAATGGTTGCTGAAATGAACTGGAAATTAATGACATCCATTTGTTTTGTCACTGCAAAAACCTTTTATACTCAAAGAGCTGCAGTTTCATTCAGGTGTAGCAGCAGTCGAGAAATTGGAGATGTTCTCCACTAGAGAAGTACTAAATGTTTGTACATTTCTGTCAGCTACCTTTTGAGCTACAACTATATATAGAAGATGTAATACAATACTGGGTTTTGGCTGTAGAAGCCAGTGTCTATGTGTGAAACAATGTTTATTAATGATATCACAACCTTGCAGTCTGCCATGAAAGCAGTTCACACAATTTTTTGCTGTTGTTTTCATTTACCAAGTGTGGGATTGTGATTAGTCTGCAAGTTATGTCTGGGCAGCTCTGCCAAACACAAGCATCTGTTTGTTCTCTGTTTGTTTCAACTGATCTTATTGTGACTAGAACGGTTTTGTTGTCATCACGACACAGTCGGGAAAGTCTGTCGCCTCTGAGCTTCCTATTCCTTAAGCTTTTTTATGTGCATTCATTAAAACACCAAAATAGATGCACAAATGAAGTGCATGCAAAGCATTGATTTGCTGTTTTGCCTGTTATTAGTACGCACAGGTTAACACTTTATTTTTACAACTGTGTGTGTTCTGTCAGAGCAGATTGCTGGAGTAATTGTAATCCAGACACAAAAGGAAAGCACAGCCCTGACAAGTTTGCAGTCAGTATGTCATACACTGGGGTTATTGTGTTTTAAATGGATTGGACACTAATGTCACAACCATTACCATTTTCCTTCTTTTAAAAAACAGTATTTTTCAAAGCATTTCTAATCGTACAAAGAAGTGCCTCCACTGTGACTGACATTTCATAGTTGATACAGGAGCTATAATTTCAAGTCATATTTAACAAGTAAATATCACCATTGATCTGCTCACATCAAACACCCTTTTCAGCCTGAGAAATAACTATACTTTTATAGGTTTTTTTTTTACACTGCTTTTTGCTGTGCAGTGACTCCATTCATTCTCAGCACGACAGTCCACATAGTCTGAAATGTCTGTGTGCACCTCAGTAATATAAAAAATAAATCAACATAAAAAATAAACAGGTAGTAGCTTGCAGTATCACGATACTGAATATGTCATTCTATGTGATGTTATATATTGGAGTACCATGGTAAAATACTGTCAGAGACCATCTCTGTATTGTGGTACTGGCACAGTGCTGTTTTGTATGAATGGGGATGCAAAGAAAAGTTGCCAGAAATATTAGGCCACCATAAGATAAAATAAATAAAATAAAATAAAATAAAATAAAATAAAAAAAAAAAAAAAAAAAAAAAAATATATATATATATATATATATATATATATATATATGTATACACACACACACATATATATATATATATATATATATATATATATGGTTTGTTATGATATTGAGAAAATCGCCTTTAAAGTTGTCCAAATGAAGTTCTTAGCAATGCATATTACTAATCAAAAATTAAGTTTTGACATATTTACGGTCGGAAATTACAAAATATATTCATGGAACATGATCTTTACTTAATATCCTATTGATTTTTGGCATAAAAGAAAAATATACAATTTTGATCCAGTGTACAAATCTATAATGTTGATACAATGTATTTTTGGCTATTGCTACAAATACACCTGTGCTACTTATGACTGGTTTTGTGGTCCAGGGTCAAATATATATATAGAGTATAGAGTACATTTAAGTTATTGTTTTTTATTAAACTAATTTATAACATATATATAGCGAAGGAGTATGTTTAAATTTGCATTTGCATATGTATTAATATATATATATTTTTTTATGAGGGTAAGCATCCTTTAACATAAATGCTCTGGTCTACTTAGGGCCGTGTAACATGGAATGGACAAAAAAAGAGTCTCTGCCTCTCAAAACCAGCAATCATTCTGCATTCAAGCCAAACAGGCAGTGCTGGCAAGACCCTGCTCCAGCTGCTGTGTTGAGGGCTGGTCTGAATGCCAATTAGAGATGAAGGAGCGATGAAGAAGGCTCCAGAACCCGAGGCTTGATGAGGCCGGTGCGACTCTATGGGTTGATTGTTTGGGGGGTGGTTGAGCTATGTTGTGTTTCTGTTTTGACGCCAAGCGGGAGAGAAGTGCTCTCATGGAGAGCCAGGAGGAGAACATGATTGGCTAATTAAAACAGATGAAGTCTGAGCATCTTGGCTGCTGATGGGCCTCTTCAATGCCTGGAAGTGACTGGTACAGTCAGGGGCCACATGGCCATTCGCTCCGGTCTTACAGGGGCAGTGGTGTGTGTGTGTGTGTGGCATATACTGCCGACATAATAGTGTAAATCTCAGTGTGAATCATGAAATACACAGTCTGTGATGAGCAAAGAATTGCTGAATCATACACAGGCTAGTTAGTAAATAATTAACATTATAATCAGGGCTTTGTACTTACATATTCATGAATCTAACACTTTAGTCCCGCATGCATGCTTGGTTGACAGTGTTCTGACATCTGTTATCTAGTTATTTGCTTTATTTGGTTGCCACCCGTGTCAGTGCTCGAAAAGTGTGTTTGTAACCGCACCAGAAGCAAACATCCGTAAGCTCATCGATGTGGCCCAAAGCGCAGGTATTATTGCAGCCAGTGAACTTGGAAATCATCTGAACCTTGAGTTAATCAAAATCTGATCCCCGAGATCTGCTGGACTGTGGCTCGCTGTAGTTTGCCCTCAGAATTTTATTTATTGACAGAGCTGCTGAATGAGGCCATGACGCTGAACCTTGTGGGCACTTTAGCCGAGAGAGATATTTATCTGAGTGATCCCTTCATGACAAAGGATTGACCGCTAGATGGAGGAAAGATCTGAGACTTTGAGGGCCGTAATTGCTGGTCAAGTAACATACAGCATTTCTTTCTTTCTGCCTTTTCCTGTCATATATACACACGTATAAAAAAAAAAGAATTTATTGCTCAGTAAGTTTGAGGTGGTGGGATACCCTCGGGACTTTCTTGCAACTGAATCTGTTGAAGGCAGTTATTGTAAACTACGTCAGTGTGAAATGGATCTCTCTGCCATTTTTGCCACCTCACAGTGGAAAATGATTGTGTCACATGGCCAATTGTTGGACTGACCTTCCAGCAGCTCTCTCATAACAGCAAAGAAAGACGGAAAAGAACGATTTTTATTTTTATAACTTACGATTAATATACTTTGAACGTAACATCACTAAAAATAAAATTTGCTTATACTGTAGTTGATTTTTAATTTTACTTTGTTTTATTTTAGCTTATTTTAATGACATACTTTTTTGTTTTATTTGTTGATATATATTGAAGAAAATAGTTGTAGAAACGTTTTTCGCTCGGAAAATGCTAGTAAATTAGTAAGAGAGAAAGTATATCTAATTTGTAAACAAGTGAAAAAATAAAAATGAAAGAAAGCAAGCAAGCAAGAATGAAAGAAAATGAGAAAGTTTATTTTTTAAAAAAGCAAGAAAAAAAATAAACTAATGGCCAAATGAAGAGACCATTTCTTTCATTTGTTCATTTGTGTTCTTTCTTTCTTTCTTTGAGAAAGACTATGTCTAACTTGCAAATAAGGATGAAAGAGAAAAGATTAAAAAAGAAATAATAAACTAATGAACAAATGAAAAAGAAAGAAAGAAAGAAAGGAAAAGAAAATTAAAGAGTTCTTAGTTTCTGTATTCTGCGTTCTTTCTCTTTCTTTCTCACTTGTTTACAAATTAGACATACTTTTCTTTCTATCTTAATTTTTTATTTCTGTAATTTTTCTGTAATTTCTGTAATTAGTAAACAAGCGAGAAAGAAAGAAAGCAGAAAACAAAATCTTAGAAAGAAAGAGAGAAAGAAAGAAAGAAAGAAAGAAAGAAAGAATGAACGAACTAATGGGCAAATGAGCAAACAAACTAAAGAATAAGAAAAAAAGAAAGAAAGAACACAAATGAACAAATGAAAGAAAGAAAAAGAACTCTAAATTTGATAAAGTAAACAATTACAAGAAAGAGCAAAATGAAATGAACAAACAAAAGTAAGAAAGAAGCAAAGAGGTAAATACAAAGACAGAAAATGTGAGGAAAAAGCACTAAAAAAGAAGGTGGTTGGGAGCCTGAGGCAGAGCTTCTGCTCCCTTCACTGGCTTTAACTCATCCAGCAGAGATAAGGTGTAATTCTCTTTAGTAAGCCTGGTGTGCTTCTCTTCACCTCCGCTGTCTGTCATACTTACGGCCGTGCCCCTCTCCATCTCCACCCCTCACTACACTGACAATCACAGCTCTGCCCTTCATAGCCACTGCGTTCTGCTGCGGAGATACACTTGATGATGTGCTCGTCCGCTGCCTAATTTAACGCACTATCAAATCAACAGAGTTTGACTGATGGGACGGTCAAGACTCGCTGCATGTTGTCATGGTCAACAGTGAAGTGCTGTGTTCGTTCTGATAGCAGAAACTCTCATTCCTCCAATCAGTGCTCACCGTGCCGTCTCAACACAGGAAAGATAACTTTAGCCAAGGGTGGCAACACAACAGTTCCTCTTACCGGGGCTGGCATTTTATTAAAAATTTAACCGGTACAGTAGTTAAGTGAAGTTAAGTGAGGGCTTGTCTACCACTGACATGTCACGTGGACTATTTTAACAATGCCCGTACTATCTTTCTGGGCCTTAAATGTGTCAGTTGTGTTGCTGTCTATGCAGGGTCAGAAAGATCTTGGGTTTAATAAAAAAAATCTTAATTTGTAAAGATGAACGAAGGTCTTATGGGTTTGAAACGACATTAGGGTGAGTAATTAATGACAGAATTTTCATTTTTCCCTTTAAGGTGCAGCGGTATTGCTTTTTACATGGCAGATTTGAATATGTAGAAATGAAAGAGATTTGAGCAATGGATAACAAAAAATGCTGGGTTAAAAACAACCCAACTTGGGTTATTTGGCAACCCAGCGCTGGGTAAATATTGGACAGAACACATGCTGGGTTATTTTGACCCAGCTGGTTGGACTAAACGTTTTTACCAAATATGATGGGTTATTTTATTTAAGTCAGCTATTATTTAAAAATTATTATATTGCTGGTTTAAAATGGACTGGAACTTCGAAACACACACAGAACTACTAGAGGCAACAGCAATAATCAAAACATGAACATTTAATATTAAGCAAGAACACACGGACAAAATACAAGACAAATTGAATTTATTTGGGTGAATACAGCATAGTTTACAATATCACATACATTTAAACTTGTTTAACAAGCATTTATATATTCAACGATTCTCTGTAAATGCTTTTTACCGAAATAGTGCTAATTCCGAAATACCGAAATCTGAGCTGGTAAAGGGCTGCTGTTCGCCGGGGTAACTGCGAACTTCAGACTGTGGCCTCGTGTTAACTGCCCATAAACAAACAGTGCTGACATTAGAAAACATATTTTAAGATTAAACAATAACGAATAAAATCCATTTATTTTATGCAAGGCAAAAGTCTCGTCCTTATGTTACATTGCGTTGTTGCGTTGCTGCGTAAAATAATACAATTTACAGCACAGTAAAGACTTTATAAATTAAATAAAATGCATACAAACCTTTATTCCGCTGAAGAATTGCAAATTGGCGGTGCTGAAAACCACTTTGTCCTGTAGACGACTCAAAAAGCCCACGCTCTGACTGACTGTAACTCAGCAGCTGAGCTGTTTCATCAGAAACCAGCTTAAAGGAGAAGTTCACTTCCAAAACAACAATTTACAAATAATTTACTGACCCCCTTTGTCATCCAAGATGTTCATGTCTTTCTATCTTCAGTCATAAAGAAATTATGTTTTTTCATATAATGGACTTCAATTGTGCCCCTGATTTTGAACTTCCGAAATGTAGTTTAAATGCAGCTTCAAAGGGCTCTAAACGATCCCAGATGAGGCAGAAGGGTCTTATCTAGCAAAACGATTATAATTTTTTTCGAAAAAATAAAAACGTATACTTTTTAAGCACAAAAGTTCGCGTAGCACAGGCTCTCGGATGTATGTCCATGGGTCGTTCTTGAACGATTCATTCATTTTGAACGAATCTTTAATGTGACTCGCGAAGAACGAGCCGTCTCGGGGAGTGATTCATTCAGTTTCGAGTCTTCGGGTTTTTCGAGTCATTCGTTTATCTTATGGGCTGCCACGTGATGCTGATTTTGCTAAAATTAACGAAATGACTTGAAAAAGGATTTGTTTATTTTGCTTAACGAGACTCAAAGTTCCGAGTCGTTATATAAAGTATACACATTTTTATTTTCCAAAAGAAATGACTGATTGTTTCGCTAGATAAGACCCTTCTTCCTAGGCTGAGATCGTTTAGAGCCCTTTGAAGCTGCATTTAAACTACATTTTGGAAGTTCAAAATTTGGGGGGCACAATTGAAGTCCATTATATTAAGAAAAATCATGATATGTTTTCCTCAAAAACCATAATTTCTTTACGATTGAAGACAGAAAGACATGAACATCTTGGATGACAAGGAGGTGAGTAAATTATTTGTGAATTGTTGTTCTGGAAGTGGACTTCTCCTTTAACCCAGTGGTTGGGTAGAAAAAAATAACCCAGCGTTAAAAATTACCCAGCAACATAGTTGCAGAAAAATTACTCAGCAACTGGGTAAAAAATATTAAAAAATAACCCAATAAAATGACCCAACAAGTTGAACCCAGCATATGGGTTAAAGAAATAACCCAGCATTTTTTAGAGTGTAGCTGTTTTCCAGTATTCAGCTCTATCCGAATCAAGCATGTGATCCTCTAGAGAGCTGAAACGTGATCCTAGTACGGCTTTTCCATACTGTGTAATTACTGGTGTCAACGTGAGCTCTCTGCATCAGCAAACAAGCCTAGAAAAATGAGCACAAACATTTAGGCAGTGCAATGCAGGTGTGACCAGCCATTTCACCACACAGCTGTCTGTCTGTCTGTCTGTATGGGGAGAAGCCGTGTTCAAAATGAAGCCATCAGAATTCACTGCATGCATGAGTTCCCTAAAGAAGAGATTTTCACTTAAACAAGACGTCTGCAGGAGGAGGAATGCGAACACAGCCGTCTCTAGACTGCGGCTTTCTTATAGTGAATAATTGTTTGCACAAATAGCTTTTATTTTAGAGTGGATGTTTTAAGAATGGCACAGAGCATTAGAGGAGGGCAACAGAGGTGTTTTCGACTACTGATGAGATGGAATGATGCACAAGTGCCCTCTATATCCTCGAAAATTATGCAGAAAGCCTTTCCATTCTGTCTTTGTCTGTCACTTTCGCTCTCCCCCTCGCTCCCTTCGCTCCCGGCCTTGCCGGCCGTGTGGCAAATTGCTTGTGTTGTGTAATTTACTCGGGGGCCAGGGCTTCCCGTCAGGAATCCCTTCTGGGGGGTCAACTCTGTCCTACTCATCTCTGCTCAGGGCGGCCTCTTGATATTGCCCATAAATCTGTGTATCGCTGATTATTTTGATACTATTGTCCGACAGAGTAATGGAATGTCGGCCCTCTTAAAGTAATCCTCCTATCTGCGTGACCTACCGGAGACCTGCGGTGAATTGGCCTGGCCGCTAAGCCGTGGACTATAGTCGCAAGAAATAAGCTGCTGTCCTGCTTCCATTCTTCTTCTCTTTCTTTTTCACACACACAGAGAGAGAGAGACTACAAGTGCTGTACTATAGCATTCAAACTGTACTGCTGTCACCTTGAAAACCAGCCCTCATTTTTCACCGCTGTGTTCCTTTTCAATTTAGGCGGCCAAAAAACACACAACTCCCCCAAGCCCTTCCTCCAATGTGCTTTTCATATTGTTCAGTCAGGGCTCATTAAAACGTTGAGTCATCATTGAACTGTGCCAGGACTTTTATTCGATAGCAGGATGGAGTGTTTAATATGTGTGAATGCTCAGTGTATTAGGCAGATCGTGTTTATAGACAAAATGGCTGAGATTACGCTTTTAGTTTGCCTGTAACTTCTCAGTCATTAGGTAAAGAGATAGTTCACCAAGAAATGAAAATTGCGATCATTTACTCATCGCCATGATGTTCCAAAGCCGTTATGACTTTTTGTACTCTGTTCAGTATAATAAAAGTGAATGAAAACTAGGGCTCCAAAATGACAGAACGGCATCATAAAAGTATCATAAAAAGTGGTCTATGGGTTTATGCATTATATAAAGTTTATTAAAGGTGTTATGCAATAAGTCATAAGATATGATATTTGAGGAACAGGCTGCAATTTAAAAACGGATCAAGAACCGAATCGGTTTGATTCGTGAACAGATCATTTATATGGGTTACAGGAACTACACTGTAAAAAACAATTTGTTGAGTCAACTTAAAATAATTTGTAACCTGGCTGCCTTAACATTTTAAGTTCAGTCAACTCAAAAAAGTTTATTCAACTTGAAATGTTAAATTATACTAAGTGACAACTTAGATATTTGAGTTGAATCAACTTAAAATTTTAAGGCAGCTGGGTTACTTACCCATCTGCTAAGTTTAGTAAACACAAATATCTAAGTTGTTACTTAGTACAACTTAACATTTCAAGTTGAATAAACTTATTTCAGTTGACTGAACTTAAAATTTTAAGGCAGCAGGGTAACAAATTATTTTAAGCTGATTCAACAAATTGTGTTTTTTATTTTTTACAGTGTAGACCAAAGATTCACTGAAAAAATACAAATCAAAAGAATATTAAGTATTGTGGACACAAATTGAGAACTTGTTCCTACAACTTATCATTAATTCCCTTGTTTTAGTTAAATAGAGGCCATGATTTAAAAAAAAAAAAACACTGAAATATGTAGCTAAAACTAAGGAAAAATTATTGAATTGCGGTCACAAATTAATCAAGTGCATGCATAATTATTAGACATGTTGATATTCTGGTCTTTTTTTTTTTTCCCAAGCAATTTACTAATTCCAAACCACATCAATCTTGATAACTCTTGACCAGCATAACATCCTCTTGTACCACTCTTTCAAAAATTTATCTGGCAGTAAGTTTTGGAAGTTCATTTTTAGTCTATCTCTGCAGGACAGAGTTTTCAGACAGACTAAAATGAACTCCCAAAACATACTGCCAGATAAATTTTTGAAAGAGTGGTACAAGAGAATGTGATGCTGGTGTTTCAAGAGTCACTCTCAACTTATCTGTCTATAAAGCCTATAAAAAACAGTCTTCATGTATTTCACAACACTTTAGCATGTTATTCTTATTAAGTGAGGGTAATTTCTTAGGATTTTTTTACTCAAGTCTGAGAAACTGACACATTGCCCTTCTTTAGACTCCAGGTAGGTTGCAGTTCTGGTGGCGCTGGAGACTAAACGGTTCCTGATGGTTTCACACCTAATTCCTCACCTTAATTCTTTTGCAGTTAACATGTGTCTTTTCTTCACCACCTGACCCAAAGAGAATTTCGCTGTCCAGTGGTCATGCCTTCACTTTGCAAATTGTAGTATTGCATTAGTATTACATCCTACTCATGGGCATTTAATAATTTTTGACTTTTCACTCAGAGTTAAATCTCTTTTTTTTTTTTGGCTCATTTTATCTGTAAAAGAAAATGTGGCTAATAATTATGCACAGTTGTATATTAGGATTTTTTCACTTCTAGCCTTTATGGACAATTATATATCACTTCTAAATGATTAAATACAAAAATAATAGTAGTTATTAAGATTGATGTGGTTTGGAATTAGTAAAATGTGCTTGGAAAAAAATATGAATAGAATATCAACGTGCGTTTTAGTGGCATGTAAAAGAATAAAGAAAAGTAAGTTTACGAGATTAAATTCATAATATTTTGAGAATAAAGTCAAAATATTACAAGAAAAAAGTTGAAATACTACAAGAACAAAGTCAAAATGTTTCGAGAATAAAGTGAAAATTATGAGAATAAAGTTTAAATGTTTTGAGAATTTAAATCATATTAAAGTTGGACTGGGAGCACCGGGAGAAGTTGCCAGGCCACTGGAAATTATTTTAATTTTGTTGCGTCCGAGCAGCCGCGTCATCTTACTGGGAAGAGGAAAAGTCCATTTTAAGGATTGCGGAAACAGCTTAATTTTCAACTTTTTATCTTAACATCAGCTCACACACCCAATCGATTCCTTTAGGGGATGCTGTAGCTCTCTTACTTAACCCTTTTTAATACACCACAAATATATGTGGAATTATTAGCAGAAATCATACCATGCGTCATACTCATGGGGACAGTATGCTTGGAAATGATATTTCAAGTTTTTGATTGTATATTTGTAGTGCGTCAGCTCCCCAGTAGCAATTAGCTTTGTGCTTTTGGTACTTTTAGTATAAAACAAAGTCTCAACTTTTCAAAATCAGTTTTATAGCCAAATACAAACAATGTGTCTTACAATAATGTGTTATTCATTAAATTATACCATTTTCTTTGTGAAAATTCCACCACGTACTCTGCAAAAACATCTGTGGCATCCAGTCTTTCATTCCTCACATGTATTTAATTAAAAACAACAATAAAACATTCTAAACGCTGAAGTGGACTCCAACTCGTTAACATTGTTGTCTTTTCTGAGGTATGTAACATTAAGTGACTGTTCACAATCTGTTTTATTCATGGTATAATTCAATAAAGGATTGGACATAATATGCGACGTCTTCCATTTATTATTTGTAGTGCACCAGCCACCTAGTAATCACAATAATTTTGTGCTTTGTTGCTTTTAATATAACACAGCTCAGTTTTCAAATTCTGTCAATTTTATTAAGAAATACAAATTATAAATGTGTTTTTCCTCTTTATTTCAAGTTTATCCACCTCATTTTTCCCATAAGAGTTGGTGCAGCCATTTGTACATTTTTTGTGTCTTGCTTCCGGTCTCATTCACTTGCAGCTGCACAAAAAGCTCGTTTTGCTGCTTGATATTGCAAACTGATGTGTCTTACCATATTATTTTAATATATTATCTTAATTATGAACACAGTGGTTTGTAGTGCAAACTGTTTTACCATTTACTGCACTTCGATATTCTTCTCGTTATTTCCCTATGGCGGATTATGAACCGGACATCTAACACATTACCAGAAAACAGCTCACTTCCGCATTGAAAGTGAAGGAACATCAGAAGGCATTAAAAAAAAAAAGTATCCATAGCTTAATTTAATGAAACGAATGTCTCATTATTGTAATCGGAAAGATAATTGACTTACATGCCTCTTAAACTGAAATGAATACAGCAATCTGTCACGTCACATTAAAGAGCATGAAAAACATATTATTGTAAGACATATTATTTGTATTTCACTATAAAACCGACAGAATTTGAAAGCTGAGACTATATCTCCCAGTGCTCCCAATCTGGACCATTTGCAAAAGTAATAGGTTAGAATATACTCTCAAAATATTATAACTTTAATCTCGTAATTGCTATGAATTAATTATCGTAATTTTATTCTCTAAATATTTTGACTTCAGTCTCAGAACAGACTTCAGTTCAACTTTATTCTCGCAATAGTCCGACTTTTTTCTCAAAGTATTTTTACTTTATTCTCATAATTTTGACTTATTCTCGTAATAATTCAACGTTATTCTCGAAATATTTTGACTTTATTCTCGAAATATTTAAACTTTATTCTCGAAATATTCTGACTTTACTCTCTGAATATTTCGACTTTATTCTCGAAATAGTTCGACTTTTCTGGAAGTATTTTGACTTTATTCTCGTAGTATTTTGACTTTATTCTCAAAATATTCCGACTTTATTCTCGTAATAATTCAACTTTATTCTCATCGTATTTCGACTTTATTTTAGTAATTTCAACTTTATTCTCATAATATATATATATATATATTTTTTAATGTGGCACTAAAATGCTGTCATACCTAATAATTATGCATGCACTGTAAAAAAATAAATAAATAAAAAATAAAATAAAATAAAATAAAATAAACAAATAAAAAAATGGGGCACCATGTACTGTGTTAAAATGAAGGAACTTTTCTTATTGATTTTTTTCAGCAGTGTTTTACCTGTATTTTGAATCATGGATTGCATTGCGGTGTATTTTAGGGTTAAAAGAAATGTCCAGAAACTTACCGGATATGTCCTGGCAGAAAATGTTTAGTACATTTATTTTTTTGTAGTGTAAGTCGTTGGAACAAATTCCTAACGGGATAGTTCACCCAAAAATGAAAATTTTATCATTAATCTCTCACCCTCATGTTGTTCCAAACCTGTAAGACCTTCGTTCATCTTTAGAAAACAAATTAAGATGTTTTTAATGAAATCCAGGAGCTTTCTGATCCTGCATAGACAGCAACACAACTACCATGTTCAAGACCCAAAAAAGGTCTTGAGAAAAAAGGCCTTACTGGTTTGGAACAACATAAGGGTGAGTAATTAATGACAGAATTTTCATTTTTGGGTAAACTAACCCTTTAAATGCTATTTGGACAGGATTTGTTGTCTTTGATTTCATGTACTAATTAGAACAGATTGGCCAAAAAGTATAAATTCATAATGAAGATGCACTAACATCTACTGTAATTTAGACTTTAAGGTATTTAGCAAGGTCAGCATAAATGAAGAAAAGCAAAGCATTAAAAAAAAGAATGTACCACAATCACTTGCATTTTTATGCGAATGGAATTCACTTTCTCAGAGGACCTCCAAGTTACTAAAAAAAACCTCTTGTTAATTTACTCTGTAATTTTCACCCGAGGTTGTGTGAGAAAAACACAAACATGTTTGATTCGGGTAGGATTAAAATCACAAAATACGTCTATGAAACACAAATGTGCCTGAAATCCTCTGGGTAAACTGATCCCATCTGAATAGACTTTACACAACAAGCTGGCTGGCGTCAGATGAAGCATAACCCCAATGCACCGGCCAGGTTTGAGTGTCAGTAAATAGACTCAAATGACGTCTGAAACTGAGCGGGTCATTGTACTGGCAGTACTGGTGACGCTGTGGCAAAACTGTGGCCGAGAGGCAGTTCATCAGACAGTGTTGCTGCTTTTAATTAAAGAGCGGGTCACTGTAAATCGTGACCAGAGGCTGTGATGAAAACGACTGCGCAGCAGCACCTCATGACGCACATTAGAGCCTTGTTGTCCTTTATTCCTCTGTTTATCTTGCTCTCCCTCTCTTTCTCTCCCGTCTTAATGTCTCAGTCACACAGAAATCCCATGCTACTCAGTCCAGCTCTGCTCTACCACCATTGAACTATAAATAATCAACGCCTCATGCTTAAAGCAAATCCATCCTCCTCAGAAGTTACGGAGGAGTTTGGTTTTCTGGAGAGCTAATTACAGCTCCAGCCTCCGTGATTAAACTCGGCCTCAACTCTGATTGGCAGCCAGGGAATCTGTTGTCGTCTCATGTTGGCTGAATGCTGGATCTTGGATCCACATGGGACTTCAACAGAACAACTGCCGCCCACACAGAAAACCCAGACTTGACTTGACGAATGGGATCCACGGTTTGACAAACAAAAGAGAATATAATTGCTCCCTTAATGTACTGAACAATGTGCACCACGTAAACCTATGAGTGGTTCCTTCCTCTCTTTAATTGCCGGCCATTCAAATGAAAAGATAAAAGAAGAGTAAACTCATAATGAACAATCTGTTGTCATTTACTCAAACTCATGTTGTCACCATATGACTTTATTACTTCTTATCATAATTTTAAAGAATGTACTGGAATTATTTATTCAATGCTGTGTAAGTGAATGGGAACTAAGGCTTTCAAGCATCAAAAAGAACACGAACATCACAAAAATTGTCCATATGACCCATCTGCTATATTTTGAGTATTTTGAGTGTGTACAATAGATTTTTTTAGGGCTCCATGATTTCAAAAACATAGATGGAATTGCGGAATCAAGTCATAAACATGGAATTTACTGTACACTGTGTTTTCAGCCTCTGTCGCGTCAATATATGAGTGCATTAGAACAATCTCTAGAACTGCTCTGAGAGACACTTCATGAGCATTTTACTGTTTCTTATGAGAAAAACTTTTGTCATATACAAACAGAAACTTCACAAGAACCCATTAAAATAAAACTTCAGTTAAAACTTAACTTGAAGAAACTGTGACAGAAATGTATCACTTAATGTAATGATAGTACTTCTACTAAGTAATATTTAGCAGAAAAATTATTTACCAAAATGTATTTACCAGCAAAATGAAATAATAATAATAATAATAATAATACAAAGAAGAAGAAGAAGAAGATTTAATAATAATAATAATAATAATAATAATAAAATCAATTAATTAGAGATACTTTTGATTATTACAGTTTAATGGGACCATTAAAATGGAATCCAAAAAAATTAATGGAAAACACATTTGGTAAAATTAAATTGAAAATTTAATTAATTGCTGTTGTGTAAAATTGTGTAAGTTTCATGATTTCAATTAATTAGACATGCTTTTTGATTAATATTTCTTAATTGAGCAATTAAAACAGAGCATATTTGGTTTTATTTTATTTTTTAATGAAAATGGTTTAACAAATATATATATATATATATATATATATACACTACCGTTCAAAAGTTTGGGGTTAGTACATTTTTATTGTTTCTTTCTTTTTTTTTTTTTAAGAAATTAATACTTTTATTCACCAAGGATGTATTAAGTTAATAATTAAAAGTTTATTAAAAGTTAATAATAAATAATTTACAATTATTAATTTGTTATATAATATATTTATATTTTGAATAAACACTGTACTTTTTAAACTTGTTATTCATGAAAGAATCAAAAAAAAAAAAAATTCACAGGTTCCAAAAAATATTTAAATAATATAGCACAACTGTTGATATTATCCAACATTGATCATTCTAATAATAAATCCGCATATTAGAATGATTTCTGAAGGATCATGTGACACTTAAGACTGGAGTAACAGCTGATAAAATTCAGCTTTTCATCACAGGAATAAATTCTGTTTTAAAGTATGTTAAAATAAAAAACATTATTTTATATTGTAAAAACATTTAGCAATATTACTGTTTTTTTTTTATATTTTTAATCAAATAAATGCAGCCTTGATGAGCATAAGAGACTTCTTTAAAGACTGTTACAAGTCTTACTGACCTCAAACTTTTGAACGGTAGTGTATATATATATATATATATGAAATATGAAAAAAATCTAATTAAATATTATTTATATTATATTTCTAAGTTATATTTATGTAATTTGTTAATTTATCAATATCGCCGCCTTGGAATTTTAAGCTTCTATCTGACATTTGTGTCAAAATTGAGTTATTCACATATTTTTATTCGGTGACTATTTTGTTACATTATGTGATGTTTCTTTTGTAAGCTGTGTACATTTTGGGTCTTTTTTTAGAAAACAAAAAGGGTTCTATCTACAGAAGTCTATAGAATGCAAAATCTTTGAAGCTCAATATCTCAAAACTGCTCAGAATGCAGATAGAACTGAGGAGAGTTTGATATGGTTTTTAATGTAACTTTCCCCTCACATATATAAAATTCCCTTTCTTTATATCAAAGGGCGGAAAAAACATCAATGGATTCACAAGACTTGAATAGGATGTTTTTCATGTCTTTTTTGTGTTTGGGTAAAGGAAAGAATGAAATGACATGAGGGTGTATTCGCATTTTTAGGTATACTGTTCCTTTAAGAAAGTTTGAGCAGTATATTCTCATGGGCATCTTTGGCCATCACTCTACCAGGACCATGTCAATGACCAGAATTTGATTTTTGTCAGGTGTTCCACTGTTCTGCTGCACTGATATGAACAATTAATCAACCCTCAGGGTACGGCTCCCACATCAGTACTCAGTAGCCACATCATAATTCACTTAAGCGTCTTTTGGCCCTGGTAATAAATGATGCTTGTAGAAATATATAGAGTGAAGTATCCAAGGTCAATACTCCGCAGCAAGCCGCAGCTCTACCAGTGTGGAATTTTGAGTGGGCAGCGGCAGATGCGTTGCTGAGTGTCAGCCGCTTTTAAGCTAGCTATTTGGTTAGCGCTTAGTGCGCACGCAACCCCTCCCCTCCACACAGGAGTCATTAATTATACCTTCTCAACCGAATTAGACATGGAGCGTTTTATCTTAATAGCTCTCTGCAAGCAAGCCTCCAGGATGGGCATTATACTGTTTTCATCTGGCGAAGGCGTTCTCATTCATTTCAATTCCTCTCTATGTCGCTTTTGAGGGCAGAGCATCTACGAAGGCTTGTGACAAGCCTTTCCTCATCCTCCCGGGGCCTGAAGGTGAAGCCAGGGCCCTCCGATATTGTGCGACAGTCATGTAATCACTCCTGAAGGGGGGAACTTTGATTGGAATAGAAGCAGGTTGAGATCTACAAGCACAAAATCTATTTGCACCGTGACCATGGAAATGCACAGCGCGCAAACAATTAAAATGCTAATTTCCTATCCCTGTGGTAAAGTGCTAATGACTTTTCTAGTCATCCAGCACCTAATAAATAGTTCCCAGTGAAGGTTATAGGATGCAGTGTGGAAACCAGTTGAGGACTATTTATTTTCCCAAATTCAGATCGTTCCATATGTGCTGCATGCATTGTGTGTCAATGGTGCAGATCAATATATACACTACAAAGTGTATGAGTGAATTCACTGGCAATAACATGGTCCATTTATTTTATTTTATTTTATTTTATTAGGATTACATTAATAAAATAAACAATATTAAAAACAATTATTGTACACATTCATAGTATATAAAAGAAAATTGTTCAGTGGTCACAAAGCAATTATTTATTCGATAGAAATACCTGTTCAGAGAGTGTATGATATAGTCTTCATGAGAGGAGACAGGGTTACATTTAAAAAAAAAAAAAAAAAAACTATTTTATTTATTAAACAAAATTACATAATATAAATAAAAATAATAAATAATAATAAAGTAACAAATGCAATTATAAAATTGTATACATGTATTTTTTTATTTGTCTTTAATAAAATAAAATAATTGAAAAATGTATGTAGCTCTGTCTTCTCCCAAACTTCATATTTCCTGTGTGTGTTCTTGCAGGTGTTCGGTGGAACGATAAACACTGTCAGGGACCGTCTTATCAGCAAGACCAGCATATTATCATAAATAACCATGTCTGTTTGAGCGAACAGAAAAATTGATTGTTTTTACAAACATTTGGTGATATGGCAGTTGTTCATTAGCTGTCAGATACTCCGATATTTGACAGCAGCAGGAACAAAAAACAGTGTGCTGCACCCTGCCTGACAGTAAATAAAACAAAGTTCGATATATCAAACTACAGCTTGGCAAAAGAACTGCACTGCACTCTCAGAAGATGCACTTTAGCATCTTTCCCGACTTCAATATTGACATCGCCTATAGCACTGCTTTAGTATCTTCCTCACGTTTCATCTAGATTATCTGTCAACGCCAGTGAGTTTACTGTCAGTACGGCACTGTTAGTCTTACTCAACTTCTTAATACATTTTTCCATTTTCGTAGGACATTCTCGGTCTCCCCATTTTTGATCTGCAGTTAATTTAAACACTTAAAATACTTATAATAAACTGTCTTCACTGTATCTGTAACCATTTAGGCTCCTCAAATCAAGTTGTCAGAGGCCCCCTTGGTTAGTTTGTGCTTGTATTAACCCTAACCCCTTTTCACCATCATGGTAAACACAACTGAGGTCGAAGGAAATAAGAAAACAAACTTACTTCTTCTCTATTAAGAGCAGTAATACAATGAGGACGAAATTAAGCATCTTAATTTGGATTCTCTGCTCCATTGCTTCACAAAGCTCCCTTTTAATTATATTTATCTAATGAGGTCATTGAAATGCATAGGCGCAGCCGGCTTGCTTTGCATAGTGGCGGGATGGGGCTGTTTTCATCACAGGCGCTACATTGCCTGTGTTGTTTGATTAGATTTTGAGTGGCTCAAACACTGTCATTACTTAGTGTCTGGAGCACAAGTGCCTTTCTTCATCAATTTAGTTTATCCAATTTCTTAGTCTTTTTCTCTCTCTGCTTTACAAGACTCCAGTTTAAGTGTCTTCTCGCTTTATGGATGGTTTCAAGAATATTCGCTCTCTTTCACTTTGTTCATTAAAGCAAAGAACTTTCACACAAAAGAGAAAGGTTTTCACAAGGTTTCACGGCTAGATTTTAATGCCTCATACCAGGATTATTTCTCTTTTGATTTTTAAAACCCTTTGAAAATACTGCTTTTTTTGTCATGTGCAAAGACATTCTAAATAGTTTTCACAAAGTATGGTTACCAGCTTACTATAGGCACTGAAAGTGATTTCAATAAATTGCCTTATATTACAGCTTATTTTTATATGTATAGATGTTTTTGATTTTAATTAGATTGTATAATTTCAAGATTTAAAGCAAAAGCAACAGAATGGTCTGACTGTAGACTTGTGAAATTATGCTCATAAGACACCTGCACATTATAAAAACAGCAGACGGACTTAATGAAAATGCAGATTCACTCTCTAACAGCAGGTGGCACTTATGGAACAGCAGCGATATAGAGTTTCCTTTGTTATCACTGTAAACAAAGCAGCTGCGCTTATAAACACTACTCTAATATGCGTTATATGGAGGTAAGAGGAGAGGAAAATGGCATTGAAACATTTCTGAAGGCAGTCAGTTTCTCATATAAATACATATAACCCCCCCACATATTTGTCTTCCTATATTTCCCACACTGGTAATTTTAAACAGGCAGCTGTGTTTTGTTTTTGTTTTTTTTTGAGCTCTTGGGTGCCATCTGAACTCTCTTCTGCTCTTTTCTGTTGTGACATTGGGTTTAGGAATGGGTGAGTCATAAATTGTTCATTCAGCCAATCGGTTCAAAATACTGATTAATTTGGGAACGCCACCATTGACGCTCTGAGAGACTACTGTGGCTTCGTTTGAAATTATTTTTGTCTATAGATTATGTTAGTTAGAGAAAGTCAAAGTGAGCTGCAGTTTTTAGGCATTTGAAGTTGACAGATTTCACAGAAACCGCTTAATGTAAGATGTAATGGACTTTGATTTTTTTGTAGCTTTAGGCTATGATTTCATCAAGTCAGAGTATTTTGAATATCTTTGATATTTTGAGCTGATTTTAGAACACATTTTGTTTTCATTTCATGTAGTCATTTAGTGTATGATGCCCAGTTTTTCTCCATAACCTTTTTCAAAGTCAGCAAGTGTACAATGCAGAGTTTTTTTTTTTTTTTTTAAATCACTTGCCTATATACTTTCTAGTGATCCTAAAGACATTGATTAACTTGTTCAGGTGTGTTTAATTAGGGTTTGATTAACTCTGCAGAAAAATGAATCTTGAGTCATGCCTATTCAAACAGAGTGTTCTGATGAAGGGGCATTAAAAAAAAGACAGAAAATAGCCTATTACTTCTAAATTATGATGTTTTTTATGTAAAAATCTTGATAACATAAGTGGACCTCAGAAAACAGTACAAAATAATAAATATAGCTGCAAGCCGGGGGGTAAGACATTTAAGCAAACATGGAAAAGTCTGTAACCACCTAAATCAATAATTGATAAAAAACATTTTTGGCAAATACAGGTAATTTGCCATAGAAATATGTTTTTTTTAAACATTATAGCACCAGCTATGGTCTGACCTCCTTAAAACTTTGCATTCTTGTTTAGAATCACCTGTCGCATGTGCTCACCAGGTTTTGTGAAGTTTTGAGTTTTCCTTTAGGCTTTATAGGATTTTGGGTAAATTTAGACAGGCCCCTTTTCTAAACAACCCCATTATAGCCAAAGGGTACGTTTCAAAAACTCCCAGATAGAGCCAAAAAAACCTAGGACTAGTTAGCAAAAGTCGTTTTTTTAAGTCATTTAACAAATGATTTGATTGACAGCGGTGGTTCTAGAGGCAAAGTTGTTCAGAATGAGGGGTTCTATCATATGATACAAATATCATGCATGTGTGTGAAAAACCGTGCAACATACAATCGTTTACACCAGGGATAGGCAATGTCGAACCTGGAGTGCCGATGTCCGGCAGAGTTTAGTTTCAACCCTCGTGTTGATAGGACACATGGTTGCACAGTTATACCCATTTATATGATTTTTTCACCTCGTATACCACCACCAAGTGGCCAAGCTCCACGATTTGAGTTCTTACATAAGTGTTCTAAGTTTAGTGGAGATAAGTCATTCCGTTCAGGATTTATAGGCATTTTACTAAAGGTGGCCCTGCCACTTTCAAACGTTTTGGCGTCCATTTTTACAGTTAAACTTTTTTTGATAATTATTGAAATTCACTCTCTGGAGAATCTTCCCTACTTTTCCTACCCTGTCAAGCCGATTAGGCTGAGCTTTGGTCACATTGTCGGCGGTGTGAGTACTACCGTCTCTCCAAGTGTGAAGTCTCTGTGACTTTTGGTTTGGTATGCACGATCCGTTTTAATTGGTGATCGCTGATCGTAACCATTCTAACAATTACAGTAGGGTTCCAGTGCTACGTGCTTGAACCCCTAAAAAAGGACGTTTATTAACAGGCAATAAGGGATCTAAAATGTAAGTTACTTAATAATCGTATCTTGTTCATTTTGCTGTTGTGTAAAAGCAATATCTCAGTCAGTCGTGTTGTTGGTCTAAATATTTCGGCATGGAATAACTCTTATTCATGTCATGCTATTTATATTCAGTCTGAAAGACATCAGACATTCTATGTCTGTGTATGTTTACAATATAAGTGCTTGTGTGCATTTGCACTGAATGTATACTGTGAAGTTTCAAGGGCAACAAAGTTTAAAAAAACAAATGCTCAAACATTTCCAAATAACGGATGAAAAGCAGAGAGAGAGAGACAGAAAGAGAGAGAGAGAGAGAGAGAGAGAGAGAGCTGAGCCAGAGGCCAAAAGTGAGCAGAATAAAAGCAAGAGAGAGATGTGTGTGCACACTACACATGAGACAGTGGAGAGAAAGTTAGATAAGAGAGAAAAAGGGGACTAGAGCTAGGTTTAGCAATTTCTGAATCCTGTTCCATTAAGAATTAATGGCTCAGTGCAGTTTCAACTCTAGGCAGCGTTCTGTTGTTCTTAGCGTTCGCGCTCTGTTTTCATTGGCATGCTCGCTGACGTCAGCCCACCCTTCCAAAACACACTGAATTATTCAACTGCTTATGGCCTATCGCTCCTTCATCAGCATATACGGCAACATATGTGTCCTGACAGACATGCGTAAGCATCGCTGTCGACACGCGAAGTGGGAATTTTGCCCGAATATAACATGGCATTACTCCAGCCTTACTAAGATTTGCACGCCATCTCTATAAACGACTGGCGGTAAAAGAGGAATCAGGTCTTTTATTTTCAATAAAGGAAGTACTCTGAAAACATCAAATTCATAAATCATTCTTGTAGGACGGTAAGCCTTGAGTCGACAGAAACTGCAAGTAGTTACTTTTGTCTTCAGCCGAGACAGATAAGCTTGGTGAGCCATTTTTACCCACAGTGCTTGACAAAAGAAATGTGCCATCAAACCAAATGAGACAGATTAATGAAATGAATTTTTCACACAGTAGAACAAGAAGCGTTGGAGAAAGTTGGAGGGGGGAAACTCAAAAAGAAAAGCGCTTTGACTCTAATAAGGTTGTGGATGAATTGGGGGCTGTGCTGCTGATAAAGGAAACTCTGGCGGTGTCGCAGACGTCCTCAGTCTCCGGTTCATCAGGGGTGGGAGGAACGCGATTACGGCTTCCTCCTAAAGCATGCTGATAGGATTAACAGCATTAACCCAAATTTCCTGTGACACTGGTTAGCGCCACTGCAGCTAGTGAGATACCCCGGTCCCCCCCCGATCACTGCTCATTTCACTGCAGTGCATGGACCTAATACTCTTAAGAAAGTTTGGTCATGACTGTCATGGCTGAACGTCTTTTTCATAGAGGTTTTTTTTTTTTTCTTGTTAGTTTGAATGCCACTGTTCCAAACATCATCCAGGAATTACATATCAATTTGACCGAACACTTTCAAACTATGTACACAAATATGTATGGCAGTATTTGATTATTGTATTTAATTTAGTTTTAGATATTTTTTATTTAATTAATTATTTATTTTCAATTACATTTCAATAAAACACACAAGTTTACAATTTACTGGCATCTTCATTTTATTTAAACTTTTCCCATGTGGTACTATTTGATTAATATTTTTGTTTTATTATTTGTTTATTTATTACATTTTAGTTAATTACATTTTATTTTAAAAAAGCATATGGTACAATTTTAGGATTTTACTGGCATCTATATTTTACTTGATCTTTTGCCTCACTTTTTATTTTATTTGCATTTTATTTATTTATTTTTTTTGCACAATATTAAATTGTAACATACAACATACTGCACACTGTCACAATTTACTGGCATTATTTAATTTAATTTAATTGTATTTAATTTAATTTTAATTAATTAATTTATTTATTTCACTGTCTTGATAATTGTGTATTAAGTTATTTGTTTTTACTGTACAATGTTAAATTATAACATACAACATACTGCACACGTCACAATTTACTGGCATCATTTTATTTATTTTATTTTATTTTATTTATTTATTTATTTTATTCCTGTCACTGTCTTTATAATTGTGTATTAAGTTAGTTGTTTTTACTGTACAATGTTAAATTGTAACATACAACATACTGCACACGGTCACAGTTTACATCATGGCATCGTTTTTTATTTTATTTTATTTTATTTTATTTTATTTTATTTTATTTTATTTTATTTTATTTTATTTTATTCTTGTCACTGTTCTTTTCAATTTTATTTATTTATTTATTTTGACACGTTTATTCAGTATTGACATGATCTATAGTCTTTAAAATATTGTGTGACATGAGTTTTTGCTTCAAATACAGAAACTACAGAAACAGCTCCAAAGATAATAAATATACATGCATAAACAAACAAACAAAAAACTAAATACATTTTATTTTTAAATAACATAGTGCAAAAATGTACATCTTTATTTTTGTGTATTTTTGCATATTCAGGGCCGTTTGATTAGTTTTATTTGTTTATTTATATATTTTAATTTGTTTATTTAATTTACTATACAGTGTTAAATTGTAACATACATTAATACAATTTTCTGGCATCTTTATTTTATTTTATTGATCTTTTTTCCTGTTTTTTCCTTCTTTTTCGTGTCACATCTTTATTTTCATGTGTTGTTGCATATTCAGACACAGGGACTGTGTTATGTGGCACTATTTGATGAATGTGTTTCCCGGCCTCTGTGGATCTGATATGATTTGCTCTCAAGCATTGCTTTATCCCCACACCTTGCCCTCTGGGACTGAGAGAGAGACAGAGCGAAAGATACAAAGCAGAGATGGATCCTCAGCAAATACAGGCTCAGTGATCACAGTCTAGCCATAGAAGACAGACGCAGACAAACATGACATCCAAAGGAAAAACAAATCTGTGCTTACTGTGACACTGCTGAGGCTGAGACTGAGCTACACCACCTCTTTCACTATTATAAATTTGTAAAATAATTTAATTTTAATTTTAGTTTGATTTTTTAACATTTTTATTACTATTATGAGCAGCATTTTTTCCCCATCACTGTTGTTATTGTGTGCACTGATGTATTGGCAATATTGTAAGTAAAACAATAATGCCAGTAAGCTATTGGGCGAGAATGTGACACTCCTATTTTTTAATTCTTTTCCAGATGGGCAAATGGGAGAACCAGAGTTTGACTTTGAAGTATCCAGTGTGGCCTCGCTTCAACTCTTTTGGTGATGCGGAGACGGATGACAATCACCTGACCATTGTAACTCTGGAGGAGAAGCCTTTCGTCATTGTGGAGAACGTTGAGCGCCTCACCGGCACCTGCATGAGAAACTCTGTGCCCTGCCGCAAACACATCAAAGAGTAAGGCTTGTTCTTCTTAATTTCCCCTCCTATGCTCACCTTTTCTATCACTCACACATTTCCTGAAATTTCCAATGTTTGACATTCTGACCCTAAAGAGGTGTGTGATGTAAGAGCACTCTTAAGGAGTGTTTGATATATGTTGAGGGTTGTTGATTGCATGACTACATGCATTAATCAATACTGTAGTGTGTTACTGTCCACTTGTGGTTGGAAGACACTAAATTGGATTTTTACAGGTTTTAACTGGGTTTTATGTGAGTTTTATTTTTTTTTATGTTAAAAAATTAGTTCACTCCTGAATTGAATTTCCTGATAATTTACTCACCCCCATGTCATCCAAGATGTTCATGTCTTTCTTTCTTCAGTCGAAAAGAAATGAAGGTTTTTGAGGAAAACATTCCAGGATTTTTCTTCATATAGTGGACTTCTATTGGGATCAATGGGCTGAAGATCCAAATTGCAGTTTCAGTGCAGCTTCACAGGGCTCTACATGATCCCAGATAAGGAATAAGGGTCTTATCTGGTGAAACGATTGGTAATTTTCTAAAAAATAAAATGTATATACTTTTTTTTTAACCACAAATGCTTGTCTTGCACTAGCTCTGTGATGCATCTCTTCCCACATGACGTAATCACCTTGGAAAGGTCACACGTGGTTAGTTTTTCATCTATGCACTTCAATTCAAAGCGGTAGGGTAGGGCGAAAAACTCCATTTTATTTCTCCTCCAACTTCAAAATCATCCAACATCGTTTTAGCTTTTTTTAATAAAGCGCGTTTGACTTTCTTTGCATGTTCAGTTTGTAAACACTGGGTCGGTACTTCCGCCTTACGTCACACGTGACCTTTCTAACATGACTGTAATGCGTGAAGTCAAGCTAGCCCTTACGAAACAGGACACAGATGTATCCTTTGCGGAAAAGACTAAATGTGACGCACATATAAATTCTCCTCCCCCTTCACATCTGTCGTAATAATTTACATTTACATTTTACCTTTGCAGTTTAAATAATGTCATATATTTAAACGGGCGTCTTTCTTTATTCATATTTATTATGAATGCCTTAAATAACAAACTTTAACAATATAAGGGCAGATCCCTTTAGCGCAGCTGATGACGCTTTGAAGTAACGCTTGAGTGGTCAAGAATATTTCAAGGTTCATCCTTTGATTCCTCCGTCCTCGTGTCTTTTCCTTGCATCCTGAAGGGGTGGAGCTGAGATGTGAGGAAAGGAAGCAAGGAAGAAATGAGGATGCACAAATAAGAAATGAGAAGCACCCCATGTGTAATCACAATCGTCAGACATAAAACAGCATCAAAACCCTAGATATGTAAAACTGTGTAACGTTATTGAATAAAATGTCAACCCATGAAGAGGTAATAATGACTGTCATGATTTGGGGTGTTGATCAACTCCATCGATGTTTTGATAGGGACGTAGTAGTATACTTAAAGTATGATGTAAGGTTCACTTAAAGAAAACGTATGAGTATACCTGCAGTATAAAACCAAGTATACTTGCAGTACAAACTAAAACATAGATGTAAACTAGTTGTGTACTCAAAGTTTACTTCTGTTATACTTAAAAGTATACTTTTATATACTAGAAAGTGGGCCAATTTAGTCCCAAGGAGTATTGAAATTTATTAACTGTACATTTGAAAGTATACTACATTTGTATTCTTACTAAATAAAGTATTCTTAAAAATATACTTGAACTTTACTTAAGCATACTTAATAAAAAAAGCTTGAAGTATACTACTTTTTTTTAAGGGAGTGCAAGATTTGTGGTTAATTTTTTTTAGAAAATGACAGATTTTGCTAGATAAGACCATTATTCCTCAGCTGGGATCGTGCAGAGCCCTTTGAAGCTGCGTTGAAACTGCGATTGTGGACCTTCAACCTGTCAATCCCCAGTGAAGTCCACTATATGGAGAAAAATCCTGGAATGTTTTCCTTAAAAACCTTAATTTCATCTCCACTGGAGAAAGAAGACATGAACATCACGATGACACAGGGGTGAGTAAATTAGAAAATTTTCATTCTGGAGTGAATTAATCCTTTAATTTGTTATTGTGAGGCAAAGCTGAATTTTTAGCATCATTACTCCAGTCTTCAGTGTCACATGATCCTTTAAAAATCATTCTTATATGCTAATTTGGTGCTGAAGAAACATTTCTTATAAATGCTGAATCTTTACTGCCACTTTTGATCAAATTAATGCTACAAAATTATTATTTTTTAATTGTACTGACTCCAATCTTTTGAAAATGTAGTGTACATGTTTGAGTTCGCATAAACAGTTATTAAAAAAGTCACAGCCATGACAGTTGTTGTGATCTGTGAGCCATGATTAACACAGTGTGTGAAAACTGCCCATGTAAAGAAATGCGCAGGGGCTTTTATTGAATTTTTCATACTGCTAAATAGGGCGAAGAATATATGATCTCATAGGATCACTGTAGCCTGCTATGTATGCATGAAGATTAGTCTCATCAAAGAACCGAGCACGAACACACAAGAGGATACATGGATGCCACACATGTCCACTTGCAAACAGGCCAGTGCTCTCCGTTGTGTTCCTCCAACGGCACAATTCCCACTCAAGCATCCATTGTGCCCGTTTGGAGGAAGAGGAGGAGGCAGGAATTACTGAGGCATGCAAAGACACTGGCAGGATATATAGTCCGGTCCTCCCTGAGATAGACCTGTCTCTCTTTCTCTCTCTCCCTCAGCCTCACTTTATTGGTTCCTCATCTGCTTGCTTTTAACAGCAAAATTACTCAGTTAACTTAACTACTGAGCTATAATTACAGTAAACAGAACTAGTAGTTGCCTTAGTGCATCAGAAACACCAACGGGAACTTCTGCCCTAATTCAGCAAAACGCAAACACGATCAGAGAGTTGTTATTATCTTCTGTGTGTTTTTTAAAAATCTGATTAAATTCCTTGTGGTTCAATAAACAACCTTCAAATTTACATTCCTAAAAGCTTTAGTTTGCTTATAGAGCACAGAAAATGTTTATGGTAAAAGCAATAGAAGATTTCTTACATATTTGAAAGCTCATTCCCTGATAGCACACGTACATCACGGAGACATCTATTTGACGTCTGCATTTACATCTGCAAGACATATTTTTTAGGGTGTTTACTCATCTGCAATATGTCTATTAGACGTCAGATGTCAAATACACGTCTGTTAGATGTCTTTATGATGTTTATGATTTAGAAAGTATGTAAAACTGACGTCTTACGGACATCTGTCAGATGTTTGTACACAGCAGATGCTTTCCAGATCAAGTTATTTTTAACAGACATCTTGTAGATGTACGTGTGCTATCTGGGTCTGTCACTGATATATACAATATTCATTTGCTGAAGCATTAGGTGAATTTCTATTAGAGATTTGTGTAAAACATTTGTGATATTTTATAAATGTCAATAAAAAACAATTGTGAATGACGGCATTTCCATTAACCAATGTTACACAACTTAAACGTCATTTTTTCCTCTCGTGATAAATCATGACAACCAATGTTGGTAAGTTTACATATATTGCAGCCACCATACTAGTTATTACTTTTAATCAAAGTAGATGTAGACATTTATCTAAAGCAGCATAGGGAGCCACTTCTGGGGCGATTCTGAAATGTGAGATGGTGTGCGTGGTATAAACTAAAGCATTGACTACACTCTTAAACATAAAGGTTCTTTATTGGCATCAGTGGTTCCACAAAGAAGCTTTACCATGCATGGAAACTTTTCATTCAACAAAAGGTTCTTTACAGTGGAAAAATGGTTCTTTTAAGAACTGCTTACTGAAAGGTTCTTTGGGGAACCAAAACTGGTTCTTCTATGGCATCTTTGGAACCTTTATTTTTAAGAGCATAGACTGGCCACGATCAGCTCCGGTAGCCGTGTTAGAGTTGTAATGCAGTGTAAATAAGGGGTTATTCAAGCATTAATGCCAAGGAAGTCCCCTTACACTTGTGAGCAACCACGTATGAGTTGTTTCTTGGAGGTTATAGTACATTAAAGAATCTACGCCAAGTGAGCTGTAAATTTAAAAAATAAATAAATAAATTCCATTGCAGTTTTGCTAAATATTCCTTTTTCAAATTGCCTGGAAAACCACCTCATGTGAGTGTTTGACTTTTTTTGTGATATACTGGTGTCTTTGCGAAGTTGCCGTGTTTCCATTTGGCGTTTTTTAAATTTTTTTTATTTGCAATTTCAGTTAGCGCAATTTGAAGGGTAATGGAAATGTAACTGTTGTTGAAGCCATAGTTCATTTAGTATTTTAAGATTCAAATATTTAGGGTCAGTTTTTTTTTTCTTGAAAAAAAAAAAAATCCAAGGAGGATGTGTTAAATTAATTAAAAGTGGCAATACATTCTTTTATTTTATTATTTCATATAAGTGCTGTTCTTCTTTCTGTTCATCGAAGAATTATGAAATAAAATGTGTCACAGTTTCCACAAAAATATTAAAATATTAATGATACTGAGGAAACTAATGATGCTGAAAATTCAGCTTTGCCATCACAGGAATAAAATCCATCTTTCTTTTTTTTTTTTTTTTTTTTTTTGAAGGATTGCATTAGGAAACTATTTTAAATTGTAATAATATTCCACAGTGTTATTATTATTATTATTAAAAATAAATGCAGCCTTGGTGAGCATAAGAGACCTCTTTCATAAACTTTTACTTTTATAAAAAAAAATTTACTGACTCCAAACTTGGCATTTTTTACTTTTTACTTTTTTACCCTCATGCCTTCTTTCAACCTATATGACTTTCACAAAAGGTTTTAAGAAGGTCTTAACTGCTCTTTAAGTGCAAGAAAATTAAGCCTCTGAGGCTTCAAAATGACAAATAAACTAAAAAGTGGTTCATCTGATGTATCATGTAATCTTAGTCTAATAAAATTCACAAGAAGTATCAATGTCCAGTCTCTGTGGACCTCAGAAGACTTGTTTTGACTGTTTTTTTTATTAATGGTGCTTTTATGTTTTCATCAATCTGACCTCATGAAAACCTGTACCTGCGGAAACTTTTAGCAAGACGCGAAATATGTACTGCCATGTACGTTTGGCACTAAAAGAGTGGCGCTAAACGAGTGTTTTCCCCCCCAGAACAAATGAAGACATTTGGTACATTTTCTGTGACATTGGTTTTGTATGTGTCACCACAGTTCTGACTTGTGTGTCTGTTGAGTTGCGCTATAAAAATAACGTACCATCTGCACTAAACCTAAACCTACCTGATAGTATCACCAAAATGCAAATGTGATGCAAAAGTGCAATCTTGCTTTTTAATATCTCATCTCTTTTATCGTGAGTCATGTTTTTCACAGGATTCGTACCCAAGGATTCCACATCCTAAGTCCAATTCTGTGCCGGCTGAGCAAGCTTGTTATGTCTGGAAAGCAAAACATATGGAGCTGTAATCATAACTGTATGAAAATGATTACAAGTGCTCACTGTTTTACTGCCTCTAGTGTTCATTTCTGTTGGAAACAGCAGTGATATGTACTTATTGGTACATATTTTGTGTCTTGTGTCTTACGTTTTCGCCATGAGATCAGGTAGGTTTTTAGTTCTGTATCCTTTTTGGATCTTGAAAGCTCTTAGTCCACATTCATTGTAACTGAATGGAAAAGTGTCTCCTCAAAATAAGCAGAACTTCAAAATGTCATGAAAGACGAAAGTCAGCAGGTTTGGAATGAAATAGAGATAAGTACAAGATGACAGATGGCTGAACAAATACTTTTACTCCAAAAAAGTGAACTATATTTATGCGAAGTTTCACCTTTTTTGGCTCAGCCTGACAGACAGACAGTCTAGCACTCTGACTGATCTTTGTCAGAGATAAATATGACGATGTGGGAACGGCAGCTCATCTGGTATCCTCAGCTGTCGTTTTACCCTCTACTTCAGCTGCTGTGGAGGTCTGTAGATGCAGAAACTGATGCAGTGCCAGCTTGACAAGCCACAGACACAGAGGAGGCATGCTTCAGTGACCAGGACGCACACGCACACACATACACAAACAGATGCAAACAATTCAAGATCACTCTGAGCCACTGAGATATTTGTGCTTTAAAAGCAAATGTCAGAAAGCCTGTTGTCAACTCTATCAGCTCAGACTATCACCTCCAACTTTTACCTCTTAGATTTAACTCTGAGATTGTCAGACTTTGTGTTGTCTTGGCGAGTATATATGTATATATAAAAAATCTCTAAAAGAAGAAGCAAACATGGTGGACAGTGCATGTTCATAAGAGTGTAATTGGTGTAGTAAAGGCAGTGAGGAAGTGGTCTGGTGACATAAGGGAGCCCCTGTTATTGCCGCTGGGTATCGAAATGTGAGGAAGACTCTGCAATAATATGGATTCTGCCTTGTGAGAGTTTGAATAAAGCCTCTGCAGGAGCCGGGGGAATTCACCGTGTGCGTCATAGCCAGCGCAGAGGGGAAGAGATTGATTTTAAACTGGATTTTGCCTAGGCAGTCGAATGTGCGTCTCTCTCATAGTGGAGACAGGAAAGTTTGTTCATTTCTGCAGTCAGAAGGCATGCAGCCACTTCTTGCTGCCAAAAACACTCCTCTGCTTTCAAGCGATCAGTGCTAGGCTGGATTTACAATAAGCTTTTTTTTTTTTTCTAACACGATAACAGGAACAAATTTCATAGCTCAGCTTTTCAGCCTTTTGTAGACTGCACTGTATCTGCATTGTAGACTCATTTATTTTGTGCAGGTTATGGAACATCTAGGACAATCAAGCAAAGATCAGTGTTGGGAAGGTTATTTTGGAAATGTAACAGGTTACAGAATACAAGCTGCCCTATTTAAAATGTAATAAGTAGTGTAACTATTTCAGTTACCTTAGTAACCCTTATGAAAAAGCAATTTATTCAAGTGTGCTATTAGTGAACTTCTTTTAAACTTAAAATAGTAAAGTATACTTTTAGTCTACTTTTTATATACTTCTCAGAAATGGGCTTCATGTACTTCTCAGAAATATACTTAAAATGACATTTAAGTATACTTGACTTATACTTGTTCTCCTCGAATCCGTGTTTTCATTGTTATATGGTAGGGGGCGCTATTACAGATCTTCTGTACAGAATTTTCAAAAAACACAAGTGAAGAAGAAACCTAAACAACATGCCTCCACATGTAATCTGACACAATCATCAAACATAAAACGGCATCAAACTGTGTAACGTTATGGAATAAAATGTCGACCAATGAAGAGGTAATAATGACTGTAAAGCTTTGGGGTGTTGGTCAATTCCATCTACATTTTTATTATCATCCTGAATCCAATTCATTATCTTTTTTCAGCTTTTTGTTCAAAATCTTGTTTTTTCTTTGTTTTTTTTTTTATAAAACCTTACCCACATTCAAGTGTTTAAAAAAGAATGCATGAAGCTAGAATAAAATGTTTTACAAGCAGATACCCTGTACAAAAACAAAACATATACAAATTAATACCTAAATAGGAACACAGTAGTATACTTGAAGCATGATGTAAAGTTGACTTAAAGAAAACTTACGAGTAACTAGTAGTTTACTGAGACTATATTCCAAAGTATACTAAAAAGACTAATACACATATTTAATTAGTAAACTATCAGTATACCTATAAATTCACTTTTAGCGTAGTTGCAGTACAGGCTAAAAATTTTGATGTAAACCAGTTGTGTTATACTTAAACTATACTTGCAAGTATACTTTTATATACTAGAAAGTGGGCCAATTTAGTCCCAATGAGTATTGAAATAGTACACTTATGAGTATACTTCTAGTACACTAATATTTGTATACTTACTATATAAAGTATACTTAAAAATATACTTGAACTTTACTTAGTTAACAAAATAAACTTGAAGTATACTACTTTTTGGTAAGGGAATGTAACTGATTACTTTTCTAAATTTCTAATCAATGTTTTCAACTGTTACCATTTTCAAACATTTAAAGGGGTCATTGGATGCCCATTTTCCACAAGTTGATATGATTCTTTAGGGTCTTAATGAAAAGTCTATAATATACTTTGGTTAAAAATCCTCAATGGTTGTGTAAAACAACACCCTTTTACCTTGCCAAAATCAGCTCTGCAAAAAAGTATAACAGTAGTAAACTTTGAGTACACAACTAGCTTTTATCTACGTTTTGGTTTGTACTGCAACTATACTAAAAGTGAACTTATAGGTATACTTGTAGCATTTTTAGTACACTTTGAAAAATATTCTCAGTAACTACTAGTTTAGTAGTTTTATGCTGCAAGTATACTCGTAAGTTTTCTTTAAGTGAACTTTACATCATATTTTAAGTATACTACTATGTCCCTATTAGGTATTAATTTGTTTATATATCTTTTTTATAAACACTTGAATACGAGTAAGTTTCATAAATAATACTAAAAAAGAAATAAACATTTTGAACAAAAAGATGAAAAAAAAAAAAGACTATGAATTGGATTCAGAGTGATAACCAAAATGTAAATGGAGTCGATCAACACCCCAAAGCTTGACAGTAATTATTACCTCTTCATTGATCGACATTTTATTCCATAACGTTACAGTTTTGATGCTGTTTAAAGACTGATGATTGTGATAAAAATGTGTGGAAGCATCTGGTGTTTTGGTTTCTTCTTTGCTTGTGTTTTAGAAATTCTGTACAGAAAATGTGTAATAGCGCCTACCATACAACAATGAAAACATGGATTCTCAGAGAAAAATATTGCTCAGATACATTTAGACTTTTTCTAAGTCAAGTATACTTAAATGTCATTTCTGAGCACATTTCTGAGAAATACATAAAAAGTAGCCTAAAAGTATACTTTACTATTTTTAGTTTTAAAAAAGTATGCTAATAGCACACTTGAATAAACTTCTTTTTCATAAGGGATCACTTTAATTAAGATTATAGTAATTGAATTTTAAAGCACAGTCATCATAAAATCAGACTTTAATTTGAGATCATTCTAAGGTTAAATACAGATTTAAAATCATAAGAAATAGTTTAATAGCTATGATACTGATTGAAATCAAGTCTTTGCACAGCTCTGACAGCAAACACCAGCGTCTACAATGCTTTGGAAAAACAGTTGATCTTAAAAAAAATAAAACATATATGTAAACCCAAAATAAAAGAGTTATTGAGTAAACGTGTCCCAAACCTCTGAAACATTGTTGTCTCATATTTTAGAGCAGTCAGTGCAATTTGGTAAAGAAATCAATTAAATCTGTATGTGTGTGAAAATATTCAGATGATTCAGATGTTTGTGCATCGTTTTCATTCACAGAAATCTTTACATTGAGTCAGGAATGTGTAAAACTTTTAGTTTTGTCCAAGACAGTTTACAGAACATTATTACTGGGACAGTCCCCCTGGAGTAGCCTGGGGTTAAGTGCTTTGCTCAGGGGCAAACCGGCAGTGGTTAATGGACTGTCCCTTGTTGGGTTTAAACCTACAACCTTTTGGTTAACAGCTCACACCCTTAACTACAAGTCTGCACAACACGCACTCTGGAGGAGGCTTGTTCTGGTCATAATTATGAGAGACTGGGGTGAATACAGAACACTCTCCAATTAGCTGACAGTTGTACAAAGTAGCTAAGCTTGTAGAGAAAAGTGTACTTTCGCCAAGAAAAAAATGACAGGGTTGCAGACAGGACAGAGCTGCATTAATAATCACACCACCATCTGTGAGTGGAACATCTCCACTGCAGAGTTCAGACAGACAACACTTAAACTAGCAAAGCCACCTGGGAGCCTCATTTAACTTTTAGATTGAAGCTAATTAAGACTCGGCTCTCTATGTTCTTTAAACAGATCAACACTAAGAAAAAACACTTATGAGTGTACTTTGTCTCTGCAGATTGCTCCCATGCGCACCAATTCCTTCTTCTTGCTGCAAACTATTTTTGCTACTGCCATGTGTTTGATGTGGTCCCGATGTAACCCTAATGTAGTCTGCATGCAATGACTATAAATATTTGTTTCAGGTGCTTCAAAATAATGCAGATCCCTGTTTATCTCTTTCCTGTTTAAAAATGTAATTAAATGTAACAATGAAAAATAAATTAATAAATTATTTTCTACATTGCATTTGTTTTGACCTTTACATTTTTACAGGAAAAAAAGACAAATGTTTAATAATATAAATGTTTAATAATATAAATATATATATATATATATATATATATATATATATTAAGAATGATGTAATAGATGAAAATAAAATGTATTTAAAAATGTAGTTTAAAGTAACAATAAAAATATTGCTAAATAATTTTTAAATGCAAGATCTACATTGCATTTGTTTGTCCTTTTGCCAAATACTTTTCTTTATTCATTTGATATACACTGTAAAAAACAAACAAAACAAACAAAAAATACACAATTTGAGTTAACTTAAAATAATTTGTTACCTTACTGCCTTAAAATTTAAAGTCCATTTAACTCAAATAAGTTTAGTTAACTTGAAATGTTAAGTTGTGCTTAAGTGACAACTTAGATATTTGAGTTGACTAAACAAAAAATTTGGTTTGTTAAACTTAAATGGTGGGCTTGTTACCCAGCTGCCTTAAAATTTTAATTTGAATCAACTCAAATATCTAAGTTGTCCCTTAGTACAACTTAACATTTCAAGTTGACTAAACTTTTTTGAGTTGACTGAACTTAAAATTTTAAGGCAGCCGGGTAACAAATTATTTTAAGTTGACTCAACAAATGTTGAAACAACAAGTTTTTTAGAGTGAAATTGGCCTAAGTAAAGTGATTTATTTATTTACTTTTTTTTTGTAATTAAAAAAAAATATAAAAATGTAAAATGATATAAATGTGTTTATTGAGAATTAAAAAATGAAAAGTTGAATAAATCAAATATTGACAAATAAATTGGCAAATAATAGACATATTTAAAACTTCTAAATCTTGTTTGAAAATGTAGTTAATTGTAACAATTAATAGTACCATAAATGTACCTTTTTATTGTTAAGTTAATAAAATTAAAAAAAAAAAAATGATTGAATTATAATTAAACAGTTGGTAAATTGGATGATAACTTCTTTCTTTCTTTCTATAAACCAGTTATAAACATTAATCTATCTGGCTAACCGCTTGTGATTGGATTACCCAGATTTTCATTCCTGTAGAAATAAAAGTTGAATGAGAGTATGAACTTGACGTACTGTAAACTGGGGAAATGCAGGTTCAACTCCAGTCAACTCCTCCTGACTGAGTCTAAAAACAGGACATTCTCCCCCAGTCCAAATGAAATAATCATCTTGATTGTGCCGCAAATAGAATTGTCTTCCTCCTCGCTCGGGAAAACAGGAACCCCTCTTCAATTAAGTCGGCACAGATTGGCGGTGGTCTTTACGAGGCATCAGAAATCTCCAGCCGACTGCAATTTTCACCAGAGGTTTGGCACTCCCTTGATGGCTCCCTGAGAGGCTCTCAAGGGAAAGCCCTACTATTCATTGTAATTAAGAAATTTCTCCACTGCCGGCAGCGCGAGGCTTTATCGTTCATGCTTCAGCACACTATACCTACTGTACTGTAATCCCAGCTAGCGAATGGTCTGTGCAAGCAGGCTGCTGTCCAAAATATGCTTTAGACATACTGCAGCTAAATACAATTTTGACTCCTCTTCTGAGTGCTTAATCCCGCTCTGTTCACACAGAGATTGGCTTTTGTGCACACGCAGTGTGAAGTTCACACATGCAGTATATAGTAACTGCACTAAAGGAGGTCTACAAAAATAACAATGATCATTTTGTTCATGATTTCATGTTTGTGCTGAGATTAAAATGTATGTTTAACCTTTTTTGTGATTTATGCTATTTGATCTCATGATGAAAACATACATGGGAACTTTTTTGCAGGATGTGAAATACGTACCGATAAATACATATCACTGCAGTTTCCAACACAAATGAACACCAAAGGCAGTAAAACAGTGAGTGCTTGCAATTGTTTTCATACACAGTTATGCAGCTCCACATGTTTTGTTTTCCGGTGTTGACCCATACCCGTTTAGGGTTAGGTGTGGGGTTAGGATTAGGCAATCATGTACCTATTTCGGTGAGAGAGGGGTAATTACACCAGACGTAACACGCTTGTTTGATACTTCAGGCTGCAGGGAATTGGATTTAGGGCAGCCGTGGCCTAATGGTTAGGGAGTTGGGCTTATAACCGAAAGGTTGCGGGTTTGAGTCCCAGGTCCGGCAGGGATTGAAGGTGGGGGGAGTGAATAACCAGCACTCTCTCCACCCTCAATACCGTGACTGAAGTGCCCTTGAGCAAGGCACTGAACCCCCAATTGCTCCCTGGGCACTGGAGCAATGGCTGCCCACTGCTCTGGGTGTGTGTTCACAGTGTGTGTGTGCATGTGTGTTCACTTCTGCTGTGTGTGCACTCGTGATGGGTTAAATGCAGAGGACCAGTTTCGACTATGGGTCACCATAGTTGACAGTATGTTGTCACTTTCACTTAAGATGCGGAATCCTTGGGTACGAATCTCATGAAAAACATGACTCATGATGAAAGGCTGAAAGATGAGAGATCGAAAAACAAGCTAAAACGCCATGCTTATGATTGCATTTTTACGTCACATTTGCTTCTGTTCATACTATTGGGTAGGTTTAGGTGTAGTGCAGATGGTACGTTATTTTAAAACGTCACAGAGCATTAGAGTTATAGCACCACTCAACAGACATTTCAAGACAGAACTGCGGTGTCAGGGCGGATAGCCGACATATAGCGCAACTGTGCTCACGGTGACCCGAGTTCAATTCCCGTCTTGAGGTCCTTTGCTGATCCTGCTTTCCTCTCTCTGCCCAGTTATTTCCTGCCATCTCTCTACTGTCCTGTCCATTAAAGGCACAAAAAAAAACACGACAGAACTGTGGTGACACGTACAAAACCAGCGTCTCATAAAACATGACATATGTACATTCATCTGTTCTGAGGGGGGAAAACCAAACACTCTGTTAATGCCACTCAGTGTACATTTCTGTTTTGAACTGCAGTAGTATGTACTTATTGGTAAGTATTTTGTGTCTGGAGAAAAAGCTCCCACAGGTACATTTTCGTCATGAGATCAGGTTGGATTTATACATATGAAGTAACACTCTTGGCATAGTGTGTGATATACTGTATATAGTGTTAAAAAATCACAAGTGCTCAGATTTAATCCTCAAACATTGAGGTTGCGACATTAAATTTAAATCTGTCAGATTCATACATTATAATCCAAAGAGAGCACATTGTTTAAAAACAAAAGGCCGTTTTGTAAATTACAGTTTACTGATAAGTGTTTATGGTCATTAACATTTCTTTCATCACATGGGTTAAACAGTTTCCATCTACATTACCAGTCAACTGTTGAGGTCGGTATTATTTTTAAGAGTTTTTGAAAGAAGCCTCCTATGTTCGCCAAGGCTGCATTTTATTTGATTAAAAATGCAGTAAAAAGAGTAATATTATGAAATTTTCAAATTCAAAGTAACTTTTTTCTATTTGAATATAGTTTAAAATTTAATTTATTTCTGTGATGGCAAAGCTGAATATTCAGCAGGCCTTACTCCTGTCTTCAGTGTCACATTCTGATACTCTGATTTGGTGAAACATTATTGTCAATGATGAAAACAGTTGTGCTGCTTAATATTTTTTGTGGAAACAGTGATATTTTATTTTAAGTCCTTACTTTCACTTTTAATCAATTTAATGCATCCTTGCTTAATGAAAGTATTTCTTTATTTTTTCTTTCTTTCTTTCTTTCTTTCTTTCTTTCTTTCATTTTTTCTTTCTTTCAAATCTTACTAAAACATTTGAATAATTTAATGCATTCATTCCCATATTCGCAATATCCATTCATTCCCATATTTAAAGGGGACATCGGATGCACATAATTTTCCAAGTTGGTATGATTCCTCAGGGTCTTCATGAAATTTCATGAAAATACTTCAAAATTCCTCAATGGTCATGTAAAACAATACCTTTTTTACCTTGTTAAAAACAGCTCTGTTCACAGCGACCCGTTTCAGTGCATGTCTCTTTAAATGATAATGAGCTACTGCTCACTCCGCCCCTCTCTTCCATTTTTTGGGGGGGGTTTTCGGTGTTGAGTTACCATCACCACTCTTATGTTCACTTTTACATCTAACTACAAAACACCTGCATTGCTTACGAAAACATTGTTGATGCTTACAACTGGCTGAGGGTGGAAATATGCTAATACAGGACAGTTCGTCATCGGTTGTAGGCGGGGCTTGATCAGTATGACATCATATTACTCAGAAAATCAAAATGGCTTGATAATTTGATAATTTAGGGGATTAAAAATATCAGTAAATGGATTTTGATCATTGTAGGGAGGTTGTGTTCACACACTGCTAAGACACATTTATATGCAAACACCATGTAAAAGTGAATTTTGCATCCGATGTCTCTTTTAAAGCACAAAACAATCCAGAAAATGCATATCCTGCCTTAAGTTGAACTGTGATTAATGTACTCTATCCATCAGCAACACCACAGTGGGAGGAGGAACGTACATTAAAAAGTGCTGCAAAGGCTTCTGCATCGACATCCTCAAGAAAATCGCTCGCAACGTGAAGTTCACCTACGACCTTTATCTGGTGACCAATGGGAAGCACGGGAAGAAGATCAACAATGTGTGGAACGGCATGGTGGGAGAGGTGAGAAGATTTCAATAGCCAAATCTGCCGATGCGTTTTGGAATCGAACGTTGCTTTTCCATTTACAGAGCTAAACAAAGGTTAGATTGAATAAAGTTTTGTTCACAGAAGCACGGTGCGCTTCTCTCTCCGTCTCTCCACTGGAAGTAATTTTGTAACAGTCAAAGCCTGATAGCAATCAAATGTGAAATTGGGGAAAGGAACTAGATATTTGTTCAATTTGGATCCAGAGAGAGTGAAATGCTGGAACTCAAGTTTCATTTGGCTGCAAAACTGAATCAAAATATCCCAAGTGTTCTGTATATAAACTTCGCAGCTTTTGACTAAACGTCCGTGTCGTCTCGTCTCCTTCCACAGGTGGTGTACAAAAAAGCAGTCATGGCCGTGGGCTCCCTGACAATCAATGAGGAGCGCTCAGAGGTCATCGATTTCTCCGTCCCCTTCGTGGAAACAGGGATTAGCGTGATGGTATCCCGTAGCAACGGAACCGTCTCTCCATCAGCGTTTTTAGGTAACTATCTGCAGGGCACAGCGGCTGTTTTCTTGACGATCGTGAGGGGCAAATCTTATTTCTACCTGTCAAAATATTGAAGTCTTCCCACCAATCAAACTGGCCGATAAAGTCACCCACAAATCCGCTGAAGTGGACCTCTTTTAGATTCATAGCACCCTGAGTGCTCCTTTATGCTTGATGGCACTAGATCAGCAAGCCATTATTTAATTAGCATAAGGCCAATAATTACCGGGTCTGAGAAACTTCCCCAATGGACACTTGCCAGTTTCGCATTTGCTTCCCACGGTAAAGCTCTTTAATCTCTTCAGCTTGTCTATAGTCACATATCAAGCCTGGATGATAGTCGCTGACTGTGACTTTTTTTTCCCCCCGATCTACCTGTCTTCCGCTCCTCCTTCGCCACAGAGCCCTTCAGTGCGTCTGTGTGGGTGATGATGTTTGTGATGCTGTTGCTGGTGACTGCAATGGCTGTCTTCATGTTTGAGTACATCAGCCCCCTGGGCTTCAACAGGAACCTCGCTCAGGGCAAAGGTACGTAACTAGCACTCTCAGCTACTCGCTCCCTCCCTCCACGGTTCCTCCTCCGTTTCCCCTGCAATGCAGTCGCTCTTTGAGTTTGAGGCACGCTCGTAATTCCTTGCCCTGCTCTGATAGAGCGTCTCACATCTGCACCACAAACCCTCTGTTCTTTTGCAAAACATAAAGGGCTTAATTTATACTTAATTTCACCGTGTTCGGCGCCGAGTGGTTTGGGGCTCCGAGTTAGTTCAATAAAGTTCAATTAATTTTCATTTGATTCAAGTGGATCAGATTTAATTCTTATAGCCTCATTTGGAGTGCCTTTGTTACGTGGCACTGAAAAGCATTTCTTCTCTTGTTAGATGACTCATTTAAAGCAAAAGGGAGGCACGTCAAAGCAATCTAAAGATAAATCGGCTGTCTATTTCTACACCCACCTTACAAAGGAACCGTTTCTAGCTTCTGTGTATTTATCCTAATGTTTCACGGTGAACTCCTGCTGCTCATATGAAAACAAAAGGCCTGTGAACTGTTCAAGAATATGAAGATTAACAGGGCACTGTATGTTGGCTTTATTCTGTGCAAGTGCTCTAATGACCGTGCAGAGGGGAGATTATGTTATTTCCGAAATTAAAGCACTGAGAAAGGCTTTGGTGCAAATGAAGAATGTTAATGAAAACGCATCTTCCACAGACCCCCACGGACCATCCTTCACCATGGGGAAAGCAGTGTGGCTGTTGTGGGGCCTGGTGTTTAACAACTCTGTTCCAGTGCAAAACCCCAAAGGCACCACCAGTAAATTCATAGTGTCTGTCTGGGCCTTCTTCGCTGTCATCTTCCTGGCCAGTTACACTGCCAACCTGGCCGCCTTCATGATCCAGGAGGAATTTGTGGACCAAGTGACAGGTCTAAGTGACAAAAAGGTAAAACAATATTTATATACTAGCATTAAAATGTTTGGGTCAGTAAGATTTTTAGTTCTTACTGAATTCAGTTTTACCACCACAGGAATAAATTACACTTTAAAATATATTTGAACAAAAAATTATTTTAAATTGTAACAATATTTCACATTATTACTATTTTTTTCTGTATTTTTGATTAAGTAAAAGCAGCCTTGGTGAGCATAAGAGACATTTGAAACATTTAAATGAAGCCAACCAAAAATTATTCAGACACCAGATATAATTTTTGATAATTTTTTTTTTACTTATAGGTGTAGGACACTATAGTTCATTTATTTATAGTTCATATAGTTCTCCTCATTAAGTGAGGATAGCAAAATAAAGTGAACTGTGACATATTATACCCAAAAATTGTACATACAGTGGACTACCAGTAAAACTGATAAAAATTTGGGACCAAAAATTTGATTTGATACTCTGACCTGACCATGTTTTGTTACATACCTTTTTATCAAAGTTATTTGACATTATCGAGATGAATTTGTTCTGACACAGTTTAACTCTTTAGTTCTTATCATATTTTCTTACCATTTTCTAAACTATAGCATAATGTGAGAAGGTGTCTGAATAAAATTTGGTTTGACCGTATCTCCCGACCCCAAATGTTGGAACAACAGTGTATACATTTATTTATTAATACATCTATTTATACATTTACATTAACATTACATATATTATATATATAATATATAATATTGATAATATTCACATTAAAGTTTAGCTTGCATTTAGGTCATGTAAGCATGTTTATTGATAGATTATGTGGCAAAGTGTGTGTGTGTGTCTCCCAAAGATCTAATGAAAGCTATGCCACTGATGGCAGCACAGTGGTTTCGATCCTGTAATAGCACAACAAAGTAGTTTGACCTTTGGTAAGACGTTGCAGTCTCTGCTGGGTATTTACTGCAGTCTAGAGTGTTTACTTTGCAGGCTTGAAGTTATGTCGGCCGCTGGATGTTTTGTTCATGAGGCTCATATCCAAGACTAACAAGTGCTCCTCCTTTACATGAAAACAAAGCCTTCACAACTGATTAGTATTTATTTCAGGCAGAGAATGCACAAGAATCTTTCATGAGAATCCTGCACCACGCCAGCACGCAGCTGTGAGTGTTGGATGACAATGAGCTTGAGCCTTCTTTAAAATAATTGGGATTCCTGGAAGCTTAAAGGAGTCCACTTCCAGAACAAAAATTTACTAATAATACTCACCCCCTTGTCATCCAAGATGTTCATGTCTTTCTTTTTTCAGTCGTGGAGAAATTATGTTTTTTGAGGAAAACATTTCAGCATTTTTCCCCATATAATGGACTTCTATGGTGCCCCGAGTTCCAAACTTCCAAAATGCAGTTTAAATGCGGCTTCAAACGATCACAAATGTGGCTGTAAACAATCCCAGACGAGGAAGAAGGATCTTCTAGCGAAACAATTGGTTATTTTCATAAAAATAATACAATTGATATACTTCTTAATCTCAAAGGCTCATGTTGTCTTGCTCTCCCTGAACTCTGTGAATTCTGGCTCAAGACAATTAGGGTATGTCGAAAAACTTGTATTTTCTCCCTTTACTTCAAAATTATCCTATATCGCTGTTTTACCTTTTCTGTTGAGGGTGTTTGATCTTCTTTACACAGAGTTCAGGCAGAGCAAGAAAAGACGTTTCGCTAGATTTCTTCCTCGGCTGCGATCATTTACAGCTGCATTTAAACTGCATTTTGGAAGTTCAAACTCGAGGCATCATAGCAGTCCATTATATGGGGAAAAATTCTGAAATGTTTTCCTCAAAAAACCATCATTTCTTTACGACTGAAGCAAGAAAGACATGAATATCTTGGATGACAAGGGGGTGAGTACATTATATGTAAATTTTTGTTCTGGAAATGGACTTCTCCTTTAAAAAAGGACTATGCATTGCAGCATAATATAATATAATATAATATAATTTCAAGGTATTACTGTTAATGAAAGGCCTGGTGGTGGAGCTAGTCAAAAATACGGTAAGTTTTTGACAAGAACAAGTAAAAATTTGACCTACTAGCGCATCCTGGCAAGTATAAAATATTCTGTTTGAAAAGAATCTCTTCAATCACAAATAAAACAAAGCCCAAAGCCATTTCACATAGATTGTGAACTCTGTTATGTAGCGATGAGCTCTGTTAAAGTAGATGCATTTGTCTTGTTCAGCTGTCATGGGAGTTTTTGTTGGTGTTGTAGTGTAAGCTCAGCGTTTGTGAATGGTGTAGAGTGTTGTGATGCAAAAATGTATCAACAGAATACAAAGAATTGTGTTTCTGTACAAATCCAGAGTTTATGTGTATTTTTCCTGATTGCCAAAAACAGAAATTTTTTGTCCATTCGGGGACCATTTAAGTGTTGAAATACTTGAAATACGGCTGGCCGGTGAAAATAAATAACCATACAGAGTCAAGTACTTTGAAAGAGTGCAGAGGCAAGAGAAGAGCAGCAGGTGTAGACTGGCTCGAGAAGAGCTCCTCAGCTACTTATTCCAGACAAAAAGGGCACAGTTTGGCATGTAATAGAGAATAAATGGTATAATAAGACAGGCAATGTCGGTTCTCTAAAATAGAAGTCAAGAGGGGAGTTGAATCCATGTATTATAGGGGCTTGAGGAAGATAAGAAAAGCAAGAGGAAACAGCTTAGGACGAAGCCCCATGCTTGCGCTCATAGCAAAGCCATGAATTAAAGAGCCACAACTCTGGTCAAATAGTCAACAAACAAACACATTCAAACACATGTCCAGTCTACCAGCAAAGTACTTCTTTTCTATGGCAGATTGGTCATATGAGTGATGCAGAATAGAGTCTAAAGAAAAGATGAAAAGAGATTCTTAAGCAAAGCTGCCGGGCTTAGTTCTGTGATGTTAGGCTCTTATCAAGCACATATTAACCTAAATACCCAGCTAGACTACTTATTAATGAAGTTGGTGATAAATGAAATCAAAATTATGCAAACATTTTCAAGTAGTGTCACTGTACACTCCTAAAAATAAACATTCCCAAAGGGGTTTTTCATAGCGATGTGATAGACCATTCTGGGTTCCCTAAAGAACTTTACAGTGAACAGTTGAAAGAACCATTTATTTTTCACAGATTTTAACAAACTAAAGAACCTTTTCCCACTAAAAAGAAACTTTTTTTTTGTGCAGTCTAGGTTCCATGGATGTTAAAGAGAACTTCCTAAAGACCCACATCTTTGTTCTCTCCACTTTAGCCCTGATGCCTTTGAGGCTTTTAGTAGAGCGCATGAAAGGGCTTGCACAACGGCAGACACAAAAAAAATGCTAGATGCCGTCATGACAGGATGTAAACATGCCGACTCTTGTCATTACACCGCAGCCACTGAAGGACTTTCTCAGCGTGGATTTTACTCGATATCCAAGGGGTTTTAGATTCCATTTAACATCATCGAAATAATGACGCCCCCTATAGTCTAAAATATGTATAAATGTGGATTTTTCATTTTTCATAAGAAGTCTTTCATAGGTTTTCTATACATATTTCATAAGAAACATTATTTGTTATATTAAGCCATGCAAGTCCTAATATGAATAACAAGTCCTAGTATGAATAAAACCAGGGTTTTATTCATACACAGGCATCTTCCCATTCTTTTCTCATCTTTGTATCACTAGGACAGCAGTGAAGACTTACATCGCTTCTTTTGTTTCCACTTGACTTTACAACCAAAAGCCGCACAATGTGGCATCGTATCAGTATTTTATTTTCCGAGTTGTGTTGCAGTAAAAATAGCAACAGGTAGGCACAGTAGCTCACAGAGTGCAACCATTTCACGTCATCAAATTAATGATGTCCCCCATAGTTCAAAATATGTATAAAACAATGTGGATTTTTTTTAAATAATGCAAATAAAGCTAATAAAGAACTTGAATTTTCAATACTTGCATTATGATTAGATTACATTAGATTAGATTAACAAACTCCTCTCAAACATGTATTTAATACTGCATTTAGTGTACAATGAACTCTTACAAGATGTTTCACAATACTGAACATGAGTTTTAAAATTCAGGTTCTTCAAAGTTTTTCTTACCAAAAACTACAGGATATTTTAGTTGTCTTTTGCTTTTGTAGAGATTTAAAAAGCTCTTATTGTTACTGTACAATAAAATTTCTCTACATAGGTTTTCCAGAGTACTAGAGAATGAAAAGTTCTTTGTGAACTTCGTAAAATTTGGGTTGTAAAACACTTTTTGGTTCTTATTAGAAGCAATAATTTGAAGAGTGTAAGTGATAAAACTCAGTGTTCATGTTTTTTATGGTTTGTATTTATTGCCATGGAAGCATTTTATTTCCTGCTGTGCTTTTATTGATCGTTTATTTTGTTTTTTAACTTTGCAGTTTCAGAGTCCCTACTCCTACTCTCCTCCATTCCGTTTTGGAACTGTTCCTAATGGCAGCACAGAGAGGAACATCCGTAAGAATTACCCCGACATGCACCAGTACATGGTGAAGTACCATCAGTCCGGGGTGACCGATGCGCTGGTCAGCTTGAAGACTGGGTATGTATAGCACACCCTCACTGTGTTTATCCTGTCAGCCTGAGCAGAATGGGTGAAATAGTGAATGAGTCATTGGTTTTGCTGGCATATAATTTTCTTACACTGAATGCTGGCTGTGATTCTTTAAAGGATTTCACTTCCAGAATAAAAATTCTGATAATTTAATCAATAATTTAATCAATTTAATTTAGTCTTTCTTCCATCCAAAAGAAGTTAAGGTTTTTGAGGAAAACATTCCAGGATTTTTCTCCATATAGTGGACTTCATTGGGGATCAGCGGGTTGAAGGTCCAAATTGCAGTTTCAGTGCAGCTTCAAAAGGCTTTACACAATCCCAGCAATCCCACTTGATTGGTCATTTTCTAAAAAAAATTACAATACGTTATACAAATGCTCATCTTGCCCTTGTTTGACTCCACACATTATGTAGTCTTGTTGGAAAGGTCACATATGACATAGGCAGAAGTATCAACCCAGTGTTTACACAGCGAACGTGCAAAGGAAGTCAAAATAAAAATAACAATGTCGGACGATTTTGAAGTTGGAGGAGAAAATGAGATGGGAGTTTTTCACCCTAGAATACCTTTTTGAATCGGAGTACACAGACGCAATACGTGAAGTCGTGGACAGAGCTAGTGCAAGATGAGCATTTGTGGTTAAAAGTATATATGTTTGGGGTTTTTTTAGAAAATGACTGATCATTTTGCGAGATAAGACCCTTATTCCTCGGCTGGGAGTGTGTAGAGCCCTTTAAAGCTGCATTGAAACTGTAATTTGAACCTTCAACTCACTGATCCCCACTGAAGTCCATTATATTGGGAAAAATCCTGAAATATTTTCCTCAAAAACCTTTATTTCTTTTTGACTGAAGAAAGAGACATGAACATCTTAGATGACATGGGGGTAAATAAATTTATCAGAATTTTTTTATTCTAGAAGTGAACTAATCTATTAAAGTGTCATAGCTATTACAAAACTGATAGTTCACCCAAAAATTATGAATTTGTTATTATATACTCATTTTTATGTTGCTCCATATTTATGTATGGTTTTTTTCTTATGTGGAACACAAACTTTCTTTTTTTTTTAGGTTTACGTTTTAATGAATAAAATAAAAAAAGAATAGTTTACTAGTTGGCAATAGCAACACTGGGAACAGACTGAAATTTATTATAAACTCAACATTATATATATATATATATATATATATATATATATTTTTGTTATCATGCTAATTTCTAGATAAATAAAACCTCAGTTCTAACACAAGGAAGTTTGTGCAGTTTCTGAAATGAAAATGATAAAAATCAGTGATGGTATAAACAAATGGCCCTAGTTCATTTTCTGACAATTTTAGTGGGTACTAAGACAATTCAGCTTCATATAATTCATGAAACACAAGCAATACCGCCATCTGAGTATTATGAGGTACAGTGAAAGAAGTGCGTAGATCATCAGCGACTGATATTAAACAGCATTCATTATCTCTCTGTACTGCAGCAAGACTGTCGTTGTATATTAGCAGTTGCGTACAGCACATGCATAATATTAAATTACCTTACAGTATATTAATAAAGCATAGATGATTTCCTTTGGAAGTGCACTGCATCATTTCTCGCGTATCTCTACACATACTGCAGATCCACCGCCACAAAAGAATCATTGAGCAAATCTACTGGATGTCAGTGTGATCCCTGAGTTACATTTGACATTCTTGAAATGTCAGACAACCAGACTAATGAGTCTTAGACAAAGGCTTTTCCAACAGAGAGATCGAGTTTGACAAGCAGCCCACCGTGGCTCCAAATGTCAGTTTGTAGGTGGGGTCTAAAGTCGGGTGCACACAGTGGGATTTTTCTCACGTTTTTGCTGTTGGAGACAAGTTTCAGAGCTCGTAGGAGATTTCTGTCATGAGCTGGTCATATGATTGCTGTCTAATGAAGAAGCACAAACTTGGAACAAATATTATTCCAAAAAAGCATTACAGAGACTTGTGCCTCACAGGCCTCAGTGTGCAAGTTAAATGCGACAATGGCAAGATGCAGGCTTATATAAACAAATGATTCTGTAAAGTATGTAGGCTTTTTATTTCTTACTATTGAAATGCATTTTGTAAGTAAAAAAACAAATTCAAATTTTCTGCTTCCTCTTGCAGACACCAGTTTGACAACCCCTGGTATAAAACATTAAGCCAAAGTCAATCAAATAGCTTTTATTGCGCTGTTTTTCTCTCTCTGTTGCTTCTGGTGTGATTGCACCCAGTGCTGTCTCTCACCTTAAACTCGTGACTCGTGCAACTGCATCATTGCTGTAAAGTTAAAATGTGTCATGATTCATTCAGTGCTTTTGGTGACATGGCAGTGGTGTTAAGGCATGAGAATGACTCAGAACATTTAACCTCTCTATTTGCCATCTGAATAATGTCTGTGCTCTTTCTTTTCACCAGCAAACTTGATGCCTTCATATATGACGCAGCTGTGCTGAACTACATGGCCGGTAGGGATGAAGGCTGTAAACTAGTGACCATTGGCAGTGGCTACATCTTTGCTACCACTGGCTACGGCATCGCCCTTCAGAAAGGATCGGCCTGGAAGCGCCCGGTGGATTTGGCCATTCTTGCTATTATTGGTGATGGTAAGTGCTTGCATGCCTGGCAGCAGTCCAGAATGCTGCGCATGTTAGAAAGAAAAGCTTTAAAGCTGTATAAACCCACTGAGATTACAGCTGTACAAGCACTACTGACCTTACCATGAAGTCCCCAACATAGTACTATAAGGACTGAAATTCTTATTAAATATGTGTATACATATGTAGGTAATGAAGCGAACAATTCCAGGTTATGGCTGTTATGTATTTATGCTAATAACTTTTGACCTTATGGAAAGAGGGAAAATTCATTTTTCCTCTGATTTCTTGGCTCATGCTGAGCAGAATGAACACCAAAATTTAAAAATGGTAAGGGTTAGTTTTTTTGCTATTTTTATTAGTTAAAAAAAACTACTTTTTTGAACTTGTCCTAGTTCACCAAAATTGGCTCAGATCATCCTCAGACCATGCTGGCAAAAACGTATGTAAATGAAGTTGATTAGTCAAACCGTTTTTGAATAATGCACATACAAATTCGACGAAAAGCGTCTCCGCAACGGTTTGGCGTATTGAGACCAAACTTGGTGTATTATAACAAGCATGACCTGAGACGACTTGCAGTGATTCGACAATGTGCCACCTAATGGTCGGGAGATATGAAAAATGGCTGTTTTTGCTCGGCCATTTTTAATTTTGTCGTAAAATGCTATATTTTACGAACGTATTGGCATGTTGTTAAGAAACTCAGTATGTTCTTGGCACCACGCCCTGAGAGTACTCATAAGCCTATTGTAACGACTGGTCTCAAAATATTCCTTGGGTCATGCCAACAACATAGATACCAATTTACAGCTGAAAATTGTTATTGGTGGCCGAAGTCAGCCAAACTTCCTCTCCGCCACTTTGATTTATGTTGAAAACCTACTTTTTCAAACTCGTCCTAGACCATTCATCCGATTTCCCCCAAAACTGAGTCGTATCATTTTCAGACTGTGCTGACAAAAAGTTATAGATTTTGTGTTGATAAACGAAACCGTGTCGATAGACATACAGCAGTGCAACAAATGTGAGGCATGATGCCAAAATGACTCTGAGGCCGTATCTCTGCAAAGCTTTGATATATGGACACCAAATTTTATTTGTGCCATTGTCACCTCACACTGACAACACCACATCAATTTTGTAACAGCAACACCTACTGGTCGACAGTGATAAATCTTTCATTCATATTAATAGTGACTGTATTTGTTTTTTTAAGCCATTTTGATTAAAATCATAAATACTGATTCAATTAAATAGGCTTTAATTGCTCATTGATGCAGTTGGTCTGATGCTGCCAGCTATGATGGCATGACTTATCTTGCCTTCTTTGTGCTTGGCCCCTTAATTGCTGCTTGCAGCTATATTTATTACAGTTGTTGTTATTATAAAATATTAATTAAATTTGTCACAGTCATAGTGAAAAAAGGTGAAAAACAGGACATCCAAACATTTTTACCCCTAAGAAAACATAGGCACATTAGGTGTTAACGACTCATATTAATATTTATGTGTACTGCTGTCTCTATGTTGAAAATATGTCTGTTTCTTATTTGTTTTGCTACTATTTTTGATAAAAGCGTCTGCTTAATGCATAAATGTAAATGCAAATGTCTACCCTAAAGAGTTTTTATGCAGTGTATTAAAGCCAGAACTAGAATGTGTTTCATTCATGCAGCAATGTCCATCTGTTAAATTATTTAGCATACTTTTAGTTCAGGGATCTTCCTTCCTAGACATCTGCAGTATTTCTCTCTCTCTCCATACTATACGCTGTGCTTCACAGGAGTGCTATATGGCGAGCATGAAAAATGGCAGAATTATCCTCCTGGCAGCTGCACCTTGTAGGGAAAGAGAAAAAAAAGTCTCAGATGGTGCTAACATATGGCTAAAGCTTGAGTGTATAATTTTACTGATCCTCACTTTGACATGCTAGCGCATGGGGAGTTCTGGAACAGGAGGATATGTCTGTGGAGGTGTAGTAGTGCGGCCCACTGATGTCTACATGAAATGGGAGAAAGAGCTGATTGATGACGTGGGATTGGGCGTGTGCGTCTCTCCTCAGGTGAGATGGAGGAGTTGGAGGCTCAGTGGCTGACTGGGATCTGCCACAATGAGAAGAACGAGGTAATGAGCAGCCAGCTGGATGTGGACAACATGGCTGGAGTGTTCTACATGCTGGCGACCGCCATGGGTCTCAGCCTCATTACCTTTGTCTGGGAGCACCTGTTCTACTGGAGGCTCAGATACTGCTTCACTGGTGTCTGCTCGGGCAAACCTGGCCTGCTCTTCACCATCAGCAGGGTAAGGCTTCTGTTCATACAATCATCTGTACCTGGAAATAAAATGAGAAAATCAGGCAGGATTTCTTTTTACATGTTTAAAAAGTTTTTAGTAGGGATGTGCCTAAATAGTGAATCTGCATTCGGAAAGGCACAAAAAACGAATAACGTGTTCTGCAGATCCAGGGACAGCAGCTTGAAAGTGGTAGCCTGTTACATTACAGTACATAAAATGTCACTAACAACATAAACCGAGTAAGGAGAGATTGATTGATAGGACGATGGCAAATGATTCGCAGATCCTGGGCATGACTGACAAACATCTAATCTTATAAAAAGTGTGGTAAGTACTGCTGCTCAGTAGTATACACTAGGGATATGCGATATTGGATTTTTCCGATATCTGATATGCCGATAGCCGATGCTGATATATTATGATATGAAAATAACTAGAAATAAACTATATATCAATCACTGCATTTTTTTTTCTCAGAAAAATGCAGTGGTAACCTTAACATTTTAAGAATGTTATGTAAGAATTCATGTAAGCTATAGCTCCTGACCTTTAAATTAAAACATACTCATGATTTTATGACATCAATTACTGCTTTATTTAATCAGAAACACAGTCTAAACGTTATTTGTGTATTTTACTTTAATTTTATTAGAAGTAGGCCAACAGCACCCCCTACAGAATTAAAACTCCTTACCTAACAGGCTTTAAGACCCTGTATACTGTTTACTGTATCACACACCGAACTTGTCATTTTGTATGTGCATGTAAATGCAGCGATCCAAAACAGTGAATCTGATCATCATTCAGGCAAAACTTTGCTTCAAGAAACAGCCACACTGGTGACGTGATCTAATCGCTAGCATACCCTCGGCATAATTTTTCATAACTAGCCAATGCCGACATTTAAATTTAAAACCATTATCGGCCGATTCCGATATTGTTCTGATAATATTGTGCATCCCTAGTATACACAGAGTGTGTGTGATTACAAATCTTGAAGTGAAAGTAAAAAACGAGCATGCAATTAAAAGTGATTTCAATGCCTTACATATAATAGTGGCTCCCTGATGCCTGCAATTTATATACAGTATAATTACCCAACAATATAATTGCGAGAGAAAGCATTGAAATATATATTTTTCCCCCCATTTCATATTTATTCCCCTTTAGGGGTACCATAGTACGTGTCATTTTCTTACCGAACATTCGGATGCGGGCACATCCCTAGTATTTAGTGCGTTTTAAGCCTTGTCTGTCATATACAGTAGTATAAAAGGCAAAATAAAAAATAGGGACAAATGAGGGACAAATTATTTTGAGATCAAGCAATAATTGGCTGACCCCCCATAGTACTGCAGGAGACCACCTTGGGGTTTTGATCCCACTGTTGAAGGTTTTGGTATTTGCTGAACTGGATCACCCTCACCGCTATTGATTTTAATATCATGGCATAAAAGATGTCCTCAGTCTTGACAGTGAGGACAGCCAATATCACTCATCTTTACTTCTGAGAGTGTCAGTGGTAATCCAGTTAACGTTTGAGCTCAGTCTTTACTCATGACATGGGCAGTGTTTGAAAGAAAAAGTTTGTCAGAGATTTGATTTTCGACCACTCGTTCCAGGGCCGGGAGCTTAAAATGACAGCGCAGCAGTCTGTTTTGACAGCGTGATCTCTAGCACAGCCAAAAGCTCAGTATGTCTGTGTTTAGTTTTAAACCCTGATGGGTTTGTGTACACGCTGTCAGTGTGGAGAATATGGTGCCTCTGATTAGCATCTTTAAGGTAATGAAATGCGGGTGTTGGAGAACTCAAGCATAACTGATGTAAGTGTTTACTAGTGAAAAGAGATTCATAGAGATAGTAAGAGGAAAGGAAATGCGCCTTTCAAAATAAACCCCTTGGCAATTCGTTTTTACATTTGAAGGCATCTGTCTCACTGGCTTTATCTATGCCCTGATTAAAAACTTCATTAATGCTCTTTGATCACACTGATGGGCACATTTGCAAGTCACAGACATCACAATTAATGTATGAATATTGAGCTTGATGCACTCTTTTTTTCCATAGGGTATTTGGAGCTGCATTCATGGGGTTCACATCGACATGAAGAAAAAGTCATCTGACCTGGACTTTAGTCCACAGTCCAACATGCTTAAGCTTATCAAGTCTGCAAAGCAGATGACTAACATGACCAACCTCAGCGGCTCCAGGATCAACTCTCCTAAACGTGCCAGTGAGTTCATGCATTCGGCGAGCCCCATGATCATGGACATGATGGCAGAGAAGGGGAACTTCATCTACACCGACAATCGTAGCTATGCCCAAAAGGACATCTACGGAGACTCCAGCGACTTGCAGGCGTATCTGGCCAACCGCCACAAGGACCATCTGAACAACTACATCTTCCAAGGTCAGCATCCCCTCACCCTCAATGAATCAAACCCTAATACCGTAGAGGTGGCTGTGAGCGCAGACACAGCCCAAACCAATGCGAAGCCCCGAGCTCTGTGGAAGAAATCTGTGGATACTTTGCGTCAAACCCAGGGGCCTGATACCCTCGACCCCCGTTTGTCCATGAAGAGCCAGAGGTACCTGCCAGAGGACGCGGCACACTCAGATATCTCTGACTGCTCAAGCAGGGCCACCTCCTACAAGGATCCAGACAATAACAAGCACCTGAAACCCAAGGATAACTTAAAAAAAAGATCGATGACGTCAAAATACCCTAGGGATTGCAGCGAAGTAGAGCTGTCCTACTTAAAAAATAAGCAGGGCGGAGCGGGCCGGGAGAAAATCTACACCATAGACTCTGACCGGGAGCTGAGTCTGCACTCAGAGTCACAGCACTACAGGGAAGGCAGAGGCCTGACAACAGACGATTTGGATTTCGGCGAAATTTACTCAGACCACAATGACAATTACAGGAAATGCGACCAGCCCATCATCCATCTCAACAGCAGCCCCCTCCATCAAAGCGACACGGACCTTCTGCCGGACAACGTTTACAACAAGCACTACAGCGTGAAGGAGAAGAACCTTAGTCCTCACGAAAGCAATGACCGGTTCAAACAGACTCATTGCCGGAGCTGTCTTTCTAAGGTCACCAACTACGGCACGGGGCCGTACGCCGGCCTACGCTCGCCGTATAACCGGTGCGAGGCGTGTCTCCACATGGGCAACCTCTACGACATCAGCGAGGACCAGATGCTGCAGGAGGCCATGATGAGCCCTAGCATGCACCAAGATGACATGTTTAGCCACTACTGGCCTCAGACGGATGGGCCGCACGTTCAGAGGAGGAACAGACTGAGGCTCAGCCGTCAGCACTCCTTTGACAATATCATGCTCGAGAAGCCCAAAGAAATTGACCTGAACCGGCCGGCGCGGAGCGTCAGCCTAAAGGAGAAGGACCGCTTTCTGGAGGACAGCCCTTATGCAAACATGTTTAACATCAAGGCTGACAAACTGTTCGGCAGCAGGTCCATGCTCTTTAACCGAAACCTGGAGGAAAGCAAGCGTAGTAAGTCACTTTACCCTGATCACCCCTCGGACAACCCCTTCATGCAATCTATACGGGATGACACTCGCCTGGTCCACGGCAGGAGCTCCTCGGATATTTACAAACAGTTGGCTCCCATCAAAACGAGGAACGAGAACAATCTGAGGTCCTCCGTGAAGTCCACCACTTCATACTGTTCCAGGGATGGTCGAATACCCAATGACATGTACATTTCAGAGCATGTAATGCCTTATGTAGCCAACAAGACTAGTGCATACTCAGCTCCCCGGGTTCTCAATTCTTCGCAGTTTAGCAATAGACGAGTGTATAAGAAAATACCTAGTCTCGAGTCAGATGTTTAATGCTTTTTTTGTGTAGTTGAACTATTTACTCACTTAGAATGCCACAGTCACCTACATTTACAAAGTACCCGAGATACCGCTCTTCTTATATGAGCGCTTTCCAGAGGTTTTCAGCATTTTAAAGATGCCTTCTGGCCAGGTATCTGCAGAACGAGAGTTAGTCGAGCGTAAGCCAATAAAACGTGAGCCGGCACGGAAGTTGTTAATTATCCCTAACACTCAGTGTGCACTCGAAACGCTGAGTGCTAGGACAGATGTGCCGCTTCAAGTCCGGGCTGAAGCAGATCCTAGGGTGGGGTTTCAGGTATTTGGCCCCACGCTGCATGTGACAAGAGCGTATATGTATCCGATGGACTGTGGCTGGAATAGTTCCTGATCTTAAGGCAAGCAAGGGTATTTCATCCATGGCACTCAGCAATTGCATTTTTGCTTTTATTACTATAGACTTGGGATTTTTGGCATTCTAATCCCTATTTAGAATTTAGACTCTTCTCTATCTTATTTGGTAGCACAATAATCATTAGTTAACTGCCCACCTCTGCTTTATAAACAGAACTTCTATATTACCGTCAGGAATAGATTTCTTTTGCATGTGTGTTTCTTTTCTCGTCTTATTTCGGTTGAAGATATACTTACATTAAGGTGATTTCGTTCGACAGCTGAGGTGGTCATCTGTGCAATGAAAACTTGACCTGTATGTAGGTTGTTCGACTGGGAATATATCGTGTCGATCCTCCATTTCCAGATTGTGGGGAAGTTTTTGCGATGGAAGTTTGTCGCGCATTTATTTCATTCGAAACTTCCATCCCGTCACTGTACACTGTGAAACCGAATCAGAGCATCACCTCTCGAAGACTGTTGTTTACTGTAGTTTGGCGGAGCCTCGCTTCGCTGTTGCGATCCACTCATTAAGTGTAACGAGGGCCGCGTGTGAAGCTTGAAGTCTGACCTAGAGCATTGGTTTTCTGTTGCAGTCCGTAACGCCATCAACACGCTATTCGCATTGAGGACTACCACGCAAGACCTTTGTTCTGCAGACCTATTACTAAACTTTATACTGTACAGACACACTCGATGAACTCCATGCAATGTGAATCAGAACACATAGCCAAATCGTGTATTAGATCAAATACCTCAGGATGGTTCTGTGTCATTTTGTGTAATGTTTTCATGACCTAAAGGCACATTCACACTGCGTATGTTTTCCTTCACTCCGCTATGGTTGTCCGAGGACTTCCTTTCCAGTCGCGTTTAGAGAGAGGATCTTTCAGCCATCTTTGAAACGAGCTTTATGTTTACGACTCCAACGCTTGTTGGAAAACAGGATGTGTATCGACATGAACGTGTTGCTTCGTGTTGCTCTCATATCAGACTTGCTTTCTTTGAACTTCCCCAATAATGTGACATAATTCACTGTACACTTATCTCGAATATGTCATCACTATCATAATCACGAACATATTCATCATATGAAGTGCTGCTTTAAGAAGCTAATGTGCGTACGCACATGTAAAATATCAAGGTCTTGTAATCATATATGCCATACATAGTTTTTACTCTTTGCAACTTGTTTTTCAGTTATTTTTTCACCCTTGTAATAACCCCCGTCTTTAAGGAAAATGTATTTTGATTACATGAATTATAATAATGGCATGCGACTCAATTGTAACTCTTTCTATGTTTTTGTTATGATGTTATGATCACAAATTATTTGTAACAGGGTGCAAATATAGCATATATATGGAAAGAAAATGTTCATTCATATTGCAGAGCTGCTGTTTCGGGGAAATAAGCAAGGTATTAGCCTCTAGTATTAATCACAGAGCCACATCTGCATTGACTTCGTATCTTAGCGAGGTGAATATCCTTGCTCTTCCTCGATTGGCAGGTGAAAACATCACCAGCTGCGCTTTCTGTATCTTACCTGTCACATATAGCCAGACTTAACTTGTAAAGAGAGAAAGAGAGAAAGAAGAAAAATCCTTTTCGGGTCTGCTATCCCTCCAAAGATATGACGTCTTCTTGATTTTCTCTATTATCTATGGTTTGCTGTAAGAATAGAGCTTTTTTAAATCCTCAAAGACTTAGCAACTATTTTGAATATATGACACTTGTAAATTGCTTGTAAATTCATACTCAGATACTTCATGAAAGTTACGAAGATACAGAGTAAACAATATTTTTTGTGTGGGTTTCACAGGTCTGTACAGTAGCACTCGTTTTCTGTAGCGTGTGTACGAAAAAATGACATCACTCACAAGGTCTGCATCCAAATGTCACCTTACGAGATTTCAGAGTCTCCATGCAGTTTGTTATCAGGGATTGTAGCCCTGCGGTTTTTTAAGCTTGAACATTTCGGGGCTGGGCTGGGGAGGTTGGGGGTTGGGACTACAGGTATTGCGGCAGATTTTTTTCTAAGTAAATACTGTCAATCCACTTGAAGGTGAGCTTGGATCAAGCATGCCTACAGATCGATGGGAGGAGAACTGGCCTCTTTGGTTCATAGACGTGGGCCGTCGCGAGACTGCAGGCTGCGAATCCATCCTGCTCATGAACCAAAGCTCTGTGGCCACTATAGCGTGTCGTTTAGGCCGCCAAACTTCTGGGATTTTTACACAGAAACATCTTGAAAACCAAAATGTACTTTTTACTTCATCCTTCTGCATTTGTCGAAGGCTATCGGAGGCGGTCGGCTGGAACGGCGCAGGTCAGGTATTGATTGCAACTGGATACAGATGAACTGTGTGGGATTATTTTATGTAGCAGTTTTCGGCTAGGCAAAAGCCATCTGTAGTTTATTAAAAATCTATTCTATTATATTTTTTGCTTTTATTTACCTCATAGAATAGTACACAAATGTGAATTTAACGTAGCTCAGATGCTGATTATTTCCATAAGACGAGCTAGACTAGGCAAAGTACCGTAGTTCAGTTTCTAAATGTCGAGGATTTTTAAGTCACAGAAAAAAAAAATTAGTACTTTCTCAACTACACCTTAAACGCCAGTTAAGGGTTATTCTGCTTCGTCCGTCACGTTCGTCACGCTCTTTCAGCAGAGATGTGTGTTTGTGTACGTCTATCTGCGAATCGTAAAAAGAGGGAGCTTTTGGATCCGAGTTCGTATCTTGAATATTTACACGTTAAAAGTCCTTTCGGACAACAGAGATGCATCCATAACCACGGGTTTGTCTTTTATAAAAACCCATTAGACTAAAAGATACACAGCGAACCAATTTTCTTTCCTTTTGAGGCGAGTTTTATGACTGAACATCAAAAAGCGAAGCATGGGAGAGCAGGGATGTGAGACGTTACTTGACATGACAATGGATCTCCAATGGAAGTCACTTCTGCATCCACACGGAAGACTATTTGAAATCCATTCTTTCCCAAACCGCTATTTTGCCAAGTGCAGCGTAGTAAGAACAATAGGCCCTTTCGGCTGCCAGGCAAGCTGTTGTACTGTCACCGCATCATTGGCTGTGTTCCCATCGAGGTAGTTTCAAGGAGAAATCACCTCAGCTCAAATTACATCTGCCAGAGCCACACAAGGCACGGTGAGAAGGGGCAGGTGGCTAAAGACAGGAGCGAGAGTCCTCATGCATGACTGTGTCGACCGCAGCTCGCTCCCTTTCGTTCTCAGGCCGCTTTATAACCCTCAGGAAGACGTTTGCAGGGGCAAAAATGGCAGCTTGGAAACATCGCGGAAACTGCGGCTCTTTTTCATCATTGCATTACTGATATTAGGATTATTCAATCACCTTGAGTTTTACAACCAAACGCCGCGCTTGATTTCTGTAATGCATTTCCAGTGACGGATATTTTAAATGCTTGATTATTTTAATAATAAATGAAGGACAGACAGTGATTTAGTGGAATTCTTTGGTGGTTTGAGTTTGAGCACAGAGGTGCTGGAATACTTGCACTTAATAAAGGATAAAAGAACGCTGCCTTCCGTGTAAAAATGACAATTTTGATCGTAGTGGACTCGGAATGGAAATAAGCATTTGTTTGAAAAGAATCACTTGTGTTTCCTGTTTAAATAAACACATCTTGTGAGCTTTGCATTCATATTTTCTGTGGTTAAAAGTAGAAATTATTTTAGAACAGTGTTTTCTACTGGGGCGGGTGGGGATTGTCATGTGACTATAATCTATTTATCACTGAAACCATGTGATCTGCTGCCTAAATGTTCTTTTATAATGAAGCATTATCACTTGTGTGCGTACTGAACTGTCTTAAGAACTTTTTAATGTAAGTTGAAAGTAATCGCTTACATAAAGCTGACACAAAAACTTGCATAAATGAAATCATTTCTGCTATTGGCAAATTGCATGAGAAAGTACTAATTCAGTGGGGCGGTTTGAACATATCTCCTGTTCTCTCTAAAGTACATTTCATTTGTAACATAAAGTATTGTGTTCAGGAATTTTTTTTTTCGTTCTCTGCTTTTTTATGTGTATGTAGATCATATTAAAGGAACAGGTCTGATATGTGACTTGTGAAATGTCAGTACGATGTGGTTGCAGGACGTGTGCTGGGATACAAGATGTAAAAACATGTATATAAGTCAAAGTTTCATTTTTCTAATAAAGGCTCTTTCTGCCACTTTATATGATCACTGTATCTGTTGCGGTATATTTCCGAAGCCCGTGCTGCAGGTGAATTTTTGCAGACACCTCGAAAGTTCATGAAGCGGGGGGGTTGTGAGCTGACTGACAGCTCTGGTAATTGCATGTGATGATTGGTACATGCTGTATTAGAGCTCAGGCCTCCAGTCTTCAGCCTGAACATGTGTGAAACAGAGGCCGTGACCCGGCAATATTACACGAGTCAAAAAAGCAGCTTTGCTATCAGCAGAAATGAGGCATTATGTGTGCACAGTGGAGACGCTCATGTTGAGAGACGCAGACAGTGTTGAGATTTTTTTTTTTTCTTATTTTTGCACCCATCTAGTCTATCTATTTAGACAACCCATGTTTTTAGTGCAGTAATTAAATATGCTGGATTACAGTATCATTATCAGTATGGTAGATATCATTTTTGTTAATTAAACAAATGTACACTATCAGGGAAAAAAAATCAGTTTTATATTTTTACCAACCTGGTCTCATGACAAAAACGTACCTGTGGGAACTTTATCGCGAGACTTTTATTGCAAGACACGAAATGCGTACCAATAAGTACACATCACTGCAGTTTCCAACAGAAATGTCCACTGAATGGCGCTTTAATGGAAAAGATTAACATACGTATGGTATGTTTTATGTGACGTTGGTTTTGTACTCGTCACCACAGCTCTGACTTGAAATGTCCATTGAGTTGTGCTATAACTCTAATGCTCCATGACGTTTTAAAATATTGTACCATCTGTACTACATCTAAACTAGGGGTGCCCGACCCTGTTCCTGAAAATCTACCTTCCTGCAGAGTTTAGTTGGTTTAGGAGTGTTTGATCAGGGTTGGAGCTGAACTCTGCAGGAAGGTACATCTCCAGGAACAGGGTTGAGCACCCCTGATCTAAACCTACCTGAAAATATGAACAAAAGCGAATGTGATGTAAAATCGCAATCGTAAGCATGCCGTTTTAGCTTGTTTTTTTTTTTTTTTTTTTTTTTTTTTTTTTTATCTTTCATCTTTCAGCTCTTTCATTGTGAGTCATGTTTTACATAGGATTTATACCCAAAGATTCTGGATCCTAAGTCCACATCTGTGCCAGGTGAGCTACCGAGCAAGTTTGTTGTGTTCATAAAGCGAAACATATGGAGCTGTAATCATAACTGTGTATAAAAACAATTACAAGTGCTTGCTGTTTTACCACCTCTAGTGTTCATTTCTGTTGGAAACTGTGCACTTATTGGTATGTATTTCGCGTCCGTATTTCGCGTTTTTTTTTTTTTTGCAAAAAGTTCCCACAGGTCCTTTTACATCATGATCAGGTAGATTTTTTCATAAGGCAGTCTTATTTCTGAACTTGTTCAGCTGTTCTTTTTAATAGTTAACTTTTAACTATTTTTTGAATCATCAGTCATTAGAGCTCAGTAAATATTGCACACAGACACTGAAATTTACTTCAAATTTCACCAAGCTGATTACTCACTTAAAACTCCCACAGATCATGTTTTCATGTAATTTTAAGTCTTATTTTGACATAACGAAGTGGTTATATCTAAGTGAGTGAGTTGTTCCTTTTTTAAAATTAGTCTTCCCATTAACGCCATTATATTGTTCATTCAGACTGATTCACAATCACACATGAACACAAGAGGTGGGATTTATCACATGAACCAAGCACAGCTGATCACAACCAGTCATATCCAATCATATCGCAATGGAGCCATTGCCTCCTCTCACCACCAAACTCACCGCACACTTTAGGGGGTCTGTTAAAATTCAGTGGACTCAGAGGAGGCGAGAGAGACGTGGACTCCCGCTTTAACTTTACCTGCTGGTGTCGCTGTTAGACAATGGTTTTTTTTTTATAAAATGAGTGATTTATACACTTTTTAATGTTATGTTTTGTCCCTTGCCTCCTCAGAGGAAGCACCCCTGAAGTATACACACATATCTCATATATATATATATATATATATATATATGAGTGTTGTCCAGAAAGTATCTAGCCATGTAATTTAAAAAATAGAGAACTTTATCAAAGATACAAGATACAAGAAACTTTGTACAAAGAACAATGATGCCTCAGTCCCCTTCAAAGGTGATTTTAGTTTTAGGAAATGCCAGAAGTGGCAGGGCGCCAAATGTGGGCTGTAGGGGGCTGTAGTCACCTGGATGATTTGATGCTTCACCAAAAAACTCTGCGTGAGACGTGACGTATGGCCAGGTGCATAATCATGATGAAGCTGCCAATCACTAGCTGTGGCCATATTTTTTTTAATGATATTGCATCTCTCATCACATAAAGCTGAATCATAATTCAGGCCATTTTGCATCAATTTCCACCTTGCTACAAAGGTTGTGCTGTTCTAGAACGTGCACCTAACCTACGCAGCTCTGCCTTTGTTCTGAGGTAATGTAATATTGATCATATCTGATATGACTGGGACAAATACTCCAATATCTAAATAGGCTTTGTGCTTTAGAGAGAAGAAGGCACTATCATTTACGTCTTTGCTATTTAATGGATCTTATGCTTCTGGTGTTCATGGTTGAATAGGCTGGAACAAAGCACAATAACTTTACTGTGGAAGACTAACAATGACTCACTTTCACTGGGAGAAAGAAAACAATTGAAGATGTAATCTTTAGGAGAAAAACCTGCTCAGTGTAAATGAATTGGTTTAGCTGGAACTACTTGCAGCGTTTCAGCACTAAAGAATTTGTAATCATCTTCACATAAGGATGCTAAAACAATGTTACCTGTCTAAAACCATTACTCAGCCATGGAATAGGTTCTTATTTTAATCTCAAGAGTAATCTCATTATTTTTTCCAGAAGAAAGAGAAATGAAAAAAGAACACAAAGGAAGATGCCGCAAGCGCTAAAAGGAAATATGCAATGGCAGCAAATCTAGGGGCCGGCATCTGTGTGCTATGAGTTACTTGCATGCGGAATGACTTCGGCTGCAGATGCGCCTTTGTTGCTCACTGAAGGGAAATGAATAAGTTTGCTCAGCTTTGCTCATTTTCAAACACTGGCTAATGTGGGCTCCTGATCTCTCAGCTGTATCTTGTAAAGGGCTGCAATTAATCATCACAAGTGTGATGTGGACTGGCAGCACCGAACCTGTAATTAATTACTTTACAAACTAGCCAACAAAACCCACTTCCAGAGCGTTTACTTTTTGGAGCTGACATGGGCTGACAAAATATAGTATTCTAGGCTAAACACTGTCCCTCTCCCTCCTTTTCTTCTGTTGTGATCCTTCTCTATTCAGCAGAACAAATGAAACTCAATGTGCATGAATCCAGATGACAAATCAGAGATTTTCATGATGAATATATTGTACAGTTATAAAAATGAATGCCTTGTGACTTCTTCAACTGACCTTACGCTAATGTTGCATTCAAGTCATGTCAGAAAGATTGTATTTATGAATTAAATGCACATAAATTCCTAGTGCAATGTCACAATTATGAATGAGAGTTTCAGAGATTGCAGCTTGTCATTGTGAAAGCAAAAACATGACGCACACAATGCAGCATCTGTAGTTGATGATAGATTTGATGTATGAAATTATTCTTTTTTCATTTACAAAACTAGCTAATGTACAAAATATGATTAGCATTTTACAACAGAATATGTAACGAAATAAAAATATTTTTAAAAGTGTGTAGTAGAGCTTTCAGGTACCCCCAATTAAATTTGAGTACTCGATTATAAAACATCCTCACCTGCAATTTGCCCGTGTCGAGTAACCGCAAAATACCGGAAGTCACGCATTCCATGGAGGAGAATCCATGAAATGCATTGTAAAACCAGCTAAAACCAGCCTAAGCTGGTTGGCTGGTTTTAACTGGTCATTCGGGCTAGTTTTAGAGGGGTTTTGGCCACTTCTAGGCTGGTTTTAGCTGGTCAGGCTGGGAGACCAGTTGGAACAACCAGCTAAAACCAGTCTGACCTGCCTAGCCAGGGTGGGAGACCAGCTAAAACCAGCTACCTCCAGCTTAAACCAGTTAAGACCAGCCAACCAGCCTAGGCTGGTTTTAGCTGTTTTTTTTTTTTTTTTTCAACAGGGAATTATTAGACCGTTTTCCAAGGCTGCATGATATAATAAACCCATTTGAAAATTATAAGCATAATTTTATTTTTAGGAGCAATCATTTCTTTTGTGGACCTATAAACAATTAAATTAAATAAATGTAAGCAATGCAGGTTTAATATATGCGCTTTAATGATTTCTATGCCTGTAGGTTACGTACGTGCGTCTCAGAGCAACTGCGTTCACAGTAAATGCTGCTGGACAGAAATATTATCATTTACATGTGTGTTGCGTCTAAAACTCAGTTGCTGAATATTGATGTAAGTTTAGGTTTATTGTAGCCATAGGTTCATCTGGGAACGCCGTTTCATCAGATTTGTAAGGTGAATCATTTATAACGCAAATACAGGAGAATTCATCCTTAGCTTTCTCAGTTAGCTAACTGTTCATCGCGAATTCAAAATAAAAGCTTAAACCCTCACTCTGAGTTTACACGTTTTTATATGTTACAGTGGCTGTAGCATTTCTGTCATAAATAAATGGCCAAATATTAACGATAAAGTTGACATTTGAATTAAATGTTTAGTCAATATTAGATCGCACTGTAGAGTATAAAAACAATCGTCAGGCCGTTGGCGCCCTTTGCAGGCATTTATTATAATGAATTTAGCTACATTAGCTCTATTGTTTATAATATGTTATGTATTTTAATAGTTTTGTTCAATAAAACTATTAGATTACTTGCTTTTGACACTTTATTTGAACTAATTATTGCCACTTCGCAATTATATATTCAAGTATATATATTTTATAACCACAATATATATTTGTGCGTGTGTGTGTGTACTTGTTCTTGCTACATTGTGGGGACCAAATGCCCCCACAAGGATAGTAAAACCTGAAATTTTTGACATGGTGGGGACCGGCCTGTTTAAATATATGTAAATTATAGATTTATTAAAAATGATTAAAATGATTAAAAATAGTAAATGGTGTTTATCTGAAAATGTAACAATACAAACATGTTTTCTGTAAGGGGTAGGGTTTAGGGTTAGGGTTGGGTTAGGGGATAGACAATATTTGGCCGAGATACCACTATTTGAAAATCTGGAATCGGAGGGTGCAAAAAAACAAACAAAAAAACTAAATACTGAGAAAATCGCTTTTGAAATTGTCCAAATGAAGTTCTTAGCAATGCATATTACTAATCAAAAATTAAGTTTTGATATATTTACGGTAGGAAATTTACAAAATAGCTTCATGGAACATGATCTTTACTTAATGGTTTTTGGCGTAAAAGAAAAAGCGATAATTTTGACCCATACAATGTATTTTTGGCTATTGCTACAAATACCCGAGCTATCTAAGACTGGTTTTGTGGTCCAGGGTCACATATAATTATTCAATTACTCGATTAATCGCCAAAATAATCTACCGATTAATCGATTACCAAAATAATCATTAGTGACAGCTCTAGTGTGTAGTGTAGTATAGTAGTGTGAACGCTAAGGAAATCATCAGTCAGCAGTCCTTCTACCTATTTAAGAAATGACTTTTATTCAGTATGGATATATTCAGATCACTGGGTCTTGTTGGCCTGAGGTACTGCACAGATGTAATGGCTCATCTTTCTGGAGTCATAATGCAGGGGGCACAAGATTTATGTGATACTCAATAATGTTCCATGCTCTAAGATACCTTCTAGCATTATTAAAAGTCAAAAAGTTATCTGGGTTAGCAGTATGGATCCCCCAGCTGAATGCTTTGAATATGATTTCCAGCAAATGGAGGCAGACTTATTTGGGTATCTAGGGCATGTATTCAAATGCATGATACGCTTCCAGCTGCATGTTGACTGCTTATCTGTGCAAGCTTATTCCATATGCTGCATGTCTGACTCTTTTGTCCTTTATCAGGTTACGACCTCACATATGAACTTCTCCGATCCCAGAGGAGAGCGATAGAGAATGGTTTGTATCTTGCATAATTCAATCAATTTAGCAAACTGTGGAGATGGGAACAGTAATATTATCATGGTTAGCAGCAGAGCAGTTGCAGAAGGGCGCTGGCATTCTGCGTGGTTTATTGTGTTGCACGAGTCATAATTAAGCCTTGTGCATTATTTACCTCTGAATGAGATAATTTGTTGATGGGAGCCATAAAGCGACAGCTCATAGCTATAGACAATTCCAGCAGGTCTTTGAATGGCAGTCTGTGCCTTTCATCCTGTAGGAGGCTACACATAGAACTAAATGCTTTGACTGAGCATCAGCCTGAGTAGAAAACACTAAAATCAGCGAGCCATTGAACAACTCTGCTGAATGATGAAGGATGTTACAACTATCAACTGCTGCTGCTGAAATCTCACTTCCAAAAGATGAACACTAAATATTTATTTTATTTATTTATTTTTGTATATTTTATAAAGGACCTAGTTTCAGCTCACTATATAGTGAGTTGTAGCTCATTGGCTGCAGATGTGACATGAACCAATCAGCTTAATGCCAAGTAGTTTAATGCTGTGAAAATCATCAGTTTGCAGTAACGACCCATCAGCCTGTGCCATCTAGAGTTTCATGACAAAACTTAGCATTTATTAGACTAGTTTAAGCTTTTTTTTTTTTTTTTAAACCAAGGCTCAGTAGAGCCAAATGGGGGCATTTGGTGGCAAATCTATTATGACAACGTGATTTTACCATCACATAAATTATATTTGTATATAATTGTATTATTATTAGGGTGACCACCTGGCAGTAGATCTGTTGTGGGACAGTAGATGTGATTTTGCGGGACAACGCGGGACACGTGTGAAACAGATACATTTACTACTGTAATGCTATGTAAATACTGATTTACATCTGTTGTCATATGCACATGGAAGCGAGAGAAAACGTGTCAGTTTTGTGTGAGAGTGAAGAGAATCCACCTGCAAGAGAAGAGATTTATTATTAGTTAAAGTTTTATTAGTTAAAGGGGTCATCGGATGCCCATTTTCCACAAGTTGATATGATTCTTTAGGGTCTTAATGAAAAGTCTATAATATACTTTGGTTAAAAATTCTCAAAACAACACCCATTTTACCTTGTCAAAATGAGCTCTGCAAAAATCATCCCATTCTGAGGGATTGTTCCTTTTAAATGCAAATGAGCTCTGCTTACCCCCGCCCCTCTCTTCTCTTTGTGGAGAGACGAGCCTGTTTACTTTCGCATTTAGCGCGTTTGGCCACAAAACTTGCTAACTGGCACATTATTAGGAAAGGTGATTCCAGAGATTCATAAAAAAACCCTTATACACACTTCTGCTGTAAGTGAAGCTGGATCATGAATGATTTGCAAAACATAGATGGATATATGTAAATCGGGAAGCACATTCCCTTCACACACAAATGTAATCCACTGCATCTTCGGCAGTTTAGATATCGGGAGTAAATGACGACCACTATGTTCATTATTACATCCAGCAACACAACACCTCAGTCACTCAATCTGAGATATTCTTGTCTAATTTACATCCCTGCTCTGGCATCGAAACAATGGAGGTTGGACTGTGACAGCTGATCTGAGGTAAGATGCTCATGTCAATCAACTATGGTGGGAGCGGCCTCTGTGGGTGTGATGATAGGCATCTGAGAATGGCTCGATTTGAAAAAGGGGATATTATTTTTACAGATTAATTAAAAACTACTGCATGGATTTTTATCATTATAGGGTAGATTTGTACATATACTGCCAAAACCCTTTAAAATGAATGGAGAATATCGTTTTTCTGTGTGCGCCTGACCATTTCTGCCAGTGGTGCTAGAACACTTGATGAGGTCTGCACATCCTTTGTGCGGAAACTATATTGCAAAAAGAATAAATGAAAAGCTTTCTTAAAAAGGCAAAAGAACGTATGGACGTTTTCTTAATATGACAATCTGATAAACCAACAATCAACCACAATGTGGGACATTTCTCAAAATGTGACGTGCGGGTGAAAAAAGGGGCGAAAATGCTGTGCGGTACAACACAAAGTAGAACGGGTGGTCACCCTAATTATTATACCAATAAAATGCCACCTTTGACTAGTAGCCCATCATAAAAAATGCACCAGAAAGCAGCAACTCAAAGCACAACTGACCCTTCGTAAAGACCCGCCCCTCCTTAGTCAGTGAAAAATACAATGCAGAGCAAAGAGGACACTGACAAATGTGCCAACAGACAAGACAGAGCAGATTGCTTTTGGTATAAAACAAAGTCTCAGCTTTCAAATTTTGTTATTTTTAAAGAAATTCATATAATAAATGTTTTGTGGCTTTTTAAAGTGTTGCTACAAATCGCTGTAGTTCAATCATCTCTTCCTCTTTACTAGTCAGAGCACAAAATAAACATGAATGAACATCAGAATCTATCTTGTTTCAACCAAGGAAAGATAACAATACGTACAAGTCCAATAACATTAATCTACTCTCCTGTCTGGTTTGGTTGGACAAAATAGCAGATTCTGTATTATGACTGGTCAGATTGCATGTCAATCAAACTCCCTGCCAAGGTTCAATTGAGGTTGTTCTCATAAGTGTTTGTGGCTGAGAGGCTAATCCATGCAGAATGAACACATTTGATTATTGTGGATAAGCCCCAGTTGCTTTTGGGTGAAGGGCTGGCGGTTGTATGCTTGTGACGTTAAGTCTTCAATGCAATCATGCAGACATTGGCCGTGGGGAGTTTCTGACAATTTGAGATATTAGCATTCAGATTGCCTCTACTGACAGTTTAATATAGAAACTTGCCATAGATATGTTATAAAGCGGCTCTAATTTTCTTTTTTTTAAAAACCTAATTATGTTTTGCCACCTTGAAACCATCTAAAATACTTAGACGACAGCAATACGTGAATAACACTGGCTCTCGTTGAGCTGAGGGCACATAGTTAGCCATCCATGCTATGGCTTTGAGGCTGGTTTAAGGACAAGATGCAAGACAACCGGTGACTCACTGCTGTATGTAACAAAGCTGCTGAATATCTCTTTTAATAAGCAGAAGAATGACTCATGTGGACTAAGTTTAGTTTGAAATCTTTGAGATCTAACACTCTCGCAATTCAGCGAGGGCAAAGACAGCGCTCATTGTTCACTGTCTTCTGTTATCTACACGCTCTGACTTGATGCAGTCAGAGCTTTGACTGTCCTTCACAACTCAACAGGCAGTGATTTGAATTTCAGGCTAATTTAGTTAGCAGCGAGACTCTCTCCGGAGAATTCCACTCCGTATCTGAACATATGGACAGCGTCTCAGTGGTAAGACTCCATTTGGGGGAAAATCTCCAATTAGTCAGAGAGACGCTTTCATGGCAGAGCTATTTTCCCCATCTTTATATTTAGATAATGAGTACTATCATATTTAGAACATTTGGTCATCTGGAGGTAATTAAATTCATCACACAGAGCAGACAATGATAGCTCATTAACATTAATACTGTAAGTCGAATACTACGTGTCAAACTGTAGTATCAAGTTTAGTCATCAGGATTGGCTCGGGGGTCCGTTCGTGGTAAATTTTTGACAGAAGTGTGTGGCGCTAATCCATGCGGCCGGCTCCAATATTGAAGGGAGCCGCGATGCATGAAATTAAGTGTTCGCGTTGACCATCCCACACCGTTCTCTTCTGCTCTCGGCTCAGCTAACTTTTGAGCTGCTCTCTGCACTGTAAGTTTAATTAGTACCAAAAACTGCTACCTTTGCTGTAAAGTCAAGAAAGAAACAGAGAAAGTCACAGCTCGGATCAATTCGCAGGCTCCTCTGGAGTTTCACTCTAAGACACGAAGTCTGGTGTTGTGAATGCTAATGCTGGCGACTAGCGCACTGCTTCAAACCTCCACATCCGCCTTATCTCTGCGCAGGCACTTCACAGAACTGCAAATGACCCCAAAAAAACAAGTTTGAGGAAAGTTGCTGAAAATTCAAGGGCAGCTTAACAAGATAAAAAGGAAGCACTAAGCCATTTTAGGGTGGTTGTTTAATATATTATCTTTTAATGAATACAATGATGGGGAAAGCAGTTGAGACAGATTAAATTTGTCTGACAAACTGGCTTATATTAGGCACTCATATTACCATGCAGACATATGAATTCTCTATTGAAAGGAAAAGAAATGACGTGTGCTACGGAACCTCTAAAGAACGAGGTGGGAGGAAAAAAAAAATGTTTTAATGCTTTCTCTTGCAATTATATCTTTGGGTAATTATACTGTATATAAATTGCAGGCATCAGGGAGCCGCTATTCATATGCGGGACGTTGAAATCGCACACTCGTTTTTCGCTTTCGAGATTCGCGATCACACATACTTATTACACAATTTATAAGATTAGATGTTTGTCAGTGGTGCTCAGGATCTGCAAATCATTCGCCATCATCCTATCAGTCATCTGTCCTTACTCTGTTTATGTGGTAAGTGAAATTTCAAGAAACATTTTGCTCTCTAAGGTGAAATGAAATTGCTCTTCCACAAAACATCTATTATCAACCTTTTTCTTCCCGTAGGAGTGGGCAGAAAAGAATTTGTAAATTTTATGGGTGTGGCTTCCGGTCTCATCCACATCCAGATATTTTTAGCTGTACAAAACAGCTCGCTTTGCTGCTTGATATTACAAATTGGTGTGTCTTACCATATTATTTTAAAGAAGTAGTTCACTTCCAGAGCAAAAATTTACAGATAATGTACTCACCCCATCCAAGATGTTCATTTCTTTCTTTCTTCAGTTATAAAGAAATTATGTTTCTTGAGGAAAACATTCCAGAATTTTTCTCCATATAGTGGACTTCTATGGAGCCCCTGAGTTTGAACTTCCAAAATACAGTTTATATACTTTTTAACCTCAAGCGCTCATCTTGTCTGTTCTTTGCGATGCGCATGCAAACTCTGTGTAATCCGGGTCAATACAGTTAGGGTATGTTGAAAAACTTCCATCTGATTTTCTTCTCCAACTTCAAAATTGTCTTACATTGCTGCAAAAGTACGACCCAGTGTTTACAAAGTGAACGTGCAAAGAAGATCAAATGACCTTTACAAAAAAAGGTAAAACAGAGATTTAGGATGACTTTAAAGTTGGAAAAGAAAATGAGTTTTTCGACATACCCTAACTGTCTTGACCCAGATTACACAGAGTTTGCATGTGAATTGCAGAGAATAGAATATGAGCATTTGAGGTGGAAAAGTATATAAATTATGCATTTTTTTTTTTAGAAAATAACCAGTCGTTTCGCTAGATAAGCCATTTCTTCCTTCGCTGGGATCGTGTAGACGTTCAAACTTGTGGGCACCATAGAAGTCCACTATATGGAGAAAAATCCTGGAATGTTTTCCTCTAGAAACATAATTTCTTCATGACTGAAGAAAGAAAGACATGAACATCTTGGATGCACAATTAATGTTACACATTTAAAAAAAAGAAAGAACTCACATTCAATTCAGTGATTTAGAGGTGGAATTCGTCTGCCTGATATGTACTGTATCATCCCAGGTCCAGCTATTTTAGTAGCACTCATTCATCCAATGAAAGCAACCAAAATTGCCATTCTATGCCAGTGGATGTATAATTATGTGTTTTATTAGCTCATCTACGCCAGTGAGCAGCTTGATAGCATTTGCATCCCACATTGCCACACAATGTGGACTGTATATTAGAATCTCAGATGCACAAAGATATTAAACTTGCACATAAATAAATCAGAAATCAAAAATAAACTGTGAAGAAAAAAATATGAATTTAAACCACATTTATATTTTTTATAGAACTCTAAATCTGGTTTATCCTTAAACTACTTGTAATATTCTGCAAGTTTTCCAGTACATTTCTCATTTTAATTAAAATCTCTATATTAAAAAAACGCAGTACGTCACGCTCTGAGGACAGAACAGAACTCTCTTGATACATCACACGCTCCAAGTCAGATTGTCAAAAGAATGAGTATGTGCTGCTATATCATATGCACAGACGCATTCGTTTTCAAATAGCAAAGTTACTGAAAACTTGCCTGTGCCTCATGTTTTTGTAATTTAGGGCTTCAGTTCTCTTTTTCACTGAAAGCAGTTGAATCATTGTGATAACTCTTTCTTCTGAGTGTTGCTGTTTTTTTTCTTGCCAACATACCAATTAAAACTCAAACAAATAATTGATGAAACGTAGCTTTTAGCTGAAATTGAATCATGTTTATTTTGCATTAAAACATCCTCCTTTGCTTTTAATCTGAAGTCACGACAGGAGCCATTTAATAGTGAATGTGGAGGCCAGACATTTCAGTGGGAGCCTTGGTTTGGCCATATTTCATCGTTGTTCTCTCTGAGATATTTAAATAGATGATTCATAGCTCCTTCAATGACTCAGGGTATAAATTTTTCAGCAGTTCTAAATATAATTTATGTGGAGATATTGGTCTGTTCAGAATGTGACAAAAACGCCCTATAGACGGTTTTTCCAGTGTATTGCACAGATTCAGTTGTCAGTAAGTAGACAGTGAGCGTCTGTGCATGTCAAACACCTCGGATCATTTTTATCTGATGCTTTTTACCCAAAGCAACTCAATTTCAAATACAGCAAATCTCCCAAAAGCAAGTCTTGCAGTGTGTCTCAATTTCAGGGTTATAAAAGACAAACGCTACATGACTTCCACTGAACATCCAACCCGCCTTACGGCAGAATACGCAGGCCACGGTAAGGTAATACTTTAATCTTGACAAAGTTTTTAGGCAGAAAAAAGGGATTTCAGTTAATCTTGGTCAAGGGTTTATTATGTCTTTGAGGTTTTCTGCTGTTTGGTGGCTTTGATAAAAGCCATGGTGACACCTTTTTCTGACAAATGTCCCCTTCCTGCACTATAAAAAATAGCGTATTATCCAGTTTATGAAACATTTTGAGTCTCAAATACTAAAAAATGCTCTTTTCTGGAAACCCTTGTCAGACCAACAAAATTGCCCCAATTGTTGTCCCAACTAGTCAAACACAGTTGTCTGAATAAAGAATTTCATACTGTTGAAATGTAAAGACTTGTGAGTTCCCAGCATGGATTGCAGCATGAACAAATTATGCAGTTACTGTTATAGGACTATTGTTTTGCTGTTTGCTGACTTAACTTGAACTTTTTGTTGTTGTTTTGTCATTATTGTTAGTTATTTGTTGCACTGTGATGTAAAGAGCTCATCTTTTTAACATTTGTTGATTGCAACCGTTCTTGAGGTTTGTCTCTAGTTTTGAGGCCTAGAGTATGTTTAACCACTTACATCTGTTTGCTGGATATTTTAGTCTTGTAAGATGTTTTACAAACAAAGACAATGTTGTCTACATATTAGACTAAGTTTTAAGGTTTCTATAACAATTCACTGTTTGTCATTTGTAAAAAATGATACATAAAAAGATAAATGACCTCAACGACAGTAATTTTTGTTTTTAGTTTAGTTAGCACAATAAGAAAATCATGAACAAAAAAAATTCTGTTGGATAAACAAAATATCTTTACTGAGCAAAACTAAAAAACTGTTGTTGAGAGAACTCCAGTTGCCTTACTTTTAAGTTTTTTCAACTTTATTTTTTACAGTGTGTCCTCTCACACAACAATTCATAAAAAAATAAATAAATAAGCACACAAATAAATAAAAGGACTCAGTTGGGGCTGTTCGATTCTGAAAATTTTGGAATCGAGTCCTATTCCTGGTTCTGGAATCGATAGGAATCGATTCCAGGAATCGATTCCTCACTGTTGTTTCGATTCTTTTTCGATTCTACTTTTTTTAGATCGGAGGAACCTAATTTTGCCATGAGTGTAGGATATACATGTCTTAGAAAGTAGCCTTATCAAAATATGAAGCTTTATTTTTAAAATATTATGATCAATTTCTGCATTTAAATTGTAATTTTACTGCATTGCCCATGAAATTAGTCACAGCCCACAGCGCAGCAGTGGACATGCGTTTATTGCATGAACTGAACAAGGCGTGCACAGTTCAGCCCAATGATGTTAAGTTCAACAGTATGCTTTGCACAAAATTAATAAACTGTGCACAAATGAAATAACCAGAACAATGACAACAACACTGATATAACAACTCAAGGTTTATCTGTCAATCAGATGCGCTCTCAGCCACTGTGCTCTTGTTTTTCTTTCAGAATTATCATTGGCTGTTAGAAAAGTTAATAGGAAAATAAATAATTAGAAATAGGATCAATACGGCATGATCTATTCTGTCGTGCAGCGCTCAAAATTGGGGACAATATAAGCCAGTTCCACCGTAAAATAACTTCTGAATCGTTTTTGAACTGGTTCATTAAAACGATCTATCCGAAAGAAACTTTTCGTGGAAACGAATCAGACTTCTAATCACGCGAGCAAGAGGCAAATTAATGGATGCTCAACGGAAGGGTGCATCCTCAAACTCAGACGAGCTCAGTACTGACTCTTTTCATTAAGTTTATTTTCGTGAATCGACGTTCAGCGACGTTTGATGACAGCAGCCGAGATATGCAGCCTTCGTATAATGCAGCCTTTCGTTTGAGAGGTGCCCATAGATTAGCTTTGCTGAACTGAAAACGGCTCTGAATGGGGAGTCGATTCCCCTTGATGGAATCGATTCCAACCTTTGGAATCGACTCTCGATTCCCAATGCCTCAGAATCGAGGAATCAATTTTTTTTGGAATCGATTCCCAGCCCTAGACTCAGTTAGTAAAGTATTGTGACACACCTAAACTAATTTACATGAAAAAACTATAATCTTATGTTACCATCTGCTGACTTCTGCTTCTAAATACACACACAAATGGGTCATCAGTTCAGCTGTGCATTAAAATGAAAAGTTTTCTGCACTTCCATGCCCAGTCGGAATGAATTTCATCTGTTGAAACAGCATTACAGTTCTGCACCCCTGAAAAATGCAACAGTAGAAAAGCACAGCTGTGTCTGGGGGGCACTTTCTTATGCTACATAACCCAGTATAAATAGTGTGATTCGTCATTCCTACTTTGATGAGGACTATTATTTTTCATTTTAAAGCTGATGAAAACTCAACATTTAAGATTCCAGAATTTCGCTGAAAACGGGTCATTAAAAACCATAGCAAAATCAATAAGCAGATTTTTAATATGCTTCATTGGTTCTTCTCTCCATTCCTTTTCATTTCTAACCCTTTTCATCCTTTTCATCACAGCCTCCCCTCTTTCTATTTATGATTCATATTAGTATGCAGCAAAACATTCAGAGTAAGTATATTTCTGTGTTGCGCTAATGAACCGCAATCTTGTCAACGGCAATAGAACTAAACCAATATATTTCCCTTTAATGTTTTGGTTTTGCTGAGACAAAAGCAGCCTCCGTGATTCAGGGAAACAGTTCGGCTGAATGTTATACAACATGTCAGTTATTTGCTTATAGTACATGAATAATTCATTAGCTGCACAGCTCTATGATTATGATGGAAGTATAAATATTCATATGCATTTAATATTGTATAATGCAATTTTATTTATATTTATTTATTTGTTTGGTTGACTGATTCCAAACAACCTTTCAACTGATTGATTTTTATTTATGCCCTTTAAAAAGCAGGCAATGCAAATTAAGAAAGTGCGATGCAAATGTACAACATCTTTGTGACAGTTTATGAGAAGGAGTAAAATATTACATAATGGTTTTTATCTGACCTTATATGTTGGACTGTGGAAAGTACTGAAAGATGACCTGCAGTTTGAAGCTGATCCACTAACCATTAGGATACTGTGCATTGCCCTTGAAATGAATATGGCTTTACAACATCTGGGTGGTTGTTATTATGCAAGTATAAACTGGCACCATCTGTTTTCACTGACGTTAATTATCATTCCATTCTCTAGACTTCAATTTAGGCAACCATTTGGGAACGCGTGGTTTAGCCGTCCATTATTCCCATTCAAAATGAGAGCCAACTGTGAAAACCTTCTTCTTTTAAATGAGCAAATATGACCAGTCAAATCCCAAAGAGCTTCATCTACTTCCATTTGAAGTAAAATGATGTGTAGTGCTTCACAGCTGAAAGCATGTGGTGGTTTTTACATATCTACTAGTAACAGATGAACAATTGATTGTTAAGCATAATCTATTATTATTCTATTATTGTTAGGACTGTAATAACCACCACATGCTTTCATTTACCAAGCATTAAACAATTATTATTATTATTAGTAGTAGTAGTATTACAATTACATGTATTATTAGTATTATCAATATTTATTTATTTATTAAAACAAATAAATAAATTAATTAACATGATCATATCATATATAGTAATTCTTATTAATCTATTATAATTATTATTATTACAATTATTAGTAGTATTACTAAAATAAATAATAGTAATAAATATTATTAATATTACAATTATTATACGCATTATTAAAATAAATAAAAGCTTAAATATTCATCTATCATTAATATATTATTATTAGGACTGTTAGGATTATTCATATATTATTATTATATTAGTATTAGTAGTAGTAGTAGTATTAAAACAAATAAGTAATCATTATTGTTATTATACATATTGAAATAAATAAATATTATTGTATTATATGTAGTAATATATTATTAATATATTATTTTGATTATTATTTATTATTATTATTATTATTATATATTAACCTGTTATTAGTACATTATTATTAGGCCTGTTAGGATTATCCATCTATTATTATTAGTAGTAGTAGTAGTAGTAGTAGTATTTTATAAATTAAAAAATATATATATATATATATATATATATATACACATATTATTAAAAAAAAATAACGTATTATATCTAGTAATCTATTATTAATCTATTATTATTATTATTATTACAACTATTATATTAGTATTATTGGAATATTTACTTATTTATTTATTGTAATCTATTATTAATTTATTATTATTAGGACTGTAACAACCACCACATGCTTTCATGTACCAACCATAATAATAATAATAATAATAATAATAACAACAACAAAAAGACAACAACAACAACATTATTAATAATAATCGGTATTATTATTATTATTATTATTATTACAATTATTAGTAATATTATTTAAATGAATGAATGAATGAATGAATGAATGAATAAATAAATGTTATCATATCATATATACAGTAATCTATTATTAATATATTTTTATTATAACTGTTAGGATTATTACAATTATTATTAGTAGTATTATCAAAATATTTATTTATTTATGTATTATATACAGTAATCTATTATTAATTTACTATTATTAGGACTGTAACAACCACCACATGCTTTCATTTACCAAGCATTAAACAATTATTATTAGTAGTAACCGTATTACTACAATTACAATTTTTATTAGTGTTATTGTTATTTATTTATTTATTTATAAATACAAAAATAAATAAATAAATATCATATTATATATAGTAATCTATTATTAATATATTTGTTATGACTGTAATAACAACTACATGTTTTGATTTATCAAGCATTAAACATTGTTATTTGTAGTAATATTATTACAATTACAAATTTTATTAGTATTATTTATCTTTGTGTATATATGGACTGTAACAGCCACTACATGCTTTGATTTATCAAGTAGTAAACAATAACAATGCAATAACTATTATTATTATTATTATAAATAATAATAATAATAATAATAATAATAATAATTGTTGTTAATACAAAAATATGATTAATTGCCCACAGGGGAATGTAATATACAGTACGTGCACTGGAGAATTCCAAAGAGACTGAAGGAAATGCACAGGAAAGCTGCTCTCAGAGCACATGACAGATGGACAGAGCTCTGACTGCTGACCCAGACACGTACATACAGCTAAATGTGAATGCAAAAAAACAAGAATTACATAATGCAACATTGCATTCACACACTCTGAAGCACAAACATACACACTCTGTGTAATGATGCATGAACGACAGCAATGAACTACGGCTCCATCTTGCAGCATCGCTATCAGAGGCTGATATCATCATTCACTTGTATTACTGCTCTAATTGACACTGGATGCAAATATACTTCCCAAACTGTCAGCAACATCATCCCAAAATAGCCAGAACTGGACGTATTGAAAGATTTAAGTCAAAATGCCTGTCAACCAGTCCATGACAAATGTTCTAGCTGAACTGAAAGTGGTAAGGGGCAATAGTCAGCTGAATGTTGATTGGATCAGCTCGTTAAAAGCAGGTCCATCACTCATCCTTCTGCCTAAAGGACAGGGAGATCATTTTTGCTGGGCAATAAAAGGAACAAATTCCAGATAAAAAAGATTCAGTTCTCTTGTATTACACTGAGCAGAATCTATTACTGAGGTCAGCCTCACTGAGCAGAACACTGAGATGTCCTTTGCTGGACAACGGGACCATGGGTACGAATATAAAGTTAACAATTCATTAGTCTGGCAGGAATACGCAGTGGTACAGAACACGTTCAGATACAGATCCGTGTCTGTGGTTGTAGCACACACATCCTGTCATGCATTTCTATAGGAATAATAATGATATGTTCACCATGGATCATGGATTTCATTTGAACTAGTGGCATTTCATTCAAAGTCCTATGTGAAGTTAGCAATATGTTAACTTATACTTTGCCCTTAAATGGTCCTCTCTTTTTCTTAAATAAATAACAACACTAGCTATGTTTCAATCACCCTGTTTTTAATTTGCAGAAACGTTTTTATGCTCACTTGAGGTGGTTTTCCGTCTACTCGTTCTAAACCACAAGTACTTTATTATATATGAAAATGATGACATTCAGTGGCTTCTCCAACTTTTTTTAGTGATATTTAGTGCCAGTTTATCAAGAAATGAGGATTTTGTTCTCTTTGACTTGTTCTCTTTGAATGGAATTGATGCTTATTCGCAAATGTTTTATGCAATATTCCAATTTAGAGACGAAATTCGCAACTTTGGATGGAACATAGTTACTGAAATTATTTAAGGAGGCCATATCTTTATGTAAAAATATTGTGGCATTATATTCTAAAGGTAAATTGGTTGTTCATGTTGCATTGCATTATGGGTGCTCATTTTCTCTGACTCTTGAGCAGGAGTGTATCACCATTAGTGAGGTGAGTTTGAGGTATGCAGTTTCCAAGCTTTTCTATATTGTCTCAAAAAAGCTTTTGCTTTTAATAAGCTACTATAAAAGTATCATATATAATGCAGTTTGTTTTCAGAGTCATAGCAGTATTTACAGTATTTGTCTCATAAATAATGAGGATGACAGCATTTAACTGAACTGTATCATTTTAAATCAATATATAGTTGAGGTCAAAAGTTTACATACACCTTGCAGAATCTGCAAAAATCTAATTATTTTACCAAAATAAGACAAGTAAATAAAAAAAGAGTTTATTTAGTACAGACCTGAATAAGATATTACATATAAAAGACGGTTACATTTAGTCCACAAGAGAAAATAATAGTTGAGTTTATAAAAATGACCCTGTTCAAAAGTTTCTTAATACTTCGTTGTTACCTGAATGATCCACAGCTATGTTTTGTTGTTGTTGTTGTTGATAGTTGAGTCCCTTGTTTGTCCTGAACAGTTAAACTGTCTGCTGTTTTTCAGAAAAACTCTTCAGGTCCCACAAATTCTTTGGTTTTTTAGCATTTTTGTGTATTTGAACCCTTTCCAACAATGACTGTATGATTTTGAGATTCATCTTTTTACACTAAGGACAACTGATTGACTCACATGCAACTATTACAGAAGGTTCAAACGTTCACTGATGCTCCAGAAAGAAACACGATACATTAAGAGCCAGAGGGTGAAAACTTTTAGAATTTGAAGATCAGGGTAAATTTAACTTATTTTGTCTTCAGGGAAACATGTATCTTCAGTAGCTTCTGAAGGGCAGTACTAAATGAAAAAAAAAAAAAATAAAAATGTACACATCTTCATTCTGTTGAAAAGTCTTCACCCCCAGGTCTTAATGCATCGTTTTTCCTTCTGAAGCATCAGTGTGTGTTTGAACCTTCTGTAATAGTTGCATTTGAGTCCCTCAGTTGTCCTCAGTGTGAAGAGATGGATCTCAAAATCATACAGTCATTGTTGGAAAGGGTTCAAATACACAAAAATGTTGAAAAACCAAAGAATTTGTCAGACCTGAGGAATAGAGGTTTGAATGAAGCCATTATTTTTATTTTCTTTAAGCACACACTATAAACTATAAAAATTATAAAATTACGGTTGAACCACTGATTATTTTATCAATGTCCTTACTACCTGTCTGGGTCTTGAACGTGTCAGTTGTGTGTCTATCCAGGGTCAAAAAGCTCTGATTTCAACAAAAATATCTTAATTTCTGTTCTGAAGATAAATGAAGGATCTTATGGGTTTGGAATGACATAAGGGTGAGTAATTAATAACAGAATTTTCATTTTTGTGTGAACTATCCCTTTAAATGTATAATTACTCTGTAACAAGGGCACCGTACACTATAGCTAAACTACTTAAAGTTAGCAGTGTCATTACCTTTAGTGAGTTACTTGAGATATGCAGAGATAAAATTGTAATAACTATGCTGACACAAACAAAACCTAGGGAAACAGAGTTCATTTTCTTAAAGCCACACATTTTTTTTTCATGTCTCCTGTTGCGATTCCTGCTCACCGTCTGCAGGTCTGAAACTGTTATTGCGAAGCTTAAGCAAGAACGAAAAATATGCGTCTGGTCAAAACTGCTGCAAGAAACATTAAAGCAGCTGGCATGAGGAGGGTCAGTGTGGAGGGAGCACATGCTCCAAAACTCAACATGCAAAATGATTCTTCAGTGAGAGTGAAATGTATTTTGACAGCAAATCAAGGCAGGAGAGAGGGATAGAGAAAAAAAGGGAAGTGGGAGGAATATGAATAACCTGAAGTGGAATTGGGGAGGAAACAGCACTGAGAGTTATAATGCGGTCTGCTCTAGCTGTGCAGTCTGGTTTGTGATCGCTGTATCCTTTGAACCCAGCCTTATTTGTCCCCCCAGCATGACGCCGTCCACACGTCTGCATCACAGGAGGCAACAAACAAGCAAAGTGAAATCAACAGGTTCATAGCAACGATGTTCCACATCCAAAACAGAATGATTGTTTTTTTTAGAGCGTAATTATGACATCAGGGTCATGAACCTGTGCTAGGCTAGTTTGTTTTCTTCTGCTGCTGCTCACAACATGATCCTGACAAGATTGTTTATAGTGGTGCGATCCATCCAGACACTCCCAGTGGTCCAAAATACAGCTTTACTCCACATCGTCTTCAGATTTAAGCACCGTCAGAACCACGCTGGCAGCTTTATGTCTTGTGTGACGGGTCATATAAGTGCCATCTGCTGTAATAGTCACCAAACCACTGCTTTATCATGGGGAAAAATGAAATCAATGCATCTACTGTATATGAGTGGACTGTTTACAGACATGTTGGACCTACTATTCTTCTATTAAACACTGTAATTTTTGGTAAAACCTAAAATAAGATCCTATTAGCTAGAAGCATACAACTTTTGGTTTTAATAATGTATTAGTAAATACTGAAATTAACATTAAGTAAGGGATAATGTACATCCAACCAGTTGTTATCGCAGAATAAAGTCAGACAGGCTTATCAGTAGCCTTATGCGAAACGGAGGTCTGTTGTATAAGATTGAATGGATTTATTTTGTGATAACAATTAGCTGGATATACATTATCCCGCTTATTACAAGGCTACTTGCAACAAAAGTAAATAATTAAATACGAAACACTGATCTGATTTGAAATATCTGAACGCACAACCTTCTGTTAAGAAAGCAGTTGCTAGCAAGTGGCAGTCATAGCACTTATTACACAATATTTCACCACTTAAATATTTATTGTGATAAAGGACATTGATTTTAGATGAAGCTGTTGTAAAATCTTACCAGTTTGTTAGTTATCTTATTGTCCATTACAGTGTAAACAATCATTGCAGCAGTTTGTATTAAATGAGAGAGCGAGTCTGCGATACCCAGATGACATAATCAAATATTTGTACAGAGAATACTGATTTGAGTTTAATCATTTTATTAGCCAACCAAACGCAAAGCTTCAATAAAGAAAAAAAATGTCCCAGCAAGCGAATAGCACCGACTGCAGTTACCCAGATGAGCCTGTTTTATTCGTTTTTACCAGTTTTTATCGGGAAATAACATACCTTGGAATGTGGTGATTAAGTATTTCACAGAGCCGTGTAATAATGTAGATTAATAAATGCTTTAGAAGTGTTTTTATAATTAGAATTATTATTAGCTCACCTTAGCTAATGTGGTCAACTAACACATGGAACAAATGTGAAGTTTTACTTTTATTTTGTTTCCTTTTCTTAAAGATGCTGTAATTTTTGACTGTACTAAAGCATAAAAATACTATGTTATGTCATATAACATGACATTTAGGAACATACTAAGTTCATATCCTTGTTTCTCCAGAAAAAACAAACAAACAACAAAACAATGCTACAGCCAGTTATTAGATTTTAAAATGTGTGTTCTGTGTCAGAATGGCTGTTTTTGTTTTGGTCTGTGTGATTCCGCCCACTGCCAGTTTACCCAACAGGATCTCAACACCCCTGGGTTGCCAGTTGGTTGAAAACACACCGTATTGCAGCCATGGAAGGCAGCAAACAAACTGGATCAGAGATCCCAGATTCTGCCTGACCTAAAAAGCCTCATCATGCATCTAAAAAGCTCTATGAGTAGAATATTAAAATGTCACAGATAAATCAACTCAACAACTTACAGTGTAAGGCTCGTCCTCAATCTGGCAACCTGCATGAATGTCAGTTCGGAGGAGAAGGGAGCGGGAGAAACACTGCTCTTCAATGTTTTGAGTTTGGACTGCACCTTTCTATAAATATATATTCTACATTAAGGGCCAGATTTGCTAACAGCTTGCACTAGTGCAAACTGTCTTTTGGTGTTAAAATAGTACTGTCAGGATTTGCTAAAGACACAGTGAAGAATTAGCACTGAAAAGTAGTTATTTTTGCGCCTGACCTTAATGAATATGCATTTGTAGGAGTTTCCCTTTCAGACGCCAAATTTATGGGAGGAGAGTTTTACGATTTACTAAAATTTGTGTTCATCAAATTAATGGTATTTGTGCCATTATTTAACAGCCAAAAAAGCAGGCAGTAATTTTGGAAATTATATGTTGCATTTGTATTCTTTAATGTGCACCTTGTCAGTAAATCACACACAGAATTTTCCCCTCCCATCTGTGATTTTATGGAATTGAGCTCTAACGCTAATTTGCCCTGTTTAGTAAATCTGGCCTTAAATATATTTAAAAACTATTATTGTTATTTTACTTTCAGCAGTTGATAGTGCAAACATACATAAACCTATGCTGGGGTAAAGCTTAGTGCAGTGGTTCCTAACCACGTTCCTGAATTTTGCATCTCTCCTTTATCTGCCACACCCATTTCAGTTTCTACTAATGAGCTGATGATCTGAATCAAGTGTGTTTGATTAAGGAGACATGGAAAACATGCAGTATTGGGGGGCCTCCATGAACGTGGTTAGGAACCACTGGCTTAGTGGTTAAAGATTTGGCATCCCAGAGTTTACAGTTTCAGAAGGTGTGATTCTAGAGAGACTACCGTTTTGCTTTTACGCAAAGCACTTAACCTCCATGTGCTCCAAGAAGATTATCCCTTTAGTATATACTGTAAATTACTTTAAATAGGAAAGCATCTGCTAAATGAATAATGTAATGTAATGGTGTTGCCGCATGGGATGTCTGTGGAAGAACTGCAGCAGGCAGACTCATGTATCTGCTAACTTGTTTAAATTAAGCCTCTAGGTCACATCCAATTTAATGTACGCGGATGATGGACTTTAGAAACAAAAAGTTTGAGTGAGATTAATGAATTTATGTCTGTTTAAACAAGCTTTTAATTGTGTTTGTGTGTAGCCAACGTCATTGTTGGAACGCTTCAGTTGTTGTTTTTTATGCTTGTTTGTTTTCGTGACAACATTTGCAAAATTGGCTTTTCGGGAAAATTGACCTTTCCGTGCTACTTACCATTCGGAGTAGACAAATTGACCAATCAGAGGACACTGAATGCTCAAACGCAGTTTGTGTCTTAAAATAGGGCCACATCAATATCATTTTTAGGGCAAATGTCATGTGGCACGGAGGTGATGAATGGAATATTTTCTCAGATCCATATCACTCATTTGATGCTTTTCTCTCCGTCACTGCCTGCAAACAGATTGATCACGTCCAGGATGACAGATGAGTGAAGGTCATTAGGGCATATTCTACCCACAGTGCTGTGCAATATCTTACACCGGCTCTGGACTGTGTTCAGCAAGCTCAGCCACAGATAATTATACAAGCAAAAGCTCTATTGATCGATTCAATAATTACAGAGCTGACCTCCAGGAACAGAAATACACCCAAACACAAACGCTTAAACTCAACATTTATTAGTCCCTATTAAGCGTGCAACTTATTTTAAATAAGGCGGCTTTAAAATCATGTTTAAAAGATCTCTTCAAGAAATGTTAACTACAGACTGCTATTCTAAGAACCTATAGGAAATTCCAGAGGGAACCCACCACACATTAGTCTTCCAGGTTGGCCAGGTTGGTAAATGTATGTAAAAGCTCTATTTTAGTTTGAAGGAAAGAATTCACCAATAAATCCAAATTTCAAAAGATACTAACAAACTAAACTTTTGAAAACAACATACAAAACCACAGCTATAGAAAAAAAAAAAATCTGGCTTATAAACCTTCAAACTAGGGCTGCCAAATGATTAATCGTGATTAATCGCATACAAAATAAAAGTTTGCCTGCTATATGTGTGTGTACTGTGTGTAATTATTATGTATAATAAATACATATACTTGTAAATATTTCTTAAATATATACATGAATATGCTTGTATTTATATATACATAACAATTACACACAGTACACACACATATATTAGGCGGACTCAAACCCCTAATTCAAACATAAAGAATTTAAAAAAATTTTCATTCTGCTTTCTAACATTCAAATTTTAACTGCACGCCATTCATGCATCATGGAACCTTAATTCAAACTCAGGAAATGAATTTAAAAATTTAAAAGTCATTCTCAGTTCAAGTTATTTCCACATGTGACAACTAACCCCAGTGTCCCCTATACTAACTGAATTGCTGATGTTTCAGAGGTTTCCACCTCTATAAACCACAGGCGAATGTACAGCGACTGCAGTTGTAAGACTCCTCAAATTGCGGTAAGTTGGAGCTGGTTGCGCTAATCCAGCAGCATGCTTGACTCTCCTATCTCCTGTGCTTTCCTCTATGGAGAACTAAGAATGTGAGGACACAGAGCCTATCACACCCTATAAAAGGGATGGGGGATAAGTTGCACAGCCGGGGCGAAATGTTGGCTTTTCTGCCTACGGCCTTATCAGCCACTTACAGCTGCGAGCCCAGAAAACCCGATTTCTGCGTGTTCCACCCTGGAGGACAGAGAGATTCAAAGCAGCAGAACCTCCTCAATAAAACAGTGAGTGTTTGCAGTTTTAACTCAACTTAAATGCCATGACCCCTTAATTACACGCCACATTTTCTTTTGTGGCATCTTTTCAAAAGAATCCAACCATTTCACTCATTTGTGTGACAATATTTCCAGACGGAAGAGTTCAGGGTGAGACTATGCTCCTGTCCTTAAAATACAAGTGAATTGCTATAGATGAAACTAGCGTCATTAGTCATTAGCAGCGCTCCTATAGCAAATGTCTATATGCTTGTTCATGTGGTAATTCCTGGTACACAAGTGATGCTGTTTCAGCAGATATGGATTATGCCCTTAAATCTTGTTTGCTAGGTAGACAAGGATAGAGAGAGAGAGAGAGAGAGAGAGAGAGGGAGGGAGTTTTTGTTGCCCTAATCAATGACTTTCAGGTTGTTCCATACTTCAGTGCTATTTCTCTTTTCTAGTTGATTTTTAGTGATTAGATTATGACTTTGCTCTTGACCTTAAAAAGTGAACTTTATAATGCCAGATTTTAAGTAAAATCTGCTTAACATAATTATCATTTAGATTAAGCAGGCCTGTCTTTAACAAAGAGTTCTATGCAAATGTTTCCCTTAATATGGTTTTTTTTAAAAAGCTTACCATGTTTATATATATATATATATACATATATTAACACTTATAATTAGTCGTGTCAGTCGATTAAAAAATTAGCTAATTAATCCCACCTAACATTACAATTTTGAATTATATTTTTATATTGCAATAATTTCACATTAACATTGATATTTGTTTAATGCCATCTTTTTTTATGACTGAAGGCAAAGTATCACTGATACCAACTGATGTCTCTATGAATTTTTTCCTAATATTTAACCATTAACTATAGCCATTCATTACAGTATGATTGAGAGCTTTCAATGTAACATTTATTGTAATTTGACTTGTAATTTAAATCTTAAACCTACAGAAGTTATTGATTTCGTATTTTTTAATTTTGTTCTTTGATTAACAGACATCACAGCAGTTGATTGGTTATTAGGATATTTTGGCTGCTGTTAGGATATTTTGGCTGCTGTTTGAATATGATACAGCGCTTTGAATACAGCGTGACATATTTCTATGTTGGCACGCACTAGTACAGTATAACGGCTGACAGGACAGGAAGATTCGTTTTTACTGACATATGACCAGACAACACCTCATCTGACCGCAGTTCACTGATGTTCTAAAAGTCTCCTATTTGATGTGCGCTCGTTATTAAGTTCTGAAAAGTCTCCTATTTGATGTGCTCGTTATTAAGTTCTGCGTCTAAATAAATGCAACTTTTTAGGGATTGTTGGTGGGGTAGCCAAACCTAAAGTTGCACTATATCTATTAACATGCATTCACTCACACTCCATGCTGTAGTTTAAAGCAGCTGCGAACTGTCAGGGCATGTTAAAGAACATCACACGGTGATTTATTGTTTGAATTTCGTAAAAAAGTGAGAATATAATGAATATGTAATACTGTGTATGTATATATTTTTCAAAATGCTAGTGTTATTTTTCTAGCGCTATGCACTGAATAGTTTTCCTGAGGTAATGCTACGTGACATTTTGTTTACAAGCTGTTTTAAACACCTTTCTCCAGCAGAAACACTGATCGAGCAACAGTACATTTAAGGAATTTATACTGTTTCTTTTAACATACCTTTTGATGTTCATTCATGTTTATTTTGTGCTAGAAGTAGTAGTAAAGAGGAAGAAATTATGGATTCACACGCTTTGCACTGCCCCTTGAATTGAGGCAGCTTGTCTCACCACATTACAGAGCACCAGAATGCTATAAAATTAACAGAATTCGCAAGATGAAGCCTTGTTTCTTATAAAAAGTAACAAAGCATTGCAATTATTGGATGGCAGGTGCAAAAACTTAAATTGTATTTTAATTTATTTTAATGCATTATTTTTATTTATTTATTTCTGTCTGTCTTTCTGTGTCGGGATGAAACGTTGTGGTTGCTGAAATTTAAGTGCATCACTAAATCTATTATATATAATATATCACACTGTGAAAAACAGTTTGTTGAGTCAACTTAAAATAATTTGTAACCTGGCTGCCTTAAACTTAAGTTCAGTGAACTCAAAAAAAGTTTATTCAACTTGAAATGTTAAATTATACTAAGTGACAACTTGAATATTTGAGTTGAATCAACTTAAAATTCTAAGGCAGCTGGGTTACTTACCCATCTGTTAAGTTTAGCAAACACAAAAATCTAAGCTGTTACTTAGTACAACTTAACATTTCAAGTTGACTAAACTTATTTGAGTTGACTGCATTTAAAATTTTAAGGCTGCAGGGTAACAAATTATTTTAAGCTGACTCAACAAATTGTGTTTTTTATTTTTTACAGTGTAGGCTGTGCCAATTTGTAAACAGTAAATTGTGTGGAGTGTTCACACTGAAAATTCAAACAGGAGGAAGTGCACTTGTTGACAAGGACTAACGTGTGCCAAATGCTAGATGACAACCTTTACTTCTAAAATTCATATGCTAGGTGATATACATATTATAAATGTATAGTGTATGCAACTTAAATCTAAGACTCAGTGTCACATATGCAATACATACAATACGATGCTAGATTGTGTTTCACTACAGATCTAGTTTATCCACTTCTATATTACACAGATGTGTCCATAGTCAATACCAATGCTCCTGAGTTGCTCAATACCAGCAACAGAAATTATGTGGTAACTCAATGCCTGAATACATTATGTGAAAAACTGTTTCTGAAAGGCAACTGCGCAGCTATGGACGACTTATTACTTCAATTTATGATTTTAAATCACATTACAGGACCTGTAAAACAATTTGCTTCTCAGCTCGCAGCACAGCACGCACAACAGCCAGGCAGTTCTTCAGCATGACCTAGAGGAGAACGTGTGCAAATAGTTAGACAGGTGGTGCATGCTGGCGTGAGGAGTGTTAACCGCTGCCCCTCCGAGACCTTCAATCATCTGCACCATCAGCCCTGAATGAGTCATTTTCTGTGTGTCCATCATTTCATTACTGCAGGAAGAGAGCCACCTGTATTCCAGCACCTCCACTCAACACTGCAGCCATTCTCAGACAGATGGTGGGTGACATGTGATCGGGAAAGAGATGGCTCTCAGAATAAAGCTGTTCTGACTTCATTGAGAAGCCGCCCGTTGTTTTGCTTCCTCATCAGTGGCTCGGGGTCTGCTTTGAGCTTGAAGTTTGCTTGTTCCCCTATAGACTTGGTTGCATGATTTATTGCTTAAGTGCTTAAAATGTGCAGCACGCTATCATTGCGGTACTGAGGCCACATTTCATTAGCTTCTCCTTGAATTTGGAGAGGCGCTGGAGCTCTAATCTCGTATCCTGACTTGGAAAAGATAATTATAGCAGAACTCCTTAAAAAAGTTTTGTTGCATGCTTTGCAGAGATACTACGTTCCACTGGTAGATAACCGTCCACAACGAATAGCTAAGAATTACCAATTAGACATTAACGCTGCTGGAATAGATCATTGTGCTTCAGCGTGTTATTTATAAATCTGATTTGCATTCTCTCTCTCTCCTCTGCTCAGTTACAGTTAACTTAATCAGCCTGTAATGTTGCACATTTAATCATATTAGAACATGTATGATGAATGTAAACGAATAACTCTGTAACGTCCAATTAGCGTCATGTTAATAGATGTTTTATCAAGATGTAGTGTGATGTTGCGGTGCTTGTTTTTTCAATAGTGCTATTTGATAATGCTTGTTTTTTGTCAACAGGGGACAACTGACATTTCAGTTTAACCCCACAGCTAAGTTCAACCTAAAATCCACAGACAGGTCAAAAATAGCATATAAAACACAACAAATTTACTGAAATAAATAGATGAATAAAAAAGAAAGAAAATATCATTTTTAAAAATACATTTAGAACCATAAATAATATAATGAGACATCTATTTTATATAACATTAAGCTAAAATATATTTTTTTCAAATAAAACACCAAACAATTTATATTTTTATTTTTATTATATATATATATATATATATATATATATATATATATATATTTATTTTTTTTTTTTTTACAAATGAATTGAAATGTGTTTCTCTAACCTTTGTGGGTCTGCAAAATGGGAGCTTGCTATTTATTTTTAATCAAAATATCAATCAGAAAAAGAACATGATTTTTAACATTACCTATGCAGTTAAATGTTTAAATAACAGATGGGAAAGAACATTTTGACCCACATATGTAAGCTCTCATATTTCATGTCAAAATAACCTCATTTGTCCTCAGTCCATCTCAACTGTCAGCTGAAATCTCAAATTAAACTCTTGCATTATATGGATCCAAAAAAGTTTGATAAGAAGTGAAGTAAAAGATAAGGTAAAAGGAAACTGCACGTCTGTTGTAGGTGATTTGGATGACAATCTAATTTGCATATCAAACTTTACAATAAATATTTATGCTCTCATAATTCATTCCGGCTGATATTGTTTTTTTAAAGTCCAGAGCTCTCTCATTATTTATTCATAAACATGATTAATATTCACAAGAAACATTACCATATTGCAGTCAAATACCGGTTGTTCCGGTGAATAACTTGGAGGGTCACCTTTTCCGCACCTTCCTCCTCAGCTGTCTCTGCCTTTTAAGACAAGTAATGGTTTACATCTGATCTGACAAAAGAGCTTTTGCAGCCTTTCTCGCATTAGCATTTCAAAAGGTGTGTTTGCCTCCCCGATCTGTGATAAAGGCTGGAGAGATTACAGAAGGGGTTTGGAGAAACTTTGTGCTGCCAACTGGTTCCATGAAGAAATCATTTCTGACAACAGCACAACTCTTTGAAGAGAGTTTCCAGGGATTACGGCTGTAGGAACTCTGCCTCCCCACAACCTGCTTTAATGCAGGTCAGCACACAAGAGACCCTGTATGATGTTTTTGAGTAACATTTGAGTAAAGCTACGCTGTTTAACTAAAGCTTCAATAAAGGAAAGGCATGATTGACCTTCAAAAATATTGTCGGAAATCCCTCTACAATTAATAATAAATAACAATCCCCTTCTAAGGGGCCCTTTGTAAAATAAAAGGCATATACTACCATTATTATTCTTACTGCTGTTATTAATATTCACATTCACTGACTTTGACATTGTTTTCATAATATCATGGAAACTCAAGTCTGTACATTTAGAAAAACTAAATAAATAAAAAAAAGACTTGGACTGGATTGAGTAGAGACTTCATTTAGACTTGAAGACCGATAGGGGAGAGCGGGGATGGTTGCAACAAGGGGGAGTTGCAACATGGCTTATTACTTCAAGCAGGAATAAGCTACAGTGATGATACTCATTATTATTATCAAAAAATTATTTTCATGATAAAAAAGGTTTTCTAAAGATCAGATTTTTGGTCATAGTGTCTAAGTAGTTTGTGTGATGCATTGTAAAAACATAACATTTTAATCAGTGTTTTCGAGCTTCTGTTTTCGGCATAGCAAGCGTGTGTCAATGATATTGTGTCAAGCTAATATACTATGTTTTATCACGGCTATCATTACATAATTGTAATTTTATGCAGGGCCGCTGCTGGCCAAATGGGTGCCCTAGGCAGAATTGTTGTGCCCCCTCCCTCAAATATTATGGAAGTAAAAAAAAACAAACAAACAAAAAAACACCTACCAGGTCAAAATATAACTTAAATAAAATAGAGAAGAAAATAAATAAATAAATTGTACTTACATTGTCTTGTTTATAAATTACAGTTGTAGCTCTAGACAGTTACCTGTTGCTATGATTTTATTAATACAGCTGTCTGATTGATTTTATTGTCTTAAACATTCAGAAATCACAAAAGAAAATTAAGCAGTTTTACTACGCTGCAAAAGCATAACCAAAAAACATTCTTAAAAAGGCAAAAGAATGCATACACATTTTGATATTGACAATTAAAAAACAGACTGATCAAAGGACAATTTCTCAATATGCAACGTGCGAGAAAAGGGTACAACACAAAGCGGAGGTGGTCACCCTACTTGTGACCTTTCCAACATGACTACGTAATAATTGGGGTCGAACTAGTGCAAGATGAGCATTTGTGGTTAAAATGTACATACATTTTTATTTTTTTTAAGTAAATAGCCGATCGTTTCGCTAGATAGCACCCTTATTCCTCAGCTGGGATAGTGTAGAGTCCTTTGAAGCTGCAGTGAAACTGCAATTTGGAGCTTCAACCCGTTGATCCCCATTGAAGTCCACTATATGGAGAAAAATCCTGGAATGTTTTCCTCAAGAACCTTAATTTCTTTTTGACTGAAGAAAGAATGGATGACATGGGGGTGAGTAAATTCTGGACGTGAACTAATCCTTTAAGATTTGAATTGTTCCAGTCATGTTTTCTAATCAGATCGGATTCTTCACTTCACAACGATCACACAAGGACAACACACATTCTCTTTCCTTCTGAGTTCATTGTGTGTGACTGACTGCTGCCACCGTGTTAAATGTACACATCCGACACCCTTACTAAACCCCAAAATAATCTTATCACCAAGAATTACAGACAGCAATCATGCTGACAGCCATCTCTGGGAGTTGAAGTTAGCTATTCAATATCGGTTATGCTTATCCTTAACAGACAGATGCTCTCTCCTCTTTTGCCCACAGGCTCAGTTCCTGCTGGACACTGATAAATCGCAGTCACAGCTATTGCTATTTGCCTGGAAAGACAAGAGCTGACGCCGACTGAATCGCTCCCCGACGAGTAATCTGCACTTGGTGGGCAGTTGAAAAGAATATGATAACCCTGACGTCACCTCAATTTCGAAATGCTCGTCCGCTCCCTCCTGCCTGCTCCCACGTCTTGACAGAGGTTGCGGAGGTTATAAATGATCCACAAGTCTGTGGCTCTTTGGATAGGATGCTTTCTTTTATTTGAGATAGTGTCCAGCCTATTTGCAGTTAATGTTGTGCCAGCACTCTGACAGAAGGACAACTAATATGCCCCATCTGGGTGCAAAACAAATACAAAGGCTTCGCATAATGTATGAAGGAGTCACTCCTGTGTGAAGAATTTTGTGTAATAGCTCACAACTTGACTTCATGTAGAAGAGGCCAGAGTTCACATCCACTTAAAAAGCTGCTAAGGATTGTCCTGTGGGTTTTGTTAGTGATTAAAGGTAGAAAGTGATCTTAATACAGCAAATGAAGTAAAATAAGACTTGAGTCTCTTATTTGTACTCCTGTACATGTACAGTTAATATATATTTACAGACGTCTTTTGTAGGCTAAACAAAAAAAAAAAAAAAAAAAAAAAAAATATGAGTAAGATCACGTCACTAGATAAACAAGCTCAGTTTAATAATATTTTATTTAGATATTATTATTGGATTGAATTTCTGGCTATGACATTCATACTATACCTGAATCCTTAAAATATGCAAATTTAAGTGAATTATGCTCACCACGGCTGCATTTATATGATCAAAAATGCAGTACAAACAGCAATTTTGTAAAATACTATTACAATTTAAAATGAAAAAATTGTTTAAAATTTAATTTATTTGTGTCATGGCAAAGCTGAATTTTAGCAGCCATTACTCTAGTCTTCAGTGTCACGTAATCCTTTAGAAATCTTTCTAATATGCTGCTTTGGTGCTTTTTTTTTTTTTCTTCTGAATTTTCAGAAACCCTGAATACTTTTTGAGGATTCTTTGATGAATGGAAAGTTTAAAATGACATAATTAATTTTAAGTACAAATCTTTTGTAACATCTTAACTTAACTCGTCTTTACTCTCACTTTTCATCAGTTTATGTCGTCCTTGCTGAAAAGCATTAATTTCTTAAATAAAAAAAAAAAAAACCTGACTCCAAACTTTGAAACATTTGTGTAATTTAACTAACAAAATAAAGTAAAAAGAAAAATGACGTAATTAGCAGATTGGGGGAAAAAAAAAACATTCTGTTGAATTTGGAAACTTGGAAAAAAACACAACTTTGACATGGAAATCCACAGCTTTGATTTTATTAAGATGTGGGTGTATTACATCATGTGAATATGGCAGCTCCCAAGAAGTTGGTTTATATACCTTTAGGCACATAAAATGCATTGATGAGTAAAAGTGAAAATTTGTTCCTCACAAATTAAGACTTTGATAACTGCACATCTGCAGAACACATGCTAGCATTGCACAGCATCATTTATCCTCCACACTTTATTTGCCTGGAGATTTATTTGTTGACAGTCAAACACATGCACAAACTAGCTTTTCTGTTCTCTTTCCTTATACTGTACAGTGATATGCGAAAGTTTGGGAACCCCCTTGCAGAATCTGTGAAAATGTGAATAATTGTAACAAAATAAGAGGGATCATAAAAAATGCATGTTATTTTTTTAGTACTGTCATGAGTAAGATATTTTACATAAAAGATGTTTACATATAGTCCACAAGACAAAGAAATTATTAAAATAACCCCCTTTAAAAGTTTGGGAACCCTTGGTTCTTAATACTGTGTGTGGTTACCTGGATGATACAACTGTTTGTATGTGATGGTTGTTCATGAGTCCCTTGTTTGTTCTAAACAGTTAAATTGAGCACTATTGAACACTAGGTCCTTCAGATTCTTTGGTTTTCCAGCATCTTTTGCATATTTGAACCCTTTCTAGCAGTGACTGTATGATTTCTAGATCCATCTTTACACACTGAGAACAACTGAGGGACTCAAACACAAGTATTAAAAAAAGTTCAAACATTCGGTGATGCTCCAGTAGGAAACACAATGCATTAAGAGCAAGAATTTGAATTTGAAGGTAAACTGTACTCAATTTGCCTTCCGGGAAACATGCAAGTATCTTCTGTTGCTTCCGAAGGGCAGTACTAAATGGAAAAAAATTATATTTCAACAAAATAAGAAAAAATTGGACATCCTGTTCAAAAGTTTTCACCCCCAGGCTCTTAATGCATCGTGTTTCCTTCTGAATGTTTGAACATTTTTTAATAGTTGTGTTTGAGTCTCTCAGTTGTCCTCAGTGGGGAAAGATGGATCTCAAAGTCATACAGTCACTGCTGGAAAGAGTTCAAATATGCAAAAGATGCTGGAAAACTGAAGAATCTGCAGGATCTGGAGGATCACCTTTATGATTGGATAAGAGAAATATTACACATCTGACTTATAAAGAATATAAAGCTTAAGGCAAAGTAAAGTGGGAAAATAATTCCACTGGCACTAACAAGTTCAGTGATAAACTAAACTGGAATAAAACACAGCTTACAACTGTAAGCAATAAAACAAACCCTGCAGATCTGAATCTAATATAATTGAGAGCAGATTAAACTCACTTATGTATGTAAATGGATCTCAGTATCTCACACTAAAGTAGGACTTTTTGCTCTGAATATCTAAATTGTATCTAAATGATCTACTTTGCACTTATACAATCTTTCACAAGCTGTGGCATTGCAGATCTCATTAAACTAGGTGCCATTGGCTTTCTTTCTTACAGTAAACGCAGCAGTATTTTTCTCCACAGCTTTTCTTATCTTTCGAATTGCATACTCTTACGCATAAATACCTGAATTTCATGGACGACTTTAGTAAGGGAAACACTGCAGCCACAGGCAAACACTGAGAGCAGAGACGTGGGCACAGAGCTCAAAGCTGCGTTCTGCTCTGTTAGCACATTACCATGACACAGCGGACAGGGGGGTTAAAGATATACACAAAGTCTCCAGAGTCTGGAAGAGAATTAGCCGCTGACATTACAGGCAACTAACGCAACATCGTCAGCGGATAAACGTGCTTTTGTACTGATCTTCAGCCAGTGGCTATCACAGTTACAGACCAAAGTACAAACCCAGTTGCATTTGTACACAGCCAAATACATCCAGACAAACAATTGAAGTTAATGGGTCAGAGCTGAAAACCTGCTCCCATCATTCAGGAAATAACAATGACACACAGAACTCTCTTTGAATGAAAATAAACATTAATAGTTCAGCCAATAATGCATCTCGTTACTCCCACCCATAAAAGGAGAATTTGTAAAGAATGTCATTTGTGAAGAATTTGTGAAGAATCTCACAAATTCTGATCCAACTGGAGTGGTTTTCGAGTTAATATATATATATATATATAAAAATTTTTTTTTTTTTTTTTTTTTTCATTTCAGGATTTTTCTCTATATAATGGACTGATATGGTGCCCCTGGTTTGAACTTCCAAAATGCAGCTTAAATGCAGCGTTAAACGATCCCAAATGCGGTTGTAAATGATCCCAGCCGAGGAAGAAGGGTCTTGTCTAGCGAAACGATCGGTCAGTTCAATAAAAATAATACAATTTATATACTTTTTAATATCAAACGCTTGTCTTGTCTTACTCTGCCTCGACTGTTTTTTCCGGTTCATGACAGTTAGGGTATGTTGAGAAATTTTCATCTCATGTTCTCTCTCAACTTCAAAATCATCCTATATCGCTGTTTTACCTTTTTTGCTAAGGGTGTTTGATCTTCTTTGCATGTTCACTTTGCAGAGACTGTGTCGGTACTTCTGCAGTGATCTAGGATGATTTTTGAAGTTGAGGGAGAAAATACGATTGGAGTTTTTCAACACACCCTAACTGTCTTGAAGCAGAATACACAGAGTTCAGGGAGAGCAAGGCTAGGCAAGCATTTGAGTTTAAAAAAATATTTAAATTGTATTTTTTTTTAATCAAAATAACCAATCGTCTTACTAGATAAGACCCTTCTTCCTCAGCTGGGATCGTTTACAACGCATTTGGCATCGTTTGAAGCCACAATTAAACTGCATTTTGGAAATTCGAAATTGGGGCACCATAGCAGTCCATTATATGGAGAAAAATGCAGAAATGTTTCCCTCAAAAAAACATAATTTATTTATGACTGAAGAAAGAAAGACATGAACATCTTGGATGACAAGGGGATAAGTACATTATCTGTAATTTTTTGTTCTGGAAGTAAAGTACTCCTTTAAAATGTAATTTCTGGTCAAAATATGAGTTCATAATCCATAATAACACTTCAGTAAAAAAACAAACAAACAAACAAACAAACAAAAAAAGTCCACCCCCCTGTTGCCCTCTCATCAAAATCCACCAACATATTTGTTTCAAATTGTGTTAATTGGTGTTTGATCTCTGCATATTTCTCTCCTGATTCAGACAACTTTTAAATTACTATTTGATTAGAGAAAGCAGTATCATAAATGGCTAGTTTAAAGTTAAAAACATGCCGCTTTTCACTTCACCAGATGTTAATTAATGGACTGGAGTCATGTGGATTACTAGTGGATTATTGCATTGTTTTTATCAGCTATTTGGACTCATTCTGACGGCATCCATTCAATACATGTACATCTTGAATGGCCTGTGGTTAGTAAAAGAAAGTCATGCAATGAATAAAGGTGAGTAAATAATGACAGAATTTTCATTTTTAGGTTCACTGTGCCTTTAAAGATAAACAGAACCTGAAAAAATTCCTGACAGAAAGTTTTGTGTGCCATCAGGCTGATAGGACAGTTAAATAAGTGGACACACTGCATTCAAAGCATGAGAGGACTGGTTTCGCTTCACTGCTCTGATGTGGAATAGAAAGACAGCTGCAGTCTGCTGTTACTGTAAAGAGCATTACAGCATTTTCCTATTTCTGTTCACCTTTTGTGATGGATTTTCATATTTTAAGAAAGTCTTCATCCAGGATACGGGTGAAATCATAAAATATATTCACAAAGACATTTGAAAAATAACAAAAATAAACTGACATTTTAACGTGACCTTCAAATATACATACGCACACATAAAATAAAATATGAGATATGTTTGTTTTAATAAAAATCAACCTCGTGGATATAAAAAGCACCTGAAGTTAAAGACAACCCTGGTGGAATTGCATGAAATCAGACTAAATTAAACAAAAGATTAACACTTGACAGGCACATTATGGTAATTGTCAGTGTTCGACTGCAGTAATGGTGGTGGCATCAAAATTTGTGTGCGTTATCTGTTCACCTTGCCCCTTCATGGCCTCCACTTATATGTGAATTCAAAAGGCAGAGAAAAAGCATAAATACTGGAGCTTAAAAATTTGATTGAATCTCTGGAGGGCAACGAATGGGATGAGGAGAAAGGGATATAACTTCATCTACCTGTCACCATTCCTCTACGGGAAAATCAATCACAATGAAAAAGGAGGGGAAATTGAGATGGTAACATATTCTTTTTTCCCCTCCTCTTCCTCAGGAAGCATCATCTGTCAGTCCCTCCTGAAAAAGGCATGAGAAACTATTTGCAGGTCAGATCAGAAGATGAGGACTTCTCAATCCATCAGGTACAAGTTGAGGCCTGGACCTTGATGCTCCTTACCTGGGACAGGCTGAGTAGCAAGAGAGTTTTTCAGGGGTTAGGAAGCTACAAAGTGAGACTGATGTGCGTGAGAGGTGAGCCTGAGGTCGGTTTCATCATTTCAAAGATCACTGAGCTCACTGGGTTCATGCAACGGTTCATAGTTCAAAGGCAGCTGGAACATGTGATAAGTCACTTCTGTCATGGCAAGTCTGTCAAGATATTAATATTCCAGCCATGCAGTGTGAACATACAAACCATCTGTCAAAGTTTATCCGCACACAGAATGTTTACAAATTGCCCTGTAGAGTCAGTGTTTTGCTTCAGGCTCACCTGAATCCATCTGTATCTTCAAATAAGGGTTGAGCAAAATTCAGAATTTAATCTATTACTACCATTCAAAAGAATAATTTTTTTTTAATCTTTTTGAGATTCTCTTACCAAGGCTGGATTTATTTGATCATTACATCAATTATACAGTAAATATTTTAAAGGATTAGTTCACTCCAGAATTAAATTTCCTGATAATTTGCTCACCCCCTTGTCATCCAAGATGTTCATGTCTTTTTTTTCTTCGGTCAAAAAGAAATTAAGGTTTTTGAGGAAAACATTCCAGGATTTTTCTCCATATAGTGGACTTCAATGGAAGCCAACAGGTTGAAGATCTAAATTGCAGTTTCACTGCCTTTCCAAAGGGCTCTACACATTCCCAGATGAGGAATAAGGGTCTTTTCTAGGGAAAGGTCATGTGTGATGTAGGCGAAAGTACCAACCCAGTGTTTACAAGTCGAATGTGCAAAGAAAGTCAAAAGCCCTAAAACATCGACGCTGGATGACTTTGAAGTTGGAGGAGAAAATGAGATTTTTCGCCCTACCTTTCTGAACTGGAGTACACAGACAAGAACTAACATCACGGAGCTAGTGCAAGATGAGCATTTGTGGTTAAAAAGTATATACATTTTTTCTTTTTTTAGAAAATGAGCAATCATTTTGCTAGATAAGACCCTTATTCCTCGGCTGTAGAGCACTTTGAAGCTGCACTGAAATTGCAATTTGTCAAGCCAATATTTAACATCTGTCTCCACTACTGTACTTTGTTTTTCTATAAAAATGACATTTCAAATTAGTTTTTACATTTTAGTTATTTCTCTTTTATCCTGATACTTCAATTGAATGACATTCAAATTAAATTTAAATAAAAAAAGGCACTGTCAGTTTAATTATAATGCATAACCTTGGTTCAAACTTTTTGACAAACAATGCAGAAAGCCCTAGATGGCAACGAATCTATCTACAAAGGGTTGAAACACTTTGTGGATGGCAAAAAAAATCCACGTGAATATAAAATGGGTGGAAGCTCCCAGTACCTAAATCGTGCTGAAAAAAAACAAGGCTTCATGTGTCTGTGTTTGACTGACTTACAGACAAACAGAGAGAGATGGCGTGTCCTGGGCTGAAAGAAAGGCCCATGGGTGTCTCTGCATAATCCAGAACATAGTCTTTGATGCTGCATCTTACAGCCTGCGAGAAAACCCAGCTCATCTGAAATGCACCAAGCACAAACAAACACTCCTTCAACCTCCTAATATTGTAATTGGAAGATAAGAGCTGCTCCATAAGTGATGAGCATTAGGAAAGTGCAGCTGGCGCAGGGAAGCAGGCGGGCCGCATGGATGTGCAGCCAGTCAGGCAGAAGTTTCTCCGGATCACTCTTCTTCTCACTCCGTCTAATTCTTTCTCCCTCTATTTCTCCCTCTCCACCACTTTCTGTCTCTCCGCATGAAAGAGTATGCCTCGCTGCACGGCACGCGACGTCACCGAGAGCTACGCAGATGATTCATAGTGCAAATTATTTTGGGTGAAAAGACAGAAGTTGTCTGCCTTCTGATGTGCTATTTTTAGACACTTTCAGCAAGTCGTGTCTATGTATATTTTGCTTTGAGTTTTTGGTCGTGAAAATTAATTGGAAACCAGCTTTGTAATTAACGGGTTTGGCTAGGCTTCTTAATTCCAGTGAACTCTAGGGATGTGAATCGAAGGGAATTTAATGATTCCTCTTAATGATTCTAGTTCCTTAACAGTGCAATTAATGATTCTTTTAGTACTTCTGAGGAATAAATATTTGGAATAAGCAAATACATCTCTTATGGCATTTAATGCCCTCAGCAGTCTGTTGCCAAATGAAATGAGATCATTCGAATATAATTCTTTGCAAAAGTGTTTACAAATTATAATAGCAAATCGAATCTGCAATTTTCTGACACATATGTACTCATTTAAGTAACCTTTATAAAATTGACTGTTATTCCTTGTGGGGCATAATTGTATTATTGTAATTTCTTTCTTACTTTGCAAGGCAATGCTCAAATGAAACAAGACACAGCAAAACTATGTATGTTTTCTCTAAAAGAAACTGGCACATAAGAGTCATTCAGAAATTGGACTAGCTGTTTCACTAGATGGGTTTCCATGCAAAGTTTTAAAATTGGAATGAAACATTTCCGAATAAGCACCATTTCTATCCAAACAAAATAGTCACTTCCTGATAAACTGGCACTAAATATCACTAAGAAAAGTAGAAGCCACTGAATATAATAATTTTCAAATAGTAATAAATTGCTTGCACCTCAGAGAGGGCAGATGAAACACAATAAATGCGATCATTGCTTTCAGAGGTGGATGTTTGCTGTTTGTGTACGCAGTCATGGAAAACAGTTCTGGGAGGTAATTAAACACAAATACTTCAACAACACACTTTGCTTTGCGACAATTTTAGAATGACCATAACATGTCAGATGCTGTGCAACAAGATTGGCCCACTGGTTAGTCAGGCTATGCCGTCCTATAGTGCAATGTCACATGGCGTTTTTGATGCGCATGGAGGAATATATTTTGTAAATGTATTTCCATCTCCCAATATTCACATTAACTAGGGCCCTGGGACATAAATATATGAACAACATTTCCAGAACTGCTCTGAGAGTTTCTTCATGAGCATTTTACTGTTTCTTTTGAGAGAAACTACTGTCATATAATATACACACAGAAATGTAAAGGTATTCACGGCAACCCGTCAAAATAATAGGTCGGTTTAACGTGAAGACTATTGTTCAGTAGAATGTAATACTACTACTACTATTATTACTAAAATTGTTACAACTTTTATTTTATTATATTATATTTTATTATTTTATTAAGGAATAATCACATAATGTTTCTTTCATGTTTTAATTTTAATACTAACTTGTTTGCCAAAATAGTTTAATTTTCATTTGATTAAAAGATAAATTTAAATGAATATTTTATGCCTTCATTTGATAACCAGAAAATTTTAAATATTGTACAAATATTGTAAAAAAATATATATACTTTAATAAATCAAGTTGTTTTTATGCATTCAAATAATTATACATGCTTAAACAGAATTTGGTAACTATAAAACAGAAGGTGAGAATTTTTTTTTAATAATTCAACTTTTAATAGTTCAACTTTTTATAAATTGATGTTAAATTGTATAAGTTTCATTATTTTAATTAATTGGACTTGCTTTATAATTTACCCATAAAAAAAGAGTCCATAAAAATTAAAATGGAAAAAAAAGAAATCCATAAAAATGAAAATGGAAAAAATGTAATTTGGAAAAAAATAAATAAAACAGACTTCATAGGGCCCTAGCATTAACCCTTTTCACACAAGTCAAAAAACACCTCAAGCGAGTGTAAAAACTTTTCTGCAAATTAATTTTTTTCATTTGCATCACTCATTTTTGATGTGGCACTTCAAAAAACAGATTATAACATTAATTTGTACAGGAATCGGACTACACTGGTCATGCTGTAGGTTACTGATTCCCTGAACATTATATTTGTCTGTCATATTTTTCTGCTTTTGATTTACTAACCAGTTTAGCTACGCAATAAAAAAATCTGAACTACAAGTTATGAAAATGACTCTGTTCTGGTATTTTTGACTGACAGAGCCGGTTCTGAAAAAGAACATTGTGTTTACAGATGTCTTGGACAAACACATCTATGCCAAGTATGTCAGTGAACTGCATCTAAAGTGATCAAGCTCTTACAAATAATCTGGCATGCATTGGGCATCTATAAAATTGCTTATAGATTAAAATCAGTCTCCTCATATTTGCCCTGTCAGGTGATGGCCTGATGTCATTTGTTCAGTCCAGTTATCAGGCTTCCACCATTAGTCTTTAATTTCCCTAATGTTGTGTTTCAGTAGTCACTTCATTGAACACAGCGGGTTTGTCTAATTTATCTTTTTGCTCTAATATAGCAATTGTTTGACTTAAAATATTCAGATGGCATCGCCTGTGGGAAAATGAACAAAAACAGCGTTTGATGTACTAATTAAATTTAATGCATAATGGATAGTGGTTTGTCTTTACGATGATGAAGACTGTCTTAAAAATGGAACTGCTTTGGCTCAGGTGAACATGTGTGAGTCTTTCAGATTTAGAGCGTACTGTGGAGTGGACATAATGTTCCAGCTGTCAACAATGTGATCTGAAGGACCCTGTAGACTCTAAATTTTCCTTTGGCATTGCTCCATGAATTATACGTTGATAGGTCTGAATGCTATGCCTTGTCAAAGCCTATTTTCGGTTTCAGCCGTTAGGCTTGTAATCTTGCATAAAACACATTGTTTCAGGCATTAGGTCTGGTGTCATCCTCCATGTGTCGACCTGCAGAGCCCCTGTCATCATAGAATTTTAATACAATAATAGTTTGACCCCTTGCTGTTAACCAATTTTTCTTCATCCTCCCTGCCTGTCTGCTTTCATTCCTTCATTTTGACATGCGTGGAGGGGCTGGGGATAAAATAACAAGTGAGAGACATTCATAAATTATAATATATGCAGCTCTGCATGGCAAACATGCCATTTGACAATGTGCGTCAAAGCTCCTCTGTTTCCTCAGCATGTAAATTAAGATAAAATGCTTTTAAATTCTCTGTTTCCAGATTTTTACAGCAGTATGTTGTTCCTGCTGTTGATGGACTGACCTTGATCTGCACCCAGCCTTCATGCTCTTAATGGCCTACGTTTGCACTGTGCCATAATGCCCACAGACATTTGGCTAGAGATGGACAAAAAATATTAACAAGGGAAAACAATACCAGGTAATTGCCTACATCACTGCACAGGTACAATCAGCTCACTTCCAAACAAACAGCACTGTGGTGCCAAATACTGATTTTCAGTTGGTAATTGCTTAATTGTTATTCCTGTCAGTTTTGTGCAGGTGCATGCTTTTTTGATGCGGTCAAACCAAGAGCAGTGGCTCAGTTCTCCTTGAGGTGATATCAGTCTTGTGTGTTTACAGTCCTCAGGCTGTCACAGCATAGAGATACCCTGCGGGAAAAACAAGTTGATATGATTCTTTAGGGTTTTAATGAAAAGTCTATAACATCTAACATCAATAAAAATTCTCAATAGTTGTGTAAAACACCACCTTTTTACCCTGTCAAAATCAGCTCTGCAGAAATTAACCCATTCTGCTGGATGTTTCTTTAAATGCAAATGAGCTCTGCTCGCCCCACCCCTCTCTTCTGTGGGGTGACGAGCCGTCTCTGTTTACTTTAGCCGCACAACTTGCTAACTAGCACATTATTAGGAAAGGTGATCTCAAAGATTCATAAAAAAAAACCTTATACTCACTTCTGCTGTGTGAAGCTGGATCACGAATGATTTGTGCAAACACAGACAAATGTAATCCACTGCATCTTCAGCGGCTCAGATGTCGGAGTGAGTGACGACCACTATGTTCATTATTACATCCAACAACACAATGGTGATCGGACTGTTACAGCTTACTCAGGGCGGGACTAAGGTAAGACACCAGTGTCAATCAATTTATCGTGGGAGCGGCCTCAGTTGGTGTGTTGTCACACAAACAAGAAGCTGAGAATGGTTTGATTTGAAAAAGTGGAAATTATTTTTAAAGATTAATTAAAAACCACTGGGTGGATTTTTGTCATTATAGGGTGGTTATGCACACGCACACTGCCAACAGACATTTATGTTCAAACAACATGTAAAAGTGAACTTTGCATCCGATGACCCCTTTAAGCTTATAACTGTATTAATTAGACAAAGTTTTGTTTTAGTCATAGATTTCATCAACAATGTCTAATAAATACAATCACTGTTTTGTAATATTCATTCATTTTTGAACATTGAAAAAAAAAAATCCTGTGAAAAAATTTAAATCGGAAACTAGTGAATTTCTTTTGAAGCTTATTTCCACTTCAGAATAAAAAAATTAAAAAGGTAACTGAGACTGTCATCTTATAATTCTGAGTTTATTACTTTTAATAGATAATTACTAGAGATGTTACTATTAATAGATAATTAATATATAAATTTGCAATTAAATTTTTTTATGTTTTTATCATGGAAAAAAACGTGTGAACTCACAGTTGTGAGAATTGCAAGATAAAAAGTCATAATTACCTTTTTTATATTTTTCTGTGGCAGAAATAAGCTTAACAATTCACAAATAATTACAAAGAAACAGCAAATAACACACTGAATTAAACATGAAATGTTAAGGTAGAAAGAAGTGTTTTCATCTAAAACATATTTCAATAATCTCTGTTTTATTTACAACTTTTTTATGCCTATTTAAAACTACATTATACTCTGATAGTGCATGTACATCATGGAGACATCTGTTTGACGTCTGCATTTACATCTGGAAGACGCATTTTTTAGAGTGTTTGCAACACGTCTATTGGACGTTTTCTATCAGATGTCAAATACACGTCTATTAGATGTTTTTAAGATGTTTATAATTTAGAATGTATGTAAAACTGACATCTTACAGACGTCTGTCAGATGTTTGTACACAGCAGATGCTTTCCAGATCAAGAGATCTTTAACACACATCTTGGAGTCGTACGTGTGCTACATGGGTAAACTGGTCAAGCTGCTGTAGTCTAGGGTAAAGTACAGTTATCTAGCCTCAGTAACATACCAGCATAAAAACAGTTAAGACATCTTGAAAGTTGGTGTAAACCAGTCTTTTTAGTAGACTTTTAGTAAAACCTTTATTTATATTCTTTTCGTATACTTATACGATTCCTAAAATGTAGCTTTAGTTTTCTCCACTCTTTTTCAGGGCTACTATAAATACTTCACAATCACAACACTGTCACAGTGGGAAGCTATTCACTGAAGTGCTTAGCTTCACTGAGATATTAAATTTGATAGTTCATAAAAACTGAATTCCAACTTCAAAGATTGTTGTGTAATCTACATTATACACACTAACACCCTAACACATTTAAAAGACCTCCCACTAAGCCACCAGCAGTAATTCAATGCCTTTTATTTTCAAGATCTAATTGTAAAATGGAGACACTTCCAGCAATTCATGTCCTGCTGTGACAATAAAAACAAGCACGCGTGAAAAGTTCTGAGGGGAAGCTGAAGGACTGGACTGGCTATGCTGAAAATCAGCCCGTAGAAGTTGAGTGAAAGGCTTTGGCCAAAGCTGCTGACTGTAATCTTGTGAGACTATGTCAAGCTTGAGACTCAGAACTCATTAGTGCTACTGACGAGGCAGGATCACGACTGCTCATGAGATTGAGAACAGCGAGTGGAGCTGAACAAACAATGCGTCACAAACTTGTGCGTGATGTGTTGTGCACTGTCTGTTGAGGGACAACACACAAGCATCCATAGGCTCAAAATGAATGCAAACTCTATCCTTAATTGCACACACTAACTCTATTCCTGCAGTGCTAATAACATCAAGATCATGTGTTTATTTCCTGGGGAGCTAATAAAACGTACACCATGAATGAATGTACTGTAGGCCGCTTTGAATAAAAGCATCTGCCAAACACAGAAAACCTATTTTAGGTTTTCTCTCTTAATACATATTAATATTTATTATTAGGGATAAATAATGTCATACTGTCAAATATGTGCTTGTTGTTCTGCAGAACTGCCTTTTCAGCTTTCAATAAAACTGTAGCATCTCAGCCACATTTAACCCATTTCATCCATTCTACAAAATTTCCACATATTTTCCCTCAAATTATGGCCATGCTGATATACAGCCATACTGCACTGCTAAGAGTGTGTTATTGGATTTATACAGCAGTTTGACGGCAAAAGTGCGTAAATAAAAAAAGAGACAACAGAGTGTCTTTAAAAAACACTCTTTTGCACAAAACTACTTCCTTCTGCCACAGATTCAAATCTCAGTTTGACAGCTGAGCCCAAGCATCCGTTATTAATTTGAAAACGTTACTCAGAACTTGTAACAAAGGAACGTTGGGTTGCTTCATTAAAAGCTTATTGTATTACTGTTTAAAAGCTCAAGATATTAAGTAGAGTAGTATGAGAGAAAGATGAGTGTGATTACCTGCATCTGATACAGCATTCATTCTTCAGCCGAATCTCATATTCACAATAAAACAGTTTGAATGTCCGCTGAAGAAAAGCGATATCTTTGTTGCACTATCCTTTCATCTGTTAAGGGTGATTTCCAATGACAGCTCTGCTCAGTGCATTTGTTGGCTCTGTCTTAAAAAGTGTTGTTGAAAGAAAAAATAATGTCCTTGTTTAGAACTGTGTTTCAGTCGCCTTTCAAAATGAAAGTCTTTACTCCTGGCTCACTCATAAAAACAGTCTCTTGTCGCCATCTAATTTCAAAATAATGTACTTAAATTACCTACATGAACACATTGTTTCTCAGTACTAAATATTATTATTAAATACTGCTATTATTCATGTAAAATATTATTTATTGAATAATACTATTTAATAAACAACAACAACAGCCATTATAAAAGTTGCTAGGCAATTCAGTCAAAAGTACAAAGGCAGTGCTCTGATATGCATTAAAGTTACATAAAATATCAAATATAATGTTATGAGACTTTCCCCTCAGCCAAAACTACTTGCTCTGGAACAAATAATAGATTAATGAGACCAAAGATTGCCCATTAGATTTACCCAAAATGAATTATATCTTATATAGATATATATAGAGACATCAGAGCCAGAGGCAGATTCCAGAAGAAATGGTCGAGGTAAGGCTGCTCTCGGCAGGTTCATGAGCACTGAAAGGCCGCTGGTGCCCTGGAACTCACATCTCTGTATTAATAATAAAATTAAAGTGGAATTTGGGCATCCGCCATGACACTCACTGTGAGAAATACTGCAAGCGGAGTAATACAAACAATGAAACAGTTGGAGTTCTGTTATTATTAGAATATCGCACTGCTGGAAAAGGCTCTCAGCCAGTGGACCAGAAAGAGCTGTTGTATGAATTTAAATAAAAAAAAATGTACCAAATATTTTCCGGCTATATAATATGTGTGTGGCACTAGCAAAGTGTTTATTATTTAATGTGCTAGTAAAATAAAGATTAAATTGTTGTCTTTGAAGTCCATCCTAACAGCTGGGGTCCATTCTATGACAGCTGGAGAGATGCAGGCATCAATTTATAACCGCATACCATATGCGGCATCCAAGACGAGACTGAGGTCATTTCCTCTTTGAATACCATAAATATTATAGAAAAGACAATGTGGGTTAATACTGAAATGTTCAAAAAATTGCACAGTTCAATTTGAAGTTAATTACTACATTGGTGATTCACATGCTTTACATATCCTCGGTCGATTTCCTGCTGTCCTCCACTTTCTTCACTCACCTCCAAGAAGTCTGAGTTACAAGCAGGGTGCAAAGCAATTCTCTATCTCTCTCCAGGGGACTTTCAGCCCAGCCGAGACACTCATCTCCAGAGGGTTTGGGTGCTTACTGTGTCCTGTTTGCTGTCGTGTCCTCTGTTGTGACTGATGACTCCACAGGGTTCTCAGCCTAGAGGCACAGTGGCCTCCTCACCAGACGCCAAACTCGCTGATCAATACAGGCTCAACGCAGCGGGAGATTATTTGCCCTTAGTATCCTGAACACACATCTAGACAGAGAACAAAACAGTTAGAACTACAGAATACCAATGTTTTGATGTAGGTTAGATAATTTGTTAATACAAAGAGATATGGAAACATTTCTAGGATATTGAACAGTGCTATGTTTTGAAACACAACAAGGCCTTACCTAAACCTTACTAGTGCTAATGACTGTACCTAAACAACACAATGACAAACAGATGGAGCCGTTTCATCTTAGAAAAAAAGAGCATCCAGTCTCAGCTAAAATATTCATCAGTCTGAGTGCAGATCAAAGCAAATTCTGCGGCAAGAAATTAAACAAAAACAACAACAAAAAGCCTTGGCTTGCTTATCTGTCTTTCTCCTTGTGTGTTTCTATGTATGTATACAGTATATTTACTGAAACGTAGAAAGGTTTGACCTTTTTGACCTTCTATTCTCATTGAATAGAAACAAGATTTGCTGGTCTATATGTCACTGTGGTGCAGCGATTGGTTTCTGACATCCGCAGCTCAGGCTCGGGCAGGATTTATGGTCTAAGTCAATCAGGAAAATACATGTTGACATTTAGGACAGCTCAAAGATTTTAATCTCTGAAATGTAAATCATTTGCTTCTCCAAATGTATAACGTACACTTTACATTCAAGGTAATGTAGTCCAGAATAATTACCCTGACTTTATGTACTCTTTTGAAAAGGCTCCATGTAGCCTATATTTACAGACACAAATGCATTGCTGTGGTTAAAATACAGCTATTAGCGATATCCACGCTTATTGAGAGTTGCCATTGACAGCTATGTCAAATCACTGAATCTAATGCATTGCTTTTAGCAATCATCTGAAGATGCAGAACTTTAAAGTTGACTTTCTAAAGTGGTGAATGTCAGATGTTTTTTACTCTGAGACCAGGAGTTGATTTAATCAAATCCATGCGGCTGTGACTGGAAACTCAAAAGCGGCACAGAATTGAGGACAAAATGCAGGTGAAATGTTTCAGTGTCCATAACTCAGTGAATCTTTGAGCTGTGCGTCTCAAACTTTGATATTTAAATTCTCATATTTATATGCTACAAATTTAGAAATCTATCCAAACCTCCATCAACTCTATACTACTCCATATACTACTAGAAAACTGTTTTTTGTGTGTGTAATGAATTTATTGTGGTATATGTTATAAGGTGCCTTCCTACCCTGTTGATTACTGTATAAGAAAAAAAGTAAATGGGGGAGAGGGCAAAGGCATTGGTCTGTCTTTATGCAGCCTAGTGAACTGTAATTTCAGAGCCTGGGGCAAAAGGCTGGCTCACACTCATGGGCTAATGCAGTCTGCATGGAGGCCAGTGCAGTGGGGAGCGGAAAGGCTTCGGGAAGCTCAGGTGGAGATCTCTCATGTGTGTAATTTATGGCCTTGATACAGTATTGATGAAACATGGAGGCAGACGAAAATGAGGGTCAGAGGTTAAAGTAGCGGAGATTTGAGTCCAATGAAAGCCCAATGAGTCTCAGCCAGACAGCTTGATGGGATTCCGATTGCAGACAAGGATGAATGCAGTTCCTCTAAGGCTAGTTGGTAAGGGATCTGGAGACATTTAAAGCATCAAAATTACAGTGTGTCTGATTTTCAAGATTTTTTAGATTTTTATTTTGAACACATAGGGAAATGTTAGACTTTGGATCTAGCCATTTATTTACTGGAATATCCTGTTTAAACTTACTATTTTATCTTGGTTTGTTATTTGCTATTTGCCGATGACATACTACAACAATACCTGAGAAGCATGTCCCCATGCAATACACACCATACCTGCGTCCGACTATGCATACTTCTATATATAATAGGCAAAAAACAGTATGTGAATAGTATGTCCGAATTCATAGTATTCATAAAAGGCGTAAAGTACCTGGATTACTTAATACTTATGGAGAGATTCTGAAGTGCAACCTTCCAGGGGATTTATTTATTTATTTTTGGTACTTTATTTAGTTTTCTTATAAAGCATAAACTTGATCAGCAAGCTTAGTCCAAAAAGAACAACAGTAGGGTACAAATATACAAAAATAAAAGGAAACAAAAAAAGTATTAATTGCTAACAGGAACTTATTTTAACATTCAAATTTTTTTATGGAAACATACATTTTTACTAAATGCAATTAGAAACAAAAAAAAATAATGACATTAATCAAATATTAAATGAAACAAAAAAGAAAGAAAAAAGAAAACAAAAAGTTTGTTGGGTGACTACAACATAAATAAATAATAAACAAATAAACAAATAAATAAATAAATCTCACATTTCAGACTTTAAAACATTAAAAAGAAAACTGATATGGTGAGTCATAATACTAATTAAAGGTATTTTATCTGCTCTGTTAATAATTCTACATAAAGTGCATTAAAATTCAGTCTGATATTTGCATTGGTTTGAACAAAAACAGCAGATGGGCTGAATGTGAATTCACTGTCTGACAGCAGGTTGCGCTTATGGAACAGCAAAAGTAGAGTTGTTTCTAGGGTAGCCTCTCTAAACAAAGTAGTGCTGCTTTATTTTAGGCAGTATATAGATGTAAGATGAAAAGAAAATTACATCAAAACTTTTCTCAAGATAGCCGGTTCTTTTTAGAGATACGTTACTGTAATTAATTCATATTTTAACTCATATAATTTACCTCTGTAAAAACTTTCACTGCCTTCCACCGTATTTTCACACAAAACATAAACTATGCTATATGCCCTATTATAGAGTATTTGATTTCAGACATAGTGTATATTTCCTTCCTGAATGAAACAGTGTTATAAAGTAAAAGACTGAATGAATGATTCAATGACTCATCTATGTAACCTAAAGAAAGTTTCACTGAAGAAAAAAACACCATGCAAAGTGAAAAAACAGCGTAGAAATTCCTGGTGCTTTTGGACTTAATGTGCCCTCTTGAGAGGCATACACATAGCCAACATCTAACCGATCCACAGAACAAACTGTTCTTCTAAACACAAGGACAAACATTAATTGGACTATAAACTCAACTATAAGTTCCCTCATGTAACTTCAATGCAATATGACATTTTGAATTCTATGTTTAGGCCCTCAGGTGTACAGGACCAAAAAATTCAATTCAATCAGTGCACATCTTTGAGTTCCTCACTTCGAGTGCTTTGAGTTCGCTTTAATCCTTTATGATTCTAGATTACACAGAGGCTTGACAGCAAAAGCTTGTGTCAGCTTAATTTGATTACTTTGAAACGTACACGCTGCTTCGGAAAACTTTCCTTTATTGTGCGCACTGAACTATAGCCTGAGAAGAAGGTTAATACAGAACCTTTTGTATATTAACTAAGAGTGGAAGAACAATTACTGAACCTCCATTGAGGGCATGTCAGGAGACAAGCCATGTGCACAGATAACGTTTGCTTCGGTGCGCTATTAATAAAAGCAATAGAGAAATCCTTTCCTCACAGGAATATGTCCCTAACTTAATCAACAATTTACTTTGTGCTGACCCTTATTAAGCACACATACAGAACATTTTTTAAAGGTCAACTGAAGTGCCTTGAGACATGCAGCGATATTCTATGTGGTGACGTAATTTCAACTGAAACAAGAAAACAGGGCGGGACATAACAAGCAGCCCCACCCCCTTTTTAAAATAGCCAATAGCGTTTCATTTATATCTGCTTAGGCCAGAGCCGTTGAGCTCGGTAAAGCCGTATTTGACAGCCACATGATTTAATTTTGATTTCATGGGGACTTTAAGGTGGACATCAGATGCAAAACTCACATTTACATGGCGTTTGAGTGATGTGTCTAAACAGTGTGTGGACACAACCATCCTACAATGACAAAAATCCATGCACTCTTTTTTTATAGGTCCCAAAAAGCATAAATAGTCTCAAGTATCAATCTTTTTTGATTTTCTGAGCAGTATGATATCAAATTGCTCAGGTCCCATCCATGGCTGCTGACAGGCTCTCCTATATTAGCATATTTCCTGCCACAATCAGTTGTATGCTATTTGTCATTTTCTCTGCATTTGAGCAGCTGTAACGACAACGTCTCGTAAGCAATGCAGGTGTTTTGTAGTTGAACGTAAAAGTGAACATAAGAGTTTATTTTCTCCCGACATCAGTGCTATTGAGGACGCAGTGGACTAGTTTTGTTTTTGATGGTAATGCACCAGTGAATACACAAAAAAACAGAAGAGACGGGCAGAGTGAGCAGTAGCTCATTATCATTTAAAGAGACATGCACCAAAATGGGTCACTGTAAACAGAGCTGTTTTTGACAAGGTAAAAAGGGTGTTGTTTTACATGACCACTGAGGAATTTTAACCAAAGTATTTTGCAGACATTTCATGAAGACCCTAAAGACTGATAACAACTTGTGGAAAATGGGCAAATTTCTTCCAACTTTTTTTGCACAATTACTCTGTGTTAAAAACAAAACAAAACACCCATTTATTATAATTTGGTCAGTGCAATCCAGTTGCATGTAGTAAACTGTAATCATCTACACATCCTAAACTTGCATTTTCCTGTGAAAGTGTTAAAGCTACTTTCCATAAAAAAACAACAACTTATTTTCTACATATTTTCTATTTGCATCTGAAACTACACTGTAAAAAAAAAAAAAAAAAAATAATAATAATAATAATAATAATAATTATTATTATTATTAAATCAAAGTTAGTAAGTACTAGAGTAGTTACTAAAGTTCTTTTTTACTTCAGTGTGTTACTTGCCATTTTTTTCTAATTAATTGTGAAATTTACTAGCCACTTCGGAGTGAAAATTATTTCTATACCGTTTTTTTTTCTGTGTATTGTAATAATTTTGTGAAAACACTATTAAAGTTTTTTTTTTACTTCAAAATTTTCACGTTTAAATTAATGTGCTACTTACTGATTCTGAGTGAAAATTCTACACTTTTTTTTCTGCGTACTGAAATAAACTGTAAAAATAAAGAACTGAATTAATTACTTCATTCATTCATGGATGAACAAACGCATACATGGGTCATTCTTTATTTGTGGTGGCAAGTTTTGTCACTCTACTTTACAACAGTTGAAATAAACTTTAAATACCAATAAATCATCAAATGTTTGCATGTTTGTATTCTGTAGGTAAACACAATTTGTACACTATTAATAGTTTTTTTTTTTTTTTTTAAATACATATTTCATTGAGTTTAAGAGATTGCATTTGTAATAAAACATGCATGTTCCCGCCATACCTCAGAGAGGTATCATGAATTGCAACAATATAATATTTTTAATGCAAATAGAGTGGTTCTACTGTGAATATAAATTTTATTTAACATGTACAATTTTATTAAATTGTTTTTTTTTTTTTTTTTTTTTTTTTTTTTTTTTTTTTAATTATTTAAATTTTTTATTTTTATTATGTCTAAGAAAAAATTTGTGTCCCCCAAATTCATGTCTGTGGTGTGGATCTCACCCCTTTAGGAAAGGGGTAAATCTGTTTGGACTACTTCCTGTGTGTAAAGTGTGTTCTTTCTTATTAATTTTCTTAAAGTTAGCTAAATTTCTAAATTTCATGTGGCGCACTTTATTAGTGTCTGTGGTGTTATGTTAATAACTTGCAGATCTGACGTATATTAATATATATATATATATATATCAAAATTTTGATAAATACATACTTATTAATATTTCCAAAATGTCCCCTGATCTTGAAATCATCATGATTGCAGCCTCCATTTTAGAAAAGTCTGGATCTAGGCTACTTTGTCTGTGGTGTTGTTTGGGTACTTTTACTTCAAATATTGGTAACACGATAGACATAAGTGGTTGTTGTCACCAGTGTTTAAATAAAATTATTTAAAAATCTAAATGTCCTTAAGCTTCTGTTTTAATGGATATAGCATATTAAACTAATTTTAAATGCATAGCAATGCATTTAATTTATTTTTTTTTTAAAAATCCCAATTGAAGAATAACATCCATCCATCCATTTGTGTTATTTTAGAGAAAGACATATTTTTTCATGATTATTTGTTTATCGGTTCCCAATAAATTCATGATTATCGGTTCCCCCTTGTTGTTGTACAGTAAAACATTTTTTCTCCCTTTTTTAATTTTGTCGTCTGGAGTATTCCTGTGCCAGGATCATTACACCAGAGCAGGTGATTTGGGAGTGTGGTCTCTGCTCTGGCACAGCTGTTGGCAGACATGTTCTTAGCGAGGAGGAACCAAGTCACATGAGAGGATGAAAGTGCACTGGGAATTTGGTGGCAACTTCCTGTTGATCAGAATTGGTTTGGGTCAGCGCTGAAAGGACAACAGCATATGCTGTGCGGAGGGAATAATTAAGTGTGGCATACACCAGGGAGCGGAGATGTGGTTGCCTATTCGTAGTGTCCTTCAGACACACTTCAGCCCCATAATGGGCCTTCTGGGTAAGCTGCTGAAGGTCAAATACTGCACTGTCAATATGAAGGGTTGCTAAAGTGCCCTGAGATCAGGAATATGCCATGGGTAGGACTATTTTTTAAAGACACTGGCTAAATATGGAAAGTTCCTTGCTCTCTCTTGGCTGCAAGAGAATACGTGACTTGTTTATGACTGTGCCATTTATATAATTTATTTATTTGCATTACTCTTCATTTAGCAGACGCTTTTTAAATTCCATTTTTAATTCCAAAAGTACATTACAAGGACAGTCCTTTAGATAACTTCCCATTGCATGAAATTTTCTTACATTTCCAAGAATCTGATGCATACAAGATGGGAATAAAATGGTTAATCATAAATAAATGACTTCAAATCAGTCAGTTAAAAAAGCTTTTGGTCACACTACATTACATCTTTGCAATCATTTAAAAACTTCCTTGCATGGTACATTATGTGGAGGACGTACATTTTAGCTCTGCAAAATTGCCCTCAGAATAGCAGTTATAGATTTTCAATGTGACCAGTTATTAAGTTATTCAAATGATTAATATACAATTCATGTGTGGTAATGTGTAAACAGTTCAAAACAGATAGAAACATTAGGTATAAAAGCTCACTCTTAAAAAGGATGTGTTTAAAACGACATAACCTGTGTTGTTTTTTAACACACATCTGTGTCTAGTTAGGACAACGCATTTTGCGTTACTTTTAACTCAACCATATTATTCCTGCTAATTTTCTACACACTAATGTGTTACAGTTACAAAATTTGGGTAAATTATGTCGACAAAATGACACAACACGTTAAAATAGTCCACATCCTTTTTGAGAGTGACAAAATGCCTAGAAATAACAATGCACGACACTATGTTTATATGAAAGCAGCCACAGAGAATAGTGTAATATATAGTTTATACACTTTTTTGTACACTTTAAAAAGATGGCTATGGTACATTTTACAAGGTGCATTTTTGTACCTTAATTACTCCTAAATGTTATTAGCTCATAAAGCATACATATTCATACCCTTTTTACCACCCAATCATAGTTTTGTACCTTTTTATCTGAGTGTTTTCCAATATTCAAGTATCTTCTTAACATCTACTTAACCATTACTTCATATTTAAGAACAGTTTACGAAATTACGTTATAAATTAATAGATTGTCTAAAATCTAATGGATTGTCAAGTCCAGATTAAGTCTGTTACACTAACGTTTAGTATGGCTTAAAATAACATGAATTATGTCTCTTACTGAAACATGTACTAGAAAACACATGAAAGATTTATGTTATTTGTGACCGAGTTATAAGGTTTCAGTTTGGTTAAGGTTCAATTTTGTATTGAAAGCTGAATAAATAAGCTTTTCATTGATGTATGGTTTGTTAGGATAGGACAATATTTGGTCAAGATACAACAATTTGAATATCTGGAATCTGAGGATGTAAAAAAAATCAAAATACTGAGAAAATCACCTTTAAAGTTGTCCAAATGAAGTTCCTAATCAAAAATTAAGTTTTGATATATTTACAGTAGGAAATTTACAAAATATCTTCATGGAACATGAATCCTAATGATTTTTGGCATAAAAGAAAAAGCGATCATTTTGACCCATACAGTGTATTTTTGGCTATTGCTACAAATATACCCATGCTACTTAGGACTGGTTTTGTGGTCCAGGGTCACATTTTAAAAATCCACATCGTTTTATACATATTTTGGACTATGAGGGGCACTATTATTTCTGTGATGTGAAATGGTTGCACTTGGTGAGCTACTGGTGCTACCTGTTGCTATTTTTACCGCAACACAACTCGGAAAGTAAAATACTGATATACTGATGCCACATTATGCAGCTTTTGGTTGTAATTTTTGGAGTTGAAGGGTTTCCTAGCGATAAGAAGAGGTAGAAAAGAATGGGAAGATGCCTGCGGATGAATAAAACTCTCTAAGGACCTGCGTCTTTGTTCTCTCCACTTTAGCCCTGATACCTTTGAGTTACTGAAAGAGCTTACAAACAGCAGAGACAAGAAACACTAGATGCCATCCTGGCAGGATGTAAACATGCCATCACTTGTCATGACGCCGCAGACACTGAAGGAGTTTTGAAGGAGTCAACGTCCGGGGCGTTTAGACTCCTTGTGGGAAAAAATCAATAGTGAGGCATTTGTTTTAAGTCTACGATTACATCTATCACTACCTGTAAACTCTTTTAGTAGCTGAGGTCATCACATCAGTATTTTATTTTCTGAGTTGTGTTGTGGTAAAAATAGCAACAGGTATATCCAGTAGCTCACCGAGTGCAACCATTTCATGTCACTGAAATAAGGAAAGGAGCTTTTCACACATGACATGTGGTCAAGTATGGTGACCGATTCTCAGAATTTGTGCTTTTTCAGAATTTTTCTCAGAATTTTTGCTATCGCTGCGGTTCCCCCGGGGAGCAGTTGGGGGATCAGTGCCTTGCTCAAGGGACTCACCTCAGTTATGGTATTGAGGGTGGAAAGAGCACTGGTTATTCACTCCCCCCACTTTCAATCCCTGCCATACCTGGGACTCAAACCTGCAACCTTTTGATTACAAGTCTGACTCCCTAACCATTAGGCCACGACTAATGCAAATGTAATGCAACGACTAAGGCCCCTGTAATGAAACAATGACACCCCCATAGTTCAAAATACTTATAAAACAATGTGGATTTTTTTAAAACAACATCTTTTACAGGTTTTCTACTACATATTTTAGTAAGAGACATTATTTATATGATTTTAAGCCATAATGGGGATCCAGATGTAATTTGTTTTGTTGTGTGTTGTTGTACATTGTAAAAACAATTTGTTGAGTCAACTTAAAATAATTTGTAACCTGGCTGCCTTAAAATTTTAAGTTCAGTCAACTCAAAAAAAGTTTATTCAACTTGAAATGTTAAATTATACGAAGTGACAACTCAGATATTTGAGTTGAATCAACTTCAAATTTTAAGGCAGCTGGGTTACTTATCCATCTGTTAAGTTTAGCAAACACAAATATCTATATAAGTTGTTACTTAGTACAACTTAACATTTCAAGTTGACTAAACTTATTTTAGTTGACTGAACTTAAAATTTTAAGGCAGCAGGGTAACAAATTATTTTAAGATGACTCAACAAATTGTGTTTTTTATTTTTTAGTGTACATTGCTTAAGACCAGAAAATCATTTACTGCAAATAGTTAAATAAAAATCTGTCTTAACATGCTGTCACACAGTTAGGCCACATATATTATTTTTGATATATATTAATATAAAATGTGAATCAAACATTTTTTAATCACAATAGCTTAGTGTATCCATTGTGCAATACATCCCTCCCATTCCCTCTGTCTCTTTCTCTACCTGATAAAGTTAAATACTGTTTTTAAATAACTACATTAATCGAAACTGCATGAGAGCTTTGCAATTACAGTGATTATAAAATGAGAATGATCACCATTCACCAGGCAGGTGTGTATATTACTGCCGTCCTGAATATTGTGGCTGATTCTCTTTGTTCCAACAATTCATTAATCTGCCAATAGGATAGTTAAATAAATGATGGCATGCTAATGAATGGCTGTGTTTAGGTCTGTTCTGTTGAAGATGGGAATGTAGATTTTGCACGGCTGCCAAATACATCGCATCTAAACGCTGAGTGTCATTAATCAGCATGCCTGTGATTAAGACCTTATAAAAACTAACAGCGTTTAATGCAGATTGCATTGCTCAAACTGTACTAATGTGCTAGCTTGTTTTAAAAACGCAGTTGCAACCTCAAATCTATAAGATTTAAAGGAAAACTTCACCCAAAACAGAAAGATACCGGGGTGAGTAAAGGATGACGTAAGTTTCATTTTATGTAAACTAGCCTTTTGAAGTAATACATATTCCTCTGAGCCACAACTTCGCACATTTCAGAAGCTAAAATCATAGAATCAGGTTTTGCAAATTGAATCGCAATAACTTAAAATAAGCACTAGCATTTAGTATAGTCTTTGAGCTGGAAATAAGCTGAAATCAGCAGGTTTAGGGGAGATGATCATTTGCTTCCCTGCCAAAAGTTTTCAAGACATTTAGAGAAGTGTAAGAGTTTCGACCCAAGGTGAAACGCTGTCATTTCACGTATTATTTTTAAAGCTAGATGGCTAGAATCCACCCTCCTCAGATAACAGGAGCAGTCTGTCTATTCGACGAATGATCCCGGGCCACAAATCTATAACACTCACTCTGAACACTAAGTACGGAGCCACCGTTGATGGTCAGGTAATTTAAGAGATTGCAAAGGCCCACCGTGGCGCTTTATGGAGCCGTAAATCTCCAAAGATCTACATGAGGCAGACCAGGCAGATTGCCCACCTATATTTTAAGATACAGGATGAACAGAAGCAGTCCATTCTCTTTAGTGTGCTTTAAAGCCATCAAACTCGCAGGTGTCTTTGCTACAGTTACTTATACTTCTCTTCTTTTTGTTGTGACGATGACAGGGTTTCTTCATAATGGCTCATAGTTCAAACGGACCTCAATCACTTCCCTTCCCCATACACACTCTCACTCCCTCTCTCGAACTGTAGCCAATATGGCCCTAAAACCAAAGAATTATCCTCTGCTACCACACACAAACACACCTAAAAATAGACTGTGGCTCAGTGCGGCAATTATTTATCGGGTCAGTCCGGTGGGGGCCAGCTTGCAGCGACACCCGGATATTAGAGCACGGACCCTGGACCGCATCCACAGCGGAGAAGAGCATTTTACAGCTAACAAGCCCTTTGGGAGAAGAGAGCAAGCATTGATTAAGCGAATACTGCTGCTGCTTTTGGTCATTATATTGTGTTCGATAAAATATAGCGGGAGTTGGCTCTGGCAGAGCCCCGCTCACCGGAGAGGTGCTGAGACAGCAGAGTAGCTAGTCTCCGGGACTTTTCATCTCCGTCTCAGTCAGCAGCAAGGTCTTCTGGGAAAATGACATTTTTGCAAAATCAACTCATGAACCAAACTCAAATCGTTATATTAGCGATCGGTTTAATTAACAGATGAAGAGCTGACAAAGACATTGTGTTGTGCTTGACGGTCATTTATTTAACTCAAGGATGTAGTGTGTGTGTGTGTGTGTGTCTGTGTGAATTAGGGCCATCAAATGAATGCATATTTTTGTACAATTAAAAAAATATTAATATGTTTATGTATATTTATTAATAATATTACCAAATTACATTATTATTATTATTATTCTGAGCAGCAGTAGTAATAAAAAATAACCATAAAGTTATTATAATCATTATTATAATTATTATTAATATATTATATATAAGATGATGATGATGATTAAATATATTAATAATAAATAATAAAATATAATTAGCAATTTAACACTGAATTTAGTGCAATTAATAAAAAATAATATTTTATTTAAATTAATGAATTTCAACATATGTATTATGAGTAAAAATTATAATGAAAAAGAAAATACAATTATTAATCATTTTAATACTTTTTTTATTTTTTAGATTTAAATAATTATACCAAATTTTGTGGTAAATTGAAAAGAATTACTTAATAATAATAATAATAATAATAATAATAATAATAGTAAAAATAATATGTATTATTATTATTATTATTATTATTATTAGCCGTTTTAGTAATAAAAATAACTATTCAATTATTATGATTATAATTATGATTATGATTTTTATTATTATTACGATTTATAATATGATGATGATGATGATTTTTAATAAATATATTAATACAAAATAATAATAAAATATAATTATCAGTTTAACACTGAATTTAACGCAATTAATAAAAATAAATATTTTATTTAAATTAATGAGTTTCAACATTCGTATTATGAGGAATAATAATAAAACAAAAACAAAATACAATTATTAGTCATTTTAATACTTTTTTATTTTTAGATTTAGTTAATTATACCAAATTATGTGTTAAATTAAACAATTATTTATTAATAATAATAATAATAATAATAATAATAATATTTATTTTTTATTTTATTATTATTAGCAGTTTTAGTAATAATTTAAAGCTTTATAAGATGAAGATGATGATTTTTAATAAATACATTAATACATAATAAAAATATAATTATCAATTTAACACTGAATTTATTGCAATTAATAAAAATAAATATTTTATTTAAATTAATGAGATTTAACATTTGTATTATGAGTAATAATAATAATAATAAAAACAAAAAAAGATTATTATTATTATTATTAAATATATTATTATTAATTATAATAATAATAAAAAGTAATTATTATTTTACATAGAATTTTATTGCAATTAATACAAATAATTGTTTATTTAAATTGTGGTTAAACATTTGTAATATGAATAACACTAATAAAAACAAAAACAAAATACAATTATTAATCTTTTTTATATATAAAGTCATTATTACACCAATGTATGTGTTAAATTGAAAATGATAATTTTATATAATAATATTTATCACTATTAATATTAGTATTATTATTATTATATACTATATAATAATTATATATTGTTACTTTATTATATAGTGATTATCATTATACTGACATAATATAAGAATGCTGTGTGCGTAAGACCTATAAAATCAGACTAAACATATGAAGTAATTAATTCCAATTAAATTAATCATTAAGATTCTTAATCGATTGACAGCATTTGTGTAAATCCATTGAGTGCTATATTTGCCATGTCCGTGAAGAACACGTTGAAAAATGATGAAAGTCTTCAATCAATGATTACACGATCCAAACGTTTATCAGGTAGGCAGGTGGAGAGAATGTTCTAGGTCAGCGGAGCTACTAGGTGGTGGTCAGACAGCGAATGTCAGGTCTCCAACAGCCATTACAGTGATTAGCCGAGACCCACGAGTGTCATCTGACAGGCCCTGCTAACGAAGCATGAAGACAGGCTGAGCAAGATGACAGGACAAGCCTCTGCTCCAGTCTCACCTCCATAGCCTGACAGCCCGACCTGAAAGAGACAGCTCAGCAATCAACCAGGCCAACATATATGTCCCTTCACTTCTCTCTCTCATGGGTTTTGACCCAGTGGAAACTTATCGGTGTCCTCTTGGGTTCAGGTTTTGTTTCAAAACTTGGTACCACTGGTAACATTTCAGGAGTCAACGATCAATCCTGACCTGTCTTCTTCACAAAGAGATACAGTATGGGGATCAAAAGCAGCACAGCATGTGCACACAGAGCCTGAGCACACACCATACCAGTCCATAAGAAACATGAGCCCGTTATGACTAACGGTGCATCAGAATGTGTCAGAAATATTGTATTAGGAAACATGCGTCGAAGGCTGACACGAAAGAGAAGAAATGGGATTGGAACGACATGAGGGGGAATAATTAATGACAGAATTACATTTTTTTGAGTGACACAATCAAATAAAATGGTTACATTTCATCAAACTTTGCTGTTTTAGTGTGAAGCACTTGTTGCAGTGCAGCAATATAATGTGAAAAGACTGAAGACAGAGCAATCTACAACCATCACCAGCGATTTAGGTAAGGAATAATTGACAGCAGGCTGTTGAATTCTTATGGTGCGCTCACACCAAACGTGACTGGCACAAATAAATTGCGCTATTTGCGCATTGTTGGACGCTTGAACATTTTAGTTTACTCGCTTCATTTGTGCGTGAAAATTCGCTTTGTTCGCGTGTAAAATTCATTTCACAACAGACGTGAATTCACGTCACGGGAGGCTTCTGTCAGGCAGCTCCAGTATTGTTGTGAAAGGGCTGACATGGAGGGTAGCTGCGCTTTATGTGCTATGGAAGGCTGAAAAATGGTGTAGACTCGTTCGGCACCGTGTCTGAACACGTAACGTTTAATCACATGAGTTGCTTTATGAACAAGGAAGGTGATCGCATCGAGCCATATCACAAATTAAATTACATTTCCAAACGTGTTATTCATAGCGTGAGCACTTACAAATTCAAGTGGATCGGAAATTGTAAAACTGTAATAAATAATAAATACAAACGAAAAAGCCAGATTTTTAAGTTGTTTATTTTCATTGAGCTGCTTTCGCCATTGTGTTGTTTTAAACTGAAAAGCATAAGATTGCGCTTCATTTTAGATCCGTTCTCCACTCCGGTCATGACAGCAGATATGGCAGTTCATGTCACAGCAAGCGTTCTCCATTCTAATGTGTTCTTAAATGTACAATATAAATTTTAACATCTACCGCCACTATTTCTCAGTCTAGACTGTAGCGTCCGTGTCCGAATGTCCCAGAATGCCGTGCGTTGCTGACGTCACGTTCCCATTCTCTATAGCCTTTTTTGTTACAAGACAAAATGTTTCTAAGACAACTTCTAAGTCGCACCTACTTCCTGTTCTACATAAATATGAATTGTTTTGCCATCCTAACCAATACAGATAGTGATACAGATAATGGCATTGGTTATGACCCACCTTGAGTATCCTTCACCATAATAGCGGTCCTTCGGACATGGGGAGCAGCTGAAGACTTTTACATGTTGCAGTGATGGATTAAATTATATATGTTTTAGATGCAGATTTGAATGATTATATTGTAATGCAGGGAGATGGAGCTGAAATTGTCCTAGCCTTTGTTACAGACATGCGAAGGTAATTCATGCAAAATCTCATTGCACCTTTATTTAGGAGTCAGACACCCAAATTACTTATGAATAGCCCATCTAGAGAGAGCAAACGTCTCAAGCTGACAGCCTCATGAATAACCCAAATGAAAATGGAGCCAACTATTCGTGACCTTTGCTGTCCTGGAAAACATGGCACTATTTGCAAGCCGACGGCATTTCATCCTTTCAAACTATGTAAAATGCATTTCAGCGAGCCAATTAAAATTTTTATATTTTATGAGATGATGCGCATAGTGATTTTTCTATTATATTTCGTTATCTTTTGAACAATTGCACGTCTGTTTGCTTCTGAAATGTTTTGATATTCTTTGTGAATAAAGTCTTTTATGCTTGTTTATTGGTGTTTAGATGCCACTAAATTCTTTTCTCATGCTTAATGATCAATGCTTTACTTGCTTTTCTTTGTTTTGAATAAGCAATATCAGTGGCTTCAGTGTGTTCATCAGCCACAGAGATTAACTTCATTCTTGAATCATCAAAATAATTTCTTTAGCTTTTCATTATGCAGAGTGCATCAGGGCAGATGACTACCTCAAAAATACATCTGAAAACTTTTTTTTAAACAGAATAAATGACAGAGAAATAAATTGTATAATTTATAATAGAATTCAGATATATTGAAGCTATGAATTTAAACACAATATTTGTGAATTAAAGCGGGGGAGTGACTGAACAATAGCAATAGCAAGAACGAACAAAGAACATTAACATTATAAAAGAACATCATCACTGATTAGCCTAGCCTAGTCTAGTGCAAATTTAAAAAACACTTGCGTTATAAGTGAAGCTTTCTACACTGTATGATGAATAAATCTCTTACCACACACTGCACACGTCTGAGGTATGTTACGCTCCCACACGGCCACCAGAGCTGATCGTGGCCACTCTAGTGAATGCTTGTGTTTACACCAGCAGCGCCTCGGCATGTGTTTCGACCCCCTATATATACTGCACATGTCTGCGGCGCGTTACGGCTCTGACGTGACCACTCTAGTCAATGCTTGTGTTTATACCAGCTGCACCGCGGCTTGTTGAAGCACCCACCCCCCAACAAATGATATTCTAATGGCCCGCATTGTGACATCACAGCACCCGGAAAAAAACACTGTAAAATAAGGAGGCCAAACTGTTTTGTAAATTATCCCAACCAGGTAATAAATAAAAAATACAGGAAAAAATTTACTCTGACTAAAAGCATAGCTAAATACTGCTAGAATGGATGCAAACTGTGTTTTGTAGGCTGCATAGCTAAAACTGGTAATGACAGTAACTCGCGATTAAGTGGGTGAACCACTGATGCTAATGCACTCTCATTATTATAGTGTTAGTGGAGGGCCCATGCACAGTGGCTCCAGTGCGTCATAGAGACATGATTTCACTCCCGCCCAAAAAATCCTAAACAGAAAAATAAGGGAAAAGCTGTTCAACGGTCTAACTCCACAGTTCAGTATTACACAGTTCACAGTCTCTGTAACGTGTTTCAGCAATACATTTCTAGCGTTAATAATGTGTTTAGAAACAATTCTCTAAATTGCCTTTACACAGACTTTAATGATTCAGCCAGTTCACAGTTTACGAATGCACCTCAGATGTTGCTTATTGGAATATAATCAAGTCATGAGGACTACATTAAATGAAAGATATTTATTCCACAAAAAAGTGATATAATTTTAGAGAGACATGAAGGTGAGTAAATAATGAGTTTTTACGTAAAAGTACAGTATCTCTTCATATCAGTACACACCTTATGAACTATCTATTGTATAAACACCTTTAAACATTTAAGTGGCCCCTCATAGTTCTGGCTGGAAGAATTTTTGGTCTAAACAGTTATTATGTTTTTAATCAGTACATAAAATATGTGTTTATTGCATATCAGTTCAGAAAAAATTCTAGCGTTAAACTACAACACTTGTGACTGTGCAACTAGTCAGAGGGCAAATACCCTCTTAAAATAAATGTCCTCTTACATCATTGAAATCCCTCACACATTTGAGTCTTCTTTGTAGGCAAAGAGATGAACTTACAACTCTCTAAAGCACTGGCAGAAAATCAAAAGCACTTGTTAGGATTTTTGTGAACAGATACTTGAGCAGACTCGCACCAGAGCGGAGGTGAAGGAGAGAGAGGACCAGAGTAGAGTGAGACGAAGAGAGACATTCATGTTGATGTATGACAGTCCCAGAGAGCAAATTCTACACCTTGGAGGCACCAAGAAATGTCCAGGTCAAACAGCATCCCAGGATTTCCAGAAAAGAACAAGATTCAGTTTGCTAACATTGGACATCATGAACTAACATTTTTACAGCATTTAATACTATAGCGCAACATTAATTTGTACTTAATGTTTCACGTTGGAAATTTACTATCGGTCATGATTTATTTATATTTAAATAATTAACATTAATCTAGCGTAATAAAAGTTGATATTTTTTACTTTTTCAGTTTTTTTTTAGATGATACCTATCCATCTTTTTCATTTTATCGTGTTCCGATCTCCATAGAAATGTATGTTAAAACAGGCTAGAAAAGATCAACTGAATTAATTTAACTTTTTTTACTTTTTCAGTAACTAAATATAAAAATGTGCAAAGGGTTAAGCTGTGTTGTTGTTAGCTGCCACGACATCAGCAATAAGCTCAAGGAATTCTTGTAAAGTAGTCTTCTTGTTTTGCGTACCAGTAAATCTGTCCGTGTCCGGCACTATGTGAGTTATGGCAGAAGTCCACTTCCAAAACAAAGATTTACAAATAATTTACTCACCCATCTTGTCATTCAAGATGTTCATGTCTTTCTATCTACAGTCATAAAGAAATTATGTTTTTTGAGGAAAACATTTCAGCATTTTTCTCTGTATAGTGGACTGATATGGTGCCCTGAGTTTGAACTTTAAAAGTGCAGTTTAAATGCGGCTTCAAATGATCTGAAATGCAGTTGTAAACGATCCCAGCCGAGGAAGAAGGGTCTTATCTAGCGAAACGATTGGTTATTTTCATAAAAATAATACAATTTATATTTTTAATATCAAACGCTCATCTTATCTTACTCTGCCTGGACTTTTCCTTTAAGGCCCTTTCACACCAAGAGCAATATAACTATAAATACAACGATACAACTATATTTGCGTCCACACCAGTGAACAACTGTTTTTGTTGTTCTTGTTGCATTTACACAACTTTATCTAGTGTAAACTATCTGATCTCTAACGTAGTCAATGCAGTGGTATAAAAAAACAATACATACTCTTTACTACTGCAACTTCAAAGGAAGCAAGACAATGTTGTTGAAACCAGTGCAGAATTCCTGAGGTAATTTCATATTTTATGTTACTCTGTTTGCTGTGCAATGTCTGTTTGCTTCACTACAATGTCGCCTGCTATTTCAAATTCGCAACATTTGAATAAAGTCTGATTAGATGTCAGTGTTTTATCGTTTATCAGCTGTAAAAAAAAATTGTTCTGAGAGTGATCCCAATGATATCGTTCCTCTGTATCGTTATAGTCATGGAGGGCACCCTTGCGCAGAAACTCCACATATGTTTTATAGTAAAAGTAATAGAACTGACGACGCTCCAGGAATCTCTAATCCAGTTATCGCTGTAGCTGAATAAAATGCATATAGAGGAATTTGTCTGTGTTCTTCAAGCAATTTTGGGTATTTTATAAGGATTAAGTATATTTATAATGCAATGCTAATCGACATAGCCTTTATAATACTATAAAACAGTATGATTTTAGCCTCATTCTGTGATATGAAGCCACGTCTGATCGAAAAAGCTTATTTCAAACACTTGACTATGTTATGAAGTTAATTTGGAGAAAAAGCATGTTAGTAAATGATATCTTTGTTGGACAACAGGTTTGTAAACAGGCTCAAACACACACAAAATGTGTGCATCTTACACTTGCTGCTAGTACAGTTAACGTTATTCAAGGCTCAGATCGATTTTTGTCGCACTGCACAGTTTTAACCAAACCAGCTCCAGATTGGAGCTCCTCATTTAGCGATATAACTTACTAGTTTCACGACAGCCTTTAGCATGTTACACTGACGCACAAAGGCATATGTCAACAACTAGACATTATCGTTATTATCGCGGGAAGGCTAATTCTTATCGTGGAGAAAATTTTTACCGATATATCGCAAGCGATAAGATATCGCCCATCCCTACTAAACAACGCTTTTGGATTGAACTATTTTTAGAATTTGCCACAAAAAAATACTGTTTTATAAGAGAAGTCACAGACTTTTTGCCACAGGTGGGACCTATCGACACTTCTCATTCATTCCTATGATATCCATAAACGGCAACTGAGTGTCGTACAACTCTGACTGAAATTCAATGACGTCAAGGCTGTAATGTGATTGATTATTAAAGGACACGCGATTCAAATTAGTAATACAGACCCTCTCATCTCCCAATAATAGAAAATCTCTGCAAAATCCCCCCAACTTTGCCCGGGAGTTGGGAGTTTATGTAGCAGCTAACCTTGCGTCGCTTCATGACATCTACCCACTCATTGAAATTTGACAGGCGAGTCACTGCAAAAATACAGTCATTGTGACATTGTAAGTGCTATGGCTCCATGTGGTTTTTAAAACATTTTCATGGGTTTTACATTATATTATTGGATAGGAAAATACGTTAATTTGACTAGAAACACCAGACCAGAAATGTACAGTATTGTTCCAGTCAGGCGAGACTTTTGCATTTAGGAAAAAGGTGAACACCATGAACTAATGTTATTTAACCTAACCTTAATGTAAAGCGTTTCCATATTGAGTCAGACCATCAGCTTTTCTTAACCGCCAAGTTTACTTGTAATAGTAAGACAAAGCTAATTTTTCAGCATTTTTAGATTGGCAGTTAATGACTTTCCAGCAGACATGTGCTAGCACAGTAATGAGTACAAAAACATCTTTTCCCACATTCACATTGAAATCCTCTAATTAATTCTCTTAATTCATTGAAGAGGAAGAAAAAAAAATACCATCTGCAGCAGCCCCAAAGGCAATGATAATTTGGAGAAAAAAGGACATGGAAAAACAAACAGAAATAAGGCGCAACTAAACACTCCATGAAAAAAATAAAATAAAATAAAATAATAAAATTTGTCCTAAAGGCTGCTTCTGCCACATCACCGTACAGCTCTAAAGTTTTATTTCAAGACATCTCTTGAGTTGGGGAGCATTTGGGGTACACTCTCTCCCAGGGCATCAAAAATTAATTTCTTCTGTTTGGAATAGAATAGAGATAAAAAAAGAAGGGAGTAAAGCATCAACTTTCTGACTTGTTTTGTTGCCTTGATACTTATTAATGTTACTGTCCTCATGATGCACAAGGAAAAACGGCTCCACATCAGCAAGGAAAGGGCTTTTCTTTCAGTTTTGTAGAGGTGCATCCCTCAGGCAGCTCATTATTTTTCCGAATTGTAAATCAAGATTTTCTAAAGCTTCATTTGAAGTAATGCCTTCTCTTTTTTACTACAGAGAACAACACAGAGGAATAGTTAAATCTGACATGTTTGCTGGGTATGTATACACTGGTATCAATGCAAATGCAGAAATGTATATATCAAAAACACTGTATGTTCGAGTAGCAGCGGGATTAAGGTGTAGGGTGTTTATTTGCTTTCGTGCGAGGCGAGAGATGATTCAATGCAGAATCAGGGTCAAAACATGAAACTAAGCTTTGTAGTCGAGCCCTATTATTAGACTAGATGTTGCGTATCATGAATATTGCATCATCAACACTCCCTTCTGCTGAAACACTTCAAACCATTAATGATAAAACGTATACTCTCAGACATTTTGCATGCTTTGTATTCACTGAATCTGCTTAACACTTCACCACAAAGCTACACGCCGTACTGCTGCAGAAAACAAAACACTAGCGCATGGAAAAGTGGTCTTCAGTATTTTTCTCCGACCAGCCCTTTCAGACTATGTTTGCATCAAGTCTACTTGGGGTCTTAGCTGGGAGCTCAGCAGGCAAGCATTTCCAAAGAGGAGCTGGCAGTGAAAAAGCTGTGTGCGGATTTTGTGAGGATTTTTTTGCCGCTGCTCCTCGCCGAGCTCCATGCGCTGATTCCAAACGACAAGTTCGCTCTGGATCCACCACAACATGTGACCCTCGCTCTCCTGGGAGGTAAAGAACACAGACCTTTTATCTCTGAGGAGGGAAAGAGCAAGACGTACCGTAAAGGCTGAACCTGATCAACACCGCGGAGATCTCACTCCCCTCAGCTATATCTGAGTTAAGAGACGCACAGAAATCTTAAGATACAACAGTATATCTCTCAGGCTTTGTACCTCAGATTTAACAACTCCGAAAACAGGCCTGCATTCCTACGCCAAAACAATCTGGTGCGGTTGTTAAATTTCAAGAAAGCCATACAATACATAATGAGACAATTAGAGAATTAAAAACTGCTTGTGTTCAGCACAAGAATGCAATGTTGTTTTATCTAAAATTATCGAAAATGCACACCTGTTACAGGGGTTAAAGGGATAGCTACATTAAAATTCAGTCAGTACTCTCATGTTGTTTCAAATGTTCCTTTTTCTGCAGAACAAAAACTGTTATCCGTACAATGAACAGCAACTGAACTTTAGGATAGCACAGCTTAAAAAGTGCCTTGCTCTAGTTGGAAAAGTGTCATTCAGAGTTGCAAGAACCTTCTGGTAAAATCCCATGAGCTGAAATTGTGTGAAAGTTTAGGCTAAGTATAATTTTATAAGTGTTTTTGAAAGGTCTCGTGTTTACAAAGGCTGTATTAATTCAAACAAAAACACAGTAAAACAGATCAAATCCGTGTTTGCAAACAAAAAACAGATGTTTTTTGGACCACAAAACAAGGGTAACATTTTTTAAATTGAGATTTATACATCATCTGAAAGCTCAGTGAAGCTTTCCATTGAGGTATGTTTTGTTAGGATACACTGTAAAAAATAAAATAAAAAACACAATTTGTTGAGTCAGCTTAAAATAATTTGTTACTCTGCTGCCTTAAAATTTTAAGTTCAGTCAACTAAAATAAGTTTATTCAACTTGAAATGTTAAGTTGTACTAAGTAACAACTTAGATATTTGTGTTCGTTAAACTTAACAGATGGATAAGTAACCCAGCTGTCTTAAAATTTTAAGTTGATTCAACTCAAATATCTAAGTTGTCACTTAGTATAATTTAACATTTCAAGTTGAATAAACTTTTTTTGAGTTGATTGAACTTAAACTTTTAAGGAAGCCAGGTTACAAATTATTTTAAGTTGACTCAACAAATTGTTTTTTACAGTCTAGGACAATATTTGGCAGAGATCCAATCAAATCTGAGGGTGCAAAAAAAAAAAAAAATCTAAATTTTGAGAAAATCACCTTTAAAGTTGTCCAAATTCTTAGCAATGCATATTACTAATCAAAAAGTTTTGATATATTTACAGTAGGAAATTTACAAAATACCTTCATGGAACATGATCTTTACTTAATATCTTAATGATTTTTGGCATAAAAGAAAAATTGATCATTTTGACCCATAAAATGTATTGTTGGTTATTGCTACAAATATACCTGTGCTACTTACGACTGGTTTTGTGGTCTAGGTTCACATATGTGAATATTATGTAGACAAATTGTTTAAATCAAATTTATGTTTTAAAAGTAGAATAAACATGGAAGGTTTCATCCATAGCCTGTCCGTTTAAACGTCTGGGTTTAGCTTCAAATGATGTCTTTGACGTCAGTTTTCTATAAAAATTATTTGTATTCCGATTCTGACATCCAAAGGTGCAACAATAAATTTTCCCTCTTATTCCATGGATTTTACCCATTTCCTTTAACTTGTTACCAGTGTTTTTCTGCCAAAATAATGCGCATACAGCTGCAGGTGATTATAAGCAACAAATGTATGTGTACAACTATTCATGTAATTTTGTAATTAGAAAAGTGAATATATTTAGGAAATACTGTATAGGATATATTTACTACAGTGAATTCTAGTAATCTAACTGTAGGGGCTCAAAAGATGCAAAAATACAGAAGACTACATACAGTTTTTTTTTTTTCTTTCTGGAAACGGTGACACTTTTTTTTTCAGAATTCTTTGATTAATATCATAAAATAAACTGAAACAAAAATGTTTTGTAAATGTCTTTACTGTCACTTTTACTCAATTTAATGCATGCTTACTGAAAAAAAAATAAAAGAATAAATAAATAATAAAAAAAAGTTCTGTGCCCAAACTTTTGAATGGTTTTGCATACACCAATGCACAATGCTTTGGGACACACAGCATAGGGATTATATCCAATCATGCTTTGTTTAGCTGGAGTTCATTGTTCACACTGCGCTCTAGTGTTATATGAACTCTCATCACATGTGGGATATTACAGTCTACCAGAATCATCTATGATAAATGAGGTTAAACGGTCAGGGTCATGTTGTGCTCAAGGTTTATCGCTTTCAGGTCCCAGAAATGCACATTTGGGTGGGTGATTGCTTTGCACCCCAGTCCACTAACCTTTATGACCTTACGTTTAGCTCTCATCTGCTCATTTAACACATCCTGACTGCTGTTTGACAGCATTCAACCACATGTGGGCTTCTGAAGGACCTCTCCAATACACTACTACAACCATGGCATATACAGCTGAGTTCAAAAGTTTACATACACCTTGCAGAATCTGCAAAATGTAATTATTTTGTACCAAATAAGAGGGATCATACAAAATGCATGTTTTTTTGTTTTTTTTTTATTTAGTACTGAACTGAATAAGATATCTCACATAAGATACGTTTACATATAGTCCACATATAGTCCCTGTTTAAAAGTTTACATACGTTTGATTCTTAATACTGTTGTTGCCTGAATGATCCACAGCTGTTTTTTTAAGTGATAGTTGTTCATGAGTCCCTTGTTTGTCCTGAACAGTTAAACTTTTCAGAAAAATCCTCCAGGTCCCACAAATTCTTTGGATTTTAAGCATTTGGTGTATTTGAACCCTCTCCAGCAATGACTGTATGCTTTTGAGATCCATCTTTTCACACTGAGGACAACTGAGGGACTCATATGCAACTATTACAGAAGGTTCAAACGCTCACTGATGCTCCAGAAGGAAACACAATGCATTAGGAGCCAGGGGTGCAAACTTCTGAACAGTATGAAGATGTGTACATTCTTCTTATTTTGCCTAAATATCTTTTTTTTTTTTTTCATTTACTATTGCCCTTCAGAAGCTACAGAAGATATTTCCCAGAAGACAAAAAATCTCTAGCACAAAAAGGCTGTAAATGTAAGACTTCTCTGTAGCTCGAACATTACAGCGCTAACAACACCAAGGCCACGGGTTCAGGGATAGCAAGAAGTGATAAAACACAAAATGTATACCTCGAATGCAGTGTGAGTCGCTTTGGGTAAAAGCACCTGCCAAAACACATAAATGTGAATGTTTTTTACGTGTAACTTGGACTCCTCGGTGTCACCTGAGACGGTTATTGTCTTTCAAACTCTTAAGCGGTTCCATTAAAGCAGCGCTGCTGTATGATTCCATATTTATATTCACAGAGTTCCTTTCTGGAACGAGTCCAGCATTTACGCGCGGCGCACCTGCGCATAAGCATTTCTTATCAGATCCTGTTCAGGCAAATCACTCTCTGTATCTCTGCGTTTGGCTGGCGGTTCAGGACCCAATTAATTGAAGCCGTACCGCAGTGTTTACGGGTAGCGGTGGCGTCTGCACAGCCAGCAGTATGAATGGCACAATGACAGTCTTAAAGAAGTGTTGATTAGCAATGACAGCCCTGAATAGGTAATTAGCTTCTCCGGGAGCTTTTTCAACAGACGTCTCACTCTTCAAATGTGATTCTCTGATGCCTCTGCTGGTATTTTTAGTCAGAGACATTGGGTGGGAGGACTCTGTGCAGCAGTGATTAATGGGCACGTTTTCATCTATTGTAGTACAACATGTGAACATCACCATGCTTTCTGCGTACTTCATTCATGTGTGAATGTGGACCTCTAAGGTACAGTAAATAAAAACATCTGTGTGTATATTCCTGAAACAGGAATATAAATTAGTCTGTTTTGTTTTTTTAAATAATTAATTATAACTGAACACTTTTTAAATGCCATTTAATTTAGTAGAAAAAAAGACCGTCTTCTTGTAGTAAAATTCTTAAAATAAGTTTGTTACTAAAATTAGTGTATTAGCCTGTGTGAAAATATCAGTTCTGCACACGGAGCGTGTACAACGCATGACATCACCACCGAAAGCATGTGTTACTGTACTTGTTCATGTCACACAAACACACGCCAGGAGAGGGAATGCAAGTGAGAGGATAAAAGAGAATAAAACAAAATAGAGAAACGAGGAAGAAAGACTGGAAAGGACATAGAAACGAGGGATTGTGCTGTGATGTATGGAAAGAGGAAAACAACATGATCGAGGAAGCGAGGGGGAAAAGGACAGGGGGAAAGAGATCTGTTGAACAGAGCTTTGCGGAGGGAGGGAGTAGTTTCACCTGCTGCTGCTGCTGCTGCTGCATTGTGCTGCAGTGTGGTCTTCGTGCAACTATACTTCACTGCACCTGTGGAACAGTGTGTGGTGCTGCCCCCTAGAGGTCACCGAGGGAACTGCGTCTTCAGACTTTTCACTCTGTATCTACAAAAAAAATACAAACCACTGTATCTGATTTTCAAACTGTAAATGTGAGATATGTAATCATATACAAATGTTGTTTTTACCAAAACAGCTGATTAAGGATAAATTAATTCTGTATTTGCATTCTTTTTAATCATACATTGACTCTGCAACCAGAGATTATTATTACAATTATTAATTTATTATTGATTTTCTGCCTTATATTTGAAATAATGTAGAGGTGTTCAATTACTATTATTATTATAAAAAATTCTAATAATTTTTAAATAATTATTTGTATATTTTAAATATAATTATTAGTAATAGTACCATTGCTATACTACTACTGCTGCTACTAATAATACTAATAATAGTTGTTTTTTTCCGTCTTATAGTTGAGATGTATTCAGGCATTATAATTATTATCATCATTATATTAATATTTTTATAATTATAATTTAAATATGTTTTTTTATTAGTAGTAGTAGTATTGCTATTATTAATACTACAAATAATAATACTACAAATAATAATAATGATAATAAATTCAGACATCAGCACATTATTATTACAAACAATAACAACAAAAATGAATTGTTGTTTTTCTGCTTTATATTTGAAAAGCTGCAGGTGTTCATTTATTATTATATTAATTATTAGAACATAATTGTAATTATTAGCAGTAGCACTGCTATTATTATTACAAAGAAAAATAATTATGATAACAATAACAATAAAATTGGTAGTAGTAGTAGTAATAGTATTACTTTTATTATTACTATGATTAATAATAATAACAATAATAAATTTGTAGTAGTAGTATATTTATTGTTGTTTTTCTGCCTTAAAGTTGTTGATTTTTTGCCTTACACGGTAGATGTATTATGTTGTTATTACACAATTATAATTTTTGCCTTCTATTTAAAATACTGTAAGATTATTCAGTTGTTATTATAGTTTCCTCTTCTTCATCGTATTCATAGTAATAATATAAAAAATAATCATAATAAAACTAATAAAATGAATCAGATAAAAGGAAACTTAAATCAAATCAGTTTTACTTTTTGACAGTAGCAATCTCTCATGAATCCCTGTTTGATCCTATTAATCCTTCTTGATCTCTTATCCATATCAGTGATTTTCCCTGAGCGAGTCCCACAATTCCTTGGCCATACAGCCACACTGCAGTATAATTCTGCAATGATCTGTGACATCAATCATATCGGCCCGCGCCTTCTGCAACCCCTTCCTGATTCTCATCCAGCACTGGTTGCCAAGTGAGGAGCCAATGCATTAGTCCAGGCCCCCGCCATTAATTCTCCATGCCAGGTCTGCAGGCACTCTTTCAGATTGCCACCACTGAGCCTGCCTCGCATCGGCAAAACATTTCGGAAAAAGGTTTGACTTCTCCTCTGCAGAAAATGAATACACATAGAGATAGATATATAGAACGAGAGAGAAAGAGAGAGAGAGCAAAGAGCCAAAATAGTACCACGCTGCATTTGGTGCTAGTTTTAGAGTGACTACTCAAAGCCCTAACTTTGACACAATGAGATCATCTAAGCTGCCGAATAGGAATACATTAAACATTCTAGGCCAACAGCTCTGGGAACAAACACCAGATCATGGGGCTGTGCTACTGTGGGAAAAAAAAAAAATAAAAATTGGTACATCTTGGAAGTCCACCATCTCACTCGCTGAGCCAGTCACCTGAGCTTTGAATGTCATGTGACTGAAAAAGAATAATAAAATAAAATGTAAAATAACATATATAATAGAATTAAAAAAATACCTGGTAAAATTTTAATTTAATAATATAATATAATATAATATAATATAATATAATATAATATAATATAATATAATATAATGAATATGATGTGTTTCTTGCAAAAAAAAAAAAAAAAAAAAAAAAAACACACATGCAGACAGGTCTTTTTGAGCCAATCACAAGATGTGAATGCCATGTTAGAGTTTGAGCAACAGAAAACATCTTCATATCAGTGCTATAAAAAAATAAATAAAATAAAACAAAACAAAACAAAAAACATAATAAAATAAAATAAAAAATGAAAAAATAAAATAATGATATTATTAAAATTATATAATTATATTTAACTATAATTAAATTAAAAAAAAAAAACATAATAAAATTAAATAACCATAAAAAAACATAAAATTAAAAAATTAAAATAGAATAAAAACATATCCAGCCAGATTTTTTGAGCCAATCAAACAATTCCATGTTAGAGTTCAGAGCTGCAGAAAAACATCTTCATATCAGTGGTATGAGAAATAAAATATAAAATTAAATAAAATAAAACATGTGCTATGAAAAATTAAATTGAATATTTTTAAAAACATTTTTTAGCAGTGAACGTCTAAAGGAGTAAGTCAGTCAACAGTAAGAACAAGTAACAGAAGTGGGTTGTGATAAAAATGAGTAACTCATTATTGCAATGCTGTACTTATGAAAGTAAACCAAACACCTCATTCACACACAACTATATGTTGGAGAAAACTGTGCTGTGAACTGCATGTGGGATTGAGAAGGGTGTGAGTGTTAACGGATAGAGATGATGGCTTATAGAGAAGGATATGGTGAAGACTGGCAAGGACTGCAGCATCCTGCTGTGGTGTTGGAGAGAGAAGCCTCACATTAAGAAGCGACAGCCAGTACAGTGATTGTGAGGACACTGTTTGACTCATCACCTAAAGCCTTCAGACAAGCGTCCATAGCACCCTTTGCAAAGCTCACAGTGACTCACTGGCCATTTTAGTTCTTTGTTTCTCCACAGAGGTGCAGTTCTGTTGGATCATCAAAATGCCCCTTCACTGACCCCTGATACAGGATGAAAGAAATCACAATGATTTAAAACACTGCTGCCGGAAGGTCAGCAAATATTAAGTGGAATCCAGGAAAGAAACAAGCCAATTTCAGGAAATGTGCGTTAGCGTCGTTACATGATGTATTGTATGCAAATAGCAACGCTGGGGAGAAATAACAGTGAGTTCAGCCATTTTTTTTGGCATTGCTCTGTATAACAAGGCTCTGCCATTGTACTGAAGCATGATGGCTTTTAAGGAAATTATGAGGTGCTTAGATTATTTCTGAATAGCAATTCATCTAATATTAGTGGCAGAGAGATCAATGCTAAGCTTAATCAGGAGCTCTACCTCCCATATCATTCAGGAAAATGGCCCCCTACTCTGCCACTAATGTCCTATTACTCAGCAGTTTCAAGAAACAACATTATCATATGCAGTTTAAGTCTTTTTCTGCTTTATTTATTTATTTTAAAAAAAGAGTCTAAAAAACTATGCTATTGTGAGTGTTAAAGCCGGTATTGCTATGGTTTCCAAAGCGCATTTAAAATACTGTATACATTTTTAAATTTGTACTTATTAAAAGGGGTCATGAACTGAGAAGCCAAACTTCCCTTGATCTTTTGAAATACAAGAGGTCATTGTATTATAAAAAATTCAAAATGCAGGCGGGTTGAAGTTACAAGGTTTCGCCAACATTTTTAGGATCCAATGGTGTTACGAGGTTAGGTGACAAGTTCTTTTGAATGCTCTTCATTGGTTAAATATTTGTAAAACCCTCGAATAGACATTAGGAAGACCAACAGCACTGATTTAAAATTATAATAGAGATATGAAATTTGGATAATTTTCCACAGCACACCTGACTGGGCTAGGGTTATGGCGACTACCATACTCTGTCATGTGGAAATACCGCCCCTGAAACCTATGGGTGAGACTTTGTGCAGTAAACAATAAAACTGTTTGCACGACAAACCATAAAATATTAAAAAAGACACACCAGTTTACAATATCAAGCAGCAAAACAAGCTGTTTTGTACAGTTACAGTCATAGCCAAAAATATCGACACCCTTGTAATTCTGTCAGAAAATGCAACACTTCTCCCAGAAAATTGTTCCAATTGCAAATGTTTTGGTATTCACGTGCACAGAGAAGAAAAGTCAAACTTGATAAAATTTCACACAGAACTCAAAAATTGACTGGACAAAATTATTGGTACCTTGTCAAAATTGTAGGAAATAATTGCTTTTCAAGCATGTGATGCTCCTGTAATTTGTATTTAGACACACCTGTAAGTAACAGGTGAGGGCACTATAGTAATCACACTTGCAACCAGTTAAAAAAGTTGACTCAACCTTTGTGTTGTGTGTCACACTGAGCATAGAGAAAAGAAAGAAGTGTAAAGAGTTGTTTGTAAATTTGAGAGAAAAAAATGTGCAAGAACATGGACAATCTCAAGGCTACAATCCATCTCCAGAGATCTTAATGTTCCTGTGTCCACTGTGTGCAAAGAGGTTTACAGCCTATGGCACTGTAGCTAACCTCCCTGGACGTGGACGGAAGAGCAAAATGAATGAAAAATTACAATCAAGGATTGTTCTAATGGTGGATAAAGAGCCCTGATTAACTTTCAAACAAATTCAAGCTGATCTGCAGACACAGGATACAACAGTGTCAGCTTGCACTATCTGTCGCCATCTGAATGAAAAGGGACACTATGGTAGGAGACCCAGGAGGACACCACTGCTGACACAAAGGCATAAAAAAGCAAGACTGGAGTTTGCCAGTTTGGCACTGGATGCCTTGACTGTGTGAACGGTATCATGAAATCTGATGATTACCAAAGAATTTTGGGGCGCAACGTAGTGGCCAGTGTCAGAAAGCTGCGTCTCCACCAGAGGTCAAGGGTCTTCCAGCAGGACAATGACCCAAAACACACTTCAAAAAGCACTCAGAAATGATTACAAACAAAGTGCTGGAGAGCTCTGAAATGGCCAGCAATGAGTCCAGATCTGAATCCCATAGAACACCTGTGGAGAGATCTCAAAACAGCAGTTGGGAGAAGGCATCCTTCAAATCTGAATGACCTGGAGCAGTTTGAAAAAGAAGAGTGGTCCAATATTCCAGTAGAGAGGTGTAACAAACTCATTCATGGTTACAGGAAGCGATTGATTTCAGTTATTTTTTTCCAAAGGGGGTGCTACCAAATATTAAGTTAAGGGTGCCAATAATTTTGTCCAGTGCATTTTTTGGGTTCTGTGTGGAATTGTATCAGATTTGACTTTTCTTCTCTGTTTTTCTGTTTTGTTCCAATGCAAACAAAAAATAAACATGCGAGTACCAAAACATTTCCAACTGCAACAATTTTCTGAGAGAAGGGTTTCATTTTCTGACAGAATTGCAAGGGTACCAATATTTTTGGCCATGATCGTACAAATAGCTGGACACAGATGAGACCGGAAGCCAGACCCATAAAATTTACAAATGGCCATGCCTACTCGAGAAGAAAACAAAAATCTAACAAAATTTGATAATATTCAATCAGATTTAAATAGTAGTTTATATGTGCCTCAGTGCCTAAAACTTTTGGAAGGTTTGGAAAGAAGCCTAGCTTTTGCTGAAAGTACAATGACAAACTCCAGTGATTTTAAATAGTTTTAGAACTCATGTCAAAGGGTTTATAAGAAGAAATTTTGGCTTCTCTTAACAAAGAGAATTTAACCTGGCAAAATATTTTTAATAGAGAGAAAAAAGTTCTTTTTTTCTTCTGAAATTTACTTACAAAAGTTAGATGAGGTTCATTTTGTGCCAAAGGGTCATGATTCATGAGTCAAACTTCTCATTACCATTTTCCACTGTGTCTCTGACCCTTAGAAATAAACATGCTGTTTTCTTTTTGCTGATGTGTCTTATTTGTAAATGCCCTACTTGCATGTGAAATTATCAACAGCACTTACTTGTGGGCCAAAGTCCAAAATATTCCTTATCCAGCCTCTAATAACAGCCTCTTTGCAAAGCCTGCATCACATTCTGACAGATCCACAAAAAAGTATGTTTTGAAAAATGTCACACAACTGTTAAGGTCAGAATAAAACAATTCCTAACAATGGGTTCTGACTGTTTCTTGGAAGATTTCTAGCTATGCCATTTCTCTGCAGTTGGGAGGTCGCTACTGTATAGCATTGCTATTCCTAAGGTGTTCTGGGTGTTCGCTAGGGTACTGCTATGGGTGGATTTTACTGAAAAGAAACCACATCATATCATTATGACAGTTCAGGTCTATGGGATTTCATTGCCATTTTCATCCACCATATGAAAATACATCCTACCAATATAACTGCACACTTTTCTTTAACAAACTTCACAATCTGCTTAAACATCTGAATGCTTTTCTAAGACATCCTATGAGATAAAATAAAAACCTACTACATAAAGCATCCCGTTCTCATTTGCACACTTCACAGAGAAAAAAAGAATAGTGTGAATTATCAGAACAGGTACCATCAACATAATAAATTATATACACATTTTCCGCATTTCAATCAGGAAGGTCTATCTCCCTAAGACCTGTGATAAATCCTAGTAATAGGATACAGCATGAATGCAAAATATGATTAAAATAGCTGGGAGAAGAGATCCGTTTAATAACATATTAACTTGTCACTCGTACCATCAAATGATGTCAGCTTATGTTCCCCTCTGCCGTGGCTGCAGTAGAATGCATGTGGCGTTAGTGCATCAGTGACTAAGTAGGACACTACAAAACGTTCCTTCCTCATTCGTCTCTTTCAGCAGGAGCAGTGAGCCCTTAGATTTATGTGCACATGATCAAATAAGAAGCTCTATTTTAGGGATGTTAAAAAATCCTTCCCATGAAAAGGTCATTTGTTGATGATGGCCCGTAAAGGGTCGTCTTATATCACTGTCCCTCTTGAATGGGTTTCCCTTCAGATGTTGCAATTCAAGCACGTCGTATGCGAACAGAGCTGCAAAAAGCTGTTGGGAATTGCTGATTTGCATCTGTAAGGCAACAGAAAAGATAAAGTGAAAAACAGTCAGGTGCGGTAAAGAGAAAGAGGGAAGGTGTTTAAACTGGGATGGATGTTTGGATGAATATGGAAGTATCTTATTTGTGTTTACTCACGTATGAATGTAGCAAAGTGAAGTCTTTCTGCTGTCTGACCTCTAATCTTCACAGAAAATGAATGGTATCCAGAGGGTTAAACTGGATTTTTTCTGGTGTTGTAGGTAAAATATGCATTTAATTACATGAAATGTAATTCTCATGATGGGCTGGCAAGACCCATACAGCCCCTGAAGTCTGGAAGCAAATTTACATTTTGTTTACAAGCAGCTCACACAGGGAGGGTGGACGAAGAGATTCCTGATTGGTACAGTAAAGGGCCGGATGCTGAACTGGACTAGGCAGACAATGAATTACATTATGAATACAGAGAAGAAAACAGCACAATTAAAGAGAGAGAAAGATGGTACAATTTTCTATAAGTAAGCTTGATTTGCATACGTTGAATTGCAAGTAATTTAAAGCGGATAATGTTTCCTTATGTAACTGCTGTGATATGTAAAATGCATCAGTTCTTAACCGAGAAATGTGTGAAATTGTACATAACATATGGTATTAAATAAATTAGCATTTCAGTGGAATTATTGCATTGCAATATGTAGTGCCTCTATAAATATAAACAATTCCTGCTGCATGATGAATATGAATACTGTCATGTTATAAAATGTATTGTTCTTGCTCTAAAATCTGTTTGGACAAAATCATTGTAAATCCACATACCACATAACAAATGAACGATCTATTTTTATACACCTAGTCATTAGGTTGCTCCACAGCCTAGTATAGTTAAAGGGTTAGTTCGCCCAAAAATAAAACTTCTGTCATTAATTACTCACCCTCATGTCATTCCGTAATACCTTCGTTCATCTTTGAAACACAAATTAAGATATTTCTAGAGAAAATCAAGAGCTTTCTGACCTTTTTCTGACATGGAAGAGAAGAAATTGTTGAAAAAAGAAAGTTTTCTTCACACACAAAAATTATTCTCATAGCTTCGTAAAATTAAGGATGAACCCCTCATGTCACATGGACTATTTTAACAATGTCCTTACTACCTTTCTGTGCCTTGAATGTGTCAGTTGCATTGCTATCTATGCAGGCTCAGAAAGCTCTCGGATTTCATCAAAAACATCTTAATTTCTGTTTCGATGAACGAAGGTCTTACGGGATTGGAACGACATGAGGGTGAGTAATTGCTGACAGAATTTTCAATTGGGTGAACTATCCCTTTAAGCTATAACACACAAGCAGGAAAGATGTTGTTCCCAGTCAGAACAACAGCATGATTTCAAGTGTGAAACTACTTTAATAAACTGTTTAATAAACAAGAAGTTAATATAACTTAGATTTAGGACATGTAGTCTTGCCAGGTATTTGCGTATTTTTGCTCCGCTAATGAAAATAGTTTCAAACTAACAAGTTCTGAGCAACAAGATGTGTTTTGTTCTTGAGTGAATCGATTCAGTTGAATGAATAATTTAATGATTCACTGACAGTCAGAGGCTAGGGAGCATTAGTGCTCAATTCCGATGTTTTGTGTAGCTGTTCACATTGTTGTTTTAAATGTGGCCAATATCAGATTTCCAGTGTGTACAGATCATGGCTCTGAACTGACTCATATGCAGTGATGGGAATAATGGCGTTATAAATAAATGTCATTACTAACGGCATTACTTTTTCAGTAATGAGTAATCAAACAAATTTCCCCCGTTACAATGCAGTTACCCTACCCAACCAGCATCCCAGCATCAAAACCTACCTACCAGCATATGCTGTTTTTTTCAACAGGGTCCTCTCAGCGTTTATTCCAACTTGATGAATGTTCACGTTTGTTTACGGAGGTTACCTACATGCCAGAGCGTCTCACATGGATGTTTAACATTTGAAAAGTGGAGCCACTCATTGGCATGATTACATTAGAGATAAGTTTAGACGTGGAAAACTGGAGCTCGCGTTGGTATCATACGGATTACTTTATCAAAGAATGTTTGTTTTCAATGTGACTGACTTCATTTAAAAGTAGACATTTCAAGATACATATATTTCTCATGTCTGTAAAGTAGGTATTCGCTGAGATTCAGGTTTTTTTATTTACGTGTCTGTGAAGAGAGGTGACGGAGGACGAGGCAGCAGAGAGCGCACCCTCTTTATTTTCTTTATTTTACAAAAGTACATTGTTTTGTTGTTATTATGACTATACACAAATAAAAGTAGACCCTTTGCAGTTGTCTCTCACATTGTCCCATTTTTTAATAAAAAAGTAGCACAATTGTTATTTTCCCCGGTAATTAGTTACTTTAAGGATGATGTAACTCAGTTACTAACTCAGTTACTATCTGTGAGAAGTAACTATAACTAATAACTTTTTTTAAAGTAACATGCCCAACACTGCTCGTATGCGCAAAAAGACAATACGAACAGGGTTGCCACATTTTCACAACAAAATCAGCACAATTGCTTCTCAAAAATAGTCAAAAACTAGCCCAGTCGCGTTCCAGGGGGTGAATATTAATGGGGTTGCCTCAACCCATGAAGTTGAAAAACAACCTGTGGCAACAGTAAAAAAGTAGACTGTGGACTTGGCAACACTTGCGCAGTGCGCTGTCATACGGAAGTAAACATTGAGGACATAAAGTAAGCAATTATGCATTTAATTAGTGTGATCTGCTGCAGAAGCCAGCAAAATTATGCACTGGCAATATGAAAAAATAACAACAAGGATGTGACAGAGTTTTGAGACTTTAAGTTACGAGCCTTTATGTTTTGCTTGTATATAGTGTTGTCTCTACTTATGAATTATGACACATCACACTTCCACTGACTGCCTTTCGCAACTGTCTTGATAACTTTTGGTATGTAAAATCCTTGAAGTGTCTTCCATGAGTGCAAAATCGTGACGAATGTTGATCTAGAGTGACATAAAAGTCGTATGAATTCCGATATGACTGTTCACACTGCAGTCGCATTGCAAAACATCTTATCTGTATGGGATTTAGTAGCAACCACATATGGAAGTGTAACAAATCAGAATCAAAAAGATCAGATTCCAAGATCAGATTCCATCAGATTCCATGGGCCACATTTGCCAGCAGTGTGAATGTAGCCAGATTGACTTTGAGTGTGGCACGGCTTTTATACAACAGTTCAATAAACAAAAAGTTAATATTGAGTATTCCAGTGTTTCTTTTCTGAATAAAACCTGCATCAATGAACCTGAGCGAATCAGTTTAATGAATGATTCCCTGACTGCAGAAAGAATCACTGATTGCACCTGCAGAATGAGTTGCTGGCTGAGTTGGAAATGGCATACTAACTATGTATGGAACATTCAACACTGCTATCTTTTATCATATTGATGTTCCTGTAGCTTATTAACCCCTGAAAGCAATTACCATTTTCCACGGTGAAGGACTTTATTTCAATTACTTTAATAGTACAACTAAAACACCCTGATAATTTCATTATTTTAAGATCTACTGATGTAATCTTTGGACCAGCAATAGCAGCTTGCTCTCAAATCTGTATTCATACTGCAGTAATTTTTGTAGTTTTGTTTTAGCATCAAAAGTAATGGGAATATAATAAATGGCCTCTGGTTAGACTGCATCGGAGAAACTTCAGTGTAATAAAATGTAAACGATAAATCAGCTTAATGCCGTAACTGTGGGGGGAGATAGTGCTGTGTGAATGCACTGTACCTCATTAGTTTCTGCTCTGTTTTTCTCTCTTGATTGATCCCACAGTATCGGATGCCACCTTGTATCAGATTTGTCCTATGTCAGCAGATGAAGGACTCATTTCATGCACATCGAGTGCTAATAAAAGCCCTGAATGCAGATTTACATTAAGCAAATGTTACTTAAACTTGCTCAGTAAGAAGAAATTTTGACCTAAATAATTTAAAGAACAATTTACGTAAGTGCCCTTGTTTTACATTCTACTGTATGAATATAGCAACAATGGCAGGGTGCCCATCAAAATGGCCTCAGTAATGTAAATGCAGAATAAAATAAACAATAACGTAAAGTATGACTAAAAGCAATTACACTAAAAAATTGTAGGCCCTTAAATTTTGAAGGGTTATTGTTTTTTACAATGTATGTCTGAACTTAAACGTAATGCCTAACACAACCCATTCTTCTCCTGAGAAACCACTCAGAAGTTTGACAGCAGTGAGCCGAGTGTGTGAGAGCTGTAACGTCTTAACACGTCATTACATTTCCAAAAAGGAAGACCATGATTGTCTCAATTATCATTAGAGCTCATTTGTGTTAGCCGCTCAAACGGGCTGGCAATGGCTTTGAACACAATGCTCATTATAGTGTCTTTGAAGACTGACGTAATTAACGCAGGATTTCCAAGCAGGTGCTTTGCTTGTGTGTTTTAGAATGGATAGGGTATGTGCAATCTTCATGATGCTTCAACAAAGTCCTTCATCAGTCATTTGAGCACATAGTGAAGCACACAGCTGGACTCACATCAGTGTCATGGAGGGTAAAACAATACAGCTAAAATTGGCGTATCGTAAGATGGATGGAGATAAAAGCTTTCTTAAGAAAAATAAGAGGTTATAGAGCACTATGTAGAGTAAACATATTAAAATAAAGTGGATCTTTACTATGAATTATAAATGAATAGAAGATTTCACAGGATCATTTGTATGGGGGAGGTTGTTTTAGAAAATCTAAAAAATGCTTACTTTATTCACAAATGTAATTAAATTGAATTCATTTGACCATTTTTACCATGATTCACTGGTGGGCCAAAAAACTATCATGGACAGCATTGTTACACAACACATTCAAAATATACACAGCATAAAAGTAAACTACAATATAACTGTGATAAAACTGCAGTTTCAAATAAATAAATAAATAATCAAGGCCACACTTATTTGCAAATATTACAATTACAGTTTTATATTTTAATATATTTTAAAGTGTAATTTATACCTAAATTTTCAGCAGTCATTACTCCAGCACTGACTAATATCTTTCTAGAAACCAAACTCTAAAAAACTTGAGTTATTTGGCAACCCAGCACTGGGTAAATATTGGACAGAACACATGCTGGGTTATTTTGACCCAGCTGCTTGGATTAAATGTTTTTACCCAACATGCTTGGTTGTTTTATTTAAGTTAACTAATGTTTAACAATTATTATATTGCTGGCTTAAATGGGCTGGAAATTAAAAATCACACACAGAATTATATAGTCAACAGCAATAATCAAAAGATGAGCATTTATTATTAAGCAAAAACACCCATGGACAAAAATATGACAAATTGAATTTATTTGAGTGAATGCAACATAGTTTACAATATTAAATACATTTAAACACATTTAGCATGCTTTTTTTAAATAAAAAATGTCTGTAATCTGCAGATTAGAACCCAGAACCTTTAACTCGCCTTACAAAAAATCTACCACTAGACTATTTGGGATGACAAATAATTGATTCTTATCTATATATTTATTCACTGACATGAAATTCACTGACATATTTTGCTCCACTACCGAAAATAATTCCAAACAAAGCCAAAGTAATGAGCTACGAGCTGTGTTTTGCTCCTCAGTGAATCTTTTATGATTTTAAACTATTCAGTTGCAATAATTCATTATTAGACTCATAATAGACAGTAAGAGAGATTTTGAGTTTGGAACTGCTTTTATACAAAATTAATATTGAGTATTTCAGTGAACCTGTGATTTTTGAATGAATTAGTTGAATGAATGATTCACTGACTGCAGAAAGAATCACTCACTGCATTTGCAGAATGAATTGCTGGCTGAATTGAATTTCTTTCCCAAACATTTGAAAAAAGGAACTGAATGTTTTTAGAGTTAATTAGAAGTTATAATTTACATTACAGCTAAATCGAAATCTTATAAAATGCATCCTAGAGTGCACATAAAACACAAAAAGTCCTAGTGAGTTTAGGTACAAACTGTACAAAAACCTTCAGGTACAAATTTTCAAGGATGGGGAAAGTAAGTGTGGAAAGCCCTGCCGCTGTAGACTTTCAAACCTTGCAAACAGTATTAAACAATGTATGATTTATTTTGATACTGATCCAGTATTTAATAGCAGAGCCACGTCAGATGTGTTTTCTTGGATTCTGTACAGTCAGTCAAATATTTGCCTGTGCTCAGAAAGTAGCTCCCCGATGGCGTAAAGCAACTACTAAATGAGGTGTTTACAGCAACGGCAGGAAACTTTCCAAGGTTAGAGCTTGTGCAGGTGGGCAGAACTGCACAAGGCCCGAGCAGAAAATCTCCTCCAGGACTACATCAAACAAATGGGTGTATAAATCCCTGATGAAGCTCAATTTCAATTACAGGTGTCTCGCTTGTAAATCTTGTGTGTTTGTGGAGTACACGCATTAGGAATGGAGTAATTAGACAGCCAGCTGCCAAACTAGCTCAGAGAGGAGCCAGCTCACTCCCCGCAGACGTGATTGTGGAAAAAAACAAGCCATACCCAGGGATCGATTTTAGAGGAACAAAACCATAATGGCTTAATGTATTAGTAACTCTTACACCTCAGTGTTTGCATATAATCATAATGCATATAATATAAGTTCACTCTGCACCTTAGTGTTTGTTTGGCTAAATGTATAGATAGTGCTTTAATGCACAGGAATTTTCTTTTCTCTTTTTTTTTTTTTTTTACATTTATACAAAATAACAATTAAGTGATTAAGTAAAGATTAATGGATAAACTTAATAAAGATTAAAGATTAGGGACAAGTTATAAATTAGCTAACTTATGGCACTCATGTAGTACAGAATTGCACTGTCAGATCAGGCAAATGTGTTAAATAAATGAGGTGGCATTGAAAATATACAATTCTATTTACTAAGATAAATGTTTTTACATCTCCAAAGCCATTCATAAAACACTTTCTTAGATGCTGTCAGTGTTAATAATTTACATTTTAGTTTCTATGCAAGCTGTAAAATGTATGCATGCTTTAACCACACTTTACAACCTACAATAATGAGATTGTGTTGTCCAAAGAGGTCCACATTTGGCAGGTTAGCAAGGCCCTGCTGGTAGATGTCAGTAACTACACTAATCTGGTTGCAAAAAGCATCTCACTCCATTGACAGACATTAAAAGCTTGCCATTAATCACTATTTTGATTTTTTTTTTTTTTTTTTTTCTGCAAACCACATATAAATCTAATGGATAGCTTTCCGCAGTTATTATAGACCTCCTTGAATGCTCAAATGTCCTGATTGTCATGTAAGCCACCTTCTCACCAGCAGCAGTATCAATTGGATGAGCTGCAATGAATGTATATGGGAAGCAGCACATGTCGGGAAGCAGCACATGTCAGACTGCAACAGTCATCCATATGTATGAGTTTCATATGTGCACTCTGACATTCTGTGTGCTGAATCCTTGCCTGACCTTGCTGCCCTTATTTCCCATTTTGCACTCTGCTTTTGGATTATTCATTCTTGGGCTGGTTGTTGGAACCGTTCAATGGATTTTGATTACTGGATTATGGATTTGTGGAATTTGTAAACTCTGCACATGAATCCTAATCCTGTCTCGGTCACAGTTACATTACATTCTAACACTTCTTGCTTAGGAAGAAATTAGAAGCTACCCATTTTATAACAGTGTCAATACTTTTTGTAAGGAACAGGAATTTTAAATTCTTTAATCAAATGTTGTTGTTGTTGTAGTTTTTAAAGGTACTATATGAAATATTAGGCAAAATTAGCCAGTATTAATTTTTTTAAAAAAATGGCATTTCATGATATTTAATGTATATTATTCAGTATACTGAATGCTGAATTGTGCTTGCACATTTTTAATGTTTTTACATTCTGTCATGTGCCTGGTCTTTGTCTTCTGTATTCGTGTTTAAGGACTTTTATTTTGTAGTTTTTGTGTCTTATTGTTCCCTGCTTCCCTGTACCTCTGTTCCCTTGTTTGTTGCCATGGATCTTCATTGAACCACACCCACTCCCTCATCAGTTACCCCGGTTACCAATTAGATTATTACCTCACCCTGTGTATAAATAGTCCTTGTCTTTCCCCTGTATTTTGTCAGTTGTTAAATGTCTGTGATGGTTGCTCCCTGTTCTTGCCTGGATTCTAAGGGTTCCCCGTTCTGGATAATTTGTTGTTTTCTTTGGATGTACAATAAACTCTTGCACATAGATCCTCGTCTCATCTCCGCTTCGTTACAGAACAACTGACCAACTATGGATCTAGCAGGAGTTTATCGCGACCCTCTGAGCACTCTTTGCTCAATTTTTCAAAACGGCCGACCGAAATATTATGTGGAGGAGTTCCTTTATTACAGCCAGCTAGTGCCTGGAGATGACACCAAAATAAAGGACTGTTTCTGGAGTGGACTCGATCCAGAGGTTAGTTTAAACTTACCGGATGAGGACCCCAGCTGGACCCTGTCACAGTATATAGACTTTGTTTTGCTGTTCTGTGAATCCCCTTTTTCTGTTAAGGAAGTAGAAAGGGTAATTCACAGCATGGTCGCCACTCCTGAGTCTCCTTGCAAGATGGCCGCCAGCCCAGACCCACTGCACAAGATGGCCGCCACGCCAGAGCCAGTCGCAAAGATGGCCGCCACGCCAGAGCCAGTCGCAAAGATGGCCGCCACGCCAGAGCCAGTCGCAAAGATGGCCGCCACGCCAGAGCCTGTCGCAAAGATGGCCGCCACGCCAGAGCCTGTCGCAAAGATGGCCGCCACGCCAGAGCCTGTCGCAAAGATGGCCGCCACGCCAGAGCCTGTCGCAAAGATGGCCGCCACGCCAGAGCCTGTCGCAAAGATGGCCGCCACGCCAGAGCCTGTCGCAAAGATGGCCGCCACGCCAGAGCCTGTCGCAAAGATGGCCGCCACGCCAGAGCCTGTCGCAAAGATGGCCGCCACGCCAAAGCCAGTCCACAAGATGGTCGCTGTCTCCAAGTCACGCCACATGATGACCCACGTGTTGGACTCACCCCTAATGGCTGTACGGACAGCTAAGATGGCGCTCCCTCTTGTTGCGGCAGCTACCCCTGATTCAAGTCAAGCTACAGGGCCGAGTCAAGCTACAGCAGCTGTTCCCCACGAGTCAAGCCAAGTCAATGTTGTTCCCGAGTCAAGCCATGTTGTTCCCGAGTCAAGCCATGTTGTTCCCGAGTCAAGCCATGTTGTTCCCGAGTCAAGCCATGTTGTTCCCGAGTCAAGCCACGTTACAGCAGATCTTCACAAGCCAAGTGACGTTATCGCTGCTGCTCTTCCCTTAATGGCAGTGGCCATGTGGTGTGTGTGGGCTACACACTGTGCTCCTGAGGTCACGCCTGTTCACAGGTCAGCCTCTGAGCTCTCGTCTGATCACAAGCCTGCACCAGAGCTCTCGTCTGGTCTCAAGTCTGCCCCAGAGGCCCCGTCTGGTCTCAAGTCTGCTCCAGAGGCCTTCCCCGTCGGAGAAGCTGCGCCAATGCCTCCAGAGGTGTCGGCGCCAGCCGTAGAACCTCTTACGGAGGGGGCGTTAACCACCAAACTCTCTGCTTCTCCCTTTTCCCTGTCTACATCCTCTGTCACTGTTCTCCCCAGGTCCCAGTCGATGACGCAGCCTCCTGTTCCGCCCCGGAGGGCTGCTCCGCCTCCTGTTCCGCCCCGGAGGGCTGCTCCGCCTCCTGTTCCGCCCGGAGGGCTGCTCCGCCTCCTGTTCCGCCCGGAGGGCTGCTCCGCCTCCTGTTCCGCCCGGAGGGTTGCTCCGCCTCCTGTTCCGCCCTGGAGGGCTGCTGCGCCTTCTCCCTCTATTCTATTCTGTCTGCCTCCTCTGTCCCTGCTCTCCCCAGGTCCCAGAGCGTGATGCAGATTCCTGTTCCGCCCGCAGGGCTGCTGCGCCTCCTGCTCCGCCTCCTGCTCCGCCTCCTGTTCCGCCTCCTGTTCCGCCTGGGAGGGCTGTTGTGCCTCCGGCTCTGCCCTTGGGGGCTCTAGTGTCGCTGGCTCTGCCTCCGGCTCCGACCTGGAGGGCTGTAGCGCTGTCTGTTCTGCCTCCGGCTCCGCCCTGGAGGGCTCTAGTGCCACCTGTTCTGCCTCCGGCTCCGCCCTGGAGGGCTCTAGCGCCGCCTGCTCTGCCTCCGGCTCCACCCTGGAGGGCTCTAGTGCCACCTGCTCTGCCTCCGGCTCCGCCCTGGAGGGCTCCTGAGCCTCCTGCTCCGCCCTGCTGGGTACCGCCTGCTCCGCCGTGGAGGTCTTCTCTCAGGATCTGGTGGTCCTCAGCTCCTCCCATCTGGCCGACTCCACCCTGGCCTCTTGCTCTGCTTCAGTCCCTTGTTTATCTCCCCTTACATGGACCTGGCCCTCCATCCCTTCCCCAGTTCTGCCTGAGCTCCTCCCCCTTCCTGGACTGGTATTTCTGTTTGGAGCGTCTGGAAGCCACTCTTTTGAGGGGGGGTTATGTCATGTGCCTGGTCTTTGTCTTCTGTATTCGTGTTTAAGGACTTTTATATTGTAGTTTTTGTGTCTTATTGTTCCCTGCTTCCCTGTACCTCTGTTCCCTTGTTTGTTGCCATGGATCTTCATTGAACCACACCCACTCCCTCATCAGTTACCCCGGTTACCAATTAGATTATTACCTCACCCTGTGTATAAATAGTCCTTGTCTTTCCCCTGTATTTTGTCAGTTGTTAAATGTCTGTGATGGTTGCTCCCTGTTCTTGCCTGGATTCTAAGGGTTCCCCGTTCTGGATAATTTGTTGTTTTCTTTGGATGTACAATAAACTCTTGCACATAGATCCTCGTCTCATCTCCGCTTCGTTACACATTCAGATTACCTTTGCTGTCACCTAACGCTCACTTACAGTTAGTTTTAATGAATAAATGTAATAACACTGTTCAATGTGATCTTTAACAAATCTCAAAATAAATCACATACTGAAAGACCGAAAGAAAGAAAGAAAGAAAACAAGAGAGAAAAAACAAGAAAGAAAAAGAAAGAACTGAAACAAGAAAGAAAGATAAAGAAAGAAAGAAAACAAACGGCCAATTCACAAATACCATCACATACTAAAAGAAAGAAAGAAAGAAAGAAAAAAGGAAAAACAAGAAAGAAAGAAAGAAAAAAGGAAAGAAAAGAAAGAAAGAAAGAAAAAAGAAAGAACGGAAGCAAAAAAGAAAGAACGGAAACAAGAAAGAAAGAAAGAAAGAAAGAACAATAAAGATAGAAAGAAAGAAAGAACGGAAACAAGAAAGAAAGAAAGAAAGAAAGAAAGAAAGATAGAAAGAAAGAACAATAAAGAAAGAAAGAACGGAAGAAAGAAAGAACGGAAACAAGAAAGAAAGAAAGAAAGAAAGAAAGAAAGATAGAAAGAAAGATAGAAAGAAAGAAAGAACAATAAAGAAAGAAAGAACGGAAGAAAGAAAGAACGGAAACAAGACAGAAAGAAAAAGAAAGAAAGAAAGAACAAACGGCCAATTCACAAATACCATCACATACTAAAAGAAAGAAAGAAAGAAAGAAAGAAAGAAAGAAAGAAAAAAAAGGAAAAACAAGAAAGAAAGAAAGAAAGAAAGAAAAAAGAAAGGACGGAAACAAGAAAGAACGGAAACAAGAAAGAAAGAAAGAAAGAAAGAAAGAAAGAACAAGAAAAAGAAAAAGAAAAAGAAAAAGAAAAAGAAAAAGAAAAAGAAAAAGAAAGAAAGAAAGAACGGAAACAAGAAAGAAAGAAAGAAAGAAAGAAGGAAAGAAAGAACAAGAAAAAGAAAAAGAAAAAGAAAAAGAAAAAGAAAAAGAAAGAAAGAAAGAACGGAAACAAGAAAGAAAGAAAGAAAGAAAGAAAGAAAGAAAGAAAAAGAAAAAAGAAAGAAAGAAAGAAAGAAAAAAGAAAAAAAAGAAAGAAAGAAAGAAAGAAAGAAAGAAAGAAAGAAAGAAAGAAAGAAAGAAAGAAAGAAAAAAGAAAGAACAAGAAAAAGAAAAAGAAAAAGAAAGAAAGAAAGAAACAAGAAAGAAAGAAAGAAAGAAAAAGAAAAAAAAAAAGAAAAAAACAAAAAAAGAAAGAAAGAAAGAAAGAAAGAAAGAAAGAAAGAAAGAAAGAAAGAAAGAAAGAAAAGAGAAAACAAGAAAGAAAGAAAATAAGAAGGAAAGAAAGAAAGAAAGGAAGCAATTTACACATGTGACCCTGGACTACAAATCTTCTGTTGCACGGGTATATTTGTAGCAATAGCCAAAAATACATTGTATGGATCAAATGTATCGATTTTTCTTTTATGCCAAACATCATTAGGATATTAAGTAAAGATCATGTTCCATGAAGATATTTTGTAAATTTCCCACCATAAATATATCAAAACTTAATTTTTGATTAGTAATATGCTTTGCTATGAACTTTATTTGGACAACTTTAAAGGCAAATTTTCTCAATATTTAGATTTTTTTGCACCAACAGATTCCAGATTTTAAATAATTTTATCTCTGTTGTATCCTAACAAACCATACATCAGTGGAAAGCTTATTTATTCAGCTTTCAGATGATGTATAGATCAACTTGTGACTGCTTTTGTGGTCCAGGGTCACAAATATCATATAGAAAAAGAAAGAAAGAAAGAAAGAAAGCAAGAAAGAAAAAAGGAAAAACAAGAAAGAAAGAAAGAAAGAAAGAAAGAAAGAAAGAAAGAAAGAAAGAACAAACGGCCAATTCACAAATACCATCACATACTAAAAGAAAGAAAGAAAGAAAAAGAAAGAAAGAAAGAAAGAAAGAAAGAAAGAAAGAAAGAAAAAAGGAAAAACAGGGTCACAAATATCATATATCAATAGAAAGAAAGAAAGAAAGAAAGAAAGAAAGAAAGAAAGAAAGAAAGAAAGAAAGAAAGAAAGCTCATTTAAGTGCAACATTGGACAAACAGTTTGTTAACATATACGAAAAAGCTATATAAGGACACTGAAAGACGCATTTCTTTTATTTAGCTCTATTTTTAATTGTCTTACTTAAATTACAAAGCGTGGCATGGCTGTGCCTTCCACTGATGCTCTCTGGCATTTGGGTGATATTTGCAGAGGTCATGAATAATCAACTGGCCCTGCACTGAAGCAAGTTGAGTCTTTGCCACCAGTGTATTTTCATCAAACAGCCACTCAAAGACTCAATTCATAGTAATCTGTAAAGCTGCCAGAGTCTGCGGCCTTTAGAGTCCCTGCAACTCTATAACACGCATCTGAGGGTAACTTAAGTAAAAGAGTGGGAGGCAAGCCCACTGTAAGGGCCAGAGTAAGCTCACCCAGCAATTTTAGTAGCAGCAGGCAACAGCAAGGGCACAACAGGTGCCACAAAAACATTACTACTTGTTTTAGAGCACAAAACCTCTAACCTGAAGTTACCTTAATGCTAATCCGCCTTCTGCTGTGCGAATACAACATGTAGACATGTGCACTTTTGTGCAGTGGTGCTCTATTTGAAAGTATTTTATTTTTTGTTCAGGAACTGAACTTTGACACTCGCTTCTGACTACTATCCTACAATGCACCTTTAGGACACTGAATTTGTACAGGTACACTGTGCTAATTTGGATGAAATGATCTGCGTAGCAATAACCAAGAAATGTCAATTACATGGCTCAGTGTCTTAAACCTTTGAATAGCACTTCTGAATGAATTATTGCACACAATTCACTGCATAATGGATAGAAACACATTCGAGATTAGAATTACCACTGGGACCTCACTGTTGGTTTTGTATCTGCAATCATAATAATTTAGTTCAAGCGATGAGTGAGTGGTGTTATTACATCGAATGAAAGAACTTACAATGCCTTTCATTTTCACTGTGCATGCTGATAAAATGGGTCGAATGCCTTTAATAGAATTCATTTTAGAACGTGAGAGCAGGAGCCCCATCATTCTCTGCACAATGTACAATAACATATAGGTATATAGTTGTCTGACAAAAGATTAACTTTGTGATCTCAGCACGGCTGCGAATTATTAAGGGGAAAGTTCATTCATGAATGAACTGTCATTATTTACTCACCCTGACGTTGGTCCAAACCCATTTGACCTTCTGTGGAACAGGCTTTGTCTTCTACAAATAAGAGAAGTGAATAAGGATTGGGTCTATCGATCTCCATAATGACAAAAAAACACCATCAAAATATCATTAAAATGGTGAATCATGTGGTCTTCTAAAGTCATATGAGAGTTTTGTGTGAGAAACAAAATTTAAATGAAATGAAAATTCTAAATTCAAGTTATTGATCTTACTCTTAATGTTTTTTTTCTTTGTGAGCTTGTAATTTTTAATCAACATGTCAACCTTCCATATGGTGTTTGCATATAAATGTGTCTTAGCAGTGTGTGGACACATCCACCCCACAATGATAAAAATCCAAAAATCTGCTCCTTTTTTAACCTAGCCTTTAGCCTTTTTGATTTACTAAGTAATATAATTAATAATAAGTAATAATGTCACACTGCTAATATTTATTCTGAAGAAAGATAGACATGTCTAGTGATGAAAGCTAAAATATTAAATGTCATGGATGAATATTTATTAAATATTTATGAATATTTAATCCACTACTTTGTAGAGGGAGGTCAAAATGGCAAGTTTCACCTGAGATTCAGAGTCAAATTACAGGAACGTAAATGACTTCAGAAACATGGCAGCAACATAATGTTATTTCTACACAGAGATTGGTAGGCCTGTTAGTAAAATCTGTTGCTTTTAGCCATCTTTGTTGCATTGTGTGCCAATGGTGACCTTTCAAAAATAGGGAAACAGCACTTTTCAAGTTTTTCTCCAAAGTCTGCATGTAACTCACGAAGTATTAAAGACATCTTAATGCTCTTTTAGATATTGGGTCTTAACAAACTTATTTGTAATGCCCTATGAGAGATATTGTAATTTCAATATGGTAAATTGTTAAAATGTATACATTTTCAGTAGCCAAAAACCAAATGTGGGTCAGTTTGCAAAAGTATGAGACTTCTTTTCTTTTAAAGAGGAATGTCTGAAGAATGTCATTTCCTTCTGTCAAGACAACTGCATTGAAGATGAGTGCCATAAATATTTTTTTTTCCAACATTCGCCTGCCTCTAACTCAAGAAGTATTAAAGATGTTGCAATATGATTTTAGATTCTATTTGTTAATAAACTTCTCTTTTGGAACATCATTCAGTCCCAAAGATATGGGGATCTCAATAAGGCTACATCCAGATTGTTGAATATTACCCATTTTCAGTGGGCGAAAACCAAATGTTGGTCACTTTGTGACTGATACTTATTTTATTTAAAAAACAATGTCAGAGGAAGAAATAATGTTGAAATTAGAATTGTATCTTGTTTCCCTCTATCAAAACAATTGTCTAATCAAGACTGATTCCTATCTGTAATGCAACTACTGCCACTAATAAGGGTTAGTAGATATGCAGGTTCAATGTTACTTATAGTCAATGGAATGTGTTAAAGGGGCTGTCAAAATAAGGTGAAATCGAATTTTTCAAACAGTTTGTCCTCTTAAACTGCTTTCACAACTGACTGCAAGCTTACATTCAGATCTACCTCCTTCCAGCCTATATTTTTTTCTTTTTCAATAAACCATTACATGCTGAGTTACGTCCATTTCACTGTGAATTTCGGTTGTTTAACAGACTAAATGATTAATTTAGTAAAGCTACTAAAAAAGTCATGTGGTACAAAAATGGCATGTAAACACTATTTTATGTGCTATACTTCAATTGAGAGCTACAGTGGCAAAGATTTTCAATGAATGAAACTTTATTTAGGTTTTTTAAAGGCACAATATGTAAGATTTTTTTATTAAAATATCAAAAAACCACTAGAACAGTGTTATATATTTTGCTGGCTTGTGTACATTATCCTAAATGTTTCCAAGAATGTGTAAATCCAGAGAAATAAGCAATTTTAACTAGTGTAACAGACCGTGTCATTGCGCTGCCTGCCAATGACTTCATACACCCTCGATTTTCCTAGTTTTATTTTGTAGAAAACATGGAAACCCCAAAGACTGAGTCCCAACAGATTGCGTTGGCTGTGGGGATGAAGACAACAACTTGCATGATACCACACTCAATCACAGCGTCATCAAAGTACGCCTTTGTTTCTTTGTTTGTTTTGAATATGCGCCATCTAGTGCTCTAGTGGCGAAAACCTAAATATTGTGTCTTTACTATACAAAGCTTTCTTACGGCTTCAGAATGCAGAATGTAGCATACAAATAATTACATGCTTAGTAGCTTTTTGTCCCATTCCTCAATACATGAAAAAGAGTGGTCAAGACATTCTTTATATATTCACCTATTTAGTTTCACTGTAGAAAGGAAGCCACGATTTTTACTTTTGACTGAAATCATGATAAGCTGGCTTCATTGTTATATAATGCTAAAAAGAAAATCCATTTTCCCAATTTTACTGCCAGAGACAGTCAAATCTACAGCAGGCATTCAGATCAAGTGTCATCTCCATTATCTTTAGTTAACTCTGTTTGCATTTAATGTACAAAGGCCAGATTAGAGTGGAAGGGGGAAAAATGAATACTATATTCACAATGTTTCCAGGATTAGACAACCTTTATTTCCCTGGTGATTCGGGTGGGGGATGTTTGCCCTCTGAAATGCACAGACGGTAATGGTGAAGGTTTTTTTTTCTGTCATCCTTCCCACCTGGTCGAGTCAGCTGTGATTTAAAATAGTGAAAAACAGGGCAGAAGGGAATTGCTGCACTGACACTGACACAGGCCAGTCTGCCCTTTGCTTACTGAGATGGGCCAGGATTAGAAATGAACACATTAAGAGATAGAAAAAAAAGGAAAACCGGGCAACCGTGTGCTGTCTTGAAAGCAGCAGATCTGGAAGATGAACGCCAGCTGCTCCCAGGTTTTGTCAAAACTGGAAATAGCTCTGTGATCTGGTGATAAATAGAGGACGAAACACAAATTCTGCATGACCTCAACATTGCACACCTCCAGACAGGCACAGAGGGAACTTGGGTGTCAACGCCCTCCTTTACGTTTCCTTTTAGGTTCCACCTTGTTTTATTCGGACCGGGCCCCTTAAGAGATGCCTGCTTGAACGTCTGTGTGAAGAGTTTGCTCATTTGGAAAGTCAGCGTGTCAAAGTGCTCCCGGGGGAGGCTGTCATAGAGAGGTGACTGGGCCTGCAAGCTCGGCTCACCCTGGCATTCAGAACGGGGTCTTATTCTCAAAGGCAAATTCAGAGGCAAAAGGGAATTACTTATAGGTCAGTGGAATTTCAAGCTATGAGCGCTTTTCACCAAGGTTGCAAGAGCTCCAGAAATTGCTCCATTAACTACATTAATGGGACAATGACATTCATTTCAGTGGCCTGTCTAGTAATTTATTCAAAAATGCATTAAAATTCAATTCATAGATACAAAGAGATGAACACATCCTCTTCTATGATGAGCATGTTTTTAATTTCTTATTTAAAATTCATTTAAAATGTCAGAGCAATACAAAATTGCTTGTTAATATCTGAAAAACTTTTTAAAACTAATAAAAATCATGTATAACTAACATGCAAAAATGAAGAAACGTTGAGTTTCTTCATTAAAAGCTTATGGACTGAGCGAGTGTGATTACCTGCATCTGATAACATGCATTCTTTAGCTCAGTCTCATATTCACAATAAAACATTAGTTTGAATGTCCGCTGAGGAAAGCGATATCTTTGTCGTAGTATCCTTTTATCTATTAAGGGTGATTTCCGATGACAGCGCTACTCACTGCATTTGTTGGTCACATCTTACAATGTGTTGATGAAAATAAAATATAACCCTGTTTCAGTATTTTTCAAAATAAAAGTCTTTACTACTGACTCCTTTATAAAAAGTGTCTTGTCGCCATCAAATTCAGAAAAAAATTTGCAGAGGTGAGGCTGCTCTTGCAGTCTTGCCCTTTCAAATAGATGTTATCTTTATTAACAAACTGCATTCTTAAGTCTAAACAAGTACATTTTCACTAAAAACAACTCTTAAAATTACATTCTGTGACACAAAAACAGTATTATTAATACAATTATAGTGGATTTGGGCATCTGCCATGACACTCGCTGTGAGAAATACTGCAAGCGGAGTGATATTACTGTGTTTGTCTGATATTACTAGAATATCACACTCTTCACAGCCAATCAGATTTGAGGACCAGAAATAACTGTTGTATAAATATTAAAATGACAACCATGACAAATTTCTAAGAACTTTCATGTCATTGACCCTCTTAGATGTCATTGACCCTAACGCTCGATTAAACATTCAGCCCTTTCATCATTATCTCCACTACAGTCCAGTTCAGACCCTCATTAGCTTGACCTTGATTAGAGGCCTGATTAGGTGCTTTACAGCTTGTAAATGTGACCCTGGTGGTTAAGGATCTGGTCTACTAACCCTAAAAGCAAGCTACTTAACCTTAGATTGCTTTAGAAGGACTGTGATCTAAAGTCACTTTAGATAAAAAATACCTGCCAACAAATCTCAATACAATCTGTTATTAGAAAACTTCAGCAGCTAGTGTATTTGGTAAATACTCCCGTCGGTCGGCACATAAATAAATTGCTCCCTGACCTCTTATCTGCTGCACATACAACACCTGCTGCTGATAACCAGTGGTAAACCCTGCTGCTAATACAAGCATGCTCCGATTCACATTAAACTCCATAATTGCAGCCTCAGATCTTCAGATACCGCAAAGAGCTTGTGTTTATCACACGCCACTCGGTATGTTTAATTACTGATTCTAGCTGAGAGCTAGAATCACATCACAGTGATGAGGAACTGATCAACACACTTGTGGCATCCCTGACATCTCTGCTCTGAGACAAGAGAGATAATTTACTTCTCATCAAGGATATCAAAAAAGACATTTCACAGAAAATTCTCAGAATGCATTACAGATAGGAATCAGTCTTGATTATGGGGAATATAGAGTTCACACAGATTCACATACTGGTATGATTTCAATCAGACTAAAGCATTTACATAACATCTGAAGGAATTAAAGTTAGCTAGAAGCTAAAATAGGCTGATATATGATCACTTTAGGTTACTATAACCCTAAAGGTCTACTCAAACCCACAACCCTCTTCATCAGACATCATGTTATGTAGCAACTACCTTATGGTCACGTATAACTGTTTTCTAAATTTTAGCAGTGTATTGCCTTATGTTTGATTATGAACTTCTCACCATCTGTCTAGAGCAAAATTTAATGTTCACATTAGCACTTTCAATAGCCCACATTACTGTCACACATACTCCTCGCTCAAAAAAATAACACAGTGCTCTATGGTGTAAAGGCGATGTGTGTGGCCTGTGCTATGTGTGCCATGAGCCATTTAGAGCTCATAATGTGAGAACAGTAGGCCTAAGTATGAGAGAAAAGCTAGCAGGAGACAGAGCATTTGTGAATTCAATTTTGTGTACCTTTTATCCACACAGGAGTTCAGGGCAGGAACGTTATGGAGAACGCATTACCTTGCTGTCTTGTGAACTAAAAAACGGGGGAAATGGGTCTGTTAAAGAAGTGCTGTGATCTTGCTATTAGTATCTAGAGGCTACTGCGACAAAATAAATTGTCCATATTATAGATGTACCAATTTCTGATGTTTTCAAAGTTTAACGCCTACATAAACAAAACTTTTTATAAATGTGTTCAAAGGTTGTGTTTATAAATGAAGAGTTCAGATGCAAAAGCCTCTAAATCCATCTGACATATTTCTTTAAAATGAGCATCTTTTTCTTTCTGGCTACTTTGTATAGGTTTCTATGTAAGTGCTGGTACTTCTGATTGGGCTGAGGCTGGAATTTAGCGAGTTTGAAGTAAAAGTATATGATGGATGTATACTACGTAACAGGAGCATTCACTCAGTATCATTATCTCATTTTGACTGAGATGGCTTTTAGCTGGTTTTGCATCTGAACTCTTCAAATGTATTTTAAAGAAATCAAACACAGGTAATGCTTTCTGGGAAAAGTTGTTCTTCCGTTCTGACTTCCATTCTACAAAGCTAATTTATGATGCAGTATATAATAATATCAAAATATACTGACAGAATCAGTAAGATTTTTAAAATGTTTCTCATACTCACCAAGAGTGCATTTATTTGAGCACAAATACAGTAAAAAGTAATATTGTGAAATATTACAGTTTAAAATAACTATGAATTCTATTATAATAAACTTTAAATGGTCATTTATTTCTGTGATGGCAAAGTTGAACTATCAGCAGTCATCACATGATCAGTGTCACATGATCCTTCAGAAATCATGCTATGCTGTTTTGCTGCTCAATAAATATTTATTGTCAGTTGAAAACTGGTTGCGCTTTTTGTAGGAACTGTGATACTTTTGTATTTATAAACTAAACAACGTAACAGTGCAATATAGTACTGAAGCAACATTTCTCATTATTTACAATCCCGAAAACATTTTTTACAGGATTCTTAGATTAAGAAAAGTTCAAAACACAATTTATTTAAAATAGAAAACATCTGTAAAATTACATGTCTTTACTGTAACATCCTTGCTGAATACACTATTTCTATCATGACAACTCTCTGAAGATTTTAGCATTATAATAGATATGACAATGTTAATGTATTTGGTCTTGGTAGAATAGATGTGATGTTGTAGATTATTGCTACAGGAACTTTCTACTGCCAATACATACACCGATAGAGTGCTGTGATTATTTAAGGCATACTACTGCTGCACAAGTAGCACATATAATAACCCGTTGCTGATCTATACAGGTGGAGCTGGGGAGGTGGACGGTTTCAGAAGAACTCTGAAAGTGCGCTGTGAAATGCTCTAGTGAATGTTAACCATCCATTTAAATGTAAAGCAGCAAGCTCATTGGCTGCGTGGGGTGCGCAGGGCACAAACTAACACGGGGTTAATTGTAACACACGTGGTTTATATATTTCCACACACGCCAGCGTAACCAAATTTACAGTATTTACTAGTTACCATAGCAACACTATACAGAGAAAAAGTGTGCCAAAATTCAAAAGCCTTTTGAAGATATTGCTTAATATTTATTTTACCATAGTAAAAGTAAATTTCTGGCTGAAGTTCTTGAAGAAAATTTTCATCTAATTTTTTAGTATTCATTTAAAATGAGACAAATATGCTATTATTTTAATTGCCAATCTGTTATTTATCAGTCTAGATAGTTTATTGATGCTTGGCAAGCCAGCAGAAGACACAAACCACTTTTATGTTCCAGTTGTGCTGATGGGGAAAGTTATAACACTGCGTTACAATCTGGCCCGCTATATTAAACTATGCTTTTCTATGACATTAGCGATGAAATTTTCATTATTTAAAAACAGGTGAATAAAGACTGACAATCGATGTTTAATGTTGAGAAATTATTATTTCAAGAAATGTAAAGCATTTTGGCTTGTTTATGTGTATCGTGTTCTATGAGAGCTGTGTTTGGAGGGAGGGGAGTGTTTTTCTAATGTCTGAATGTGTTTCATCTATTTGCCCACATTGTTTTGAACTATACTGTATACCATGGCAATCGGAGCCATCCCATGTGTGGTTGCGATGTGTTCATTGTGAACCTCAAAATTTAGATTGTTTTTAATTCTTAAAAAATGCCATTATTTTATTTGAAAAAGTTAATCATTTTATTTTATTGACAAAGTATTTTAGTTTGTGGCGTATTTTATTTTATTTTTTCATTCAGTCAGATAACATTTTAAGCTGTCATATGGTCATTTTACAGTGTGCCCCTCACATGTTACAATGTACCCCACCTACGGGGCATGTTGTCACTTTTCACTTCCTTTCTTTTGAGGTAAATAACGAAAAACGTATACACTGTAATTACGAAACAAAGCAACATATTTGTACTAGACAAGTGTGAAATTAACGTGGATGAAAAATTATACTCTGAACCCCATATGGATTTACACAAACTGAAAAATTTAAAAAATTGTTAGGTTGTGCCCTGCACTCCCCTATGCAACATGAACCAATCAGCTTGGGCCAAGTAGTTTGACGCTGTGAATATCATCAGTTTGCGTTAAAGACCCATCAGCCTGCGCCATCTGGAGTTTCATGACAGAACTTGGTATTTTTTATTTCAAAAACACACTTTCAAACCCAAATTTTGACTATATGAAGAGTTTTTTGAAAAAAACAATAAACACCATTTTAATAAAAATTAACTGAGTGCCGTGCATTATTCTTCACATATATCTGTGATCTAAAGTTTTGTCAAAAAAAAAAAGGTATTGTCCACTTTCAAGGCATTGCGATTTCACCTCTTACTGCAGAAGCCGACAAGCGCCCTTGTTGTTTGTGAACAGAAGCCGATAAGACCATTTTAGCGAATCAGCGCGCTGTATTCAGGTCAGGTGACAAGGCTGCCAGTCACTTTGAAAAGACGTGCTAGATGAGAGGAATTTTGTCAAAGCTGACTAAAAGTCATCAAGGATGGATAATTTCGATGAACTTGATGAACCTGTGATAGCTTCTTCAGGGTGTAAAAGGAAAATAAAAGCTGAAACTTTTTACAGACCCTTGCAAAAGCAGCACGTTACAATGGTGAGGGAAAACAAACCTTTAACATATATATATAAAAACATACTTTTAAAGAACTTTAATTTTGTAAGTTAACTGTATTTGTTTAAGTTATTATTATTTAATCAAAACAACCCAACTGCAGTTTGATTGATATTACTTGTAATGCACAATAAAAAATATTTTTGAAAATCTGTTTTTGCAAATAAACTCTTCATATATAGATTTTTAATTCTAGTTCCACACATTCCACATTCTATTTGTAATTCTGGGCAACCTCAGTTAAAATTGTCAGAACCAATTCTGGAGATTGTTGCAGTATAGCATGACTTTACATAATATCGATTGCAAGCGGGCGAGATCCACCATGCATCAATGCCAAAGACTGCCAATGTCAATGTATCGTGAACAGGGTGTAATGGACAGTGCAAGAGCGAGTGAGCCAGTGAGTGGGGACAAAGCAAGAGAGAGTGAATGAGAGAGGAAAAAGTGAAAGTTGCTGAGTGAGAGAATGAACGAGTGAAAGAGTCTGCAGTATAGTCTGAATGAGGAAGAGGCTGAATGAAGTGGGTGCCGGTCGGCACCCCACCCCCACGCCTCTGTTGCTGATGTGATCTGACAGGGCAATAATTCCAGCACTGCTGACTCTCCCACTGCAGTCTAACCCTCAATCCCTTCTACTGACTCCACTTTAAAAGAGGGCTTAACTTGCCAAATAAAAGTAATGTTGAGTTCAGAGGAAATGGGCTCTATTGTCTCTGACATTATTGCCGTGGAGTTGGATGCCACGTTCGGATGGATGTAGCGGAGAGGTGTTTCCATTCGTTCGGCTATAAACAGCACAAAGCACTGTCTGTGGCTCTGTGAGAGAGTGGCAGAATTTAAAATAAACCCACAAAAATGTAATGTGTTCTCTCACTTACAGAGATAAATTGGCAACCATTAATTTGTTCGCTTCAAACGTACCAAGCTCCCCGTGCAAACAAAGCATCTGCTACCTGGCTGACTGGTGATTGTCGCATTAAAATGTTGGCGGATTTGAATTGCGAGCTCTCGCTCGCTCACTAATTTGCTGGACTAAACGAGCCGCGTTCAAACTCAGCTATCGCTTTGTGATGGAAAATAATTAGCTTGTCCCTCATGAATGCCTTAAAGGCCTTGCTGTCTGCACCATCTCCATGGCTGGCTGATTTTTAAATGTCAGATGACTTCACCAACTTGGTAAATAGCATTTATGTAGCTAGCTGCTGTATAGAAGGTCATTGTAAGTAACTTTGTAGTATGTGGCTTTCAGTATGTAGTGAAATGACTTCATTATTAGTAATAATGTCAAGGCTGGTAAAATCTCGGGGTGATGAATCTTTTCAGCTGGATCTCTTCAGATCAGCTGGAAACATTATTCATAATGAAACTGCAATCAGACTTAAATTTATTTATGCATTAATCTCCGCTGCCTCATCAAACTCTGTACACAGGCATAAATAAACCCATTTCAGTAATTTAATACCTGTAATTTATGTTGTCTATGGGTTGGTGTGATGTGTCATCCAGCTGACCAAAAAGTTTGCCATAAAGTACTCTAGTAACTCTGAAAGCAAAAATAAGAAATGATAAAGAAATAATAATTTTAAGTGATACCATACTTGTTAACTATTTAAAACAGCGGATCACTGGTTTGATCAAGCCTAAAACAGTTGCTTTGTCCAACTTAGGTTTAGCTTACTAAGCAATATGTGTAATGAAATTTCTAACTTGTCAAACACACAGGCTAATAACATTTATATGTACCCCTCCCCATGCTGTTTCACACAATAACAAGGTATTTTTGTCTCTTATCCTAGTTATGTCAACCTTTCTTAAGTGTGTTTCTTGCGTAATGCTCATATGTTGCTGTAAATTTAAGGCTAGTGCAGTGCAAATGTTTTAGTAAGCTGGGCAGCACTCAGAGCTCACAGCCTTTCACAGAGCGCTTAGTGCCACGTCAGTTCTAATTCTCCTCACCCGTCCCTCTCCACCAGGTCTGAGATGTCTTATGTTCTCTTAGCTCATGAGAGGATAAAAGATACACAATGCATTATTTAACTTGCAAAGAAAGTGGGTGTCAGACACACAGGGACCATTACAAACAGTGGTGGGCAGTAACGAAGTAGTTGTAATTCGTTACTGTACTTAAGTACATTTTTCAAGTATCTGTACTTTACTGGAGTAGTTTTATTTTGAGTAACTTTCACTTTTACTTCACTACATTCCAAAGCGTAAGATCGTACTTTTTACTTCACTACATTTCATAAACATATCGTTACTACGTATAATATATCACGTGCTCTGAGACGCAGAAGCGGTGTCTGAGTCATGAACAAACTGATTCTTTTCAATGAACCTCTTAAATTGATTTGCCAATCGCACTAAACGATTCATTCACGAATTGCAATGATCCGATTGCAGCTGTTCTAGAATCGACAACTCATTGATTCAAATGATCCGTTAAGAGAGAGTCTTCAGTCAACTGAATTCACAAGTAAGAACCGGGAGATCTTGTGTGCGCGCGACCGATGCTGCGAAAAGTAAGTTACTAATGTCGAATTTTAGGATTAATTATTATAACTGAAAATCATATTTAGGTCAAAGCTGTCCGTTGTTTGTGAATTACATCTGCTGTAAAAGGTGATCTGTTTAAGCGCACTAGAAATGCTCGAATTCAGACACATAAAAAACGAAAAATTTAAATAACAGCTTTAATAAAACAACTCCTGTACGATCATATTCCTCGCTGATGTAACGTTAGCAGTTTTATTAAAATGCTACCCCTACGTGACGTCTGTTTTTATATTGTTTAGCAACAGTATAAATGTTTATATTGTTTGGATCAGCTAGAGTAGACAGATATAATGTTTATTAAACAATACTGAAAATAAGTAAATATTGTTAGCTGATGCTAACTGTCTAGCTGCTTGCTGGTGCTAAATTGAGATAATTTTTAGATATAAAGTCCACTTATTTTTATTTAACCACCTAGATAGATTACATCAGAGGGAAAAAGAAAGGATGTGATGTTCAGATCATGGTAACTACAGTAATTATCAAAGAAAAAAAGGAAATAATCATTATGTAAATATTTCCTTAAAATGTTCTTGCTAACTTTAGGCCTTATTCTCATGTCATATATAACTGTGACGTTATGCAAAACAAGCTTTAAAACACTTTTTTCTTACTGTTGAAAATATGATTGTCAAATCTGTGTTCTCTCAGGTACATTGCAGTGTAAGCTGCACATTGAATATTACTATATCACTCTCGTCAACATAGTCCATATCAACAACAAAAATGTATTTTTTTGGGAAAATCCCAGGTATTTTGAGCAGTAGGATTATAAAAAAATATGTGCTAATAAAAAATTCAATTAAGTAGCCTATATAAAATTGCAAAATAAATCTATCAGTACTTTTTTACTTAAGTACATAAAAAATCTGGTACTTTTGTACTTTCACTTGAGTAAAATTGAAAGAGGAGCACTTTTACTTTTACTGGAGTAATATTTTATTATACGTATCTGTACTTTTACTCAAGTACTCAACTTGTGTACTTCGTCCACCACTGATTACAAAATTTGTACGATCCAGTAGAATATCTGCAGTCTTCTGGCATTCATCACAAATGCAAGAGATGGATGTTTTGAAGAACAAATTTAGATCAAATTCCTATTCAAAATATGATTCCAGCCAAACTGGAAATAATAAGAGAAAGATACAATTAAAGGCATTCATAATGTTACAAAATATTTATATTTAAAATGAATGCTGTTCTTTTTAAACGTCCTATTTATCAAAGATTCCTGCAAAATGTTTCATGGCTTTCACAAAAATATGTTTCTGCTTTCAACACTGATAATAATCAGCACCAAATCAGCATATTAGAATGATTTCTGACATCATACAGTTGAGGTCAAAAGTTTACATACACCTTGCAGAATCTGTGAAAAGTTAATTATTTTACCAAAATAAGAGGGATCATACAAAATGCATGTTATTTTTTATTTAGTACTGACCTGAATAAAATATTTCACATAAAAGATGTTTACATGTAGTCCACAAGAGAAAATAATAGTTGAATTTATAAAAAATGACCCTGTTCAAAAGTTTTCATACACTTGATTCTTAATACTGTATTGTTACCTGAATGATCCACAGCTGTGTTTTGATCCACAACAATTGTTCTTCAGAAAAATCCTTCAGGTCCCATGAATTCTCTGGTTTTTCAACATTTTTTTTGTATATTTAACCATTTCCAACAGTGACTGTATGATTTTGAGATCCATCTTTTCACACTGAGGACAACTGAAGGGCAGTACTAAATAAAAAAATATACAATATTTAGGCAAAGTAAGACAAATGTACAGATCTTCATTAGTTAAAAACTGTTAAAAAGTTTACACTCCGTCTCTTAATACATTGTGTTTCCGTCTGAAGCATCAGTGAGAGTTTTAAGCTCCTGTAATAGTTGCATTTGAGTCCCTCAGTTGTCCTCAGTGTGAAAAGATGGATCTCAAAATCATACAGTCATTGTTGGAAAGGGTTCAAATACAAAAAATGCTGGAAAACTAAAGAAATTGTGGGACCTTCAGGATTCAGGAAAACAGCGGGCAGTTTAAGAATGTTTCAAGGGACTCAAGAATACTCTCACTAAAAAAAAAAAAAAAAAAAAAAAAAAAAAAACACACAGCTATGGATCATTCGGGTAACAACACAGTATTAAGAACCAAGTGTATGTAAACTTTTTAACATTTTTATAAATTCAACTATTATTTTCTCTAGTGAACTATATGTAAACATCTTTTATGTGAAATGTCTTATTCAGGTCAGTGCTAAATAAAAAATAACACGCAATTTGTATGATCCCTCTTATTTTGGTAAAATAATTCACATTTTGCAGATTCTGCAGGGTGTAAACTTTTGACCTCAACATTATATGTTTAGAAACTCTGCATTCCTGCAGGTTTTTAAATGACGAATCCCAAATTTCCAAAGTTGTTCCAGCCTTTTTAACTCTATGTCTCTAGTCTAGATCATTTCTCTTTTAAACAACACAATGCAAGCACAATGAATCCAAACTCTGTGCTGCAGCATCTCTCACTTTCACCTCAAGTTAATTGCATTGTCTCCAAAGCTTGTGATGCTCTATTTTTAGTTGTGGAGTCGGTTATAGTGCTTTGTAGCTGATCTCCATCGCTCACAATCAACCAGACAGTTTAAGATGCTGTGTGGTGCCCACTCTAAAGAATGGATTACAAAAGGCCCATATAACTCTGCGTCAGTTACATGAAATGTCAGCTCTTTTTATACCCTGGAAAAAAAAAAGTTTCTCTTGACGACTGGCATCTTATAGTGTAATTCTAATTGAGTGTAAAAAAGACACTATTTTTACTATTTTAATGCATCTCAGAGGAACCTATTTAAATTGCAGTAAGCAAAACAATAAAACGGGACCTCATGAGACCTCTGGAATATGAAAATATTCAATCACTTTTGGATGCCAAATTATTACAAAATTTCCTCACCCTCAGGCCATCCAAGATGTACAGTAAATGAGTTTTGTTTTTCTATAAGAACAGATTTAGAGAAATTTATCATCAATTGATCACCAGTGGACCCTCTGCAGTGAATGGGTGCTGTCAGAATGAGAGTCCAAACAACTAATAAAAGCATCACATGAAGTCCATTAATTAACATCTTGCGAAGTAAAAAGCTGTGTGTTTGTAAGAACAAATTCATCATTAAAGCATTTTAATGACTCTGATTCAGTCAAATTCACAGATAAAATGATGTGGAAAAATAGAAAGAAAGTAAAGAAAACAGTGTGACTTGCAAATCTACACTTGCTGTCTTTTTTAGAAATCAAGATAAACAGCTCTCTCCTATTCTAGTCTACATTAGAGAATGCTAAAATGTCCACACTCCAGCAGCAGTCTAAAAATAAACAGTGAATTCTTTGTCTGTCGCTGAGACACATGCTGTTCTCAGTCTGTTTGCAGACATGATCCTTCCATTTAAAAGTTTAGAAAATGTTGCCATTGTTAAACCAACAGGAATAGGAACAGACAAACCGTAAAGGTGAGGATGGCTGACACATCGTGGTTAAATTTAGGGTTTTTTAAATTACATTCCTGCTATAGATTAAAGTTTTGTTTGTACAGAAGAATAAATATAACTTTCGCTAGTTATTTTTTGTGGATGCTCGATTTGGAATCAACCAATTAGTGATTCATATGGGCTACACTGGCAGTACTGCGCAGTGCAGTGTTTCACAGTATTGCAATGCTTGCCTTAACCTCCCAGAACAGCCTCATCAAAAATGCACCGAATCTCAGTGTGAGATCGTAAAGGGTCATGATCAAATTCTTCTCTTTTCAACAACTCAGGGTGGTTAGGGTTAGCCTGATAGTCCACAACATTGAAATGAGATCTGCTTTGATTGTCTAGAGTTGCTGTTCCAAACTAGTGAGTCATGACACCAAAACAAGGTCGCAGGTCTGTTCTGATAGAATCACGGACAGCATGGAAATACACTTCCCATATGATAAAATATTTCACTATATACCTATTCTATAGCTCTAAATCCTATTTCATGCTAAGTATACTACAGATTAGTGCTGTCAAATGAGTGTGTTAAAGCAGGTGAATAATTTTTCCGGTTTAACAGCTAAAAAATATTTAACGCAGGGGCGGAGCTAGGGTTGGCCACCCCACTCACAACTGCTGCTTCTGTCTTTTTTCTTGACAAGAATTGCATTTGTTTAGATGCAGAATGTCTTTACGACCACATCAAATGGGACTTTTCAGACGCACACTCCATGCAGCATCTCCTTCCCTTCGGGGAACTGGGGTTACAGACGTAACCTGAGACGTTTCAGTAGATCAACAGTAAACTGCGGTCAGATGAGATGTTGTCAAGACATTTGTCAGTAAAAATGAATTTACCTGTTCTGTCAGCTGTTATACATGCTTGTGGCATGTGCTCTTCAATTGCACGTACAAATGCAGCGGCACACGCTGTAGTCTGTATCATTTCATATTAAGCGCAAATGAAACTATGAGCATGCAATAACCCAGCTGCTGTGACGTCTGTTAATCAACGAACAAAAGAAAATAGAATTAATGAGTAACTTTTGTAGCTTTAAGGATTCATCTATATTTAATGTAGTATTTAGTGTTTGATAACTTTATTCAATTTCTGTATATTTCCTACTTGCTGAAGGACAGAGGTAAATAATGGGTTTATGCGAAGTTTGTTTTAAGTTCACTTAAATTAGAAGTTGTTATTTTTTTAAGTCTAATAAATGTTAAAACTGATAGCTCTCAATTATACTGTAATGTTGAATGGCTATAGTCAAAAGTTAAATATTAGGAAAAAAGAAGAGTTTCCAAAGGCATCAGTAATATTGGTATCAGTGATACTCACCTTCAGTCATAAAAAAACATGCCATTAAACAGATATTAAAAACTTAAAAACTTTAATGTTAGGTGGGATTAATCGTGATTAATCGTGATTAATTTCAGAAAAAAATGTGAGATTAATTAGTTATTTTTTGTAATTGACTTACAGCACTACTACTTTAGTAAAGTCTGCTAAATTGGGACAACTAATTTTGTACTTAATGCACTTTAATTGTGCCAAAATAGTTCTGAAATCCAACTAAAGATGTACTGAAGTATACTTGATTGTGCTTAAGTAGAATTATCGCAATTATACTTTAGGTACACTTTAAATATCTCACATTTAAAGACTGATATTATTCAAAGATCATACAATCCTCATCAATAGAGACATTAAAACACATTTTAGGCATAATATTAAGAAATGTGAATTGTGAACAAATACTCCAAATAAAGTTTAATTATACTTTTTATATCAGTAAGTCTTGAGCGTTAAATGTCAGTAAATATGTTAACAGATTTGAACTATACTTAGTATGAAATAACTTATTTTAAATATATTATTTTTAGGGCAGTTGCTACTATAAAGAATTTAAAAAGGATTAAGGAATAATGACAATCGAACACATGAAAGACTTCATTCACATTTTACATTGTTATCTTGCCTCGTTATTGCGTATTTTGGTATTGCCATTTAAAAAACATATTGCTTATTGAAAGGTATTATCATAGAAGTATGTGAAACTGTCCATCAAGATTTCACGATAATGTTATCAGACTTTCACCTCCTTGCCAAATGCATTAGGATTTTACAGCTTCCCTTTTAAATATATATAACCCTAGGCTTTCAGGATACCTTTCAGACTATCAAGGAGGATTTATTTTAAAATAAGAGAGATAGTTCTCAGAAACTGAGAATCATTGTGGTTTACAGCACTGTCAATTAATGACTGTGGGTCAGAGTACTGCTGAACTCACATCATGACCTCTGCACATGTGCCATTAATTTTTCATGAAACAAAAAAGTAGATGCGCTCGAGTATAAAAAGCAGACAGTGAGCGCCATTGCCTATCTGCACTTGCGTATGTGTTCAATCATTTCCCAAGAGGATATGGGCTTATGGAAATGTGCTTCTTTTTTTGAGAGGGTTAGATTTCACAAGTTCAATTAAAGTTGAATCAGATTTGCTGTGAGATAATAGATCTCTTAGCGCAGAGGCTGCAATCTTCATTCCCAGAATTCGTTATCTTTTTGGAGTGTCTGCAGGATACTGAGAGCTGTGACACCTTTCTGCAGAAATGATAGATGCTGTATTATATCCCTTATCTAATATATCTCTGTTGCTGGACAGTGGACAAAAGAGCATAATATGTGATTCTCTTTAAAATGAATAAATGTCATCGCTCATTATGTAGAGTGGCAATCACTGTCTCCGATTCTGCATATGAGATCCGATTCCATGACATTCCATCATAAGGATCATATTACATCGGAGTTGTTTTTTGTCAAACGTCAGGTGGAGGGTGGAAATAAAACTAGCTTGGACCATCCTTTTCTGCAAATGTGCAGGCTTAGTCTCTCTTGCATCATTTGAACTCAGTCAGTAAGTGGCAAAGCAACACAGTCTGTCTTGTACGTCCAGCGGAAGTCAATCTCCCTGGAGGCTTGCAGATATTGTAGAGACAATATGCTTTGGCATCAGGCCAGCCAGATTGTTAGCCTCAGGCCTTCAATAAAAGGTATGGCACATCATTGTAATGTATTCTAGTGTCTTTTGTCTGACATCTTTCAGAGCAAGAGGTTTGGAGGCGGGGAAAAAGCGCATCCCGCATGTGAAATTCATTTCAAACTCACTAATTTCCGCCTATATCAGCAAAACGGTGCTAAAGTCTTGGAGGCGTTCCAACGTGTCAGCTTCTAGAGTAGATGGCCTATGAAAATGGCAGAAAACTGAACTGCTCAACAATGTAATGTTAATGCATTCATTAGCCTGTTTTCTCTGCACTCACACCCAAGGAATGTCATTTGCCTGCTGCACATTTTGTCGAGCTTCAGCGATATTTTAGGATTCAGCATAAAATAAGCTCGTAAATCGATATTAAATGAATTATACTGTTACTTTATTGCTGAAAATTGAAGATAAAGATAAGGATAATACAGCTTGATGGAGCTGCAGTCACAAAAGCTTGCATTTTATAGCTGTTTATCTGTGCAAAAATAAAATAAAATAAAATAAAACAGCCTATCATGTTGGATTAAGGTAAGATATGAATTTTGCCTCCCTTATTTAATAAAGGATATTATGTGGACTCAACACTCACAAATGTCTGTTTTTTATTGTCTAGTAACAAAATGACTTACTTACTCTCTTTAATTTTATTAGCCAGAATATATATATATATATATATATACACTACCATTCAAAAGTTTGGGGTCAGTACATTTTTATTGTTTTTTTTTTTTTTTTTTTTTTTTTTTAAGAAATTAATACTTTTATTCACCAAGGATGTATTAAGTTAATAATTAGAAGTTTATTAAAAGTTAATAATAAATAATTTACATTGTTATAAAATATTTATATTTTGAATAAACACTGTACTTTTTAAACTTGTTATTCATGAAAGAATCCTGAAAAAAAAAATCACAGGTTCCAAAAAATATTTGGCAGCACAACTGTTGATATTATCCAACACTGATCATTCTAATAATAAATCCGCATATTAGAATGATTTCTGAAGAATCATGTGACACTTAAGACTGGAGTAACAGCTGATAAAAATTCAGCTTTTCATCACAGGAATAAATTATATTTTAAAGTATGTTAAAATAAAAAACATTATTTTATATTGTAAAAACATTTTGCAATATTACTGGGTTTTTTTCTATATTTTTAATCAAATAAATGCAGCCTTGATGAGCATAAGAGACTCTTTTAAAGACTATTACAAGTCTTACTGACCCCAAACTTTTGAACGGTAGTGTATATATATATATATATATATATATATATATATATATATATATATACTAGGGATGTAACGGTACACAGATGTCACAGTTCAGTACGTGCCTCGGTTCGAGGGTCACAGTTTGATATGATTTCGGTACAACAGAAAATCTACTATGCTAGGATTCTTTTCATTTATTTTAAACTGACAGTAGTACAAATTAAACTTTTTCCACCTACATGTGAAAATACTAAATATTATATCAAATTAATGTAATATATAGGCTATAAAATCTACAGTACATATATATACAAAGAATAAATACTTGAAATATATTATTATAATTTAGTTCACTGATAGACAAGGGAAAGAAAACGTGCGACACGTAATGTAGCCTATATTTGTTTTTAGTTCAGTTTTGTGACAGAAAGGAAACTCAAATGGCATAAAGCGACATTCTGTTTGAGGAGGCAAAGTCCTCAAAGATATTTTAATTAATTGTACATTCATGTCCCAGTCATATTTTCTCAGCTAAATAAACAGAAAAATAAAAAAAAAAAAAAAAAATAATCTATTTTATATAATTCTGTTTTGTATTTTTAAATAGACTGTAATCAATATTCTATTTATTAAAGCTACGTAGTAATATCAAGTTTGTGTTTTTACACATTTTACATTTATTAAAATGATAACTCAAGGCAGTAACAATTTCAACAATATTTTATTTGTGAACTTTTGTTCAGCTATTCCTTTTAATAGTTAACTTTTAACTATAGTTGAATTTTTTGAATCATCAGTCATCAAAGCTTGGTAAATATTGGTTGCAGACACAGAGATTTACTTTGAATTTCACCAAGCTGATTACTCACTAAAACTCCCACAGATCATGTTTTTAGGCCATTTTAGGTATTATTTTGACATAACAAAGTGGTTGTCTAATTGTCTGAGTTGTTTACCTTACCTTTTTAATTAGTCTTTCCATTGACGCAATTATATTGTTCATTCAGACTAAATTGTGAATGTGAAATGCACAGGAACACAAGAGGCTGGAAAATTTTTAATTAACAAATTTGTCTTTTAAATAAATTACTTTCATTTTGTTGTCTAAATACTTTTACTTTGCTTTTTATTAGTTTAGATAACCTAATTAACATATTTTGACTAACAAGATAACAAAAAAACACTTTACTACCATAGATGACTGTTCTGATTGTCGCACAACTAAAGTTGTGTCCACAACTAAAACATTACTGACATTTAGTTTTATTCAAAATGCAAATGACCCGATCACCTGCGTTACAACAATACATCCTCATTAACGACCCCAGTTCTAACATTACTGCTAATTACCTTGAAGCAATCGTAGCACTTCTTAAAGGCTGCCGACAAACACTTTCCCACATGACATTTCTACATGGCTTCGGGTCAGAATTGCAATGAAACCTGACATTTTTCTTATATGATGGTTCAACTGCCTTCTTTAGATTAGCTGTCAACATGCTTTTAAGATCCCACCCTGGCATATACAGAAGAAAGACACTGAAAACTGATACAGCGTGAAAGCTTTATTCATTTGATATTTAATTCAATTATCACTCTTATTAAGTCAAAATAATCAGTAAACAGCCATATGCACGCACAGCGGACATTTGCATTTCATTACATAAGCATCAACAGTTGCATGCAGAATCTTCACGTCATCAAGCTGTTAGTGTTTTCCAAACTCTACGATTCAAAAAAGAGGAGCATGTCAGCTCAAATCCTCCACTCGTTCTCAGACTGAATCTATCCCATGTGACACTGCCAATGGCTGCAGTGGACTGCAGCATTCAGCCCCCCCTCAGCCTCCCACCAGCCCACCATCCGCCTCAAGCTCTCTCACACTTGCCTGCATCATCTTCTAGCACTAGATTCAGGCCTCAATGCTGGATTGTGTTTACTGTTCTATTCTTTTCCCAGTGTTGACATGGAGTTGCTATTCTAGGTGCTGCGGTTGCCTGTTATGACATTTTAATCTCGTACCAATGTTGCATGAATTTCCTGCGGAGGCACAAGAGGACTAGCGACACCTAATAATAGTCTTCTGCATTATCATGCTAATGCACAAGCCCCTGAAATGTCACAGTAACAGCTTTTTTAATCCACAAATACACATGCAATCAATTCTGTCACTTTTGTTTCTTTGCCTCTGGGTAATAATTAAACATGCTTTTAATTTTCTTGTTGCTGTGCTGGATCATACTGAAAATATGCATTATTGTGAATTAATTGCAACAAGTATATGCAACACGCTTTCACAGAATCGGCTACAGCAACAGATGATGCATGTACTGGTGATTGACAAGTAAAGGCCTGCAGCGAAGTGACACGGGCCTACATGAGTGAGATCATCAGCTGTAATAAAGAGGGAGCAGACCTCCATCTCCGGCAATGAGGGAGAGCTGATGAGTTCAGATCTGAATCATTGTTCAGTTGGCATGTAAAATTTTGCTAATTCATTCCAGAAAGCTTGCTATTTGGAGCGTGAACTTCTGCTGCCAGTTTTTATCTATAAGACTGTTTGAACACGCTTTTAAAAATGCATTACAAAAATGCCACTCTGCTCTCCGGGTACTCCTTGTAAAATCTGAAATCACATGACCCAGTCTGTGATCACACACACACACTGGGAAGAGAGAATAGATTACATCTGTAGGGGTTCTGAAGTAAACAGCCCATTTTCCCCATGGAGAAACTGATTTGGATTAAATAATCAATGCAACGAATGCAGATATAAATGACACCTGACAGTTTTAAAGGAATAGTTCACCTAAAAATGAAAATTCTGTCATTTACTCAACCTTATGTTCTTGCAAACCTGTACAAGCAATTCTGCGAAATGTCTGTTTCTTCTAAAGGAACACAAAAGGAGATATTTTGAAGACTTAAGCCTGATTTAGACTACACAATTTTTTGTTGTTATAAAAGTCTCTGTTTTAGATTATGTGATTTTTACTCCTTAAATCTTGTTGTGTCATGAAGAAACATGTCAGACTACACGTTGCTACTCAGTCGTTCATCGCTTTCCGTCTTCAACAGCAAGCATGCTGTCATTGACAGAAGGTGCCATGAGCATAAACAAACAATATGTGACCCTGAACCACAAAACCAGTCATAAGTCACACGGGTGTATTTGTAGCAATAGCCAACAATACATTGTGTGGGTCAAAATGATCGATTTTTCTTTTATGTCAAAAATAATTAGGATATTAAGTAAAGATCATGTTTCATGAAGATATTTTGTAAATTTCCTACTGTAAAAATATCAAAACTTAATTTTTGATTAGTAATATACATTGCTAAGAACTTCATTTGGACAACTTTAAAGCCGATTTTCTCAAATTTCTCCGATTTTTTTTTTTTGCACCCTCAGATTCCAGATTTTCAAATAGTTGTATCTCGGCCAAATATTATCCTATCCTAACAAACAATACATTAATGGAAAGCTTATTTATTAAGCTTTATTAAGCTTTCAGACTGACTCTGTGACTGGTTTGTTGTCTAGGGTCACATATAGCTAGCAAACAGGTCTTTTCATCAGAAAAGCCCAAAAAAGAAAGAAAAGCCCAAAAAAGAAAGAAAACCTGACAGTGGACACAAATCTGGATTGCATGAAGAGGACAGAATGGACTGTCACAGAGAAGTGAGGTAAAATAATGTTTATATAACTTTGTTTCACTCTGTCATGGTAGTCTCTCCAAGAAACATCATAAATGCAGGAGTATTACTGCCATAGCTCCGCAAAACTTTACTCCATTGTAAAATTCCACCCAGTAGGACCAATACCTTTGTCTCTCTTTTGTTTTGGCTTGTTTGAAAGCGTATATGAAGGTGCTTCTGTACTCCTTTTGGCCAGTGTCAGAGATGTGACAGAACTTATTGTGGATGACAGAAAAAAAAGTTAAACATACTAGACTTTCTGTGGTGACGTTGTGAAGTGTTGCAGACGAGGTATCGGTTGTCATCCACAATGACACACTACACGAGATGAAACGGTGAAATCTTGCATCCCAACACCCATTGTCAATTACAAACCCCCTCGACTTCCTACGTTACGCAGATTGTGCCAAAACTGAGCTAAAATTGTACAGCAGGGGTGCCCAAACTTGGTCCTGGAGGGCCGGTTTCCTGCAGAGTTGTATAGTGTGAACCAGGCTTTAGTGTTTTTTTTTTTTTTCCTCAATTTTATGTAATTTTTGGGTGAAAAAGTATGACAATCCAGTCTTCTTCTGTTTATTAATTTGTAGGTGTATATCCTGAGTATATAGACATATGTAATACAGGGTCACCGTGATTTTGCCAAGTAAGACATGTTCCTGGATCAACGTTACTGTCCAAACATATAGACTTAACCCAATCCCTACCACTAAACCTAACCATAACCATAATTTTTTCCTAAAATCAGAGGGAAATGATATCTGATTAACAAGGGTGTAGAAGCATCAAACTCTGATCGTAAGCCTAAAACTGATATTTCCTGAAAAGTTATCCCTCAATTCTGATTGGCTGATTGAAATGTTGTTCCAGGATCAACAAAGATGTTGATCCAGGAACATGTTGTACTATAGTCATAGCCAACAGACCAAGTTTAACACAAGATCTAATTTGGTGTTGCTTGACAAACATGATCAGCCTTTCAAAAGCTGAGTATAAATATCTAATTCTGCTATATTATGACCAAATCTTGGATTCAATATTTTTCTGTCAACTTGTTTTTATGTACAGCTTTTGAATTTCTTTTTGGAACTGATTGATATACTTTTTTTTGTTTGTTTGTTTTTGCTGTAACAGTGGGTGTGGCCATTTGTAAATTTTATGGGTCTGGCTTCCGGTCTCATCCGTTTGCACCTATTGCAAATTGGTACGTCTTACCATGTTATGGTAAGATAATGTATTATCTTAATTATGAGGACACTGGTTTGTAGTACATACAGTTTTACCGTTTACTGCATGTTGTTATTCTTCTGGTTATCTCCCTATAGCGGCTAATGAACCAGAAGACTCACCCATTGGATTACTAAAGCGTTGAAGAATAAGGCGGATAGGCTTTAAGCAAAAAAAGCATTATTTGTAGATGATTTTGGCAATGTTCACTCAAAAAGAAATACAAAACCTGTTCTTGATTGTAATATAATACAGCACAACAAGGTTGTGGTTTTTAAGCTGGGTAATTTTTGACTGTGAACACCACAGGTTTAACAAGGTAGGGGAAAAATTGAGACGTTATTTTACCCTTTGTGTGAAAAGTTAGTAAGTTGTTGTCCAATGTGATAATATTAAGTAGAATTTTCGGGGGAAAAGAAAATAAAAATGACCAGATCACAACATGAGGTTTAAACTAACAGAGTTATAATGAAACACTCCACACTGCTATTTTCATTTTTCACTAATAAGTGTGATAAAAAATGCACACTGTGTGCTGCCACTGCAGCAAAGGGACCCATGGAAAACGAATGAATGAACGCTACACAACTGCGCATGTCTGCAGTGTTGGATATCTAATCTAGTGCAAGGAGACATGAGACGGTTGACCTTGCTGAGCTGGAAGAGAAATGTCAACACCATCAAACACTGTCTTTTGTGCAGTACCTGGAGTGACATGCACCTTATACTGAGATGTTCATGGGATAACACAGACATCATTTCTACTTTCCCAACATGAAAGATTGGAGAAATAATCATATTAACATGTATGAGAGTCATGAAAGCATGTAACATTACAACAAAGTAGCACAAAGTACTCTTTCTGTTGATTTTATATAGTTGGGAAATTTTATTTTATCTGTTCTCATATTGAATTTGACACTATTATTCTACAAATCCTTGGTATAGCTGCTATTATTATATAAAAGGAGATGAAATTGTAATAAGGAAGACAAGAAATGCCACTTTAAACAAAATAATCAATTATTAATGGATTCATTGAAAAATAAACGTAATAAAAAGAATAGTAAATAAACAAATATAACAGTAAGCAAAGTAAAAAAAAAAAAAATAAGTTTAACAAAAAATAAACTGTTGAATAATTTTCAACTCAACATTTAAATTATAAATTAAAAGCATGTACACTGTAGAAATTTTCTTTGCAAACTATATTGTTTATATATTGTTAGACATTTTGGTGCTTCTTCACATTAGTCTAGTAAGGCCTATACAAACTTGGTCTTGTCTGGATTTGTTAACTAACATTTCAAACTTGAATTAAACCAACAGTAGTTCTGTACTTATTTGTTAGTGTAAAAAGTAAGGAGATCACTTGCTGGAATCACTTTGCACTTATAAAGTGAGAGTTACTCATGTGTGGAGCAGTCTACATTTCTCTGCCTGGTTCGGATAACACACAAGCAATGCTCGTAGCGTTCAGATGTTGTTTGCTGTGGGCACTCCTGTGGTAAATGTATCTCAGCTAAATTAAGAAACATCCGCCTCATGCTATCCTTCCTTCCTGAGCACTCTAAAACAGAGAAGCTAATGAATCAAGGATCTTTGTTTTGGGTGTCAGATATCAATGGGCCCTCGGCTCTATACCTCCCTTCTGTGTTGACCCAAGTCGATACGGAGGTATTTTGGGACTAGGTCAGGTATTTTCAGATCAGGTGAAGTCATCAACATGAACATCAGACGAGATTGCAGGGCTGAGTGCCATCTTGCACGTATAAAATGAAGTCCGTAAGTTGGAGAAAGTAGTTTTACTACACTCTTAAAAATAAAAGTTCTTCACGATGCCATAGAAGAACCTGTTTTGTCTAAATAGTTCCATAAAGGACCTTTAACATCTGAAGTTCTTTGTGGCAAAAGAAGGTTCTTCAGATTATAAGAAGTTAACAAAGAGATGGTTCATTAACCATTTAACTGTCACCCCCATTTTTGCATTTTGAATATAGACATGAAAGTGCACTATCCAAACTTAAATTGTTATAATTCATGAACAAATACATTTTCTAATGTGATTTTGAGGTACGTTTTAAATTGTAATGCAATGTCAGATTTTAAAATGGGTTTCAAATTTTGAGGTTTTAAACATTCAGCTGATATATAATTTATGATAATTTCTAAAACATGATAGGGAAAAAGGCAACAAAAAAAAGACTTTTGATGGCAAAGGTCAGAACTCCTGTTGTGATGTAGATTTTTAAGGTGCACTTTTCTCATAAATTAATCATAAACATAATTTGTAACAAAAAAACAGTGGTAAAATATCTATTTAGGAGTCTTGGACCTTTCTAACAGTGTATAGTTTGTCATGATTAGATTAGGATTTAACTGTAACATAGTAAAGTAAATTTCCCTCTGAGGGGACAGTGACAGTTACAAGGTTAAAGAACCTTTGACTAAATGGTTCTTTGTGGAACCAAAATAGCTTTTCTATGGCATGGCTATGAAGAACCTTTTAAAGCACCTCTAGTTTTTAAGAGTGTATTGCATCACATTTGCATAAAGCTTCATGCTTGCATTTACATTTCAATGCAATTTGTGAAATACAGAATCTGTTGCTTTTTGTTTGTTTGTTTTGCAGTGGTTAAAGAGTTTTGCTGCCTAAATTTACCAATAAACAGTCAAAATCAAGAAACACAAAGGAATATTATTTAGTTATTTTTCCTCAAAAAAGAACCTATAGATGAATTCATGCATTAACTATTGAAAATACATTTGAATACTTTTAGATTAGACTTTTATTTTACGGTTTCTTAGTTGCTTATTAGCATACATATTACTAGAATATTACCTATGTATTAGTACTAATTAAGCACATATTAATGCCTTATTCTACATGACCTTATTCTACATCCCTAACCTAATACCTAAACTTAACAACTATCTTACTAACTATTAATAAGCAGCAAATCAGGAACTTATTGAGGGAAAAGTCGTAGTTAATAGTGAATAAGTGTTACCTGTTCTAAAGTGTTACCATACATTGTTTTGACACACACTTTTTTAAATAAATAAATACAAAAACAAACATATTAAATTAGCTCAGACAGCCTCAGTTTAGTATGACTCATATTTTAGATTTAGTTTTTGTACATGGCTCAGTGTTTTACTGTGAGCACTGTGTGCACACAAGTTTGTCATCAAAATATTAAATAAAATATAATCAACATTTATGACTCATAAGCTCAGTTTAGCTGTATTTTTTGTGTGTATTGTCTTAAAAGTCTGAAAATAACTCACTTTCAGACTTTTAAGACAATAACAGTTTTTACCATTCAAAAGGTTTTTTTTCTAATGTTTTTTTTTTAAATATGTTTTATTTCTTGTGTGCTCACCAAGGTTACACGAACTTGATCCAATAATAATAATAATAATTATACTGTGAAATATTATTGCAATTTACAAAATTTTCTGTTTCAATATATTTTTAAATGAAATGGCAAAGCTGAATTTTCAGCAGCAGTCTTCAGTGTCACAGGATCTTCAGAAAATTTTCTAATATGCTGATATCATTATCATATATGTTTGCCATATAACAGTTTTGTTTTATTAAATTTTTTTGGAAACATTTTGTGCTACATTTATTTTTAGGATACTCTGATGAATAAAAAAAAAACAGCATTTATTTAAAAAAGAATTCACTTTTGATGCATTGTAACTGAAAAATGTACAAATTTCTTTAAAAAAAAAACCCTGCTGACCCCAAACGTTTAAATGGGAGTGCATGTTTTTCTCGATTTAAGTTTTGTAAACAAGCCAAAAAACGTCTGCCAAAGTCTGTACACACACGTCCTTTAAAGTTTCCATTCATCTTCTCTCTTTCAATTTTCATGATCTATTTGCATTTTCTCTGAAAGTGCTAAAGACGATCCATAAGAGAACATGCTAATGAAATTTGCTCGTTTAGGACAGAAGCACTTCATGAGCAATTTTGCTTACACCTCCACCTGCTGTATCGCATGAGAGAGATGGAGACAAATGCCTTTGGCCCCATCCCACCAACACACACTGAACTCTCTCCATGCAAATCGTGCCACTGGCACACGCAGACGAGCAATTTCTGCAAATGACTCTCGTGGCAGGGGCAAGCAGTGTGTCATTTTTGGCTGCCAGCTTTCCAGGGCATCGCTCAGAGGCAGTTGTCGCATTGGACACTCCTGCTCCTTCCACGGGCGTGGAAAAGCGCGCGCGTGTGTGTGGCGCGCCTTACGCCAGGCTCTGCTCCAGGACAATAGAGCAGGGCGGTCTCTCCCTCATCTGTCACCTGAGTCGCCAGCACCTGCTGTTGAGCGGAGAGGCACAGCAAGTGATGGGGAGCTCACTCTAAATCATACCAGCTTTCATCTTCTCTGCCTGGGTTTTATATGTGGCCTCATTTGTAACATTACGCCATTTGCTCTGACTGACGAGCCAGCAGTGATATTAAAAGCAGGGAGATGGCATAAAGGCCTAAAGCTATTACAGCCGGCCTGCAATATATAAGCGAGTGTTGCACCATCCATTTGCACGCTAAATGGAATCTATCGGTCACTCCAGCTGTTCACAGTGATCCATGTGATGGAGGATGTTTGGGATGAGCGTGTCTATCAAAGCAGCAGACAATGCTTCTTGGAAATCCCTTAGAGGAGAGTTAGGCTAAGCGCATAATTTTCTAACAACATAAGCTTGTTACAGTGCATGCCAGGATCAAACATTCAAGCTAGTAGTTGCTCTAAATAATGATGTGTGCTACTTTACTATGCATTTATGCTTTTTGTAAACTTTAGGACAACATGAAACCAAAATCAACCCAATTCACTTTCTTAATAGACATTATCTTTAGTTGACTAAGTGCAAATAGCAGGATTTTTTAGTGATATGCAATTTACACTAAGTGCAAATAGCTATAGATTCTATTTACACTATGTTTAAATAGCAGGATTTTCTGCTATTTATATATATTTATATATATTTATACTACTTATTGCAAATCGTGGCAATTATCTGCACCTCAATTTTGTAGTACACCATCCAATAATAACGTATTGATTGTAAATGATCATTTTAATTCAAATTATTAAATGGATACCACCTTATTGGGATAATAAAGCTCTCATTACACCAGAGGTTGCGCTACACTTTAACATTGTCTGTCATTTTGATGGACAGGGTCGTAAAAATTCTGACAGAATCTATTATTACCCGTCATTTTAAAAGTCATAGTTTAACAGTGCCGTGTTTAAAAACAACAAAATATGTTAAAGGGGTCATTGGATGCCCATTTTCCACAAGTTGATATTATTCTTTAGGGTGTTAATGAAAAGTCTATAATATACTTTGGTAAAAAATTTTCAATGATTGTGTAAAACAACACCCTTTTTACCTTGCCAAAATCAGCTCTGCAAAAATCATCCCATTCTGGTCAAGGCTGCTTTAAATGCAAATGAGCTCTGCTCGCCCCGCCCCTCTGTTCTCTCTGTGGATTGACGAGTATGTTTACTTTAGCCTAATTTAGCCACGTTTAGCCACTAAACTTGCAAACTAGCACATTATTAGGAAAGGCGATTGCAAAGATTGATAAAAAAAAAAAACCCTTATACTCACTTCTGTTGTAAGTGAAGCTGGATCACAAATGATTCGTGCGAACACAGATAGACATATGTAGATCAGGAGGCGCATTCCCTTCACAAACAAACATAATCTACTGCATCTTCGGCGGCTCAGATGTCGGGAGTAAATGACGACCACTACGTTCATTATTACATCCAGCAACACAACACCTCAATCGCTCAATTTTTGTCTAACTTACATCCCTGCTCCGACATCAAAACATGGAGGTTGGACTGTTACAACTGATCTGAGGTAAAACGCTCATGTCAATCAACTATCGTGGGAGCGGCCTCTGTGGGTGTGATGCAAAAACGACAGGCATCTGAGAATGGCTCGATTTGAAAAAGGGGATATTATTTTTACAGATTAATTAAAAACCACTGCATGGATTTTAATCATTACAGGGTAGATTTGTACATACACTGCCAATGTTCGAACAACATGTAAAAGTGAACTTAGCATCCAAAGACCCCTTTAAGGCTGGGTTATTTTTTTAATTTTAATAGAGTCTCATTTTAATGAACCAATAATGATTCTTAAATCACAATTGATCTTTTGGTCTTTGCTGTTTTTAGTTGATGAATGAACAGTACTAGTCTTCCTTTCAATAAATCGCAATAGGCTATAGACTTTGTGTTACTTTTGATATAAAACAAAGTCTCAGATTTCAAATTATGTCCATTTCATTAGGAAATTAAAGCAATAAATACAGTTTTGGCGCCGCTTAATGTGGCGTGATTGATCGTTGTAGCTTCTGTGTACTCGCCTGTGCTTAATCAAATGCATAGCAAAACATTTCTGACAGTTTCATTTTTGTTCTGGATCCAGTGCTCTGCTGCCAGCACTCACCACCAACTGGACAGGGGTAGGAATTAGCGCTACAATTTACAATAGATCACCCTCAGTATAATCTGTCAAAATGACGGAGAGCCTTCAGATTTTTCCGTCATTGATGGACAATTTTCGGTTAACGTGATGTGACGTGGACGCTGAGGCAGAGTTTGAATCCATGTGCGGTCGTTTATTAAAGGTTGTAGAAACAGATAAATACAGGGTGGAAGGCAACAAGTCAGTAACCAGAGAGGCAGTCCGATCGGTAAACAATGCAATAGGGCAATCCAGGAAACAATAGTGAAAAGACAGGCCGTGGGTCCAAACCGTGATATCAGCCCAACCGGGCAAACAATACAACAGGGGTAATCCAGAAGACGATAGGGAGAAGACAGGCTTTAGGTTCAAACCATGAAAGCAGTCCAATCTGGCGAACAGTCCAAAGGGGTAATCCGTAAACTTGTGAATCCAAAAGCAAGGCAAAAACAGCAACAGGTAATCAGACAGAGTAATAGTAGAAACACTCGGTAAGGCAGATTAACTGGCAATACTTCGCGAAGAGCAAGCACATGGTCACTGTTTAAATAGTCCCAAACAGGAAGTGAAAGTAGAAGCAGCAGAGGGAGCGTAGGCAGTCAGTACTCGGGTGAGGGCTCCCTTTGCTGTCTTGGCGTTACACGCGACCTCTGCCTTACAGCTACCCTAACCCTACCCGATGCTTTATTTTCAGTATTTAATTATCTCCTTTATTTTTATTGAAAAAAAAATTCCTTTTCAATGTGATGTGAGATTTAAAAAGGGAGAAAACATTTTTTGCCAAAATGCGGATATGAACCTGGGTCGATCGCAACCAAAAAGGCGGGCTATTTGCACTTAATCTAAATAGACTAATGCTTTGAATTAATTTCTGTTTTCAGATCTTAAGTTAAAGTATGTCAATATATTTGTATACATGTTTTATTTCAGTTTAAGTTTTAGTTGTTTTAGTTGTTGGTCCCCACTGACCTCCATAGACCTCAGTACCTATGTAATATATTTTCCATACTATGGAGGTCAGTGGGGTCCAGCAACTGTTTGGTTACCAACATTCTTCAAACTATCTTCCTTTGTATTCACCTGAGGAAAAAAAAAACTTAGGTTTGGAACAACTTGAGGGTGAGTAAATGACATAATTTTCAGTTTTTTGGGTGAACTATATCTGTTAGATCATGCCTCCATGCCAGAAGTATAATATCCAGCCCCAGGTGCCAGATCCTGTCAGAAAATATTTGTTTTGTCTGGTATCAGAACAACTAGTAGGCAAAACTGTCTAATATCCAAAACCTGTTAACAGTAAGTCTTGTCTGGTACCCAAAACTAGTGTTTACAGTCTTCAATCAGCCAAGAAGTTGACTGAGCAAAGCTAGAGAAGAGCTGAAACACGAGACAAAGTTATGATAATAAAAAAGAGCAATGTTGAATAATCTTAGTTGTGTATGTTTCAGTGCTCAGACTTTGACAACAAGTAGTGTTATACAAAACCGCAACATCCCATTAACCTTGAATTTCCATAAATATTCCCTCTTTTCTCTTATTCATGAAGACAAACAGCCCTTGAAACTACAGTCTAGACTAAACAACAATGGAACAATTGTAATATAAAATCAATAATATAATCAATAATTTATGATATAAATGGTATGATATAAATTATATGTTTAAATGGACTAAATAATAAAATGATTAAAGGGGTGATGAACTGTCTTTTTTATTATTTTGTACTGCTCTCTTAGGACCCCTTATAAAGTTATAAAGATTTCGACATCAAAAAACATCATAATTAGGCTATTTTCTGTCCAGTTTTGACCTCCTCATCAGAAAGCTCTGTTTGAATAGATGTGTAAAATGAAGTGAACAAAGGACCAAGTTCTTACTGACGTGGTCTGAATCTTCATTAAAAATAAAGATCATCCACTCTGTCCTAATGTTGGGATCAGAAGAAAGGCAATGCAAAGACTGTTTCTCCACAACTTGGCACTGCACAGTGTCTTCTTGTATTCGGAGCCATCTGTATCATTTGGTTTCTGCATAGACCTGCGTTTGCCCCTCATTTTTTCCACTACATGCGTGAAACAGGCAGTTATGTAGAAGCAGGCATTGATCTTCTTCTGCGGAGGCGGTGTTTAGCCACACTATTACATCATAAATTGTCACATTACACAACCTATCATTTCAATATGAGCTGTTTTTAGACTTACGAGAAAGTTTTGAGTTCTGAAATTCACAGGATGTTTTTATAGTACAATGACCTCTTACATGTCAAAAGATCAACGGAATTTTGGTTTCTCATTTTATGACCCCTTTAAATTATAAATAATTATTAATGAATGAATGGAGAATAGATAATCATAAAAGAAATAAAAAAAAACACAACACAATGTATGGTTGCTCTCTTGCAGCAAAACACACAGTTTGCATTCAAGGATCCTTGGATCCTTCATATGCCTTACTATAATAATCTTAAATGCACATCTTATTGTGAATGATTTATTAGTTATTCCAAAGAAAATAGTTTGCCTTTGTAGTGTTTAATCAAAACCAAATAGCTTACACTTTCTCTGAAACACTTTTCATTTTGCGTTAATCCCACTTAGAATGTGCAGGCTATTGGATTTTATCTTTTTTCAAGCTCTGTCCTGGTATACTCACAGAATACTTTTTATACTTTTTGAATTATATCTTTTGATAAGTAATAACCCCAGTGACAGCATTTTTCTGATAGTGTATGTAATGCCCAATTTCATGATCTAGTCAAATTCCTCACCACATTAAACATCCTGTTCTACTCAAAATGTGTCACACTGTGAAAGTAAAATAGGTGATTAAAATGTCATTGTCATATACTGAATGGAACTAACACTAATGATGTCATCACACTATTTGCATACTGAATTGGTCTTCTTTTTTTACATTCTAAATTGTATCGTAATTGTCTTCCTCACATATATTTAAACACTGCACAGCAACTATGTGTTGATTTCTGTGTGCAGTCGTCTGAAACTAAGCTGCTGAGTGCCATGACAACAAGAAAGCATTTAATTTATGCACAACAGAAGCATAAAACTATCGTAACCCTCACCTGAAACTACTCTTTTTTTTCTGCTTTCCAAGCATTAGTATTTCCTTCGTGAATTGTGAATCTATTTAGCTAATGTCATTTCTTCCAAAGTTTATTTGAATAGGGAGGCTCAAATTTTGAACATCACACCAGAGGGCCGATAACTAACCAGCTAAACAGCCTTCCAAAACACAGTTAGAGAGCCTTATCTGAAGTAAACTGAATCACATTGAAGAGAAGCGATGAGTTGGCCCTATAATTTCATTTTTGCCTCTCTTCCTTTATTATTACAGAGTTAATGCAATTAGACCACTTTTTGGTTTGTGTTCTGGTATATTAAGAGCCTTATGTTTGTTTGTGTGTGTGTTCATAACACCATTACATTTTCTTTTTATATATTTTTAAATGAGCTGCTTCAAACCAAAATTAATCATAACATACAATTCACAATAATTATGCTTTGCATTGACAGTACAATGAAATAAAATGTTGCAGCTTGAAGACAAAACTCATTAGAGCATCTTGTTAGTATGTGAGTCATCACACTGTAGCTTCGTAAGTTCAGCGTCTCCTCCAAATGTGCTTGGCGTTTGTTTGCTCAGCAGTACTGTTGATTTGCAACATTATGTGTCAGGTTAAATACCCACAATGCTGTAGTCACTGTACAGAATAGAAAAAGAGTGGAAGGTGCTGTCAGCTCAGTGTCCTGTTGTGGTACTAGGAGCCACTGACACGACCAGATGGCTGTGGACAGCGACAAGCTACGTCCAGTTTGTCTGGCCCGCCGCTTGTCCGGTGCTTTGTTTTGAAAAAAAGGTGACCTGTCTGTCAGAGGGACAAAAAGTAAACAAAATCCAGAGGATATGCAAAGTTTGTGACCTGAAAGTGTACTGCGCTATTGAATAGTTTTGACTCTTTGACTCTTTGAGTCACATCTGAATATGAAAATAACATACTTTGTTTTATTTTGTTTTTAATCAAATGTAAATTAATGTCCTAGTCACATTTTCTTGGTTAAATAAATGCTACTTACACTATCAGAAAAAGAAAAGAAACAATTATATTTTATATTTTTATATTAACAATGTCAATATTCTAATTATTAAAGCAAAGTATGAATCTCATCAAGTTAGTGTTTTTAAGCATTTTACATTTATTCTAAAATAATAACTCAGTGTAGTAACAATTTAAACAATATATTTTATTTGTGAACTTATGTTTTTAATAGTTAACTTTTAACCATTTTTGAATTTTTTCAGTCATCAAAGCTTGGTAAATATTGGTTGAGTCATCAAAGCTTGGTATAAGCTGATCACTCACTAAAAACTCACACAGGTCATGTTTTCAGGCCATTTTAAGTCTTATTTTGACTTAACAAAGTGGTTATATCTAAGTGTGTAAGTTAGAAAAGTAAATTTTTTTAAATGAATCTTACCCATTAACGCCATTATTTTTTTTTAATTAAGACTGATTCGCGAATGCAGAACCCACACAAATAGAAGAGGTGGGATTCATCACATGAACCAATCACAGCCGAACATAGCCAGTCATATCCAATCATATCGCAATGGAGGCATTGCCTCCTCTCATGTGACTTTCTCCCATTCATTCTCAATTCTCCACCAAACTCACTACACGCTTTAGAAATAAAATAAAATAAAACAGAATAAAATTTTCAAAATAAAGTTTGTATGTTACTATTTATTAAATATTAATACATATGTAAATTATTTTAATACAACATAAATAATATATTCATATTTGTATGAAAAATATTTTATTTTGAAACTAATTAGTTCTAAAACTAATTAAACTCTGTTTAATGGGTTAACTTAATTAGTTACGAAAAATAACGCAATTAAAATGTTTTAACGCAGTTTACGCACTGGCCCCGCCCCCAGACCTGAACTTCATCTTACATTTCATATAGTTGACGCTTGACAAATATGATGCAGTGCAACAACTCCATAAATGCAGTTATACCCTAAGATTCAAGATATTGGTGCAAAAATGCCCCTGTGTGTGTTTTGTCTCATATATTTATATTAGAGGTGCTCCGATCAGGCTTTTTTGAGGCGGATCACAGGAAGCTGTATCTGCCGATCCGATCACCTATACCGATCTTTTTAATCATGTAGAATTATTTATAGAGATACTCCAAGCAGGATTTTTTAGACACTTATTCAGGGCCTGATGTTTTTGTTTTTGTATTGTTGAGCTTTTTGGGCTTACACACAGCACAAATCTGATTTTCACAAACACACTTATCCATTATTTTGATTTCAAATCCAAACATTGTTATTGAAAATACCTTTCCAGCATATTTACCGCAAACAATGCGCTGTCACTTTAATTCTGCACGTGCAGCACAGACTCTGTGCGGAAACTATCTCTGCACTGCTGCAGATACACGGCTCCTGGAAGCGTTCACGTTTTGAACAAATCGTGTGAATCAATGATTCAAAGGCCAGTTCATAAAGAGAGCCATTTACTTAATTCCTGAGTGAATCAGCTGCTTGAATGAATCGAATGAATGAATGAATGACTCAAAGACCTTTATCGCCACATGCTGGCAGATTTAGCTTCTTATTTAGAATATTATTTAATTAAAAAAAAGTAAATAAATAAATAACAATGATAAAAGTTAAAATATTAAAGGAATAGTTCACACACACAAAAAAATTAAATTCTGTCATCATTCACTCACCCTCATGTCGTTTCAAACCCTTCTTTTGTGTAACATGAAAGAAGGTATTTTGAAGACTATTGGTAACCAAGCTGTTTTGGTGACCAGTGACTTTCACTGTATGAACAAAAAAAAACTGAGATGTTTCTCTAATGATCTTCTTTTACGTTCCATAGTTTACGTTAGGCCATTGCAGCCCAAATGTTGGTGTAATAAATTTTATGTTGAATCAAATAAAATATTTCTTTCTAACGCTACAATTTGTAATGTCTACTTGATACTTTATCGGTTAATGCAAATATAGATTTAAATAATCTTTTGTGGTATTTTCAGAGTAAAATTAATTTTGCGATGAATTAGACGAATTAATCGAAACAATGTAATTAATTAGATTAAAAATTTTAATAGACTGACAGCCCTGTTTAAAACAATAAAACAAACATTTAAATTTATAACATTTGTGTCTTATCGTGGTACTGTTAGCACTACTTCGCTGTTACCCTGACTGACATCACTGCAACTGGAATACAGTGTGCACAGAAAACTCAGATTCTCATGCCCTGGAGTCAAACTACAACCGTCTCATGTATTTTTGCAGCAGAAAGTAGTGCATTTCACAAGGTGACAGGGAGGTTTTGATGCAGCAGTGGCCACAGATTTATACCCGTTTATTTTAGACCTATGAGGTCACAGTGACCTAAAATACCAGCCCCTCTCTCTCTCTCTTTTTTTTTTTGGGTTGGGACAGACTGGTAAAAATAGTCCCTCTGTACAGCATGAAATTCTTCTGAAAAGAGGCACTAACCGTCGCATGACCTAGTTGATGAGAAGCTGGTTTAAACATGCAGTAGTAGCTTTGTCCATGCATGCAAAATAGTTGGTTAATGCAGCTAATTAATGTTCGTTCTCAAATTTACTAATACACAATTTGGCAGAACATGTTAAACTTACCTGAGAACAATAGGAGAAGCCAATGAATTAGAAGAGAGGCATGCAGAAAAGAAAGACCTCAAAGGGTAAAACAGGACCCCACAACCACTAGTAATCATAGAGATCAAAGTGTGTGAGAGTTCAGAGCACACAGCCATTATAGCGCTTTTCATCTAGTGCCAGCATAACATTCGTTAAAGCCCCAGCCCTCATTATATCCTTCATCCATGTCTGTTGGCACCCATCCACATAGTAGCTACTAAGTAATCAATAAAAGTGTACAAGTAACTGGCCATTCCACTAATAAAGTCAATAAAGGAGAAGTTCACTTCCAGAACAACAATTTACAAATAATTTACTAACCCCTTTGTCATCCAAGATGTTCATGTCTTTCTTTCTTCAGTCGTAAAGAAATTATGTTTTTTGAAGAAGACATTTCAGGATTTTTCTCCATATAATGGACTGATATGGTGCCCCGATTTTGAACTTCCAAAATGCAGTTTAAATGCGGCTTCAAACGATCCCAAATGCGGTTGTAAATGATCCCAGGCGAGAAAGAATGATTTTGTCTAGCGTAACGATCGGTTATTTCAATAAAAATAATGCAATTTATATAGTTTTTAATTCCAAATGCTCGTCTCATCTTACTCTGCCTGGACTGTTTTTTTTCCAGTTCATGACAGTTAGGGTATGTCGAAAAACTCCCATCTCATGTTCTCCCTCAACTTCATCTTATCGCTGTTTTATTCTTTTTTTGTTTGATCTTCTTTGCAGGTTCATTTTTTTCAAAGACTGTGTCGGTGCTTCTGCAGCGATGTAGGATGATTTTGCAATGATTTTTTAAGTTGAGGGAGAAAACATGATTGGAGTTTTTCGACATACCCTAACTGTCTTGAGCCAGAATACACAGAGTTCAGGGAGAGAAAGGCAAGATGAGCATTTGAGATTTAAATTGTATTTGTTTATGAAAATAACCAATTGTTTGACTCGATAAGACCCTTCTTTCTCGGCTGGGATCGTTTACAACCGCATTTGGGATCGTTTGAAGCCGCATTTAAATTGCATTTTGAAAATCGGGGCACCATTTCAGTCCATTATATGAAGAAAAATGCTGAAATGTTTTCCTCAAAAAACTTTACTACTTCTTTACTACTGAAGAAAGAAAGCCATGAACAGGGCAGTTTTTGCCTATTGTGTTGGGCTCAGGAACGGGATTTTTTTTATATATGTATATTCTTCTCAAGCACACTTTAATAATTCAGTTGAGAACAATTAATCATATTTTAACCATTGTGCATTTTTGTAACTGTCGCTGCATTATATGAGATTTTTCTTCTCAAAATCAATCTCGAAGCATCCTCAATCTGTCATCCTCAATGATGCCATTTCATTTCATTTAAACTGATATCAAACAGTCTTCCCGTCTGTATCTAATTCAATACATCCTTGAGCTTTCCATCAATGTTTGGAAGAAAAAGGACGTGGCAAACAGCTCCTGATTTGAATGATCTATAGCGCATTTTTGCAGTCAAATGCTTAAAAGCTTGAGCTTTCTATCAGTGTTTGGACAAAAAAACGATGTAGCAAACTGCCTCTGACTTGAATGATCTATAGCACAATTTTTCAGTCATACACTGAGAAGTTTATTTAAACAGCTCTGCTGAATGCAGAGGAGGAGATGATCTGACTCCTCATGGAATATAAACTCCCAAAACAACAGGATCAGCGTCATCTAGTGTTTAGATGATGGAACTGCAATCTAAGCGACAGATACATTGAATACTGCAGAGGGGCAAAATTGCTTTTTTAATTTGTTTGGTGGAAAATGCAGTTGCACATAAATCATTTATTATCATTTTAGCCTTGCCTTGAACTTTCCGACATATATTATTGACTCTTATTGACTTGAAAATAAATAGTTTTATGTGAACAAAAAAAATCATGATCTCCATTATGGTATTTAAAAAAAAAAAAAAAAAAACATTTAACATAAAACAGCATATGTCACGCTAAACAGTAGATGTATAGTATTAAAACTGTAATCAAACCTATAACTCCTACTAATAACTAATAACAACCATTTAACCAACAACAGCAATTATTAATAACCAACAACTCTACTTAATTAAATATTCATGAGCAAAAACGTGGTCACAACCCTGCATGTTACAGGAGCACAAACAGGTCTTCAAACTTATCATTTAGTTTTAATACATTTTTTTTTAAATATCTGAATTTTGAAATAAATGTAATTAAAATATGAAAATTCTAAAAGTTCTAAACAGAATATATATGAAAGCCTGTTATATTTTTTACAATAAGAAAATCTAATTAATTATGCTAAATAGCATGAAATTTAACTGGGCCCTTTATTTTTTTATAAGTCACTTTATTTTTCATTGTACTTGTACTGTTACAGAATATTTATACTGAAGTAAATAAATTACTACTAGGCCTACAGTGTTCTGACTGTGATTATAGTGTTTTCACGACACGTCATTAGTCGGCCATATTGAACGTAAACAATGCCACTGAACCGAATGAAACGCATATTTTGCTGATTATTGCAGCTGAAAAGTCATATTTTTGGGCTGTACTACTCGATCGGAGCGGGAAAAACATAAGGAGTACTATAGACTGCCAAAATGTATAACAAATCAAGGAGAAGAGTGCAAATAACTGTGGAACAAAATGCGTTTGTGGTTGGCCAAACTGAACCAGGATTTCCAGGGCAAGATTCTTTACAACATTCGTGTTTGTTCTTATCATTTCCAGTCAGGTAGGTGAAATTTTAGGCTAATATCTACATATCTTTACCACCTATTAACTTTAGCTTGTCAAAATATTGCACCCTTTTCTGTTTACTAAGTCCTTTTCTATATGATTTACCAGCTTCCACACATTTTTTCCATGGTTTAGACAGCATAAATTAGCAGAACAAGATATTCAGTAGTTCATTAACCATGCGATCAGTGCTGTTGTTTACATCCGTGTATCTCCAGTATGGCCACGCATCCGGGTAACTGACCAAACCGTGACGTAAGTGCAAACCCTCTATTAGTTAAGTTTTTAAGCTAAGCCTTTTTTGCTGATGTTTAACACTTCTGGTGAAACTGGAATCAGCAAAGCTGCATATTGCTGCTTAAAAAGTGGAATGACCGTTAGCATCGACTGATAATGGCAAAAAGCAGATAATCTGGTATGTGGAGCTGCCATCAGTCGGTGGTGTGATTTGGAGAGGAAAGGAAGCCTCTGGCATGGCATTGTGGCCTTCAAGGACAGACTCCACCTGTTCCACAGACCGACCTAATGCTGATGGATTATCTGCACGTGTCCTTCACGCTGTCAAAGCCTCAGTCGTCAAACCGGATGCATCCAACACACCTCATCTCACTTACAAACAGCTCTTCATACCAAAGCATCTTCTCCTTCTGAGCTTTTACAACACCTACAATCAGAGAGCAGGACTGTGCTACATGTTACGGCCACTGAGCAGCTATCATTCATTTGGAAATAATGGGATGGCATGAGATATGTTGGCTGAACCCTGTTTGGAATCATGTCAGTGGAAGTCTATGAGTCTACAGACTGAGCCACGAGAGAGATCCGTTATACACTTCTGAAAATAAAGGCTCTTTATTGGAATCTGTGGCTCTATGAGGAACCTTTAACATCCATTGTGTAAAAGGTTTTTAGAGTGGTTAAAGGTTCTTTAGATTATTAAAATGCTTTTCATACTAAGAAAAAAAATGGTTCTGTTAAAAAGCACTTTTGGAAACCTTTAAGTTTAAAAGTGTAGGAAAATGAGCAAGAGTGTACAAACTAAAATAAGCTAATTTCCTAACAGGTTGGAACAAGCAAATTCCACTCAATGTCTTTTGTGGGGATTCTAAAGCCATAATGGTTCATAAATATGGTTAAGCGAGGCAAATCTAACGTGGATTACTTATCTCTGTTACCAGTAGCTAAGAATAGTTTAGTACCTCCTTCTGAAATATTAAAGTGATCCTGTGTTGGGCTCATCATAATACATCTAATGGGAATCTGGGCCAGCAAATCTTCAATAGTTTGTTTTTATCATCAATAATGCACCTTATTTGAGAGTGAATTGTTAAGTTTTTTTGTTTTTTTTTTTCATTTGTATTTGAACGGTTCTTGGGGATCCTGTATCCTGTACTTTTATGAATAAAACATTAATGTTTTTTTTTAAAAATGCTTTGAAGAACAACCAATGGGGTCAAATTTTACTTATGCATTGTTTTTTGCTTTGAAAGCCCTGTTTGGACACGTTCGAGATCAGAATGACACAAGCTTTGAAAGCTGGCTGTTTAGAGATTAAAAATCATGCCAAATTCATCTTGCTCTGTCAACAGATGACTGGAGATTTCTGATTATTTTTGCTGACTCCATTAAGTCAAAAGATGCAGAAAATAGTAATATAAATGTGTATACTTAAAACCAAAAAATCTCAAAAAGAAGGGAAGCAGTGCAACATGATTCCAATGTGCCTGCTGCAAGATGGCTAAAATGGATATTGAAGACATATGTACTCAAAATAGGTTAAAGCTGTGTTAACAAATATTAGATCAGACGGTCAGTCAGTCCAAGATAGCCTTAGATGCAACAGTGTATGCATAAATTCATTTGATGTCACTATCTCAATTCAGTTTGATTTGATTTGAAGCAACAATACTGTGAAAGGAAAAAAATGATAAAAGGCTGTTTCATTTTTAATATAATCTAAAACATGAGCTGAGTGTGATGGACACTTTGGAAGGGAAAACTGACAAGCGTTATTTTTGGCATTGAAGAAGAACACCCTGCTGACAAATGAGGTTTTATGAATAAATAAATAGACTTTTAGCCACTGACATATATTTCTCTAGGTTTCTTATGGGAATTTTTGACAGCATTTTTTTAATGGGGTCATGAAATGAGAAATCAAAATTTCATTGATCTTTTGACATATAAGAGGTTTTTGTACTATAAAAACACCCTGTAAGTTTCAGAACTCGAAACTTTCTCGTTAGTATAAAAACAGCTTATATTGAAGCCAGTCTGCTAAAATGGAAGGTTGTTGAATGTGCCACCTTATGATGTAACAGTGTGATTACACACCACCTCCACAGAAGAAGATCAACGCCTGCTTCTAAATCATTGCCTGTTTAGCCCCGCAAACCGTTTCACACATATAGTGTAAATACCGAGAGGTAAACGCAGGTCTGTGCAGAAACCAAATTATATAGATGGCTCCAAATACAAGACAACGCTGTGCAGTGCCAAGTTGTGGAGAAACAGTCTTTGCATTGCCTTCCTTGTGATCCCAACATTTGAAAAAACTGGGTGAACGTTATTTTAAATAAAGATCTAGACGGCATCAGTAAGAACTTTGTCCTTTGTTCACTTCATTTTACAGCGGATTCATTTACAAACAAGGTACAATTTGATGCCGGATTCGATAGTAATGTTGTACCACACAAGTGGAAGTAACTGATTTTATAACAAGATCACTATTGTTTTGTCTGTTATTACAGATCGTATTTATGCGTTTTAACCTAAATCACAGCAGCGTCCATCTATGAAGGATGTAGGCTGTCAAACATACATAACTTTTAGCCAATTATAGCAGTGGACGTTTACTTTGAGTCTACAGTTCATCACACCTATTCGAACAGAGCGTTCTGATGAGGGGCGTTAAAAGCAAGACAGAAAATAGCCTATTTCTTCTCAATTCTGATGTTTTTTGATGTTAAAATCTCGATAACATTGTAAGGGGACCTCAGAGAACAGTACAAAATAGTACAAGCACTTCATGATCCCTTTAAATATCGTCCTGTCTTTTTGTGTTCTTCAAGATTCTGTGTTGCATGATGCGTTAACACTTTTCCTTGAGCGCTCTGATCTCATCCAAAGTTTGCAGTAGTTCTTGTCATACTGACTCCAACAGTCTGTCAGTGCACAAGCTGAGTGCATGCTAACACAAGGAGAGCACAGCATCAGAGCATGCTGGTCTACTGCCAGAAAGCAAGAGGCCTTTGATCGCAATATCTAAAGCTGCGCTTGTAAGGCGATTGTCATTGCTGCAGGTGATGAAAATCTGGAAAAACACAACTCACGCCACTGTTGGTATAATATTGATCCTCAATGACTCCAATATTCCTCTCTACGAAATCCTGCTTCTGTGTTCGAAAGTAAATAAGCTAAAGATCAACACTTGAAACACACACAGATCTCATATAGATTCAATTGCGACGTCAAACAACAAGGTAACCAGACTTTAGAGTACTAATGCAGTTGTTATTTGTTGAGACCAAGAATGTCTGTTGATGTTAATCATACAGCAAACACGTTTCGGCCCACAGTTTTAAGTTAATTCAGTATTTAAATGTGTAACAGGTTGTTGAATACACTGCCACACGTCAAATGCAATACTTCAGACATCAATACAAGACTGAAAAACTGGCATTAATATCAGTGCAAAATGGAATGGGTTTTCATGCAAGCCTCATACCACCGAGTACAAAGCCAAGCGTCAGATGGAGTGGGGTAGACCACGTTGACACTGGACTCTGGAGCAGTGCAAACATGTACTGTGGAGTGACGAATCACGCTTCTCTGTTTGGCAGACTGAGTTTGGAGGATGCCAGGGGTACCTTACCTGCCTGACTGCATTGTGCCAACTGTAAATCTTGGAGGAGGAGGGTTAATGGAATAGGGCCATTTCTCAGGGGTTGGGCTAGGCCTCTTACTTTCAGTACAGAGAAAACTTAATGCTTCAGCATAACAAGACATTTTAGACAATGCTATGCATCCAGTTTTGTGAAGGCACTTTTCTTTTCCAGAATGACTGTGCCCTAGTGCACAAAGCAAGATCCATAAAGACATGGTTGGATGAGTTTGCTGTGGAAGAACTTGACTGGCCCTCACAGAGTCCTGACCTTAACCCCATCACCTTTGGGATGAACTGGAATGGAGATTGTAAGCCGTGTCTTCTCGTCCAACATCAGTGCCTGACCTCACAGAAGCTCTACTGGATGGATGGGCAAAAATTCTCACAGAGACATTCCAAAATCTAATGGGAAGTCTTCCCAGAAAAGTGGAAGCTGTTTTAGCTGCAAAAAGGAACTAACTCCATGTTAATGGGCACCTATTATGCCTCTTTTTACAAGATGTAATACAGGACTCAACGCTAAGGATTTTTTCTACTGGCCCTGTCGGGACAGTGGTTCAAATTTTTACTTGCCTGGTCAAAATTTTCACTGGCCCTGCTACAAAAAAAAAAAAATAGTTGCTGTTGTCATTGTTTTTGACTCATGTTATCTTTTATTTTTAATAAATAAGCTTATATGACACCAAAATTTTACATACCAGTTAAATTTTAAAATTCTCGATTCCAAATTTCAAAATTCGATACCACAGCAAAACCTACTAGGTCAACAAATATAAAGTTCAAACATCTGTTTGTTCAAAAATTCTTTTATTATCATTAATATTTTATTATAAATGAAAAGATGCCTTAGGGGAAAAACAGCAGACGGACAGTGACAAAATTCGTCAACTGTCCCGAGCATCTTTCCCGCTGGCCCCGGGTCATCGGGCACTCCTTATTGTCGAGCCCTGTAATCTCAGGTGTCCCCAGAATGTGTTTGTGAAGTTTTAGCTCAAAACTCCCCACAGATCATTCATTACATCATTTTGAAAATGCCTATTTTGAGTGAAAGCAGAAACACACCGTTTTCATGCATGTCTTTTTAAATGCAAATGACCTGCCCAGAAAAGGGCGGTTATTACAGCTAATAACTCAGATACTCTGCCAAAATATATCTGTTTGGTTTTGATTATCAGGTCTATCACCCTGAAATCATGCATTTTAAAGCTAAACCAGTTTAAACTTCTGATATAGGGTTTAGCGCACATATCCAAAGTACGTGCACAGAAAGCAGCTGTCACATGGCATGTGAGTACTAAACAAAATTCTCTTTCACACACGTTTCGTGCCTTGTAAAAGTATAATTTTTTTCCCACATTTTTTATGTTGCAGCCTTATGTTAAATTGCTTTAAGTTACTTTTTTCTACATCAATTTACACACCATAATGACAAAGCAAAAAACAGGTTTGTGACAACTTTATTAAAAATAAAACACTGAAATAAGTACATTGCATAAGTATTCATACCCTTAACTCACTTCTTGAAGCACCTTTAGAGCCTCAAGTCTTTTTGGGTATGATGTGACAAGCTTTGCACATCTGCATTTGTCAGTTATCTGCCATTCTTCATTCTTCTACTCTGACGAGTCCCTCAGTCCCTGCCACTGAAAAACAGCCCCAAAGCATGAGGCTGCTACCTCCACACTGGGATGGTCCTCTGCAGGTAATGAGCAGTGCTTGGTTTCCTTCAAACATGATGTTTGGAATTGAGGTTTATCAGACAAGAGAATCTTGTTTCTCACAGTCTGAAGGTCCTTTAGGTGCTTTTTTGCAAGTATGTTTTCATGTGTCTTCGCTGAGGAGAGGATTGAATTGGCCACACCACCATAAAGACTGGATTGGTGGAGTGTTGCAGTGATGTTTGTCCTTCTGTAAGTTTCTTCTATCTGCATGTATAATCATGGAGCTCAACTAGAGTGACCATCGGCTAATCAAAAGCACCAGTCTAATCAAAGCCCTTCTCCATCAATTGCTCAGTTTGGCGAGAAGGCTAACTCTAGGAAGAGTCCTGGTTGTGCCAAGTGTCTTCCATTATGAATAATGGAGGCTACATGCTTCTGTGAACCTTTAATGCAGCAGAATTTTTTTGCTGAAGTTTTCCCCTAGATCTGTGTCTTGACACAAGCCTGTTTCTGAGCTCTACAGCCAGTTATTTTGACCTCAGGGCTTGGTTTTTGCTCTCATATGCATTTTCAGCTGTACAACCTTTTCTGAGGTGTGTGCCTTTCCAAATCATACTCATTCAAATCATACTCAAAAATTTGAGTTTTTTTAATTTCTGATAATTTGCAAAGTTAAAAACCTGTTTTGTGCCTTGTCATTAGAGTGTAGATTCATGAGGGAAAAAAAGCAATTTAAAGCAGTTTAAAGGGGTCATCGGATGCCCATTTTCCACATGTTGATATGATTCTTCAGGGTCTTAATGAAAAGTCTATAATATACTTTGGTTAAAAATTCTCAGTGGTTGTGTAAAACAACACCCTTTTTACCTTGTCAAAATGAGCTTTGCAAAACTCATCTCATTCTGAGGGATTGTTCCTTTAAATGCAAATGAGCTCACCCCACCCCTCTCTTTTCTCTGTGGAGTGAGGAGCCTGTTTACTTTAGCCGCGTTTAGCCGCTAAACTTGCTAACTAGCACGTTATTAGCAAAGGAGATCACAAAGATTCATTAAAAAAAGCCTTATTCTCACTTCTGCTGTAAGTGAAGCTGGATCCGCGCGAACATAGACAGATATATGTAGATCGGGAGGCACCCTTCACAAACAAATGTAATCCACTGCATCTTCAGCAGCTCAGATGTCGGAAGTAAATGACGACCACTATGTTCATTATTACATCCAGCAACACAACACCTCAATCGCTCAATCTGAGATATTCTTGTCTAACTTACATCCCTGCTCCAGCATCGAAACAATAGAAGTTGGACTGTTACAGCTGATCTGAGGTAAGACGCTCATGTCAATCAACTATTGTGGGAGTGGCCTCTGTCGGTGTGATGGCTCGATTTGAAAAAGGGGATATTATTTTTACAGATTAATTAAAAACCAGTGCATGGATTTTTATCATTATAGATGGGTAGATGTGTACATACACTGCCAACACATACTAATGTTCAAACAACATGAAAAAGTGAACTTAGCATCTGATGCCCCCTTTAACATAAGGCTGCAACATAAAACGTGAAAAAAAAAATCAAAGGGGTATGAATACTTTCACAAGGCACAGTATGTTAAAAAGACACGCATGAGTTACTAAAACACAGTCTGTAAAGATAAACAGTTGGGAAAGAAATCGGAATTCTGATTGTGGAATTAAAAGATGCCCAAATCTGCACAAATGTTTTAGCACTGGATGTTTCGTCCTCACAAAAAGCATATTTTGGTCATTAAGAGCTCAATCTGAATAAATCTAAAATAGCTCTTTTTTAGGATGCATGCAGAACCCTGAAGTGTTCTCTCCAAAAAATAGCTTTTAAATTGTGATTTCAGAAAATTTCTAGTGACATGGCACTAAAGATGAAAAATGCATTTGTTTGCCTTCAGAAACTTTTATATTGCAGATGTGACTCATTTTACAAATGAGAAGTTGACCGAGCTGGGCCTGTGGGCTGATTTCTGCAGCCAAGTTTTGCTTCCCCATAGAGATCTACAGCAGATGTCCCACCTCTTTGCTTCTTCTCTTAAGCAATTACATCAATGCGCACATCTACGGGATTCAGAAAGTGCAGCAATTTAAACGGCAGGCTCTCTGAGGTGGCATTACTCTGGGCCTCAGTATAGAAAAAAATGCCTCTTTTCTGGGACATGAAAATGCTTCTACAGCTATTCTGAAAGAAGTTTACTTGAGTAGTTTACTAGAGGTCAATCACATTGGCCTTCCCTTCCGTTTACGAGTCCTAAGATGGGAAAACAGTATAATAATAGTAACCAAGCATAGCAAAAGTTCAGTCCTGCCCTGTCTGAAACAGTAATGAAGACCAGAGACAAGATGCCTTAATTAAAGTGGGAGTAACTGAAATGAGGGTGAACCAGAAACAGTGCTTTAAAACGCTTCGTTTACACTTTTAAAAGAAGAGGTTGCTCTTTTATAATTACACAGTTAATGGATCTGAGATTATTAATGCACATATACCACCAAAGGGACCAGTATTTATAGTAAATAATAATGGCCTACAAAATATCATCTCTCACTTTTACATTCAGGAGAGAATGAGGGTGATAGACCCTGGTGCCTGAGGGTTACAGTTTCCAATCCCATATCTGTCATCCATTCAATGCTGACGTGCTTTACCTGCATACACAAGTAACAGCTGAGGCTGAATGGAAATTAAATGTTGGCCTATTCCACAAACAAGGCCTGGGTCATCATGATCCAACTACAGCTGGAACAGAGACGCTTGGCTTTCACACTGTGGGGGGGCAAATGTGTCCACATTTGGAAAAGCTAAATTAAAAAAAAAAAAGCTAAATTAAACTTTAGCTTTAGGAAAGGCTTGTTAGTAATGAAATCCTTTAAAAAGAAAATATGAATTGTTAACTGTGAAACTTAATAAGTTTAATTTGTCCTGGAATTTTATTTCTAACTAAAACAAGTAACTAAATGATATGATGTCAATGTAAGAAAAGAAAATATCACTTTCAGTTAATTAATGACATGTCTTGGTGAATAATTTACAAATTGATGGTTGTGCATTTTAAATAGTACTAATAAAACTGAAATTTTCAGGGGGAAACACTTTTTTCCCAGTTTTAAAATGCACCAAACTAGCATGATAAGTATGTAAAATGACACGAATGCCCTTTTCTGATTCACTGTTATTCTCTGGGAAATAATATTTTTTAAACATGTTTTACATCAGCACACTCTTCTCACAAGCGTACAAGCATGTCACAGAAATGGGTTACAGCAGCATGCATATGTGAGAGGCTAAAAGGTTTAGAGTGCTGTTGATTGTAATGGTGGGAGTCAAGTACAGCCTAGAAGTGAGGTTTGTGCTAAGGCAAACTCTTAAAAATAAAGGCTCTTCAGTTGTTCTTTGCTACTCCTTAGGCATTTCTTCAGATCAAGCACATTTTTTTCTCTATAGGGCTCCTTAGTTGACTATAGCCTCTTTCAGACTGTCAGCCCAAATCTGATTTTGTGCATATTCAAATAGAATCTGATTAAAATAACTATGGTTCACCCAAAAAATGACCTGGAAGTTCTTAGAATTCTCTAGTTCTGATGCTGCAGTGTTACCTTAAACAGTCATCTGGGATCTGACCCGGTGAAGTATTGGCCCTCATTTACTAAGGAAAGGCTGTGAGCTCATTCCAGTAATTCTGGCAACAATGTACAACCCTCAATTAACAAGCTTAGCTTGTGACAAAAGGACACACAAAGCCTGCCTCTGAGCGTCCACATGTGGTACTACCATTTCACAGCAAGCAATTAGCACATGCCCTAAGCTAATTAATAATAAGGATGGGGTGAGACCAAGTACATCTTACTGTTAAAGTACCTTCCATCTGCCTTGGTGTCAGTTTCAAACAGCCTGAATATCTATTATGTACTTGATCTTCTTTCTAGGTTATTGCAATGGGCTTTTTTCCTAAGAAAAAATATTAAATTTAAATTTAAAAAGTTTATTTATCTTGCACTTTCTTAAATAATGGTTAATCAAAGTGTTTTTAATGATCACATTCATTTGCAAAATATACACTCTAAAAAATGCAGGGTTATTTTTTAACCCAAATGCTGGGTTTAACTTGTTGGGTCATTTTATTAGGTTATTTTTAATATTTTTATACCAAGTGCTGGGTAGTTTTTCTGTAACTTTTTGTAGCAACTGTAAAAGTTGCTGAGTCAATTTTAACACTGTTTTTTTTTTTTTTTTTTTTTTTTCTACTCAACTGCTGAGTTAAGCCTGTCTCTGACGAAACAACCCAGCTGCTGAGTTACAGTCTGAGCGCGGGCTTTTTGAATCCTCTACAGGAGAGAGCGGTTCTCAGCACTGCCGGTTTGGTGCACTTCTTCAGCGAAATAAAGGTTTGTATACATTTTATTTAATTTATAACATCTTCACTGTGCTGTAAATTGTATTATTTTACACAGCGCAACATAGAGATGAGATGCCAGTCAGCTGTGTCAACAACGGTTGTTTCACAGGATGGAAACGTCTTTTGCCTTGCATAAAATAAATGGATTTTATTTTGTTAATTTAGTTTGATATTAAAATATTTTCTCTAATGTCAGTACTGTTTGTTTTGGAGTCAGTCACGGCATTTTTCAGCTACGAGTAAGACGCGAGGCCACAGTCTGAAATTTGTAGTTACCTCTGGGAAAAGCAGCACTTCACCGGCATAAGAATTAGCGCTATTTCGGTAAAAAGCAATTACAGAGAGTGGTTGAATACACTAAAATAAAAATGCTACTTTTAAATATTATATTTTTTATGTCTAAAACGCTTGTTAAATGAGTTTAAATGTAATATTGTAAACTAGGCTGTATTCACCCAAATAAATTCAATATATTCAATTTTGTCTTGTATTTTGTCCATGTGTTCTTGCTTAATATAATAAATGTTCATCTTTTGATTATTGCTGTTGCCTCTATTAATTCTGTGTGTATTTTTTATAAGTTCCAGTCCATTTTAAGCCAGCAATATAATAATTTTTAAACAATAGTTGACTTAAATAAAATAACCCAGCATGTTTGGAAAAAACATTTAACTTAACCAGCTGGGTCAAAATAACCCAGCATAAGTTCTGTCTAATATTTACCTAGTGCTGGTTTTTAACCAAGCATTTTCAGAGTGTACATTTTTGCATTGTTCAATACAAAAGTTTTTTTTGTAAAACCAATCTTACATAAATGGCCACAATGAGATTAATGTGAAAATAAGGTAAATAGTTCATAAAACCATTCTTGCATAAATAACCGCAATAATTTCAATGCTTTTGAGGAAAAAAGACATAAAAGTTGACTTTAAGTTTATCAGACTTTGAATTACAACATAATTAGAAAAGAAAAGCTTTTTTGTAAAGCTGTAAAGTTTAAACACTGCTTTAAAAATAGATTTAATGTCTTAAATCTAAGATATAAAAAAAGAATAAATTTAAATAAAATATCAGTTGTGCAATAAAAGGTATGTTGAAAGGCAAAAATATCTATAAAGTATTAACTCCCATTTTTGTTTTCTATCTCTGTAGTGTACATTACTCAGCAAAGATCCAGCAGTCCGTATCTTTCAATTCAATGTATATCAGAGACTGTCTGTGCTGATAAGGTGTGAAAGACTTTTGCCTCCACACCTGAATCAAACCTGACAGCGTGCCAAGACTCAAGCAGCTCTATATTTCTTTGTGAAGAATATTGCATAGTTTCCTCCTATGCATCAATACAGTGTGTTGACTCATATTTCATTGTCTTTTCATAACTGCAGACTCAAATTCACTAAACAGTTGCACCACTTTTGCTTGTGTAAGTGCAAAAAAGTCAGTCTTATTTAAAGTTAAAATTTTAAATTGCAGTTGCAGGATAGTCCCTATACCAGCTACAATAAACCAAAACCTCCTTTTCTGCTAAAACTCATGAATTACTTATCCAGTCGTGGCTGGCAAACCGTAATACAAGTAATATGATGGCCCATCACCTGAATACCATTAATTTAATGGACATTAACTCCACAGCCACCATTAGACACCATTACAGTCATCGGTCACATTCAATATATCCCAATAGCCCCATTGCAAGCATTTATCACCCATCTCCTATTCAATGTTCTGACTTCGCCCGACACACTACACCGAACACAGCTGTACACGGTCACTTTGCTTTTTAAAAGACTATTCATTTGTTTAGCTACTATTTTAAAATCTGAACCAAGGTTCAGGTACAAAAACCGCAGAAATAAAAGTAAACAGCACATTGAGCCACCACCGTAGAGCTGTTCCCACGATTTACTCTTACTTTGTTCAGTGTAAATGAATAGGCAAAGGGAGAAAAACAAATCACTGAAGATGTGTTGCTCAAAGGCCTCAGCAATTGAATAGAGGGCTACATTAGTGATTCTGAATGCAAAACCTGTTAATGTTAGATTTATAGCTTGCTACAGCTCTGCTTTTCCAATTTAGATGCACTGTGTTTGTTCAAGCAATTGGTTAATTGCATTTATTTATTTGTACAGCAGCAAATCTCAATATATACATTAAAAACAACCCAGCGCTGAGTGAAAAAAGGATATACTCAGCAACTGGGTTGTTTTGTATTTTTATTTAACTCAACTATTACTTAAGAATTACTATATTTCTTGCTTAAAATGAACACAAAATAAGTTGGAAATTAACATTTTTAATATGTTCAATAAATGAACATTTGAATAAATAATAATTAATTATTTTTTAATGGCTTATTAATAAATGTTCACCTTTTGTTTACTGCTGATGCCTCTATGTGTCTGATTTTTAATTCACAACCTATTTTGGGTTCATTTTTAACCAGACATAAAGTAATTTTTAAATAACAGTTTTAAAAAACTACAGAGAAGTTTGGATTAAACATTTATCCCACCACTGGGTCAAATATTTAAGCCTGTATTTAACTGGGTTGTATTTAACCCAGCATTTTTTAGAGTGTGCTTTAACAATATTAGCTAGAAGCAAAAATTTCAGTTGCAGTCTGTGGTAATGTTATCATTAACTAAAACTATAAAAATAAAAAAAGTAAAAAAATAATGAAATTGTAAAAAATTAATAATTTAAATAGAAACTAAATAAAATTAACAACCTTATCTCATGACCATAATGAACATCTGGAAACTTTTTTGATGCGGAATATGTACCACCATGTATGTTGATACGTTTTATGTAACGTTGGTTTTGTACGTGTCGCCACAGTTCTGACTTGAAATGTCCATTGAGTGGTGCTAACTCTAATGATCCGTGACGTTTTAAAATAACGTACCATCTGCACTACACCTAAACCTAGTATGAGTATGAACAAAAGCCAATGTGACGTAAAAACGCTATCGCAAGCATGCCATTTTAGCTTGTTTTTCAATCTCTCATCTTTCAGCTCTTTCATCATGAGTCATGTTTTTCACAGGATTTGCACCCAAGAATTCCATATCCTAAGGCCAGTTCTGTTCCGACTGAGCTATCAAACAAGCTTGTTACATCCAGAAAGCAAAACATATGAAGCTGTAATCATAACTGTGTACGAAAACGATTACAAGTGCTCGCTGTTTTACCGCCTCTAATGCTTTCTGTTGAAAACTGCAATGATATGTACTTATTGACACATATACCATACCGTGTCTTGCGAAAAGTTCCCACGTGTGCATTTTAGTCATGAGAATTAAGTAAGGAATAATTGACTATGGGCCGTTGAATTCTTAGAAAATAAAGCACACCCGAGGTGGTGCATTATTTTCTAAGAATGCAGTGGCCTGAAGTCAATTATTCCGCTTTTACTATGGTTACCACACCTCAAGACATCAGTCAGATGATATATTTAAAGGCATTCGTCCGTTTTTTGTCCTTTAAACGCTATCCAATGCCTCCATTGCTAATTCCAAAACATAATTTTAGACCTAGTATCTTGACCCGTTGATAGCAGACTAATGCAGTTAATAATGAAGTTTAGACAGAGAGACAGACAGGCACACAGACTGAGAGAAAAAAGCTAAATGAAAATATGAATAAGTACTACAATAGTATTAAAAACTCATTCTGAAATAACACTGGCAGTCCATTAATCTTAAAGTTTTTTAACATTAATTTGCTTACCTGAAAACTTATAACATGTGTTTGGGTAATTTGGAAAGCAATCATTTCAAAAAGATTTTTTTTTTGTACACACACACAAAATGCAGTTATTATGCTAACTTGTTATTTCCCTGCATTTTTACTAGAGTAAATTTAAAATGGTGGACTGTGTGACAAAAGTGAATGCAACATTTGCTGTAAATGGAGAAGGACAGCTAACATAAACATCTTTTGCTTGACATCTGACAAGAAGCAAGATTATTTTCAACAAAATACATCTTGGATAAACAACATCCATGGCCATGACATGCTGCAGAAAGAAGAATATGGTTGTTTTTTACTCCTGCATGGCCTGAAGGAACAACAGCTGGACTGGAATTTGGGTCTTCGAACTCCTACGACACATGCAGACTATCGTCATGAATTATGCATTATACAGTATTTCAGTGCTTTGTCCAACACAAGGACAGAGATGGTCCCAAGTGCAAACGGTACCTCTGCATGTAGAAGATCATGTCTATCTCAATCTGCTCACATATCATGCCTCATATGGATCCATTAAATAGTAATGAGCCATTTGTATATCACTGTCCTGCAGCAATATGAATGTTAGAGAGCAGTTAATAACTCGAGGGAGGGTGCTTGTGGTTCCAGCTTGCATGCTGAAGCTAAATCTCTTTAAATTTGCACATTCATATTCCTAAGATAGTCATTACACTTTAGTACTTCATGTTTCAATAGAATGAGAGAATGAAAACTCCATCAGACCAACTGCTAAAGCAAGCAGGCCTGGAGCTAAAAAAAAAAAAAAAAAAAAAAATGTGATCATGCTACATAATGCAATGCAAAGTCCCAGAATTTGCTATTGGCCTTTCATACCTCTCCTGTAGATCTTGCAACACACGTGTAATAATAGCACATGAGTGCTGTGCTGCGGCAAAGGCTGATATTAGGTGAGATGGTGTCAGTTTTTTAACGGTACCGTGACTCCAGGCTTTGAATTAAAGCTGGCAGATGCTGTAATTAGCATTGCACTGTGCTTCAAAACCTTTCGCTCAGCTCAGCAAATTTCATTGTGTTTTCCCTGTACTCACTCCCCTCGTATTGTGCTAGACACAGAACCCATGCTGCTGTTCTCTCACAGCTGTGATCCCTTTTCTAAAGCATTCTGCTGCTTAAACCCTGAAGAATAATGCTGAATTTGAGCTAATCTGATTTGCTATTCTTGAAGCTGGGATCATATCAGTCCAACAGCTGTTCCATTGTTTGACAGCGCACTGGGAAAGAACGATTGCTAGCTGAAGGGATTCTGGTGTTCACGAGTGTGTCCTGCACGTCATTCAACTTTCATGCTGTTTTGTGTCAGATCTGAGGCTTTAGAGCCTTCGATTCATTTTATGTGTCTGGTCTCGTTGTTTAGCTATAGAGGCTTGATTTCCAGAGGCAGTAGCTCAGTATGTAACATTCTCATAAGATATTGCATGCAATACTTTACTTTCATGATTTTATGGGCTGGTAAACACGTAATGTTTTGTAAACATGTAGATGACATTTAAAGGAGACCTACTGTGCCCCTTTTAACAATATGTAATATAAGTCTCAGGTGTCCCCAGAATGTGACTGTGAAGTTTTAGCTGAAAGTACTCCACAGGTCCTTTATTATATCATTTTGAAAATGCCTATTTTCAGTGGAAGCAGAAACACGCCGTTTTCATGCATGGCTCTTTAAATGCAATGAGCTGCTGCTCCCCGCCCCCTTTTTCCAGAACAGAGCTGTTCCTTTACAGCAAATCATGCATTTTAAACCATATTAGTTTACACTTCTGATATAGGGTTTTCTGAGTGCACACAGCTCTCCCTCAGCACGCACACAAAAAACGGCTGTCACACAGCATGCGAGTACTTTTTAATATCTTACTGCTGTCAAATACACAAAATTTTATGTTAAAACGCACAGGAGTTACAAAAACAGTTGGTTATGTCTGTGAAAGTAAACAGCTGGGAAAGAAATTGCATGTTTATATTAGATCTGTGTGTCAGCAGCGTAATATACAGTAATAAATCAATAAATGCACTGCTTTCTTGCATGCTTTGCTTGAATTTTTGTCATGGCGTTAAAACTGGTACACCGTTGTCGCTTGCAGAAACAAAATGGTGGCGCCATGGGTGGAAACATGCAGATTAAGAGGCAGTAATATTATAATAAGATCTTTAGCATATCACTGGGTGAGCAAAATCTGACACACTGTTTTTTTCACATGCTTGCAGAAAAAGTCTTATCCAAACAAATGTTTTCTGGGTTGGTAGATGCACTGGAGACCTAATTATAGCAAATACGGAAAAAGTCAGATTTTTATGATGTGTCACCTTTAATGTATTTGAGAATGCATCAATAAAATGATTCATTCATACAACAGTTATTTGAATATACCTCTTTAATGATGAACATGTTCTTCATTTTTCCTTTTTAGTGGACCATTAAGTCAAAAAAGTCAATGGGATAAAACTGCCCTGATATCAAACTGGGGGGCTCAATTTGGATAAATACTCTTGAAAAAGTAGCAGTTTGGCATCTTCAATCTTTTTTTTTTTTTAAGGGGAAAAATTAACCAAAATGTGTCATTGCTTTTTTATTTTTATTTTATTTTATTTTGAGTACAACATTTGTGCAGCTAATATGTGACATTATACCTTTAAGTTTTTTTTTTTTTTTACACTACTGTTGAAACTGCATTTTACTGTTTCTTTATCAAAGTGCCTATTTATACTAAGTGCAAAAAGCCAACGTGTGGTTGGACTAGTCAACATCACAAAAGACACCTGCTGAATAGCAGTCCTAGCTGTTTAAGCAGTAAAGCATATAGCGTTGAACTTTGATGCGACTGACCTGAGTTCGAATCTGCTTTTGCCGAACTCGTTCTTCTCCCTTTTCACATCACATATCACATCGGAAAAACATTTGTTTTTTGCCATACCCTAACTGTCATGAACCGGAATACACAAAGTTCACGCAGAGCTAGACAAGACGAGCATTTGAGGTTAAAAAGCATATAAATTGTACATTTTTTTAGAAAATAACCAATCATTTCGCTAGATAAGACCCTTCTTCCTCGGCTGGGATCGCTTAGAGCCCTTTAAAGCTGTATTTAGACTGTATTTTGTAAGTTCAAACTCAGGGGCACCATTGAAGTCACTATATGGAGATAATTCCTAAAATGTTTTCCTCAAAAAATATAATTTCTTTACAACTGAAGAAAGTAAGGCACAAACATCTTGGATGACAAGCGGGTGAGTAAATTATCTGTTTTGTTTTGGAAGTGAACTTCTCCTTTAATACATTCTTATTGCATATTGTTTTATAATGGACTACAATATTGAGGTGCAAATATCTGGCACTTGCACTAAGTAGTATAAATAGCATCTAACATATAATATTGCAAAGAAAATAATGTTCTTTTTGCATAGTGTAAATATAATATATTGCTATTTACACTTTATTGATAAAATATGCTATTTTCACTTTGTGTAAACAGCATCTAGCCGCTGCCTTAATTTATTAAATACCAAAATTAATACTTTTCAGCAAGGATGCATTCAATTATTTAAAGAAAGACTTTTTTTTTAAATTATATTTCAAATAAATGCTGTTCTTTTCAACTTCCTATTCATCAAAGAATCCTGGAAATATGTAACAGTGTTACCACAAAAAGAAGGTGAACAATGTTCAGTTTTCAATGACGTAAAAAAAAAAAGAAAAAAAACATTCTACGAATCTTATTGCAGCTTTTACTTGATGGTTATACCAAATGAGCCATTAAATTGAAACTTTTCCTGAAAATGGCTTAAAAGTTTGAAAGCAACCATATGAAACCAAGCTAAACAAAAAGAGTGCGTTTCTAAGAACTTTGCACACTCTTACACATAGCTGACCCAAACACATTAAGAGTTGGAGTCAGGGACTCGGTTGATCTCTGCAATACAAAATAATGTTCTTGCCTGTGTGTTCTCCCCTGATATTTCTAACGGAGCGCTGCTGAAGTGCTTTTGAAGGCAGAGAGCGTGAGTTGAATTCTGAAACAGGGCTGTCTAAAAAGTTGCTCAACACAAAAAGTGCCACACTCAACAGCTCTCATTCACGAAACACGAGCAAAACGAATTCCTGTGAAAATCGCTCGCCAAACCGCTCGTGCGTAAATTGTTGCATTCTGCTCAATGCAGCAATTTATGTAAGAATGGTTTTACGAACGATTTAGGCAGAAATCCGTTCTGCTCATGTTTTATGAATGAGGCCCATTGTTAGACAAGAAAACAGACTGTCAGCCATCTGAGATTGTTTTGAATGCACAAAATAGCAGTTCTCCAGAAAAATTAATAGAATTTCAATCTGTTTCTCATATAAAGCCATTATCTGATTCATACAGCCTCTTTTATGATCATTTTATGGTGATTCTGTGCCCTTTGTTCACTGCAATTGCTTAAAAAAGCAGCGATCAGTGCATTAAACAACATTTGTCCTTTTGTGTTCTAGAGAAGAAAGAAAGTCATATAAATTTGGAACTACATGAGGGTGCAGAAATGTAATTTTGGGGTGAGCTATCCCTTTAAGCAATTTTGTCTTCATGATTCCATCAGAATGAAAGGTATGAGAGTTTTCATAGATTTTCTGGGGTAACTCACTGTCCTTCACTAAAAATAGAAAGACCACATAGGTTTGCGTCACAGATTCTGTAACTGTGCGGCTGTAAGTAGGTTACCTCATTAACGAAATTTGTTTTTTATTACTTGATTAGAATACAGGTTGGTAGTCTCACATCAGATCTACTCAAGCAGGTACAAAACATCACTAAAATATAAAAGGCTGAGGATTGAGGTATGTGACAGTTGGTAAAACTTCCAGTGAAAGGTATTTTAAGGCTCGTATATCATCTACGCCTCATTGCACCAATTTCCCTTTCACTGGTCTGTTAAATCAACACCTGCTTTTCTAATTGAGAACTTCAGAGCCATATTCACCACCATTACAGCTAATAAGTCAAGAAAACACTTAATACAAAAGACACTGGAGCCAACACAGACTTATCTGTGCAAAAGAATATGTCTCACTAGAGGACACAGCAACCTCTCCATTGTGAGAGCTTGTGTACATAAGAGTCGTATATAATTTTGAGATCACATTTTGAAGTGAATCATTAAAGGCCCTCTAACAGGGAAATTCTCCCAGTGTGATTCTCTGATCTTTGTGAGTTTTCGCTGTAATTGGATGGGCCAAAAAAATAAATAAATGAAAAATTCCACCACCACCCTGGAGATAATGAGAGCTGCAAAAACAAACATCACATGTGAAGCCTCATCAGCAAGTCTTCTAGTTCTCCGGAAAAATATTTGGAGTTGCTGAAGGTCCTGGGATTTTGCTGCTCGCAAGCAATTCATTGTTTTTTCATGCCGTTAACAGATATGCAAGTTTGGCTTCTTTTATATGCTTTATAATGAACAATTCACAAGCCAGAAATACCAAGTATCAACAAACCAGTGAAAATTCTTCTATTTTGCATTTTTCTCATTTATTTTTTGCTGTTATGTAGCAGCATATCAATTAGTGAAGAGCTGAAATGAAAAATTGACATTAATAAATTAATATAAACATCAAAAACAAATGATTTTTGAATTGTCATGTGATACTAAAGACTGGAGTAATGGCTGCTTAAAATTCAGCTTTGCTATCATAGGAATACATCACATTTTAAAATATATTAAAATAGAAAACAGCTCAGAACCTTTCATTAGTATGGCCTCGAATATGCTGACTTTTTCGTCTCATGGAGTGAAAAACAAAAACAAAACAAATCACAATTAGAAAGAATGGATGGGATTCCTAATGAAGGTTGATTGCACCCTCATTGAAACACTGCGGGCACCTTAAGCAGAGCCGAAAATGTGCTCCATGTCCTTTCCACCAGACGCCCTGATTGACTTCAGCTAAGCATCAGTCTGAACCATTTTAGAAAACTGTCCATGCTGGTGGACTAAATTCGAAAACACTGCAGTGTACATCACAGCTGCAACCTTAATAGGCCTCGAGTCAACTCGAGCCGAAAGGTCTTTTAATCTTGTATTTTCTTTTTGACTAAATACAAAGTAAACTGGATGGCAAAGGTGTAATCCTAATGCATTTTTCATCAGCTCCACTATTTGCTGAAGTGGAAAATTACCAACACAACAAAAAGCATTTAGCGTCGGAACAAATATAACCTCATTCATATGCATTTCATATTAATACACATGCCAGTATGTTGCAAATCCTCTCCCTCCGACTGTACGACTCTGATTATCTTCAGTATTCTCAGGGGGTCCGGAGCTACAGAATAAAGCTAATGTTTCCAGAACACACTGAGCTCTGCTTAAATCATTGTCCATGCAAGTCACAAAAATGTAACCAAATATTTTACAATTCTTACATGTTACATTTATTTATTTGACTTTAGCATCACATCACTTGCTCACCAATGGATTCTCTGCAGTGGATGGGTGTACAGATGTATATATATATATATATATATATATTAAATAATCTGTAAAAATAATATCTCACCAACAGAGGCCACTTCCACAATAATTGGTTGACATGAGCGTCTTACCTCAGATCAGCTCTAATAGTCCGACTTCCATTGTTTCGATGCCGGAGCAGGGATGTAAGTTAGACAAGAATATCTCAAATTGAGTGATTGAGGTGTCATGTTGCTGGATGTAATAATGAACATAGTGGTCGTCATTTACTCCAGACATCTGAGCCGCTGAAGATACAGTGGATTACATTTGTGAAGGGAATGCGCCTCCCGATCTACATAAATGCGTCTATGTTCGTGCAAATCAATCATGATCCAGCTTCACTTACAGCAGAAGTGAGTATAAGGGCTTTTTTTTATGAATCTCTGCAATCACCTTTCCTAACAACGTGCTAAATGCAGCTAAAGTAAACAGGTTTGTCACTCCACAGAGAGTAGAGAGGGGCGGGGCGAGCAGAGCTCATTTGCATTTAAAGGAACAATTCCTCAGAATGGGATGAATTTTGCAGAGCTCATTTTGACAAGGTAAAAAGGGTGTTGTTTTACGCAACTATTAAGAATTTTTAACCAAAGTATATTATAGATATTTCGTTAAGACCCTAAAGAATCATATCAACTTGTGGAAAATGGGCATCCGATGACCCCTTTAAAGGGTTGGTTCACCCAAAAATTAAAATTCTGTCATTAATAACTCACCCTCATGTTGTTCCAAACAGACAGCAAGGGTGCTACCACATTCAAGCCCCACAAAAGTACCAAGATGATCGACAAAGTAGTCCATGTGACATCAAAAATTAAGATAATAGACAAAGACTTAAGTAGTAAGTAAAGCCCGGTTCAGACTATACAATTTTAGCCTGATTTTGGCACAATCTGCTTGATGTAGGGTGTCGTGGGGATTCATAAATGACAGTGGGTGTCTGGACGCAAGAGTCAGTCATTTCATCTCATGTAGTGTGTCATAGTGGATGACAACTGATGTCATGTCTGCAATGCTTCCTTTGTCCACAATGAGATCCATCACATCTGGGCCAATAGCAGCACAGAAGAGCCTTCGTAATGAGCCGGAACAAAAGAGAGACAATAGTATTGGTCCTGCTAGGTGGAATTTTACAATGGAGGAATTGTTTGTGGCAGCATGGTAATAATACTCCTGCATTTATGATATTTTCTCAGATTGAAAAAGGGTCAAATAAAAACTATTTTACCTCAGTTCCCTTTGACCAGGGGTGCCCATACTTGGTCCTGGAGGGCCAGTTTCCTGCAGAGTTTAGCTCCAACCCCAATTACCTGAACCAGCTAATTAAGCTCTTGTTAGGCATACTAAAAACGTTCTGGCAGGTGTGTTGAGGCACTTTTTATTATGGATGGATGCACTTTATTGAAATTGTTTTAGACTAATGATAAGAAAAAACCCACCTATGCTGTTCTAAAGCTTGAGAGAGCCTGGATAATTTTTAATATAACTCAGATTGGATTCATCTGAAAGAAGGACCACACCTAGGATGCCTGGAGGGTGAGTAAATAATGGGCTAATTTTCATTTTTGGGTCAACTAACCCTTTAACAACAGCTTCAATCGTGTAGATGGTAAAGCATGTATCATGGTCTTTTTTACACAATCGATCGGAGTTCGAATCCGCCTTTTGGCAGACTTTTTTTCCTCTCTTTTCAAATATCATATCACTTTGGAAAAGTATTTATTTTCATTAAAAATGACGGAAATAATCAAAAAATTGAAAATAAAGTATCCGTTAGTGTAAGGGTAGGTGTAGGGAGGGCTTATTGTCCCAATAAGGCAGCATCCATTCAAAAATCTGAATAAAAATTATAATTTACACTCAATATGTTATTTTTGTAACTGTTTTAGAATGTAGTACTATACTGAGGTGGAGATAATTGCCACTATTTGCAATAAGTAGTATAAATAGCATGCGATTTTAACATAATGTAAAGATAATCTACAGCTATTTGCACTTATTATATTCTTTAAACTCATGCAAACTGAGTATAACGTTGCTTCACAACCAGATTGAAAGTTCTGTGTGACTGCCACTAGGGGAAGAAATATTGGAAACAGTAGAGATGCAGCTTATGATCCTCAGTCGTTTAGTGTATAATGCCCAGATTTTCCTCTGTGACTGTTTACAAAGTCGTATGATGGCAAGCGTTTTAAAATCTGTTCAGATTTTGTGTAGTGTATTCCAGCCTTTAATGATGGATTTGTTTATTATTACAAGCACAAGATGTTAATTGATGGGCCGGAGTAATGTTGTGGATTACTATTTTTATATACGTTTGTTTTTTATCAGCAAGTAATGTAATGCTAAATTTCTCCTTATAACTCTTTTCTAATGAAGAAGCTTGAGTGTGAGTAAAATTTCAACAAATTTCCCTTTTCCTTTTAATCCCTTAGGGATACTAACACTGCAGGAAAATAAACTGCTACTCAAGTGCCTTTTTGAATAACCTCCCACATGTATTTTAAAGTCTGGATGGTAAATGGACTAGGAATTAGTTTTGCATAATGTTAATTCCCAAAAAGAAACATCACATGTCTGTCAACTTCAAACACTAAAATATCTGTCGACGTCTATTTCAAAAGAAACACTGAAATGCAGATGTGTTTCTCTTTTAAAGGCATCTTTTATATACAACTATGCATTCATGTTATACATGCAATGAAGTAAATTAAAGTAAATTAAGGAGTTGCTTAAAAGCGTTTCGTATACTGCCACTGCCTGCCCTTGTGAATGTGGTTAATGTTTGTAAATTACACAGGAGTAGGCAGTAGTTATCTGTCAGCCATTCCACACAGGAAGAACAAACCCAGTAGATTTCAGACAGATGGGTGTTAAGGTTGCGCCGTACTTCTACATTGTGTTGCTGATGTAAATACAGGCAATAGTAACGTGTGGGACAGCACAGGGTAATTACAGCTTCACCTCACAGAATATGGGGTGATCACAGCTGTCACCTTGCAAACTGTGAATGGTTCATTAACAAATACAAATTTGACAATGGAAATTGTGAGCTGCAACCATTAATTGCAACGTTACTTCATACTTTGCCAGTAGTTGAACTTTAACACTTGTACACCTACACTGAAATTAAATGAAGGGCGAAGTGGAGCACTTTGCTTATGTTTACTAAAAGCCCAATAAAGGCTGCTGATGACTCATTCTCACTGCATCTTGAGCACTAAGAAAAACAAGCTGCAAAACTGAAAAAGTTAATGTATTAAGGAATAATCTGTTCACCATGTTTAGGTAAAATCCCTGTTCTGTTCTGTTCTTTTCCTTACTTTCCTTTTGTCCTTTTCCACTTTCTACTCCACCACATGGCAAATTAAAAAGAGAGCAGGTGGCAAACCACTTACTGCCAGCAAGTCACCCTAAACTTGTCTCAATCAGCATCCCTGGTTTTAAGTCTTAAAGAGCGCCGGTCCCTTTCGTGTCTCTGAATTATTGAACCGCATCTTCAAGTGAAGCATTTCCCCCTGGAGGATGTGGGGTTTGAAGATGAAAGGCATGTAAATGACAGCAGCTCCAAAACCAGGACAGACGCGCTCCTCCGCGAGCTTCGACGAGCTGCTGGAACCGCTCAGTAAACTGCCGTGTTTTCTGTATTTTGTGTCCATGTCTAATGTCTCTCATGTTTTTGCTGACTGTGACAGGAAATCATGGTTTGTCAACATCTTATCAGATTCAGGCTGGAAAATGATCTGTGAAACCTGGGCCATGTTTTTCTCCCTGATAGAGGGGATTCGTTTCAGTAGGCAGAATCTCTTGTCCTTTGAAGCAGCACATATGCTCGCGATAGAGGAAATATGAACTATTCTACAGCTGAGAGCTCATACTATCTAACCTATTATACACAGTTAACAACATCAGCCCAGTCCTTTACTAGCTCTTCTAAGCAGGAGGAGAAAAACTTCCATCTGACATCAAAAAAATTCAGTTAATGCATGTGAAGCATGTTTAAGTCAAGAAGTTAGTTTGAATGATCTTTTGAGACTGACTTATTTACATCTATAAATATAGATGTTATGTAGATTTTAAAGGGATAGTACACCCCCCCAAAAAATCTGTCATTAACTACTCACCCTCACATTGTTCCAAACCCATAAGACCTTCGTTCATCTTCAAACACAAATTGAGATATTTTTGATGAAATCCAAGAGTTTTCTGACCCTGCATAGACAGCAACACAGCTGACACGTTCAAGGCCCAGAAAAGTAGTAAGGACATCGTTAAAACAGTCCATGTGACATCAGTGGTTCAACCATAATATTATGAAGCTAGACCAAGATGAACATTTGCGGTTAAAAAATATATAAATTGTCATAAAAAAAAAAAACGATCGTTTCGCTAGATAAGACCCTTCTTCCTCGGCTGGGAGCCCTTTGAAGTTGCATTTAAACTACATTTTGGAAGTTCAAATTTGGGGGCACCATTGAAGTCCACTATATGGAGATCATTCAATGCTTTCCTCAAAAAACATAATTTCTTTACGACTGAAGAAATAAAGACAATGAACATCTTGGACGACAAGGGGGTCAGTAAATTATCTGTACATTTTTGTTCTGGAAGGGAACTTCTCCTTTAAATTCTCTTAATACATTTCTAAAATCAAAACTCAACAGACAGATATTATTGAAGCTGTATCCTTTTTATTTAATCTATTATTTTCCCCCAGTATATTCTCACACTTTGAACCCAATACTGCTATACAACTTACTACCTTAAAACCAGCATATAAATCAACCATGGGGGCGTAAAGAAACTGAAAACAGGGAGAGCAAATGTCAACTAAATGTCAACTAAAACACTGCACTATACAAATCTTTATCTTATAGCAGAGATATAGGCCAACATGTGTGAGAAGCACAGCAAACGTAATGTTAGATAATCTAGAGATACAAGGACACCTTTACAGCTTTAGTCACAGAATATTAAAACACTGCAAAGTTTGGCTTTTTGGTGCCTGGCTGAAAGAATAAAATGATGGAGCGGTTAAAAGAAAATATCGTAACTCATGATTCATTTTCTGAGAAGAAATAAAAACTTTAACCAACAAATATTTACTTGCTTATTTCTAAAACTCGTTTGATTTGGTTTCAGATCATTAGGCATCACATTATGGTGCCTTGGAAGCAAATCTGACATCAGTATCCTTAGAAGGTGCCTTCATACAAAATGCCACCTGTTACTGATTGAGTCAACAGAACATATGGTTTCTTTGAACGGCCATCAATGGAAAAAGAAATTTGGTTTAGTCTACAAAATGGTGTAGTTCCAGCATCAAGGGCCGTCGCTAGGGGTTGAAAGGTAGTGACGATTATAGGGGCCTCCCTGCGATTTCAACCGTCTGGCCAAGGCCAGCCTAAAAAGACGCTCAGGACAGTTGACCAGCCACTGCTGCGCATCGTCAGGAAAGCGTATCATTTGCACGTGTTTCTAAGCTTTGTTAATTCAAACATTCAAACGAGTTCAAAGCATTCAAACACAAGACTGCGCTCTGTGTTCGGTGGGCAGAGAGCCGCGTTTAAGACATGCGAACACCGAACCGAGCTCTTCTTCACGTCCTCCCCACCTGAATGAACGAGATGCAAATCGCCAGTTTAAACATGCAAACACAAAAAGATGTGGAAAAGCCCAATTCATCACCCACGTGTGTTCTAAGAGACGCATGAAAGATGCGTCTCAAGGCCTTGAACACCAAATTTGCCTCTTCTTTCTCTTGAACCGACAAATACATGCAAAATTATGTAGAAAGGTACGTCTTGGAGAGTATCTTTAAAAAAAAAACTGTCGGTTATGTCATAAGTGAAAGTAAACAGTTGAGAAAGAAATTGGATGCGAATCATTATATTGGACACACTGTTTTTTAAAGTGACCGCACCAAATTTACTACACTGTAAAAAATAAGAAACACAATTTGTATATATCATAACCCAGCTGCCTTAAAATTTGATTCAAAAGTTGATTCAACTCAAATATCTAAGTTGTCACTTACTATAATTTAACATTTCAAGTTGAATAAACTTTTTTGAGTTGACTGAACTTAAAATTTTAAGGCAGGTTACAAATTATTTTAAGTTGACTCAACAAATTGCTTTTTAACAGTGTAGCTGCTGTCGGTGTCCTTAACGTTAATCCAAAAAAATAAAAGAGAGAAAATCACTTACTGCTCTTGAGTGAATTACTTTGTAGTTTTAACAAGAATTAATCTATATTTAATTTATACAGTGAAGACTATGCTATTTTACATTTGATTATTCAGTTTCTGTACCTGGCTGCAAATCTACAAACTTGAAAAACTTAAACATTATGTAAATAGCACAAATAAATAAATAGAACAAACATACAAATTAAAAATATTGCTGGGGCCCCAGCAACCCCAGCTATATATATATATATATATATATATATATGTCCTTCCCAGCATCTACCAGCAGGGGTTTACTGAGCCATGCTAACCAACCAAACCCTGACACAACAAATCACATACATGTGAGATCAAAATTAGAAAACAACCTACAATTTCCTAAATTTCAAGGTCACTGCTTAGTCCTGTTTAAAGTTATTCTGACAGGAGTAGAAGGACAGTTTTTAAGTGTATTTTATAAATTGTATTCTGAAGCACAGTAAAAATAAAAATAAATTAAAATTAAAAAATTAAATGCAATATGAAAAAGAATTCAAAATTAGACAACGTTTATAGATACCTCCAAGTTATTGGTGTTAATCTGGCACCTGGTGCTAATTTCCTTAATTATACGACAAACCCTATTAAACTGGAAGCATTTCTCCAGTTTTCACAGAGATTGTAAGATGGCGGGATGACTGAAACCCAGCGACAGGAGGTTGTCTAGATGAAGGCCAAAGCGATGACCCTTTCAGCCACTGCAACAAAAGCTGGTCATTCCAAATCTGTAATTTCTTGAATACTGCAGATTTACAATGATGCTAATTAATTCAAGTCCCCTAAAAAGGCTGGTTGTCCGCATAAGACAAATGCACAAGACGACAGGATAATGCAGAGACTGTCAATGGGGAATTGGTTCAACACTGCAGCTGGAATTGCTTGCCAGTTCAGTGTTGAACAGGGTAAGGATCTGGCTCGACGTTTAAGAGAAGTTGGACTGAAAGCACACACTGCAGTGACCAAACCTCTCATCAGTAGAAAGAATCAAAAGGCTAATCTCACCTTTGCTGAAGAGCATGTTGTGTGGAGGGAGGAGACGTAGTCAAAAGTTCACTTGATGATGAGAGCAAGTTTAATTTATTTGGGTCTGATGGGAAACATTTTGTTTGACATCAAACTGGGGAAAAACTGAAGCCTAAATGTGTATAGAAGTCTGTGAAAGTTAGTGGAGGCGTTGGGCTTCTTACACAGATACATGGCAAAATGTTTATCAGAATCTCCTTGGAGTTGGAGTTCCTTCCTGCAACCATCCCCCAATCAGCCTGCCATTTTTATGCAAGACACTGCCCCCGTCACACTTCAAAATGGATAAACAGTTCCTTGAAGCTAAAAACATTCAAATAATTAAATGGCCATCCCAGAGTCCTGATCTAAACAAGTTTTCAGGAAAAAAAAAATCATGTATTTATAGATAGTTCTCTCATTTTGATCTCCACTGTAGAACAAATCTCTCTTTAATCACTATAACTGAGTCAGTAAACTCAGACCCAGATCTTTAAATAGTTAGCCACACCACCCAGTCATGTAACGTACTGTCTGCTGGCTAGATTAAACAAGTATTCTTTAAAAATAAACGTAATGCCTCTATAAAATGTACATTTACTTCATCTTGTTTTTCAGTAAAGCTTGCTGAGAGCAAGCTGCCATCTTGAACTTTCAAAAGTGCATGGCATTTAAACCAATCTTGGTTAACAAAGCCTGAAACAACCACATGGTTAGCTAACCTTTATGCCCATGTATGTTTATGCTATAGCATTACCCGTCATAATTTCAGTGTGAAACCTACATGTCACTGGATATGTGCGATTACACACATGATATATGATCAGCACAAACGTGGGTTGAGTGCAGAGCTCTCTCGCCTCCAAACCACAGCCAGAGGATCTTCACATGACTAATGCTGTTTGACATTAATGGAATGTTTAATTAATCAAAGACCGTAGAGCGTGGATAAGTAAAGGTTGCCATTTGTCTAAAACGCTGTTGACAGGATATCCCAGTCCCCTATAAACCTCTGGTGACATCTAACCTCCGCTCCCATTAGCAAGGCTTTAGTGTTGCATCAACCGTCAGGGCCAAACACAGTCAAACACATGTGATACAGACAGAGAGAAGAGAGATGATCATTCTGACACATAATTTAATGTGTGTTCAAATGTCAGATATTATACACAAGAGGGCCTTAAACTAACAGCCTACGGGTTTATATTGCTCATAAACAGCACTTTCTATTCACTAAATCTGACAGAAAACAAATTATTTAAGCAGTTTATGTTCTAGACTTCAGGTTTTGTTCCACAAAAAAGATTCTTTATTGCAAAATATTGTGGTGATAAATAGTTTATAGTGCATGTTAAATGTTTTTGCTGAGTTTAGTATGCTATGCTGTTCATTTGCACTGCTTCACGTTGTGAAGAGACAGGCTGTAAAATTCAATGCTGTTGGCAAAAGGACCCGCTGTTCAGTTATTCCAGCCACTTTATTTTTTCTGCACGTCTTAAATAAAATGTTTTAATTTACAAATATGGTAACTGATTGCTATTACCTTTTAGCCATTTAATTACATTTCTGACCGTTATATCATAACCAGATTGTGTTCCTGAGTTGCTGAACTCCAAAAAGGTCTGTCCATCCATTAATAATAAAAACCTAAATAATAATGGCACTGTTCTTAGAAACTTAGTACAGAACAGAGTGTTTTCACGACGCGTCATCATTTGGCCATATTGGTGGCACTGAATGTAAACAGTGCCACTGAACCGAACAAAACTTGCATATTTTGCTAATTACTGCTGATGAAAATGATCAATTATTGTAATGTTTTGGGCTGTACTAATCAGTTGGACTAGGAAAAGTTACAACAAATCAAGGAGAAGAGTGCAAAAAACTGTCTGAGGAACAAAAGGCGTTTGTGGTTCGCCAAACTAAACCAGGATTTTCAGGGCAAGAATCTTGACAACATTCATGTTTGTTCTTATCATTTCCGGTCAGGTAGGTGAAATATTAGGCTAATATCTTAATTAATACTGCTCATACTTATCTTTACCACCTAACTTTAGTTTGTTAAAATATTGCCACTTTCTTGGTAAGTCCTCCTCTATATGATTAAGCAGCGTCCACAAGTTTTTTCATGGTTTAGACAGTATAAATTAGCAAAACAACATATTAAGTAGTACATTAACTGTGCAATCAATGCTACTGTTTACATCTGAGTATCGCCAGTATGGCCGTGCAACCGGGTAACTCACCAAATTGTGACATAAGTGCAAACCCTCTATTAGTCATATATGCCTACATGATGCTTTACACTATTACCAAAGAGACCATTCACTCCCCACCAAGAAGATTTTAGTCCCAGTCCTTAAGTATTCTATCTAAAACTGTGGGGCTCAACATATTACACTCCTAATCAAAAGAAAAGAGAAAAACAAGAATTTATCTTACAAGTTCTTTGTTACCTTGAATTCCCCATCTTGTGTCCAAATAATCCATAAAATGAAATTGTTATAAATCCAATGTGACAGAGATGAAATTACGCTCCGATTTTTTGTCCATTTACAGGGGAAATCATGGGCTATAAATAATGGGCTCACACAGGTGTCCAAAAGCCCTGTTTCCTCCAATCAAATAATATTAATTAAAAGCACTTCCTGTTGAAAACAATGTTGAACACTTAAATCTTAATAATTTTGTGTAACTGATGTCTACATGTGTACCCCACACACTTCAAAGTATGGCAGTGCCACAAGGGTTTTAAAAACACTTTTGTTTGTTTTAAAGGAAAAGCTCATTTCCAGGATAAAAAATTCCTGATAATTTACTCACCCCCATGTGATCCAAGATGTTCATGTCTTTCTTTCATCAATCGAAAAGAAATGAAGTTTTTTGAGAAAAACATTCCAGGATTTTTCTCCATATAGTGGACTTCAATGGTGGCCAACAGGTTAAAGGTCCAAATTGCCATTTAACCACAAATTATGGTTAAAAAATTTTATTTTTTATTTTTCGCTAGTTAAGATTATGTAGACTAAACCTTATTCCTTGGCTGGGATCATGTAGAGCCATTTGAAGCTACGCTGAAACTGAAATTTGGACCTTCAACCAGTTGATCCCCATTGAAGTCCACTATATTGAAAAAAATCTTGGAATGTTTTCCTCAAAAACCTCAATTTCTTTTTGCTAGATTAAACAAGTTTTCTTTAAAAATAAACGTAATGCCTCTATAAATTGTATATTTACTTCATCTTGTTTTTCAGTAAAGCTTGCTGAGAGCAAGCTGCCATCTTGAACTTTCAAAAGTGCATGGCATTTAAACCAATCTTGGTTGCCTGAAACAACCACAACTGAAGAAAGAAAGACATGAACATCTTGGATGACATGGGGGTGAGTAAATTCTCAGAAAAAAAGTTTTATCCTGAAAGTTAACCAATACCTTAACTATAGACCTTGTCCATTGGCAGTGAACAACACCTGTGTACTGAACCCTAGGAAACTGGAGTTTGAGACCCCTTGTTAACAACTTTTCATTTTTAGCCCAACAAATGTGGGAGAGTAACTGGCAGGATATTTCATGAATAGGCCTTTCTTTAAAATATGGCATATATTATTTGAGGTCTAAGAGACCAGGACGTTAAAATTCCTTCTGCGTTCTCACAGAAGCTTTTTCTGCATCTTCAGCTGTTTTTGAATTGATAGACTGAGCCAATCTTTAATAGCCGCACTCTTTCTTCTGTCACATAATAAGTTGAAAGGAAAGGTAGAGGCTGTATTATCCCTGAGAGGTCTGTTTGCCACAGTACCGCAGCGAATAGCTAAAATTTCCTGAATCATCATTTACAGCCATTTACCACGCACAAAAGATTACTTTGGAAACGTTCATTTAATTTTATAAACCATAGGAGATCATTCAGTGTAAACAAAATGAATTCAATAACTCGATTATCAAGTTACATATTAAACGAAAGATGATGTAAAACCTCTGTCAGTTTCCCTATTTTCTTAACTTTAGGGAAGTGTGTGTGCGCCTTTGAAACCATAAAAACTCCTGTGTGCCCCCTCCACCCACTACTGTAATTTGAGTGTCTTTCAGTATTATTGCCAAAAGACACTTAATGTCCAAATAATGAAGAAAAACATTTACGTAATTTACATTTATTTATTTAGATGTATTGTCCAAGAAACAGTTTAAAAATTAGGAGAAGCCAAACAAAATTAGCTGTGAAGTTGTTAAATGTTTTAATTAAAAGTCTTCTGTGAAAAAGCATTTTTATTTATTTATTTATTTAATTAATTTTTTGTCACATTAAATCTGTTTTTATAAAAAAACAGATTTATTTAAAAAATAATTTACATTTTAAAAATAAAGGATTTGCCATTTTTACCTTGAATGTGCAAGATTTAATAATGGCTTTCAGTTGTTATTATTATTAGTACCAGTAGTATTGTTGTTGTTGTTGTTGTTTTAATAAAAATACATTTTTACAAATTGTATTGATTTATTAAATATTGAACAATGTTCTGTACTGGATAATACTGAACTGACCGTTGCCCGGGAGTTTGACTGACAGACAATCTGACCAATCATCTAATCCGCCATTTTGTCCAACATACAGCGTCACGACACATTAAAAAGCCACAAAGTGGGAATTTGTGAACCTGGACCACAAAACCAGTCTTAAGTAGCACGGGTATATTTGTAGCAGTAGCCAACAATACATTGCATGAGTCAAAATTATCGATTTTTCTTTTATGCTAAAAATCATTAGGATATTAGTAAAGATCATGTTCTATTAAGATATTTTGAAAATTTCCTACCGTAAATATCTCAAAATTTAATTTTTGATTAGTAAAATGCATTGCTAAGAACTTAATTTGGACAACTTTAAAGGTGATTTTCTCAATATTTTGATTTTTTTTTTTTTTTTTTTTGCACCCTCAGATTCCAGATTTTTAAATAGTTGTATCTCAGCCAAATATTGTCCTAAACACACACCAATGGAAAGATTATTTATTCAGCTTTCAGATGTATAAATCTCAATTTAAAAAAAAAAGACCCTTAAGACTGGTTTTGTGGTCCAAAATGACCAAATTTGAAACTTTGCTCCACAACTTATTTTTCACTGCATGAGACATACCATCAGTAACTAAAGGAGCTGGGTCTTTGCAAAGGGTCAGCTGACTTTTTGTCAGCAGTCCTACAAAGTTCTGTAATTTTCTTAATTGCAAAACATTTAAATTCTAAATGCAAGCATTTTTTCAGACAGGCTTTAAACAGAATAATGTTTCATCATCTCTCTCACTCTCACTTGCTAGTCGTTTTATCCTTCATACTGTGAAAATCTGCTGTTGGCTTTGTTTGTCATGCAATTACAGTTTCTAGAAGACCACAAACCATGCCTGTTCATGTGACCCCATCTTTAGAATGAATATACTTTACTTTGTAACCAGAAGCACAAGTTGGGCACACTGAAATGGCAGCAATGGGCATTTTTATTACGCCATCCAGAGTCTTTGATGTGTGTCGTCCCCTCCATCTCTAAATCCTCCCAGGGAGATGTGGAGCTCTTTCTCACCCTCAGACTGCCTTTCCCTGCTGAGAACAGATAAGACCACCCAAATAAACAGCAAAGCATTGGAGTGTGTGGGTGCTTAAGTTATTCATTTTTTAAACACCCCTCATATTTACAGTTCCATCATCTATTTATAAACTGTTTTTGCTCCAACCTGACCAAAATTATAACTCTTTCGTCCTTGTTTACTAATATGTGCTTATGAAATGTAATTTGGTTTATACACCAACTAGATCTGGTCCTCGAATTCAACTGACTCTCAGTCTCAGTGGATTTTACAGTGACTCTTACTGCAGATCACACGGTTACACCAGTAGGTGGCGAGTCTTTGCACTTTTAAAAATAAAGGTTCCAAAAGGATGTTTTTGCAGTGATGTCATAGAAGGACCATTTGTGGTTCCCCAAAGAAACTTTCAGTGAACAGTTCTTAAAAGAACCATTTTGAGAACATTTTAAGAACCTTTTTTGACTTTTCTGCATTTGAAAGGTTCCATGAATGTTCTTCATGGAACCATCAATGCCAATAAAGAACCTTTATTTTTAAGGGTGTATGTAGGTCTCTCATCTGATTCATTCTAAAAACTGAAGGAGTGAGAGAGAGAGAGAGTCTTGTCTGTCTGAGCTCAGGCTCTTATTTCCATAGGGTTTGATCTCTTATTTGTCTTGATGAGATTATCAGATTCTCCCTTAGAAGTTGCTGCCTGGATCAATACCCTGATTGACATGTCCACACTTGGGAAAGAGAACCATACCCCGGCACCGCTGCCTTTATTACCCCATCTACAAGCCTCTAAATCAGGCAGAGATAAAGGAGGGGAGCCCTGGTACCCCCTATAAGCAGAAGGCTAGAAGAAATAATGAGAAGACTATATGTCAGAGGTGCTTCAGAGACCCAATCAGACAATTCAAATCACTCCCTGAGAAGACAAATGAGGTCTTAACCTCCACTGCAGCAATTGGACCCCTGAGTTTTTTTGAATAGCACAGCAAATATGTAAGGAGTAATGCGTAGGCCACAACTCAATTAAATGCCTTTCAAGAATTTTCGCCAGCAGCTCTAAATGTTGTTTGATGCGCAGAGGGTTTAAAGTTGCTGTGAATACAAAGAGAGGGAGAACAACACCAGTCAACATGTCAACTGGCAACACTAGACCAGCATTTATTACGTTAATGTAAATGAATATAATATTACATTTTTATGTATACAGTGCTTTGGTTTGTAAAATATTTTGAATATTAACTTTATCTCTGCTGTTATAATGGATTTATTTTATTTTTGGATTTATTTTATTATTTACCTATTTGAATGATTCCAGGTGAGTATTTTAAATGTTAATTGTCTCCAGATTTTTTGAGACAGATCTGAGGCTTCTTGAAGCTGTAAAAATAAAAGCAGCAATGTTAATTAGAAACTAGGGCTGTCAAATGATTAATCGCATACAAAATAAAAGTTTGAGTTTGCCTAATATATGTGTGTGTACTGTGTGTAATTATGTATATATACATACAAACACATTCATGTATAAATTTAAGAAATATATAGTATGTATAAATTAAGAAATAAAGTATTTATTATAATTTTTGTATAATTTAAATTATATATAAATATATTTTGCACATAAATAACATATTTCTCTAAAATATATACATTCATTTGTGTGTATTTATATATACATAATAATTACACACAGCACACACACATTTATTAGGCAAACTTTTATTTTGTATGCGATTAATCGCGATTAATCATTTGACAGCCCTATTAGAAACTATATAGGGATTATGAATTTTGTAGCTGTCAAATGGCCCACTGCTGATGTTACTTCTAGGACTAATACAAATGTTTCTAGAGACAAACCGTGTTTTGTCTTCACAATGCACATTTATGACAGTTTTGTGCGTCACTGCAAAATAGATAAAAGCAAAACAACTGATTCAAAAGTAAGAACATGTGGCCTAATATACCTGAAAACAACAGAGACATTGATACACATCAAAGAGCAGTCTGAAATAATGATTCCTAATGGACCATGAACTAGTGAATAGTTTTATGCACATTATGTATTCTACAATGCTATGTTTCATCTCTTGCACTCTTAGGTCAGCTCCTCAAGAGTTCAGTCTTTGCATTGTTTCTTGCGTCATTCCTGTTCTGCAGTACATTTTCATTTTCATATCCCCACCATACACTGCTGTTCAAAGGTTTGGAGTCAGTAAGTAAAAAAAAAAAAAAAATCACAGTAAAACAGTTATATTGTTGTAATGTTACAATAAAAATAACTATTTTTAACTTATGTAAATGTAATTTATTCCTGTGATGGCAAAGCTGAATTTTTTTTCTTCAGTGTCACATGATCCTTCAGAAATCATTCTAATATGCTGATTTGCTGCTCAAGACATGTTTCTTATCATTATCAATGTTGAAAGGATTTTTATGTTTAATATTTTTGTGAAAACCATGATATTTTTTTGTCTGGATTTCTCAGGATTCCCTCATTAGTAGAACGTCCAAACATTGTCACATTATAAATGTCTTTGCTGTCTCTTTTGATTAGTTAATGCGTACTTGCTGAATAAAAGTATTTCTTTCTTAACAGTTTAAAAGAGGGTAAGTTTGAAATATTTTCAGTCCTTTGGTTCGAGCAAATGTTGAGATTTCTGTTGTGTTCGCCTAAATTAAAAACTGGCAAATTAAGACCAATTGGTGTATCTTCATTTTGCTTCCTCTAAACACTGCAAAAAATGCTTTTCTTACTTCGATTTTTTTTTGTCTTGTTTCCAGTGAAAATATCTAAAAATTCTTAACTCAAGAAGGATTTTCTAGTCAAGCAAAATTTGTCTTGTTTTCAGAAAAAAGAAGTCAAAATTAAATGAGTTTTTGCTTAGAACAAGCAAAATAATCTGCCAGTGGGGTAATCCAAAATAATCTTATTTCAACCAGAAAACAAGGTTATTAAGATACTTAATTTTGACTTCTTTTTTCTGAAAACAAGACAATATTTTTTGCTTGTCTAGAAAATCCTTCTTGATTTAAGAATTTTTAGATATTTTGCCTGGAAACAAGACAAAAAAATCAAAGTAAGAAAAGCATTTTTTTGCAGTGAATGTAATGTCATCGTAAAAATAAATTATATATTACGTTATAAGTTATAAAATTAAAAGGGAACTTCGGATTCAAAATTCACTTTTACAAAGTGTTTGCAAATGTGTCTTAGCAGTGTATGGACACAACCACCCTACATTAATCTAAATCCATTCACTCCTTTTTTTTAACCCCCCAAAAACCCAAACAGTCTCAATTATCAAGCCGTCTTCTAGGGGTCTCTATGGAGGACGCCATCTCCGTGACCCGTGTCAGAAGTCTACATACAAAAACAACTACAAATATTGGCCGGTGACAGTCTATGACGTCACTACTGGTGCGACCACAGTATAAAAGGATGCTGGTAGAACGCAACATTTGCTTCTTCGTCTGAAGCTTACGTCCGAAGCATGGCGACGAGACTAGAGGACGCAGTGTCTCGTTCCTTTCTCAGAGAACCAGGGTAACATACGTAACCTAAGACATTCCTTTTCAAGGAACTCAAACTGCGTCCTCTAGGGGTCGCTATGGGGAACGGTTATAGCCACGCTGCCATGCTGAGGGGAAGTGCATGCCATCATAGAGACGAGCTCTAAGTACCTACTCTCTTAAGCTTAAGGGAATTGCCCCTGAGATGTAGTGACAGCTGTCAGTGACATTATCCCCTTCGGCCAAAAGTCTGAGCTGCATACCGAAGACTTACCTGAAGGGGGTCAGAAATGCTGGACCCGGGGTAGAGCTTGAAGCTTGGAATCAGAAGATATTCCTTTAAGGGCATATGGCCAAATACCTAGGGTTTCATCTAGGTTTGGCTTGTCACCCAGGGGGCTACAGCTAGCTCTCCATAGGTTTGCTCAGGAACCGTCCTACAGAACATAGGTAGCAACACCCTGCTCAAGGATGCGTAAGTGGAGTGGGGCCCAAGGTGACCAGGGACAACCAACTTGGAGAATGGGCACGAGATTGAGCATGAAACCCATATAGAGAGTGCGCAGGAACACACACAGCCCGCGGCTATGAGAGTGTGCCTGTCTTTCGCAACTCCCTCGAGAGCTGATTTTCACTTACTCCTCACCATATATACACAGCTTATGAGCCATATGAAAGCTGCAAGCATCAGAGTGTGTTTGCCTCTCGCAAGAGACAAGCAATGAATACAATAAGCGCAATAAACTCGGGAACTGAAAGCACTTGCTCTATACCACGCATCGTCACACGCGGGCCGTTCTTAAAACGTCTGGTGAGAGAACATGCACTCAAATTGTGCTTAGTTTCAGACAAAAGGCCAGTGAAGATGAAGAAGAGGATGCTGTGTTTTACCGGCGTCCTTTTATACTGTGGTCGCACATGTAGTGGCGCACTGGCAGCGACAAGTCACGCCGGAAGTGGTGTCATAGGCTGTCGCCGGCCAACGTTTGTTGACGTTTTGTATGTAGACTTCAGACACGGGTCACGGAGATGGTGTCCCCCATAGCGACCCCTAGAGGACGCAGTTCGAGTTCCTCAGAAGGGAAACTATTTGTTGAGTCCACTTAAAATAATTTGTTACCGTGCTGCCTTAAAATTTTAAGTATAGTCAACTCAAAAAAAATGTGTCAACTTGAAATGTTAAGTTTTATTAAGTGGCATTAAGTGATATTTGAGTTGATTCAACTTACAATTTAAAGGCAACCGGGTAACAAACACAGCTGTTAATTTTACAAACCGATTTTTTAGTTTAGTCAACTCGGATATCTAAGTTGTTACTTAGTACAACTTAACATTTCAAGTTGACTAAACTTATTTGAGTTGACTGAATTTGAAATTTTAAGGCTGCAGGGTAATTATTTTAAGTTGACTCAACAAATTTTTTATTTTTTGTTTTTTGACGGTGTGAATGTAAAAGTGAACATAACATTCATCATTTTCTCCCAACATCAGAGCTACTGAGGATGCAGTGAATTAGTTTTTGATAGTAATGTGCCACCAAATACACAAAAAATGTAAGAGAGGGGTGGAGTGAGCAGCAGCTCATTATCATTTAAAGAGACATGCACTGAAACGGGACGCTGTGAACAGAGCTTTTTTTGACAAGGTTAATGGGAGTTATTTTACACGGCCACTGAGGAATTATAACTTAAGTATGTTGCAGACATTTCATAAAGAATCATACTAACTTGAGAAAATTGGCATCCGATGACCCCTTTAAGTGTCTGAGCTTGAATTCAGCAGATTTTCAATATATGTATCATTTTAAAGAAATACACCACAGAAAGCATATTTATTTTTTAAGATTTGCAGAGTTCAAAAGGTTCTGCATGACAGGAATGCCCCTCTTGTCTAGTCTAGTGAGGAGCAGCAGGCCTGTGGAAGGCCAGCAGACCTTTACAGTCACTGGCATGAGGTTTGCCCTTGGCAGATGGCACTCTGTTCACTCTCATCCTGAGCTCTGGCAGCAGACTCTTTCCCTGAGGTTGTTGTGAAATGGCATGACATGTCCCTTCTCTTCACTCTTCACTGTCCCAAAGACCCATCATCATCAGGTCTCATAGGTCAGTCATTCTCCACTCACAGTACTGCACTCTGGCCAGACAGTGCAGGTTGTTTGCTCACTAATCTGTCCAGATGATGATAGATTAGTGATTGGAGGACAGCCGTGTCTTCGACTGTCCCTAGAGACCGGGCTCGTTAAGGACATGTAGAGGACAGTCTGTTTCGACTCTGCTAGCACATTCATGGAAAATCTGAAATGGCAGCACAGCTGATATGCATTTCTAATTTGATATTAAACAAATAATTATGCGCAGGAAAGTGAGGGTGCACTTTGACTTTCAGAAAACTCTCAAGCCTCGAGCTAATCAAGAGAGTGTGGAGAAAAAAATACACCAAAAGTACAAAAGGGGCACATGGGTTTGTCTGCCTCTAACAGACTAGAAAAAGGGGTAATTTTATCTACTGCCTAACACTACAATTCACACTCTGCACAAATAATTAATGTACTCAGACATTCATGCTAGCAAAAAGCTAATTAAAATTATTTTTAACACTTAAGTGTTTGTTTAAAAATGTGTGCGCATCATAATGAAACCAGAAACTAGCTTAATGAGTGAAGGTAAATTGCTTGTCTATAAAGAGTGTTTCTACTTGTCATGTTCGTGTTTTTCAAAGCACTTTGGCCCAGTTTCCTTATTTTAAGTACAGTAATGACTTTTATGAACTCCACATTTGACATCACATATTGTTGACTGCTACTGTCCTTGTTAAACAGCCAATTATTCTCCAGCTTTGTTTAAGGTGATATTTCACAAAAGTGTCAGGTAGCCTATAAGTCTACAGAAATATGAGATATACAAATAGTAACACAAACCATCTGAACAAATGGAGTATTTTTGTGAAAGCACCTGCACTAACGAATGAATTAATTAAGCCAAAAGTAAACAAATCATTCTTGTTCACTTCCATGTGCTCACACACGCTTCTTAAAGGAATAGTTCAGCCAAAAATTAGGGCTGCCTTCAACTAAACATTTCTTTGGTCGACTAGTAGTCATTTTAAGCATTAGTTGACTATTAGTTGCATGTACATTAATAAACCATATAAATCATTATAATGAGCCTTTAATTGCCTACATAGCCTAAAAAGCGCTCAAGTGCACGTAAAAAAAAAGCTTGCCACACCACACTGGCAGATACAATAATTATAAATGTGTCAAGGAAAAACAGTAAGTAGACTGCATTAGCATTTTAATAATTTATTGATAAACTATTGCTTTCTTTGTTTTTGGCTTAAGAGATGAAGCTGGTGACACTGACTCACTGATCTCCGCATTAGTGCACCTGTATGCATGTTTCATACAGATTACATAATCTGAAAATATTTTTTTTTCTATTTGAATTGGTTCAATTGAAAGTAGACATTTCACTCTCTATATATTTTTTTAATGTCTGTAAGGCAAGTATACACCGAGTTTCGAAGTGACACGCTCAAGTTCACAGAGACCAAGACAGCAGAAAGTGTATCCTGTTGAGTCTTTATAGATCGAAAAAAGGAATTACTTTTATCTGTATGACCAAAAATGACGGAGTATTTTAAGTGTGAGTGAGCACACCGGCGCCTCCATCTGTCATGCAGTAAATGCACTACTATTCAGCTTCCACACTCCACACAGACACTTCAATAGCACACATTTTTCTAGATTAACATTAGATTGAGCTGCCTTGTAAAGTTGCTATTACACACATCTTTAGGACAAAAAGCCATATTTGAGGTCAATAAATGATAGGTGAGTGTTTAGATGTCTAGTCCGACTAAGCAACTAATAAAATTTTGGTCAACCAAGGCTCTTCTCGTCTACTAATGGTTAGTCGGCTATAGGGGGCAGCTCACCATGTCCTTACAAACCCCTAAGACCTTCGTTTATCTTCAGAACACAAATTAAGATATTTTTATTGAAATCCAAGATCTTTCTGACCCTGCACGGACAACAATACAACTGACATGTTCAAGGTCCAGAAAGGTAGTAAGGACATTGATTTATCTATCTATCTGTGGCTTTTTAAACCAGTAAATTTCAATCCATTGGTGCTTTAGGAAATGCTTCACTTAAACTGTTGAGCTAGGTAGAAAAATGTGAACATAGTGCTTTGCATAGTCCCTGGAGGTCTTTCTCTGTCTTTCACATGTTCTTGGCTGGGAGAGGTGTGTTTATAAGCTAGTGTGTGTGTGTGTACGTGAACGTGAAAGTGCACCACTGCCACCTACAGAACACACGGCACTTCGAGCAGCCGGCAAGACAGACTCACTCCCTTTGGGCCTTATTAAAGCCTTATTTCCACCCATGAGAGGCAGATAAGCCCCAGTTCAGTTCCCCCTGTAATTATACTTCGAAGAAATCAGCAAAAAAGATAAAGACGGAGGCCGGAAAGAGGGCAGGAAAGTTTCTTAGCGGTTTGCTTTATTGATTGAGATGCTGAAAGCCGATGGGCCATTTCACTGGTCTGGGAGGTTCAAACGAGGGTATTATGTCATGCCTTTTAAATCTTTCTAATAAAATATTAATTAAAAGAGGGAGGCTCACAAGGTATTATTCAGCAAGCCTTGCATTGTGAGAACGAACGAATGAACGAGCGCGTGGGAATGATTCGTCTCATTACCTGTTGTAGATGGACTATGACAGCAGTGATAAAGAGTTCACTTCGCTCCATAATTAGAGGCACAGAAGCTGAAGCAAGACTGCATTGATTTCAAGATGTGCGACATTGTGCTGGCACATCGCTTTTCTGAGACATGCAAGAATGTGATTAAAGGACTGTGTTTTAAATGCCAGTTACCTGGTTCATCCTCGCTGTAACTCTATCCATTCCATTAAAACCGTATAATACAGCTTATCTCTGTGTTACTATACAAATATCCTGCACAGAACTCAACACCACACAGCTATGAATCCTCATTAAAACAGTAAAGCTCCTGCTCCAATAAGATTTACCTTCCAGTTACCTAATTTCATGACTCAGCGTATAGTGTACCTCAGAGTAAACTTTAGCTGCTTGTTAGCCCATGGTTGAAGACAACACTTCACTGGCTATTTAATTCATGTCCTTTTTCAGCTATACGGGCTTCTTGAGTGAACAACTTTAATTGACTTTTATATAATAGTTTGGTCGACTCTTTCACTCGTGATTCTAATATTTTCTGCTAAGGTGGATCGATATAATGCTATCAGTGCGTATTGGAAACGTGGATTTATTGCTACAGATGAATGGCTAAAGCCAGGGGCATCAAGAACCTCATTTCTGAAGTGGCACCGGTTGCAATCGCGGCTCACTTCTTTCCCCCAAGCTAGATAAGAAAAAAAACCTTTTTAGCAACTTAGTAATGTATCTCTTGAGAGTAACATGCTATTCTACTGGTATTCTATTGGTACTGTTTTCATTTAGCATTTAAAATCCAACCTAACAAATATATTTTATTTTAATAAACCAAGCAAATTGCATCTGAACATCACAGTTATTGTAGTATACATTTTTGTTAAATGGCAAACAGCAGCTTTGATATAAATAAACAATAGGCTACACATATATTTTTATATATATATAATCTGAATATTTTGATAGTTATAATTCTTAATTAATTTTTAATACTTTAGTTTGTTTTAATAAATTGCATTCAAAATCCATTATGCTCATAAGGGACTAGATACTAGCCAGCTACATGAGGCTCAGTTTTAACAAAACATATCACACACCACAGGGGTGCAAAAAGACTTGAGGAAAGAACAACAACAAAAAATACATATACTGAAAGACCAAGGAATTGCTGCAATCAAACATACTAGTGACTCAATCCACCAGTATCCCCTCTTTCTAAAATTTAATGATCGGAATGTTTTTTTTTTTTTCTTGTTTTTGTACTGATACAGCTGCAAGTAATTGGCATCACTCATTAAAGTCTTTGTCATTGGTGTATAAAGCAGAAAACATCCAGGACAACTGGACAAATTGCCTATTGGTTACACCCTCCTATGATACTAGCAGTCATAATGTTGATGATCTGAGAAATGTAAGTGGGGTTTTGGAGATGTTTAAACAAATATTCCAAGGATTGGTTAACCCAAAGCTGAAAATTTGCTGTGAAAATGAATTAATTTATGGATCATGTTGTTTACTTGTGGATTATTGTGATGTTTTTATCAGCTGTTTGGACTCATTCCGACGGCACCCATTCACTGAAGAGTACATGTTTAGCAAATTTAAAAGCCCTTTAAAGGCCACAGTGCTTATTTATCAGGTTGAAACGGACTCATAATTTGAATTAATTAATATATAATAGTCATTAAAATGTTTAAAGGAATAAATTTACCTTTTTCATCTACTGCATCAGATGCCATTTTTATTAATTTCACAACCAAAAAGTAGGATACAACGGGGCTAAAGGCACCCAAAGGTAAAAGGTGCCTTTGATATTATTTTCCTCTAAACCACTACTAGATGGCAGAACAACATGACACTTTCCAAAACATCCGCTTTTCAAGATACACATGCAAAACTGTCTGACCCTGGATGCAATCGCAGGCAGCAGCCCAAAGTTGATTCTGTGCTTACTTGATCTAATATTTGATGTTTTTAAAAATGTTGTAGATTTAAGTAGAAAATGAGAATAGGTAAAACTCTTTTAAATATCTTGAGACAAAGGTCTTCTTAATGATTTTCAGTTTTGTTTAAGATAATTAAAGCAGAGAGTATGTAAACATATGGTATTTGGGGTAAAAAAGCACCCCTGCTGTTGGGACTAAAAGGCACAATAATTATTGATAATTAATAGAAGGCTGACTTTTCCATTAGTTGACATGACATTGTTAGATTTAGATGGTAAATATCATATGTTGTGTGTCCATCTTAGAGATAATCACTGAAATATCATTTGTTTTTACTACTGTAAATCTATATTAAATTACTATGGGTTCTCCTTCAATGCTTTCAGAATCTTTACATTTTAAAATGATTTTGTTTCTGTATTTTAAAATATACGTTTTATATTAACATTTTGATGACAGTATATTTATTAAACAAAAATTAATTATTTTATTTACCAAAATAAGCAGATAGTACACTTTGCTAAAGTGATTGGGGATTGTTTTGAACAAGTATTAACTTAGACATTATTTAAAACAACAACATTATTTTAGCTGAAGTACTTGTGTCAACACTGTGTGCCTTTTACCCCCTTGCCACATCATACATTTACAAGATTTTTAAACAAAATAAACAACTTGTATTATGTATTTTCACACAAAACCCGTTGCTCCATAAATGTTAAATACAAACATATTTTTCTGTAATCGTACACTTCGGGCGCAGTGAAAAGCACATTTTTTCTTAGGATGTGTCTTTAGTTGCAACCTAAAATAAATAAGGTGATTTTTGATCAAAATCTGTCTGTGAAAATGTGCTTCTAAGCTGTGTTGTGAAGAATAAAACTGTTTAGGTTTAGCATTCATGCTAAGATAGTTCAGAAAGAGAGCGCTGCACAAAGCTCACCCATCCGCATATGATAAACAGAGCATGGCTAAAGGCAATCAGATCCCTTTGTCAGACGAGTGACTATGTGCATGTTTTTACCTGAACGTGATGTCACGTCTCATGCCATCTGTACACATCTCTTTCAGTCTCTACATGCAATCACGAGTTCCTTGGCAACTTTCAAGGGGTCTCTGTAAGAGTGACTGGCAAAGCGCCACAGCAACACCAGGACCTAAAATGCAGTAACCATTAAATTTTTATGAGATACAAATGTTTTCCTCCGTGTGCTAAGCTTGCTGCAGAAACGGACAAAATTGTGCAGTGTAGTAGACAAGGCACCCCTTCTATAACCTCCCTTGTGTGAATGCTTTTGTTTGTTGGTGCAGAAGATAAAACGGACAGGTCTGAACTGCTGCAGTATGTGTACCTGAGCAAATAAAAAAAGGGAGAGAGATCCCTTTCTATGTATATATATATATATATATATATATATATATATATATATATATACATATAAAAGGGACTGTTTTCTCAAAAAAAACGGATGAGAATTCATACAAAGTTCATACAAAAATAAAACATATATTTGTAATATAAATATGTTTTAATATATATACATATATATATATATATGTGTGTGTGTGTGTGTGTGTGTGTGTGTTTGTAATATATGTTTTATATTTGTAATATAAAACATATATTACAAAATGTCAAAATAAGATTTAAAATTGCATGAAAACATAAGAACTTTGCCAAATTTCCCTATTGTCTAATAATGTATAATAAAAAAAAGCTAATAATAAAAAAAGAATACATTAATAATAAAAAAGTAAAAAAGCATGATGCCCTCTGCTGGCTCATTTGCCTTGTCGACATCATATTGTATTTGCTAATACTAATAATAACCACTGCATGCAGAGGACATGCTGTTTTGAGCGATATAACAGTGAGTTGATCAGCCATGGTGGCATCTGTGACCAGTCAGGGTTCTGGAAAACAAAAATGAAAAACACTAATGTGACTTGACTATGGAGGCAGAAAGCTGCAGTGCTGCTGGGCTTTCACCAAACAAAAATTGTTGTTTTTTTATTATTAGATACTGAAATATGTATTAATAAATTCTAATAACATTATAATATAATTGCTTATATATTGTTCTGCTTGGCTGGCAGTTATGAAACAGAAAGTTATCCAGACCATATGTTTACAATGTAACAAATGGAACCAGACAATGCTCAGAGGATCTATGCAGACGCAATCAAAATGTCAGCTGGGGAAAGCATCAAAAAAATCACAGCCAGCTTCCTACGCACTTCATGTTCTCATATCCCCTGCTCTGTTCTTACTAACATTTGCCTAATAAAAGACCACCCCTGTCATTACAAACAAGCAATTACTATTTGTTTGACCTCAGAAATCGCCTCCTCTTTGACAATAGCAACTCTCTTCGGGTCTGTGGTAATGATAATCAGCATCTTGAGGGACAATTTCTGTGCTTTCATTTTGCTCTGATGGACCCTCTAGTATTGTAATCATACATAATGATACAAGAAACGCTGAGACAGAGGAAGTGCACTGTATGAAAATTGCTTTGAGAAGATCTTGCTTTCACTTAACAACCTATGAGAACAAATATATTTACGCGTTTCTCCTCTCTAGGGAAATAAGAGGGCTTTAATGTATCCTATAATGTTTGATGTGGGATGGATGCATGCTGCTAATAATGTCTTAATCCTTATAAAGTCCTAAGCCGTTTCCCATAAACATGTACAATACAGTGTGTTTTATAGTGTTATCTTATGTGTTGCAATGTTCTCATAATAAATCGCTGCTGGTAATGAAATGTTTGACAAGTAGACTGTCAAATGTGCCAGCTAAACATACAAAGGCTTGACAAGAGTCAACACAGATTACTCAATAATCTCGCATTACTAGTGTGTATGTACAGTAATAAAGCAGCATAAATGTCTGCTTTCAAAAGAGTGTTATATATTATGGTTTTCTGAGACTGTCTTGACATTATAAATCATGAGAGTGCAAAGATTTTAGCCTCTTTCCCATGGCTGATGTTTTTCTTTTCATTTTATTAAATATAAGGAGTACCTTTGAATATCAAGAGAATTTTTTTATCATTAAAACACTGAGGCCTAGTATATACACTTCAAAATTTGGAATTAAAAAAAAATAAAAAAATAAATAATGTTACAACAGATTTAGATTGATCGTAGTTGGCAAACAAACTTTGAAGTTGGCTTGGAAAAGCCTTGACTGAAAGTTTAAAGCAGTTGTAAAAGCCTTAAGTTTGAAAGTTTAGATTAAACACTTTTAAACACTCTATACGTCTTAATGTACAAAAGTTTTGACACCCTCAGTTAAAGTCTATGGGACTTTAAATGGACCTGAGACATGATTATTAGAACTGTATGAGTAAAGTTGGTGAACAAACATTAAAATCCTATGAAAGTTTAGATAGATTAGACAGATGTTGATAGCATGTTGCTTGCATTATTTCTAACATGACTCATGTTTTCTAGCACGATTAGCATGTTGTTGGCATGTTTTAGCATGATTAGCATGTTGTTAACATGTTTCTACCATGATTTACATGTTGCTAGCATGTTTTTAGCATGATTAGCATGTTGTTAGCATTATTTGCACATTGGTAATATGTTTTAGTATGTTGCTAGCATGATTTAATTAGCATGTTTCTAGCCTGATTTACATGTTGCTAACATATTTTTAGCATTACTAACATGTTGTTAGCATGATTAGCCCATTGGTAATATGTTTTAGTATGTTGCTAGCATGATTTAGCATGTTGTCTTGGATAGTTGTTAATCTTTGGTTTTGCTAGACAGTTTAAACACTCTATAAGTCTTAATGTGCAAAAGTTTTGACACCCTCAATTAAAGTCTATGGGACTTTTTTGGTAGTTTTGATCTTCTGTTTAACGAAAATCATAAGTCCGATCATGTAGAAAAGGAATAAGGAATAAATTATATTTTAAGAAACATTAAAATAGGAAACAGTTTTAAATGTATACTATTTTTAAATATCGATATTTTACTGTATTTTTGATCAACTGCTATGTTCTTTTATATATAAAAATTAAAAATAGCTTGACACGAATAAGTTTTCACTCTATGAAACTATGTAATTAGGTGTTTTTAGAGACAGAGGCCCTGTGCTTGTGTCGCCCTTGGTGATGAGCTCTGTTTGTCCTCAGGGGAGCAGGAATTGAATACAAAACGCAAGGTCAAAACTTTAAGCTTTTATATTTTGCGTCAAAGAATGGCTCAAGAAGAACTGAGGGTTCTTTGACCCACTTTGCTTTTGTTTAAAACACATTTCATTAGTACTGGAATCACCAAGGGAAAACATTCCCTCACTCGCAAAGTGCACTCAAGACACGATTCCTGCATCTTAATAACCTCCTACTTTAATTCTGGGACCTTGTTATCCAACCAAAATTTCAGTTGTGAATATGAAAATTACTCAGCATGGCAACGTGTCTCTAACTGTGTAGTTATCAGAGCGCTCTTCTGGGCCTTCATGCTCTGCTGGTCTTCCTGCGAGTGATGGCCTCTAGTCCATTAATTACCCCCACAAATAATTGGTGTTTCCAGCACTCTCGCTGGCATGCAAAAATGTCGTCTCGCTTGGGTAATTTCTGCTGACTAATGGATACATACATTATTAACAATTCACTCGGGCTGACCGATCTAGTGCTCGCCGCTCGGCCCTTGAGATGGACTCACTTTAGATATCATTCATTTTAAATGAAAGCAGCTCTGTCCAATTAAGAAGATGTGTCGTTATGTTTAAGCCACCCTATGGGATCAAGCGGTTCGACATCATAACGACAAGAAAACTTGAGTGAGATATCCGAGGAGCACAGTGGCATCCTACTGAAAAAGGGAACAAAGTTTACACATTGTTTTAAAGGGATAGTTCACACAAAAAAATTAAAGTTCGGCCATCATTTACTCTGAATGTTGTACCAAACTGGTATCATTTTATTTCTTCCATGAAACACAAAATGTTTGGTTGTTGTTTTCTATGCACTAACTATAGAATAGGTACTAAAGGAACTCAAAATCAACAACAACAAAAACAACAAAAAATGAAAGAAGTCCACTTCCAAAACAAAAAATTACAGATAATGTACTCACCTCCATGTCATCCAAGATATTCATGTCTTTCTTTCTTTAGTCATAAAGAAATTATGTTTTTTGAGGAAGATATTTCAGGATTTTGCTTTATATAGTGGACTTCAACGGTGCCCAGAGTTTGAACTTTTAAAATGCAGTTTAAATGCAGCTTCAAACGATCCCAAATGCTGATGTAAATGATCCCAGCCGAGAAAGAAGGGTCTTATCTAGCGAAACGATTGGTTATTTTCATTTTAAAAAAATACAACTTATATACTTTTTAATGTCAAACGCTCGTCTTGTCTTACTCTGCCTGAACTCAGATTTTTTCCGTTTCATGACAGTTAGGGTATGTCGAAAAACTCCCATCTCATGTTCTCCTCCAACTTCAAAATCGTCCTATATTGCTGTTTTACCTTTTTTGTTAAGGCTGTTTGATCTTTTTTGCATGTTCACTTTGCAGACACTGGGTCGGTACTTGTGCAGCGATGTAGGATGATTTTGAAATAATTTTTGAAGCTGAGGGAGAAAATACATATATATATATTTTTTTTTAATGAAAATATCATTTCGCTAGATAAGACCCTTCCTTCTCGGCTGGGATCATTTACAGCAGCATTTGGGATCGTTTGAAGCTGCATTTTGGAAGTTCAAACTTGGGACACCATAGCAGTCCATTATATGGAGAAAAATCCTGAAATGTTTTTATCAAAAACCATAATTTCTTTGCGACTGAACAAAGAAAGACATGAACATCTTGAATTACAAGGGGGTGAGTACATTATCTGTAAATTTTTGTTCTGGAAGTGAACTTCTGCTTTAACATATAAGTTGCATACAATGACATTGACAAACTGTCCAGTATACAAACCATTTTGGTCTGACCTATGCTGTCATATATTTGATTCTGCCAATTTCCCCTGGGGTATATTGTAAATTTTTCATTTTATATGGTAAATTTAAATAGAATCCAATTTTTTAAATTATTATAATAAACAAATATTTAACAAGACAAAATGATTAAATGTAAATTCTACAGAAACAATTTAAAAAAAAAAAAAAAAGTCCTAGTAATTAGATGTTTATGTTAAAGGGGAAGTTCACTTCCAGAATAAAAATTTTGTGATAATTTACTCACCCATGTGATCCAAGATGTTCATGTCTTTCTGTCTTTATTTGCAAAAAAATTAAGGTTTTTGAAGTAACATTTTTAGGATTTTCTCCATGTAGATAAAAGTATATACATTTTTATTGTTTTAAGAAAATGACCAATCGCTTCACTTGATAAGACCCTTACTCCTTGGCTGGGATCATGTAGAGCCCTTTGAAGCTGCATTGAAACTGCTGTTTGGATCTTCAACCAGTTGGGTTCAATTGAAGTTCACCCAAAGGAGAAAAATCCTGGAATGTTTTCCTCAAAAACCTTTATTTCTTTTCGGGTGAAGTAACATCTTGGATTACATGGGGGTGAGTAAATTATCAACTTCAATTATCAGATTTTTATTCTGGATATGAACTTTTCCCCTTCTTTTTAAATATTTACTTCTAAATATTCTCGAGTTGTTGTCTGATAAACAAAACAAACCGCTTTTTACATCAAGTTTCATGCCTTTTTCCAACCAGTTGTTTCGCTGCAACCAAATTACTGAATCAGTGAGTTGAATCCATTACCTGGATCATTTTGTGAATGATTCCATTAGAATATTTTTGAGAACCCTGTTATTATTTAATGAATTCACTAATGTAATGTTTTTTTTAACACACACACATTCGAAGTCTCAGAACATTGCACGTCACCAGCTGACTCTAGTAACTAATGGCAAAAATTTCTATGCATAATTCACATTCAGTGTGCTTTGTGCTCCCAGCTACAGCTAATAAAAAATACCCCCTAAACACCAAAAGAAACTAATAAGCCCACTTATTTCTCTTCGATAAAAGCTTCTTAATAATAGAATTTCAATTTGATCTAAATTCAGAACCATGGGAGGTAATGCATTCATTTAATATTAAAACCATTAGATGAGCTGCAATCTAATGAATCAATAATTTAGACATTTCATATTGCAAACATCCACTTTTATTGGTCAAGACAAGCTTTAACACATGTTTGCCATTAGAGAGGGCAAGCTCTCTAGAGGATATACTGACCTCTTTAATAACAGCAATTTTAAAAGGCTAAGCGCCGATTGCGTTATACAGTACACAGGAAATCTATTGTATACTGTAATGTTTCAGTGCAACCCTGCATAGCAGTTTATATTATATTATAACCCACATACAGCCTGATATACACAGGAACTAACACAAAGAGGCAAAGAATGAGAGGAACTACCACACAGACCCACAAATAATAATATTAATAAAAAAAGTTCTTCAATGTTTCACGCCCTGTGCATCATTTTGTGCTCATAGATCAGCTCTGAGGGCAGCATCCATTATTTAAGGTCTGCAGACAAGGAAGTTCAGGATGGGAAAGTGGTGTTGCATTTTTCATTAAATTCAGGGAGACAGTGAAAGAAAACAGAAGACTTGTCAAAGCCTGAAGTCTGGAAATGGGGATTAATGCAGAAAAGCATGTGCTCTCGGGTCTCCTGCGCTGTGCGGCTCTGCCGGTGCTCTACCTTCAGGGCTCCTCTGCTCCCGTAACTGCACCCTCCTCTACTGAGCAGTGCACATAATGAATGATTCAGATGGAATTAGGAATATATCCACGCAGACCTAATGCCAGATTTGAGTCAGACTGTTTGTTTCTGGGGTTTTTTTGGGAGGTATTTGTTACAGAGCAATAAAGCTGCTGGAGCCCTGTTGTTTTTTGTAGGAGGTTTTGATTATTTTCTCATTTTATTCTTCTGTTCTTCTTTATATGTTTATTCAGTTTGTCCTTTTATGCTGAAAAGTCAAACTGACACATGCATAAAAAATATTAAGATAACATTAATATTATATTGTTTCGATCTGTAGAGGGTAGAGACAGTTTAATAACATCTTGAACTGGATATGAGATATTATGAGATAAATGAGCTGATATCACTGTACAGATGCAGTTATTGATTTTGAACGCACTCGCACCTCATACATACTACATAAGATAGTGATCATGATCATACAAGCAGCCTTCCACCCACTTATTCACACGCATAACACAGCAAAAATACAGTTTCATGAACATCTCATATATGTCATGTGCACAGGACTTGATATATCTGACCTCATAACTTGACCGCAGGTCATTGTCACGATCTGGATCTATAGAAGCTGTGGAATGGGTAAGTTAAATGCATTTTGTTGCCTGATATTACATTCTTGTCAAGAGCAGTTTATGGGCTTCATAAATTGTTCACGGTCAGTGTCTGATACATACAGAAGTCGCTCCACTGCTATAACAGCAGGTTCATCATAGAAAGCTTCGGATACAAAATAAAAGAGGTCAAAAGGCCACAAAATAAAAATGGTCAAAATGCTTAAAACAGCTGTACTGTAACAGGGAAGTTCTGTAATTTCAGATTTCCTTAGGTCCAGGTTAATGTGCAGTAAAACTAAAATGTATAGTAAAACCCTTGCAGAGTTTTTAAGCAATCACAATTGCAATTTTTTTGTACTTTTTAGTACTGCTATGTGGAAGCTATTTGATTTGCCAGTATTTCACAAGACAAAATAATTATTGAGTTTACACAGATTATCCCATTTAAACGGTTACATAACATTAAATATATACGTTAATATCTGCTGCTATTTTTCACTAGAGAAGGAAAAACTTACCTGAACTGAAAACAGTTTAAATAGGCTTTAAGTCTTTAAGACCTTGAACACGTTTAAAGTTTAAAGAAAGCCTGGAGGTTATAAAACTATAACCTATAAAATAAAAAAATAAATAACATGTACTCGAAGATTTATGTACATTTTATATTGATGGGGTGACCAGGAGTGCAAAAATCAGCAATGCAAAATAAATACAGGGTGATTGGGTCGATGACCAATAGAATAAAATACCAGACGGGGGCTTGGAGTGAAATCACGCATTTCCCCCTCAAAATGAGCTTTTTGTACCGCTAGGGGTGACCCAGGAAGTGGTGAATTAGGCTACTGTGATAGCAATCACCATTGTTCCTGTGTGCTAATGTATTTAACCCCAGGTAGCAGTAACTGCAATTAGTCAGACACAATGGATAAAAAGCATCTGCTAAATGACAATTAACATCCGCTAGCATCTGCCTTTTGTCCACAAAGCTGCTGATTACCCTTGAATCAGACCAACTGTTGAGCAGAGTCATAATGCCCTGGTGAAAAAACCAGCATATGCTGGTAGCTATGTTTTGATGCTGGAATGTGGTTAGGTAGGTTTTGATGCTGGTTCATGCTGGTCCTTGACCAGCAAAAACCAGCAAAGGACCAGCTTAAACCAGCATCAAAACATACCTACCAGCATATGCTGTTTTTTTCACCAGGGTGGTGCTCAATAACTACTTACATGATAGTGTCAACACTGGTGGCTGATTTTTTAAAACTGTTTTATAATAAATTTCATACATGCTTATAAAAACATATATGCTTATGCTTATAAAAATAAATCAACAACACATAGTCATGTGACCCATCCGCTTTCACGGATGACGGATGTTTCCCACAAGGTCAGAATCTCCATTTCATATCCTAATAGCGCTGTCAGATTATTCACCCATAATTCACAATACGCATGTTGTGTGATGCAGCAGGATTGTGGTGTTTTATGCTTGATGCTGCTGCTATTTGCTATTAATTTCCCCCTCAATTACCATTTAAATATCATGAACATATGTCATCGTTAAAGATTACATTATAAGTATTACCTTTCCAATTCTGAAATACTTGAACCTGGACTTTGGCGCCGGCTTAATAATATTGGATAACCTTCTAAGTGCTTGATGATTGTTGAGTTTTTCATCTATTGGTTACACAGCTGTGGTAACAGCGCCACCCAGTGTTGTGTTTTGTTGCTGCAGTCGTCAGACTGAAATTCCCATGTGTGACGGCATGACGTCAAAGATAGCGTCGCTCACAAACACTCACTGTAAAGTAGTTATACAGCTAGGACACAATAGAAACAGTTGCTATAGTGACCTCCCCTTCAGCCAAACCATCTGAGACCAGTTCATTGTGGTCATTCGGATATCTAAGGTAGAAAATGTCCTGTGCAGTGACATTCATATAGCTGAACAATATTACAATTATAATACTTTCTTGGAATAATGACACTCCCTACTTGCATGTAAATTATTAAAACGTCGTGAACTGTTACCCTTAGAGACAGAGGTTGGGGTGAACATAGTCCTGTTAAATAGTACTGAATGTAATGGTAGGCCTATAGCTGTTATGAAGCTGTTGCTTCCTCTTCAGTCATGTACAGTGTACATGCTGTTTATTGTTTCAGCTGTCATCTGAATTCATTAAGTTGTGTATTCTATCTGTCTATCTATCCATCCATCTATCTATCTATCTATCTATCTGTTAAAATCCTTTAAGTAGCAACACGACAATGATGGTATTTGCACAAAAAGGTACAAAATAGGGCCTGAAATTCAAATAATTTTTAATTTTTATTATTATTATTTATTTATTATTATTATTATTATTATTATTTTTCAGTTTTGTGCAAGGCAAAATTTGGGGCACCATGTTTTAGTTTTGTTTAGAAATGTATAAAAAATATATTTTTTAAATTAATTAAAAATACAAATAAAATAATTAAAAAACTATCCCTTCTATAGTGTCTGTGAGTTTGAACTTCCAAAATGCAGTTTAAATGCAGCTTCAAGAAGCTCTAAATGAACCCAGCCAAGGAATAAGGATCTTATCTAGTGAAATGACTGGTTATTTTGTAAATATATATATATATATATATATATATATATATATATTTTACAAAATGACAAAAAAAAAAAAAAATATATATATATATATATATATATATATACATATATATATATATATATATATACTTTTTTACCTCAAATGTAATCTGGGTCAATACAGTTAGGGTATGTCAAAAAACTCCGATCGCATTTTCTCCTCCAACTTCAAAATCGTCCTATATCACTGCAGAAGTACCGACCCAGTGTTTAAAAGTGAACATGCAAAGAAGTTCAAACGCCCTTTACAAACAAATGTAAAACAGCGATTTTGAAGTTAGAGGAAAAAATAAGACTGGAGTTTTTGAGATACACTAACTGTCATGAACTGGAATACACAGTATACAGACAAGATGAGAATTTGAGGTTAAAAAAGTATATAAATTGTAATATTTTTTCAAAAAAAAAAAAAAAAAAAAAACATTTTTGAAAAAAACAAGTGAACTAATCCTTTAAGAAATAGATTTTTAAAATAAATAATTATATTATCATTATTGTAATTAAAATGATTTAATTTCTAATAAATAGTAAAATAGGACAAAGAAACATTTAGCTGAACATCAGCTTTTGCTGAAGTTCATTTAATAATGCATTTTTGTTCAGCACATTCATTTTCTTCACAAAAAGTTAGGTTGAACTCATTTTCTGTTAGTATATTAATTACCACAAGAGGGCAGTTGAGCATCAGTTATTGAAGCATTTCACAGTAAATACTGCCCATGCCTATGACAAAAGTCACAAGAATCACAGTGATTTCAAATGTTTTCCATCTATGCATGATAGGTGTACATCCAGCAAAGATTGGGAGATTGTTAGAAGAAATGTTTTGCAATCATGGACTTGTGCCTCTGCTTTGTTGCACAACTCACAACAATGCATTGCATACATGTGCTGTAATTCTACTGCTATCACACAATCGATGTATAAAGATCCATTTAATTACTGAACAAACAAGAATCACTGTTTTAATCAGTAGAGGTACAAGTGGCTGTTATCAGGCGGCTCAACTGGATGTGACAAAATCTACTTTCATTAAAACACTGTAAACAAAACATACACAACTGATGTGAATATACAAATGTAACTTTAATAACTTAGCCTATAACTTATACAAGTTTTTTCAAAAATGGCAACTGTGGTTTCATTATGATGTTCTGGATAATCTAGACATTTTTCTCTCCAACTTGACATTTACAAAATGTTAGCTTCACGTCCTGACCTTTAAATTAACAAAATGCATTACATGTCAATTCAATTAATGATAAGCACTTCCTTTTCAGAGCAATCAATATTAGATCCATGTTCATTTATGAATTTATGGAATTAGTCTTGAAATCAGTAACTAAAAAGCCAATGTTCTTATTACAGGAACAGAAATCAAACTGGCTCTGAAACATTTGTAATTAAATATGTCTGCAGAAAGCAGTCTGATTGGGATTTGACAAAAAAACCAAATACACTCCACATCATGATTCCCCACCACCAGAGTTAGCTGACATGAGGATCATATCAATCAATAGTATTTACGACCTAAGTATATCAAGAAATAATGACGAGGGCAAAAAGAAAACGTCATGTTAAATCAAGAGTGGCATAGTAGTGTATCACACACTTTCATTACCCAGAAGCTCATATTAACATATATTTCTACTTTTAAGGGGGTCAGAGTCCAGCTTGACTTCTATACATCAGCACAAAGCTGGACTGTACATGTGCAGCTCTCCAAATCCTCTGACCTGGATTTGAAAAGCACTTAAAGGACACTTCAATTTCAAGACGACACAGTTTTTCTCTACTTCAGTACCTCTCCTGAGAGAAAGCTCTGCTGAACATCATTCTTACAGCACAAAAACTCACCTAACCCCTAAAGCAAATCACAACAGCCTTGAAATGTAAAATGTCAACAATTGCACCATTGTATCATGCACCTTACTTCCCTTGCCTTTCTTTTGATGTCTATATGGTTCATTAAAAAACAAAACTGAATGCATTAGTGCAAATTCATTATTGCAACCTTCTCAAGATCACACAAACATATAGATCAGCAGCAGTTTCAAGTATGACTACTAACGTTGTACATTTCTAAACTGATCACAACAGAACTGCCATTCAATGAGTGCAAAGGAGAAATGAAATATACCGATGGGAAACGAGCTGATGCTGACGCCTTTATCTGAAAACAAACATTGAGTTATTAGCTTGGCAATACTAGGAAGCGCAACTAGGAGATATCGTGAACTAAAAATAGCCTATTTAGATGTTGTAATCTAGTACTTAATATGTTTTCAATAAAATGGATACTGACAGCATCGTACAACTCAAAAAAAAAAAAAAAAAAAAAAACTAAACATGCATGGAGCGGTATGAACTAGCCTCCACCGTATGGCATACTGTACTGAATATGCAAGTGTATTGCGCCCCTTGTTTCCTTACGAGGGAACGCAAGTGTTGAGGATCGAGTGGCTTTTATTTTAAGCAGCACAAAGCATACAGAACAACAACTGAGTTCAGAGCATTCTGTTGCGTTTATGGGTTGGGGAGTCTGTGATGACGTCGGCGCACTGGACCGAGGTTCGCTTTCTGGTGCCTGCGCTGCCAAGGTGGAGGGCCATCTCCTCCGATATGAAAGTGTTTAAGTCCACATCGTGCAGTCCGTTCCTTCTGCGTCCTGCGTTTGAGCTGCCGCTGACGTGAGTCGGAGAGCCGGGAGTGTTTGAGCGGACGCTGATGCTGGCCATCGCTCCACTTAGACCTGGAACCAAAGGTGAGATTTAATTCACGTACTTTCACGTTATATTACCTTTTCACACTTTGAAAACGCTGAGCAACTTTGAGTCAACACTATATGTGAGCCTGGACTACAAAACCAGTCATAAGTTGCATTTTCTTTTATGCCAAAACCATTATGATATTAATTAAAGATCATGCTCTATGAAGATTTATCCTACCATAAATATATCAAAACTTAATTTTTGATTAGTAATATGCATTGCTAAGTTTAAAAGCGATTTTCTCAATATTTAGTTTTTTTGCACCCTCATATTTCAGATTTTCAAATAGTTTTATCTCAGCCAAATGTTGTCCTATCCTAACAAAAAATACATCAATGGAAAGTTTATTTATTCAGATTCAGATAATGAATAATCCTCAATTTAAAAAAACAAAACAAAAAAAAAAGCCCAGAATCACATTATTTGCAACCCATGAATATTGAAACATCTTGAGGATGTGGCAGGCTTAGCTGGCTGTGATTTTGCAAAAATCTTTCGATAACAGCTATACGTAATGTGAACACAACTTCATGTTTTCAACAAACAAAAGTAACTTTATTTAGCAATGTTTCCATCGCCCTGTTTTTATGCACATTTGAAATATTGCATCAGAAACGAGTGATGAAAACGCCACATTTCTAATAAAAATCCCTTAATTGTGGTGGTTTTTGACTTGCGCAAAAAAGGTTTAATGCAATTATTGGCTGACAGAAACGCATTTGGCAAATAAATTCCTCCATATGCATCAAAAAAAGTTATGCGACTTTGCGCTATGGGACGGCATAACCCATCTAACCAGAGGTCTTGTTCCACGGCATCTGAAATGTTGCTGGTCATTCTGAAATGCCTGAGCAAAGTCTGTCGTCAAATTATGCATGTATAATTACCTCCCAGAACGGTCTTACACAACTGTGTTTCCAAACAGCAGGCATCCACCTCCAAAAGAAATGATTACATTTATTGTGCTTCATCTGCTTGCTCTGAGGTGCAAGTAATTGATTATATATGAAAATTACTATATTCAGTGGCTTCTCCTACTTTTCTTAGTTATATATAGTGTTAGTTTATCAGGAAGTGATGATTTTGTTCTCTTTGACTGAATGGAAACGGTGATAATTCGCAAATGTTTTATGCAATATTCCAATTTTTATCTTTTGCACACAAGTTAAATTCGCAACTTTGCATGGAAACCCAGCTATTATCTTCCATTCCGTGTCAGTCATTGACAGGGTTGCCAGGTTTTCAAAACAAAACCTGCCAAACTGCTACTCAAAACTAGCACAAAACATATTATCCAATAACATTATCATTATTGGGGTTGCTTCAACTGGCAGACATGAAAAACAACCTGCGGCAACAGTGTTAAAGTAGCATAATTCTGCAGGAAAAACGCAGATTTGCCAACACTGGTGTTTGATAAGTGCATGAGAGTACACCATCATGATACTCCCGTAAACAAGCATCAAATTCTAACATGCAAGAGAAGAAATTGTTAAATGAAGTAATTATTTTTGTTTTCTTTGCACACAAAAAGTATTCTCATAGCTTCAGAAAAATAGGTTCAATCACAGATGTCACATGGACTATTTTAACAATGTCCTTACTAATTTTCTGGGCCTTGAACGTGGTAGTTGCACTGCTGTCTACGCACGATCAAAAATCATCTTGGATTTCATTAGAAATATCTTAATTTGTGTACGAAGATGAACAAAGGTCTTATGGGTTTGGAATGACATGAGGGTGAGTAAATAATGACTATCCCTTGAAGACAAATATCATGCTCAGTCAGCTTTATCTTAACTATGAGCAGGCAGTAATATTTACCATGTAGTGCTATGGCCTCACAGAAGGGCTGTAAATCAGTCTCTACAGATGATACTGTGTCCGACGAAGGTGGTCGGTTAGGAGACATGACAGTCAGTTTGGGGGCAGCTCTAGAAGTCCTTGGTGGTGGTGCTTTACCACATAGGAAACTTATCAAATCCTCTCTTCGTATAGTTCTCCTTCGTTTTTTTACCCAGGCCAAAACATCTTTATTACGTCGCTGATGGCCGATCTGGATTCCTAAGTCAAAGCTCCTCTTGTGTGCATCAACACTCTCTGTTAAACAGATCACAGTCAGATGTAGTTATATTTGCAATTTATTCAACAGTGTTGGGCTCAAGATATGTGCAAACTCATATGTAATGAGGAGTTACCTTTGTAAAGATTAGTCACTGCTGTTGCAGCGTTCTGAAATGGAGACCACAATGACGGTCCTTGCTGATGACAGACTCGATCTGCAAGACAGGAGTAAAATCAGGGACGCTCATGTGACATTAAAGACAACAGAGATTACTAAAATAGGTCCAGAAAAACATTCAGAATTTTTATACTTAACCTTTACAGTAAAGACTAGGAAAACCATAGAATATAAACAGCTGAATGTTGAATTACTATAGTTTTGCAATGGCAACAATTTTTAAAAAGAAGAAGAAAAAATATATATATATTTTATTTACAAATAATAATTTGTATATTTTTCCCCATGTATTCTTTTAATATTAAAAATATATATTACATACACCACCAGTCAAAAGTTTTTGAACAGTCATTTTTTTTTAAAGTAGTCTCTTCTGCTCACCAAGCCTGCATTTATTTGATCCAGCGTACAGCAATAACAATAAAATTCTGAAATATTTTTACTATTTAAAATAACTGCTTTCTATTTGAATAGATTTTAAAATGTAATTTATTCCTGTGATTTCAAAGTTTCATGTTTAAGCATCACTCAGTCACATGATTCTTCAGAAATCATTCCGATCTTCTGATTTGCTGCTCAGAAACATGTGTTATTATTATTATTATGATAAAAACAGCTTAGTAGAATTTTTACAGGTTTCTTTGATGAATAGAAAGTTCAGAAGAACAGCAATTATCTGAAATCCAAATCTTTTGCATCATCATTTTGATCAATTTAAAGCCTCCTTGCTAAATAAAAGTATTAAATTCTATAATATGTTTTAAAAAATTGCAGAAAAATACTGACTCCAAGCTTTTAAATGGTATTGTGTATAATGTTAAAGCTTTTTATTTCAGATAATTGCTGATCTTTGGATCTTTTTATTCAAAGAATGCTGAAAAAACAAGTACTCAACAGTATTAAATGTTAATAGTTATTAATAATAATAGTAATAATAATGTTTCCTGATCAGCAGTTCAGCATATTAGAATGATTTCTGAAAGATCATGTGACACTGAAGACTGGGGTAACAATGATGAAAATTTAGTTTTGATCACAGGAATAAATTACATTGTAAAATATATTCAAATAAAAAGGAGTTGTTTTAAATAGTAAAAATATTTCACAATATTACTGCTGCATTTTGGATCAAAGAAATGCAGACTTTGTGAGCAGAAGAGACTTCTGACTGGTATTGTTTTTATAATATATAAATAAAATACATTATATATTAAAAGTAAATATTTTATTTATATATTAAATCATTTATAAATAAAATACCCATTTTACATCAGGCAAACACTACTGCATTTTAAACAAACAATAGCCACCTTACAACTAAATTCTGAGACAATGAAAACTATTTTTATTTTCGGGCAAACTAACTACCCCTTTATGAGCTAAGAGCTAAGTTAAGATATTCCTTATGTTAACCAGACAATGGCTGTGTGCCCAACCCTTGCGAGCACCCACCTTGCCAGCATATTAGGGTACCATGGGTACATTCGTTCGAACGTGCCTCTTTTACACAATAGTAGGCAGTTAAGTACACTAGGTTTTGAAACACAGCCACAATAGGACATACGCTAGCTCACTAACCGGTAGGACTTTATGTGTCAAAATGTGTAATTCCATAAGCCTATAAAACGTAAATAGGTTCCACTTAAAAATAAGCTTCTCCAATTCAGACAGTTTAAACCGAGAGGAAGAAAAAAAATCAGATTAAAGGGCTAACTAGCCGGCTTACCGGCTAGCCGGTTAGCAAGGCCAACATAACAACGAACAAACTGTCAAACACAGGCAGACCCGGTGCGGCTAAAGCTAGTTCTCGTTGACACGGTGAAAAACAAACATAAAACGCTGCTTTTGTTACTTTAGCGTCCAAATGAGAGCGGTATGGGCTTTTAGGTCGGAAGGTGCGGTTTAGTCTAGAAACAAAGGGTTTCCGCGATATTTTTCTAGAAGCGAACGGTTTCTTTAGCCGAGCTGCTGGAAGTCGGAGGGCCGCTGATGGGGTCCCTTTCTATGCGCACAGACCTTTATAAAGTTGCGCCACCGCCGTAGCGGAATTCTGGAAGAGATGCCACAGTTTCTCCTGGTTCTGGTCCACCTCCTCCTCGTTCGGTTCTTCCCTTTCGGCCTCTGCGAGGCATTGACGCTCCCATTTGGAGAACCAATGTTCGGGTCCGTGTTCGTGGATCTCCGCTTCGCTCTCCTCCTTCTTCTCCTCCATGATGAACACTGAGAAACTTCGGTGAACTTCTGATCGTTTTTTGGAGTGATTTCTTGCTCCTGTGGGTTAAGTCGCGTTCTTGAAATCACACACCGACAGATGAACGTCGGTTAATATCCTCGGTTCTGGGCTAACGGGTTTGGATTAAAACGAAATGAAGTGAAATGTTTTGTCTTTTGTGACGCCGAAATCTAATTACCCAGGAGTGTAGCTGTCCACCCCGGTTAGAGGGTCGCTTTTGCCCTGCGCAGTTTCAGGCATCCCTCAAAATGGGCGGATCTGATTTAAAACACGCCTGTTTGGTTTTGCGCATGCCAGTTCCAACGCTGTTGCTCTCACAAGTCGTCACACACTGAATAGTTTGCCTAGAATACTGTAGGTTGTGTACAGTGTTGGGAGTAACGCATTACAAAAGTAATAATATTACAGTAGTATATTACTTTTTGCTGTAACGCAGTAATATAACGCATTACTAATACAATTTGGGTAATATTATTACCAGTGTTGGGAGTAACGCATTACAAAAGTAATAATATTACAGTAGTATATTACTTTTTGCTGTAACGCAGTAATATAACGCATTACTAATACAATTTGGGTAATATTATTACCAGTGTTGGGAGTAACGCATTACAAAAGTAATAATATTACAGTAGTATATTACTTTTTGCTGTAACGCAGTAATATAACGCATTACTAATACAATTTGGGTAATATTATTACCAGTGTTGGGAGTAACGCATTACAAAAGTAATAATATTACAGTAGTATATTACTTTTTGCTGTAACGCAGTAATATAACGCATTACTAATACAATTTGGGTAATATTATTACCAGTGTTGGGAGTAACGCATTACAAAAGTAATAATATTACAGTAGTATATTACTTTTTGCTGTAACGCAGTAATATAACGCATTACTAATACAATTTGGGTAATATTATTACCAGTGTTGGGAGTAACGCATTACAAAAGTAATAATATTACAGTAGCATATTACTTTTTGCTGTAACGCAGTAATATAACGCATTACTAATACAATTTGGGTAATATTATTACCAGTGTTGGGAGTAACGCATTACAAAAGTAATAATATTACAGTAGTATATTACTTTTTGCTGTAACGCAGTAATATAACGCATTACTAATACAATTTGGGTAATATTATTACCAGTGTTGGGAGTAACGCATTACAAAAGTAATAATATTACAGTAGCATATTACTTTTTGCTGTAACGCAGTAATATAACGCATTACTAATACAATTTGGGTAATATTATTACCAGTGTTGGGAGTAACGCATTATAAAAGTAATAATATTATAGTAGCATATTACTTTTTGCTGTAACGCAGTAATATAACGCATTACTAATAAAATTTGGGTAATATTATTACCAGTGTTGGGAGTAACGCATTACAAAAGTAATAATATTACAGTAGTATATTACTTTTTGCTGTAACGCAGTAATATAACGTGGTACTAAAAATGTGGGTAATATTATTACCAGTGTAACGCATTACAAAAGTAATAATATTACAGTAGTATATTACTTTTTGCTGTAACGCAGTAATATAACGCATTACTAATACAATTTGGGTAATATTATTACTCGTTACAATCTCAGTAAGGCAAGTTACAACAACATATTTTAACTCAAAATTAAGTGGTGAATTTACCAACACAGCAAAACAACACCAGAGAAAAAAAAATCTGCATGTAAAATAGTTTGTCTATTTCCTGTTGCTGGATTCTGGAATTTGATGGTTAAGATGACTGCCGAGACGGATTCTACTTGTGTAAGATAGACACACTTTTTTATTCATTTCAGCAGAGAAAAGAATAAGAATGCATAATCAGGTGTAATCCTTGTGCAACACCAAACTCTCAACAAGGAGAAATAGCACGAATAACTCCTGAAAACACCTGGACTGGTGCCACTAACACTAAGCTAAAGAAGAGAAAGAATGTGGCGGACCAGCGTAGACAAGCAACAAAAATTAAGTTAAATAACAAAAGCTGTTTTTATCAAATCATAGTCTATGTATAAAAATAATGAATACGCTAAATATATTTAACTTAAATAGCCTAATTAACAGATTAACAAAACAAAAGGAAAAGACTGCTGCTGAGTTTGGTTCATGTTTGTGTGGTGCGGCGTATAATACTTATAATAAAAGTAAACACACTGCAGTTTCGAATGATCTGTATGACCAAATATGACTGAGTATTTTTTGTTGTTGTTGTTTGTTTCCGCTGATTGATCGCGCCAGCGCCTCACACACACACAGCATTGCAAATGTAGCAGCCTGTTTATTATCAGAATAAAATACAGTCAACCAAACATATACACTGATTAATCAAAATAGTGCGTACTGTATAGTACAATTCATGCTGTTCAGCCTGAGGTCGGGCCAAACATTTGCTCATGTGAGGATTTTTTCACGCGCATTAGGCATAAGCATAGTTTAGCATTCAGATACATCGCAAATATCCGTGGTGAAAAAACAGCATATGCTGGTAGGTATGTTTTGATGCTGGTTTAAGCTGGTCCTTAGCTGGTTTATGCTGGTCCTTTGCTGGTTTTTGCTGGTCATGTTGCTGGTCAAGGACCAGCATGAACCAGCAAAGGACCATCTTAAACCAGCATCAAAACATACCTACCAGCATCAGGGATGGACACATTTAATTGGATTAATGCCGAATGAGAGACATAGACTGCGTGAGAACAACGCGTTTGCTTTCAGTTTCGCTTTAAATTAACCTAATTCGTTTTGGCTTGTTTAGCAACTTATATATTTCATTCTTGTTTTGCTCCGAAAACTGTTCAAAATAGTCTATAGGCTAGGTATTGTGTTTATTGTTTGTACATTATAACATTTCGCTTTATTTACCGGCATTATTTATAAATGTAATAATTTTGTGCTTATCTGTGTTTAACCTAAACCACAAGTAACATTAATGTAGACATACATACAGGTAGGCCTAGCCTATCTAAATATGATTTTATAATTATATGCTATATAGACCTACCTCATTACCCCCCACTGGATGTAAAATGAGCAGCAATAAATTACATTTTGGCATTTTATAATGCCTAGTCATACTTCTGTGGATATTTTGGTAAAAGTAACTCAAAAGTAGTGTAACGCATTACAATTCAGAGACAGTAATATTGTAGTGTAACTAATTACTTTTAAAAGACAGTAACTAGTAATATATATAATGTATTACATTTTGGAAGTAACTTGCCCAACACTGGTCATGTATATTTACATGCTAATTTTTAATGTACACGTTTAGTTACGTATATATTTATTTTTGTAACATTTGTATTTTTCCCTTTAGAGGGGTTTTTAAACCCATACAGTTATGTTCCTGGTGTGTTTTAAACCCAAATAAAAGAAAATGTTTGTACTATAAATATCTAAAGATAACTGGAGATAACTAAAGATAACTAAAGATTACTTCATTAGTTTATAACGTTGAAATAAAATTATTAAAAGGTAGCAGCAGCTTGTAAAGTCATCTACTGCTTACAGCACTATTTGAGTAAGTGTTAAGTTAGAAGCTGCATCAGCCTGTTAACCCTAAAATAGGCAGTCTTTTGATCAGATATTACCGGTACTGTCTATCTGTGGTTAGGTATACAAACACACAAGCGTGTGCACACACATAGGCTACACAATGTAAATTATAATAAGAATTAATTCCATTGACAAAATATATGTTGAATATGAACAATATCCATTCTAATGGGTATATCTGACCCACATGCATTCTCGTAACAATGCATGCTCTGCTGAAAGTCAAAGAATGAAGATGAGTTCTGCTTAGATACACTTGCTGAGTGTGAGGATTTTGCTCAAACAAGGATTTTAGAAATAGTGCTTTGATTACATTTCTGAGCAATGATGAAAGGTTTGATGAAAGGTGTAGAAAGCTTGCTGAAAGCAATTAAGTGCAAATGCCATTAAAATATTCTAAATACCACTTTATATGAATAGCATTCTTAGTGCTAGGTCACTAAGGTCAGATGAAGGATTGATTCTCAGGAAATATATAGAATTCTAAAATATGCATGCATAATGTAAAGGGTTTGTAAAGTAACTATTAAAGAAAATCTCATCCTTTTTCATATATATGGAAAACATTTTATAGGGTTGCACAAATTCCTATCAGAAAACCATCCACTATTGCATTCTTACTTGAACAGTGTGCACATGTTGTTCAATAAGGTAATATTGAACATAATACAATGTGGAAACAGCTGTCAAGTTTACAATTCAGCTACTCCAATATTTCCACTCATTTGTTTGCATTTATGCTGAGAGGACAAGATTACAGACATGTAGTTTGTCTGTCCATTTTGTAATCAGTTTGCATTGATGGAGAAAAAAGAATATGAAATTAATGCAAAGACACTGAGAGCACTGGGGCTCCAGGTGTGAAACAATTGCAATAATGCACAGTCACCCCTGAGGAATTACTTTGAGCTTTTATTGTGAAATTAAGCAATTTTGTCTACTTTTATACAAAGGGTGCTTCACTGCATAAAATGTGAATCAAAGAATCATGATGAGACTGTTCACTTGAAGTGGTTTTGGCTAAAAATAAAAGGCTGAGATAAACGTTAATTCGAAACAGAACACAAACATCTTGCTCATGCTAATGTATTAACAACATAACAGCCATTACAGAATACTACAGAGCACTATTCTGTTGTTGAATATCAGATTAGTCCTAGTTTAATTCTGTGACCGTACATTTTCAAAACATGAATGACTATTTATTACCTTATACAGACAGGTCTCATCTGCTTCTCCTCCTTGCCAATAATTTTGCACAATTAAGTTCACCTCCCAAACCCCCCTACACAGTCATACTGCCTTAGCAATGTTGTAGACTCTTCTCAGTTGGCCATTCATCTGACTGAAAATATCAACACCACTGTCATGCCAGAGAATAAACTAGATCACTCTATATGGTCAAATCTATCATATATAAAAATAATGTCAAATAGGCTATTTATTATATTAAATATTGAAAAATCCAGCATTGATGTCAAGGAACAGGTTGAGGCTGGTTTCAAACTGATTTTGAGCTTCCTCTACTGTATGGTCACAATAAATCTTTACAGTGTTGACAACGTATTTTGCATAATGCACATGTATTGAATGCAGCAGCAGCAGCAATAAGTCCTATAGCTAAAATAAGGGAAATTATGTCAAACTATTTCTTTACAATTACTTAAAATGATGGAGAACCATAATACACTCTCACAAGAGTTTGTATGGCCTTGTCAAGTAGAATATAAAACAATGGATTTTCAGGAAAATAATTTTATTTATTTATTTATTTATTTATTACATTTTCATAAAAACAAACAAAAAGTCTCTTCTGCTCACCAAGCTTGCATTTAATTTGATCCAAAATGCAGCAAAAGCAGTAATATTGTAAAAAATGTTACTATTTAACATAACTGCTTTCTGTTTGAATATATTTTAAAATGTATGTAATTTATTCCTGTGATCAAAGCTGAATTGTCAGCATCATTACTCCAGTCTTCAAAGTCACATGATCCTTCAGAAATCATTCTAATGTGCCGATCTGCTGTTCAAGAAACATTTACTATTAATATTATCAGTATTTAAACCAGTGTCTAAATTCGTTTGATTCTTTGATGAATAGAAAGATCCAGCATTTATCTGAAATAAAAAGCTTTTGTAACATTATACACTATACCATTCAAAAGTGTTGGAGTCAGTATAATTTACTTTTATTTAGCAAGGATGTTTTAAACTCCTCAAAAGTGGTGATAAAGACATTTATAATGTTACAAATGATTTCTATTTCAGATAAATGCTGTTTTTAAGCAACAAATCAGCATATTAGAATGATTTCAGAAGAATCATGTGACACTAAAGACTAGAGTAATGATAATAAAAATTCAGCCTTGAAATCACAGGAATAAATTAGATTTTAAAATATATTCAAATAGAAATCAGTTCTTTTAAATAGTAAAAATATTTCAAAATGGTACTGTTTTGCTGTACTTTGGATCAAATAAAAGCAAGCTTCGTGAGCAGAAGAGACTTCTATAAAAAATAAAAAATCTTACTGTTCAAAAACTTTTGACTGGTAGTGTACATATTCATATTTCTGTTTTTCTTTCCTTTTTTAACGTAATACAGGCCTATATTTTAATTTATATTAAGTATTGGGTAATGGTCTGAAAACAAGTGGGGAAAAAAAATGACAAGTGGCAATTTTGACAAAATAAAGAGAATATCAAATTAAAATGTTGACCATCTAGCTCCCATTCTTTTCAAAGTGTATTTATTTATTACATATAGAAAATAAAAAGTTGTGGGCCAGAAGAAATCAATAAGCGATTTTTGCTAAATAATTACTAAATAAAATAATAAATTACAATCCTGTAATTTACAATATACAACACACATACTGCATAACCAATAGTGATGCTGTTGTCAGCAGTAACAGAATAATAGGCTAAATAAATAAATAAAACAGCAATATAGTAAACAGCAATAAAAAAATATATAGGATGAATCCGCTAAGTTTGAATAAACTCTAACGTGAGGCAGCATTTGTGTTTATGGCGCTGGCGGTGTGCGCCACTGTTTGGATCTCCATGCGGATGTGACATTTCAGAGAGGAGCGCGACCGCCATTTTGAGTTTTACCTCAACTGAACATCATAAACCACGGGAGCGGGTGAGAGAGGCTCTGGCCGTGACCGGGCAAAATTATCTTTTCTCCTTTGAGTAGCCTTCTGGGATGCAGCTTCAGGGTAAAATTAAGCGTTAGATGTTCAGGTTAGTTTCACTTGTGATAACGGCGAGGCGAAACGCGGGCATCTTTGTGAGCTTAAACTTCTAAATTAGTGCGATTTCACATTAGAGCCTGGTTTGAATGGATAGGTTTTTTCTCCGCTCCCCCCCAGAAGAGGGACAATCGGAGGAGCACACGGACTGGAAATATTGCAGGGAAAGTTGCATTTAAAATAGTCTCTCGGAGGCGCATGAGTTTCTTCTTTTATCACTTTTGCTAGCTTCAGCTGGGCTATCTGTGTTTTCCCCGGCTGCAGGTTGTTGTGAGTTGCATTCGCCCCGCACTTCTACGGGGGAAAGCCGGGGTTTCATTCATCGGGCCTTCGTTAAGCAGAAGCCCGAGGCCACCGACTATCCTTAACGCTAGCATCCCTTCACCCAGGCGCCGAGATTGGGCGAATAGCGAGCAAATACGTCCGCGTTTCTCTGCCTGCTCCCCCACCGGCCTCCCTTCCTCCATCCCCGGCGCTGACAGCAGACAAGGCCGAGGTCGTCTTAGTGCAGGCCCAGCCGCAAAGGCTCGACCTGTTTACCCCACCTCCGCGTCCTCCGACTCCCCACCAGCCTCTGCCCGCGGAACCGCCACCGGACCGGCCCGAGGGAGACAAAGAGCCCAGGCATCATCCCATCCTAACAGCCGCCAACATGAACCACCATCACACCCAGCAGCAGCAGCAGAAAGCCGGCGAGCAGCAGCTCAGCGAGCCCGAGGACATGGAGATGGAGGGTACGTCAAGGCCTCACGCAAAAACCAAAAGCTCACTCACACGCTTTAATTTAACACCACAGCCAACGTTAACACACTAAGCCAGATATTTAACCAGTTAACGGTTTAATACCAAGCCACACTATCGCATGTTTTGACCCCGATAGCTAGTTAGCAAGCAGCTAACCGTTACCTCGCTGCATGAGGACTTCAAACAGTCAGCAAAAAGCCTACCATATTTCATTTACGTGCTCATCTCAGTCACATTACACTCTTACGTTGTTATTACAAATCAAACAACGGTTGTTTTACGTAAATAATACTGTTTATGTGTCCGTTGGGTTTTCTACCATTAGCGTTTGGCTATATACTGCCTGCATTAACGTGGCGCAGCCCATCTTTAAGCTCGTCAATCTACCAAACTGTGTCAGGTTTTCATCTGATTATGTAAGGAGCCCCTCGGTTACACCTGTAGATCCTGTGGGCAACTTTTGAAAAGCATCGAGGGGTAAATGCTCACAGATAAGCTGGTTATTTGGACGGACGGACCCGTATTGGCTTGCAGAATGGATAAATGTAAGTGCATAGCATATTGTGTGTGCTGTAGGTTGTGATTGAAACGACAGAGAAACGTTTGAGAGCACTAAACCAGCCGTTTAACTAGTTCACGATTTAATCGGCTAGTTTAGTGTTCTTTCAGAACATCTGCTTGTTTAGACATTTCTGAAACAAGTTGCTGCTTCATTGAATGGCTTTCCTCCACAGTCAGCAAATCCTCATGTCCCGCCACCGTTTTTTTCTGTTGAGTGCTAATGCAATCAAACAAACGGCATCAGAGGATGATTGCTGGACAACAGCACCATTTTGAACTATAATTCGCTCCTGAAACACATGCGTGATGACAGGCTTTCTCTGCTGTACCTAACCGGTTAAGTTGCATTTAGCTGTTACGATGTCTTATTAATGCGTTACTGTTGTTGTTGGCTTTGGATGCATTCCGCATAGGAAGTTGTGCAGCTCGATTAGGGGGAGTGGATGGCAGTTTTATTCCAAGATGGTGGACTGTATTTTGCACAGATCAGTTTCTGCGAGGCCTGCTTGCGTATGTGTTTGTTTATATCTGGATGACGGCGCGGCCCGCGGCGCATGATGGCTCACCAAAGGATCCTCGAACCAAGTAATTTATTTGCTCATCGGATAGTGTCGGATGACACGCTTTGCCGAGAATAAGAGCTCGGTTTGCGGAGGGAAACGTTAGCAGCGCGGCTATATGTGTGTATGGAGGGGGAGGGGGGTAAACGAGCGGATCAACTCAGAAACGAGTCATTAACATAGCGCCTTTTTTCTCACTGACACCCTTATTATTAATAATATGGGGTGAGTACCTATGCTGTCAGTTGTAAATCTAGATTTGATGTGTTTTGGGCATCGCAATGACTGTGCGTCAAGGCCATCGCGTGTGGATCCGCCGACAACGCGCGGGGATTTTCTGCTTCTTCATTGTATAACGAGTCATGCTGTGGTACCGCTCGCCATTTTTAATGATTACGGCTTGCTTGGCTGTTTTTTTGGCTCGTGCACAGCCGCGATCGCGACGGTAGCGCTTAAAAGGCCACGAAACGTGGCTGTGATTTCTCTCGTTTTATTTCGGACGCTTATTTTTGCGCTGCGTTTCATCAAAGTTCTGCAGTGCACGTGTGGGGGCGTTTCTGGTGCTGCTGCTGCTGTCCAGAGACCCGCACTGAGACCTCTCAAGACATGCACACATCACAGGCCTAAGAATGCGCAAATGAAACGCTAAATGCCGCTTTGAAGCATGCAGGTTGGCCTGGTTTTAATCTCACTCATTCAGGCCTTTTGGTGAACAGCAAAATGTCTGGTTCACATTGCATCTTTTTTTTTCTGGTCAAGAACCACCCACATAGACAGGAAGAGAACCAGTTTGTTTTGTTTTCACATGGGTTTTATGCCATCTTTAAGAGCTGCTGGAAGTGTCCTACTTTCCACTACTTCAGTGCTATGTTCGGGTGCTTTGTTATTTGAAAGAATGGGAATCATGCAGGATAGATTCGTTCTTGCCTGTTTTGGGGGGGAGATCTTATTAAAGCCAAAATGTTTTAAAGATGTTTAGTTCATATACAATGGATCCATTAACTCTCTAGAGATTATAGAATATCTAGAGATATTGGAATTTCAAGCAAATAAATGTGGTCTTTGCTGTTTGAAACGCATACAATGTGCATCAAATGGATATTTATATGGAGTATTATATATGACACTAATGGCAAGATAAAACCATATAGATATTGTGGGGAAAAATTAATAAAATTTATACTAAAACAGTAGTTTTCTCCTCTGCAGTGTGTAAAGTTTATAGTTCGACTCCGTCCTATTAGGAAACTCGGGTATCAGAATTGTCTCGGAGTGTCACACTCGTAAATAAGACTTAAAAGACTGTTTGTCCAATTTCCAAATAGGAAACTTGTTTTCATGTTGGCAAGTTGTAATTACAACCTCAGACGTTCAAATCCGTTTGCTCTGAACAAAATAGCGGTGTCTAATGACTAAAGAATGTGCTCTCGGTGTGTTTTTGCCTTGTGTTTTTATTCCATTTATGAAGTTGCTGTAAGCGCCGTTGTACAATTACAATCCTATAGCAACTTTTGTTCATGCAACTTGAATTTATTGTAAATGTAAAACGCAAAAAAGCAATGTCAGTCATTTTAACATTTGCAGACACTGCATCCACTATGTTTACTCATGTCACGCACCCAATTCAGAAACTCATGCTCAAAGTAAATCTAGAGTTGTAATTATGAAATTGTGGCTCAACTAGTACATATGATCTTTCCAGTGTGACTTGAATGCATCATCTTTACATGGTGTTTATAGACTATCTTGGACTGTTGTGAACATTATTTCAGATGCATTCAGTAGTGCTTCAGAGTCTTTGATGGTTATAGATGCAAATTTTGCTTTGTCACTTCTAGTTCACAGTGATTTGTAATTCTAGTTTGTCTTTTTAATAAAACACATATATGAGATTACATGAAATAAGTAATTGCTATGTGTAGAGCTACATATGCTAAATTCTTTTTTTTTTTTTTGTTAAAAGATGCTCTTGAATGCATTTGTTGTCTTGTTGCACAGTGAATCTGTGCCACCATAATCAGAGTAAGCTTGCAAGAAATCTTGGGGGATGAAGCCTTACGCATTAACATTGCAGTTGATAACGGAATTTCCCATTTTGACCAATTTTTTTTTTTTCCCCCCAGCTGGGGACCCAGATGATCCTCCAAGAATTCCCCAGAATCCAGTTATCAATGGGAACGTGGCTATGGCAGACGGACACAACAACACAGAGGAGGACATGGAGGATGGTAAAAAAACATGTTGAAGCTTAGCACCATGCTTGTTAATATTTTATAAATCTATTTTAATAATTTTGCACGTTATGAATGAAAGTACATCTGCTGATCTAAATTTTTTTTTTTTTTTTTTTTTTTTAACAACACTTCATAATAGACACAAGCTGGCGCTCGGAAGCCACTTTCCGTTTTGTGGTGGAGCGCTTTAGCAGGCTGAGTGAGTCTGTTCTCAGCCCACCCTGTTTTGTGAGAAATCTGCCCTGGAAGATCATGGTGATGCCCCGCTTCTACCCAGACAGACCTCACCAGAAGAGCGTTGGCTTCTTCCTTCAGTGCAATGCTGAGTCAGACTCTACGTAAGCAATCACTGCCATTACATTTTCTAGTATAGAGATTTCAGTGATGGCATTAATGGACTCCTTTGTGTAAAGCTAATACACTTTGGCTTTTTCTAAATATTTAGCTATTTCTATCTCACTTTAAGCAACTTGAAAACATCTTGGTGTTTTTAGACCAAACCTAATTTGATTCCTCATTGTTTTAGATCCTGGTCATGTCATGCTCAAGCCATGCTCAAAATAATCAACTACAAAGACGATGAGAAATCCTTTAGCCGCCGCATTAGTCACCTGTTCTTCCACAAGGAAAATGACTGGGGCTTTTCCAACTTCATGTCATGGAGTGTAAGTTTACACGTTTTGTATGAATGTCTCTGCTGAGCTGGTGAACATAGCTAATTAGCTGATGTTGGTTGATTTCAGGATGTGACTGATCCTGAGCGGGGCTTTGTGGAGGATGATAAGGTCACGTTTGAGGTCTATGTTCAAGCTGATGCACCTCACGGTGTGGCGTAAGTAATTTCTTGCGTGACTTACGTTTTTGATGTTGACAAGCTTTTGCAACGATAGCTAATTTCACTGTTTTATTTACAGCTGGGATTCAAAGAAACACACTGGTTACGTGGGGTTGAAGAATCAAGGAGCCACATGTTACATGAACAGCTTACTACAGACTCTCTTCTTCACAAACCAACTTCGACGGGTGAGACATTTGCTTTTCGTTAGCAGAATCAGAAGTTTTTTTGCAATATTCCTACAGAATGCACTATAGATGACATTTGCTTTGGATGTGCGCAAGTAAATGACTATTTAAAAATACAGGTCCTACTTTGCAAATTGATTTTCCTTTGCCTGCTCTAAGTTCCAAATGAAATATAACCTACTTTCCAACTGCATCGCTCACCGAAGTGGATGCGTAATGTTGAGGTGATGAGAGAAGATGCAGTGTGCATTCAGGTGTAGCCAAGTGTAACAATATTTTGACTCTTATTGGTAATATTTGGTTCTTATTAGAGTCATACATCTCGCCGGATGTGGATCCAATTTATGGTGCAAAGAAAATGTGAAGTGATAAGAGGAAAATTTTGCTTATCATAGCTGGTATCACTGTGTCCCTGTGCTGGTAGAGCACATTTTCTCCACAGCAGGCTTTGTTATTTACATGCTAAAACTTTCACCACTTCTTTTTTGAGTAAGAACATAAAACAAAATACCATTTACTAGTCAGAAGTTTTGGGGTCTGAAAGATAGAAACAAAAAAAATGTTCTGAAAGAAGTCACTTACGCTTACAAAATCAGCTGTTATTTGTGACCCTGGACCTCAAGACCAGTCATGAGTAGCACAGGCATATTTGTAGCAATAGCTAAACACACATTGTATAGGTCAAAATTATTGATTTGCCAAAAATCAATAGGATTTTTTTTATGCCAAAAAACATCAGGATGTTAAGTAAAGATCATGTTCCATTAAGGATTTTGCAAATTTTCTACCGTAAATATATCAACTTTTATATTAAATTTATCAAATTTTTGATTAGTAATATGCTTTGCTAAGAACTTCATTTATACAACTTTAAAGGCGATTTTGTCCTATCCTAACAAACCAAACATCAATGGAAAACGTATTCAATTTCAGGTGATGTATAAATCTCAATTAAAAAAAAAAAAAAAAAACCTTTATGACTGGTTTTGTGGTCCAGGGTCACATTTGATCAATCAGTAGTAAGAAACAACTTATAAGTATTTTTTATTTGAATTATTTTTTTTTAATATATATAGTGTCACATGATTCCTCAGAAGTCATTGTATTATGCTGATTTTGTGGTTGAACATTTCTTCTTGTTGAAAATATTTTTTCAGGGTTCTTTAATGAATATAAGTTCATAAGAACAGCATTTATTTGAAATACATGTTTTCATATTATATAATACAATAAATCTTTACTGTCACTTTTGATCAATATAATGTAAGTAGTAATTACATTAAAAAAAAAGACACGTTCTAACTCAATACTTTTGAATGGTATCATGGAGAAAATGTTTTGCGTGTGTTTATATGGCGTTAGTCTGCTTTTCAAGTTGTATATTTTAGCTGTAGGTCAATGGAAGTGTTGTTTTAATTTTACTTTTTTATACTGATGTTTTATTGCATATTGTTCATTATATATCTGTTAGTCCTCAGAAGAAAAGTACAGGTTAATGCCTTGCATTTGTCAGAGAACCTGCTTTGTTTTTGCTTCTTAGGCGGTTTACATGATGCCTACTGAGGGAGATGATTCCTCCAAAAGTGTTCCCCTCGCCCTGCAGAGGGTGTTCTATGAGCTCCAACACAGCGATAAGCCAGTTGGGACAAAGAAGCTGACTAAGTCTTTTGGGTAGGTTTTGTTTTGAATGTTCAGTTTACAAGCACTATGAATCAGGCACTGATACATGACACGTCTGCCAGTTGACATTCTTGAGCGAGATGTGAAGTGCGAGTTTCATGTTGTTCCTTGTCATTGTCCTTGAATGTTTTATCCTCCATTTTTGATGTTCTTGTTAAATTTTCTGAACTGCAAATCTGTTTAATCCCAGATTTTCTTTCCAGTTAAGTGTGCTATTTGTGTGCGTTTCTAAAAATTCTAACCATGATGCAATAAAGGCTTTTTCAGTTTTTGGCTTAACCTTGAGTGACTTGGCTATGAACTTTTAAGCGAGCATGTTCATTTTACTACGTGCTTTTTCTTGATTTCAGTTCTTACTGGTGGGAATCTATAGAACGTTTCTTAGCCATTAAATAAGACCATTTAAATAAAAAAAAAAAAATGGTTTAATAAAGGTGCATTTGATTTTGATGTTAGGCTAGCAGATCTAACACTTGAGCTGATGTTTCTGGGGGCTAGTGCCATTGTGTAAATGGTCCATGCATATGTTCATATTATAAAATATTTCTGTTTCCGCAGATGGGAGACTCTAGACAGCTTCATGCAGCATGATGTACAGGAACTGTGCCGAGTGGTGAGTAGCCTGATCTCCATGGATCCCTTTGGATCCTTCTCTTTTAACTCATTGATCAATTGAGGGATTAGTCATGTCAGATTGGATAAACAATGTTTTGTTTTTTTGTTTTTTGCCAATTTTAGCTGTTGGACAATGTGGAGAACAAGATGAAAGGAACTTGTGTGGAGGGCACAATCCCAAAGCTCTTCCGAGGGAAGATGGTGGTAAGTCACCCATAGTCTCTCTCTGTGGTTTTTCTCTACATCTCATTCATTTGTTCAGCCTCACCACATTTGGGTGTTTTCTCCATTGCAGTCCTACATCCAGTGTAAGCATGTGGACTATCGGTCAGAAAGAATAGAGGATTACTACGACATCCAACTCAGCATAAAAGGAAAGAAAAACAGTAAGTGTGGCTTGCTCTGATCTTTTATCTTACGGTCCTCCCTTGTGTTCCAGGAAGGCCTTTCTTGTAGTGTGGTCTGTAAATGCATCAGTTTTCCAACATCTTGCAACTGAGTTCCAGGACAAAATTAGCGAATTCAGCTCAGACTGTTTCAGATACCATTTCATAATGTTGCACACAGTGTTGGATGTGTTTGTGTTGCGGTGTGTTACTAATGCTCCTTCTCTGCCTTGCAGTCTTTGAGTCATTCAAGGATTATGTGGCAGTGGAACAGCTGGATGGGGATAACAAATATGATGCAGGGGAGCATGGTCTACAGGTAAGGGTTTGCGTACATCACCTTCCAAAGCTAACCAACCCTAAAAGTGCAGTCATGTTTACTTTTACAACGAAATGCAGTAATGTCAGAAGAATCTGGAATTTCATGAGGTACACAAGGCACAAGTTTCCCCTTGTGGATTTCAGATTTTTTTTTAACCTTTAAAACACAAATTTGCAGCGTTTACCAATACAAAGTCACATATATGGTGCATCATTACCCTACTGACAATGGGCAAAGGACCTATTAAAAAATTTGTTGAAGGCTTGCTGATGTTACTGCACTGATACGTATAGGTGCAGTAACATCTGTTTTATTTTTTCCAAAATTTCCTTTTTTTCCCCCCTCTCCAAATTCTGTTTTTTCTGTTTTAATTTTTCTTGATTCCATGTTTTCTAGATGATTTAACAAAAAAAAAAAACTAAAAAAAAAAAAAAACTAATCAAAAAGCGTGTCTAATTAATTGAAATCACGGAACTACACAAGTTATCAGATTTTATTAAAGGTTTAACAAAAATTAAATTCATACCGCCCTATGAAATGTGTTTTTCTGTCCGATGTATTTATTTTAAACCAAATTTTGTGTTTTCCATTTCCTGGCTTCCATTTAATGCTTTCATTAAGCTTTAATCATCAAAAGCATCTTTTAATTGGTTTAGGGCAAAGCCAGCATTATGGATGTGACAAGAAAAGGACACTGTTTTTGAGAGACTACTTTGTAGGATTTCTGCAAATTAAAATGTACAAACCAGACACAGTATCCCACAAATAGAGTAGTGATGGCTCTTCACAAAACATATAATTGTTACTTTATTTTAATTTTGATGTGTCTGTTTATGAGTAATATGTTCTGTTATGGATGTGACGAGCCTGAAAATAGCACTTATCAGACTATGGAAAATCATGCATTAAAAATAAAATGCTTAAAAAAGAGAGACCTCACATGGGTATTTGAACCACCAAATGTTGACATCTGTGCTGTCAGTATAGTAAAAACCTTTGGTAAAACACTTTATTTTTTCATGGTGAGGTTTACATTTAGATGGAATTACCCTTTAATAAAAAAATTGTTTATTATTATTTTGCTGCTTTTTTCAGAAAAAACAATTGTGTATTTACATTTTTCTGATAAATAAATTCTGGTAAATATTTTTCTGGTACATATTCATTAACATCATGATTTAACAAATTTATTAGTAGTAGTAGTGCTCTCCTTACATTAAAAAATATATATTTCTGTCACAGTTTCTTCAACTTAAACTAAACATTTATTTGAAATTTCTGTTTGTAGCCTATATGATATGATGATAGTTTTTCCTCAGATGAAATGATAAATTGTTCATCAAGTGACTATCAGAGCAGTTCTAGAGGTCATGTACTCATGTTGATGCAGCAGAGGCAAAAAAAAAAAAAGGAATCTCTAATTCAGTTATCGCTGTAGCTGAATAAAATGCAGATAGAGGAATTTTAACTGAAGAAACTTGGAGACAGTAAACATGATTGCTACAATATATGGTTTGTCTATGTTCTTCAAGCAATCTAGGGTATTTTAAGGATCAAGTATATTTATAATGCAGTGCTAATCGACATAGCCTTTAAAATACTATAAAACAGTATGATTTCAGCTTTATTCTGTGATATGAAACCACGGCTGATCACAAAACGTTGTTTCAAACAATTGACTGTTATGAAGTTAATTTGGAGAAAAAGCATGCCAATAAATGTTATTTGTTGTACAATGGGTTTGTAAACAGGCTCATCACACATGCAAAAGTGCATCACACACTTGCTGCTAGTACAGTTAACGTTATTCAAGGCTCAGACTGATTTTTGTCGCACTGCACAGTTTTGACCAAACCAGTCCCAGATTGTAGCTCCTCATTTAGCGATATACTAGTTTCATGTCCGCCTTCAGCGTGTCACTCCGCACTGTCGCACACAGAAATATGTCAACAACTAGACTTTATGGTTATCACGGGAAGACTACTACTTATCGTGGGGAAAATTTTTACTGGTATATCACAAACGATAAGATATCCCTAGTGTGCACTGTGTATATTTAGTATGTATGTATATATAAATATACACACGTATGTATAAAAAAAAAAAAGTACTTATGTAAACATTTGTGTATAACATATATAAATATTAATTTTTACATGCTTTTCCTTAGTATATACATGTATGTGTATTTGTGTGTGTGTGTGTATATATATATATATATATATATATATATATATATATATATATATATACACATACATAATAGATCATATATGCAAAATACACACATTTATATGTAAAAAAAAAAAAAAAAAAAAAAAAAACGTTTATTTTGAATCGATTAATCGCGACTAATCGTTTTGCAGCTCTAATATTCACAGACACTAGTCCATATTGATTTACATGTACTGACCAACTGATTTATTCTGATTCATTCATCCAAAATTTGGCAAATTCCATGATATTCAGCGTTATAAATTCCATTTTTTATGACTGGATTCCACGATTCCGTTTGCGTTTTTTGCATCATGGAAATCACAGGTCCCTATGCATATTGTGGTTTTCGTCCATTTTACTGGAGGTTTGACTATATTTGTGGTTCATTTGTCTTCCAGGAAGCAGAGAAGGGTGTAAAGTTCCTGACCTTCCCTCCTATCCTGCACCTACAGCTGATGAGGTTCATGTACGACCCTCAGACTGACCAGAATATTAAGATAAATGACAGGTAACAACTTTCCCCCTTGTATTTTATTTAAGCCTCTTCAATGTGTTGCAGGTGTAAAAATGTTGTAATCTGTGTGTAATATCTGCTGGTTTTAAAATGTCACTGTAAATGAAGGGTTTGTGATTGATTGAGTGACACTGATACGTCTTCTGCTTTTCCGTGATGGCTGAAATAAGCAATGTGATTTATGGGTGGTCCGAATAAATGCGTGTCGTGCACACAGGCAGATTATGCACTTAAAATATCTTTGAGAGTGACTCATCTAAATGATGTTTGTCAACTGAACACTTGAATATGGACTGGAGGGTACACTTTAAGATACGTGCTCTCCTATAATCTTTCTGGCATAATCTCTTGTTCACTGTTACTCATATCATGGTAGAGAAATGGGGGCTGAGCCTGATACCTGATGTTGTGCCCCACAGGTTTGAATTCCCAGAGCAGTTACCTCTGGATGAGTTTCTGCAGAAGCCAGACGTCAAAGACCCAGCCAACTACATTCTCCACGCCGTGTTGGTGCACAGCGGAGACAACCACGGGGGCCACTACGTCGTCTACCTTAATCCTAAAGGAGACGGCAAAGTGAGTGTCACCGCACCAATAGTGAGAACCTTTATTTCAGGGGTCCCTAATATTTCTGTTGGTGGTTAACGGGTTGGCTTTTTGGGTGGCTTGTGGTTGCATGGAATGTTTTGTTAATATTGGTAAAGTAAAACCGTAAAGCATTGGAGGGCTCCAGACTGAGACTGACTTTTAGTTTTATGCATATCAAGCATAAAAATATCAAGCAGCAACTGTTTTTTGTTTCCTAAGCACAAAATCAGCATATTAGAATGATAGCTGAAGGATCATGTGACATTGAAGACTGGAGTAGCAATTTGCCATCACAAGAATAAATTACGTTATATTCAAATAGAAAACTGTACATTGTACTGATACCAATAATAATATTATTTTATTAAATTATTTGTAACTATTTTTGATCCAATAAAAGTATAATAGTCTTCTTTAAGGAATAATCTAATCTTTAACACTAAACGCTAAAACTTTGTTTAGACTCAGTTCAAATCCTATTTTTGTGCACATCTTATTGAAATTCAGTCATATTTAGCAAGTCTGAACATCAAAAAAGCACATGAATTTTGATTTTGAAGTTGAAATTTCAAGCTTCATTCATACATTGTTTGAAATCCTTTTCTAAATGGATTTCTATACATTTCTTTTAATCTGACCATGAACCAGATTTATTTTTGCCGTTTTTGATAGGACAGCAAGTATTGACAGGAAGCAACAGCTCAGGCTGAATTTTGCATAGCTCTTTTTTTTTTTTTTTTTTTTTTTTTTTTTGGCCAATGTCACTTTCTCACGCTACATAAAATGTAAACACATCAGACGTTGTTTGTATAAAACATGCTGAATGTCTTGGCAGAAACAAAGTTGTGTTGTTGTGAAGTGCAAGTTAAGCAGAAAATGACAATATAGGTATAGAGCTGGTCTACACACCTTGGCGTTTTAAGAAAAGTGGACACAGCAGCATGGAATACAACCAAGCATTCCAGCTTCCTACATTTCTGCTGCTGCCTCATAAGAGGCAGCATATTGCAAGACAACATTTGTATTGCAAACTGTACTGCTCTTATTGCTGTTTCTAGCATAGGCATACCACATCAGCATCTTTGCCATAGAAACACATGCAGATATTTGGTAAAATGAAAGAGCATCACAGGACACAAATCAGATCTGAACATTTAAGATACACTGTCTGGACAGTTGGTTTAGGGCTGTCAGTAACAATTAGTTTGGTAATCGAGTAATTGGTCGATTATTTTGACGATTAATTGAGTAATCGGTTTGAAATGGCGCATGTTGCATTTTCAAACATTTTAACAAACCCAAAACACTCAACAATATGCAGAAATGTGTTTTAAGTTGCTCCACAATGTAATTAATAAAAGTTTGTGTGGAGCAGCATTTACTGTGAACGGAGCCTGGGTAAATTTGTAGCAATAGCTAACAATACACTGTATGGGTCAAAATTATTTTTTTTCTTTAATGCCAAAAAAAACTTGGGATCTAAAGTAAAGATCATGTTCCATGAGGATATTTTGTAAATTTCCTACCATAAATATATCAAAACATAATTTTTGATTAGTTATATGCATTGCTAAGAACTTTATTTGGACAACTTTTTTTTGTTTTGTTTTTTTTGTTTTTTGCTCCCTCAGATACCAGATATTCAAATAGTTGTATCTCGACCAAATATTGTCCAATCCTACCAAACCATACATCATTGCAAAGCTTATTTATTCAACTTTCAGATGTATAAATCTTAATTTCAATTTCAAAATTTACCTTTATGACTGGTTTTGTGATCCAGGGTCACATAAATTAAACCTGCTCGACACGGGCAAAATGCAATTGAGGATTTTAGTTTATTTTTTTGTGACAGCCCTAAATCAATCACTTAAATCAGATTTCAGTAGAGAAAGCAAATAAATGGATTTAGATTGACATTCTCAACAAGGCTTTACCGAACCCAAAGTTTTGACTGGTAGTCTGTTTATAAAATAATAATTAAAAAAATATATATATATATATATACACACACACACACATATATGTATGTGTCTGTGTATATGTATGTATGTATGTATGTATGTATGTGTATATAAAAATTATAAATCTTTAATTAAAATAATGAAAAATGTAATAAATATTACAAATATTCTTCAGACTTTGTCATGTTGATGCTACAGCAGACTTTCTTACAGTTTCTTACATTGTCTTCTTATTAATGTCAGTAAATCTATATCAAAACGTGTGTTTCTGGTGCAGCAGTACTTAAGCAATCAGAGTTTGCTTGCAGAGTTCTGTCTTGTGGTCCATTCCTTATTTTAGTTTCTAATAGTTTCCTGTTTCTACTGACATTCTCGCAAAATAAGCTCAGAGGCTAATAAGAAGTCTAAACATTTCCGTTGGACAAAATATATAATATTTGAATATTTACAATATTACATTACACATTTTTCAAAAATGCTAGCAAATCAGGTCATTTGATCAGCACTTCGAGGCACTTGTGCCAGAGTTCTCGCTTTAGTCTGGAGCCCTGTATTGTGTTTGCTTTTATTTATTTTATTTTTATTCATAGTCTTTAGTCTGGTGGCAAACATTATTTTGACTGTTGTTAGATCTCTTGTGAAGATGTTTATTAAATTCACTCCCACATGCCTTCATAATTTCTTTCCAAATGTAATGTTTGTTTGTTTGTTTGTTTGTTTGTTTGTTCCTCTTGCAGTGGTGTAAATTCGATGATGACGTCGTTTCACGGTGCACTAAAGAAGAGGCCATTGAACACAATTACGGCGGTCACGATGACGATTTGTCAGTGCGTCACTGCACCAACGCTTACATGCTGGTGTACATCAGAGAGTCCAAGCTCAGTGAGTGGCATATACACACACATACAAACCTATTTACACCTGCTGTGAGATTAATTTGTGATGATATATATTTTTTTTTTTACCATGAGGCAATTTCACTTTGTGTCTCAGTAAGTTGCTGGTGCCTGTAGAAACTGCCAACAATCCAGCCTATATGAAAACCACCCTGTTTTTGGGTGTGGATCCGTTTGTCCCATGTCCATCTGTGCTCATAAGTGCTGTTGTCATGTCCAGGTGAGGTCCTGCAGCCAGTCACAGACATGGATATCCCTCAGCAGCTGGTGGAGAGGCTGCAGGAGGAGAAGAGGGTGGAAGCACAGAAGAGAAAAGAGAGGCAGGAGGCTCACCTTTACATGCAAGTACAGGTATGGAGTCAAATAATGCCTGATTTAAATCCGTCTGGGTATTCAAATGTCCTGTCTAAATGGGAGATGTATTGGTCAGCTTGGTGTGGCAAATAAAATGGGCCACATCAGGTCTTGTTTGCAACGTTAAGTTTATATCTTTAGAGGGGGATTTGTTAAATAATTCTGTGCCGCTGTGTGTTTCTGTTTAACAAATACTAACTCTTTGTTTCTATAGATGGTGACTGAAGACCAGTTCTGTGGGCATCAGGGCAACGACATGTATGATGAAGAAAAAGTCAAATACACAGTGTTCAAAGTTCTGAAAAGCTCCACTCTGGCTGAGTTTGTTCAGAACCTCTCACAGACCATGGTGAGACTTCACCTGGCACAGTTTCTGTAGATGACATCTTTTGCTTTCTGTTCCCTAGAGCATATATTTAAAAAAAAAAAAAAAAAAAAAAAAAAAACATTCTGAATGAGTACTTGTTTTGACCGGAACTTTGTTTAGCCTGATGAATTTAAAAATGTATAAATTCGCAATGTGAAATTCTTTGACAAAATGTCAGCCAACAAATTCTTGTAAAAGCAACTGTAGATTTCTTGTTTAGCAAATTGTCAGCTGGCAAAGACATTTGACATTATTCCATTTGTTTATGGTGTTATGACTCATAATTAACCCAACTCTGCAATCTTAACTTTTCAAAATCCCCTCAAATCACTTGTTAATATTTAGATTTTTTTTCATAGTGGTGACAATTAACCAGCAGTGTAAAAAAAAAAGACCTTTTAACATAACACAGCAAAAGTGTTAGGTATTTATATTTGGTTAACATCAGATTAGTTGCATTTATTTTCTGATGGGTCTGTGAAGAGGCTCAATTACCTTTTGTTTTTCCTCCAGGGTTTCCCGCAGGATCAGATGAGGCTGTGGCCAATGCAGGCCAGAAGCAATGGCACTAAACGGCCAGCCATGTTGGATTATGAAGCAGATTGCAACAAGTCTGTAAGTCTGTGTGATCATGTTTTTAAACGTCCATATTTTGTGCAGTCGTTCTTGTTTCTTATATTGCTCTGTATGTGAGAATAAAGCTGTTCATTCTGGTGTCACAAACAGATGATCGACTTGAGTGATAACGAAAACCCATGGACAATATTTCTGGAAACTGTAGATCCAGAAATGGCCGCCAGCGGTGCAACGTTACCCAAGTTCGACAAAGACCGTGAGTTTCAATGTGTGCATTTACAGTATATTCAGAACCATTTTAGGCAATAGATGTTTTGCGTTTAAATTGTTTATTCTTACTGAAGACTGAAATTGCCTACACGTTTCATGTTCTGATAGCATCAACCTTTTAAACTTTTGATTTTCAGATGACGTTATGTTGTTCTTGAAGATGTATGATCCAAAAACCAGAAGCTTAAATTATTGTGGACATATCTACACACCTATATCCTGTAAAATACGTGAGTATTCAAAGCTATGTGTAATCGGATTGCTCTCATTAAGTTTTTGTTGTGAAAATCTAATTAAACAGATGACTGTTCTTTCTGATGCTTAATCCGTTCTAACCCTCACCCAAACAGGAGGCTTGCTGCCCGTTATGTGTGAAAGAGCAGGGTTTCAGCAGGGAACTAGCCTTATCCTCTATGAGGTAAGAGTGTTGGTTTAACAATGCATTTGTCTATTTATAGTTGTATAGAAAATGTTTGGTAGAGATGCATGATAAACCTGTAGAAATAGATGTGCTTTAAAACAGATAAATGACTCCTGTAATGCTATATTCTAAAAATTTGAGTAAACTTTGAGTAAATAAAATAAGTGAATAAGTCATCAGAACATCAGTATTACCTACATTTCAGAAGTTTAGGATCAAGTTAAGGATTTACACACCCCCATGTCATCCAAGATGTTCTTCAGTTGAAAAGAAATGAAGGTTTTTATGAAACATTCCAGGATGTTTTTTCATATAGTGGACTTCAATGGGGATCAACAGGTTGAAGGTCCAAATTGCTGTTTTCCGTGCAGCTTCAAGTTGCTCTACACAATCCCAGCCAAGAAATAAGGGTCTTATCTAGTGAAACAATCAGTAATTTTCTAAAAAATAAAATAAAACAATTTATATATTTGAACCACAAATGTTGTTCTTACATTTGCTTGACTTCACGTTATGTCATCACGTTGGAAAAGTCACGCCTGATGTAGGCGGAAATACCGACCCAGTGTTTACAAAGCAAACGTGTAAATAAAGTCAAACGCTCTTTGCAAAAAAAAAAATAAATAAAACGGCGTCGGACTGTTTTGAAGTTGGAGCAGAAAATGAGATGGATATTTTTCACCCTACCCTACCTTTATGAACTGAATTACGAAGAACTAACCTCACATGACTTTTCCAACATGATTAGGTAATGTGTGAAGACGTAGATGAACTTCACAGAGCTAGTGCATTTGTGTTAGTAGTATATACGTTTTTAATTTATTTATAAATTAATAATTTATAATTTTATTAATAATTTGTTTCATTAGATAAGACCTTATTCCTCATCTGGGATTGTGTAGAACCCTTTAAAGCTGAAATTTGGACCTTCAACCTGCTGATCCCCACTGAAGTCCACTATATGGAGAAAAATCCTCAAATGTTTTCCACAAAAACCTTAATTTCTTTGCGAATGACAAAAGAATAATATAAATATCTTTGGTAGTTTGTTTTTTTTTTTTTTTTTGTGGAAGTAAACTAATCCTTTAAGCAACTGTTTTCAACATTGATAATTAGAAAAGTTTCATGAGCAGCAAATGATCATATTAGAGTGATTTGACATTAGAATGATCATGTGACACTAATTACAGAGTAACAACTGCAGAAAATTTAGCTGTCCCATCACAAATGTTTTTATATATATTAAAATAGAAACCACGTTTTTAAAATAGTAGCATTTCACAATATTACTGTTTTTGGAAAAATAAATGCATCTTTGGCCTCGAGACCTTAAACTGTTGAGTGTTGGTTTATTTCATGCATTCTGAATGGTTAGTGTAAGTGTGTACCGTGAGCTTTATATAGGAGCAGACCTCTAAAATACGTTGAATTCTGTATTACAGGAAGTTAAACCGAATTTAACGGAGCGAATACAAGACTATGATGTCTCCCTGGACAAGGCTCTGGATGAGCTGATGGATGGAGACATAATTGTGTTCCAGAAGTAAGTATTCATTGTCTTAATTCCAAAATCATTTTGCACAGCTTAATAGGGCCTTGAAATTGATTGTTCTTTTGTTGTATCGCCACCAGGGATGATCCTGAAAATGAAACCAGTGAGCTGCCTACTGCAAAAGACTACTTCAGAGACTTGTACCACCGTGTGGATGTCATCTTCTGTGACAAGACCATTCACAATGACCCAGGCTTTGTTGTGACACTGTCAAACCGAATGAACTACTTCCAGGTTAGTGGTGGTGTTGTTGTTGTTGTTTTTTTTTTTTTTTTTAAATAAGTAGATCAGAATGTGCCAATAACACAGAGAACCTTTGAAAAATCATGTCATCGTAATTGGTTTATTTTCAGGTGGCAAAGACTGTTGCGCAGAGGTTAAATACTGACCCCATGCTCCTACAGTTCTTCAAGTCACAGGGGTAAGTCTTTTAATTTTCAGTTTGACGTGACCCATTTCCCCCATGTTTACATCTATAAACCTTCGTTTTTATTCCTTATCCTCTCAGGTACAGAGACGGCCCTGGCAACCCACTCAGGCACAACTATGAAGGCACTCTCAGAGACCTGCTGCAGTTTTTCAAGCCCCGGCAGCCTAAGAAGCTCTACTACCAGCAGGTAAGAGAGGTCTTATCTTCCACTTGGCTCTTCTCTGAGGGAATATGAGATCTTCTAAGCCGTTACGTTCCGGGCATCTGATTTATTCATGGTTTTGCCTCCCCACAGCTCAAGATGAAGATCACAGACTTTGAGAACAGGAGGAGTTTCAAAGCCATTTGGCTCAACAGTATGTTTCGAGAGGAGGTAAGAACGTGCTGCAATGATTCAACATTGAATATACCGTTATGCCAGCCTGCCAGCCCATCTCGTTTGCATAATGTACATTTCCACAAAATTCTGCACACTTACCAGTGTGAATATTTTCTCTCCCTCTTGTTAGGAGATCACACTATACCCTGACAAGCATGGCTGTGTTCGGGACCTTCTGGAGGAATGTAAAAAGGCAGTGGAGCTCTCTGACAAAGGCTCAGAGAAGCTGAGGTCTGTGTGTTCTCAATTTCCATTAATCAGGGATTTCTATATTCCAAGTCTGTATCGTTATTCAGTGTCTGTTCTGAGAGGTCTGTCAAGGGACTTTCCATGGTAGCTGTAAAACATGAGCATAAAACTCTTGAGGTTTTTCTAGTTTTTGCCTTCAACAAATGAATCCTTATCAAGTTACTACTAGGGCTGGGCAATAAAAAACATTATTGTGATATAATTTTTCTTGATGAATCAAAAGTTTGATATATTGTTTACGCACCAAAAACGGAACAAAACGGCACTGCTCATTTAAACCACGAGCACGGACCACTTATCCGCTAAGCTCGAAGTTTAAAGAGCAGTGCGAGCTTACTAGACCGGATGCGTTTACTCGCTGATGAGTCTGTCACGCAAGCACTAAACGGTGCTTTGAGCTCCAGTGTGAAATGCTTGAATTCTGCAAGAACACATGTGACCCTGGACCACAAAACCAGTCTTAAGTAGCATGGGTACATTTGTAGCAGTAGCCAAAAATACATATGTATGGGTCAAAATTATCGATTTGGATATTAAGTAAAGATCATGTTCCATGAAGGTATTTTGTAAATTTCCTACCAAAAATATTAAAACTTGAGTTTTTGATTAGTAATATGCATTAAGAACTTCGTTTGGATAACTTTAAAGGCTATTATTATTATTATTATTATTATTATTATTATTATTATTATTATTATTATTATTTTATTTTATTTACACCCTCAGATTCCAGTTTTTCAAATAGTTGGCCAAATATTGTTCTGTCCTAACAAAGCATACATCAATGGAAAACGTATTACTTATTAATTTAGACATGTATTAAATGTATTAAAGGAGTATAATTAGTGTTTTTGTGTTTTTTTTTTTTTTTTTTTTTTTTTAAGTTATAGCGTTTGTGAATTTATACTGAATGTATATAGACCACAGTTTTGCATACAAATACCTAGACACCATGTAGTTATATTTTTACTGTGATATTGAGGTGCTATATGTGTGGTTTTCACTGTGGTTATCATGAACTAAATATATGCTACTAGTGAAGACCAATGGTTAATTTCGACAAAACTGAAACAGATTAATTCATTTCCACCATATAAAAATTAGGTTGTTACAATATTTACAGATGTTACCGTTTTTGATAATGAACATAAATTTACATCTGCATCCTAACTCGAGCTACTGTCAAATGTGCATTTCTAAGTGACAAAAAATGTGGTGATAATATTGCAGCCTGCACTGGAAAATGTGCTGAAGATATGCCTCATCAAAGTTAGGCAACACAAACCTCTTTCATGATTTGAATATTGAAACAGTGTCACTCATAAGAGCATGCAGAAATTAAGAATAAAATTTAAAATATTTATTTTAAGGAAAAATGATTGGTAAAGTGTAAAGAATTCAAAAACGTGAAGTGTAATTTAACCACAATTAATGGTCTGGTTTCTACAACTTTGACTTAGGAGCAAAAATTTGCCTTTAAACTTGGAAGAAATAACCATTTTTATCAATATTGAGTGATTTTATTGAAAATCATCCTGTTTTTTTTTTTTTTTTTGCCAATTCGCCCAGCCCTAATTAATAATTTATGTTCCATTCATTTTGTGATGTTGAAATAACTTAAAACTCTGGTTTGTGTAGTAATTTAAAAGCTTGGGGGTGTTTTTACAGTAAAGCAGTATTGTGAAATGTAATTTCATAACTTCATAACATAACTTTTTTTTTTTTTTTTTTTTTTTTCTCCCTGTGATGCAAAATCTTTGTCACGTCCTTTATTTGATCCAGTTGATTTTTTTTTTTTTTTTTTTTTTTTTTTTTCATGATTTGAATAGAAAGTTTAAAAGGAAAGAGTTTCTTTTGAACAATTTATTTTAAAGTCTTACTGACCCCACACTTTTGAACAGTGTTGTGTGTGTGTACATAGTGTTGCATATAACACTTCCCATAAATTTTTTTTTTTTTTTTCTTAGTATAAAGGACAGAGGCATTGTGATTTGTTACATTTTATAGTTAATCTACCATACCTAATGCTCTTAAAAAGATGTCTTTTTATGACATGTTGGCTGAGAGAGGATAACAGACTAGAGATAATATATCAGCCATTCATGCATTAATAACAAACCGACGCTGCTGCAATCCATTATATGAGTCACTCTAACTATAATTCACTGGTCACTGCTAATATTAACATTGTCTTTTTTTGCCCTCTCTGTAGGCTGTTAGAAATCGTCAGCTACAAAATTATCGGGGTTCACCAGGAAGATGAATTGCTAGAATGTTTATCTCCAGCAGCCAGTCGAACATTCAGAATAGAGGTAAGGAAGAGCTGATACACGACAACCCTCAAAGCCCATCATTCACTGATGTGCAAAACAAAGGATCTGTTACCTAGTAAAGCCTCTTAAATGATTTGGCATCTGAGATGCCACTTTTATTTCTGAATGCTGTTCTCTTTAAGTTCATTCTCTTTTGTTGTAGGAAATCCCTCTCGACCAGGTGGACCTGGACAAGGAGAATGAAATGCTGATTCCAGTTGCACATTTCCACAAGGAAGTCTTCGGGACATTCGGAATTCCCTTTTTGCTCAAGATCCGTCAGGTGTGTTAGCTGAGTGCATGTGTAGGCGGCCAGCTGCCATTGGTTCAGTGTGTAGGTGGATGGCCGTCATTTCTGTCATTTGTTCGGTTTGTATGTGTCGTGTCTGTTTTAATGCGTGCATTTATTATGGCAGGGGGAACCCTTCAGAGAAGTGATGAAGAGAATTCAGAGCATGCTTGACATTCAGGAGAAAGAGTTTGAGAAGGTAAGAGAAATTTATAAATGTGTCAAATGTGATCACATTGTATCAGCGAATTTTCCAACCTCAAAATATTTTGCACATTAGTTCTTAAAGCACAAACCTCTGTTATATTTTAACGTTTTACTGCACACAATATTGAATTACTCGTGTCTCAGTGTAATTCATCTTGACTCCACAATGTGGCATTGTCCTATAAACAAAAAAACATCAATCATAAACAACTCCCTTGAGACTTGATGTGACTTAACCATTTCCTGCTCTGCGTCATCAAATATTAGTGTTGATAGATATTGAATCAAATTTTAATCGTAACGATTATAAATGTTGTTTTTGTTTTTTTTTTTTTTTTTTAACTCTGTAGGATGTCCTTTTAAAAAAAAAAAAAAAGTTGTATGTTACATAAATTATGTTGTTTATATCCATAAATACATGATAAAATGACCATATGAAAATATTGTAATTTATAATATGACTCAAATGAGTTGATGGAAATTTTAGTGTTTTGACTGCTCAGTGCTGGAATTAATAATGCATACTTTTCATGCTGATTATAATATTGTAATAATACAAATCAACAAATGTATAATAATTAAATGACAAAGTCACAATCTAATTATTTTTATTTATTTGTAATTTATTATTGAAACAAGACCATTTTACTCTTGGGGTAGATCCATCAGTGTTAATGATCAAAAATACAGAAACTGTAATTTTGTGAAATATTATTGCCATTTAAAATGACAGTTTTCTGTTTCAACATACTTTAAAATATATTTTATTCCTGCGTCTTTTCAGCATCATTACTTTAGTCTTCAGTGTCACATGATCCTTCAGAAATCATTCTAATATGCTGATTTATTACTTTAGTAACCATTGTTTGAAACTGTTGTGCTGCTTAATATTTTTTTGGGGACCTGTGATACTTTTTTTCAGCATTCTTTGATAAATAAAATGTTAAAAAGAACAGCATTTGTTCAAAATAGGAGTTTTGCTACAATATACACTACTAAATATATACAATACTACTTTTAGAAAATTAACTTTTATTAGCAAGGATGTGTTAAACGGATAAAAAGTGATCGTAAAGACTTGTGGTGTTAGAACGGCACTTATTCAAAATAGAAGTCTTTTCTTTTTAACTTTATTCATCAAAGTATCACAGCTTCCAAGTTTATTTGCAAAAACAGCTATTTTTTTTTTTTTTTTTCTTTTCAAAAATCATGTTTTTTATTGTGTTTTTGTTTTAGTTAGCTGTATTTATTTATTTTTTTACCTAATGAAATAACCCAACGCCAGTCTGATTGAGATTAATAGGAATGTACAATGAAAAAACATGATTTTTGAACATTGTTAAAAGCTTAATGTTTTTGCAAATAAACTCTTCAAATATTAAGCAGCATAACTGTTTCCAACATTGATAAATCTGCATGTTAGAGTGATTTCTGAAGGACCGTCTGACACAGAAAACTGGAGTAATGGCTGATGTAAATTCAGCACTGCGTTACAGAAATAAATTGTATTTTAATGTATATTAAAATGGGACACCAACATTAGAAATTGCAATAATATTTCAGAATATTACTTTTTTTGTTGTTGTTTTTTTTTTTTTTTTTTTTTTTTTTTCCTGTATTTTTGATCAAATAAATACATCCTTGATAAGCATAAGAGACTCTCAGACTTTTGAATGGCTAATATTTGTAGAAACCATCTTGTGTACAGTTTTGTTTTGTTTTTTTTGTTTTTTGGTCCTTTTAAATTCCGTCAATATTTTAGGTCGAATTAAATACATGAATAAAATTAACAATGGTTAACAATTATCAGACTGTAGCTCAGTTTAAGACCCAAGTTTAGCTCTACTCAGATGACCAATCACAACCTGAAAATCCATTTGACAGTCGACATTAAAACAAGATTAAACCCCTGTTATTCATTCTGTTTTAGTTCAAGTTTGCAATAGTGATGATGGGCCGGCATCAGTACATCAACGAGGAAGACTACGAGGTGAATCTGAAAGACTTTGAGCCACAGCCAGGTATGTTACGCTCCTTTGACCTCGAACATATAGATCAGCAGACGTTGCATTTCCGTTTGTGGCGAATTGACTATATATTCTGTCCTTTGTCAGGGAACATGTCGCACCCGAGGCCTTGGTTAGGGCTCGACCACTTCAACAAAGCTCCAAAGAGAGGTCGCTACACGTATCTGGAAAAGGCGATCAAGATTCACAACTGACAAGCCCCCCCACTCTAACCGACCATACTAAAGACTTTAACCAAACCTCTTGTGTGCACCACTTTTAACACCTGCTGTCTGGGGTACACAGGCACCATGTATGAAGTCTTCAGCGAATGGAGTGACTGCTGATGCTCCTGTTTTCCTTTTGAGGCTGTTCGATTTGGCTTCTCTAACTATTGACTGCCTATTTGTCTGGAAGAATGAATTGGATTTTAACAAGAAGGGGGAACAGTATGTCCTAGACTTTTGTTTTGATTTTTATTTTTCGTTGTTTTCTTTTTGTTTTTCTTTTTAAGTTCGTTTTTAAGAAAAATTGTTACGGCAAAGAAAGCTGCTGCATTGTGAGGTGGAGGCGATGGAAAGAGGAGTTTGGTCATTTGCAGACGATTTAAAGGATTCCTCCATCCTTCAACAAAAAAAAAAATCACCGCAAATGGCTGAGGCTTTTGCTAGTTGCCCTGACATGGTTGTCTATTTTCTGGTCCCTTAGTGCAACTAGTCCAATTTTCATGTTTACACGATTCTTCTTTCTCACTTAGTTTGGTTGGAGAAATTCAGTTTGTCTTCTCTGGAAAATCCTGTATAATAAAGTTAAAGAGCCACAGCATCCGTTTTAAAATAAATAAAAATGAAATAAATTGTCTGTACTTCATCTTGCACGTTGGCACTTAATATCCAAGGTTTTACATTTCTCAGCACTGGTAAATGTAATCTTGGTGTTTGATTTGCATATCCCTTTGGGTTTCTCTCCCCATGATTTTTTTTTTTTTTTCCTTTTCTTTTCCCCCCGTTCTTTAGCTCCTCTGTCACCGGCTGTGGGATTAATCTGATGGGGAGGGAGGGGTCGCTTGCTGACGGCTCCAGATTCGTTGTACTGTTTGTTGGCACGAGGTTGCGGACGTATAGAAGACTGGTTTGGGACTTAGAGAAACCAGCATTAATGAACCAATACCATTTTTTTTTTTTCTTTAAGCACAGAAGGAATGCTCCCTAGTGCATAGTTGGCTTTGTAAAAACAATTAAAATTGTATATTTAAAGAATGAACATGTAAAATTAAAAACGCCGATTTGTTGGGTACAGATCAATTCAGATGTTCATATTCATTGTGTGTAGTTTTATTTTGGATCCTGACCGTTTCATTTGGAAATTTTTTTTTTTTTTGTTTGTTTTTTTGTTTTTTTTTGGTTCCTTAACTAATTGCAACAGTTTGTCTCGTTTAAGTGCAGTACAAAGACGACCTGCAGATCACATCTTTCTTTTTTTGATTTATTTTTTTTCTCTCCAGTCTAATTCCTCCGTGTAGCAGCAGTGTACGACAACTCTTCCTGTATATTGCCTTTTTGCTGGAAAATGTATGTTGAATAAAATTTTCTATAAAAGCTACAGCCATGGCCCTTGGAGAATTGTGATTCAAGACTCGTGTCACGTCGTGCTGTGCGAAAGTCATTTCAGTGTGTATCAACAACACATGCATGAGTTCTCATTATGATATTGCACAGATATTGTTTCAGTTTTATTGTTAAGACAGTTCCATTCAGATGCACATATGACATTGAACATTATCCTAAACATTGAGACTTTTTACAGAAGTGAAATATTGCTAAAAAATAACAAGTCAGCCTGGGCAGCTATAGGAATTCGAAAACAACACTCAAAGACCCCATGGGTTTTTCAGTTGTTTGTTATATATACTGGATACCTGATAAAATATACGCTTGACATAACTAGGGGAAAAAAAATCTATTCTTTATAAGTAGACTATGTTTTATTCATTTACATAACTATTTAATATTAACTGTGTACGGCAATGCCATGGAAGAACCATTTTCTGGTTCCCCAAATAACCTGTCATTTTAACACTTTCATTTTTTTGTTTTAATAATCTAAAGAGCCTTTTGTCCAATGCAGAGTATACATGGTTGTTAAAAGTTCTTAATGAAACCATAAAAGCCAAAAACGTTTATTTCTACGAGTGCCCTAGTGAAAAATAAATACTAAAATGTATTTAAAATGCATTTATTTCATGCTAAATATATTACAAATACATTCACATGTTATGTACTTAATAAAAATGCCCTGCAATTGTAATTTTAGTATACTAAACAGGTATATTTAAAGTCTGCTATACTGGAACAACTAATTTTGTACTTTAATTGTGTGGAAGTATTGCTGAAGTCCAACTAAAGATATACTTAAGTATATTTGATTGTGCTAAAGTGGAACTATTGCAAGTATACTTTAGTTACACTTTAAATATTTTGCATTTAAAGATCATACAATCCTCATCAATAGTGACAATTAAAACATTCTAGGATTAATATTATGAAATGTGCATTGTATTGTACTTGGTATGAAATAAATGCATTTTAAATCTATTACTTTTTATACTATTAGTTTAAAGAAATATCTAAGATACATCTTGCTTTTTAGTGTTTTTAACTTGTTTTAGTGACTGTATTGTCTTAATTTATATAATTCATCTTGAACCGCCTTTGAAGTTTGCTGAGGCTCTTTGGTTGAGAACTACTATTTTAAATGGTGCAGTTGATGCTAAAACTATACTGACATTTACATTGTGATGTAAAAATCTAATTTTTGGTTCCACAAACTCCTCAACCCTCTGAACCCTTAACCCTGAGTCCTTTATAGATATACAATCAAAACAATGATTATTCATATTCATTTGATAATGTAATTATGTAATATAATGTTATAATAAAGACTATAAAGCCAGATGAACACAAAAAGTTTCTCAGAGATTGCAAAGCTTTAGTTTATACAAGCAAGTTTGTATTAGATGACATCTGTGTTGGCCTGAAAGTGTCCTCCAGTCCTTCATGTAGTGTAACGTGCCACACAAATCCATGAGTGGTGTTAAAATTGGGGATGGGAAGGAAAGGGAAGGGGACGGGGTTAGCAGCATCGCTTCTTTTCAATGTGCAGGATCTTATTGCATTTCGGGCATGTGTGATAGACGTCTTTGAAAAACTTCATGAAGAACGGAATCAGACAGCAGCATAAAACAAACCTGGGGAAAAAGAGGAGAAAGACAGTCAGTATGGCTTTGATAATGCACACAAGATTTGATATTTTTTAGCTGCACATTAAAATGGACTCTTACCCGCACAGGATGAAGAGTAAGCACATCAACCAGGCGTAAACTCCCACTTTGTAGGTGACATTGGTTAAGACCTGCTGTTGGCAGCTTGTACAGGTGGCCATTCCTGGATTGCGACCCAACTCATATGAATCGTAGCTGACGAATTTGTTTTTGGCCTCCGTTGATTGAACTACAGGAGAAGAAGGGGTTTTAGTAAGTTTAGTCTTTTTTTTATTATTTATCAGATTTTTCTTTACCATTATACAAGTTTTCATCTTATATTTAGTACGTTGTATTTAGTAAGTTTAGTAGTATGCATGCAATGTATATTTGTAGGAATAGCCAATAATACATTGTATGGATCACAATTATTTATTTCTTTTAGGCCAAAAAATCATATATTAAGTAAAGATCATGTTCCATGAAGATACTTAGTAAATTTCCTATCGTAAATATATCAAAATTTTATTTCTGATTAGTAAAATGCATTGCTAAGAACTTCATTTGGACAACTTTAAAGGCATTTTTTTGCACCCTCAGATTCCAGATGTTCAAATAGTTGTATCTCGACCAAATATAGTCCTATCCTAACAAATCAAGCTTATTTATTAAGCTTTTAGATGATGTATATGAACCCTATGACTGGTTTTGTGGTCCACATTTACATGTATTCATTTAGCAGATGCTTTTATCCAAAGCGACTTACAAGTGGGGAATACATCAAGCGATTTGTCCTAAAGAGGCAAAACGACTTAGGAAGTGCTCGTAATACCATATAACAGGCATTGTTTAGGTAAGTACAAGCTAGAAAGGGAAAAGAGTAGAACAAAAACTTTTCTTTTCTTTTCTTTGTTTTTTTTTTTTTTTTTAAGGTCAAATAGTATCCGGCGTCTAGGGTCACATATTAGAAGTAGTGTTGTGTTGTATATTTGTTTGTTTCACCATGGAATTGCAACTTTTTAATCTCATAATTATGCTTTTATTTCTTACAATTCCAGGTTGACATCTTGTATATCTGACTTTTTTCTCAGAATTGTCAGTTGTCTCAGCCAGATCCTTTCTTTCGCAAGATTAGGTGCCCTTTAAAAGCGATTTAGACCTAGAATTCTAAGGTGAAAAAAATCACAATTGCGAGATACATACTCAGAATTCAGAAAGTAAAAAAGTTAAAATTATGAAATGTAAACTTCTGGGGAGAAAATGTGAAAATCGGAATTGCTAGATATAAACGCACAAGATATAAACTCAGAAGTGTGAGAAATAAAGTCTGAATTGTGTTATAAATGTGCAATTCTAAGAATGAAAGTCAGATTTTATGTAAATATCCACTTTTATTTTTCCTGTAAGAGTTGGCGCGTTCATTTGTAAATTTAATTTTTGTTCTGGCTTCCGGTGTCATTAGCTTCCAGCTTTTTTAGCTGTACAAAACAGCTCGTTTTTCTGCTTGTCTTACCGTATTATTGTAAGAGTTTAAATAGAGTCGTGTAACTACAGAGTTTATGTTGAATAAATGAATGCTGACGTCATATTTGAATATTCAGTGTTAATTCAGCAGTATCCATTCTGTGTTGCTGGATATTGTTGTGAGGATTTTTATTATGACGGGCGTGAGAGGAGAGTGAAGAGAACGGAGCTCGTGTCTGAGGGTTTTATTTTATTAAGCTTCTAACTTTCTCAGTATTAAAGCCCCGAAAGGACACACAAACAAGTATTACATTATATTAATGTATTATCTTAATTATGAACACACTGTTTTGTAGTGTAAAGAGTTTTATCGTTTACCGCATTTTGTTATTCTTCTCGTTATTTCTCCACAGCGCCTAACGAACCGGAACTCTCACACATTCACAGAAAACGGCTGATTTCCGCGTTGAAAAAAAAGTTGGATGGATTTTATTATTAGGCTATTATTATTTTATTCCATGATGGAAACAGGCTTGTATAAACAAGGCACATATTCGGTTTACTTAAAAGCAATATGATGACAGCAAACAGTAAAATCCTGATATTATCAAGCAAAACACATGGCCATTACAACTAACAGTTTTCCAAAGATTAATGATAGAAAACAAACTCACCAGGTCTGGCTGACTCCGTCTGGATTCGAGAATCTCCTCCAATAGTGGAGCTTTGTGGGGTGAATGGAGTGTGCACATGGTAGACCTTTATGTTGGAGCCCTTGGCACCGTCTACTGTTAATGACAAGCGAAAACACACAGGTAGAACATTAATATTTCTGAAACATATTTCAGGATTTCACAGTTGTGCCACACACACACTGGCTTGACTGTTTTTAGTTGTATTCCATTTGTATGAGTCATTCAAAACGAGTCTCGTTATGAATCATTCAAAACGGACAATTACACTAACTGACTTACCTGGTATGACATACGGAGGTGGGTCTCCAGTTCCGTCAGCACTCATTCTGTCTTTGGGTGGGTGTAAACTGCTGGAAGAAAATAGAAGTCTTAATATGTGACGTGCATGTTTCTCACATGCTAAAATGTGCTAAAATGACTTAATCTGTGCTGGCAACTAAAAGGCTATATGTTAAAACCCCAAAAACTCAAGGTCACTAAAATAAAGTCATGTAAGCAAGGCACTGTACTATACTGTACATGTTCTATAACAGGATTTCATGCTGTTTACAAATGTGATTATGTACTGGCAAGTAAAAACATGAGAAAATTCTCATTAAAGATGCTGAAATGAGCAGACCACCTTCAAAGCGCAATGCAACGCCATGTCAACTCTCACTTTCTTAGTGAAATATCCTGAACGCTGATTTTCTCTTCTTCCTTCTTGTTAATCTTCAATATATGTGTAGCTGCCAACTTCCTGCTGCTTAGACTTGTTTTGCCAGAGTGAATAAAACGCAAACATATCACAAGTCATGTGCCATTTATTTTCATGGTGAGATGCTACGGTAAACGCCTTAGTTAACAAAAAGACAACAGTGTTCCAAGCCCAGGCACTGATTGATACAGATGTCCACCCAAAGACAGAAGTGGAATGTTGTTCTGCCGCATGTCTGACCATGTTACTAATACTCGCATAATCAAACCCTGATACTTCGCATGGAAAACAAGAGCAGTTTAAACTGACACTTTCCACTACAGTATGATATTGTATGCCATATACATTCATAAAAATAAAGGTTCTTTATTGCCTTCAATGGTTCTATGAAGAACCTTGAACATCCGTGGAAACTTTCAAATGCAGAAAAGGTTCTTTAGATTCTTAAAATCATCTTTAAAATGGTTCTTTTTGGAACTGTTCACTGAAATGTTCTTTGAACAACCAAAAATGGTTCTTCTATGGCATCACTGCAAAAACACCATTTTGGAACCTTCATTTTTAAGAGTGTAGACCAGAAAACATAGACGCTCCAGCAACTGTGTTAAGAACTAGGGATAATTTGGACATAAAACAGCCTGATTTTGTCATTTGCGACCATTCATCAGAGCTCTGTTTAGATGTACTCTCAAATGGGAACTTGTTTTCACTTCAAGACAAGATTTTTACAACTTCTCTAACCAGATATATCAGATCAACACCAGGACATAAAATATTTCCATTACAGTTATATGTCAACATGGATATAAATTACTGTAAATGTTATTTTGATTAAGTTTGGGTGTGTATCAGTAGGAGGTGACATGGAGACGTCAGACAGCCTAAATGCGTCAGCTGTTTTACTATAGCTGAAACACGGAATCAAAAAGAAGTATTCATCAATCAGACTTTGATTGAAGTGACGCATTTTAGCTCCTGCTGTTCAGACTTGACAAAGCTTAACAGTCAAACCAACATAAGACCCTTAAAATCTTTATTTTACATTATTAACATTTGTACCTTTTTTCTATGCTTTAGCTATTTCTTAAAGCACCCACTGTTCTGTCTTGTACTAATCCAGAAAATATGTTTCAAATTGTTAGCACTTCTCGTGTTATTCCTTTGACTCACTTGTTGTATTCATCTTTTGTAAGTCACTTTGGATAAAGGTGTTTGTTAATTGAGTAAATGAGTACATATGTAAATTAAATTTAATTTACCTTTGAATAAATTGCTCAAGAAAATTACTTTTTCTCTTCTTATAAAAAGAGTACAGTATTAAAACAGTACCATAATCTATTTACATATCATGTATGATCATAATTTTTTTCAAACTCATTGTCTTCTGATTTAAAACAAATCAGCTTTTAAATCATAATAACATCAGCCTAAATCAACAGCCGCTTAACATTTGTCATCCAAAGTTCTGATTCAGTTCAAAAACCCAAGATAAAATCCTCAAAGTAATATGAACAGCAATGCCAAACTGTTTGTAGCTCCTAACCTTAAACCTTCTCCAAGATCATGATAAATACCCCTCCTAAATCCAGAAGTGCTCCAAAACTCCAGAGAGTCTAGTTAGTAAAGCTCCTTGAACAGAGAGCCGTCTTACCTGTCTTGTCGAGGCTGTCGCTGATGGTTAGACTGAAACCAGTTTCTGTGGCGTTTACAAGCTTTTCATACTCACTTGGCTACTCCACCCCTGCCCGCTTAGAATACATTAACATATTGTGTCACCTTTTATGAATGCTGTTGTGACAAACAGGAAGAAGGCTGTATTTTTTTTTCCACATCTGTCATTGAAAACGTCTCTGAATAACAAGTTTTGCTGACGGCAGTCAATGGCGGGTCATATGAATGTAAACATACTACTTCTCGAATGAAAATGACAGAAAAATCAGCAAAGTGTCTTTTGCTGGCAGGTGTTTTTGTTTTCACCTTTCACAGCTGGGATTTCCAACCTTAAGTTTTTTTCTGCTACAATGTGAAGTTGGTAGCATAATCAGAAGTCAACTGAAGTTGTGACTCCTCATTTTTTGTTGAGATTGATTTTACTTTCTTTGGCCTTCCAGAAACTCAAAACTTCAAAGTTAATCAAGTAGTTTCTTATATGTGACCAATTTCAAAAATAAACAAAAGCTGTCACTGGGGCTGTGGCTTTTCAAAAGGTACACCTTTGTACGTTTTAGGTACCAGTATGTACCTTTAAGGTACCAGCATGGACCCTTTAGGCACAATTGTGTACCTTCTGAAAAGGTACAGTCCCAGTAACAGCTTTCATACCTTTATTTCTGAGAGTGACTCTAGACCACAAAACCACACTGTAAAAAATAAAAAGCACAATTTGTTGAGTCAGCTTAAAATAATTTGTTACCCTGCTGCCTTAACATTTTAAGTTCAGTCAACTAAAATAAGTTTATTCAACTTGAAATGTTAAGTTGTACTAAGTAACAACTTAGATATTTGTGTTTGCTAAACTTAACAGATGGGTAAGTAACCCAGCTGCCTGTTGATTCAACTCAAATATCTAAGTTGTCACTTAGTATAATTTAACATTTCAAGTTGAATAAACTTTTTTTTGAGTTGACTGAACTTAAAATTTTAAGGCAGCCAGGTTACAAATTATTTTAAGTTGACTCAACAAATTGTTTTTTTACAGTGCAGTCATAAGTAGCAATGGGTACATTTGTAGCAATAGCCAACAATACATTGTACAGGTCAAATTTTTTTTCTTTTATGCCAAAAATCATTAGGATATTAAGTAAATTTCCTACTGCAAATATATTAAAACTTAATTTTTGATTAGTAATATGAATTGCTAACAACTTCATTTGGACACCTTTAAAGGCAATTTTCTCAGTATTTAGATGTTTTTGCATCCTCAGATTCCAGATATTCAAATAGTTGTATCTCGGCCAAATATTGTCATATCCTAACAAACCATACATCAATGGAAAGCTAAAATTAAAAACCCTTAACCCTTATGACTGGTTTTAGTATGTTCCTACTCCTGATATGCTAGGATAGGCTCCAACAACATCCTCCTTACCTTACACAGGACAGGCAGTTTGGAGAACGGATGAAAAGAATTAAAGATGGATGGATATTAGCAGTGTTGGGGAAAGTTACTTTTAAAAGTAATGCATTATAATATTACATTACTCCCTAAAAAAGTACCTGACTTGTATTACTTAGTTACTTTTTGTGTTGCTTTTTCTAATCTGGGCTTGCTTGTTTGTTTTTAATATAAAAATGTACGTTTGGCAAATGTAAAAGTTCTTTTACGGCAAATGTAGCGTACGTTTACACAACGCTTCTGTGCTAAAATTTCTCTTAACATGGGGAGAGGAGAGCTGCCAGTCAATAAATGGGAAAAAAAGTAACTGACGTTACTTATTTGAAAAAGTAACTCAGATATTTTGTAAATTAAAAAGTAATGTGTTACTTTACTAGTTACTTGAAAAAGTAATCTGATTACATCTTGTGTACAACTTGTGTTACTTGTAACACTGGATATTAGTATGTAATGTGCTAAAGCCATTTGACAGCTATTACTGAAACTTCCTAATTTTTTATTTAAATTTTGTATCACAGTATGCACATTTATGAAATGTGAATGTTGTTACAGTTATGTTAGTGTCACTCTGGTGTCTTTTGAGAACATAGTCTTACAATAAGATTCAACATATCTTTACAGAATTTATTAATCTAGGTGATGTTTATTTATACATATACTAATACAAGTTGTATAAATTAGCATTAGTTGTATTATAACACAAATTAGCAATGAACGATGGTATATTTATGAGTTAACCTAGATTAATAAATGCTAGTTTTGTCATTGCATTTACTGATGTTAACAAGCTTATTGTAAAGTGTTTTTTATTAGGAGGTTTTTTGTAGCTTTTAATGAGTGATTATAAAATGCATCAACATCAACATATGCTTTCAATGTAAATTATGTTTGAATGTAATTATGTGTGTAAGTCTAAGAGGTGTTAAAAGGGCCTTAGGGTCTCTACAACCAGAATATGTTACATCGCGTTACAGTGGTCTGAAAAATGTGAAAAATCCTTTCTTGAAACTAGATGTTGTTAGTTAGCAAGGATGTTTCACATTTTTCAGACTCCTTCTTTTTAAAGTTTTAGCTATCGATCTAATCTGAGGTTCAATCTTTGTGACAGGTACTTACACACAGATTTTGTAAGTGATAAGCTTCCATACAGAGGCTAATGGCAAAAAGCTAGGTAAGATGAATGGGTGAGGGGTACGTGAGTTGCCGGGGAGAGTTTGACTTTTTGCGTTCTCCAGGTGTGGCAGGGAGTGGAAGAGTGTGCGCTGCTGATATCATGAGAGTGGGCTCGGCTTCTCAGCTGCGTCTCTTTGTGTGACACTCCTTTGACTGCGGTCGAGCTCGTCCGGCAGCATTCCACCTGCTGTCACCAAACATTTCTGTTCTACATTCCATGAAAAGGTTGCAGACTTTCAGCTGATGATGTATGGAAAAAATAATTAGAGTGAGCTGTGTGGTTTCTCGGGCCTGTAATATTGTCTTATGGCTGCCCATTTCATATGGATGTGCACTGGAAAAGTGTGACCTATAGTTATAAGTGTGTGGCATTTAGAGTAACTAAACTCTTTTTAAATATATGCAATATATACACTACCAAGACTTTTTTTTTTTTTTTAAGAAATTGATACTTTTATTCATCAATAATGCAATACATTGATCAAAAGCGACAGTAAAGATGTTTATAATGTTATAAAATTTTTTCAAATAAATGTTCTTTTGAACTTTATATTTATCAAAGAATTCTAAAAAAAAAGTATCGTTTTAACACAAAAATTTTAACCAGCGCAAATGGTTTTAACATTTAAAATAATAAGAAGCGTTTCTTGAGGACCAAATCAGCATATTAGAATAATTTCTGAAGCATCATGTCACACTTAAAAATTGAGTAATTGCTGCTGAAAATTCAGTTTTGCATCACAGGAATAAATTACAGTTCAAGATATATATATATATATATATATATATATATATATATATATAAAGGTTATTTTAACTGCAATAACTTTTTACAATTTTACAGTGTTACCGCATACTGGCAGTGTGTGTTTGTGTGTGCAGCATAGTTTGAAAGCCTTAAATCACATAAGAAAATCATTTCCGTTTCTTTATAGTGTGGCTTAATTTGCTTTAAAAATGGCATATGTGTAGCCACACACACAAAAAAACCCACACATTAATGCAACAAAAGGTCACAAGATGGGAAGTTAATAGTATCATGTGAGGGTTTTTTTTTTGTTTTTGGTTTTTTTTAGAGCAAAACGCGTTCCAAAACCTTTACGCAAAGCCTTAAGGCCATTGTTCACATTTTATGTGCAAAGTAAATGGGCTGTGTTCAAAGCTGGTGTATACAAATCTAAGTGTGAACATACATTCTATATTAATACTTTGCATTGCTTGGCAACAATAAACAACCTCTATTCCAAAAAAATGAACTACATCACTTAGCGGACAGAGTATATTCTGATTATTGCTCACAGTAAATTGGACTTACTATTGAACATTTGTGTTCTCTAATGCTGTTGATGCAGATTTACAGAAGCAATACGCCATGCAATAAAAGAGACATCCTTCCTCTGCTGATTGCTATATTTTGCAGTAGCTAGACAAGACAGCATGCAATAGCCCAACAAACTGGATTTTCAAGGTGTTCAGTGCTTTATAAAGATGTATACAGAAACTAGATGAGATAAAGTCAGAAAATACAGTGGAAACACACTGTAAACAGTGGAAACAGGTTGGCATCTCTTGGTTCTTTTTGTTTGTTAAGGTCACTTCCATACTAACCAGATTCTCAGGAGATCTTTTAAAGTGCTTGTACAACTTTTGAGAAAGTCATCATGCATCAAGATGTGGTCTTGCAGGGTGTGGTTGCAACTAAGAAACAATTCATAGAAAGTCAAGAAGAAGACATTAGTATGTGCAGTTCCCATAAAGCAAGGAATGACAGCCAGGGCAAGAGCTTTTACAAATTACATTCCAACAAGAAAGGTCCACCAAGAAAACCGGCACCTTAAGAAAAGTCTGAAAAAATAGGGCCCAATGTACCGTGTTAATATGAAGGAACTTTCCATATTGATTTGTTTTCCTTGTATTTAGAATTTCACATTGCATTGTGATGTGGCTTAAAGGAAATGCCTGTAAACTTAAAAAACAATACCAGGAACTTTTACAGTTTTCTGCAGATTTTTTTGTTAATAATGTGGTGAGATAGTAGATCTTTTATAAAATAATGTTTTTTATTAAAATTTTATTAAAATATAATTTATTCCTGTGATGCAAAACTGAATTTTCGTCAGCTGTTACTCCAGTCTTAAGTGGCACATGATCCTTCAGAAATCATTTTAATATACTGATTTATTATCAGTGCTGGAAACAGTTGTGTTGCTTAATATTTTTTGTGGAACCTATGGTACCTTTTTCAGAATTCTTTGATGAATAAAGGGTTAAAAAGAACAGCATTTATTTAAAATATAAATCTTTTCTAACAATATACACTACTGTTCAAAAGTTTTGGGTCAGCAAATGTTTATTCTTTCTTTTAATTGAATAAAAAGTGATAGCATAGATTTAGATTGTTAGAAAAGATTTATATTTTGAATAAATGCTGTTCTTTTTAACTTGTTTTTCATCAAAGAATCCTGAAAAAAGAAAGAATCACAGGTTCCAAAAAATGTTTGGCAGCGCAACTGTTTCCAACATTGATAATTCTAATAATAAATCAGCATATTAGAATGAAGGATCATGTGACACTTACGACTGGAGTTACAGCTGATGAAAGTTCAGCTTTGCATTACAGGAATAAATTATATTTTGAAGTATATTAAAATACATACACACACACGCACACACTTCAAAGGTAGAAATATGATATAACTTTTATATGACTCCCCCTACGGTCAAGAGGTGATAAAGTTGCTTAGCAATTGTCAATATTGCACTCAGATATGCAGTCACAGATCATGTTTCAGAATTTGATGATGCATTCTTTGTGCATCCAACGCCCAAAACAGCCTGACAGAACTGCCTATCCAAACTGGATTCTAAACTGTGATTTCTTTGGCACTACATTTGAAGCTGATCATGGTCATCTCACATATTTACAATTAATTAATTTCAGTGCAGATAAATAAAACCAATAAATTAACAAAATAACACATTTAGTTAATAAATAAAATAAATCAAATAAATCAAATGAATTTACTGAATAATAGCTAAATTAGTTCAGAATGAAACATGTCATACTATATGGTACAAATCTGTACAAATCCAAAAGATCTTACCTTGAAACAACTTCAAACACTTTGAAGAGACAACAGTTCTTGACAATGTGTGCTATACTGACACACATCGGCAAAAACTGTTGTCTCTTCAAAGTGTGGTTTAAAGTGGACATGCCCTCTTTTTGCTGATGGTATTTGAAAGTGGTTGTATTGTTGCTGTGTTTGTGTTAAAGATATAGGAACAGAAAATATAGGGGTTTCAAATAACATTAGAACTGAGGCAATGTTGATATGAGAACAATGCATGCATCTGTCATTAAGAAAAAAATAGTTTGTCATAAACTGATTGAAGCTAGCTTATTTCAAGGCATTTCTGTGTGTTTTTGTTCACAAGCAGTGTTTTGCACTGTGGTTTGTAAAATACTGTTGGGATCTTACTGTATTTAGAATTTTACTGTAAAACCACAGCAAATCTGTGTCTGTGTGTGTGTGTGTGTGTGTGTTTATATGTTGTGTGGTTATAGATAGTGATGTTTGTGCTGTTTTTTCACACGTTGTACTTGTGCACAGAATAATATGTAATAGTTGGGAATCCAAATCATATTCTTAATTCTACTCCATATTCCATATTCATATTCATAACTTAAAATCTTTTATGATCATCTGTCCATCCATGTTTTTGCAAAAGTGTGTATTTGCTTGGAGATTTCTGTTTGAGGTCTGTGAAATCAATTTAGGCATGTTTCAATTTCCCTGTTGGCCGCTGTACCATAGAAAAAGGAAATCTTATTCAGAGCATCCAAGGACAGGAGGACGTACACCTACACAAACTGTTCTAGGTTTGAATTTCTTACAAGTATAAGATCAAGTTATTCAAACGACTGTAAAGGAGGTAAACCGACCATGACCAGAAGGTTTTTTTTCTTAGTCATTATGTTTCTGCTAATGCCTGTGACATGGACACGGAGAGGAGCATCAGCTGAGACATACAAACCCTTAAACCAAAGACTGAGGGGACTGAATCAGCAGGTTTGTTATTTTTAAACATACCCTTTTCAAAAATCATATTGCATGTATCTGTAACGTATGATTCTTGCATTCCTAGTTCAAGAGATTTCAACAGATGACCTTCACCCATCTTCAGAGCATTGCTGAAAACTACAACATTTCAAATAACATAGACTCGCGATTCCAAGTGTTGAGTCGGCAGTTTGAGAGGATCTCCAGAGAGCTCCGTGCATTTAAGGAAACGACAGAGCACAGCCTGAAATCTCTTAAATCTTGGACTAAGAGTCTACAGAAAAAGACAAAGAGGCTTGATTTGAGTTTGGCAAATATGACGAGAGCTCTGAGGGAGAACAACAATCTCAACCTTAGACAAATCCAAAAGCAGAGAACAGTGTTGTCTGACCTGTCCCACAAAATACAGAAGCAGCAAAGTCACATCGGCTCCTTAAGGAATCAGGTTCAACATGGGATGCAGGACCTTCAGGCCTCTCTCAGAAGACATCAGACCCAGATAATGAAGTTGGAGAGTCAGATGCAAGGCCTGTTCAAGATCATTTCAACTTCAAAGAAAGAAGGTTTAGATCCTCTTAATTCTATTAGGAGGCAACAAGGCGTCGTCCTGAGGCATGTCCAGCCTAAACCGAAGTCTGAAGGAAGCAGAATGAAAGATAGATTGCCTTCTGGACCCACTGAACAACCACAGACATACAAAATAAAAGACAGACAACAACGTCTCTGGCAGAGCACCATGCAACCAACAGTTCAGGCTGAAGAGGAACTTTTTCAGCTTCCACTTCAACACAAAATCCCACATATTCAAACCCCAAAGGAAGAAGCCAGAAGTAAGTGTTTAGAGAAAACTAGTAGTGTTGTGTCTGAAAATGAAATCGAAATGCATTTTGTAACCACGGTTTAGACCAAAAACCTTAATGTCCCTGTTTAACAAATGTAATTTTCAGTCATTCAAAAATGATTTACTTAGAATCTCCAAGAATCCAAACTGGCAATTATGCAAGCACATAGACCCTAATCAGGTTAGACGCCATACTGAATGTGGATGAGAGGCTGTGAGGAATAGTCTCATCATAGTTGTTTTTGCCCCCATTTTTCATGGGCTCAACTCAAAGATCTAAGACTTTTTCTATGTACACAAAAGGCCTATTTCTCTCAAATATTGTTCACAAATCTGTCTAAATCTGTGTTAGTGAGCACTCCTTTGCCGAGATAATCCATCCACCTCACAGGTGTGGCATATCAAGATGCTGATTAGACAGCATGATTATTGCAAAGGTCTGCCTTAGGCTGGCCACAATAAAAGGCAGTTTTATTATATTGAGGGGTCATTGGTGTCCGAAAACCAGTTAGTATTTGGGATTCAAAATCAATAAAATGCACCTATGTTTGTTGTCCATAACATATGCCTGCCCATACCATAACCCCACCACCACCATGGGCCACTTGAGCCACAATGTTGACATCAGCAAACCGCTCACCCACACAATGCCATACATGCTGTCTGCCATCTTCCCTGTACAGTGAAAACCGGGATTCATCCATAAAGAGAACACCTCTCCAAAGTGCCACACCATCGAATGTGAGCATTTGCCCACTCAAGTCGGTTACTACGACGGACTGCAGTCAGGTCGAGACCCCGATGAGGACAACGAGCATGCAGATGAGCTTCCCTGAGACGGTTTCTGACTTGCAGAAATTCTTTGGTTATGCAAACAGATTGTTGCAGCAGCTGTCCGGGTGGCTGGTCTCAGATGACGTTGGAGGTGAAGATGCTGGATGTGGAGGCCCTAGGCTGGTGTGGTTACACGTGGTCTGCGGTTGTGAGGCTGGTTGGATGTACTGCCAAATTCTCTGAAATGCCTTTGGAGATGGCTTATGGTTGAGAAATGGGAAACAGCTCTGGTGGACATTCCTGCAGTCAGCATGCCAATTGCACGCTCCCTCAAAACATGTGACATCTGTGGCATTGTGCTGTGTGATAAAACTGCACATTTTAGAGTGGCCTTTTATTGTGGCCACCCTAATGCACACCTGTGCAATAATCACGCTGTCTAATCAGCATCTTGATATGCCACACCTGTGAGGTGGATGGATTATCTCGGCAAAGGAGAAGTGCTCACTAACACAGATTTAGACAGATTTGTGAACAGATTAAATATATGTGAACTATAGAGAAATAGGCCTTTGCAACCAACAGTTCAGGCTGAAGAGGAACTTTTTCAGCTTCCACTTCAACACAAAATCCCACATATTCAAACCCCAAAGGAAGAAGCCAGAAGTAAGTGTTTAGAGAAAACTAGTAGTGTTGTGTTTGAAAATGAAATCTAAATTTTGTAACCACGGTTTAGACCAAAAACCTTTGTGTACATAGAAAAAGTCTTAGATCTTTGAGTTCAGCACATGAAAAATGGGGGCAAAAACAAAAGTGTTGCGTTTATAATTTTGGTCAGTGTAGATTATTCGCGGGATGTTTTTCATGTCAATGGCACTAATAAATTAATCTCGTAATACTTTCCTCCAACCAGGCATGTCAAATTGAATGTATCTATTAATTTTTCGCTGAATTTATGAATTTTTCAACTTGTACAAAAAACAATGTGACCAATTCTCACCGAAATAAGCCTGATGGGGGCGGACAAACAGCGAACAAAAGTATAAAATCGCTCATAACTCCTAAACTGTCAGTCGCAGGCTCAAGTGTTTTATGTCGTTGAAATCCTTGGCTCATGCCAGACAAAATGCATCAGATTTGATTGTGAGCCGGGCAAAATTTTTTGATATTTCACATTTTTGAAAAAACTACTTTTGCGAACTAGTCCTGGATTTTTTGCCTGATCTGAACCAAACCAGTGCAGAAAGATTCTCTTGAGAGTGAAGATCAATAATTATCAAAAAAAAAAAGGTGAACTTTCGACTCACCATCACAAAGAGCCGCCAAAACGTTTGAAAGGGGCAGGGCCACTTTTGGTAAAGTGCCTGTAAATCCTGAACGGAATGAGATATCGTCACCAAACACAGAACACTTATGTAAGAGCTCAATCTGAAAAAAACACAAAAATGGCTATAACTGCACAACCATTTGTCTGTGAGAAATTTGAAAGAAATTGGTCACTAGGGGTTTTCAGGGCCGTAAACAGTTTTTCGCACATGCGCACGATATTTGTATCATACGATAGAACTCCTCATTCTGGACAACTTTGCCTCTAGAACTATTGCTGTCAATCAAACCGTTTGTTAAATGATTGAGAACATGTCAAAAACCTACTTTTGCGAACTAGTCCTAGGTTTTTTGCTCAATCTGGAAAAAAAACATTGCAGTACAATTCTCTAGGTCAATAATTATCAAAAAATGTTGAAATGTGCCTTTTGGGAGTCTATAACAGGGTCGTTTAGATAAGGGGCCTGTCCAAATTTACCCAAAAACCTATAAAGCCTAAAGGAAAACTCAAACCTTCACAAAACCTAGTGAGCACATGCAACAAGTGACTCTAAACAAGCATGCAAAGTTTTAAGGAGACTGGACCACAGCTGGCACTATAACAGTTATAAACATTAAAAAACATAACATATATCTATGGTAAATCACCTGGATTTGCCAAAAATGTTTTTTTTAAATAATTGATTTGGTGGTTATAGGCTTGCTAAATAATGTCTTTTTTCATATACCTTTTATTAATACCTTAAAGCACCTGGTAATCGCTGCTTGCAGCTATATTTAAATTCGCTTTTGATGTGCACACACCATATCATTCACAGCCTTGTTTTCATTCCTGTTAAGAGTTAAATAGCACTACCCTGATGTAAAATGTCTAATAATTTGTCTCTCATTCCCAAAGTTTGCAATGTGGGTTCGATGCTTCTGTTCCCATCTGCTTCCACTGAAAATTATGTCACCTTCCAGAGGAGTTTTCAAACCGGGATACATGAACTCTCTATCTGCACTTGGCTGAAAGTAGACGGCAAGTATCTTGGAACAATTCTTTCTTACGCCACAGAGAACAATGATAATATGCTTGTTCTTTATGGCCGGAATTCTGGCATACTGGGCATCATAAATTTTGTGATTGGAGATCCTGCATATCGTGAATTATCTTTACAAAATATCCTGGATGGCCACTGGCATCATTTATGCATCATCTGGTCCTCTATCGAAGGCAGGTTTTGGTATTATTTGGACCGTCATCTTATATCTACTGGATCTAAGTTCCAGAAAGGCTACGAGATCCCTCCCGGGGGGTCTATGGTCCTGGGACAGGAGCAGGATTCGATTGGAGGAGACTTTGACGAAGCTGAAGCATTTGTGGGCAGACTGGCTGGCTTTGCGTTGTGGACTAGGAGCCTGAGCCCTGGGGAAGTGTCTGGACTGGCCTCTGGCAAAGGGGTGCCACGAGGAGCAGTGCTCAGCCTGGTTGATGTAGACCAGATGTTTGGCTCTGTTCAACATGTTACCTGTGAGTGTCTGGAGCACTGCATGTAAAGGCACAACAGAATGAGCCAGAAAAACACTTCTGCATTACACATTATTTTTGTATTACCATTTATTTTGATAAAACAAGAGTTTATGTATTCATTGATCATATTTAACATAGCCTATTTGGTCTTATTAAACTGTTTACTTAAGTATAAACATTGCTTTAAATAAACATACTGTACATCTTATTTTTGTTGGTCTATGCAGTTTACATTCAGTCAGCACACAGTGTTAAGATCACTATTTCTTGTTTAGCGAAAATAGCAACTAATGACTTGAGGAACCTTAATTTGTCATGTCAGTTTTTTCAGACTCCATATGAAAATAATGCTATAAATAGAGTAATCAAAACACAAAATGTATTCATACTGCCATTCACAATGAGTTCCCAAAAATATAACAAATCCGTGACACTGATGCGGTTCAATATGAAATGATAAAATCTGTATTTTTTTCATGATTTCAGGGATAGTGGGGTAAGATGAGCCATTTACTTAAGTGGTCCTCAAGATAAGGGAAAATAAGGCAGAAGTACAATGAAAGTATCTGAAGTAATTTCAGGATGTTTCCTATCATTTTAAATGATCAGAATGTATCTGTGACGAGGGGGTTCTAAAAATATGGGTTATAACAAAATGTTCCGTGGCTTAATTTACTCCAGGTTAGGGGTAAGTTGACCTGAGTCAGTGGGTAAGAGCACAACCTGGGTGTAAACTGACCATCTAAGTGAATTTGATTCATACCCATGTGAAATTCACCTCTTTAAAAGCTAATTAAATAATCTAATTTCCTTTTACAAACAGTCATATTTATTTTCTTGAAGCTAACAACATGAAAACCAACCAAATTTTACATTTCAATATTTAATTGTTTGCATTTCTGAAATAATATTTTGAACACCAAAGTTGTAACCTTCCCAAAAACAGACTAAACAGAGAGTTTGCTGAGTGAAATTAAATAAAAACTGAATTAAAAATAAGTAATAAATGTCACTGAAACTAATAAACATTTTAGTCACATGATTCGCTTTTCTGCAATGTCGAACAGGCCATTAGGCACTACATTGGGAAATATTTATCTGATTATAATGTGATGAAAACCATCTTCTGGTTCTTGTTAGAGAAGGATAAGTTAAAATGGTGGCTCAATTTACCCCACAGCATGTGGCTCACTTTGCCCCGTGGTGGCCATTTCGGAAAAAACTAGCTAGCTTACCCTAATATGTTGCTAAATCACCTATAGTCATCATAAATATTTTTAGACCAGAATAAATTTGCTTTGTATGTAACAGCTATCACATCTAAAATTTTACTTTGACAAGCCAAAACAGTTCTTAAAGTAAATGGGTGCCTTCCACTCCTGTTTCTCCTTTTCACAATCTGTGGGAAATTATGGGTGGTTCTAAAATACATGGTCACATGACAGTAAAAGTGTACAGTAGCCAAGATACAGGGGGTGGGTCAACTTCCCCACTGGCTCAACTTACCCACTCTCCCCTACAAAGAAACTGAATATATCAGTATGCTCTATATGAAACAAAACAACTCTCAGTAACATGCAAAGAAATGCAGTATTTTTGTTTTCTTTTTATGATCATCATTTCTATTTTTACTCATTATAATGTAAAATATTATTATAAAGTATTGTTATAGTAATAAAAATGTATAATGTACCTGATAGATATAAGTAAAGGTGTCCTGAAATAAATGAATAAATCTACCCGTGGTTTGCGAGTTAATGAAGGCATCTCTTTAGAAATTGGGCGATTCTGTAGCCCCTGGTGAAAAAACCAGCATATGCTGGTTAGGTAGGTTTTGATGCTGGTTTAAGCTGGTCCTTTGCTGGTTGCTGGTCAAGGACATCTAGACATCTGAGGACTGGGAGTGTTTGGAGAAACCTGTTGTTGGAAACGTTTATTATTTTAGTGGTTCATTATTTTAGCTATTGCTAACTAAATGCAATCGAAAATATCAGATACGACCGTTATGAACATGTTTTAACCGTTATAACAGAACCGTGTCACTACCGAACGTTAACTGTGAACTACATTTCCCAGAATTCCTTTGTAAACAATTTCTTTCTTGGACGTCTGTGCTTTCCGTACACTGGTCACGAGATCGCTTATGATTGTTAGTCATGGGGAAGAAGTGTTCGCAGTAGTTCTACAGTTAGCAGGTTTGATGTATAATTAATTGGCAGCGTAGACATGGCCAACATCACGAAGAAAGTGTCGTGGTCTAGCCGAGGCGATGATCGCGGAGAGAGAACGCCACTGCTGAACGGAGCCGAGGAGGCGAAATACAACAAACAGGTACCAGACAGGCCATCAGACTGCAAAATATAACATATATAGAACTCAGCAATCAATATGAAATGTTTTGACTTATGCTTTTATGAAATACTTGCCCTGCTGATTAAATCAAGCATGCTTGTTAAGCATGCAAAGGTAACGTTAGTGTGCTGACTTGTTGACATAGCATGATAATACACTAACTTACAGTCGTTACAGCGTTGAAATGAAAACAATAAGTTCTCAGATTTATTAGAGGATAAACCGTGTTTCTTTACCCTAGCAAGGACTTGTGTTACCTAGTGGCAAGTTGCAGGGTGTTTTGCAACTCTGGATATTTGGATTTTAACTTCCCATTTCTTTTAACCCTCTTATTTTGCTAAGAAACTGCAAGCATCTGTTATCCTATGACCTACATTGGATGGGTTGATTCTTGATTACAGCCAGGAACACAGCTAGAAATTAAGATATTAAAAAATGAGATATTCCAGACAGTGTCACAAAGACTTGTACCAACAACATTTGTTTTTTTACAGCAGATATTTGTGCAGTATGCACACTGTAGACTGACTCTACATGTAGATTAAAGTAGACTTTTGATAAATGTAATATATTTGGTTCATAGTTATCCGGGGGAGCTATGTTTCATATAGGCAGGCTGAGCACTGTGGACCTTGAGGAGGAAATCACACCCGAAGAGGTAAAATCTATTTTACATCAGTTCCTTTTTATTATTTTTTTAAAGATGTGGAAAAACAAAACATTATTGGAAATACAGACATAAAAGCCTATAGTCCAGTCCAGAAAAAAGTGGCTTCACTGTTTTGACACATAGCTTTAGTTTCAGTTTTATTTTCAAGTTGTTTGTGGTTTGGATGCTTTGAATGTTGCGCATGAGCGTAGTTGACGTCTCTCCTCAAATCAGCCATTGCACGTTGTACTTGATCATTTGTGAGTTTATGTTGCCAACGTGTTGTCATGAGGTCCCATGTTCTCATGTTGATGTAGCTAAATAAAGTGTTGTTCTATTCTGGTTGCATGAGCATAGAATGACTGTATGTGCCCTTGATGAATGTCGGCCGGGCAAAACTGAGTCTTTTTTTCCCGAATCACGCAGGACATTGTGAGAAGTCGACCGAAGGAAATCCCTCACAATGAAAAGCTGCTGTCCCTCAAATATGAGGTAATTGAATCTAGACCTGACCTTCAGTCACCCTCTTCTCTTTCAATTGAGTGTCTGTTAAAAATGCTTTGAAAAATCTGTTGGTTTCTAACTTATATAGAATGCTACATGTATTCTTTAAATGAACTGTCTTTGAAGAGCTGGGATGTAAAATGTCAAACCTAATGCTTTTTGTGTTTCAGAGTCTTGATTATGATAACAGCGAGAATCAGTTGTTTCTGGAGGAAGAGAGACGGATGAGTCACATGGTCAGTAGAACCATCAGAGAGTTTCATTAGAGGTGGAGATGACAAACTCTGGTTCAGTGTCTGTGGGAAAAGTTTAACCGTTAACTTAGATCATGTGTGCTTCGTAAGCTGTTCATATAAAGGCTTTTTCTGAGGCATTTCACAATCGGTTATGCGGTTTTTTAATTGTTGGTTTATGTACTGTACCTGTCAAAAGTTTTTGAACAGTAAGATTTTTAATGTTTCCAAAAGTAGTCTCTTCTGCTCACTGTGTAATTTATTCCTGTGATTTCAAAGCTGAATTTTTAGTCACATGTCACATGATCCTTCAGAAATCATTCTAATATGCTGAATTGCTGCTCAAAAAAACGTTTTATTATTATTATTATTATGTTGAAAACAGCTGAGTAGAATTTTGTCAGGTTTCTTTGAATATGAAGTTCAGAGGAACCGCATTTATCTGAAATAGTCTTTATCATCACTTTTGATGAATTTAAAGCATCCTTGCTAAATAAAATGATTAATTTCTATCATTTTCTTCCCAAAAAAACAAAAATTATACTGACTTCAAGCTTTTTAATAGTATAATGTACAGTGTTACAAAAGCTTTTTATTTCAGATAAATGCTGATCTTTGGATCTTTCTATTCATTAAAGAATCCTGAAAAAATGTACTTAGCTGTTTTAAATATTGATAATATAGTAATAATAATAATAATAATAATAATTAAATAAATAAATATTTTTTGAACTGTAAATCAGCATATTAGAATGATTTGTGAAGGTTCATGTGACACCAAAGACTGGAGTAATGATGCTAAAAAATTTAGGTTTAATCACAGGAATAAATTACGTTTTAAAATATTCAAATAGAAAGCAGTTTTTTTAAATACAAAAAATATTTCACAATATTACTGCCTTTGCTGTTATGGATCAAATAAATGCAGGCTTAATAAATGAGCAGAAGAGACTTCTTAAAACATAAAAAATTTTACTGGTAAAAAACTTTTAAAGTGGTAGTGTACATGTGCTGTATCAATTTGACCCCTAAACACCTTTCTTTTTTTCAATCACATTGTTTTCTGTATAATTAATACTAATGCAAGATTATTGCATTAAAGGAGAAGTCCACTTCCAGAACAACAATTTACAAATAATTTACTCACCCCCTTGTCATCCAAGATGTTTATGTCTTTGTCTTCAGTCGTGAAAAAATTATGGTTTTTGAGGAAAGCATTTACTTGCACTTTCTTAGTCTTTGCGCGTTCGCTTTGTAAACACTGGGTCTGTAGATCCACGTGACCTTTCGACGTGATTCAATAGTACGTGAACGCGCATCCCAGAACCTGTGCTACACGAGCTTTTGTGCTTAAAAAGTAAACAAATTTTTATTTTCCAAAAAAAATAACAGATCGTTTCACTAGATAAGACCCTTTGTCCTCGGCTGGGATCGTTTAGAGCCCTTTGAAGCTGCATTTAAACTACGTTTTGGAAGTTCAAATTAGGGGCACCAATGAAGTCCATTATATGGAGAAAAATCCTGAAATGTTTTCCTCAAAAACCATAATTTCTTTACATCTGAAGACAGAAAGACATGAACATCTTGGATAACAAGTTGGGTGAGTAAATTTTTTGTGAATTTTTTCATCATGTTCTCCAAATGTGGCTTGACCCAAAACTAATATGTCATGCCAAACATTTTGAGGATTAGTGAAACAGCATTCAGCGTTAAGCCGTTTCCACGTATTAGCAGTTCATTCAGTGTACTGACATGTAAAACCCTTGTTATGCAACAGTAATTTGTTATGAACATTATAGATTAACATTTAATGTTTGTTTCTCTTATCCATAGAGTTTCAGATGTCTGGAGATCACGCGATGGGTGATCTGTGGTCTGATTGGGATTTTCACTGGTCTCATCGCATGTATGATAGACATTGCTGTGGAGAATTTAGCTGGTGTGAAGTACTTTGCAGTCAAAGAAAGTATCCTTCCTTTGTCAGTCATCTATTTTACAACCACCTAATATGATCAGTGTCTTATGTAAAGTCCCTAAAAACTTTAATTAGCTCCTTCTTTCTAAAATGAGCCAGTACACTGCAGTTTATGAACAATTTGTCAAAATGCAATTCCATTTCATGCATTTGCATATGTGTAAATGACTACATGAATAATTTGGCCATAAATGGCTGCATGGCAATCTAGATCCAGACCGACACAGACAGAGACAGAATGGAAATTGACCATTTTTTTTTTTTTTTTTTTTTTTAACTCTAATATCATCTGTCTGTGTAGTTTAATTATTTGGCACTCAACTAAATAAAAATATGATTTTTCTTTATTTTTATTATACAGGAAAAAAATATCAGTAGCCAAGCGTTTGGTAAAAAGACACAATTGTGGTATTATGCCATAATACAGCTCAGTAATATTTTTAATGCTGTGCTAACTTTTTTAATTTAATTGCATAGAAAGTTTTCTTCAGTTTAATCAGGTGCCATTACTGGCTTCAGTGTTTCTTTAACTAGACTTTCAGACATTGAGAAATTCACAGAGCTTGGCGGCCTGTCAATTTCTCTTATACTGTGGGCAGTGCTGAATTCTGCTTTCGTGATGGTTGGCGCTATCACCGTTGCTTGCTTTGAGGTGAGTATTTTTCTTCCTGTCAGAGTGAGATTTTTGTGGCTTCTGCTTCCCTTCTGTGCTTCAGTATCACTTCAGAGAAATTGCTAAGTTCTTTTAATAAAAATGTACCCATGCAGAAAGCATGCAGATTTAGCTGTGTTCAGAATAGCATACTAGAATACTACTCAATTTCTGAAGTACATAATATGTGCTGGATACTGTATCCAGCAATGCTGTGCATCCGACTGTCCTGTTGATTCCCACAAATGAACTAGAAGTAAATTCTATTTGTCAGCGTATTTAATCAAACTTAGCCATTTCTCTGCTAAGCATTGTTCAGGATTTTTCAGAACTTTTGAATCAGCAAGAATTTAAAAGAAATTGATGTTTATATTTAGCAAGAGGACATATTGTAGTTCTAAGGTCAAAAAAAGTGACAGTATACCATTACATAATGTTACACAAATAAATGCAGTTTATTTCTATTCATCAAAGAATATTGACAAAAATGTATCAGTGTTTACACACAATTGGTAAGTAGCACAACTGTTTTAAACATTAATAATAATAATTGTTAAAAAAAAAGATTATATTAATAATTTCTTAAGGATCATGTGACACTGAAGACTGGACTTATAACTGCTAAAACTCCTAAAGCTTAACCATCGCACAAATAAATAACATTTTAAATATATTAAAACGATTTTAAATTGTAATAATATTTCACAATATTGCTGTTGTTTACTGTAAATAAATGCAGCCTTGGTGAGCATAAGAGACTTTAAATATTAAAATAAAAAAATAATTTAAATGGTAGAGTGCATTGTGTACTATAAGTAGTTATATATAATTTTACTTTGAACATTACTTAAAATTCAGTCTGTTTTTTCACAGCCCATTGCTGCAGGAAGTGGAATCCCTCAAATAAAATGTTACCTGAATGGAGTGAAGATCCCTCGTGTTGTTCGACTAAAGGTGATTCTTTTTATCATTTAAGCTTTTCTATGAGACAAACGAGGCAGCTTGATTTTTATATGAACAAAACAGATATATAGATATAACAGATAGAAATGTCTATGTATCTGTATCAGTATCTATTAGTATCTATAGACCAGTTCATTGTACACGTCATAGTTACGTCACTTGCAGCTGTGGGAAACAAGTAGAGGGAAATAGGTAAAGTCATGTAATAAGAGAAAAAAAAATGTTGTGTTGTCATTGTTGTGTTTTTGATGCCAGAATCAGAATGCAAATACTTTTTTATAGAATACTTTCATCAAAGACAACATTTGAAGATAAACGCAAACATTTAAACTGTGGATGAAACCTGCCAAGATTACTCTACTTTTAAAGCATAAATTAGATTTAAACAATCCACCGTATTTTTCAATGCTGAAGTAAGCTGTTTTCTGGTAATGTGTTAGACGTCCGGTTCATAATCCGCCATAGGGAAATAACGAGAAGAATATCGAAGTGCAGTAAACGGTAAAACAGTTTGCACTACAAACCAGTGTGTTCATAATTAAGATAATACATTAAAATAATATGGTAAGACACACCAGTTTGAAATATCAAGCAGCAAAACAAGCTGTTTGTGCAGCTAAAAATAGCTGGACGTGGATGAGACCGGAAGCCAGACACAAAAAAATTTACAAATGGCTGCACCCACACTAATGGGAAAAATAAGGTGGATAGGTTTACATAATATTCACATATGCTGGTCATAGGGGACATATTGTAATAGTCCTACAATTACAGCATGAAATACTTTTTAAACCTATAACATTTTACATTTGCCTATTTTATTTCACGACTCTGAACATCAGAATTGCGAGAATAAAGTTAGAATTTTGAAATATAAACTCAAACACCGAATTGGTCTATGTAAGATGTATTGATGTTTTTCAGTTTTCTTATAATAGATCTTCATAACAACAGTTTTCTTCTGTGTCCACAGACTCTGGCGATAAAGGTCTTTGGTGTGATCTGCTCAGTGGCTGGAGGTCTCGCTGTTGGAAAGGTACAATAGAAAAACAGTTAATTGAGGTTAATGAGACTTTAAGCTAATTGTTGAACTCAGCAGCTGCTCTCCTCTTACAGGAAGGGCCCATGATTCACTCGGGAGCAGTGGTAGCCGCAGGAGTATCTCAAGGCAGAAGCACTTCACTGAAAAAAGATTTTAAGGTCAGTTTTCTGTATTGTTAGTTCTGCTTGAATCTTACGGTAAACATAGAGCCTGACTTTAAGTGTCTGTTCCTGCAGATATTTGAGTATTTCCGCAGAGACACAGAGAAGAGAGACTTTGTCTCGGCAGGAGCAGCAGCTGGAGTCTCAGCAGCCTTTGGAGCCCCTGTTGGTGAGACATGCAGAAAATCATTTTAAACATCCAAATATTTACATGGGATAGAAGCAAGCTATGCAAAGCCAGCGTCAAATATGTTATTATATTGTTAAAGGGAAAGTTTACTAAAAAATGAAATTTCTTTTAATTACTCACCCTCATGTCGTTCCAAGACTTCGTTCATCTTCAGAACACAAATTAAGATATTTTTGATGAAATCAAGGCCCTGAATGGTAGTAAGGACATTGTTAAAATTGGTTCAGTGATTCAACCATAATATTATGCAGCTAAAGAGAAGAATTGATAAAGTTATTTCTGTTTTCTTTACACACAAAACATATTCTCATAGCTTCATAAAATTACGGTTGAACCACTGATGTCAAATGGACTATTTTAATGATGTCCTTACTATCTTTCTGAGCCTTCAACGTTTCAATTGCATTGCTGTCTATGGAGGGTCAGAAAGCCCTCGGATTTCATCCATAATGTCTCAGTTTGTGTTCTGAAGATGAACAAAGGTCTTATGCGTTTGAAACGACATGATTAATTAATGACAGAATTTTCATTTTTGAGTGAACAAGAGTTGTCAAAAAGGTACCGGGCTAGGTACTTTCAGTACTGAAAGTTTAAAAACAACCATTTTTCGCTCACATCTGAGCGTTGTTGAGCCGATTTTTAAACATCGCTGATTGGCCATACCTCACACATAAGCACAACGGGAGTACATCTGCATATAGATGGATCCGCTGACAGACGTGGCTTTCAGATGCTCCCGTTGTGCTTATGTGTGAGTGCTCAGTGAGGAGCGTGAAGCGCTTATTATTGTAGACAGTCATGTCTGTTGAGTGCGTGAACACTATGGCCAATCAGCGATGTTTAAAAATCGTCTCAACAGCGCTCAAATGTGAGTGGAAAATGGACGTTTTTTTTAGAATTTCGGTACCGAAAGTACCGAACCCGCTACCTTTGGACAACCCTAGAGTGAACTATCCCTAGAAAGCATGTTACAGTGCCTGATAAACTGCAAAGCTGTAGCTATAAGTGAATCATATGCTCCTCTGAATAAAAGCTGTTAAACTCTTAAACTGCCTCGAAATGTTTCTTGGATAAGATTGTTTAGGGTCATCTTTAAATCATTGTGGTTTTTTGGCACAGGTGGGGTTCTGTTCAGTTTAGAGGAAGGCGCTTCTTTCTGGAACCAGATGTTGACGTGGAGAATTGTGAGTGATTGTGAATAAGAGTTTGGCTCATTTTTAAAGAGCACTGTCTGTTTCACTTAGTTTCAAAGGCTAACCGTTTGAACCCCTCATCCTGCTTTGTTTTTGATGTAGTTCTTTGCTTCAATGATCTCCACGTTCACACTGAACTTTTTCCTGAGTATTTACCATGGGAAGCCCGGACAACTGTCCAGCCCTGGTCTCATTAACTTTGGCCGCTTTGACGGTGATGTAAGTTCTGTTTCTATATCCTGTAGTTACTCTGACAAGGTCTCTTTCCTTTTTAGCTGCCAAAGATTTTACACAGAACAGAGATTCGAAAGGAAAATCTGTTAAAGTGGAATTGACCTCTAAAGCAGTCCAAAATATCACATTAAAGAAAAAACATGTTTTTTTTTTTGTTTTTTGTTTTTTTAATTGTGTCTATATTAGTACATTCCTGATCTAAATGTGATATTTGTTTGTTTTTTTTCCTTTAGAGTGTACAGTATAATTTATATGAAATTCCTCTCTTCATTATCATGGGAGCTTTAGGTGAGGGGAACATCTCTTTGTCCTTGCATAAAACATTATAATAATTTTGTTGAAAGATGAAAAGTAGCTTTTGAATTATTTCTCTATTTTTCATTTATTTTCCAGGTGGGATGCTCGGAGCATTGTTCAATGTCATCAATTATTGGCTAACAATTTTCAGAATAAGGTAGGATTAAGCTATTAAAGGGATAGTTCACTCAAAATTGAAAATTCTGTCATTAATACTCATCCTTATGTCGTTCCAATTTGAAAAATGCCAAAATGCCAGTCACTTTGAAAAATAAAAATGACTACATTTAGTGCAATCCATCTAGTCTGTATTTTGGCCATTCTAAATCTTTTTTGCAGAAACTTGACAATAGGTTAGACAATTTGCTAAATGATTACTTTAAGTTTTGTCACTGAATGGGTGTATTACTGAGCAGAAGCAGATGGAATGTGTCTGAAGAATTTTACACATCAATCACTTGTCATGTGACACTTTTCTGGGTTACGCCTGCATGTTAAATTGAGGCCAACAAGTAAAGAAAGAGAGATGGAGAGTGAGAAAGAGGTGACGCTAAAAATATGAAATAGCTGTTCTGAGAAACTGTACTGAAAAAGTAGTATTGAACATTTACAAAACCTTCTAATTGTAAACGTGTCACCAGTATATTAGCTTTATCATTTACATTACCATTCAAAAGTTTGGGTTTAGTAATCTTTTTTTTTTTTTAAAGAAACACTTTTATTCAACGGGGATGTATTAAACTGATCAAAAGTGACAGCAAATAATAAGTTACAAAATATTTCTGTTTTATGTGAATCATGTTCTTCCAAACGTTGTTAATTAAAGAATCCAGAAAAAAAATGTTTCCACAAAAATATTAAGCAGCAAAATTGTTTTCAACACTGATAATAATAAGTAATGATTCTTGAGCAGCAAATCATCATATTAAAATGATTTCTGTTTGAAGTCTTTTATTTATTTTTTTAGAAGAATACAACATTCATTACACAGGTTTTTTAATGATTCTTCATTCTAAGCAGGGAGGACACCGCAAAACAAAACAGGATAGTAATAATGATAAAATAAAATTCAAACTGAACAAAACATTAAAAGAACCAGAAAAACAGACAATTCCTCTTAACACCCTCCCCACCCTAGAGACTTAAGTCATGACACAGTAGTATGGCTTATGAAATCCGTTTTATTTTTTCCCATTCCATTAGTTTTTTTTTTTTTTTTTTTCCATATTCCATTTTTTCCGTTTAAATTTTTCTGGATTCCGTTTTTGTTTGTGTGTTTTCCCTTTTTAATTTTTCTTGACTCCCTTTTAATGGCTCTCTAATGAATTAAAATCATGAAACTGAAACAATTCAACATCAGTTTAAGAGCTTAACATAAATTACATGTTTAGGGCCCTAAGAAATGCTTTATTTTTGCCCAACTTGTGTTTTATTGTTGCCAAATTCTGTGTTCTAGCATGTCTAATTATTTGAATGCATAAAAACAAGTTTCATTCATTCTTACAATAGCCTTGTGAAATATTAATTTACTCAGAAATTCTGCGTATTTGCATTTTTCTGTGTCACGTGCGCTTCAGTACGAGTAGTAAACAAAACCACGGGTCTGTGCCATTCATTAACACAGAGAAATTATATTTAAATAGTCGTTTTGCAGCTTAAAATTTACAAATGTTAGTCCATATCGCAATTTGATTTTAATTGTAATGAGCTACTTTTGATTAACTAAATTCCGTGACATTCCGCGTTAAAGTATAAAATTCAGTTTTTATGACTGGATTCCGCAATTCCGCCTGCGTTTTCTGCATCATGGAAATCATTGGTCCCTACACTAGTAAAAGGATAATCAATTATTAAAGCCGTGGTTTACAGTAAATTTATAACAGCTGAGGGGCGTTGTTAGGCAACGCGGAGTGCCTAAAACCCCCTTAGCTGTTATAAATTCACTGTAAACCACGGCTTCACGGGGCTTATTGCTTTTATAAAACAGTTATTCCATATATGTCGTAAGGTTTCACTAAATAAAATAGAGCAAATAAAGTGTAACGATATTAATAAAAACATTACTCTTCCGCCAACAGTGTAGTTCCTCAAAGCGATTGTGGTTGCAGCAAAGTGGTTGCTGAGCAACACACAAATGTAAACAAAGGTGTATATTTGTGGAGTTATTTACAACAGCTTTGAATGTGCTCAGCCAATCGGAATTTAGGACCGGAACTACCCATTTTATAAACACATTTAAACTACACTATCAACATAATGGAGAATGGGAAACCAAACCTTATCAAACTGATCCAGTTTATTTAACAAAATGAATGAAACTGTACCATTTCTTCCAACCACAATTTAACACGGGGGATTTTAGTGTTTTTCCAAAACTTTAGTATTAATTTCTTTGCAATGTTTAGCCTATATGACAACAACTGTTGTTGAGATTTTTGAAATAAACTTATCTGAGTATGTCTAAAGCACTATATATCAACATAAGTGTATCAGGCTCTTAACTCAACATGTAACATATCAGAGCATAACTATGTAAGAGCGTGGCTTCCACAGTCTGACATTTATTGCATATTGGAGAAAAAATTTGGAGAAATTCTATGTAGCATTGTTTAAGCATAATGAAGTAGATGAGTAATCTTAAATTGAATAAGGCGGTGCCTACGGTTAACAGGGCACGTGTGATTGTTCTCTAGTGCATTGATCAAAAACTCGTCAATGATCTCCTCCCCTAATTCATGCTCCCATTGCAATCTTGTACCCTGTGTGAAAAGTGAAGTTTTAGATAATAATGAGTTATAAAGTAAAAATATCAAAAGACAGACCCCATATTCAAGCACTAAAAGTTCATCGACCTTACCTATGTATATTAGAAAGATTTCTATAGGATCATGTGACACTGAAGACTGGAGTAATCATGCTGAAAATTCAGCTTTGCCATCACAGGAATTTGAAAAATATAATCAAATAGATTTTTTTTTAAAATAAATGCAGACTTGGTGAGCATAAAAGCCAACTTTAAAGAACATTTAAAATTTTGCCGACCCCAAACCGTTGAATGAGTGTATGCCATTTTTACATTTTGTGCTAATTTTATTATATTATATTTATTTTAATCTATTTTGTCCAAAAATTGACATTGGCGTCTCAGATGTTGAACTGATGTGTTATGTCTCAGGTACGTCCACCGGCCGTGCCTGCAGGTGATGGAGGCTATGCTGGTTGCCGCTGTGACGGCTACAGTTTCCTTTGCCATGATCTATTTCTCCAATGACTGCCAGCCGTTGGGACAGGACAGCACTGAGGAATATCCACTACAGGTGTTTATATACTTAAAGATGTTTCCTTAAATGATAAACTGCTAAGCCGAACTCATCTGAGATCAGATTATAGTCTGAAATGCCAAAGAGATGTATGTTTTGTTATATTGTTCATTTACAGCTCTTCTGTGCCGATGGTGAATATAATTCCATGGCCACCGCCTTCTTCAACACCCCTGAGCGTAGTGTGAGGAGTCTGTTCCACAACCCTCCAGGTGTGTCTCAATGAGGGTGTGGTTGGGTGTGGACGGGTTTGGGAATGTGTGTGGACATCTTATCAATCTTGCAATTGAAACATGAAGGCTTCGAACACTTCTTAAGTTGTTATGTGGTGTGTCTGCATGTTTTTAGCGTTTGTGTTTGTGTGCATGCGCCTGCCAAAGCAGATTTACAGTTACAAGCTGGAAGCAGGCCAGCTGACAGGCGGCTAAAGTGTTCCTACGCTCTGGAGAGAAGCCATCTTTGATTGCTTTCCCAGAGTGCTGCGAATGCACAACAGTCAGTAACAAGTGGCCAAAGTTTACAATGACCATTTTTGGTCTTTAAATATGGCAAGTTGTTAATACATTAGAATTTAATATGATTATATTATTTCCAAAAAATCATAATTATATGATTTTTTTTATACAAGTAATATTAAAATTATTTTTGTGCTAGTGACCTTATACTGCCCCCTAGAGCTGGAATGCGTAATAGTATGCTAAAAAAAAAACGAATGTTTACCTTACTACAGATTGAGCAGGATTGTGCATGGATGTCTTTTGTGTGTACATGTAGGGCATGTAGAAGATATTCTCTTCCAATGTTCCAACAGTGTTTTAGCTTCACATATGTGACCCTGGACCACAAAACCTTAAGTAGCATGGGTATATTTGTAGCAATAGCCAACAATGCATTATGCATTTTTTTCTTTTCTGCCAAAAATTATTAGAATATTAAGTAAAGATATTTTGTAAATGTCCTACCATAAATATTTCAAAACCTAATTTTTGATTAGTAATATGCATTGCTAAAAGCTTTATTTTGACAACTTTAAAGGTGATTTTCTCAGTATTTTTTATTTTTATTTGTTTGCAACTTCAGATTCCAGATTTTCAAATAATTGTATCTCGACTTAATATTGTCCTATCCTAACAAATCATACATCAATGGAAAACTTATTTATTCAGCATTCAGATGACTTAATGACTGGTTTTGTGATCCAGGGTGACATATTATTTTTGCACTGAAAAATACAAGACGCTGGCAGTGGAACAGGGAAAACACAAGATTTATTTAACATGAGCGCCACATTTTAAGAATGCTGCATCACGTGTGAGATGCTGCAAAAGACACGAGACGTGAGCACAACAGTCAAACGTGTCCATCTTGTGATGTTTACATAGAAAAATAATGGAAAAGTAGAGCAATGGAATAGAACCAAACAAACCAAAACCAAAATCTTGTTTAACAAACAGTATATAAAAGTCAAATGTAAATTCATATCCCAGTCATATTTTCTTGATTAAATAAACATTGCTTATACCATCAGAAAAAGAAAAAAAAACTTTAATATTTTTACATTAACAATGTAATCAATATTCTGTTTATTAAAAAAATATTTTTATTTATTTATTTATTTTTTTATATTTATATTCCAAAATAATTACTAAAGGTGGTAACAATTTAAACAATATATTTGATTTTTGAGCTAATGTTCAGCTATTGTTTTTAAAAGTTAACTGAGCTATTTTTGAATTTTTCAGGCCATCAAAGCTATGTAAATAGTAGTCACAGACAGATTTAGTTTAAATTTCACCAAGTTGATTGCTCACCAAATGCTCCCACAGATCATGTTTTCATGCCTTTTTAAGTCTTTTTTTTATGTAACAAAGTGGTTATATCAAAGTGTGTGAGTTGTTTTCTTACTTTTTAAAATTAGTCTTCCATTAACATTATCTTGTTTATTCAGACTGATTCACAAACACAGAGTGTGGACAAACACATGAACCGATCGCAGCCGATCATAACCAGTCATATCCGTTCATATCGCGCTGAAGCATTGCCTCCTCTCACATGACTTTCCCCCATTCATTCTCAGTTACCCCCCACTAAGCTCACGGCACACTTTTAGGGGTCTGTTAAAACTCAATGGGCTCAGGGGAGGCGAGAGAGACACAGATGCTTGGTGTAACTTTACCTGCTGGTGTCACTGTTGCACAATGTTTCTTTAGAAAAATGAGTGATTTAGAAACGTTTTATTGTTATATTTTGTAATACTGGCTTTGTTTTATTTTTTTTTCTCATCCAGTATTTTAAGGCACATATATAGAGAGAGAGAAAATTAAAATAATAAAATATGTCATAAAAATAATAACAACATAATAAAAACAATAAAGAAAGATGTAGAAATTATCCAACCAACCATTATCGAAGTAGAGTGGGACTTAAGTAATATGATTATATAAATCTTAGTACTGAATGTATGCATCGCAAAAGGGCCATAACTGGACAGCCTATTAGTCCCAGTCTAAAGCCATTCCTTCTAACCAGGCTGCCCATCTTTACGGACAATCTAGTTTTGTTTTAATGTTGTAATTTTACTGGGAATGTCTCTTGCTCAGGAACTTACAACCCTATAACTTTGGGGCTCTTCACTCTGGCCTATTTCTTCCTGGCTGTCTGGACGTATGGTCTGACCGTGTCGGCAGGAGTGTTCATCCCATCTCTGCTCATTGGAGCAGCCTGGGGACGACTATTTGGGATCCTTTTGTCTTATATTGCTTCTAGCCAATCAGTAAGTACAGCTCTACACGTCCAACACCTTTTTTTAATTTCAGCTAAATGTGACCCTGGACCACAAAAACCAGTCATAAATAGCACGGACCAGCAATAGCCAACAATACATTGTATGGGTCAAATTTATAGATTTTTCTATATTATTATAGAAAAATAGATATTAAGTAAAGGTCATGTTCCATGAAGATATTTTGTAAATTTCCTGCCGTTAATATTTCAAAGCCTAATTTTTGATTAGTAATATGCATTGCTAAGAACTTAATTTGGACAACTTCAAAAGGTGATTTTCTCAATATTTAGATTTTTTTGCACCCAGATATTCAAATAGTCGTATATATCGTAACACATCGTACATCAATGGAAAGCTTATTTATTCAGCTTTCCGATGATGTATAAATTTCAATTTTAAAAAATTACCCCTGGTTTTTTGGTCACAAGTGAAGAAAGCAGTATTGTGTTGTTGACATGTTTTCTAAACTGCTAGATTTGGGCGGATCCTGGGAAATATGCTCTAATAGGTGCTGCGGCCCAGCTTGGTAAGTTACTGATGTTTTAGTGTCATGTTAGTGTCAACTAGACATTCTCTAAGAAAATGCAGCAGGAATGCTGTCTTACGGTTTATAATACTTCTAACTGCATTTCTGTGAAGGAAGTGCATGTCAGCAATAACAAGAATGGCTTTGTTGTGTTAATCTGACAGGTGGCATTGTCAGAATGACCCTCAGTCTCACCGTAATCCTGGTAGAAGCTACGGGGAATGTGACTTATGGCTTTCCCATTATGCTCGTGCTGATGACTGCCAAGATTGTGGGGGATTACTTTATAGAGGTGAGAAGCAAAATACATGGCTGTCTTTGTCTCCTGAGAACTGGTGGTTTGTCTTTCCAGGAGTTTTTGCTCTGTGGTTTGTCACAAAGCATTAGTCATCATGCATGTCATTTGTGTTTTGTGTCATTAGAGCATGCAGCACATGAGTGCGTTTGTCTGACTGGTTTTTGTTGTTTATAGGGCCTGTATGACATCCATATTAAGCTGCAGAGTGTTCCTTTCCTCCATTGGGAGGCTCCTCCTACTTCGCATTGGCTGACGGCCAGGTAATCACACCCATCAGCCTTACATGTCATATGATACTTTGAACTTCTCAGTACTGACTCTCAGTCTAGTGTTCTAGGTAGTTCATACAACCTTGCAACATTAAACTTAATAATAACTAATGTCTCAGATGAGAGAACAAAAATAATAATAAAATGTTACTTATATTAAGTGTATACCAGTGCTGGGTTTCAGTCAGCTGAAGATTTTTAGGTGTAGTGTTGTGATTGACTGATATGAATTTTCTGATGACTCATGCTGATATATTTTACAGAGCATGGTAGCTTATGGCTGATGTAAAGGACTGTGTAATAAAATATTTAAAGGGATAGTTCACCCAAAAATTCTGTCAATAATTACTCACCCTCATGTCACTCCAAACCCATAAGACCTTTGTTCATCTTCAGTTCCGAGAGCTTTCTGACCCTGCATAGACAGCAACACAACTAACACGTTCAAGGCCCAGAAAGGTAGTAAGGACATCGTTAAAATAGTCCACGTGACATCAGTGGTTCAACCGTAATGTTATAAAGCTACGAGAATACTTTTTGTGTGCAAAGAAAACAGTAATAAGACTTTCTTTAACAATATAGTTAGATAACACAAGCATTAAAAAGCCTACATTGCACAGAATATTTAGTAAAAAAAAAAAAAAAAAAAAAAAAAAAGGCCAATGTATAAACTTAAAAAATTAATAATTTGAATTTGATATAAATTTGTTCATTTTACATATTAATTTATTTACATAGGAACTTGTTGATTTTGTAATCCTATTATGGTATTTTTTTATTTGTATAAATAAAGCTGTCAAAAAATGAATAAAAAAACACTAACTATTCATCTGGTAACTTCTGGATTTGCCAGAGTTTGCAAAAATTGTGGCATTGTATGTTTATTAGATATTCAAAGACTTATTTAAAAATGTGTATATGACTGAATGTCAACAGCATATGTGACACTGGACCACAAAACCAGTCATAAGTGTCAGTTTTTGGAAATTTTGATTTATGAATCATCTGAAAGTATTGATGTATGGTTTGGTAGGATGGGACAATATTTGGCTGACATACAATTATTTGAAAATCTGAAATCTGAGGGTGCAAAAAAATCTAAATATTGAGAAAATCACCTTTAAAGTTGTCTAAATTAAGTTCTTTGCAATACATATTACTAATCAAAAGTTACATTTGGTATATTTACGGCAGGAAACTTACAACATATCTTAATGGAATATGATCTACTTAATATCCTATTTTTGGCATAAAAGAAAAAAAATGTTAATTTTGACCCATACAATGTATTTTAGGCTATTGCTACAAATATACGTGTGGTCCGGGGTCACATATGTATAAAATATTATAATGTTTACCTTTCAATTAGTAAACAGAACTAGTGAAGACCATAAACTAAAGAAGATGGAGAATGAGTGCTTCTATGAGGCTAAGGTGTTCTCAGCGCTGTCAAAATAAAAGCCCCTCTCCAAATTTGTATCAGCCAAACAGAAATTTATGGAAATATATTAGTCAACCAATAGTGCAGTGCAATATTGTTATAGTTTACTAAAATTGCAATTATTAAAATTGTTTTTAATGTCATTAATGTCATTTGTGTGTTGTTTTCTCCACAGAGAGGTCATGAGCTCTCCAGTCACCTGCTTCAACAGAGTGGAGAAAGTCGGCAGAATTGTAGACGTTCTTAGCAACACATCCACCATTCACAACGGTTTCCCTGTGGTCGTGGATACTACTGATAATGACGACGAGGTGGAATAACTGTGAAAAACTGACTTCAGATCCTGTCATTCTTACTAGTGTATTTCAGTTTTAATTATTACTACATTTGCTTGTCTTCTTTCCACAGCCAGGAAAAATCTGTGGACTTATTCTTCGCTCTCAGCTCATTGTTCTTCTCAAGCATAAGGTGTGAAACACTGAATTATGATATTTTGGTTGGACTTTAATGCTCAGTTTTTTAGGAAATACTGTTACTAATTGTTCAGCGCTCTGTTTGTGTCTCAGGTGTTTGTGGAAAGGGCGTCTTCACGGCTCAGCCAAAGGAGGCTACAGCTGAAGGACTTCAGAGATGCATATCCACGGTTCCCTCCCATCCAGTCCATCCACGTCTCTCAGGACGAGAGGGAGTGCATGATGGACCTCACTGAGTTCATGAACCCGACCCCATATACTGTGCCTCAGGTCAGTTAACTTACATTGAAGACTGATGGTATTTTTGTATTTGCATGCCATTTAGGCAAGTTTATGTGAAATTGATAATGCCATGATAATCTAATGGCACAGGAAATAAAATAAAATGATGCTGATATGGGAAGCTCTACAGTTTTCGGCTTATACCTAGAATTACACAGTGCCAGAGGTTTGAAAAGAACACCACTGCCGCACCCAGTTAAAACGACTCAAAACAATCCTTACATGACATTTACAAATCAACTGTAAAAATACCAGCAGGAAGTGTATTTTGGTTGTCATGTGGTGTAATCATTTGCAGTATTAACTGTCTAGTCTTTGATATTTGATTTCAGGAGACTTCACTGCCCCGCGTGTTTAAATTGTTTCGCGCGCTAGGACTGAGACATCTAGTGGTGGTTGATAATGAGAACAGGGTAAGTGTGTCACTATTCCATGGTTTTATTGTGGTTTAGTTGCTTGTTTTAACTAATCTTTAGAGATGCACAAAATATTAGCACTATACTAGTTTTATTATTGGGCTATATGAATTTCTTTTTTTAATTTATCATTATTGATCAGTATTGGATGTTTAATTTTGCATGTTAATTTTCTCTAGTTTTACATTTAGACGATCTTTCTGTCATCTAACACACTTTTAAAGTTAATCTTCTAAAACAAAACCCTAATAATTTAATAAAATTATTTTATTAAAAATGTAAAATGTCATCTTTAGCAAATCTCAGAATAAATTTTTATAGTGCACATTTTAATGGTGGTATTCTGAAATTTACTTGCAGCATTTAACATAGTTGTTTATATTTATTTATTATTAATTTACATGTTCTTTCATTTAATTGTTGTTTTATTATTTATTAATTCTGACTTTAATTCTCAGAATTGCAAGTTTAAGAATTGAAATCTCACAATTCTGAGAAAAAAAGTCAAAAGTTATGAGATAAAATGTTGCAATAACATGAAAAGAGAACAGAGAAGGGCTTCCATAAAATTCCCATTGTCAGTGTTGTATTTTTGTGTGTGTGTGTGTGTGTGTGTGTTTGTTGTATTGAACTTGAGCTTTTTATATATGAAATGTGCTATAAAAATAGAGATGATCTTTCTGTCATCTAACATACTTTTAAAGTTAATCTTCAAAAAAATAAAAAAAATAATAAAGCTGTCAAATGTAATCTTTAGCAAATCTCAGAATACAGTTTTTATAGGGCACATTTTAATGGTGGTATTCCTAAATTTACTTGCAGCATTTAAAAGAATGTTTTCATTTATTTACTTTTTTTATTTATTTATAACTAAGTTAAATTTTATTTTAGTTTTACTTATTGTATTTTTTTTTTTTACCCAAAATTTGGAATTGTCTACCAATTAAAGTTCGACAGGCTTCAAAAGTCAGAATTGTGAGTTAAAATCTCTCAATTCTGACTTTATATCTCATAATTCAGATAATTATTATTTATTTTATTTATTTATTTTACCCAAAACTGGAATTGTGTACCAATTAAAGTTGGACATGCTTCAAGCCTTGATATTTTTTAAAAGAAAGTCAAAACGTATGTTATTAAAGTTGCAATTTTGAAAATATTGATATAAATATTTATTGTGATTTTTATATTATGTGTAATCTATGGAATCCCATTTCTGCCATTTGAGAAATATATATATATATATATCTGTATAGTCTATATTCTATATTCTATATATATAATATGAAGTCAGAATTGTGAGATATAAACTTTAAATTCTGAGAAATGAAGAATTTAGAGAAGAATTGAGTTTATATCTAGCAGTTCTGAGAAACATATCAGTCTTTTTTCGCTCAAAATTGAATTTATAACAAAATCTGAATTGTGAGTTTGCATCTTGCAACTGATGCAAATATAACTTTTTTTTATTTGTATGATACAAACTTGAAATTGCGAGTTATAAAGTCAGAATTGTGAGAAATTCGGAGGATTGAAGAATTGTGAAACAAACCCACAAATCCAACTTGATTTCTCAGAATTTTGAGTTTGTCTCGCAATTCTGACTTTTTATCTCACAATTATGACTTTTTTTTTTTTTTTTTTTCAGAATTGAGTTTATATCTCACAATTCTTTTTCTTTTTTTTTTTTTTTGTAAAGATTTATTTTTTTGGCATTTTTGCCTAAATTTTTGCCTAAACAGTAGGCACTTGCCTATTGTACAGGACAGATCAGATATGACGGGAAGCAAAGTGGGAGATAGAGAGGGCGGCGGGATCGGGAAAGGTCCTCGAGTTGGGATTCGAACACGGGACGCCCGTATAACCCAAGGCTATCGGTGCAGACGTATATCTCACAAATTGCCTTGTAACAGGCAGTTGCAAGTTAAGTCAGAATTGTGAGATATAAACTCGAAATTCTGAGAACATTTCAGTCTTTTGTTTCCCCTTAAAATTGGACTTTATAACTCGCAATTGCGAGTTTATATCTCACAGTTTTAAGAGGAAAAAAAAGTAAATTGGGTTTTTCTATCGCAAATGACTTTATTTCTTGCAATTGTGAGTTTTATATCATGCAATTTTGGAAAAAGAAGTCAGAATTGCGTGTTTTTCTCTCAAAAATCTGACTTTATTTTTTACAATTGTTTATATCACAGAATTTTGAAAAGTGAGTTTAAATTTCCAATTCTGACTTTATAACTTGCAATTGCGAGTTTATATACAATTCTGAGAAAAAAAAAGTTTGAATTGTGAGATAAAAATATATAAAAGTGCTATAAAAATTGTGTTTTTCTTTCTTTCTTTTTTCTTTGATATTTCTTTCATCTTAAGCTGTTATAGAAGAAATAATATAGAACTGTAATATCGACCAATTACTGCTTATCTGCAATAACATCAAAAAAGTAACAGCATATCATATCAGTCAAAATTTGCTGAATATCGTTCGAATATCATTAATCACCAGTAATGTTATTAATAAATAATTCCCTGCATTTTGGATGTGAAGGTTGTGGGACTGGTAACCAGGAAGGATCTTGCCCGCTACCACGTGGGTAAAGATGGTCTGGAGGAGCTTCACCTGGCTCAGACATGATTGGTCATCAAGTTCACCCTGGACCCTGCCTTCAGAGCACCAGCTTTGGACCTTAAAAACTCAGGGGCTGGTCTTATTCTCTCTCATGTCAAAGATGCCAAACATAAACCTGCAACATGCACAATTTACGACGTTCAGTATTTTAAGGGCTTGATTATTTGAAGAATGCATTTTTGCTCCTTTATCACAAACTTAGTTATGCATTTATTTTTGCCTGTAGAAATACAGCGAATGAGCACATTATGTTAGTTTTGCACTGAGACTGTTTATTTATTACAGTTATAATATTTTAAAGTAGATGAGCTTTTCGAGAGCCCACGCTTATTGTGCCTCTCCAAAAGCACCATTTTGTGTCACCTTACATATTTATCATGGCTAGTTACCACTTGAGATGTGTGTGTCAGTGTGTATTGCCATGCCAATGAGAATGTATATCGACATAATGTGTCAGTATGCATTTTTTTTTCGAAGTTGTGGTTTTGAACACTTACTGACTTGCCAATGTTTAAAATAGGTTTTCGTGTTGTTAGCTCAAAGTAAGCTATTTGTTATTAATGTGCAGGACAATACGAGCAAGTTTTCTGTTGTGGAATAAAACCAATTCCTCTAATCTCCATTTGTAGCATTAAGAAACCTATTGGTGATGTGCACTTACAGACTACTACATATTATATTGTTACAGACATGCAGTTATGGTTCATTACATTATTGTTTACCTAGTGCTGTTTAGGATTTTTAAATGTTTCTGTCTTGATTTATTAATTTAATTGGTATCGAATCTGTCAGGGTAGCTCAGGCCCTAAAATTAAATGCATAAATCCTATTTTTCCCACATGCCTCTTGGCAAGTTTTGGTACGACTTTAAAACTAGCTAGTGTCTTTACATAATACATTTCCTGAGGATAGTTTGTGTCTACAGAATGTGAATTTTCCGCCTCAAGCCACATTTGTTTTCTGTGAAAATCTATACTTTAAAATGAACAAATAAATCACAGTATTGAGCAGTGAAAAATGATTATGCTAAAATAATTGGCAAGCGTTGATTGCAACAAGCGTTCTTTAACTGAACATCAGATGAAGCGTATAAACATGACATCCTGTTTTGTTTGTGTGCTATGAAGTTTGACTCTGAAGGCTCTGCGCTTCGTTTAAAGCCAACATTTTTTTGTTTTTATTGATCGATGATCTTTCTCTATGCTGATCTATACTTTTTATATGGTTGTTGATTTAAAGTAAAAAAAAAAAAAGAATTTTATAAGCATTTAAACAACTTTGTGAACTAATAAAGCTATGAATCAACAAATGAATTCCTCAGGCCTCTTTACTGACTCTCAGAGAGTGTTGCCAAGTTTGTGGTTTTCCCATGGAATTGGGCTATGTTAACACTCTTGACCCCAATAATGTGATATTTAGCTTTTGAAATGTGAATTGTACTATAAGAATCCTGCCAAAAAACATGTATTTTTATCTCCTGGAACATGAAATGCGTTTAAGCTGGTTTTGCTTAGCAGTTGTGCAACCCTGCTCTCAGATAATCATGGCTGATTTGGATAAACATCTGTGTAGTGCAAACGTGTTTCCGTGTTTGTCAACCTTTTTGAGTGTACTATCATAAATATGGATTCAAAGCAGAGGTTGCGTTAACCAAAATTTTTTTTTTTTTTTTTTATCAGTGACGGAAAAAGGTTGTCCGTCGTTTTGACTGATTACACTGAGGGTGATCTATAATTGAAGAGTTCAGATGCAAAATCAGCTAAAAGCCATCTCGGTCAAAGATGAGATAATGATAGTGAGTGAATGCTCCTGACACATATTGTACGTCCATCAAATACTTTTACTTCAAGCTCGCAAAATTCCAGCCTCAGCCCAATCAGAAGTACCAGTACTTTTATAGAAACCTATACAAAGTAGCCAGAAAGAAACACTCTTTTTAAAGAAATACATCAGATGGATTTAGAGGCTTCTGCATCTGAACTCTTCAGTTGTAAATTGTACCTGTAATTCCCACCCGTCCAGCTGGTGGCGAGTGCGCTCCAGTGTGGCAGCAGAGCAGGGGATCCAGAACAAAAACGAAACTGTCACGAATGTTTTTTACGCGTTTGATTACGCACAGGCGAGTACACAAAAGCTACAACAATCAATCATGCTACATTAAAAAGCGCCAAAACGGTATTTATTGCTTGAGTTTCCTAATGAAATGGACAGAATTTGAAATCTGAAACTTTGTTTCATATCAAAGGTAACACCAAAGTGCCTATTGCGATTTATTGAAAGGAAGATGCATTATGTACTGTTCATTCTTCAACTGAAAACAACATAGACCAAGAGATGATTGTGATTTAAGAATCAATATTGGTTTATTAAAATGAGAATCAATTAAAATCGAGGGTTTCGTTTGTTTACTCAGCTCTAGTATTTTGTTGTTTTTAAACACCGCGCTGTCGTCCTGTAATAAAATAAAATCTATTAAATGTGTTATTTTAATTGAAATATGAAAATTAAAATGACGGATAATAATAAATTACTAGGAATTAGGATTTTTTGGGACCCTATCCGTCAGAATGATGGACAATGTTAAAGTCTAGCAGAACCTCTGCTTCAAAGTTAATAAACAGACTGAAACCCCAATTTTGTTTCAACAGATGAATTTATGAGCAGACTGAGGCTTTGGCTGTGTATAAGTGCTTTCACTTAACTTAGATATCACTGATTCTGAGAAACGTGCATTTTGTCTGTGTGTGACGGATGTTCTACCAAGTGCTTCAGGAAACTCAGCCCAAGTTTAAATTTAGGTAACACTATGCAGTATGACTAAGCTGTAATTGTCATATTCATCCCTGATACTACAAAGGTACATTCTTGTGAGCTATCTGAAAAAATGGTGTGAGGTGTGAACGTGTCAAATGGAATTCTATGACTAATGCTGCAAAGATGTCACGGAAGTTTTTAAGTATGAATCTTGTGATGATCCACCCTGTTTAATATCGTCAGTGCTGTCATATGCATATGACATATGTGAGGCATATCTTGAACAATCAGCCTCTATGTGATGTATCTCAGGTGAGAGGGTTTAAGTAATTATACAGTGTCACATTCAAATTAATAATAATTGGAATAAAAAATATTTACACAATTATAGAATTTATGATTATGTAAATATATTTGAATATTGCTGAATCATGGGTGAGTGCGAGGTCAACAAGTTAGTGTTTTAGTATTGACTGGCAAATACTTGTAAACTTGTGCTACTAGTGTGGAAACAGTTGCACTGTAATCATCCATATACATTATATTAATTTAATTGAGCGTAGAGCATTAAATGTGTCCATCTGCAGCGCAGGTGCCTGAGGGTTAAGTTCAGTGTGTCTTAATCCATTTAGAGCAAGTCTCAAATCTCCTTTCCTTAATCCTCTCAAATCAATAGGTGCCAAAATACGTCTGGCATCAGCTGTCGTATAGCATTTGGTAACTGTGTCAATGCTCTATAACATGTATATACACAGTTGAGGTCAAAAGTTTACACCCCCCCTTTTAGAATCATTAAAATATTAATTCTTTTAACAAAATAAGAGGGATCATACAAAATGCATGTTATTGTTTATTTAGTACTGACCTGGATAACATATTTCACATATAGTCCACAAGAGAAAAATTAGCCTGTTCAAAAGTTTACATGATTCGTAATACTGTGTTGTTACCTGAATGATCCACAGCTGTTTTTTTTTTTTTTTTTTTTTTTTGTTTAATGATAGTTGTTCATGAGTCCCTTGTTTGTCCTGAACAGTTAAACTGCCTGCTGTTCTTCAGAAAAAATCCTTCATGTCCCACAAATTCTTTGTTTTTTCAGCATGTATGTGTATTTGAACCCTTTCCAACAATGACTAAATGGTTTCGAGAGATCCATCTTTTGACATTGAGGACAACTGAGGGACTCATATGCAACTATTACAGAAGGTTCAAATGCTCACTGATGCTCCAGAAGGAAAAACCATGCAGAGCCGAGAGGTGAAATTAAACTGGAAGAAAAAGTCACCTGCATTAACATGCTAATTTTAACAACATTTACTGTATGTGGTATTGGGTGTTAAACTAAGGCTGAAGATAGGGACCACTCTGACCCTGCTACCAGTCATTTTCTGCGAACCATCAACTATATCCTAAATCAATTTGCGATTGTGCATTTAGCATAACTAACCTTTGTTGTTACTGAAATGGTTGAAATTGCTGTTAATCCTATACATTTGCTTATATATGTATAAAAAGTACATATTTATGTTCCCAACGTTTAGTTCTGCCCTTCTTTTGTTAAAAATGCTGACAAGCTCATTCTGAGAGTTGTAAGGCATAACAAATGTAATTTACTGATTATGCTTTACCCTGTTAATCTGTATGAGTAAGCCATTTAGTAAAATTAGAAAAGGGACTATTTACACAAACTAATTAGAAGAAAGCAATTTGAGTGACAGAGGAGTTATTGTGACTGTTAATCATTTAAAAGACATTTTATTCAAGAACAGTCATCTGATGAAAGACTACAATTTTACGCAGCAATGAATTTCTGTGTTGGTCATGGTGCATAATTATTGTTCATGTTTCAAATATTACACCATGTCTACATCAAATCTTTATTTGAACCTTTAACAACACAGATTGAGGTCTACTTAAATTAAGCCAAATTTCTAAATTCTAAGACATAAATAACGTACAACAGATGTGTGAAAGTCATTTAAACAGCTAATAAGGCCTCTCCCTTAAGAGTACATCTACTAAAAAAAATTAATAGATATTGAAAATAAGTATTTTGGTTATATGCTGTAGAAAAGAACACAAGCAGACTAAAATCAAATTCCACATTGCTCCACATTCCACAGCTTCATCCTATAAACCTGCATCTGAATAGTAACTACATTATATGCATTGTGCATTCATAGGCTGGTGGGTTGGCGTCTATACAGCTCAACGCTTTCAAGGCAATGGTGCAAGTGTCCATTTACAGCATCCCTTCTTTGGGATCCAGAGGTGGAACCGGTCTAGTCCACTAAACATGTCCAAGTGGACACATCTTCCTGTCGTCCGTTTCAAATAATACCATACTGGGCGAGCTCGTGCAACTCCAGATGGCTAAAGGCTTCCCACGGACACACCACGGTGATGTCTGTGCATGAAAAAAGTTGGCAGATGAAGCACGGCAACGAGCCAGACAATGAGAAAAATTCGTTTAAGAGTAATGGGTTTAGCATATCTCACAACACAGTAATTTAATCACTACATAAGCAATGTTCCAAGAGTTGTTCTTACCGGTGCCAAGACCATCCATTCCTGGGATCTCATCTCCGAATCTGATTAAAGAAGTGAAGAAATTGATAAAACAAGAGGTTATTGTATTTCCTAATTTTTCAATCTCCATAGAAAACCATCTTGGTTCCCCAAAGAACCTTTCAGTGAATAGTTCTTAAAAAAAAGTGTGAAGAACATTTTAAAAATCTAAAGAACCTTTTCTCATTATAAAAAAACTTTTTGTGAAATTGAAAGATTCCATGGATGTTAAAGGTTCTTAATGGAACCGAAGATGCCTTTGTATAGAGAGATTAAGCAGAAATGAATGTCATCTACCCACCCTCTGACTCCCTTCTTGGGAGGTTTGCTTTTGAATTGTCTTGTCATTCTCTGTTTGAATTTAGGTGGTCCTCTTCTGGGTGTTGTTGGTCCTACCACTCTTATCGGGCTTATTGGTGAGTCGCTGAGACTGTCGCAGCTATTTCCCGAGCTCATTCTGTACACCGTCCGTATAAGATTTTTCCAAAAATTTGGTTCTTGTGGGCTTGTGGATGACTTGTGTTCAACGTCAACTGTCTCCTTGCGGTTGAGGAAAGCCGTCTTAAATACACTCAGGCTGGCCTGTGTTTGCGTCAATGGGTCAACAACAAAGCCTGACAGATTGGCGCAGTGACATCGCAGCAATCTGTTGCAGGTTAACTCAGGCAAAAGGCCAAGAACACTCATTGGATTCTGAAAAGACAAACTGGCCTTCATTGAGAAATCTTTCTGAATGGTCAACTCAGTACACCTGGAGAGTCTGTTATAGATTAGATAGAACATATGCTTCATTCATGGCATCTGCAGAGGAAATGAATGAAGACACAATCTTATGTAAACTTCAAGCATGTGCAATCACAAGCATGCAAGCAACAACTTTGATAAGACATTAGACCTATTGTACCTTAAATGGCTATATAAGCTCCTTTGCAAGAAATATGTGCTTCAAGGAATCTTTTAGATTTTTACTACCTTTGAAATCGAAAATGATTCCAAGATCTGTAAACATATGATGACCATACATTATCTTTGTCCTGGACATGCCCTGGCTAGGATTTCTAAATTGCTCAAAATGTCAGGGTTTTGGCTTTTTAGGGCCCGAGCACCAATCGTGTGAGGACCCTAATGGAATTGCTCAGTTCTTTCTTCTCGCCTAAACATGCTTGAAAAGTCATGAAACTTTGCACACGCCCCAGAAATGGCGAAAAGTTACATCTGATACAAGTTTCAGAAATGGATGTGGCAAATTTGCTTAACAGTGCCACCTATAAAATTTCAACAAAGTGCCCCTCAAGCTACGTTTCACATACATGTACAAAATTCGGTAGACACGTTTTACGGTGTAATGAACTCTTCTTAAAGATTTAATGACATTATCATTATATTTGGTCAGTCTAATCTATAGGCCTTTGTGATGTTAAATTGAGAAGATCTTGAGTTTTCGTTAAAGGGCATGTCCGTGACAAAGTTTGATGTTTCGCCATGGGAAAAATTTGTTGTAACTCAGCCATACAATGTCTGATCTTCCCCAAACTTCACAAGTTCGATAAGAGTCCTGGCCCGAACACAAGTAAAAGCCAATATTCCGTTATAATCATAGCGACCACCTGCTGGCAACAGGAAATGACTAGTTTTACACAATCTAAAACATACAATGTCCAAACTGCACCAAACTTCACGTATAGTAAGAATCCAGGCCTGAAGACATCTACATGCCAGTATTCAGTTATAATCTTAGCACACCTGTTGGAGACAGGATATGTCATGTTTTACACTAATTCAAATATACCATGTTCAATCTGCATCAAACTTCATATGTCTGATGAAAGTCTGGGCCTGAAGATGGCTACATGCCAATATTCAGCTATAGTCATAGCACCACCTAGCAGCAGGAAGTTTGGTACATATAAATTGACTTTGACATATTTCTCCTATATTTACCACTTTAAATGCATATTGCTCACCATTCACAGTTTTCCTAAAGCCACCAGGTGGCTTCTATCTATCTATCTACAGTGGCATGCGAAACTTGCAGCATCTTGCAGAATCTGTGAAAATGTGAATAATTTTAACAGAATAAGAGAGATCATACAAAATGCATGTTATTGAAAAAGGTTCAAACATTCACTGATGCTCCAGAAGGAAACACGATGCATTAAGAGCCGGGGGTGAAAACTTTGGTTAATTGTACTTGATTTGCCTTCTGGAAAGCATGCAAGTTTCTTCTGTTGTTTCTAAAGGGCAGTACTAAATGAAAAAAAAATGATATTTCAGCAAAATAAGAAAAGTTTGGACATTTTCATCCTGTACAAAAGCTCTTAATGCATCCTGTTTTCTTTCTGGAGCATCAGTGAATGTTTGAACATTTTTAATAGCTGTGTTTGAGTCTCTCAGTTGTCCTCAGTTTGAAAAGATTGATCTCAAAATCGTCTATCCAGTCAACTATCCACCTTATTCTTCAATGTGGAAGTAAGCCTATGGACAAGACGTCCGGTTCATTAGCTGCTATAGGAAAATAACGAGAAGAACAACAATGGGCAGTAAAACTGTTTGCACTACAAACCAGTGTGTTCATCATTAAGATACTACATTAAAATAATATGGTAAAACACACCAATTTGCAATATCAAGCAGCAAAACAAGCTGTTTTGTACAGCTAAAAATAGCTGGACGTGGATGAGACCGAAAGCCAGACACATAAAATTTACAAATCTTATGGGAAAAATAAGGTTGATAAACATAAAAACGTATTATTTTGAAATCGTGATTGTGTCCCTGCAGCATTTAACACAAGTCAACATTAAAGTGAAAAAGGCAACAGTATTATCTGTACTTCATATGGACTAGGGTTGCTGACGTTCAGCATGGCGTAAGCTACGCTACACACTAATTTACTTAAAGTTAAGTCCCTGACATAGAGATTGTGATTGATGTTGAGGTCTAAGCACCATTAAGAAGATCATGTCACACAGAGACAGATGTCGAATATAGAACTGGGATATGAGTGACATGTGGCTGAGAGTGTTAATACATTTGAGACAGAACACCTGCTTCTGTAGAAGAAGAGGAATTCAGGCCAACAGGTAAAATTTCATCAGGCAGCCTTTTCGGATTACATACGAAGTGATACAACAATAAAAAGGACTGACTTTTAAAGACAGTTTAAAGAGAGCTCTAAGCCCTCCATCTCCCGTTCACGGCACGCTCTGGGTCTCTTTGAAACTTAACTTCACTCTGAATTACCCACCATTCCCCGCAGGCGTGGATGGACTGTAATCTCATGGAGCTCCTAAAGTGCAGTTCAGAGATTCGCAGAGAGTCTTCTGTGCTGATGGCATAAAAGTGAGCATAACTTACCTTGGTTTCAAATCAGTGCCTGATTGTATTTGGGTTCTGTTAAATGTGACTTAAGAGAGTAAGAATTATTAGTAGTAGTAGCAGCAGTTAGTAGACATTATAGATAAGCTTTTATAAATACACATAAACAGTGTTGTAAAAAAAAAAAAAAGATGAAATGCTACAGATATCATACACTGATTAGTGGGTGGTGAAAATGTAATTCAAAGTTTAAACAGAAGGGGGTAGTAAGAGTCTGATGCTCACTAAAACACAGTGGTTCTCAACCAGGGTCCTCAGCAAATTCTCAAGACTACTTATATATTAAATCTAACTTAATTAAATGCTTCAAATGGTAATGAACTGAAGATCTCTAACATGCAAACCGATATCATATTTCTCACTCTGGTGAAACTACTTCTACTACTTAAATCTCAGACAATTGCAACAGGATTGTGCAGAAGGGCTTTGAATATTGTCTTGGACAATTGGGGGCTTTGGAATCAAAACGACTGAAAACCAGTGGAATAGCATATTCTTTTCTGGAGGGAAAGAAACAGGTATGGCTGAGTGATAAAAGCTGTGGCCTGGGGCTAAAGCTCTCTTCAGCATTCCTCAACTCTCTTCATCCCTGCTTTACTGTAATGCAACTCCAGGATCAATCTATGGAAACAAAATCTATCTATCTATCTGTCTATCTATCTATCTATCTATCTATCTATCTATCTATCTATCTATCTATCTCAACCTAACCAACTTAGACAGTGCATAAAAATGAACAGTGGTTACCATACCATTTTGTCCAGATTTAATAATAATAACAATTTATAACTTAACATTTAACAGTGTATATTAGGCTTATACTAATAATATTGCATGTAAGGAACATTTAACATGTCGTTTACATTTGGACGCAAATAATAACCCAGGAGAGAGCGCAGCTGTTTGCAACAGACATTGTTTCACATAAGGAACGTCGAAAAGCAGGTCGAGGAATTTACAGACATGTTGAGACAAAGATTGTGTCATATGTTTCAGCGGATGAGTTTGTGCAGAAGGCATGTTTAGCTGCTAGACAGTGGTGCAGATACCTGCTGAGACGCTGTACACTGGAATGTGGAGAAAGCACAGGGCTGCACTGACACTGCTCGGTCTTTCTTCATTTTAATAAGAGTTTCCTTGCAACCAGTTATTAATATCTTGATACGCGTGATACGACACATAGTTGTACCAAAAGTTTGATAAATGATTACACAATATCAGACTGACGATGATAACGTTGCAGTTGTTTGCTTTGCAGCACAAGTGCAACAACAGAGATTACTGTCAAACGTACTCATGCCTGTAATGTGATACCTGAGCTCTGTTATATTTATATTTTATATACATAATTGTCTCACTAATAATAATGTGACATTTATTTGCAAGTAGCTACAAACCCGTAAAACAACTTTAAATATATTTTTGGCTGGTGTTTGAGCAACTAGTGTGAGGCGTTGAGTTGTGATTGGTAAACTCGATTTCCTGGTACACACATGATCTGAACAGTCTTGAACATCCGCATCTACAGTTCTGCAAGACGAGTCTAGGCGGTAAGACACTTTTACGCTCACTTTAGTAACTCTCTGACTTTGTTTGCAATGTTAGAAACAGCTCGTTTCGCTGCGAAGAAGTGATGCAAAGATGTAAACAATACAATGCATGCTGATTTTAATTTTAAGTCAGACGTTTTTTTTTGTTTGTTTTTTTTATAGATTTAAGGATTATATATGTGAAATTTATGATTTTCATTTTCTGATTGACTTTCTGAAATGTGATAACTGAACTGAGGTTTGAAGTAACTTGCAGAGTTCTCTGATTTATTTTCAAAATTTAAATTCATACAGTTAAATATATATTAATATGATTTTATTCTTGATATGACAGAAATTTGTGCTAAAGTATGATCTGGCTTTGATGATTGGTTCTTTAATAAACTCACTGATGCCTCATTGACAGTATTAGCCCCAACACATTCAATGTACTTTTTTGGTAAAGTTGTAGGCAACCACATCCGCTTTTAACGAAAAGACCAAGCTGATATCCTGTTCTGACACCACAGACACCTTACTGACATCCTTTATCACTTTAGAAGTATGAACAAATGGTAATATAATTGAGCAGAATGAGCAAATAATCATATTTGTATATTTGCTGTTTAAGGGATAATGTACAAACAGTCTCACATTATCACAAAAAATAAAAAAATTATCCTACTTGTTATGCTGCACGGATGTGAAATGTATTTTATTAGCTTGTGGACATTATTCTGAAATATTTGAGCACTGAAGGTTGCTACTAACCAATCACAATCACAAACACCATGCCCTCTTTGATTACATTTAAATTGCAATAAATCTCTCATTTCGGCATTTGACTATTAATCTATGGGCCCATCACCTGGATGATTTATACTTGTGCATGCATAAGAAAGTTGATTTAAAGTACTGGTTAATCACTCATGTTCTCTGTCCTTATTCAGTTTGTTGTTTTATCATTTAGTAGCAATTGTTTTACAATGTCCTTGCTCTAAAAAATCAATCATTTACACATACTCACATAGCCAGTGCTACAGTATATATGATGGTATTGTTTAGCGTCTTTATAGCCAAACTGGTATGCTTTCATCAGCTCGAGAAAAGTCTATTGCTACTTTATTGCAGCCTTGAGAGAATTCGGATATGACATGCTTTTTTCTGAAAGCTCATTTTGCATCGACATGCTTTAGGGGGCCGTAAAATGATTGGAAAATTCTCGCAGTGCTTTTTAGCTTCATATTGATGAGTGCAGTAGATGACATACGTCATGGTGCATCACCGAGATGATAAATAGCCTATAAAAGCTAGCGTGGAAATGATTTTTGTAGAGATGGGAACTCTGGAGGTATTTTTTAGTACTATCTGCAGAGCTAACCCCATTTTTCTCCACACAAATAAACAAGAGTTTCTGCAGCCCTCAACGCCAGTCACTGGAGAGGCAGCCAAAAATATCACAATGTCTGACAGATCTGCAAAGGGGAAGCTGAGTGTATTAACTGGCAGACCTTGATAAACAAGATCTCTGTCTATTGATCAAGACAGCCCTTTCACTTCCTTCTTGAGGTGTTTGTTGTTCAGGCCTAGGCTTGCGCAGAACTTCCTGAGTGGAACAGAGCTGCTGGATTAAGAACAAGTCTCAAGAGGAACCGTTCAGAACTACGCCAGTGTGCTTCGGTGTTTAAATCTAGGCCTATTTGACTTTCAGACCCAATTTGTGAGCACGTTCAGACCAAGCTTCATATTGCTGAGAGTGTGCCACTAATCTAACACCAACTGTGGTTGAAATGAGCAGCCTGGCTGCTTATGTTACTTCCTGTTTGTGCAACAGTTTCCAGTCATGCAGATCATAAGAGATCTTATTTTGTAAAAGTGTGCATGCGTGACTTCATGGTTAGTCATTTCAGATATCTTTTCTCTTGCTTTTCCTCCTTTTAAGTTGAGGCAGCACCTCAAGAAGTTTTTTGATGTGTTGACAGGGGCAGTCGTTGAAAATCACAGGCTGCTCAGATAGCCGCAGTCTTGAGCTCTTAGCTTAGTATAGTTTGATAGATCTGTTGTGTAATCTGTCAAATTCCTTTTCGGAGATGCTTGATGTGAACAGCCGTCAAGTCAGTCTGAACTCAACTCCCAGATGACCACAGTGTGAAGCCTAAACAGTTGGAAAGAATAACCACAAATGAAGTCTCTTTAATATCTCATTTAAAACTGTTTGAGAGCAAACAGATGCTTATGACACAGTAAATTGAGAAAAAAATAGCTTTTAATCTCAAATGTGCCACTGCAAGTTCAAGAGTTACACTTTCTGCTTAGATTTCCAGAATACAAGTCAAGTCAAGAGTCTGAAAACTTTTCATTAAATAATTTTAATTATAAGGGCTGTTTTGGGGTACTAGAGGAGCTTTGTGAATTAAAATTCAGGAATTTTAAAATGACTATTGGTGGGTGAATGCTGTAGTTTTCTGGATGTTTGCATTATACTTTTGCTTTGGCACTTCAGTTTCACATCCTCTTCATCTGCTCTGACTGACACTAACATGTCAGTCTGCACGTCTGGCTTTCTTTTGGAAGAAATGGAAGAATGAACAATTAACTTATGAGCATGTTCTATGATTATGATTTTTATAAGTAATGTCACCTTTGTGCAAAGTAAACTTAATTTAATAATAATAAATAATAATAAAATTGATAGACACTGAACTGGATAAACCAAAATAATAGCTGTACATTTTATATTATGAATTTAAAAGCCCATTCACACCAAGAACAAAATATACAGGCTTATATTTGTAGGGGTTTTTTATACATCAAATGTAAATTAATGTCTCAGTCACATTTTCTTGGTTAATTAAACAGTACCTACACTGTCAGAAAAAAAAAAAAGAAAAAACTCAATGGTAGTTGCTTGGATGAAGCAGGACCCCCCAGAAGTATGTGATTTTGCACATGGGTGTTCAGTTTTGCTAATGTTTTGAAAATATAACTATTATTAGATTAATTGTTCTACAGACAATTGTTCATATAAATATAAAATCTATTTAAATCTTTAAAGCACCCTTAAAAAAATTAATTTTCCACTATTTCATTATACTTTAATATAATAAACATTTGTGACATTTGCAACCGTAATTTTTTTTCATGGCCAATCCTGATGCCAGATCAAGTAGACCGATAATTGATATTTTGAACGGATATATCTGGTGTAAAAATAAAAATTAATGTCAAAACTAAGAATGAAAAGGGCTCTGACAAAAACTTTCTTTAAATACTTTGAATTATCTTATCGCCAAATCGGTTTTTAAAATGAATTATACCGATAACCATAAAAAATGCTTAATATCGGCACCATTAATCAGCTAGGCCAATAATCCGTCAACCCCTAGTGCACATTAATACAAATTCCAGTTTAGCAAAATGTAAAATAGTTATGAATTATCACAAAGCTGTTGATGAATGCTAGATCTCTTTTATTAGGAGTTGACTGATATATTTTTACATGAACAATGTAATTAATATTCTGTTTATTAAAGCCATGTATGAATTTCATCAAGTGTTTTTAAGCATTTTACAATAATTCCAAAATAATAAATCAAGGCATTTAAACAATATATTTTATTTGTGAACTTATGTTCAGCTATCCTTTGTAATAGCTACCTTTTGACTATTTTTTAATTTTTCAGATCATCAGTCATCAAAGCTCGGAAAATATTGGTCACAGACATGGAGATTTACTTTAAATAAACTGATTACTCACTAAAAACTCACACAGATTATGTTTTCATATCATTTTAGGTCATAACAAAGTGGTTATATCTAAGTGTGTGACTTGTTTACGTACTGTTTTAAATTAGTCTTCCCATTATCGCCATTATATTGTTCATTCAGACTGATTCGTGAACACAAGAGGCGGGATTTATCGCATGAACCAATCACAGCCGATCATAACCAGTCATATCCAATCATATCGTGATGGAGGCATTGCCTCCTGTCATCTGACTTTCCTCCATTCATTCTCAATTACCCCCCACCAAACTCACCACATGCTTTAGGGAGTTTATTAAAACTCACGGGAGGCGAGATGATTATTGACTAAACTTTATATTTCTGGTTATTGTTATAGTTTTCGTCCTTGAGGTGAATAGGCTTTAAATCAAACATTTTTAACCTTAGTGTCTTTATCAAATTGCTGTTTTAGGAGTTCTCTAACAATAATAAACCCACAGTGTTACAGTGACTTTACTAAGAAAGAAGTACAAAGAACATACTTTGCATTTGGAAAAATCACTGAAACACACGGCATTTGTGCCTCATTGCTTCATTATACTAAGTATACACCTCTCATGCAATCCAATGTGTCTTTACCTAGTTGATACATCAGATCATTTTCCATGCCTTTGCACCAGACATGCAGTGAAATGCCATAATGGGTCAGCGCACATAAACTCTGCCCTTACAAGTCTCTTGAAAAAGGGTTTGGCAATGCAGCAGCACTCAGCGAGATGCTAGAGCATCAAGGCCGCGTGAAATGCAGAGGCACGCCCAGTGTAACCTCCGACAGGTTCCTCTGACAGGTTGATGACCCCTGAGAGAGATGACAGAGAGCGACGTGCCGGAGAACTGCAAACTGATAGAAAGTCATCCTCGACTAGAGGGGAAAAAAACAGTCCGCCCAGCATGTTGCCCCTGAAGGAGAGAGCGAGAGAAAGAGAAGGAGAGAGAGAAGGGGGAGATAAAAGGGGAAACAATATGATATGAAGTTGATATAAAACGGGGGAAGGGTAAGAATAATAAGTGTCTCTAGGGAGCCAGAATGTGAAGACAGAAAAACAGAAGAGGGAATAAAGAGAACGGAGGGGGAAAGGAAGCGTGTGTGTGTTTGTGTGCATGTATGTGAGGAAGAGGATGAGATCATCGCAGTCTCCTGTCTAATGAGTGATGGGGTTGGGAGGCGTGCTGAACTGAGGCGGAGGGTTTGCTTCTCATGCCGGTGGAATCAATAGCGTCTGCAGACCGGAATACCGTTCCCACATTACTGCCTCATTGCCAGCACTTCAGCCACGGCTGTTCTTCCAGCACGGATTACACACAGATCGTTTGTGCATTCGTTCACTCCCTTACTTTCTTTCTCCATCTCTCATGTTCTGTCTCTCTACTATCTCTCTCCCCCTCTCTCTCTCTCGCTCTCACTCGCTCTCTCTCTCTAGCCAACCCACACCCAGTGATTCTGTATCTTGGCTTTTTGTGGCGGTAGTAGGGATGCTGCTGTGAATTCTTTTTTGAATGTGTTTTAGACACATTTCTTTCTATATCACAGGAGGAGTGCTTTCTTAAATTTTTTGGGGTGATTTCTTTTTCTTGGGAAACCTTGTGGAAAAGAGCTTACTCACAATGTTGGGCTTGGATGTTTGTGAATTTGGTGGACAGTTTCTTGAGCTGCTCTGGTTAACAGTTTGCTACAGAGGTGAGGATGCTTTTACTTTTTCTATTATGAGACAAAAAAAATGTTGAAAAGTGAAATTTTATACAAAATAATTACTAAATTTAACTTGAATGTGTACATTTGGAATGCTCCTCAAACTCCCCAGAAACACCTCGGATGATCTGCCAGTGTAATAGACCATCTCTAAACCTTCAGATAAAGTAGTTTGAAGCTGGTATTTGTAAGTTGCAACCTATTTAAAATTCGAATGGATTTTTAAAATCAAGTACAAAGTCGTATATGTAATCATTCGGTGTGATGACTTCCTCTGTGGATGTAGACATTTTTATTGTTGGCATGTGATGCTGCTAAAACAAGCAAAGGTGGATTGATCAATATGTATTGATCAATCTGTTGTTGCACTCACAACATTGCTTTGTGTGTGTGATCATCATGTTGCTTGTAATTACATGTCACAGATGTTGTTGATTCAGGGCTTCACTCTGCAGAGCGTCTGCTTACTGACACCAATCCAGTGTTTCTCACTACCAATTTACCTCTTTATTGGTGTCTTCCACTCTCTTAGTGTGTCCATTTCACTTTGATATCTAGGAAGTAATGATGTGTGACAAATGAACACCTGTCTTTAGGTGTAAAGTGAAGAGTAAATGTGCATATCTCTGTGTGCTTTTGCTATCTGAGATTCCTATAGAGTGTGGCTTCTGAATAAGCATTCCCATTAATCTCAATGGCAGTTGCTTGGATGACGCAGGACCCCCCGGAAGTATGTGATTTTGCGCACGAGTGTTCGGTTTTGCTTGTGTTTTGAGCATGTTGCCCGACTAAAAGTTCTACGAACAGGGACACATATAAATATAAAATCAATTTAACTCTTTAAAGCACCCTCAATGAGGAATTTTCCACTATTTCATTATACTACAATATATTTAAACATTTGTGACCATTTTTTTACAACAGGTTTGAGAAAATGAGACTGTACACTGATGATGAAACCTCATTCTCTTTTATTAGGGATCGACCAATATGTGTTTTTCAGGGCCAATTCCGATACCAGTTACTATAGATCAAGTAGACAGATACCAATATTTTGAACTGATATATCTGGTGTAAAAATGAAAATTAATGCCAAAATTAAGAATGTTTTTAAATTATTTTATCTGCAAATCTGTTTTAAAAATGACCGATGCCGATAACCAAAAAAATGCTTAATATCGTTGCGGCCAGACCGATATACGTTCGACTTCTAGTACACTTTAATATAAATTCCAGTTTATCAAAAAGTAAAATAGTTAAGAATTGTCACAAAACTGCTGATGAAACCTAGATCTCCTTTATTGAAGATCAACCGATATGTGTTTTTTAGGGCCAGACCCGATATCTGTTACTGTAGATTAAGTAGACCGATAATCAATATTTAGAACCGATATATTTGGTGTAAAAAATGAAATTTTTGTAAAAATTAAGAATAACAAGGGCTCTGACAAAATTTTCTTTAAATGCTTTTAAATAACAGTAAATCGGTTTTGAAAATGACCGATAACCATAAAAATGCTTATTATTGGCACTGATAATCGGCCAGGCCGATAATTCATCAACCCCAGTACACATTAATATAAATTACAGTTTAGCAAAATGCAAAATAGATATGAATTGTCACAAAACTGATGATGAAACCTAGATCTCTTTTATTAGGGGTCGACCATTATGTGTTTTTTTTAGGACCAATCTGGATACCAGGTACTATAGATCAAGTAGACCGATAATTGATATTTTGAACCAATATATCTGGTGTCCAAATTAAAATTAATGTCAAATTTTAGTTAAGAATAACAAAAAAATTCTTTGTTCAATTTTGAAAATGACCAATACTGATAACCATAAAATGTTTAATATCAGCACCGATAATCGGCCAGGCCGATTATCGTCGACCCCTAGTACACATTAATATGAATTCCAGTTTAGCAAATGTTTAATATCAGCACCGATAATTGGCCAGGCCGATAATTCATCAACCCCAGTACACATTAATATAAATTTTAATTAAGAATAACAAAAAATTTCTTTAAATGCTTTTTAATTACCTTAAGGCAAATAAATTTTGAAAATGACCAATACTGATAACCATAAAATGTTTAATATCAACACCGATAATCAGCCAGGCCGATAATCGGCGACCCCTAGTACACATTAATATGAATTCCAGTTTAGCAAAATTTAAAATAGTTATGAATTATCACAAAACTGATGATGAAACCTCATTCTCTTTTATTAGGGGTCGACCAATATGTGTTTTTCAGGGCCAATCCCGATATCAGTTACTGTAGATCAAATAGACAGATAATCGATATTTTGAATTGATATATCTGGTGTAAAAATAAAAATTAATATCAAAATTAAGAATAACAAGCGCTCTGACAAAAATGTTCTTTTTAAATTATGTTATCGGCAAATCGGTTTTGAAAATGAACTATACCGATATACTTTTAAATTATTTTATCGGCAAATCAGTTTTGAAAATGACTGATAGCCATAAAATGCCAGGCCGATAATTGGTCGACTGCTAGTACACATTAATATAAATTCCAGCTTAGCAAAATGTCAAACAGTTGTGAGTTGTCACAAAACTGTTGATGAAAGCTAGATCTCTTTTATTAGGGGTTGACCGATATGTGTTTTTCAGGGCCAATCCCAATATCAGTTACTATAGATTAAATAGACAGATAATTGATATTTTGAATCCATATATTTGGTGTAAAAAATGTTTAAAAAGTGTCAAAATTAAGAATAACAAGGGCTCTGACAAAAACTTTCTTTAAATGCTTTTAAATTATTTTATCGGTATTAAAAAATGACTGATACCGATAATCATAAAATGCTTAATATTGGTGCCGATAATTATTGGTTGACCCCTAGTACACATTAATATGAATTCCAGTTTAGCAAAATGTAAAATAGTTATTAATTGCCACAAAACTGTTGATGAAACCTAATCTCTTTTATCTGACTCAAATCTGTTCACTTTTTGTAGCCTAAATCGCAAAACAAACTAAATTCAGAGTTTAAAAACACAATTCATATCAAATCAGTATGAAATCTGGTATTTTGGAATGTCTTAAGGTGTGGTCACATTAGCGAAATTAGCCTTCAAAAAAGGTCCATTATTCTTTTTTAGTACTGTAAAGATGTATTAAGCACTGCTCTGACAGAAGTCAGTTTCAAACCAAGAAGCGTTCTATTGGTCAGGGGTGCGTTTCCCAAAAGCATGGTTAGCTAACTATGGTGGTTAGGTCCATTGAACTCTATTGGTAACGACGGAACTTGTGACCATAGTTGGTTTTGGGAAACGCACCCCAGGATGGTAAATTCACCCGACCAACTTGAACTTGAACGAAATCTCCTTGGTGAACTTTTTCTGCCCTCATAAATCTTCTGATTGTGTGGATTTCCTTTGGAATTACTGGATTTCACAAATCAATGGCAAATGAGACCACACCTTCATATTAATACTTTGGATATTGACAACACTGTATACACAGATATATATTCTGGAAAGCTCAGTCCTCAAGATCGGATTTGAAAACAAAACTAGATTTGTGTGCCAGAATAGCCAGAGTAATGTGAAGTAGAGTGATACCAGTTGAGTCAATGGTGTTTAGAGAAAGCTCACAAAACCGGGGTCCAAGGGCCTGACCGGTGCATGGGTTTCTCAGCTCTCTCTCTGCCGTACTGCAGGTGCTGACACGCTAAGACCCCCCTGTGGCCCTGCAGAGCTGCATCACAACTCAATGAGCCTCAGCTGCTGCTGCGCTGTGATGGATGGCTGCACGTCAGAGACCTGACACATGTTTAAAGGAGTAAATCAATTAGATTGCATGTAGGAGAAACAGAGATTTCAAAAAGCTGACGTGTTTGTGCACCCTGTAGGGATAGGCCATATGAATGAGGAAGATCACATGCATCATTTCACTTCCCTATACGTGCTATCAGGTGTTTAGCTGTGGTTTCTTACATTACATTATCTGATTAACAATCCTGAGAACTTTTTACTTAGTCCCCAACTTTTACATGTACACTGTCAAAAAATGCTGGGTTAAAAACATCCCAGCGCTGGGTGAAATGTGGCCAAACAACCTAGCAGTTTTTTTGGGCACTTTTAAATTAAATTAAAAAAAAACTACGGGGAGGTTTGGGTTAAAAATTTAACCCAGCCGCTGGGTCAAAACAACCCAGTCACTGGGTTTGTTTATATTTCACCAAGTGAAATTTTTAAACTGTAGTAGTACTCTTTTTAGATTTTTTTTGTACCATGTTTTTTTTAATTTACTTTTTAAATATATGTAAATGTCTACATTATTTTGTTGTATTGGGCACGTTTCTAGTTACAGATAGTTAGTTTTCAGTCAAAATAATACCTCTATGGTTTAACGATTAAAAGCAAAAAAGTTAAGAAGGCTATAAATATTAGTATTACATTTTAACAGTAAAATTGTAATAATATAATCACAATATAATATTAATTATTTATATAATATTTATAATTTTGTTTAATATTTTTGTTTACTACTAATAAAAAAATAATGGTAATAATTATTAATTTATAGTCATATTGATATACAATCAAATTCAAATATAGGCAAAATTGTACAGCCCCTAAACAGGTACAACAAACCTGGAGCTTGTTTAAAATTGTATTTATTTATTTATTTTTCAGAAAAAAATTTTGAATTGTGAATTTTTTGCATACTATTTGGTTATGTTGTCAGATTGCCTAATACTCACTTTAGTGTATTTTACATTTATTTGTTAGCATTTTTTACATTATATTGCATACTCTTTCAGCTACAGTCTTTTTACTCTTTTTTTTGACACATATTACCACATCCTAATCCTGTCTGCAGATTTTCCATTAAAATCAGTGCAAAAAGTCTGTAGATTTTGTCTGAGCCTGCTTTATTCGTTGAATTTCCTCTCATTTCTTTTGACATGATCTTGTGAAGAAGTGTATTCCTGCTGCGTTGTTTCAATACATTACAACCGAAACCCTCTGTGACAGTGTCAAATAGCTTGCAGCGTTTTGTCTGTGAAAGCGTAGAATTGTGCAGATTTCTGGCCTGCTGTGGTCTGTGTCTGTTTCTGACTTACAAGATCAGGGTTTACAGATATGCGTCACTCTCGACTTTGCTCTTATTTGCAGAGAAGCTGCATAGTGTCAGAGTAGATGACAAAGTGGAGGATTGTAAGGGTTGCAGAGTTAAAAGTGTTAATATAGATGGAGAATTTAGTTACACCAACTGCTGATTTGGTCTTCGTTTTAGAGCAAACTGTGCTTATAAATTCAGGCAAGACGTTCAGACGAAAAAAATATTTACTATGAAACGCCATACTTTGACACATGAATGAGTGAACTTCAGAGTCTGTGTTCTTGTGGTCCTTTTTGTGACATTTTTAAAACCCTGAGGGGTTTATTGCCCTTTGCAAGGGTCTTGCATTCATGCTAGTCTAAAAAGAATAAGGTTTGTGTGGTCTTTCGAAACCCTACTGGGCATTCCATTCATCTGCTCAAAGTCCACTGAATATTTGGGTGTACAGCTGTTGTGTGTTGAAAATGAGAGAGTGCAGTTTGTCAGCGCTGTTTGCTCGTTCACACTCCACCTCATTAGCTGTGCACTGAAACCTGCAGCACGCCATCAGATGAAAACCAGCATGCTATCCATCACAATGCAGCCAGGCATTTAACTGCTTCTACTGATCAAAGCAGACCAAAGCATGTTGCCTTTGAAGCTCGAGATGCTGTGCCTCACATATTTCACTCAGAAATTATATCTCCGGAGGGTGGAGAAAGCCAATTAAAAAAGCTTGTCAGATTCTTCAAAGTATTATCATTGCTATTTAACACAGCTAAGCAAGGGTAATTACTGTCGTTCTTCTCTTTGCTAATAAAAATGACCTCTCACTAGTGGCCACTGTGAGAACGGGAGCAAGTCTCTAGTGTTCTTTAGAGCAGTGCTTCTCAATTGGTGGGTCTCGACATAGAAATTGCAGCTGGACTGTTCTAATAGAATCGCGGAGAACTGGGAAAAATCCTAGAAGCTGAAAATATGATTGATGTAAATTTTCTGTATATTTATGTCAATAATTTTGGATATTGTTGAACTTGTCGCACTATGTAATACATATTCTGAAGACAAAATCCGTTGAGAATCACAAATTTAAAGGGACAGTTCACCCAAAAATGAAAATTCTGACATTAATTACTCACCCTCATGTTGTTTCAAACCCGAAAGACCTTTGCTGACCTTTAGAACACAAATTAAGATGATATTTTTTATGAAATCTGAGAGCTTTCTGACCCTGCATAGACAGCAACACAACTGACTCGTTCAAGGCCCAGAAAGGTAGTAAGGACGTCATTAAAATAGTCCATGTGACATCAGTGGTTCAATGAAGTTACGAGAATACTTTTTGTGCGCAAGGAAAACAAAAATAACTTTATTCAGCAATTTCTTCTCTTCCCTGTCAGTTTTTGATGCACGCATCGAGGTACACTTGTGAACGCACGTCAAATAAAGTATAAAGTCGTTATTTTTGTTTTCTTTTGCACAAAAAGTATTCTCATAACTTTATAAAATTAAGGTTGCACTGATGTCACATGGACTATTTTAACAATGTTCTTACTAGAGGTCGACCGATATTAGATTTTACCGATACCGATAACTAGGTTGGACCACACTGGCTGATACCGATTAATCGGCTGATAGTTTTTAAAATGGATACTGAACGGAAAATAAATAGTACTATTTAAAAAAAAAAAAGTAGCCTACTGAACCATACTTTGTAAATGAATAAAAATATTAATATTAATTATATATTGATCATTACAGTTAGTTCATTGTTCATTAATGTTAACAAAAGCAACTAAAAAAATTTAAATATATCAGTAAATGCTGAAATTAACACACTCTAACAAGGAACAATACTTCCATTCTACAGTTTTTATCAATCTTAATGTTACAAATGGACTCATATTGTAAATTGTTACCATTACATCAGCAATCAAGCTAAAGATGGCCATCTTTAAATATCACACAAATGCCACAGTATTGAAATTGCATACATATGTATATTGTGTACTTTCACAAATTAACTGCTTTTATTCTAGAGCATTTTTTGGTTATCTAATCAAAATATAGAAATATGTTAGTTACACAACGGGTAAAAGTGCAGAAGCTATCCGGTATCACACACACTGGACGCATTGCGTTCAATTCAAGCAGCGGTCTACAAGACTTTATTTGATCACCAAACGGGCAAAAGTATAATACTGTACTTTCTTCACTAATGCAGCATCTAGTCAACAAATTTATCGCATAGTAATGACATGAAAACATGCACTACAGTATACTGTACACACTGTTTCGTGGTCAATGTTTTAAATCCGCCTTTGAAGAGTCCCGCTCTGTGCAGCACGCAGTGTCACGTGTCTAAACAAACAGCACGTGCTGTCAGTGATTTCCAGCACTAGACTGCTCTCGTGCTGTATAACAAAGACTATAGGAACTTTGCTGTATAATGACGACCTTCTCAGACGCTCCAGCAATGGACCCAACCCGGAAAAAACTATCGGCATGGATTTTTTGCCGCCAATCAACTATCGGTGCCGATTAATCGGCAAAACCGATACATCGGTCGACCTCTAGTTCTTGCTACCTTTCTGGGCCTTGAACGTGTTAGTTGTGTTGCTGTCTATGCAGGGTCAGAAAACAGGTTTGGAACAACATGAGGGTGAGTAATTAATGACAGAATTTTCATTTTTGGGTGAACTATCCCTTTAAAGGTATTTGAGAAGGTGGAGTTTTCTCTTTGAGTCATATCTGATTATCTGTTAGCTTGTGTACATTCAGAGGAGAATAGCGATGTTTACAGCTTTAATGTGCAATATTAATATGTATCACTTTGTAGTTTTAAGATGCCATCATCATTATACAGAACACATACCCTGAAATGTCAATGGAAATGTATCTATGATCATCCTTAACTGCAATCCCTCACTACATAGTTTATTTTGCTTGTAATTTACAGTGAGAATCTTGGCATTGGCTCTTGGATATGCTTTAAATTGCCCAATTAAGTTCAGTCGTTTATTCAGTGTGACCAGGCCTCCCTGTAGTGAATCTCATCTCAGGGGATTTGATTTGTGTTCGGTGTAAGATATTTAATTGGTGTGCATTTGTAGCAATATTTAAACTGTAAGTGTGCAGGGATAATTAACTAAATAGCCTTATTATGCACAGAATATTGGTCCAAAGGACACCAGTGTGCAAAACGTGGCCACACTTGAGTAAAATGTCGTAACGCTGCAGTTAGTCTCAGGCGTTGCCATTTTGCACAAGACTCTGTCGTTGATTAATACACATTTTTGCATAGCCAAATTTCCCCTCTCACACTTCATTACCACGTTCATCTGTACACATTCAGATTGTTTATTTCTCACTAATTAGTAGGTTAATTGGCTCACTTTGTCTTGTGGAATATGCTGTGTGTCTCAACAGCGTTTTGCACCTGGAAACTGCACAAATTGTGCAGTTTCCTCATAAACTATAATCTGACCTACTTGTCCTTCCTCAAATTGTCTTCCTGGATGGAGTGGGCTTTTTTTCGCAGGTTCAATTTATGTACAGATACAGAATTCATTCCCACATTTTCCTACTTTTTTGTTGGAGGAAATTGGCTCCCCATTTTATATACAGCAGCAGCAGCATATGAGTGTCATGGTCCTTGAGCTACTGCTATATAATGCAAAAGGAGATGGTGGTATATTTTTATTAGATGGTATCTGGGAAAATCGCTCTTATAAAACTAATGGTGTATTAGAGAGTGACCCTCAAAAACACCCTATTGATTCCATCAGATCAGATTTTATAGCTCCGTTATTGCATTTGCCTTCACATTACAGCACTTAGGGTTTTTGTTCTCCTTTCATAATGTAAGGAAGGTTCATCATCACTCTCGATAATCATTGGGAAGGAGGATGTAAGCATGTTTCCATGGCTGCTGAGGCAGATCTGGCCTAGACAGCGTCTGTACATAAAATCAGCCGGGGCAAACATATAAACCTGGGTGGGGGTGTTTCTCTCTTTGTTCTTTTTTCATCCTCAGCTGTGTTCAGGAGCATCCATCCTCTAAGGAGCTTCACTTGTTCTCACCCAAGCTAATGAAAGCGGTGATGTCATGTTTTAGATGTTGTCACTTTCCATGACTTCAGTGAACGATGACTGTTTTTTTAAAATACTAGAGGCACATATCCCATATTTTTTTGTTGTGAGAACTAAAGATATTCTTGATAAACTATTATCTGTTGTAAAATTAATCTAGCTAGTTTTAAATGCTTCAAATATCAGTTACCACATTAAAAGGAGTGGTTCACCCAAAAATGAAAATACTGTCATTAATTACTCACCCGCATGTTGTTCCAAACCCGTAAGACCTTCGTTCATCTTCAGAACACAAATTAAGATATTTTTGTTGAAATCCGAGAGCTTTCTGATCCTGCATAGACTGCAACACAACTGACACGTTCAAGACCCAGAAAGGTAGTAAAGACATTAAGACACTGACGTTAAAATAGTCCATGTGACATCAGTAGTTCAACCATAATTTTATGAAGCAACAAGAATACTTCCTGTGCACAAAGAAAACAAAAAAATGACTTTATTTAACAATTTCTTCTCTTTTGTGTCAGTCAGTGCGCGTTCACGAAAGTAGCATGACACATGTGTCAGACGTAAAACTATGTAATTGGCTATGCCTTGTTTACAAGCAGAAGACACACTCTGTACATAAAATAGTCTTTGTAAGTATGTCTGAAGATTTCGACAGAGAAGATGGCATGCAGTTTTTTTGGCCAGCCTTACTTATTTGAAACAGAATACACAGACAATGAACTAAGAGAGATGGACATTTTACGTCAGAACTCCAAACACATGCGTCGTAATACTGTCGTGAATGTCCTTCAAAGACATGAAGAGAAAAAATTGTTGAAAAAAATTATTATTGTTTTCTCTGCACACAAAAAGTATTCTTGTAGCTTCATAAAATTAAGGTTGAACCACTGATGTCACATGGACTATTTTATCAATGTTTTTACTACCTTTCTGGGCCTTGAACACGTCAGTTGCATTGCTGTTAAAAGAAGATCAGAAAGTTCTTAGATTTCATCAAAAATATGTTCATTTGTGTTCTGAACGAAAGTCTTACCAGTTTGGAATGACATGAGGATGAGTAATTAATGATATTAATTTTCTTTAAAATTGTGATTTTTGGATCACCATACCTCAGAGATCCTGAATTTCCCAACTGTATCCATTTAAAATCATAATTGTGACATACTGTGTTAAACTGATATTCAGTTTTTTTTTTTACTAAAAATGTACATTTATTTTAATTACCAACAGTATTATTGTCCTATTTTTGATTGATTGATTGATTGATTTAATGTTTTTTAGTCAATGTTTGTTGCTAAAAAATTACAAAATTGACCAAATCCAGAATTAAAACTATATTTACTCATTAGGGATGGGGAATCTCGATTTAGTCTTCTAGTGATTCGCATCGATTAACAAATTTCAAAAATAATAGCATGATGTTGTCGGAACAAAACAGCAACAGCAATAGAGGAGAAAAAACAATACATTCTGCCACATCTTTAGTGAGGGAAAGTGTTCGGAAAAATATTATATTAATTATTGATCTTTCCTTATTGTGGGAAGTAGGGATGTGCCCAAATAGTAAATCCGTATTCAGAAAGGCACAGAAAATTAACAGTGCGCTCTACTGAGCCACTAAAGGGACATGGTTAGCTGCTTGCTAGTCGTAGCCTGTTACATTACAGTACGTAATATATATTTCACTTACCTCATAAAAAGAGAAACGGAGAAATTAATGATAGGACAATAGCGAATGATTTGAAGATCCTGAGCACCACTGACAAACATCTAATCTTGTAAAATATGTGGTAAGTAGGCCTACTGCTGCTCCGTCTGATCGCCAATCTTGAAAGTGAAAGTAAAAAGCAAGCGTGCATTCAAAAGCGGTTTCAATGTTCCACATATTTATAACGGCTCTCTGATCCTCTCAATTTATATACAGTATAATTGCCCTACTATATAATTACAAAACTAAGCACTGAAATATATATTTTCCTCCCATCTCGTAATGAGAGGTTTCGTAGTACGTAGTACATTTCCTTTCTGAACATGTTATGATCAGATTCAGACACATCCCTAATGGGAAGTGAGAAGTATTTTTGATTTAAGAAGGTAATAGTTAATAGGAAACACTCATTTCTTGAGTCACGATTACTATAGACTGGTGTGTTTTTGTGTTAAAATGCTGGTGCGTTTGATGTTCAGTGTGTACAAAAAAAAAAATAAAAAAGATGAAAGCTTGTGAATCATGATTAAAAATAAAAAATCATGAATCGATTTTTAATCTAATTGTGACCTCAAGAATCGATTTGTATAGAATTGCGAGGTACCGAAAGATTCCCACCCCCCTATTACTCATGTCAGACTTTGTGTCTAACAGGGTTGCGAAATCTACACAACTCTGTTATACAGAAAATAAAACAGCTCATATAATATTACGTTTGACCTCCTGAGGCTCCCACTTAATAATTTCTACAGGTTACAAGAGTTTTAGGCCCCATTTTGTACCCTATTTGTGCAGTATATTTCTCTACAACACTTACACAAGGCTGCTTCTCTAGGGGAGTTATGTGGACATTACAATTCAGCTCTCTTAATTCATATGACAAATTGTTGTCCCTGTTCTTGGCCTCCTGCATGGAGAGCAGTTTTCTGGGTCTTTATTTTCCTCTTTCCCTCTGAGGAGTAATACCTCAGCTGTCTGCTCTGCAAGTTGCAATAGTCTCCGGTAATTATTAGCTGTTACGCTGAAACGCAGTGTGTGGGTCGTGACAATAAAAACATGTTTTTCAATGTCTGACATGTGGCTGAATTAATAAAAGCAATGATTTCTTTAAAAAGATCTGCTAAAACCAGACTAAAACTCATTATAATTAAACAGGGACAGATACGGTACATGAAGATTCAGTTGCTCTTTTTGCTATACATATTGTCAGACTGTGGGCATTTAGCTGGGAACCATCTCTCAAATGAGCTGAAAAGAAACGAAATTATCTTCGTCGAAGATGAGTGTATTGCTCTGCCACGTGAGGATTACAACAAATGACTCTGAATATTAAAAGAGATAAATGTGCAAATCTGTTGCCTCTAACAGTGTTAGGGAATCTGAATTAGTTTGTGTTCCAGGCCTAAACAGTGTGTGAGAGGTGGAAAGATAACAGAAAATACATTCAATCTGTCTTTTCTCAGAGCTATACTTGTCTGTAGAACCGTGAAAGAATCACATAGAGCATCACAAACCATATCGTTTAACAGGTCATAGATTTCACACTAGATTTTTACACTAATAGTTCAATGTCTGGCCATTTTATGCTCTTACTAGACTCTGCAAAATTGATCGTGACTGGCCTGCTAAAGTTCTTTTCAAAACCAGTCTAGAAATGTGGTCCAAAAGCTATAAAGTAATATTACAAAGGCGAAATTCAAGATTTTAGTTAATTTTAATGCAAGTCAAGAACAGAAACAGAAACCACTGGCTACACCTCAATTCAGAGGGAAATGATAAATTATAAAAAAATGTTCAAGTCACAGCCACTGTCATGTCTTCAGTCCGATTGGTAAATAAGAATGTTGTTTCATCAAGGCATGTTGTGAAATCCTGATAAGCCTGATCTGTATGTGAAGATGCATATTAGTGTTCTTTTAAACATATTGAGAAAGAACAGATGAAGATTATTTTTCTTTCTAACACCCTGCATCCCTGTTTTTCTCAGGCATAATGGCTGACAAAGATAAGGATGTGCCAGTGGTTGAGGATGAAGATGAGCCAGATCTGAACTACCAGCCTCCGGCTCAGAAGAGCCTGCAGGAGATCCAGGAACTGGACAAGGATGATGAAAGCCTGAACAAGTACAAGCAAACCCTTCTGGGTTCTGGACCTGTGGTGGAAGGTTAGTGTACCTTCACTAAAAACCAGGAAAATATTTTTGAAACACGCCTACTTTATGTGTACACCATTCATTATATATATATATATACATATCGGCGATCTCCACATAAAACTGATCGCGCAGACCAAACCGTAAGTGGTGGAGATTTGAAACTTTGAGGGATGGTAGTACTCACAGTGCCGACAACGTGACCCAGGCTCACCCAATCAAAAGTACGATATCGCTCATAACTCCTAAACTGTCATTTGCAGGCTCAAGTGTCTTATGTCGTTGAAATCCTTGGCTCATGCTGGAGAAAACATAACATTTTTGAAAAACCTACTTTTGTGAACTAGACCTAGGTTTCTTGCCTGATCGGAACAAACCAGTGCAGAAAGATTCTCTAGAGAGCGAATATCAATAATTATGAAAAAAAGTTGAACTTTCAACTTACCGTCACAAAGGGGCATCAAAATATTCGAAAGGGGCAGGGCCACTTTTAATAAAATGCCAATAACTCCTGATTGGAATGAGATATCTTCGCCAAACTCAGAGCGCTTCTGTAAGAGCTCAATTTAAATCCACAGGAAAAAATTGTGGAGCTTAGCCACTTGGTGGTAAAAATGGCTATAACTGTGCAACCATTCATCCTATCAACATGAAAATCAATGTGCACAGTCTTGGTCTGACGTTTCACAAGTGTCTACAAGGATACTTGCATAACTCAAAAAACATGGGCGGCATTGGCCAATAAAGTTTGAACACCTGTCAGACAGAGGCTGATTGGAACAAAACTCAGTGGGCCTGTTCGACCCACGGCCCCAAAGGTCTAAGAGAAATTTGAAACAAATTGGCCACTGGGGGGCAATATCACATTTTTCAAGGGTGTAAACCAGGGGTCACCAAACTTGTTCCTGGGGGGCCGGTGTCCTGCAGAGTTTACCTCCAACTTTCCTCAACACACCTGGGAAGCCATAACAGGGTCGTTTAGAAAAGGGGCCAATTTTGGGGCAAATTTACCCAAAATCCTACAAAGCCTAGAGGAAAACTCAAAACTTGCATGCAAAGTTTTAAGGAGATCGGACCACAGCTGGCGCTCACAGTCATAACCGTTAAAAAACAGAATATTTCTATGGTAAATTACCTATGGATTTACCAAAAATGCTTTTTAAATAATTGATTTAGGTGGTTACATGCTTGCTAAATTTTTTCATATGTGCTTAAATGCCTTAAAGTGCTTGAACCCCAGTAATCGCTGCTTGCAGCTACATTTTAAAATGTCATTTATTCCTGTGATTTCAAAGCTGAATTTTTAGCATCATTAGTCCGGTCACGTAATCCTTCAGAAATCGTTCTAATATGCTGATTTGCTGCTCAAAATCTATTATTATTATTATTATGAAAACAGCTGAGTAGTTTTTCTAATATTTTTTAAAAATGTATTCCAAAAGAAACATAAATAAATAAACTGCAATGATATTTCACAAAAGAAATTTGCCAGTTGCAAAAACATTTTTATTGCATCACAGTCTCACCAAACAAAATGATTAGAATCTTATTGGTATTTGACCCACAGTTATAGATGCACACAAATAATAATAAATGTTTCAAAGAATCTCATCTTCTGAAGATTGCATTGTCTTTATGTTTAAAGCTGTAACTCAGCTCTCCAGGGACGGCTCTCCCTTCTCCTCCTGCTGTCTAGACTGATTCAGTCCCCCCGAGGAACTCCAGTCTTGGTTCAAAGCCCCCAAACAATATCCTCTTAACTCAGAGAAAGAAAGAGAAGGTGGCTATCACTTAGTCTGCAAAGCATGGCTTTGAACTGCTTTGTTGTTTAGAGAAACATGAAACATGAATTACAATTCCACTCACTGCGTAACGTTGGACAATTTGCATTTGATAGTCTGTTCTGCTGTACAAAGCATTAATTATAAGATCAGTTATTGTATTTCTTGCTCAGTTATTGAGTGAAATAGCTTTGTTTCTTTTCTGTTTCCCTTCACGAAGAATTGCTTCTGTGATATTATGATCAAAGCCCAAGAAATCCAAATTTTTTTTACCACAGGGAAAACCCAAATATACACTTCAAATCCTTTAAGTATGAACTGGAAATACTTGCTGATACAGTGTTGCTAAAGGCATAAAAGGCAGATTAATTTCCTCTGGCTCGTGGGGGCTTAGAACGTTTGATTTAGATGCAATTTAATTTTCTGTTGAGAATCAATCAACTGCGGTAATTTCTTTCTCTTTTTTTCATTCAAATGCAACTTGTGTGCCAAGGGTATTTACCTTGTGAGTCTTCTGATTCATAAATGATTCATCTTTGTTTTGTTGGTTATGACCAGGTTAATAATAGCCTTCATTCAATATGCTGGAATACAAACAGCAGCTTGTGCTGGCATTTTATAGAGTTTTGTGTTTCAGTGAAATGACCAAAAGATCTGCTTACAGAGCTGAGATCATGATGACCAGTCTATAATACTATATTGTGTATAGAATGAAAATCGTGTCATAATTTTACTCAACCCTTATGTATGTTAAGATTGGTGTTATTTTAGCATTTATAGTGTTTTTTTTATTATTTTTTATAAGATTCGTTTTCATTTAGATTTTGGTTTAGGTTTTTTTAAATAATAATATTTAATTAACCTTTAAATGCATACCTCTTTAGCAACCTGGGACGTCATTCACTAGCCTCTCCCTCTTTCATTTTTTTAAAGTTAGACATAATTTTTTTTAGTATTCCTCAATCTATTCATTATAAACAATATAACAAGAAAAAAATAATAAAATATACAAGAATGTCTGCGCAACAATATTTAAATATCCGGTGACTTAATACATGCAATTCACCTTTATTCCTTGAGGTGGCACTGTTTAATAGACAATAATGCCGTGATGTTTGAATCATAATTACTGCAGGCATAAAACAAAAGAATATCATCAGCAAAAATTGAACTGGTTTGAATAGCTATACTGCAGAGCAATTACCATATGACATAAAATGTAAATGTCACTGTCATCAGCGATCAAACTTTTGATTTTGAAGTCACTGAAAACAATAGTTTTGCAAGTATGGTTGAGATCGTGAATATGAGCCAGATGCTGAATGTACTGTGGAAGTGCGCTCTGACGATAACGGTGATGGTACCATCATCTGCCCAAACTGAACCCTTCTAAGTTTCAAAAGGTAATGAAATATGCTTTATTTTGTTCTTCTGTAATTGTTCTTAAAATATCAAGAGATTTTTTTTGCTATTGCAGCACTTAGAGATCCATCCGTGCTGGAGATATACGTCCGGGTCGCTAAAGACCCGAATATGTAATAATGATTGGTGAAACATTCAAGCATTTAAGGGTTAAGTGTATTATTTTATTTTTAGTTTATATTTATTTCCAGATAGTACTTACTTTGGTTAGTTACCAAGGCTACATTTCTAATTGTAATAATCTAATCTAATAATCTAAAAATCAGTATATTATTATGTATGCAGTATACAGTATATAATATACCGTATTATACGTTATGTATAATGTATACAGTATATAAAAAAATTCTCCTTTTGTGCTCCACTAAGGAAAAAATATGGGTCACGACTTACGATGGTGAGTAAATGATGACCAATTTTTCATTTTTGGTGAACTAACCCCCTCACTGGGACTGAAAACACTGGAAATATGAAGCAGGTTTGTCTTGACATCCATTAATTTGCCATAAGATTTCCTCTGATATATTAGCGGGATTGTGTCACGGTGATCAGTCATGTTTGGTGCGTGCGGTCCCCCGTGCGCAGTTTTGCGATTGAGCATGCCTGCGGCGGGTAGCGGCACTTGTAGCCATCAGCGGATGATTAACTGTAGTTCCCACTTTTAAAACCAGCCCACCCTACATCAATAACACTGCATCAATGAGACCCGTCCAACAATTTGTTATGTGCAGTTTTACACCCCTAGCTCCCTCTTGGCAGTGTAGAAACAATCATTCAGTGGAACAGTGGAGTTAAACGCCTAATTTAAGCTAGTCACCTGCCCTGCGTGCTGCGCGGGACAACTACTTCAGTGCATCGAAGTTCACACATCAAACTCTTACTCTCATGTCATTTTCCCCAAGTTGTTAGAGCTTTGGTGTAGGGGGAATAGAGATTTAAATGTCACGTATTACATCACACATGGCCATTGTCTGCCTTCGGAAGACTTAAAATATAGCGTATGAACCACTTTTGTGCTGCTTTTTGGGATTCTTTTGTCCTTTTTCTGGAGCTTGACAGACATAGTCACAATGCACTATTGTTGTACACTATTGAAATTCTCCTTTTATGTTCCAGTGAATGACAACGTACAGGTTTGGAATGACGTGAATAATGGCGGAATTTTTGGTTTTTGGTGAACTGTAGCTTTAAGGGGTGGGGCAGCTGCAGCTCTATCACTGTTAAATGTGCTGAGACTGCATGCTGGGGTCACTAACCTGCAGCAGCTCTGTGTCCACCTAAACCCTGACAGGCCCGATCTATTTCTGTAATGGGCGGCGCTCCCATGGACGCAAGAAACTAGGGAGGGAATACATGGCGGTTCATTAGCAGCACTGACTGACAAGACTTTAAATGCCTTCTTATCTCATAATGAAGGTGATTATGTTTGTAAAAAGACACTGTAGCTGTGTTTCATATCCTAGTGAGCTGCATTTTAAAGAGGCGTTGGTGTGTTCCTGACTCCAATGCTGTTGCGAAGATAGGAAACTTAATTATGCTGCCTTTTAAGATACCCCCCACCCAATTCTAAGGCAACATTGCAGAAAATTAAGGCAATCACAGAATGTATTTCCACAAGTTCAGAGAAAAATTTGATTCAAGATGGCAGATGACTGATAAATATAGTTCAGAGTAATTTAAAATGATTCATTCAACCAATATTTTTGCTGTATTGGTTTAGCAATATGCTAATGTCATGCTGTTGAAATAAATTTTACCCAATATTTGTGTGTATTTTTATGAGGAATCAGAGTATTGTTCATTAGAGTATTGTTCTAGTTTTACTCAATAGTTGTCACTGATAGCACACATGCATCACGGAGACGTCTATTTGACGTCTGCATTTACATCTTGTGAGTGTTTACTCATCTGCAATACATCTATAGGACGTCTCCTATCAGATGTCAAATAGACGTCTATTAGATGTCTTTAAGTTGTTTATGATTTAGAATGTTCTATCTGACGTCTGTCAGATGTTTGTACACAGCAGATGCTTTCCAGATCAAGTGATCTTTAACAGACATCTTGGAGATGGTTGTGTGCTATCTGGGGTGTGTATTTTTTTTAATATGTATTTTCATGAGTAATTAGAGAATTGTCTTGTTAGCTTAGCAAAATGCTGACACCATACTGTTAAAAAAAATGTACCCAGGTTTTGTGTGTTTTGACTATTGTTCTGTTAGCTTAGCAAGATGCCAATGTTAATCTGTATTGAAATCAGTTTGCTATCAGGTACCCAACCCTTACAAAAATTAACCATGGTTTCACTACAAATAAAACAAAAAAAAAAAACATGGTTACTATAGTTAAACCATGGTATCCACAAATGAACCATGGTCTTGCTACACTAACTATAGCTTAACCATGGTATTTGTAGTAAAATCAATTTTACCCGATATTTGTGTTTTTGGGTGTTGTTCTGTTAGCTTAGCAACATGCTAATGTCAGTCTCTACTGAAATCAGTTTCACCCATTATTTGCGTGGACTGTTTTAGATGTATTTTCATTAGTTATTGTCCTGCTGAAAAAAAATAGAAACCATCACAGAAATTCGGTTTCCACTACAAATACAAACATTACAAACCATCAACTTCTATCCATTTAAACAATTAAAAAATGGTTTTAGGACATATTCCATTAGGATTTAGTAGTTTTACCAAGTCACCAATAAAACAAATTCTGCGATTGTTTCCATAGTTTTTTTCAGCAGGGTACAGAACTGTCCCATTAGCTTAGGAATACGCTAAGATCATACTGTTGAAATCTATTTTACCCAGTATTTGTGTGTTTTGAGTGTCGTTCTATTAGCTTAGCCACATGATAATGTCAATCTGTATTGAAATCAGTTTGCTATCTGGGACCCAATATTTGTATGTATTTTTCCTAATATGTATTTTCTTGAACAGTCAGATGTTGGATTTTGGTTGAGAAGGAAAATTAGGTTGATGTCAGTATTTGACTGCAAATTTGGCATTGACTTAACATTGAATTTTGGTTACACAACCTAAAAATAACAAAATATTAACATCACCTGACGTCGGTATTGGACAAATACCATTAAGATTGACAGTAGACGTTGAATTGACATTGAATTTTGGTTACCCAACGTCCCAACCGAAATTTCACCAAATATCAATGTCTTACGAAGTTGTGTGCCTGCTGACCCTGATAGCATGCGCACATCTGGGAGACGTCTATTTGACGTCTGTGTTTACATCTGGAAGACGTATTTTTTAGAGTGTTTTCTCATCTGCAATACGTCTATAGGACATTTCCTATTAGATGTCAAGTAGACGTCTATTAGATGTCTTTAAGATGTTTATTGTTTTTTAATGGATGTAAAACTGACATCTTATAGACGTTTGTCAGATGTTTGTACACAGCAGATGCTTTTCAGATCAAGTGATCTTTCACAGACATCTTGCAGACATACGTGTGCTATCTGGGGAGTTATTATGTTAGCTTAACAACATGCTAACATTATACTGTTGAAATCAAGTTTACCCAATATTTGTGTGTTTTGAGTTTCGTTCTATTGGCTTAGCAACATGCTAATGTCAAATTGAATTTAAATCAGTTTTAAAGTGCCCCTATTATGCCATTTTAAAGGTTGCTAATATTGTTTTAATGGACTCCCAAATCAGGTTTACATGTATGCAAGGTCAAAAAACACTTCAGTTTTCTCCAAAAATAGATTTAATTTTACCCCATTTCTAAATGATTCCTAAACGACTCGTCCAAAGCAGTTCGAAGAATCAGTCTCTCTAAACCCCTCCTTTCCGTGAGCCCTCACTGCTGTGATTGGTCAGATGGCGTAGTCCTTTATGATTGGTCTACCGCGTACAGCGTGTCGGAGAACGAAACGCCCATTGCCATTACTGAACGACAGCCCTGGAGACTTGTCAATACATAGAAAAGATGGCATCGATTTTACCATAACAATTCCAGCCAGAGTCTGATGATGAAACGGCTGAAGTGGCTGATCGACAAGTTAACACGGACTACCGTGGAAAGTGCTCGCAATTTGCTTTTATAACCGAACCGGGCGCATCTCTATGTTGTAAACTTCAACATTGTATAATGCATTAAGCGGCTTTCACACTGAACGCAGAAAGCGCTGCGCTGCCGCTGGGTTCAGTTCAGCCCTTCAGAGCGCAGCGCCAAAAGTTCATTTGAACAACTCATTTGAACTTTGTCCGCGGCGTGCGCTTTGGTCGAGACCGAAACAAGTCGTCCTCGCGCAGCGGAAGCAATTAAAATGAATGGGTTTCATAGCACAGCGCTTTCCGCATTCGGTGTGAAAGCCGCTTCGTGCGCCATCTTTTATCAGTACTTAAACTAATGAGACAGACAGACAGTCAAGCTGCATCAATCACAAATTGTCAGACTACAGTGGATCCACAGCTGAACAACAGAACTACAGAAGCGTGATTTAGCCGGTTAGCAAAACATGTGCAGGGTTGTTACACAACATAACATACACAACTACGTTTTTTTGAACGATCGCTAGAAAATACAAACTTTGTAGATTCATCATCTTTTGGAAGTGAATATAAAACAGTTTTACTCACAGCGTATGATACAGCGTCTTCCGTATAATGTATGTGTAATTTCCATGTGACCTAAACCACATGGAAATTTATGGGCGGGCAAGTTGTTCGCGACGTAGAACGTGGGCGGACATTATGCAAATGTGTTACTTCGTGACGTGTGGCCGTAACAGACAAAGATTTGAAATCCTGACGACTCGTTTAGGCAAATGTGAGTCGACTCTTTTTTTTGATAGACAATAACTTGCTACATGACACACTGCATGAAAGGACATATTTGAAAATGCATAATAGGGGCACTTTAACCAATATTTGCGTGTATTTTTAAAATTGATTTTTAGTCATTATTATCATCCGTTAGCTTAACAACATGCTCAATTATTAATTATGAGTCATGTTTCCTGTGAGAAACCTTATTTATGCGGTGTGCTGCATGACTGTTGGGATGCTGTCTGTTTTGGCTGTAGGAATTAAGTCATCTCACTCGGTTTTGAAACACAGCTTTCACGTAGATGACAGATAAAACAGGAAATGAGTGTGAATTGTATGTCTGGAGAGAGCTGTCTTTCTACAAACCTGAATTGATGATGTTCATGTGCACGTATCTGAGATGATTAATGTGTCTTATTTACACACTGACTGGTCAGTTTATTGCAGGTGCACATGAAGACCCTCTTTCCCCCCTCCCCATTTTCACTCAATCTAGTCTAGCCTAAGTGTCTTCCCTTTGGTCTGAGATGCATGATGAATGCGTAAATGAATTGACTCAGAGGATTGACTGGGCCAGTAATGCTGGATAGACAGGATCTGCAAGAATGGCCAGATTCTGGTGTTTTCCTCAGCCAGACTTGCAGTGCTACTGACAAGAATGATAACTCAAATTGTGCGGAAGATGTGCGCTATTACTTTTCTAAGTGATCAATCTTACAGGTTTTACCTGACGAACACTAAAATGGGCAAGACAATAATGCAAGGAGAGTCCTGAGTCATGTCTAAGGATCAAGATATCTGTAAGACAAAATGGGTTATTTTGATTTTTGCCAGTAAGGAACCGCCTAGAAACACCCTAGCACCTTAACAACCACATACAACTGTTTCTAACCAGAAACTCGCCTTGGTCTAAAAGAGATGCAGCTCCACTACATGCTGACAATGTTACACCCAATAAATGCTTGCAGTTATTGTTCTGAAATCAACATGCTAATGTAAAATTATTATTTTTTTAATCACTAAGGAAAAAGGCTGTTCTGATGAATAACTGAGTTTATGGCAGTGCAGGTAGTTTAGATATAGTTTACTAATAAATGTAGACGAGACCTTTGTTCTGTTTCTCATCTGTTTCATTCATTGCATTGCAGATCCCACCATTCCTAATGTTCAAGTGACCCGACTCACTCTGATGTGTGACCAGGCCCCTGGACCCATCACCATGGACCTGACAGGTGAGTCTCATGAAAACAATTATTCAACACATGCTTTATAATTCACACAAAATCCAGTTCACTTAAAATGAAGGCTGTCAATCAGTTAAAAATATCATTGACTTATTCAGATAAATCAGATATACATATACTAATCGTCACAGTCCCTTGAATTTGTATTTGTTGTACTTTAATCCATTATTTTTTATTATTTTGCACACAATATTTTTTAGTATTATTAATTGTACTAAAGTAAAACTACACTGACCAGTGTTATTTGTTTGAGCATTACTTATGTACCATTTAGTATATATTAAATTTGCATTTTCAGTTTTCATTTTATTTTTAGGTAATGTTTTAGCAAATTTGTTATGTGATTTTGTCATTTTTATTAGTTTTTTGTGTTTTTAGAAATATTTTTATAGAGCTTTAATTGATTTTTATTTCAGTTAATTTGAGCTATTTTAGTATTTCAACTTCAATTTATTTTATTTTAGTTAGCTGCCAAGGCAACATTTCTAATGTAATATGTTTATTTTATTTTATTTTATTTGAGCAGAATAGTTTAATTATTCAGATTAATCAGATATACAGATATTGACTGTGACAATCCCTTGATTGGGATTTTTTAATTTGGTTTACTTTAAAACATTATTTTTTTAGCATTTTACACACATTATTTTTATTAATAATTCGTACGGTAACACTTAGGTACAATAAGGTATCATTTGTTAACATTAATAACATAAATGAACAATGAGCAATACATTTATTACTGTATTTATTAATCTTTGTTAATGTTTTACAAATTGTTTTATACCATTTAGCATTTACTAATATTTTTAATTTTTGCATTTCCAGTTGTCATTTTAATTTTAGTCATTTTTTAGTATATTTGTTATTAGTTTTCGGTGTTTTAAGAAATATAGCTTTAACTGATTTTCATTTCAGTTTAGTATTTTATTCAGTTGAATTTTAGTATTTCAACTTTAAGTTGCCAAGGCACCATTTCTAATTTTCATTCCCCCATCTAATATGTAAATTTTATTTTATTTCAGCTAATTTTAGCTGTAATCAAATGAAATAAAAAATATTTTAATTAGTTCGGTTTTAGTTAACAATATCTGCACTGACATTGACAGGCCTATTTCAAATCCATAGCATCCAATTTGCGTTTTTTGCATGATTAGTATTCACAGGATAATGGTTGTGTGGGTTGAGGTAAGTGGGTTGAATCTGCGGTCTCTATTGTCCACACAAAGGCTTCTGGTCAGGAGCTGGAAGGGCATGTGCTTAGTTGACACTATTGACAGAGGCTCAGCAGCTCTGCACTGCATTCTAATGCTTCACCTCCCCTGCCTTCAGAGGGATGATGTCATTCCTTCCACTGCCAGCCAATATCATGCAAGCAGGCAGGAGATGAAGATCTGCAACACAAATCAACGTTCACTGCTCTGTGTAACCACGTACCCGCCCCGATACACTAGAGGGGACCGTCGGGTCTTTTGACGGTCAAAGCAGGTTTCTGCCGCCCCCCTTTGCCCTCGGCCGGTTCAACAGTGTATTCCTCTCTTTAACAACGGGAACACGGCAAAAGGGCACCTGGTTGCTAGGCAATAGGATGATTCTGGGCTGTTTAAGTCAGAGCTTTAAAGTAAGAAGACCTTTTCAGATATAAAATCTGTAACATTCACAGTGCAAAAAAAAAACTATGCACCAGCGAATTTCCTCTTTTAGAACAAAACCAGAAGTGACTCTGCGGTTTGAGTTGGTACAGGAAGGCGTTGCCTTTATAACATAGAGCACATTGTTGCGCTCTTGTGTGTGCACTTCCTGTTCAGCAACTTTTATTCTTAAATTACCTCTGTTCTGACACAAGGGGAACAAAACATACTTTATTTCTTTATTGGCTCCCTTATGGCTGAATAGATGATTTAGTTAACCATGTTAGTTAACCATGTTTTGGTAGTGATAATTATTGTTCTTTTACAAATATATCCTTTCAATTCCATCAGTATTTTGCCACAGAATATTCATAAATTGTAGTTCATTTTACTCTAACTACAGTAGCATTTATTTTTGTTGCTGTACTGTAACATTTCAGTTGATGAATAATATGCATAATGATGACAAGCTTCATTTTCTCAAGTCTGTCATTTTTACTAAAAAATACACAGCACTTCTCTACCAATAAAATCCACTTACATGCAATACCTTTTTTTTTTAAAGGAAATTGATGAATCTTCCTTCAAAAGCATAAAAAAATATTACTCCAAATTTTGAATGGAAGTGCACTGCATAATAAATGTTTTCAAATATATATATATATTTATATACACACACACATATATATATATATATATATATATATATATTTTTTTTTTTTTTTTTAAATACAGGTTTTTAGACTGCAATTCTGTGCTCTGATAATTTACTCACCCCTATGTCATCCAAGATGTTCATGTCTTTCTTTCTTCAGTCGAAAATAAATTATGATTTTTGAGGAAAACATTCAAGGATTTTTCTCCATATAGTGGACTTCAATGGGGATCAGCGGGTTGAAGGTCCAAATTGCAGTTTCAATGCAGCTTTAAAGGGCTGGGACACAATCGCAGCTGAGGAATAAGGGTCTTATCTAGAGAAATGATCAGTAATTTTCTAAAAAAATAAATAAATTTATATATTTTTTAACCACAAATACTCATCTTGCACCAGTCCAACATAGCACATTTTGTAATGACGTTGGAAAGATGACATGTGGCGTAGGCAGAAGTACCGACCCAGTGTTTACAAAGCGAACATGCAAAAAAGTTAAATGTGCTTTACATGCAATGCAATCTGGGAAAACCCATCGGATATCGTGCTGAAACATTTTCAGGAAATTCGAAAAGTAAGTTGAATGTCAATTTTTTGTCAAAATTAGGTTTTCATTAAATTATTATTCTATAACATCTTGTTTATCATCTCTGAAAATATCTTGGCGAAATTTGCTTGTTTAGTGCAGAAAAATAGTGATTTATTGCAGCAAGTAAAAATGACTGTGTCTTTCTCTTATGTAAGAATGCGCTGCGGAAGTGCTTTCTCTAAACACCACAAAACATTTAACCTATCAAAATAAACCACGTGTATCAATGCACATTACCCACCAGTCCGGTGTAAACTACGGCACGCACATTTTTAAAATGTATTTATTTTTTAATATCGTGAGATTGTGGAGCGTAAGAGATCAACGCACTCTGAAGTAGCTGCTCACTTAAATGATCTTACTCATCTCAATCTGCTCAATCTTGGTGATGTCAGTGCCCTAAACGATGTTATAATGGACTATTTCACATCCAGAGATGAAGGATCAGATGATGAAGTTACTAAATAGAAGTAGTCCGATGACCGTCTGTTATATGCACAGGTGCGCGAATAGTTACGCTGCACTCGCTTTTCTAAATGTAAACTACAAGTTACACTATTCGTGCTATCTAAACATAGATGGGTGATCAAAAGTTCAGAGACTATGCCCATGATAAACAACGGAAAACTATCCTCTTCAGGGTAACGTTAGGCTGTTATGTAATGATTCAGTATAGCACCATGACAGCTCTCGAAAGTGAAAGTGTAACCCGTCTCACTTTAAACCTGTTTTTCTCAAAATTCCAATTCTGAAAATCACAGCTATCAGCCAACTTAAGATAGCTATAACTTCTGTTATGTTTAAGCTATGGACAAAATAAAAACAGTTTTAGAAAGACCAGCTTTTAAATGGTATCAAAACCTAAAAAAAGGCTAAATTTCACCACGTGTTAGGTTTTTCTAGATCGCATCAAAAATGATTGGAATTTTTCGCCCTACCCTAGAACAAACTAATGAGCTTTCCAGTGTGATTATGTATTGTGTGAAGTTGTAGATGCACATCGCAGAGCTAGTGCAAGATGAGCATTTGTGGTTAAAAAATGTATACATTTTTATTTTCTTTAGAAATTTGCTAGGTAGGATGCTTATTCCTCAGCTGGGATCATGTAGAGCCCTTTGAAGCTGGATTGAAACTGCAGTTTGGACCTTCAACCCACTGATCCCCTTTGAAGTCCACTATATGGCGAAAAATCCTGAAATTTTTTCCTCAAAAACTGTAATTTCTTTTCGACTGAAGAAAGAAATGAACATCTTGAACAACACAGGGGTGAGTAAATTCTGAGGAATTTTTTATTCTGGAAATGAACTAATCTTTTAATCTAGACATATAGAGTAAACACTTTTTACTGTACAAGAAGCTACAGACAAACAGCAGAAAATTTCTCTCCATAGTCTGAGCTGTAAGCAGGAGTACATTAGCAATCTGTGATCCAGGAACGCAGATGTGCCTGCTGCTGTAAGTGACAGCCGAGCATGGCACCTCACGGTGGGACGTCCACTGGGATGGAACCCGCTAACCAGACTGAGCTTTTGATGGATGTGGCTGGGCTGACACACGGTGGAGGGAAAAGACTGAGACAGTTAGTGGTGGATGAAGGTGGGGAGCAGAACCTGACTGCACTCCAGGCTTGAAAAGCACTCAGCATGACAGCAGAAGTTCTGCTCTGCTGACGCTCAGATTAGAGCAGCGGGAAGCCAGACCTTATCATGGCGCTCTTAATTGAATTCGAATAGTGAGTCCACATCTGAGCAGTTGAATTTTTTACGGTGTTTGTCGCATCTCTTCTGAGAGAAATGAAGCTTAGAAGATGCACTCTTAAAGGAATAGTTCACCTTAAAAATGAAAATTTGCTGAAAATGTACTCAACCTCAGCTCATCCATGATGTAGATGAGTTTGTTTATTCATCAGAACAGATTTGGAGAACGGACTTGCTCACCAGTGGATCCTCTGCAGTGAATGGGTGCCGTCAGAATGAGAGTCCAAACAGCTGATAGAAACATCACATTAATCCACAAGTAATGCACACAACTCCAGTCTATCAATTAATGTCTTGTGAAGCAAAAAGTTGCATGTTTCAAAGAAATAAATGCAATTTAACTTTAAAACATTGCTTCTGGCCAAAATATCAGTCTATAATCCATGAAAAATTTCTCTTCTCTGAAAAGGCCATCCCCTGTTGTCATGCTAGATCAAGTTTTTCCAAATAAAAAGCAATATTATGGGTATATTTAACCAGAAGCAGTGGTTTTGAAGTTAAAATGTTATAATGCATTTGTTTATTACAAACATGCAGCTTTTCACTTCACAAGTTGTGTGGATTGCTTGTGGATTATTGTGATGGTTGTATCAGCTGTTTGGACTCTCATTTTGATGGCACTCATTCACTGCAGAGTATCCACTATTCATATAACCCTGTTGGCTTTTTATCTGAGCTGCTTTATTAAATTTTGAGGTTTATCATGAGCTGTCCTGTGCAAATATAAATTGGGCTATTTGGCACTTACACCATTGTCAGTTCAACTTACCGTCCCATTTATGTGGATGTGAAAACATTGATTTAGGAATTCAGAACTGTTTTGTCCTTTCTTGGCAATGCAGGAAACGGATCTTTTAGTAAAGTGAGATTCAGTGAGTTGTGTTGATGGTGATGAAGTGTCTGTGTTGAGCGCTGCAGCAGTGGGAGTGAGGGTGGAACGGGGCGCTCGCATTCTCACCTCGTGCCAGATTGCAGCTCCTCCAGACTGCTAGAGCCTCCGCTGGGATCTTCCTTATTATCTGTCTCCATCTACGCTCTCTCACTGCTGTGTGGGAGTCATACAAATGGCATACCAACTACAACTTCAGCAAACTGTGTTTATGACGAACCAACACTCCTGAATCTTCACGCACGGGGAGAGAATGAACACACATCTCCCTCATGAACCCTCTCCCTCACAGTTACAGTTGTTTGCAAATTGAAGAGAAGAAAACACCTCTGAAAATAGCTGGAGGTTTATGCAAATTGTTCAGAAATACACTACCAGTCAAAAGTTTTTGGACAGTAAGATTTTTAATGCTTTTTTTAAAGAAGTCTCTTCTGCTCACCAAGCCTGCATTTATTTGATCCAAAGTACAGCAAAAATAGTAAAAATGTGAAATATTTTACTGTTTCTGATTATATCTGATTTGTATCTGAATATATTTTAAAATGTCATTTATTCCTGTGATTTCAAAGCTGAAAGCTGAATTTTTAGCATCTTTACTCCAGTCACATGATCCTTGAGAAATCATTCTAATATTCTGATTTGCTGCTCAAAAACATGTATTATTATTATTATTATTATTATTATTATTATTATTATTTTGAAAACAGCTGAGTAGAATTGTTCAGGTTTCTTTGATGAATAGAAATTTCAGAAGAACAGCATTTATCTGAAATAGATGTCTATTGTAACATTATAAATCATCAGTTTTGATCAGTTTAAAGCATCCTTGATAAATAAAAATATTCATTTCTATAATATATTTCCAAAAAAAAAAAAAAAATTATAATGACTCCAAGCTTTTGAATGGTATAGAGTATGATGTTACAAAAGCTTTTTATTTCAGTAAATGCTGATCTTTGGAACTTTCTATTCATCAGAGAATCCTGAAAAAAATGTACTAAACAGTTTTAAATATTGATAATAATAATACTATGTTTCTTGAACAGCAAATCAGCATATTAGAATGATTTCTGAAGGATCATGTGCCACTGTAGACTGGAGTATAATGCTGAAAATTCAGATTTGATCACAAGAATAAATTACATTCTGAAATATATTCAAATAGAAAGCAGGTATTTTAAATAGTAAAAATATTTCACAATATTACTGTTTTTGCTGTAACATTAAAAAGATAATGGATAAAGCTTTTAAATCGATTAATCGTGATATTCATATTTATATTATACATACATTTATATTAGATATATTTCTTAAATATATAAATGTATCTGTGTGTATTTATATTTACATATAAGTATACACAGTACACACATATTATGTAAACACAATTTTTTATGCAATTAAAAAATTCAGCTTGGTCATCACAGGAATAAATTACATTTTAAAATATATTCAAATATAAAACAATTCATTTAAATTACATTATTATTTCATATATTGATGCTTTTATTATTATTTTATTTATTATTTTATAAATAAATACAGACTTGGTGTGCATAAAAGACTTATTTCAAAAAAAAAAAAAAAAAAAAAAAAAAAAAATTACCGACTCCAAACTTTTGAACAGTATGTGTGCATATATGTAATTTTGGACGGACAGATCTAGTTTACACTGAGCTAATCACCATGTCATAAGGAGATCACACACGATTCAACGCTCTCTGTCGCAGATATGGCGACTAATCCTCTTGTTCAGTCAGGATTATGTTAAAACAGTGATTATCAGAGCTAGATTTAGTCAATTACAGATAAGGGATTTCATCTTTGTGATGTAAAAAAGCTTTTGAGAGGGCTGGATGCTGCTTCTGTTATATTAATAGCAACATAGCATGTCGGCACATGTAAAGAGTCGACTTCAAAATGGAGAATCTCCAAGCCGAGATCCAGTCCCATTCGATGATAAAGCCTCGACAGACTAAAAATAGTATTAATGTTGAGATGTGGAGCACAGGACACTAATGAACACAGTCTGGCATTTGGCATCACGTGAATAGCCCACAAATCATCATTGATGTTGTTCGTTGTATCAATCTCCAATTTCTCCTTCCTCCCCTGTCTCTTTCAGTATCCATTACAAAGCACTTAGGCCAGATTCAAAGGATAAATTGATAACGCAGCAGTTGCACTTTTGTAAGGAAGCTCTTTGCATTGAACTCAGCTGAACTACAAGCACGAGGATGCGACCTGCAAACATAAAAGGCTCACATTTACGACTCTGATATTGATTTTAGTTGTGTTTCTTAAAAAATGCGATTATATCTATGTTAAATTGCAGTTAATTTTACTCTGGCTGATGTAAATACATCTTTTGTATGTAGGTGACCTCGATGCTTTGAAGAAGAAGAACTTCACCATGAAGGAGGGAGTGGACTACAGGGTGAAAATCCACTTCAAGGTGAAAATCAATCAGATTTCTGAACACAAAAGTGTCATAAAACATCTCATTATGAGATATTGTTAAAAAAGGCAAGTTAATGCTCTTGAAAGACTGATCCCAAGCTTCTGCATGCTTAGAGCACATAAATGTTGTAAGATATGAAATCCAATGCTAGAAGTGGATAGATTGATTACTTCCTGTTTTGACCGGGTCAGCGCTATGAACAGCATACAGAAATACACACAGTCACCCTTTCCCAGGCTAAACTTTCCTAAAAATAATACACTTGAAGTATTTGTAAACAGATCGGGGTACAATGTAAGCAGAAAATGGGTTTGTGTGTTTTCTTTGCTTCAAAATATAGCTGATGTTGAAATGTTTTTGTGTTTTGTAACAGTTTTCTCAAGAACATTTAATTAAAATGGCATCTAGAGTCACTTTATTTCACTGTGAGTCATGCCAGATCATATTCCTACTAAATACCATTATTCACAAAATCCCTGTTGGATCCAGAAACTCAGCAATGTCTTTCTATCCCATGATTCATCAGGAAAGATGGGCCTGATTCAGCTCCATACAGATAATAAAAGTGCTTTATAGTTGATGCTTAAATATACTAAAACAGACAATATCTTTCAATATATTTCAATGCTGTGAATTTCCTAGAATGGGATGTGGAGTGAATTCCCTCTGCTGGTGACTCTGTGTTACAACAGGTTGAATGTCCTGAGAATAAAAATGACATGTTGAATTAATAATATTTATTCTAATTCATCCCATCTGTTCCCATTAGGTCAACAGGGACATCGTGTCTGGACTGAAATATGTGCATCTGACCTACAGGAAAGGACTCAGAGGTAAGCACATCTGTAGTCCTGAATTTAAATGCTGGTTGTGACGCCGCAAGTGCTTGAGTCAAGGGTGTATTTGAAATCTTTATACAAACATATGCTGTTTTGATTTGCATGATCCAAATCAGCTTCTTGCAGTGCTGTTTTGAAGTCTGATTCACACATTTCACTAGTATTCATATGCCATGCTTTTGGCCACATCCATAAATCAATTAGTCTAGTAGTATAATATAATATAATATAATAATACAATATAACGTCAGTCATAATCAATTATCTTGGTAACTGAGCAACATCAGTTTATTTATTCAAACATAAAAATGAAAATAAATCAATTTCTTTTAAAACAAAAAAAAAAATACTAAATAGGCATATTTAAAATGGACCCTGGACCACAAAACCAGCCTTAAATAGCACGGGTATATTTGTAGTAATAGCCGAAAATACATTGTATGGGTCAAATTTATCAATTTTTCTTTTAATGCCAAAAATCATTAGGATATTAAGTAAAGATCATGTTCCGTGAAGATATTTTGTGAATTTCCTACCGTAAATGTATCATAACATATTTTTTGATTAGTAATATGCATTGCTAAGAACTTCATTTGGACAACAAAGGTGATTTTCTCACTATTTTAATTTTTTTTGTACCCTCAGATTCCATTTTTTCAAATAGTGATATCTCAGCCAAATATTGTCCTAACAAACCACACATCAATGGAAATCTTTTTTTTTTTTAGCTTTCAAATCTCAATTTCAAAAAATTGACCCTTATGATTGGTTTTGTTGTCCAAGGTCACAAATGGTTTGATTAATTCAGGTTTGAAATGTAGTTAAAATACCAAAATACTATATTTGATAAGTCATTATTTAAATTTCTTTGTCCATTTGCCAGTTACTTTTCTTTGTCATTCTGTTAAATGCTTTACTTTATCCTTTTAACAGTCAACTTAGTGGGGTCATAAACTGCCTTTTTTATTATTTTGTATTGTTCTCTGAGGTCCACTTATAATGTTATCATGATTTTAACATCAAAAAACATCAGAATTGAGACGTAATAGGCTATTTTCTGTCCTGTTTTGACCCCCCTCATCAGAACGCTCTGTTTGAATAGGTGTGGCGGATTGTAAACTTAAAAGTAAACACCACTATGATTGACTAACAGTTGTGTATGTTTGACAGCCTACATCATTCATAGATGGGCGCTGCTGTGATTTAGGTTAAAAACGCCTAAAAACTCAGTGCATATGAATTGATCTGTAATAACAGACAAAGCAATAAAGACCACGTAATAAAAACAGCTTCCCACACTTGTTTAGTGTGACATTACTGTCGGATTCAGTACAGTCGGCACAGCATTGTCTTTTAGTTTCAATCTTTCTGAAAATCCTGCATCAGATTTTTCCTTGTTTGTAAACAAATCTGTGGTAAAATGAAGTGAACAAAGGACCAAGTTCTTACCGACGAGGTCTGGAACTTTATTACAAATAAAATTAATCAAATAAAATGTATAGGCCTGAGTTTGCCTCTCTCTACATGCATGAATCTGTGGGCGGGGCTGAACAGGCAGTGTTGTAGAAGCAGGCGTTGATCTTCTTCTGTGGAGTTTAGACACTATTACATCATAAAGTGGCACATTCCACAATCTGTCATTTTGGCAGATCGGCTTTAAACACTGTTGCCAACTAGATTTAGCAACTTTTCAGACTACCCTAGCAACTTTTTCTTCAAACAGCACCTAGCAACAGATTTTGCTATTTTTGAAATGTATTTGGCAACTTTTAGCAACAGTGACTCAAATGATAAAAATGCACACATTTTCTCTCTATATTACACAAAATTTGGAAATCAAAGGTGTCTAGCAGGACACATATCATGTGAATCAAGTTGCTTGATGCAGCTGTTTAATAATAATTGTTCATTTATGATAACACCTTGTTATTAGTTTCTACCTGCACTTGGTGATCAGTTAAAAATATGTAGGGAAAAAACACTCTTAATTTCTAAGCTGTAACCTGAGAACACAAAATACAATGTGTAATTTTAAATTCAGGTAAAAACCTGTGAAAAATCAATGCACAAAATTTCTTCAAATTAACACAGTGCATTGTGCCCTATTTTACAGACTTTTCTTAAAGTGTAGAATACTAACTACCAATACACTACTTATGAATATAATTGTTCAGTTAATAAGAAAATACATAAAATGTAATTCTGTGCTCTATTATTCTATGCATTATTATTATTATATGCATTGTCTATTATTATTCCCTGAAAATAAATTGGCAACACTGGCTTCAATATAAGCTGTTTTTAGACAAGAAAAGTTTGAGTTCTGAAACTTGCAGAATGTTTTTATAGTACAATGACCTCTTACATGTCAAAAAGTGAATTTTTATTTCTCAGTTCATGATTGAATTATTTTTAAAGACTTGACTTTTTTGTAAATTTGAATTTGATTTTTCTTGTTTTTTTTTTACCTGTAGTGGACAAGGCAGTGTACATGGTGGGCAGCTACGGTCCGAGAGCCGAGGAGCATGAGTTTATGACCCCGGTGGAGGAAGCTCCAAAGGGCATGATCGTTCGGGGGAAGCTACCACATCAAATCGTACTTCACAGATGACGACAAGACAGACCATCTGTCGTGGGAGTGGAACCTGCAAATCAAAAAAGACTGGGACAGTGCAGAGTAAAGAGGTTCCTCCTCTGTCTCTCTCTCCCAGATCCATAGCAGAATACCCAATTTATCACTGATGTTTAAAAACAGAGACATACGCTAGGTAGATATGCAGCTGGAGCTGGCTTTGCAAATGATTAAACAACAATTAGTCGTATTAAAAAAATAAAAATAAAAAATAAGATGTTAGGTGTAACCAACAGTGAGGACATACAGTGACTGGCAGGGTATTAGAGGCGACTTAGTACTTTGTAATAGTTATAACCAACAAATGAAATCCCTCATGCCTGTACACTCAGGTTTAAGTGTATACTGTAAATGTAAATATTACAATGTCTGTATTCTTGCATTGCATTTACAGAGCCCATGACCAGATCAGTGCATGCTTGAATGTGAAGCCATCGTGTTTGCAATGGCTAATTTCTTGTATTGATGATGTAATCAGCCTGCTAAATACATGTGTAGGACGTGGTTTGTACTAAGTGTTGCTTGTCAAAAAGGTATTTCTGAGCATTAAACCCCTGTAGAAAAGATCAACTTAAACCAGTATGAAGTTGTCCGGGGTGAATCTGGTTCACTTTTCTTGCTGGTTAGTCCTGACTGGCACATGCAACATTTGCTGGTGATTTTGCTGGTCTTTTCAGCTGGGAACCATCAGTGGAGCCCATAGTCAAGCACCCTCCTCATTCCCTGAAACAGATCTGTTCATCTCTGTCCTGGTGTCTGTAACTGTCTTCCATCTAGCTTTCATATTAGATTGTCTCTGATTTTTCTTTTCGTTATTTTTTTGACATTCCAAAATAAATACATTTTATTGTTTACATGCCTGCTGATACTGTTACCTGACCCTTCCATCTCCATCGCTGAACCAATAACTTGATTTCTCTTCAATACACTATAATTTCAGAAATATTAGATCGTTTGCAGAATATTTAACATACTCTGTGGAAATTATATTGTTTTATTGTTTTTACAGAATATATTTTCTTGAAGAAACGCCACAGGATATGTCTAACTTGCATGTGCATTATGTAATTCCTTTATGAGGGAGACAAATGCTGAATCATCATTAACTGTGAGCTAGTCAGCAATAGGCAGACAAATATGAGAGAGCACAAAAAAGACTTTTGTGAATTGTCATTTTTGAAACCGTCAACGTATAAGTCGTATTTGATCAAATTAAATCCTTAAAAATATCCAAAATATTCCCACATGATGTATATTTTCTCAAACTGTCACTTGGATGTCATCATTAGTCCACCTGTGGTCTGTATTGCATGATCCTGCCTTTTAAATATGTTAATTAGGGGTTTAATTGTATTGTGATGGGGGCTGCAGTGGCAGTAAAGTAAGATTTACGTTAGTCAGGGCTTTGTTCGGCTGACTCAAGGCCCTGTTGCTTCTGAATTGTCAAATCTTTCATCTTGTATTTTTAATAAAGTTTGGCCTGTCCTTATTTGTATATCTTGTCTCAAATGTTGTAGCTTAATTCATCTAGTAGCGCAACTAACTATGGTTACACACATCAAGTCAAGTGCAGGTTAAAGTTATTTCTGTTTACTGAAAGAAGCAGAAATAGAAATAAAAACGTTTCAAGGACAAGTTAATATTTGTCCTGATACTTTTGTAACTAACAGGCGCACCACATGAAAGAGTAACAAGCATTTTTATAGCCCATCCGTTCACAACATGTACCGCCTTCCAAGAATGTAAATTGCCCAATCACAATCAACCATATTACGTACGCCGTTGGTGATTGGCTCTCTGAATGATGGACGTACTCACCAGCCACATGATGTTATCTGCAAGCCACAGTGTTGCCATGTCCGCCTTTAAAGCGAAAATCGCTATGCACAGTCACTGATTTTACAATTTATTTATAGGATTTTAAATTAATTAAACTCATTTATATGCACATTCAGTGCTGCCTCGTTTTGGGGAAAACAACCAATTTTGAGAATATTATGTCAGTTGTTTTCCAGTTTTTCTAGCGAGATCTGGCAACCCGTGTGCACAAGAGGTGAAGTTTACATTTAGCGTTTTAGCATTAACAGTTATCACTTCAGCTGGCGAGATGTCATCAATATTAAGATACTGTACCAAATTCAGCTCGTCTGGTAGGTGTGTCTTGACTATCTGAAACGTTTGTTGTTTTTCTGTTTTGGAGTGGCCATGTTTATTTTAACTGAAGTTCGCTGAAGTAACATTAAAGCATTCATTGAGGAATTAGGGCGAAGGTCAGCAACTACAAAAGAGTTGTTTACCCGTGCCTGTAGTTATCAAAGCAAAAAGAAAGCAGAAATTCAATATATTATGACATAGTTTGTCAGTTTTTTGTTTTTATTGTTATGGGTTAATACCGTGTCCTTCAATAAGGGCACAGCTTATTCAAACATGAAATACAACACTGTGCTTTTGCTTAGTACAGTACTTATATACTGAGATGTAATCAGGAGTCAAATAAATGCTCTTGGCGTTTAGGTTTACATTTGTAAAATAGCATTTCTCTTTCAGGATTTGTATCACTGTTGTCTGGAAACAGCAGTCATGGAAGAATCTGTGCTCTGCCATACATTGTATCTAAAAACAGATATTCATCATCCTCAAAAATTAAAGTGGACCTGGACAGTAGTAAGGGTAAGAATATTATTACATAATGTGCATAAATAACGGACACTTTGCAACTACATATTTATCAAAAAAAATATTGCCAGATAATCATTTTTCCTCTTTCTTGTAGGTGTTGCTGTAATGCAGTTTCAAAGTCCTCCTGTCAACAGTCTCAGTCTTGACTTTTTGACTGAGTTTTCTATTAATTTAGAAAAACTTGAGCTGGACAGAAGCTGCAGGGGTTTGATCATAACATCCGTAAGTCATCAGAAACATCTGGTTTAGCGAAATCCAGTTTAACTTCGTTGACATTGCGCTTTTTGTTAAAGGCCCAGCCGAAGGTGTTTTCTGCAGGCCTAGATATTTTGGAAATGTATAAAAAGAGCCCAGAGCACTGCGCAGAATTCTGGAAGGCTGTACAGGACGCGTGGCTCAAGCTTTATGGGTCCACCAAGGTCACAATCGCCGCGATCAATGTGAGTGAGATTATGAACTCTAAACTCTTAAATAACTCTTATTCCTTTAAGGTCAAATTGTGAAATGAATGAATGAATGAATGATGTATTTCTTGTGTTTTTAGGGTTCCAGTCCTGCAGGTGGTTGTTTGTTGGCTATGTGTTGTGACTACAGGATCATGGCTGATAACCCTCGCTATAACATCGGTCTCAATGAAACACAACTTGGTATAGTTGCACCATTTTGGTGAGTGTTGTTGATTTGTTTTTAAATCTTGATTTTTCACAATTCACCATTTGATGGCTCAATAGATTAAAGAGGCTTCATGTAAACACCTCAACTCGTTAGACTGCTCGAATGAAGTTGTGGTATAGACCTAAAATAATCCAATCAATAGGTAATAAAACAAGCATGAAACTGTCTTTTTATTTGGACTCAAAAATACTTGCATAATGCCATGATGTGCATGTTTTACCAGACTGCTTTTATAATACTTCTTTGTAAATGAAAATGTAAATCAGAATTGTCAAGTTTAGGATTCATGTAAACAGAACTTTCAGACTGTATTTATTCAGACTGACCAAAATAAGTGAGTGTACTGGAACACAAGATGGTACTAAGCTGAGATTTTGTATATCAGGTTTAAGGACACCATGGCAAACGTTGTGGGCCATAGAGAAACTGAAAAGGGTCTTCAGCTGGGTTTACTGTACAATGCCCCTGAAGCCCTGAAGGTTGGTCTGGTGGATGAGCTTGTTCCTGAGGATAAAGTTCTCAGCACAGCTACTGAGACCATGACAAAATGGTTGGCGATTCCAGGTAAATGGTATTAGCTTTCACCAAAAGATGATATTTTTGCCTGTTATAGTACATTTTGTTCACATACTGTGTTTTTGCCTGCAGATCACGCCCGTCAGATTAGTAAATCCATGATGAGGAAACCCACAGTAGACAAACTTCTTGCAAACAGGGAAGCCGACACCGCAAACTTTGTCAGTTTCATTACCAAAGACTCCATCCAGAAATCTCTTGGGATGTACATGGAGATGTTGAAGAAGAAGAGGTCTTGAGGACCGAAGCACGTGCCTGTTGTTGATGCTGCCTTTATGTAGTATATCACATCATCCTCTCTTTTGTCACTAGAGGGTAACTTTGTTTGTAAATAAAATCTTTAAAACCGAAATGGGATGTGAAGTTATTAGCATGTGAGTAGTGAGGACAACTGAGGGACTCATATGCATCTATTACAGAAGGTTCAAACAGTCATTGATGCTTCAGAAGGAAACATGAAGCATTAGGAGCCTGGGGTGAAAACTTTTGAACAGAATGAAGATGTATAAAAGATGTAAATATCGTTTTTTCATGTAGTACTGCCCTTCAGAAGCTACAGAATATACTTACATGTTTCCCAGAAGACCAAATAAGTTAAATTTACCCTGATATTCAAATTCAAAAAGTTTTCACCATCCATCGTGTTTCCTTCTGGAGCATCAGTGAGTGTTTGAACCTACTATAATAGTTGCATATGAGTCCCTCAGTTGTCCTCAGTGTGAAAAGATGGATCTCAAAATCATACAGTTGTTGGAAAGGGTTCAAATACACAAAAATGCTGAAAAACCAAAGAATTTGTGGGACCTCAGGGATTTTCTCAAGAACAGCGGGCAGTTTAACTGTTCAGGACAAACAAGGGACTCATCAACAACTATCACTAAAAAATCATTTTTATAAATTCGACTATTATTTTTTTCTTGTGTGACCATATGTAAATGCTTTTAATGTGAAATAGCTTATTCAGGTCAGTACTAAATTAAAAATAACAAATTTTGTATGATCCCTCTTATTTTGGTCAAATAATTAACATCTTGCAGATTCTGCAAGGTGTGTGTAAACTTTTGACTTCAATTGTATAACTTATCAATAACATTTTTTTTATTCAACAATTTCAGGTTGAAATTTTATATACTGTATATGCATAAGGAGAATTGTATAGGTTAGGTCAAGTAAATAGTTACACTTTCTTTTAGGTATATATTCTATTTTTAATTAACTTTTGCCAACTTTCAGCTAATTTATAAATGGTCTTTAGTTCTAGTTTTTAAAAACACAATAATACTTTATTTTACCGTGACCTTGTTACATTTTACGTGTACTTAAATAGTAATAACGGTAACACTTTACAATAGGTTCCATTACTTTATGGTAGTTAATGTATTAATCTATTAGTCTTTGTTAATGTTAATGAAAATACAGTCGTTCATTGTTAGTTCACAGTGCATTAACTAATGTTAACAGAACTTATGATTTTAATAATGCATTGGTAAATGTTGAAATTAACGAACTAACATATAAATACTGTAGAAGTATTGTTCATTCTATAGTTCATGTTAACTAAAGTAAAACTAATAAACCTTATTGTAAAATGCTACCGTAGTAACAGTAAATTATGCATAATTAAGCAGCTAACCTTAAGCAAAACCATATAGTAATATTACTCTGTATTTATTTGTGTAATTACACTGTAACAAGAACAACTTAAAATATAACTTAAAATACAAATATTGTGTGTACACTGTAAAAAAAAAAATCAGAAGATTATTAGTGTAAGTTTTATAAAAAAAAAACCCACTATTTTAGTTTTTCTAAAATGTCATGTTTAATTCAGTGTGTTACTTGCCATTTCTTTGTCATTCTGAAATTTACTAGCAATTTCTGAGTCCAAATTGTTTTCACACCTTTTTTCTTCTGTGTATCTTCTTAATAAAAACGGCACGCATAATATTTATATTGAACATTTTGGGTTTTTTTTTTCATTTTATTCTTGCAAAGTGTAAGACAGCACTACACATCAAGCATTACCATTGCAATGTATATCTGCTGTGAGGAAACAACCTTGATGTTTTTCACACGAGCGTGACCTCAACTGGAAAGTGATCGCTCACTGCCAGGGCCTGTGAGAGAGACACGAACACTTCAGATACAGGAATACACTCAGCAATAACTCAACTCTTAGAAAGCTTCATAGTTTTGATGTTTAAAATACTGAATCCCAATGAGGCAAACCTTACCCAACTGTGGCTCAGTCCTTGGGCTTGCATGAAGTCAAAGACCCGTGCTGATCCAGCAGACACTCCTTTCATCATGTCAGGGGTGGCCACAATCCTTTTAAGATGCATATTATGAGTCATTACATAACATAACAAAGGTTTATCTTATCCAACTAAATACAGCTTGTGATATCTTCCTACCTGTCATAAGGGCAGTTTGTGGTTGTGACAGTTGTGTCCACACTATCAGGGATGAGCCAGGTGTAACTTTGGTCAGTGCGGAGGCGTATTTTGGACCAGTCTGAACTCGAAACGTAGCTACAGCCAGCATTGAAGTCTCCCAAAAGCATGATGTTCTGTAATGAAATTTAAATTGACACAAATCCAAATCATATAATATTTTAGCATAGATGTTGAAAACGTGTAAATTAAACTTAAATGACTGTCATGTTAACAGGACTAGTCCATGCAGGATGCTATGCATCAGTATAGTTACATTAGTGTTCAGACGTTGTCTAGTATTCAAGACGACATCATGCAGAGCATCAATTTCCTGCACAGCGACCTCTGGAGATGTATGTTGAGGAATGATGGCAAAATTCTGGACAGCTATAGAAAAGATACTTGTTAGTGCTTAGTATCTTTAACATAAAATAAGAAAGTTGTTTAGTGTCAATGTGAGCTTTAAATTGCTTTCAATATGTGAAATCCAATTCTGTTAAATCCCTGATAAATAGCAATGTTTTCCAAATACAGTCATTGAATTTATAAATCAAAGCTGATACCACAGCTGAATTTTTAGCTCCATTACTCCAGTCTTTAGTGTCATATGATTATTTATTCTAATGTGACGATTTAGTACTCAAAAAACTTTTCTTAATTATTATCAACGATAAAAATAGTAAAAATAGTTGTGATGTTTCATATATTGATCTGAGTTGAAATATTTGCACAAAAAGCTTCCATGAAGAAAGTTGCTAGCACGCGGCAAGTTCAAACTAGACGGACATTGAAGGATACGGTGCAGACATAGCACTTATTACTCAATATTTCACCACTTAAATAATTATGGCGATAAAAGATATTGGTTTAAGATAAAACTCTTTTACAATCTTACCAGTTTGTTAGTTATCTTATAATACATTACAGTGTAAACAATCTTTGCAGCAGCTGGGTTTGTATGAAACGAGAGAGCGAGTCCGCAATCCCAGGATGACAAAGGGTAATTAATTGTACGCATAATATTGAACTGAGTTTTAATATTTTAAAAAGCTGTTCCCAGCAAGTTCCCAAATAGTGCCTACTGCACTTACTCGGATGAGCTTGTGTTATTAGTTTTTACCGGTTGTAAATGTGGTGGCTGACCAATCAGAATCGAGTATTCCACAGAGCCGTGCAATAAAAATCAATAATGCATTCTTATCAGAAAAATATCTTACTGACCCCAGCAACTGACCCCCAGCTGACAAATGCTTTTCAACCAGAATGCTAAACTGAAAATTAAACCTTTCATTGCTCATTGTGGCCTGTAGCATGTCTTAACTCCACGAGAACTATCTCTGAATTTAGTGTACTATCAATTGCTTTAGATGAAAATGCTTTTGCTGAACAGTGCGTTCTGACTGTATTACTACTAACATTCTCACAATGAACCTGGATTTCTACCTGTATTAGAGGAGAACATCACAACAAAAGGCTCTCTGTTGAAAGTATCAGTTCCACAGGATTCACATCCATCGTCATAATGGAAGCTGTTTGCAACGGACACTGCCTGAGATCTGATGAAAACAAACATGTAATTACTCATTTCATATGAACCATGTCTAATCTTTTATGATATGTGAACTAAATGTTACCTGTAAACAAAGAGATATCTCTCCTTGTAGGTGTTCCTACCCAAGGGCTCACTTACAATGTACTGATATTGATATGGAGAGCCACCTCTGATAAAGAAAATAATGTTTATTAATTTATCTATATACAAATAAATACGGAAACTTATAGAGAATGTTAATGAGACTGTTAAGGCAACTTACCCGTTCACACTTTGCATCAGTCTGTTTGTTGCAGAGAGATCGCTGTCTCTCACCTCTTGGATGACCACAATGTCATACCGTTGTACAACCTAACAAAACACAATACCGTTACCAAATGAGAGCGTGTAAGAATTTCATACGTTTGGGTGTCACTTACCTTGGTAATGATGTTCAGCAGGGTGGCATTAGATGTTTTTGAATCCCCAAAGGCTTTGATGTTGAAGGCTCCAATCAGAAGGGAGCTTCCAAGGTGGACAGATAACAGGAGTAGACCTACAGCAATGATAATCTTCATCCTGTACATAGAGACAGAGGACATTAAACAGTAGTCATAGCTGAGACAGATTTCAAATTAGACATGGCAATACATTTGAAAGTGTAAAAGGCAAAACTATATATGCACTCACAAAGAATTTTGATATCAATCTAGCAGCTCAATAGAGCAGGTTTTTGTGTTGAACTTTTACAGGTACTTTTACAATAGTACCACTTAAGCTTGTAGCTATTTATATACTAATTTGTTGATTTCTTGGTTTTGTAAAGATTTTGTGTAGAAAGCCGGTTTTAAATTCATTTGTTTGTCATTAAAACTTTATTATCTACTCTGTAGGCTAAGTTTTGACCTCTAACTTCAGTGCAACAGAGGGCGCTACATGCCGTTCAAATACACTTCATATTATGTTTCAGAGAGACTATAATATGTGAATTATCTGTTTTCAATGCAGCCAACCTGCTGCTTCATGTCATCTACACTCTTATTAAACTATGACAGCTACTGCAAAAAGACGGTCAATGCGACACTGTAAAGTGATTAAATTACGGCGCCATGTGCACTTTAAAACCATTTTCATGTTTAACATCACATTATCGAATCGTTAAATACTACTCGGATAATACGGTAAATATGACTAGAAACACCAGAGACCGGAAATGTAAAGCATCGTTTCACTATAAAAATATAGGAAATATCCATCAGCGTTACATCCTGGAAAGGAGATCGAACTTCTGCATGATTGGTAAGGGAATCGGCACAGGAGAAAAAAAAGGTATATGTGCAGTGTGTGCTGCCTGTGAATTTGACAATACTCAACATCATTAGATCACAGTGCAGTCAATGCTTTGGCAATATAAAAGAATTTTGACCATGCCAATAAAGCTGTTTGTTTTGATTACACTGTGTGACTAATCAAGTCATTATTATTTGTTACTAGGGGTGTGCGATAATGACCAAAAAATAATATATCTCAATATTTTCTGGAATTTTGACAACAATTAGACAATATTTTGCTGAGTGTGTTATTGTGTTGGTACTTGACAGGTTTGGGAATGCCGTGGACAGCTGATGTCCAATGCTTTTGACACTCTTCATATTCTGTGTGGGGGAAATTAAATAAGTTTAAATAGATTTTTCCCTTTATGCCCTGGTGAAAAAACAGCATATGCTGGTAGGTATGTTTTGATGCTGTTTTTTTGTTTTGTTTTGTTTTTGTTTTTTTTCACCAGGGTGGGCATTTTTATCTTTAAAAGGCCATTTTTTTCTAACCTAATTAAAAGCATGCATCACCTTTTGTGACAAATTCATAAATGTAATCAATAAATTCAAATAGTAAAACACTATAAGGCTGTTACCAATAAAATTAAACTAATATGAACAAAATGTGTTTGCAGTGCAGAGGTGGCACAGAATCTGTCTTAAATGGCAATTAGATGCATTCACATAAACTGTTTAATGCTGGGCATGAATGCAGTTAACCTGCGGTTGTGAAGAAATGAATAATGTTTTAATGTAAACTTCTTGTTTACTGAACCGTTTATCAAATCAGTATCACAATTGCAGTCGTATTGATATTTGGAGAAAACGTCACTCTTCGTACTATACTAACTATATTAGATGAAATAGATATAAAAGACATATAAAAGTCATACAGGGACAATTTTGCCCCCTTATCTTGAATTTTGGGTGAATTCATTTTCCAAATGTATTTTAATAGCCTAAATCAGGCAGTGAAACATGAACTCTAATTGTGCTCCAGCAGTAGTCTCATAGTGTATGCATGCACTCTCTGGAGTTGTTTTTGTTTGTTTTTTTACTCAATAATGTCAAATCACATATCGTTTAAACAACAATTACAATATTATTGTAGACTATATATATCGCACACCCCTATTAGTTTCTAGTGTGAGTAACAAAATGGTTTCTCTTAGTCCAGGTTTAACTGTAGTAATAATGCAAAAATCGACATACTGTATCTGTGTGTGGTTTTCCAGCTGCACAGAGGATCATCACCATGGCCTGGAAGGTAATTGGTTGTTTGCTACTTTCTATGGAAGAGTTACACAGTTCCCACTGCCTCATGAAAGCACTCAAAAAATTGTTAGGGACCCAGGACATTCTCTTTTTGAATTGTTACCTTCGGGCAGACAAATCAAGGAATAGTTCCTATGCCAAAGCTATTTCTGATTTGAATACTGTAATAACATAAATCAAAATCATGTGTGGTGTTGAAGATGAAGTGCTCATCTCTCTTTTGGATGTGAGTTTAACAGTTTACATGGCAGCCATTTCTGTAGAATGTGAGATTAACAGTTTCTATGCTTAAGATTAGGTGCAATATTGAATGAGTTGTGCAACTGTTGAATTTGAGATTAACAGTATATGCTTAAGTTATCTGTTTTAAATACTGTTATTATTTAACTAAACATTATGTGCAATATTGAATGAGTCGTGTAACTCTGTTGAATGTGAGATTAACAATTGCTATGATTGAGCTCTGTTTTGAATACCGCAATAAAATTAACTGAACATCTTGTGTACTGTTGAATATGAATCGTGTAACCGACTGTTAAAAGTGAGACGTCTGAACCTGTTATCTGTTTACTGTTTGTGACTCTGGACCACAAAACCAGTCATAAGAGTCAGTTTTTTGAAATTGAGAATTATACATCAACTGGAAGCAGTTAAGTTTTTGATATTTTTTTAGGAAATTTAAAAACTTTAATTTTTTTTTTTTAAATCTTCATGGAACATGATCTTTTCATAATATCCTATTTTGGATTTTTGGCATAAAAGAATAAACAATAATTTTGACCCATACAATGCATTGTTGGCTATTGCTACAAATATACCTGTGCTACTTATGACTGGTTTTCACGTTTATTAGATTTATTGATTTATTTATTTTGTTAGAGTTTGCATCCAAAGGACTGCATTTCAATTTTGTTGTACTAGTACAATAAACATTACATATAACCAGTATATATATATATATATATATATATATATAATTTCTCAGCGATACTACTGGCCTGGCATGTCAACAGACATAGAGAAATGTAATAAATATTTCAGTGTCAAAATAATAATATGCTAATAATTCTGACTTTCTTCTGTTCTTGTCTGTTTTGACAGACCAAGGTTCCATTTTAACTGGGACCTAAATGGAAAGTTGGTACAATCTGACCAGCAAAATCAGTACGTCTGTTTTATTATTGATTATTGGACCAAATGAAGTCAGAGGTTACACGGTCCATCTTAAAATTTCTATTTCTATTTGAAGTGCCAAAACGGATACAAACAAATCAAGGTGGAGAGTTTTCCTACTGCACAAATACATTTATATATTGTTAAACGACACATAAACATAAAGATGTGTACACAGATTATCTCTCGTGCTGGGATTTTTTACTAGCGTGTTGTAGTGTTGTCACGATACTGGAATTTCTAACTTCGATACGATACCTTGAAAAATATCGATATTCGATACCATTTTCGATACCACTAAAACTGCCACAATATTGAGGGGGTACATTTTTTCATTTAAAGATAAATATAACAAATCTAGAACATGACAATGAGGTATATTTTACATGAACAAAAATGTTTTGAGGTACTACACTGCTACAGCCCTGTTCAGCTTCTTAGCTTCATTTGAGTTTGCTTCATACTTTCTTTGCTGTTTAAATACAGCTGGTAGTGTAGGTTGTGAGTGTGTTGTTTTTTGTTGCAGGTCGAGTCTTATCATCTTTCTGGTGCCAAACTTTAATAAACTTTTTTTGTTTTGTTTTGTTTTTAGACCACACTTTTAAAATGAACTGAACTATCTAACTAATGTCAGAACTTAAGCTAATGGTAATAGATATTTGCTAACATTAGTTAACATGAATAAACAATGAAAAATACTTCCAAAACATTTATTAATCTTAGTTAAAAGTTAATTTAAACTAACATTTACTGATACATGAACTAATTAAAATCCAACGTTCTATCTGTTAATATTTTTTTCATTGGACCAGAGCTAACATGATCCGTTGTCTTTTTATTACCTACCGTTATCAAAGATTAAAATATACTGTAACTAATGCATTGCTCATCATTCATAAATGCTGGTTAATACATTAAAATTATTTGATGAACAGATTTTAATGCCGGACTCACATATAATCACCGATCCACGCATGCAAACGTGGGACAGCTCGGCTAGTATCGGTATATCGATACTTCGGGAAATTAGTATTGGTACCGTTCAAATATTTCAGTATCGATATTATCACTAGCGTGTTGTGCTCGATGGAATATACCAACTATACAAACTATGCGGGGGAACCTTTTGTCGAAAATGCTGTTGTGAGTCCTGAAAATGTACAATTGTGTGAATTTGTTAATAGAATGCTGATGTCGCTGCAAACTCCCAAAGTACAAAAAATTATTAGAAAAATATATATATAATAATAGAGATGAGAAGGTAATCAGACTTTACTTGTTCGCAGATGCAGGAGATCGTGGATGGAGGAGCTGAAGTGGGATAAGCAAACACCACGACTGGAGGGGATGGCTGGAGATAGTTGCTGCAGTCCGCTTCGAATGAACACAACCAGACAACGAGGAGAGATGAAGTGTGCGCTTAAATAGTGACGGCTAGAGTGCAGGTGACCAGGGCGGTACTGGTGACACTGGAGACCAGGGTGGTGCTGGCAGCACCGGAGGCCAGGGTGACGCTGGTGGTGGCTTACTACCAGTGTATATAGATAAAGTCTTATTAAAGTTAATGCACAGGCTTACCTGGGCTTAAGCCTGTGGCCCTGGGCTAAGAGGGGCCCTAACCACATTTTATAATGAGTTGATTGTTCCTTTAAAATGGAAGATTAATGCTTTGCTTTGAATGCACATACGGGCGTTGAATATCCTGCATGAGAAGTGTCAGTCAAATGCTCCTTAATATGGAAAGAATGGAAATTCAGTCAAAATTGTTTGAAAAAAATAAATAAATTAAACTCCTGTTTCATCTTAACATAGTTTAACTTGCATTAGTCAGCAACCACACACTACAGCTGTGGAATATAATCTTTTTTATGATGCATCAAGATGCTAATTAGAACAAATCTGCTTAAATGTAAATAGATCTATCATACATATTAACATACTGTTTTATTGTAAATAAAGTACTCTTGTTATAGGCTATATTAATAAATGAAAGTTACATATGCCTTTGGAAGCAAAGCACTTACATGTGTCTAATGTTTCCAGATAATCTTACTTCTATTTCTAAAGCAAGATAAGTACTGTAGCATGTTGTTTGTATTAGTCTAGGTATTGCATTAGCTGAAAGAATAACTGCCATAATAAACAATATTTACTTTATTTAACATTTATTTTGTGACAAGGGAGCTAGGAATGGCTTAAAACCATTTTTTGTAGGTGAAAATACTTATGTCCTATGACTTTTGCACAGCAGTGTATATTTTAGAAATATAAATTTAGATATATATATAAACTGTACAGTTTTATTGTGTTCAGATAGCTTATCATGATTATAAGATTTTTACATGTGTGTGGTTTCATTGTTCCATATTTTTCATAAATTAGTAAGTTTAAATATGAATGTTTTTGGTGTATCATGATTTGTGAAAACATTTGCATGCAGATTTCACACAAAATTGTGTTTCTCTCACATTAACAGTGATGGTTTATATATTATGTTTTACGCACGGACAAATCAATTTCCAACTTGTTAGTATGTCATGTTAGTATGCAGAGAAAATACAGGGAGGCAAGGGAGCCGCTGATATTTTCCAATTAGACCTCAGCACTGACAGATCGCCGTGACACTGCTAAATGAGTTTGTTACATTAAAATAGTTTAAATCGTTTTTTAAAAAAATGTGATTTTGTGATATGTGGTATGAGATTCTTCTGAAAAGCTGTCTTTCATTGTCTGTTGCCAAACTACTTTTCTTTTATTCACCTATCTAGAGCACATTACTTCAAAAGGTCTTGACTTTGCCGATATACTCACTGGCAAACTGTAATCTTGCTTTTAATATTTATTTTTAGACAGCAAATGCACTTTTCCCGGCACACATTCCATGCATGTCAGTCTCTTTCTGAGTATAGATACATGCACTTTATCACCAACAGTTGCAAGACTTACTAGCAAATCATGTGATAAAATTTTGGGGTTCTTGGAAAATACATTTTGCATCAGGTTGTTTGCCCTTGGACAAATCGGCCACTTGTAGATGATTTTCCTTAAAGTGAAATGGTGTATTTCAGATAATTTAAACATCTTTTAAAAACCCTTGTCAGTCTTAAAGACATCCACAGCCTTTTTTCTGAAAACTTCACAGAACTCTATAGAGTGAGACATGACAACTCCACAGACCTCAAAAGAAAAGGGAGCACCAGACACTGGATAAAAGACGCTTTGGGGCGGGTGCAGGCTCCTGTCTAAGCTCTGGGGCGTGCTCAGAGATTACCCTCTCAGGTATTTCACTTTCGAGGATTTTAGCGGACTCAGGGTTGTTTGTTTTGCTCAAAAGGATATTAAGCTGCAGTTAAATATATCTACGTAAGAGATGTCGTCTCTCCCAGACTCTCCTCTTCTGTCTAGCTTATTGGGAGAGAACAAAGGGAAAGGCATAAACGAAATAACAAAGGGATAAGAGGAGGTAAGAAAAAATGGTGAGAACACACTTCAGTCATCTGTCCCAGAGTGAAGGAGATGACACTAATGCAGATCTATTCACATAAACGGGTTCAATTTACAAAAAAGCAGTAAGTTTAACACAAGGAAATAGGGAGAGAGCTCAGGAGAGAGCAAGGCCTAAAATAGAGGGTTTGCAACTACATCACGATTCAGTCAGTTACCCAGATACGCAGCCATGATACGATACTCTGATGTAAACAACACCATGGATCGCACGGTTAATGTACTACTGAATACAGATTCCTGGAGCTGTGTGAAGTCCCATCCGGGTTCAAAAATTCCACCATCATCCCTGTCCCAAAGAAACCCAAAATTACCAGACTTAACGACAACAGACCTGTTGCTTTAATGTCTGTGGTCATGAAGTCGTTTGAAAAACTGGTTTTGGCCTATCTGAAGAACATCACTGGACCCTTACTGGACCCCCTGCAGTTTGCTTACCGAGCAAACAGGTCTGTGGATGATGCAGTAAACATGGGGCTGCACTTCATCCTGCAACATCTGGACAAAACAGGCACTACAATCTCTCAGAACCTGAAGTGGGACAATCACATTGACCTGGTTGTCAAAAAGGCCCAGCAGAGGCTATACTTCCTTCGCCAGATGAGGAAGTTCAATCTGGCGAAGGAGCTTCTGAAACAATTCTACTCTGCCATCACTGAATCCGTCCTCTGCACCTCAATAACTGTCTGGTTCAGCTCAGCTACCAAAACTGACCTTAGAAGACTACAGAGGATAGTCCGGACTGCTGAGCGAATCACTGGTACAACCCTTCCTACCCTCCAAAATCTGTACTCATCCAGAGTGAGTAAAAGGGCTAGCAAAATCATTCTGGACCCCTCACACCCAGCCCACTTCCTTTTCGAACTGTTGCCATCTGGTCAGTGCTACAGAGAACAGAGTACCAAAACAGCCAGACATAGAAAAAGCTTCTTCCCTCAGGCCATCTACCTCATGAACAGTTAAATGTTCCCCCACTGTGCAATAAAACGTGCAATACCACTATCCATACCTATTATTATAGATATGCTATCGCTTTAACATATCTTCCATACATTCAATTCCCTTGTATAATTTGTATATACAGTAGAGCATCTGTACTTACATTATATTGTCTATTGTGTATTGTCTTTTACATATTTATTCTAATCACTCGTTTATTTGCCTATTGTTTGTGTCTTTTCATATATTTATTCTAATCACTTGTTTATTTGTTATCTGTGTCTTTCTGTCACCAAGACAAATTCCTTGTGTGTGTAAGCACACTTGGCAATAAAGCTCTTTCTGATTCTGATAAAGTTAATAGGTGCTAAAGATACCTATGAGCAGTATTATTTAAGATATTAGCCTAGTATTTCACCTGCCTGATAAGAACAAACACGAATGTTGTCAAGGTTCTTGCCCTGGAAATCCTGCTTCAGTTTGGCGAACCACAAACGCCTTTTTTTACTCAGTTTTTTTGTACTCTTCTCCTTGATTTGTTACAACTTTGGCTGTCTATAGTACTCCAAGAATTTTTTCAGGTCCGACCAATTAGTACAGGCCAAAACATGACAATAATTGACAATTTCAGCAGCAATAATTAGCAAAATATGTGAGCTTCGTTTAGTTCAGTGGCATTGAACAAACAAAACTCACTTGCCGCCAATGGCGTATGACGGTGATTTGACCTGAGAGGGAGAGACAGAGAGAGATCAAGCATAACACAGGCACAGGACGTACGACCACACCCACAGATTTGTAAACCAGGGGTCCATTCTTCATATGTCTCAAACTCAGTTATATGGATTTGATTGTTGATGATTTGGCATGATCTTTGGTTGGTTTTGGTTAGTTTTTTAAAGCTCAACCCGGAGTTGCTGTCATAGCAACAGGTCCGTGAGCTTAAACTTGCTCGGGAGCAGGCTTATTTCATGTAAACAGGATTAGATTTCATTTTTTTAAGTGGAAATCTGTCCCAGCCACTGCTACTTTATTACGAGTGCATCCTACTGATCCAGGGACAATAATTTAAAATAATAATAATTAAAAAATTAATTTGAAAATAATACAAAAATTTTTGTAAAAAAAATTGTGTAGCCTATAATACTATAGACAGTCAGTTTTACTCATTTAAAGATTTATTTGTAATAAAATAATTACTTTATAATTGTATTGGAGTCTTACACACATACTATACATATAATGTGAGTCATGCATTGTGGTGACAGCCATTATTGCATTGGCTTGATTGAGTGCATGAGATGCAGATAACTTGATCCCTTAAGAAACTTTAATTAATGCTGTCACATAACATAATCTGCTTCAAAGATCAAATTAAAGTAATTGCTAATTAAAATACTGAAATGAAAATGTAAAGCCTGTACCAATACTAGAAATTACGAATATAAATAATTAGGAATCATGTAAAAATAAAATAAAATAATAAAATAAAATAAAATAATAAAATAAAAACAGTGCACACTTTATTTATCTATTATAACATTTATGTAGTTTTGTTCACTTGGCTGTTTCCTTACAAAGGTCCAGAAAGTTTTTCGTCAGGTGTCTTTTTTTAATTATATGATGTCATTACATTGCTGTCTTGCCACTAGCCAGTCGCCAATATCTGCCCTTTTTGGGGAACACGAGAACGCGCACTAACCTTAGACAACTTAATCCAGATATTTTAATCAAATCTGCAAATTTGTTTGAAGAACCAAATTAGCCATAAATGAGTTATCACAATTAGAAGATCTGGAATCTTTTAAATCATCTCAGATGTATTAAGTGAGGTACAAAGAACGAACCCCAGAAAGGAATAAATGAGAACAACAACAAAAGTAACACCCTCAACCTTAAGAATACAGACCAAGAATCAAAGTTTACATGTCTACTTACTCTTTTAAGATACCAGACTAACTTGATTATACACCCCTTCATTTTCCATTTCCCCAGTTCTGGAGAGAGCATCAGCCACAACGTTGTCTGTGCCTTTGATGTGCCGGATCTGGATATTGTAGTCCCTGTAGTTTAATGACCCAGCACATCAAACACTGGTTAGAGGAGGACATGTTGGACAGTAAGGTCAGTGGGTTATGGCCTGTATACACAGTTATTGGGATAGCACTACTCCCAAAATAAACTTTGAAATGCTGCATGGCCCAAAGTAAGGCCAGGGCTTCCTCTTCAATAGTGCTATATCCTGCTGATGCTTCAAGAATTTACTGGAGAAGCACGATACAGGATGTTCCATAATATGAGGATTCTTCTGAATCAGGACTGCTCCAGCACCAAAGGTGCTAGCATTCACCTGTAGCTTAAACTGTGTATATCAAGTTAGTGGGAACCAACATGAGTGCATTACACAAGAGATCTTTTGCTGCATCAAAAGCTCTGTCACACTCATAGCAACTAGGAGCAACAACAGAGAAATTCTTGAAAAAGCCTCACAATATCTTCGAGAGAAGCATCACATTTGGGCACCTCTCCAATGACAATATGCATCAGCCACTGAAAGGTGCATTTCACATCCCAAAGGTAAGGATATTATATTGTAGGAAGTTGTCTGGAGTGGCAAATGCAGAAATGTCAGAGGCACGGGTCAATAGGCCAGTAGCATTTAGTTGATCTCACTCTATCTATACAGTCCTCCATATGGGAGGCTGCTTGTTGTTATTGCATTGACTTTGTGGAAATCTCTGCAGAAAGGAAAAGTCTACCTTGGGGACTAACAAACGAGGAGAACTCCAAGGACTCTGACTATGTCAGGTCAGGCCTTGCTGTAATGTACTCAACTTGAACTTTCATTAAGTTAAGCTTAGTTAGATTAACCCCAGTATGGATGCTGTTTAATTGGTTTAGCTTGGCCTACGTCGATCTTATGCTCTAGAACCGAGGTTCTGCCTGGCACGTCACAGAACAGGGATTCATAGCAATGCATTAGCTGAATAATCTGCTTACTCTTGTCAGGGTTTAAGTGAGCAGGGGTTGAGGCAAGGGCTTGTAATCTCTGTCTATACAAATTACGGTGAGCTGCACAAGCATGTTTGGATTTGTCATGATGCTAATATAGGTTTAGGCTTGTTTGAGATGCATCGGCGCTGCGCAGACCTGTTGTCGTATGACATCAAAGTACCACGAGAGCAATGGAGATGGAGATTACAAGCGATTTCAAAAATGGTAAAACAGTCTTTGTTCGCCTTGTTAGTCATGGTAACCCCACCACCAGCCCTGGCGCAAGCAGTTCTCACACTTAGACCAGCAATGTTTTGGTGCTACTTACTAACCACTTTTCCTGGTTCAGGGCTGGTGTTTTGGGTTTTGAAAGACAAAAAAACTAATTCGAAACTAGGCTCTGGCTCTGAACCAGCACTCAAATTGCCTTGGTGGAAAATGGGTATAAGTGGACTATGCAAATAGAAGGTCTGCAGGACTATATCCAAGGGACTCTTGTTCTGCTTCTCTAATGGCAAATGTTAAAAATGGCAAGCCTTCTCCCCAGTCCTCTCCAATAGAGAGACAGTAGATACGCAACATACGCAACAATCTTTCCACAGCACCTCGGGATTGTGGATGATATGCACTCGAAAGTACATGCCTAATTCCGGCTGATACTCACGAGTAACAGTAGTGACATTATCAACATCACCTAACATGTGAACCAAAGCTGTACTATTAGGTTGTGAGGCAGCAACTTTATGTTTCCAAGCCCAGGCACTAGACACAGTTCAATACTGAAACTCATTTTAGCAAAATATAATCCCCACAGAATTCAGTCTGGAGTATACTAAATCCCTTGCCAGTCTAAAAAGCATCCACAATCTTTTTTTTCTTAAAGTCCACTTCCAGAACAAAAATTTACAGATAATGTACTCACCCCCTTATTATCCAAGATGTTCATGTCTGTCTTTCTTTGGTCATAAAGAAATCAAAACATTTCAGCATTTTTCTCTATATAGTGGACTTCTATGGTGCCCCGAGTTTGCACTTACAAAATGCAGTTTAAATGCGGCTTCAAACGATCACAAATGCGGTAGTAAACAATCCCAGCTGAGGAAGAAGGGTCTAATCTAGCGAAACGATTGGTTATTTTCATAAAAATATTACAATTTATGTAATTTTTATGTCAAACGCTCGTCTTGTCTTTTTCTGTCTGAACTGTTTTTTCCGGTTCATGACAGTTAGGGTATGTCGAAAAATTCCCATCTCATGTTCTCCCTCAACTTCAAACTCGTCCTATATTGCTGTTTTACTTTTTTGTTAAGGGTGTTTGATCTTCTTTGCATGTTCACTTTGCCAAGACTGGGTCTGTACTTCTGCAGCGATGTAGGATGATTTTGAAATGATTTTTGAAGGGAGAAAATACGATTGGAGTTTTTAGACATACTCTAATGGTCTTGAACCATAATAAACAGAGTTCAGGGAGAGTAAGACAAGACCATCATGCACAGTGTGTATCATGCATGTGAAGTACTTGTATAGTCTGTCTTAGGTTATGTGTATGTATAGTCAATCATTATTGTACAGTTAGATTATCGCTTTCAGTAAGTTAGCTATGTATAGGTTTAAAAAATTGTTTTTACGTCTAGTGTATGTATGTTTATATTTATGTTTATTTATGTAGCACTGTGTAGCACATGTCCTGCGAGACAAGACATGTAGCGGAATGACAATAAAGCTCGACTTGACTTGACTTGAAAAATCCTGAAATGTTTTCCTCAAAAAACATAATTTCTTTACGGCTGAAGAAAGAAAGACATGAACATCTTGGATGACAAGGGAGTACATTATCTGTACATTTTTGTTCAAGAAGTGGACTTCTCCTTTAAGGCTTCATAGAATTCTTTAGATTGTGGTATGATGACACCACAAACCTCAAAATAAAATTGAACACCAGAAACTAGTTATAAAAAACTTAAGCAGGGCGCAACCATGCTTCTGTCTGAGCTCTGGGGCGTGAGCAGGGATTTCACTCTCTGGAGCGGGCTCAGGTGGTGTTTGTTTTGCTTAATATGATATTAAGAGGCAGATCAGCGGGTGTTTCTGCAGTTTAATATCTACATAAGAGATGTCCTCTCTCCCAGACAAAACCTAAAATACTATGTGGAAGTGCAAGACAGATCATTTTTCTTAGTGCACCAAACATCAAGTAAATACAAAAAGTCCCTATAATAAGTCAATTTGTCCTTAATTAAGGCAAAACATATTTGTGTCCCAAAATTGCTCTTGAGAAATTTTTATTTTCATTGTCCCCTCCAAAAGGTAGATGAAATTTACACCCATGGGCAAAAGCTGTAAATAAAGTAAATAAATAAATAATGTTTATGACATTATTTTTTAAAAGCATCCTCACTTTACAGTAGAATTGCGTGATACAAACTCGCAGTTCTGAGAAATAAAGATAAAGATAAATAAAGATATAAACTCACAATTGTGACTTTTTTGGTACTACTTTATTTTAAGGTGTTCTTGTTACACATTACATGTACTTACTATTATGACAATAAATTATGCATAATTACATGCAAGGAACCCTAAGCTAAACCCTAATCCTAACCCTAACCATATAGTAAGTACATGTAGTGAATATTAGTACTTAAATGTATAATTACACTGTAACAAGGACACCTTAAAATAAACTTTTTTCAGAATTGCAAGTTTGAACCTTACAATTCTAAGAAAAAAGTCTGAATTGGGAGATAAAACGTCACAATAACCTGGTGGACATGGGCTTCCATACCAGACAGTAGATTTAAGAAGTTTACATCTTGGAAGTTTAACATCTTGGGCCAGTTGCATAAACTGTAATAAGTTATAGAATTAAAAACATATCACCAGTCTTAAAGGAAAAAAAATAGACTTGTAAGACTAGTCTAAACCTTTTATGCAACCGGCCCCTGATTCTAATTTTGTACATTAGAATGTGTAATAAATGTAAATACGTATTTACTTTTTCCATGTAACTGATCTGTTTTTAATTTAAATTGTTCAAATGTCTCTCTCTCTCTCCTTTGGCTTGCCTCCTTTTATCAGGGAGTGATCCGCACAGCTGATTTGACACGTTTTACGCCGGATACCCTTCCTGCAAATTGTTAAAATGTCTAAAAATGTAAATTCAATGTTCCATTTGATAGATTAACAATAGGCACTGTTCCAAAAACTGTGTGAACTCTGTGTATTCTGGTTCATGACAGTTAGGGTATGTTGAAAAAATCCCATTTCGATTCTCTCCTCAACTTCAAAATTGTCCTTCATTGCTGCAGAAGTACCGACCCAGTGTTTACAAAGTGAACATGTAAAGAAGATCAAGTGCCTTTTACAAAAAAGGTAAAACAGTGATGTAGGATGATTTTGAAGTTAGAGAAGAAAATGAAATGGGGGTTTTCAACTCTTGAACCGGAATACACAGAGTTCACGCAGAGCTAGACAAGAGGAGCGTTTGAGGTTAAAAAGTACATAAACTGTAGATTTGATTTTAGAAAATAACTGATTGTTTTGCTAGATAAGACCCTTCTTCCTCGGCTGGGATTGTTTAGAGTTCTTTGAAGCTGCATTTAAACTGCATTATATCTTATGACTTATAACATTACATGTATATTACACTACACAATGGTAGTAAAGGGTACATTTATTAAAAAAAAAGGGTTATTCATGGAAGGACAAATAGGTCACTTAAATTGGTTTGACTGGTGTGCATTTTCAGCCACGTAACAATGGTGTTATGTTGCGAAACACACAAATAGGCTACTCTACAGACAACTGCATTGTGTTTAATCTACTGCTTAATTTAAATCCTTCAGCTTAATTTTTTATTAAAGAATGGAAATACAGAATTTTCAGGAGAACATTTAAGAATATATACATAAAACATTCCAATTAACACATTGAAGGAATATAATTGTAAAAAATGGTAGTAAATGAGTAAATGAACAAAAAGTAAATAAAACTAAAAGCCTTCATTAGCTTATACTCTGAAATGCTGTTTGCATACAGTATTTGCACAATCAAAACAGCAGCTAATACAGTCAAAGAACACAATGCTCACGGTGTTAAGATTTCGACAACCTGTAATCCTACTGAATCCTACTGAAGAGGACCATTTGGTGACCTTGCTGTGCTGTTTACCTCTGCTTTCTAGGATCAAACACAGTAGGTTAAACACGGCCAGAGTAAATCTGGAGAACATACAGTCATTCTGTGTGAAATGGAGGGGGGGTGATGGATTTCGGTAACCTGCCTTGTGACATTTGGTGACCTTTCTGTACTGTTTACCTCTGCTTTCTAGGATCAAACACAGGAGGTTAAACACGGCCAGAGTAAATCTGGAGAACATACAGTCATTCTGTGTGAAATGGAGGGGGGGTGATGGATTTCGGTAACCTGCCTTGTGACATTTGGTGACCTTTCTGTACTGTTTACCTCTGCTTTCTAGGATCAAACACAGGAGGTTAAACACGGCCAGAGTAAATCTGGAGAACATACAGTCATTCTGTGTGAAATAGAGGGGGGTAATGGATTTCGGTAACCTGCCTTGTGACATTTGGTGACCTTGCTGTATGTCCGTCACTGTTCACATCAGACCAAAGTGGTTTCTAGGACATAAAACATGAGGTTAGACATGACCAGAATGAATTTGGAGAACATCAAACCAATTTGTGTCAAATTGACTGCTGTACGTCCGTTGGGTCAATGCAAAACAAACTATTATTTAAAATGATATTTTATCATTTATCAAGTTAGTTATTTTTAACTATAATTATACCAGGGGCCGATTGCATAAACTGCTTAGACTTTTTTACTCTTAAAAATGTATGTCATGTATTTTTTTCCCTTCTAGATTGCTCATAACTTAAAACAAAAGGAAGACTGCTTTAATTTAAATTGAATCTTTTTTTTTTTTTCCGGCCTGTCAGTAACACAGATAACACATGACAGTGTGTATGTGTAGCTATGCTATCATCATTCACAGCCTTCTTTTTTTTTTTTTTCCCTTTAAATTTAATTAATTAATTAATTAATTTATTTAATTTTATATACCTTTTTATTCAACCATACTATGACAGACAAGACCGGGGGACAGAGAAAACAGGAGAGAAAAAAAATGAAATAATAATAATAATAAAATCTAACATTAAAAAAAAGGAAGAAGAAACCAAAAAAAAAAAAAAAAAAAAAAAACTTGGGGAGAAAGTCAACAGAGGAGGGGGAGAGAGAGAGAGAGAAAAAAAGGAGAAGGATAAAGAGAGAGAAAAAGAACAAAAACAGATAATCTGCTTCCATACCTGCTGACAAAAAGAGAAAACAACAGAAGACACAACAGCAGAGAAACTGCAGCAACAACCAGCACTGAATCTTATAAAATTGGTTATCCCTTGCTAACTAGTCCTTAAGACGCAGTTTTAACAACAACTTACCCCAGATGAGTACCCATCGCCTGTGTGATCGAGTTTAGGCTGAACAGTGACAACAGCGCCTGCTACGGTCACAGAATTGGGTGTAACACCGGAAGTGTCTGCCCAGAGTTTGTCGAAGTGCTAACGGCTAGGCTAATGCATTACAGACCGCAATCCGATTCTCTGACTGAATGTGTCATCTTCACATCGGACACAAATTTACACACTATCGCCATGCTACCGCAGCAGTGAACCTTCTCCACGGCAATAAAAAGAAACGACGGCATATCCTTCTGCTTATCCGAGCGGTGAAACTAGGCAGGTTAGGAATTATTTCGCATCCCAGCTAATGATTTCTGCATGTAGCTTTTAGCATGTAAACAAATAGAGGAAACGCGACTGTCAGATTGATTATTTGTACGCTCTGCGTTTCCACATCATGCTATTAGAGATTTTTTAAAAGTCTTCTAATGCTTTTTTAGTTGCCTCAATAAAATCCATGTATGTATTTTGACATGCAAGAGTGCTAACTAGCTACTAGCTTGTGAGATTATGAAGTTGTCGTTCAGTTTCATTTTTTCAGGCTTTTTCTGCGTTTGTAAAATTACTCCACAGTGTTTTGAATTGAGTTTGCTATTCCTCAGGTTTAAATAGACTGCAGTGAGGTTACTTTAACTGACACCTCTTTATATGTCAGTATCATAGTGTCAGTTTCAGTTCAATCATTTGCTTATTATGACAAAAATGTTTTCTATTTACTTTAACTTTGTATACTGTTTCTGTTTTTCTTTACAAATGACAGCATTTGAGTTGACAGTAAACTGAAAGTAGCATGTCTCAGTAAACTGAAAGTAACACTTTTTTTCTTCAGAGTGACAGTGAGATGTTACAAAACAAATAGCTAAAAGCTTTTGAAAGCAAGTTATTGAGCATGATTTTTACACATGCTGACCGCAATACCCCAATCCATCAATCTTTTACCACCTAATGGACTGATCAATAAAAGTAATGCTTTTCAAACTGAGATGCATGTTGTTCGGCTTGTTTTGCAACGCTGAATTCTTCTTAACTTGTTCTTTCAGGTGTGAATGACCGACGTGGTGCCTACCACCGCCCTCAGTGAAATAAAGCTCCGCCTACTCTGCCACGATGACATAGAGAGAATAAAAGTGCTCTGTGGAGAATGGTTTCCCATTGAGTGAGTACTGATACATTTAACCAAACCATCCTATTATACAGGTCAAGTACAACACTAACACTCTCTGTTATTGGTTTGTTTGTGTTTCAGGTATCCAGACTCATGGTACCATGACATCACATCAAATAAGAAGTTCTTCTCTCTGGCTGCCACCTTTAGAGGTGGAATTGTCGGGATGATTGTGGCAGAAATAAAAAGCAGAACGAAAGTGCACAAAGAGGTACAGCTTGCATATGTATACTGAGACAATGACACAAAGAGGAAAAACTAAAGCATCAGAATAAAAGAGTGCTTATAATGGTGCAATACATTGTGTGCATCCAAAAATGAAACTTGGAGGATGAGTTTGTTCTTCAAAGGAACAGATTTGGAGAAATGTAACATTACATCACCTGCTCACATATGAATCCTCTGCAGTGAATGGGTGCCGGCAGAATGAGAGTTCAAACAGCTGATAAAAACATAACAATAATCCACAAGACTTCTGTCCATCAATTAATCATTAAGATGTTTTTATCTTCAAATGGGTCCATAATATTGCTTTCTCCACTGAAAGTCTTGTCTGAATCAAAAGAGAAATATGCACTGATCAAGAACAACTTACAAGCGAAAACAGTCCAAAATAGTTCAAATCAAATATGTCAGGGGATTTTCAGAGAGGGTAATGGACTAATATTTTTAAATTTAAATCAGTGGCAAAATGCTGAAAAGATTTGTTTCTTACAAACACAAAGGTTTTCACTTCACAGGATGTTAAGGGAATGGAGTCATGTGGATCATTATGGTGTTTTTATCAGTTATTTAGATTCTTATTCTGACGGCACCCATTCACTGCAGAGTATCTTTTGTTGAGGGGATGTAATGCTAAATTTCTTCAAATCTGTTACTATGAAGAAACAAACTCCTCTACATTTTGGATGGTCTATACTGTTCCTTTAACTTCTATGAATACATGGGTGGATTTTGCGTTTAATGCTATTGAATAGTAATGTTTGAATAAGTGAAAAATGACTTTGACCATGAACAATAGTTCCTCTAGAGCTTTGATGTAAAGGATCATAATTAAGATCATCTGACATACCCAAAGCCTTTTTATAGCAGGTGATTAATTAGGTTACAGACTAAATTTCTGCACGTAGCAAAGGATTTGACCTTCATTTTTCAAGGTACAGTTATGTCTCTTACTAAAGCTGCGTACAGCTACTTTCTGTGTTCATGAGAGCTGTTATATTATGTAAGTTAGATATTACTGTTTGTTCACCTTCAGTGAACTATTTAAACCCATGCATTATTAGTGCTATATATATCAAAGTTAAGGACATTTATATGTACATGATCTGTGCTTGAAGTACAATGAAACGGTACAATCTTACTTGAATATAATATACAGCTTTGCTATGCACTTAAATACACATATAGAGGAAATAATAATAATGTTAATTTCCAGACAACAAAATGGCAGAGTTGATGAGTTTACTGAAAAGATCAGGTTCTGTAGACAGAGTGACAGTGACAGTGACAGTGTAAAGTCCAGTGTCATTATTGATAGTACACATTAATGTTGTTGTGTGTTGAATATAATACAGCACTGGGGTAGAAACTATTTCTGTATCTAATCGTGCTAGTTCGAATAGTCTTGAGCTGCTTACCAGAGGGCAAACAAGAGAAGTGTGATTAATGTGTGAAAATGTGATTTGTGAGGATTTGAGTGTGATTTCTTCATAAAGTGATATGTGCAAAATTCTTTTAGAAATTTATTAAAAAAAAAAAAAAAAATTCTAATTTTTTATTTACGGTTGAGGTCAAAAGTTTAGATACACATTGCAGAATCTGCAAAATGTTAATTATTTTAACAAAATAAGAGGAATCATACAAAATGCTTGTTATTTTTTTAGTACTGACCTGAATAAGATATTTCACATAGAAGGCGTTTACATATAGTCCACATAACAAAACATTAGCTAAATTTATAAAAAAGACCTGGTTCAAAAGTTTACATACACTTGATTCTTAATACTGTGTTGTTACCTGAATGATCCGCAGCTGTTTTGTTTAGTGATAGTTGTTCATGAGTCTCTTGTTTGTCCTGAACAGTTAACCCTTTGGGACGCCTAAGTTTACTTCACCATATTACAAATAAATTTGAATCTAATCATGACAAACTATATATCGTTGGGAAGGTCTAAGACTCCTAAATATATATTTTACCACTCTTTTTTGTTATAAATTATGTAGGAAAAGTAATAGATTAATTCATGACAAGAGTGCACCTCAGAAATCTACATCATAACAGGAGTTCTGACCTTTGTCACAAAAAGACTTTCTTCGCTGCCTTTTTCCCTATCATGCAGTAGAAATCTTAAGAAATTATATATCAACTGAAAACTTAAAATCTCAAAATTCATCCTTTGAAAACCGTTTTAAAATCAGACATTGCATTACCGTGGAAATTGTAGATCAAAATCATATCACAAAATGTTTTCGTTCATAAATTATAAAAATTTAACTTTGGATAGTGCATGTTCGTGTCTATGTTCAAGATAGGGTGTGACAGTTAAAAAGTAAAACCTTTTTATGTGTGTGTTTGAACTCTTTCCAACAATGACTACGATGCTTCAGAAGGAAAAACGATGCATTAAGAGCTAGGGGTGTAAGCTTTTGAACAGAATGTGTACATTTTTCTTATTTTGCTTAAATTTCATATTTTTTTCATTTAGTACTGCCCTTCAGAAACTACAGAAGATACTTACATGTTTCTCAGAAGAAAAAATAAGTTAAATTTACCCTGATCTTCAAATTCAAAAAGTTTTCACCCCTTAAACTTTTAAAAGGGGTCTTTTGTATAAATTCAACTATTATTTTCTCTTGTGGACTATATGTAAACGTCTTTTATGTGAAATATCTTATTCAGGTCAGTACTAAATAAAAAATCACATGCATTTTGAATGATCCCTTTTATTTTGGTAAATAATTAAACTTTTGACATCGACTGTAATGATTTTGGTGCAATTCATATTTTTCTCCAAAAATGTGCTTAACACTCAAATAAGAAATGAAGGCTATGTACATTATTTTACTATGATAATTTATATAAATATATGTATGTTATTAAGCTACTGTACAAAAGTATTGAACAAAGATACATTAATTTTTTCTAAAGTAACATTTATAATGTTACAAAATATTTCTATTTCATATTAATGCTGAATCTTAAAAAACGGTTCTACAAAAATATTGATTAGCACAGCTGTTTTCAACTATGATAATAGATATGAATGTTTCTTGAGCAGCAAATCAGCATATTCGAATGATTTCTGAAAGAATCATGTGACACTGAAGACTGGAGTAATGATGTGGAAAATTCAGATTTGCCATCACAGAAGTAAAATTACATTTTAATATATATTAAAAAAGACAAAAAGTCATTTTTAAATTGTAATAGTACTTTACAATATTACTGTTTTCCTGTATTTTTGATTAAACAAATTCAACCTTGGTGAGCATAAGAGACTTCTTGTCAAGAAAAAAAAAATCAAAAACTCTTTGGAAAAACTTGAACTCCCTTAATATGTCAGCAGCTACAATCTAAATCAGACACAATCTAAATAATCACTTTTTGTTATTCCAATATGTTATCCCAGCTAACCGTCTGTGTTGATAACTCAGCATATATTTCTCTCCACCAGGATGGAGACATCTTGGCCTCCAGCTTTCCTGTTGACACTCAAGTTGCGTACATCCTGAGTTTAGGGGTTGTGAAGGAGTTTCGGAAACATGGAATAGGTGAGAGTTGACGTTTGTCTCACCTGGTCTTACAGACTGTGTGAACTGTATTCAGACTGGTCTCTCATATTTCTTTCTCTCTCTTTGCAGGCTCTCTGTTACTGGACAGTTTAAAGGAGCACATTTCCACCACAGCACAGGACCACTGTAAAGCCATCTACCTGCATGTGCTCACGACCAATAACACTGCCATTCACTTCTATGAGAACAGAGACTTTAAACAGCACCACTATTTACCGTATTATTACTCTATACGAGGGGTGCTGAAGGATGGCTTCACCTATGTCCTCTACATCAATGGCGGACATCCTCCATGGACCATCTTATATCCTTTTCTTTATCTCACGCATTTGTGTTCTTGTGTCACATTTATCTGTCAGTGGGAATAATCAAAGGGATTGGTAACTAGAGTTGCAGTAATGTGTTATAGGAGTAGTTCACTCCTGAATTATAATTTCCTGATCATTTACTCACCCCAATGTAATCCAAGATGTTTATGTATTTCTTTTTTCATTTGAAAAAAAGATTAAGGTTTTTGAGGAAAACATTCCAGGATTTTCTCCATATACTGGACTTCAATGGGGATCAACAGGTTGAAGGTCCAAATTGCAGTTTCAATGCAGCTTCAAAGGCCTTCCAGTTGAGGAATAAGGGTTTTATTATATATAGTATATACTTTTTAACCTCAAATGCTTGTCTTGCACTAGCTCGACCACGCATTATGCATTCACGCTGGAAAGGTCACACATGTTTAAGTCAAATGCCTTTTTACAAAAAAAAAGTAAAACAATGATGTTAAATGTTTTTTCGCTCTACCTTACCTTTTTAAACTGAAGTACACAGATGAACAAACCACGTGTGACCTTTCCAACATGATTACGTAATGCATTAATTCAAGCTAGTGCAAGATGAGCATTTGTGGTTAAAAAGTATACATATTACATATTTTACTCTATTTTTTACTCGATTATTGACAGATCGTTTTGCTAGCTAAGACCCTTATTCCTCAGCTGGGATTGTGTAGAGCCCTTTGAAGCTGATTTGAAGCCAATTGAAGTCCACTATATGGAGAAAAATCCTGGAATGTTTTCCTAAAAAAACCCTAATTTTCTTTCCAATATAGTTTGTACTTGCACAGTGAAATTCATGTTCTGGCAGCACATACAGTAGTAAATACTGCATTTTTTTTTTTTTTTTTTTTTTTTTTAAGAAATGAACACTTTCATTCAGCAAAAACACAGGTATATTGATCAAAACTGGGGGAAAAAATCCTGGATGCAGTTTCCACTAAAATATTAATCAGAACAAATGTTTGCATCATCAAAAATAATAAATATTTAATATTAGAATGATTTCTGAAGGATCATGTGACACTGAAGACCGTAGTAATGGCTGCTTAAACTTCATCTTTGACATCACAGGAATAAATTACATTTTAAAATAGATTTAAATATAAAACAGCTATTTTAGGTTGAAACTATATTTTACAATATTATTTTCAATATGTATTTTTGATAAAAAAAAAAAAATGCACCTTTGGTTATCATAAGATACGCCTTTCAAAAACGTAAAAAAAAAAAAAAAAACATTCAAATGGTAATGTGTATTCTCAGATGTCTAATAGCATTCCTTAACTCACTCAGCACTGATTATATTCATCATATAGGTTCGGCACTGGCTAGTCTGAGCCCCTGCTCAATTCCTCAGAGAATTTACCGGCAAGCACAGAATCTCCTGCGCAGCTTCCTGCCGTGGTCGGGCATCTCTTCCAAGAGCGGCATTGAGTACAGCAGAACAATGTGAAGACCATCAGGTCACAACAGTGCAGGGTACGCCTGACTCATCCACCTATTCACACTCGTAAATGCATCAGTAATTTTCTTCTAAGCTCTAATGATGTCTTATTTATCAGGTGGAAGAGATCGATTTGTTTGGTCACATCAGATGCCGAAGAGGATTGTGAAGACTGACATCGGATCTCTCTGGTCTCGAGCAGTGTATTATACTTGTACATTACATATGTATATACATATATATACTTTAATTAATATATGCATAGTCATTAGTAGATTGCCCTCTTAATATAAACTCTCCACTTCATGCCTGTAATTCTGCTGCTGTGTAGAAATACTCTATTGTTTATCCAGATTTTTAATATAAATGGATTTTTATTTGTGCCTGTTCTACATAGATGATTTTAGGGTTTGATGGTAGAAGTATCCATACTTTTTCCATTTAGTCACTTTCATGCACGTGTCAAGCTCTACTGTTTTATTTTGTGCAGGATCACTTTGACACTAAGCATATATTTTAGCCCCCAGTTTTAAGTTTGATGTTTTTTAAAAACATTTGCACAGAGGCAATGAATGTAGTGTTGCTATGAAGGGAAAAAACACAGTTGCTGACAACCCTCCATCTCCGCCAAATGTGTATTGCTACTGTCAAATGCAAATGTGAAAACTCTTTGAATTCAGAGCAACTTAATTTAGCTAGAGAGTTACATCCTGCCATTCCATGCAGTGTGCTTTCTGTTCTTTTAAAGGGGAAATAAGTGAATGTTGTGGGGGAGAGAGAAATGCTTGAATTTTGGTATGTTGCTTCAAATCAGGGATTTACACACAAAATAAACATTTCAAAATAGACACTCCTGCATTATGTGACTTGCAGTATCAAAAATGTTATTTACCTGTGTTGGACCATCCATTCACGATGACTTCAATGAAACGCACTGGTTTATCGGTGAAGGACGTTTAGAGAAACATTACAAAAGGAACAGAAGCTTTTCTATCACATGTAATTGGCCTTCATTTATTCTGAAAATGTGTTTCACCCATTTCCGGATCTGTAAACCACAATTTGTTTGAAAAATACTGAGTTTTGAAGACAAAATAGCATGTATAAATAGCTGTTTTTAACAAGTTAGAACCACTATCACCTTGTGCTTTTGAGTTTGAGACTGTGTGTAAATCTCCTACAGTGTTTTTAATGTTACATCCTTGTGAACTTGTACATTGTTTTACATTTCATTGTATTGCACTGTCATTGTGTAGAATCTAGACGGGGAAGTGTTTTACACTCTCAGAGTAAGAAAATACATTCTGAAGAGAGGATGATCAACAAGTAGGTGACGTGAAATATTGAAAGCAGTAACTGAGATGTTTTTCATAATCTTATCTGATAGTCTATGAATTGTGAAGCACCCTCTAGTGTTCATTGAGGGAATGATAGAGGTTTTTCTTTTTAATGCTCACAAAATGAATTTGATTTGATGTATTGCTCTTGTCCATTTGCATCCCTCCATTGATCTGTTCTTCATTCATGAACTGATTATTCGTTAATGCATTAAGAGCATTTGAGATGACCTATAGGTAAGAGAGTTAATAAAAATAAATAAATAAATAAACCAAGACTGTGCAACCGTTTGTTTGAATAGTATTATGTTAACTTGTTAACATTTCAAACTCGTAGTATGGGAGGTTTTACGGTAATTGTCATTTAATGATGTAATTTTTGACGGCTTTGGTTTAGTCACGCCTCTTTGGACCCTCATTCAGAGTCTGAGACTAGCAAACGCCAAGCAACTACTTTGTATCCTGGCTGCTTTTCGTTATTTTTTAACAATACACGGTTGTTTACTTTGACTCGTGCGTATTTGGTAACGGTGAGTGATGCTGTGATTCTTTCTGACATTTTATATCCTAACAAAGTGACTTGTCTTTTACGAAAGTGAAAGAAAAGACACTTATGCGTATATGTAAATTATTCTGAAAATTACATGAATTATAACGAGAGATGGTCGCTGTTTAACATCTGTTAGACGTGTTTTTCACCTCAGTGTAAACGCTAAACGTTGATTAATTTGTCTTTTGGAGGACTATGACTAATCTGTTGCATCTTTGCTCGATCATCTGCATCGTTTTACTCCTTACTTGTACATTTTCTTTTTGAAGATGTAACTTTTAAGGTTTCAGACATGAGATATTGTAGAAAGTTTGAGGAAATTAGTAAAATAAAGTGGTTTGATTTATGCACAGAGAGACTAGTTGAGTTGGTGAAGGAGGGAGGGGTCAAAGCGCAGCTCGTCGAAGTAACAATGCTAGTAAACATGTGGCAGAATTCTAGGAGACACACAGGAAAAATGAGTGTTTCGTGTAAACGAGGTGTTTTGGTGGTAGACTGTGACTATGTATCTGATTAATTTCCTTTGGAAGTCTTTGGCAGACGCTTAGATGTTGACATAATATTGCAGAAGTCGTGTTGACACCAGATGACAGTGAAAAACAGATCCTCTCTAGAGATGTGCTCTGCTTTTCAATTTTCCTTTAACATTACCTGGACAAATGAAAATGTAACTTATTGTTCTTAACTGCTTTTGATTTAACGCTGCTTACAAAAAGTGTCTCAGTGTTGATAACTTAATCTTCAAGATTAACATAGTACAGTAAATGAAGGTGCACATGACCTTTGGCAACTCTTCCACCTTATGTACTAGTAAATAATGTTAAATTACAATAGTTTAGGGATTATAAGATATATGTATAGATATTTTTGAACATATATATATATATATATATATATATATATATATATAGCTTTTTGAACATAATTTTGCATTTATTTTTTGAAGATTTTTTTTAACCCCAAATTAAAATGTTTTCCCTTTTGTGCTAAATGCAAAAGTAGAAATTAGACTGACTGATGTATTTGGTTGTTGTTGACTATGCACTTGCAATAAATGTGATTTTCTTTCTTCTTTCATTTTTGGAGCTTAACAAGTGTGCAGTGACGTTCATCATATTAGATGTATATAAACACAGACACACACACACACCAGTTTTTTTCTTCTTTTTTTTCTACACTGGAACACAAATTCCAAATTGGAGAGTCATACAAGTTTGGAACGAATATGAGTAATGTTACCTTAAAGTCATGTCGGAAAGATTGTATTTCCAGGTCGAACACACATGAATGCAAACACAAAGTTACAAGTAAACTTAATTAATTTTTTTTTTTAGCTTGGAGTTGGAGGTGTGTCAGTTAAAACATATAGCAGACACAATGGTGCAATTGTTGAAATTATCAATGAATTTTTTATTTTTATTTATTTTTTATTTGAAATTTACAATAAAAATAGCTACTAAATACAATACACACTTGTGATAGAATATATAACGGTTCAGTTCACGGCCTTAAATTTAATTTGAATAAACAAATTTAATAAATCTGTAAAGCTTACACAAACCTGTTGCAGATTGTTTATATATAATTTTGTAGAAATTGATTTCCAAAATCTTGTTTTATTTTTTGTTTAAAAAAAAGAAGAAAAAAAGCATTTGCTCTGACCAAAGTGATTTGAGTGCTCAGTCCGTTTTTGTATTTTGAGGAGGCTGAAAGACAGGACAATTGATTGCATTATAGTGGAGTATATTTCTTACACCACTGTTCATTTCTTAAAAATGATTTTGTGTCTTCACCTGAAGAACACACTGTGTTATATACTTGTTTCTACTTAGACCACTGGGCCATGCTTTCAGTTACGTAACTGATATTCTCCAGTTGGAATATTGGATTTTGGGAGTGACAGCATACCCCGTTGGGACCTTAAACAGACAACTAGAGGTCATAGTGTGCTCAATCTGTTACGGTGACTAGAAGAAATGCTGCGGTGTGTTCTGCTCCCTCATTATACAATTATAAGGTTATCCAGACAGAGGTTTTATAAACAGAATTTTCTGTGTATGTGTCTGTGTTGCCGCTTTGGGTGTATATAAAAACATTGATTAAAAGGATATCTCTCTGTATAATCCAACCATTGAATTAATGGAGAGTGTGATAACTTTAAGTTACTGAAAAGTAATGTAAAACTGAGAGAACACACACAGGTTTTAATGTACTGTAGTAAGAGACATGTGGATTGCTATCTGAACATCTGTTTAAATAGACTAGCACAATCTGTTGCAGAACAAACTCAAGACTAAGCTTACAGTCAATAAGGAAGAGGAAATTGCAAATTGCTCATCGCTTCTAGAGAAGCACCTTGAAGTTTTGATCTGTCTGAGAATACCACTGATATGTAAATTAGAGTTCAAAGCCTCTTGATGGAATAGATTTGGCCTTTTCAACTCTACCAGCCATACAGATCACTTACAAAGATCATATTTTGCAAGCGTCACTATGTGCAACCTATGCCTTTTTTCATATCTGTTCATATTATGTAATCCTAACCTAGTAACAGGTGGAGTCCATCCCTTATGTCATGCTATTTCATGCAATGCTGTTTCATTTTGTTTATTGTTACGTACCAGAAAACTTCACGAAGGCTGTTCTGATGAGAAGAACCATTCAGCGGGTTTCAAATGCTTGATCTGTGATGTACTCTTTCCAGATATTTGCTTTTTGCAGGTTCTGGAAAAACTGCCAAATGGCCAGCTTTGAAATACTGTACTGAAAAGAACCAGTATGTCTGTTCACTGTCACTGTGACCCTGGTCCACAAAATCATAAGTTGCACGAGTATATGTGAAGCAGATGCCAAAAATACATTGTATGTGTCAAAATTATCGAATATCATTACGATCTTAAGTAGAGATCATTTTTCATGAAGATACGTTGTAATTTTTCTACCATAAATATATCAAATAAAGTAATATGCATTGCTAAGAACTTAATTTGGACAACTTTAAAGGCAGTTTTCTCAATATTTTGATTTTTTTGCACCCTCAGATTCCAGATTTTTAAATAGTTGTATCTCAGCCAAGTATAGGCTGTATCCTAACAAACCATGCATCAACTTTCAGATTATGTATAAATCTCAATTTATGACTGGTTTTGTGGTTCAGGGTCACATATAACTGTAATCATGTCATTTAGCATCAATATTACTTGAAATTTTATCATAAAAATACATTTGTTTCTGAATTAGGCCTTTTTTGTGTTTATAATAACTGTATTGTTGGAAACCCATCAGTTCTGGTAGGAGGAAACTACCCTGCCAGTTTTGATTAGCTGTTTCCTGGTTGTGTCCTTTGATTTAACGAAAGGTCCCTGCCTCCCTGTTTCCCCTCCTGCTATTCCTTGTCTCAAGGCCATTTGGAAATTTGGATGCGAATACCAAAATATTCCAGTCATAATCTGACATTTCAAACATGATATCCAATGTGCAGAAAATGAAGCATTCCTTGTTTTCCATTGTGTATTTTGCGTTTCTAAATAATCAAAATAGGCATGTCAGCTTGTATCGACTTGTTGGTTTTGGTGGTTAGGCCTGAATATTTTCACAGATGTAGTTGTGCACATGTTCACCAGTGGCATTTTGTCAGAATACCTGTGCTTTAGTTTATGTGTGGCAAGTGAATTTGGATATAGTGTATTTTTATTTAGATTTAAGACCATTAAAGGGATAGTTCACCTAAAAATGAAAAGTGTTTACTCACCCTCATGTTTTTACAAAACTGTATGACTTTGTCTTGTGCAGATTTTTTTATATATATCATGGAATAGATAAAAAATGTAATTTAAGTTATACTTATTGGAGAACTACTCTTTCAAGCACAATCATGGAGTAAAGTATTTGTTTATTCATAGATTATAGCAGGGAAAATGAACCCTTGGACTTCTAGGCACCATGTTGTACTTGATGATTTCAAGAAGTATCAATTGTCTTTCTGTTCAGTGCATAAACAATGGACACTGTTGAGAGCTTGCTGTGTTCATACAGGTCAAATTCATATGTCTGTTGCACGTGGATTTACAAAAACAGGAAATGGCACGTTGCTGTGACTGCTGTCATTGAAGTATATACTGAACAATGAAATGGCATTCCTAAAAGGTAGAGACTAGTTTAAGTTTAAGACTCAGTTATTGATTTAAAGGATAGTTCACCCAAAAATGAAAATTCTGTCATTAATTATTCACCCTCATGTCGTTCCAAACCCGTAAGACGTTCGTTCATCTTTAGAACACAAATTAAAAGTTTTAAAACGGCGTTTTAAAATGAAAACGATCCTTGTCTACACTGCTGTTTTCACTGCGTTTCAGAAACGATCTCCATCTACACTACACAACTGAAAACGCATGTCACATGACCATTTAAGCAGGTACAACCATAGACTTCCCTGTTGAAAAAAACAGCATATGCTGGTAGGTAGATGCCCTGCTATTTAGTCTACGTGCTTCAAGCGGAATGGGGAATCTACCTATACTAGGGGTGTGATGAGACACTTATCCCACGAGACTGGGTTCACGAGAACGAGACGAGACGAAACGAGAATTTTTTTACTTTTCTTAAGAAATCCTCAGTGATTAAATATATAGGGAAAATAGTCCTTTATTCAACTGAAAAAGACAAAATGCAAAAAAAAAAAAATGTAGGTGCATTTTGAACTTTATGAAATTAAAACTTCCATTTTAATGAATTATATGCAGTAATAAACAACATTTAAACAAGAGCTTCACGATTCTGGATAAATTGAGAATCTCAGTTGTTTTTAATAAATTGGAGATGACGATTCTCTCACGATTCTGGAGAAAAAAAAAGATTGGAAAACTAATAACGTAATTTACTAGTGGTTCTGACAAACTGCTCATTGCTTAAGTCTTTTAAAAACATATTCATTTAAAAAAACAAACAAACAAAAAAACATTCAATGAAGGAGTCAGTGTCTAGCTTCATTAAGTCTTGTCTGACTATTGAAATCTGAATGAATGATTCAATGACATACTTTTTTTTAAACGGGCAGTTTAACAGGAAGAGGATAAGCGTTACTATACTTACAAGTGTTAAGATACTTTCGTTTTGATCGCTACTGTAGACAACAAGTGTTTATACCCAAACTATAAACTTTTATCCCAGTACTTCTGTTATTTAAATGTCTGTAACACAGAAATAATGATTATAGTGTGGTTGAAAAGACTGTTTGTGTTGCTCTTTCGGCATGTCACATTTACCCCTGATTCATTAACATGGGCAGCGACAAAACGTGCTTCTCACGCTCCACTGACGCTAGCGATGTGAAACAGTCGTAATAGACAGCTAAACCGTTATCATTCAGGAATAAGTTCGTGAGGGTGTTTGAATCAAGATCTCGATATTTTAAGGATTAATCGTGCAGCTCTAATGTAAAAACTGCATAATGTTTTGGGAGGATATCGTCACGAGATCTCGCGAGATCCGACTGGTCTCTGGACTGCCACGAGATCTCGTCACATCCCTAACCAATACATATGTATGGATACAACAATGAGCATGATGTTATTGTTTACACAGTCGTCAAGAATACGCAAAGCGAATGTGGGCAGCCGTGCCATCGTTTCAAAAGTTTCCGTTTTGGTCCGTTTACACTGAAATGCAACCCCAGAGTTTTCTGTCGCTGCATGTTGCCAGAGGCTGGCAACGAGGTTGCTAGTGGGCGTTCCCACTACTGGTTGCCTTGACAGCGAATCAGGTTTCTTGCCGTTAAATACAAACATTTTCGAGGCAAAAGACTAAATATAATATAAATATAAATTAAATCTGTACATATAAACAAAAACGATCAAGAAGCAGAGCCTGCTTATTTCAACTGAGTATGTTTTTCTATGGCTGAGAGGAGAACGATCACATGAGCTCTACCGTCTTCTTTCCTATTGGCTGTCGCTCCCGAAAGTCGCTCTTCATTTGCATAAAGTTGAGGGATTCTCAACTTTGTCGCGTCGCTGGACACGCCCCATCCGGTCGCCAACGGTCGCTGTAGCTCGATGTCGCGCTTGTCGCTGGAAATCGCCAGCTCTCCATTGAAATGAATGGGATCGCGTCGCTTTGTCGCTGCGTGTCGCTTGTAGTGTGAACGGGGCTTTAGTCGCATAACCTCAGTTAATGGAAACACTGTCATTTCGGAATTCTTTTTTAACAACATTTATAAAATATGGCTAAAGTTTTGTGCAAATCTGTAATCGAAACACGCCTAATGTCAGTTCCAAAACAGTGGACCAATCAGAAGACCCCAGAGGCGGGGCAAACGTTACAAGCTTTTGTTTACAGTAGCAGGTTGGCATGGCAACTTTTGTATTTGACAGCAACATAAAGGAGTAGACATTCTGCGCTGCAAAAAACATTCCTGAGCGCTGCATCTCACAGTAAATACTTGTTCATTAATAATAATCAAGGTAAAATGTTCAGTTAATCGAGTTTTGATTTTAGATCTGGTAGCTTCATAACATTATGTTTGAACTACTGATGGACTATTTTAACAATGTCCTTACTACCTTTTTGTGCCTCGAACGTGGTAGTTGTGTTGCTGTCTATGCAGGGTCAGAAAGCTCTCAGATTTCAAAAATATCTTAATTTAAGTTCTATAGATAAAGGTTTTGGAACGATGAGGGAGTTTGGACAATGTGGGTGAGCAATTAATGACAGAATTTTCATTTTTAGGTGAACTATTGACTGACCACTCTTCTGTATATTGGGTGGAATATATTACATTGTGCTTAAATGCGTTGTAAAACCAAATGTTATAAAACCAGTCGTCACTCAAGAGTCTGATATGTCACTGGAGAAAGTTGTGTTTGTACTCCAATTCATACTCCATTCAGACTTACTGAGTTTGTAACGGTAGGGTCTGAGTCAGAGCTGTCCTTGCTCCCTGAAACGGTGGGCTGGATTTAATACTATGTCGTCAATGTGTATAGAAACATCTATTGATGAGAATGTAGGCGTCTGGACCTGGTAGAGGTTTTAGTCATTTTGTCATTCATTGTCATTTTAGGCACATTATTTCATTTCCTGCAGGCTGTGATGCATACAAACTCTTTATTATATTCATCCATCAGTTTATATCCATTTAGCATGTTGTCCTCAGGGAAAAATGGGCAGGAGTAGGCATGTTATGGGACGAATGCAGCTGAGCTTGGCGTGCTAGTTTTACTGTGCTGGTGTGATAATGATTGTTGTTGATTCCATTAAGTGGTGCAGTTTTGATAAGTGTATCTGTTAACTCGCGTTTGTTGGAAATGTACATTCATTGGATCGTTAAAAGGCAATAAAAGCGGTGCTGCTCACTTCCTGTGTACTTTACACACTGAACCTCTTCAGGTGCTTTCAGCCCTTGAGTGCAAACAAACAGATAATTGTAACCCACGTAACATTCCCACCTCCGGACACGACATGCCTTCCGTCATCCTGTTTCACAGACCGCCCTTCTCCCGGACGTGTCCCGCAGCTGTTCTGTAGCCTGGCAACTCACCATCCAGATGGAGAGAGTTTAGATTCCCTTTATCTCCCCATAACTGCTGTATTAATAATCGCCACCTTCACGTACAGTCCGCCCACTAACACGGGCTACAGGTGGAGTGAAAGAGGGGGAGGTGGTTGATGCAACCAAGGTCACCGCGCTTCCTCGTTGAAGAACAAGTAGTGCTTGTACTTGAGCACACTGTTGCTGGTGAGTATCCTGGTCACAGCAAGGGCAGAGCTGCTTATTGCTATAGTTGCTAGATCAGGTGCAGATTAGTAAATCAGCGGTTACAAACCATACATAACTATCTACTGATGACGTCCACTTGTAATCTTCCTGCTGGGGTTGCTTATCCAACCTATGAAGCCTAGAGGGAATATAGTCAAGATTCTGCATATGTGAAGACAGAATTTGTTTACGACCGTTGCATGCTTCATTGATTTTGAATGATTTGTATGCTTCATGTAATGAGTATGTTAGACATTTGATTGTAAACTCTAGAACGTCACCCAGTTAACAGGAAACGTTCTCAAGCTTTCGGCAAGGTTTTCTCAAAGTTGTAAACAAACGTGCTCCCAGAATGTTCATTCAAGTTTAACTGGTATTTGATGTTCTAAAAAGTTTTTGAAAATGTACTAGTTTCAGAATGTTCAGAGAACATTTAAAGTAGCCTTCCCAGCCTTCCCCAAGTCAAAAGTTTATGTGCACCAGTATCTGTAAAATGTTAATTATTTTAACAAAATAAGTTGGATCATACAAATTTAATGTTATTTTTTTTATGTAGTACTGACCTGAATAAGATATTTCACATAAAAGATGTTTATATGTAGTCCACAAGAGAAAATGGTAGTTGAATTTATAAAAATTACAGTGTTCAAAAGTTTATATATGCTTTTATATACAGTTTACATACAGCTGTTTGGTTTTTTTTTAGTTATAGTTGTTCGTGAGTCACTTGTTTGTCCATCAGGTCCCACAAATTCTTTGGCTTTACAGCATTCTTGTGTATTTGAACCCTTTCTGACAGATGTATGATTTTGAGATCCATCTTTTCACACTGAGGACAACTGAGGGACTCATATGCAACTATTACAGAAGGTTCAAACACTCAATGATGCTCCAGAAGGAAAAACGATGTGTTAAGTACCGAAGGGGTGAAAACTTTTGAACAAAATGAATATGTGTACATTTAAACATCATATTTTTTCATTTAGTACTGCCCTTCAGAAGCTACAGAAGATACTTACATGTTTCCCAGAAGACAAAATAAGTTAAATTTACCCTGATCTTCAAATTCAAAATGTTTTCACCCCCTGGCTCTTAATGCATTGTGTTTCCTTCTGAAACATCAGCTGGAACCTTCTGTAATAGTGTGAATAGTTCTGTAAACATCTTTTTTGTGAAATATCTTATTCAGGTCAGTACTAAATAAACTTTAACTGTAATGGTCTCATGATGAGAAATGAGAAAATGGAATGTTCCTTTGTTCGTATACACTGGGGAAAAGACATATAAATTTCACAACTAATTACAAAGAAATGGAAAGTGACATTTTGAAATGAACTTGACATTTAGAACAACTTGAAAATAGTATTTTCTTGTAAAAGATACACCAATAACCTTTGTTTTATATATGCTGTCTTTGTAAAATAATTTTTCACATTTTTACCAATTTTTAAAAAGCTGGATATTTTGAGCATTCACAGTACAATTTGATAACTCACAGGGAACTTTCGCAAGACATTCTTAGAACGTATTTTTGTTAGCTGGTGGAAATGTAGTCTTGTGACCTTATTTTGTTAAACTAGCTGTTGTGGGCGGTAAACTGTTTCATCATTGTTGCCTTGACATACGTTTCCTCTTAGGTGAAGTAGATGCAAATGTACATGTTCTGGTCCTGCTGTTTTTTTTATTCCTGGTTTTAATGAGTACACAGTGCTTGTGGTAGTGTTTTACGTCCTTATTGACCTCAAGACGTAAACTGGAATCACATTTTGTCTATAAAAACCTGTTCTGTTGTGTTATATTGCCTATTGGTGTGACATAGTTTAAGAACCCTGCTCACAATATGGCTTAGTGCTCCTATTGTGGATGGTTAGTGCCAGACGGAGTTATTTGCCTACGCAGGCAGACTTTTCAACAGCAAACTCTGGTTAGAGGTGGAGTTGATGGAAAATTCCAGTAAATTCTGTAGGTGACCTTAGTGTGGTCTGTGCGCTCATCCTGGGGTCATGTCTCCCTCCCTCTGTTGACCTTTGTCTAAAAGCTGTTGTTTGGTTTTAGACCTCTTTGGAATGATGGACAGATTGTCTACCAGCTAGTTTCTCTGTGTATTGCGTACTAAACAAATCGTGTAAATAAATAAATAAATAAATAAAATATTAGGCAGCATGACTGTTTTCAACATTGGTAATGATAAGATATGTTACTTTAGCACCAAATCAGTTTATTAAAATGATTTCTGAAGGATGCATTTTGGAGTAATGGTTATTTGAAAAATCAGCTGTCATCACAGGAAGGAGATGATAAAAGGATAGTTCACTCAAAAATGAAAATTCTGTCATTAATTACTCACCCTCATGTCGTTCCAAACCTGTAAGTGTTGTTCCATCTTCAGAACACAAATTAACATATTTTAGATGAAATCTGAGAGCTTTCTGTCCATGCATAAACAACAATGCAACTGAAAATTTCAAGGCCCTGAAAGGTATCAGGGACGTTGTTGAAATAGTCCATGTGACATTGGTGGATTAACCTTATTGTTTTGAAGCTATGAGAACAAAAATAAATGTATTCAACAATTTCTTCTCTTCCGTGTCAGTCTTCCACGCACGTTAATGAGATAAAACGCGATTATTGTGATGTACAACCTTAGTGAACATGAATGACATTTTTAATCTTCCACTTAATGACTGCCTTAATGTGTTGGTTACAAAAAATTCTTTAGATTGAAATTATTTGAATTGTAATAACATCCTTAGATTCTCCCTAGTACCTTTGTTTTCATTTCAGCAGGATGCATGGGGAAATATCACACCCTGGGTAGGAGGTCCTCAAATATTGTCTTTGGTAATAGGAAACTCCATGTGGAGGGGGTTGAAAACCACTGCTGAAGTCTGCTTTATACAGTTGAAGTCAAAAGTTTACAAAATCTGCAAAATGTTAATTATTTTACCAAAATAAAAGAGATAATACAAAATATGTTATTTTTGTTATTTAGTACTGACCTGAATAAGATATTTCACACGTTTACGTTTAGTCCACAAGAGAAAATAAGTTGAATTTATAAAAATGACCCTGTTCAAAAGTTCACATACACTTGATTCTTATTACTGTGTTGTTACCTGAATGATCCACAGCTGTTTTTTTGTTTAGTGATAGTTGTTCGTGAGTCCCTTGTTTGTTCTGAACAGTTAAACTGTAGAAAAATCCTTCAGGTCCCACAAATTCTTTGGTTTTTCAGCATTTTTGTGCATTTGAATCCTTTCTAACAGTGACTGTATGATTTTGAGATCCACACTAAGGACAACTGAGGGACTCATACAACTATTACAGAAGGTTCAAATGCTCACTGATGCTCCAAAAGGGAAAAATGGTGCATTAAGAGCTGGGGGTGAAAACTTTTGAATACATTTTTCATGTAAATGTACATACATGTGTACATTTTTCTTATTTTGCCTAAATATCTTTTTTTTTTTTTTTTTTTTTTTTTTCCCATTTAGTACTGCCCTTCAGAAGCTACAGAAGATACTTACATGTTTCCCAGAAGACAAAATAAGTTACATTTACCTTGATCTTCAAATTCAAAAACTTTTCGTGTTTCCTTCTGAAGCATCAGTGAGTGTTTGAATCTTCTGTAATAGTTGTATATGAGTCCCTCAGTTGTCCTCAGTGTGAAAAGATGGATCTCAAAATCATAGAGTCATTGTTGGCAAATAAAAGATTTTGTGGGACCTGAAGGATTTTTCTGAAGAACAGCGGGCAGTTTAACTGTTCAGGACAAACAAGGGGCTCATGAACAACTATCACTAAACAAAAAAACACAGCTGTGGATCATTCAGGTAACAACACAGTATTATGAATCAAGTGTATGTAAACTTTTGAACAGGGCCATTTTTATAATTTCAACTATTGTTTTCTCTTGTGGACTATATGTAAAAGTCTTTTATGTGAAATATCTTATTAAGGTCAGTACTAAATAAAAAATAACATGCATTTTGTGTGATTTCTCTTATTTTGGTTTTGCAGATTCTGGTGTATGTAAACTTTTGACTTCAACTGTATAAACAGATATCCTTAAAACATTACTTTGGTAATATCAACAGTAAAACCCGGGTGTTGTGATACGTTACTGTCAAATTATGTTGTAAATGATTGCTAAATTCTTATATTGTGGCATTTACATTGTGTTCAACATACCAAAACCATATTACTTTTTTGTATGTGATGGAAGTTTCTTCCTCCTGATGGGATGAACTGCCTCTGTTCTTTTCTGCTGTGTATGCGGAACGAATGAGAACAGAAGCGAATGTTCACCCATGCATCAGTACCTCAGCACACAATCAGCGCTGTATAATTGGCCCTGGCTTTCAAACACTCACTGGCCTCGTTTTCTGTTTATGGGGCATGCTGAGCCTGACAGCAGAAAGCTATAATTGCAGTGATGTAATCCATCTGAAGGTACAAAGGGGCCTTTTCTCATCTCACATCTCTTGAGGGAACCGATGGTACATTGTTGCCATGGCAGAGCCACCCTGGAGTGTCCAGAAAGCAGCTCTGCCACTTCTTGGGTGCGATTCGAAATAATCAAATTAATATTTAATAAGCTTTATTGCACATAAGTGACATCATTCATGGTCATCCCACCCTTGTTATGATTTGTGTGGGCTGTAATGGCCCCGAGGAGACTGATGACAATGGGGGAGGGTGTATGATTATGCATTCGGTGCCATTTCCTGCTGTGATTACAAGGGAGGCTTGACCCTTCGTGGCCTGTTCATGTTAACATGCAACGCTTCAGTGCCCAGTGCATCAGTTAACAGATTCCGCACCCAAGTCCTGCTCGACAAGGAGGATTGAACCTCTAGTGGCCTAAGCAAATGCTGTGCTGGCAGAGCATGTTTGTAATATCTTCCCAGACAGGGGAGATCGGTCAGATAGGGCTAACAAAGGCTAAATGTGGCCTGCAGCATCAACACTGAGCGATCGCATTACTGTCGCAAATGGGAGCTGCAGCCTGTGGCCACTGGAGGCTTGTGTTTCAGTGCTGGTGGTTATCAGGGATGCTGAAAGACAAATTTAAAAGGCACAGTTGACATTAGGTTTGATAAAAATTCGGTATGAATAATATATGAGTAGTTACAACACTAGAGTGAGAGATGTAGCAAAGTTTGGATACAGAATGTTACAGCTGTGTGTTTACATGCAGGAGAAGAGAAAACTAGCGTTATGTCTCATGTTTCAGTAGTAAAGTAACTAATTGCTGATCGGAGTCATCCAGCGTTGCGTTTGTCAAGTGGCTCCCTCAGGCTGTGTACATCCACTACTATGTACTCTAGAGATATTGAGTTACCTGGGATCTGCGTCAAAGTCACAGGCTAGCTTATCTGAGGAATTGCATTATTATTATTTAGTTGAGCTGTTGTTTCACAGCCGTGGAAAATTCTCAGAAGGTATCAGGTATAGTTTTTGTGATGAGTACCACATCTTCTCAGTGATTGCTTTTTTTAGACCTTTTTCACTGAAAATTGTGATATATATTTGTTTTATTATTATTTCTTAGTGCTGCTTGTAAACATGTCTAATATGAACATGTTAAATCTGTATTACCAGATCAAAAGTTATAATCAAATTAATTGGATAATATTCTAATTGATAAGACACAATTTCATATATCAATATATTTGCTGCGAAAAGTCACCAAATAAATAAATAAATGTTTTATAAATCATTTTTATGGTATATTGGTATATTTAGGGCTGTCACAATATTAGCTTTTCTCTACATGATTATCACGGTCAAAATAATTCAATAACAATAAATTATCATAATGATATCTATATACATTTTGGAACCAAGAACAGTAATGCCATCGGTCACATTCTTCCTCTCACAATGAATCACACTCTATATGTGTAATATGTGTTGGAGGCCAGAAGACAGAGTTTGTGACCATAACCAAACAAAAGTGTACAAAAATAACCTGTCGACACTTCCTGTAGACTCTAATCTAAAAAATCCCCACACTGGCAAGCTCCATTTTTTTTTTTTTTTTTTTTTTTTTTTTTTTTTTTTGCCTGTCATCTTCTCTGACATGATTTTGTGCAGCAGTAGAAGCTACACACTGCGTTATCATCATCTTTTGTTCTGTTTTAAGATATTTGGCAATCAGTTTTAAAGTGGTAGTTTAGCCAAAAATGAAGATTCTGTCATTACTCACCCTCATGTTGTTCCAAACCCGTAAGACCTTTGTTTATCTTCGGAACACAAATTAAGATATTTTTACTGAAATCCGAGAGCTGACACACTGGAGAACGCACTGACATGTTAAAGGCCCAAAAAAGGTAGTAAGAACATTGTTAAAATAGTCCATGTGACGTCAGTGCTTCAACCGTAATGTTGTGAAGCTATGAAAAAAAACTTTGTGTGTGCAAAAAAACCCCAAATTTATTCAGCAATTTCCTCTCTTCCGTGCAGGGTTGGGTTTCGAGAACCAGTCAGAATTTACAACCGGTTTCAAATTTCTAAGAACTGGGTATTCGATAAGACACGTGCATTTCGATTCTGCTTAATGATTCCTTTTTTTGATTTTAAACAATTTAAGGGCAGGAAGGGGAAGAACTTGCAGCGCACACATCTGAAGCGTGAACACAGAAAACAGCAGTCCCGGTTCGGGTACCCGGCCTGCATCTGTTCTCGAACCGTTCCGTGAATTTCCACTGCCAAAAAGGTTGTTCTGGGCCAGAACTGATTTCTGTTTCACATTTACCGACAAATATGCACGAAACATACGCCAGTAGGCTATATCATCATAAACACAGCTGCTTTTTGTCTTGAATGTAACGTGTTTTGAAAGAAAATGCAAGTATTTTTAAATCTGTGTGTTAGGTGTAAAGAGACAGCAGCCTAATAAACATTCTGGTCTCCAATATTAATCAAATAATGAAAGAAAATCATTAACTGATCTTGACTGAATATCGAACTTTAATGGGGATTAATCTATATTATATTAATGAAAAGACTAGTCTAGTTGTTTTTCCTGTGGTAGTTTGTTAAAACCATAGGCAAAAGTTCGTCTTGTAGTCCTAAATGTTCAGTAGGCTGCTGCTTTTTGATAATACGTAGAATGAATAGAATAAATGTGTTTGACATCTAAATGTTGACTTTTTTTTTTTTTTTGTCTTATTGAAATCGAAAATAGGAATAGTTAAGAATCGGAATTGATAAGCAGAATTAGAATTGGATTCCGAAATCGATGAAATTCAAACAGTACCCAACCCTACATCTGTGTCAGTATTTGACGCGTGTTCACAAGAGTAGCATAATCCCTGCTGGCTATGCAGGGTCAGAAAGCTTGCGAAATTCATCAAAAATATCTTGATTTGTGTTCTGAAGGTCTTACGGGTTTGGAATGACATTAGGATGAGTAATTAATGACAGAATTTTTGGCTGAACTAACCTTTAAGATGCAGGACTGATACCTATTATGCTGGAGCGTCAACCAGCTTGTTACTGGCAGTTGATTATTTATGTGTAATATTAACATGATATCAATATTTCATTTTTTAAATACAGTTATTATCATTACAGCTGGTGTATTAACACAAAACTGGTCTACAGTGCATTTTGCAATGAAGTTTGTCACTCTGCACAGTTTTTGTTTTCAGTTCATGTACACATCCAGACAAATGTCATGCTTTGTATTTTAAGGAAATGTTGCTAGATAACCTGTTTCAGTCCTACAAACTAAAGCTCCTCACCCTTTCTGTCTTTCCAGTGTCCTTTGAGTGTCCCACAGTCAGCATGTCCTCAGACGCATCATCTCCTGTGAAATCCACCACCCCTCCTCTGTCCCCGCTGTCGCCCCTCTCTCCAGTTTCCCCCAGCTCTCTGCGTCTGCCCCCCTGCCGCCGAAGAGACCGGTCACCCTCCCCTATGAGGGGCTACCTGATTCCCAGCCCCCTGCCCACCCGCCGCAACCGTACCTGCTCAGCGTGAGTACAACCACAACCATCTGCTGTTGTACTCCATTCATTTCATGTCTTTAGAAAACTGTTTTTGTGTATAGATAGATAGATAGACATACTCATATATTCACCCATATATAGCTTGTTGAATAAAAGCTTTTTCCTCTCTACCACTACAGTGCAGCGCGTGCAGCTGAGGGGCCGGTCTTCAGTGGGGTCTGCAAGTGCTTTTCACGTTCCAAAGGGCACGGTTTCATCACGCCATCAGACGGAGGCAATGACATCTTTGTGCACATATCTGAGTGAGTTCACTGGGTAAACATCTTGAACCTTCAACAAGATTTCATACTCCTACATCCAAGCCAACACGCATTCCACAACAAACCCTATTAACTCGAATCGCACGAATCAGTTGCACCTTGATCATCAGTGGAGCAGATGCAAATACTGTTATTAATATGCATTCCTAATCAGAGATCGTAAATGTTAGTGCTCCCAGTCTATTTGTAGATGGATCTGAGGTGATTGTGAAGGAGGGGCCTCTGGGACTAGAAACTTGTGGAGTGTGTGTGTGTTTGTGAAGGGTTTTGGGGTCAGGGCTCAGTTAAACACGTGAATATGAGAGATAAGAGCGGTAGACTGGCTTCTCTCAAATCAAGTGTGTTTGACCAGTGGAAAAACAGATAGACTTGCCAGCTGCTCTTGTAAAACATTCAGAACATCAATTATTTTATGGATTTTACAGAATGTTGGAAACCTGCATGTGTATTTGCATGCTTTTGGATATTTGCTTAATTCTAGATGTACTAATGTTCATCAACTACATAAAATTAAATTCTGTGGGGTAACTTTTAAGAAAACAAACATTTGCAGCATGTATTACATTATTTATTTACATAATATTTTTTCAAAGATTAAAAAATACAACATAAAATTATATATATATATGTATATGTATATGTATATGTGTGTATATATATAGTATTTTTAAATCTTTAATTCTATAATTAAAAACCATTAGTTATTATTAAAAACATATTTTTTCCACCCTTGTGGCCTTGGGCTTGGTTGTGTCAACAGGAAAATTATTTTGGGGACTGCGAAAAGTTACTTTAAAAAAAAAAAAGAATTGCATTACTTAAAATTGGGATCCATTTTTATTTGTCACCAACATGTCTAGTATTTGTGTGCACTTACTTCTGATGTAGAATATAAATCTGCTCTTTCAAAAATATCTGTATATGATAATTAACCATGTGTTTCAATGCTGGGTGGTTTGAGCAAGAATCTTTGTAACTTTTTTTTTTTTTTTTTTTTTGTTTAAGGATTCTGGCAGTTTCAGTTTATTAGTTTTTCTCCTGACTGTGTGTTTATATGAATCCATGCATAAAACAGTTGCAGAACCACTGCATTTTAATCATGATCCAAACAAACATGCTACTGTAAATATTCGCTTGTTAAGTGATGCTGTAATGCGCCCAATGAATACTGTTTCTGGGTCCAAGCCTCAACTTATTTCACTTGAGAATACTATCTCAGCAGCTGTTTATGAGTACTGTTTATTCATGTTAAACTATTAAGCTAAACATCTATAAAACTTATGGTGTACACTACAGTCTCCGTGTTCACAGCATCCCAAACACAATTATTTTTATATTTATATAATATATTTATTTATATCATCTGGCTATGTGGAATTTCGATATGGAGTTAAAGGGGAGGATTATAATTGTTTTTGGTAGTGTTATATCCCATTGTGACTGTATATTAGCACCATTTGTTGTTTTCTTGCGGCACCTGATAGAGAGTTTGGACACGGAAGTGGTGACGCGTGACGTCAGACTCAACAAGAAAATAGCAGTTTTTGATGTAAATTAGACTGTATCATTTTAAAGTTTGAAGCAAAAACAGTATGGTCTGACCTTAGTTTTGTGAAATAATGCTGCATAAAATAGGGCCCTATGTAATCCGTTTTATTTTTTCCCAAATTCCGTTTCATTTTTCGTCCAAATTCCGTTTCGTTTTTTTTTTTTTTTTTTTTTTTTTTCAAATTCTGATTTAATTTTTCTGGATTCAGTTTTTTTTTCTTTTTCTTTTTTTTTTTTTGACTGTTTTAATGGTTAAATAATAATAATAAAAAAAATCCAAAAAGCATAATTAGCATAAAGTTAATAATTAGATTTCAATCAGTGTTAATTCAGTTGAATTAATTGAAGTCTAATTAATTGAACTCATAAAACACAATTTGACAGCAATTAATTAAAAGTTTAACAAAATTAATTTAAGACCGTATAAAATCATTTTTTTCTCAAATTCAGTTTTATTTTTACCAAATTCTGTTTTCCATTAATTTTCTGAATTTTATTTTAATGGTTTCATTAAATAAAAAAAAAAAATCTAATTTTTTTGTTTTTAATAAAAAATGTTTTATTAATTACATTTTTTTAGTTTTTTATTTTTTCCAGAAGAAAATATCATCTAAACTTTTTTTAAAGACAGTTCCCCTCGAAGAATATTATAAATCCCCACCCCAGTTCAGTTTTTAGGATTTTCTTCTAATATAATGCGCACATGATTGCATTGCCTGCCACAGTATTTTATCCTCTTTGCGTTTGTCTTCAGCATCTCTGGCTTCTGTTAACAGATGTTTACAGTTGGTTTCTTTGCCCAGTTAAAGAATTGTGTTATTAATAGTTCTCTAATCATTTCTCAGAACTGTATGCACTTAACAGGGATTTCCTCTCAATTCAAGACTTTGTCTATACTGTGTATGCCGTTTTTTTTTTTTTTAATAATTTATACCATGTGCGTAATTCAAACCGCTTTACCATTTGAACCGGTACATCACCCAGTGTGTTTTCTGTGTGATACACTTTCAAACACCTTGTTGTCTAAATCCAGAAAGCAAAGACATTTAATGTTTTGCTGATGATCTCCATTCTTCCCACAGCATCGAGGGAGAATACGTGCCTATGGAAGGAGATGAAGTTAGCTACAAGATCTGCTCTATTCCACCCAAACATGAGAAGATCCAGGCCGTGGAGGTGACCATCACTCATCTGGCACCAGGCACAAAACATGAGACCTGGTCTGGGGCTGTGGTTGAATCATGAGATCCTCTCTAACTCTGAACTGTGCGATAGCAGTGTCAAAATGGGTTTCTGTTCCTTTTCTGAAGGTTTTGGGGGGGAGGAAGGCTGAATGAATGAATGGCTTTAAGTGCTGTGTGTGACGCCATAACTCCAAGAAAATGATACAAATATTGCATCTGTTTAGTTTTTTTCCCTTTCTTTCTTCAGGCTCAGAAGAAGAGTTTGTTTAAAATTCTCTATTATTGGGTTTGTGGTTAATAATGTGGAATAAACAGCAGTCAGTTATACTTACACTAACCATCTATGAATTGCTGATTGATCTGAATACTCAAGAACTGACTGCGCACTCTTAACAATAAGCTTTAACGCATATCGCTAAAATAGCTAGGTTTCAATATATTTTTTAATTTCATTCACTGAAAAAAAAAAAAAAAATGTCTGTATGTCTACGTTGTCAAAATATATCTTTTTGATCATTTCTCATGTGCATGTGTGTTTCTTGGTCGCTTTGCTTCAAAGACAGTCAAGAATGATAAAAGATTAATCAAAATGTCAGATTTATTTTATAACTTCTTCAGACAACATTTAGACTTTATGTAGAAATTACCTCAATAATTTCCTTCTAATCTACACATAACTCTAAACATCTGCAATTTTTTTTTTTAGAATTGTTAGTATCTGTATCAATAATACACATTTCTCAATTAAATACTGACTTTGCTGAGAACAGACAGGCACAGCTTTCACATCTTGTCGCACGCTGCCTGTCCACAACATTAAAAGGAACATTTAAAGGCATCCAAAACAACATGAATTACATTTCTACATTACACTAACATATGGGACACAATATCACGAAAGAATAACACTATGTTAGAGAGGGTGTGATTCTTGTACATATTATTTAATGCTAATGTCAGTTAAATAAGGAATTCGATTCTGATGTGGCTGTAAACAAAGTGGAAACAATATCTGGTAGTTAGTGTTCGCTAACAAAACTTACACAATGAGCATTGCATAATCTCACTACAGTAAGTATGTATTAGGGTTTAAGTGTTTAAAAACAAAAAGACTATTAAAACGAGCCAAGCTGAAGGGACGTGTACTCTGTCAGCTCAGCGCAACTGGAAGAGGAGAATCACCCCAAAGATCACAAACGTTTACGGGCTCTGACAACCATTAAGTTTGGATGACCTTCTAGTTGTTATCCAGCGCAACCTTTTCTTACATGGCCTGGGGATCATGTTCACCTGAGCAGAGGATGGATACTAAGCCGAGCGGCTTCAAGCTTGTGCTTTTCTGACAGATTTTCATTGTTAGATCAGGTGGACGTACGGTTGAGATAATAAACGCTTATTATGGCCTTTCATTTACCCTGTTAATTCTCTGTAGCATATCACAGCCCTCATGTTACCACACCAGATTGTGCTTTAAATGTTTTGTGCTGGCAACATTACGTTCATACATCTCAGGGGGATTCAAATGAGAGGCGTTTCCCTTAATAAAGGGACTTGCTGATTGCTTGAAGGTTTTTGTCTCAACAGACGTCCTATTAAAAATGAGAATAGAGGCTCTACAGTTCTCTGCAACTTCACTTTTTCCAGCTTTCCATTGGCTCTCTCTAGCGCCTCAGGATGCAATGAGGCCATAGCTGCTCCAACGATTTGTCTTCCACACATGCTTTTAATTCAGGACTGTAATATTCAGGTACTCTGCAACTTCCAACTTGCATCATGCAAAATTACACACTACAGACATTTTAAATGCAGCAATTTCTCTGTAGATAATAAAATAGTTCGATTTTGATATAATCAATCAGACAATAGCTTCTTTTCTGCAGTTTTGGTGTCGTACACAATTAGATCACTAATTGTTTCATGTTACTATTTGACATATAAAGGGACATAAGACGTATTGCGATTAGAAATCCCGTCCTGTCTCTGTGGTCACTATATTGCTTTATTCAAATGACTTCATCAAGAGAGATTTATTTATATATGTAATTTGAGATATGGGATGGGATAATTCCTGCAAACTCATTCATATCTTTAATTTGTCTACCCTCGGTTAAAAGAGGAGAAATATGGTGGCAGGGCAAAATCTGTGTCGGCTAAATAAAAAGAGATAGAAAAATGATTTCTAACCTTCTTAATTAGCAATGACAGGAAGAGAGCGGACAAAAACAGAGAGAGAGAGAGAGAGACAGTGACCAATTAATTGTGACAGGCTGGTATAAACCCTTAAGTGGGCTTGGACCCCTATATGCTTCATAATCAAGGCTGAACTGGCAGCCAGAACTCTATTTATGCTCAGCCAGGACGTCGTTCAGGATGTTCAGGAGCTGATGGACATGGTACTCCTTGAAAACCAAAGCGGGACGGAAACGGATGGTCTTTTCCCCACATGAGCCCATAAACAGACCTGGGAAGACAGAGAACACAGTATCCTATAAATCCTCATCTTATGGTGAGGAACAGGTCTAAATGTAACCTTTTTATGTGTAACAATTTATTAGTAATTTATTAATGAATTTAATTTTATTTGACATGGACATCACAATAACATTGGACAAACCATATGCATTTGCTTGAAAAAATTAAATTAAAAGCATTGCCATTATTTTCTAATTTTAAATTTGTAGTTTTTTTTAAATGAAAAAGTGTCCTATATACACATTACTATTAAATTCTAATATTAGGGACGTAACAATTCACTGAACTTACAATGTGATACTATTCACAATATTGATTTCACGTTATCGTTCTTTTTGTTTCTTACTTTCTTTTTAACAAAATGAGATTTAAGACAAATTCTAAACGAAAAAAGTGTCCTTTTATTATTTTTCAGACAAAATGCTGCATTTTTCTTTGAGAAATTTAAATGTCAAATGACAAAACTAAATTGAATCCCACAGATCCCAAATCAAATAAATAAATAATTAAAGTCAAATAAATCTCTTCACATAAACTAAGGCTTTGCCTGTGCTCTTTCCATTTAAAATTACAGTTAACCACTGTATTTGAATGACAATTGAAACAAAGATGCTTCAATACATTCTGCATGAGCAGGATTTGATGTAAATTAGATTGTATAATTTTGACATTTTAAGCAAAAACAGAATGGTCTGACTTTAGTTTTGTGAAATTATGCTACACAAAACATCTATATGAAACAAAACGGCAGAGGGAGTGAATGAGACATAAATCTACTCTCTGACAGCAGATGGCGCTTATGGAAGAGCAGTGATACAGAAAAAAACCCATAAATAATTCTATTATTTCAAACAAAAAATACTTTTTTAATAAAAAGTCCTGCCAGCAATTTACAGTTTCTTTTAATTCACTCGCAACCTAATGTGTGATGATTAAAGTGGCCACGGCTTACCCTTGTTCCTAGCTTTAATCATGATACTGTCACGTGTGGCATCACTGCAGGCATCTATGGCACAGAAAGTACCCTGGCCACGGGCTCTGCTCAGAATATGAGGGTACTGCGTCTATGTGAGGGTAAGAAGCGAGACGTTAAACAAACGCACAGCTCACAATGTGAAAGGTATCATCAATCCACAGTCACAGCCTCAAAACAAACACTCATTATGCTGACAAGATCGATTACAGGCTCAGGTTCCCTCTCCGGCAGCAGAAGTTATGAGGCCGGCCCTCAGATGAACAATGAACCTCCACATAATAGAACCATTAACGGTTTTAAAGCATTTTGCACTGAGCTGTGACACCTGCGAGGAATCAGTCATGTGAGGATATAAATGGAGATGGCCGTACCTGCAGTGCGTAAAGGCCCTGCAAAAGAGCCTTCCCTGAGCGTGTCACCTCCTCCAGAAGGTTCTCTCGTCTGATCACATTAAGCACCTCTGACAAGAACAGATTCTTTGAGGGGTCTCCCATCCACGTGTTAAAGATTCTGTAGGGCTGAGGTGCATACAGCCAAGTCAGTGCAAATGGTCATTTTACTTGGTTAAAGTGTTCTTATACTTAAGTTTTTTAAAGTGCATTTTGTGGTATTTAGCTTGTCTTTTAGCTTTGAGGTCATCAATAGGCAATGACGTCTTAAAACAAAACAAAACAAACATAAAACAAAGCAAAACAAAAAAGGGTCCTTCAAAATGTTCCACCTCAACTTAAAAAAAGGTTTTGGCCATTTAAAAACAAAACAAAACAAAAAAGGGTCCCTCAACTTAAAAAGGCTATTGACTATTTAAAAAATGAAACAAAACAAAAGAAGTCATTCAATATGTTCCACCTTAGCTTAAAAAAAGCTATTGGCTATTTAAATTAAAAAAAAAAAAAAAGAAACAAAACAAAAAACAAAAAACAAAAGGGTCCTTCAAAATGTTCCACCTCAATTTAAAAAAGGCTATTGGCTGTTTAAAAAAAAATTAAACAATACAAAACAAAACAAAACAAAACAAAAAGGCTACTGGCTATAAAAAAAAGGAAACAAAATGCAAAACAACAAAACAAAAAAAACAAAATGTTCCACTTCAGCTTAAAAAGGCTATTGGCCATTTAAAGAACTAAAAAAAACTCAAAATGAAACAAAACTAAAAACAAAATTTAAAAAATGGGTCCTTCAGTATGTTCCACCTCAACTTAAAAAGGCTATTGGCTATAAAAAAAAACAAAAAAAAAAAAAAAAAAAAACAAACAAAATTAATAGCTACTGGCTATTAAAAAATAAAACAAAACAAAACGACAAACAGGTCCTTCAATATGTTCCACCTCAACTTTTGTTGTAATGTGTCAGTACAAGAAAAAAAAAAAAAATCTCGCAAGCAATTTTATGATATAACTTCATTATCAAAATAATCACACCAAGATCCCTTAGAGCAAAATGTAATGACATTTTAGTTATTGTTTTGTAATAAGAATAATAATAATAATAATAATAATAGAGGGTGGGATGTGAGTGTGATTATTTCATTATTAAAATAATCACACTCAAATCTATTTTACAACATTTGATACAAAAGACCACTTTTTATTTCACTTTTTAAGTTGAAACAAGAGGGAACATTGCGTGCATATATTATTGTTATCCAAGGTCTTCAGTTCAATCAGTTGTTATTCTTGTAATTTATCCTTTCTAGTCTATTAACTAAATGTAGCCCAAGCTTAGAATTTAGATAATGCTGCATCATAAAAGGTTACTATTCAGGAAGAAGCATGGTTTCAACAGTAGGGGGCGTGCTTGTTCAATGCCATGCAGCTATGAACCTCATCCGAGGACAGGCAATCATTTAGACAAACAATTGTGAAACTGACAGAACAATCATCTGGTACCAAAGCACATTATAACGCCATTCATCAATGATGACTCATTACCGAAAATGATAAAACAGCCAGCTGAGAACAGTTACTGGGAATGATTTTGCATTGCCGGTTTTTTATGAGAGGGACGTGAGAAAGCAGCGGCAGTTCTTACTTTGTCTGGTTGCAGTTCATCCCTGTGGTAATATCCTCCTGTCAGCATCTTCTTGCTAAAGGAGACAACATCAGCAGGGTCGTCCTGGCCCCAATGCTCATGAGCCCAGAACTTGCCTGTTGTTCCTCCACCTGTCTGCACCTCATCCACGTGGAAAGCACAGCCGTGCTGAAAGAACCAGACACAGATAAACATCTGTCAGCGCACTCTCTGTCAAAACCCATCCTGTCAGCCCGCATAAAACTGCATACAACACCCGCCGGACACAGCCGTTGCGCTTTGCTACGCTCCATTTGAAGTGAGCACTTCCTGAGCTCTTCAGGAAGAGCGTAGAGTTCATCACAAACACTTAAGGAGCCTCTTTTCTCTGCATAAAATGGATGTATAAAATGATTCCCTATTGTCTCCTGCTTTATCTCATTCAGAAAGACGCAAATTAGAGCAGATAAGAAGAACTTCCTACAGAGTCTTGAGTGTCTTTTTTATGGGAAAGTTCAAAGAGCCTCATTTTAGCTATTTACAGCTGGAGTGTCTATCTCAAATGACTTCAAAGCACAGATCCGGTAAACAAGGACAGCCACGGAAGATTACCAAGCATTATCGAAAACAGTTAGCATGAAAAAAAGAAGCGCTTCACTGGTTAGCTGCCCATGACTGCTGCAAAGAAACTTTTAGTTCAGTGATGGAAATCTCCTCATGACCTTTCTATCAAGCACTGGTTCCATTCCTTACCGGGTTGGCTGGTTGGGTGAGTGTTGAGAGGAGGTTGTGGAGGGTAGTAGTTTCTTGTTTATTGTAACATACATGCTACTTTAAAAAAAAAAAAAAAAAAAAAAAAAAAAAAAAGCGCTTCACCTTGCGCGCAATATTTCGCAGTTTGATGAAGAAGTCAGGGGAAGCGTGGTTGTCCCCTCCCTCTGCCTGGATGGGCTCGATCACAATGCCAGCCACTGGTTTGCCCTTCTGCCTCCACTTCACAATAAGATCCTCAACCTGACACACACAGACATTAACATCTTACTTACATGTGAAGAAGTACCTAACGCTTTGCAGTATGTGCACTGAAACGCAGCGATTAGTCTGTTTTTCTTAAATAAGGCTCCAGTTCTAGCAAGGGTTATTATCAGTAATCAAAACTAAAACAAATAAAGCATTTTTTGTCAAATAAAGCAGACATAAAAATAAATATTAAATAGTAGATTAGAAAAAAAATAATTAGAAATGCTTCCTTTGCAATTAATAAAAAAAAAGTTCGAAACTAAAATTACTAATTGGAAATAATAAAAATAAGTATAATAAAAATAAATGAAACCTAAAAAACTGCAAATAACAAAACCACATATATTTGATAAAATTAATACGAGTACATCAGCTTAAAAATGGCTATTGGCTATTAAAAATGAAGCAAAACGAAACAAAACAAAACAAAACCAAAAAATAAACAGATAAATAACAGCTCCTTTAATATGTTCCACCTCACCTTAAAGTCCATTAGCCATTTAAAAAAAATGGAACAAAACAAAACAAAAAGCAAAGCAAAACACAGAAAAGGGTCCATCAATATCTTCTACCTCAATTTAAAAAAGGCTGTTGGCTATTAAAAAATGAAATAAAGTGAAAGAAAAACCAAAACGAAACAAAACAAACTGTAAATAAATTAGAATAATAATAAATAATTGGAAATAAATAAAAAACAAATCTTGAAAGTTAAATAAAAATAAATAAAACCTAAATAGTTATATTTAAAATGAATGAAAAAATATTACAAATGATACAACCATATAACTAAATTAACAGAATTTAAACTAAAATCTAAAACTAAAAGAGTATATCCGCTTAAAAAAAGCTATTGGCTGTTAAAAAAAAAAAAAATAAAATGAAACAAAAATAAAACAAACAAACAAACAAACAAAAAAACAGTAATTCAGTATGATCCACCTCAACTTAAAAAAGGCTACTGGCTATTTAAAAAACAAAACGAAACAACCTGGAATTAAATTGGAATAATAATACATAACTGTAAATAAATAAACAAATTTTGAAAGTGAAATAAAAATAAATGAAACCTAAATTGTTGTATTTAAAATTTACAACAAAAAAAAAATATTACAAATGACAAAACCACATAACTAAATTGAGATAATTTAAACTAAAAATAAAATGAACACTGAAAATGTAACAATAAATTAATAATTTCAATAAAACTATAATAATATATAAATAACACACAAAAAAAACACTGAACTTAACTATTAAACCCTGGTAATTTAATAATTAACCACCATTCAATAGCATTTGCAGCATTTTGCTGATTACCACAAAACAAATAATTTCAATTTGTCACTTTTTTTTTGATCTTTTGCCCTTATGCTTAATTCTTGATCATGCACATTCCTATTGAAATCACTGAAAATCGGCCATAGATTTTTGCCAAACAATGTAAAATGGGACCACACATTTAATCATTTATACAGTCATTTTATGTCTTTCCATGACACAACTGAAACATTTTATTTTGAGCATTTTAACATGGACTTGCACCCTTCACTTCCATTGTAAGCCTCAATAGGAGACTTTTGTTTTTTGTTTTTAAAAGAAAAGCAGACACAACCAAAAATGCTTTAGATTTAGCTAAACCAGTTCTGAATCAGGAATATTTCTTTACTTAGCATGTGGAGAAAATTTTTAACACATGAAGGAGACATCTCTGACCTCCTCCAGGCAGCGGGCCTCTTCCTGTGCGTTCTCCCTCACAAACTCCTCCAGAGGGTACTGCAGCTTAGGGAAAGGTGCGATAGGCCAGTCGAAGGCCGGTATATCCAGTTTGTGAATGACTTTTGAATGTGTTGTGGCCAGGCAACCTGTAATCCAACAGCACACACACATCAGGGGACGGACGTCCTAGTTAAAACAAAACATGCAGGCTGCTTTGTTTCTCAAATGAAGTCATATGATACAAACAGCTGCAAAGGCAAACAAATGTACGGCAAATATATGCAGGCCAGATCAAGTCCCTGTATCTGCTCAAAATGTAAAAGTGCATCAGACACATCTTTCAATTACATTTTCCATTTATAAAAACTTACCCAAAGTTCTCCCATGGAAAGCTCCCATAAAAGACAAGATGCTCAAATCTGGGCATCCAGGACTCTGAGACAGAGGGGAAAAAATAGATTAGTGAAAATAATGTTGCATAGTCATGCATAGTGCTTCTTTAAAAGTGTTTTTTTTCTAACCTGGTTGATCATGCAAGTGCCAACTTCCTGCTCAGAGGGGGTGGCATATCCTCTCTCCTTATTCTAGAAAATAAAACAATAAAAACAAGCATTAGATATCAGGTGATTTAAGAGTTACTTACGTGCATAAAGTAGGGCTGCCAATCATGATATGCCAATTAATCAAATAAATAGAAATTCATCAGACATATCAATAGACTGCCGCTCAAAAGTTTGGCATCAGGATGAATTTTAATGGTTTTTAAAGACATTTCTTATGTTCAATAATGCTGCATTTATTTGTTCAAAAATATAGACATTTTTTCAATTTAAAAGAACTGTTTTCTATGTTAATATATTTTAAAATGTAATTTATTAATGTGATTCAAAGTTAAATTCTCAGCATCATTACTCCAGTCTTCAGTATCACATGATCCTTCAGAAATCATTCTAACATGCTGATTTATTATCAGTGTTGAAAACAGTTGTGCTGCTTAATTTTTTTGGACCGTGATACTTTTTTCAGGATTCTTTGCTCAATAAAAGGATAAAAAGAATTTATTTAAATTAGTTTAATTAGTTTAAATTTAATTTAGTTTTCTAAAAATATACACTACTGTTCAAAAGTTTGGGGTCAGTACATTTTTATTGTTTCTTTTTTCGAAAGAAATTAATACTTTTATTCACCAAGGATGTGTTAAATGAATAAAAAGTGATAGCACAGATTTACATTGTTAGAAAAGATTTATATTTTGAATACATGCTTTTTTTTTAAACTTGTTATTCATCAAAGAATCCTGAAAAAAAAGAATCACAGGTTCCAGAAAAATATTTGGCAGCACAACTGTTTCCAACACTGAAAATAAATCAGCATATTAGAATGATTTCTGAAGGATCATGTGACACTTAAGACTGAAGTAACAGCTGATGAAAATTCAACGTTGCAACACAGGAATAAATGATATTTTAAAGTATATTAAAATAAAAAACATTATTTTATATTGTAATAACATTTACAATATTAATTTTTTTTTTCTGTATTTTTGATAAAATAAATGCAGTTTTGATGAGCGTAAAAGGCTTCTTTAAAAAACATTACAAGTCTTACTGATCCCAAAATTTTGAGCGGCAGTGTATGCATATATAACAAAATACACTACTGTTATATATACATATACACACACACACCTTTACTGTTTTCTATGTAATGAACACAAGCCTATAGTTCACAACAATCCATTTCACAATCAACCTAATATGGCATTTACATAACAGTTTGGAATTGTAGAATTGTGTTTTTGTGTAAATATATCATATTTTATATGATTAATTGTATCAGTTGACAGCCCTTAATATAAAGTAATCTGAAAAAATCTACTATAAATGAAAGCAATAACACCAAAGAAAGTTATTTTTTATTAGAATTATTGTTATTTGTAATATATATATATATATTTTTTTTTTTTCCCCATATTTTTTTTTCCATTATATTTTTCCATATCTAGATTTTTTTTGAGTTTTTTGCCAGAATACAACCAATATCACACCTAAGTATATAAAGCAAATGTGCTTTGTTAGGGTCATCATGACACATCAAGCCTGCGCAGGAGCAAACTGAGGAAAGTCCACTCACTCTGTACCAGATAAACATGGTCTTGAAAGCATTCTCATTGGAGCAGGAACCACAGGCCATGGTTTGCACGCGTGTCATCCCGTTTGGGGCAATCTAATGTTTAAAAAAAAAAAAAAAAAAAAAAAAAAAATTCACATTCACAGCACACCACACAACCATAAACAGCAAGCCGCACTGAAAGAGTGCACTGATTTAAGGGAGTCATTATGATATCTGCTAAGGTTGTTTTCAAGATTAAGAGAATCCAAAAGGGCTGTTTTATAACTGCCGAACACAAGCTGTTTTTCAAGTTAAAGGTTGCAGTTGCCTCATTACTGGGGCAGATCCAGACAATCTGTAATCCTTGCACAAAATGTAGTATTTACTCAGTACTTGTGAAGTGTTTCAGCATTATCAGCAATAATTAATAGAGACATATGCTGTAACAAGCTTTTGTGGACGTTTTGAAATATGAACACAGATTGATTTTTCAAGAAATGCTTTACTTGTGTTTTTTCCAATCCAACAACACTCACCGACAGCAGGCTCTCGACCAGTTTGTCTGGAAAGTTTTCAGGTGGCAGAATACCAAGCGCTGGCCGGTTGACAAATGCACTCTGCGAAAACAAAGATTTGTTTTAAGTGCCCAAGAAAGGTTTTTTTTTCCCCTATATTTATGTACTTTCTTATTGAAACAGGAACATGCATGTTAGGTTAGAAATGTCCTTCTTTCTAATAGCAAATAGGCTTTAGTAATGTCTCAGAGATGAACATTATTGGCTATTCACTAGTCAGTTACAGGTGATATAAATGAATGGGACATTCTCATTTTGGAAAGCTTTTGATTAAATAAAGTGTGTAGTACAGGATGAGCAATCAATATTTTTGGTCTGTTTTCCATTAGAAAAATACTACTTTTAAGTTTGTATACACTGCTATTTAAAAGTTTGGAGTCAGTAAGATTTTTAAATTAAATGAATCAAAAGTGACAGTAAATACATGTATAATGTTACAAAATATCACATAAATGCTGTTCTTTTGATTTTTTTTTAAAATAATTCTGGGTCACACTTTATATTAGGTGGCCTTAACTACTATGTACTTGCATCAAAAAATAAGTACAATGTACTTATCGTTGTTATATTGTATTGCAACATACTTTTGCTTCTATTAAGGTGGGATACCGTTAAGGTTAGGGACAGGTTTGGTGGTATGGGTAGGTTTAAGGGTGGGTTAAGGTGTAAGGGATGGGTCAACATTGCAACTGTAAATGTAATTACAGAAATTAATTACAGATTTAATTACCTATAGGTATTTTTAAAAATATAAGTACAGTGTAAAAACATGTACGTACACAATAAGTGCATTGTACCAAATGAAAAGTGGCACCTAATTCTGAAAAGATGTATTATGGTTTCTACAAAAAAATGTTATGCATATTAAACTGCTTTCTACATTGATATAGTTTTATATAAATAAATGTTTCTTGACCATGAAAATCAGCATATTAGAATGATTTCTGAAGGATCATGTGACACTGAAGACTGGAGTAATGATGCAGTAAATTCAGCTTTGCCATCAAAAGGAATAAATCACATTTAAAATACATTAGAATAGAAAATATTTCATACTATTTCACAATATTACTGTTTTACTGTATCTTACAAACTTTAGAACAGTAGTATATTTGCTAACAGTGAATTATAAATCAAGTGAATTTAATTCCGTTATTGTCACTGAAATGTAAAAATCAAATCCTGTGCACTACGCCTTTAAAAATCTCTCATCACGTCACACTCCTGCTGCTCTGTCTGACGGATCACTGCAAATCTAATTTCCATTCTACAATCTATAAATACACACAAACAATGATTTCACAGTCTGATCAGGACTCACCACATTATTTGGATTGGTCATCACTTTCATTAAGGCTGGATGATTGTAACCTAGAAAGGAAGATCAAAAATATTGTTAGTTTATTCAGTATACATGTAGTGTGATATCTGCAGGATAGATTCAACAGTATAAACACACACAAACACACCAAAACAAACAGCAATTGAACTGACCGCTCACATTTGTCAATTGGAGCCGAAGGCAAAAGCGTATTTGCATGCTAGTAAGTTTAGGTGAATAATTGATATAGTCACTCTCAATAAGTACAGCAGCAGTTAGCACAGCTCTGTTACTGCTACTATTATTCAAAGCCCAAAAAAGTATTTAGACACTTAATAAAGCCACAAAATTAAACATATATGAACGCCGTTGTAATTTATAACACAATAGCAAATCAAGTGAAAAACAACGGTGCCAAAAACATTTGTAGCATAGATGTATAAAGTTAATTCCCTTCAAGAGAGTCTCCAAATGTTTGAACAGACATCTATGGTTTTATTTAAAAATTAACAAATTAAAGGTTTTACCTGAGAAGTCAACTTAAGTAATGGTTTGATATGTTATTACATAATGCAATTATATTCCTTCATTTAAAGTCTGGCTTAAGGGTCCAAACACTTTTTGGGGTCACTGTGCACACTGACGAGGCAAACTCGATTTATTGTGATGAACCAATCATTATTAATTAATAATTAATTGTATTGCAATCTAATTTGTTTCTTGGATAAAAAGCAGTTAGGGCTGATGATGCACTCCAAAAAAAAAAAAAAAAAAAAAAAAACATGAAAAATGTCTGAACTGATCTGGATCTGTTATGTCTGCATTTCCCCTGACTCACCCACAAACTGAAATGTCAAGGTTTACATGGACATGTCCTGCCCAAAATGCAAGTACACTCAATGTTCAGTGTTTTTTTTCTTTATTTTAGTTGAGATTACATAAAACTCTGCATTAGCAATCCCAGCTATGACCAGCAGAGAGCTCTTGTACATGCTGAACATACAGACAAGTTATGGCAAAGCACAAAATATGAATTATAGATATCTGGCAAAACATTGCCGGACTGTGTTGTTCCCTTCTGTCAGAAAACAGAAAGCTGAACTCAGCTGATGCATCATTTACTGTCATGATATTTTGCATGTCTGCATATTAAGAGAATAACAATAATAATAAACATCTCCTGACCTCAGTTTGAATGCTGAGTTCATTCTGTTCTAAACGCTGTGTTCATCCCCCTCTACCAGTGCTGTGAGGTCAACTGAAACAAGCCCTTGTCCATAAAAATGGATGTGTTTGTGGGAAAACACCAGCTGTTACCTCATAGGTCATTTCTGTCATGCAATGCATTTTTTTTCATATTTGTTGGCTAAAAATGTAATTACATTCCTTAAAGATGAACTCATAGTAGTTTCCTTTATTATTATATTAAAAACATGAACGTAATTACGGCTATTTCTAGATTTATATGGTTGAAGAAAAAACCCAGAATTCGACTTAAAACGATGCAGCGTAAGAAATTAGATGGAGGTCTGTGATTTCCTAATTTTGATTGATAGAATTTAGCTTTTCAAATAAGAGGAATCAAAACCTTGGTTATTTCAGATTCTTCGGTTTCATGGCGAGTTCTGAAGGCGAACATCATCCATCCTGTTCGCCTACAAGATCTCCCCTTTGCAGGTATTTCAAAATCCTTAAAGAAATCTTATGGACAAATTATTGAATATTCACTTGATTTTCATAAAAATAATACAATATATATACTTTTTAATGTCAAACGCTAGTCTTGTCTTGCTCTTCCCGAAGAGTTTTTTTCCGGTTCATGATTCCCAAATCATGTTCTCCCTCAACTCCAAAATTGTCATGCATCGCTGTTTTATCTTTTTTGTTAGAATGATTTTGAAATGATTTTTGAAATACGATTGGAGTTTTTCGACATACCCTAACTGTCTTTAGCCAGAATACACAGAGTTCAGGCAGAGCAAGACAAGATAAGCGGTTGAGATTAAAAAGTATTTAAATTTTTAAAGCCGCGCACCGGTTTTTGAAGTTAACATGAACGCCGTTGCGCTTCGAGCTTTTTCTTTTACTAAAAAAGCGCCGTTGACAACTTTTTCTTGTCAAAAAAGATGCCAAGTGTGAACATAGCCTTAAACTGCATTTTGGAAGTTCAAATAGCAAAGTTTCAAAGTTTGGGGCACCATATCAGTCCATTATATGGAGAAAAATCCTGAAATGTTTTCCTCAAAAAAAACATAATTTCTTTACGACATGAACATCTTGGATGACAAGGGGGTGAGTACATTAACTGTATATTGTTGTTCTGGAAGTGGACTTCTCCTTTAAGTGCCTAAGCTTGACCTGAGCACATTTCAGTATATATTTTACAAGCCTGTTTACTTCTTAAGGCTAAACAGAGTACAAAATGTACCGCAGAAAAGAAACAACCCACATATGAAATCTTGTCAAGCAAGTACAAATTCAAGTACAGATTAGTACAACACTCCACCCAGTTATCTAAAAATATACATATAAAAAAGGGATATTCTCAAGTTTCATCAAAGATCAAGTTATCTGATTGGCGGCTGATCCAGAATCACAGAGAGTTCTAGATAACACCATGTTCTAAACTGACATGCTACAAAATTGGCGCAGGCCAAGTGCAATTTTGCTCTCTCCTAAACAAACAGGTGTGAAACATTAAGAAATAGCACAGGTGGATTGCGGCTATGCTGATGTTACGCATGAAGAAAACAAACTCATTTCTCTTGCTGCTTCGGTGGTCAAGAAGAAAATGTTACGGTCCTTTTGTATGCATGTGTCTGTCATTGTGAATTTTGCGGGTGAGTGGGGATTGTACACTAATGTAACTAAAATATCCCATAATGCACTTCTGTCGAAATGATACAGGAGCAGCAAAGTGCGAGGGGAATCATAGTTCATTAAATCTGAGTCACCACCTGAAGGCATCTCTGAGAGCGAGAGACAGTAGCTTCACTCAATTTGTTGAGGCTGATTAAATGTAAGCCAGCAAACGGACCAAACCAATGACATGCAAACACAAGGCACTCTTTCTGCCTCTCAGGTCTGTTTGTTGTATCCGTACAGGCAATCCTCACAGGAAATCCTCAGTTCCTATCACTCACTTTTAATCATCCACACCAAACGTGCCTTCATGCAAAGCCACAGGACACAGCTCACATTTACTGAACAACACAGTGGCCATAGCCACAACACTATATGGTAGATTTTAAGATCCTCTAGTGCAGTGTTGTTATTGTTAACTAAAACAATTAAATTAATTGAAATAAAGCTGAAAAAAATCATTTAATATTTTATTTCAATTCGTTGCCAAGGCAACACTTCCAATTTTCATTTAGGCTCAAGTCCTACAATTACTAAAATTAAAACTTGGTTTTATAATGGGTTTATTTGAGTAAACTATCCCTCAAGCGGCACAAAATACCCCTGACAATAAATAAAAGCGAGTACTAACTTTAGAGAACAACATTAATTCAAATTACTGATTTAATACAGATTACTCCTTTCCTGTTTTAGATGTGTCAGTGGTCTGCAGAGGAATGCATGCGTTGGAAAAGAGATCTGCTTATTGACTGCTCACCAATGGGGATAGAGGAGATTTGTGTGTACACGTCCAGCATTCGGTTGCCGTCCACGTCCACCAGGTAGTTCCCCCTGCTCTCCTCATAGTTGCAGAAGAAATGAATCGCTCCAACATTCTGCAGACCAGAGGAAAAGTAGAGTTAAGCATTGATATCAAGGTGATTTGTGATCCATCTGCATACCTGATATTATGTATGTATGTATGTATGTATGTATGTTTTTTAGCAGGGCTTCAGCTCCACGTCAATGGATGGGTAAATTAAAAAAAAAAAAATCATTAATTAAGTAATCACACAAAAATGTAAAATATATTCTTTTTAAAAATGAAATGAAAATAAAATAAAATAAAAAACTGATTGATTGAAGGCCATCCAAGATGTAGATGAGTTTTTCTTGATTGGAACAGAAAACATAAACATTTACATCAGTTGCTGATAAAAACAATAATCCAGATTGCATTAAGAGCTGGGGGTGTAAACTTTTGAACAGAACGAAGATGTGTACATTTCCTATTTTGCCTACATATCATATTTTGTTTATTTGGTACAGCCCTTCAGAAGCTACAGAAGGTACTCACATGTTTCCCAGAAGACAAAATGTTAAACTGACTCAGATATTCAAATTCCAAAAGTTTTCAGGCCCGGCTCTTAATGCAATCTGGATCGTGTTTCCTTCTAAAGAACCAATGAGTGTTTGAACCTTCTAAAATAGTTGAATATAACTGGAAAATACACAAAAATGCTGAAAAATCAAAGAATTTGTGGGACCTTAATGATTTTTCTGAAGAACAGTTTAACTGTTCAGGACAAACAGGGGACTCATGAACAACTATCACTAAACAAACAAACACAGTTGTGGATCATTCAGGTAACAGAATCAAGCTTTTGAACCAGGTCGTTTCTATGAATTCAGCTATTATTTTCTCTTGTGGACTATATATAAACGTCTTTTATGTGAAATATCTTATTCAGGTCAATACTAAATAACATGCATTTTCTATGATCCCTCTTATTTTGGTAAAAGTATTCACATTTTGCAGATTCTGCAAGGTGTATGTAAACTTTTGACCCCAACTGTAACTACTTTAGTTAATTTATTAAAATAATGTGGACTGATCACATTTTATTACTTTTTGATTACTTTTCTAAATTTCTAATGAATGTTAATCATTTTCAAACATTTAAAGCAGGCAGGGTATGTAACAGTAGTAACACTGATTATGGTTAACTTCCAAAATCCCATTTCACCTGAATTAAGATTATTAAAATTTAATTTTAAAGCACAGCCACAACAAAATTAGACTTTTTTTTTTTTTTACTTTGAGATCATTCTGAGATTAAATACAGATTTAGTTTAATTTTTTAGAATATAGTTTAATTGCTATGATAATGTTTTTGAAATCAAATCTGGCATCTAACATCTAACAATGCATTGGGGGAAAAAAAAAACCTGTGAATCCTAAAAAATAAAGCATACACATAAATCCAAATAGGAAATAAAACAATTATCAAATAAGCATGTGTCCTATTCTGTGTCCTACTCTTGAAACATATCATAGAGCAGTAAATGGGAAAGAAAGCAGGGAAAGAAATTAGTTACATCTGTGAGTGTTTTTCAAAACTTTCATGTGGGCGCGTAAAATATTTAGATGTAACCCCCTTTGTTATCATTAACATTTTGTGCCTGTAATTAATTACACATTTTTTCTCAGTAATTGTAACTGATTTACATTAAAACTGAAAAGTTACATTTATTATCATCATATATGATCATATCATCACAGTCCATCAATTATCATCTTAAAAAGTGAAAAACGAAAATAAACAAATCCATCATTAAAGCATTTTAACTTTAGACTGATGCTTTTGGCCAAAATACCAGTCCAGAATCCATAATAATATTTCCTTCAGTGAAAAAGTCCACCAACTGTTATTATTTGTTTGTAACTGCATTGGTGCACAAGTGATGTAATGCTAGATTTCTTCAAATCTCTTTAGGTGAATAAATAAACTTAACATCTTGTATGACTCACTGTACATTTTCAGCAAATTTTCATTTTTGGATGAACTACTCCATTAATGGATTCACATACAGAACTGAAAAAGCAGAAGATATCACAATTCGCACCGCGACTAATTACCGCAAAATCGTGAGCAGCGCTGCTTTATCTAATGAAAGTGGCTTTTCCCCCTGTGTGGCTTTGAACCTCACGCAGCATCTATTTTTAGCCCATCTGATGAATAGATTATGACTCTTCTTATGTCTGCTCTCGTGCGAGGGAGACAGACAGCGGCCAGCAGACACGCACCGGATCCGCGGCGAAGCGAATCTGTGATATTAGCTTCATCGATGCCTGTCAGCTCACATCTATGTGCTCATCCACAGCAAAGCGGTCAGAAGATGACAGCGACTGCTCTCAAGAAGCCGGTCCAGACAGCAGATAAATTACTGCCCGAAATACATTCATCACTCAATAAGCTGAAGACATCCAGGCAGGTTTATATATGGCTGGACGTCACATCAGAAGTAACACTGCTACTCTACGACAGTCACACTTTAGCTTTACTGCCGTTAATGATTCTCATATAGTTGTTTGTTTTGCATGCTACTATTTGAGGAAGTGACTCATTATGTTTAAATCATTATGGAAACAAACTAAGAGAGCCACACTGGCAATGTAACAAACTGCATGTCTGAGTCTATAAGACTTTAATCTAATTGCATAACACAAGCTTGTTAAGGTACATTTGTGTGTGCATTGATTGAGCAAACGCCAAAGTTCATTTCCATGTGTATCTCACCTGAATCTCTCCAAGCTGTCTCAGCAGCTCCTGTTGAATGAGAGAAATGAATTTATTAGCCATTTTGTTCTGCAGCATTATCAAAAGATGTTCATTTCAGCTTTAAACACACATTATTTTTCTTATGATTTGAAATGCTTCATCTTTCTTCTTTTCTATTTTTAAATGGAAACTTGGATTGGATAAAGAAGGGAAAGCAGCCAACAAGTGTCAGGCATACATGGGAACTCCTTTAATACTGTTTGGAAAGCTTATTAGGATGCACTTCAGGAAGTTGGTTGTGAAAATGTGTGCGTAAAGAGGTGTTATCAAAACAAAGTGTGATTAGTCTGAAGTAATCACACTTAATTTTGGTCACAACATAATTCAGTTTTCTTCCATTTGTGTTCATTCGTATTAATTTAATTTGCAATTTGGGAGAAAAGTAATAAGAACCATGTGTGTCCAAACCTTTAAGTTTTATATAAAGGAGTCAACAGTAAAACACCAATAAAAACTAACACACAAATTAATAATTATTATTATTTCCCACAGAGGCATATCACAGCAATCTAGTGATAAATCTCACAGTAAAAGTGTAAAAATGCTGAGAGTGTACCTGGGACTTTGGACCTGGCACAGCGGTTTTCATGGATGGGGCGTCATATTCAAACTCTGAAACTGTCTTTGTGGCAGTTTTGCTGACATATCTGGAGCCTAATGTAAAAAATAGGTAAATAAATAAATAAATATGATTACATATTTTAATCATTTCAGCAGTACATTTTCCCCATCATGACTCGTGACCAAAATATTATTACGTACACCCAGAAATGAGCTCCTTTTACAGAAAAACTGATTAATATCACATTTTACTGAAATCGTATATCACTTTCCTATTTTGTTTTGAAAAGACGTTACCATTTATGTCTAGTGCTGTGCACTAACTATATTAAAGGAGACGTTCACTTCCAAAACAAAAATGTAAAGCTAATTTACTCACCCCTTTGTCATACAAGATGTTCATGTCTTTCTTTCTTCAGTCGTAAAGAAATGTTTGTTGAGGAAAACATTTCAGGATTTCTCTCCATATAATGGACTTCAGTGGTGCCCGTGAGTTTGAATGTCCAAAATGCAGTTTAAATGCAGCTTCAAAGGGCTCTAAACTATCCCAACTGAGGAAGAAGGATCTTATCTATCAAACTGTTGGTTATTTTGTTAAAAAATTTACAATTTATATGCTTTTTAACCTCAAATACTCATCTTGTCTAGCTCTGTGATGTCCATGCGTAGTCTGTGTAATCCGGGTCAATACAGTTAGGGTATGTCGAAAAACTCCCATCTCATTTTCTCCTCCAACTTCAAAATCGTCCTACATCGCAGTTTTACCTTTTTTTTTTGGGCGTTTGACCTTCTTTGCATGTTCACTTCGTAAACACTGGGTTGGTACTTCTGCAGTGATGTAGGACGATTTTGAAGAAAATGAGAAAATGGAGAAAATGAGATATTAGTTTTTCAACATTCCCTGCCTGTACTGACCTGGGTTACAGAGACTATGCATGCACATCGCAGAGCAAGACAAGACAAGCCTTTGAGGTTAAAAAGCATACAAGTTGTAAATTGTTTTAGAAAATAGCTGATCATTTCGCTAGATAAGAGCCCTTTGAAGCTGCATTTAAACTGCATTTTGGAAGTTCAAACTCACAGGCACCACTGAAGTCCATTATATGAAGAAAAATCCTGAAATGCTTTCCTCAAGAAACAAAATTTCTTTACGACTGAAGAAAGAAAGACATGAACATCTTGGATGACAAGGGGGTGAGTACATTATCTGTAAATTTTTTTCTGGAAGTGAACTTTTCCTTTAAAACCAACATGTTTACTTAAGAGTCTTGTTTTAATTGCTGATGTGTACATGATCCAATCTGGTGCCCTTTGATAGACATTTGTCCTTAAAATACAACACGACACATATTCACTTTTAATACATCAGCTTTCTGCTGCATAACAGGAATGAACCATTGATTCTTTCATTCCTCTTGAATTATGAAAGGCTGAGTCAGTTTCAGTGAACTTAACTTTCTAAAAATGCTTAGCAATTTTAGAGGTTTATATGACATCTAAAAGTAATTAACCAACTAAACTCTGTAAGAGTTCAAACATTCCTTTTGTATGTTTGCAGTACATTTGAACAGTGGCCAACGAATACAACTAAGCAGCCACAAAACGTCTTTTATAGTCATGTTTGAACAGTAGTAACCTCTTTAGGGGCTACGTAAGTTTACAAAAGTGAATGGGATGTTCTCACTACTGAGCTATTGATTAATGAAGAACACTGTCAGGATTGAATCAGTGTGACCAGCCAGTGAAGGACGAGACATGCACAGACTTCTCTACGAATGCAGAATTCACTAGTCAAAGCTGGACAGAACCAGATCCCAGTAACTCATTTACATGGTTAAGAAACTTTGAACTGTGCCCCTCGTGACATTCGGCTCCATAACCAAGGCTGGAAATTAACTTTTTGACTTGGTAGAACTGGTCTTACCAACTTCAAAAAGTTTAGGAGCACAAGCAAAAATTTACAAGCACCCACTAAAAATCTGCTGACGATTAAAAGTTTCAACAATCTGACCCTGTGTTTTTTACCACACACTTGTTCTGGCATTTCTTGTTCACTTCCCAAGCTGAGCATGGAGTTGCATCACTTCGATGAAGTCTTTGTGACAACTCCAACACTTTTTAAGGGTCACTGGTAGGTTGAGAACATTATAGTCTCTGTCCTCTATCTGACCGGGAAGTTAAACAAGCTTTTAAGACTGGAGGATATCTTAGTCCTCCATCTCTCTGTGGTATTTTTACCTGGAGCAGCGAGACGCAGGTTTTGCTGAAGGGAGATGGCCAGCTGGCGGGTCAGGAGTGAGGAACCCATGTGTAGCACTCACTGAGACAGAGATGAAGAGCGAGTGAGAGAGACAGCACACAGCACCTGCCTTTCACTTCACCTGAGGAAAGACAAAGAGAGAGATAAGACAGGTTACAGGAAGTGGGCAGCTGATATGGGTTAGGGAAATGTCACTATCAAAGACTTTCTGGTACATTATACAAACTCCAGGTCTGTTTTAACAGAACCCCTAAAGCGTGCCGTGGGTTTGGTGGGGGGTAATTCAGAATGAATGGGAGAATGTCACATAAAAGGAAGAAATGCCTCCATCGTGACATGATTAGATTTGACTGGTTATGAACAGCTGTGATTGGTTCATGCAATCAATGCTGCCTCTTGTGTTTGTGTAATCAGTCTGAATGAACAATATAATGGCGTTAATGGGAAGGCTAATTTTAAAAAGTAAGTAAACAACTCACACACTAAGATGTAACCACTTTGTTACATCAAAATAAGACTTTAAAAAATCCTGAAAACATGATATGTGCAGCTTGGTGAACTTTAAAGTAAATCTTAGTTTCTGTGACCTATATTTACCGAGTTTGTTGACCGATGATTCGAAACATTCAAAAATAGCTTAAAAGTTAACTATTAAAAAGAATAGCCGAACATAAGTTTGCAAATAAAATACATTGTTTAAATTGTTACTGCCTTAAGTTATTTTGGAATAAAAGTAAAATGCTTAAAGACGCTAACTTGATATTCATACATGGCTTTAATATTGATGACAATGTTCACGTAAAAATATAAAATAGTTTTTTATTTTTATTTTTATTTTTCAGATGTAGATTTCAGTAGTAGTGTACAGTGTATGCAATGACCAAGAAAGTCTGACTGGGCCATGATTTTACATTTGATAGAGAAAAAAAAAAAACAAACAAAAAAAACACTTAGAGGACTTTTGCCTCCTCATTACAGAACAATACTTCACAGCTTAGACAATCATGGCAGAGGTCATTTATAGAGGTCTTCAAAGTTAAATTAGAAAAAACAACATGCAGTACATACACAAAACAACATTTAACTATCATTTATTATTTTACTTTATTTAATTTTTTTTAAAGAGAATGAAAATTACTACTGAAATCTTGACCAATATTATTAATTTATTTTACAAAAATAAAACTGTTAAAATAATATATAATTAAAACAGATAAAATAGTTGAAACACTATATAATATATATTTAATTGTTTCTTTATTTTATATTATAAAATAATAAAAGTTATTTAGATGATTTTTACAATATATACTGCAAAATAATATAAATTATATAAATAGCAAATTAAAAAAGAAAACAATAATTTAAAAAAATAAGGCTTAAAAAAAAGATAAGATAGAAATGACAATATATCATTTAGAAATTTGCAACTGGTCAGACAAACAAATAGTTCTGCCACAAACTCACACCACTGAATGAAATAATGGTACACTGAGGCCAATGTACCCTTATTTCATTCTGGGATGCTTAAAGGGGTCATCGGATGCTAAGTTCACTTTTACATGCCGTTTGAACATTAATGTGTGTTGGCAGTGTATGTACAAATCTACCCTGTAATGATAAAAATCCATGCAGTAGTTTTTTAAACAATCTGTAAAAATAATATCCCCTTTTTCAAATCGAGCCATTGTCGTCAGAGTCGTTGTTGCGTCACACCCACAGAGGCCGCTCCCGTGATAGTTGATTGACATGAGCGTTTTACCTCAGATCAGTTGTAACAGTCCAACCTCCATGTTTTGATGCCAGAGCAGGGATGTAAGTTAGACAAGAATATCTCTGATTGAGCAATTGAGGTTTTGTGCTGCTGGATGTAATAATGAACATAGTGGTCGTCATTTACTCCCGACATCGAAGCCGCTGAACATGCAGTAGATTACGTTTGTTTGTGAAGGGAATGCGCCTCCCGATCTACATATATCTGTCTATGTTCGTGCGAATCATTCATGATCCAGCTTCACTTACAGCAGAAGTGAGTATAAGGTGTTTTTTATCAATCTTTGCGATCGCCTTTCCTAACAATGTGCTAGTTAGCAAGTTTAGCGGCTAAATGTGGCTAAAGTAAACATGCTCATCTCTCCACAGTGAGAACAGAGGGGCGGGGTGAGGACAGTTTATTTGCATTTAAAGCAACCTTGACCAGAATGAGACGATTTTTGCAGAGCTGATTTTGGCAAGGTAAAAAGGGTGTTGTTTTACACAACCATTGAGAATTTTTAACCAAAGTATATTATAGACTTTTCATTAACACCCTTAAGAATCATATCAACTTGTGGAAATTGGACATCCAATGACCCCTTTAAACAATCAATATTCAGTGAAATCAACCTACAAACAGCTTGTCTCTACAAACGTGTCCACAAATAGCTGTCTCTGCATATTCATTAGGGACAGAAGGAAGTATTTTAACATCACCATTTACGCCTTTGAGCTGAAAAAAATGTAATCAGAAACTGATTAACTACCAGATGGGAGCAAATCTTACAGTCTGCAAATAGACAGTCCTGGGATCAGGCTTCAGTACCACAGACAGTTCCTCTTTTCCTGAGCAGCAGGTTCAGCCATGCCCATCAATCCTGTCCTACTCCAGCATTCCTGACAGTCGGCACTCACTTAATTAAAGCACAGTTGATTGGTGTTAATTACAACATGGCTTAGACGCTCACTGGCCCTCAGATGATCTTTTTGCACTGCGTAACCATCACAGTCGTTCCTTGCGATGCAGAGTCTTGTGAGGACGAGGCTGGGGGCAGCAGACAAATGACTAACGCTGTGACTTTCAAGTACTGTTAAACCTTCCCAACAGGCACAGGGTTCAGGAAACCCGAGCTCACTCGGTCACACTTTAGCGCTAAGATTAATTGGGACGAATAGTCCTGCCTAAAGGGAAAAGCCAATGCCTGGGGGAATCCCAACATATCTTCAGCTCTCATAATGAGTAAGCATATGCTTAGGAAAGGAGCAGCATGGTGATGGTATGCAAATATTCTGCACAAAATGTTCTTGACTAAAATAAATATACCATGTTTTTTTTTTTTAACCAGTACTGTTCCTCCTTAAATGTCATGCCATATTTTCCAACAATCAATCTTTCTGCTCTATTAAAAGGAAGCTAGTCTTGTGTGTTTGCTTGTCCAAAGGAATCAATTCACAGAAAAGAACTGGACGCCCGCTGGACATCGGAGCGAACCCACGGCATCTTTATTCATGCAGGAGAGGAGAAGCAGAAAGTGCATCTCTCATGTGCTCCAGATCTGAGGACGCTTACGCAATCGAAGCAGCAGAAACAAGAAAAATCCAGACGCTCCGTCTCTCAGAAGCACCCCAACCAGACGGCTCATCGACCGGATAGAACTGGTTCAGAAAATATGTGTTACACAAGCCCGTTGTCATGCGCCTGTGAGGATGCAGCAAGCAAAATGGGATCAACTAGTTTAATGGCTGGAGGGTGACAATTTGATTGATGGAGCTGATTTGCCTTTCTCAAGTAAAAGGGGCTAATTTCATTTTACTGACTGATAGCGACAGTGAATGCTGATGGGAAGAAGAGTGTGGACACATCTTTGAAATGATTTATTGTCAAGGAATTGTGGGTAGGCAGTGTAAATTCCATTCAGATAATAATCAGTAGTGATTCAACGGATCACAAAACTCACGGTTTGAATCACATTGCAGTTTTGAGCCACGGATCAGATTATTTTTTGGAAGCAAATGCTGTTTAAATGAAGCAAAAAGATAAATCTGAACTGGCTGACCAAACAACTTCAAAGAAAAAAAATCTTTATTATTCATTCCTGATGATAATAAGAGAGAGGACTGTACAAGCAATAAAAACACTAGAAATCCACAACTTTCAAGGTCCTTTAAAAACATTATACTTAAAAAAATTACTAATTTTCAACATAAAAATCAAATCAACTCTCTTAGCTCACATCACATTTAATTCTCTCTCAGCTCCGGCGCAACTAATCAATATTCATCAGGGGTCTCCGCGTGGTCATTGTGCTGGGGGACCATTTCGAAGCCAACAATAGCCGCCTGTGCTGGATTACACAACTCCGAGCCGCCGCCAATCGCCCTGCTCCTCTCAGCTCAGAGTGTGAACTAAAGCCAGCGGTCCACAAGAGCCATGAGCAACAGCACCAACCGCGAAGCCATTTTTTAAATGCAAATTTTCTGGTGTTACGTAACACAGCCCTGTAAGCGGCTCCCCTCGCTAAAGGAGCCAGATAACATCAGTAGAAGTAAGCAACAAGACATAAAAGAGTCTACAGAATACAAACATATGAAGCTCATTTTCAAACTTCACAGATGACAAACGTGATCTTTAACTGATCTTAATTAAAATAAAGATCGTAGAAGCAATCATCATAATCCCAATCAGATATTTATCACCAAATGAACTTTGATCGTTGGCTAGTGATAACATTGAGCTCACTAAAGACACCGAGCTGCTTGTCAGTGGAGGATACGAGCACGGTTCACTACGCATAATGCTCATCTCTAACCCCGTTAAAGCCTATTGGTAAACTTCATTACACCAATTCCCCTCTGCATGATTTAAACAGCCTATTAGGTCATGCGGAAGTCATGAATACGCTAAAGATTCAAAGCGCTCATGCTTTCACCTAAAAAACATAAATATCTAGAAAAATCAGACACTCTGAATTTGAAAATAAGTGAAGTAAATCAGAGAGGTTATGTATGTTGAAATGTCTTTTAATCAGTCTCCGTAGCAACGGTACACGAAAAAGGGGACGTTCGGAGGGATTGAAGAGGTAAAACCTCTCCAAACTGATAAATACTGCAAGACAGTTGCCAAGGGAACCAGCTGAGGAAAACAATTGTACTACTGACTGTCTTTCTTGTCTGGATGACAGATCAACCTCTGTAGGGAAGACTGTGCTGCTATTAAAAGGATAAATCCTAGTTAAAAAGCAATAGGCCACGTTTTATGCATGCCTTTCAATACCTCAATAATAAGAAATGCACGCTTGATTCATTTAAAACAGCATGAAAGACAATACTGCAGGGTTAATATTGAGAATTGGACAAAGATATGTGATGCTAACCATCACATGAGAAGATGCTATGAATAAGAGCCAAACTACTGTCACCAGTAACATTATTCACCATCTTTGTCAGTACATGTAGAGCGTAATCATAAATCTTTGTCTGAAAACATTTGCATTCCTGCAAACCGACTCCACAATTCAGCAGGTGTTTTGTCTGTCAAGCACTGCGCTGTAAATCTATACTATTAAAATGGTAATTTTTTTACAGAAAGAGACTGTAAAAATGCTACACTAGTGTAATGATAACTTGTTAATTGATATGATGAAAACTATAAATGGTGAACATATTTAATTTTACTGTAAATAAATGTTTTGGGGAGTAAAAGCTATAATTTATGGTAAAAACAGTAAATGGACAGTCCCTGCATGACACAACACATATGATTAAAGTTTATATGTGACACAGGACCACAAAACCAGGGTCAATTTTCTGAAATTGAGATATTTATACATTATCTGAAAGCTGAATACATAGCTTTCCATTGATGTATGGTCTGTTAGGACAATATTTGGCCAAGATAAAATTATTTGAAAATCTGGAATCTGAGGGTGGAAAAAAATCCAAATATTGAGAAAATCATCCGAATGAAGTTCTTATCAACGCATATTACCAATCAAAAATTAAGATTTGATACATTTGTGAAGGGAAATTTACAAAATATCTTCATGGAACATGATCTTTACTTAATATCCTAATGATTTTTGGCATAAAAGAAAAATTGATAATTTTGACCCGTACAATGTATTGTTGGCTATTGCTACAAATATACCCATGCTACTTTTTTGTGGTCCAGGCTCACATATATTGTCTTGCTTTTCATCATTTGAATGCCTGGCATTTAAACTGAACGGTAGGGTTGGGTATTGTTCAAAATATTAATATCGATGCCGATACCGATACCTTGACTTTGATACCGGTTCCTGAACGATACTTTTTACAATACCGATTTTATTAAATCAATTTTAAGAAGATTACATTATCTCAAAATTATTTTTTTCATCTTATTGACGTTTATACAGATTCAAAGCCACTGCACAAAGGAACAAAATATATCCAACACAATAAATCAGTGAAAATAATTTTAATAAAGCTCAAAAAGTTCAGTTTACACATCTGTTAGGCTACATTTACACTAGTGTATGTTCATTTTAAAATGCATAGCTCAGACAGAATCATAATTTCTATTCATTTTCCACTAATTTACTGACAAGCACCAGCACCTTCCAGTGCTGTCTGCCGGTATGTATGACGTTACATGCCTTCTCTCTTCTGCAATCGCTGTTCTGACTCAGAGGACATAACATATTTCAACAACATTACATGGCCAAAACACACATTAGACGGCAAGCGAAGTTATTACAAACACTCGCTGGTGGATTAAAATGAGTTTTGAGTAAAAGCGGAATATAAATCTTATTTATTGTCTTATGTAGCATCATGCTACAGTGTGCACGAATGATCACGTAATGCACACTTTCGATCGTGTAGTGTGAACAGAGATCTTTTCTGAAATGCCAGTATGAACAAAAACGCACCCGTGTAAATGTAGCCTTACATCTAAGGAGGTTTCACGCTACAGCCTTCATGTGTGAGCTACATCTGAGTGTAACCGGTGTAAACTAGCAGGTGTGTTCGACTTTGTCACATCTCTACGCAGGACCATAAGAGCTGTAGAGAGCAGACTGCTTCGTATGCTTTCGGATCGCTCTCGCGGATGTCACACACCAATCAATCTGTGCGTCACCGCTTCTAGTCGAACACACCTAGTGCTGCAGGCTTACTGGCACACTGACGCTGACAAGATTAACCCCTTAGGTTAGGTTTGGTACCAAACGACAAAAGGTTTTTCGATACTCGATGGTATCGAGGCATTTCGGTCGGTGCCTAAAAGGTATCGAACTCGATACCTAGCCCTACTGAAAGGTCTTTCACTAGTTCTTATGTTAAATATCTATCGTCCGCCAAAATTAATAAATTCATAATTGACTGAATTTTTGATGCTTGCAAGTGCAATCTCTCTCTTTTATCTGGTAATTTAAAACATTCAAGTTGACAACTTGGATACTCTATCTTTTGTTTCTTATTTTTGCTATCAGATATTTTGATACCATTTTAAGGTAAAAATCTGATTTAGTTACATTAAGTAGACTGGTAAATTAAAGCAATAAGCCCCAAGAAGCCGTGGTTTACAGTGAATTTACAACAGCTATGAGGCATTGTCAGGCATGACGCGCAGCACAGTCACAGGGCTTATTGCTTTTACAAAACGGTTATTCCATATACGTAGTAAGTAATTTTTCACAAAATAAAACAAAACAAATAAAGTGTAATGATATTAATAAAAACATTATTCTTCTGCCAAACAATGTACTTCCTCTGAAAGGGTTGTGGAACAAAGTGGTTAGGTGTATGTTTATAGTATGCAGTATTCAGTGTGCAATTCAAGGACATTATTGCAGTAGAGAGAGAGAGAGCGCAAACAAGTCTAAAATTATTAAATAATTTTTGTCAAACAATATTTTAAATAATCTTACTGAAATAGGCCTTTTGAGTTTCAGAGAAACAGGCTTTTTTTTAAAAAGTCAGAAAGTTCAGTACGTACATGATACAGACTGAACTGTAAATATTGAACTGATGTATAAATAACCATGTCACTATTATCAGAAACCAACACTCGTAGTAAAAGTTACAATATCTATGCTTTGTATCTTTAAGTTTTAAAACGTATGTTTAATCTACAGCAAGCACACCCACCCCAAAATTTTGACTTTGCTACCCTGGTTTTATTATTGTAAATGTGCAGTAACCATATTTTTTGACCATTTTTGATTACCACAGTTTTACTTTAATTACCATGATTAAACTATGGTTAATTTGTGGTTACCTTGGTTTAACTTTAGTAACCATGTTTTTTTGGTTGTATTTGTAGTCAAATCAAGGTTAATTTTCGTAAGTGTTACCATAGTTTCTGCCAAAAACATGGTATATGTGTTTATGTGTGTGTAGTGCATTAAACAAAACGACAAACAACAGTTCTATAGACTGTGTTTTAATTCATTATAATTAATGCATAGGTCATCTTTTTAATTATTGCTTTTATTCAGTATTTCTTATTCAGTCTTAACCCATTTCAAGTTTAAATCTAACAGCATTTCATGAGGTTTATGTTTAAGACAAGAAAAAAACTGAAAACAAGGCTTAGTATTTTTTGCAATTTTGTTTTTAGAGAAAAAGTACCTTGTTTAATACCGCAAAACAGAGCAAAAAAGCAGTCATGTACCCACCCGTCATGCCTAATAAATAAACAAAATAAACAAAACAAGACCAAACAAAACAAAGCTTTAATCCATTATGGGAAGCAATAAATGAATGCATTTAAATGACAGGTGGCTAATGTTGTTTTTCTCAGTACCAGTCTCAGAGCAGGGGAAACGACATCTGAAAAACTTGCTGCACACAAAGCAGCTGGTGGAACTGAGACGCAACAGTATCCGGTTCCGACTGGATCTGACCTGTCAAACGGTTCTGAGAACGCGACGTATGGAGGAAACCGAATCGATGCAGCAGGCCAGCTCTCATAACGCTGCAATGTTTCAAAAGAAACGCGTCCATTACAAAACACGCCAGCGGTTGCATTAATGCACACCGAAGCGTTCCTGCAGAGATGCTTCTATATGTCTAATGCACAATAAACTTATGATTATGAATTACTAAAACCGCATGCTTATGCTCCGCGGTGAGAGCGCCGCTGCTGCGTCTCTTTCGCTGCTGCTGTAATGATACTTAAAACATTTTAAGACTCACCTTTGTGCCTTTTGCTGTACAAGAGGTAAAATCTGTCAGGTTCTTGGCTGACGAAACAGAAGGAGATGAGCGCTGGAGTGAGGAGCACAGATACACTTTAAAACATCATTTGAAGTCTGGCCTTTTTCGCGAGAGGAGGGTTTTGCTGGGGGATCCGCCGACTCCAGCCAATAGAGAGAGACTTGCAGCTCCCGGAAATGTCAGATGCCTTGCACAGAGCACAGCACAGCTGTGTGCAGTCAGCACTTCATATCTCCCATAATGTAATCGAATCTCCAGTCATGTAGTAGGGGATTTGATTCATCTCCGTGATTCGAATCTTTTGAATCAAGGACGCTGTGTTCACCAAAAAGATTCGTTCGCTGTTTAATTCGCTACATTTTTATGTCAGTAGGTGGCGTTATGAGTGAGTTATTGAATCATTCGTTTAATCGATTCCTTACAAAACAGACCAAAACGATTTAAATGTGCATGTCTGCAATGTACTTTGAGTCTGGCGTTTCAGAAGCGAACAAATTATTGCCAAGTAGTTTTTAACTGCGCTGTTGTCAATTACGGAGCGCTGCGTTTGTTGTCTACCGTCTTCCGGTTGCATTTCCACAGGTATCTCACGGATTTATCGTTTTAAAATCTTCCTGGTCTACTGACATTAGTTTTAAACATTACAATGCTCACAATAATTTTCAGCAATACAATTCATAAATTCACTTCACCAGCTAAATTACTCTTAGACAGTGATGCCATAATAGAAATATACAGAGATACCGCACAAACACAAGTTCCAAGACAATATGTGACCCTGGATCACAAAACCAGTCATAAGGATCAATTTTTCAAAACTGAGATTTATACATCTTCTGAAAGCTGAATAAATAAGCTTTCCAGTGATGTATGGTTTGTTAGGATAGGACAATATTTGTTCGAGATACAACTATTTTAAAACCTGGAATCTGAGGGTGCAAACAAATCAAAAAAATGAGAAAATTGCCTTTAAAGTTGTTCAAATAAAGTTCTTAACAATGTATATTACTAATCAAAAATTAAGTTGTCATATATTTACAGTAGGAATTTTACAAAATATCTTCATGGAACATGATTTTTGCCATAAAAGAAAAATCAATAATTTTGACCCATAAAATGTATTTTTGGCTATTGCTACAAATAAACCCCAGCGACTTAAGACTGGTTTTGTGGTCCAGGGTCACATATTGTAAAGATGGTGATGCGCTTGTTTCTCTGGAGAATATAAGATCATACAAAAAACACAATAGTAAAAAATACAATAAGCTACAGTGTTTTTTGTTTTGCTTTGTTTTAAAACACACAAAAGCCTACATATTTTTCCACACATAATTATTCAGCACACCTTATGATTTTTTTTTTACATTTCACATTTAAAAACCAGCTGCATAAAATAGCATAGGCAAATTTTTTTTTTTTTTAAAGTTGAAAATGGAATGCCTTAATTACTTGAAGCATTGATTAACCCCTCATAAGTGTATGCTTGCATTTATATATTTCAGTTTTTATTATTTGTAATTAATTATTTTGTATTGTCTGTTTGCCTGCTTGTTATTTGAAAGCGTTTAATAAAAGTTTAAAAGCGACTGCACGATCATGTTCATTCCTTCATTTCGTTTACATGCGATTCAATCAGACTCGTTAAATGAATTGGGCGTGTTCGTTTAGTATGTACAACCAGTTAAATGCTTCTTAACGGCTCTTGCTTGAATGTTATTGGTTGGTGTTACAGTCAGTCTCAGAGGTGGTAAACAGTCAGTGAGTGAAGTATGAGTGAATGGAAGTAAATGATTCATTCACATAATGGATTGGTTAAAAAAACACAAATTCCATTAAAGAAACAACACCAGTGTTTTGTCAGCACACATACTTCCCATACTGTAAATGCTACAGTCAGAGTTGGACACAACAATATTACAAAGACTGTTGTATTTATATACATTTACATTTACGTGACATTTGTGCATTTAGCTTTAAAGGCAACATTAAAGCTAGCAACACGTTCAACTAGCTTTTTAAAGTTTATTTTACAATTCAATTACATTTTTATTGTATTCAGGCTCTCTACTTTCCCACTCTACATGATTTGAAGCACCACAAACCAAGATTAAATGCCAGCTTCAGTTATGAACTGAAAATTTAATAGCTCCATTAACAATTAGTCAACAAGAAATACTAGTCAGACCTGACACAGACTTTGTATTTATCTACTTTATGACTGACAGCATGTTCCTGTCTCAACGCTTGCACGCTCTAGTGTTCAGAGAAGGAAACACACCAATAACAATGGATCACTTCACTTCTGTGTTGCTGTATATTTTCATATTTATATGATGTCAAGCATAATTCATTTAATGCAAATACACAGATCTACATTTTAGGTCATAAAAGGAAGAAATTTATTTCAGTGTCTTAAAATGTATTTTTGCTGAAACAGTTTTGGCATAGGTAATAATATACTACCACAATGGCAATACAATCTGTCTTTGTTTCCAAAATAAATGCTCTCCTAATGATCCTTTGAAAATCTTGTCACAAACTCTAACACTAAAAACTCAAGCAGGTCACAGTAAAACATCAGCACCAATATTCACATCTAAAAGGCTTTTCCTTTTTTCTTAAAGTTTTTAATAAATAACTTTTAAGCAAATTATCAAACTAAAGACTTTGCATTTCATGATTAAGTAAAACAGGATTTACAAAAACAGATTAATTCTGCAAACATTATAAATCCTGGTGTTAAAATGTAACTTAAAAACCTTTGGTATTACATATTAAAGCCTTTCTGCCGTCACCTTCCAAAGTTCCTGCAGAGGAGAAAATATACAAAATGAATTTTCTTTAACACTGTTCATCAGAACACAATATCTACTGCAAGCATGAACAGCTCCCCCTACAGGCAATTACAAGAGGGGATCACAATAAGCAAACTACATAATTGACTACTATTGTGTATGATACATATTTAAAAACAAACAATTCAATTATTTACTAAGTAAATAAATACAGACAAGTGCTTCTCACCAGCTGTTCCACTCTTTCATACTGAAAGAACTGAGGAAAGGAGCTCTTCACTGGCTCTACCGTGAAATTCATCTTTCCATCTGTCATCTGCTGTAACTGATCTAGGCAGTGACGGAAGTGATCATAAGCTTCACAGGACACGTCCATGTGTCTCAGTGTGAAGTTTAATCTGCGGAAATACAAAACCATCACACTGGAAAACAAAGTTCAAGGTTTTTCTTGGATAGCATGGGTCTGTTAGCCCCAAAAGCATCATTCTTAATCTATGGACAAATTGAGAATAAACACGTATAATAGCTAATTTTTCATTATATTAAAACAGATGTGTTTCCTAATGTATGCCAACTGTTTTATTTATTTTAGTATTTATTTACTAATTATTTCATTTGAATATATTTGAATGGAATTTAGCAATGTATTTAAAATTCAAGGAAATCAATATTTAATTATATTGCATCAGTGTTTTTCCCATTGTATACTAATTATTTTATATACTCATTTTGTTTTTATTTTATTTAAATATTTTTTTTTTTAAATCAAACAAGTTATATAATAGCTTATTTTTCATTACAGTGGCTGCTTATCATTTTATTATGTTTTTATTTAAATTTAATTTCTTTAAAATTTGTTCACGCAAAATATATAATAGCTGATATTTGATTATATTACAGTAAATGTTTTTCCTAATATATACAAATGTTTTAAATTAATTTTATTATGTACTAATTAAAATGTAATAAAAAAGCTAATATTTCATTATTTTGTTTTTTATCTAAAATAATTATTTTATGTATGTACTAATGTTGTTTTTATTTTATATATATATATATTTTTTTAATCAAACAAAATACGTAATAGCTAATTTTTCATTACAATGGATTTTTCCTAATGCATCTTTATCATTTCATTTTATTACATATGTACTAATTATTTTATTTAAATTTAATTTCTTCACATGTTTTCAAGCTAAATATATAATAGCTGATATTTGATTATATTACAGTAAATGTTTTTCCTTATATACAAACTTTTTAAATCTATTTTATTATGTACTATTTAAAATTTAATAAAAAAATCAAACAAAATATATAGCAGCTAATATTCCATTATTCTTTTTTTTATCTAAAGTATACTAATTATTATATATGTACTAATTATCTTATTAAAATGTAATTACTTTATTATTTTTTCAAGCAAAATATAAAATAGCTGATATTTGATTATATTACAGCAGATGTTTTTCCTAATACATACAAACTTATTTATTTTATTATGTACTAATTAAAATGTAATTTAAAAAAACAATCAAACAAAATATATAGCAGCTAATATTTTAGTTGTTTTGTCTAATGTACATTATTTTATTTTATTACATATGTACTGATTATTTTATTAAAAATTAATTTCCTAAATATTTTTTTCAAGAAAAATATATAATAGCTGATATTTGATTATATTACTGTTAAAAAAAATCTAACAATATACAGCAGCAAACATTTAATTGTAGTGGTTGTTCTAAACACCGCACCAACTTTTGTTTCGGATTTTGGACATTTGGCGCTGCTCCTTTTTTGTGACTTCGTTTTTTCTAACACATGCTAATTATTTTATTTTACTATACATGTATTAATTATTTTACTTATATTTAGTTCATTAAGTATTTTTTCAAGCAAAATATATAGTAGCTAATATTTGATTGCATTGGATGTTTTTCCTAATATATACACATTTATGTACCAATATTTAAAATTTTAATTTAAATTATTACTTCATTTAAATTTAATGTATTGCTGTTGACAGTTACACTGATGAATGTGATTGTTGATGGGCCATTCTAACCTCTTTTCTATGGAGATGTAGGTTATGCTGGGGTGCCGCATGTTGTTTGCAAGTCTGTATAATGTTCTGAACAAAGCATCCGTAAGATTGTCATCATAACACACTGAAGGGGAAGTACAAAAACATCCTTAACAAATAACAAATTAATATAATTCAGGCTTTCATCATGCTCACTGAGAGTGCCTTCATCAATTCATTCATTATGTTAATAGTCTCTCCAGTCTGTGGCAGTTTTTAAGGCAATGAATTCATTGTATAATTATGGAAAGCACTCTCTGCAAATTTACCATCTGCCGCGATCACAAATGTGGTATTATCATGTAAGTCCGCTACTTCTGCGTCAGTCCAGCAGAACTCCAAGTCAGCGTCTGGGGAGAGTTGAAATATGAGGGGAAATGAGATGACAGCCACACGTTGACTTTCATAAGTCCTATTTCACAAGTCAGCACCACTAGTATTATGAGTGTGAGGAAGCCCTGTGTATTATACTGTGTCAGCTGCCCCCAAATAGACTCTACTTCCCACTTACAAATGGATTCAACAGGAGGTGAGGAGACTGTGCAGCTCTAATAGGTATAACTGGCCATGTTACCATCTCAGGTCTGGCTCTAAATCACACCAATTAGCATCTCGCACCTGAATCTCCTTGAATTCTTACCTGTGCAGAAATCATCTGCCATCCAGTCCAGCTGCCGCACCCTTATTTCGCTCCCTGTTGGATGTATAGAAGGAAAATCAAGATGAAGGAAAGAAAAATAACATCAAATGTCCTATTTGTATGAAATCCATTACCAAAAAGGATTTAAAGTATTACGGAGCCTCCTACCACGAGTGATGGTTTGAATAAAATGGCAGACTGATTGGATTACATCAGTGAGCTCATGTTTTACCTGACAGACTAGACATATGATGATGTTGACATTTAGACTTGTTTATATTTTAAGACAGAGAACATTATGTGAATAAATGAGCTTACAGAGGCTGTTCAGCATGAAATCAATTTATATGATGAACTTTGGAGTGTATGTTTCACATGTGCACAACAGGTTTAAACACACACAAAAAAAAACACAAAATGAAAAAACATAACATTCACAGTTAGCAGGATTATTATTTGTTTTTTTTACCTCTATTGACACTATTCATGAATATTAAAAACTGACATATGTTAAGACACTAATAAAGTCGAAATATTTCAAGAATAAAGTTTAAATTCTGCGAGAATAAAGTCAAAATATTTTGAGAATAAAGTCGAAATATTGCAAGAATGAAGTCAAAATATTTTGAGAATAACGTTGAAATATTGCGAAAATAAAGTCTATATACTACGAGAATAAAGTCAAAATATATTGAGAATAAAGTTGAAATATTTTGAGAATAAAGTCAAAATATTTTGAGAATGAAGTTGAAATATTACAAGAATAAAGTTGAATCATTTCAAGAATGAAGTCGAAATGTTTTGAGAAATTAAACTGTAGAAATTAAAGTGATAGTAATTTGAGAGTATAGGCCAGGGGTGCCCAACCCTGTTCCTGGAGATCGACCTTCCTGCAGAGTTTAGTTCCAACCCTGATCAAACACACCTGTCTGTAATTATCAAGTGCTTCTTCAGATCCTAATTAGCTGGTTCAGGTGTGTTTGATCAGGGTTGGAGCTGATCTCTGCAGGAAGGTCGATCTCCAGGAACAAGGTTGCGCACCCCTGGTATAGGCTATATTATAACTTTAAAATATTATAACTTCAATATCGTAATTGCTACATATTAATTCTCGTAATTTTGACTTTATTCTCAAAATATATTGACTTTATTCTTGAAACATTTAGACTTTATTCTCGTAATTTTGACTTTATTTTTGAAATATTTTGACTTTATTCTTGCAGTATTTCGACTTTATTCTTGAAATATTACTACTTTAATTTGGCATTATTAGATTTTTTTATTTTTAACGTGGCACTAAAACGCTGTCATACACTATACTGCCAAAATTATTCACTCATCCATCCAAATAATCGGAATCAGGTGTTCCAATCACTTCCATGGCCACAGGTGTATCAAATCAAGCACCTAGGCATGCAGACTGTTTTTACAAACATTTGTGAAAGAATGGGTCGCTCTCAGGAGCTCCGTGAATTCCAGCGTGGAACTGTGATAGGATGCCACCTGTGCAACAAGTCCAGTCATGAAATTTCCTCGCTCCTAAATATTCCACAGTCAACTGTCAGCTGTGTTATAAGAACGTGGAGGTGTTTGGGAACAACAGCAACTCAGCCACAAAGTGGTAGGCCACGTAAACCGACGGAGCAGGGTCAGCGGATGCTGAGGCGCTTAGTGCGAAGAGGTCGCCAACTTTCTGCAGAGTCAATCGCTACAGACCTCCAAACTTCATGTGGCCTTCAGATTAGCTCAAGATCATTAGTGCGATCATTAGATCATTAGTCATTAGCTCATTAGTGCGCAGAGAGCTTCATGGAATGGGTTTCCATGGCCGAGCAGCTGCATCCAAGCCATACATCACCAAGTGCAATGCAAAGCGTCAGATGCAGTGGTGTAAAGCACGCCGCCACTCGACTCTAGAGCAGTGGAGACGCATTCACCATCTGGCAATCTGATGAATGAGTCTGGGTTTGGCGGTTGCCAGGAGAACGGTACTTGTTTGACTGCATTGTGCCAGGTGTAAAGTTTGGTGGAGGGGGGATTATGGTGTGGGGTTGTTTTTCAGGAGCTGGGCTTGGCCCCTTAGTTCCAGTGAAAGGAACTCTGAATGCTTCAGCATACCAAGACATTTTGGACAATTCCATGCTCCCAACTTTGTGGGAACAGTTTGGAGCTGGCCCCTTCCTCTTCCAACATGACTGTGCACCAGTGCACAAAGCAAGGTCCATAAAGACATGGATGACAGAGTCTGGTGTGGATGAAGTTGACTGGCCTGCACAGAGTCCTGACCTCAACCCGATAGAACACCTTTGGGATGAATTAGAGCCAGGCTTTCTCGTCCAATATCAGTGTGTGACCTCACAAATGCGCTTTTGGAAGAATGGTCAAAAATTCCCATAAACACACTCCTAAACCTTTTGGACAGCCTTCCCAGAAGAGCTGAAGCTGTTACAGCTGCAAAGGGTGGACCGACGTCATATTGAACCCTATGGATTAGGAATGGGATGTCACTTAAGTTCATATGCGAGTCAAGGCAGGTGAGCGAATACTTTTGGCAATATAGTGTATATTTAAGTGAAAATGTAATTTATTAAATCTGAAACACAAAACCTTTCTGGGCCTTTTCAGTTGTGTTATTGTCTATGTAGGGTCAGAAAGGCTTCAGATTTCATCAAAAATATCTTCATTTTTATGATTCGAAGATAAACGAAGGTCTAACAGGTTTGGAACGACATGAGGGTGAGTAATTAATGACAGATTTTTCTTTTTTTTTTGGTGAACAACCCCTTAGAAAATCTAGTTCAACTTATCACCAGATATTACGGAGAACATCCAGACAAACACTTTGGTTGTAGCCCTGATCAAGTATAAATCATGTATGAACTAAGGAGAAAGACTTTCACAGAAACCATAATTTTCACAAGCTTATTTCATACTCCTGCTATGTTAAATTCAAATTGTATTTCACTAAAGAACTGCCTTTTTTAAACACAATTACCGTGGCATAAAACAAGGGGAGCACATGCACAGGCACTCTAGATGCTAGAGGAAGTAATCCTTCTTTATGACACATTATCAACATGAAAAGGAGCCTAAAAGCTGCCATTAATGAGCGAATGCTGCTGAACATCCTGATATGGTGTTAATGTTTACCTTGGGGTTCAAAGTGCTGCTTGTTCAAACACACATTTCTCTGACACATGCTCAGAAGGTCATCACCAACATCTGCAAAACACAAAGATGTTTTCATTTAGTGAGGAACAAAAACCTTCACCCATCCAAAACAAGCTTTTTATCATCTGAAGCCAATCACAAAGCTGAAATGTTTCATAATGTACTGTGACTAACTCAAACACCAGACTCATGAAAAGGAAGAGGTGAAACTATTATACTGAATGAGACTGAAAACAAATTAGTGTCTTATTATGTGAGTTACATAACGCTGACATGTTAATGTGTTCAAGGATTATTGGTGTAAAATTAAACAGAGACTAAATCAGGTTTGAAAAAGTTTGGTAAAGTGTTGACATGGGCAACCTAACCCACCATTAAAAAAAGAGAGTCCCAAACTTCAATAAGACCCTAGTTTACAAAGACATGCTTTTGGGAATATTTTGTGAAACTAAAGTAAGAGTAATTTAATAGTAAACGAATTACGTACATCAATTATGTTTCTATTTATTCATCCCAATAGGGATGCACAATATACAGGTTACTATATCAGGTATGAGCCATTTTATCAGCCAGTATTATTAGATACTTAATTGTGCATACTCATTTTCCCTATTTTTATGCAGATTGCTTTTTAAAGGGTTACTTAAAGTAGGGCTGTCAAGCGATTAATCGCAATTAAATAAAAAACATATTACATAAAAAACATATTTTTCTTTATATATACATAATAATTACACACAGTACACACACATTTATTAGGCAAACTCAAACTTTTATCTTGCATGCAATTATTCGCAATTAATCGTTTGACAGCCCTATTTAAAAGTTCCAGCACAACTCTCACAGGAGGGAGTGTGTTAATGAATACTGTGACACCATCTGCACAAAGCAATCAAACCACTAGCCTCTCCAGTCTACTCAACGCTCAAGTTACAAATCAATGTTTCTCTCTCTCAAGCACTCCAGAAACAGCTTTTGTCCATACCCTGCTAACATACACTGACACATACACCAACATCAATTCATGAATTAACACAATAATGCAGCGCACAACAAAAGTCTCTTGCGAATAACATCCGGGTGTAATATCTACAAGCCTGTCTATTTTTTTTTTGTGGAAGATAACGCCGTCTTTTATTGCCTTTCTGAGCTCTTTTCACTCTCTTTAAAATGACGGATCTATCTATTTCCACTGGTCTAAGAACATCAATCCAGTCACACTGAAAGACAGAGCTCTAATAAAAGGCACTCTTTCCAAAGGAACCTGGATGTATTACAGAAACTTACAGAAAAAAATCAATGGTTGAAATGGCAGCAATCATCAAGATGAAAAAACACACACATAGTAATCACTGCATCCACATCACTTCCAAAAGGCTACTGAAACATCCACAATTTTCACGGGTATCCAAACACAATTTTCATGGGTATGCAAGCGAAAATATTTTACAAAATATCAGGGAAAGAATTGCATGTTGCTGAAGGAGGCTGTGATAACATTTGCATTCACCCTGCCATGTAGCTGTATAAGAAGCCCAACTCCTGCTGCAGAAAACAAACCAAACCATGACACCTCCTCCTCCACCTTTCACTAACTTCTTTACACACTCAGGGTTCAGTCTTTCCCCAGTTTGATGTAGAACAAAATGTTTCCCATCAGACCCAAATTAATTAAACTTGCTCTCCTCACTAAAGTGAACTTTAGACCAGTTCTCCTCTCTCCACACAACATGGTCCTGGTGAAGCTTAGTCTTTTGATTGTCTCTGCTGATCAGAGGTTTGGTCACTGCATAATGCGGTTTCAATCCGACTTTTGAACATGGTGAGACAGATCCTTACCCTGTTCAACACTGAACTGGCAAGCAATTCCAGCTGCAGTTCAAAATATCGGTTATCGGTCTACTTGAGCTGTAATAATATGTAATAAAAGGTACTGGCCCTGAATAACACATATCGAACAACCCCTAATTGAGAATCTCCGCATTATCCTGTCTTCTTGTGCACTTGTCTTATGTGGACGACTGGCCTTTTTGGGGGATTTCAATGAATTAGTATCATTATAATTCTGCGATATTGAAGAAATCACAGATTTGGAGTGACCAACATCTCTTTCAATGACTTAAAGGCCTTCAACCTCCTGTCGCAAGGTTTCAGTCACCTTAGAGCGGCCTGCCATCTTGCAATCTCATTGAAAATTGGAGGAATGCTCCCAGTTAAATAGGGTTTCTCATATAATTAAGAAAACTAGCAGCAATAACTCCAGTAACTTGTAGGTATCTGTAAGTGTTCTCTAAGTTTGATCAGAGTTCTTTTTCAAATCTCTTATTTAAGTTTTTTTATACTGTGCTTCATAATAGAATTAATGTATGAAATATGCTTAAAAATTACTATAACTTCAAATAGGACTACAAAATTATAGTTTGTTCTGTAATTTTGATCTCCACTCTATATATCCACAGTTGAAGTCAAAAAGTTTACATACATCTTGCAGAATCTGCAAAATGTTATAAGAGGGATCATACAAAATTCATGTTGTTTATTTAGTACTGACCTGAAGAAGATATTTCAAATAAAAGATGTTTACATATAGTCCACACAAAAAAAAATAATAATAATTGTTGAATTTTTAAAAACAACCCTGTTTAAAAACGTACACACACTTGATTCTTAATACTGTGTTGTTACCTAAATGATCCACAGCTGTGTTTTTTTTTGTTTAGTGATAGGTGTTCATGAGTCCCTTGTTTGTCCTGAACAGTTAAACTGCCTGCTGTTCTTCAGGAAAAACCTGCAGATCCCAGGTCTTTAGTTTTCCAGCATTTTTGTGTATTTGAACCCTTTCCAACAATGACTATGATTTTGAGATCCTTCTTTTCACACTGACGACAACTGAGGGGAGCATTGATGCTCCAGAAGGAAACACGATGCATGAAGAGCTGGGAGGTGAAAACTTTTGAACAGAATGAAGATGTGTACTTTTTTCTTATTTTACCTAAATTTTTTTTTTTCATTTAGTACTGCCCTTAAGAAGCTACAGAAGCCCCCCAGACCCCACCAGACTAAGTGTGAAAAGATGGATCTCAAAATCATACAGAAACAAAAACAAAAATGCTGAAAACTGTTCAGGACAAAGAAGGGACTCATGAACAACTATCACTAAAACACACAGCTGTGGATGATTCAGGCAACAACACAGTATTAAGAATCAAGTGTATGGAAACTTTTGAATGGGGTCATTTTTATGAATTCAACTATTATTTTCTCTTGTGGACTATATGTAAACATCTTTTATGTAAAATATCTTATTCAGGTCAGTACTAAATAAACAACAACAACATGCATTTTATATGATCCTTTTTATTTTGGTAAAATAATTAACATTTTGCAGATTCTGCAAGGTGTATGTAAACTTTTGACTTTATCTATCTATCTATCTATCTATCTATCTATCACAGATTTTATACATATATAGCATATATAGCAGCAAGGGGGTCATCACCATGGACAATCTCTGATGTAGTGATCTATTTTTGTTTGTTTTAAAACGTTTCAATGGCTTTTTTTGTACTTTAAACTACTCATAACAACAATAACAACTCAATCTAGTAATAATAACTCAATCACATCACCACCTGTGCAGTACACCGTTTTGGCCACCATTGCCATGACAATGCTGGTCATTCCTGTTCCAGCTCCAAGCTCAAGGACAGTGGCGTCTTTGAACATGCTTGCTTGTGCCAGGATGAAATCAGCCAACAGAAAAGCACCACGCCAGATCTGCAAAGACAAACAACAACTTTGTCAAACAATGTCGCATAGTATGTGTACTGCATAATAACGCTTAGTTACTGTGCTCACCTGTTTCCCTACATCCTCCAGTGGTGTCGCCATAGTATGCTCTGTTGAAAACACATTTATAGTCATACCATGTGACAGGACAAATCCATTATTTCACTTACATCTCTAATGTAGCCCTCACCAATCTTAATGATGTCAGGGGCTCCATCTTCCTCCTCAGAATCTTCCTCCTCGTCGGTTAGCGTTGCTGCAGATTGACTTAGGATAATGGGACATACTGCATTCCTGTTACAGGTGGTGTATCTGGGCCTCCTCACTACGTCCAGGTCGCCGTCTTCATCCCGAGGAACGTTTGATGCATCAGTGCTCTCACGGACAGGCGACTTACCGCTTGAGTCCTTTCCATCACCATCCCGCAGAATCCTGAACTTCGAAGTGAAGACTGGACATACAGATGCAAATCCATTTTCAGATAATATACAAAGGTGTGAGCTCACTTATATAACTGGCTTAGAATGGTCCCACCAGCCTCAGCTGCAGGAGACACAACGATGTTGAGTCAGCTATGATGAAGTAATGAACTCTGGCTGTGACAAACAGAATGAGAGCGGCTCTTTAGCACTGAGCAGATATGTGATTTCTGCCTTCTCTGTATTAGTAATGACCAAGCATGAGTCTGCCTTTGACAGGAACACTGATTAAGTTTCTAAGAAAAGAGTCTTTACATCATTTAGATTGATTTTTTTGCAGTAATAAAGACAAAAGCTATTGATTAAACATTTTTTCTGTATGCTTTACCTAAGAGACTAAAGTAAATTTTTCACAGCTGAAACAACTCGTCATGCTTTTTAAACATGTTCTTATAATGTTTGGCCTTAGAAAGAAATATTTTACAAGGTTTTATATTGTATAAACACTACCATTCAAATGTTTTGGGTCAGTAAGATTTTTAAATGCTTTTAAAATACATTTATTACTTGATCAAAAAGTAAAATGAGTAATACTGTCAAATATTAGTACAATTGAAAAATAATATTTATATATTTTAATACACATTTAAATGTAATTTATTCCTGTAATTGCAAAGCAGTCATTACTCCAATCTTTAGTGTCACATGATCCTTCATAAATCACTCTATTTGGTGCTTGAGGATCACTCTTATTACCGTTTATGTTGAAAACAGCTGTGTTGCTTAATATTTTTGTGATATTTCCTTTTTTTAACTAATCTTTGAGAATTATTTAAGACTTGTGTGGCTTAGTATAACACAAATTCTGACTCTTACTGAAATATGTAGTAGAAAAAACATAAAACAAATTTACATTTTTAAAAAAATCATTTTATTCATCCACAGGCATCTTCCCATTCTTTTGTCCTCTTCATATTGCCATGAAAGCAGTAAAGATTTACAGGGGTTGGACAGTGAAACTGAAACACCTGGGTTTAGACCACAATTAGTATGGTGTTTGGCCTCCTTTTGCAGCCAATACAGCATTATTTCATCTTGGGAATGACAAATACAAGTCCTGCACAGTAGCCAGAAGGATTTTGAGCCATTCCTTTCGCAGAACAGTGGCCAGGTCACTATGTGATGTTGGTGTATGAAAACATTTCCTGACTCGCTCCTCCAAAACACCCCAAAGTGGCTCAATAATATTCAGATCTGGTGACTGTGCAGGCCATGGGAGATGTTTAACTTTACTTTCATGTTCATCAAATCACTCTTGTCACCAGTCTTGCTGTGTGTATTGGTGCATTATCATCCTAATACACGGCACCACCTTCAGGGTACAATGTTTGAGCTATTGGGTGCACACAGTCAACCTTCACACTCTGCTCTTATTGGTGGAATGTGCGATCAGTAAAGACTGGCCACCAGGCTGCATAAATATAGCCATGAAACCTCCAACACTATATTGGCCAGTGTTTCAGTTTCATTGTCCAACCCCTGTACATCACTTCTCTTGTTGCCCTTCGACTGAAAATTACAACCAAAAATCACAAAACGTGTCATCATATCAGTGTTTTATTTTCCAAGTTGTGTTGCGGTAAAAACAGCAACAGGTAGCAGCAGCATCCCACCGAGGGCAACCATTTGATGTCATCGAAATAATGGCACCACATAGTCCAAAATATGTATAAAACAATGTGGATTTTTTTTTAAATAAAGCAAATCGTTCATGGGATTCCTACTACATATTTCAATAAAAGACATAATTTATGTTATATTAAGCCATACAAGTCTACTTACCCGGAGTTCCCTTTAATAAATGTATTAATTTATTTTTAAAAGATTTCACTACAGATTTTTGAAAGGAAGCAAGCGTATATTATTATTGCACTGTATTATTTGCATTTAGCATGGTTTTCCCTGCTGATCACAGCCAGAACGGACTTGCAACTCATTTTTGGGTTTGCAACCTTGCAGTTGTACAACACTAAATCAAAGAATACTGCATTTTAAATATACTCTAACGGTACAAATAAGTCAAAAGTTTAAAATTGTGATTTCCGACTGAAGGAGTCTTCACAGCATGCGTCTTATTATTCAAGAGCAGAGGCGTAAGGCTCGGTTTTACAGTGTCAGCTCCAGTCTAGCGTTGTAAAGGTCACATCATCGAAGGCGTTCAAAGTCTGGCTCTTTTTGTTTTTCTAAGAATAGTGATAGGTCGTGTACGGTATAATTTCAGCTTCATTTGAGCCTAGCTGCTCTGGTGAGGATAATGAATCACAGGCTATGCAGCTGCACTCATGGTCACATCAGGGGTTTAAGGGCCAGAATAGGCCACCCAGCATTGCTTTCCTTGTATTTAGACCAGGACCTCACAGTGATAAATGTTGTGAGCCTGGGCATTATCGACCCGAAACACAGCAGAAAAAAAAACCCTTGGCAATAACATTGGTAGAAATTGCTGTGTTTATTGTTCAATATGCCACATAAAAAATCATGTACTCTTTCTCTCTCTATATATAGCAGATTATAAATAAATTTGAAATTACTACCTGCTGGTCATTTAAATTTATAGGCTATTAGCCTTCTAAAGGTCAAACCTGTGTATACAGGGAATGGTTGACAGCAATTTTAAACAAGGTACACATGGAAACCAAATATCCAGGTATCAAGGCTGTTAACACAAAAGGTTACAGCTGCTAATGACAAACTCTCAAATGTGTAATCCGGTTTAGCGTTGAGCCCTGCACCTACAAGTGCAATACATGCAATAAATGTTGAAAATGTGCCAAAATATTCTAATTTATGTGATGCAAAGCTTAATTTTCAACATCATTACTCCAGTCTTCAGTGTCACATGATCCTTCAAATACAGTGCCCTCCACTAATATTGGCACCCTTGGTAAATATGAGCAAAGGTGGCTGTAAGAATAAATCTGCATTGTTTATCCTTTTAATCTTTCATTTAAAAAATTCACAATATTCTAACCTATCATTTAAGTAAAACCATGGAAAGCAGGGGGAAAATCTCTTTATGAAATAAATGTTTTTCTGTAATTCATGTTGATCACAATTATTGGCACCCAATTATTGTAACGTCCTTTATTAAAGATAACAGCTCTGTGTTTTCTTCTTTAATGCCTGAAGAGTTTGGAGAACACCTGACAAGAGATCAGAGACCATTCCCTCATACAGAAACTCTTCAGATCCTTTAGTTTCCCAGCTCCATGCTGGTGCTTCTTCTCTTCAGTTCACCTCACGCATTTTCTATAGGGTTCAGGTCAGGCAGCTGGGACGGCCATGGCAGAAGCTTCATTTTATGCTCAGTGACACATTTTTGTGTTGATTTTCATGTTTGATTTGGATCACTGTCCTGATGGAAGATTCATCCACAGCTCATTATAGAACTTCTAACAGATGCAGTCAGGTTTACATTTTTTATCTGTTGGTATTTGCTAGAATCCATGATGCCATGTATCTGAACAAGATGTCCAGGACCTCTGGCAGGAAAATAAGCCCACAACATTAAAGATCCAGCAGTATATTTAACCGTGGACATGGGGCACTTTTTGTACCAAACCTATCTTGAGTGTTTGCTGCCAGAAAGCTCTTTTTTTTTTAGTTTCATCTGACCACAGAAGCCAGTCCTGTTTGAAATTCAAGTTGTGTCTGACAACTGAATATGCTGGAGTTTGTTTTTGGATGAGCAAGGAGGATTTTTCTTAAAACCCTCCTGAACAACATGTGGTGACGTAGGGGCTGTTTGAATTTTTTTAGTCATTTGGCCCCAAGACTCAACTAATCTCTGCAATTCTCCTACTGTGATCCTTGGAGAGTCTTTGGACACTTAAACTCTCCTCCTCACCATGCATTAGGACAATATAGACACACGTCCTTTTCCAGGCAGATTTGTAACATCTTTAGTTTAATTTGAATTCTTAATTATTGTCCTAATGATGGAAATTATGATTTTCAATCCTTTAGCTCTTTTCTTACAGCCATTTTCTATTTTGTGAAACTCAACAATCTTGTTCTGCACATCAGAACTATATTATTTGGTTTTATTCCTTGTGATGTATGATTAAGGAAATTTGGCCTTTGTGCTCCTCATATTTATAATCCTGTGAAACAGGAAGTTATTGCTGGACAATATCATACTCCTAGTCATTCTAGTGTGCTAAATAAATGCAAATATGAATGGGAATATACTTCAGAGATATTTTACTCATTATAATTTCTAAGGGTGCCAATAATTGTGCCCAGCATGCATATGAGAAAAACATTTATTTCATAAGTTTCCCCCCCACTTTTAATTGTTTTACTTTAATGAAAGGTTAGCATTTTGTGAATTTTTTGAATGTAAGATCATAAAGATAAACAAAGCAGATTTATTTTCATAGCCGTCTTTGCTCATATTTAACAAGGGTGCCAATATTAGTGGAGGGCACTGTATTATTATATGTTGGTTTGGTGCTCAAGAAACATTTCTTATTATTATCAATATGGTGGAAATCATAATACTTTTTTTTTTCTTCATTTATTTGAAATTGAACTTTTTAGTAACAATGTAAAATGTAATGCATCCTTGCTTAATAAAAGTATACATTATTATTATTTAATCCTGCGCCACTTTTTTGGGTTTGTGAGCCTGTTAACACCGCTACATTGTATACTGTATACTGCAGTATACAACACAGTATACTGCATTCAAACACTCTACTGCTTTATATAATAGGAAAAAACAGATATGGTGTCACATGATCTTCTTATATGCTGATTTAGTCTTTGTAAATAATAAACTGGATCTTTACAACGGGACCATATAGTCTCAGGATTGGCATCCCTCAGGTTTTAATTTTTTTACGTGTATAAATATATTCATATTTGGTCCGTGGCACGTAAAAAATGTAAAAGCCCTACAGTAAGCCGTTAGTATTCGTTCCGAACACAAGCAATAATATGCACAGGTGTCTGCCAGCTCTCCTTACCTGGCTGTCCGACGCCATTAAGTCTCTTCATGAGATGGGAAGCATTTGGTAACAGCAGATGCACATCAGATAGAACAGTGTCACTTCTAAATGTGACCTGGTCCATGACCAAGCCTGCATGGCACTCTATCAAGGACGCAGCTCTGAGGAATAGAGCAATTACATTCATCTACCTCATCATCTTTCTTAAATGCAATATGATGTCTACACGCACTTAGAGAATATGATAAATTTGGCATTCTACAGGAAACTATTGTAAGACAAAACTTGTCTATAAGCAAGAGGCAAGTCGTCTGATGAAAGATAAAGACAACCTGAGAATTTGGACATTGACTTGGACACCTGGCTTTTGTTTGGACTCGACTAAAAGCTACTGTAAGCTTGTCTAAGCAGAAATATATTAAAGTGGGCGTGACCACACGCTTTGGCTCTTACTAGTAATCTATTGCATTCAAAAGCTACTTTCTTTCAGGTCGTTCCCTGTAAACTTTCTGGTAGCTAAACAGAGAGTACTTCATTTCACGTAAGAAAGAATTGATTGTGTATCGTACAATTAGGTAAAGCAAACATCTAACTGATTACTATTACTGGTTATTTTAAGTTTGATCAGTGCTGTGACTCCTAGTAAGCGGAGGACTGCCTGGTTTATGCCCTTAAACGAAGTAACTCACTGGGAGTCACAACTTTTAGTAAGTTTAGTACTGTTTAAGTAAGCAGCTCACTAGTTCTGACACACGTTAGTCTACAGTATCATACCTCAAAGTCTTCTAGTCAGCTCTGGGGCAAAGAGCTGTCAATATTTACCGAGTAGTTCACGAGGAGGAAAGTGCATATTTTTGTAGTGTAGCCAGGTGTATTAAATCATACTAAAATATGAGCGTAACGATACGACGAGATACCTCAAATAAAGGTTACATCGCAGCTTACGAGAGGTCAGACTTGCACGAGTGTAACATTAAAAGTGGACCGTGTGTGTAAAACCGCTCTGAAAACAGTTCCAAAGTAGAACGCGTGTGACACTGACCTGCTATGAATGCAGTCACTGCGTTAATACAATGTCAATTTCCGTTTTATTAGTAATAAAAATAGAAATATTTGTATTATTTGTATTATAAGAATTATGGTCATTATAATACTATTATTATTATTATTATTAAAAAAAATACAATAATTGGTATGATTGCAGTTATGATTCCATGTCGATTTTGTTTTTATTAATATTATTTATTATTTATAAACAAAACAATTTATATTATTATCAAATGTTTTTGCAAGTTTACAATAATAATAATAATAATAATAATTAGAAATTATTATAATAGAAATTAATGATAAATAACCTCTGTAAGAAAAAAATCTTCAAGCTACATTACTTCTAACCTAATTTCTTAACATGATTTCAAATGCTAAAATTAATGTTTATTATTATTAGCCTATTATTAATGAGTGCAATTATGACTCCATAGTCCATATGTCAATTTCGTTTTTATTAATATTATTTATTTTTGCCATGTTTATAAACAAAACCTGTTTATATCATTATAACATGTTTTTGCAAGTGTATTATTTATAATAATAATAATAATAATAATAATATATTGATATCATAATTATTATGGATGTAATTATACCCATTTTACTGCTATAATAATAATAATAATAGCAATATTATTATTATTATAAATAATTGAGAAATAATTGCTGTAAGAAAAAATAAATGCTGAAATTAATGTTTATTATCATTATAATTAATGATACAATAATGACTTGCTATGTCAGTTTTGTTTTATATTAATATTATTTATTATTTGCCACATTTATAAACAGCACAATTTATATTATATTTATATTATTATCAAATGTATAATAATAATAATTATGATTATTATTACTACTACTAGAAATTAATAATAAATAATTGCTGCCAGAACCTCTGTAAGAAGAAAATCGTCAAGCTACATTACCTCTAACCTAATTTGTTAACATGATTTCAAATTCTACAATTAATGTTTATTATTATTATTGTTATTATTATTACTACTATTATTATTAATAATGATACAGTACTTGGAATGAGTGCAATTATGACTTCATAGTCCATATGTCAACTTCGTTTTTATTCATATTATTTATTATTTGCCACGTTTATAAACAAAATATGTTTATATCATTATCAAATGTTTTTGCAAGTGCATTATTTATAATAATAATAATCTACTGATATCATAATTATTATGGAATGTAATAATACCAATTTTACAGCTATAATAATAATAGCAATATTATTATTATTATTATAAATAAATGAGAAATAATTATTGCAACAACCTCTGTAAGAAAGCAATATTAACGGCACACTACTTCTAATCTAATTTTTAAACGTTTTTAAATGTTTTCAAATGCTAAAATTAATGTACATTATTATTATTATTATTATTATTATTATTATTATTATTGATATTTTGTCAGTAGAGAACACTATTCATTCACTCACTCAATTTTTTGTTTTTTGATCGTACAGGAATAGAAACCTGCCTGACAACTGACTGGAGGCGTAATCTGAAAGATTTTCCCAATCAAATTAATTTAGGGATCCCTGTGGTAATGATCTAATGCAAACAAACAAAGGATTGCATACTAATGAGAGATGGGGAATGATCGCATCTGTAGCAATTACGACTATAACTAATCATGTTTTGTGGTTTTTAATCACCAGTGGTATTTATCTGTGCCACAGTTCAAAGTCAACCAGAGAGAGAGAGAGAGAGAGAGAGAGAGAGAGAGAGAGAGAGAGAGAGAGAGAGAGAGACCTATCTGAAAGTGGACCACACTGCCCTCTTTTGGTAAAATCGACTCTAGCTGTTAATAAATAAACCGCACAGCATCCAGCGAGGGGCTTCCAGAAGAGCAGCGCTGAGGGGAAGAAGCACACTCAAAGCACTGAAGAAGGAGGAGTTTCTCTTCAAACACTGTAGAAAGCTGCATTCAGACAAAATGAAAGTCACCTTCACAGGTTTGGCCAGTTTTGTGGCCACCTTTGGTGTCCTCAGCTTTGTAGGTCTCGTTCTGGCAATTGGAACCGATTTTTGGTACATCATTGACACTTCCAAGAGAGAAAACAGCTCCTCTGTGTCTCTGAGCTCACATTCTGGACTGTGGAGGACCTGCAACTGTAAGTAACATTACATGTTTGTGTTTGACATTCTGCTTGTGACTTTTAATGCGTGACGTTTTCGTGTGGATGGATGAAGTTATTCTCTTTTCACAGTTCATAACCAGTGCTGGCCATTTATGAATCCTTTTGGAGCGGGAAGAAACTTAACAGATTCCCAAAGGCAGATACTAAGTAAGATCTATCCTCACACTGAATGATTTTGTATTTGTTAAGAGCAAATTCTTAAAAAATAATTTTTAATGTTTCTTGTTTTAAATATTCTATCCAAGGGATGTAAACACTTGTTGCAGAAGCATGTGATCTTTTTAGCTGAAAACTCCTTGGACTGGCTATAGTGTTGCAGTATATGTTATTATATAGTTATATAGTTAATATATAAACATGTTCTTTAAAATGTTTACCTGACATAAAAAATTGATTTAATTTCGTTCTGTAAAACGATAATAAAATAGTATTTAGCAGAATGCATGTTGAAAAATAAATTTTTTAGATAAAACTCAGTCATTTTCATATTCTTCTTTCTATCCGATTTCAGTTTTTTAATGACGTATTGCCACTGATGTAACTCAGTTGAACAAACAGATTTTTTTTCACTTACGACTGGCAGAGGAGGGAAACTTGACACACCAGCAGGAAGCCAGACTGCTTATTATCTGTTTGCACTACAGAAACAGGTGCAAAATCACAACATTCAGCCTTATAAGATATTTTGACAATGTGACAACAAATGAAGAGTTCAGATGCAAAAGCCTTTAAGTGCCATCTGAGGTTTTCATCTAAAATGAGCAATTTTATCAGGCTTCTATGTTTAGATTCAGTTATTTCACTCTAATGGCAAAGTATAGGTCCTTTTTCTATCCAATTAAAGTGAAATAACTAAACATAAATATAAGAGCCTGATAAAAATCCTTAATTTAGATGAACATTTCAGATGGCACTTCTGCATCTGAACTCTTCACATACAGTACCAGGAAAGAAATTACAATATTAAAAGGGATTCCTAAATATTTTAGCATTTAAATTTTTTTAAATAAAATTCAACATCAGAAGTTTAAGAAATTTTGAACACATCTGTGATAACTGAACATGGGTTGCAAACTTTAGAATACAAGCTATTAGTGTGTATAATTGCATCCTACAGTTAGAGGCACATCAATATATGAAAATATGTATTTAAATGCATAGACTGCCAGAAGAAGGTGTTTAAAGCTATTTTCACCTGAATGCCATCATGTAAATTACTTATATGCTAAAAAACTGAACATAATGCCTTCAGATTGCCCTATTATCTTTGGATTGTCATGGAAACACTCTTCAATCAGAGGGCAGAAACAGCTGTGGTAGAAACACAGCTGCAAAAAGTGCACCACGGTGAACCATGGCATGTGTTTCTCTGCTAATATCGTGAGCCCACCTGCCAGCACTCCCTGCAACATTATTGTCCTTTGTTTTGCTTTTTCTTTTCTTTTTTTTTTGTGATCTCAACATGGCTGTTGGCCATAATCTATACTAATGTACAACAGCACTTCAAATTTCATGTCGTTTTAATGCCAAACAATCACCAGTAATAATTTATTTTGTTTTAAAATGAGCCAATAACTGTAGAATTGCAATTGCAGCTCTCAAAATGTTAATAATTTATTGTATTGATGACTGTAGAAAAGCCATTAAGAAAAGCACACGGAAATTGAGAAAGAAAATGTCTCTAACCAAAAAAAAAAGCTTCTTATCCATCCCATACATCATACACTATGAAATAATATTCCTGTCTGAGTCAGACTGAATGAGATTTTAAAATTTACATGCTCTCTGTCCACACCTCAAACGTTCTACCTGCCACAAGAGACTGTAACGAGGTTGTAAAACCAAGATTATATCAGATTCAAGACCCCTAAACTGGCTTGATTGGATTTAGTTTCTGTTCTGCTTTGAACAATTGACTCAATAAGTCTAGGTTGCCAGGATGTTGCTTTGATTAGATAGTAGCCGCTGCACAAAGCTTAGCTAAATTCCCCCCCTGAAGGTAGTTCAATATGTCTTTGCCTGCGTCTGCGCTGGATTGTTTGCCTAAATATAATCCTATGTCAGTGTTGGGGAGTAACTAGTTACATGTAACGGAATTACGTAATTTAATTACAAAATAAATGTAATTGTAATTAGTTACAGTTACTGAGAAAAAATGTGTAATTAAATTACAGTTACTTTTGAAAAATGCCAGTGATTACAAAGGGGATTACATCTGAATTTTTTCACACACCCACCCCCACTTGACTTAATTGACTTTTTTATAAATTGCAGTGACTGCTCTAAAATGAGACACCAATGTTTCAGGAGTTTAGGACACAGAATAGGACACATGCTTATTCGATAACTGTTTTATTTCCTGTTTGGGTTTATGCATAAACTTGATTTTTTAAGATTGTTTTTTCCAAGGCTGCTAGTGTTTTCTGTCATAACTATGCAAACATTTGATTTCAAACCCAGTATCATCGCTATTAAACTATTTCTTGTTATGATGTTATTTATGTTATGATCTTGTTATGACATATAGCGCAACTGCGCTCACGGTGACCCGAGTTCGATTCCCGTCTCGAGGTCCTTTGCCAATCCCGCTCCCCTCTCTCCTCCCAGCTCTTTCCTGTCATCTCTCTACTGTCCTATCACAATAAAAAGGCATAAAAAGTCCAAAAAAAAAAAAAAAAAGTCTGAATTTGTGGTGGCTGTGCTTTAAATTAAATTATTACACGGCTCTGTGGAATGCTTGATTCTGATTGGTCAGTCATGACATTCCAAGGTGTGTTATTCCCCAATAACAACTGGTAGGAGCAAATAACACAGACTCATTCGGGGCAACTTAAGTCAGTGCTATATGCTTGATAATTTTTCTTGGCGGAAGCTTTGTGTTTGCTTAGCTAATAAAATATTAAAGCTTAATTCAATATTATGTGGACAATTTCTTAATTCTGTCATCCTGGTATCGTGGACTTGCTCTATTGTTTCATACAAACGCAGCTGCTGCCATTTTTTTTTTTTTTTTTTTGTACACTGTAATGGATTATAAGATAACTAACAAGCTAGTACTACTTCCTTAATTATTTATGTGGTGAAATGTTGTATGACTGCACTGTATCCCTAAAATGTCTAGTTTGAACTTGCCGTTTGCTAGCAACTGATTTCTTCGTGGAAGCTTTGCGTTCAAATATTTCAACTCAGATCAGTGTTTCGTGTCTAATTACTTTGACACGAAACATCTAAATAATCTATCAAGCAGTTGTGTAATAAGTTGGATGCTACTGTAGGGTTAACTCTGCCTGGTTTAAATGTTTCAAAATGATTAACAGTAAATATTAGAAATTTAGAAAAGTAATTAAAAGTAGTAAGTTACATTACTTTCATAAAGTAATTAAAAAGTTACACTACTTATTACATTTTAGATCAAGTAACTTGTAATCTGTAACCTATTACATTTCCAAAGTAACCTTCCCAACACTGTCCTATGTATATGGATAATATGTGTTGAACATAATCGTGGACAGCTGGTTTTTGAAACGTTTATTGCTGCTCCAAATATAGTGCAGAATAATTTCCGAAATACAAGGAGATTGAAATGCGACTGTCCAATTCACTCACCTTATGGAGAGACATATTGTGGCTGTTCCAGAATGAAAATAATAGCTGGCCTGATTGTAATATGACAATGTGATCTTTGACTTGATCGTGAATGACAGCCTGTCACTGCCTGTACTGCTTGTCGTGTTTCATTGCAGAAAATGTCAATATGGAGTGCAACAATTTAAATTGGGATTGCATTAATGTAAGAAGTAGACTATTCTTTGTTGAGTCAATCAACATATTTTACAAAAGTGGAAAAATGTGCAGTCTTAAAGTATGTGTGCTTCTGTTTAAGAACATTTAAATTCATACATCATATTAGAACAAAAATAGGTTTTGGTCTTTCTTGTCTCCTTCACATCTCATTATTACTAACAGCCTTTTGTGGTCCATACTGATGCCATTAAAGAAAATCCATCACTTTGAACATGCTGTACTATCTATAATCTTAATGCTTAATAGATGCACAAGATCTGCCCATCTTTCTTTTAAAACCCTCTAATCAATACAAACTCTGGTCTCTAATACTGTTGGCAAGCATGTCGGAGAATATAAAAAAACTGTGTATATTTACATAAATTATATAAATAAGGCCTATGCATACAATGATTATTAATAATTAAGTATATATTTTTATAGCAAACTAAAAATAATTAAATGAAATTTAACATTTGAAATGTAATACAATTTGAATGTAAATGTATATATATATATATATATATATATACTGATATGGTGCCCCGATTTTGAATTTCCAAAATGCAGTTTAAATGTGGCTTCAAACGATCCCAAATGCGGTTGTAAACGATCGCAGCTGAGGAAGAAAGGTCTTATCTAGCGAAACGATCGGTTATTTTCATAAAAATAATTCAATTTATATACTATTTTCATGCAAAACGCTCAACTTGTCTCACTCTGCCTGAACTGTTTTTTATCCGGTTCATGACAGTTATGTTGAAAAATTCTCATGTCTCAATTCTCAAATCTCATGTTCTCCCTCAACTTCAAAATCGCCTTATATCGCTGTTTTAACTTTTTTGTTAAGGGTGTTTGATCTTCTGTGCATGTTCACTTTGCAAGGACTGGGTTGGTACTTCTGCAGCGATGTAGGATGATTTTAAAATGTTGAGGGGGAAAATACGATAGGAGTTTTTCGACATACCCTAACTGTCTTGAGCCAGAATACACAGAGTTCAGGGAGAGCAAGACAAGACGAGCGTTTGAGATTAAAAAGTATTTAAATTGTGTATTTTTAAATGAAAATAACCGATCATTTCGCTAGATAAGACCCTTCTTCCTCGGCTGGGATCGTTTACAACCACATTTGGGATCGTTTGAAGCCACATTTAAACTGCATTTTGGAAATTCAAACTCAGGGCACCACATAAGTCCATTATATGGAGAAAAATCCTGAAATGTTTCCCTCAAAAAACTGGTTGCACTTGGTGAGCTACTGGCGCTATCTGTTGCTATTTTTACTGCAATACCACTTAAAAAAAAAAAAAAATACTGATATGATGAGCACAGCTACTGAAAGAGCTTACAGGTGGTGATGGCTATAAGCGTAGACTCAAACCAAATCCCATACCATCGATTTTACCCACAAGGAGTCTAAATGTCCCTGGATATCGAGAGAAACTCCTTCAGTGGCTGCAGCGTCATGACAAGTGTCTGCATGCTTATATTCTGCCAGGATGGCATCTAGCGTTTCTTGTCTCTGCCGTTTGTATGCTCTTTCAGTAGCTGTGGTCTACCAAAAGCCTCAAAGGTATCAGGGCTGACGTGGAGTGAACAAAGACACAAAGTCCACAGGCACCTTCCCATTCTTTTCTCCTATTATTACAACCAAAAGCTGCACAATGTGGCATTATATCAGTGTTTTATTTTCCAAGTTGTGTGGTGGTAAAAATAGAAACAGGTAGTGCCAGTAGCTCACCGAGTGCAACCATTTCAAGTCATCAAAATAATGGCGCCCCCATAGTCTAAAATATGTATAAAACAATGTGGATTTTTAAAAATAATGTAAATCTTTCATGGGTTTTCTACTACATATTTCAGTAAGAGACATAATTTGCATTATATTAAGTCATTCAAGACTTAATACCCAGGGTTCCCTTTAAAAACTTAATCCCAAATAAGTCAAATCATGTAACGTGATTGTCATATAAGGCAGTTCACTGTGGGACTTGCTTTATTTTAAAAAGAGTTATTAATAGCGCGCTATTTAAAATCCGCACATTAGTAGGCTATATTAGATCCGTGCATACTGTCTTAAAGAGACAGCAGCATAATAAATCTACTGTTGTCTGTGTCATTAATGTTAAACAACAACAGACAGAAAATCACCTACTGCTCTTGACTGAATCACTTTATAACTTTGATAAGAATCAGTGTATATTTAATTCATACAATGATGCAGTGTTTTAAAGGTGACATCATGAAAATCAGACTTTTCCATATTTAAGTGCTATCATTGGGTCCCCAGTGCATTTACAAACCCAGAAAATGTGAAAAAGGACAACCCAGTCACTTTGTTTTGGTAAGCCTTTTTCCGCAAACATGTGAAAAAACGAGCATCAGATTTCACTACCTCTGTGAATAATATTACCTATTATAATATTACCGCCCCTTAATCTGCATGTTTCCACCCATGGTGCCGTTATTTTGTTTTTGCAAGCGACAACGGCGTACCAGTTCTAAAAGTTTGAGCAAAGCATGCTAACTGTTCTGCTGTTGGCTGCACAGACGAGCACAAAACACAGTTTAGAGTGCCAGCCTCTGAGGAGACAAGAGAGCAGTGGATTTATTGATTTATTTGCTGTATATTACACTGCTGACACACAGATCAAATATAATGTGATTTTTTCACCAGCTGTTCACCTTCACAGTCATAACTGACTGTTTTTGTAACTCCTGTTTGTTTTTAACATAAAGTTGTGTGTATTTGACAGTTTAATCAGTAAGATATTAAAGAAAACTTAGTTTAGTACTCACAAGCCGTGTGTTAGCCACTTTCTGTGTGCGTTCTTCAGATGGGCTCAGAAAACCCTCTATCAGAAGTTTAAACTAATATGGTTTAAAACACATGATTTCCACGTGATAGACATGATAATCAAAATCAAACATTTTTTTAGCAGAGTATCTGAGGCAAGAGCTGTAAACGCACAGCCCTAGTCTGGAAAAGGGGGTGGGGAGCAGCTCATTTGTATTTAAGGCAAGACATTGCAGGTGAATAGGGTAAAAAAATTAACTAATAGTTATCACTGTAGTTACCCAGTTGATTAATTACACTGATAATTGCAAACATTGTTTGTATTACAAGTTTTCTAAAATGTTAGGTTTAAATATGCAAATGAGGCATTATTTACTGAAATATGCACTAATTTGCATACATTTCTAGTACAAAAATCTAAATACTGGATGAAGCCAGTTTCAAAATTCGTGTTTATTTTTTTTTTTACATATTAGAGTCAAATGTTTTTACAGAGGGAATTTTGGGTATCTCATTTTTGTCACTCCATAATTTAGAAAATACCTAGAACAGGCAGAAAACACTATATTTTTCACAGTTCTTTGGGGTTTAAAATGTTGCATATAATTAAGCAAATTATATATGAACGAATCCCTCTGTAAAAACCTTCAGGATATAGACAGAAATAAAAATGTAAGGTTTGGTAAGTGCTACTGAAGTGGAGATTTAGGGCTCAGTGTTTATGGCTCATTTTGAAAAAAAAAAAACGGCCTTTAAAAATATAGATTATAATTGAAATTCTATTGACACAAATAGATAAAGTGCTAGAAAAGAAACACTTAACAGTGTTTTTTTTTTTTTTGTATGTTTTCCACTAGTCTGAAAAAAAAAAAAACACTTTATGAAACTCAAATTTGACAGGTGCATAAAAAACAGTGTTTTTGCCTGCAGTGTCACCCCTTAAAAAGACATTTACAAAAACAGCATGTTTCTGCTTCCACTCAAAATAGGTATTTTCAAAATGATATAATAAATGATCTGTGGGGTATTTTAAGCTGAAACTTCACGGACACATTCTGGGCACATCTGAGACTTACTATATATTACATCTTGTAAACAGGGGCATAATAGTTCTCCTTTAAAGGTTTTAACAACCATTTTTTGACAACTGATTGTTTAATTCAATATTGTGTGTTTTTTTTTTTTTAACTGGCATAGGCTTGTTCCAGTCTGGAAATTTTTAATAGTACTTAATCTCAAAATTGGGAAGATCACGATTCAGATTGTACGTCCTTGATTTTCCGTTATAAGATAGTGATGATCACCCACAATTTTTTTCAGGCTTCTTGGGTCAAAAGAACAGCATGTATGTGAAGTATTTTGTAACATTATAAATGTCTTTACTGCCACTTTTGATCAGTTGAAGGCATCCTTGTTTAATAAAAGTATAATATTAAAGGAGAAGTCCACTTCCAGAACAAAGATTCACATATAATGTACTCATCCCCTTGTCATACAAGATGTTCATGTCTTTCTTTCTTCATTCGTAAAAAAAATTATGTTTTTTGAGGGAAAACATTTCAGGATTTTTCTCCATATAATGGACTGATATGGTACCCCGATTTTGTACTTCCAAAATGCAGTTTAAATGCAGCTTCAAACGATCCCAAATGCAGTTGTAAACGATCCCAGCCAAGGAAGAAGGGCCTTATCCAGCGAAACGATCGGTTATTTTCATAAAAATAATACTTTTTAATCTCAAACGCTCGTCTTGTCTTGATCTGCCTGGACTCTGTTTTTTTCCGGTTCATGACAGTTAGGGTATGTCGAAAAACTCCCATCTCATGTTCTCCCTCAACTTCAAAATCACCCTACATCACTGTTTTATCTTTTTTGCTAAGGGTGTTTGATCTTCTCTGCATGTTCACTTTGCAAAGACTGTGTCGGTACTTCTGCAGTGATGTAGGATGATTTTAAAATGATTTTTGAAGTTGAGGGAGAAAATACAATAGGAGTTTTTCGACATACCCTAACTGTCTTGAGTCAGAATACACAGAGTTCAGGGAGAGCAAGACAAGACGAGCGTTTGAGATTAAAAAGTATTTCAATCGTATTTTTTTTTTTTTATGAAAATATCGTTTCACTAGATAAGACCCTTCTTCCTTAGCTGGGTCTTGTGTCTGACGTAAAAAGCTAGGGCAATTCCTGGAAACTATCAAAGGAAATGCAGTACTCACAAAGTCTCAAAAGCTAATCTTTGACCGCCCAGTCTTCACAAAGAAAGTCAAATTAGCTTTTCACATTCACTCACCTGCGTCTCCTAGGCTGGCTCCCAGCTGTTTCCTTTAATAACGATAGGCTAATTATTATTACTGGGCTGCTCAGAGAACGTAGGATTAAGTCATTATGAACCCAGTGGTTAGAAAGGCTGTGAATGAGTGGTATGGAAGCCTACGGCATCTATGAAATATTCTTACTGTATGTGAATACATTCATATATAACCTCATATTTTTATAGCCTAATATCAAAACTGTCAAAAGTGTGCCAGCTAAATGCATCTGGGGAAACTGTGGCACAAATGGCAACTTCATACAATGTCTCTGATCACACACAGCACACAATGGGGAACAAGCATCATTACATAAAGCTCTTTGAAATGATGCTGATTAGCCTGACTGATTACCATTCAGAATGAATTAACAAAACATTTTCAATGGCACGAAAGTTTTCGCAAAAGTAGATAGACAAAATTAATTCGGTAAATTCTAATGTCCAGAAACACACAGATTTTTCATAATTGCCACAATGTTCAGGGCTGTGATTGTTTGTTGCACCAGCCATAAAAGTAACTATTTCCAAATTAGTCCAATTTGCATGACAAAGACTGGACCCACTAGTGAACAAATCTGCTTGAGTTGGCTGCGATTGTGACTGGCACTGATACATCCAGACCTCTTCTCTTTCCAGACATGCAAGGAACGTTCATCGTCCTGCTGCCTCTCAGTGTGATCGTGCTGTTTATTGGAGGAATGCTGGGCTTCATCAGTATGTTGGCGCGAGCCTACCTGCTGCTCCTCCTGACTGGAGTGCTGCTTCTGTTCGGTGGTGAGCATCACCCTCGCTTTCACCTCTGATTGATCCTCATGTGTGGCATGAATATTAATTCTGCCCACGTCTCGCTTGACAGAGCATCTGGAGTTCTAGACAGTTTCGATAGTAATGAATACACTTCAAAACAAAAAACAGATGGAAAGAAGTCTCAACTATTGACTTCAACTGCTGAATTTTGAGAGAATCAAAATCTGTTTAGTTAGTCTTTGGCATTTTGTTTATATTTGCATTTTCTGTTATTTCTGTTATCTAATAAAATCAGTGCCTTTTCCACTTGGAAAAATTAAACAAGTTTAATTAATATCTTTTAAATATCCATGAAATGAAGACACCTTATCATGACCAGAAATTGTATCGTGCTATCGCAGGCTTTGTACTTTATTTTTTTATGACTGTTTTTCTAACTCATATTTTGGTATTTTTGTCAACCCTGTTGTGACCGACACAAGTGAGATACCATAGTTTAATTAGAACTCATATGCCACTGAATGATATAGGAATTAGCTCAATAATATACAGTGGGTGACTAAAATGTCTGAATTTTACGCAGACAATCTTTAAAAACAGGGTCAACCCTATTCAGTGTTATCCCTGTTACCCACACGTCAAAACCTGTTACTCTAAAAAGTAACAGGTTGACAGCAACAGGTTAGACAATTTTAAACAAATTTCCTGATTGCTAGCTAATAGTCTGGTTCACAAAAGCACACATTGTACACTTCGAAAGGATTATACTTGTAGATATTGATTATATTAAATGTAAGAAATAATTGTTTAAATGTACTTTTTAACAATGGTAACAGGATTGGCATTGCATGAAGGCCCCCCTCAGTCAAGCCTCATAAATCATCAAAAATAGAACATTATAGAGGAGTGAGAGAAACATGCTTGTGTTTTAAGTGTTGGATCCTGGTTGAGAGATGATGTGACCTCCCAGAAGTGATGTCACTTGAATGTACATGATTTTACAGGGTTTTTTTGGATGAGGGTAACAGGGCTGACATGACATCAGGTGACACCAATAAAATGATTGATATTGTATAGAAAAAAAACATTGCTCAGCAATGAGTGTCATGATCGGGGCTGTGGGTCTTCCCTCAGCCTCTCGAGGTCGCTGTTCCCCTTGCACTGCACTCCCCTGATTGTTCACGTCTGTCTTGTCATTTGCACTTATTACGCTCACAGCTGTTCACACTCTGGACTATTGTATAAGAACTCTCACTTCTCACTCCTGTTCAGGTCTGCATTGTCTTTTGTCCTCGTGTGTGTTCGGTTCGGTTTTGATTTTTGATCCTTGATCCCTGTTTCCAGTTTGTGTTGTGCCGTGTTGGCCTTCTGGTTTACGTTCTTTTGTGTTTTGTTTCATTAAAATTATCCTTTCCTGCATTTGGACCCTGACCTCTTTTTCCCCGTACACCAAACGTGACAATGAGACTATATTTAGAACAACATGCAAATGTGATTTTTATTTTATTTTTTTATTTTTATTTTCATTTTGCTAATAAAAAGTCCTGCTGAAAAAGAAAAATCATAGTGAGGGACAGGCCAGAATCTTACCCTTACCAGCATAAATGCTATTTAAATTATTTTAAATAATATTTAATTAACTTTTTTATATAGTATTACTGAAAGCATACATAGCATTGTTGTGTTTTTAAATTGCACATTTATTTGTTGTTATATTAAATCTATGTTTGTTTATTTCTTAGGGACGCAAAAGGCACAGATTTCGTGGAATGACCCATATACAGGTCAATTAATAACCGTTAAAATTGTTAAGGAGGAGTTTTGGAAGGTCATATACTGGGATAATATATAGAACACATATGTAGGTGTTTCTTCAAGCATAAAATACAGATTCAAAATTCAAAACAAGACACAAACACATATATTAGGGCTGTCAAGTGGTTCAAATTTTAAATCTAATAAATTACGCAATGCATTTTGGGGGATATTTGGAAAATGTTTCATGTATATATAATTTAATTTATTTATGCAGTGTGGCACTAAATGAATCTAATTAATCACAAATCAAGTTTGGCTGTGAAATTAGCTAAGAAATAGACATTACAAAAATGTTCTTAAAAAGTGCTAAAATAGTGTACATACATGTAAATATATGAACCTGTGATTTTGATAATTAAAATGTTAAAAAGAACTGCATTTATTTAAAATAGAGATATTTTGTAACAATACCGTTCAAAGTTTGGGGTCGGTACTTTTTTTTATTCTTTCTTTCTTTGAAAGAAATGGATACTTTTATTCAGCAAGAATGTGTTAAATTGATCAAAAGTGAAAGACCTATATTATTAGAAAATATTTCTATTTTGAATAAATGATTTTTATTCATCAAAGAATCCTGAAAATGTATCACAGGTTCTAAAAAAAAAACATTAAGCCGCACAACTGTTTCCAACATTGTTAATAAATCAGCATATTAGAATGATTTCTGAAGGATCGTGTGACACTGAAGACTGGAGTAATGGCTCATGAAAATTCAGCTTTGCATCACAGAAATAAATAATATTTTAAAATATTAAAATAGAAAACTGTTATTTTAAATTGCAATAATATTTTATAATATTACCTTTGTTTTGTATTTTTGATCAAATAAATTGAACTTTGATTAGCATAAGAGAATTATATCATAATTATATTAAAATGTTTTTTTTTTTTTAAAAAATGACACTCTAATTAAGAAACTAAAAATGCAATTGTTTTTGCTCATGTGATATTGGTTAACTATATCATATGATAACAATATGTGACAAAAACTCATACAGGGCATTTTTGCCCAATATCTTTGAATTTTAGGGGCAAATAGGCTACATCATGTAGTTGTTGCCCTGTTTCATGTGAATGCCATAATTCTGTAATAAGTAAATTTGTACATAAATTCTGTAATAAGCAATTTTACCACCAGTGGAGCAATACGGTTTTTCAGTCAGGATGTCAATTTGAAGGTCGACCCAGTAGGGAAATTGCTAACAAGTTATGTAAGGACTATAATGGTTTTCTGATTTGTCAAGCAACCACATTGTTGGACACACACACACACACACACTGGCTACAAAACTCATATTTGAGGTATGACTATGTGCAGTTTATGTTGTAGAACAAAACGTTAAAAGTCTTTCAAGTAATGCTTACCTTCGATGTTTTTTACCTCTACTTTATGTTTGAAATGTTGATGCCAGTTTGTAGGAGCCTTTTTCTTTGCATGTTTTATTGTCCTATTTATGATAGAACTTGGGTGACTAAAAAGGGTGACTTGAGAGCACTGACAATGGAATAGATTTTATCCAGACCACTTTAACTGGTGCTACTCTGTTACACAGACACTGGTTCATGTTTTAAATTGAAATACCTACCCACATCATTTGTGAGAAAATACGGGCTCACTTGAAATCCCTCTCAGCATAAAAGCCTTTCCTATTTCATTTTCTACTTAGTACCTACGACAGAAAAAAAAAAAAATTTATGTTGCTTTGAAGATGCTATGGCAACAACTAAACCCAACATGGACTCTGAACCTAATCAGATTGATATGAAAACATGCTATCATTGTAAAGCAGCAATGCCCCTAAATGTCATCAGATTACAGATCACAGCCAATAATTGACTGAATTTCTTGAAGATTATTCATCAGCCTCTACATTAAGATACCAGCAGAACTGATGGGCTCTGATTATGATGGGGGGGTCTCAAAAGTCACGGGCTTTTTGAAGTAAAAAGAGCGGCGACATGAATGACTTGCTTTTAAGTACAATGATCCTCATTGTAGAGGGTTGCGTTAGACTATCATTTCATTGTCACTACTGCATAGATGGAGGATCAAAAGGCATGGCGGTTCATCAACAAAATATGTTTTCATTGACAAAGATAAATTTCACTATGAGTCAAACATTTGAACACATTTGAACACTGTTGTACACATTTTAGAAGTATAGTAAAGTTTTGTGGCATTTTAATGTGTTCTGACAGATTATTGTATTGCCTTATTAGATCGATTGACACATGAACCTATCGTCTTTTCTTCTTTACTTAAAGAAAGAAAAAAACACGAATGAACATTAGAACGTATTTTATTTCGTGGGAAGATGTCAATTTTGACATAAAGATTGGACTTTATAACTTGCAATTGTGAGTTTATATCCTGCTATTCTGACTTTATTACATCACATACTTATGAGAAAATAGTCAGAATTCCAAATGTCTCTCAATTTTGACTTTATTTCTCAGAATTGCGAGTTTATATCTTACAGTTCTAAGACAAAAGTCAGAATTGCGAAATACAAACTCACATTTGCAAGAAAAGTCAGAATTGCCAATTTTTATCTTGCAATTCTGACTTTATTTCTCGCAATTGCAAATTTATATCCTGCTAATCTGACTTTATAAATCCAATTGCAAGTTTATAACTCACAAGTCTGAGAAAAAAAGTTAGAATTGTGAGTTTGCAATACACAATTTTTTCTCAATTCTGAGAAAAAAAAGTCAGAACTGCACACTTTTATCTCACAATTCTGACTTTTTTTGCTCGCAATTGCGAGTTTATATCTTGCTATTCGGATTTTGTAACTCAGAATTGTGAGTTTATCAAACAATTCTGAGAAAAAAGTTGTGAGTTTATTTCTCAGTTTTGATGTTATTTATCATAATTGCATGTTTCTATCTTCACTAACAAGTTCACATTTGCAAGAAAAGTCAGAATTGCGAACTCTGCGAAAAGTCAGAATTGTAATTCTGATTGTATTTCTCACAATTGTGAATATATATCCTGCTATTCTAACTTTATAACTGTCAGTTGTCAGTTTACATCATACAATTCTGAGAAAAAAGTCAGAATTTAGAGATAAAAAGTGCAATTACCTTTTTTATTTTTTATTCAGTGGCGGAAATGGGCTCCCATACATATGAGTTTAGTAGAAAAATATATAAAATAAAAACCTTGCAATACTTTTCAAGCGATCAAAAACTTAAACACTATCTGGTCCAACTAAAACTAAGTTTTGACTAGTTTTTGACTTATTATTATTAATATTAATAATAATACAATAACAAAAAGTACCACATTCTCAAAGGAGAAGTATGAAAACGTAGAAAAATAAGACACATTGTCAAACAACCTTTGTAAACTCCTGTTACACTCATCACACCCTTACAATTATTCTTATAATTATGATTATTCTTATCTTTACAATATCCTGCTACTTCATCTGGGGCTTGATAGTAAAGAGTTAACATGTGTGGCAAAAATTTAAGTTCAGCTTATTTGTTGAAAAGAAACTCCACAAATTCTGCATCTCGATTGAAAGCCAAACAGTCTATCAAATTCTGCCATCTGGTAAAAGAACCACCAGTGTTTACCTATGTTTTACCCTGTTGTCTGTCACTGTGTATTTTGGCAAGCCCTTGAAATTTGGCTTGATCTTCTGTTACTGAATCTGAATTTTTGGATTGTGCCTTGAAGGCTCAATTATGTACATTTTTGGGGGAGATAAACCCATGAATGCCATACTTACAGTAGTCAACACAGCGTACACTAAACTGGGTTAAGAGAATGTATTTTGACATGCAACAATTGTAAAAACTAAATAACCCCAATGGAGGATGTCTTTCATCCATCTGTCTTCCTGCTCTGTTCCTTACAGCTATGCTTTCATTGGCTGGAATCTGTGTCTACATGGCTCACTCTGCGGCCGCCTTCAAAGAGGCTGTGGACATCTCTGGCCACAAAACCCTGGAGGACATTGAGATTTACTTTGGCTGGTCTCTGATTCTAGCCTCTGTTTCTTTCGTTGGAGAACTCTGTACTGCCATTGCATTCCTGCTGACCTCAGCCAGAGTGAATCAGCTGACCAATCACGAAGAAGATGAATACTGACATGGTCTGAATCAAGACTGTTTAAAGAACAAGAGAGGATAACACCACACGAAGGCACTGACAATGCCATACAAACACTGAAAATTAAATCAATGTTTACATATTTATATTTTGAAGGGATTATGAACATTTTAGTACATTTCAATGTTCAATTTTAGTAAGGTCAAGGGTCAGTCTTTGAGGTTATTAAACCCTTGGGGTTCCTCGGGGAACTGCAGGGGGTGTGTGAAGTTTGTGATAGAAACGCCAGTGCTAGATTAAATTAAAATGTATAATAATAATAATAATGAATACATCTGAAAATTTTGTGTCTCTCTGGGATTTTTTCAAATCACAATAAAAGATCAGTTGTGCCTCCTTTATGTTGTCATTTCATATGGATCTCCTTTTCTTACCTACTTTTTGAATGCCAATTTATATATAACATATTGATTTGAATGTAGACTGCTACTTTATACCTCAAATAAGAAGAAACGTTTCTACCGGTTTGTCTGCTTGACAGTCTGACCTTGTTGCTTGAATCTAGATCTCGCTGAACAAATATTCGCGGTTGTACAGTTTTATTAGGACTAAAATCTTAAATCTTTCCAGATCAGGAAGTAGCAAACAAGCTCTTTACCGAATTAAATTATGTCTATTGCATGAATGAAAGCAGATGTTTCACCCCCTCCAGATGGCTAGATTTGTCCCTCACAGATAGCTTGCTATAAAATCATTCTGTAAATGGACGACAGACACAAAGGTTTCTGATAGCACTGCATTATTTGGAAAATTACACTGCAATTTTGAAAACAACCTAGCTTGCAGCATCTGTCTGACTGATAGATAGCTGATTTCTACAATTACTGATCTAAGAGACTTATAGAAAAGATCCTTTAGGGACACTTAATGCTTTTAAGGTATACTGTCAAGGCTGGGGGTTAATTGCTACAGAGGTTTCAGCAAATATTTTGATCTTGGTGATCTGAGAGGTGGAAAGTATTGATTTTGGGCTTGTGTGAGATGACTTGTAAATAATACAAAAAATCACAATGAATGTAAACAAAACGATGGTGGTGAATGACTTCAATAGAATCCGAATGAGGTTAAATCTAATAATCTGAATTAAAAACATATAAATCTTCTCTCGTATGGGTTAAAATTGTGAGACTGAGACAATGACAATGTAATTTGTTGATTTAACAGGCTGAAAAAATGATCAGTGGGTTTTATATTATTTATCAACAGAATGAAACTGCATGTCCTAATATGAATACAAAATCCGAAGTGCAGTCTTGAATATGTGAATATGGATTTTATATTATGATTATTATTATCATCATACAGTTTCCCATAAGGCCATAATACACAGTAAGAAAATAATAAGGAATAGCAGATGGCACTGCTTGCTTTAGAAACAGCTGTGCTTTGCTCGTTTCCAAATCCTTACACACATTTGAACTTAAAATAATCATTTATACAATTTGAAAAGGTTGAAGCGAATTACAAGGGTGATCACAGTGGGCTGTGTTTACAATAATCTCGCGTCATAAAAGCATTCTGAGCAGAGGTGACTCCAGTTCTCTTCAGCACTGTTCTTCCTGAGCATTTGAGTGTGCTGATAAAAACTAGATTAGAGCGCCATCTGCTGTTAAAATCTAAGCTCAGAATCGATTCCAAAGACAATGGCGATGCATTCGGAAGATCTCAGATCCACGAATCGATGTATTGTCCCATCCCTAGAAAATAAGGTAACACTTTGTTTTGAAGCCCAGTTCTCACTACTAACTAGTTGCTTATTAGCATGGATATTACTAGCATATTGTCTATTTAATAGCGCTTAGTAGGCACATACTAATGTGTTTATTGAGGGAAAACTTTTAGTTAATAGTGAATACAAGTGTCACTGGAAATTAATAGCAAAATGACACAATAATTTTGGATGGAGATTAGTTTATATATATCACACTGAGAGATATGACAGCTACACATCATGAGACAATGGCAAACTATCAGGTTTGCTTATTAAAGGAGTAGTTCACTTTCAGAACAAAAGTTAGTTAGTACAGATAATGTACTCACCCCGTTGTCATCTGAGATGTTCATGTCTTTCTGTCTTCAGTCGTAAAGAAATTATGTATTTTGAGGAAAACATTTCAGGAATTATCTCCATATAGTGGACTTAAATGGTGCCCGCGGATTTAAATGTCCAAAATGCAGTTTCAATGCAGCTTCAAAGGGCTCTAAATGATCCCAGTCGAGGAATAAGGCTTATCTAGCGAAACGATCTGTCATTTTCTAAAAAAAACAAAAAAACAAATTCATATACTTTTTAATCTCAAATGCTCATCTTGTCTAGCTCTGCCATGCGTACTCTGTGTAATCCGGATCAATACGGTTAGGGTACGTTATAAAAACTCCCATCTTATTTTCTCCTCCAACTTCTCCTCAACTCGTCCTACATCGCTGCAGAAGTACCGACTCAGTGTTTACAAGGTGAACATGCAAAGGTCAAATGCCCTTTACAAAAAAGTTAAAATAGTGATGTAGGACTATTCTGAGAAAATTAGATGGTTTTTCAACCTACCATAACTGTATTGACCCGGATTACGCAGAGTATGCACGCGCATCGCAGAGCTAGACAAGACGAGCATTTGAGGCTAAAAAGTCACCTACATATTTCTTTAGAACTGTTTTTGCATGTAAACTGTATTTGATCTTTGCATATTTCTCTCCTGATTTAGACAAGATTACTTTTTCACTGGGGGACAGGGGACTTGTATTTTAGGAACAGTTTAAAGTTGAAATGCCCTAATGATGGACATCTTAAAGGGGTCATCGGATGCAAAATTCACTTTTACGTGTTGTTTGAACATAAATGTGTGTTGGCAATGTGTTACACAACCACCCTATAATGATAAAAATCCACCCAGTGATTTTTATTTAATCCCTTTAAATAATTTCCCCTTTTTCAAATCAAGCCATTCTCAGCTTCTGGGCTATGTGACGTCACACAAACCAAGGCCGCTCCCACCATTGTTGATTGACACAGCCGTCTTACCTTAGAGCCGCCCTGAGTGAGCTGTAAGCAGTCCACCATTGTGTCCTAAGCGACTGAGGTGTCCTGTTGTTGGATGTAATAATAAACATAGCAGTCGTCATTTACTCCTGACATCTGAGCCGCTGAAGACACAAAGGATTAACGTTACTTTCGTTTCTGAAGGGAATGCGCCATCCCCGATCTGTCTAAATGCGTCTATGTTCACGCGAATCATTCGTGATCCAGCTTCACCTACAGCAGAAGTGAGTATAAGGGTTTTTATGTTTTCAGTTTTCATTTTTGCTAATCACCATTCCTAATAGTGTGCTAGATAGCAAGTTTTGCGGTTAAATGCAGCTAAAATAAACATTACTGCTCGTCACCCCACAGAAGAGAGGGGTGGGGTGAGCAGAGTTCATAAGCATTTAAAGGAACATGCAACAATACATGTTGCTGTGAACAGAGCTGATTTTGAGAGAGTAAAAAGGGTGTATTTTACACTACCACTGAGAAATAACCAAAGCATGTTATAGACTTTTAATTAAGACCCTAAAGAATAATATCAACTTGTGGAAAATGGGCATCTGATGACCCCTTTAAGAGCACATGTAACTGCAAATATCTCAACTCATATCTCAGGCGCTGTTTTGAGGACAATTCAATGAGCAGAAATGTCAGGCCAAGCATGAGATGAAATGCTATATTTCAGAGAGCTTCTGCTCCACTTCCTTCTGAATACTTTAATACCTTGCTTTTTGAGGTTGACCTTGAACTTGTCTCCTCTCCTGTGGAGATGAGATCACAGTCATTCATTCAACCTTGATTACACTGTTATCTGTAGACGCTTTGATTATATTCTTGTAACTGATGAGAAGCTCCACATCCTTTTTCTTTTTTTCTAAGGGCCTTATGTGATGTTCCATTATGTGATCTTTGTCTCCATCTTCTGGTGAACCAAAGTAGTGCTGTTCTTTTGTTTTGGATTTTGAAACTCTATTTCAGGGGTGACCAACGTCGGTCCTGGAGAGCCACAGTCCTGCAGAACCTCAATAAAAACTCAACTAGCTTTCTAGAAACCCTTAGACCTTGATTAGATTTGTTAAGGTGTGTTTGATTAGGGTTGTAGCTGAACTTTGCAGGACAGGGATGGCTCAATGTTGGCTACAACTGCTCTACTTTATGCTTGAAGAAACACTAATATCAGGAGTAAAATCAGTACACATCCTTACATTTGACCTTCCAAAACTATTGGGTATATACTTTTGGGTACAGTAAAATTATTTTAACATCTGTAGAATAAGTAACCTGAGTAACTATTATTAATTTACCTGTGTGTGTGTGTGTGTGTGTACAAAAATAATTGTTGTCATTTTAAATCTTTGCAACCATGTTTCAAAAAACTAGGCTTTACAGATGTGTAATACATATTTAAAAAATAGTATGGATCACTTTATCTTTTATATAGTGCTTCATTGCCAAGTACTGTATGTCCGCACAAACAAAGAATTTGATTTGGTGACAGAAGCAGCTTCCAGTACACAAAATCACACAGATAATAAACATGAAAACTAAAGATATGTCAATAAATACACACGTGCATATAGATAAATAAACAAAATAGACAAATTTGAATGTATTTTATGTATGTATTTTAATAAGTACAGGTCAGAATAAGTATGTTGTTTAATTTTTACAAAATTAAAATATGTTTTACTGAATGATGAGGGAACATTATTTCATCATTTATGTATATAAGTAATACAGAAAATAAAAAAATTATGTTATAGGGTATGAAAAATAAACTTGTATCTAGTAATTTAAGGTTGTTCTTTTAGGGTATTTATTTATTTATTTACAGTTACAAAATGAAAAACTGATTGATTAATAGAACGTAAAGTATTTTGCATTGTATAAGTTCAGGTGTGTCTGTCACATTATTTGTTTCACAATTATCCCTGCTTGGATGGATGGATGGAAAAATAAACACACACACACATATTTTGGTTTTCCAGGGACATTCCATAGGTGTAATGGTTTTTATACTGTACAAACTGTTTTTACTATCGCCTCACCACACCCCTACACCTAAACCTACCCCTCACAGGAAACCTACTGCATTTTTAGATTTTCAACACACTTCATTCTGTATGATTTATAAGCTTTTTTCCTTATGGGGACCAAAAAATGTCTCCACAAGGACAAGGATTTTGTAAATTGCCATTGGAACATTTTGTCCCCATAACGGTATATCTGAACCACACACACATATGCACACACGAACGTCCTGATTTTGCTGAGTTAGATGTGTTCCTGGGTCAACATATTTTGTTTGACCCTGGAACAACATTTTAATCCAAAAATTTAATCTTGACCACATCCTTACACCTAAACCTAACCCTACCCATGAGTAATCCCTAAAATCAGAGGAAATGATAGATGAATGACACTGATGTACAAGCACCAAACACTGACTGTAAGCCTAAACTTCACAAAAACTATAAACTGTTTTTTCAAATCTGATTGGTTATTCACAATGTTGTTCCAGGGTCAACAAAGATGTTGATCCAGGAACATGTTGTACTTGGTAAAATCAGGTTCTGCATGCACACACATACACACAAATTTATTTTCAATAGGCCTACTGCAGTATAATTAAAGGAATATTTTAGCCGGGATAGCTACAGTTTAAGCTGTACTGACAGTTTGGTTTTTTGCACCTGAGAAACTCTGCACACTGCATTTCGCATTGAAATCCACCTGGTGGCGGTTCCAGCCCAAAACCGCATGCACCACATCAGTCTTCATCTGTTGTCTCCTCTCACTGCGGCAGACCCCTCACCTTCCGGTAAACCCCAGCCTAAAGACCGTCGCTTTGAGAGATGCGAATATTTACCACGCTGCAAGTGCACAAGCTCCAGCGGCCAAGCTGTTTTGTCGTAAAAAACGTATAAAGAAAGTGAGCGGGGTCTGCGCGCGAGGGCCAGAAGCAGCCGCACTTCACACTGGCATCAATTACTGCGAGCAGTTTGCAAATAAACAAAGCTGCTGCCTCTCATAAATTCTGTGCGTAATTACGCACTGCAGATGCATGTGGGGAGGCGATGAGATGCAGGCAGACGTTATTTATCCCATGAAGTCACTGGTGCTGCAGACAAGATGGAGCTGATCAAATATTAAAGAGCAGCATATGGAGGTGCTGGGTGTGAGGAGGCCAACAGCAAGGTAGGAAGAGAAGAGAGAAAGAGAGAAGGAGTGGGTGTGAGACAGATAGACACAGAGAGGGAGGGAGAATGAGGAAAGAGTGGGTGTGCGTGAGATGGGAGAGATGGAAGGAAAGAGTGCGCGTGAGGGAGTTAATGAGACAGAGAGGAGGAAAAAAGAGGCTAGATCGCTTGCCATGTCAAACCACAGTCGACCTAGATGTCAGCGGTATGGAGATAGCGCTTGTGATGTACACTATTTGGGCAAAGGAGTCTGGAACTGATGGGATTGAGGCCGGGGAGCAGGAGGAGGGAGGAGCGGCCGTCCTTCTCCTCATCTATTGACATTACCAAGCATCACTTATGCGTGTACGCTACTGAGACACTCTTGGTTATGATATAGCTGCATCTAAGGGGCATTTTGCATTCCAATACGGTTCTTTTGCATTGTTTTTCCATGAAACACTCCCTAGTCTTTTATTCAACTGCCTGTCCTGCGATTTAAACATATGTCTCCTAACAACATTTAGTTGTGATGCTTGTACACAAATCACAGTCTCTTGAGGGCTGTTCACACACAACGTGAGGCAAAGCGCAAGAAACGAAATGGTATCCACCTTTTTCTTCAACGCAGAAGTAAGGCTAGGTTGTTTACTGGCATCAGTGGTTCTATGAAGAAACTTGAACATCCATGGAACCTTTCAAACGCAAAAGGTTCTTTAGATTTTTTAAATGTTCTTCAAAATGGTTCTTTAAAGAACTGTTCACTGAAAGGTCCTTTGGGGAACCAAAAATGGTAATGGCATCACTGCAAAAACACCCTTTTGGAACATTTATTTTTAAGAGTGTATGGGTGGGACTTCCGCTTCATTAGCCGCTATAAAAATAACGAGAAGAATAACAACGTGTAGTAAACACAAAAACGGTTTGCACTACAAACTAGTGTGCTCATAAGATAATACATTAAAATAATATGGTAAGACACACCAATTTGCAATATCAAGCTGCAAAATGAGCTGTTTTGTACAGATAAAAACAATGAGGGTGAATGAGACCAGAAGCCAGACCCATAAAATTTACAAATGGCCGCGCTTGCTCTTATGGGAAGAAAAAAGTGGACAGGGAAATACTGAGAAGAATAACAACCTGCAGTAAATGGTAAAACTCTCTGTAGTACAAACCAGTTTGCTCATAATTAAGATAACACATTAAAATAATACGGTAAGCTACAAATTTGCAATATTAAGCAGCAAAATAAGCTGTTTTGTACAGCTAAACGGAGCTGGACGTGGATGAGACCGGAAGCCAGACCCATGAAATTTACAAATGGCCACGTCCACTCTTACGGGAGGGAAAAGGTGGATAGTACACAGAGTTCCGAGTGTTTTGTTTAAGTTAAAAAATGCACGAAACGTTGAAAAAGCATGGCAACAGTCAAATACTTTCGTCGAGCAGATGTTTGCATAGAAAAAAATATATAAGTGAAAAGAACGCACCTGTTCAGTGTGAATATTCTGCACATATGTGCACTGCATAATAGTGGATATTCTCAAAGCTGGCAGTTTTTTAACAGTCATTCTCTGTATGACCAGCAGGTGGAGGTAGAACACTGAGATTAAACGAGTCGATCTTGCGTGGATCAGGAGTGGGAAGGGTCGATGAGAAGAGCTAGTAAAACAAAAAATAAATTACAGTAGTGGTAATAAACTCTTTCCATCCAACCGACCCCACCGACTGGCACCACTACTCTATAGATAATAAAACCAATCAGCGTTTCATCTCGCATCGGTGATATTTCACGAGAGAGCATTTATGGAATATTGAGCCATTGAATTGTGCATAACATGTGTTCCTGTAAAAATATATGAATTATATTCTATTGTGCTGCTAAAAGCATTTTGAGCGATGCACAAGGAACTAAAGGCTACGCTTTTTTCTTTTTAAAAGAAGAGAGACAAAGGAAAATGTAATAACGTAATGGAAATGCCGTGCTTCCGTAAAGAAATGTTTAAGAAAAATGTTTCGGTCGGGAGGGTAAAAATATGACTCAATAAAAACAGTCTTTTCTCGAATGTCTGCATATTATCAGACCATGATAATCAGATTTTCCACGCTCATGTATTCCATGCATTTCACAATGGAATCGCTGCTCACATTCTGAACTGCACAAATCAGATGCAAATCTCATGCATGAGATTTTATTAGACATGTGAGGACTATGATTTGTGACTTAAACGTGCCAAAACAAATAAGCAACGGGATTTCATGAGGGTCTCGAGGGTTGTGTTCTAAAAAGTAGCCCTCTATTAAACGGGCTCGCAACTTTGCATGATAATCAATAATTAAAAACAATAGTTAAAATATGCTTCTACAGTGTTTTAACCGAACCCAGTGCCATTGGGAAAATGTGAACAGATGTTCTTGAACTCTACACATAAAATGAGTGACAGGGAAAATAAAATAACGAGTCTGCTCTGTTAATGCTGAAATGTGAGAACACCCAATTCTGTATTTGAATGCAACACCTATATTTAATGGATAGTCATTCCAGAATATGTATTTAATAGATTTAATTTAAAAGTAAATTACATGTCTGGATGAATAAAGTCCATAATTATAGCATTTTCCATTAGGTCTTTTTCCTTTCAAAGAATGGCTTCTAAGGGTTAATATCACAGCATTAATATAATTTTATTATAATAACACCATCAATAACAGTCGAGGCTACTCCACCACATCACTTCCTTCAGGCACTGTTACGTAACCTCCATGTAATGGTGATGGTTCAAAGAAGGATTGGGGATGAGAATATGTATCTCTATTCTCACATCACAGGATTGTAAAGCTGCTTCAGAGGGAGGTTCATTCTTACAATCAGAAGCCCTGTAATATATACTGAGTCATTCGTCGTAATGCTTGTGTTTACAGTAAGAGCAGTTCCCATGTGTGCACACTTGGCCTACTATTAACACTGCAAACTGAGCATACAAACAGTTTGACTAAAAACATGGCTCCCTAGCACTTTTTTTTTGCTAATGCAATTACATCCATATGCCTTTTCATACTGCAGATGTTCAAAACGTCTAAAGGCTCTTTTTGGAGGAGACACGACTCTCTTTGGTGTTTCAGCTTTATCACTTCAGCTTTATGAAGATAAAACTTGTTTCCGCCACCACAGGCACTTGCCAATTTAATAACCGATATTATGGTTTTGAACTAGTGCCATTTCCTGTTTCCCGGTATGGATACGTTAAATCATTTGATGTAAAGACAAACGCTATTTCTTCATCAGAGCTCAGGCGCTCCGTGAGAACAATAAGACTCCTGCTCTATGTGAGATGTGATCGCTGAAACACAATTATCGTAACCACAGGCTACATAACAGCTAACAAAACACATTAATATCTAATTTATTTTTAAATTAAACAACATTTATAGTAATTTAATGCATACAAATAGATGGTACATACATTAATGGGATGTTATACAGATTATAGTAAATCGCTTTTTAAAAAAAATGTAATTTAAATTAGATCTCCCTGGTCAAAAAACCAGCATATGCTGGTAGGTATGTTTTGATGCTGGGATGCTGGTTAGGTAGGTTTTGATGCTGGTTTAAGCTGGTCCTTTGCTGGTTCATGCTGGTCCTTGACCAGCAAAGGACCAGCTTAAACCAGCTAAGGACCAGCATAAACCAGCAAAGGACCAGCTTAAACCAGCATCAAAACCTACCTAACCAGCATCCCAGCATCAAAACATACCTACCAGCACATGCTGGTTTTTTCACCAGGGCTTTATTTATTACGTATTTAAATTAACCCTTTAATTATATATATGAAATGAATAGTTCATTTTTACAATTAATAATTAATACTTTTATTCAGCAAGGCAGGTCTGACTGCAATTACACTCATTTTTTTTTTTTTTATAATAGCAAAGTTGCATTTACATAATTATATTTCTACACCAATTCTTTTTTTGAAATATTTAAATGGCAGCTGTCATAAAGTCTTGACAGATTTATTTAAATATCAAACATTGAAGAACAGTAAAAATTATAATTAATGTGTTATATGGTTCATATATTTAGAAAATGCTCCTCTCTAGAGTTCATTTTTCTAGCTGACTAACGAGTTTATGGTCACCAAATATGTTTTTTCCAGAGGTAAATGTGACCTTGTTTACAAGCTGTTATACTGCTTTGCTCGGTTAAAACACTGATTGCATGTGACAGATACGGATTTCGGTAAGTTGTACGCTTTCTTTCAACATACCTTCGGATATTTATTCAAGTTTATTTCGTGCTGAAACTGATATTAAAGCAGAGGAGGTGATCAGTTCACGCCTGCCGCTTTAACTTGAGGCGCTACCGCGATCTGTCACTCCACATTAAACAGCGCCAAAACGGCACTTATTGTCTTAATACTGTAATAAAATGAACAGAATTTGAAATCTGAGACTTTGTTTCATATCTAAATTAACAAAACACAAATCTTACTGCGATTTATTGGATGTGAGGTGAGCTGCAATGTTCCGTTCAGGCTAGAATAATCGATTCTTGGGATTTAAGAATCTACTTCGTTTCGTAAAAATGAGAAACAATTCGTTTTTTGAAATATAAAAATTTAAATGGTTGCCGCTAAAAACTTAACACATTTATTAAAACATAAATTAAACACTGAATAACAGTAAAAGTTCATGTTAAATGGTTCATATATTTAGCAAAACGCTCCTCTCTAAGGTTCATTTTTCTTGCCGATTAAGGAGTTTATGGTCACTGAATATTTTTGAGGTTAATGTAATGGTATGTGACATTGTTTACAAGCTATTTAAGGGGCGTCTTTACACGGTGTAAACTGTGGTTGAGCGATTTCGAGACAGTCCTCTTTCATTTACATACCTTCAGATGTTCATTCATGTTATTGGTCCTGAAACTCATATTAAAAGGAGGATATGATCAGTTTATGCCTGCCGCTTGTCCTGAACTTGAGGCGCTGCCACAATCTGTCACTCCGACAATAAACAGTGCCAAAACAGCATTTGCTGTTTGAATACTGAATTTGAAATCTGTGACATTGTTTCATATCAAAATAACAAAGCACAAAGCTTATTGTGATTTGTTGGATGGGAGGTGCGCTATGTTTCCTTTATGAACTGAAAACAGGCTAGACTAATCGATTCTTGGGATTTAAGAATCGACATTTAGTAAAAATGAGAATTGACGGAGAAATGGAGAATTGGATATTTTTTACCCAGCCCTAGTAATACTAAAGTGAAAGGGATTTTTCTGCATAGAGCTGTTTTATTTTATAAAGGCTAGAACACTATATAAACCCATCAGAAGCAAGAACTAGGATTATTTTTTTAAGAAGTGCATTCAAATGCCAAAAGAGAGCTAAAAGATACAGTGTGCCTCAGCAGTTGCACTGTCTGTTTGATGTCTTCACGCGGAGTGAAGCACATTAATGTTTGCATACATCACACTCACATCAGCTCTTTCTGCACAGTGGTGATGTCATCTCCGGCATCTCAGGAATGCTGACAAACTCGACACGTTACCTCACGTGAACCGCGCAGCATTCTGAAAGCCCCAGTAAAACTGAATTTAGCAGACACGATCAAATCTGTGGCCTTTTGAAATTGAAAACGGTGGGTCGCATCACAGCGTTGGTGAATTCCACGGGGCTCCAGTCAAATGAAAACAAGACCCAGGCATCTCAACATAGCTCTCATTTGCATTACGGGTCTGATGAGTCATTTGGAGACTCCGGAAAAAGACAGGGCTGCAGGAGGAAGAGGAGGAGGAGGAGGGCGAAGAGCTTCCCTAAGCGGCGTGCAGTCGGAGCGCTGGCAGCGACGTGAGGGCTCCCCTGGAGCAGTGTTTAGAGGCCTGGTGCCTAATCTCTGATGAAATGTCTATTATCAGAGACTCTGCGGGAGAAAGTGGAGCAGAACAGATATGATGGAGAGGCGATTAGCTTCTGCCCTGCTGCCTCCTGCTTCCCTCTAGCTCACTCAGTCATTCATTCATAATGTGCACCTCCTGTATCAGCCCGTGTCACGAGCGCCGAGAAAGTTTGCATGAAATCCAGCCGACTGGTGACAATTTAAGTGCGAGGGCCTGATAAAGCTCACACAGGCAAGAGGTTGCTAGGTGCAGTGCACAAATCTTAGATATGACAGTAACTCGTGCAGGTCCCGTTCGTGACGAATGGCTTAGGAGACGCAGTGTAAACCGCAATGGCATGACAGTTTTTGTAATTACCAGTGTCGTGACGTATGGCCTTTTCCTCCGGGAGCCCGGTCCTGCTGCTGCCTCTCTAATGAACATATATAGCTGCATTTAAAAGTCAGTGACTGTATAATATTGAAAAACAGGGCCGGGGTCCACTAGGGGGCCTCAAGATGACTTAAGACCACTTGACATCAAGAACAGTAACTGTATTAGCGTCCACATCAATGACGATAACATTCTGTTGTTAAGCATCTGCTACTTTAAATGCTTGAGTTATTAAGTTGTGCGGATTCTGATTTTATTATTCATCACTTCTATGATTCCAATGATATTGTTTCTTTTGTGTTGTGGTTTGAACAAACTTTATATTATATAATATCATTGTCATCCATGCTGTGATTTAGCCTTTGAAATGAAATGAGACAAAACAAGCTTTAAAACAAGTTAAAACTGTTGAAAATCATGCTATTTAATTGAGTTCATCCTTAGACTTCTGGAATTGTACAGTTTATTTTAGCCGCTTTCATTTTTATAACTTCTAATTTCTGTTAATTTAACTTTGAATATTGTTGTGGACAGCAGGGGGCTTATTTGAAGCAACTAGTGCTGTCAAATTGATTAATTGTTTTTAATCACATCCAAAATAAAGGTTTGTTTATCTTTGAACAGGCCTTTAACCAGTCAACAGACCAGGCTGGAAGACCATCTGAGACCGGAAAACCATCGTAGACCGGTTTTAGCTATTTCAGAAAGGTTGCTTTTAGTGGTGTCAAAATGATTAATTGCATATGAAATAAAAGTTTGTGTTAACATAATATGTGACCCTGGACCTCAAAAAAAAGGCTTAAGTCGCTGGGGTTTATTTGTAGCAATAGCCAAAAATACATTGTATGGGTCAAAATTTTTGTTTTTTCTTTTATGCCAAAAATCATTAGCCAAATATGGTCCGATCCTAACAAACTATACATCAATGAAAAGCTTATTTATTCAGCTTTCAGATGATGTATAAATCTCAATTTTGAGATTTGACTGGTTTTGTGATCCAGGGTCACATATATAAGTGTGTACTGTGCATATTTATATTTATATTCATAAATCAATCATACATAAATGTAAATATTCACACATGTAAATATTTCTTAAACATATACATGTATGCGTGTGTATTTATATATACATATAAATATACTAGGGCTGTCCGTTTATGGCATTAATTAATTAGATATGAAAAAATAATGCGATTACAATATTTTAACACAGTTAATGCCCCCAGACCTGTACATCATCTTATATTTTATACAGTTGACTGTTGACAAATATGATGCAAATTCTATAAGTTCCAAAATTCAAGATATTGGTGCAAAAAATGCCCCTGTATGTGTTTTGTCTCATATTTATATATATCACACATCACATGGGCAGCAAGAGCAATATGACAAGAGTGCTGATTTTGTCCCGATCTATCACAAGCTTAAATATGATTTTATACAACAGTTCAGTAAAAAATAAGTTGATATTGTGTTATATTTTAAACACAGTATTGTGTTTTTGCTCAATTTTGCAGAGAATGTTACCTTTGAAGCCATAGCAGAACTGTTGTTCCCCTCAGAGCAAGTGTTTAGTTTCTGAATGAATCCTGTGAACCAATGATTCAAAAGCCCATTCATTTGAACGAATCGAATGAATAAATGAATGACTCATAAAGACATTTACCGTCACCTGCTGGCAGATTTAGTTTCTTATTTAGAGTATCATTTCATTAAAAAAATAAAAACATTATAAGGATAGTTCACCAAAAAAATGGAATCCTGTCATTGATTACTCACCCTCTTGTCATTTCAAACCTTTCATTTGTGGAACATAAAAGAAGGAATTTTGAAGACTGTTGGTAACAAAGCTGTTTTGGTGACCAGTGACTTTCATTGTATAAACAAAACATACTGAGATGTTTCTCAAATTATCTTCTTTTATGTTCCATAGTTTACGTTAGACCATTGCAGCCTACATCTTTATGTGTAAACAATTTTATGCTGAATCAAAATATTTCTTTTTAAAGCTACTATTTGTGACCCTGGACCACAAAACCAGTCTTAAGTCGCTGGGGTATATTTGTAGCAATAGCCAAAAATACATTGTATGGGTCAAAATTATAGATTTTTCTTTTATGCCAAAAATCATTAGGAAATTAAGTGCAGATGATATTCCATGAAGATATTTTGTAAAATTCCTACTGTAAATATATGAAAACTTAATTTTTGATTAGTAATATACATTGTTAAGAACTTTATTTGGACAACTTTAAAGGCAATTTTCTCAATATTTTGAATTGTTTGCACCCTCAAATTCCAGGTTTTACAATAGTTGTAACTCGACCAAATATTGTCCTACACTGGAAAAAATAAAAAACACAATTTGTTGAGTCATCTTAAAATAATTTGTTACCCTGCTGCCTTAAAATTTTAAGTTCAGTCAACTAAAATAAGTTTATTCAACTTGAAATGTTAAGTTGTACTACGTAACAACTTAGATATTTGTGTTTGCTAAACTTAACAGATGGGTAAGTAACCCAGCTGCCTTAAAATTTTAAGTTGATTCTCAAATTGAACTCAAATATCTAAGTTGTCACTTAGTATAATTTAACATTTCAGGTTGAATAAACTTTTTTGAGTTGACTGAACTTAAAATTTTAAGGCAACCAGGTTACAAATTATTTTAAGTTGACTCAACAAATTGTTTTTTACAGTGTATCCAAACAAACCATACATCAGTGGAAAGCTTGTTTATTCAGCTTTCAGGTGATGTATAAAACTTAATTTTGAAAAATGTACCCTTATGACTGGTTTTTTGATTCAGGGTCACATTTGTGATGTCTACAATTGAAACATCATGTAATTAATTAGATTAAAAATTTAAATCTCCTGTCAGCCCTTAAATCTATACAATACACACACATATTATGTAAACACAAACTTTTATAATCGATTTGACAGCACTGAAAGCAACCCTTCTGAAATTCTAAAAACAAACTAAGATGGTTTTTCGGTCTCTGATGGTCTTCAAGCCTGTCTGTTGACTGGTTAAAGGCCCATTCACACCAAGAACAATACAAACGAATAACAATAATTATATAGTTTAAAAACAATTCAAAATGTAAAACAATAGCTGAGTTCACGCCACAACTATTCTAAATGATATTGTTGGAATCACTGACGAACAATAAAAACATTGACAGCCAATCAGAATCGATCCTGCTTAAATCAGTTCAAGCATTTATAAGCATGTGCTTACAATAAGCAAAGGTTATCTTAAAACGTGTCTTAATGGAGACGCTAACATTTTTGTCATTACAGTTATCTTTCTTGGTGTGAAACAGGCCTTATGATTAGAGTGGATGACTAGTTTAAACCAGGTTTTATTATTGAGAAATGCATACACTCCTAAAAATAAAGCTTCCAAAAGGGTGTTTTTGCAGTGATGCCACAGAAGAACCATTTTTGGTTCCCCAAAGAACCATTTTGAAGAACACTTTAAAAATCTAAAGAACCTTTTGTGACTATTAAGAAGCTTTCATGCATTTGAAAAGTTCCATGGACGTTCGAGCCATCGATGCCAATGAAGAACCTTTATTTTTTAAGAGTGTATTTGGTGAACTTGAATTTTGATTCAAAAACAATCCCACATAGAATCCAAAGCATCTGAATCCTAGTGACAACTGTGATTTGCAAGTGTTCAGTGTTATGAGAGAGCAACGGCCGGCGTCCACTCCCTCCAATCTGCATGATAATCAATCCAGTCTCATTCAGCCAATCAAACTGAGCAAAGAGACCCAAATTACTTCATTTAATACGTGATTTAATTCCGAAACATAAATCATCACATTACTGACAGCTCTCATAAAGCCGGTGGGGACCGAGTGGCAAGCGAGAGAGAGAGAGAGAGAGACTGAATTAAAACCATCAGACCTCCTTTACCTCTCCCTGTGGACTCGGCAACATAATCTGAAGAGAATGTACATTTTTCATAATAGAATTAATAACCAATTTTAAATTATGTCCCCGACTTGTGACCCAAGATACGTTAATTATTGATCACCCATTTCTGTGAAGAGGTGTTGTAATTACCTAGCATAATGTGACTCCTTCATCACATTTAAACATTTATATTGCTTATCTTTCCAAGGAACCTCTGGCTAAGTTTTTCCAATTACACTGATCAAATCGAGAATGTGGGGTAATTCTTCTTTTCTTCAATTAGAACTATCTGTAGTATACATAATTTATGAAATTCCGTCATACCTCAGCGAAATGAGAGAAAGATAATGAATATCTGCTACTTACAGTTACGCGGGGCAGACGGGTTCAGGTTTGATGACGAGAGGGTCCCATCGCTCTCCGAAGTAATGTTCTTCACGGCGCGCTCAGAATATTGTCATCGGTAGGGCCGTTATGCAAATGACGAACTTTGGCGCAAAAAAAAAAAAAAACCCGACAGCTATTTGTGATCGCGCTCCACTTTTACCCTAAAATAAGCCTGGATCGTGGCTTCCCTTCCGGAAATATGTTTCATAACCCTGAAAGTGTGTGGGATAACCTAATCAGACTGGGGGGGAATCCGATCTCGCTCCTTCATCCTAAATACAGAGTCTTTTTACAGTAAAGGCACCGTACAGATGACCGCCTCAGACCCGGCAGCATCAATTCCACTTAACCTCCTCGGAGACGAGGATTTCCTCCTCGCCTCGAGCCTTTCGATGCAATTTTAGTCAATGAGATCAGATCACAGGACAAACGCGCTCCGTCAAGAAGAAATTCCGAGACGAATTCCCTTTATCTTGAGAAACTTTATTGATGGTTATTGTTATGCAGATCATAGTGCATGCACATACAATGACAAGGAGAAAGCCTGTCCACAACACGTACTTAAAGCAGAAAGAGCAGAATCACAGCAGTGGGTAAGATATTTTTGCCAAGTTGTGTGATGTGACGCACACAGTACACAAGAGGATATTTGCAGCCGGATAAACTGAAGCTGCTCTTTTGTTTGTATTTTTATGCAATTGAAACTTTTATAAATACAAAAGAAAGAAAAATGAGATATGTGACAAACACCTCTAATTAGGTATACTTGTAAACAACATGAAGGGAAGTCTTCGCGTATGCACAGCCAAGCTGCGACTCTTCAAGAACACCTCGACAGCTTGTTTGTGTAGCACTTGTAAATGACATAGTTATCATCATTATTCCTATTTACATATAGATATCTTTTTCACAAGTCATATATTTCTCAGTTTCTCGATAATCAAACAGTTTCAAAGTGTAAAGGCTGTGTTCTAGAAAATAATAGTACAAAGGATGTCACATTAAAAATGATATCAAAACGAAACACTCGAAAGAAGCGGAGAACCAAAAAAAAACAGACAACGGAACGTCCCACAAGTGAGAAGGAGAAGTAGTAGTAGTAGTGATGAAAAAATTGCAGGTTGTGTGTATGCGTGTGTGTTTGTGTGTGTGCAAAATTGTACAGTTGACAAAAATACTATGATTATATCTACATAATGATTGCATTACTTGTAAAGTGTTGATATAAATCTGTGTATGATTCCATAAAAAATGAGACACCTTTCTCTAACAGTTGGTCTACCACACTAAATCTAAAACATTATACAGTTGTGTTTTTCGTATAAGAGAACATTTTCACTGCACAGATCAAATTTAATACACTGTTTGTTTATTTTTTCCCACTCTCGTCTTGTACAAATAATCAGAGTTTCTTAACTTCTGAGAAAGAAAAAAAGCAAAAAAAAAAAACAACACAAAAAAACCCAAAAAACTAAACAAAACAGAAACTAAACAAAAAATATATCAACGGCGCTACCGTCGCCGTCTTTTTTTTTTCTTTTTCTATTTCGTGTTTCGTCTCTCCCGTATTATAAAAGTCAGCATTTATATCAATCGACGTACTGGAAGTACCGTAATATAAAAAGAACATCTCGTGGTAGGCCTAAACTAGCGAGGGTCTGACTTAAGGACTAGATAATAGTTAAACAGCAAAATACTGTCATGGTGAATTTTTGGGGAGTTTCTATGAGCTGCTATGTATAGTCTGAATATACACACTGAACACCCCAGGAACATAACCTTTGGCTTTGAGTAATGACTGATATAAGACAGCTTAAATAATCGATACCTCAGTGGTCTCTTTGACCGGCTCTGTGTCTTCGCTGCACTCGGGGGAACTGGGCCGACGTTACTGCCAGCCCCCCCGGTCTTTCGCCCACCACGCCCGTATCTACTCCTGCCCACAACCCCCTGCGCTCGCTTCCTCTACAGAACCCAGAAACAAAAGAAACCAAAAGAAAAAGACGAAAGGCGATGTCGAACGGAAGCAGAAACCACTGGACGACTCTAGTCACTTGCACTCTTACAAAATATGATAACCCCGAAGTGACTTGGAATATTTATCATACATAACTCATTTACATGATAAAGCCCTAACAATTTGTATCTTATTCTTTTTTTTGTCATCTTTTTAAAATCTAGCAGCTCTCTAGATCACCACAGAAACCTCTACAGCCAACAATCTATGTAATCTTTAGAAATTAAAAACCCACAATATTAAAATACACAGCACAAAATATCTGAGGTATAAGATGAAAAATATCCGTTTTTGTCTTCTCTCTCTTAAGAGATGCTAAAATGATACACTACTGCATGTATTGCAATACCCAGGCCTCTGAATTACTCCTCCTTTACCCCCACAGGAAGATTCTCAATAGGTTTTGAAAGGTTTTTTTGTTGTTGTTGTTGTTGTTGTTGTTGTTTTTTTTAGTATGGCGCGAAACGACTGTATCCACCTCGGTATATACTAGCCTGCAAAGAAGAAAGAACGAGACCCACATCGTCGGCGTGGCTTCTGGTCTTGGCATCAGTCAAGGGAGCGAAAGCATTCTGGAAGAGAAGCCACGGGTTTGGACACGTTTAATTGACACAGTTCAGAGGAGACCTCCGCTAGCATTCAGGCTATTTGCCGTACATACCCCCCGGACGAAACCAATCACGTTCCATCATGCAAGCACACCAACACACCTCATGCCAGAAGAGATGCATTTAGCTACTTAAAAATGTGAAAGGGGTGAAAGAAATACATGAGTTAACAGAGCAAATCAAAACAATGAGCAACGAATGAGTTCCATATGTTGCAAAAAGCATTTTCTTAACATATTTTGGTCTTATTTTCCAGTAAAAATACATGATAAAATAAATAACCAAAGCAACATTGTATAAGATATAAATAGCTAAAAATTCAAGGTGCAGTATGTAATAATGACTGTTTACATAAATGGGTTGAAATGGGTACTGCGGTCTAAATTCAAAATATTGTTTCTCCCGCCCAATCCTCCTCAGACTGTTGCCAGATTGAGGACGTGCAACACGAATGAGCGCGAACGATGTTAGAAGGCGGCAAACCCTACATTATTTGTGTTTTACTATGCCTCTGGTCATAGAGCTTTTTAGGTGGATGCCTAAGCTTTTTAGGTCGGATACAATCTGTGATTTCGGCTGTCGAAATATTATTGGGTAAACGCCAAGTGGCTGGAATCACACAGATCAAAATAAAAACTGATTTTCAAAATAGAACAACTGACTGTAGTGTTGTTTTTCAGAGAAGCAAGAATGTGAACTTGAAGCATGTTTCCTGAATGTCTGCAAATGTATTATGGCGTTTTTATTAGTGCTGTCAATCAATTAAACAAAAACAACTAATTAATCACACATTTTTTTCCAAAATGAATCGCGATGAATCCCACCTTACATTAAAGTTTTTAAATATACTTTTATATTGCAATAAATTGACATTCAGCCTTAAAATTAATGCAGAAACAACATAAAAACAGTATATTTTTATTCTTGTTTAATGGCATCTTTATTATAATTGAAAGCCAATACCACTGATGTCTTTGGGAAATATTTTTTTTTCCTGATGAGCCATTCAACATTTATTAGACTTTAAAAAATAACAACTTCTAATTTAGGTGAACTTAAAACAATCTTCACATAAACCCATTATAATAAATGTCATATTTAGCTGCCCTTCAGCAAGTAGGAAATATACAGAAATTTAATTTAAGTTATAAAACTCTAAATTCTAATTTAAATACAGATTAAGCCTTAAAGCTACAAAAATTGATCATTTTTTTTTCCACTAACGCCTGGCACTGAGGTGAAGTTGAAGTGCGTCAATATAAATATATACATGGACAATTTTTCAAAATATATACTGTACGTGTGTGGATTTATTTAGACATAATAAATATACACAGTATACACACTTATATTATGTAAACAAAAACTGGATTATGTTGGATGCAGTTAATCATGATTAATCGTTTGACAGCACTAAAAGAAATGCAATTATTGTCAAAACAAACAAACAAAAAACAGACAGAAGCAGCAGTTGTGAATGAGGTGGTCAACCCTAGCCCCACCCCTAAATTAATTGCGTAAAATATTTTAAACGCCTGCATTAATGCGCTAACTTTGGCAGTACTAGTTTCTATGCTTTAGAAAATGCTTTAAAAAATTACATATAGCACCTATAAGGTGCACAAAAACCCTCAATTGTTTGTTGTTAATAGCACAGATCAGTGGTTCTCAAAGTGTGGTATGAGTACCACTAGTAATACTCAGGCTCCCTCTAGTGGTACGCAGAGGAATCACTAAATTAAATATAAATTAATGTTAAAACACAATACAATTTTATTTAATCTTTATTTGAGTTAAGTTTTTTTATGTTTTACATTTACATTTACAGTAGTTTTTATTTAACTATTAGGTACAACACATTTTAATGTAATTATTATTTTTTTTCTTATTTACCTGTGCAGAACTGTGCAGTGTTAATTTTCAAACTGTGTATTGTAAAAGTGACTGACAACAAAAAATATTCTAATTATGAATAAAACTGCCTCCCTTTTGAACTGTCCAGAGCTGTAGCTGAATATGTATTTACGCTACTGTATTTTAATGCTGGTCATTATGGTGGTACTTGGAGAGCCAAATATTTTCTGAGGTAGTACTTGGCATAAAAAGATTAAAAACCACTGGCATAGATGTATGAAACAGCTCACACAGAAGTCACTTTCAAACCAAGCAGCTTTGTTAATCTATGTGGTGAATTTGCACGACTAAATTCTTTCTCCCTCATGCCAAATTGCAGATTGTGTGGATTTTTACTGAAACAACTGTATTTTGGCAGCGAAAATATGCAGAGTGACAGTAAATGTAACCACGCCTTTAGAGAGGTTTATTCCTAAAACAAGAAACTTAAAACGTTCAAATAAATAAATGTATAATTGAAAAAAATTAAATATTATTAACATACGCAAATGTTTGAAGCATTTTTACTGGAAAACTAGACTAAAACACAGTTTAAGAAATCGATCTTTGCAGTGTGCGTTTAAGTATGCAACGTGGACGTTTGCGATCAAAAGCAGCCCACGTACAAACAAGTAGCCCATCGCAGCGCTCGCCTGGAGACTCTTGTCGGTCTTCCTCGTGCTCTTTCATCACAGCGTCTCTCCTCTGCTCCCTCCCTCTTTTAGCTGTTGCTACAGCACCACTTAGGTGATGGATTTAATTATCAAAATGACTAATTATTCCATTAAGGGGAGCGCTCGGCTAGGTGATATTCACAAAATTAGAAATATAATAACTAACATGCACTACACTGCCAAGAAATTAAGACATTTATCACGTTTACTGGGAGGATTAATGTGGCATTTCAGCTGCCGTTAGCACAAGAGACAAATTCAATTAAGTTTAAGTGAGGAGATGTCAGCAGTGCTAAAATCCATGCAGGAGGAAAAGGTGGGAAGAAAAGGAAAAGAATGAGCGTACATGACAAGCGTGCACTGAGAAAAGAGCAGGGAAGGGATAAATAAAGGAGTAATGAGGAAAGAGGAAAAAAGGAAGCGGGAGAAGACAGGTAGAGATGAAAATTCAAGCTCACCATGGCACCAACGCTGTATGTGGCTGCTGGAGCAAGTGCGTGGTTGTAGGGGTCGGCAGCATAAACTCGTCCGTAACTGTGGAAACACGCAGAGATGGTCAAATCGCGCCCCCGAGGTGAAAATCGCTGCTTTTCTATTCAAACACAAATGTCATACAATGTCATAATACGACACCACGGACTGCAGCAACTACGTATGGTGATGATTTCAGAGTGTTTGGAAAATGACAATCAAATGAAGTCAGAGAGGAGAAAATCACATGGCTCTTGCAGTCATGCTGCACAGGGCAAAGAGGAAGACATCACTGTTTGAAAGTTGAAGGGCCACTTGTGCAAGACCTCACTAGATGCTCTCTTCACTCAAATCGTGCGTTTACGGGATGCCAGCTCTTACGGCAATATCCGTTTGTACGTACAAACTCTGTACCAAGAGGAATTTGCTTGCTTTTTCTAGTTCAATACACTTGCACAAACAACCCTTCAATTTTTTAGTACTTTAATTTAGGCATATTGATCAAAAAGGCAAAAAAAAAACATCACAGGAAAATAAAATCATACAGACCAGAGATCAATGTTTTACAGTACTTGCACCAAAAAGGCGAAACAAAACATCTGTTCATTATTCTCGTCCGGGGCTAACTTGATGAAAACGTTGCAGGGTGTTTAGTGTAAATGTGAGCTTAAAGGAGAAATTCATTTCCAGAACTAATATTTACAGATAATTTACTCACCCCCTTGTCATCCAAGATGTTCATGTCTTTATTCAGTCGTAAAGAAATAATGTTTTTTGAGGAAAACATGCCAGGGTTCATATAACGGACTTCTATGGTGCCCCTGAGTTTGAACTTCCAAAATGCAGTTTAAATGCAGCTCCAAAGGGCTCTAAACGATCCCAGCTGAGGAAGAAGGGTCTTATCTAGCGAAACGATTGGTTATTTTATAAAACAAATTACAATTTACATTACCATCTCACTTTTTCCTCCAAATTCAAAATAATCCTACATTGCTGTTTTACCTTTTTTTTGTAAAGGCTGTTTGATCTTCTTTGCAAAAAAACTTTGTAAACACTGGGTCGGTACTTCTGCAGTGATTTAGGACGATTTTGAAGTTGGAGGAGAAAACGAGATGGGAGTTTTTTGGCATACCCTAACTCAATGGTTCCCAACTATGTTCCTGGAGGCCTCCCAACACTGCACATTTTGCATCTCTCCTTGGTCTGAAACACTCATTTTTGGTCTTGAAGTCTCTACTAATGAGCTGATGATCTGAATCAGGTGTGTTTGATTAAGGTGACATGGAAAACATGCAGTATTTGGAGGCCTCTGGAACATGGTTGGGAACCACTGGCCAAACTGCCTTGAAAAAAGAGTTCATGCAGACCTAGACAAGAGCGTTTGAGTTAAAAAAATATATATATATATAAATTGTAAATTTTATTAGAAAATAACCATTCGTTTAGCTAGATAAGACACTTATTCCTTGGCTGGGATCATTTAGAGCCATTTGAAGCTGCATTTTAACTGCATTTTGGAAGTTCAAACTCCAAACAAAAGAAGTCCACTATATGGAGAGAAATCCTGAAACGTTTTCCTCAGAAAAAAACATAATTTCTTTACGACCGAGAAAGACAGACATGAAGGATGACAAGGGGGTGAGTAAATTATCTGTACATTTTTATCCTGGAAGTGAACTTCTTCTGTAATTTATACTTTTCCAGTGTCTTTTATCCTGAGATCTCACCCTCAAAGTTTGAGCAGGCGTTTGAAAACAACCTCCTCAAAGCCTTGTTATGCATGCATGGTGTTTCTGGACCAGATAAAGAGCCAATAAGAGAGCAAAGAAATGAGGCAATTTGCATATTCTTCCACTCCCGGCGATTAAGAAGTTAATCCAGCGCAAATTAGTATAGACATTGTTATTCACTACACAGTCGCTCTGTCTTCATATTTCAATGCGCGGCCAAGTATTTTGTTTGACCTGCGTTATCTGTGTTTACAGGGGTTAGTTTTAATGAGTATGCGGTGCAGTGATCAAACCAGGGCTGCCTCCGCTCTTCTGGAGCTGAGATTGAAAAGGTGACCCTCAGGATATAGCACCTGGTGAATTATTCCTAAAGTATTAAGCACGGGAAAAAAGCGCTGATTGGATGAGTCACCCGAAATGCAAGAACTGGGGTTTTTAATTGCTGTTTGAAGGACATTGAAAATGTGTTTTTTGTCTGTTTTTCTAAACAGTGCCTGGCGGAAACACACTACAAATTTACGCTTAAACTCGTCCTTGTGACTATCGGTTTATACTAGGCTCCTCCTGCCGCCCATCGAGACAGGTTGAAGGCAAAAAAAAAGGCCTGATTTATGAGACCGGTAAGCTCTATGTTTGTTAATGAACAGCAGTGACTCTAACATACAGCTAAATTAGATCTGGGCCCTGAGATACAGGTTAATAAATCTCAGATGGCTGGGATATATCTGCATTATTGACTAGATGCTCATTATTTTGGAAAATGTGTGCTCCAGCAGCGCCATTCCTCTAAATGTATTGACTTTTCCCACCAGGAGACCGAACGGACAGCTCATTTCTATGATTTCTTTAAACAATGCCGGGCTGTGCTTTAGGGGCTCTAATGCGAGTTGCTCGGACCTTCTTCGTGTTCCTCACTTACTGATTATGTTGGTTTGCGAACGGGATTGCGCTTCGGGGTTATCAGCAATTATTGAACTGGGACAATTAGACCATAATTTGCAAGTTTTTCAGACTCCAAATTACACATTCCAATTGTGTTTTACAGAAAACAGCTGATGTCTTCAAGAAAGTGGCTTCTGCTAAATTACAGCCTTGTTAGCATATTCATTTTCCCTGGTTGAGGGGGAAAAAAAAAGAAGGGAAAGGGGAAAAAAAGGGCTGTCACAAAATCAATGCACGGATGGACAGGTCCATTTTCCTTTCGGTATACCGCGACTCAAACTTGTAACAATCACACTTGTGTCATTCCCAAGATCTAGCCACCTACAGCCAATGTGCAAGACACCATACACTACATGAGCAACCTTGATACGACAACGACAACAGCACCACACGCCCGTAAAACAATAAGACAATCAAACCAACCAAAAAAAGGCCCTCTCGCTCACACACACACGTACAGATCTAATGGAGAGGGAGGGCGATGGTGGAGAACTCAAAGGAACCATGGAACACAAGGAAGATTGAGACAGAAAAAAAAGGAAAATCACAGATTCCAAGCTCGTGACAAGCGTGTTCATTTCACTCTTCAAGGAACACATGCCTCTTCCAAGCAGTGCCATGGGAGAGAGAAACAGAAGATGAGAACTATGAATGCGATGCCTTCCAGCTATCCTCATGCAGTACTCCAAAACTACTCCACTCGTCCAAAAAAGAGCATTCAAGAGAAACGTAGTAAGAAAAAACGTAACATCTACTAATCAAAGGGGGGCAGAAATAAGGAGACAGCCGGGCAATAGAAGCACTCACTGTCAAGGTGCATAAAAAAGGGGGTATATGCTCGCTCCCTCGCGGGTGCATCGAGAAAGTGAGGGTGATTTGGTATTCATTTATATTTATTTATTTTACCTGAGGAGGTGTTACAAGAAATTTCATCTGCTGCAACGAAGACGAAATGATTTCTGCAAGAGAAGATAAAATTTACAATACCGCCTGCTGACTGGCTGGATGGACGAGAGGCGGGGGGGGAGGGGAGGGAGAAGGGGAGGGAGGTAGGGGGTGTTAGGGAATGGAAAGGGGGGGAGGAATGGTGGTATAAATGGGTTTTAGTTCACAAGCAAAAAGAACCAGAGCTCTCAGTGTGCGGCCCCGCACCGGTATCGACATGGAGGAACAGGGAAGAGCATGCTAGGGGGGATTGGAGATGCAAATGCGGGAATAAAGAAGAGGGGTAAAAAAAGACATATACAGTATATCAGAGATGAGACTAAATCATAACCTCGGACTGGGGCCGATTCAATAGAGACTGCAGCTGCGCGCGAGACGCTTTGATTTAGCCACTCTAAACGTCCTCTCCTCTGTAAACCCCCTCCCTCCATCACTATTGTTCTGTAAAAGTCAAGGAACTGCATTCACAGCATTACTGAATAGCGCTGGGATGGCCTTGAACGGTCACATAAAAGCCGGGCCGTCGAGCCCGTTAGAAACACCTGAGACTGCGACCATTATACACGGATGATATTGGAAATCAAACACATAATATTATACATCAAAGCGCTTATGTCATACACCATAAACTTTTCTTGGGAGAGAGACGAGGAGAGAGAGAAAAGCAAAACTCTTATATGAGATGTATCTTAAAATGTCAAAACAACAAGGTGCACTCAGTTATTTTTTTACTCTCATTAAAAATGTTATACGTGTAAAGAAATGAATAGCACATTTTGAAAAAAATCATGGGGTCAGTGAGAAAAAGCACACTTTTATTAGGCAAAAACACATTAAATTAATCAATGTGACATGTATAATGTTACAAAATGTTTCTGTTTCAAATAAATGCTTTTGAACTTTTTTTATTCATTAAATATTCCTAAGTGCAGTGAGTTCGAAATTAAACATGGATAATATAAATTGGACTAAAGGCTGAAAATTCAGCTTTGACATTGCAAGAATAAAGCACATTTAAATACATTAAGATTTGAAATTATTATTAAATTGTAATAACATTTCACTGCATTATGATTTTAACTATTTAAAAAAAAAACATCTTTTTAGTTAACGTAAAATCTTAACTGATGATATTTACTTTCCTAATGCATCCTCCTGGTCATCTTGTCAACGAGTCCAATGATTTCTGTTTTATAATTTTTAATATGAATGTAAGCTCTTCTTTTAAAATTACTTCTAAGCCAGTAGCCAAATAGATATTTAGACAAAGTTTTTTTTAACAGACTTACATATGTACAGTTGACGTCAAAAGTTTACATCCCCCTATCCAGAATCAATACAAATGCTAATTATTTTACCAAAATAAGAGGGATCATACAAAATGCATGTTATTGTTCATTTAGTACTGACCTGAATAAGATATTTCACATAAATGATGTTTACATATAGCACACAAGAGAAAATAATAGTTGAATTTATAAAAATGACCCTGTTCAAAAGTTTACATACACTTGATTCTTAATACTGTGTTGTTACCAGAATGATCCACAGCTGTTTTAGTTTAGTGATAGTTGTTCATGAGTCCCTTGTTTGTCCTGAACAGTTAAACTGCCTGCTGTTGTTCAGAAAAATCCTTCAGGTCTCACAAATTCTTTAATTTCCCCCCATTTTTGTGTATTTGAACCTTCTCCAACAATGACTGTATGATTTTAAGATCCATCTTTTCACACTGAGGACAACTGAGGGACTCTTATGCAACTATTACAAAAGGTTCAAACACTCACTGATGCTCCAGAAGGAAAAAACATGCATTAAGAGCTGGGGGGTGAAAACTTTTGAACAGAATTGAGATGTGTACATTTTTCTTATTTTGCCTAAATATCATATTTTTTAATTTAGTACTGCCCTACAGTACTAAACTACTACAGTACTACAGTACTAAACTACCACTACAGAAGATGTTTCCAAGAAGACAAAATAAGTTCAATTTACCCTGATCTTTAAATTCAAAAAGTCTTTGTTTCTTCTCCACATCTCAATTCTGTTCACCCCCGGCTCTTAATCCACCGTGTTTCCTTCTGAAGCATCAGTGAACCTTCTGTAATAGTTGCATTTGAGTCCCTCAGTTGTCCTCAGTGTGAAAAGATGGATCTTAGTATCACACAGTCATTGTTGGAAAGGGTTCAAATACACAAAAATGCTGGAAAACCAAATAATTTGTGGGACCTGAAGGATTTTTCTGAAGAACAGCAGGCAGTTTAACTGTTCAGGACTCATGAACAACTATCACTAAACAAAAAAACAGCTGTGGATCACTCAGGTAACAACATAGTATTAACAGTGTTGAGTGTTACTGCATCTGCCCCACTAGGTGTCAGTAAGTTCAATATGAAACAACAACAACAAAAAACTACTAAAATTACTGAGTGCACCTTGAATCTTTGTGAACTGTGAACATGTAACTATTTACAGATTTAAGTCTGCAGAAACATACAGCACAGAAAGGACTAGAGTATAATCCTCAACCCTGCTGTAAAAAATAATAATAAAAAACATAAAAGGGATAATTTTCTAAGGATTTTTCTATAATGCAGGATGTGAGTAAATGGTGCATTCTGGGTAAACAAACAAGACTAGCATGAGCCGTATCATTGGTTGCACTGCACAGGCTTCATGAGTCACTGCACAGGTGTGACAAATGATGTGTCATGGCTTGATCTCACGTCTAATTAGAGACATTGGCCGCCATATTGCCAGGCCCCTTTTTAATTGCCGCTTGGAGCTATATTTAATAACTAAATGAATCATCCATTCCCGCTAAGCATTCAGATTGAATCGGCCCTCTTAATCATGTTAGGGGGCTTGTTTTGAATACAATGTTCTATTCGGCATGACAGTATTGACCGTCCCAATGCGCAAACACACACACAGTTACACTCACACATATACTCTAGGGAGTAAAGCTCAATGCAGACATGCATTTGAACACATGCATTAAATGGTGCACTTTCTAGAACTCATAGTGCCTTACGAAATCAGATATGTATCGGCTTCAGATATGACCATTCATACACATTACAGACTAAACATGCACGAAGACGCTAAAGTCACAAGCACTTCATATGAGCAGTAGTACACTGGACTACATCAATATATTCTTATACACAGTAATATTTCAACCGCCATGTCTATAATTTAATATTCAACACTAAACTAACAAGACACATACATTTCACAGAGTTTTTTCTCTTTGTACTAGCAATCAACAGTCACAGGCATTTCCAAGCAAAATGCAGACATCTGGCCAACACATTCAGGGGTGTAAATCACTTAAGTAATTGTACTTCATTCATCAATGTGAGAATCAGTTTGGGAAATGTTTACTTGAACCGAAACTAAATATTTGCATTCATACTCAAAACATTTCTAATTAAAACATACTTTTTTGGTCAAAGTATAAAGGACATATTTCATAAGTCATCATGATATGAATCTCTCTCTTATGCTCACCAAAGCTGCATTTATTTAATCAGAAATACATTAAAACTGTAACATTGTGAAATATTATTACAATTTATAAAAGAACTGTTTTCTATTTTAATATATTTTAAAATGTAATTTATTCCTGTGAAGCAAAGCAAAATTTTTTTAGCATCATTTCTCCAGTCTTCAGTGCAATATGATCCTACAGAAATCATTCTAACATGCTGATTTAGTGATTAAGAAGTATTTCTCATAATTAATGTTGAAAAACATTGTGCTGCTTAATATTTTTTGTGCAAATGATTCTCTGAAGAAAGGGAACCTCAAAAGAACAGCATTCATTTGAAATAGAAACATTTTGTAAATATCTTCACCATCATTTATGATGCATTTAAAGGAACACTCCACTTTTTTTTTTTTTTTTTTTTCCATTTTCCAACACCCCTAGAGTTAAACAGTTGAGTATTACCATTTTCAAATCCATTCAGCCGTTTTCCGGGTCTGGCAGTAGCAGTTGTCAACTCTGCCGGCTGCAACTCTGCATTTACACAAACTTAGTGCCGGTCACTTTCAGGCGCTGCGTAAAATATCATTGCGCCTGCTGCACCCATGGTACAGCAGCAAAGTTCCTTGATTATTACGCCGGATTGAGAGTATAGTTACTAGCCATATCGACCTAGAAAATCGTAACTTTTAATTTTCGGTCAGTCTTAGTACACAATGTAACTACAAAAGAATCAAGTTTAAAATAGGAACAATATCGTCATTATATATGGTCATTTTTGAGCGAGATGCTATCGGTCTAAACAGATTCAATGATCTACGCTAAAAGTGCTACCGCCAGACCCGGAGATCGGCTGAATGGATTAGAAAACTGCAAAACTCAACTCTAGGGGAGTTGGAAAATGAGTCTATTTTTTAAAAAAAAGCGGAGTGTTCCTTTAATGCATTCTTGCTAAATAAAAGCATTAAATTCTTTCAAAAAGGTTTTTTTTTGAATGTGTGTCTATATTTTTGTAATTAACAAGTCAAATTATGTTCCTTTTAACATTTTAAATAAAATGTCATTTGCTCACGTGACTGTATTCGTCATATATTCCTCCTTATAAAGAGATGCAGATACATCAACATAATCTTTGATCCGAATCAAAGCTTTTTAATTACATCATAACTATTGTTGACGACAAACACTTGAGGCTTTACATAACCACATTCAAGTGTCAACAGTTTCTAAGAAAAAAGTTGTCGTTTTACTTCCAAATACTTTCCCTGAAGCGTGTTTTTAGCTTGATGTATTGGTTTTTAATTGTGTGAAACCCCATACTGTCCATCAAGTATAATTTCTCAGTGCTTTTTACACCCCTGAGCACGTCTGGTATGCGTTAGCAGCATAATTTGCTAATAAACGAACTAAACGGCCTTTCATACAAGAGTTTAAAGAGTTGCTTTAGCTTCCTGCACAGCTGCTTCCCCAGCCCAGAGGGTTCCACGGAGTGGCAGAAACACGCACAACGGGCCACTTCAACCTTTCCTGAACAAGCGTCGCAGGGACAGAGGTCAGGCGATGCTAGTATGGTGGGTTGTAGGAAGCGAGGCTACCGTGTACTCCTGACCCACGTGGCCCCGGCCCGCAGCTGTTCAGATGGGACCGGCTGAGCCTTGAGCTCTAAAAGGCGACTTCAGAGACCCGGACTCGGCGGACTCCGCCTCCCAGCAGCACCTCCAGATCTGAGGCTGACCCTGGACATCTCTGACGGTGAGCGAGTGAAGCTCTGACAAAGAGCAGCAACCAAATGCGGCGGCTAACGTCTAATGAGACCGCCGTCGGGACGGCAGGGTGTCAAGAGTGCGGCGCTCTGTTAAGATAAAGCTTTGGGGTATTGATATCCGCCACCGTGGAAGGCAAGAGATCAACTGCAGTCAAAACACTCGCAGGATTAGCGGAGATCAGAGATGATATCTTTCACACGAGGTGATAACATCTAACAGCGCTGAGAGGTTATTTTAATGGAGGCAGACCGAACGATTAAACTCCAACTGTCTAAAAACGTTACTCATTGAGACATGAATAATTTATTTTTATGAGGGAAGAGAGATTATAAGTCATTTACATTGCAAATGAATAATTCAATCCTTTTAAATCCGAAAAAATGTAAAAAATGTATGACTTCTCAATAACAATCATTTATAATCTCTATTATGAAAGACTAGTCTTATGCAAACTAATTTAGCTGGAATTTGTACCAGGGACCTAATTTGTATGTCGGGCTGCGGTTTCAATTTCCCAAAGCTGCTATTATTCTCAAAATGTGTCTAAAGGTAAACAAAATAATTCAAATGTTATTGAGAGGCCTCTTCATTTGCATAATCAATCAAGCAGGTTTCTGCAGAGAGCTAAACAACATTAAGGAAACTTTCTGAATTTAATCAGTTCCAGCATTAGCATTAGCTCTGCCCACTGGCAAAGCAATGACTATGTCTACTAGTATAACTACATTTTTAATACAAACTGAACCACGGGCAATTCAGGGGGGTTCACAGAACATAATGAAAGAGATGACTAAGATCTGTATTAATGACAAACCAGTTAAAGCAATAGCTGAAACACATCATTCACGTCTGTAGCACAGATGTCTGATACTGAGGGTTGGGAATTTTTAAAATCCATAAGTGTGAGAAATACTCAGTCAGCACCACAAAACATCTCTCATGTCATTAAATGTACAGTACAGTGCATGTTCAGTTGCCCAACAAATGGAACAGAATCTATGATAACATTACAAATGCCTATACTGCTTTAAAATCTTTTCTGTTATATTTTATATTTTTTAATATTTAAGTCAGCAATGATGCATTAAATTGACATCATTTTAGAATGTTACAAAATAATTGTTTCATATAGATGCTGTTCTTTTTAACTTTCTATTCAAAGAATCCTCAAAAACTGTATTAAAGTTTATTATTAAGCAGTACAGCTGTTTTCAACATTGATGATAATAACAAACGAGCAGCAAATCAGCATATTAAGCAGATTTCTGGATCATGTGACACTGAAGACTGGAACTATGCTGCTGAAAATTCAGTTTGCATCATAGGAATAAATGACATTTTAAAATAAATTCAAATAGAAATCAGTTATTTGAAATGACAAAAATATTTCTGAATATTACTGTTTTTACTGTTATTTATTCAAACCTTTGAGTCGTACTGTACATGTTTTCTGTTTTTATTTGACATGGATTCTGTTCCATGTATTGGGAAATAACTCCAATAAATAAATAAACTATTTTAATTTTTAATTTGGAGAAGCTAATGCCATAAGATGACTGCTATAATGAACATGACTGCCTCACTCTAGAGCAATTGAACCAACAGAAAATCAGATTACTGCTATACCATAAAAGATTTCTCATAAGATCCTTGGTTATTTATTTATTGCACAATAAATGGAACAGAACCCATGACAAAATTATGGTCAGAAACATTTCAAAGCAGAATAGCTATGTTTGAAGTTATGCTTAATGATACATGAATACATGTAAAATGAATTCTATACTACCTTGAAATGTTCCTGACTGTATCTACACTACCATTCAAATGTTTTTGGTTTTTTTTTAATTCATATTTTAGTCAGCAAGGATGCATTAAACTGACAGTAAAATCATTTTACAAAAAAATTGGTTTCATATAGATGCTGTTCTTTAGAACTTTATATTCATTAAAGAATCCTAAAACAACTATTAAAGTTTATCATTAAGAAGCACAACCGTTTTCAATACTGATAACACCAACAAATTAGCGGAAAACCAGGATATTAGAATGATTTCTAGATCATGTGACATTGAAGACTGGAGCAATGATGCTGAAAATTCAGCTTTAAATCACAGAAATAAATTACATTTGAAAAATGTATTTAAATAGAAAACAGTTATTTGAAATGACAAAAATATTTCACAATATTAGTGTTTTTACTGTTCTTTCTGCAGTTGAACGTTTGAATAGCACTGTATATCTTTTCTGTGTTTATTCAACATGGATTCTGTTCCATATATTGGGAAACAACTCAAGTAAACAAATAGATAAATAAACAATTTTAATGTTTAACTTAGACAAGCTAGTGCATAAGATCATTACACGACTGCCTCAGCCTAGAGCAATCGAAGCAACAGAAAATCAGATTACTGCTATACCATAAAAGATTTCTCATAACAAGAAGCCACAGAACAGCAACAAGGGCCCTTGGAATCAATAACGTGGTTTCTTAGGACGGTCTGCCTTTAATCTCAGAGGACAGTCTACTGTATTTATCCAGAGAAAGTCCCTGCGTGTGAGGAGGACACATGTGGTTATTGAACCGCTCACGAAACCACACTGATCTTAAGCCTGGCGACGATTACAAACATGCAGCTCACGGCCCGGCAGACATCAGAAAGTGCGCTCGGTGCGTTCGGTCCCCATTCGCAGCTAATGATCTGCCTTTACCGCGGACGCCCGGGATCCACGCACAAACGCTCCCGTGATGATTACATAAACATGATGTAATGATGATGAGCACCACTCACAACCGGTCGGGTGAGATTCACAGCACACAACTTATCAAGAAGCATGCAGGGACACCGTTGACAGATTATGACAGCACTGCTAAGATGACATGATAATCAAGTGTTGCTTCATCTAGTTATGGCTGCACAATATCAGTTGTTACATGTCGGATGACAGCATTACGATCATTATTTGCCATTAACAGTCATGAGCAGATATGCTTTCGTGTCATGCGAATGTTTTACAATCACATCAAGGCTCCGAATTTGCTTTATTCTTGATTGCGTGCCATCTGCAATAAGCTTACACTCACAATTGACAAGAGAGAGAGAGAGAGAGAAAAGAGAAAAAAAGAAAAGGAAAGGAAATCAAAATCAGCCAAGACGACTTCCTCTGGTCGCCCTGCCAAACGGGCTTTTGTCTCATCTCTGAGGAACTGTCAGGTCTATCCCACTTCATTCTGCAGTTACAGTTGCTCCGCCATGGATGCGTTTCACCATTACATTTGCAGTGACATCTCATTTGATTTAATTTGCCAATTACTGCACTGGGCACCGTGATATTCCCCATCACCACTGGCAAGGGGAATTAGGCTAATAAATCAGGCTGGCCGTTTTTTTTTGTTTTTTTTTGCGTGCGCCTGCCTCTGCTCGTGACGAAGGGAGAGAGTTTGACCTCAGAGGAGTAAAGGGTGAGAGAGAACGAGGCCGCCTCGGCGGGGGAGGTGGGTGGGTGTTAAGGGCCCCGCCGGAGGGCCTGGTAAGGTGGTGTTGTCAGTGGTGTGCAGGCAGCGGTGTGTGTCTTACCTGTCACTGTAGGCAGCGGCGGTAGCAGTAGCAGGCTGAGTGTATCGGTAGGCAGCGTAACCACCCTAGAAACACAACACACACACTCGCTCACATGGGCACGTCGACAACAGCTGTTTGGACTTTTTATAAAATGTGTTTGCGAGAAATAAAAGGGCGAGGGGGTGGAGGAAGGAGGTTCGGTTTGATGTTATGCGCTGTGACAGAGACTGTACGACTGAATCTCATGGAGATGAAGAGGCATGGAGTGCTTTTGGAGAGCGGCACGCGACAACGTCGCATTCACTCGCTCGGAGTTCACGGCATCGGCGCTCGCGGTTTGCCAAAAGGGGGAACGCACATGTCATAATCATAGCTATTAAATATGCATAATCTAATTACAAAGCAGCAGCCTTATGTTGGTGACTCAACCTACTTTCTTATTCCTCTCACGCATACATCTGAGGATTAATTATGTAGCGCTGTCATACTACACTACTTCTTTTTGCCAACGACGGAGAAAGGAATAATTTCAACATGTGGAACGGTAACATCAGATGTTCAGGAAGGCAAAAAGGGCAAACAAACACGTGCTGTCAAAAGCGCATATGCCTGCTGATTTCAGGAGTGTTGTTTCATAGTCGATGGTGGTGCGAGATGTAGCTGTCTGCATGAAATACTCCCACACGGCCATTAATTTGCTCTGGACTTGCGTTTTTATTTTGTATTATATAACAATTAGTCCCTGTCATATTATTTAGTGTGTTTTCCAACCATTTTGTCTTATCTACCCCTAGAGCCCTTTTACACAACTTTATAAATACTAAATCAAAAATGCGTCTGGAGTCCTTAAATAAATAAATGCTCAGGGTGTCATCAACACAAATGATCATTTTTGTAGTATAAAAATATTTTCATTATTATAACAATATTTGTCTAAATTAGTTATATTTATTTCTATATCCTTAACTTGTCACCATATGTTCTGTCATTTGTCTTTGTTTTTATTTCACAGTTAAGTTTTACGTCCTTGATTTTCTTCAATAATAATTTAATTCAATACAGCTTAAAACAACATTTAAAATTTTGCTAAGAAGATTTTTTTTGCCTACACATATTAATTACCAAAGAAATATACATAAATATATAAAAAAATAAATAAATGAACATATTTACTTAAAGCACCCACTAGGTGACCCTGCTTTAGTACTCATAGTTTGGGAAGCAAAGAAAAAAAAAAGAAAAGAAAAGAAAAACCTTTCCAAGACACTCCCTGATATGACAGTGTTTTAGTGCCACATTAAAAAATAATTTAAAAAATCTAAGATTACAAGAATGAAGTAATATTTCGAGAATAAAGTCAAAATTATGAGAATAAAGTCAAAATTTTGGGAATAAAGTCGAGGTGTTTCAAGTCGAAATATTTTGAGAATAAAGTCAAAATATTTTAACAATAAAGTCAAAATTATAAGAATAAATTTGAAGTGTTTCAAGAATGAAGTCAATATGTTTCGAGAATAAAGTCAAAATATTTTGAGAATAAAATTGAAATTACGAGAATTAATTCATAGCAATTACGAGATTGAAAATTTTGATTTGAAAATTGAGTATTTCTAGCCTACTGTACATGCTAATGGTCCATACTGTAGCACCGGGAGCAATTCCAAAGTCTCAGCCTTCAAATTCTGTCAGTTTTATAATGAAATAAAAACAATATCTCTATTACAATAATGTGTTTTTCACCCTCTTTAATGTAGTGTGACAGACCACTGTATTCGCCTCAGTTTAAGCGGTTTAATCTTACGAATACAGTGAGTAATTGCTATTATTGGCTGGCTGGCACACTAAATAGGCCTTAGGAATGCATTCAAAGACGTGAAAGACTGTTTCCAATACTGTCCCTACAAGAAAAATTTCAAAAAAATTCCGGTAGCCTGGAAACTTCTCCCGGTGCTCCCAATCCGGGCCATCTGCATGCGCAGGCTATACGCTCAAAATATTATAACTTTAATTGCTATGATTTAATTCTCGTAATTTCGACTTCATTCTCAAAACATTTTGACTTTATTCTTGAAATTTCGACTTTATTCCTGAAACATTTTGACTTTATTCTCAAAAAATTTTCTTTATTCTCGAAATTTCAACATTATTCTTGAAAGATTTTGACTTTATTTTCAAAATATTTAGACTTTATTCTCGAAATTTCGATTTTATTCTTGAAACATTTTGACTATATTTTCAAAATATTTTGACTTTATTCTCGAAATTTCAAATTTATTCTTGAAACATTTCTACTTTTGTCAAAATATTTTGACTTTATTCTCACAATTTTGACTTTATTCTCAAAATATTTAGACTATTCTCGTAATTTCGACTTTATTCTCAAAATATTTTGACTTTATTCTCGTAATTTCGACTTTATTCTCAAAATATTACGATTTTAATCTCGTAACTTTAAATTTGTTAATTTTTTAACGTGGCACTAAAACGCCGGCATGTCCTGGAACCGGAGCAAAATTTTTATTTAGTTATTTATTTATTTTTGCAATTGTGCTGTTTTACTACATATTTAGCAAAAGTGCACTCTTGCGTATGTGAAAAAATGTAATATTTCCTAATATTTTTTTGTATTGTTGTACTGTTGATTTTTTTTCCTTCATCCATTCCTTTTTTGAGGAGGCACAGCTTCCTTTAGCATTCCTATTAGCGGTCCGCAGAAAACACTAACTGAAAAGTCCATCTGTACACCTCTGCTCTTTCTCCAGGGCTTACTGGTCTCCTGACCCCGCTGTTCTCCACACCAGGCCTTCAGGCTGTAGTAATTACCAACCTCCCTCTCCCTGTGCTCACACATACATAACAGCAGCAGTTCCTTCTCACAACTTTCTTCATGTTCCTCACCCTCCCACTTTCTCGCAGCTCACCTCCGTCCTCTAACTCCTTCCATAATGACTCACCGGGTAATTCGACACTCCCACTGCGTGGCCGGCCCCTTAACAAACCATTTCATTTACTCGCGCAACAGCGAGCCTGACACGCGGGCCGTGATGCATCTGGGCTGTATTTAAAGCCGGTGTGAAGAGCTGCAGAGCGGGACGGCCGAACGGGGCCCCTTAGTCACCAGTGCTGTCATCTCTCACAGACGGGGGCCGCGGGCATCTACATGTCTCTGAAGCTCCATTAGGCTTGGTCAACTAACCTCAGGGAAACTGACAGGGTGTGCAGGTGCGGTGAGAGCAGTGGTCAGGACTTTAATGCTGAGATGCGCATCTGGAGAGCGGCCACAATTTATCATTATGACTCACAAAGAGAGAGAAGAATAGATAGGGCTCCACTGACTCCTGACTGCTTGTATCTGTCTGGAGTGCATGTGGACATACTGAGTTTATCATGGTTATTGATGCGCATGGTGAGAGTCTCATACTTTTACTAGAGGAGTGCGTTTGCCTGTCATAACCACTTGACGGCCTGAGCTACCTGAAAGGAGTCCACAGGGGGATATAATACAGAATAATACAACTTTTTAAGTACTTTATATATAACATTATGCAACAATAATTCCAGTCCTTGGCAATAGCCCAACAGCTCTTAGACTTTTCAGTGTTTGTATCATGCTATGCATTAACGATGGGGATTACTCAGTGACTTTTATCACAGATTACATCGACATGCCAGTAGGTGTCAACAAGCGACTGTCTTAATTAGTTAAGCGTTGAATCATTGAATCATTAATTCAACCGATTTGTTCAAAACACTTATCTGAAAAAGGGACTGTTTCTATGAATGTCATTTAATTATTTACTCAACTGATTTGTTCAAAACACTGAAACAAGAGTTCAGAACTTGCTACTGAAAATTCATACGCCAATACGCTGCTGTAAGCATTTAAGACATACTGCTGCTGCACAAATAGCATATATAATAACCCGTAGCAGATCTATACACAGGGCTCTACAGTGCAAAACTATTGTGTGCGACTGTGAAAAAATATTTAGGAGCACCCGATCAGCATATTTGTGTTTGCGCTGAGGGGAACTTCAAAGGTTTCTATGTGTTTTTGCAATGTTGAGTAATGTATCACAGACATATCTCATGAATCCTTTCATAAACAAAGTGTAGAGAGAGTGTAAATAAAAGATTGATTGTGCAGTGTAGAGAGCTTCGTTAATTATAATGAAAGTTTGTGAGATCGCAATGAACTAAGATGAGTGACAGCTTTTAATTATTTTTAATGGAGTTCGTAAATGAGATATTGATTTAATACAACAGTTAAATAAACAAAAAATTAATATTAAGTGACTTACATTGTCTGACTATAACACTATTGCCTGATTTTTCTCTATTTTGTTGTCAAACATAGTTTGAAACAAAGTCACAACTGAGCCGCATCTCCATTCAAAGACAGCGGTGTTTCGTTTATGAATGAACGCGCGTTTTTAAACTAATCTAGTGAGTCAATGATTCAATTTCCCGTTCATAAAGACAGTCACTTGCTTATTCCTGAATGAATCAGCATTTCGAATGAATCAAATGAATGAATGATTCAGTAATTAAATCAGTGACTTGCCGCCACCTACTGGTTGTTTTAGTTTAATTTTTAAATAATTTTTTTAATAAAATTTTAAATAACTTTTCAGATATTCAAATCATTTAATATTTCTATTTTCAAAATGTTATGTTTAAAACATTAATTTCAACATGAATATATGAATTTGATTGCACTCATACCACCTCTGAGCCTTATTAAAAATAGGAAAATACACCTACAAACCACTTTTGTGTTCTTCTGTGCCTCCTCTGTAGTACAAATTAATTTGGTTAATACTGATTTCATTTGATTGGTTACCTATTCTTATTCTACTTGTTCTTATTCTGTTGTTTTAATTAGAAATTTTAAATATAATTTTTTCAAAATTTGACATAAAAGATGACATACTTTTAATAAAGTTAGAAAAATGCCATTAAAAAGGTAAAAACAAAATTCCCCTTTAAATCACTTAAAAAAATTAAATATCACCTCGTAATGGGAAGGCTAATTTTTTATCAGATTTTTTGATTATTGATTAGAAAATTTTGACTGCGCTCCTACATTTTTTAAGTTAGGAGCACAAGTGCTCCTAAGAAGAAAAGTAAGCGTAGAGCCCTGTATACAGGTGGAGCTGGGGGAGGTGGAGGGTTTTTGAGGAACTCTAAAAGTGCCCTGTGAAATACTCTAATGAATGCTAACCAGCCATTTAAATGTAAAGCAGCAGGCTCATGAACCAATCAGCTTGTGCCAAGTAGATTAACACTGTGAATATAATCAGTTTGCTTTAATGGCCCATCAGCCTGAGCCATCTAGAATTTCATGACAGAACTTGGCATTAAATATGTTTGAATAAATCTAATTTTAATCGAACAACGCCAAGGTCTGAAAAATGTTTGAAATGTCAGAGGAATATATACAAATAGGCTTATGTAAGTGAAACAAAATAATTACAGCATTAGAAAGCATAGACTATCTAATGATAGAACTTGTGTTCCTGGATCAAAAGGATCAGGTCACGTTGGAGGGTTTCCAGTCATTACTGATGCTGCAAATGGACTTGTTTGTTACAGTGTGGCTTTGGGCATTTCTGGATCTTCTTGAAATGAAAAGTTGGCCACATGAGGGAAATGCGAAGCACTTTATATTACAGATTAAATGGAGAGATATTACACATGCTGTGTCGTTTATATTTGGTAGATCTTCCTGCCTTATTGCACCCCTGCATGTGGTATGCATCCAGTTTTTCTTTGTTTAACTTGCTCATTTTAAGGCTGTCTGTTCTATGTGAGCGTAGCTTCATTTTCCAGACGCTAGCCGACATTCAGTACATTTAGCAGAGCACTCAGCAAATTAAGATTGGTAATAAACAAATACAGTTCTTGGATAGTTTCTAATGAATATTAGATGATCTTATCGCAGCAGAACAATCAATCCCAGCCTCTGTGGCACTGCGCTAATGACAGGGGAACAGAGGAAGCGTTACAGCAGCCTTCCCGCCATTTCCATGCACATTTGTACTCTGTACAATTTGTTTCGTCCCAGAGGAGGGCGAATTGGGGAAGATACATCAGGCTGTGTCAGGCTCAATGAGACATGGCCTTGAGGAGAACAAGCTTTCGTCCCTGCTAGTTACCCCACCTAAGCTCCAGATGCTTCCACTAATCACAAAATGTGATTAACTCCCAGATGAATGCGTTGAAGATATGCAGAATTCGAACATTCATTAAAAACTTGAAAATTTAAATGCTACCCTTCCCTTCAATGCTCATTTTTCTCATTAAAACAATACTTTAAACATTTACAAAGAACACTAAGAGATTCAATTTGGAATAATTTTATATTATAACATTTTATATCATTTAATCACCTCACAATTATGAAAAAAGGACATTCTGTGTAGGTCTACTCTAGAGTTTTCACACTATACAATCCCAGCATGCGCTTTTCTAGTGCTCAATTTTAGGTCACCGAGCCTAACCACAACTGACAATAAACTCAACAATGTCACTGATATGCGTGTGCTGCTGCTGGCCAAGGAAGAATGTTCTTTACTTGTGTGTGAAAGTCTCTTGACTCAATTAAGGTAGAATTCAAAAATGCTAACGAAAGAAACAACAGTGTATCAGCTGGTTGCTTTATAGTCGGAGGGATGAATGGGGCGGGGGTGGGGTGGGGTGGGGTGGGGTGGGGTGGGGGCAGGGATATGTACATGAACATTTAAGGACGGCATGCGAATACTTACATAAATATCTGCACCATAAAATCCGTCCTGGTAAACAACACTGGAAAGATGCAAACACGCGCACACACAGACAAACACCAAACAAAACAAACAAAACACATCAATATTAGTGCATGTTCCCATGCAAGCAATACCAACCCCATCTCTAGCCAGGGTTAGTGGAACAGAATAAGAAATACACACACACTGAATAAGAGTGACAAAGGGTTTCTACAAGCACTTTTGAAGTAATTTCAAAGGAGTAAAGTCTTTATACAGGGGCCAAAGAGAGCTGAAATTTCCTCACATCACATTTTAATCATTAGCAAAATGTAAAAAATAAAAAAGCTATGTAGGAAATGTTAAAAAAAAAAAGATTATTATTATTATTATTACTTCTACTATTATTATTAGTCAACCATATTGCTTTGAGATGCCAGACTCCATTCATACTTCTATTCTCAGAATAAATTCAGTCTTAGGTGTGATAATAATAATATTAATAATAATAATAATAACAATAATAATAATAATATTACAATTGTTGTTATTATTATTATTACTATTGTTAATATTAGGCAACCATATTGCTTTGGAATAGTTTTAAAGTAATACACTTTTGAAAAAAAAAAAGTAATATTAATAATAATAATAACTATTGTTATTATTATTATTATTATTGTTAATATTAGGCAACCATATTGCTTTGGAATCGTTATTATTATTATTATTATTTTTATTTTTTAAGTGTATTACTTAAAAACTAATATACTTTTGAAAAAAAATAGTAATAGTAATAATAATAATAGTAATAATAACAATTGCTATTATTATTATTATTATTATTATTGTTATTATTAGGCAACCACATTGCTCTGGAAGTGTTATTATTATTATTACTTTAATTATTATTATTATTATTATTATTATTTTCGAAAGTGTATTACTTTAAAACTAATACACTTTTGAAAAAAAAAATGTTATTTTTATTATTATTATTATTACACAACCATATTGCTTTGGAATAGTTTTAAAGTATTACACTTTTTAAAATAATAATAATAATAATACTAATAATACTAATAATAATAATAAATTGTTGTTGTCGTTAATTTTTAATTGTTATTAGTCAACCACATTGGTTTGGAACAATTTTAAGGTATTACACTTCTGAAAATAATTCATGAGCAAACTTATTAACAGGTTCCATTTAGACTTTCATTTTGTGAATAATTTCAGTCTTATGTGTAATAATTCTGTCTTTGTAAACAAAGAAAAAAATTTCAAGGTTTGAAAATTACTTAATGATTGATTATTGGCATTTACAATATAACTGAGGGTGACAATGATAATTTCTGAACCACATTCAAAGCTGTAAATTTCTGAGAATTTTTTAAAATCTAATAAAATAAAATCTATATGTTATATAGATATATAGTTTATGGCACTTGTTTAGTTTTATGACTTAAAATCATACCCAAAACTACAATCCAAAAATTCAGAAACACTTTAAAATAAGGCTCATTAGATAAACTTAATTTATTTATTAATGCTAATTAACTAATATTAACTAACAATGAGCAATACATGTGTTACAGTATTTATTTAGATTTCATCTTATTTATCACACAGTTTAAGTGGCATGTTTTCATTCATTTTCAATTATTTGTGTTCAATTTATTTTTGCAGTGAATCTTCTAACCTTCCCGTTTCTCAATTTACAGAAGACAGCAGTCAGTGGAAACTAGTCTGTGGCCCCTGACACCTCCACAAAACCTCCATCAATACTATCGGCTTGCAGTTACATACATGAAATCAGAACCAAAATAATCACACTCATCATTTGACTGCTCAGAGATCACAAATCCTTCTGCATTCGGTTGTTCGAGAGGATTTACATAATGTTATATTACAAAAAAGGAAATGCTTAAGGCCATCGACCATGACAGAACAGCATGACAGTTGACTGTCATCATTACTTGCAGGATGCACGGGCTACATGCCGCACTGCTTCTGTGTGCTGAGGTAGAGATGCATGCATGTTACAGCAGCCCAGTGACGAGGAGGAGTGGTTGTCAGAAAAGGACTAAAGGTGAACTTGTGTGTATGTGAGAAAGAAGTGTTGTTACTTACCCCCCATAGGCTGGGATATGTGGGGGAGGCGCAGCTGCCCGGAATGTATTGTAGACGGTGCGCCCTCTTCCTCTTAAGTGTGCCCCTCTGTACGCCGCCGCCGCCGTGGCTGCTGGGTATGGGAAGCCTGGCACTGTGGGGAACACAAACAGTATATACATGAGAAACCATCACAGAAAAAATGTATTTAAACAGGTGCACAAACAAGTATTCTCGTAGCTTCACAACTATTCACTATTTTAACAATGTCCTTACTACTTTTCTGGGTCTTGAATGTGTCAATTGTGTTGCTGTCTATGCACGGTCAGAAAGCTTTTGGATTTCATAAAAAATATCTTAATTTGTGTTCAATAAATCTTGAGACAAAGGTCTTCTTAATGATTTTCAGTTTTGTTTAAGTTATTAAAACAGCAGTTTTTAAATAACGAAAGAATATTTAAAAGTATGTTATTTGGGGTAAAAAGCACCCCTGCTGTTGGGGCTAAAAGGCACAAAAATTAACATGATAATTAATAGAAGGCTGACTTTACCATTAGTTGACACGACATTGTTAGATTCAGATGGTACATATCATATATTATGTTGAGTGTCCATCTTAGAGATAATCACTATGGTTTGAGAATGAAACCATCATATTTAAAAACTTGCTATTAATCACATCTAATATTAAATGATCATTTGTTTGTTATTACTGTAAATCTATATTAAATTATTATGGGATCTCCTTCAATGCTTTCAGAATCTTTACATTTAAATTTTTTTTTCTGTATTTTAAAATATATGTTTTTATATTAACATAGTTTAATGACAGTATATTTATTGAATAAAAAAAAAATTACTTGTCAAAATAAGCAGAAAATAGTACAAACTTTGCTAAAGTGATTGTTTTGAAGTGTTAACTTATAGATTATTAAAAAAAAAACAAACAAACAAAAAAAAACAACATTATTATAGCTAAAGTATTTGTATCAAAAAAGTGTGCCTTGTACCCCATGCTGGTGAGCCTTTTACCCCGTGTGTGGGGTAAAAGGCCTCCCTTGCCACATAATATATTTATGAGATGTTTAAACAAATTAAACGACTTGTATGATTCAATTTTCACACAAAATCTGTTGCTCTATAAATGTTCAGTATAAACATATGCATTCTTCTGCAATCATACACTTTGTGCGCAGTGAAAAGCACATTTTTTTCCTAGGGGGTGCCATTAGCCCCGTTGTACCCTACTGTGACATCACCATCATGAGCATGTTAACATGCCGCCCACATATATACATTAACGCCTATTCAGTATTCAGCAACTTGGCCTTTCCTGTTGCACGGTATGCTGAGATTAACCAATCATAAAGATGTCATTTACATACAGATGTCTTAAAGGTATAGTAGCAAAAAAGTCTGAGAGGCAAAAATTGTCAAGCAAAACAAAACCAAAAGTTTTTGGTACAAAAATGTAGACTTCTAGGGAAAAATTAAACGCACAATTGCTGGATATGACCCCTTTAAACTCCAATATGCACGGTCATTACTGCAAAATAAACCCCCGTTGGGGTGATTACATGGCTATTTATGAAATAAGCAACTAAATGGACAAAAGATTGATTTGAGATGAAATTGTTCTAATACGTGAGAACAAAGACACAACAGGGTGATATAAAAAATAGACCAGTGTTGCTAGGTACAGTCAAATATGCAGTTGCATAATGTAATATTTGAGTGCAGAATGCCACGACTGACCAATCAGAATCAAGTATTCCAGAGCGCCGCGTAATAAACGGCCAAATGAACTATAATTCCACAAGTCTCAACTAATCTGAGCCGTGAGGAATGGTGCCCTACCTCCATCTACACCTGCAATTAGCCGAAAACTCTAACAATGAGTAATAACCAAACTACAGGAGGCATACAGACCTCTGAGGCTGGGTGAAAACAGAAAGCTTTGTATTGTTGTTAAATGATCATTAAGTTTAATAGGGCGTCGGTGGTGAAAATGACTTTTAAGAGGCTTAATTTGAAATGGTTGAGAGGAAGAAAGAGAGAGGGGGTTTGTGAAAGCTGCTCCATTCTTTAACATTACAGGTTTTCAAAAGGAGATCATATAAATGTCTAATAGGAGCACTGAATCTTTCATTTGCCTGATAAAAAATTAAGATTTAAGGAAGGGGTTTGCGTGATGTAGAAAGGTGAAAAGGATTGTTTCATTTGACTCTTTGTCACCTTGGATATGTCTCGCTTTCACGCAGTGCACCACAGCTGTCTTGTTATATAATAGAGTGAAATACTGCTAAATTAACTCCACATTTTACTTTCCATTCTATCATATTTATAAAGGAAAACATTACCTTCCCATTACTGAAATGTGTCATATTTGTAATGTTAAAATAACATGTTAGAATCATTTATTTATTTATATATCTATCAGGTAAGTCTGGGCCATATCGCAAAAAACATCTGAACATTTGACCGATTTCCGCTTTTTTTTTAACGATTTTAACTAGTCAACTTGAAAATGTAACTACAACATGATTCGAGTAACTTTTTCTTTATTAACCCTCTAGTTAAAGGTGAAGTATGTTTTATGAGGAAAACATTTCAGGATTTTTCGTCATATAATGGACTTCAATTGTGCCCCCGATTTTAAACTTCCAAAATGTAGTGTAAATGCAGCTTTAAAAGGCTCTAAACGATCCCAGCCGAGGAAGAAGGGTCTTATCTAGCGAAAAGATCAGTCATTTTTTTTGAGAAATAAAAATTTGTATACTTTTTAAGCACAAAAGCTCGTGTAGCACAGGCTCTGGCATGCGCGTTCACGACATACTATTGAATCATGTCGAAAGATCAAGCGGAACTACAGACCCAGTGTTTACAAAGCGAACGCGCAAAGACTAAGAAAGTGCAAGTAAGACAAACGCTGTTTACAAACAAAAAGGTACAACGTATCGGACGATTCTGAAGTTGTAGGAGAAAATAAGTTTTTTCGCCATACTCTACCTTTTTTAGCCGGAGCACACAGACGATGAACTTAGACGTGATTCGTAGTAGTGATGGGAAGCTCGGATCATTTTAACGACTCGGACCTTTGAGTCTCGTTCAGCAGAATGAACCAATCTTTTTTCGAGTCACTTTGTTAATTTTAGCAAAATCAGTGTCACGTGACAGCCCCATAAGATGAACAAACGACTCGAAAACCCGAAGACTCGAAACAGGTGAACTAATTCCAGTACAGAACCTAATAGGATGTTGTGCATGTGAATCACTCCCCGAGACGACTCATTCTTCGCGAGTCATATTAAAGATTCATTCAAAATGAACAAATCGTTCAAGAACGACCCGTGGACGTACATCCGAGAGCCTGTGCTACGCAAGCTTTTATGCTTAAAAAGTATACAAATTTTTATTTTTCAAAAAAAATTACAGATTGTTTCGCTAGATAAGACCTTTCTTCCTCGGCTGGGATCGTTTAGAGCCCTTTGAAACTGCATTTAAACTACATTTCGGAAGTTCAAAATCAGGGGCACAACTGAAGTCCATTATATGAAGAAAAAACCTGAAATGCTTTCCTCAAAAACCATAATTTCTTTACGACTGAAGACAGAAAGACATGAGCATCTTGGATGACAAGGGGGTGAGTAAATTATCTGTAAATTGTTGTTTTGGAAGTGGACTTCTCCTTTAAAGAACATTCTATTACTAGTGCACCACACATGAAGTTGTTAACATGATATAAATGTTCAACTAATCACTTGTTAAATATCTTTGCAGAAAAGATGCATGAACTACAACTACATCTTGTACAAACTTGTCTTATTATATGTTAAGAAATAATATGAGGAAATGCTTTTTAAAAAATCTCAAAAGTCAAGATAATTCAAACTCAAAATGACTGAAGGTACAACACCAGTAGACTATTATTAACTATAAATGTTTTGTAAAAACAATGAACAGCAGCTTTCAACCTGTCGCCATGATATGATTGGATATGAATGGTTATGACCGGCTGCGATTGGCTGATGCGATAAATCCCGCCTCTTGTGTTTGTGCGCATTTCATGCTCACGAATCAGTCTGAATGAACAATATTATGATGTTAATGGGAAAACTAATTTAAAAAAGTAAGTGAACAACTCACACACTTAGATATAACCACTTTGTTACATCAAAATAAGACTGAAATGCACTGAAAACATGATCTGTGGGGGTTTTTAGCGAGTAATCAGCTTGGTGACCAATATTTACAGAGCTTTGATGACTGATGATCTGAAAAATGTGAAAATAGTTAAAAGCTAACTATCAAAAAGAATAGCTGAACAAAGGTTCACAAATAAAATCGATTGTTTAAATTGTTACGGAGTTATTATTTTGGAATAAATGTAAAATGCTTAAAAACACCAACTTTATGAGATTCATAACTGGCTTCAATAATTCGAACATTGATTACATTGTTAATAAAATAAAAATATTAAATAGATTTTTTTTTCTTTTTCTGATAGTGTAATGTTTATTTAACCCAGAAAGGAAAATCAGGTCATGCATAGAGAAATGAGAAATGTTTTTGAAAGCCTTACAATGGAACATTAAAAAAGCAGCATTGAAAAAAGAAACGGCAATAAAGATTCATTAGTCACATGCATTCCTTTCTCCTTCCATGCCATGCAGGCCATCTGACAGCCATTTTTGAAATATGCTGCGTACACGTTTGCGTATTTGCAAGAGCTTCACTTTGATGTGTAGAATGTGTCCTGAGGAAAATAAATATGAGATGTATTTAGCCTGAATATTTACAGGATAAACAACTTAGACTATGCACTTTCATTTAGAACGATGAAGGGTGGAGGGTTAGATGAAAACGGAGAGAGAGCGAGATAGAGCAACAGTAAGTGCCGCTGAATGAGAAATGGGAGCGTGCAGCACCAGCAGCAGCAGCGAGCTCCGGGGGGATGCACAGGAGAGTTAGTCCGTTTTATTGCTTTGAGAGCGATTACAGTGAAGCAGATGCTCTGGCCGACGGGAGGTAGCCTCCGCATCAAAGCCATAAAAGTGTACAACTGCTTTGTAGCGCAATAATTTCTCTCATTGGCTTTTGTGTGGGAAGCGTTTGGGGGGGTTGAGGGGTGGGCAGAGCCTGCGTTTCATAAACATTGCAGGAGGTTCGCTTGCCCTGTGCATCTCGCTCTGCAACCGTACACAGTGCAGCAAACCGCAGAGACTCTTTTGCAGATGCATATATAAACAAGATGCGCTTTGAGATTTGTCTAATCTCACAGCTTTCAGATCATGTAAAATGCACTGTGCATTGAGTACGGATAATTCTGCAGCTTCTGGTGGGCGGCAAAATACTCATGTTTGTTGCAAACTAGAAACAAGACTAAATACCATGGTTATTTATCTATACATATTCTTACTTAAAGGAGAAGTCCACTTCCAAAACAAAGATTCACATATAATGTACTCACCCCCTTGTCATCCAAGATGTTCATGTCTTTCCTTCTTCAGTCGTAAGAGGAAAACATTTCAGCATTTTTCTCCATATAATGGACTGATATGGTGCCCCGATTTTAAACGTTCAAAATGCAGTTTAAATGTGGCTTCAGACAATCCCAAATGCGGTTGTAAATGATCCCAGCCGAGGAAGAAGGGTCTTATCTAGCAAAACGATCTGTTATTTTCATAAACAAAATACAATTTAAATAATTTTTGTTCTCAAACGCTCGTCTTGCCTTGCTCTCGTTGAACTCTGTGTATTCTGCCTCGAGACAGTTAGGGTATGTTGAAAAACTCCAGTCGTATTTTCTCCCTCAACTTCAAAAATCATTTCAAAATCATCCTACATCGCTGCAGAAGTACCGACATGAGTCTTTGCAAAGTGAACATGCAAAGATGATCAAACACCCTTAACAAAAAAGGTAAAACAGTGATATAGGACGATTTCGAAGTTGAGGGAGAACATGAGATGGGAGTTTTTCGACATACCCTAACTGTCATGAACCGAAAAAAAAAAAAGCCCAGGCAGAGTAAGACAAGACGAGCGTTTGATATTAAAAACTTAATAAATCGTATTATTTTTATGAAAATAACCAATCGTTACGCTAGATAAGACCCTTCTTTCTCAGCTGGGATTGTTTACACCTGCATTTGGGATCGTTTGAAGCTGCATTTAAACTGCATTTTGAAAGTTCAAAATCGGGGCACTATATCAGTCCATTATATAGAGAAAAAAGCTGAAATGTTTTCCTCAAAAAACATAATTTATTTACGACTGAAGAAAGAAAGACATGAACATCTTGGATGACAAGGGGGTGATTACATTATATGTGAATCTTTGTTTTGGAAGTGGACTTCTCCTTTAAAATTTAGCTATCAGGATAGCTAAAATTAGATTGTATGTGGAAAAATATTTTGAAAATTGACCTTAATGTGCATCGTTATAGGAGTGGTATTTTAAAGAGGATTCATTTAAATGAATTTAAATGAAATAAAAAAAAAAAAAAAATTATTAATAATTATGAAATTCTGAAAATAATTGATGGAAGGAAAAAAGATAAAAATCAATTAAAGCAATTAAAATATGAAACAACACAAATTATTAATGAATAATTAAATATGGAATAATTACAATTATCGATAAAAATAATCATGAAATTATGAAAATAATCATTGGAAGTAAACAAAGGTGAAAAACAAAATAAAGTATAAAATTATTAATAAAAATAAACTGACTAAAAATAAAATAAAATTAGCAATAATAAAATATGCATTTATGCAAATTAAGAAAATAAAACTAAAGCAATTAAAATATGAAACAATATGTCATAAATGAATGAATAAATATTACAATAATTATGAAATTATGAAAATAATTTAAGGAAGTAAAAAAAGAAAATCTAACAAAAATTGTATAAAATTAATAATAAAAAATAAACTGACTGAAAATAAAATATTAATAAGAAAATAAAATTAAAGCAACTAAAATGTGAAACAATGAAAATGATTAATAAATAAATATGAAATAATTATTACAATTATCAATAAAAATAATTATGAAATTATGAACAAATTAAAAGTAATAAAAAAACTACAAAAATCAAACAAAATAAAGTATAGAATTATTAAATATAAAAATATACTGACTGAAAATGAAATACAATCTGAAATTAACAATAATTTCCACTGAAAATAAAATATGCATTTACAAAAAATGGGAAAATAAAATGAAAGCAATTAAAATATAAAATATAAAAAATATTAATAAATAAATAAATCTTAAATATTATTACGATTATCAATAAAAAACTAAATTAAAATAAAAGTTAAAATTATATTCACCACTCAAAAAATCTAGATTACTAGTCAGCCAGTCAGTTGTCCCATTAAATGTATGCTTATTTTCCTTAAAAAAAAAAATTAAGAGGTTTTTATTTTATTTATATGAGTTCTAAAAAAATGCAAGTAGACAGTCACTATTCACATACACTGTTCTCTACAGGCCCTCCCCAACTAGTAGGCTTTATAATCCAAATGTATGTAATCTCACAGAAAGCAGTCTTTTGAAACACGTTTCAAGTCTTAATGAATGTACATTGTTAATCACCTCTGTACACATGTCAGGGTCATTTCACATTGTTTCTTCCCACAATGCAATCTCACATGTACAACACAGAAGCAGCCACCAAAAGTACTTTCATTCCGCATTAAACCGCTTCGTCCCTCCGCTAAAAGCCGCTTGTTGTCTTCCACGATAGCCTATCTGCACAAATTAATTCCATATTGTTGCTTCCTTTTTGAAAAATTCTTGCGCTCCGTTAATTGCACGTCACTTTTCAAACTTATCATTCGGTATTTGTGAGTTCAAAAAAGCCCAGCAATGTTGAAAGCGCCAGAGGCGGCCACCGTCTCTCGTTTAGTCAGGACTCAATCAAAGAGAAAGAGAGCAAGGACAGTGATGTCATACTAAAACACTGAAACATTAGCGCCGCGAAACTGTCAGTCAATACAAATGACCCTCTAAATCATTACAACCCAACATATTCCATTTCAGTTCATACGGCTGAAACTCCCCCAGCCAATACAAGCCCGGTTCATCTGAAAATTCAATAATCTGAATGAATGCTGGACACAAAGAAGTCACCCTTCCTATCCTCTCACTTAAGGAAATGAGTTTACCAATTTGTGATTAATTATTTTTTTGCCAATAAGCATTAAAGATGAAAAATTGAGGTCAATAAATGAAAGTGTGTATGCGTGTGCAGAGAAACATGTGATAGTCTGAATGGGCGCTTTCATGTCTCAGGGCTTGATTTTAAGTCAGACAGACTTCATATATATATATATATATATATATATACACATATTATATATATTGTTCATCTAAAACAATGAAGTGAAGAATCTATTTTAGAGTTATTATTACATTATTATTTATATTTATTATTAAACTATTATTATTGCTATTATTAAATTGCTATTTAACACATAAAAACACTCCCCACCAAATCAATCATTTTACCACTAATCAATATTTTTTATATATAGTATATTGTGTATGTGGTTACCCAGAAGACAACTGTGTCAGTGATGATCATGTTTGAGATGAAATATGAGACATAATGTGTGAAGACAACAAAGGAAAATCAAGGTAAATATCACATGGGAAAATGGAATTACATAATTTCATTTTGATTGCATAATGTTATAAAAACACAGATAAATAATGCAGTTACAGTTTACAACCAACCATTACAATTTTTTCACTGCGCTACAAAAAAAATTAAAAATTGGAATATGTTATTGTGCAATATTCCCAGTGCCGCTGTAATAATGTAACATTTTTGCCATCATGAAATTTTGACAATTCAGACTTTTTTTCTGATAGAATGATAGAAATTAATACTTTTACTTAGCAAAAATGCTTTAAATTGATCAAAAGTGATGGTAAAGACATTTATAATGTTACAAAAGATTTCTATTTCAGATAAATGCTGTTCTTCTGAACTTTTCATTCATCAAAGAAACCTGAAAAAATTCTACTCAGCTGTTTTCAACATAATAATAAATGTTGTTTGAGCAGCAAATCATAATATTAGAATGATTTCCAAAGCACCATGTGATCGGAGTAATGATGCTAAAAATTCAGCTTTGAAATCACAGGAATAAATTACATTTTAAAATATATTAACATAGAAAGCAGTTATTTTAAATAGTGAAAATATTTCAAAATGTTACTGTTTTGCTGTACTCTGGATCAAACAAATGCAGGCTTGGTGAGCAGCAGACTTCTTTAGAAAACATAAAAAAATCTTACTGTCCAGAAACTTTAAACTGGTAGTGTACATTTTGTAATTCTGAGTTAGACTTTTTCCCTCAGAATTCTGAATTTACACTCACAATTATTATTTTTTCCCCCAACCACAGAATAATTCTTACTTTTTCTCAAGTTGCAATTACAGGTTTCCATAAAATTGTGCATAAATGTTAAAAAATGTTAGGTAACACTCTAGTATAGGGAACAATTGTCACTACTAACTAGTTACTTATTAACATGCCTATTATTAACATATTGGCTGTTTATTAGCACTTATAAGGCACCTATTCTGGATGACCATATTCTACATACCTAATCCTACCCAATACCAAACTACCTTACTAACTATTAATAAGCAGCAAATTAGGAGTTTATTGAGGCAAAAGCCTTAGTTAATGGTTTGGTAATAGCGAGAACTGGACCTTAAAATAATGTGTGACCAAATGTGTTTTAAGAGTGTGTATTTTGAATACATAAAATGCTAATCATGAAATGAACCTTATAAAGGAATTGGTCATTTTACTCTAAAACATGTATTTTAAAAAATGTCAGTGGCCTTTTAGTGATAGATTCTATTCACACTAAGTGAAAGTAACAGTTTTTTTTTATCAATATGCTATTTACTCTAAGTGCAAATACTAATAGATTCTATTATTTGCCATAATGGTAGTTACATGCTATTTATACTACTTAGCATGAATGGTGGCAGACAGTATGCAAAAATAACATATTGAGTGTAAGTGATCATTTTTATTAACATTATTAAACGGATGCCACTTCGGGATAATTAAGCCCTCCCTACACCCAACCCTAAAGATACACTCGTAAGGCATGTTATTTTTCACTTTTCGATTATTTACTTAATTTTTATTGAAAATAAATGCTTTTCCGATGTGATATGTGATGTAAAAAAGGGAGAAGAATGAGTTTGGTAAAAGGCGGGTCGATTGCATCAAAAAAATAGTGCTACACACTTAACTACCTACGCTACTGGACCTGGTGTTGAATGGGAATCTTTTGCATTGTTATCTACCCTACCACACATTGGTGGGTGGAGTTAGTGTAAACAGCCTCTGCCAACTAGTCAGGCTATTTGCACTTCATAGACACTCAAACACACAAGTTTGATATTTAATAGAAACAACATTGTTGGTTCAGGAACAAAAATTAGCCAAAATTCTCTTGTGATGCATGTGTCCATGCACAAGTATAGCTGTTAGAAGTGCCCATAATTGAGAAAACACCCTTACGTTTGCCTTTTTGTTAAGAGAGCATGTGTTATCAGACAGCATATATGACTTTCAAAAAATAATTGCTAGAGCTGCATCTTTTTAACCTTGTTCGTTTGTGAACTCATTTCCTACAAGAAAAAAACCCCACACATGCATTAGAGAAAGACAGAGTGTGTATGTGTGCGTCCTTAAAGAAGAGCCTCAGATTTCCCGTGGTCAGAGGTGGCCTCAATTTGCATAATCTCTGGGCGTAAATTGCTGGAAGTCTAATTTTCAAACATCCGCCCAATCTCCGTCAGGCGTAACACTTAATCAGAGATCAGCCCGGCAGACAAGCGAGGTCTGGCACGTTGGTCATCCCTCAGCCTTCTGCCGATAGCTTTCATTCCCCTCAGCCGGAGAACTGTTAATGAACATCAAAGCTATCTTAAATCAACAGTCTGCCGCAGGTGAGAGCCGCTTCAAGTGGCGACCGCCGAGGCTTGTTCAGAAACCAACTTCATGTCACACATCCGACTGTCTCATGAATCAAAGACACTCCTGGATATTTGTTTACACGGGTAACTTTCTAGCTTGCTAGTCACCATTTAAATTCAAGCTCAATCGCTCTGTGCGGGCTTTCTATCTGCAATCTAAGCAGCTATGTGCCAATAGCTATTTCAGCCGTTAGACAAACGAAAGGATTCGAGGCGTTTTCCGATATCGCCACAATTCGAGCGTATTAACGATGCTTTAATTATAATTAAGACAGAGATCTGAAAAAAAGAAACAGCGAGCGCAGGAAAGAACAAAACATTCGCACCTTAATGGGATGTGGGCTGTTTGGACACTTGAAAGGTGAGACGAAAGCAAATCAATAATGAGCCATTTTGTAATTAACAGAATGTGCGCTGAATTAGGCAAACGACTGTCTAGAGAAATTGAAAATATTGATTTTAATTTATAAAATATATTTCAGCCCTTTGATGCCCTTGTGTCGACAGACAATTAGATTTAACCATCACCTCGATATTTTTGCCTTCCCGTTTCATCTTATTATCATAAAATCTCGATATTTTCCCATATAATGGAGGAGGTAATGATGTTCAGGCAAGGTCAGAGGCTGTGATGGCCAAGGTTGAGGAGGAGATGACCGAAGGAAATGAGAGAAAAAGAGTTCTAGCGTGTATTTCGACCAACCGAACCTGCTCGCTTTCAAAGGCCCATAAAATGAAATGAAGCCCTGGGGGTCTGGAAGCTCGCTGGATTATGTTTTCAAAGATGTGTACCGTGTTTGCAGTTGTTACAATGGCGTCTTGGAGCCTCTTGCCAATAGGCCAGCGAACACAGATGCACATTGTGAAACAGGCCCTTTGGGTGATTAGAATAATCACTTCCTGCCTGCCAGCTCTTTCAAGCCTATGCCAGAGCCCGTAGATTAAGGTCACCCGTTATATACACCTCCAAACACCAGGCCCAGAACTATGCCTCCAACAAATAATGCAGTTAAACAACAACTAATACAATTTTCTACTTGTTTGGTGGCTGATATATTTATGAACAGTACTGACAAAGACCCAACAAGTATCTGGACACTTTTAAACGGATAGTTCTCCCAAAAATAAAAAATGTATTTAAGTGGCTGGAATAACAACATACAAATTATATGACAGATAATCTTAAATAATGATTATGTGCTTTATTCAACACATCTATTGTGAGTTTGACTATCATTTTGTGTGACCGTATAACCATACTGAAAGCAACAACAGATAGTTTACCTCAGGTCTTAAAAATAAATTAAAGATGTGCGTTAAAACGACGAATTCAATGTGAACCAACAAGGATATTCCATAACAAAGATAATATCAGTCACTGAGTACGTACATTTAATAATGTTAAAAAGGTTTAATATTTGTGCATTTGTAAAAATGTATTATTTATTGCAAATACAGTGTGCTTCCAGAAAGAGCCTGTCCACACATGCTTTTGATTGGCTGTGATATTTGATTGATTCTATCATGTTGTGGTGTTGCGTCGTATCTGGTGTGGACAGCGTTTTTAAATGTCACTACTTGTTTCACAACATTCAGAGAACATTCAAAATTCCCATTATAAAATGGAATGTTTCCTTAATGTTTGCATAACTAAATAATACTTCTTTTTTTTTTAAAGGGACGTTTTGAATGTTCAGATAATATTCCGAAATAACATTTTCATAATTTAATGGAAACATTAGCAAAACACTAGACTAGAAACAATTAGACATTTTTTTTTGTTAGCTGGGCAAGTGGCATCTATAACAAGCGATGCAGCTTTCTCAAAAGTAATTTTGCACTTCTGAAGTAATTTTATTAGCAAAGTAACCACTGGTGTAGGCCATCGCATTTACCAGAAATATCAAATTATTCGCGTGAAAAGTGCACTTTCTTTTTTCAAAATGAATGCCGCTTTCTTTGATTTTTCATCCAATGAGTTATCTAATGCAATGAAATGTACACATTTTTAAGCTGCCAATGCTATTTGGAGCTACTGTAAATCCAATATATGGTAATAAAATAGCATAACAGGAAAACAGTGAGCTTTCAAACTTGCTTTTTTGAAAGGAATATGAAAATATCATATCTAATATCAGAGTAATTCACCATTTCATATCCTCTGCTGTGATGATTCAGGGCATGTGGGTTGAGAACTTTTTTCACACACACAAAGCACATTAGTGAAGCTGCCCATTAGCCCTAAATGCAAATGCATTTAACCCTCTGTGTTACAGTGATGGTCTGTCCAATTATTTATTTATTTGAAGCATTTATAGTAATATGATTGTGTTTATTCATAAAGAGCACAGATTTGATTTATGCTTCGTATGTTTAGAAAAATCTATAGAAGGGTGAAGATACATGATAATGATTTAGTCAGTTTTAGCTTATAGGAGTTCTACATTTACAAATATATCAATTGATTTATTTTTTACTTGCTTCTGATCATTTCCAATGGAAATCTTCCCTGCATTTTTTTTTTTAAATTCTTGTTTTTGTTGAAGCTATTTTATGTCCAAAAGTCAAACTATTTCATAATTAGAATAATATGCAAACCCAGTCTTTTTACTACATTACAAAGCAAGTTTCTTTTAAACACAGATCCACTCACCTGCATAGAATTCTGGGCTGTAGACTGCACCCACGACTGGATTCAACTTCCAGCCTAGATATAAGACAGAAAGGGAGATCTGATATTAGCCACCTCGGTCTCCACTACTGAAAATTTACATCTGATCTACACAAGACATAGAGTTGGATTCTGGCTAACTAGAACCTCCAGGCCAATGCGTAATGATGTCAGTAGAGGGCTGACCACACTGAAGCGCTGCTGTCATCCAGAGTAAGGAAAGGGCACGAAGCTGCCTGACAGATTTCTCTCTGATTCTAACCTCTACAAATGGCCTGTCTGTTTAAGCCCTCCATAAGTACAAAAAAGAGAGATTTCAGGGATATCAATTGAGATCTAAAAGGTTGTCTCTGCATTTCACTTCCATTGAAACTTTTTCAGGGAGGAAGAGAACTGCTGAAAAAACATTTTCAGAAAACCGACAATTACAAGCACTCCTTTTTTAGTTTGAATCTGAGAGGTCCGTGGCCACAGAAAGCTATTGACTGTGAATAAGACAGTAAAGTTTCTTGTTTGTAAAGTTGGTCTAAGGTCGAAACTTGCAATCCAGCATGCTAATAAGCATTAAATTAATGTGAAATATTTCATGTTCTGTTCTGTTACTAGGTTGTTAATTAAATGAGTGAATTTGTGACACTGATCAGCACAAGATGCTCTTTGGTTAACTGACAAATTATGCTGGAGAACACGATCTTCAGGCTTTATGCAAACGTGTGACAGTGCTGCTGTCAATAAAGGGATAGTTCACCCCAAAAATGAAAATAACCCCTATGATTTACTCACCATCAAGCCATACTAGGTATATATGACTTTCTTCTTTCAGACTAATAGAATCAGAGGTATAGGAAAAAATGTCCTGGCTTATCCAGGCTTTATAATGGCAGTGAATGGCTGTTGAAATTTTGAAGTCCAATAAAGTGCATCCATCCATCATAAGAAGTTCTCCACATGACTTTAATAAAGGCCTTCTGAAGTGAATCGATGCATTTGTGTAAGGATAATTTTCATATTCAAAACTTTATAAACCATAATCTCTAGCTTTCACTAACTGGCATTCATGTGTACATGAAAGAGTGGCATTCTAGTGGATGACGTAGGACTTTGGTGTTGCGTATGCTCCGGTCAGAATATGCTAGTCTCGCAAGAACCAAGTTTTGTTTAAAGTAAAGGTAAACCAGTTATAGTGAAATCCTCTGACATTTTTCTTTACAAATCCTCATTTTGTACTTCTAATTTGTGACTTGTGTTTTGTTTTGCTCTCTCCTGTGCACATTTGCAATCGTCACCACGTTGGCCTACATCCTCCGTCATCCACTGGAATGCCACTCTATCGTTATGCACGTATGACAGTTAGCGGAAGAGAGAGGTTACGTTTTATAGAGTTTAAATATGGAAACACAAATGCATCGATTTACTTCAGGAGGCATTTTGAACAGTTAAAATGACCACTGTTCTTCATAAAAATCCTTCATGTCCCACAAATGTTTTGTTGGTTTTTCAGCATTTTTGTGTATTTGAACCCTTTCCAACAACTGTATGATTTTGAGATGCATCTTTTTTTAAACTGAGGACAACTAAGGGACTCAAATGCAACTATAACAGAAGGTTCAAACACTCACTGATGCTCCAGAAGGAAACACGATGCATTAAGAGTTGGGGGGTGAAAACTTTTAGAATTTGAAGATCAGGGTAAATTTCACTTATTTTGTCTTCTGGGAAACATGTAAGTATCTCCTGTAGCTTCTGAAGGGCAGTACTAAATGAAAAAAATATCATATTTAGGCAAAATAAGAAAAATTTACAAATGTTCATTCTGTTCAAAAGTTTTCACCCCTGGCTCTTAATGGATCATTTTTCCTTCTGGAGCATCAGTGAGTGTTTGAAACTTCTGTAATAGCTGCATATGAGTCCCTCAGTTGTCCTAAGTGTGAAAAGATGGATCGCAAAATCATACAGTCATTGTTGGAAAGGGTTCAAAAACAAAAAATGCTGAAAAACCAAAGATTTTGTGGGACATGAAGGATTTTTCTGAAGAACAGCGGACAGTTTAAATGTTCAGGACAAACAAGGGACTCATAAACAACTATCACTAAACAAAAAACCACAGCTGTGGATCATTCAGGTAACAACACAGTACTAAGACTCAAGCGTATGTAAACTTTTGAACGGGTCATTTTTATAAAATCTAAAATAAAACTATTATTTTCTCTTGTGGACTATAGGTAAACATCTTTTATGTGAAATATCTTATTCGGGTCAGCACTACGTAAACAATAACGTGCATTTTGTATGATCCCTCTTTTTTTTGGTAAAATAATTAACATTTTGCAGATTCTACAAGGTGTATGTAAACCTTTGACCTCAAATGTATACACTGTATAAATGTAAATCATGGGGTAATTTTCATTTTCGGGTGAACTATCCCTAAAGGAATATCAATTAATCTTTTTACTCAATTTTAAACTGACATAATTTATACATTGGTATAAATCAGAAAAAAATAAGAAAATAGAAGCATTTTACTAGTGGTTTTATTTTATTTTACACTCTCTCTCTCTCTATATATATAAATACAAAACATGTTTACTGAAATAACACACAGTATTTTGTCTGAACTTACATTAATATATCAGTCCATCACAACATAACAGAAAGCTGTCTGATGTTTCACAATATTAATAAAACTTGTTCTTACCGTTTGCATATGGGTTGACGGTCTTTTTATTCGTCATTACCCGTGCTGTTGCATTGTTAACCTGAGCACAAACAGAAGCGTGTGAGCAAGAAACACTAAAGCTACAGCTGTAAATATTGAAAATATTGCTTTAACAAATACTGCATGCATTACAGTGAAGATTTTCAAAATGATTACAGATCATAACAAACAGTTAAAGAAAAGTGATAAGACACATAAAGCAAAGAAAATATATGCAAAAGTCTCATCATAAAAAGACTCGTCAGCATGCGTCATCAAAAAAATGATCAAGTTGAAGGAATACATAGAGAAAAACAAAAACAAAAACACACAAAATGCACTCAACAAATGAAAGGCATCGAATATGAGACGGCATGCAGTGGAGAGGGAACGATTAGGTTAAAAGAAAAGAAACGTAGGAATGGAAAGAAAAAACAAAAACGTCTGGCACTGCGCAACATACACTAAACATTCAGAGTTGAGGAACAGTCGGAAAACAAAGCAACATTTAGCATTCAACACTCCAAGAGCCTTGTGCTTCATCACAAGAATAAGAATCAGAAAGGAAAAGAACCAAAACAAAAGTAATAACGAAAGAAAATCATTCAAGCCGAAAGGACAGCTAACAAAGGATATAAAAAGAGGGTGCATTATTTAACATAATCATGGAGTTCAGAATCTGAGTAGGATGCGCACGATTCAGTTCAATCCAATCAGAGCCTCTCAGGAAGCTAAATGTTCACTCAAGTAACACGCGTACCAAGAGAAAACAGCATCAAGAAACTCAACATCAAGTCAAAAAACAGTCACGAGGTATCAGCGCGGAGTTCGTGAAATGGCAGATGGCGCTCTCCACTTACCATTCGCCGCCATCGCCCGCGTGTCTATGTATTGTTACCACGCTTAGCGAGTTTGGTGAGGGGCCTACCAGCTACCGTTGGAAAAGGGGGGAAAATGAGAAGGCAAAATAGGCAACATCTTACTGAAAGACGGCACCACATCCGCATAACTCTTCAAATTGAAAACAAAAAGAAAATCAATTAAGGAAAGAAGCACAACTGTTAAATGGGAACCGGCTTGGTTGCACACCTGCAGATCACTTTGGCTGTTTCACCTTCAGTGACTGTTCTAGACTGTAAAGTAAGTGCAATTTGAGCTGTAGATTTAAAAGGCTTGTGTTTGAGAGCAGCTCCGTCTAATAGCAGCGTCTTCAGGCCAATTAACAAGCGCTGCCGGCTCCGGGCCGCTTTAAGCGCAGATCCCTCGTCAACTTTGCAATAAGGCCTGTGGCTATCATAACACAAATGCTGTTTGCACTCTGCCTGATGACTTACTGCACCCGTTTGCTTATTAAGCCAAAATATGCTTTAAAAGAAAGAAGAAAGAAAGAAAAAAAAACCAAAAGAACAGAAAAGAACTGAATAAACACAAGCGAATGCCAACAAAAGCAAACCAATTAGATAACGGCGAGCACCGTATTATATCTGATTTGAGATCTTAGAATAACTGAAACGGTTTAGGGATACAACGTGGGGAGGGAGGGAGGGAAAGAGGGACAGAGAGAGGAGCACACACAGGAAAAAGACGAGTGATGCGTCTAAAATAGTGAGATGAGAGTGAGGCACACACTGACACACAAAACAGAATCAAGAACGACAACAACAAACAAACAAACAAACAAACAAAATTAATCAAACAAAACAGAAAGAAAATTAAACAATTGAGAAGGGAAATATTTGTTACATGCACCTCTATTTTACGACCTTCTACCACCGTGCCGTGTAATTTCTCTCTGGCCCTGTCCGCATCGGCACTATTTTCGAAAGTTACGAAACCAAAACCCTGCATGCAGGTGGGAGAGGGGAGGGGGGAGAACAACATGCACATTATTAATTCAGTCATACACCCAAGAAATCCACTGTGGCTCTACCTCTGCCATTCTCACACACAAAAACAGCTGCTGCTGCATTTACCCCTCTCTCTTTCTCCTCCTCTTTTCTCCTGCACCATGCAAAGCATCGAGATTAACCATAATTTACGGGTTCTCTTAGAACCTCTAAGGAGAAATTAAATAGCACGTCTAAGAACGTAAAGCCACTTGTTAAACGCAACCAAAAAAAGAGAGGGAAAAACCAAACGAAGGGATATACCTTTAGTAAGTCTTAGCCTTAACAAAATCTAAAAGTGGAATACAGAAAATCTCGTCATTTAACACTGTATAATGCGACATAAAGAAAAGTCATTATAAAGGAAACCAAAAAAATCAACTGGTAAGACAAATGATAAAGGATTCTGAACTACAGAACTTGTTAACATGCATCATTATCTCCCCCAGCTGGAACAGAAGAACATAATTCATATTTCAATAAAGAAAATTGTTTGTGCACAGGAATGATGCTAAGTGTCATAACACTGAATAACGCTGTCAATTACGGAGCTCAGTGGAGAATGTTCTTCATTTGACACCGTAACTGAACAAAGACAAGTGCCAAACACATTTCCACACACTCCATTGAACAGGGCACTAATAACTCTAGCACAGCAGCTGATATGAGATTGCATTACATACGTTAACATGACTACAACAAGCATTTATTCTGTACGGTACAGGTGCTAATTCATCACTGGGTATTCCCACTTTCTGAATAAACATCATGTTCATTTATGCTTCTAAACTCACTGTTCTGATTGGTCAAGAATGAGAGCATGCAGAGGAAGTGTGTCACAAACGTACCTTTGATCCTCGTTCATTAAATATGATTTCAACATCTAAGATTTTACCAAATTGCTGGAAAGAGAACAGAACACAGATCAGACATCGTCTAAATTTGCTTTTACACCTAAAACACTCTTCAGTTTAAGCTGCATTAAGCTACACGCTTTAGTCATTTCAAAAATCACCAGTTATTTATCTTTTTAATGGGTCATTTTATCTTTTTCTTTTCTGAAAAAACATCCTTTAGTCAAAAATAGAGCAACAACAGATATCACATATCTTCATTTTGAGTTTGCACTTGTTTTCTTTGCTTACTAAAGTTGTATTTTATAAAAAAAAATACAGTTAATTAGTGATATTGTGAAATCTAACTCCCTATTTCTAATTTTTAAGCATCATCACTTCAGTCTTCAGTGTCACACGATCCTTCAGATATCAGTATAATATGCTGATTTGCTGCTCTTTTAATATTTTTCTTATTATCAATGTTGAAAACATTTGTGTTGATTAATATTTATGAGGAATTACATAATCTTCTTGTTCCAATTTTTTAATGAACAGGAATTTTTTTTTAATATAAATGTACAGATTTTTTACTGCCACACTGAACCTATATAATATCCTTGTAGAATATTAGTATTTCTTTATTTCTTATATATATTATATATGGGCAATTCTACAGAAATGTCAACTGTTGGTATGGCAAGATGTCTTAAAATGTATTTATTTTTCTAACATTTAAACATAAGAAAGGTAACACACACCAGTGACAATTTTCATGAAAAATGCATTTTACAAAATTACAGCTGTAAGGTATCAAACCACATGTTGTCAATCAAATTAAGTAGTTCAATCCACTTGTATTCTAGCTTTTTTTTCCCAATTCCCTAACAATAAAGTAGGTCACACCAGTGACTTCACCTAAAAGCTTCATATGAAATCATGAGATAAATGAGAAAATTTCTGATAACTGAAAAGTGACAGTGGACTTAACATGAGCATTTTCTTTCATAGATCTTTAGGAATGAGAGGGAAGTCAAGTGATGTTACCATTATATGTTTTATTTGCCATTTAGTTTTTTTATGCCATTTATATCATATGAATAGTTATGAATACATGATTGTATTTTAAATAGTGGGAAAAGCTGTTTTTGACCTCAAAATAAACCACTTTCCCTCTGTACACATTTGTGGGGAAGAGCAGTTTTGTGGTACTTGGAATTCTATATAATTAATTTAAAAACAAATATTGGCACATTAATGGCTCAAGAAGGTGTAATTGTTCAACTGACATATTGTTTCATTTTAAAATATAAAGAAATTCTAATCCTAAAGTGTTTTTCAAGTGTAATATTTCTGTAAAGGCTAGGGACAGAAAAATTTACATTTCCATAGAATGACCCATATTCTCTTATGCTCATCAAGGCTGCATTTATTGACCAAAAGTACAGAAAAAACAGTAATATCGTCAAATTTATTACAGTTTAAAATAATGGTTTTCTATTTTAATATATTGTAAAATATAATTTATCCATGTGATGCAAAGCTGAATTTTCATCAGCCATTACTCCAGTCTTCAATGTCATATGATCCTTCAGAAATCATTCTAACATGCTGATTTATTACTTTTATTGTCAATGTTGGAAACAGTTGTGCGGCTTTATTTGGAACCTTTTTTTTCAGGATTCTTTGATGAATAAAATGTCAAAAAGAACAGCATTTATTCACAATAAATCTGTTCTAAAAATATAAGTCTTTGCCATCACATTTTGTTAACTGATCAACATCCTTACTGAATAAAAGTATTAATTTCTTTTAAAACAAAAGAAAGAATAAAAATTTACTGACCACAAACTTTTAAATGGTAGTTTGTATTGTTACAAAAGATTTTTATTTTAAATAAACGCTGTTCTTTTGAAATTTTTATTTATTAAAGAACCCTGAAAAAAGTAACACAAGTTGCAACAAAATATTAAGCAGCAAGTGTTTTTAACACTGATAATAAAACAGCATATTAGACACTTTTCTGGCATAGAAAAGAAGAATATATATATATATATATTCTTTTTTTTCCCATTCAATATTCAGATAAATAATTCAGTTATACCAGTGAAGCAACCCTGCTGCTTCCCTTATGGTGCTACCAAAACAAAACTTAGAGACTGTGCTACCCAAACTTCAAATACCATTCGACAAGTAGGAGAACAGTGCGTTAGCACACTCCTCACACCCTAGCTACACTTGCGCTGGCATGGCCACTGTCTGCTGTATGCTATGAAAGTAAGAAAAAGAGAGAGAACAGGTACTTACGCCAAACATTTGCCTGAGGTCTGGATCTCTGAACCTGAAGGGGATGTTGGAGACGTGGAGCCTCTTGGGCTGCGTTTTGTTTTCTGTGTTTTCAGATGACTGTGTTTGCTGTTGGCTGTCTGTCTGTGCTGAATCGTCTGTCTGCTGTGGGGGGAAAAAGGAAAAGAAATCAGGGAATATCAGTCAGTAAGTCTGATGCGCCAACTGTAAACAAACACAAGCGAAGATGCGCCTTTCAGTAGTAGAAAACCAGCTGTCTTTGCACGCAGGTGTTGACCGTGCCACTGATGTGTTTTTCGAACTTGGACCACGGCAGCGCTGCAGTCAGGAGGTACGGTCTGGCGTGCCTGCACCTCCAGGCGTTCCCGGGGTGCCAGACCCAAAGTCTTGTTTTAACAATATAACTGGTGAAAACTTTTACCACCTGTTCCTGCCGCCCTTTGTCAGGCAGATACGAAAAACATATGTAGAGCACGCACACACGCACACGCGTTTGAGGCATGGTTTGTAATGCTGTCTGTGCTGGGGTTGGGGCCGTGGGTGAAATATGGCATGGCTGCTTCACTATATCTTGCTTTCTCTCGCTCTCTCTGGCCACGCATGACTGCTGGCTGCTTCCTTCGACTATGTGCCTCTCAGTCTGGACTGCTGCCTGGGAGAGAAAACGGCCTAGCCCTGAGTGTGTGTGTGTGTACGTGTGTGTGTGTTTCTCTGTCTGTCTGTATTTATATGACTTAGCTAGAGAGAGTATTTCAGCGGGAGACTTTGCTTTCTATTTTTCTCTCATGTGTACGTTTGTGTGTCAGTGGGCGACTTTCAAATGGCATTTTTGTGGCCTTAAAGGGACAGTTCAACCAAAAATTACAATTCTGCTATCGTTTACTCACTCACATGTTGTTTTAAACTATACTTTCTTTCAAAGGGATCATTTTTGAATAATGAAGCTTTAATGAATCATCCTTAAAAAGAGAGTATCTTATGCTCAGCAAGGCTTAATTTATTTGTTGAAAATTATAGTAAAAAGAGTACTATTATGAAATATCATTACACTTTAAAATATCTGTTTTCTAATTTAATAGGTTTTAAAATGTAATTTATTCTGGTGATGCAAAGCTGAATTTTTAGCATCATTACTCCAGTCTTCAGTGTCACAGGATCCTTCAGAAATCATTCTGATATGTAGATCTGGTGCCCAAGAAACATTTTTTTTTCTAATTATCAGTGTTAAAAATAGATGCTACTTTTGTGGAAACATCATGTGAAACATTTTTCAAGTATTGTTTGGTTAAATTATACAACAAAAATATTATATGAATTACTTTTTTTTTAGTAACAATGTATTTTAATCAATTTAATGCGTCCTTGCTGAAATTTCTTAATTTCCCAATTTCCCGAACCCAAACTTTTGAATGGTAGTGTACATTTTAAATTGTTTGAAGTCATATTGCACTAAGATGAACAGATAAAAATAGCTGTTAGCCGTTATTCACCAATAATATTACTATATTTACATTTTATTTACTTAATAATAATGAGTATATAACATTCTCCTTCAGTGAGATGCTAACCAGATGCGAATCATTCAGTAAGCTGAATCATTCAATTCATGTCAATTTTGGGAACTGAATCAATTTATTCATTAAAAAGAACCAGTTCAAAAGAATGATTCATTTACAATGAATGATTCTGCTCTCATAAATATGCATTTTCACCTCACCAAACTTTACTTCAAGTGTTCTGCCCTTTGAAGTGGGTGACTGTAAACAGCATTTTTGTGCCCTTAAAGGGACAGTTCAACCAAAAATTAAAATTTTGCTATCGTTTACTCTCTCTCATGTTGTTCCAAATCGTACTTTCTTTTAAAGGGATCATTTCTAAATAATAAAGTGTCAATGAAGCATCCTTGCGAATTTACTGGTGGAATCCATTTTTTTTTCAACGTGATTTTTAAAGGGCGACCCCCCTCGAAACACAATTAGGCTAGTTTTAAGTAGCAATTGGGCGGGTTTTGTTGTGAAAACCTGGCAACCCTGATTATTACTCCAGTCTTCAGTGTCACATGTTCCTTCAGAAATCATTCTAATATGTGGATCTGGTGCCTAAGAAACATTTTTCTTACCAATGTAGAAAACAGATGCTACATTGATGCTTTGTGGAAAAGTGGGCGACTTCCAAATGGCATTTTTGTGCCGTTAAAAGGGAAAGTTCAACCAAAAAAGTGGAACCTCAACAAAAAAACGTGTACTTTTTCCCCTGAATGTGATTTTTAATGGGGGACCCCCCCTCGAAACGCAACTGGGCTAGTTTTGAGTAGCAATTGGGTCGGTTTTGTTGTGAAAACCTGGCAACCCTCATCATTACTCCAGTCTTTAGTGTCACATGATCCTTCTGAAATCATTCTAATATGTAGATCTGGTGCCTAAGAAACATTTTCTCATTATCAATGCAGAAAACAGACGCTACTTTTGTGGAAACATCATGTGAAACATTTTTTAAAGGACTATTTGATTAAATTACACAACAAAAATATTATTTGAATTTTTTTTTAGCAACAAAGTCTCTTAATCAATTTAATGCACCTTAGAAAGCAAACTTTTGAATGGTAGTGTACATTTTAAATCGTTTGAAGTCATACTGCATATTTGATGAACAGATAAAATTATCATATTTACATTATTATTTACTTAATAATACTTAGTATATAATATTCCCCTTCAGTGAAATGCTAACCAGATGTGAATCATTGAGTTGAACATGAGAAGTGAATCATTCAAGAATTCATTAATGAATCATTCAGACCAAGTTTGTGAACTGAATCAATTTACTTAGTAAAAAAGATTCAGTTTAAAAGAACAAATTCATTCACAATGAATGATTCTGCTCTCATAAATGTGCATTTTCGCTACACCAAACTTTACTTCAAGTGCTCTGCCCTTTGGATGAGGCCGTAGTGGTGCTCACTTGAATGTAATTCACCCATTATGTGCGTTAGCGTGAGCATGTGCACACGTATGTGAATATATGTGCATTTATTTTCCTTTGTGCCAGGGAGAGGAGGCTCTGCGTCGAGCCTGCAGTTATGCCCAGAGATATTTTTTAAACTTTCTGCTTGCTGCAGCTGTCCTGTCATGCTTCAAGCGCTCTGGAAATCATATTGTCTGGAACAAAAGAATGACTGAATCCCAGTGTAACAACTGCCTCTCTGACATTACAGATGCTCAGGACTGTTAAAGCAAGCTTCACTGGAATTACTGGCAACGGAACGGACCGCGCGTCCGCACGCGTGTGGCATTGTTATTTAAATCAGGCAGCGCTCAGGGCTACTCTGACAAAAGCGGCAACAGAAAGAGTCAAAAAAGCAAAGCTCAAATGAAGAATAAAGAAGGGCTTGCAGGGACTGTAAATACGAATATCGTGTCATCATAACGTTTGTACAGGCGGCACGATATACTCACCCAACTGAAACGCAAGGGTGGGGGGAAAAACATGAGAGAGAGCTCTTGAAAAATACTAGTTTTTCAATACATGAAAGGCTGCAGAAGTGGAAGGGAAAAAAACAATCTGTCTTGTGTTATTACAAGTCATAAACAAAAGAACACCCACTCCTCAAGGCAGAGAACAAAGAAAAACGGAAGATAAAACGCTAAAGCAGTGTAGTAAACCATCCAATGTAAAACTGACAAGATGTGCGCCGTCTTTATTGCTTTAACAAAATTGCACTTTTCCTATTGCGGGAGGCTCGGTTTAATGGCGTCGTGAGGCAAGCGGCCCTCTGCAGAAGAGACAACTGGGGTGTTATAATTGGAAATATGCTTTTCCATTTACTGCTCTTTCAATAAACGTATAGGAAGGAATGCGACGGGTCTTTAGGTTGAGGCAAGGCACGGTTGGCGGCCATATGTGCTGTTTTAAAGATCTCATTTCATGCTCTGTGCATATGGCTGCCTTAATGGCTCAATTAATTGATTCCGAAATCAATTAATCGATTCGCCCCTGTCTATTTGCCGTGGGGAGCCGGAGGCCACGGTGACTGATCTCGGGGTGATGGGATGAGACGGGGGAAAAGGAATAAATCTATAGGACTAAAATAGAGGCCGGCGGCAGAAGCGGAACGCATTTTGAATCGCATTCACGGCGCGAGCTGAAACATCCAGGCACTTGAAATCCTGCTTTCGTAATTCAAACAATACAATACTTCCAATCGGGAGAAATCGTGATCGATTCCAGCGGCCTAAAAAGAGCCCAGAGATTGTGTTGCTCCCTGTAGGAACGAAAGGTGAGGGAAAGATGGAGCGATAAGGACAGGGATGTGAGGGAGGACAGCGGATCAGCCTGGGAGACCTACTCAATTACTGATTGGGGACTCACAGAGTTGTGAGTGTTTACCATTCATTGATCTCACACTGAGTGCTAAATGGCAAACAGTGACAGGGCTGCCGGTGTGTGCTCTGAGCACACACACACACAAAAACACACAGCCGCTGGAGTGTAAGAGCCCACACGGACACACATATGGCAGCGCTGGACAGAAAAAGATAACCTAACAAAGCACAGTGAGGACTTGGAGCGTAAAGTGCCAGTAAAATATTTTCCTTTTCGAGGAATTTTTCCAGCGTGGAGAATGTGGAATAATTGCATCAGCCGTCATTGATCCAGGAGGGAGTTTTTGTTTAACTATGTTGTGTGAAAAGATCATTAGGAAAGGTTCACACACACAAAAGTTATAAATAAATACATTTCCTATATAGTTTTATGCAATGTATATTTAGTAGGCTCATGCAATTTTCTCTTAATGCCTCTAATGTTCCTTTCAAACACATAATTAAACAACAACTCCCCCATGAATCAATGACGGCTGATGCAATTATTCCACATTCCCTGCACTGCAAAAATACCTCAAAAAGGATATATACATCAGTGGAGTGCAGTGGTGCTCTGAAATGAGGAGGCAAAGTCCTCACATGTTTTATTTTTTGTAATTAAATGTAAATTCATGTCCCAGTTACATTTTCTTGGTTAAATAAACATTACTTTAACTACTAGAATAAAAATCTATAATGTATTTTTACATTAACAATGTAATCAATAAAGCCAAGTATAAATCTCATCAGTTTAGTGTTTTTAAGCATTTTACATTTATTCCAAAATAATAACTCAAGGCACTAACAATTTAAACAATATATTTTATTTAAACTATTATATGTTTGTGACCCTGGACCAAAAAACAGTCATAAGGGTAAATTTTTTGAAATTGGGATTTATACATCATCTAAATGAGCTTAATAAGCATAAATAAGCTTTCCACTGAGGTATGGTTTGTTAGGATAGGACAATATTTGGTCGACTATTTGAGTGCAAAAAAAAAATACAAAATATTGAGAAAATCCCCTTTAAAGTTGTCCAAAGTTCTTAGCAATGCATATCACTAACCAAACATTAAGTTTTGATATATTTATGGTAGGAAACTTAAAAAAAATATGTTCATGGAATATGATCTTTCCTTAATATCCTAATGATTTTTTGCATCAAACAAAAATCGATAATTTTGACCCCTACAATGTATTGTTAGCTATTGCTACAAATACAACCATGCGACTTAAGAGTGGTTTTGTGGTCCAGGGTCACATTTTATTCAAACTGATGTTCAGCTGTTCTTTTTCATAACAGACTTAATTTCAAATCATCGGTCATCAAAACTTGGTAAACCCTGGTCGAGATATACCTAGCAGTAATATACCTTTAATTTCAGCAAGTGTGTGAGTTGTTTACTATAAAAGATATCAGTATTTCCACTGACGCCATAATCAGTCTGCAGGTGCTCATGTGAGCCCAAAATAAGAAATGCGCTGTGTAAATAAGTTCAGAGTGCTTATTTGCATACTGACCTGGTTGACCAGCTGTTGTGCAATACGGCGTTGTTAGGCATGACGCGAAGCGGAGCGCAATTCATTGTAAACCACGGCTTCACAGGGCTTATTGCTTTTATAAAACGGTTATTCCATATATGTAGTAAGGTTTCACAAAATAATACAGAGCAAATAATGATAATGATATTAATAAAAAACATTATTCTTCAGCCAAACTTTGTAGTTCTTCAGAAACGGTTGTTTTTGCCAAGCAACACACAAATGTAAACAAAAGTATATGTTTGCAGTGTAATTTACAATGAAAGCAGCTTAACTAATCAGAATCAAGGACGTTTTATAATTACCATTTTAGATCGACAGACTGTAATGCTGATTTCTATTTGAACTGAAAGCATAAATCTAGGTTATCTGCTGCCGTTTACAAAGCACAAAAACCACAAAACTCTGACATTTTACTCACTGATGCTCTTCAAATGGCCGCGCTGAACCCAGCAGTGCACTTACTTACTTGCTGGCAACCCACCAAAATAAAAGCTCGATGATTTTAAGTTTGAAAATGATGAAAATTCATATTGAAAAAAAAAAAAAAAATAAATATATATATATATATATATATATATATATATTAGCATTTTTTTTTTTTTTTTTGCATCTAAAAGTGCAATAATATTATTATCACTATTATTTATTTTTTTTAATAGTTAAATTGAATGGGTCACACTATACATAGTGTGAGGACCAAAACAAATCTGAAGGTGCACCTCTGGCCATAATATTGTTCATTCAGACTGATTTGCGCAATGTATGCGTAATGGAACGAGCACGAACACAAGAGACGGGATTTTATTTATGAACCAATCACAGCTGATCTTAACCAGTCATATCCAGTCATATTCAATCATATAATTTCCTCCTCTCACATGACTTTCTCCCATTAATTCTCAATTACCCCCCATGAAATTCACTGCATGCTTTAGGGGGTTTGTTAAAACTCAGTGGGCTCAGGGGAGGTGAGGGAGACGTGGACTTCTGCTGTAATTTGATCTGCTGGTGTCGCTGTTGGACAGTTTTACTTTAGAAAAACAAGTGATTTATATGCTTTTTTGTGTCATATTTTGTAACATTTGTGTTGCAAATATTTTCCCACACTACCTTCTGGCTTCCAGTCCAATCTGTGTCCAGCTATTTTTATCTGTACAAAACAGCTCGTTTTGCTGCTTGATACTGCAAATTGGTGTGACTTAACATATTATTCTAATGTATTATCTTAATTATGAACACACTGGTTTTTAAGTGCAAACAGTTGTTATTCTTCTAATTATTTCCCTATTATTTCACTGAACCAGAAGTCTCACCCATAGGCTTACTTCCGCATTGAAGAAAAAGGTGGATGTATATAGGAAAAATATAAATACACATTTTCCCTATACATTTTATGTATATGCATAGGAATATGGCCAGCTACCTAGTTAACCTAGCTAAAAGGAGAAGAACATTCTTCATTCCTTTCTTGGATCAATTCTGGGATGTATGCCAGGTAAAAACACAGCCTGTGTGTGTATGTGTGTGTGTGTATAGCATGCATACGGCTGACAGTTTACATAGCGTGCCATCTGTGCAGCATTCTTCTCACTGGCAGAGGACTCCAACATGGAGGGGAAAAACAATAACAAACACAAAAAAGGCTTCCAGTTAATCTTTTTTGGTATCAAAAGATTCATTAATAGTCGTTCATTATAACAAACGCACATTTTGCTGCATTGTTGATTTTACATGAGCAGGAAAAATAAAAAGCAAGCATTTGTGGAAGATAAACAAACCGAAGCCACAGCACGTTCAGAGCTTCAGAGTGTTGCACGCTCATTTGTGAAGATGTTCTCACGCGCAGACAACCGCACAACAGTGCTGAGGTACAACACTGAGGGTTTCCTGCACTCAGTGAACCACGGAGGCAATAAAAGACAGATAACGTACACGATGCTATTTTCAGCATAGCAACATTACTAGGATGAAACACAGTAGCTGTCTAAGTCAAACTCCTCCACCATCCGTCGACCCCCAAATGCTGCACCAGAGGGGCTGAGAGGGGGCCGATCTGCAAGATGTCTGCCCTCTTGCGGGTACGGCCCATTCCACACGTGTTCTCCCTTAAGGAAAGGCAGCTCTCACTCTGGCTGGATGAGGATGGGAATGGGGCCATTTCTCTTGGGAACGCACGGGGGAAGAGGGCCAATGAAGCGCGACAGCAGTCAGAGCAGCAAGCCAACACACTGAGCTGACATCTACGCAGATTAGTCAAACACCGTCGGTGAAACCGACATCTGGATGAGAAAATATTTTTTTAAATATGAGATCAAATAAAGTACTCATCTTTCTGAAGCGACACTATCCAGCAGTGACGAAAAGTCACTTGAGAGGAAGCAGTACCTCCATGTCACTATGATGGGCTGATTATAGACAATGAGATAATGCCTGGCTATCATGTTCACATACTGCCTGAAAACCGGCCTGAATAGGTCAAACTGGCGGCGACGGACGGGCTAATTACAGAGTAAACAATTCACCCACTTGGACGTCACCACTTTCTGTATCGTCCGAAACTAAATGAACTTGAAATGATCTGTGAGTGGGCAGGTTTTAACAACCACTCAGGTCGGTTAAATTAAAGGTCCACCCCTGCGTCTGTGACCGTCATTACACCCATGGTGTTTACTGAGAATTTGATGACTAATGTCCTGAAAAGAAAGTGACAATTAATAATAACAGCCATAACAAAACTGCTGGCAGCAGAAAATTATTCCAAATTCTTTCTGTTGTATTACTGTAGTTATTTTTTAAAGAATCACAAACTTAGATATAGATGCAACTTGGTTAATGAGCAGTATGTTAAAGGGATAGTTCACCCAAAAAATAAAATTCTGGCATTAATTACTCACCCTCATGTCGTTCCAAACCTGTAAGACCTGTTCATCTTCAGAACACAAATTAAAATATTTCTGATGAAATCCGAGAGCTTTCTGACCCTGCATAGACAGCAAGGGTACTACCACGGTCAAGCTCCAGAAAGGGCGTAAGGACATCATTAAAATAGTCCATGTGACATCAGTGGTTCAATCGTAATTTTATGAAGCTACGAGAATACTTTTTGTGCGCAAAGAAAACAAAAATAGCTGTCTATGCAGGGTCAGAAAGCTCTTGGATTTCATCAGAAATATCTTAATTTGTATTCATTTTTGGGTGAACTAACTCTTTAAGATAAATGCATTTTGGTAACATTTTGTTTTAATTTATTCATTAGCTACTTCAGCAGGTATCTTGAACTAACAAAGAACAGTTCATTAGTAATCCATTTAGTATAATGTTAATTCATAAATAAACTCTACTTCATTGTTATTTTTAAACAAATGTGAATTTATGTAACTTCAAATAACACTGTCTTGTTACCCGAATGAACCACAGCTGTGTTTTTTTTTGTTTTGTTTTGTTTAGTAATAGTTGTTCATGAGTCCTTTGTTTGTCCTGAATAGTTAAACTGCCTGCTTTTCTTCAGAAAAATCTTGTAGGTCCCACAAATTCTTTGGTTTTCAGCATTTTTGTGTATTTGAACCCAATGACTGCATGATTTTGAGATCCATCTTTTTCAACCGAGGACAACTGAGGGACTCATATGCAACTATTACAGAAGGTACAAATGCTCACTGATGCTTCTGAAGTAAGCATGATGCCTTAATAGCTGGGGGGGTGAAAACATTTTGAAAGGTAAATTTTACTAACATCTTCTGGAAAACATGCAAGTGTCTTCTGTAGCTTCTGAAGGGCAATATTAAATGAAAAGAATATAACGTTTAGGCAAAATAAGAAAAATGTACACATCTTCATTCTGTTCAAAAGTTTTCACACCCTGCTTCTTAATGCATTGTTCTTCCTTCTGGAGCATTAGTGAGCATTTGAACCTTCTTTTTTTTAATGTCTTAAATGTAAAATACTAATACAATATCAAATATTCCAGGTTAATTTATTAATTTATTTAAAAAGATGTTAATTATTCACAGCGGTAATGATGTGTAATGTTAGAATAATGTTAATTCATAAACTCTTCTTCATTGTTAATTTTAAACAAATGTGAATTTAACTTCAAATATTAAAAATGTATTAGTATACACTACCGTTCAAAAGTCTGCAAGACTAAGGTTTTTGAAAAAAGGCCTTTATGCTCAGCAACGCTGCATTTCATAACGTGAAATTAATAACATTAATAACGTGAAATGTGAAATACTGGCAAAGCTGAATTTTTAGCAGTCTTCACCATCACACAATTCTTTGGAAATCACTGTAATAGGTGATTTTGTGCTCAAGAAATGTTCCCATTATTATCAAATGTTAATAAATAAAAAAAATAATAAAAATGTTGTGTTGCTTCATTTATTTTTTATTTACTTTATTTGTTTAATTGTTTAATATTTTTGTAGTAGTGTTAATTTTGTCAGCTATTTTTTAAATGTAGTCTTAGTCTTTTAATTAGTCTTAGTCCGGGGTCAAATGTACTGTAGTTTCTAAGTTATCATATTTGTGACCCTGGACCGCAAAACCAGTCTTAAGTAGCATGGGTATATATGTAGCAATAGCCAACAATAGATTGTATGGGCCAAAATATTGATTTTTAATATTTAAATATTGATTAAGTAAAGATCATGTTCCATGAAAATATTTTGTAAATTTCCTAATGTAAATATATCAAAACTTAATTTAAGATTAGTAATATGCATTGCTAAGAACTTCATTTGGACAACTTTAAAGGTGATTTTCTCAATATTTTGATTTTTCTGCACCCTCAGATTACAGATCTCAGGCAAATATTGTCCTATCCTAACAAACCATACACCAGCTTTCAGATGACGTATAAATCTCAATTTCAAAAAAAATGATTACTGGTTTTGTAGCCCAGGGTCACATTTGAGAAATTTATTTGTACATTCCAGGTATTGCACTTTCACCAATAAGCATAAATCAACAGAATGTTAACTCATACATATGGTTTATTTTACCTCATCTAGTGTACTGATTTCTTACAGGCTATTTAATATATAATGTAGTATCAAAGAGTTAGATTATACACTCTCTTTGTCTACATTATGAAAACTGGTAAAAACAAAAGATATTATAACAGTGAAATTCCTTACAGTAATTCCAAATTGCAATAATGCTCTCTATTAAAATAACAGCGGTTAACTGAGTGCATTTTTTCATCAACCACAATCACAAACAATATAGTCAAGATCTCATGACAGAACACAGACAGGCTCAATGAGACTTTCATTTAAGCTGAACATCTCACATGGAGATCGCTAAACTTCAGCTTACTTGTTTGTCTGTGTTTTCAGATAATCGCTTGTGCTTCTGTAATGAAAAGCGAGTGTATGCGCATGGTTGCCAGATTGCAAAAAGCATGGAAAACACCAGGCAGAAAATGTATTCTTTTAACAGAGAAGCTCTGGAGGTAGCAGAAAGTTATTGACTCCAAGCTTTTTAATGGTTTATTTAAACATTTTTGTAAAGCGTTACTAAAATACTATATTATAGGTTGCCTGTGGAAACTAAATGCTGTTCCGCATGCATGTCAGAAATCCACCACAAGCTCACACACACTGACCACTACGAATATGGCGGGAATCCACGGCACTCTATCAAAACAGCAATGAAAACCATCTATTACGGTATAAAAACGTCCCTCTGGGGGCTGATTGGTTATCACCTACTCCAGCAAACAAAAAGATAGGAACAGGGGAAGTATCACAGTCTAGGCCTCTTTTGTTTGCAGATGAAGGATCAGTTGTGAGGAACGACTTGGATCTAAAAACAGCTCTAGCCAGATGAGGTCATAGCTTTGGACGTCTGTAAAGTTTTGCTTTCTTTCCATAACACTCGGCTTGGAAAGTGAAGGGAAGAGATAGACAGAGCGAGAGAGACACAGGGAGAAGGAGAGAAGCAGGGGGGGAAAATAATGGCTTTTCCAGATGTGGTTTTGCTCCCTTCTGCTCTGGCACTAAAAAAGAAATTTGAACACTAAGGTAGGACAGGCAATGAAAATCTGGCCGCTGTTCGCAAGAAAGCTCACATTTTCCTTCAAATCAGTGAAACGGTTTAAACATTCTGTCTTGGAAGAAATAGGCTAATTACGGGAAACATCAGGAGTTTCTCCTAAAGATGAGTACATTTTTGGACTTTCTAAGGTTGAACTGATGGTTCACCCTCAGTTAATCTTCTTTTACTATGTTCTCAGCCTCATGTCATTGTAAATCTGCATTCTATTTTTTTTTTTTTCTCAATGCAGCACAATAGTAGACAGTTTTGAAGAAAAGTTGCACAGCTTGTGCTGTTTGACATATTAGTGACCGCGTTTGTTAAAGGGGTGGTCAATCAGCTATTTTTGAGGGCTTGATTGTGTTTATGGGGTGCACTGTAACATGATCATGCTTCATTTTTTTTTAAAAATCACATTATTTTCCACATATTTTACTTTTATTATACACTGCTGTCTCCGTTCTCTTAAAAACGCTCAATTGACTTCCTGGCTCTGTGAAGCTCTTCCTTGCAGATGTTGTTTACACACTAACTAAAGTTAAAGAAGTGAAATCAAAATCAAGGACCCCTTTAAGCTCCAAAAAGCATAAACAGCTTTATAAAACTATTACAAGTAGGGATGAACAGTATGGATTTACTGTCAAATTGTATTATATTTAGAGAGAACTTTAGGATTTACAGGGTGCTGGTGTATTATCTCACATAAAATCAGGTGAAATAAATTGAAAAATTTGCTAATTAACTTTAAATTGCACAATTCAAAGTCATGGCAATCATGAAAATGGGTCATACTGCCCCACTACCATGGGGCAAAAAGCCCCCCAGGCTTATTACAGAATATATTTATTAAAAAAAACAACAACAACATATCATTGTAATGTTTATTTTTATGTCTTTCATGTAAAATACTAATATAATATCACATATTCCATGTAAATGTATTAATTTATTTAACAAGATAATCAATATACGTATACAGTTGAGGTCAAAAGTTTACATACACCTTGCAGAATCTGCCAAATGTTAATTATTTTACCAAAATAAGAGGTATTATACAAAATCCATGTTATTTTTTATTTAGTACTGACCTGAATAAGATATTTCACATAAAAGATGTTATACATATATATTCCACAAGAGAGAATAATAGTTGATTTTATAAAAATGACCCGTTCAAAAGTTTACATACACTTGATTCATAATACTGTGTTGTTACCTGAATGATCCACAGCTGTGTTTTTTGTTTAGTGATAGGTGTTCATGAGTCCCTTGTTTGTCCTGAACAGCTAAACTGCCTTCTGTTCTTCAGAAAAATCCTTCAGGTCCCACAAATTCTTTGTTTTTTTAGCATTTTTGTGTATTTGAACCCTTTCCAACAATGACTGTATGATTTTGAGATCCATCTTTTCACACTGAGGACAACTGAGGGACTCATATGCAACTATTACAGAAGGTTCAAACGCTCACTGATGCTCCAGAAGTAAACACGATGCATTAAGAGCTGGGGGGGTGAAAACTTTTTGAATTTGAAGATCAGGATAAATTTAATTCATTTTGTCTTCTGCGAAACATGTAAGTATCTTCTGTAGCTTCTGAAGGGCAGTACTACATGAAAAAAGATATTTAGGCAAAATAAAAAAAATGTACACATCTTCATTCTGTTCAAAAGTTTTCACCCCCTGGTTCTTAATGCATTGTGCTTCCTTCCAGAGCATCAGTGAGCATTTGAATCTTCTGTAATAGTTGCATATGAGTCCATCAGTTGTCCTCAGTGTGAAAAGATGGATCTCAAAATCATACAGCCATTGTTGGAAAGGGTTCAAATACACAAAAATGTTTTTTTATGTCTTTAATGTAAAATACTAATATAATATCAAATATTCCAGGTAAATTTATTAATTTATTTAAAAGATGTTAAGTATTTTACCGAAATAAGAGGGATCATACAAAATTCAGATTATTTTTTATTTAGTGCTGACCTGAATAAGATATTTCACATAAAAGACATTTACATATAGTCCACTAGAGAAAATAATAGCTGAATTTATAAAAATGACGCTGTTTAAAAGTTTACATATGGTTGATTCTTAATACTGCGTTGTTACCTGAATGATCCACAGCTGTTTATGTTTGTTTGTTTGTTTGTTTAGTGATAGTTGTTCATAAGTCCAAGAAATACAAATCTAAATGAATCAGTGATGAAAAAGCCCACCAATCCCCAATTTAACAAAAAGACAAATTTCTTATTTGAAGCCAAATAATAACTGTGGTGGAAAGACAGAAAAAAGTCATTATTCACTGATGATTTACACCTCATGACATGAAGGTGGAAAATAAGAACATTAGATTTTTGGGGGGAACTTCTTGTTACCATGCAGAGTACCACTGACTCTTTCTATTTTGGGATGGAAAATGCTCTTGAAATAATTTTAAAAACCTAGAGTGAAAACTTCACCTCAAATTCAGCGAGAGCACTTTGTACTCCGAGTTGGTGAAATAACACAACGATAGTCAATTATTCATGGAAATGCCCTGAAACATATGAAATATTAAGGCGGGCTACAGCACTGATGTCCTTTGAGGGCAGATCACGGAGGTGCACCTCAATCCACAGCACAATTCAAAAAACCTGAACCGTGACGAGCAATGCCATCAAGAGATATAAAGCGAGCGAGAAAAAGAGAGATATGCTGTAGAGATCGGTACTTACTGTGGCTGTGCCGGAGACCGCCTGTACGCTGTTGTCTGGTCCGCTGGGCTCACTGTGCGTCTGGGCAGGGGGGTACATGTTCAGCGTGTGCTCTGCCACGGGGGTCTGGCCCGGGTAGTCTGGAGTCGGGTGAGGGTGGGACGGCGTGTACTCAGCAGGAATGCCGTTCTGAGGGGGAGCGAACTGGGCCGACGGGTAAGGCTGGGCCATGGTTTCTGGGGGTGCTGGGGCGTCTTGATTACCCTGAAAAACAGAACGATGACAAAATGTTAGTGCCATGTTCGCATAATTCACTAAATGACCAAAAGTATGTGAACAGCACATCCATATCTGTATTTAGTTTTCAAAACACTGGATATTTAAAGCTATTTGGTGCTCTTTTACCTGCTGCAAAAGCTATTTGCCAACTTTATTCATAAATACATGTTAAATAAATGCTTTGTGTGAGTTGTGGTGATTCTGAGAATTTAATTAGTGCTTGCATTCATATCTTTAACTTGAAGAAATTCATCTTCAAGAAAGACTTGGCTAGTTTCAAATAGCTATTTTTTGCCAACTTTATACCAATACACTACCAGTCAAAAGTTTTTGAACAGTAAGATTTGTAATGTTTTTTTTTTAAAGAAGCCTGCATTTATTTGATCAAAAACACTGCAAAAGGAGTAATATTGTGAAATATTTTTACTATTTAAAATAACTGCTTTTTACTTGAATATATTTTAAAATGTAATTTATTCCTGTGATCAAAGCTCCATTTTCAGAATAATTACTCCAGTCTTCAGTGCCACACGATCCTTCAGAAATCATTCTAATATGCTGTTTTGCTGTTCAAGAAACATTTATTATTATTATTATAATTATTATAAATATTTAAAAGTTTTTCAATATTTTTTGATGAATAGAAAGATCCAAAGACCAGCATTTATCTGAAATAAAAAGCTTTTGTAACATTATACACTATACCATTCAAAAATTTGGGAAATAAATGATAGAAATTAATACTTTTATTTAGCAAGGATGCTTTAAATTGATTGATAAAGTGATGATAAAGAAATTTATAATGTTACAAAAGATTTCTATTTTAGATAAATGCTGTTCTTCTTAACTTTCTATTCATCAAAGAAAGCTGAAAAAATTCTACTCAGCTGTTTTCAACCTAATAATAATAATAAATGTTTTTTTGAGCAATAAATCAGAATATTAGAATGCTTTCTGAAAGATCTGAAAGTGACTGGAGTAATGATGCTAAAAATTCAGCTTTGAAATCACAGGAATAAATTACATTTTAAAAGATATTCAAAAGGAAAACAGTTATTTTTAATAGTAAAATATTTCAAAATTTATGCAAATAAATGCAGGTTAGGTAAGCAGAAAAGACTTCTTTAAAGAACATTAAAAATCTTACTGTTCAAAAACTTTTGACTGGTAGTGTATGTAGAAACTGCATTACTAGACTTGCTTTTATTCAGACACAAGAGGTCAGACATGCTTGTATACATGGTTTTATGCATCAAACATGCTCATTATAAGAGGGTTCCCACATACTTTTGGTCTTTATATGAGCTCCACATATACACACGCTACATCTCGCTTCATTCGTGCCCTCTGTTTGTAAACCATTAGCGAAGCACACACTCGGCTTCAGACACAAGTTCACTCATACAGCTGGGCCAATTAAATTAGAGTGTTAGCATGCACCGGACCGACAACAAATGAACAAGCACACCCACGGACAAATGCGTTCCGTACACAACACACATCAGACCTTTATCTCAGGAAGAGCTTTCTTATTTGATCAGGACCAATTCATCCACCTCCCAGCACCCAGATTATCCACTTACACGTGGAGACGTCTCTCCACCCCGCATGCCGAATCAACGCTAAACCGCCACTTTGCATGCCGCGCCCAAGAGACCAAAAAGCCGGCTAAATTAGCACTCGCTATCAATAAACAATGGCAGATTAGAAGAATGAACACAGACACAACAGGCTTGGGTCATGTGATCCATGGAAACACAGATAATGAGGAAGTTTCATGAAAAATACATTCATCTAAACAGCTGTGTGGATGTGATGGGGATACTACTGTATTTGTTTAAACTTCAGGTGGTGATAGCTTTATTCATCTGGGTTTTGTATAACCAGATGGTGTGTTTTTGTTCTGTACAGCTCACTGGAAAATTATATTGTTCAGAGGTTAGTGTTATTTTGGTCATATTTATACACTATTAAAGCATGTTTTCAAATTTTAAATTAGCTTTTTTTTTTAGATTTTCTGTGTTCAGTTTAATTTTAGTTTAAGTTTTAATAATGTATGTGCGTTTGCTATTTTTGTTAGTTTTTCGTTTTTTTCTCCTACTTATTTCTACTTAGCTTTATTTATTCATTCATTCCTTTTTTTGGTCATTTTTGCAATTGAACTTATTTTATTTCAGTTACTTCAGTTACCAGTTAATTTATTTATGTTTTTTTAAGTTTGTCACTTAATTTTTAGATTTTATTTTATTTCAGTTTCATTTTTTCTACTTATTTCTACTTAGCTTTATTTGTTTATTCCCATTTTTGCTTTTGTTTTTTTGCACTTCAACTTATTTCATTCCAGTTACTACAGTTACCAGTTCATTTGTTTATGATTTTAGCTGAATTAGTTTTCTAATTTTTTCTACTTATTTCTACTTATCTTTATTTGCTTAATCTTGTTTTTTGGTAATTTTTGCACTTCAAATAATTTAATTTCAGTTACTTCAGTTACCAGTTAACTTGTTTATATTTTTTAAAATTTGTCAATTAATTTTTATATTTTATTTATTTTAGCTTAATTTATATGTTTTTTTCTACTTATTTTTACTTAGCTTCATTTGTTTATTGCTCTTTTCTTTTCTTTTTTTTGGTAATTTTTGCACTTCAGCTTTTTAAATTTCAGTTTCTTCAGTTACCAGTTAATTTGTTTATGTGTTTTAAGTTTGTCACTTTATTTTTATATTTTATTTTATTTCAGCTTCATTTCCTCTACTTATTTCTACTTAGATTTATTTGTTTTTGCACTTCAACTTATTTCATTTCAATTACTTCACTTACTTCAGTTTATGTTTTTAAAGCTAATTTTTTACTTAATTATTTAGCTTAATAAAACAATTTTTTTATAAAATGTCAGAGATTTTTAACAATTACCAATAGTTGAGAAACAAGTATAGAGGGATAGCCATAATGAACATGCATAATATAGCTCAGATAATTCTGTTTGGAAGAATTTAATGAGAAGCGTTTGCATTCATATCTTCGACTTGAAGAAATTCATCTTCAAGAAGGACTTTGCTAGCCAAAAAAAAAAAAAAAAAAAAACATCTGAGAAGCAGATGACATAAAAGGATAGTTCACCCAAAAAGGAAAAATCTGTCCTCATTTGCTCACCATCATATCATTCCAAACCCCTATGATTTTCTTTCTTCTGCAGAACTCAAATAAAAATATTAAAATATGTTTTTTGTCATACAGTGAAAGTCAGTATAGTTCAAAACAACATTGGACCTCACTGACTTTCCTTTTATAGGCAAAAAACCTTTTTTTTCTTCAAAACATCATCTGTTCTGTAGTAGTAAAAAAGTAAATTATAGGGGTGTGCCTGAATCCAAATACTGTGTTCGGAAAGGAAATGACGTGTACTATGGAACCCCTAAATGGAATAAAAATGAGATGGGAGGAAAAAAAAAATATTTTAATGCTTTCTCTCACAATTATATCGTTGGGTAATTATACTTTATATAAATTGAGGCCATCAGGGATCCGCGATTAATATACGGGCACTGAAATCGCTTTTTGCGCGCTAGCTTTTTAACTTTTGAGATTTGCGATCAAACATGCTCTGTGTACACAATGGAGATTGACTATTTGGGCACATTCTTAGGAAATTACGATATAATTTTCTTATTTGAGTGAATTATCCTTGTAAGAAAGTCTCTATTTGCTTTCCATTTAATCTCACTGCAGTCTAGGGGAAACAAGTGAGATTTCAGAGACAACTAATTTGTGATTTTCCCTTCTTACAGGAGGAAACACTTCGTGACACACTACATACGCGCACACACACATCTCTTCCTCCAAGCCAAACCAGGAGTTATGTAGGCAGAGAGATCCCATCACCCACAGGCCTGTCGAGAACACACTCTGACACGGGACAACTGCACATGCTAAAACAAAGCGAAACACGCTCTCCCACCACTTTCTCTCCTCTGACCATAATGCCACACTACACAGAAACACCCCCTACATACAAAGCGTAGGATAAAAGGAGACAAAGTCAAGAGCTCTATCTGTGATTTAAAGGAATAATCCAGTCTAAAATTAAAATCTGTTATCATTTACTCATCCTCATACTGTTACAAATCCGTAAGACTTTCTACACAGTAGAATACCATAGTGTGAGGAACAGAGTGAAAAGTACTTGCTTAAAATCACAAACAGTTCATTTGAGTCAAATCTTTTTAATAGCTGGGTTTACATCCAAAGTTGCAAATTTAAAATTGGAAAAGCGCAAAAAACATTTACAATAAGCAACGTTTCCATCCAGTGAGTCAAAGAGAACAAAATCATCACTTACTGATAAATTGCCACTATCACTAAGAAAAGTAGGAGAAGCCAATGAATATAATAATTTTCATATATCATAAATTACTTAGGGATGCACTATATTATCAGCCCTTATTTGCTTAGAATTTCCAGACGGGAGAAACTTGGTGTTGTTTCCAAACAAAAGGAAATATATCGGTATCGGCCAAAATGAGTTGAAAAATATCGGCATATCGGATATCGGCAAAAATCCAATATCATGCATCCCTAAAATTACTTGCGCCTCAGAGCGAGCAAACGAAACACAATAAATGCAGTCATTGCTTTAGTTGTTGTTAGGGCCCTATGATTTCTGCGATGCGGAAAATGCGGACGGAATCGCGGAATCCAGTCATAAAAACGGAATTTAACCGAATAACCCAGAATGTTACGGAATTTGTCAAAGTTTGAATTAATTAATCAAAAGTAGGCAATAAATGCAGTGTCTCTGTTTTACTGAATGGAGCAGACGAGCGGTTTTGTTTACTACACACACTGAAGCGGACGTGACGGTCGCCGTGATTTCAGCATCTGTCGTCTCACTAAATGAGGAAATAAATACATGAACAATATCTGCTGAGAGTCACTTCATGAGCATTTGACCGTTGCATTTTAGGAAAACTAGCATTATATCACATACACACAGAAATGTAGACACGGCAACTCGTCAAAATAAAAGTCTGGTTTAACTTGAAGAGGTTGTGCCAGATATATATAACACTATTACTACTACTACTACTAAAATGAAACAAACATTATTTTTTAGGGTATAATCACACAACATTTCTTCCAAGTTTTAATTTTAATAGTAAATTCCCCGTTGTTTGCCAAAAAAAGGTTTGCTTGATTTTCAATAATTAAAAGATAAATGAAATTAATGTTTTATGCCTTCATTTGATAACCAGAACATTTTAAATACACAACACAGACTTTCTGAGGGTAAAAAAACCTTTCATAAGGCTATTTTAAGAATAAATTAGAATAAATTAAGTATGCATTCAAATAATTAGACATGCTCAAACACAGAATTTGACAACAATAAAACATATGGTGAAAAAAAAAAAAAATTTCATAGGGCCCTAATTTTCAAAAGGTCATTTTTGTTAAACCTTAATTAAATTGATGTGTAATTGAATACTTTTCATGATTTTAATTAATCAGACATGCTCTTGATTAATACAATTTAATTTAGCCATTAAAAAGGAGTTGAGAAAAAATAAAACGGAAAAAAATTAAATCAAGAAAAATTAAAATGGAAAAAACGGAATTTGGAAAAAAATAAAACGGAATTTGGGAAAAAATAAAACGGATTTCATAGGGCCCTAAGCTGTGTAAGACAGTTCTGGGAGGCCGTTATACACAAATAGGTAGACACAAATTTTGATGGCAGACTTTGCTTGGGCATTTAAGAATGACCATATCATTTCAGATGCTGTGCAACAAGATCGGTCTGGTTAGTCAGGTTATGCCGTCCCATCACGCAGTCACATGACTTTTTTAAAGCGCACAAAGAAATTTATTTTGCAAATGCACTTCCATCTCCCATTATTCGCATTAACTCTTTCGCACAAGTCAAAAACCACGTCGAGTGAGCATAAAAACTTTTATGGGAATTAAGGGATGTTCTTTAGAAATTTGGCGTTTCCATCACTCATTTTCTTATGAGATACTTCAAAACGCACATAAAAACAGGATGATAGAATGATAGCTAGTGAATCAGCTTACATGGCTTTGCAAAACTGGACTAAATAATTTGTTCACAAATCAATGATCTGTGTGATCTGTGTGTGATCTGTGTCACAAATCAATGATCAATGTTTCAATGATCTGCTTGTAATGGTTAAAAGCCCACTAGAATGGAAAACAATGAAAATTGTACATTTTGGCCTCAAAGTTATCATATTACTAATATAGTGCATATACCACATATGTGTCCCTGGACACAAAACCATAAGGGTCATTTATTAATGAATAAGCTTTCCATTGATGTATGGTTTGTAAGGATATGACAATATTTGGCTGAGATACAACTATTTGAAAATCTGGAATCTGAGGGTGCAAAAAAATCAAAATATTGAGAAAATCGCCTTTAAAGTTGTCCAAATGAGGTTCTTAGCAATGCATATTACTAATCAAAAATGAAGTTTTGATATATTTATTGTAGGAAATTTACAAAATATCTTCATGAAACATGATGTTTTTTGCCATTATAGAAAAGTAACCATGGTTTTTTGGTTTTATTTGGAAAACCAATTTTTGTAAGGGTGGTCCAGGGTCACACATATAGAAGGAATATAGACTCATATGGATCACATTTATGAAACTTATACAGCACTTTTGTGTCCTTTATGAAGCTTGACAGGCCTAGTTCTCATTCACTTTCATTATATTGTGAATTCCTATAGCTGAAACAGTAGCAATGTCAAAGTTATGGGTTTGATTCCTAGGGAGTGTATAAACTAATAAAAATGTACACCTTGCGAGTAATGTATACTGAAAAGAGCTGCCAGGATATTCTTCAAAAATCCACCTTTTGGGCTCCTCAGACGTCAGTCACACAGCATTGGAACGACATTTAAATAATGACAAGATTTTCATTCTTGGCGAGTCTAACGTGTCGAGAAGAGCCAGGAGGGAAGCCGCAACTTGCTACTCTGTAAACGGGACCTTGTAAAAAAAAATCCCTGCTGTTCCTTAAGCAGATGTTACACACATCACGCTGTTTCCCATTAACACCATCAGCACTTCGCCTAGCACATTGATATTCAAGAGCGGGCACACCACGCCATAATTAGACTATCATTTGATCAGGAGTGCTAAACTCTTTATGCACAAGTGTCAAAGACGTTAAGGGGAGGGCGGAAGGAAAGTTAGCGAAAAGACAGAGGTGCCTCCGCGGCGTGGGAAGCCCCCGTCGGCGCAGGTCTACTCTTGCGGTCATAATAGTCGTGCCGTCGCTGAGATTTTTTGGAGGCCCTCGTAAAATAGCTGCTGGCAAACACTGGGAGAAAAAAAAGCGATGGCAGACAGTCAGGCTTAGCTAAACGCTTTGGCCTCCACCCTAATGAGAACCACATTTGGAGGACTGAAATATGTTTTACGTGGCAGCGCGCTGGATTCATCACTTGACTGCGCTCGGCTTCCAGGCAAACACTTAGAAACATACACAGCTGTAAAAAAAAAAAAAAAAGTGCCTTTGTTTTGGTAAAGGGCTTTTTACGACACTTTGCAAATAGAATTTCACACACAACGAGGCTACTCCTCCCTCACTCCGTAGGCGAAAAGTCGCTCGAAATTTCGCACGCGCGCGATGAGTTCGACCGCACGCTAATGCCTTTAAAATGATTGAAAGCCAGGTGGAGCGCAGCAGCACTAAAGCGGTACGTGTCGGAACATTTCGGGCGGTGGTGTTTGAGTATTACGCAGCCAAATAAACCGTTTGAAGAGCAGTGCGCCTGCCTCTCTCACTCACTCTCTCAGGGTGGATGACAGAATCCGGCTCATTTAAATATTGGTGGCTGCCAAATTTGTGAGTTTAGCCACCTAGATCAACCCGAAATGGAGCTTGGAGATGGACTGGAGAGAAACGAGAAAGAAAGAGACGATGAGGCGTGTGAAAAGAGAGAGATAGAAAGCAAACTAGCTGCTGATAAGGCAGCCTGAAAAAGAGTTGCTGAAGGGGGCTCCCTCTTTCTTCAAAGCGCACGCTCTCTCTCTCGCACACACACACACACACACACGCACGCACTCGAACGCTGTCATACACAAGCAACCCGCTCTACTGTGCAGCCACAGCACAAAAGGAAGACGGGCAGGAGGAGAAAAAATGCAGTAATGCGCTTGGTAAGCAGAATAACGCTGAAAAAAATACCTGTTCCACCATCTTGCTCCCTTTTTCCTCCATAAACTAAGCAGCTGCCTTAGTCCCAATCCCTGCAGCATCTGCCTAAAGCAAGCATCAATTATAGATGAGGGTGTGTGTTCACCGCTGTGTGTAGCGAGAGGGAGAGAGTGAGTGAGTGTGTGAGTATGTGAGTGGGAGGGAAGGGAGGGGTGGAGAAGGAGGAGGGAACTAACGCAAGCAAAAGCTAGGCTCCAAAATCTCTCTCTCTCTCTTTCTTCTCTCTGTTCATAACTAATGCGCGACCCTCTGAAACGCTAGCGATTCAGGCCATTCGGCGAGCTTGAAATTACATTTAATTTGGAGTTGTGATATAGATTGTGAAGCGACGTGAAAGCCGCGGCTGTTATCTGTCTGTGAATGCAGAGTTGAAGGATTTTGATTGTGTGCTTCACGGTCTTGGATCTCTGATGGTGAAATAAACATTAATCTCTGAAAACTTTTTTTTTAAGCTATGAAGAGCCTATTTTATTAAAAAACTTCAACACCTACAAGAGAAGTTTACTTGAGAAGTAAAAATGTGAGAGTTTACAGTTAATTACATTTATTATTATTATGGCTTCGTCAATTTTTTAACAAACATATTAATTACAGTTTCAGAGGTTCACTGAAAACAAATGTAATGGAAATGAGTAATTCTTTAAAAATAGATATATTCTATTAAAACAAGTCTGAAAATCTAAAAAGTGAAGGGAAAAATAAAAAATATATCCATATTTTCTCTGAAAAGAAGTCATCAAAGTAAATTTTTGTTCTCTAAAAACAACCAAATTTTTAATTGATATAATCTGAAAACAAGTCTATATATATATATATATATATATATAAAAAAAATAAAATAAAATTCAATACATTCTCTGAAAACAGTCTATAAATGCAATGAAAATTTGTTTATTTGCAAAAACTCTGGTTTAACAATTTTCAAAAATCATGTTTTTCTATCTATTCTAATCTCAATAAAACTAGTCTATCTGATATATAAAAATATTCTAAAAATACAACTAACACAATAAAACACAATAAAAACTTAAAAAAGTAAATTTTTGAAAATGTCAAAAAAAAAAAAAAAAACTTATTTATCTGTTTTTGCAAAAACAAATAACTATCTAATACTTTTAATTAGTATTATATTTATTTTTTAACTATTCTATTTTTTATTTAATTTTTTGTCTATCTATACAGATTTTTATATGTAATTGTATATCTATCTATCTATCTATCTATATATATATATATATATATATTACTATTACAGTTCATTTAAATTCCATACGTTCTCTGAAAACAAGTCTAAAAATGTAATGAAAATTAATAAATTAACAATTATTTAAAAATCCATAAGTCTAAAAATCTAGAAAATGAAGGAAAACAATTCCATATGTTTAAAAAAGGAGTTTACAAATAAAAGTAAAATAAAAATCTGTATGTTCTCTAAAGCAGCATAATTTTTAATTTATATATTCTCTGAAAACAAGTATGATGACATATTATATTTTAATGTATTACATGATATTTATTACGTTTAAAATAAGTATTATATGTATAATCCTTATTACTGATTTGATTAATGTATCCAGTTGTTGTGTATAGATTTTGAATACCACTTATTTGTAAGAAAATGCATTATAAACAGTAATACAAATATATATAACATGTTTAAAACTTTTTGGAAACTTGCAGAAGCCACTTGGCTCCACTCATAACACCGCTACTGATGGAAAAAAAAAAAAAAAATCACACAAGGCTAAAATCTCACTGTGTATGCTTGATTTCTTGCAGTAAACAAGAATGTTTATTTAATCAAGTATCTGGTGCTTGGATGGTAGGTTCTGTTTACCATTTGGTTCAGTTAAGGACACATAAGTCAGTGAAACTGAGTACTGACCCTTTGGCATCCATCAGTGCTTTGGATTTGGTCGGGCCAGGCTTTGAGGTAAACAGGATCAAGATGCACTGTCCTTGCTCTTTCAAACACACTGACTTGCACAGCAAAATCCTGGGCCAACTCTTCTCAAAAAAAAAAAGAAAACGGCTGAGGCAAGGCCTTCGTGAGCCCCTGCTGGGTCCGCCCTTTCTTTCCTATAGATTGGACGTTCGATCAACCTTCACCTTTGTTTTCTCCTCTCGCTCAATGCAGGATTCTCTCCACAGGCGCTCCTTGTGTGTGTGAGCACGCATGCGAGCAAGACCGAGTGTTTAAGGACCGGCGTGCTGCCCCTTTACTCCAGACAGTCAGCTGGCTTCCGTCCAGGTCCGTGGAGTGCCACTTCAGCTGGACACGCGCTCAGCTTAGAGGGCAAACCATTCCCCAACAGACCTGCGGTGACATACGGCTTTAGAGCGGGGCAGGACCCCGGGAACCCCTCGACCGTTCATTATCCCAACCGCATTGAGTTTCGCACTCCCATTTCATATCAAACATTGCAGTGCGTGCTAACTCGGAAAGCCAGACATCAAATCGCACTCCCTGTCTCAGAGTAAACAAATTAATAATGCAAGAGGTTTTGTAGTGCATGGGTGCGAACTATTTTGAAAGTAACCCATTTCCCAGCAGGAGGCTACCTTTTAAACATGCAAACTCAAAAGGAAGCGAAGCCCGGCAGACATCGTGAAAATATAACCGCCTCCCACCGGCGGAAAGTTTCCGTTTAAGGTTCATAGGGTGAAAGGAAGCTAAAATTGAAAGTTAGCATTTTAGCTCTGTGTGCATGGTTAATTTGTGTGCAAATATTTGTTTTGGGATATAATTATAAATTTAGTCAATTTTAATATAAAATACCACCAAATTAACTCTTTTCTTGCCAAACACAGAATTTTAGACACTCGGGGGTGCTATGACACATCTTCTGAATGAGTCCAGAATCTCCCGATCAAAAACACAGGCGAGGAAGATGCAGAAATGAGCTTATATGTAAGCAGATGCATATGAAAATTAATGTGATTATCAACAATAAACAGCATATAAATTATAATTGCCTAATGTTACCGAGTTTACTGTCATTCCAGGAAGTGGTAAAGACAAGTTTTAGTTGTACTGATGGAAGCCACCTACTGCATCTTTTATTTGATCATCTTACTGAATATGATCCAGATGTAGCATTTCTCTGCTTTTTGCCTAAAATTTTGCTTTTGTTTTTTTTTTTTTAATGAAACTTGCCTATGTTCAAGTGTTGATTAAAAAAATATGCTTGAAGCTAGGTTATAATGGATTTTTTTGTTTAAAAGTAAATGCTCTGTTCTTATTTTTGATGTATTGCATGTTCAGATATTCATACAACGAAATATATTAGGGGCCATGAAATTTTAGTAAAAACAAGAAAAAATGCTGGTGGTGGCTGGCAAGGTTTTTCGAAAATGCTAGTGGGGAAAGAGTTAAACACACCAAAGTTGTGTCCCAAATGACAAAAAATGAAGCCAAAGTTGAGTCACAAATATACACGATGTGTTCAACCATCTGAAAGTCATTACAAAAATCAATATATTCTCTTAAAACCTGTCTATAAATTAAACACTTTCATTTTTCTCTATAACAAGTCTAAGAGAATCTAACGACTGAAAAAAATAAAAAAAGAAATAACAGAAACACAATTACTCCAACAAATTTATGGAGCCTCTAAAGCAGGGGTGCCCAAACTCGGTCCTGGAGGGCCAGTGTCCTGCAAAGTTTAGCTCCAAATTGCCTTAAAGGGTTACTCCACCCTAAAATGAAAATTTTGTTATTAATTACTTACCCCCATGCAATCCCAAATGCGTAAATGCTTAGTTCGTCTTCGGAACACAATTTAAGAAATTTTGGATGAAAACCAGGAGGTTTGTGACTGTCCCATTAACTGCCAGGTAAATACCACTGTCAAGACCCAGAAAAATATGAAAGACATAGAATAGTCCATCTGCCATCAGTGGTTCAACCATAATTTTATGAAACTACAAGAATACTTTTGGTACACAAAGAAAACAAAATAACGATAATGACTTTATTCAACAATTTGTCTCCTCCGCGTCACCGTAGCACCATTTTCCAGTATCAGCTGGACGCAAACTGCATACGCTGTTTTCTACATTTATTTACGCTTCGATTAGAATGAAAACAGCTGACACAGAATGGCATACGCAAATGGCGTCCAGTGAATACTCTCCAAAATGGTGCTACAGTGACGTGGAGGAGACAAATTGTTGAATAAAGTTGTTATTTTGTTTTCTTTGCGTACAAAAAGTATTCTCGTAGCTTCGTAAAATTATGGTTGACAATGGCACAGTCACAAACCTCCTGGTTTTCATCCAAAGTATCTTAAATTGTGTTCTAAAGACAAATAAACCTTTACGGGTTTGGAACAACATGGGGGTAAGTGATTAATGACAAAATTTTCATTTTGGGTGGAGAAACCCTTTAACACACCTCCCAGGAAGTTTCTAGCAAAGCCACTAGATGGCAAGCCTACGACCATTAGCCAAAAAAGCGTAATGGCTTACGCTAACGCTTCCGGTCTGGTAGTACATGGGAGGGGAGACTAGAGGCCGTTTTTTTTATGGATGTTATTGGAAGAGCCTATCTGCTAATCTTCAACATGTTTTACACTAAACAATACTTTTGGATTGAACAATTTTTTAGAGTTTACCACAAAAAAAAATGCTGTTTTATAAGAGAAGTCACTGACTTTTTGCGACTGGTGGGATTCAGTTTACGGCACTTCTTATTCATTCCTAAGGTATCTGTAAACGGCCAATGAGTGTCGCACAATCTGACAGAAAGTCAATGACCCAAGGCTGTAATGTGATTGGTTATTAAGGGACACGTGATTCAAGTTAGCTGTTACGTTTTGCATATTCATATCTGTGTATAGTAAATGAGGCAAGGGGATAGAGTTACATTCAAGCTGTTTTAAGGCATGAGAAAATTATTTTCACATAAAAAACATTTAAATATGTCACTTTGATGACCAAAGATGAGTTTTAAGGGATAAAATCTTCGACTACAGAGAGACATTAAGACCACCGACTGGGTTTCGAAAGTGCAACTTTGTTGCATTTTGTTTCGGAAGTATGAAAACTCTTAGCAATATTTACACTAAAAGAAATGTGATACTTCTTAGTATAAATACACAAATTGGGGTGCATCTCATTCATTACATTGCATTTTTAATTCAAGCATTTAACAAAAGACAACTTAAACATCCTTGGCAAAATCAACAAACCCATCCTTAACAGATTAACGCTGCCTGTGGGACGCCTCGTTTTGCATCCAAAGAGGTGCACCGCAGCCCTGAGTTAATGGGCTAGATGGCGGATGAGCCGAGCGGCGGCTAACCTTGCCTTGTTTCCCATTATCATATTAGCCGGCATTAGCGCAGGAGCTCTCATCTGCTGGCGCTTAGCTCCGTGCCGGCGTTAGCGTGCCATGCAAATGAAGATGTAAAGAGGAATCAGTTCATCAATCACACTCGCAAGGGGATAGTGTGCGCAGGAAGAGGATTAGCCGCGTAGTCCCCGGACCCCGCGCAGGTCTCCCTCCTGTCACACAGCGCCTTTAATTAAACATCTTAAAGCACTCGCCAATAGCACTTCCTGCATAGTGGGGCTGCACTTGCCATTTGTCACATGGCAAACATCTCTGCGGTCCTCTGAACAGTGTGTCGACAAACTCTTTTAGTAATCCTCCTCCAGAAGCATCTCCATCTGTGCAACCTTAATAAGCTAAATCGTCACCTGATGGGGAATCAGACATTACCGTGATGACAGTGGTGGCTCTGGGTCCTTAAAGAGGCAAACAAAGGAAGCCCTTTACACGTAATGGACAGCAAATAAAAAAGGCCACCATTTTATTTTCAGGTCAAGTGGTTCTAGAGAGAACGGTAATCGGCATGCGCGCTGGTTGTAAGTTACCAGGCGCTGGAGTGTGTCCCCAAGCAGTTTAATTAGTATTAAAGGCTGATCTGGATTAAGTGGTTTGCTGTGACGGACACAAATCCTGTCAAGTCGATACCAATAACAGAAGAAATCTCTGTAGGATCACAAAGGAAACAGCCGGGCCGCTGAATGGATGCAGCCATCAAGGCCACCTCTGAGGGTCTCCATGCGTAAACCGCTCATCTGCTACATAAAGCCAGAACAAACAGGGCTTCTGGTGGATACATACACAATTAAGCATATGATCATCACTCAAAGGTGAAGCTTATATTTTAATAGGGGAGAACTGGGATGGTTGTAACACTTCTTAAATTTGACACTCTTTTTTTTGGCTTGTCTGTTTATGCGAAGTGTAAATAGCCTGCCTTGTTGGCAGAGGCTATTTACACGAACTCCACCCACGATTGTGTGGTTGGGCTAGTCAACATTACAAAAGATGGCTGCTGAATAACCGCTCCAGTGGTGTAGATGGTAACGCGTGTAACGCTGACTCGATCAACCCGAGTTCGAATCCACCTTTTGTCAAACTTGCTCTCTCCGTTTTTACATCACATTTTGGACCGGAAAGGCGTTTAATTTCATTAAAATGAAGGAAATAATCGAAAAGTGTAAAATAAAGTGCCTCAAGGGTGTTTATCAATTAGGGTTAGGGGTACGTGTAGGGAGGGCTTTATTGTCCCGATAAGACAGCATCCTTTTAATAATTTTAATAAAAATTATAATTTATGCTCAATATGTTATTATTGCATACTGTTTCATAATGTATTACAAAACTTAGGTGCAAATATCTGCCACTTGCACTAAGTAGCATCTCCATAAATAAATAGCATATAACTAATATTATTGCAAAGAAAATACTACTATTTTTACTTAGCGTAAATAGAATATATTGCTATTTGCACTTAGTGTTAACAGCATATCGCTAAGAAAATATGCTATTTTCACTAAATAAATAAACTAAAGATTATTGGAGTATGTTTTAAAAGATTTTTTTGTGTTTATACTTTAAAATCTCATGTTTAATTAATTGTGTTAATTGCAGTATCAGTTTAGTAATTCACAAGCAATTTCAAAGTAATTTTTTACACCCTTTTTTTCAGTGAACCCGCTGCTGGTTGACATGCATTAACATGATTAACGGTTCGCTGAAGTGCCTTGAAACGCACCACGTTATTCTATGTGTTGACATAATTTCAACTGAAACAGGAAGACAGGGCGGGCCATATCGAGCAGCCCCGCCCCCTTTTTAAAACAGCCAATAGCGTTTCATTCATATCTGCTCGGCCAGGGCCGTTGAGCTTGGTAAAGCCGCATTTGACAGCTTATGACAGTCTAAAAGACTACCTTCTAAATTCAATATGAAACTCTTAATAAAACAAAATAGTGATCATAATCCTCCTTACGCTGTGTAGTTTTAAAAGTGTTTTATATATGCTAACTCGCATATATGATACGTTCCGTGCTAACGCGTCTCTGGACCGGAGCCAAAGTCCGGAGTAGACTGTGTGCTCTACCACGCTTCGCGTGAGACAACGTGAAACCAGACCTCACTGGCCCCAATTGAAAGCATATTTACACTCCATGAATCACTCCTTATTGCCTACATTGTGCACTACATGACATTCACCGTACAGAAAATACTAGCTCTGTGAACATGTGACCCATCTCAGTCACAGCTTCAACGTGTATTTATAGCGTAGGGGCCGGGATGCTTCGGATTCTAGAGAGCATTTGATTGGACAGAAAGTTTGATGAGAAGCTGAAGTGCAGGGTGATGTCATCAAAATTGCTGATTAATTAATATTGGTGGAAGTGAGACTGTAAGTTTTGAATGCTTATATCTTGTAAACACAAGTTTTGTCATTGTTTTAGAGCACACTAGGCTAACATATTCATACAAAAAGACAAGAAACGTTCTATTTGATTTCATGGGGAGTAAATTCAAAAGCGATTACACTGATGGCGTTACAGCTCATGTTACATTACAACCATCTCTGTTATCCTCTACTGTAAAAATGTTCCTGTCGGACTAACGGCACATGTGATTGATTCTTCTGATTTCTTAACAATCATGTAATGTTAAACAGGTTTGCTACATCAGATCTGGGCTTGTGGAAAACTTTTAAAAGTATGATGAACTCCCTGAGAAGACTGTACTGTACAGTAAATGTTATGTTTACCTTTTTTAGAGTCCACACATACAATTTCCTCGCTGGCTCTCGGACGGGTTTGGCCTTTTGTTTTAGACCGTGAATGCTTTGGCAAGCACGTCTACACAACCACACACAGCTTTAAACCACAGGCAACCATTTTGTGAGTTGAGAATACCAATTTAAGGCATGGTTTCACTGACAGACTTAGTCTTTGCTTCAGTCTAATGGTATTGGATGATGTTTTTATAGTCAGTGAGATGCAATAATAAGATCTCAATAGCTGGCTTGCATGAGAGCCTGAAGTGGGCGTATTTTGAACACAAAGCCATGCAATCATAACCCAGTTCCTTTTCCCTGTTGAACTCGGAGAGAAAATATGAACTCCTTTGGCTTGCATATTGCCAGCCTCTCTGAGTACATAGTGTGCGCAGTATGAAGAGGCAGTAAAAATGGATCCGTGCCTGCACCCTGATGCTACTCGGAATTTTGGATGAGAAGTACTACCTAGACAACCGCAGATAATGACCAGCACGCTGGTTGGTACATTGCCTCCTGGGCCATCGTTTGATGAGAACCGACTGATACGACATTTGTGCACACAATCACTTTCAAGGGCTCCTTCATACAATTGCAGGGAATGTCATTCCGCTATATTATTTGAAAGTCTTTGGGAAAAAGAAGGTTGGGAATAGCAGTCGGCGCACATAAAAGACTGTAAATGCATCTGACCCGTTTCAGCGACACTTGCCTCAGGGTACGGACTTGACCACAACCCCCTGTACTCAAGCCTTCATTATACAGTGGAAGAACATGAGAAAATTGTTATATGATTGTTATATGAATATATATAGATAGACAGATAGATAGATAGATAGACACAAAACCAGTCATAAGTAGCACGGGTATATAGCAATAGCCAACAATAGTTTTATGCCAAAAATCATCAGGATATTAAGTAAAGATCATGTTCCATAAAGACATTTTGTAAATTTCATATCTTAATTTTTGATTAGGAATATACACTTGTACTGTCCTAAAGCTTATTTATTCAGATTTCAGATGATGTATAAATCTCAGTTTCAAAAAACTGACCCTGGTCCAGGGTCACACATACATATCTATATCTATATCTATATCCATCTATATTACTATATATATAAAACACAAGCCAGAAATGCTGTAACAGTTTTTTTTTTTTTTCAATATTAAAATCTACAAATATTTTAAAACAAATATAAAAATAGAAATAGGACATAAATATAAATAGACATAAATGGACATAAATATAAATGAACTTTAATGAAAATACTATAAATATATATATATATTCATACACTAACAAAACAAAGAACCAAGTAACTGATTTGAAACTGATTTCACTATGTGGCTAACATTCGAAACTTCAGGGTTGACCCTCCTGACTGGCTACAGATTGAAACTACAACAGCGAGAAGAAGTAAAAGCAAAAAAGGCTGGCAGAATCAGATGGCAGGTATGCAGTCGGAGCCGTGTCCCCCCCCGCAGCTGTTCTCTTCCTGCCAGCTTTCCTCTGATACACATCAGTCTCGGCCAGTGTGTTCCAGGCCAGCCGCCGCTTCAGATGAGGAGCGCATATACATTTCCAGATCACAAATTCATCGCCTTCCCCCCACCGCTCCACTGGAACAAATCTGCTTTCCATTCCGTGTCGCAAATCTCATGTTCTAGTAGGGCTGAACTTGGAGGGGTTCAGCCGCCTGTGTCGGATGCGTCTCTCTCTCTCTCTTTTTCTCCTCCAACACACAGAACGTATCTCTCTCTGCTCCTCCAGAGACTGTCGGCCCTCCCCGCCGCTCAGAGCTCAGCCCAGCACGCCCACTAAACATTGGCACTGTCGCTAATAAGCCTAGGTCGTTAGTGTGCCATGTTTTGGGCTAATTTTCTAATCAGAGAGTCAGGGTCACCACCCAAATCCCTCCTTGTGCTGAGAAGTTGTACCACTTCCTTCTACAACACACACACACGCAGACACACACACACACGGGCTTGGGCTCCCATGTGCTGTAATTATATGTGGTGGATGTCATGTGGGTGAAAAGGGAACGCGTGGCAGGCAAAGGCACTCAGCAGCAGGGTCTCGGCCATATGGAGACAGCCTGGAAACTGTCAGGCTCACTTAATAGATGTTATCCTTTGGGACTCAGGAAGGCAGGTTCATATGGAATAAACACAGCTCCTCAGGCTGAGCGTGGATCGGGATGTGAATCACTCCTTAACTATCTTTTCAGCAGCCCCGCTTCTCTCCTACTTTCTCCATTTTGTCAATTTCTAAGGGGTCTCATTAAGGGTGAAATAGACTCCGTCATTACAGAGACATGATACAGAGGAGAATTAAAGGACTATTTTCCTAAAACAGATTCACAACAGGACGTCATTTGTGCCCATCTCAGAATTTTAAGAAGTCCTTTAGTATGTGGCTGCATTCAACCGTGCAAAACCAACATATACACACTCACACACACACACACACACACACACACACTGAATGTCGTTTTAGTGTGCATCTTAACTAAATTCACAAAATTATTGTAAAAACGTATTTCATGCTCAGAAAAATATAAAATTAAACAGGACACATTCTAAGGTATGTGGAGAAATTTAACTCATGGCCGTTTCCACTGAGGAGGCAAGGGAGGTAGTGCCTTCTCAAAAAACTGGATTAGAATATAAAATCATAGTATTAAAATAAAACAACATAAATATTACACAATATGACATAATAAGTGTATAAATCACTCACTTTTCTAAAGTAAAACTGTCCAACAGCGACACCTGCAGGTAAAGTTACAGCAGGAGTTCACGTCTCGCTCACCTCCCCTGACCCCACTGAGTTTTAACAGACCCTCTAAAGCGTGCCGTGTGTAAAACATCTAAATGCCACTTCATATGCAAAATCTGCAATGATACATTTTGTTGATACTGATTTAATTTGTTTGGTAACAGCCTAAATGCATTATTATTATAACTGACTGATAAAATGTAAGAATGTGACTCAAAAAATGATGCACACTTTTAGAAAAAATGGCTTTATAAAGGTAAAACTGCCTATAAAAGGTAAAAATCAATTTTCTTATTGGAAAAAATAAAAGATACCTTCTGTGAACTGACCACACGAATATGAAGAATATCAAAAAGCTGTCCACAGTAGTCCTTAAGATATCAGCACAATAACACATATATCATGGAATTATCCTTATTGATAAAATCCCAGAAAATATTGAGATATAATATTTTGTCAATATCCCACACTCCTAGAACAATATATTGGCGTTACTGGAAAGACTAATTAAAAAACACACTAAGATATAACCACTTTGTTACGTCAAAATAAGACTTAAAATGGCATAAAAACATGATCTGTGGGAGTTTTTAGTGAGTAATGAGCTTGGTGAAATTTAAATCTCTGTGTCTGTGAGCAATATTTACCAAGCTTTGATGACTAATGATCCAAAAAATTCAAATTCAAAATTCAAAAATTCATAATTATGGATACATTCTACAGACGTAACTGTTTTTCTGCAGTACAAACTGTATTTTCTGTCCCAAACCCTACACCTAAATCTGCCTGTCACACAAAACGTTCTGCTTTTTCACATTTTCAAAACACTACATTCTATATGATTCATAAGCTTCTTTCCTCATGGGGACCTAAAAAATGTCCTCACAAGGTCAAAATTTATTACTACGGGGACATTTCGTCCCCATAATGTAGTGAATAACAGTAAACACACACACAGGTTCACAACCATTTCACATTTCATTTGCACCTATCTCAGATCTTTAAAAAGTCCTTTACTACGTTGCTTCGTTTAGTCTCGCAAAATCCGCTAAATCACTCCGGAGTGTCTGTGCTAAATATACTTAGCACAAACTTGAAAGTTTAACAGTCAATTATAAATGAGCTAAAAGTAAAATACAACAAAGAGAACGCCACAGCAGCAGGCCGACTCTAGGGTTATCTAAGCGAGCCGCAGAAATCTTAATTACAAGTTAGCGTCACCGCTACGCTTTAGCTGCGTGTGGGTAATTCTATTAGGAGATCTCGCACAGACGGCTCATGTCGCCTTTGAAAGCATCGCACACTTGGCTTTTTAATTTCTTCATTATGTTTCATCAATTGCAGATCAGCCCCGGATCAATGACTTGTTTGTGATGCGGCGTGACGTTTTGTGGAGGGAAATTGTGTTTCTGTGGGTGTTGAAGGCGAAGTAGCTCGCGGCTAACGCACACTAGCATCAGTCTGGGATGGGGTCTGAGTCATCGCCCTGTGATCACAATGAGACATAAATTGGAGGGAAACAGTAGCACAACAGCGCAAATGGCTAATAATGTTATTAGGAGGACTGTAGCTTAGGTTTTCCTGCTTAAAATACACAAAACTTTCTGACTGAGGCTCAATGTTTTGTTTATAGCATTAGCAGTGTATACAAATATATATATACCCTCACAAGCTGTTTTGAACAACCAGGTCAGCCTATACGCACTTTGTATGCACGTTACGATCAGCAAGTGCACTCTTGCATGTTTGTGCAAACCCGATTCGGCCCTAATCTCCCGTGCAGTACCTGAAGTAGAGATTTGTAGTCGCACATGCAATATGTCAGTTGTCACAGCCGTGAATGCGACAGCAGCATGAACGCAAAGTGCTCATCAGGCCAGCGCATCTCCTGCAGACACTCTGATGCTTGTCAGGTACAGGTGATTTTAATTACAGCCATTATTTACACAGCTGAAACAAAGTGGCGAGGTGGCACTGAACCAGGCTGTCAGGCAGCCACACACTCACACTGGCTGGAGAAAGCTCATTTCCTTGCCTTTCTCGTCTTTTCTCTCTTCCAACCAATCCCCACCCCCCATCATGGTCTTCTATTTTTCCCCCCCTTGTCTCTTTCTCTCCGTCTCCATGCCCTCCTCCCATACTGGGTGAAAGGAACATGCAGTAAGAACATTAATCACGCATCATGTTTAACCTTGGAATCACGTCATTTACTGTTAGCACAGCTGTCTACACTGTATCATATGAAGTTAGGCTAATATATATTATGACTATGTATTTATTACACAGCCGGCTCAGTGGAATACTTCATTCTGATTGGTCAACTGCCAGAATTCGGCTGTTAAAGGGACAATTCATCCAAAAATGAAAATTCTGTCATTAATTACTCACCCTCATGTTGTTCCAAACCCGACCTTCGTTTATCTTTAGAACACAAATGAATGAACACATTGTTAAAATTGTCCATGTGACATCAGTGGTTCAATCGTAATGTTATAAAGCTATGAGAACACTTTTTGTGTGCAAAGAAAACAAAAATAACTTTATTCAACACTTTCTTCTCTTCTGTGTCAGTCTTTGATGCACGTTCACAACAGTACCACCACAAATGCGTTTTATTTTCTTTGCGCACAAAAAGTATTCTCGTAGCTTCATTACGGTTGAACCACTGATGTCAGATGGACTATTTTAACCATAGATATGTATAGATGCCCCATTTGACCTCTCCAAGCATGTTTCCGTCTCCCTGGAACGTTCATGACGTCATTCATCATACTAGAGGTTCGCAGACCAACAGCTGTGCAGGATTGTGGCATTTCGAATATTCAATGATAAGTTGACAATTACAATATGACAGACGGCTTACGTGTAGCGGCCCATAGAAAGTGTCGCTAATGAGGCATCTATGTATTTATATCTATGCTTTTAACAATATCCTTCCTACCTTTCTGGGCCTTGAACATGCCTTGAGTTGCTGTCTATGCAGGGTCAGAAAGCTCTCGAATTTCATTAAAAATATCTTAATTTGTGCTCTGAAGATGAACAAAGGTCTTACGGGTTTGGAACGACATGAGGGTGAGTAATTAATGACAGAATTTTCATTTTTAGGTGAACTATCCCTTTAAATAATTTATAAAAGGATACTTCAACTGTATAATTGACTGCTTTTGTTCCAGGTATCTGATTTCCTATATGGCTGTGCTAGTTTCATGACAGCACTCTGCTGTCTTATTCTCCTCACATAATAACATAATTTCAACTCAAATCAATATTCTATATCCATTTATTTATTTCCTAAGTAGCTGTATAATAAGAGAGGTAATGCAGTTGATATTGCAAAATAAACTATGAACTACTTAAAAATGGTACAATACCAGATTATAACATTAAAAAAATATATAATTTTACAGACAATGAAAAAAATATACTTTTAAATAAATTACATATTTTTATAAGCATATGTAAGTACAACTATATTACTATCACGAACATTTGAGTTATGTTTCTTTTCTTCAGATAAAAAAATAAACCCCACATTTTTCATTCTGGGAGCACACTTTATATTTTAAAGCTTCCATCTTTTCCCTCTCATTTACGACCACTGTATTGAAATCATCCTTAGCTTTCAGGCCAGCTGCAAAATTCTTCCTCAGACAGCAGGAGCCGTATATTATCTGTGGATCAATGGTGAGCAAGGGGGTAGGACATTAATACTGTTTGATCAAAGAGCTGTCCTATTTCTGGTTTGTGTCAAGAAAAAAAAATGTGGGAAAAGAGGAAAAAAATGACAACAACAGTGGTAACAAGGAGAACAAGAAATGGTGTGTGTGTGTGTGAGGAAACAAAGGCTAAGACTCTGGCAGATGTTGCAGGGTCTCTGATGACTGTGTCATGACAGATGTTGTGAAGCGTAGCTAGGAGAGGTATGACCAGGCCTAATGATTTCTGGAGCGAGCGCACAGGTACACTAAGAGCAGAACTAATCACACACAGATGGACACACACAGAGAGCTGCAGGAGCAGGCCAGGACACACAGATGTCTCTGCCAGCACCGAACTTTCAGCCCTCCGGGAAAGCCGGCGAACGAGCCCTATCTCCCATCGCTTTCTTTAATCATGATTATTAAAGCACATGCAGTTGGAAGCGTGTCAGCGATGACCTAAACCGGATGTGACATCATCAAATATGAGTTGATCAGCTCAAACAGAATGTCTGAGATACACATATACTTCATACTACACAGCCAGCATGGTTGATTGATCATATGCGTTTCTTAGGGGCAGGAAAAAGTTGAGCATGGGGGAGAGACGGCCCACCTTAAACCAAAAGCATTTTAACCAGGGCCCCATAAATTTTAGGAGGTGATCACCTCAGACTTCTAAGTTCTTGTCTTTAAAACCGGCTGGACTACGCACAACAAAAGGGATAGTTCACTCAAAAATAAAAATTCTGTCATTAATTACTCACCCTCACATTTTTCCACACCCGTAAGACCTTCGTTCATCTTCAGAACACAAATTAAGATATTTTTAATGAAATCCGAGAGCTTTCTGACCCTGCATACACAACCGAAACGTTAGGTTTGGAACAACATGAGGGTGAGTTATTATTAACAGAATTTTCATTTGGACTAGCCCTTTAAGATGTGTTATTAAAAGGTTTTTAAAACGTAAAAAAACTTAACACTCAACCAAAGCCAAACATGTCTGTTTGAATGTGTGCATAATTATTAGTGATCATAAAAAATACATAATATTACATTACACTATTCCCCTTATTATAAACAAATGCTTTTCCTCATTTATAAATAAATAAACAATAATAAATGCTGAAAATGAATGCAGAGCCTAATTAAATAATTGACAGATATTCAACAAATAAAGAATGTTAAATATTTTACACCCTTTTATTGCACAAAACTATCATATTCTATTAAAAAAAAAAAAGATTACCTCACTGAATATGTTTCTTACTTCATCTCCTTTAAAGAATATCAAAGCTAACACAAAAATTCGAAAGAGCTAGTCGACCAGTAGATGACTCGTCAACCATTTTTACTCATCCCTACACACACATTCTGTTTCAGTAAAAATGCAAAGCCTTTAAACCAGTGCAAGTTAATTGCATGCTGTTTCATGTGTTAGATTTATCTGTCCTTATCTGTATTATGGGAGCTGTGGATTAATTGCATTTCATTTTCTCTATACTGGGCAATTTCATGCTTTTGCACAGTTTGAAAATATTTACACTAGTTACAAACAATTAATTCAATGGCTTGTTAGGCAGCCCAGTGATTTTCCGTGTGAGCGTGGAATGGAGGGTTGGTATCACGTGTGTGCGCTCACATGTGTCTTCATGAGTGAGCTTGGAGAACTGGCATCTGTCATAATTACGTTCACCGTGTTGACAAGCCTCGCCGTCTAACAAGATACATCCCATTATTGCCAGATGTTTTAAAATTGCCATTATAAATGTTTACACTGTGTAGTAACCCGAGCTATTAGTTTCGACTAGTGACATAAAATACTCCAAAAGCCAGCATAAAAACATTAGTGTCAGCTGCTGTAAAAGTTGTGCTATTAATTTTAGCAGAGGATGCAACGTCTCTGAATACGGCCCATCTGTTATGGCGTCAAATGGCCCAAATTACTTTACGAAAACAGTTCCATCAAATTATTTTCATCACCGTTTTCGCCGCAAACGCCAGCCGCTCAAAGTCAAAAGGTCGTATTTCAGCATCATCCATGCGCCGTCACGTCCGCTCGGTACGCCTGCGCAACTTTGAGCGCATATGTCAGCGGTTAAACGGGCTGCACGTACTGTACGTTTCAGTTATTTTCCCAGTATTGCTGTGCAGCGTTAGCGCAGCACTGTGGGGAAGTGAGGTTGAGAGGTGCGGTGAAAAGTTATCACTGTAAATTAAAGGTATGACTGGTGGAAGCCCAAGGGTTTACACAGGGTTATCGGGGGCTTCCACCCATCAGCATCTCCTATCACACGTTCAATGGTTCCTGTGAAGTGTCATAAACTGCCAGGCCCATTTCCAGCCTCGCTGTGGCTCCCCGCAAAGCCCCCAGGGCCGTTCGCTTTACCAGACACAAAAGAAGCGTTGCTGCTCTCTCTCTCTCTTTCTAAAGTCAATATATGTGGCTCTTTCTCTTCTCATATCAGGTGTTTTCTCATAGCTGAACCCATGATCACAACCTCCCTCCCATCTCCCACAAACAAGAGGCTGCTGGGAAATGTAGTCCTGTCACTGTAAATCCTAAAAAAGAAGTTTCCCCAAAAATGAACATTTTGTCATTATTTACTCGCCTCATGTCATTCCGAATCTGTATGACTTTCTTTCTTTGAACACAAAAGGAGATTCTGAAGAATGTACTGCCTTAAAAAGGTGCAAAAGCATCATGAATGTATCATAAGCTCAGTACATTAGCTCAGATTATATGTTATGTCTTCTGAATTCACTTTTATCATGGCAGATGCCATATTGTAGGGTGACCATACATCCTCTTTTCCCTGGACATGTCCTCTTTTTGGACCTAAAAAAATGCGTCCAGCCGAGATTTCTAAATGGCTCAAAATGTCCTGGATTCGGCTTTTGCTTTCTACAGTCGCCATGTGTGCGTTTTAGTATTAAAGCCTTGCGCAGGACTGTTTTCTTATGAAAACAAATGGTTCCCGCAAACATTCTAATAGTGAATATAGTTTTTGCGCATCAGGGAGTCGCTATCAATATGCAGAGTATTTGAAGCGCTTTGAATGCAGCTCGCATTAGATGCTGGGTTGCCAAGTCCACATTTTTTGCACGGAATTGGGCTGATTTTAAATTGTTGCAACGGGTCAAGGTTTCTCCCGTGGGTTAAAGATAAAGAAATTTTGCAGAAATTACATTTGACTGAAATGCTTGTATTGAAATTTTTGCATTCTACCTATGATAAAACTGGTAGATATAAGTTTTGTGAAAGATGGTCACTGTGGTAGGATGCTTTTTAGCTGTGTTTATGATCAATCTGCATAACGGTGGCTGTAAAATATGTAGTTTGGGTATGGAAATGACATATTTCCATAGGGGTTCTCTTTTTTAAAACTTAAATATGGTCAGCCTACCACATTGAATTTTGAGCAGATGAGAATATAACTGAGGGATAGAGTTAAGTCTTTACAATAGCAGGTACTGTATAAAAAAAATGCTAAGTCATGTAGTTTTCAACTTTCAGATCTGTTTTATTGAGTTTTTGTCTAATTAACTTTGTTAAAACAACCTTGTTTTCATTGTGGTCAAAAATTAGATATGGCAAACGCTCGCTGGAAATAAATGATTTATTGAGAAGATATGACTTAAACGATTCATTCATATGTTATAATACTTTCTATGAACCCAAATTTAAGTCATTATTTACTGATGATCTTATGAACTCAATGAACCAGATAAAGTCTGATTCGAGTCAATCAATCAGCCCAGTTGTGTAAATCAAATCAAATGATTCACTGAAAAGATTAAACTCATACAAACAATTTGTTTACATGCTATATGTGACACTGGACCATAAAACCAGTCATAAGGGTAAATTCTTCTTTTTTTTTACATAAAGATTTATAAGCTTTTATTAGATTTATAAGCTTTCCATTGATATATGGTTTGTTAGGATATGACAATATTTGGCTGAGATACAACTATTTGAAAATCTGTAATCTGAGGGTGTATAAAAAATCTAAATATTGAGAAAATCACCTTTTAAGTTGTCCAAACTAAGTTCTTAGCAATGGATATTACTAATCAAACATAAGTTTTGATCTATCTGCAGTAGGAAATTTACAGGATCTTTACTTAATATCCTAATAATTTTTGGCATAAAAGAAAAATCAATAATTTTGACCCATACAATGCATTTTTGGCTATTGCTACAAACATATCTGTGCTACTTACGACAGGGTCACATATTAGGTTTTATGATTTTTTCAGAATTCATTCATCAGCTTTACATGATAAAACTAAGCAAGTCATTATTCACTGCCGAGTCATTAAGATAAAATCAAGGAACCGGATCAAATTTTATTTGTGTGAATGAATCATGATTCATTGATAAGATTCAACTCAAACAAAGGGTTCATTCCATGATTTCTGCATCACAAACACCAAAGACATCTAAAGTGTATGTTTTCCTCACAATCACAGTCACATCATGTGACTCCAGAAGACTTAAATATATTAACACATTATTTTTAATAACACTTCTATGAAGTTTGAAATCTCCAGACCCCATTAATTGTAAAACCAACAACCACTGCATTCTTCAAAACATCTCCTTCTGCATTCCACAGAAGAGATAAAGTCATACAGGATTGGAACGGCTTGAGTAAATGATGACCGAATTTTCATTTTTGGGTGAACTTACAGCTTTTACAGGCAGGAACGCTGCATCATAAGAGCTCAGGTAGATCTGCGGATTTGCTCTGCGGTGGTTGAGCAGGAAAGCCGTGGCTTTAGGAGCTTTGTGTCAGCTGATCCCGGCACTGCACGGGCTCTGTAACGCACACCAGGAAAAGCACAGGTCACTGGGCAAACGGGAGGGATGTGCGCGTGTGAATGTGTGCGAGAGACTTGGCCCTTGGCATGTTTTCCTGACGCAGAATGGGGGTGACAGACAGAGCTGACAGGCCAACCTTTGCACTGCGTAATAGACAGACAGGGAAGTGGGAACCACGCTCTGTCACGAGGGAATACAGACATAAACATGGCCACTCTATCACCCACACTCGCCTTCCTGACAAAACATATTAGCGGCGGAGTTCTCACTGCACACCTCTGCACATAAACTCGCAGACGATCTGCATACGCACAGGCGCACACACTTAGCACATGCGTGCGTGAGCGTGCCGCCGTGGGACCGCGGAGCCTGCGCTAATTGCAGTTTTAATTGTCGTGGTGATTCTAGTGTGTCACTGATATATCTGACGAGTCTGACGTGACTTATTGACAGATCTCTAGAGCGTGCGCGGCGACCTGACAAAAACGCATTGATTAATTACTAGCCATCCAAGACAATTAACTGGAACGGAATGCGAAAACAAGCGGCGAGCAACTTTCGCCACGCCGCCATCCTACCCTCGTTTAAACCCTCCGAGGATACATCAAACAATTTCTTTCCCTGCGTTTCCAAGGCAACGCTAATATATTAGCTCACCAGTGTTACTGGAAAGCATTTCACTTGACAGTTTTAAAAATGATTTAAAAGCCGGCTTAGTATGTGAATCTCATCCTCACTACAGTAAATCAGTCTGTGGACGAATCCCTCTCCAGCTGTCATGGAAGGATCGGGGAGGGGAAGACGCTTCTTTCGCCTGTGGTCTTGCCGGAGAGGCTAGTTTGGGTGACATATCTACAGATTCCTGCTGTTCTCATCCATTGTTCACACTCTAGAAAAACCATGCAGACACTTGGGCCATTTGTTTTCACAAGGCTGAGTACATATAGTGAGATCCAAAAGTATTGACAACACTAGCTTCTAATTATACAAATGAGAAAAAAATTAATTTAAAATTAATTTAAAGTCTAAAGGCAATTCAGATTATAAGGGTTAGAAATGTATTGCTGAAAACACGTTACAAATACTGTGAATTATATAGTACTGAATTGTGGAGTTAGACCGTTAAACAGCTTTTCGCAATTTTTGTGATTTTTTTGGGTGGGCCTGAAATCATGTCTCGATGACGCACTGGAGCCACTGAGCATGGGCCCTCCACTAACACTATAATAACTAGAGCACATTAGCATCAGTGGTTCGCCCACTCAATCACGAGTCATTACCGTTACAGTTTACTAGCTAGCTATGCCTTCATCACATAAATGCATGTTACCTGGTTATGATAATTTACAAAACAGCCCCGTCTCCTTATTTCAATTTATTTGTATTTGACAGTTGAAAGAGGTGGCAGATTTCCCGTGAGTGGGCGTGGTTTCAGCGGACATGCCCCTAGCGTTTGAGAGAAGAAATTACTGCTCATTTTTTCAATATTTTTATTTTATTTTTATTTACTTGAGTTTTTTTAATCATTCAAATTTAGCTGGGTGGTTAATAACCTTTTTTTCTGTGGTGTGCCAAATGCATATTTAATATTGCTTTACACTGACCTGAAAAAACAGCATGTGTTTTAGAATTTCTTTCTACTTATTATGCCCCCCTTGTACTTTAATGATACTTGAGGACCATAAACTCTACAAATTTACTTCTATTTGATTTGTCAACAAGAAATGATGTCAAATCTTATATATTATGAAATGTAAAATTTTAATATTACAATTTAATTATGTTAAAATAGCCTGATTTTGATCATTCATTCATTTGTTCGTTCATTCATTTAAAATGATATGAAACGGTTGTATTATTTTATTTTAGATTTAAAATCCCAGATTTCCACTGAGCCTCTAACTTTTTTTTTATTACTGTTCAAAAGTTTGGGGACAGAAAGAAAGAATAATTGATTGACTGATTCCCACATTCACTGATTCATTCATTTGTTCATCCATCCATCCATCCATTCATCTGTATATTCATTCATTTAGTTACATATTAAAAATTATATGAAAGTTTTATTTACATTAAATTGACCAAAAGTAATTTTTATAATGTTACATAAGATTTCTATGCAAAATAAATGATCTTTCAAATGAATGCTCTTGCAAAATAAACATTTTCAACACAGATAATGAAGAAATGTTTCTAAGGAAAAAATCAGCATATGATAATGATTTCTGAAGGATCATGTGACACTAAAGACTGAAGTAACGGTGCTGAAAACCCAGCTTTTCCATCACAGGAATATATTACAATTTAATATATTAAAGTAGAAAACAGATATTCTAAATTGTCATAATATTTTACAATATTACTGTTATCACTCTATTTTGACTAAATAAATGCAGCCTTGGTGAGAATACGAGACTTTCTTTCAAAAACAACAACAAAAAATGGTAACACTTTACAATACAGTATTATTCGTTAACATTAGTTAATGCATAAACTAAAATGAACAAACAATGAATGAACAATACATTTATCACAGTATTTATTCATTTTTGTTAACGTTAGTTAATAAAAATACAATTGTTCATTGTTTGTTCATGTAAGTTCACAGTGCATTAACTAATGTTAATAAACACAATGTAATTTTTAATAATGCATTAGTAAATGCTAAAAATAACATTATCTAAGATTAATAAATGCTGTAGAAGTATTGTTCATTCTTAGTTCATGATAGCTAATGAAGTTAAGCAATGTTAACTAGTGAACCTCATTGTAAAGTGTTACTGAAAAATCGTACTATCCACAAACTTTTGAACGGTCATGTATGTAATGCATGTATGCAGAGAAGCATGCATTGTGACTAGCTCAGTAATTATGAAACGTAAACCTATATTTACAATACCCCATATCCACCTTATTTTTCCCATAAGAGTGGGTGCAACCATTTGTAAATTTTATGGGTCTGGCTTCCGGTTTCATCTGCCTCCAGCTATTTTTAGCTGTACAAAACAGCTCATTTTGCTGCTTGATATTGAAAACTGGTGTGTTTTACCATATTATTTTATTTTGATTATCAACGCAGTGGTTTGTGGTGCAAACCGTTTTACCATTTACTGCACGTTGTTATTCTTCATGTTATTTTCCTAAGTCTCGCCCACAGGGTTACTTCATGTTGAAGAATAAAGCGGATAGCTGAGAGCAGCGTATTTTATGCTTATTCACGTATCACACATTTAGCTTACCAACATGCTAATATCAAACTCTACTGAAAAGAACTGCGAGCAGAGCCTCCAGTGTGAAGCACAAGCGAGTTCCAAATTAGTCAGCTATAAAGTTCCTATAAACCCTTAACAGTCAGCTACCTAAGTAGGCAGCAGGCAGCGAGGCAGCTCACCAAGTTTTGGAACACAGCTACAATCTTCCAAAAATGTGGAGGCGAACGCTATTGGAGAGGAGCTCTGCTTCCTGTTCCTATCACAGCATGCGCGTAGCTACTAATACTCATCTATTCTACAGCGCTCTTCCACTCCGCCCGCCGATGCATGACACCCTCTTACAGAGAAGCGCTCGCTGTTCTCTCTTTGTCTTTTTTTCCCCCACCAACTCGTTTTATCTCCCCGAGTGTTTCTCGCTCTCCACCTCCGTTTCCCCCCTCCCTCCTTCGCGTGTGTTTCCCTGCCCCTCTCCGACTGAGCTCACTCTCCCCCAGACGGTGCAGGTTGGTGCTGGCGCACATAACAATTGCAGAGGAGCTTCTAGCACTTACAGTAAATGAAGCTCGGGCAGCAGCCCACTGAGATGCATTAGATTAGGTAATTGAGATATGAGTGATGGCGCAGGCTGGCCCCTGCCGCAGAGGTCTTGGAAATAAGCATTTGCCGCATCCGGCGTATTACAGCCTCAGATTATGGAGGGCCCTGATAGAATAATGTCAGCCGAACACAGGGCTAAAATTGAACTGTCAAGAACTGTCAAATACACAATAATGTGCTCGGCAAACCCAAGTCATTTCGCCACTCTGAACTGGCTGACGGACTAGCGCCGGACCCCGTGCGTTTCACAGGGCGCGCTTTGAGAAAACGTGCATCCGACGCATATTCAATTTGAGAAACTTGAGATGCTAATGATTTTAAGCAGAACAGCCTCCGTCGCGTCTCCTAACAGGATTTGCTTTGAAAACTTGTTTGTTTCAACACCGCTGGTTTTCTTTAAGCGAACACTTCATTCCCTGCTGAATCTGCTGTGCTGGCGTGCTAAAACAGTCACCTGTGTATAGATTAATGGTTTTAATTCTGAGGACTGGCAGGGCGTAGCCGCACGAATGTCCATATTTCCATCCGTGCCCCGCTAGCTGTGAAGTTAAATTGATTTAGGCCTTGGCATCTCCGAAACACGATGCCGTAAACGACTTGGCTTCAGTTCAGCACGTTTGTCCATCACAAAATAAGACCTAGGTATATAAAAAAAAGTGTGAAAGAAAAAAAACCTTGCAGCTATGCTGTAGAATGCATTGCTAATGCCTCTGTGGGTGTGTATATTTTTGCTAAATGTAAACAATATTAGTGTACAGGGCTACATATAAAGTTGAATATACATCCAGCTTTACACACACACATACAGTATAATTATGTAATGTATGTGCCTCCTCTGAGACAGAAAATACTCAAAATACTAGATGAGAAAAAAAAAATTGTAGTACAAAAATAAAACAACACCAATATTACATCTAACATTAAAAAGTGTATAAATCACTTGTTTTTCCAAAGAAACATTGTCTAACAGTGACACCAGCAGGTAAAGTTACAGCAGGTATCCACGTCTCTCGCCTCCCCTGAGCCCACTGAGTTTTAACAGGCCGCTGAAAGTCATGTTGAGAGGAGGCAATGCCTCCATCGCGATATTATTGGATATAACCGGTTATGCTTGGCTGTGATTGGTCCATATGATAAATCCCGCCTCTTGTGTTTGTGCGAATTTGTGAATCAGTCAGAATGAACAATAATGCTGTTAATTCGAAGACCAAATTAAAAAAACAACTAGTAAACAACGCACATACTTAGATATAATAACTTTATGTCAAAATAAGCCTTAAAATGGCCTGAAAGCAAGACCTGTGGGAGTTTAGTGATTAATCAGCTTGTAATATAATAACTATATTTTTGCCTGGCTCCAGTCTCCCAAATGCAACTACAGTATAAGGCATGGAGATATTAATATTAGCAATGCAAAATATTGGATTTTTGCCAGTATCCTATATGCTGATATTTTTCAACTAATTTTGGCCAATAGCCGACGCAGATACCGACATATTTCCTTTTGTTTGGAAACAACACCAAGACTCTCCTGTGCGGAGAAATTATTTTTAATTTTGGTTTATTTTTAACAAGAACTTATTTGTTCTAATTAAATAAACAATAATGAAATTCTTTTATAATGACAGCACACTGAAGTTTTGAAAATAACTATAAATAAACTATATATCAATCGCTGCATTTTTTTCCACAAAAAAAAAAAAAACATTTTATTTTAAGATTTAACATTTGTAGATGGTCTAAAGCAGGGGTGTTGAACTCAGTTCCTGGAGGGCCGCAGCCCTGCAGAGTTTTGTTCCAACCTTGCTCCAACACACATACTATGCAGTTTTCAATTAAGCCTGAAGGACTTGATTAGTTGGATCAGGTGTGTTTAATTAGGGTTGCATCTAAACTCTGCAGGGCTGCGGCCCTCCAGGACCGGAGTTTGACACCCCTTGTCTAAAGCAAAAAAATGTTACAAATTCTGATTCAATAATCTGTTCAAAAATGATAACATATTACACATTAATGAATAAATCAGCATATAAAAAATTATTTAATTTACAAGTGTCATGTTTGTGTGTTTTTTTTTTTTTATTTATTTATGTAAGCTATATCTACTGATCAATAAATCCAAACATACTCACGATTATACGACATCTTCCAATTACTTTATTTAATCAGAAACACAGTCTAAATGTTTTTGGTGTATTCTACTTTCATTTTATTTAGAAGTAGGCCAACAGAGCCCTCTATGGAATTAAAACTCCTTACTGAACGGACATTAACACCTGGGGGAGGCTACCGCTGCAGCTACTTAGTGATGGGAAGTTCGGATCATTTTACCGACTCTGACCTTTGAGTCTCGTTCAGCAATATTAACGAATCTTTTTTTCCAAGTCATTTCGTTCATTTTAGCAAAATGTAATTAAAATGTTACGTGTTACTTCCCTAACACATCTACTGCTTACACAAACGTTGATCACACTACAAACAAGACAAAACTATAATGCTATAAGAAACAGAAAAGATTAATTCATTGTTAACCTGGGTCTTTAGTCTATGATTTGCTCACTTCACTTCTTATCTGACAAGTTTTCGGGTTTGGAGTCGTTCGTTCATCACGTGACAGCCCCGTAAGATTAACCAATGCAGTCTGAGCCGGAAAAAGAATTGATTAGTTCATCTCTTGAGTCTTCGGGTTCGAGTCGTTCGTTCATCACGTGACAGCCCTGTAAGTTGAACGAACGACTTGAAAACGTGATGAAAAAGACTCGAAAACGTGATGAAAAAGACTCGAAACAGGTGAACTTTTGCTGCCTTTACGCAATGTCATATTTACCGTAATTCTGAGATGACAACACATGACATGTTACTCATAGCCTAAGTAGCGCCAAAATGAGGCGGCGGTCACGTGGTACATCTGTCACTGGTCCAAGTCGTAACTCTCAGAACATTCCGAGTTTACAAATTGTAATTACGAGTTCAGGAGCACGTGAGGGCTTTGGCGTTGATAGTGTTGCCATAGAAACACATAATTCCAGGTAGAGTAGAATGTCACGTGTTTTCATCTTGGAATTATGGCATGGCGTGAATCTAATAGGATGTTGCGCATGCGCGACTGAACGAATCATCCCGTGATGACTCGTTCTTCCCGAGTCACATTAAAGATTCCTTCAAAATGAACAAATCGTTTAAGAACGACTCATCACTACAGCTACTGTATGTGCTATTACTGTTTACTCTATCACACACCAAACACATCATTCTGTATATATATTCTCAGATTAAATGCAGCCATCCAAAACAGCGAATTAAATCATTATTCAGGCAAAACTTTGCTTCAAGGATAAGACACATGGCTGATGTGATCTAATGGCTAGCACATGTGAGTTATTCCTCTTATCGGCAGATAAGTATTTACATTTAAAGCCATTATCAGTCGATTCCGATATCAGGCCAATAATATCCTGCATCTCTAATTATCATACTATAAAAATTATGATTACTTGAAAAGCTAATATGAAACATTGTGTATTGTGACAAGCACTCTACAAATAAAACTGACGTGATTTTATTATTAATTCATATTCATGTTTTGGCTTATTCCCTTTACTTATAGAGTGCAGCCATCAGGTGAACCTTACAAAAACGAAACGTATTATCACTAAATGTATAATTAACTTGTAAATCATCCAAGCGTATTATCAAAAACAACCCTCCAGAGATATTTCTCTTCCTTCTGGATTGAAGACAGATATCACCACTTGAAATAACCCACAAATCAATACCTCAGCGTTAGCATGTGCTCACCAACTTCCAGTGGCAGCACTTCATTTAGGTAATGGCCTAAAGAGCCAGTGGGAAAAGAGCGGACTGACATGGCAGCCCCACGCAGCACACACAGCAGAGTGCACTTAAAGCACGGCAGACTAAATCAGGGCCAATTAGTGTGTCTGTGGTCCACAGCAGCTGGGCTAAGTCTGGGGGCAGAGGTGCTCGGGGCTGGAGCTGAAAAATTGTGGCAGTCCTGAAGCAGGCCTTTCCTGAAAGAGATAGAGGAGGGGGGGGGAGATTCGAGGGAGAGATAGAAAGAGGACAGCGGCCCACTGTCGGTCAAAGAACACAGTGCACTCTTTTTCCGCTAACCTCGCCCGACATCAATCACACAAGCTGGAGGTAGAGTGAGAAGTCAACTCGGCCACTGAGGAAAAATATCCGTAATGATTGACGCAGGGGCTTGTGTGTCGACCTCGATGCTTTTATGGAAACCAGCTGTAGCAAAACACATTCATTATGGACTTGTTTACTATTGTGCGATTCGTACTGGAGTTTTATGACTTGTAGTCCATGAATATGAGCTTTGAAGCCAACTCTAGCCTAATATTCTCCTAAAAGTCTCCTGAAAATACTTTTAACATATGTACTTATTTAAATTTTATAGTCCTTTTCTTGCAAGAAAACAGACCAAATAAATATTGACTACTCATCTTGCAGTGCATAGATTTTTCTCAGTCTCTGAGAGTATAAAGTCATGGATCATGACTGGGACCTAACTAAAAACTATTGGCTATTTAAAAAAAAAAAAAAGTTTAGTATTATTTATATACTACAATAGTTTTAATGAATAATTTGAATAAGCTTTTTAATTATTTTCATATTTTCACTTTCATTTTAAATTTAGTTTAACTAGTTTTATGTGCTTTTATAATTGCCATTATTTTTTTTATTTTTTTTAAATATATAGCTTAAAATTCATTTTTATTTCAGCTTTAGTCCAGTAACTTAGTCATTTTTATACTTCAAGAGTTCAGGTTTTGAATTTAAATTTCTCATCTAATATATATATATATATATATATATATTGTATTATTTATGTACTATAATAGTTTAAATGAATATTTTGAATTTGCTTTTTATTTTTTATATTTTTATTTTCATTTTAGTTTATGTTTTATTAATTTTATGTGCTTTCATAATTGATATTATTTTGTAAATATTTTTATATATAGCTTAAAATTCATTGTTATTTCAGCTTTATTTATTAATGTAATCATTTTAATACTTCAGTTTATTTCAATTAATTGCCATGGCGACGAGTTTTAAGTTTAAAATTTCCAACTAATATTTATATAAAATTTTATTTTAGTATTATTTATATACTATACTAGTTTTAAGGAATATCTTGAATTAGCTTTTTGTTTTTTTATATTTAATATTAATAAATATATTTAATTATATAATATATAATAAATTATTTATATTTATATTATTTTTGTAAATATCCATATATAGCCTTAAAAATCCCCAGTAAAATTTTCCCCAGTAATTTAGTCATTTTAATACTTCAGCTTGTTTTAATTAATTGCCATGATCATGAGTTCAAGTTTTAAGTTTAAATTTCATCTAATTAATCTCATCTGATTTTTATATTTTATTTTATTTTAGCTTTATTTCAATTACTGAAAATGATTTTAAAGGTTTTTGTTTGAGTTTTAGTTAATAATATGACCAATAACCAACAAATGGCCAATATTACTATGCTACATAATTCTGTTATTTTTTTTTAGGAATAAATCAAAAATAAAATCTAAAGTCAGTCAATCATTTTAAGAGAATTTAAGCATGTACAGCATGTTATGTACAGTATTGAAAATGGATATCAATTTTGAGAATTAGTAAAGATTACATTTAGGAGTTATTATTATCATTTTGTTTTTAATGAAAACTGTTGGAAGACTATTGCTGGAAGTTATTGTTGGATGATGGCAAAAAAAACAAAAAAAACATAACTACTTAAAAATAGGGCATGTACAACTGAATATCCAATAGTGACTGATGCTGGCCAAAAAAATAAAAAAAGTGGTATTCATATATCACTGGTGCATCTCTTAAAAATTTGTTGATATCTCTTAGCAATAGGAAATATGTCAACACAGGAGACAGAAAACTGCAGTTTACATAACAAAATGAGTTAGGTTCACCGTGGTGTGTGCATCCCCATCTCAAAAGTGTTTGTCTTCGGGAAGCATCTTGGCAGGGACCATTAGATGCTCTGGCATCTCAAACATCCTGGAAAGACAGAGCCGCTGCGACGGGGTGGTAAGAACATGATGCGGCGAGCTAAGGGAAGGTATCTTCGGGACAAAGAGCAACCAGAGCGGGACAATGGCTGTGAACAATCTGAGCGTTTTATTCATCCCGCTGTTGTCCTGAGCTGGGGCTATCATGCATAAGCACGCCACCACAAACAAACTGCAACCTGGGCGCCTCCACCACTCCTGATCGCCTCCACCGTTTTCAACCTGCAAATTCCTTTGGCTTGTTTTAAAGAGAGAAGCGTCCCATTCTGTCAATGTCACCGCGGATATCCCTATATACAATGCAATTGAAGATAAGCCTAATCTTGCACACCCACACGGCATCTTCATTTTTTCCCCTATCAAAGCCGACAGTATGTACAAACCGGAGGATTAGCCACAGACTTCTATCCTTTGGAATAAACTCAAGCACAGTACGTGCAAAGTAAACCTAGCAAGGACAAAGCACAAATATTGTTCAATGAACATTTAACACAGAAATAATAATCCAACACCTTGCATGCAAAACATGACAGAGTACATCTGATATTAAACTTCTACTTAATAATCTAAACAGACTACTTATGCAAAAATAATGCATTCGTCGAACGCTTCATGCTTTTCCGCTACAAAAAACCAAGGCGCAGACATGCTTTCTAATTTGAATAAGATTAGATATACAAGGTATTAGAAGATTTCTGTTGCATAAATACAGGGTTCATAACATCTGCGCTGGTGCACAGTGTCATTTGTGCATTTACAAATTGAAGTAAATGGATTACGGAGGCCTTCTTTACAAGAGATCTACAAACAACACACAATTCCATGTAGTAGAAATTTCATGACTCTTTATGAGCTAATTTCCTCCATGTTACACACTACAAAAGCTGCCTGTGTAGATTAAAAAACAATATTCAAAGCAGGCGTGAAGCTATTGTGCTTTAAGAGCGCAGATTAAAAACACAGATACCCTTTAAAAAAGCTCATGCGGAACACAAACCTCAAGTTAGAAATAAAAAACGATATTCTTATTATAGAACAGTCTTCCAGGTCTGATGTTTTTTTGTTTTTTTTGTCAAAATGCAAATGCTAGATTTAAATTCATTTATTTTCATCACATCAGCTGAGGGCCTTAATTCTGCTCTCTTATTTTAATACTTGGCTTTACGGCTTGTAATTGTATGATTTGCATTTTTTTTTTGCTCCCATTATAAATAATCCATGCAACACACGGCCTGGCTGCCAAGCTGGCATCACTTTCTATTTAATCTTGTGAAACAGTCGCTTTATCTCCTTGTTCAACCTGGGGTTTATCTTTTGTTGTGGCACCGTACTATTGATGCGGAAATGTTTACAAAGCAATATACACTTGCCCCATTTAGCGAAAGCGAGAGTTCAAGGTATTAATATGATGGTTTTATCACCCCCAGCGTGCTTCGCTCAGTCATTGACTTAATAACAGCCACTGTTTTCTTTAATGGCTCCTTTGCCTAGGACGCGGCGTCTCGTTAACAATGCCAGCGTTTCTACGTATCGCCAGGAGAGCAGTTTTTGTTTTGTTTTGTTGTGCAGAACTATCGACCGTGGTATTCTCCTTCAACTCCCTGTGGGGTTGAGAGCGGAGCCCCCGTTACATCGGCATGTGCTCCATTATCATTTCAATACGAGTATGACACACCGGCGTGCGGCGGAATGCTACGTTTCTATTTCCACTCCACAAACGATAGCAAACGCCGTATGCCCGGTGTGAGGTTTCCCCGACACCCTCCTCCTCTGCCCCCCCACCTCCCATTGCCCTGCCGCAAGCGAAACAGCAACGCTAGCAACTAGCGTAATGTGCGCCGCGAGGCCCCAGCAGCACAGGACAGGCTAAGACTATAACCAGTTACATAATCGCCGCAATAAACACGTTCCGATTGTGCTCAACACACAGCACTTAACTCCCACTGACGATAACAGAGTACGCAGCAACCCTTCGCCAGCTTCCAAGGGAAATAAAAGAGGGAGCGATCTAACTCTATACTTCATTCTCACACTTAAGGGCCATGCATTTTCCAAACGATGAAACATATAATCATTGCGGCCCAGGGATATTTTACAGTCGGCGTACATTGTGTTTGAACAGTCTGCATCTTTGTTAAGTCATGGGGAATAATCAGATACGCAAAATGGGCACGTTTCGGGGTGGAATTTGTGAATTAGTGTCAAATTGTATTAAACATATGTGGCCCTGGACCACAAAACAAATCTTAAGTAGCATGGGTATATTTGTAGCAATAGCCAACAATACATTGTATAGGTCAAAATGATCGATTTTTCTTTTATGCCAAAAATCAGAAGGACATTAATTAAATAAATATCATGTTCCATGAAGATATTTTGTACATTTCCTGAAATATATGAAAACTTAATTTTTGATTAGTAATATGCATTGCTAAGAACTTCATTTGGACAACTTTAAAGGTGATTTCTCAATATTTTGATACTTTTGCACCCTCAGATTCCAGATTTTCAAATAGTTGTATCTCGACCAAATATTGTCCTATCCTAACAAACTAAACATCAATGGAAAGCTTATTTATTCAGCTTCAGATGATGTATACATCTCAATTTAAAAAAAATACTCTTTTGACTGGTTTTGGTGGTCAGAGGTCACATATTTATTTGAGAACAATACTGTGATTATACATTTGATACTGAACAATAAAACCCATAATCACTGCACCTGTGGATATTTTATAGTCGATGTACATGGTGTTTCAACAGATATTCACCCAAAATGTGTGCTTGTTTTTTAAAATTCATAAATGTGACCCTGGACCACAAAACCAGTCATAAGGGTACATTTTTCAAAATACATCACATGAAAGCTGAATAAATAAGCTTTCCATTGATGTAAGTGCGTTAGATAGGACAATATTTGGCCGAGATACAACTATTTGAAAATCTCGTATCCGAGGGTGCAAAAAAATCTAAATATTGAGAAAATCGCCTTTGAAGTTGTCCAAATGAAGTTCTCATATAAGTTTTCATACATTTACGGTAGGAAATTTACAAAATATCTTCATGGAACATGATCTGCACTTAATATCCTAATGACTTTTGGCATAAAAGAAAAAACAATGTATACAATGCATTGTTGGCTATTGCTACAAATATACCCGTGCTACTTCAGACTGGTCTTGTGGTCCAGGGTTACAAATTAGTTTTGATTTATATGAGATATATTTATTTAAAATGAATATTGTGATTTATTTTTTAATGCGAATCTATTTGAAAAGAAAAAAATGGCACACGCACACACAACAGCATCGCTTTGATTATATATTCTCTTTTCTAATTTCTGTCAAGAGGAGCTGCATTTGAAATGAGAGGACTGGCAGAAATCTGCATGATGTATTCAGCATCTAATGAGCGGCGGGGTGAATTGTAGGCACAGGGCATATGCAGTGCCCTGCGAAATCCCCTCTCCTGCACAGTATGATTATTCACCCTCATGTAGCACTGCACTTCCTCTATTCGGTCAAGCCCACAGGATTTACCAATCCAAAGCTCTGACGGCTCGAGAAAAAGAGGCCTGTCCTCCTCCAGAAGGGCTCCCTGCTTTGAGACGCCCTGGCTCCCCGCACTGCCAGGGCTCAGGCGCACCACAACTGAGGCGCATCCATCTGTGTGCCTTGTAGGTGCTGTGGAGATAACCAATTTTTCAAAGCACAACCAGAACTTGCATAATGCCTCATGCACCCACGTTATGACTCACTAAATTACATAAACAGAATGTGGGGTATTCTCTCTGTCTCTCTCTCTCGCTTGCTCGATCTTTTTGCTTTTTTCCTGCCATTGTTATTTCTTCCAAAATCATTTTCGACTGAACAAAGCTACTGAAAACAATGTAATGAGGGTATAAAAAGACATGTCAGCTTATGTAGAGGATCATGTTTCCTTTAGGACGATAGGAGGGGGGAGACAATGTGCACTACAGTGTGGGAGATTAAACCACACACAAAAAAGTCGGGGGAAATCTTTTAACTTCATTTTAATCTGAAAATGAGCTCTCGTTTACAACAGACTTTGTTAAAGAAAATGTTTCAAATGTTTAAGAATATGTACAATATTAAATACTGTCCAATTGTCTAATCATAACACAGCTATTGGAATTAGAGCTGCAAAACGATTAGTCGATTCAAAATAAAAGTTTATGTTTGGATACTATATTTGTGTGTGTACTGTGTATATTTATTATAAATACACACACATATATGTATATATTTTAAAAAATATTTGTACTGTATGTATTGTATGTAAACACTTTTATATAATTTATATTATATATAAACATAAATATTTATATAGAAATCTAACATATTTTTCCTTAATATACACACATGTATGTGTGTATATTTATATATATATATATATATATATATATATAATAAATATACACAGTGCACACACACATATAGTATACAAACAAATTTTATTTTGAATCGATTAATCGCAACTAATCGTTTTGCAGCTCTAAACTGAATAAGATCGCTTTAAATCAAATACAAAAACAAAATGTTTTGCCAAAATATATATAAAATCTAATAAATGACTATAAATATGTTTAAAAAGTGACATAACAGTAAACTCCTGCTACAAATAATGTTTTACATAAACAGCCAATTAAAACAGTTATTGAATGATATACTGAAAGTTAAATTTTTACCTGTACTGTACGAATATGTGATTCCTTGCATTTAATAATTTTAGCAAACATTATTAAATATGAATCACAAAGCATTTGTACAGTATAAGTCTGCAAAAATGTAAAAATGTCATTCAGTGTCTATGCATGACTCCTTTGGTTTTTATTTACATTTTGGGACAAATGCTTGCTTATTACACTCTTAGAAAAAAAGGTACAAAAGCTGTCACTGGGGCAGGACTGAGGCTTTTCAAAAGGTACACTTTTGTACCTTTTAGGTACTAATATAAAGGGCTGCAAAATGATTAGTCGCGATTAAGTCAAAATAAATGTTTATGTTACACTGTGTATATTTATTTTGTATATATAAATAAACACACCTAAAAGTATATAATTTAAAAAATATATATGTATGTATTGTATGCATATGTATGTAAACTTGTATATAATTTATATTGTATATAAATGTAAATATTTTACGTAGAAATCTAACATATTTTTCCTTAATATATACACCTATGTGTGCATGTGTATTTTTATATACATAATAAATATACACAGTACACACACATACAGTACGTAAACAAACTTTTATTTTGAATTGATTAATCACGACTAATCATTTTGTACTAATATGTACACTTTAGGTACTCGTATGTACGTTGAAGGTGCCAATATTGACTCTTTAGACACAAAGGAGTGAGTATCTTTTGAAAACCACCCTAGTGACAGCTTTTGTATCTTTTTGCTGAGAATGTACATTTTTACAAAGATTTTTAATTTAATTAATTAAAAAAGTGCTATAAAACTAAAAACCGGCAAATTCAGTCCAAACGGCTTGATATCACACACACAGTCAATGAAATGCAGCCGTTTCAACCTAAATGCCACAAAATGTTGATAAAAATTATAAAACAATATTAATAAAAATAACAATAATAGTAAAACTAGCAAATACACTCCAAACCCTTCCAAACAGCCAATCCAAACACAGCCATGTTGTCAGAGCTAAATGATATTTGTACATTTTTAACTCCCTAATACTGTGATTCCACACTTGCAATCACTGTCCAAAACTGTTAATCAAGTGGCTACATTCTAAACTCCTCCCACAAATGATGTCCCACACTAACAACCAATCAAAACACAGCCATGTGGTGGACACCGAATGATGCGTCAGAAGTTACATTTCTACCTTCTACTGCAGTAAATCCACACACTTAATCAAACACTTCCACACCGAACCATCAATTCACAAGCGTCCCTCATGCGCGAGTCGAGTCACGGCCCGAGCGCGTCACGTAAAGTGCGTTAAGTTCAATTGCTAGTTGTTATTGCTCTCGTAAGTACTTTCCGATGCAGATGTCATTATAATCATTATCATTTTTGCATCCTGAGAGAGTCATCAATATTCCAACAAAGGTTCAGAGAGGGAGAGCAAACGCGTGCGAGGGAGAGAATATCAACAAAACAAACTATAATTCCCCGCTATTTCAATTACCCATCATTAGCTCGCATTTCCATCCCATTGCCATTCCCCCAGCAAAATCAAGGTCTCTCACACACATCCCCATTAGCTGTGATAAAAGCATGCCTGGTGTTTAGCAACAAAAGCAGCTCGCTGCTCTGTTAGCTGACTGATCACACTATGAGACCCAGGCGTTCTCTGACATTAACACACACACACACACATACAAATGCGAGCGTCCGACCGCGCACCGGCGCTCAACTGGAGTCCTCAGCGAGAAATTCCCTTTCCTTTGTAGGTCAGGCTTAGATGCAGGCATACTCAGATTGAAAATTTCATTAGAAAACCTGCCGTACACTGCCTTAGCCCCGGGTCTCACGACACTATATTGATTTTAATAGATACCAACTCACCCCCTCGTGACGCGAGAGCTCTTGTGTGGAAGAATAGCTACCAGGCAGTGTTAACAGTGGCCGCACAGCTCCATGAAGCAACACTCATGCACTCTCACACTGAATGGAAAAGGATCATTTCAAACAGCAAGGCAAGAAACAAAAAAAAAAAGCCACGCGCAAGGGGTAAGCACACAGAGAAAGAACGAGGGAAAGGAGAGAGAGAGAGACAGGGAGGGGAGAGACACAGAGAGAGAGAGAGAAAGAGAGAGAGATGGGAAATTAATAATCCCAGAGACAAGTCCCCTCTGTGTTATTCATCAGGCTGCTTTCTCGCAAGCTGCGGAGGAGCGGAGATATGCAGATGGGAGGGGCCAACGGCACACTCCATTGGTTCGCGTGCCTCATTCCTATACATTGCAGCCAATCCACTTTTTTTTTAAACTGTGGAGGTACAAATATACAGTAGCTGCCTTGCGGTTTCACAGAGGGAAGCGAGGAGAGGATAAAAGACAAATGAGGAGCTAAAAAGTGGGGGGCAGAAGGAAGAGGAGGCGGAGAAAGGAGGCAGGCGCTGGATGAGGAACACTGCTTAGGGGCTCAGCGATGCTGCCTTCAGTTAATGCACTATTAACTTTATTTGAGCTGACTTCCCATTTGATCCTCTGCGGTGGGGTCACTCAATGGTGGGCAATTTCTTCCCAAATCGCATCGTAATGAAATTGCTGCCTATTTCCCAAACCTATAATAATACATAAAAAAAGCGAGAGGGAAAACACACACGCACACACGCAAACACACACACACACACACACAAAAGTGAAATAATGCAGGTGATGTTGGCTGGCTGCCCTTGCTGTCAGACATTACAGGCAATTCCTTGCCTCCATTTTCCATGTTACAATGAATACATTTCACAGCTCACTTGCTCTAAAGTGTGGGTGGTACAGCATAACAACCTACACCATGTGAGAGAATATCTAACACTTTCACCTCTCTCTTTTTCTCTGGCGTTGCAGTAAAGCGAAGCGAGTCTCCAAACCTCCACACTCAGCCAAGCTCATCAATTATTGAGGCTGCACATCGGCCCCACAAAATCTGATGCTTTAAATGTAGTTTTGTGTTACAGTCTGCGAGAGCGAAAAAGCTGATGCAGAGGAAAGGCTTATTTCGCTCCTGCGCGCAAACCCGTGCCGGCTACGTCGTGTCGAACGGTCTGCGGATTAAAACCGTCTGGCGTCTTTCAGATTTCGCACCGCGACAAAAGACGACGGGCGTTGAGACAGTGGCTTCACAAATGCTGCTCTGAAGTTCTCTTTATTTTACGGATGTGAAAAAGCATTTGTGACCCTGGACCACAAAACCTGTCATAAGGGTCAATTTTTGGAAATTGAAATTGATAGGACAGTTAGGATAGAACAATATTTGGAAAATCTGGAATCTGAGGGTGCAAAAAAATCCAAATATTGAGAAAATCGCCTTTAAAGTTGTGCAAATGAAGTTCTTAGCAATGCATGTTACTAAACAAATATTAAGTTTTGATATATTTACAGTAGGAAATTTACAAAATATCTTCATTGAACATAATCTTTACTTTAATCTGGCATAAAAGAAAAATCGATCATTTTGACCCATACAGTGTATTTTTGGTTATTGCTACAAATATACCCGTGCTACTTAAGACTGGATTTGAGGCTCAGGGTCAAATTTTTAAGATGATATTTTAAAGACTGTTGGGGTACAAACAAAACACCTCTGACTATCATATCCAAAAAAAAAAAGACACTGAGACATATTTCAAAAAAATTTTTTAAATGTGCTCCACAGATGAAAGTCATACAGGATAGGAACAGTATGAGGGGATTTAAAAGTTACTTAACACTATATCATAAAATAAAATAAAATAACACCCATTTAAAAAGTCTGTCATTAAGCAAACTGTTCACAATTGAAAGTACTGCTAATAATAACAGTAAATAAAATTATTCCTGATCTTAATATTAATAATCATGACATCCAATATATTAACTGATGCTCAGGATTCAGTTTTGAATTGATTAATTAATGACAACTTCATCAGTTCAGGATTTTACTGTGCATAAAATTATGTGCAATATGTTTATATGTTTGCTGTCAAACAATTAATCGCATCCAAAATAAAAGTTTTTGTTTACATAATTTATGGGTGTGTACTGCTATTTATTATGTATATATAAATACACACGCATATATATATTTAAGAAAAATGTTATGTTTATATATAAAAAAATGTAATATCAATTATATGATTATAAATAAATACATCTAAATACATATACAATTTTCTAAATATATACTTTTTGTGTAATTATATAATACATAATAAATATACACGTTTAATTATGTAATCAAAAACTTTTATTTTGGATGCGATTAATCATTTGACAGCACTCATTTATATTATTTGTTTCTAGATTAGATTAATAATAATAATGATACATTTGATGCATTTACTATTATTATTACTATGTTTGAAGCGCAGGATATGATCTTTAACATCAGTTTATGGTTTTACTCTGCAAACTAGTCAACTAGCCATTCAATCTGACCTACCCTTAGCATATTCAAGAGTAATTTCGAAGTGCACTAAGAGCAATCCCAGCACACTCGTAGAACTGACGGGTTTAATGTCTTGTGTGCAGATTGGTTCAATCCAGACCAGGGCTGCTCATTTCAATGGCTGAATGTGCCACAGTAATTTCACATTTTGGCTCAGAAAGCGGCCACCGCAGGGGGGCTATGAACAGTCAGTTGGATGTGGCAAGGGGACAGTCATGTGAAATCGCAAACCGAATGTGAGCGGTGAGAGGCCAATCCTGGCTCGTTGTAATCAGCTAATTAAGCACTTCAGTCAGGCCGGGCGAAGGCTGCCACATTTCCCTTTGTTATCAAATTCATTATTCTATGTCTAGAAAAAAAAAAAAAAAAAAGGGAAGGCAACACGAACAAGATGGACTAGAAGCTCATACAAAGTACGAGAGGGAGGTTGAGATGTGACATCTCTCTCTCTCTCGCTCTCTGTAACGTCTCGGGCCAGATCTGGAATCTGATAGTCTCTGAACGCAAACACAAACTGCTTGGCTGATCTGCGGGATAATGGGCGCGTGGATGTGTATCAGTGGCATAACTGCGCCAGAGAAACAGACGGTAATTACCATTGCCCTCTCTCTCACACCTCCAGCGTGCACACACAGGAAATGGGAAATGGGCTCGGGCGATAGCGAGCCACCTAGCCTCCTCACCTCATTCCCCACCAATTCAAACTAATCTACTTCTTGATTTCAGAGGGAAATCAACAAACATTCATTCCATTGAATCCTCGCCGCTCCACGTGGGGAAGGAGGGGGGGCTCGGAGAGTAAAAGCGAGCAATGGGAGCCCATTGAAAATGATTGTCTCATTCAGCCGCGGCACACGCGGAGGCCTTTATCCAAACCTGGCTTGAAGCTCATCCAGAACTTTCTATCACATTACAAACGCTCGGCGCTGGAGTGCCTGAGATTAATCGCAGGTTAAATGCGCCTTTATGTACACTGCATAGCCTGATAACAAGCAAAGCCAGACGGGGCTTGGGAATTAGCTCGTTGGAGGGAAAAAAAAAAAAAAAAAAAAGAAAACAATGCTGGAAAACACGTCCAGATCCCATCAATATTCATGACATATTTCTACTTTGTAGATTAAGAATAGGGAAAAGACCATCCGTTAAGTGTTGTTTCACAAGGACAGCTCTGGGCGACGGCTGATGGTTTCTCTCGTCCTCCCGTCGGCTCTTTTTCATCTCACTGGGCTTACAGAGATCCCTTTGCTTTTATTTTCTGTCATTAAATTGTGTGATAGAATTAAGGATAAGAGCAGCTGGGTACTACATCAATAGAAAATCAATTATATTGTCAAAACATAGATGTATGACCTGCAATTTTTCATCTGCAGTGAAAAAATCTCTAAAAAACGAAAATAAAAAATGGTTTATTTTTTGAAGTTTAATCACAATTTTCGATCTGATCCTGAAAAGCTGTTTATCCGCTTCCGTGACATTCATATTTGTGACAACCATATCAAGTAATTCAATGACAAACAGAATAAACAACGGCCAGAGCTCGCCTCATACATTTTAAGCACTTTCCCAGAGGAAATCGACATCTAACATCATTCTCGCTGAGGCGAGATTCAACAGACCGTTGGTCTGAACAGACTGTACCGACAAAATGGCAGACGTACACAAACAGGATTTCCTCGGCATTATCTCGTGCCAAAGTGTAGCCGTTTTAATTGCGCTGATTATACGAGCATATTGTGAATTCCCCGCTGCCTCGTTGAGTTCAGACTCGAGAGGGCCTCGGGAGCAGCGGCCGCAGCGCTGAAGGGCTCTTCGAGTCCTCGTTGAAATAATTTGAGGGTGAAGTTGTGACCTCGAGCACCTGAAGTACCTTTCAATCTACTGCGGCGAGCGCTACGCAAACAATACCTGCCTTCCAGGATTAATCTCAGCTCCCAATCACGAGGGTTTCCTGCGTGGCTCCTTTCGACGGCCTTGGGTCACCATCAACCCCGACGACGTCCAAATTGCTCGGCGTCCACCTGCGTTTCGCTCCCAAACCCCCTTCCCTGTAGTTTGTCATAAACGTGTCTGAAACGCTCTCAAATGACAGCATTTGGGAGTGTTTTTCCCCTCTTCTATCTGTTCACTGTTGGAGCTGTAATTGACTTTATGCTCCGTTCCCGATATCTTTGACACAGCTGATGTGAGCTCTCAGCGGAGGCTAGAGATATGTCATACAATCCAATCTCCCGCTCCACTCAGATCACAGTCACCATTTAATTAAAGCCAGCAATGAACACTTTATTTAATGGCCTGGCCCCTCCCCCTCTCCATTACGCCCACCCCTGACTCCTCACACCTCACAGAGCATCACACACGCTCCTTCATCTAGTCCTACCTCAGTATAACCCTCGAAAACCACCTTTTATATATATACACACACGCAGTGACATTTCGATTCTAACTTCCTTTTTTTATCTCATCATTAAGCTGAATACATCCTTGTACACAAGTATACTACTGCTCAAAAGTTTAATTAATTAATTATTAATTCATTAATGCAAGGATGCATTAAATTGATCAAAAGTGACAGCAATATTTAAAAATAATAGATTTCTACACTCTAAAAACGCTGGGTTAAAAACAACAAATGCCATGGTTAAACTATGGTAAGTGTAGCAAGACCATGGTTAATTTATGGTTACCATGGTTTAACTATAGTAACATGGTTTTTTGGTTTTATTTGTAGTAAAAACCATGGATAATTTTTGTAAGAGAACCTTCTAGGTAGTTTTGCAATTTAAACTCAACTATTGTTTAAAAATTACTATGCAGCAGCTTAAAATGAACCAAAAATAAACTATAAATTAAAGAAATAAGCCCCAATAAGCCATGGTTTACAGTGAATTTATAACGGCTAAGGGGTGTTGTTAGGCACAACACAATGCTAAAACCCACTTAGCTGTTATAAATTCACTGTAAACCATGGCTTCAGAGGGATTATTGCTTTTATAGAATGGTTATTCCATATACGTAGTAAGGCTTCACAAAAAAACAGAGCAAATAAAGTGTAATGATATTAGTAAAAACATTATTCTTCCGCCAAACAATGTAGTTCCTCAGAGACGGTTGTGGTTGCCGAGCAACACTCAAACGTAAACAAAGGTGTATGTTTGTTGAGTAATTTACAGCAGCTTCGAATGCGGCTCAACCAATCAGAATCAGGGACCGGAACTATCTGTTTTAAAATAAAAATCAGACACATAATTACTAGAGGCATCAGCATTAATCAAAAGGTGAACAAACCAATTTAAAAAAATGTTTCTTATTTAATTATTATTAATTCACCTTAATAATAAACGTTCATTTATTAAACATATTAATAAATGTTAATTTCCAACCCATTTTGGGATCATTTTAAGCAAGAAATATTGTAATTTTTAAGTAATACTAAGATAAAACAACCCAGATGTAGTTTTCAAAGCAACCCAATCCCTGGGTTTGTCTATTTTTCACCAAGCACTGGGCTGTTTTTAACCCAGCATTTTTTTAGAGCACAACTGTAGTCAAATCCATATATTAAAATAGGTTTCTGAAGGATCATGTGACATTGAAGACTGGAGTAATGGGTGTCGAAAATTAGGCTTTTAGAACAAATAACTGAATACTGAATTGCAGAATAATTAAATAAAGGGTTATTTTAAACTGTGATAACATTTCACAATATTACTTTTTTTACTGATTTTTTTATAATAAATGTTGCATTTATTTTGCAGTATTTTTATTGTTTAAATGCAGTGTATATATCTATATATATTGCGAGGCATTCCCTACAGCAAAACAGCAGACAAAAAGTGCAAATACTAAACTGACCTGCACTATTTAATAACACCGAAGTGCATTTCGGTCAAATTATTTTGACAAAAATCAATAAAAACTGGTATATTGTTGGGGGTCTCAAAGTTCTACCTGCTGGGCCATACTGTAATGTGCAAGCAAGGGGTAATATCTGTTTCTTTGGCAGGAAGATTATCCCTTAGTGAATCTGTCACTTCCCATTTCAGTTAACACACTGTTGAGTAGGGTTCATCACACACTGAAAAAAAAAGAAGCCCAGCTGAATACAAAGCAAAAACTACAGTCTTCAAAGCCATACAGGAGCCAAAAGAGCCAAATTCTGAGGGACCCGATTCACAGCAATAAAAGACGCGGGCTGTTTCGCCCACGGACACGTTCTGAGAATGTGGGCTAATGTGTTTTATAAACAAATGGCTTTTATATAGTGGAAAGTGGACAAAAACACAATGGCACTCTAGGTCTCTTGCTTTTGTGTCAAAAAGGCGATGGGGGTTAACTGGCTTTTGAGCAATGAGAGCACTTTGGTACATGTCATTTTGAAGGGGTTGCAGTTCACTCAAAATCTATCATCTGAGGCCGTTCTTTCTGAGGATGTGGATCAGCACACAGAAGATTTGATTTGACAGGGTCAGGAGGTTGTGCCTAGAGACATTAATAAACTCGCCAAGTCCCCGAGACTCCAGATTCACTTGACCCAACTGCTCTGCTGCTGATCCCAACAAACCTAGCAACAAAATGAAAGTTCAACAAATATCAAGTATATAGAGTTACGTTTTTGCCGATTGTGCTGTCCTCGAAATCTTTTCATTTTTGACCCTTGAATAATGTCAACACAGACTTCTTTGATCCATTCAATCTTGAATGCTTTCGAATAGACATGATCAACATAAAACAATGTATGATTAAGAGCTGTTAAAAAGTAGCTAGAAAAAAAAAAAAATAAAGAGAAGTATTTTTGCACAGTTGTACCAGAAAAATGGCGTAAAATTACAGGAACAACTTTGCACTGTTTACATAGGCATTGATGTTCTGTCTTTTTACCGGTAAAATACCATTCACACATCAGTTTCAAAATACCGGTAAATACTGTGACATCATTTGTAAACATGGAGTGGTATACGCAGTCAGTATTTTTGTTGATGTTTTCATTTTTGTGTCAAACGTTCACAATCTTGCAGCTGATTTTGGCCCAGAGAGATCATACTCAGTTATGTCACTTGCAGCTGTGCGCTGGTAACAAGTGAAGTGAAACAGGTAAAATCCATGGATTAAGAGAAAAAAAAAAAAAATTGTGCTTTTTGATGCCAGAATCAAAATGCAAATAATTTTTAGAGAATACTGTTGTCAAAGATGCCATCTGAAGTTAAACGCAGACGTTTAAATGGACAGACTATGGATGAAAACTGCTATAATTACTCTAATTTTAAAGCATAAATTTTATTTAAACAATATGTCTACATAATATTCACATATGCTGTTCATAGGGGATGCATTATATTAGCCTTACAATATTTAAACCTATTACTATCAAGATTTTACATAACATTTATTTCTTTTATCTGACAATTCTGACTTTTGCAAGTTTATATCTGCTTGTTCAGACTTTTTAGCTTTTTATTACGATTTAACAACAATAGTGAGTTTGTTAATTCTCAGAGGAAAAAGAGAGAATGACAAGTTGATTAGCCCAGATTAAATGTCTTACGTCAGCAAGTTCTGAACTCATACGTGCTCATACCGGTAATCTCGTTCTGCATTCACACAGAGTACATTGCCAGTAATTTACTGTTAAAGTTACAACTTCTCATTCTGGTAAATTTCCAGAACTAATTTACCTGCATTTTTTAAAAAGTCCTGTTCATACAAGATTCATACAATGGTAATTTACTGGTAATTTACCAGTAAAGACTGTATGTGTGAAAGGGGCTAGTACCCAACCAACCAGAACACCCAATAAACACCATGGGCCTATTTTAGCGATCTAAGCGCATAGTCTAAAGCGCACGGTGCAGGTGGTATGTCCGAATCGGTCGGCACACCTGGTCACATGGTCTAAAAGCGTTGTCCCTATCCTTTTTAATGAGTCGTGGGTGTGTTTTGTGCGTAACGTGCAGTAAACCAATCAGAGTCTCATCTCCCATTCCCTTTAAGAGCCAGTTGCACTTGCGCCATGGCAGATTCGCTATTTACACGGCGGAATTTGCACGTCCTGGCACATATTACCAACGCGCTCTTTAAATAACAAAAAAAAAAAAATAGTGCGCCATTGACTTTAGACCAGGTTTTAGTTGGTCAATAGTGCAGTCTTTTGAGTTGCCTCAAAATAGCAACACACCAACAATGCACCTGAACACACCTCGTTTTCAGAAAAGCACACCCACGGGCTAACAAATGGGCACAAATGCATTTGCTATTTAAACAACGTGGCGGAGGATGTGCAAATGATAACTGCGTCGAGCTGAAACTAGCAAAACTCTATTGCATCACGCCTGGCGCCGCATTGTGCCGGGTGTATGATAGAGCCCCATAACTTAGCTTAACTTTCATGCTAAAAATAGTCCAAACAACTTAGCAATGGCATAGCTAGGGTGACTATATGACATGACACTGTTTCATACCTGCTAATGACTGAAAAGTAGTTTGACCAGTAGTTTGCTGACATCTGCACATAATTCACCAATCGTGGTTCACGTGAAGGTGAGATCTACAGAGAACGGTCAAAGCAATGCAAATACACGTAGAGTGCATACGGTATAATGTATGAGGACTGTAGAGCACACGTCAATAAGCAAACAAACCTGGACAATTTAGAAATCCCGGCCAGAACATGACTGCGAAAAAGAACTACCTAGGTTTAGCAACACCTTACCACTATAGTCTCAGGTTCATTTAAAATGTAAAAATCTAATTAGATATAATAGTAGAGAGATAGTAAATTACTGGGAATTGATCGACAAGACTCAAACCTTTGTCTGCACAAGAGCAGTACATTTCCTGTAGTATATTTGCTACAACTGCAGCATGGCTTTAACTGCGCTATGTTTTATGCGTTTTTTAAACTCAATGAATTTCAGCTGTCCTACATTGCAGTAACTCTTTGAATCATAAAAAAAAATCCGGAATGCTTCATATAAATAAATTGAATCTTATCAATTTCATTCGAATGATTGCTTGGCAAGTTCTGAGACTACAGCAGAATTACACACTCTGAAATTCCAGTAAGACATGCCTGCCGGCCATTCACACATCTCCATAATAGGCCAGACCGTCTAACAGCCAAGATCAGTAGCACTCTTTTAAAAAGGAACCACAAAGAAACAAGATCTATGCTGTGCAGAGGGACACTTATTACCAGCAACTTGCTTATTCATGTATTTCTGTGATGCATTAATTAAGGCAAGGATGCAGGAGATATATGATTGAGCGAAGAGAGAGAGAGAGAGAGAGTCAGGGAAAAACAGATTATGTGAGGCACTCTGGGACTTTCTTCTTCCAAGCAACTGCAATATGACCGAAGGGATCACGTTAACCCACTTCTATCAGACGACTGTGGAGCCGGGCTTCCAATGAAAGGAGTCGAGATTTGCCACCGTAAGATGCTTCGTATGTGCCGGGAAACATGTAAATGCTTCTGCCGCATGTACTGTAGTAGCCTAGTGCTTAGTGGTGAACAACGCAGACGTGATGTCTGCAATTCATTCAGAAGAATCAGAGAGATGGCCCTCGGGAGCGCTACATCAGGCCGGGGGCATTGAAAGTTCTTCTGTGCAGAATGAAGATGTGCAGAATCAGGACACATCATGGGTTTGATTTGCAATGAACACATGAACTGATTCGAATATACCATAAATGAGCCATAACTTGCTTTGGATTGAAATATGAATAGCAAATGAATATTTATAAACGTACAGATATACCTGGGTCAATGTCATGACATTTCTTTTCTATCTTATTTTATAATCTATTATGACTACTTTATACATAAATATATATATATATATATATATATATATATATATACATACATATATATATTCAAAGCACATAAAAAATGCAATTCATACCGTATATACAAAGACTTAAATAACCTCTTCTATCAATTTTTCTTAATGAATTAAAATTAATTAAAATATTTTGTTGGATGGACATAAAGTTCTGATATCGCAAAGAAGAACTCAAAAAGATACTCAAAGAAAGAACTTCTCGAAAAGAAAGCCTAAGTTTGGCATAATTATTTATTAAAATGTATTAAAAATAAATATAAATGTGTGTGTGTAATATATATATATATATATATATATATATATATATATGTATAATACATTATATGAAAGAGAAGAATCCTTAATTTGACATTATGTACACAAAAAATAAAGAAATGTTATAAATTCATATTATTCTGTAAGAATCCATGATATTAGTAAAAATAATGAAATTGAAAGTAATTAAAACTCTGCACACACATGTATTCAAGGTTCAAGGAAGTTGTTACTCAATTCAAACTTTTCTTGCATTTTCAAAACTATATAAACCAAACATAAATGCGAAGAATGCATGTTTCTAAGAACTTGGCGTGTGTCTTCAGATTTTTCCTTTCTTTATCATGAACACTCTTATGTGTCATTGACCTACCTACAATACCGTTTGATCTCAACATCTCAAATGAATAATTTAGTTTGCCTGATCATTTTAACTGATAATCTAATCACAAGGATGAAAAACGAGTGCAGAACACCAGCATATGCCCAACTCATCCCTGGGTCTACAAACAACGCACTTTGGCAGCATCTGCTGGGGCCCGAAAAAATTACACACACTTTGACACATGAAACAGGACACGGACCTGCTCGCATTTCAGCAGGACGTCCATCCGTCCACATGTACAAACCCAAACGTGTGTATCTCATCTTCAGAGTGTGATAATTGAATAATAATCTCATTTGCATTTTCAGACAGCTCCGGCAACCGGCAAGGATTTCGACTTTACAGATAATGACAATTATCTCAATTTCCCTTTAATGTTTTAATTTCGAGCAGGCACTATTATGTGGGAACAGATAGGGTGAGCAATGATTAAAATAGCAACTTGTGTTGGTTTTGGAGCTTTGAAATGACTTGTCCTATCAGAGAGAATGCACATGGGAAGCGTCCCTCTCCATCGCTTTAATTCCCTGGTGTTTAGCATATTGTATGCCCATGGCTGGTAAATTAGTCACATCTGGAATAGCCTAATTAACAGATAGGAGCTTAACCTACTTATCAGAGCAAGCCACTTGGACTTTTTTTTTTTTTTTTTCCTTTTTTTCGGTTCGAGGGTGGGGGCACCAGGGGGTGGGCAAGCAGGGAGGACGGCTGGATGGAGAAAAGAAAGCTCACTAGCTTCCCAATTTGCTGATGACGGTCTTGTTTTTTTTTTTTTAATGAACGCCACACGCCACCCGCCTCCCTCCGTGCTTCGCACTGACTCATTTCCCGGCTAAAAGCGTGCGGATGATGTCAAGGTGTCAAGAAGCGTGGCTGACAGCCCAACATTACCAAACAATTGGCCGGGGTCAGCGTAAAAACAATACTGCGCTCTCAGACCCTCCATTACAGAAATGGAAAAATTCTGTCAGCCCTGGATTTAATGTTATTTGCAAATGATACAGTACTTAACTAGCCTCTTATGCCATCTCTCCACCTCCAGCTCATTTCTCTCCTTCCTCTCAAGCACAATTAAAGGTAAATAGGCAATAAAGGAATTGCTTTAAGTATTAACGCAAGAGTTTCCCCCGTCTTTTACGCTTTAATGGTAAACATGGCTTTTGTACCACAATTTCCACTAATGTAATCTAATAGCTGTTCTAGTAGACCCCGGCATCACATTATTGATATCTGCAGGATGAAAGCAATTTTTCATTTAACGCGTGAGGAGAAGGAGAAAAAAAAAAAAAAAAAAAAAAAAAAACAGTTCCTGTGCTGGCTTGGCTGTATAATGGAAATGGAGGAAATAAAATCATTCATGCCTCTTATGACAGTGTTACGTTTTTAAAACCTTCAATAAAAGCGTGGCCTTTCCGATTCCCCCTAATTAATCATCGGCAACCCTTTAAGCGTCGCGGGGACGGGGCGGACCATCTCCGCCGTAAATTTGAGAAATACCGTCTTACACGATAAGACCGCTGCGCCGGTTTCAATCCCTTTTGTACGCATTCGCCCTTAAAAAACATTTCCACAGCTAACAGCCGAGCATATTAGAAAATAAAATACAATTCTGCCACCTGACACTTCAATTTAGCCCGCTCCAACTGCTGAAGCCATCAGCCCGCTGGCCTGCCTGCCTGCCATGATGGAGAATCCCCCAAATATCACTTAACTGATCTGAGCCAGGCACGTAATGCTCATGCACTCTCCCCCACTGCATTACCGACACACACTCTCTCTCTCTGCAGTGCGTTCCGCTCACACACACAATCTCATTTTAATTGACTGCATTGTCTGGGCCGAGGCTGCGGGGAGCGCCTCCACCCTCCTCTCTCCACCCTGCCGCTTTGAGGAGTATTTACAATCCGATAATCTTCAAGCTCCTCACCACATCTATTACACTGCAGAAGAACAGACGCCGAGAAACCGGTGCCTTTAAAGGGATAGTTCACCCGAAAATGAAAATACGCACAGCATGCACTCACCTTCGTGCCGTTTCAAATCTGTACGACTTTCGCTCTTCTGTGGATCACAAAAGAAGACATTTTATAGAATGTGCTGGCTGCTCTTTGCCACGCTATAAACATTAAAGTGAACTGGAGCTTTTGAGCTTTTGAAATGAATGCAAAAGCACCATAAAAGTGACTCGCATGTAGATTACAAGTCTTCTTTATGCCCAGAATACACTACACTACACTACTTTGCCCCGATTTCCGCTGTCTGGAGAAGTTGACGCTAACTGCCGAAAGTCAGAGCCAGTCTGCTGATTTGAGATGACGCATGACGTATGATGGTCACAGAATTCAAGTTGACTATTAGTCACACGTTTATTAATAAACCATATAAATCATAATCGTGAGCCTTGAATTGCCTACATAGCCTAATAAGTGCTCAAACGCACGCAAAAGATTATAATAATTACGAATGTGTCAGGGAAAAACTGCAAGGAGGCTGCATTAACATTTTAATAATTTACTGATAAACTAGTTCTCTCTTTGTTTTCGGTATAAAAGATAAAGTCGGCGACAATGACAGAAGTGATGCGCCTGTATACATGTTTTATATGGATTACATCACCTGAGAATATCTGTTTTCTATTTAAATTGGTTCATTTGAAAAGTAGACATTTCACTCTCTATAGACATATGTTTCATGTCTGTAAGGCAAGTATACACAGAGTTTCGAAGTTTCACACTCAAGTTCACAGAGGCCAAAACGGCAGAAAGCGCATCCTGTTTGCTTTCATTATTTTACAAAAGCACAACGTTTCATTGTTATTCTAAGTGCACACAAATAAACATAGAGTCTTTACAGATTCTAAAGATCTGTATGACCAAAAATTGCAGAGTATTTTAAGAGCAAGTGACCGCACCAGCGCCTCCATCTGTCATGCAGTGAGCGTGCTACAGTTCAGCTTACACACTCCGCACAGACATTTCAAATTGCGCATATTTTCTAGGTTAACATTAGATTGAGCGCAATACTGCTTACATATTTCAGATGAAAAGCCATATTTGAGGAGGTTCAGATTTTAAAAGTTGTATAGTGTATTCTAGGCTTTAGACACTTGAAAAGCCAATGTTCACTGAAAATCTTACAATCCCCTCTTATTGGTGCGTTCATGAGATAAAATGTCAAATTAGTAAATCACCCTTCTGAGTCTGATCTTTTCAATGAACCAGTTCATCCAGTTTAGAAGTGAATCATTCTTTTATGAATCAAACTGATAACTGTGTTTAACTGACTCTGTTTTGATCCATTTGCATAAGTGAACAGCTCTCTGGGGACTGTCAGTACATAACTTAAATTTCAATCTGATTTCTCACAAAAAGCTATCATGCGATTTCCCAAGACTATGTTAGCTATACTTAAACGGTCTAGTTTTCATGAAGAAAGAAGACCTGTACACTGTCAGACAAAAAAAGTGCAACTTTGTACCTTAAATTTGCATATCAGTACCTTAGAGTAGTAATATGTACCCTTAAGGTACTTCTATGAAGCCTTTAGGGGTAAACAAGTATGAAGATGTTTCTGGGAGTGTACATACTTCAAGTAAACATAATAACAAGTAAATAAATGCATAACTTAAACTTCTGATATATGACCTCAACAGGGTTTGGGTTTTAGAGTGGGCCTAGACGCCAGGCGCCAACAGGAAGCCGCGCACCTGCCCTTCGTCTCGACTGCGCTCGTCGTTCCCAGTGTCTCTCGCTCTCTTACTGCTGAGGTATGGAGCCGGCATAGCAATCTCCCCGCATCGCCATCCTTCACCACATCAAATGATCATTTAGCACGGCCCCCTCTCCGTGATTGATTGACTCAGCCCACGCCTAAATCACCCTCATAAAACTGGTATTGTGACAATGCTGGGAGTGTGACAGGTTAAGGAATCGTATTGATTCACAACTGCAGTCCTGCGGTGTGACTGAGGCACGTCAGGAGCGAAGGCGAGCCCGCAGACCGCAGAATGAGGTGCCGGCTTCGATAATGCTGTTGATTTTCAATACACAAAGAACAAGAGAATATGCTAAAATGGGTGCTTTCAAAGTTGATTCGAGAATCAAGCTTGAAGTGTCACTAACAGGTTTAAGAGAGGTCTCAGAAGAGCGCCGCTAAAAGAACAGTAATGCTTCTAGGACCGACTCCGACCTCCATTTTCTCTCCTCAAATGTAGCGCGCTGCCATTCAAAGCGAGCTCATTCAGGACACGCTTTTAAAACGTGTCCTCGTGGACTGTTCATGTGTCAACAGTCCTCTAGCGTTAAAGGAAAGCTTCCCTGACATAAGAAGGCCTTGGGGTACGTCCCAGCCCAAAAAGTCAGTCATTTTTTTGCTGCGGCATGGGAAATAACACCGAGAATTAGCCAGTCGTGAAGAAACGCTCTTTGTTTTCGGGTATTTTACAGAGGTGGCATGTCCCGTGTCAGTCCTCACAAATCGACAGTGGGCTCCAGACAAATCACAGCCAGCCGAGGCAATATATGAGACTTCAGCCCCTTGAACAAGACTGCTGAAATCAGCAGCTTTACAGGGTCAGTCCTCCAACCATCCTCCCTCCCTCCTTCTCTCTCTCTCTCTCGCTCCCTATTTTTTTTCTTTACCTCACTGCCGAGACGCCAAAGCAATCAATCTTAACTAGAGCCATTCCTTCTCTGGAGTGAAGGGTGCCATTTGTTTTCTTCCGTTGGGATGCTACCCTTTCCCAGGAATATCTCTCCTGTGCCCATCTTTTACATATTCCTTCATTATTGGTTTATGATTATAATAAGAGCTCTAATGTTCCTCATGCCCGAGACATTCCCCTCGGTTTGCAATCTGAATACTGATAGTGATTTTACCTCAGAGGGTAAGATTTACGGCATACATTTTCATACCTTTTTTTGTTTTTCTGGTGATTTTGTGCTGTGAAATGTAAAGCTTTTTAAAGAGACTATTTTGTCTGTGAAAAAAACACTGAACGTATTCAAACAGGTTTCCTAAACACTCCCCTGTCTGCCATTGGGTGACTAAACAGATAGCCCCGCCTCCACACTCAGCCCATTTGTTCAGCCACTGTTGCCGTGTTGGGCAGGTCAGAATCCTTAAACAAACTGAGCATTGTTTTGAAAACACCTCAGAGACAGTGTTCTCATTAGTCTGGATTTCTTATAGCTGTCTCAACATATGTGACCCTGGACCACAAAACCAGTCATAAGTAGCACGGGTATATTTGTAGCAATAGCCAACAATGCACTGTATGGGTCAAAATAACTGAATTTTCTTTTATGCCAAAAATCATTAGGATATTAAATAAAGATCATATTCCATGAAGATCTTTTGTAAATTTCCTACCATAAATATATCAAAACTTAATTTTTGATTAGTAATATGCATTGCTAAGAACTTCATGGATTCATTGGAATATTCCGATTTTTTTTGCACCCTCAGATTCCAGATTTTCAAATATTGTCCTATCCCAACAAACCATACATCAATGGAAATGATTTATTCAGCTTTCAGATGATGTATCAATCACAATTAAAAAAAAACAAGTCCCTTATGACTGGTTTTGTGGTCCAGGGTCACATATTAAACTGTTTTAACATAAAAAATTACACACTCCAGCCTCAAATTTCCCTAAAAATTAATTTCTGCATTCTTGGAGTGTCTGAATGGCCTAATGATGATTTAGTAACTGAGACCGAAATTCATTCCTGGTCATATTTTACCAGAGTTTGGCACAATTTGAATAAAATCTTTTTTCCATCATAGCCGCTAAAGAAGAAATGCAGAAATACTGCACATTTAATTTGTAGTCGGTATTTTTGCATTAGTGACTTCTGAGCTTTTAAAACACGTTCAACTGGCCGTCGGTTAATATTCTTTAAAACGAGGACCATCACTTTAAGCGAAGAATCAAAATATGAAAATTAAGGAAGACACCACAACTAGGAAGGAAACATTATTTGTCAAACACACTGACACATACTCCACAAGCAAAAAAAAAAAGGGGGGGGGGAGGGAGAGAAGGGTGCAGGAGAGTGAAAGAGAGAGTGTGTGTGAGAGAGATTCCTTTCATTAATCCATGAATGTAATTACTGTATAAACAGCCCCTTCCTCTGATTGATGTCCCTCAGCCATGTTTCATTTACTTCAGCATGTTCTCATATTTGAGTGAAATAAACAAGCATATTCCCACAGGAGTCATTTACATCTCACCCCTCTCATCAAACACATTAAAAGGCAGCTGAACCCCGCTCCATTTCGCCAACATTTCCGGTCTGCCCATAAGAGTCGGGACATCGAGGCATCTCAAGACAGAATGACGGGTGGTGAAATGGGCCATAGATTATACATTAAATTAAAAAAAAAAAAAAAAAAGATGATGGATGTTGAGAGAAGTCATTTAAATCCACCTCTCAGCTGCTTGTGCTGCGGAGACGCCTGGAGAGGTTCAATCATTCCGGCAATTCTACAAATAGCTTTTCACTCAATGAAGCACGCAAGAGTTGGACCTTGTTTCAAAAATACACCGAATGTGAACGGAAGAGAAATTACCTTTCTGAAAACTCAAGAGTCAAATCAGTCAGGTTGATCCTACGCTTCACACAAACAAGCCTTATGATCAGTTGTGTTAATGAATAATTGTAACAATAATTATGACACATCTTTAAACACATGATCAACACTCAATATCATGAGTTATATCAGGGGTGCCAAACATATCTCCTGTCAAAGCGTGCAGGATGTTTAGAGATAGAGAAAAAAATTCTGCTTAAAAAGAGTTGCAAATCGAACGGCATGCAAGATATACTAATAATTTCCCATTTTTAGTTACAGCAAGATATATCAGCTCTACAAGGACAATTATTAGCAGTAAATAGTGAAGTTCACAATTGTTTCCAACTCCCCACTGAATAAGATGTCTATAATTAAAATTAGCCGTACTCTGTCTTTTTAGGCCTAAATCTAGAGCAGCGTGTGGTTTTCCCTTTTCTCATCAATATTGTTTTAAAATACACATATCTAAAGGTCTCTGGTGAATTAAAAGAATAAATTCCATGTGCTCCCTTTTGTTTCATCACGAAATTGGTTATTAATGCAACAAAGTTGATTTTAGACATTATTACCTTGGGAAAATGTGTGTGCTCTGAATGAATACACCATTTTTTAATAAAATAAAATAAAATAAAATAAAATAAAATACATTCACTGCTTAACAAAAAAAAAACAACCATTTCCTACATATCATTCCAGCTGTGACTATGACATACTGCTTCACCACTGACAGAACAATACCCTGAAAAAGTGTCGTTTGCCACTGTGTGCATCATGGGATGCATTTGCAGGTCTCCATCAGCACCATGGACAGTTGCTGTTTGGGGGACTGAATGATAAATCTGGATTTGTTTGGCCTTAAGGCCTTTCCCAGGGCATTCCCCAGTTTGTCTGGAGCATAAAGGTTATTTCCAGCAGACCGACAAGTCCCTGTCATAAATCCCCACGCAACAAGCCGAGGCCCCAGTACATGCACACATATTCAGACATCATATTTGACTTAAATCCCTCTGCTATTTGTTTGGTTTGACACTGGTGACACTTTGATTAATCTAATTTGCTCGCTTGCGTTTACGGCTTCGGCGGCAATGAATCTTTATTTTATATGGTCAAGCGCTGGCATTTCCCTTCAGACCGGACTCGCCGGGGGAAGGGGGGCGGTGGGGTTGTTGAGTGCCTCAGCCTTTCTGAGACGCAGCCGTCTGTCCATTCTGTCCTGCCTAAATTATGAAGCACTTTAATTAAATTAAACCCTACACAAGCACTCAGACCAACTGCCAGCCACTGAGATTTTCTTTCCGAAAAGCGGCACATTTGCGAAGACTTTTCAATCATGTCTGAAACTAGAGCTGAAACATATAGCGAATATTCCCGATATGATTTTGTGTGATTTTGCCATTGAAATAAATTAAGCAACAATGTATTGCAGTGATTTTAATTAATTAGCTGTTTATTTGGCCATTAAATACCTTGAAGATTGCATCTTCATAATTGTGTCACAGCTTAAGTTCTATCATGACAACTCTCTGAAGATTTTAGCATGGTAATAGATATGACAATGTTAATGTGAATGTTAACACAGCTGAATTGCTGCTGCTGTCATTGTAGATTATTGCTGCTGCTGCAAAGCAAGTACAGGAGCTAGCTATTGCCAAATGCATACACCGATACGGTGCTGTGAGTGCTGTATTTAAGAAATACAAATAGCATACATAATAACCTGCAGGAGATCTATACAGGTGGAGCTGGGGAGGTGGAGGGTTTCAGAGGAACTGCTCTAGTGAATGCTAACCAGCCATTTGAATGTGAAGCAGCGGACTCATTGGCTGCGTATGAAACATGAACCAATCAATCTGTGCTAAGTAGTTTAACCCTGTTTATATCATCAGTTTGTGTTAACAAACCAATCAGAGTGCGCCATCTAGAGTTTCATGACAGAACTTGGCATCAGTAATTAGTTCAAACTTTCAAGCTTTTAACAAATCACTCCAAAACTCTGATTTGAACCACTCAGTACCCATATGGCATTTCCATAGCATAAAATGTTTGATTAACATATGAAGAGTTTATTTGCAAAAACAGATAACCCCATTTTTATTTATTTTCAGAATTCATGTTTTTTTTTTTTTTTTGTGTATTCAAAGTAATATCAATCAAACTGCAGTTGGGTTGTTTTGATTAAGTAATAATAACTTAAACAAATACAGGTAACTTATGTAAGTTCATTGAAAGTATGTTATATATATATATATATATATATATAACAAGTTTTTATAGCTAAAGCAGATAACTCCAACAGTCGTTTTTTGGCTCCACATTTCAAGTTTTTTTTTCTTTTTTTTTTTTTTTTTTTTTTTTACAAAATCTCATCATCTGACAATGTAGATGCCTGACAAGCTTTGTTGTTGTGATCATAGACTGTATGGTTGACTGTACGCAATACAGGGAGCAAAAAAAAATTCAGCTTTTATTTTCCTTTTACGCCCTAAAGAAGCTATCACAGGTTCATCAAGTTCATCAAAATTATCCATCCTTGATCACTTCTAGTCAGCTTTGACGAAATTCCTCTCATCTAGCATGTCTTTTCAAGTGACTGGCAGCCTTGTCACCTGACCTGAATACAGCATGCTGAGTCACTAGAATGGACATATCGGCTTTTGTTCACAAACAACAAGGGCGTTTGTCGGCTTATGCAATAAAACGTGAATTCGCAATGCCTTGAAAGTGGACAATATCGGCTTTTTTGACAACGTGTTTAGGGTTCAGATCGCGATATGTGTGGAGAATAATACACGGCACTCAGTGCATTTTTTTAAAGTATGCAGTATTGCAGTTTGTTATATTGTTGCACATACACTACCTTTCAAAAAATTTGGGGTCAGTGGGATTTTTTAAAAGAAATTGATACTTTTACTCTGCAAAAATTCACTAAATGTCAAGTCCTGTCGTGAAACTTTAGATGGCGCAGGCTGATGGGTTGTTAAAGCACACTGATGATATTAACAGCCTTAAACTACTTGGCACAAGCTGATTGGTTCATGTTGCATATGCAGCCAATGAGCTTGCTTCTTTACATTTAAATGGCTGGCTAGCATTCACTAGAGAACTTCACAGCACGCTTTCAGAGTTCCTCTGAAACCCTCCACCTGTATAGATCTGCTGCGAGTTATTATATATGCTAGTAACAGCAATAATCTACAACAACAGCAATAACCAACAGCAGCAGCAATTCAGCAGTGTAGCACATCTATTCCACCAAAACCAAATACATTAACATTGTCATATCTATGACCATGCTAAAATCTTCAGAGAGTTGTCATGATAGAACTTATTTTATTAAAAATGACAGTAAAGATAATTATAAATATAAGGATTTATATTTTAAGTTTAAACTTTCTAATCATCAAACAAGCCTGAAAGGCAGTGTGGATAACCTTGTCCAGGTTATTTATTTTTATTGTATTTTCTGTCTTGCATCAACTGGTTATTTTAAACATAACAGAAGCTTCATTTCATCCAAAGCAATTAAATCTAAATTAGCAATATTTATATTGAATTAAACACTTCAAAATATGACAAATGTCACACAAGCACAGATTGAGGGAAAAAACATGCATTTAAATATCAAGACATATCACAGCCACAAAAATGTTCTTATCTGAGATCTGAAATTAAAATTAGTGACATATGCTCCTCTATGATTTATTTATATTTATTAGGCAACAACTTGTCACGCTTACATATGGCAGTCTGATATTTTCCATATTACTCTACATCTTGTGTATATTTTTTCCCCCGTTCTCCACGGCCGCCACTGGTCAGCGGAGAGAGCAAGTTACCATTTTTTTCCAGCAGTACTTTGACAGATGATGATGGCACGCTGTAACTTAGGAAAAGAATATGCGCCCCGGTTGATGGAGAGCAGCGCTTTATGGGATGAGTACAGGGCCTTATGGGAGACCGAGGCTAACTGCACTACTCTCGCTGGAAAATGCCTCTCACAACGTCTGAGTGACAGCGCTGCGCCTAGCAGATCCTCGCTGAATGAGTGACTGCTTCTCCTCAGGCCATTTTACTGACCTGGGAAGGGGAGGGAGGAAAAAAAAAAAAAACCTGTCGCAGCTCACACAGTCTCCAGAATAAATGGAGGTATTAAGCTTGATAACTAAAACCGCACATTTGATCCTGCCATCCTCAGCATTTTTCCACACATAATTCTGGGCAGTTGAAAAGCATTTTGTGAAAGCTGCCGAGGTTAGCAATTCTGACTCCAGGGTTTCAGTGCAGATAACAAGCCGGTCAATATTCAAAAAAGGGGAATTTAATTGGCTCTCTCCCCCCGTCCTCCCCCTTCTCGAGCCGTTACCTGCCAGAGTGCCAAGGGGGGCTCGTGGCGAAACGTATTAGCATGGCTCTCTATTAGCCTGCCTGGCATTAGGAAGCAGTGCTTTTCAACAACACAGCTCATTTGCTTTGCTCTTTCTCAGCGGCTTACACAACACGTTCGCTTTTGTTTTTGCGCTTTAGGAGCCCGATCAACCCACAGCGGCAGTTTTGGCCAACGAGCTGCACGGCTTGGCCGGCGGTTGCGGCGAGGCCGCCGGCCCCATATTAGATTACAATGGACACCGAGACTGTGGAAAAAACGTGTGCGGCACAATAGAAACGAATAGTTATTTCAGGTTTCTCGTTCCAAAATCCTGCTCAGGGAGATGATCTCTAGTGTGACGCGCATGACTCATCGGGTTGAAAATAACTCCACTCATTCCAACGCTTGCTCTGCCACTCAGTGCAACAATAATATTTCTGTATCTATAACGGCAATCGTCAATTCATTAAAGGGAAGAAAACCCCTCTCAGCTGGCGCTATCGTTGGCGATTAACAAAAGGGAAATGCTGAGCAGATGATTACGCCATTTGGAATGTAAAAGCGAGAGGGGGAGAGGTTAAACCTCAGTCAGATGTCACTTTCTCACAGCAACCTTTGGCCCGGAGTGGCTTTTCATCTCACTGTGAGCTCTTCACAATCCCTGAAGTGCCTCATCTTCAAATGCATCACAATTACCCCAAGGTGTCTCCTCTTTTTTTTCTCTCTCTCTCTTCTCTTTCTACCTCCCTTTCTCTCTCCTCCTCCTCTATTTTCTCTGTTCCTTTTTTCCTTTCCTCTCCTGATCCTCTGAATTACTATTCTCTGTCATGTCATCGAGCCGGTGGAAAGCTACAGCACATGCGTTATCATAGATTCATGAAGAAAGCTCTCTCAAGAAAAAAAAAAAAGATTTTAACATCTGACAGTCATGTTATAACTTTTACTACAAACCAACTATATTTACTATATTTTAAGATATTACAGATACTAGACTTGTAAATATTGTTAATTATTGTTATTATTTATTATTAATTAAAATACAGTTTTTTACAATGTAACTGTTTTCTACTTTAATATATATACGTTTAATTTTAATATATCAAATAAAACTTATTCATGTGATGGCAATGTCTTTTTCCATGAATTTTTAATGGATAAAAAGTTCAAAAGAACAGCACTTATTTGAAATATATTACTTTATAACATTATGTCTTTGCTGTTACTTTTAAGCAACTTTTTTTATCCTTGCTGAATAAAATAATTTGTTTTGTTTTCACTGATAAAAAATGCACACACACACACACACACACATGTATGTATGTAGTATATGTATATACACTACCGTTCAAAAGTTTGGGGTCAGTACATTTTTATTGTTTCTTTTTTTTTTTTTTTTTTTTTTTTTTTTTTAAGAAATTAATACTTTTATTCACCAAGGATGTATTAAGTTAATAATTAAAAGTTTATTAAAAGTTAATAATACATAATTTACATTGTTATAAAATATTTATATTTTGAATAAACACTGTACTTTTTAAACTTGTTATTCATGAAAGAATCCTGAAAAAAAAAAACACAGGTTCCAAAAAATATTTGGCAGCACAACTGTTGATATTATCCAACATTGATCATTCTAATAATAAATCCGCATATTAGAATGATTTCTGAAGGATCATGTGACACTTAAGACTGGAGTAACAGCTGATAAAAATTCAGCATTTCATCACAGGAATAAATTCTATTTTAAAGTATGTTAAAATAAAAAAGATTATTTTATATTGTAAAAACATTTTGCAATATTACTGTTTTTTTTTCTATATTTTTATTCAAATAAATGCAGCCTTGATGAGCATAAGAGACTTCTTTAAAGACTATTACAAGTCTTACTGACCCCAAACTTTTGAACGGTAGTGTGTATATATATATATATATATATTTTTTTTATGTATGTATATACTTAACAGTTTCAAATAAATTATGTTCTTTCGAAATTCCTTAAGATTAATATATTTTAGATTTAAATTATTTAATATTCATTATCAAATTTTTTTTTACAACAATTATTTAGATGGGCACACTTAAATAAAACACCCTACATACCACAAAGCTACAATTAATTCGTACAATTTAGCATTACTTTTTTGTACTTTCATGTTTTTTAAATATATTTTATAATATAAATTTTGTTTGATTTGATATATTAAATGAAACTTTTTCATGTGATGAAGAACATTTATTTAAAATATATTCATTTGTAACAGTAACATTATGCCTTTGCTGTTACTTTTGACCAATTTTATTCACCCTTGCTGAAAAAAAAAAACCTGATGAAAAACACACATATATACACTTACATACATAAGGTTTAGAGCTGCAATGATTTCTCGATTCTATTAGAGTATTTGATTTTTAAAAATCCTCGATTTTGCCCGTGTCGAGTAATCGGCAAAATACCGGAAGTGGTGCATTCCACATATTAAACCCATTTAAAAATCATCAAAGCATAATGCTAAGAATTCACAAACGCTATGATTCAATTAAATAAATATACGCGGTGCAGGTTTAATATATGCGCTTTAATTATTTACATGCATGTAGGTTACGTATGTGCATCTCAGAGCAACTTCGTTCACAATAATGCTGCTACACAAACTGTTATCATTTACATGTGCAGAGCATTTCATACTCCATCTCTGCATGCGGTTGTGAGTTTGGGTTTATTATAATAGGAACAGATTTGTAAGGTAAATAAAAATGTATAAACCTGCACAAATACAGGAGAATACATCACTATCTTTCTAAATATGCCAACTGTTCGTAATTTCAAAATAAAAGTTTAAACCCTCACTCTGAGGTTTTTTTTACATGTTTTGATGTTTCAACATATTCAAGAAATTACAGTGGCTGTACCTTTTCTATCATATAGAAATGGCCAAATATTAAAGATTAAGTAGACATTTGACTTAAACGCTGTGTAGTTAACATTAAACACGGATTAGACGCGCAGTAAAGTGTAAAAACAATTGTCAGGCCGTTGGCACCCTCTGCAGGCATTTGTTATGCCTAATGCGTAATGTACATCAGCTTTATTGTTTATAATACATTACGTATTTTAAAAGTTTTGTTCAATAAAACCATATGATTACTTGCTTTTGATACTTTATTTAAACTAATTACTATTGCCTCATTGCTATTATGCATGTATTTTAAGTCATTTTAAAGGCCATTGTTCACAAAAAAAATGAATTCTAATTAACCAAATTAATTGTCAGAATAATCGACAGATTACTCGATTACCAAAATAATCGTTAGTGACAGTCTCAATAAGGTTACATAAAATATTATACTTTTAAAAATTATTTTTAAATAAATGATGTTCTTTTTGAATTTCTTCGAATTAATACTTCAGATTTTATTTATGTAATATTATCAAATCCTTTTCAAAGCAAATGTTTACACCTCTAACAAATAGGCACACTTAAATAAAATACCCTTCATGCCACAAAGCTACAGCGGGCAGCATGCGGTGCAATAGCAGATATTTCTGGTCAGCAACACAGCAGATGTCACTATGTGTACCGGCTTTGCTTGACATGGTGCAATTTCCCATAACCCTGTCAGGACAATTACACCAGGCCCCAGCAGGAGCACAGCTACTCACAGATACAAGCCTCCACTCTGAGTACATCAGCGAGAGAGAGAGATGAGAAAAGGGCTTGAGAAATGAAACCTCCAAGTCAAACAGAGAGGATGAGATGGGTTGATCTAAAGACCTAAAGGCTAGTACAACAGATAGAGGGGCTGTACTCCGCAGTGAGATGTACGCCCTCGTTCTCTCTTCCACCCCCCACCCCCCTCCTCCTCCTCTTCCTCTATCCTGCACCTGGGACCAGTGGGGCTGTGCAGTCATCTCCTCTCTCTCTCGCTCTCTGTACTCTCCTGAGCAGCAGGCTCTTAACCAGGCCAGGCAAAAAGCCCACTGAGACCCGACAGCTGGAGCCTGTCTCTCCTGAATGTGCCATAACACTGGAGTCCTATCCTGAGGTGTTCAGCCCTCCAGCCCCCCCTCTGTCTTTCTCTGATATGGGTGAGAACATGAAGATTGACACGACCCAGAGGACAGATCACGTTAGATTGATGTGACAAAATAAAGCAGGGGGAAGGGCGTATGTGTCCATGTGTGCCCGTGTTTTCGAGACAACGAGACCGCCGACTGTAAGTTGAATAGTCATTGAGTGACATGTTGAACGCATGGGACCGCTGTTTAAATTGGTTGTGGGCCAGATGCAAATTACGGTGGGGTTTGGGGGCCTCTGACCCCACTGATTAAGGTTGAGCGCCCCCAAAAGAGCTTGGATGGGTCGGAAATGCATTCTTTTTCACATACTGTATACACTAGTTTCAACAAGGTTTTTAAATACGGGTTGAAGATTCAAATTGAACTCAGGTTCAAGGGGCTCTACACGATCCCAGCCAAGAAACAAGGTTCTTTTTTAGCAAAACGATCGGTCATTTTTAAAAAGAATTCAAATTTATAGACTTTTTAATCTTAAATGCTCATCTTGCACATCTATGATTTAACGCGTCACGTAATCACGTTGGAAAGATCACACGATGTTTGTTACTCATCTGTGTACTCCGGTTCAAAAAAGGTAGGGTAGGGCTGAACGATAAATCGATAATGATAATTATCGAACGACATGAATTTCCTTGATAACTACAGTTACCACTCTGACCGTTTATCCGCTCGGATCAAAGTTCAAACGGTGGCACGGCGCGAAGTTGCATTCACTCAGTCACTAAATATCACCAGTGTGAAACGCTTGAATCTGTGACGAACAAAAATGACTCGGTTTATAGCCAGATGAAACAGCTCTGACAAACAAAAGAAACACTGTGCGCAACAATACAGTCAGAAGGCTTTTTAATCTACAATTTGCCATCATTTACCACAGATTTACTATAGTAGCACTAACTGCACAGTGGTATTGTGTCAGAAATGTGGGTATATTTGTGTTGAATGTTATTATAGTATTAATGTAGACGTATTAAATGTATTGAAGGAGGAGCAATGGAATATAAGTACAGTATTTTTTATGATTAAGGTGTAGCGTTTACGCATTTATACTAAACATATTTAGACTACTGTTTTTCATACAAATACCTAGGAACAATATTACATTTGTACCGCCGTATTGAGGTGCTATATTTGTGGTTTTAACTGTTATCATCATGATTTATGGACGATGCTATGGAAAAGCAATGTTTAATTTAAAAAAAATCTCAAAAAGTCAGAATAATTAAATTTCACCATATAAAGGTTGCTACAACTTTTACAGATATTACTGATTTTGATAATGAACACAAATGTACATCTGCATCCTAACTCAAGCTATTATCAAATGTGTATTTCTAAGAGACAAAAAAAGTTATGGTATTATTTGTAATATTATCAGGTAACACAAACCTTGAAACAATATTACTCATTTATTTTGTTAAGTAAAAATGAAGGAAAAATGTAAAGAATGAAAAAAAAATGAAGTGTTTATGATGTTCTGACTATAAAGAATATTTTAAAGCCATATTTAACTGTTTGGTTTTTACAACTTTCACATTGTAACAAAAAATCTGCCTTTAAACCTCAAAGAAATTTAAAAATGTGACATTTATCAAGATAACTACTGACATCGACTGATATGAAAAAAATTATCGCGATGAGGGTGAAAAACTCGTGTGCCTCATTTTTTTTTTACACGTTCGCTTTGTAAACACTGGGTTGGTACTTCCGCCTACATCATTAGTGGCCTTTCCAACATGATCACATTCAGTCTAGCTAGTACAAGACGAGCATTTGTTGTTAAAAAGTATATAAATCTTTTTTTTTATATATAAACGACCGATCGCTTCGCTAGATAAGACCCTTATTTCTCGGCTGGGATCACGTAGAGCCCTTTGAAACTGCACTGAAACAGCAATATGGACCTTCAACCCGTTGATCCCCATTGAAATCCGCTATATGGAGAAAAATCCTGAAATGTTTTCCTCAAAAACTTGAATTAAAAAGTTGGACTACAAGTTGGTCTGTAACCCTTTGGGCTGCAAGAGATGAACCTCAATAGAAAGTTTTCCAGAAATTATTTCAAACACAAGACAGAAAGGACAGACTGTTTTCAAAAAGCCGACCCCCCGAAAGGCACTGCACTGTATGAAACACACACTAGCTGTGACTGCAACAACCGTGATGAACTTTTCAGTTTTTGAGACGTACCGTATTAATTGCTGCTCTTAGCAGTATTTCATCAATATGCAGGGGTATAAAGAGGGTAAGTTTTTGACATTGGTTCACAGGAACTTGCATCCAGTTAAAAATGATTAATGACACACGGTGTAAGAGAACTCCAAATGTATGCAGCAAATTACAGCAACTTACAAATGCAGGACATGTTTCCCTGCTTAACTACTGACTAGTAGCCTGGTAATTTGTTTTTCGCGCAGCTCCACCGTGTTATTAAATTATCTCATATTAGCCAATATTTAAGTGTGCTCCCTCAAGCAATTTGCAGAAATCAGGAAAGAGCGAGCATAGCCGCCCTAATCAAGGTTGGATAAACAAATGCTAATTTTGAGGCTGAACTATGGCAAGGTGTAAGCCAAGCAAACATCTGTTAACATGCCTAATTTGTAAGCATATTAAACAGGGAGAGTATCATCAAGAACAATCCATCATTTTGGCAACAAGCAAATGTTTACTCAATTAAAAGCGTTCATCTGAGATTTCAATAGGCTGGGCACAAAAAACGGGAAAGGAAATGTATATTTCTTTTGAGAAAATGCTGCTGGAGTTGTTTGGATCCAAAGAACTGCACTTGTTTGGGGATTATGGTTTTCCACAAAGAAAAGTTAAATGTATAAATCTCAGATTGCAATGATTCAGTATGTTTTATAACGAAGGATATTCAATACTACTGTATGTGTCAACAATAACTCATATCCACTGCCACCGGTGCTGAGGATTAACCTACCCACTCACACTGTAATACTTCCTGTGTATGGCTTTGTATTCATCTACACCAACACCCTCCCTCTTCCTTTCTCTCTTTCTTGTCTCATCAAACTTTCTCTAAAATATAGTGCATAGGGAGATATGCGACTTGCCCCAGAAAACAGCTCCAAACAGGGCTAATCCATTGTGAGCATTCCCGATCACTCAAAACAAAAGATCCAAGAATAAACTACTTTAACTGGCAAAGCATTTATTCTGCATGGGAAGACGCTGGTCCTCTGGTGAAGCGCGAATGGGTGAAAATGACATTTCTGTGCCAAGCCTTTTATCCGTACTGTGCCCAAATCTCAATATTTGTTTTTAGCTAGCCTACTTTTATTGAGAGCTAGAAAAGGTCAATAGGCTCTCATTAGATCCATCTGTGGAGAACAGTTGCATAATGCACCAACAATACGAACGCCGTACCCCGCATTTGTTTTTAATCATCGGGTTCTGATGGGCAATAATGCCTGTCAAAGAAAAATAGATGGTGAAAACATAGATACTTTGGCTGAGGTTCAGAAATGCCTCTTTCAGTACCTCCGGCTGGAGAAAGCAGAGGAACGCCGTGCTGCATATTGAACAGGACTACAGGTACGCAGTCGCATCTCGCCGCAGACTGAGAGTGTGGCACAGAGAGAGAGATGCGGTGCTTGTGGGAGAAACAGTCCCAAACGGGTCATTTTAGCTCTCTGCATTTGGCTGGACATGCAAAATTGAGCTCTTAATTTCAGTATTTTGTTTTCATTCTACTACACCTCAATATCTCCTTGCTACCCCCGAGGGTTCATAAAGCAGCACTGTGCGCCATTCAGAATTGAACCAAAAATGGCTCTTAAATTCCAATTCAATTCCTGAAACCAGATGAATAATTTCAGTTTGAATGAACGTAATTAAGTAAAATTAAAATGAGCTGAAATCCATACAACTATAATGTTTAAACTACAAAAACAAAGTTCGAATGTTGGCTTGATTAAAAGTTTAAAAATTATTTGGGTTCTTAACAGAGAGAATGATACATAAATAGAACGACAGAAGGACAGAACAATAAATAGAACAGATAACACAGTGAATAAAATGATAAATAGATAGACAGATAGATAGATAGATAGATAGATAGACAGATAGATAGACAGATGATAGTACATTAGAACGAACGATAGAACATTAGAACGAACGAACGAACGAACGATAGTAAATTAGAATGAACGATAGATAGAACATTAGAACAAACGAATGATAGATAGATAGATAGATAGATACATAGATAGATAGAACATTAGAATGAACGATAGATAGAACATTAGAACGAACAAACGATAGATAGATAGATAGATAGAACATTAGAACGAACGATAGAACATTAGAACGAACAAACGATAGATAGATAGATAGACAGATAGATAGATAGAACATTAGAACGAACGATAGAACATTAGAACGAACAAACGATAGATAGATAGACAGATAGATAGATAGATAGAACATTAGAATGAACGATAGATAGAACATTAGAACGAACAAACGATAGATAGAAGATAGCTAGATTGATAGATGATAGATAGATAGATAGATAGTTAGACAGAACATTACAATGAACGATAGATAGATAGATGATAGAACAAATGATAGAACATTAGAACGAATGATAGATAGATGATAGCTAAATTGATAGATAGATAGATGATAGATAGATAGACAAAACATTAGAATGAACGATAGATAGATAGATAGATAGAACATTAGAATGAGCAATAGATAGAACATTAGAACGAACAATAGATAGATAGATGATAGATAGCTAGATTGATAGATAGATGATAGAGAGACAGAACATTAGAATGAACAATAGATAGATAGATGATAGATAGATGATAGATAGATAGACAGATAGATAGATAGATAGATAGATAGATAGATAGATGATAGAACGAACAATAGAACATTAGAATGAATGACAGATAGATAGATAGATAGATAGATAGATAGATAGATAGATAGATAGATAGATAGATTCTTTTCACCCTTTTTTTCTTGTCCCTTATTCACACACTCATTACTCCACTGACATTCGGTTGCTGCATCATTTCCTGTCTCTTTCTCCACTATCTGTAAAGCTAAAAGTGACAAAAAGTCCAAAACAATACATATAGTTATTTTGCACCCCATGTATGTGGTATCAATGCACATGTGTCTCAACGGAAATCACTTGATTAATACTGCGGAGCGTGGGAAATGGCCTGAGGAAGCGGTCTGTCATAGAGACGGTGCAGTCAATGACACTGGTGCGTTTTAGCGAGGGGCTTGTGGGAAGGCGCGAGAACGGTCTTTTCGCTGTTCGAGAGTTTCAGCAGGGGAGGGATATCTCTAAGACCTGCCGTGAGAAATCCCAGCAGCCGCTCTCCAGCGCAGTGTGAAGTGCTGTCACTGTCTCTGACTATGGTGTGAAGTGCTCCCCAATTACTCCACAAGTGAGAAAAGTTTGGCCTTGCCTTCATTGTGCAAATGTTTGTCAGACTCTGCAGAGGCCTCTTCAGAGTACAAGGCTTCGGCTTTAAAAAACGCACTGTACACGCTAGCACGGTCTCTGGCGTCGCTCTTCTTAATTACGCTGACGACGGCGTGTGGCATCGTTCTACAAACTGATTCACAAAGAATAATCTGCCGTTGGTAGTAACAAAGTCACCGTCAAAAGGACACTTTACAGATCCCACGGCGTGGTGAAAAATGTATATCCACATGGATTTGGAAATGATTACAGCAAGCAAACTCTCAAACCAGCTTCTGCACGAGCTCGCATAGCAATTACTGTCAACAACAATGACGAAGACCGCGTTCTCAACGGTAATCCTCGTTTATATTGAAAAGCCACACTCCGTAGGGACGTCACGTCGCAGAGGACCACAAAAAAGGCTTTTGTTTGTGATATTTTGCTGCATTCAGTACGTGTTCGAAGACCTTTCTTAAAGGCCCGTGGGCTAATAAGTCGCGTCCTCCGCAGAGTCCGCCATTTTCACTTCAAACAATTGCCATGGTCTCAATTCCACTGACTTCACACAAAAAAAGTACAGGGATAATCAGCATATTAAAGCCAATGCTAGAACCATATGTTAATTATGTAAATGATTCATTTTAATCAGCTCGAACCATGTAACGAGTTACTGGGAAAGCGAATGTAGGGACTTATCAAAAATGTCATTAATATTCATCCGGATGGCGCCATGTGAATGTACTCATCCGCACAGATGAATTAATAGTTTGATGAGGGATGAAAGTGCTGGAGGAGGTGTTTGTGAGGAACCATCTGTCTAACTTTGAATCCCCTCCAGAACTGTTCGGCCCACAGAGGGACCACTGGAAGAAGAATCGGCTGAAGAGACTTGCGGGGTGGGGGGTTTCTCTACTGTAAAGCGCAGGTGAAGAAATACTACGTGCTTGTTGTTCTAGATATCATGTCGTTCTTGTTAGCGTTTCTGATTTATCAAGCAAAACTCGCTTATTCGTAAACATCGGCCTTTGTGCACGGTGTAATTAGCTCGGTCGTGATTATTAGCCCATTAGCGGCAATTAGCAGACGTTTTAACTGAAACCACCCTTTATCTACTGTTCACGTCTTGGCATACTTATTTCTCAGCGAACGGGCAAGTGTTTATCATTCCGAGTGTGTCCTTAGCCGTGCGTCCTTCAAAGATCTGGTATAGACCATGTGCGATACGGGTGCCGAATTGAGTTCAGAGCAAAGGGCCTGGTAATGTGCAAGCTGGCGTGAACGGAAAGAGCGGCCCTGTGCTGCCTGTGGAGCAGTGGTCCCTCCTCGTGGTTCCTCCGCCCCTGGCACTGCCCAGTACCTCTCCATCTGGACCCATCATCTGTGCCGACCTGCCGGGCTCATGTCCCCATCCACCCCCACTTCCCCTCCACCCCTCCCTCCCTGACACTGCCTGACCGCCTGCTCCTACTCTCTGTGGCCAAACACTGGCCTGACCACAGGTCCTGCTTTACAAATCTCAGTCAAATACACGGAGGCAAAGAGCCTGTATGAGAACAAACAAAACTATAAATGCATATGCATCTACAGTGTTATTACAGATTTGAATTTTTCATTAGTTTTCATATCTTTTTGCATTTTGTGTTTTATTTAACTGCAGTCTAAAAAGCTGAAATATGGACAAACTCAGCGATTGGGTTTAACATTTACCCCAACCACTGGGCCAAAACAACCCAGTTGCTGGGTTTGTCCATATTTCACCCAGAATTTTTAATGTTGAAAAAAAAGCTGATGCAGGATTTACTTATAAATTGCGAGGTGAATTTTGCTAAACAAGTAACACATTAAGCAAGTAACACATTAAACTAAATATGAAATTTTATAGAAAGACTGAGATAGTATTTTCTTGTAGTGTCCTCTAATAATCTTTGTTTTATTTACAACTTTGAAAAAACAAATTACATATATTTTTAAGTTATATTTTCGTCTTTATGTTTATTTTTATTTACATTTTATCAGTTTTAATTTTTAATTAATATGCTGCATAGCCCTCTGGGTTAAAAACAACCCAGTGCTGGGTAAAATAATGGACAAACCCAGTGATTGGGTTGTTTTGACCCAGTAGTTGGGTTAAATGTTTAACCCAACCTTCTGGGTGGTTTTACTGAACTCAGCTATTGTTTAAAAATTACTGTATGGCTAGCTTAAAATGAACTCAAAATCAGAAACATAATAACTAGAGGCATCAGCAATAATCAAAAAGTAAACATTTATTAATAAGCAATAAAAAAAGTGTATTATTTAATTATTATTTATTCAACTATATATAAATGTTTATTTATTAAACATATTAATAAGCCTATTTTGGGTTCATTTTAAGCAAAAAAATCTAGTAATTTTCAAACAATGAGTTAAATAAAATCACACAGAAGGCTGGGTTAAACATTTAATCCACTCTCTGGGTCAAAACAACCCAATTTTGGGTTTGTCCATATTTCACCCAGCACTGGGCTGTATGAAACCACATATATTCGGAGTTGAGTAGTAGTCAGATTTGTCTGGTCTGCTAGTAGTCGTTCATTTTAAGGATTAGTCGACTATTAGTCACATGTTTATGAAACTATATAAATCATAATAATGAGCCTTTAATTGCCTACATAGCCTAAAAAGTGCTCAAGCACATGCAAAAAAGCTTGCCACAGTGCACTGGCAGATTTAATGTTTATGAATGTATCAGGGAAAAACAGCAACATTTTAATAATTTGATAAACTGGCGCTTTCTTTGGTTGAGATGAACTCGGCGACACTGTCTCGTCAAAGTTTTCAAAGTTTTGCCGTCCACCGAGACAGCAGAAAGCGTATCCTGTTTGCTTTAACTGTTTTACAAAAGCACAATGTTTTGTTGTTATTGCGAGTGCACACAAATACATGTCTTGTGTGCAGAAAACAGATTTCAGAGATGTATTACTTTTATCAGTATAACCAGAAATGACAGAGTATTTTAAGAGCAAGTGACCGCATCGGCGCCTCTATATGTCATGCAGTGCACTATTCAGCTTCCGCACAGACACTTCAATAGTGCACATTTTTCTAGGCTAACGAAGAGTTATGTAAAGTAGCTGCTACATACATCTTTCAAAGGAAATGCCATATTTGAGGTCAGTAAATGATAGGTCAGTGTTTGGATGTCCTGCCCAAAGCATCATATTACCACACAGACCAGCCGTTTTTTGTATTTGTTACTAATTACAAAAGTTTTTAATAACAATATCTTTGCTGACTGCCACGCAACTCTTTCCAGTACTTATTAGCATAGCCTCATTGACAGCAGATATGGTTTCTACAGGGCCAACCGGCACATTCGTTTTAGCACGTCAAAGCACTTGGGTCTCTCAGACTCAGCAGCAGTAGATGAAAGGGGTCTTGTCCACATTATGGGATGTGACATCTCAGAGCTCTGAGCCTCATCATCCATCTGGGGTTTTCAACATGAGACGGATGCTCGCACTCACTCAAAGGGAACTTCTTGGGTCACACTTTAGGATCGCTCCCAAGTTTCCGACTCTCCATCCTCATGTTCATCCCAGGGTTCACTGGCAAAAGAAATATCACTGAACTGATGTCATATCAAAGCACGAACGTTGCGCATTTACTTATGGTAAGAGATCATTTTCCACCGCGGCACACAGACAACCTCTGGAAAGCTAAATATAGCTCGTGGCATAGCTGGCAAGGGCTGTTGCTTGAGATTAAAGCATGTTTCATTCTGTTTGAAGGGAGTTCGATAATTTTTCGTTGAGGGATAGAGTCATGGACTTTATTGCCTTTGGAGAATTAAAGCAATGGTGGATTTTTTAACTAAAGCTCAGCGAGATCGCTAACACGCTGTGGTTCAGCCGCTACATTTGTCCAAGTGATCAAGCTTCTAATTGACTAATTTGACAGAACAGCACGCTGTCTTGACGAAGCAATGCAATGCCTACAAGAAAAAAGAAAAAAAAAAAGATTGTAACTGCACTAAAGGCCTCAGACTTGAACAAATCATCTGCTTCAAATTAACACACTGGCTAGATCCACAGTACTTGCTATTGGCTTTTAAAAGCCAGCAGTCTGAACAGAACAACAAGCTTGTAAAATCTAAATATAGTTCATTACAGAGGTAAAAACACAATGAGCACTCACTGTACAGCAACTCGCTTCAGAGGGTTCTCATTCGAAACACGTAAAAATATATCTGACATAAAAGTGTCGCAACGTTTCAGGATGTTCATCCATTGTTGCTTTAGGTGATTGTTCCGTCAGGCTAAGCCTTTAGCTCTTGCATACGGAGGATAAGCGTCGAGTCGTTTGTTTCGCTAGCACACCAATGCCGGGTTTTGATGTCTCCTCAATATGCTGCGAGATTCTGGGTTTAAAATGGATTAAAAGGATCATGTTTTGTTGATATTACTACCCATACGAAGTCCCAGCCGTTGAGATAATGGGTTCATAAGGAGTGTAGACGTGCCCTTGATCTATAATCTCAATGCAGGAGTTTCCTCCAGCAGAAACCATTTCATGGTCGCAGCCTTCGCGGCGACTCGATAAATAAAGAACTTCTTGATGACCTCCATAAGATATGCGGCGCTGGCGACCATAAATATGTGCTTACACTTCGCGCGGGGGATGGGAGCCATGGGCAATTTGACATTACCATAATTCTTATTTACCATTGGAAGCCTTTCTTTAAATTTCGCAAAGGTTAAAGGAGCTGCCCACCTCTAATCTGCAGGACTGATAAATTGAAGAGCGAGCTTGGAGAACAATCAAGTTCACGGGGGGTTAATACAATAAAGACCAAATAAAAAAGGCCCCAACATCAATATCATCAGCCTCACTGATGTGTGTGTAGTGGCGTTTGGTAATAACCGGAACATTCCAACAAATCAATGGTTATTTAATTCGCAGTGAGCTTCTGAGTCCATTAAACCTGATTACTTTCACCCATTTTCTTCTGGGTGCTGTTATTTTTCCAATGCAGGCACTTAATCTATAAGGGGGACTTATGAGGACCTTCAAAAGCAATTTCAGCCTCTATTAACATAGCATGCTAGGTGCCATTTGGCTATAATTATTTATTGGACAGTAGCTTGTGGAGCAGCCTGAACCCCGGTTTGACCCCGCACTCCGGCTAGCATAAAAACAAAGCCACAAAAACCCTGAGTGCCTCAAATTCTTTGTTAGCAAGATGTTTCCAAGAAAATAAAAGCAGGGAGAGAATGAAACCTCAGGAGGGAACGAATAAGGTCGTATTGGTGAATATACACAGTCATGACATAAACAGAGCAGAGATTAGAAAGACTCATTAGGATCGGCCAGATCTGTAACAATCAATCATCTTTTTGGTGATCCAAGCATTTTCTCATTCAGGTCAACAACAACAGGAGTCTGATTAATGTGGTGTATGCTGTATGACCCACTTCTCAGATGAGCACAACTCTGTGCAGCAGTGTGCCAAATGCAGATCAAACAGCCCTGCCACGGTACAACACGACCACGTGCTTGTATAAGACCGGAAAAGGCATGGGATGTTAACCGATCCCTTTAATTCAACAAAAAGAGCGCTTTTTCGGCCTATTCGTCACCTAACGCAATGAATGCGCGCTTGTGAGAGGTAATCCGCCGTGTGATTGGGTAAACAAATACACTGGGATTGATCTGGTTGCATTCGCCGTCAAAAAGCGAACGGGATCCGGCGCTGATCATTGCATTGACTGAGACGATCCATTACCCGGCCAATCACATGGGCTCCCTGCCATTTCATTTACTACTAAATAGCTCATGGCTTGATTTCCAGCTCTACATCCACCCTGCTAAGCAGGGAGGCATAATAAGGGGGGGGGAGGCCTCATGTTGGTAGCCATTAAAAGCTCCGGAAAGTGCATTTGCATTTTGTCCCATCAGCAGGATGGATGGTCATTAGTAATTGCCTATGAGACCTTACAAGAGACCACAAGAACAAAACAAAGCAAGCTCTCAGGCGTCTATGCTGTAGCACGTCACTATGTAGGGATGCACTGGTATTACATTTTGGGAACATACAGATAAGCCAAATTATTTTAACATTTCTATACTATTTTATTTAAAAAAATTAAAAATAAAAATGTCAGTGGTGTGTAGTGGTGTTCTGAAATGAGGACGCAAAGTCCTCAACGATTGTTTTTTTTTTTTTTAAATCAGAAAAAAAATATATATAAAAAGAAAAATATATATAGTTTTATATTAACAATATAATCAGTATTCTATTTATTAAAGCCATGTGGATTGTTGACGTGACATGGCATTTTCACTGTCCCACAAGACAAAAATGTATATAATTAATATTGTTGTTATTTAAAATTCAGTAAATTTCTTTGTCCTACATGGACCTGTTGTTATAAAAGCTGCAGTGTTATTATTATTATTATTATTATTTTTTTTGAGCCAAATCTTAAAATTGTCCTATGGTGTGACTGTCTCAAGCATGGTTTAATAAATTGCAACTTTTATAAATGAAAAAAAACAAAACATAAAAATGTTAATACCTCTGGCATAAGTTAAAACAAAAGTGTTACGTTTTGTTGTCCTTTGGTGTGACACCCCTAAAATACTTTTTAATTTAAAAAATGTATGTTCAACTACATAATCATGGAAAATTATGCAATTTTATGCAATTATGCAAAAATTATGTCTTGCTAACCGCTAATAATGCGTTAGCTCGGAATAGCAAGGTCATTAATTGACACAAAAGACTGAAACGTCCTATGGTGTGACGCCTGTACTGTCACACCAGAGGACGAGGTCTCTTTAAGAAGCATTTTAAATAATTAAAGAAGATTTGTTTAACTCCTTTTTATTCTTTTTTGATCATTTTCAGTGTTCTTAAATGCAACATGAATTAAACTATTTTCTGATGTTTCTGCAGACAATTTGTACTGTTATTACTGCCTATTTGTCAACTATCCATATATGAATCACATCAAGTTAACCTTTTTAGGCATTTTACATCAATTCCAAATTAATAACTCAAGACATTAACAATTAAACAATATATTTTATTTGTGAACTTTTAACTATTTTTGAATTTTTCGGATCATCAGCCATCAAAGCTCGGTAAATACTGGTCACAGACACGGCGATTTCAAGTGTTATTTTGATGTAACGAAGTGGTTATATCTACGTGTTTAAGTTGTTTACTTACTTTTTTAAATTAGTCTTTCCATTAACGCCATATATTGTTTATTCAGACTGATTCGTAAATGCGGTACATGCACAAACACAAGATCCAACCAAGGAACCAATCACAGCTGATCAAAACCATATCGTGATAGAGGCATTGTCTCCTCATTCATTCTCAATTACCCCCCCACCAAACCCACCCCACGCTATAGCGGGTCTGATAAAATTTAATGGTCTCAGAGGAGGCGAGAGAGACACTGCCTCCCTTGCTTCCTCGGAGGAAACGCCCCTGATAAATATACAATATGTTGCCATATATGGTCCATACATATACATGACTCACTTATTGTTTCTCATATTATCATGTAGGATGAGAAGTAGGAGTAAAATATTGAATTTAATATGTTACATATTCACTATGCTCTAACAATGAAAGAGACAGATTATTTTTGGCAAGCAGATCCACCAAGTCAAGGCTGCCATTTTCTAGGTTTCTACTCATGCTAACACAATCCTTGAATTTTTCAAACACTACTAGCAGCTCTAATTGATTTAGTACCCAAAGTCTACACCCTTTCATAGAAATGCACGTGTAAAATATGGATTCCAGAGGAATTCGGACTGCCTGATAAGTCACTTGGCGTGTATGAGATGAGGTTGAGACGAGTCAGCTCAGGATGAGGGGTACTGGTGGGCCTGGAAAGGCTGGACTGGAGTGCAAATCTCCTGCCCTGTGGTCAACCTCCAGGAGCAAGGGCATGAATGTTAAGCAGCCTGGGGATCAATACAGGCGAATATAGCTCAACTGCACCATTTGTTCAGCCATGAGAGATGTCAATACACAGATTAGGGTGATCCATCTTTTTGATTTCCCACTGTCTTCCACATGGACTGCATGAGGGCTTTTGCCTGTATTAAAAGTGTTTGCTTTCTCAACCATAAAAATTCCAATTATTGCTCTAAGTGCAGCAGTGCTGAGTCGCTTGTTGGGGAGCAGCTCTGCCGTCATGACGTGAAACAAAGAAAGGAAAGGGGTGAATGCCAAAAAAATGCGACGACAGGAAGCTTTCAGATTGTCTTCCCTCTGTAATGCCCCGACTTGATACATGCGTTTTAGTTGGAGCCATAAGGGGAGGGGGTAAAAATGCAAGAATCAATGGCGGTTCAATCGATTGTGTTGTGATGCCATCAGCTACCGAGCGTGGAGTCAGCATCACCTCGAGTTTCGAAATTTGGTGGCGACATTCGTGGGGCATTTATATATGAAACACAAGACTTTCCCCCCTATTTTCCCCTCATCTAGTGATCCTAACTTTCCTGGCATCAGCTATTCACCATTAGTAATTTGTTTTTCATGTTCATTTCAATCCCTGAACTCTTGCAATAATAAAAATGTTGGCGAAATAAAAGTAATCTTGTTTACAGTTTTGCCAGCAGATATCTTTTTTCCCAATTCACTTGGAGCTGAACTGTAGCGCGTGCTTGTTTCTTGAGAGGGAGAAACAGTAATACGCAGTGATTACGGCATGGCAAATCAAGCCCCGAACCAAAAAATGCAAATAGCAAATGCAGAATAATTTACCCAAGAGGCATTTGACTCTTAACTGTAAGGCAGAGGTTAGACATGTGGCATATTGTAAGGGTTCAAAGGATGGAAGTCTCCACTAATTAGCAGGCATACTGCCCGTCTCCCAACATGCCTTCACATTTGAGATCAGACGCCTTTGGGGAGCTGCAACCTCTGGTTGCTGTTTGTGTTGAGCAACACAGTCATAGACACTGGATTAAGAAGCTTATTAATAGAATGCTTTCAATGCACCATATGACCAATGGACTTTTTTGTAAAGACTTCCTACCGCTCAATTCTATGCTCAAGGCTCATTACAAGATGAAATTATGCTTTCAAACAGGTAAATTAACATACGTTTCATGGCAGACAAATCAAATGCGGTATTCACAATCAGCATGTTTAATTCACAAAACAGACAGAGTCTTTGATAGCGCTTTCCTCTCTGAGTGAGCCAGTTCGACACCTCTCTCTCTGTGTTATCAAACCAGCTAATGGAGAAAGTACAGATGCACAAATCAGCGGTGGCTGCTACTTGATTCCTTGCATCAGGCCTCTATGCCTGAGAAATTCAACCTGCTGTTGCGTGTCCAAATGTGTGGGAGCACCGCTGACAGAATGAGGCTCTAGTGAGGACACAAATATGGCAATGATTCCACTCAGTTACACTTTCGGAGCACCGAAAGGGCTTCCACTGCGAGACCTGTAATTAGTCTAACCAAAGAACAATGGCCCAAGATCCTGGCACCAACATCATTTTTGTGAGCATTTAAAGAAACAGCCTCTGCAGAAAAGTTGTCCTATAAAGCCTTTAGGTGTCATGTTTAAACCCAAAAATTGAGTGGAATTAAACATGTTGAGTTGAAATGTTAGCGCTTAACAGAAAGGTTCTTGGCTTATGTTAATTAGAATTAATTATTAACAGTCTGAACAAACATGAATTAACAATGAGCAATTCTTTTTTTATAATTAACATTAACCTAGATTAATAAATGATATGAAAAGTTGTTGTTAATTCATGATACCTAAAGAATGAACTAATGTTAAAGGATTAGTTCACTCCAGAATTAAAATTTCCTGATAATTTACTCACCTCCATATCATCCAAGATGTTCATATCTTTCTGTCTTCAGTCAAAAAGAGGAAAACATTCCAGGATTTTTCTCCATATAGTGGACTTCATGGGGATCAACGGGTTGAAGGTCCAAATTTCAGTCGATCCCAGGTCTTATTTGTCAAAACAATTGGTCAATAAAAAAAGTAGGTGCTTTTTAACCACAAATGCTTGCCTTGCACTAGCTCGACTTCACACATTACGTAGTCACTTTGGAAAGGTCAAACGTGATGTAAGCTGAAGTACCGACCCAGTGTTTACAAAGTGAATGTGCAAAGAAAGTCAAACGTTCTTTACAAAATAAAGGTAAAAAAACTACATCTGACGATTTTGAAGAAAAAAATGAGCGAGTTTTTTGCCACAAATTACCTTTTTGAACACAGACAAAGAACTAACAACGCATGACCTTTCCAACGTGATTACGTAACATGTGCAGTTAAAGACGCTCATCACAGAGCCGGTGCAAGAAAGGCATTTGTGGTTAAAAAGTATATACATTTTTTTTGTTTTTTAGAAAATGACCAATCGTTTAACTAGATAAGACCCTTATTTCTCGGCTGGGATTGTGTAGAGCCCTTTGAAGCTGCACTGAAACTGCATTTTGGACCTTTAGTCGTATAGTCCACTATACAGAGAAAAATCCTGGAATGTTTTCCTCAAAAACCTTAATTTCTTTTCGACCGAAGAAAGAAAGACATGAAAATCTTGGATGACATTAAGAGTAAAATATCAGGAAATCTTCATTCTGGAAGTGATCTAATCCTTTAACGAATCAAACATTAGCACTAAGATGACTAATACAAATGCAAAGTATATCAATATTAGCTTCGTAGCAACACAAAGAGGCAGTTTGGCCGAGAGTTAATATTTCAGAAGGCAGAATAATCATGCCTACCTTTTGGAACAAATTTGGCGTTGGTGAGCATGTTTACGATGCTAAAAAAGTTACATATGTAGGCAGCTCATTAGGTTTTAAGATATATCAACATTGGCCAAAATTTCTTTATCAGCGGTACACAGTTAAACCACATACTATGGAACCTACCAGCACACCATACTGCACTTTTAAAATTATCAGAAATATAACGAGAGGTATAAATATGTGTTCTCACCTCTTCCGATGTTTATTTTTCTGCTGAGGTCATTAGATTGGACTACCACTGAACTGCCCACACACTTAAAGCGTGCATAAAAGGTGTAATGCCACGTACGTTTGAGCTCACGCGTCTTTGTGCGCTTGTAAACAAGAGGTGCACACAATTGCGTGTGTCCTTAAGCATTTCCAATCAAAGCAAATCAGATCAGGGGAGGTTGAAAACCTCCCTTTGGCGCCTTCACATGTCTGTGCGCAGACACGGCAGCCGTCTGTGCATGTAAGTGAATTTCCATTCCATTAGGGTGACAGAGGAGCACCCCTGCCTGCCGTCAGCCCACTCCAGAGACTAACTAATGAATCAAGTGCACGGAGAACAGCCCGCTCCTCACACAACCAAACAATGACCATTAAAACGGTCCGCCACGCTGTGGGAAGATGGCTGCAGTCTGTTGTCATAACGCTCAGCTTACTGTGGAAAAATGTTGAATATTTAGAAAATTTCTGACATATTTCATGGGTGTTTTGAGGAAAGTGCAGCAGCTAGCTGGCAGAAAATCTCAACGTGTCATTTTAGTCCTAATGCTTAAAGTATTTGTGACCCTTCTCCTTCATGAATGACAAAGTTTCTCATGAGTGGGATTTTGCAAATCAATCTTGTACTGGTGAGAGTGACTACCTTCACGGCAGGGACCGAGTCATTCGGAATTGAACTGAGAATGCCTTTTAAATTCACTACAATTCCTTAAATTGAAGCAGCAAACAAGATGTAGAATTGCAATTTGATTTTGAAAAGATGTAGAATTAAAAAGCAGCAGAAGTTCAAAGAAATGTAAGCAGCTGAACAAAAGTTTATAAGCCCATGAACAGAAAGAAAGAACAACAGAAAGAACTATAAAACTACTGCTAGAATTACAAAAAGAATGATAAAACTACAGACAGTACAACAGAACAATAGAATGATTAGAATAACAATATAATGATAGAGCAATAAATAGACAATAGAAAGAACAATAAAACAACACAGAACAACGGAAGGACAGAAGAATCGTAAGAACAGAATGATAGAACAACGGAGACAATAGAAAGAACAATAAAACTACAGACAGAACTATAGAATGAACAATAAAACTATACAGAACGATAGACAAAAAAATGATAGAATGACAGAATAATCCATAGAACAATAGAATGATAGAATGTAGGGCCCTATGAAATCCATTTTATTTTATTTTATTTTTTTACCGAATTCCATTTTATTATTTTTTTTTAATTCCATTTTTTTCTATTTAAATTTTTCTAGATTAAATTTTTTGTCAGTTTTTATTTTTCTAGACTCTGCTGTAATGGTTAAATTAAAAATATTAATCAAAAACCATGTCAAATAAATCAAAATCATAAAACTTTTAACAGGAATCTATTAAAAGTTTAACAAAAATTAAAATTTTAAGGCCCAATGAAATTGTGTTTTCCATTAATTTTATGAATTCCATTTCAATGGTTTGAAACTTCTTTATATATATATATATATATATATATATATATATTTTTTTTTTTTTTTTTTTTTTTTTTTTCCAGAAATACTGTGTTGTCTATTTACATTTCATAAAGAAATTATGGTAAATATTTTTTTCTGGTAAATATTTATTAAAAAAATAATGTTTTAATAACAATTTTATGATTAGTAGTAGTACTTTAAATACATTAAGTAATATATTTCTGTCACAATTTCTTCAAGTTAAACCGAACTTTTATTTGGAAAGTGTGAAGAAAAATAAAAGAAGACCTGCAAGTTTCTATTTGTATATAATATGACAACAGATTTTCTCAAAAGAAATGGTAAAATGCTCATAAAATGACTCTCAGAGCAGTTCTAGAGATTATGTTTATGTTCATGTACTGATATATTGAGGTGGAAAAACCTAAAAACACTGAAGCTGAAAATACTGAATGTACACTTCAGTAATTGTTTAGAAAACGAAACCGCATGTCTGCGCCATTTATTCACACAGAAATGCCAAGAACATGCAAGATTCATATTTAAATAGTCTTTTTGCAGCTAAATATCCATACCCACTAATCTATGTCGCATTTTGATTTAAGTGTACTATCCTACTTTTGATGTATTTATCTAAAACTTGGCAAATTCCATGATGCGTTACAATAAATTCCATTTTTATGACTGGGTTCCGCTATTTCGTCCACGTTTTCAGCATCACGGAAATCACAGGGCCCTACAGAGAGGTATATAAAACAACAGAAAGAATAAAACTACAGACGGAATGATATAACAATACACAAAATGATAGAAAACAGATTGATTTGTGTAGCAACAGAATAATGAACGATAGAAAGAAGATAAACAATTAAACTACAGACAAAATGAGAAAAGATGACAAAACTAGAGCTAGAACAAAAGAAAGATTGATAAAATGTTAGATTTTGCACTACAAGGTTGCTTAGAGCCCTCAGAAGAGATTTGCTTGTAGTTTATTAGCAGCTGGATGAATCCCCTTTGAAAGGTCAAGTAAACAAATAATCTAATAACTCATAATCAAAGATTTGTAACAGCTATCCATAAGCTCGTCTCGCACTCATCGCTTCTCCCTTCACGACAGCTGCTCTGATACTTTAAGAGCCTGTGCGCTTGTTCACGCGCACCGCGTGGCCCGAGGGGCTACAGGCGATGGAGGTGAAGGCGCGGTGTCGGGTTATGGAGATGCAAATAATTTACAGCCTTGGTATGCAGCACCGCCGGCCCTTTTAGCCCCTGCCACACGAGGTTCTCCTGGGTTGCGTTCTGGCATCTTTAAAAGGTCTCCCCGACTAAATCTGGCACTTCATCAAATGTGATATTAATGACCTGGGATTCATCATGCAAATTCGCGGCGGAATATCAACTTTTAAAACTCGCTTCCCCGCACGCATACGAGCCGTCGGCAATCGCTCCCAAGGTCGTCATGAATCTTCGTCATAACGCATCCGCACGCTTTGACGGAGGCGAAACGGATGGCTCCCGCGTCAAGATGCTTTGTTCGTCGAGAATTAAGACTCACGCCTGGATCAGATAAGTTCCCTATGACTACCCACTGAGCCAAAATCAATTTGTTTACCGTTATCAGATCCAGCGTTTAAAGGTATTCAGTTTCACTCAGCCTCACGCTCTCGGTTCCCTTCTGCCCGAGTAGGTAATTTCACGAGGGTAAATGCCAGATAATTATTATTTCCAATGATAAACGCAATAGGCTTTGTTAAATGACCTAACCTGCCAAGAGAAGCTTTATTCTCCTCCTCAGCATCTCTAAATAGACAAACAAGGAAATGTAACACAGTAATGACCTCTTTCCTAACTGGGTTCTCATCAAAATTTCATTCTGTACGCATACTGTATAGCAGGGGTTCATTATTTTCATAGGAAATTAGCGCATCTGCGGGGACCGCAGTGCTCTTGTTTGTTTTGTAGGTTCTCCTGCTTTCAGACACACGAGTCTTGAATTGCGTAGCGCGTGCCGCATTGTGATCCAGGGCTTTAGACACCTACCGAGCCCCGCACCTGTTTCCCCTCAGCCGCCTTTTTCCTAACCGGCCCTGGTCGGCGTTACCTTTCCCTGACATTTCATGTGCAACAACACAAGGTTTTTTCTTCCCGAAACATTTCAAGAGACGGGAGGCCCCCGTGTTAGCGCACAATTCTCAGATCATTGCCCCGGCCTCACCACAATGATGTCGAGAAGATGGGTTTTGACATGCTGTTGCTATCTGCCGTCGGATAGGGAGAATGTGTTAAATGTTAATACGGTTTTCTGCTTTTCCGAGTCACGGACCTGCAGGCTAGCTACCTCTGATAAGCCCACGCTGGGATCAATTTACAGTAGCAGAGTGTTTACAGGAGTGATCAGTCCAATGGCTGCAGGAGGGAGCGGTGGAGAACAGCAGCAGCGGGAACGGTCCAGGCTGCGGTCTTGGCTGGAGAGCCGCTGCGACGTCCTTGAGGAAATTACGTAACCGAGAACCTCTCCATGTACAAAATAGCTTCTCTTTTTTCCTCTACAGCTGCTTGTTTGTGAGCTTGTATTTTGGCTGGAACTTAAAACCTTCGAGTTCAGCACGACGCAATAAAAAAAGGTCTGCGCTTCTTTGTGGGAGCACGCAGAGAAAAGCCCAGAATAATGGCCTCCCACAAAACATTTACCAAGCCGCCCACTGGTATATCCTCTAGAAAAGTCAACATGGCTACTTATCAAACGCATATGTTTGTTTCCAGGTTGCTGTTGGCCTACTGTCCAGCTGCTGCGGTTAGCCATGAGGGATTCGTCCTTTCATATCTGCCTATTATTCTCTTTCTCCCCTCTGTAGTGCTGTGTATATAATCCTATACTGCACTGGCTCGTGCGCAAACAGGGGAGACAATGGAGCAGCTGTCGTCGTGTAGTGCTACATCTTGTGGACACAGTCGTGCATAATACCTTGCTCACGCACCCCTGCGACCCGGACACAAACGTTCACCTTATTTTTTTAGCAGTGTCACATCATATTCTCTTTCAGGGTTGTGCAAACATCAGAACTGAAGAATCAGCTTTCATGGGTGTTCATGGGTGTAAATTTGAATTGGAGTTGCCACACCCTATAGGAAGCTCAATGAGAATGGCAGGAAAAGTAAATAATAATAATAATAAATATTAGTAGTAGTAGTAGTAGTAGAAGTATTAATATTCATTTCATAAAATGTATACATTTAATTTTTAAATAATTAAAAAACAAGAAATACATATAAAAACTTTTTTATAAATATATATCTTTATTAATATCTTTATTAATTATTAATAATAATATATTTATTAATATCTATCTATCTATCATCTAAGTAAATGTAATACATATTATTAAATATAAAATAAGTATAATAATGATAATAATAACAAAAATAATAAAAGTGTAAAAAAAAATATATAAAATTATATATATTATATACAAATTATATATTATATTATATTATATTATGTTTTCATATTAAATATAAATATTATAAAACATTTAACATACATATAAAAATAACATTTTTATTCATTATAAAAAGTGGCTTAAAATGTTACGTTATAATATTTTATAAACAATATCTATCTATCTATCTATCTAAAAGTATGTAATAAATATTATTAAATATAAAATATCTTAAGTATAATAACAACAACAAAACAACAACAATAATAATTTAAGACATTAAAAATAGTATGTTTTCATATTAAACATAAATATTATTACACATTTAAAAAAGAAATACATTTAAAAAATAACATTTTTATTAACTATAAAAAGTGGCTTAAAATATTAAGTTATAATAATATTTTTAAATATCTTTAAATTATCTATCCAAATCCAAATTATCTATCTAAAAGTAAAAGTAATAAATATTATTAAATATAAAATATCTTAAGCATAAACATATAATAATAATACTAATAATAATATACACTATTATATTAAAAGTAATATATTTTCATATTAAAATATAAATTTTAAATAAAAAACATAAATATTAAACAAAAATAACATTTTTTGCCTTATATTGCTATATATTAATGATCATCTATCTATCTATCATCTATCTAAAATAAATGTAATAAATATTATTGAATTAAAAAGTAAATAATAAACATATTGAATAATAATAATAATAATAATAATAATAATAATTATTATTATTATTATTATTATGATATTAATAAGTATTGCCTATTAATAAATACAGCCTAAATACAAACAGCTGACTATTTATCCATAAATCCACCCATCCAAAAAAGCTTTAAAAAAATAAAAATCAAAGAATGTTTTGTCAACATTTAAAGCTCTCATTTTGTTTCGACAAAACCCGCTTTGTCTGAATTCTGCATCCTATTTGCTACCTCGATTGAAATTCAGCCCTTTAATTGGATTTTAAAAGGCATCCTCAATTCAATTCTGAACGACACACGACCCTGTTCCCTTCACGGTCACGGGGCCCCTGGCATCATCTGGGCCGCACCTGGCCCCTCCATTAAACTCGACTAGTGCGACAAGGATTCCTGCAGTGGCCGTTTCTTCAGATCTCCCCGTGTTCCTCAGCACGACAGCCGGAGACGGACTCTACTGTCCTCATTTAGCCGGCCTTACACAACTACGTGGAGCGAAGAAAAAAGGAGGATGAAAGGAAAAAGGGAGACGATGTCCAGAGGCGCACCCAAATAACAAAAACGTGAACACCGCAGCTGCTATTTCAGGCAGAGCGAGGGGGGAAAAAATACAAGGGAAGGCAAAATTATTTAAAGCCTTCCACCCCGGCTTTGTCTCAGGCAGCACCTCCGTACCCTTTCGGCCTTTGATGAGGCTCTTGAGGCGGTTTTGACCCAGATAAAATAAAGGATTTAGTGCGTTTGGGAATCCGACATTAAAGCGTTCGCTCCTTCTCCAGCAAAGCACATTTTGTAAAGAAACAAAGAGGAAAGCAGAGTGCAGAGAGATGGTGTCAGAAGTGAGAAGACAACATGTAGCCCGTTGCCTTTCTTCTCACTTAATCATCAAAAGGAGTTAAAATGCCAGTAGACATAATGAGGTTGAATAGAGGGAGCGTGCACACTGCCTTTTTTTTCCCTTTGCTCTTTCCTTCCCTCTCCTTTGAGTGGGGTTTCTGTTGTGCAACATAAAGATGCAAAACAAAATAATTAGGTCACCACCAGATCTCCAGAAAGATCACGGAGAAGAACCTAATTGTATTTTTCTGCCTTTTAATAGGGTAGACTTAGTACTGGATTCTCTGTCATTTTAGGTGGAATTAGTCTAACAATCGCGACCCGCGCCGTGCATGGGCTGGCACTTCCTGTACTCGAGGGGGAAAAGCTTAGAGTCTTGTAATGACGCCGATTCTTCAATTATTCAGTGCGCTGTGTTTGAATATCAAAGGCCTGAAAGTTCAAAATGGAGGAGCCAATTGAGGGCCCTTGCTGGGGCCTGTGATAAGGCCTCTCTATTGTTGCGCTGCTGTCTGCAGATATTGATCTGCGGCTCTGTGGGTGGGCCCTGTGGAGGATGAACCTGTCCTCTGCCTAAAGCCAGACCGCTCATCCCGTACCAGACAGGGAAATGAGTTGCCATGGACACCTGGCGAAATGTCTGCCATGAACGCCGTTTGATTGACGACACAACTGTCAGCACTGTTCAAATGCTTGTGTTGGCTTTAAGCTGTCACTAACCTCAGACTGTCACAGCACAGGACCTATATATCAAATATGAAAAGTATTTAATCAGAGAAAAAATTGCCATTAAATTGCCATATATATATATATATATATATATATATATATTATAATTAATAAAAATATTAATACATCTAAAAATTAAAATACATATAAAATAACTTTTTTATTACATATAAAAAGAATAATATAAAAATCTATCTATCTATCTACCTAAAAGTAAATGTAATTAACATTAAGTATAAAAATATCTTAAGCAATTAACATATTATTAATATTAATACTACTACTAATAATAATATTAGTAAACATAATAATAATAATAATAATAATTAATATTATTAATAATAATATTATTATTAATTAAGTATTGCCTATTAATAATTGATCTATCCATCAACTCACCCATCAAAAAAAAAAACCTGTCACATACATATATATGTATAAAATATTAAAATGTATTATATTTTATATTAATATAATGCATTTTACAGCTAAAATTCAAAATACATATAAAAAATGTCATTATTAAATAAAAAAAATGTTATAATAACATTTAAAAAATATTTATAAAAAATATTTGTAAATTTTATAAAAAATATTTGTTAATTTTATATATTTTGGAATTGCAAGATAAATTTTTATATATAAGAAATATATAAAATTTCTTTATTATATATATATATATATATAGAGAGAGAGAGAGAGAGAGAGAGAGAGAGAGATTATTATTATTAATAATAATACTAAATATTCATACATCTAAAAAATACATGTAAAATAAATATTTATTACATATTAAAGTGCCATAAAATATAAAGTTTTTATATTAACATTAATAACATTTTATAAATATTAATACAAATCATCAATCTATCTATCTATCTAAAAGTAAATGTAAGTAATAATACATTATTATTATTATTATTATTATTTGACTATTATTTAATACAACCTAAATTCAAACAGGTGACTATCTATCCATCAACTCACCCATCCAAACATATACACACATTTGAATACATTTGAAGTATTTATATAATACATAAATATTTTATACATTTATATTATATTATAAATACTGCATCAATATCTAATGGCATACTGCTTCAGATAAAACTGTCACATAATAATGCCAAAATAATGCAACGATATCAGTGACTTTGGAGTGTTTTTCCTCTCAGCACATTCATCTCGCTCGTGAATAAACCAGAGGCACAGTGCAGTCTGGGACGTCTTAAATAGAATACTAACGTTTGCATATGAATATGAATTGATAGTTCTAAAACAAACAGCTTACAAAAAGGAAGCTGCTGAAAAGACAAAAACTCTGAGGGGCCAACACACTATAATCTAATTGAAAAGACAGACTGGCTAATAAAGCAGTGCCAAACATGACTCTTCATCAGTTTGACGCATGGAAAAGGTCTCGTGTTGTGTCTTGCAAGTTTGTTTGCAAAATGCCACAGTTGAAGTGAATTAAAAAACACTAGCATTCTTCACAGTACTGATGCAACAAATCTTTGGCTGTAGCCTTAAGAAAGGTGCAGAGGACTCCAAAATGGTTTCGCCCGTGCTTGCCTTCCTGACTTCTCCCTCCCCTCAAGCAGGGCATTAATTAATCCAAGCTGCCATGTTACAACCTCCCTGCTCAAATTACTAATATCCACACACTATCTTTTCCTCCCCATCTATTTCATTTACATTAACTTCTGCACTCGTTCCCGTCACCTCAAATAAACCACATCGCAGGCTACCAGTGTCTCACGTGACCGGGGTTTATGAAGTCCAAACAAGAATTAAGCTCTCAATACTACTGAACTGCAACAGACCTAGCATAAGTGTGAGAAGACAGACCGCTCACAGGAAAAAGAACGGAAAAAATCATAATGCCAAACGCTGACTCAGTAAAACAATACAGGTAAAGAGGCAATCAAATGCGTGCACATTTGCTGGACCAGAACAGTTCATTGTTAATTTATGATTTAACTTATGTAATTAAAACAATCTTTACAACACTTAAGTATTTCCTTATTAAAATACATTAGCTGTACTTGTATGCCAACAGAGCATTTGCAGCGATGAAGTATTTTTGTAGGCCAACCTGGATATTAACATCACCCTGGTTCCCTCAACAAAAAGCCATTAGGTTTTTTTCTATTGGCTTTTGGATTACTGCAGAAAATAAGCTACATTACGACAATCTTCATAAATTAACAAAACTGTTATTCATTTTGAAGCCAAACACAAATGTTAAAAGCTAAACAAAGGTTATAAACAATAATGTTATAAACAAACAACAATGTGATCACATGACTTTAACATCATATATATATATATATACACACACACATAAACATTTTCACTTGAAAGTTTGTAAGAGCACGATTTTAAACACAGTGAAAAAAGATAATTAGTGAGTAGACGACTTTTCCATTTCACTGTGATGACGTTTCATGTTTTTAGCCATTTAGCCTCTTGTTAGCAACCACCTTTTCTGTAGAAGCCCATTTTCAACCCAAGGAATAAAATTTTTTTTTAAAAAAGGTACTTGCGACTTTTTTTCTTACAATTGCAATTTTACCTCTCAAAATTTCATGACAGAAACGCTGAGTTGTGAGTTACAGTCAGATCTGCATGATAGAAATGCGAAAAATAGAATCGCAATTCCGAGAAATTAAGTCAGAATTGAAGAATTGAGTTTATATCTCACCATTCTGATTTTATAACTCACAATTGCACGTTTATGTCTCACAATTCTGAGAATAAAGTCAGAATTGTGAGATATAAACTTGTAATTGCGAGAAAAAAGTCTGAATTACAAGATACAAACACATTTGTGAGTAAAAAAGTCAAATTGCAAGATACAAACTCACATTTCTAAGAAAAAAGTCAGAATTGAGATATAAACTCACATTTGTGTTTATATCTCATAATTCTAAATTTATTTCTTGCTATTCTGACTTTCTAACTCAAAATTGTTTATATCATGCAGTTGTAAGAAAAAAAGTTATAATTGTGAGACACAAACTTGCGTTTGTGAGAAAAAAAGTTTGAATTGTGAGATACAAACTCACATTTGCGAGAAAAAAGTCAGAATTGCCAGACATAAACTTGCATTTACGAGAAAAAAGTCAGAATTGCGAGATACATACTCATTTGTGAGAAAATATTTAGAATTGCGAGATATAAACTCGCATTTGCGAGAAAAAAAGTCTGAATTGTGAGTTTATATCTCTCAATTCTGACTTTATTTCTTACTATTCTGACTTTCTAACTCAAAATTGTGAGTTTATATCATGCAGTTGTGAGAAAAAAAGTTAGAATTGCGAGATACAAACTTGTGTTTGTGAAAAAAAAAAGTCTGAAATGCAAAATACAAACACATTTGCGAGAAAAAGTCTGAATTGTGAGTGTAGAACTCAATTCTGACTTTATTTCTTGCTATTCTGACTTAATAAATCAAAATTGTGAGTTTGTATCTCACAATTCTGGCTTTATAAGTCAAAACTGTAAGTTTATATCTTTAAATTCTGACTTTATTTCTTGCTGTTCTGACTTCATAAATCAAAATTGTGAGTTTATATCTCACAATTCTAACTTTTTAACTTGCAACTGCGTGTTCATATCACACAATTCTGAAAAAAAGTCAGAATTGCGAGATGTGAACTTAATTGCATTACCTTACCAGCAATTACCTTTTTCATTTAGTGGCAGAAATGGGCTTCAAACACAGCTTTAAAAAAAAAAAAAAAACACTATTGATGTATTTTATATTGTAGAATAAAATGTGAAAACCCACAGACCTTATATCAGGCATCTAACCAAAAAACCCATTCAAAAATCCCGATGACTTTGGAAAGACGGAACCAGAAGTGCTAAAATGCTAACTCAATTTCTAGGTTTTGGCCTACCAAAATAAAAACACCCCTGCGGCACTCTATTACCGAAACAAAAAATAGCCGCTCGGGGGAGTTACCAAGATGGCCGGTGTGTGAACCAGCTTGACTTAAAGCGGCATGTGCACATGTGACGAATCGCCAGCAAGCCATGCCTGGATAACTTCACCCATCTTTCAGTCTTTTATAACCTCCAATATATGACAAAACGCTCAGCTTTCCGCACTGCTCAGGGTTGCTTGTGGAACAAATCAAGTCAGAAAGCACTAAAGGGACAAATAGTAGGAAATAATAAGATAAGCGGAGAAAAGGAAGAGTGAGAATGCCCGGAGAAAGATTCCACAGTAAATTTATAACAAAAACGCACTGACAATATCGTCCACCACTCCTCGGTGACTCGAAGCGAAGTGCGGCGATGCATTTTATGATGACTCCTCATTAGAAATCGAAGCCTAACTAATACATCACCCCCTACGTACGTTTGTGAGATCAGCAAATATAAGAAGCGGCCGAGATCAAAACAGAGATCTCGGCTGATCTCAGCTGGAGGCCGGGCTTGAGTTTGGGCAGGCGCTGCAGCGGAGCGATCGCTCCCTGTCTAATTACAACCAGGCTGTATTCACGCCCTTGGCCAGGGAGGAGCCCAACGCAAGCCCGCGGCTCCGGGACACAGTCAATCAGACGAGACTGAGTGAGACGAGAACCCTGCTCTGACAGCATTCCTCGGGAGACTCACAATTAACGCCAACCGGATTCACTTTTTCGAAAGAAACGCTAAGGCTAAACACTGCTGCACTGTTATTTGCGCCACATTCGTGCATCTGATTAAATATTGATTAACATTAATGAGACCGCCCCTCCCCGCTCCTTCCCCGCCAAAAAAAACCTGTCCCAGTTTTTCCCGACGATCCAAATAATTGAACAACTGTTTTAGGAGCTGAACAGACACAGCTGTAGATGTGGAGGCTGGTGATGCGGGTTTTTTTCGCGCTTTTCTTTGCCTTTTTTTTCCCGTTTCTTTTTTTCTCCACAGCTCCCTGAGGTTCACTTGATATGTTGGGGTTTGTTTCTAATGAGCTGCCTGCTGGCTGGGATGCAGTTCCATTTCAGAGCAATTACAGTGGCCGTAATCTACAGCAAGCCCTCAACATGCCAACTCCACCTCCTCCCCGTATCGAGCTCCGGTCTCGCTGCCTCTGCTGACTGACCATAAGCAGGGAGCGCTCACATTAAGCAAGGCCTGTCACAGCTGAGTGAAGGCCCTGCTGGACAGAGTTAACCAGCACGACGGGAGCTGACATTTGTTCATTTGGATGTGTTAAACACAGAAGCTCATAAAACATCGCTCGAGCCCGGCCGCTCAGCAGCTGGATAATTACTTTCAGGCAGCCAGAAGACAAACACGAACGAGAACGCATTACGAGGCTTCGGCTCAATCTTTTCTCCGTCTGCTTCTGTTCTCGACGCTTTCCTGCCTCGCTTTAATCGGTCTATCGCATCTTTCCCTCTTGCTCTCCGTCTGCAGTCTTACACGCAGGTGCTGATGCTATTGTTTGAAGGCATACTAAAACGCAGAAGGCGAGTAAGTGTACAATGAGCGACAACCTTCATGCTGTCCACTTTTGAGCTGAAGCTGAGATCGCAAAGCAGTCTTCCTAGATTGCTCAGTCACTTCACCCAATTAATATTCATAAGTCATAGATGTTATGACTTGTTATAAAATGATGTTATAAAAAATACAAACTTTTAATTCACATAGTTTTAATAAAAAATGTCATCTATCTATCTATTTATCTATCTATCTATAAAAAATGTAATAAATATTGTTAAATATTAAATTATCTTAAGTAACAAACATCTTTATAATAATAATAATAATCTGTCTAAAAAGTTTGAGTTTGCCCTATATATGTGTTTGCACTGTGGGTACATTATTATGTATATATAAATACAGACACATTAATGTATATATTTCAGAGAAATACATTATTTATTTACAAAATATTTTTATTTATATATAAATTATATAAAAATTATAATAAATACATATACTTGAAAATATTTATTTAATATATACACATCAATGTGTGTGTGTATTCATATATACATAATAATTACACAAAGTACACACACATATATTAAGCAAAACTTAAACTTTTATTTTGTATGCGATTAATCGCGATTAATCGTTTGACAGACCTTTATCTATCTGTCCATTTTTCTATGAAAAATTAACTTCTTAATTTATTGTTATTACATAAAAAATTGCTTGTACATGATTTCGAAACAATCAGCAGTTTTGTGACTTCAGTTCCAGCTGCTAGGCACAACTGAACTACTTGACATGGCATTAATAAAATAATAATATTAATAATAATAATTGGATATGGCCAAATTGAAAAGAGTGAAAGAGTGTGAAGTAAGATGTAATATTTAATATTTGACAACTATTTTTTAAAAACGTGAAAACACATCCAGTCAGTGATGTAAACTATTAATGTTTTTTGTCAAATTTTGTTGTTTTGAATTGAAAATAGACAACAATTTACATAAATCATGTAACGTATTTCATAATTTGACATGAGAGACAAAAAACTTTAACAGGCCCATTCATGCATATGAATAAAAAAGTAATATGTATATTCAAAAAAATTGAAGTAGTTCAAATGCATTACTTCACAAGAGATACTATTTCTTTTACTACTATCTTTCTTTATCTTTAAATTCTTTATTTAATTCCTTGAAATAAAAAGACATTATATTTGTGCCCCCGGGCCACAAAACCAGTCATAAGGGTCAATTTTTCAAAACTGAGATTTATACATCATCTGAAAGCTGAATAAATAAACTTTCCATTGATGTATGGTTTATTAGGATATGACAATATTTGCGTTGATATACAATAATTTGAAAATCTGGAATCTGAGGGTGCAAAAAAATCTAAATAATGAGAAAATCATCTTTAAAGTTGTCCAAATGAAGTGCATATTACATATAAAAAATTATGTTTTGATATATTTACGGCAGGAAATTTACAAAATATCTTCATGGAACATGATCTTTACCTAATATCCTAATGATTTTTGGCATAAAAGAAGAATCAGTAATTTTGACCCATACAATAGTTATTGCTACAAATATACCCATGCTACATATGACTGGTTTTGGGGTCCAGGGTCACATTTGTGACTGCATCTCCTTCCCTACATACAATATACAGTAAGGATGTAATTTCGCACTAATTTACATCTTTTTTTTTCTGTTCTTACATAAGAACCAAACTGCTTTTCGCCAAACTGCCAATTTGTACCTCTAAACAATTTTCAGTATCAGTCAACAGGGATGTGGGCTGTCCACAGAACAATTTTATGACAAAAGCACCTATTACGACATCCTCACAAAAATACTGTATCACACGTAACAGCCTTCCAGAAATAAAATAAAACCACCGTCACTATAAGGATGCTTCAGCTGAACTGTAAAATGCACACAGAGAACAGAGAGTGCAGCCACGCTTCAAAAAAAAAAAAAAAAGACAGGGAGAGGATTGGTAAATCGTGCAACAGCTGCAAAAGCAAACAGACATTATTATGAATGTGAGAGACTAATCACTCTTCTACACACAAACACACAAACAGGAACACATGTGCCCAGCAAGGCCCGGCAGATGGTCTCCGCCCCCATTTCCATACACGCGTCGCCTCTCTCTCTCCTCTCTTTCTCTCTTTCCCTCTCGTCCCTCAGCAATCTCCCACCTCATTCTTCCTCCGCCTTGCGCTCTATCTCTCTCTCCCAGAGGGCCATGCACCGGTGCACAACACGCACACATGACCTAGGACATTCACTACCCTCTTGTTTGCATTCAGGCAATAACCAACTTCCACTAAGAGCATGCAAACAGAGCACACAAAAGGATGTGATCATTTAGAGTCATGGCCCATGACAAGCGCAATAGCCCTGGCCTTTACCTGCCTGTCAATGCTTACTGAAGGGTTTGAAAACTCATCAGGACTTGATGACATGACCAATCTCTCATTTCAGCGACTCGCTGAGGGCTGCGAGATGGGAAGTAGATGGAATAAATGAAGCGCTACACAAAGCGCCAAGGATATAGATTTCAATGCCATGCAACAATACAAATTAAACTTTCTGGTTAGCTTTTAATGCACCTTGATTGAAGAGATCAGAGATTAGCTCTGAAAACAAAATACACACACGCACACACAAACTGCAGCGTCTATGGCGGGGGTGGTTTTCAAACTGAAGGTTAAAATGTTAAATTCACTGTCTTTGTTTGAACACGCTTATATCGTTCTCTGCATATTTACCCTTTTAGAAACCTTCCCCAGCACAATAAAAGGACAGGTTCACTCTCCGACCTGAGCTCTTAATCATCTCAAATTTATTTTTGACGCTTAAAATACTTGAAATTCAGCATCAATTACCTTATGTGTCATGCTAACCTGGGGGGGAAAAAAACGCAGTTGATTTCCAACGCCATGAAACAATTAAATTAACAATAATTTGATTTGGCGGTTTAAAAGAAATCTGAACACTTCTCTTTTGATGAGACTGAGAGGGAAAAAAATAACATAAACACTGAAGCCAAAAGAGCCATTAAAGAAATAAAGCAGCACTTTTTGAATTTACACATGCCTTGTTTTTGACACATAACAAGACCTTTTTAACATAAAAACATCATGGTTTTCAGTTTTTTTTTCAGGTTTTCAGAGTGTATCTAAGGTTCTGTAACAGAACCTTAGAACCCTAAATGTTTCACTTTTTTACTCATTTTAAAGAGCACTACATTCGTTTTTTTTAATCAGTAATGAATTATAAAACTACAAACATTCCATGTAGTCTTTCGAATATTTTTGTGACCCTGGACCACAAAACCTGTCATAAGTCGCATGGGTGTATTTGCAGCAATAGCCAAAAATACACTGTATGGGTCAAAATTATCGATTTTTCATTTATCCCAAAGATATTTAGGATATTCTGTAAATTTCCTACCGTAAATATATCAAAACTTAATTTTTGATTAGTAATATGCATTGAAAAGAACTTCATTTGGACAACTTTAAAGGCAATTTTCTCAATATTTGGATTTTTTGCACCCTCAGATTCCAGATTTTCAAATAGTTTTCAAAATATTGCCATATCATAACAAACAATACATCAATGGGAAGCTTATTTATTCAGCTTTCAGATGATGTTTTGTGCTCCAGGGTCACATGTAAGGTTATAAAAGACAAAAAAAAAAAAAAAAAAAAAAACAACAACACATTTTCATCATAATAAAATTAATTTAGCATTATAACAGTTCTGTACCTAATTACAGTTAAAAACTGTACAGTAAAAATGAATTATGCTGCATAAATATTATTATTTAAATGTATGTGGCCCTGGACCACAAAACCAGTCATAAGGGCCCATTTTAAACAACTGAATGGAAAATAGACTATATAATTTACATAAATCATGTAATGTACTTCATAATTTAATGTGAGAGACAAGAAACTTTAACAGACTCATTTATGCATATGAATGAAAGTTCATATCTATTTTTTTTTTTAAATCAAATTAGTTCAAATGCATTACTTCACAAAATATACTATTTCTTTTATTACTATCTTTCTTTATCAGATTTAAATGCTTTATTTAATTCCTTGAAATAAAAAGACATTATATTTGTGACCCAGGACCACAAAACCAATTATAAGGGTCAATTTTTAAAAATGAGATTTAAACATCATCTGAAAGCTGAATGAATAAGCTTTCCATTGAGGTATGGTTTGTTAGGATATGGCAATATTTGTCCAAGATACAACTATTTGAAAATCTGGAATTTGAGGGTGCAAAAAAAAAAAAAAAAAAAACTAAAAATTGAGAAAATCACCTGTAAAGTTGTCCAAATGAAGTTCTTAGCAATGCATATTACTAATCAAAAATTAAGTTTTGATATATTTACAGTAGGAAATTTACAAAATATCTTCATGGAATATGATCTTTAGAAAAATGGATCATTTTGACCCATACAATGTATTGTTGGCTATTGCTACAAATACATGCTACTTACAACTGGTTTTGTGGTCCAGAGTCACATGAAGACTTCAAATGCAAAAACCTCTATGTCTGTCTGAGATTTTTCTTTTTCTTTTCTGACATTTCACTTTTAATGGCACTGAAACGTTATTAGACAGTTATTGAATACCTTATTTTTAAAAATGTTCAATGTTATTTTCATAGAAGCCTGATAAAAAAGCTCATTTGAAAGAAAAATATCAGACAGACTTTGCAGGTTTTTGCATCTGAACTCTTAATATACGCACAGACACAGGCACACACCAGTTTAAATTATATCGACAAACTAGCTGCAAAACTGAGCGCGTTTTGCGTCACACTACACAAAAATACACCGCTCCAAAACGTCACCTGGTCTGAATCACGGTTTTTATTTTTATTACTTTGATGCATGAGCCTTTTGAGAAAGAACCAGTGAAAAGCAGAAGTGTCCAGGAGGCGTGATGGTGTATGGGTGCGCTGGGTACTTAAATAAATGAACAGCACTGAACAGATGTAATGGGAAGGAAAGAGAGAAGAGCAGTTACGCATAGTCAGCACAGATGGGAGCAGCGAAGAGAGAAAGAGAGAGGGAGAGAGATGGGGGCCGTAAAAGATCTGCTGAAAGAAAGCAAGAGCCATGTGACTTTGGGCCGGATTGATTTTAGCCGTGAAGACCAGGCGACCACACCTCCCACACCGCCCACTCCAGGTCAGGCCGGGGTCCTGCGGCAGGAGGGAGAAAGGAGCGGGTGCAGGACGCCCCCGGCTTTAAGGGTCAGGTGAGGTCTATCTGGCAGCTGCTTAAACCTGCCCCGCTACTGACACAAGCACTGTACAAAACACCCTAGTCCTGAGGGTGAACGCAAACAAATAGCAATAGTAAAATGTGCTGGGAAAAGCACACATATATGTAGAGACAACATATGCTATGTATGCCGGGACTTTTAATAGAAGCAAATAATTAAACATCTCTGTTCGACACGAAGCGGTCGCTAAGAGACGCTCCCGTTTTATTAAAGTAATTACTTGCGTTGATGAAAATAATTCTGCCGGTGGATGCAAACAATCCATGAGAACTCCAACTTACACAACAAAACACAAGCTATTCCTAGACAACATCCTTCCGCATGCCACGTACACGTGACCCACATGTAAAGAAAGCTAACTGAGAAAAATAAAGCATAGTCGCGTCGTGTCTGCCTAGTCCTGAATGAGACCCCAGCTGTAGTGAGATGTATTCAAAATGTCTTGCATCTCAGCTATAAATAGTCTCAAAGACCCAGATTCCCAGTTCACTCAGCACACGTGAACGCGCACACACACTCACACACGAAAAAACAGAAATGCTTGTGCAGGCACATAAATATTTGAGAAACAGAAATTTAAGAATCCAGTAAATCAACCTCTATGCCACGATGATCTTACAACACCAATTACAGCTAAAAGAAAAGGAGAAAATTTTAAAACTACATTTAAAACGATTCAAATGACAGTTAGTCTTCACTTCATGCAACATGGTTCTGAAGTATCATATATTTAAAGTAGCATCTGTTCTCCCATAGAAACGAATGACTGGCATACTCCGGCTTGATTAGAGAAATAAAAGCTGTCTCTTTGTTAGAAAAAAATATATTTATCACTCAGATGTATTTGCAATTAAACTGACATGGAATGCAATTTCTATTGGATAAGACAAAGGTTAGAGGTGTCACTGAAGGTTAATGGTGGCTCGGTGCGACAGATGAAAGTTAAATGAGATCACTGATCTCAGTCACGTCGAGTCTGGAGAGAGACATGCACTGGCACATAGGATCTGATGACTGATCAATACCATAGATTAACTTTTGATTTGATAAATCCCCTTGAATTGTCATCACTCCAGGAGCCGACTCACTGTTTGGGAAAGGCACTGATGACAATCAAGTGTATCAGATAATCAGGGGATGAAAAGACGCCCAAGGGTGCAGTCTAGCACATTAATGACTCTAAATTAAAAATCTGTTTTTTAAAACTGTGCAACATGATCCAAGTTAATCATAAAAGAGATTTAAATATGATCTAATAGAAGTAATTATAAAAAAAAAAAAACACACACACAGACACACACATCAAAGCAAGCAAAACGCATTAAATAGACACATGCACACACAATATGCTGAGCACATGAGGATATCATGTAGCAAAGTCATGAGAGTCAGCAGAATTGTTTATCACACAGTAAAACCACATGAATTGTTTTACCTCTCCCGCGAAGTGGAAAATCAGCTCACACTCTTTTAAAACAACCTTAGGATGCGTAGTTATATATAGACTACTTTTAAGGCTTATGCAAAACAGATGACATGGCAGATTATTTATTTAAATTGATCATACACAACTTAAATAGCGACAGATGATTCACAAAAGACGCACGACCGGAACGCCAACACACAGTCACACTAGAAGACAAAATCCCTCTCTTACCACACTGTCCACTTTCATCTGTGTTCCACTTACACTTGGTCGCACACCCACACTCACACACGCCGTTTGTGGCAAGCTGCTTGAACATTTAGGCTATTCCTTACTAACTACTGTTTATTTTTCATGATACTGGTACAGTAAGCAATCCAACAGTGACTAGTAACTTTTAGGGATGTAATGATATCAAAATCATACCAAACGATACAATAATATCGCAATATGAAATCCACAATGCAATATTTAAAAAAAGTGAAATGTTGTATATTTTAAAGTTTATTCTAATAAAGAGCTCCAACCCATGTTCTTAACTAAGAAAACATAAGTCAGAAAAAAGTCTTGTACCTGAACCTTAAAGGGGACTCAACCCTCTTTTTAGTTGTGATATACTGTCTCAGTCTAAATTCACACTGTCACACTCTAAAACCAATTAGAATAATAATAATAATTACAACAATGAAAGTAATAGCCATATATTGTAAAACAATTCAATGAAAATTAATATTTCATAGGTATATTATTTTTGCTTTACAATTACAATACGTCTTTCCTAATTTCTACACTAATTTCAAAACACAACTTTAAAGGCCTTTTATGTTAGAATAAGTTTAAATATATTTTTATAAAAACTACACTTTTTGCCCGGAAGACCTATCGTTTCATACTGTCATGTGACCACGATAATATCGAGACTAGGCTATCGCGATATCACGATATTTATAATATAAGTAACTTTTTAAGGTTCACAAGCTTACAAATTTATTAGATAGCGTACTATCTCTTATATGTTTTCCAGATTTGCTTGGGAGACTTTCCCATTTGTTATGGCTAACATATCTTACCTCAACAATTACAGCTGCTTTTTCACTTGTGTTATGTAATGACTAGCCCAAACAGCACAATCACACTTTAATGTTAAATTCTTGTTATTAAACCACTTGGCCTCAATTAACTACTAATTCGCTGCTTATTAATAGTTAGTAAGGTAGTTGTTAAGTTTAGGTATTGGTTAGGATTAGGGATATAGAATATGCAGTATATGTTCTTTACAAGCATTAATAAACAACCGATATGTTTAGGTATGCTAAAAAACAACTAGTTAATAGTGAGTATTGGTCACTATACTAATGTGTAGGCTACCATTTAAATAAACTTGCTAGAAACTACTTAAATACACTTGTGTCTAATAGGCCTAAGTACTACCATTTGAATAGTTACTATTGAGATGCACTAGTGCCTAATTAAGTACTTTAGCATCCACTAGCGACTAGCTTTACAGAATAAATGAAAGTATCTAATGAATAGTTACTAGTGAATTTGAAAAACACAGTGGCCACTCTCAACTAAGAAAGGTACTAGCAATAGGTTCTAAGGAATACATGTTAAACCGGCTTGCCACACACCGCGTTTCGCATATTCGCAGTGGATTCCGCGGGTTCGGAGAGGAGCTCACTCACCTGCTGTAAGTACATGAAAGTCAAGGCACAGGAGAGCTGCGGACACATGTCCACGTTCGGCAGGGCGACGCACGTTCCGCCCGTCAAGGGATGCTGCATGGTGTTTGCGTCCGCTCGTCCTGTCCTGTCCGCCGAGTTTTACGGGTTTTCAAAGACTGCTTTAGCAGGATCGGTTGCGGTTATGAAGCCTTGAAGCAGCCGAGGAGTGTGCGCAAAAGCGGCTGAATAACCGGCTACACGCGAATGTGGATGTTTGAGCGTCCCGGTGGTGAGCGAAAACACAGCGCGCGTCTGTTTTGTCCGTGATGATTTAAGTAAAGCCCGACACGAAACCCTATTCAGTCCGTTTCTCGCGCTTGTAAATAAACTGAATCACGGGCGAGAGATGCGAGAGTTGGTGACTGGACGTAGTGAAGTTGAAGCGGGTCTGGTTTTCCATTCGCTGTCAGAGGAGTCCGGGCGCACCGTCTGTTTCATTGAGCAGCATCTGAATCTCCGAGGCGAAGAGATGCGGGGCGGGGGCCAATCCTAAATCACACATTCATTTTTAACGGGGGTGGGGGAATCTCTCCATTTTTTTTTCTCTTGCGTGAAACTGAATTGTCCTTATAATTTATTATTATGGCGCCACATAAAGCGCGGGCACAGAAATGAAGCTCTCAGCACGTAAACAAACTGCCATCACATTTGCGTTCCATTAAAATCATCTCATATCAGCCTGTAATGCTTTGTGCTGTAAAGAAAACCTGTCCAACCTAATACCTTTACTGAATTTATATCACTTAGAACACTATTTACCATTCCACTGTTCGAACGAAATAAAAGATTTTACTGTGGAGAATCACTGGATGAAGCTTCTCTTATAGCACTTTGAGTACATTGCTTTTTATTTTGTTTTCTAGTGTAAGGCTGAATTTTTTTTTTTTTAACTCTCTAATGGGTAGCAAAAACATAGGGGGGAACCTATACAAATATATTTTTTTGCACTTTGTGGCTTATGAGCCCCTAACAGCTGAGATATCAATTTAAATGTATCATTAAGTATTGACACAAATCATTTAAATAATCATTTCTGGTAAATAAAAGAGATTACAAAAGATAACACTTTACAGGTGTCATTTGTTAACATTATTTAATGTAACTAACGTGAACGAACAATGAACAATACATTACACTATTTATTAATCTTTGTTAATGTTAGTTAATAAAAATACAGTTGTTCAGTGTTTGTTCATGTTAGTTCACAGTGCATTAACTAATGTTAACAAACACAACTTGTGATTTTAAATATGCATTAAATGCTAAATTTTTTTGTCAAATTTGCTAAGATTAATAAATGCTGTAGAACTATTGCTCATTCTTAGTTTATGTTCACTAATACAGTTAACTAATCCTAACTAATGAACCTTATTGTAAAGTGGTGCTTTACAAAAATTGATTTGTTAAACCTGGGAAATGTATATGTGGGAGAAACCTGTAGAGGTGCTCACATAAAAACAGATGTTTAAAAATAGACCTGTATAAAAGCATACAAAAATATGTGACGATCTGAGTAAAATATAATTAGATGTTTTACATATGTGCTTCAAATTTACCATGGTAACCATATGTTCTGTGAAAACGTGACATGTATGTAATTGTTATAAGGACTAAAACTGTGATCAGTTGCTATTATACCACTGTTAACAAACATTTGATATGTAAAATATTTAAAAGAAAAAAGTTTACTGACATCAATGTAGCACTTAAAGTGCACTCCTGCTGTGAACCATCTAAACAATTTGGTTTTCCATAAAAATATTTGATATTTGGCTATTTTACAACATAGCTGATTCAGAAGCCTTCTGAAGCTAAAATACGCTTGTCTTTGATAGAGGAAAAAAAAAAAGAAAAAAAAAAAAAAATCGCAAACATAATCCCACATTATGACTGATTTTCACTGCGTGCATCCTGAAACAATACTGGTGAAACCTGTGTTTTTCTGAACTGCAGTGATAACTAATGATTTTTTTTTTGTTGAGAGTGCTTTTAAAATACAAAGAAATACAATTAAATAAAATGGATGAGCCATATCAGTAACTATCTGTTAAAAGGAAGCCTTGCATATAAAAGAAAAGAAAAAAAAAGGTACACCAAACCGAGAGAGCGACATATAAGGGCAACACAAGAGAGTATCTGCTTATCTGAATCATAAAAGAACATTTGTGTGAACACTAGGCCAAATGCGAGCTACTAAATAATTAATAAAAGTGCACACACAAATGTTCAAATTTATTGTTCATCAAGCTTCTTTTAAAATCACTCCGGCCTTATCTCCCTATCAGCAGCAAGGCCTTTATTGTAGATTCATTAACAGCTGTTAAATGTTAAATACGACTGATATTCAACCGACGGGCCGACCAAGGTCTAAGCAGAAAGTGCAAAGATATACAGTAGGGGGAAAAAGAATTTGAATTATTCATGTTCTTTCTCTTTAATCTTTTCCCTCCCTCTTTGCACCACGTTACAACCTAAGGTGACTCGCAAATCTATAACAAGATTTCATATCCTTGTTACTTTAAAAGAGCAGAGTCATAAAAATCAATGTTTTTCTATGTTGCACGAGGGGCCGTAATTAAAAAAGGGCTTCTGAGGAGCCGGCAGACATGTATTATGGAGAGGGCAGCAGACTGCTTTGCTCCATTTTACTCTTTTTCTTCTCCACCCCACTCATAGCCTGAAGGCAAGACTATTTCTTCCCCCTCCCCATCCATAGACGTCTTCTCGGCCTTTCCTCCTGCATTCCTCCATTTTTTTCCCTGTCTTGATGCTACAGAGTACAAAATATTAACTGGACCGTCAACCGGTGTGTCTTTTTTCTTTCTTTCTTTCTTTTTTTTTTAAACGAAATAAAAGAGCATTCGACCAGCGTTTCATCGCAGATAGTAGTGTTTATTTCGCTGCGTGTCACTGTGCCTTTGACATGTGATGAGGCATGGCTGCCCTTTGCAGTGCGTCTGTTGTCTTCGCCTTTACTGAATAAATAAGCAGGGACTGCATATTGAGAGAGAGAAACCTCGTTTATCTCTTTGTTTGTCAGTGATGGCTCTCTCTCAGATTTCTTGTGTACATTGTGTTATTGGTCTGTCTGTGATGGGCAGAAAGGGGTGGGGGGGAAAGGGTGGAGGGAAGCAACAACGTTTCTTAAGCTTGTGTGCTTTTTCCTTTTGCACTGTATGGTACCGGAAAACAGCCTAATGTCAAATTCATTCAAAGAATAGTACAATTCGTTTAATAATGAAATGAGCGAAAGCTCTGATCTTTGCCATGTTGAAAAATGTTTTTAAGTTACTTAGATATCTACATATTTCTACATCACAACTTTTGCCATTAAAATCAAAAGAAAACAAAAACAAGAAAATGGATTTATAACATATGCCATGAAATTAAAATGAATGTTCATCCAAAAATGAAAATTCTGTAATTACTTGTGGTTGTTCCAAACCTGTTTTTCTTCTAAAGAACACAAAAAGGGATTTAAATAATGTTTCAACTGTATATTGCCTAAACAATGACATTCAGTGAAATTTGTTGACTTTCATCGGATAAAAAAAAGATTCTCATTTGTTATTGGGTGGCTTTAACTACTATGTACTTATGTTAAAATTAATCATTTGATACAATGCATTTATTGCATGCATGTTTTTACATTGTACTTATATTTAAAAAAAAATATGCGAATGTAATTACATTTATAATTACACTGTTAAAGTTCACTTCCAGAATGAAAATTTGCAGATAATTTAGTAACCCATTTGCCATTCAGGATGTTTGTGCCTTTCTTTCTTCAGTCGCAAAGAAATTACATTTCATGAGGAAAACATTCCAGAATTTTTCTCTATAGTGGACTTCTATGGTTAAACGAAAAATTACAATTTATACCATTTTTAGCCCCAAACGTTTGTCTATTCTCTGTGATGCGCATGCGTACTCTGTGTAATCCGGGTCAATACAGTTAGGGTATGTCAAAAAACTCCCATCTCATTTTCTCCTCCAACTTCAAAATTGTCCTGCATCTTTGCAGAAGTACCGACCCAGTGTTTACAAAGTGAACATGCAAAGATCATCAAATGCCCTTTACAAAAAAAGGTAAAACAGCGATGTAGGATGATTTTGAAGTTGGAGGAGAAAATGAGATGGGAGTTTTTTGACATACCCTAACTGTATTGACCCGGAATACACAGAGTCCCATGTGCGTCACAGAGAATAGACAAGACGAGTGTTTGAGGTTAAAAAGTTCAAACATTGTACATTTTGTTTGGAAAATAACCAATCATTTCACTATATAAGATCCTTCTCCCTTTGCTGGGATCGTTTAAAGCCCTTTGAAGCTGCATTGAAACTGTATTTTGGAAGTTCAAATTCAGGGCACCACAGAAGTCTACTATATGGAGAAAAATTCTGGAATGTTTTCCTCAAAAAACATAATTTCTTTACGACTGAAGAAAGAAAGGCACAAACGTCCTGAATGACAAAGGGGTGACTAAATTATCTGCAAATTTTCGTTCCGGAAGTGAACTTTAACAGTGTAATTACAAATGTAATTACATTCAGGTTTTTTTTTTTTAAATATAAGTACAATGTAAAAACATGAATGCAATAAATGCTCTGTATCAAATTATTATTATAAATTTAATGTAAGTACATAGTAGTTAAAGCCACCCAATAAAAAGTGGGACTCTTGGATCTTGGATGTCAACATCTTGGATGACAACGGGGTGAGTAAATTATCTGTAAATTTTTTTCTGGAAGTGAACTTCTCCTTTAACCCATCCCTTACACCTTAACCCACCTTTAAACGTACCCATACCAACAAACCTGTCCCTAACCTTACCCGTATCTAGGGCTTCACAATTATGACAAAAATCATAATTGTCGATTATTCCCTTGAAATTGTAATTGCGATTATAAATTACGATTAGCACAGTTTACACTGAATGATGTTTTGAAAAGCTTTATACCATTGTTTGAAGCAACTGCATGCCATATTTTTATAAATAGTTTCTTCTTCAAATATAAAAAAAATTAAAAATTAAAACAAAGAGAAAAAAAAACAACTTTAAGATGTAGGACAAATACACACACTCTCTCTCTCTCTCTCTCACACACACACACAAACACATCTTAAGAAAGCAGAATAATGTAAGTGGATTTTTTTCTGTTTTGTGATTGTGCCTTTGAACGAATACATAATTGTGGCATCTGTAAATGTAATCACGATTAAAAATTTGATTAATTGTGCAGCCCTACCCGTATCCAACATCAATAGCAGCAAAAGACTTTCGCAATACAATATGAACACGAGAAGTACATTGTTCTTGTTTTTATGTAAGTACATAGTAGATAAGGCCACCTAATATAAAGTAGGACCATATATATATATATATATATATATATACCTTCTTTTGTGTTCTACAGAAGAAAGTCAGGTACACAGGTATACAGGTTGGGTGTGATATAAGTACGAGTAAATAAAGACAAAACGTTTGATTTGGCTGAACTATCCCTTTAAGACATTTCTGAGTGAAACAGAATACAGTATTAAGTCATGCAGGGCGGGACTTCACAGCATCCATTGGGATTTGTTGGAATTGTGTCAAGTGAGCCTTGATATTATTGGCGAATATTATTTTCCCCACCCGCACAGTCTTGGTTACATCAGCAGAGGTGGAGAAAGTTATTACATTTTTGATGAAAGTTATACTTAGCTTAACATGCACAGAACAACGTACGAAAGACCAGGAACAATTTGGAAAGTAAATAAATGCAGTTTTGGATAGAAAAGTACATTTTGGGCCAAAAAAAAAAGCGCTTTTCCACTTAGATGGACCTGAACATACAGTATTACCGCTGTTAAACATTTTCCTCTGCTTTTATACAACAGCACAACAACAATAGAAACCACCCCAGAATAAGGAAGAAACCATTTAAGGTGAGAAGAAAATTTAATCATACCCTGAGCTGGAAAACAGTTCACGGTTATTTCAAGCTTTTACTGTTTAGATTGAATTTCACAGACATTTTATAGCTTCAGTAACTGACAGAAGAAGTGAGCTCAGTGTAATAACGGTTATTGTGTGCCATGGTACACGTCAACACTAATGAGAAGGGCCATATGCACCTGAAGGGGAAAAAAAAAAAAAACTTGTCAGTCGCTAATCCTTAATGCTTATTTTCCTTTTGCGTTGCTCATGTGCAATACACGCTTGACGCTCTGTTGTGGCGTTATCGGTTAGATATGACAAACACGAATACAAATCCCTCCCCGTGAATTGTGTTTCTAAAAGCAGACTGCTTCCCACCACACCGCAACAAATTGACTCTCCTGTTAAAAGGCAACATGGTTGGTTGTTTCCATTATGTTTTTTTTAATTATTAATGACAAGCCCTCGAACAGGAAAACAAAGTCAAAGATGGAGATGTGTTTTGCTAAACAGCACGTACTTGTGACATTTTCGATCAACTAATATCACCTTGTCGTCGCACTTAGAGGGCGAAACACGAAAGAAAATCCATATACATACGACAAACAACACCTCCTTCAGATGTTTGCGCCGAACCAAGTCAGCTTTTGGAGGTGCGACGCAACTTTTGGCGTGTTTAGATCCCTCCGAGTGTCTGAGTAAATGAGCTGTGGCAGTGCTTGCCACATTGTCATTTAGGATCAGGTTGGGTGTATTTCAGTAGCAGGGTGCTGAGCTACAGGCCCAGGCTCCATTTCAGCCTGTGCACCCGATGTGAGCATCACCATCGCTGACAGACTAATAAGGAAGGACTGGCTGCCTCCACCCCATGTCAGGAAGTTGACAGGACTGCAGCAGGTGCTGAACGTGTAGGGAAGATTGATGAAGTCACATGGAGGTGGATTGCAGGGAGCCGGTTTGGTCATTGTTAGTGTTATTTTTCATTACCATCCCGGCTTGCTTAATGTAAATCCTAAGTCAGGATGATGGCTAACATCCTCAGCCACAGCGTGATGGGTTTTGTGCAGAAAAATCAGCCATTATCTCGCCCGGAACCGATGAGCCAGGCGTTCAGGCTGTGATGGCTGAGACTCATTGTAAATAGTATTGTTTGTTTCTCCTGGTTGGTGGAGAATGCAGGCAACTTCTCCAATCATTTCCAATAGGAAAATAAAATAAAAAAACGCCACAACCGAATAGGAGTGATATATTGTCTCTGGAAATAGAAGCTCGGGACCAGCGGCAGGGCGCCGAGTCTGCGCCGGTCACACGGACTGCATAGGAATTCAAGCCGTCTCCCGAAATGTGACACTCTTCCAAACGCCACAGACGGCCGCATCAGCGACGATCAGCGCCGGGAGGCTAATCAGAGATTCCTTGCCGCTCTTTTACTTTGCACATCGCACAATTTGGAAAAGTCAGTTTACATGACAGTAATTACGGAAACAGATGGGGCTCCGACAAAAATACGGCGGCGCAGAGACAATGGGCCCAATGCATGGGGGACTTTCGGGGGCAATGAGGAGTGCAGGCAGATTGCATGGCAGCTGAGACTGCCTTTCATTAGCACTTGAGTGTGCGTCTGGAAGCAACAGAAATGCGAGTCGTTTGTTACCCCGCTGCTGTCTGCGCTAGGGGCCTGCAAATTGATTACTGGGTGGGACGAGGCAAGCGATCCTTAGCACCTCCACACAGCTGGTTACCTAGAGCAGAAGCTGCAGAGACGCTAGCTGTCCACCCCCAGCTTTGGCTTGACAGCAGCTGCTGATCTGTGCTCATTTCAATGCATTAAGACTTTGCTGTCTTTTTAATTGGCAACAAAAACAATCCCATCTCACCGTTAATCACCTCTGTGGAAACGTGCGCCGCAAAAAAAAGAAGAAGAAGAAGAAGAATCGGTGCCTTTTCTTCTTTTTCTATTTTCTCCCTTTTTGCTCTCTTCCACTGTTCCCATATACAAAAACCATGGAAACAGAATATCCTTTAAATAGAAGACAAACGCTCAGAAAAGATGGAGGCCAGCGGTAGAGTGCTAATTAGATGTTTGTGGGTGCTAAAATCATAACAAGTAATGCTGAAGTGTTTTTCTACCAATTAGTTCTTCGGCTCATAATCGAAACCCCAAAGGTCCAGAGCAGATAAATGCGGGCTATAAAAAAACGACGCACTAAAAGGGATGTTTGTACAAACAGGGACAGTGGAAGGGTTGCGGACAGGGCCGGGCGAGGGCGTGCGCTCTTTACGCCCAGACGGCGATTCGGAGCGACATCTTAGAGAGCTGGGGCAAACGCCGTGGATGACTTCCCCGTGCTTTCACCAGGCACTGCCATTAGAGTGCTTTAGCTTCCATTAACGTGTCACTTTCCTTTGCTGCAGAGCCTGTGAGGAGGGGGCGATTCGTTCTGACAGGACCAGGGGCTGTCACATGCAGTAACGGTTCAGCACCGACCAACAGGAAAAGCCTCAGAGCTGACGGATCCGCGATCCATCAGAGCTGACGTGCGGGCCTCCTCCACCACGGATCCGACTGAGGCTCGTGGACAGGAGTCCATTAATTAACCGCTTAATATGTGGAGCTCTGAAAGTCCTGCACCGCTGAGCATGGCGCTGCCTTGATTCGAGTGAGTTAAAAGGGAAAAAAAAAAGAAAAGATACACCACGTACAGAAAGATTCAGACCAGTAGTGAAAAACCTTACTGACGTAAAAGGGATTCAGCCTGTTTATGTGTTACATTCACGTGGACATTCTATAATTAGTGGATTCCGCAATTCTGTAAGAACGGTTTCAAATCCAAGAATATTAACTGACAAAAATATTAATTAAAGCAGAAAATCACTTCCAGAACAAAAATGTATACATAATCATGCCAAGATGTTCATGCCTTTCTTTCTTCAGTCGTAAAGAAATTGTGTTTTTTGAGGAAAACATTTAAGGAATTATCTCCATATAGTGGCCTTCAGTGGTGCCCGCGATTATCGAAAAACTCCCATCTCATTTTCTCCTTCAACTTCAAAATTGTCCTACATCGCTGTTTTATCTTTTTTTGTAACCTTCTTTACATATTCACTTGTAAACACTGGGTTGGTTCTTCTGCAGCGATGTAGGACGATTTTAAAGTTGGAGGAGAAAATGAGATGGGAGTTTTTCGACATACACTAACTGTATTGACCTGGATTACACAGAGTTCGCATGCGCATTGCAGAGTTAGACAAAACAAGCATTTAAGGGTTAAAAAGTTTTTTTTTTCTTCTTTTAGAAAATGACCGATCGTTTTGCTAGATGAGACCCTTCTTTCTCAGCTGGGATCATTTAAAGCACTTTGAAGCTGCATTTAAACTGCATTTTGGACGTTCAGACTCGTAAGCACCACTGAAGTCCACTATATGGAGATAACTCCTAAAAAGTTTTCCTCAAAAAAAAAAAAAATCTTTACGACTGCAGAAAGAAAGGCATGAACATCTTGGATGACAAGTGGGTAAGCACATTATTTGTAAATTTTGGTTCTGGAAGTGAACTTTAACAAAAGCGTGTTTTGATTTTGTCAAGAATGAGGCAGAAAATGTGCATCATAATGGTACTTTTTGCAGAAGAAAAATATACAAAGAATAATATGGTTTTAAATATTCCAATCATAGTCAATAATGTCAGGGATTGACTTGATTGAGCTGCATGTAATAAAGATAAACAATGAATGATCATCAGTAAACTGAAGTGCTTTACTATTTGGTTAATTAAAAAGCACGTCATATGGTATTTTAAAGTGTCCTAACATTGTGTTGGAGTCCTCTACAAGAGGCTTAAATGCATCTAAGATCAGAAAACGTGATTTTCTCAGAATATACACTGATTTCGAATCTCAATGATTTCAAAATGATTCGTTCGAAGCAGTTCTGAGCTCAAGGTCTGTAAACCCCTCCCTTTCATAAACCTGATTGGTCAGCTGGCCAAGTATGTTGTGATTGGTCTTTCCGTATACAATGCGTGTCAGAAACTAAACATCCATTACCATAATTAATGTTTTGCTCCAAAGGGGTTACTTGTAAACAAAGATGCTATAAGGTTAAAAAAATGGCATTGATAGTACCCTATCAGTTTGAGCCCAAGTCTGAGGATGATACTGATGAGTCGCTCAACCGGAAACTCCATCGCAAGCACGACTTGATCAGGATGTTTCTCGGTGGTAAGTTGAAATTTTTTATGTAGTACGAATTGTATTGCTGTGGTATTGTGCAAAAAATTAATTTGAACCACTGATTCTTCAAATCATCATCTTTCAGCGATGAAAACAAAGCAAACTTGCTTTCACAGTGCAGAACACAGCATCTTCTCTACATAATATAAACTAGCGGAAGTGTTTGTGGGCAGGTCAGACTGTTCGTATTTCGTGGGCAGGTGGGGATTATGCAAATATGTTACCAAGTGACATATATCGTAACATGAAGAAGATTCAAAAATGACTTGTTAAGGCGGTTCTGGATCGACTCTTTGTTTTGAGAGACAATCTTTATTTATCATGCACTTTTTTGATTAACAACTTTGCAGTTTGTTTACATTGAAGGATAGCTATGTAAAAAATATTTTTCGAAAACCCATATGACGTGCTTTTTAAACATATATGATACTTATGAGATTAATCAGACATATACACAATATAAGCATAATATTACAACTTGCATCAACATAAAATGGAATGAATGCACAAATAACCTTGAATTGTTAGAATTTGTATATCACTTTGTGAATCTGTGCTTCCTGTAAACTCTGGGAACCATGCCTGCTTTGAATGGCCAAGTACTGCCCAAGAGGCCATATGACTGACAGGTAGAGCAACCAATCACGTTTCGTTTTGTGATGCGTCATGTTTAGAGGTGTGGAAATGTCCCCATAATAACAGACTAGAGTGTAAAACTCTCTGACATATTTTAAAGAGTCTATGCTATGAACTATAAACATACTTTTGAAAATCCAGCATTTAGTTGATCCTGATTACCAGCCATTGTCAATTACAAATATCATGGCTTTCTTCTTCCATGAGGAGCATTTGGCATCACAGGGTTTTGTTTGCATTTGGAACGTTAAAGAACACAACACACACGTCTCCTAGAATTTCTGTATAGTTCAACCAATCCGATGACGACTTCAAAACTCCTGAAGCGTTTCAGATTTTGTGTGCCATATGCATCAGATGTTCCGCCAACAGCCTGTGGGTGTGACGTCTGAGGCTGAGACTACGCTTCTTGTAATGACACACTAAAACGTAGACAATGAATAAGTACAGTATAAAGATTTACAGCATCATAATAGTGTGTTTGATATGCTGTATTATTTCAATATCTTATATTTGTCAACTAAAATTAGACATCAAATCAAAGAATATAAAATTACAATATATTATTTTCAGTAAAAGACACAAGCCAAAAAAACTGCACTGTTAAACAGTGAGCCACATTTGAAGTAAATGGGTTTCACTGACGTCTCCATCTACAGTATAATACAACAGCGGGTCCGCGTACATCAATATTGAGAAAGTCTTGCGAAGGGATGCTGCGTTGAAGTCATTAGCATATCATTAATTAGCTTCCCACTTCCTTATGAAGATTGCAAAAGAGCAAAGGCCCTCCGGAGGGACTCGCCTTCATTTAAGTGGCAGCGTGAGGTAGGGAACAATCGGAGGAGTACTCGTCTCCCGAGACCACTCCCTGTAATCATCAGCTGCTGCTCTGAGACACGCCCTGCTCATTCATACACCCTCTCACACAACCAACCCGCCACGGCACCTGTAATTCAAACGCCAGCTAACCCAGCAGCTGGCAAATTATATCAAAATGTCTGATGTTTGCACTGAACTTCGGAGCCAGTCAGTTTTACTAAAAGGAGGACAGATGGTACCGTTTCTTCTGTTACTTTTAGCGTGTACAGGCAAACAAACCGGCTTCGCCGTCATCATGTTTTATGAGATTTGACAGAACAAAATCTTGATGCAAACCATTACGGACATCGCACACTGACTGAAGCAATCTCCAAATAAACTTCTGCAAGATTTCGCCTTACACTCAATGTATTAGCAATGTTTTTTACTTAAGGGCTTTATTTAAACAAACAACGCACGTTTTGCCATCATTTCTTTTTCTTTGTCATTCCAAACCTCTTATGCTGAACACAAAAGAAGATATTTTAAAGACCCAAACAGTTGTTGTTCCCCACTGACTTCCATAGTAGGGAATAAAAGACTATTTGATTACCGGCATTCTTCAAAATATCTTCTTTTTGTTCAACATAAGAAAGAAACTCATACAGGTTTGGAACAACATGAAGGTGAGTAAATGATGCCACAATTTTCATTTTTGGGTGAACTATCCCTTTAAAGCCAATGTCCAAAAGAAAGTCAACTGGATGCTTTTGACTATGGACATGTACAAAAGAAAAAAAAAAAAAAAACACCAAGACATTTTTCAAAATATCTTCTTTTTTTTCTACTGAAAAAAATAAAGTCAGGTTTGGAACAACATGAGGGTGAGTAAATGATGCCCAAATTTTAGATTTTGGGTGAAGTATCCCTTTAAAGTCAGTGGGGTCCAAAAGAAAGTCAGTTGGATGCTTTTGACTATGGACATGTATAAAAGAAAAAAAAAAACACCATGACATTTTTCAAAATATCTCCTTTTTTTTCCACTGAAAAAAATAAAGTCAGGTTTGGAACGACATGAGGGTGAGTAAATGATGCCAAAATTTACATTTTTGGGTGAACTATCCCTTTAAAGTCAATGGGGTCCAAAAGAAAGTCAATTGGACGCTTTTGACTATGGACATGTATAAAAGAAAAAAAAAAACACCATGACATTTTTCAAAATATCTCCTTTTTTTTCCACTGAAAAAAATAAAGTCAGGTTTGGAACAACATGAGGGTGAGTAAATGATGCCCAAATTTTAGATTTTGGGTGAAGTATCCCTTTAAAGGCAGTGGGGTCCAAAAGAAAGTCAGTTGGACGCTTTTGACTATGGACATGTATAAAAGAAAAAACCCACCAAGACATTTTTCAAAATATCTTTTGTTTTCCACTGAAAAAAATTAAAGACAGGTTTGGAACAACATGAGGGTGAGTAAATGATGCCAAAGTTTCATTTTTGAGTGAACTATCCCTTTAAAGTCAATGGAGTCCAAAAGAAAGTCAACAGTCCTTTGACTATGGACACGTACAGAAAAAAAATAAAAAAAATAAAACACCAAGACATTTTTCAAAATATCTTCTTTTGTTTTCCATTGAAAAAAGAAAGTCAGGTTGGGATGACATGAGGGTGAGTAAATAATGACAGAATTTTCATTTTTGGCTGAACTACCTCTTTAATGAAGCCCAAAATCAATTAGCAAACTCTAAATGATCCATTCACATCCTCCATTTCCAATCACCATGTTCTCCTGTAAGATCATCAATTACCTCGCTACTTAAAATAACCGTCGTTCGTGCCATATTTTCAAGCTTATTCGTCCGACTCTAGCTGCTCATTAAAGGCCTCTCCATTTGTTTGCTCACCGCAAAGGTCCTTAAATCTGCCACAACATACAAAAAGAGGCCAATTCCACTTTTCCCTGCGGTGTTAATTGAGGGAGCACGCTGTCTCCTGATTAATTATGTCAATGTATAAGAAACATCCTCTTTTTCCAGTGCTGCATAAAAAGAAGTTTAGGTCTGAGCTTCCTCAAAGCAATGCACAATGAGCTTAACTAGTAGCCCGTAGATTACATCTGGACATCATGTCAGTGTCTTATTATGACAGGCCTTGACCGGCGATTTCAGCCCTCTGTCGCCCCAGGGCAAATGGGATCAAGCTCTTCCTGGACAGAGATAAATTCACTTCTTGAGTGCAAGCATTTCTTGAGGGATGCAATTCGAGTGTTAACGTGATGTAACACGATATTGTGTGTTACAAATAATGCAAGGTGTTAATAAGTGCATTGCGAAACGTAGTTTCGAAACAAGTGGTGAGACAGACAGAAATGGGTAGAATTATCTGGTGAACATGTTGAGGAAAACACACATACGCGTACACACACACAATGCTCTGACATGCATAGTCTTAAAGCTGGCTTGCAGTAATTACCCAGCTGCTGAACTACTAGGGTGGCAGGAATGAAAATGAGTACCAATTATTAAATGCACCACAGAGAAGATAGAACACTACAGGAGGTCCACAATGGGACTCATGTTGCTTTGCCATAGCTCCATAAATGCTAAACGACTCAGAAAAGCATTAATATTCCAACTGTTCCATCACTGATTCCAATTTAAAAGAAAAGCGAGCACCTAGATATCATTCCAGTCAATGAGACGCCTCTAAAAACTATTGCGTTAGCTGCCTAGCGCATTCCAATGAAGGTTTCACACCTGTATGGAATGCACTGCACTTCCTCTCAGAGTGTGAGACAACAGGAAATAGCCAAACACTGCATCTTACCACCAATAAATGCGGAAAAAGTGGATTTTACCCACTCAACAAGGTGTGTGGATTAAAACAAAAGAACTAAGGGAAAGAGATCCAACAACACTTGCGGTCAAAAACTTAATTATCATCTTAAAAATAACCGCAGGCCTTCATCAGGAGAAAGATAAAGTGCAAATTAAAAATTTGACACAGCATATCAAACTTTATGAAAGCTTTGCAAATAAGTTTTATTTGTTGTTTCAAATCTTTTATACTTTAGGCCAAAATCATAAGACTTTCTTGTGCTACAAACCTTCATGACCTTAAAACAAGATATATTCTGGATATATTAAAGATATTTCTTGAAAAAATAAATGTACAAATTTTAGTGGGTTGTAAAACAGATGGAATCATTACATTAGACCAGTTTTTTTTTTAAAAAAGTGTAATAATAGTTAGTGTTATTAATAGAACTACTGTATTAATACAGGGTTTCTGCAGGTTTTATGAGAGTAAATTTAAGACTTTTTTAAGACCTTTTTAAGACCAATTAAAGAAAATTTAAGGAAAAAAAATCGAAGAGAAAACAATACAGCAATATGCTCTCCAAGTATAATTTGAGATTTACTTTCAAAGTAGCAGCAATTCAGCGTCTAGCAATTGTTTGTTTTTAGTTCGTTTCCGTTTTCCCTCTTTTCCTCTTTTCCTCGCTTTCCTTCAGTAAAAGCGCGGTGCATATTTTACTTTCACTCTCAAATTAGCAGCAATTCCACCCCAAGCAGCTGTTTGTTTTTTGTTTGTTTAAGTTTTCCCTCTTTTTGTCACTTTCCTTCTGTTTTAAGTAGCTTGTAAAAGCGTCCTGCACATTTTTAGACTGCCCTGACTTTTTTATGCGCCTAGGGCCAGGTCTGTTTTAGGCTTCTCCTTATTTTTATATTTTATACATCCACCAATTATAGTGATGATATAGCGCTGGTGGAAACAACACGAGACTTCACTTTCACTTTCGAGACCGGCTCTGAAGGCGTTTAGTGTCTCTGTCAGCAGCAGCAGCAGCGCGCCTTTAGCGCAGCTGGACCAGTTCTGCGTTCAAGCGCATGCAATAGGCTGAACCTTGCAGCAAAGCACCGGCAAAAGTTATTACCACGAATGTGTCGGGGGTAAATAGTAAGCAGATTTTTGAACTATTTAATAATAAACTAGTTTTTTTCTGAGTCAGTGTCGCAGTTGCCGATCCTGACTCGCCATCTCCTCTTTGGACGCGCCTTTAGAGAGAAATGCATCTTTACAGATTATATAATGAAAGAGTTTTTGTTTTCGATTTGTTTTATTTCGTTAAAGTAATAATTTAAGCTTTCAGTAGATATATTTATCATGTCTGTCAGGTATGTATTCGCTGAGGTTCGGTTCATTTTTGTGAAGCGCTCCTGTTGAGTCGAGAAAGCGCGTCACGTTTTTTTATATATAAAAGCACCGTTTGCAACGTTTTGGTGATATAGTGAGTGCACACAAATAAAAGTACTCTTTACAGTTCCGAATGATGTATTACTCCTACATTTATAAGCAAAAATGACTGAAAAAACTGCAAGTGATAGCGCTGGCGCCGCTTGTCCTGCAAAGCGCGCTTCAGTTTCCTCCGCACAAACGATTGGATTTGCGCCCAATATAGCACACATGTATCTACGTTTAACATTAATACCAACATTGTTTTATACTGGAACTCTTTTACATCTATATATTTTATTTTAGGCAAGTCGTGATGATTTGACAAGGCAAAATTGATCAAACAGACTATCAGTCTTCTGCTGGCCGCTTATTGGTCTTTAGGCTAAAAAAAAAACTTCAAACTTTTTTCTAAATTAACCTAATAAAAAAACGAAACGAAATATTATCACTTTGCCATTGCATACAAAACCGAACTCTTTTAATAGCTGAAACGGTAGTATAAGCTGTTTTGGGAGAAGGGAGGGGAAAAAAAGACAGGCTCGGGACGGATTTGGGCCGAGAATTCTGATAAGCTATCGGACAAGGGTCGGGCAATATTTGAGGCCCGTGCAGGGCTCTACACATTTTACTTTCACTTTTAAATTAGCGGCATTAAGGTAACGTAACGAACATTTATTAACAAAACAATAAAAATGCACCATGTTATATGCTTAATATAAAATAATAATTTACACAAAGTTGAAATAGGTACAAAACTAAAAATCGGTAAACACAATAAATAAGAACGGTTATTAGCAATACGAATAAGAAAGCTTGGACGCACGACATATATTACTTCATGTAATATATAGTTTACAAAAAAAAAAAAAAAAAAAAAAAAAAAAAAGAAAAGACATGGCAGAAGTCAATAGGATTTTCAAAATCCAAAATATTTTTTAAAACAGGCGCTTTTACATTTCGATTTGAAACTTTTCCGCCATGGTTTTCTTTCTCACCTTCTCACCTCTCTCTTCTTGTCAGTCAGCTCGACAAACTCTTCACGTGATAAATGAAATCTGATCTGTGATGTGACTGTCCTTCGGCACGCTGCATTGAGAAGCTGCGTTCAGTTTTAATTGTATTGTCTGTTCTCGAACTAAATTATTTTTATTACAATTAAAAAAAATCAAAACGACAAGTTTTTCTTCGGGTGACTGACAGACCTAAGCCACGTAGCACAGAAATTACGCTTTCGCTTGACTTTTAAGTAAAATACATCAGGAAACAATCCCTCACGAAAATTAATGCCATGATCATATGAATTTAAGACTTGCTGCTCGGATTTAAGACCTTTTCAAGGCCTTAATTCACGGAAAAGCGATTTAAGACTTTTTTAAGACCCGCGGAAACCCTGTAACATTTTTATAGTTTGTCTTAGACTAAAAAAATGGTGTAGAAACAATTTTCACTCTGAAGTTAAAAGTAATTTTTTTAGTACTCTCAAAATGAGCGTTAACACGGGTGATTAATTTTTCGAGTTTAACGGTGTTAAAAAGTTGGCCACCCCATTTACAACTGCTGCTTCTATCTTTTTTTTTGACAAGAATTGCGTTTATGTAGACGCAAAACGTCTTTACGACCACATATACACAAAGTAATAGCAGCCAAATAAGCTAATAACCCAGTTGCTGTGATGTCTATTAATCCAAGAACAAAGGAAAAAAGAGGAAGTCAATAACTTTTGTAACTTTAAGGATTCATCTATATTTAATTTAAAATTTAGTGTTTGATAACGTTATTCAATTTCTGTATATTTCATACTTGCTGAAGGGCACATGTAAATATGACATTTATTATAATGGGTTTATGTGAAGATTGTTATAAGTTCAATTAAATTAGAAGTTGCTATTTTTTTTAAGTCTAATAAATGTTAAAATTGATAGCTCTCAATTATACTGTAATGTTAAATGGCTATAATCAATAGTTAAATATTTTTTTAAATATAAAAAATTCCTAGAGACTTCAGTAATATTGGTATCAGTAATCAGTCATAAAAAATTAAACAAAAAATTAAAAATGTTTGTGTTGTTTATACATTAACTTGAAGACTGAATGTGAAATAACTGCAATATAAAAGTATATTTAAAAACCTTAATGTTAGATGGGATTAATTGTGATGAATTTCAGAAAAATGTCTGATTAATTAGTTATTTGATTGACAGCATTATAATTTTTTTGAATTAAAAATGATTAGTGAGTAATCTTTATTTTATTTACAACTTTTTGGCAAATTCCTATTTTTATTTATTTATTTGATCTAGTTTTAAGGCTAAACCTTACATTTTGTTAGTTTAAAAAAACCCCAAAAACTACAGACTAAAAGAAATTGCCAATGACTAAGAAAAAGCACTTGACCACAGGTATTGCTCAATCTGTTTCCACCAATAAATGTGGCCCATTCATTCCGTCTTTTTTTCTTTCTTTCTTTAAGGCTACTCCTCTTGTCGTGCACAACGACTCCCTTAACGTTCGCACTGTATTATCCTGGGACTTATTAGGTAGCTATATCGTGCCAGCACTCATACTAAGATAACCCTTACCTGGTCTTATCACCGGCACACAAAAGCACGGGATCAAATAGGCCTCCATGTAATCCATCTTTGTCAGCGGCATTACGGAAATTACCTGTCACAACCATCATGGTCGAGATTGTGTGATTAAACACAAACTTTAGAAATAAATGCCCAAGGGTAGCGGAACATGGGTCTCAGCAAAGTATATTTCAATTGAGACCTCCCCTCCCTCCCCCTCCCTCTCCACCATCGCTCATTAATTGCTCAATTCTACACGGAGGAATTACGAACGACACAATGTTCCCTCGGAAAAAAAAAAAAAAAAAAAAAAAAACGAGAAAAGAGGACAGACAGAATGTGGGAGATCATCACAGACTATTGCTTGTAGCCGCAGAATGATCTTTCATTATCTTTAATTCAGATAGGCAGTGTTTTCTGTCATTCCGCTGGGCTCGTGACAGAGCTGGAATTGCTGTTTCTAAAATAGAGCTGAGAAGTTAAATGGATTTAAACCTTTGTTCACCGCAGTCTCGTGTGCAGGCCGCACTTAATGGAAATGAGTGTCTGTGTCTGACAAGATCGGAGGTGCACGTGCTGACCTGTAGCTTAAAAGAGAACTGCTGTAATTCATAGTACAATTAAAAGACGTTGTCACGTCAAGCTATTGCTCTCGCTCTCGCTCTTCCCGTCTCAGTTCCGCAGAGAAGCTGAAGCTAATTACATTAATGTTAAGACAAACGTCACATGCCGACACATAAACAGACTTTTTATGCTTACGTACTTATGCTCTTATCTTAATTGCGTTGGCACACACCTGCACGCATTTACAGAAACCGGAATGAGTAAAGTGTTTATAATGGCATTTATTTAATTGTATGCATCAAACAGTGTGTAGCAAGCTAATGTTTTGGTACAATGTTTACCTCCTGACAATGCATATAAAGCAACCTGTAAAGTGTTCAAAGGTAAATGCATAAAGGTTATTGTGGCTCTATACGTGACTGCCATGGTCACCAAGTGCCTTTATCTGGCGTTTTTGCTTGGAATCTGTTCACACAAGTTTCCAAATGCACTATTTACTGCTGACAGAAATCATTTTTGAGCATTCAAAACTGTGCGGCTTACATTTTGTTGAGTTATTTATTTTTCAACTTCTGTTTACAAGGTTAGCTTAAAGGTTCACTCAATTTGGATGAAAGACCTTGCAAAATTGCAAAATGACCTTGTTCTGCGGCGTTCTCAGGCAGCTACAGAGAGGAATGGGAGGAGAAATATTCAAAATTTAATCCCAAGGATTCACTCTGACTCCAAAGGAATATTTTGTCCTTTGAGAAATAATTCATGCAATATGTGTGGCAATGAAAATGATATAAGGTTAGGCATTAGGTATTGATATAATAACTTATTTAGTGTTATTCATATAATGGACTCGATTATGTCAAATTTAACATTTCTTTAATAAATTACGAGATGGGTGAGAGTAAAAATGTCACCTCATCTTTATGGATCAAAGTTATATTCTATGCCTATCAAGCGTTCCCATAATTCTGATTAATACCCCTGTCCGTTTCTTAGGGAAAATGTATTCATAGTCACACTTCGTAGTCTTTTTTGCCGCATCTTTTTTCCATAGTGGACAAATCTGCCTTTAAAAATTCAGAGGTTTCAACACACGCCGTACGGAAGAGCCCATTTTGAATCCGGTTTCGCTGTGAACTCTGCACTGGTTTATTCCTGAGTGATCAAAGAGTGGCAAACTGTCAAAACCCAACGGTCCCGAAGACCGAGGTACAGCGCATTTGATTTTTCAAGTCATCGAATACACAAACATCCCTGCACAATAGAAAACTTTTTATTCTTCAAATCCCTTTAATGTCTAGGTCTTCACTGAAGCGCTACTTTATAAGTTCTGGGGTCAGTAAATAAGAGTATTATTAAACATGGCTGTCAGCAAACCGAACAAGCTGAAGCGGTGGACAGCTTCCTACTAAATTATTTACAGCATGACATGCAGCATGAATTTGTTATTCTGTTTCTTTAGGTCCCACTATAACAATGCAGAGCTGCGGCGTATCTCGCCGCATTCTCCACCTGCTCTTCTGCTCTGCACGTTACACCCATATGCCACTGCTAGCAGCGGGTGGACGCAAGCAAAGATCATTAGCTTCGGACGCGGCAGGAAGCGTTCAAAACGAAGAATACGCCAATCAATGAGACGGACTAGTGGTTTGCTCTGGATCCAAACCGAGTCTTGACAATTGTAAGACTTCCTTGCTACTATACTGTACGATAATGATTGCCAGTGCAAGGAGCCTACACCTTGAATGGCTGCCATTCACAAAGATCTACACAGCCCATTTTTTTTAATTAATTGTTTGGCTAATTGGGCTAAACAATAGAACTTTTGACACAGGTTTCACAATTTGATTCAATTCTGATTCACAAGCTTGCGATTCGATTTTCAATTCACTGTTGATTATTTTGGATATATCTCAGGTACAGTACATGCCAAATTTTCTCTAAACAAGAAAAAAAATCTCTCAACTCATGCTGTAAAATATAGAGTCATTTGGTATATTACTATAATATTAAAGGTTAAAGGTTGAAATTAATTTGTAAGATGCTTATGTTTTTATAATAATAAATTTACAATAACATAATTCTATTTCTATTACAGTTTATATTTTTTGAAATATAAATATTTAAATGGTGGCTTATTTAAAGATAAACATTGAAGAACAGTAAAAATGATAATGAATGTGTTATATGGTATATAAATTTAGCAAAATGCCCCTCTTTAGAATTCATTTTTCTAGCTGACTAATGAGTTTATGGTCACTGAGTATGTTATTTTCTGAGGTAAATTTAACGTTATGTGACATATTGTTGACAAGCTTGACAATACTGACTTTATATCTTTGTGTGGCTGAAACACTGATTGAGAGATTACATGAGACAGGATAGGGATTTCGGTAAGTTGTGCGCCCTTTTTAAAGGGTTCATCAGATACTCAGTTTCCACAAGTTGATATGATTCTTTAGGGTCTTAATGAAAAGTCTATAATATTTTTTGGTTAAAAATTCTCAATGGTTGTGTAAAACAACACCCTTTTTACCTTGTGAAAATCAGCTCTGCAAAAATCAACCCATTCTGGTCGAGGCTGCTTTAAATGCAAATGAGCTCCCCCCTGCCACTCTCTTCTCTCTGTGGAGAGACGAGCCTGTTTACTTAAGCCATATTTAGCCGTGTTTAGCCGCTTGCTAAGTAGCACATTATTAGAAAAGACGATCGCAAAGATTCATAAAAAAAAAAAACCTTATACTCACTTCTGCTGTAGGTGAAGCTGGATCACAAATGATTCGCGCAAACACAGACGGATATATGTAGATCAGGAGGTGCATTCACAAACAAACATAATCCACTGCATGTCGGGAGTAAATGACGACCACTATGTTCATTATTACATCCAGCAACACAACACCTCAATCGCTTAATTCTTGTCTAACTTACATCCCTGCTCCGACATCAAAACATGGAGGTTAGACTGTTACAACTAATCTTAGGTAAGACGCACGTCAATCAACTATCGTGAGAGCGGCCTCTGTGGGTGTGACGCAACAACGACAGGCATCTGAGAATGGCTCGATTTGAAAAAGGGGATATTATTTTTACAGATTAATTAAAAACCACTGCATGGATTTTTACCATTAAAGGGTAGATTTGTACATACACTGCCAACACACATTAATGTTCAAACAGCATGTAAAAGTGAACTTAGCATCCGTTGACCCCTTTAACATTCCTTCATGTTTATTTTGTGCTGAAACTGTTATTAAAGCGAATGAGATGATCAGTTCATGTGTTGTCACTCCACATTAAACAGTGCCAAAATGGCTATTTGAATACTGTAATAAAATGGACAGAATTTGAAATTTGAGACTTTGTTTCAAAAAAGTAACAAAGCATAAAGCTTATTGTGATTTATTGGATGGAAGTGCACAATGTTCTGTTCATCAACTAACAGGCTAGACTAATCAATTTATGGGATTTTGGAATCGATATTTTTTTCATAAAAATTTTAATCAATTAAAACTGAGTAATCTATATTTTTTACTTAGCCCTACTAAACAATGTTCAAATCAATTAAATGAAATTCTGCACAAACTACAAACCTCCCAAACTTTGTGTCTTGTATCTCAAGAAGATTTACTAACTAATTAAGATAATAAAGATAATAAGACTTGTTTTCAGAACAAAATAACTAAATTTATTTAGTCAGTAAATTGACTAAATTAATAATTTTACTCTGCAAGGATGCATAGAATTATAAGTGCCAGTAAAGACATGCTTTTACAAAAAATACAGTATATTATTGCCTTTTTTTCTATTCAACAAATCCTGTAAACAGTATCAGTTTCCACAAAATTATGTATCAAAAATGTATCATATTTTAATGATTTCTGAAGGATCATGTGACACTAAAGGCTGGAGTAATAACTGCTGGAGTAATTCTGCTTTGCCATCACAGAAATATTTAACATTTTAAAATATATTACAATAGAAAACAGTTATGTGTAGAAAACAATAATGTATTGTACTGTAAAGTACTGTATTTATTTTTGATCAGATACTGTAAATGTAGCCTTAATGAGCATAAGAGACTTCTTTTGAAAAACATTTAAAAAATCTTGCTGACACTAAACTTTGCTATTTTTTCCAAACCCTACCCCCTAGGAAAAAAGTAAAAGATTTAAAATGCATTTATTTTATACTAATTATAGTTCAAATAAAACATATTTCCTGACATATCGCTTGAGACTTATATAAAAATTATTTAAAAAAAGTTGTAATTAAAATTTATCTGGAGTGCTCCTAGTGCACAATGCACTTTTCTTAATATTAAGCCTAAAATATGTTTTAATGTCACTATTGATGAGGACTGTATAATTTTGAAATCAGGGCTCGAACTTGCGACTGTTTTGGTCGCATATGCTCCCGGAGTTTAACCTCAAAATATATTTGGGAGCATTTCGGCGAGTACGAGTAATTGTTGTGGTGCGACTTGTTTTCATTTCTCTACAAAAAAATGCTGTGAGCAGATACAGTGAGCCGTTCTATCCAACATTAGCTTACATAACCAATTAAACTTCATCTTTACAATCTTAGCTTAATGCAGATTTTAGATATTAGCCATCAATCACTCACATTGCGCTCCGTTGGAACTCGGAACCGGACGTTTTTTCTCCAAACCAATTTTTTCTTTCAACCAATCTCTGTTCCGGACTTGCACTGCATTGCAATTAGGGGTATGCGATATGAACATTTTTCTCCCTTTCTTAAGGCAATAAATAATTATTAAAAAAAAAAAAAAATCAGCCCATTTGTCTGTAAAGCATCGGCAATTAGAATCGGTCATGAAGAATCAAGATCAGTGCATTACTAAAAAAAGTGTGTGGTAAAGAATTCAGGATCAGGTTCGACTGGTGAAGCTATTAATCATCAGGATGTTGCTAGCCTTTCCTCTCAATTGGCAGTTGTGGTGCTCCTTAATATTCATTGGGTGCTCCTAAATTTTAGTTGGTGCTCTTAACTTTTTGAATTTGGGAGCAGCAGTGCTACCAAGTAAAAAAGTTAATTTCGAGCCCTGTTAAATTCCAAATATTTCAAGTGTACCTAAAGTATACTTGCAATAGTTCCACTTTAGCACAATCAAATATACTTAAGCATATCTTTAGTTGGACTTCAGCAATACTTCCACAAAATTAAAGTGCATTAAGTACACAATTAGTTGTTCCAGTTTAGCAGACTTTAAATATACCTGTTTAGTACACTAGTGCACTGTATTTTTATTAAGTACATAATATGTAAATATATTTGTAGTATACTTAGCATGAAATACATGCATTTTAGTACATTTATTTTTCACTAGGGCTGGCAAGATCTTATTTTTATTTTATTTTTTCTTTTGTTTTAAGCATAGGCCTCCCTAGATTTTGTTAAACTGATACTTCAACCTGGAAAAAAAACAACAAAACAAAACAAAAAAAAATCAAGAGAAGAACCAAGAAATTGTAAAAATGCATGCATGGCTGCTTATGTACACTAAATAATAAGGCTACTGACAGATTTCGCAATGTTTTTGTCATGTGTTGACGGTGCAATTAGGGGCGGGAAAAATAGTTAAAAGATAAGATGACGGTGAAAATTCAGTCTCGCAAATCCATCAGGCGGAGTCATTTGAATAGCGTTTTGTGAAGATAAATGGACTGGTAATGTAACGGGCTCCTAGAAGAGGCCTGCGCTGAGATACGAGCTATTCTCTGTTGTTCCCCAGTGCCATCCCTTTTCTCTGCACGTCAATAGACTGAGAGGTGGAGCAACACTCCCCGTGGGCATCGCCTTTTCCATTTGGACTATTTGACACAACACCCTTTCTCCTCGCCTATTCAATCTGTGCCGGGCTTTCCAGTGAGCTAATGATGTTCCCTATTGTTTCAAAGGTTTCCTAGCAAATGGCATGTGTGTATATCTGTGTGTGTGTGTGTGTGTGTGCGTGTGAGATGCTGGGGAGAGAGAGCTGACGCCCTCTGTGCTGAGATTGTGTGTGCGCGCCACAGCCGGAGTGTCTGGAAACTTTAAGCTCCCTCACAGCTTGCATCCTGTCAGCAAAATTTTGCTAATATTGAAGCAAATTTGCAGCAATGGAGCAGAGCAGAAGTCATCACTATAAGCGAGGCTTTTTTCCTCCAACTGAGCTCGTTTTGTTTGCCTTTGTTTTTTTGCTTACTGTCATCGTGTTGTGTTAATAACTAAACGGCACAATTAACCTGTGATCGCTAGTGTATTTCTTAGAATACCTTTTCTTCATTAAGATTCCTGCCCGTTAATTACCTCACGGCTCCGAGTGTTTCGTAGCCTCCCTTCTCTAATTACTAACTGAACTAGCAATGATTTATTAATTGTGTATGATTAGTGTATCTGCAAAGGCTAATGCAGCCACAACATACTTTCGCTTTCACCCAGTCCCTGAGACACAAGCTCTCATCAATCAGAATCAATCAGCGTTTCTACACGGCTCAGTGGTCGTCGTGAAATGCTCTATTACGGTGGAACCAAACTAGACTGTAATCCATTCCATAATCCACGCCGTACATGCCTCGTTATGATCTCACTAAAAACCTCTCGGCTATTCTCTGATTGACTACTAACTAAATTTTTCTCAAGGGGTATCAATCCGTTGATAAAACAACCTTGATTCTTAAATGAACAGCGCATACCAAAACTTCTGCCATCATTTCTTTATTTACCTTCTGTGGAACCCAAAAGGTGATTTTTTTAAAGAATATATTGAAAAAACACCATAAAATGTGATTCACGTGCTATATAGTCAGCTTTGGGAGATTCTAAACAGATTTACACAAAAAATCTTGACATTTGCCCTCCATATCCTTGACCTTTTCATGAGGGTAGCAACGGTGTCTGATTCACAGACAAAACCTTCTTTCAAACCAGATCTTTTCAAAGAATCAGTTGATTCAGTTCGCAAAAACTTTTTTAAAGATTCGTTCAGAAATGAGACACTGCAGTATTCATACTGATGAATACACCAAGGATGGTGGATGTCAAACTCTTCATATTGAAGTGAATAATAACTTTAGTGTTTGAAATGGGCATCCTTCTTCTGACATAGATGTAGAACATCTCATAATGAAACCAAAAACCTTACCACAAATGCTCATTCATGCATTCCACTGACCTATAAAAACCCAGGACCAACAGTGGCAAGATATTAAATTAAATATGCCACGAGTTCATTTGAGCATTTGAATTAGTCAGCAAGTTTCCTAAAATCACTGAGTAAATCATTTAATGTTAAAAATAAAGCTTAAAGTACTGTAAAAATTGTTTGGTAATGATATCTTTTACATTACAGATTTGACCTGAAGATGAGTCTAATTATTAATTAAGACATCACATATAACTATAAAAATAATTTTTAAATATTAAATATACAATTATTATTTGTGCACATCCTAAATAATATTCATGAGCCAAGCCATAGTATCACAACGTGGAAATACTTTTTAAATCCCTACCATAGTATAGTAGAATGAAACAAAGAACAAAAAAACAAACAAAAAACAGTTTGTGAAAAAAGTTCAAATTCACTGTATTCATAAAACAGAAAACAAAAAGAGATTCTAAAGTTTGCATTCAATAGACACTTTACTATCCCATAAGGCCACTGGAGAGGAGTTGTCAATGGCAGCGAAGTAACACAACTGACACTTTTAGGGCCCTATGAAATCCGTCTTATTTTTTCCCAAATTCCGTCTTTTTCCATTTTCATTTTTCTGGATTCCATTTTTTCCTGATTTAAAAATTATACAGTCCTCATCAATAGTGACATTAAAACATATTTTAGGCTTAATATTAAGAAAAGTGCATTGTGCACAAGGAGCACTCCAAATAAATTTTAATTACAACTTTTTTAAATTATTTTTATATATTCTAAACTCTGTTTTAATGGTTAAATTAAGAAATTTTAAACAAAAAGCATGTCTAATAATTGAAATCAAGAAATGTACACAATTTAACAATTAATTTATTAAAAGTTTAACAAAATGTAATTTTTTCCCCCTCAAATTCAGTTTTATTTTTTACTATATTATGTGTTTTCCATTCATTTTTAAATTCCATTTTAATGGTTTCATTAAATTTTAATAATCATAATTTTTTATTTTATTTAAAAATAATGTATTATTATTATTATTATTATTATTATTGATTTATTTATTTTTCAGAAATACTGTGTTGTGCATTTACATTTTTCTGGTAAATGTTCTGTAAAAAATAATGTTTTAATAATGTTATTATTAGTAGCAGTACTGTCATTACATTAAGTAATATATTTTTATCACAGTTTTTTCCAAGTTAAACCAAAGTTTTATTTGGACGGGTTGCTGTGAAGACCTTTAAGTTTCTGTTCCTGAGATTATGTTTATGCGTTCATATATTGAGGCGACAATGGCTGAAAACACTGTGCTTCCGTATATGTGTATTAAACGAAACAGCGCTTCTGCAGCATTCATTCACACAAAGACATGCAGAACATACAGGATTCATATTTAACATTTTTGCGGCTTAATATTCACAGATGTGCATTAACACATAATGACCTAGTTTTGATTTATACATTCAAAATTCAGCAAATTCCGTGACATTCTGCGTTATACAGTAAATTCCATTTTTTATGACTGGATTCTACTATTCTGTCTGTGTTTTCTGCACCACGGAAACCATAGGGCCCTACACTGGTAGGTCACATGATAATGACAACAAGACATATAGATTTGGATTACATGACAAAACCTATTTTTTTAATGGTCATGAACTAATAAATCATTCAAAAGAAGTACCTACTCAAACAGTTTGAGATTTCTTTTACAGCCACTGTAAAAACTGTGCTTCTAGAGGATTTCTATCAACTGGAACAGTAACTCCCATCATGATCTAAACGGTCACCTGTAAGAGCTTAATCACTGACGGCTCGCCTGAAACTACATCTCGCTGACAAACCGCGCAGGGCTGTCCAACAGTTGCGTGAACTGCGCTAGCATACATTGTGACTTGCAAATTATGTCTGGTTGACAGGGAGGGGGGGATGGGGCAGAGCAAAACAGCGTCTCTTGAACCTCGACAAAAACACTAAGATGAGTCAATTCATATAATTAAGGCATCATTCACAGATATTGTGCTGTCAGATAGGCCATCGTGGGCCAGAATTTGGCTCTCATTATGAAGCATTTGGATGTGATGTTTCTCTGACACAAGCGGCTCACCTGCTTTCCCCTCTCTGCTGTGCATAATGTCCAGCTCATTACAGGCCTGGAGACTGGTCAACCTGAGGAGAGAGAGGGGCCTAATGAGGACTGCGAGCTCCCCCCTTGCCCCTCCCTGCCTACACTGACTCCAATTTGGATCCACATGAAAGGCGAGCCAATCTGAGCCACCTAGAAACTTCTTTTCTTGTCTCAGCCCTTTTAGGATATCCCTGGTTTCATGTTATTCTGTTACAGCTGGACAAATCCTTGCTCTGCAACATGGAATTAGATAACAGAAATAATGAGGATAAATGGTGGCCTGAATTTACAAAAAGGTTTGTTATTAGGGTCCAGTCTGAAGGAAAATATGGCTTATATCAGGTTAGGGCTAAAACTTTACACTAACCATAGTTTAACCATAAAAAATGTGTTTATACAAATGGTTATCAATACGCCATAAAAACAATGGTTACTACACAATTACTACAATAAAACCATGGGTAATTTTTGTAAGGGTAGTTTCGCTATTGTTCTGTAACTCCCAAGTTATTTTCTTATTTGAAACAAGAAAATGCCCACGTGTGCAGCTTTTAATTGTACTTTACAAAACAGATAGTTGATCATGACTGGTGGAGGCGTACTGTAAATTACTCTAGGAACATTCACCTGTGAGCTCATTACATCAATATTTCTTCACCACTGTGTCTGTGTTACAGCTGCTATCAGTATTACTATGCCAAAGAAATTGTTTCAAAATCAGATTTCGTTGTAGATTTTGGCTTAATGGGAGGGCTAACCGCCACTGGCTTTTCAATGGCGTAACACTGAATAACTGAATTTACACGTGGTGATCAGGCTTTGCTTTAATAGTGTGTGACCTACCTGATAAAAGAACAACATTTACAGCATCTGCATTTACAAATTTTTTTGTTAATTTAATTGTCATATTTAAATACACCCATTGGTCACTGTGGCCGCAAACAAATGCTAATTCACTGTATTTGAAACGTCCACAGTATCTCAAATATAGCCAAAATGCATCTGTCTGCAGAGACATGTAATGCCCCACTGACAGTGAACCATGAATACAGTGTCAGCTTGAAAAAGCTGCATTTCTATTATCAAGTCGATGCGATAGTAAGCACCTTGAAGGAAAGGGCTGATATGCGACTGGCCCGCTATCTGGCTAGATCCTAGCATGTGCAGGACACAGCAGAAATCTCCGAGTGTGAAATCAGTCACCTATCTCCAAAATACAAACTCTCTGTCTTCGCCTGCCTCTTCATTCACAGGGGCCTTCAGTCAACGGGGCCCACAAAAGGTTCTGCTTAACGGCTCGCACGAGTCCATCTGCAGTATTTATTACCTCAATGCTCAAGGTATTTTTCCTGCAGTATATACCTTTCTGCCGCAACAGTCTGGTCTGATTAAATCAATATCTGTTTCTTCACAGACATTAAAAACCAGACAGGGGAGAGAGACTGCTGATCCTGCTCTGCCTTATCAACACAAACGCCCCTGAGAAAGAAAGGAGAAACCATCATTTTTACAACACTCACGCTGATGCTTATGCCCGGTTTTTCTTTTTATCCTCAAATCCGCAGATTTGTTCCCTCGCAAAGACGCCAGTGAAAATACACCAAGACGCAACTCATAAACAGCACACCTCCTGGCCATCACCGATGACAGAACGTTGAATGTGCGTTGGGTGCGTTTGATCCATAAGCATGGCCTGCTGAAATGCCCTCTCCACCTTTGAGGATGTGGGCAGGCTGCTGAGCGTGCACCGCAATTACGTATTGCTAATTGAAAATGTTAATCTTGTCACATTCAGGGGCAGACAGGGTTAAATTGGTAAAACTGCAATTCACTTAAGGCCATATCTCTCGTCGAAATGAACTGGATGATTAATCCTTTATATTCTTCAGGGATTCAGGGAATATCAGCAATTAAATTAACGACTACAAAGTGTACGCTCCAAGACGGGGAAAAAAAATCATGAAAGACACACACTCATTTTTCCAAGTTGTTGCCTTAATTGTCTCTTTACTACCCGTGTTGCTCCCTGTCGTTACAGAAGCACCCCCATTACAAAACAAACCCGTGAGATACATTAGCATTGAGCCATGTTGAAATATAAAATTATTGCTGTTGTTAAAATGTATTTATCGAATTAAAATATTTCTATCTAATACACTGGTTGCATGAGGACACTGTCATCATTTGTTCACTCCTCATGTCATTCCAAATGTATATGACTTGGTAATACTTTACAATGACATTGGTGATTAAAATTGATTTTATCAAGTTGATTGAATCAAGTTACAACAAGTTACACCTGTTAATGATACTTAGGCTACGTTTACACTACACTGTAAAAAAATAAAAAACACAATTTGTTGAGTCAGCTTAAAATAACTTGTTACCCTGCTGCCTTAAATTTTTAAGTTCAGTCAACTAAAATAAGTTTAGTCAACTTGAAATGTTAAGTTGTATTAAGTAACAACTTAGATATTTGTGTTTGCTAAACTTAACAGATGGGTAAGTAACCCAGCTGCCTTCAAATTTTAAGTTGATTCAACTCAAATATCTAAGTTGTCACTTATAGTATAATTTAACATTTCAAGTTGAATAAACTAAGCAATCTTGATGACCATATAAACAATAACATAGATATATATAGGTAGATTTCCTATTCGACTGCTCGAAGCACGTAGACGCGTCTGCCATCTAAATAATACAGCATCTATCTATACATATCTATGGCTTGTACCTGCATGAATGGTCATGTGATGTGTGGGGCCTTGTTTACACTATTGCATTTTCATTTTTAAAACGGCATTTTAAAATTAAAATGATCCTTTTCTACACTGCCGTTTTCACTGTTTCAGAAACGATCTCCGTCTACACTACACAACTGAAAACGCATGTCACATGACCATTCATGCAGGTACAACCATACAGTAGATATGTATAGGTAGATTCCCTATTATTTAGATGGTGGACGCATCTACGTGCTTAGAGTGGTTGAACGGGGAATGTACATATATACTGTATATCTATGGGTACAACAATAAGCACAATGTTATTGTTTACATGGTCGTCAAGGATATGCAGAGCAAATGTGGGCAGCCACAACATTGTTTTCAAAAGTCTCAGTTTTGATCCATTTAGACTGACAACGTTTTCATGACAACGTTTTCAGCCAAAAATGGGAAACTTTTCATGTGTTTTGCCTGTTCGTGTACACCACAACTGTTTTTTGGGGACTGAAAACGCATAATAAAGTGCAAGTTTTTGAAAACGCCACCAATGTTTCCATGTAAACACCCAATACGGGAATCTTTGAAAACGGTGACGTCATGTGAGTGTAGTACATATTAGGTATGTAGACATGCGCAGTGTGTGTCGATTTCAAAGGCACGTGCGAACAAGTGCCAACTACTGACCTGGCATACGTAATACAGCGTTTTTGGCAGTTTTCGCTGAATATGTGTAAACACGAATTGTTTAGAAAACGTTGTCGTGCATATGTGAAACTTTCTAAAAACGTAAGGGAAAAACATCTCTGTTTTTGACTACATTGGTGTCGTGTAAATGTAGCCTGAAATGCAGCTCTGGAGTTTTCAAACTAAAACAGGGTCTGCAGTGTTTTCGAAAGTCTCCATTTTCGAAGGTCAAAAATGCAGAGCGTAACCGTAGCAAAATGTGTTTTAAAACGAAAACACAATAGTGTAAACGCAGCCTGAAACACAAGTGTAGGTGAAGATCGTTTTCATTTTAAAACACCATTTTAAAACGAAAATGCACTAGTGTGAACAGGGCCTTAATAAACTTAAGCTAACATGAACAAAACAATGAACTGTACCAAGTAACACATAAAAAAAAGAATACTTCAAAAAACATATTACTCATTGTTAGTTAATGCATTAACTACCACTAACTAATGGGATATTATTGTAGTGTATTATAGTGTCATCGACTGTCAAGCTCTAAAAAGACAATATAAAATTATCGTGATTAGTTTTTGATCATTTTCAGTTAAATAACTTAAATTTCAGTTTCTCACAAAGCTATCATTTGACTTTTGAGGATTTGGAAAAGTTCTTTAAACTACTTAAACTACTTGTTCGTTTATTTATTTTGGAGCCTGACAAGCCCAGTCTTCTTCACTTTAATTATACAGAGCAAAGTGGCTAGGGAACAACATGAGGGTGAATAAACGATGACAGAGCTCTTGTTTTTGGCTGAACTAACCCTTTAACATCAAGTGGACTGCACCATGTCCCCATTTGTTCAAACACATAACATCATTAGCCCAATCATGTTTTTTATTTTCCTCCTTCCTCTCGTTCTCTTTCTTGATTTCCCCTTCTAGTCAAGAGGAAACATTCAATATCAACTAGGTCAACTGAACTAGTGTGGGCACCAGAGGCGAGAACACTGCAATTGGTCTGGCCAGAGCTGATATTTGTAGATAAATACCACATCCCCAGAGGTTCTCCTACAGTGAATTATTAGCAAAGCTTCATTGATCTCTCTCAAAATGGCAATAATCTCCAGTTTCATCCGGGCCTTTACTAGGGCTTCAAAGTGCATTAGGCTGCCTGGCTGCAATTGTTATCACAAAGGTGTTTTCCTGGCCTGACCGTTTTATCCGAGAGCGCGAAAAAGTGTAAGGCGCTAAAGTGATTTTCTTCCTCTCTGTGGTATGTGCTGCTGGTGTATTGTATTTTATAGCCACCAATAAAAAACTCCACTACTGCAAAGCTCTAGACCATATGTGTATAGGCTCGATGCTTTTATGGTGATGAATATACTTATGTAATAAAGGCTGTTTATGAAAGAGCTTGTAGTGCTTTCACGTTTTTGTTTTCTCTGGCAGGAAATTTCATTAGAAGGGTAATGATTTCAGTATATCTATAACAAAGCAGACAATCTCTCAAAATGTCATTGATTTGAGCAAAGTCATCTTTAAATTTCCTCTTATTCTCTCTTTGCATTTATGGTTTCGTCCCTGTGAGGTTTTTATATATATACACATATATTCCATTTTATAAATCAGATTAAAACTGTCATGGCCACATCACAACCAGGAGGGAAAAAACAGGCACGGTGGAATCAGATGAAAGGTTTCAATGTCCAACAGGGAATAAAAAAGTTTTGGATTTTGTGCAGTGTAACATTAAAGCATCCGAGTCTTGGTTTGATATCTGTCATAGGCTGCTCTGTCATTACAATGATGCCACTTTGATATGTTGCCATCTGTAAAGAACAGCCACCTGTCTCCATCAATCATCATAACAGACCGATGAAAAAAGCCACAAACTGTCATTTCATGACAGCAGATAATGACCAACACAACTGTGCTTTCAGTATTCGTGAATAAACAGGTAATGACATGGCAGGTCATTTAAATCTGTCCTCGTGCGCATGTAATCTAATACAGACAATGGCAAGTAAACCTCAGAGGCAATATCCTGGTGCGCAGGACGAGTTTGGAAAGAGACTGAGTTCGGGATTGACAACCGTGTTTACCAACAGGTGTGACTCTACAACTGTCCTGTTCATACAACAGCTTGCAGCAAGGCCATAACCGTGTCTTGAACATATCTATCTATCTATCTATCTATCTATCTATCTATCTATCTATCTATCTATCTATATAAACACACACCATCGTCTGTCTGAATACTTGGATTTCATTGCAAATGCACACAGATCAAAGATTGCGCAGTGCACACACAGAAACAATTAGGAGCACAGAAACTTGTTGTCCCACAGCTTTTATTAATAGCTTCTCAGCATTATATTTCTGAGCAACGAGGAGGTAAAATCGCTGTCTTTGAAGTAACTAAACTCACAGCTTCATTGTTTATAGAGAGAGATGCACAGATACAATAATTCATACATGCAACTTTTACCCCTCTCTCAAAATGGCCATATTTGAGAAAAAATTGAGTAGTTTGCATCACTGGACATAGCTGTCAGTCATTTAACATTTCTGTTGTAAAACAGTTGACTAGTATTAAATAATTTGCAACTTCCATTTTACCTCGCTCTATTTCAATGTTCAACAGACACTTTGCGCTAGAATTCACGCTCTGCTTCTGTGAACAGTAATATTTATATATTTATATATTTAATTTGATTGCAGAGTGCTGTTGGATTGCTGAGGCAGACCTTGTTGAAAATGTCACTTGTTTAAAAGCTTTTTGTCATCCTAACAATAAAAACGCTGTGAAATGGAATCACTGGGATCAGTGCAGGAATTTCAAATATTTGGACACATTGGCCATTTCCAATTATTGGAGGGGACTTTTATTCCAAAATAATAACTCAAGGCAGTAACAATTTATTTTCAATATATATATATATATATAACTCAAGCTTAAACTATTTTTTTTGTGTGTGTGAACTTATGTTCAGCTATTCTTTTTAATAGTTAACTTCTAACTATTTTTTACATTTTTCAGATCATCAGTCATCAAAGCTCTGTAAATATTATTCACAGACACCCAGATATACTTTACATTTCACCGAGCTGAAAACTCACTGAAAACTCCCATATTCATGTTTTCATGTCATTTTAAGTCTTATTTTGATGTGACGAAGTGGTTATATCTAAGTTTGTGAGTTGTTTACTTATTTTTTTTTAAATGAGTCTTCCCATTAACACCACTATATTGTTCATTCAGACTGATTTGTGTATGCAAAAGACGCACAAACACAATTATCGCATCACAATTATCGCATATTCACAGCCGAACATAACCAGTCATATCCAATCATATCACAATGGAGGCACTGCCCACTCTCACATGACTTTCTCCCATTTATTCTCAATTACCCCCCCACCAAACCCACCGCACGCTTTAGGGAGTCTGTTAAAACTCAATGGTCTCAAGGGGGGCGAGAGAGACATGGATTCCTGCTGTAAATTTACCTGATTGTGTCGTTGTTTTACAATGTTTCTTTAGTAAAACGACTGGTTCATACATTTTTAATGTTATATTTTGTAATATTGGTAATGTTTTATTTTCGTACTAGGATTTTCTCATCCAATATTTTGAGGAGACACTGCCTCCCTTGCCTCCTCAGAGGAAACGCCCCTGCTACGGTGGTTACAGCCCTGGCTTGCAGCAGTGGCTTCAGTATTAACAAATAACTGAAGCAAGGCTTCTTTTCTATTCTGTGTAACCATAGTGACAAGTGCGGTTCAGTTCACACTGCACAAGTTAACCAAACTCCCTTTAAAAATGATAGTGTGATTAAGAGACAATTTTCTGTTATTTAATAGATAGACAGATAGACAGATAGATAGACAGATAGATAGACAGACAGTAGTGCATGCTGGGATAGCAGTCAGGAATGGCCTGCCCCTCTCTCACATGACTGGGGCTAGTGAGTATAACTCAGTAGAATATAATGAAATATAACACCACTTCTTGTCACAGGTCAGCAACCAAGCCTGCTCGGGGACTGGCATTCCAAATGCCAAAGCCATTCATTATGAAAATGCTATGCATTGATTTGTCATACATTGTAAAACTCTATCAGAAGGGCAATTTTGAAATCTTTGCAGCAATGCCTCAACGGCTGTGGCATTAGCATTAATGCTATTCAATCGCTCTTGGTTTTCAGAGCAACTTGCCCAGGCCCTCTGAAACCAGAGACATGTTAAGCACTTCAGCACAGTCAGTGAAATAAAATAAGACAGGATTGAGTATATTAGATAAGAATTATGATATATAAGCTGCGCTCTACTGCAAGACAGCTAATTAAATAAGAACATATTTGATAGCAACTGACAGTGCGGCGTTCTCACCCAGGTCCCATCATTACTGTCAGAGAGAAAGAGGGAATTAGAAGGTGTATAAATACCATATGGTGTATGCTGAATTGTCTTGCATTAATGTCAATTATATCCACTGCGAATACATCAAATGTTCCTAATCCTCATTTTTATCTGTTACCCAGCTACATACATATTCATCTAACAACACTTGTAAAGTATAAGCTCTATATCCGTACATACAAAATGCCCTGCAAAAAAAAAAAAAAACAAAAAACTAATGAATGAATGAATAAACAAACTGATGTTCATACAAATCTGTCCAACTGGCATACAAAACAATTATGGAAAGAATATTATGTAAACAAACAATTACAATACTGAATTGTTAGATTCAATATCCTTCTTTAAACCTTTATCTTAATGGCCAATTATACATTTTTCTATGGTAGCTTAAGTCTCACTTTCTCTTCTCTCTCTAAACACACAAACACATTGTTAATCTATGTAAAGGGAAAGCCATGTACTTCTAATGACAACGTTAAACAAAAGCTCAACCAAAAAGAGAAAATCATAAATAAATAAAGTTCATCCACTCTTTCCTAATGATGGGATCAGAAGGAAGGCAGTGCAAAAACTCAACTTTATCCACAACTTGACTCTGCACAGCATCTTTTTGTCTTCAGAGCCATCTTTATTGTTTGATTTTTGGGTAAACCTGCTTTGCCTCTCTCTTTATTTACACTACAATCGGTAGGCGGGCCTAACAGGCAGGCGCTGATCTTCTTTGGTGGAGGCGGTGTTTAGCCACACTGTTACATCATAGAGTGGCACATTCCACAACCTGTCGTTTTGGCAGATCGGCTTCAATATAAGCTGATTTTAGACTAACGAGAAAGTTTTGAAACTTAATTAGGGGAATTTTAATTTCTCAGTTCATGACTCCTTTAAGCTGAATAATGACATCACACTGCAAAAAATGTTTTTCTTACTTAGATTTTTAGTCTTGTTTCTAGCCAAAATATCTAAAAATTCTTAAATCAAGAAGGATTTCACATTTCCACATTTTACGAGTTTAAAACAACATGACGGTGACTAATTAATTACAGAATTTTCATTTTGGGGTGAACTACCTCTTTAAACCTGCCTGGATTTGCATCATATTTGATGAAATTTGAATTATTGATTTTATTTCTTCCCTGTTTAATCTTGTGAATCTGCTTGGAAACTGTATTAAGCACTATATAAATAAAGGTGACTTGGCTTAACTTTGGTCATTGGATTGTTGAATAGAAAAGAGCTTTAAAAATATGCCATATTCATACATTTGGAATGACATTAGAGTGAATAAATAACAACAGATATATAGGTGCATGTTATTCATTATTCATTACATAAGCACAGTCTGGGCGGTTAAAGAGTGGCACTTCAAAAAAAGAACTGACTATATGATGTTAAGATTCCTGCTTTGCAAGTTTTGAGTTTATTTATATTGGTGTCACAAAGTTAAGTCGCAATATGTGCCTCCTACACACGAAATGGCCCTGTGGCTCCTCTATTGGTTATCATGGAGGGCAGCCTTTATCAATCAATTGAATAAACTGCTTTCATAGCATCTATTGAAAGACAACTCTGACAAGGGGCTAGAAGTGCCTCCACAGCAGTTTTTCCAGCAGCAGGCGGGGGGAGTAAATAGTAAGAAAGGCAATAACATCAGCCTGGACAGCAGCGCAGCTCTGACACTGCTGTTTGCCTCAGTCTTTTCTCTACCTCAGTGATTCATTCCTCATCCTGATGGGCTCCAATTGACAGCAGTGCATAAAAGTGGACCGCTGCTTCCTTTAACTTCTTTTCAATTTGTATTTCATTTATTTGTTTACAGACACAATAGTGATAGAAGACATGGGGCCTGTTTTGCAATTAAGACTATATCAAAACGTCTGAAGTGTTTGGATGTGGCACAATGCGCCGATGCTCTGTGTTAAGATGAAAACCCTGTGGCTGAGAAAAAAGTAACCCACGCAATTGACACTGAGGGGTTGATACAGAGCCTGAGCTGGATTGTCAAATGGCCACCGGAGGCCTCTTAAAAAGAACACTATTTGTGTTATTACACACGCTTCTGCAAAATTATTCATACCAAATATAATTTTGTTATGGACATTATTCTGTACAAAACATTATTCTGGCTTTATTTTGTAAATTAATTTACGGTTGTTCTGAAAGTAGTAGATGTTTGTATGTATTTAATTATTTATTTATTTATTTTAGAGTATATTATTTATTTATAAATTATTTATTTATTTTAAATAATTCATTATTTAAATACGAGCTGTCAAACGATTAATCGTGATTAATCGCATACAAAATAAAAGATTGAGTTTGGCTAATATTTGTGTGTGTACTGTGTAATTATTATGTATATTTAAATACAAACACATTCATGTATATATTTAAGAAACATTTACAAGGATATGTATTTATTATATTTATCTGTATAATTTATATTATATATAAATAAACATTTTTGTACATAACATATTTCTCTTAAATATATACATTAACTTGTGTGTATTTATATATACATAATAATTTCACACAGTACACATACATACATTAGGCAAACTCAAAATTATATTTTGTATGCGATTAATCGCGATTAATCATTTGACAGCTCGTATTTAAATAATTAATTATTTAATTTTATATAGTTAAATACAGAATGGGTTATCCCTCTATCATTACTGTCAAAAAAGCACAAAAAAAAAAGTTAATTTCTCATCATAAGGCACCTTAAAGTATGCAAATTAAATATTTAGCAAGAACTGTATACTTTTATACAGCACAGTAATTCCTGCGTCTCCTGGGAAATTTCATCCTTGAATCTTTTCTACGACGCATATTCCTTCCAGACCACCCATGTTCCAATTAAACATTCAATATTCATTTTCTTAATATAGAATTTCAGTTTGCTGTAGCTGCATGACTAAGTAACTGGAGATGTTCTTGTGTGTTTATCAAGTCTTTTGATTCTGAGCTCTTCTGACTACTGATAGAGTTTAAAAGCATGTTTTCACTTGAATTATTCATATTATAAGAAAACGTCTGTACTTAAAAATAAATAACAGTATTAATTTGACTTGCATAACTATTTTCAATAATAAAAGAAACTGCATTATTATTATTATTTATTTATTTTTAATAAGAAAATGTATTGTTGTTATTAATATAACAACAGCAATACGGTTTTAGAATTATAAACTGCATATTGTTATAAAATAATTATCATCATCATAATGATAATTTAATGACATAATAATAATTGTAATTATTATTATGTCTTGTGTTTATTATTTTATCGCTCAAAAGGCACTTTTCAAAGAAAAAGCTAGTCAAAAGAAAAAAACAACAACCTCCAGCTGACACATTATGTAAAGGATCAACTTGTTCCTTATTTTCACTTGAACTGCCCATCAGATTAAGATTTGTTAAAATGAGATTAATTTCCTGATAAACCCTCACAGTGAAGAAGTCATCAGGGTGCTTTAAATTTATTCCATGGGCAATTAAGTGCAGCGAAATTTCCTCAGCTAGGACTGATTTTGAGTGATAATGGCAGGTGAAGAGACAGATAATGAGCAGGCCAAGACACACGCGCTTACAGCTCTCTAAAATGACTTCCTGTGCTTTAACCCTGCAGTTATGAATCAACGTGTCACGCACCGCTTCTCTGACACTCTCTACTCCAAAGAAAGAGTAGTCTCGCCAAGGACGAGATGAGAGAGGGATGAAACTTTAAAATGACTGATTGCTAACCGATACACAAACACAGCACAACAGAGCATATCGCAAGCGGAGAAGATCAAACGCGTTTCTGTCCTGCAACAAACAAGCTCAAACTATCAGACGAGAAAACACATAAACGTCAATAACGACACATGCACACATACGCACGCACGGCGGTCCGCAAACACCGACGAACGTGGCACAATCGGTTACCTACCCACAAATACATCATCATCTTGAGCGAGGAGTCAGGGGCTCTCCGGGAGTGAGGAAACGCTTCCTTACTTAGCTTCTTTTAACTTCTCGAGCTCAGCTACGGAAACCCGGCTGAATCCTTCTTGTTTCCACTCTCTCAGGCTCACAGTTCTTTTGTATAATTTATTATATCACTATAATAGAGCTTATTAAAACTGACACTTGGAGGAAGAAGAAGCTACTTCACAAGGTTTGAGATGCTTCTAGCAGTCTTGTTCTTGCTCTTCTTCTTTTTTTTTTTTTTTGCTCTTTCTTGCTTTTCCCCACTTGGTCCTCCTCACCCTTTTACTGACAACCCCTGCTTAGACGCCAATTCCTGACGTATCTATTTAATGAGAAGATCCGTGCACCAAGGAAGTCCAGTACAACTGTGCACTCAAAGTGCCAGAGAAAGAGAGAGAGAGAGAGAGAGAGAGAGAGAGAGTGATGGTGTAGGTTTCTCTAGTACAGGCTCCACAAAGGTACGTGTACGTTAACGCACAGCTGATAGGACGATCCGAAACAGATCTTCCCCCTGCAAAAAGGACTTTTCCCTCTAACAAAACGCTGCTCAGATCCTCAGATGCTGTCGTCCGGAAGCTGATGCGCGGGGGAAGACATCAGTGGGAAATCAAAAGACTCATCTTCTGTCCTGAGGGAAGGTAAGAAGACAACTGACCGAAAAAAATAAGCTTGCAACTTCCTCCAAAAAAAAAAAAAAAAAAAAAAATACTGCAATCTCAGCTCTGAGAGATTCAAGCAAATACAAAAAAGCTGGAAAAAAGATGTCAAAGAAAAAAATGTACAGGTAAACTAAGATCAAAAATGGTACGACGGGATGAAAAATCCTAAATGTGAAGCTTGCACCTGACTCTGCAGCCTGGACTGGTTTTTTTTTCCCCCCTCTTCTTCTCCTCCTCCTCGTCCGGAGTGAATGTGCTGGAGATAAAAGCAGCGTGTACTGGGGCCAAGGCCTTCCCGCTCGGGTTGCTCTGGCTCTGACGCACTGGCTGCCTCCTAACAGCACTTTTCTACAGCCATCTGCTGACTCTACCACGCTACTGCTACTGAGAGACCAGAAATGCAGCCAGCCAAAAAGCGCAGCCGTAACTATCTAGAAAAGCGCACGTGAGGCTAAAACTCATTACTATTGTTTAGAAGAGGGATGGGGTTTTTAATCAAGCGCAGGTATTAGAGAAACTCGAGAGTAACAGGAAACAAAAAAGGGAATCTTTTCGTAAATGGATTTCAAACCGAGAGGGGACAAAATGGAAATTTGAGCGAGGTCCGTTTTTTTGTTTTATGCGTGTGAGACACAAACGCAATGAGATTTGCCAGTGTATTTATGAGGGAAATTAAATTCTGAGGGAAATTTGAATATTAAATTCTCCTCAGGAAGCAATTTGACTCCCCTTTAAAAGGAAAACAATAAAAAGAAAGTACAACCGTCACAACAAGACAGAAAGAGAGTGTGAGGACAAATGATTAAGCTAAAGGCTCAGACTCAGGCTCGCATACAGCAAATACACAAACACACGTATCATATTAAAGCAATATGGCTGCATTAAAGTGATTTGCCACAGGTGAGGGATTTTCTAAGGCATAACGCAAAGCATAGACGACACTAGTGCTCCAAAAATAAATTACATTTCTCAGTGATAACAAATGGAATCTGGTCATTCCTGTTATGCAGTGTCTTTTGAGCTTTAACTCATTAAAAACTTATTTAAGAGAACAATTTAAAGTATTTTATACATAGAGCATATTTATTTATTATTTCTACATAGTATTAAATAGATAGATAGATAGATAGATAGATAGATAGATAGATTTTGTATTCTTATCCTAACATAAACCACAAAAAAACACTTTGTACACTTATTGATTGTTGTTCTGTTGATGCCTCAGCAAAAAGATGTCACTTCCGGGAGAATGATGTCATTATGGAACTGGCTTCCGATATGTAAAGGGATATTAGGATGTACTAACAGGATGGAAAATTATATGTGACCGACAAAACCAGTCATAAGGGTCAATTTTTGTAAACTGAAGCTGAATAAATAAGCTCTCCATTGATGTATGGTTTGTTAAGATAGGACAATATTTGTCCAAGATACAATTATTTGAAAATCTGTAATCTGAGGGTGCAAAAAAAAAAAAAAAAAAAAAAAATCAAAATATTGAGAAAATCGCCTTTAAAGTTGTCCAAATGAAGTTCTTAGCAATGCATATTACTAATCAAAAATTAAGTCTTATTCACGGTAGGAAATTTACAATATATCTTCATAGAACATGATCTTTACTTAATATCCTAATGATTTTTGGCATAAAAGAAAAATGTGTAATTTTGACCCATACAATGTATTTTTGGCTATTGCTACAAATATACCGGTGCTACTGCTGACTGGTTTTGTGGTCCAGGGTCACATATTTATATATATGCACAGGGAAAACTGTTTTGGTTTTTAATAATTTCTATTTAAGAAAGAAAAACTAAAAAAGAAATGACAAATCTTAAATATTTTATTCAATATATTGAGACATAATATCTGCATGGAAATGTACTAGCAGGAATGACCGGTTTTGAACGCTGCTCATTTCATAACATTTTAGAGTCTGAACTATCTGACTATAAAAAGCAATATAGCACATTTGCAACAAGATGGAATGTTTTTCTTCCAAATCAAACAATTAGTACAAACAGATCCGGTCAATACTCTGAACAACATTCTGAAAACAAGAAATGATTGTTGACATATTAAACAAAGATAAATGGCAGGTACAATGTAAAGCCCATTGTTTGTGCGGCCGAGCAAAACGAACATACTTCAGCATACAATTTCTTTAAACCATTTTACTTCGGGGCAAGAAAGGTCTAATGGTCATGGGAACTGAGTGGCACTTACTGACATGTCCATTTACATGGAGCAGACCGATTCAGCTGCCGTCTCCTCGGTCCGATTGTGCTCTTTAACCCAATTAAAAAGCTACAAGTCTGAAATGGTATCTAAACCGTTAAAGCAGTAGTGCATCTCATTTGTTTAGATTATGACAAAGACATAACCTACAAAGAAGAAAAGAAAAAAAGGTAGCAGTGCTAATAGGGCTGGCCGATATGGCCAAAAAATGATCAGGATGAAATGGTTCATAGCATGAATTTTTTATTTCTTTCACGTTTAAAGGCAGATTTGTGCTCTTAAGTGAAAGTTGTAGAATTGTGGTTTTAAACTACTCTTTATGGTCAGAACATGACAGAACTTCACGTTTTTGTATTCCTTACACTTTACCATTTTTACCTTAGATAAACATATCACTAAAAAAAATATTTTCTTAGCAAATTAATTTCTTGTAACTACATGGTTTCTAGGTATTTGTATAAAAAAACTGTAGTCTAAATACATTTAGATTACCATATGTTTTAATTTATTCATTAGAAAATACCTATTAGACAATGTTTTATTAATGTCTACACCTACCCCAACAATAAACTTAATAATGCAAAAACTGTAATTATTGTACATCTAGCCTTTACTATAAAACATACCATACGTATGGTCATCTATTCCATGGAAAAAAAACAAACACTCTTTTAGTGCCACTCAGCGGACATTTCTGTTGGAAACTGCAGTGATATGTACTTATTGTTATATATTTCTCGTCTCGCGAAAAAGTTCCCCCAGGTATGTTTTTGTCATGAGACCAGGTGGAAATTACCAATATAATAAAATTCAATATGAATATCCCACATTTCTGCCACAATTCCGTAGTGCAGTTAGTGTTACTACAGTAAATCCATGTTAAATGATGACGATTTGCAGATTTATCGTTGTGCACAGTGTTTCCAATGCTATCTCATGACCAATTCATACATATATTATGAGGTGGTTAATTTGTACAAATTTTGTATGTTTTCTGTGAAGGGTATGTTTAGGGACGGGGTTAGGGGTGGTCATTTGTACAAATTCCTCCAAATTTGACACCTCGTAAAATAGGTATGATTTTTCACAAAACATCCCAATTTGTATGAGCCAGGTCCAAAAAATACGTATGAATTAGCCACCCCGTAAAATATGTATAAATGTACGCGAGATAGGGATGTAACGATATCAAAATCTGTCAATACAATAATATCGCAATATGAAGTTCACAATACGATATTTATTGCGATATTAAAAATAAAAGACAAATTAAAAATTGGGGGGAAAAAACGAACATTTTGTATAATCCAAAGTTAAATTCTTCTATTTGATGCACTTTGAGAGTTCAAAATTAAGAGCTGCAACCCATGTTCTTAAACAAAGAAAACTTAAATCAGAAAAAAGACTTGTGACTTGTACCTGAACTTTAAAGGGGACTCAAGCCTCTTTTTATTTGTGGTATACTGTCTTAGTCTAAATCACATCCACACTGATGTTTTAGGAAACCAAACAAATTAGAATATAATAATAACAACAACAATGACAGCAAAAGCATATTATATTGCAATAGCATACTGTAAAACAATTGAACTGTAAAATAAATGGGTAATTGGTAATTATTTTTGCTTTACACCACAGTAGGGAAATTCCAGTACTACTTTTCTAATTTTTAAACCTTTTAAAGAGATATTTTGAATTTGGACTACATTTAAACCGCTAGCTGTCAGCAATTCATACTGGACTTTTAAGCTTTTTATTTTGACGGAAACATCAGTAGAGCTTTTATTTTGATGGAAAACTTACAAAAACACATCTCACTACAAATCTAGTGGAATTCTGTAATCATCTGCCACGAAAAATAAAGCATAACTGGTGGCTATTGCGTTTACAAAAGCTTGCTAAACTCACAGTACAAGAAATAAACCAGTTCACCACATTCATTGTGGAAAAACATCACACAAAATGATCGGATCACGAGCTGATCGCCTGAAGGAAGATACTGTTTGTCAGATACTGTGCAAAATGGCCCAAAAAACAACTTTAAAGACTTTTTCTGTTAGAATAAGAAGTTTAAATATATTTTCAAAACTACACTTTTCACCTGGAAGACTATCGTTTCATATCGTCACTCATCCGCCCTAAAAAGCTCGGGCTGCACTGCCATTTGAACTTAGAGCTGAGTGGATAAATGGGCCACGTGGCATGATTTAAATAAGTAGGGCTGTTTTGTTCTGGTTTTGGCGCATAAACATTATATTAAACATTTATCAAACTCCTGTTATCATTTTATCAAGAAAGATTATATTGTGATAATTATCGTTTTATCGCCCAGCCCTAAGTGCCAAGTACATCATACATGGTCCTTCTCAACTATTCTAAATTAAAGGCAAGCTTCCAAAAAGCACTTCCGAAACAACTGTCCTCTGAGTCATTAACAAGAGGAAACGAAAAGTGCTTTTCATGTTTCCAAGAGTCAAATAATAGTATTAATACTAATACTAATAATATGATTATGAATTTGCAGAGGCCAATGCTGATTTAGCAGTACACGTGCTGTATAATCATTATTGATTTAGTCCACACTCACTGCTCTAATTTCATCGGAAATTAAAAATATATGTAGCATTACAAAACAAATAAAGCAAGTAGTTGCTAGGAAAATGAGAGTGATGTGTGTGTATGAATAGGAAGGTCTGTGCATTAATCATATCAGCCCTATCAGACTTAAAACCCTTCAACAAACCATGATAAATTACAGCACCGAGAGGGGACTGCAGCACCTCCGCTCCTGCATGGTGTACACATCTCTCCCACTGTGTGCTCTGTGAGCCCAAGGCAGAGCCAGCAGGACACATGGTCATCCCTCCACACAGATGTGGTGTTTCTGAAGAAGATGAAGATCTTTGGGAGGGTCTTCATCAGCAGTGAAGCTGACACCTTTGCTACCCTGGCTTTTCAGGCCGGTGAGTGAGCAGGAGGGTTTGAGAGCTACTATTAAAGTTTAATGAGAAGGCAAGGTAAGCTTTGTTGTATTTTTAATATGGACACAGCAGAGTATGAGGGAATAACAGGTTTCTGTATGAGAGTAAAATTGAAGGGTTTTTTTGCCTATTGATTTAATATCATCATCTCCTCGGCTGGAGATGCTGAAATGAACATGAAGGATACACAAAAATTCATTCTGAAGTCATCGTGACAAAATAATTTGTCTTTACATGAATGAATCGCAGTTTTATGATCGCCATGGATTGATTAATTAAAAGGTCAATACCAACAACATCCAGAAGCATGATAGCGACACAAAACACAGACACACACACAACCACAACCACACAAAGCAACGCCGAAGCATCACTTACCCTGAGCTGGTCCGTATCACAACTCATTGGTTGTCCTGGAATCTGTCAACAGAGACATACAAATTAGAGTAACACATTACACACCAAATACAGCACCTCCCTTCAGTAATTACAAGTCAATCATCGAGAGCGGGCTGAGGGGAGAGAAAATGAGATCTGTCAAAACTGAGGTTTGCAACATGGAACCATGCAAAAGGTGGTGAGAGCAGGGAATAAGACAGGCAAGACATCGTTCCCATGCTAGAAATGGTACACATAACAATATTTTCTGCTTTTTTTCCCCTCAAATAATGAGAATGGTTTAGAGCAAGTGGTTCTCAACTGGTTTTGCTTTAGGACACAGATTTTTGATTTGCATTCAAGTGGCAACCCAATACAGTACCAGGATTGTACTAAAGTAAACAAACATGTCTGTACAGAAAACATTTGAAATCAAATTACAGATGAATTTATATATATGATAATTTAGGCTGGTTATACACAAAAACCTGTTTGAATTTAAAGGGACAGTTCTTCCACAACCTCATGCTGTTGCAAAGGCGTAATACCTTCGTTCATCTTCAAAACACGAATTAAAATATTTTTGATGAGTTTACCGACCCTGCATAGACAGTAATGCAACTGACACGTTCAAGACCCAGAAAAGTAGTAAGAACATCGTTAAAATAGGAAGACGAATGCACATGCATGTGCATTGAGTGTCGAAGAGAATAAATTGTTGAATAAAGTTATTTTTGTTTTGTGTGTGCACAAAAGATAACTTCATAACATTACGGTTAAACCACTGATGCGACATGGATTGTTTTAACAATGTCCTTACTACCTTTCTGGGCCCTGAACGTGTCAGTCTGACTGTCTATGCAGGGTCAGAAAGCTCTTGGATTTTATCAAAAATATCTTCATTTGTGTTCTGAAGATGAATGAACGTCTTACACCTTTGCAACAACATGAGGGTGAATAATTAATGAGAGATTTTTTATTTTTGTGTGAACTGTCCCTTTAGGTATTATTTAGATTTAGATTGATTTATTACTTAGATTAGATTGATAACAAAGGTTTAAATCTGTAGTAAATCTGCAATTTTGGTTTAAATCTGCATTAGTTAATATGAAGTTTTTCCACTGTAACATATCAATGTTATTGAAATATATTCATATTCATATTACCACAAACTACACATCACCAACAATATGCAGCTGAATTGAACTTTAAAACAGGTTTCATGGTCTTGGTAGCCAATAATTTACACACAAACATTGTGGTTTGCACAAACTATGTTTATTAAGCAACTACATTTAAAAGAGAAGCTCACTTTCAGAACAAAAAATTTACACATAATTTACTCACCCCTTGTCCTCCAAGATATTCATGTCTTTCTTTCTTCAGTCGTGAGAAAATTATGTTTCTTGAGGAAAACATTTCAGGATTTTTCTTTATATAGTGGAGTTCAATGGTGCCCTCAAGATTGAACGTCCAAAATGCAGTTTAAATGCAGCTTCAGAGGGCTCTAAATGATGGAGGAAGAAGGGTCCTATCTAGCGAAATGATTGGTTATTTTCTAAAAAAAAATGTACAATTTATATACTTTTTAACCTCAAATGCTAATCCTGTCTAGCTCTGCGATGCACATGTGTACTCTGTGTAATTCGTGTCAATACAGCTGTTTTACCTTTTTTTATAAAGGGTGTTTGACCTTTGCATGTTCACTTTGTAAACACTGGGTCGGTACTTCTGCAACGATGTAGGACGATTTTGATGTTGGAGGAGAAAATGACATGGAAGTAGGTTTTTCAACCTACCCTAACTGAGGTTTGAGGTTAAAAAGTATAGAAATTGTCAACAGATCGTTTCGCTAGATAAGACCCTTCTTACTCATCTGGGATCGTCTAGAGCGATCTGAAGCTGTATTTAAACTGCATTTCGGACGTTTAAACTCGCGGGGACTATTGAAGTCCACTATATGGAGATAATTCCTGAAATGTTTTTCTCAAGAAACACAATTTCTTTACGACTGAAGAAAGAAAGACATGAACATCTTGGATGACAAGAGGGTGAGTACATTATCTGTACAATTTTCTGGAAGTGAACTTCTCCTTTAATGCATTCCTTTATATTAGTTTCATTCGTGGATTTTAAGGATGAGGGGATGTCAAGCAACCTGTTCATGTCAGCATCTACTAGCTTCACAGATGATATCAAGAGTTTGACTGGATACGCAGCTTTTGGTGTCAATAACTAAAGATTTCAGAAGCATTTAACTCTGCTATATGAACTACATATGATTATAGCGTTTGAACAATACAAACGAATACAATCAAAAGACACATTTTTGGGTTACAACCCACCAGTTGAGAACCAGCGCTATAAAGAATCAAGTTGAATTCAACTGAGCAGAGTATTTCTACATGCCTTGATGCACAGAGTTTCTCAAACACTAATCAATCATACTCAACCCTCAAAGAGTCGGGGGTGGGGGTGGGGGAAGAAAAACATTTCTAATTTTGTTAATGCTTGTTGAGTGTTTGAAAGAGAACTACACAATTAAGAGATTAGGGTCTGGTTACGCCGAGAGGGTTCCTGGATATACCACTAATCTTTCCCTCATGCCTGCCGTCAATACATCCATAATGCACTGGCCAATCTTCATTTAAGAAATAGAATCTGTGTTACAAACGCTCTCTTCAAATGTAATGATATTAACAGTTCCACTTTCCTCTCAGCCTAAAACACTTAGCTGTTTTTCAAAGTGTGCTCATTTCCCATTAGCCAGGCCACTGAGTGAAGCCGAATAAGATTTTCATCATTTAGTAACTGGACAGAGCTGCAGAAAGACCCTAAAGAGGATTATGACCCACAGATAGAGGGAATAAAGGCCAGGGAAATTGCTTTGATTTGATATGATATGAGAAAAAATGGATGCATTAACCTAGTCACCTCAAAATATCTGCGTATCAAATTAGTAGTAAGACTTCCGCTGACGGTTACTCATTGCTTTTTGGCAAACCGCTCTCGATTGTAAAAACGTTACGCCTTTTATGGGGAAGTTTATATCATGTGCAAAGTTTTCAATTAATCGTAAAATAAATTTTCAAATGCAGGAGCCACATCAGCAATTTTTTTAATCGCACAGTTCAATAAAATGGCTATGAACGTTTTATACAAATGAATGCCGTTTCCCTGTTAAAAAGAAGGGGACAAAAAATAGGGCAGCACTAGGTTTTCTTGTAGGGCAGGAATTGTATTATTTAGCGCCGCTGACCTTAATGATGGCTCACTTGTTTTGGTAGCACTTTCCTTTCAGCCAACGGCCCCTAGCAGGTCGTTAGGAGAAGCTTCTCAATAGCTCTGGGGCACACAGCATGCTTCTGGATTCAGACCGCTGGCATACATTTTTATATATAGTCCTGTGCTGAAATCTGAAATTCAAACCATTTTTTCCCCTTCTCTGTTATTTTTAACAAGGACTGACAACTGCTGACATTCATGGTTTGTGTTTTTTGTTATTACGTCATTATATCATCGTCATGTCTGTCAATCGTTTAAAACATTTAAAGTAATTAATTTTGATACATTTAATGACATGATGTGCTGATTATTTTACATTTTCAATCATCGGTATCTGCTCCCAAATGCAGATTATGTATGACATTCACTGTGTCAGAAGAGTCAATCACTGAACAGACATTAAAAGTGAAATGAGAAATAAATATATTGTTTTATATTGTTATATTGTTTGTTTTTACACCAATAAATAAATTCTGGATGATAACAAAGCAGGAAATTATTGTGAATTTATTGCTGACAACTGATCAGTCGCCAGTGTAATAAATATTAAAAGCAGTATTGTTATAAAATTACGGCTCATAAGTAATTCTTTAATCTTCAAGCAATAATAAATTAATATTACTATTATACTGTAGTACTAGAACACTACTAGTAGATATATAATTCTATATAATTCTATATATTATATGTAATTATAATATAATTAGAATTCACATGAAATTTGCTATACATACAAACATGTATACATATACATATATGTGAGTGTGTGTGTTCCATGTGAACAATATTATAACTGATCTATACAATATCCAATGTCTGATACAGATAAATTAAGAAGTCAAACAAAAAGGAATTTATGTATATTAGGGCTGTCAAATCAATTAATCGTTAGGGTTAGCGCGATTAATCGCATTCAACATAAAAGTTTGTTTACATAATATATGTGTGTGTTCTGTGTATATCTGAATTCATATATAAAAAAAACACACATACATGTATATATATAAGCAATACATATATTATGTGAAAAATATTTTGTAAATATTGTTTTGGATGAGATTAATCGCGATTAATCGATTTGACAGGCCTAAATATATATAGTATGTGTATGTGTGTGTGTGTGTGTGTGTATATACACACACACACCACACACACATACATGTGTATATATATATATATATATATATATATATATATAAGCAATACATATATTATGTAAAAATATTATGTAAATATTGTTTTGGATGAGATTAATCGTGATACACACACACACACATATTTCTTACATATATGTACATACATACACGTATATTATGTATATTAATGTTTTGGATACGATTAATTGCAATGAATTGATTTGAGAGGCCTATATATATATGTATATATGGTATGTGAATATATGTGTGTGCGCACACGCACATGCACACACACACATATTTCTTACATATATGTACACAGACACACACATACATATATTGTGTATATTATTTTTTTGGATGTGATTAATCATGATTAATCGATTTGACAGGCCTACACACACATATATACATATATCCTAATGCATATACAGCACATAATAAAGGGATGTTAATCTAAATGTATTAAAATATGTGTCATTCAAAGAATGTTTAATACTTTGTAATTATACATCATTAACAGATTGAATGTGCTGACAGTAATATTCAATGTATGAACTAAATTGTATGTGAGTCTTACGGCTCACAGGGTGTAAATTGTTTCAAGTTCCTTTTTCAAAGCTTCTCAGGCACACACGATTCCACAAAAGCCACGGCATACTGCGTGGAGATGGCCTCAAACAGCTCCGAAGAGGCTCTTGTTCGGTAATGATACTTTCCAGATGAAATCAAGGGGAAAACCAACAATAGTAGCACAAACAGCCCTCCTCCGTACGAAAGGACAAAAGGACTCTCGAAGGGCTTGCTTATCCTTTACCTCTAATGGTCTGCTTCCCTCCTTTTCACTCAGAATACACACTCTCGCTCTCTCTCGCTGACTTACGTAGAGTACTTGAGAGAGACAGACAGAGATGGAGGGTAATACTGAACTGTTGTGGCACAGAATTGCAGGATGGAGAGGTAAAGAAAGAGGGAGTGAGAGAGAGCAGGCCTAACTCAGTCCCTCAATGAGCTCTATAGGTCTTACACATGCAGTGAAAAAAAAGCAGAATGAAAAAATGTCAATAAGTAGCACTCTGCTGAGTACAAGCGGCAGAACACGGCCTAGCAGAATGACTTTATTAAGCTGACACAGAAGACTGCGCTCAGCCGGACCGATGGATAGAGGGGGAAGAGTGCAAGACAGGAAAGGAAGAAAGCATAACAGAAAACCTGAAACTAAACAAAGGAAAGTCTGCATTGTGCTGCGATTGAAAATCAATTCTCTGATAAATCGGTGAGAACTTCACCAGAGCCTCAGAGATGGAATTAAAACAGGACTGTTGGCACAGGTGCCACGCATTCCTGCACACGTATATAATATATTTGATCTAACAAATTTATAATAATTAAAAGTAGCACTTTAAATACATAATACAGCAACGTTTTTCTGAAAAATGTATAATAAAAATGATAATTTAAACTGATTCTTATAAATTAACATCTCAATTTATTATCATAGCAGAATATGATGTTCTTTCAGAATAATTGCATTGATATTTATTTGTTTATAATTAATAAGTAAAACCTTCGGCAAAGTCTGTATATGTAAACCATCATAAATGTTCCTGAATGCCTTAAAACAACTGTTATAATTTCAAATTTAATTTCAAAATGTTTCTTGTAAATTAGCACATCATGAATATTTCAGTTCATTGTCAAAACAGATTATTTATTAATTTATTTTTATTATATTTTATTATTTTATTTTATATTACTTTTTTTTTAAAGATTACATTAATTTTACATTGTCCTTTGTGAGGGATATCCGGAAATGACTGAATGAAATAGAAAAAATATTTAAGATTCTTATAAAACTATAAGTTAAATGTCCTTATTAAAAAATATCCACAAAATCTCATTTTGACTACATCCTTTTTTTTAAGAAAATACATTTCATATGTAATACAATTTGAGCCAAGTGCTACAAAATAGTTTATACATATATATGTGTACTGTGGTTAACATTATTTATGATAACATTAAATTCCTTAAAATTTTTACCATATTTACTGAGGCATTAAGAATAATTTTATAAAGCATTACACCTGTCCTACTTTACTATCATTGATACTATGTCTGCTTTTTAAATCTGTTTTTAATTTTTATATTTCCTGTTTTGATTCTTATTTCTTTCATTAGTAAGTTTTACTAATTTTGTTGTTTTTGTCATTTTTAGTAGGTTTAGAATTATTATCTATTAATTATTTTCTATAAAATGTTACAGTTGTTTAAATAATAAAAAAAGTTTAGTTTTTGTTATTTTAGAACATAAAGTTAAACTACAGTAGTCAACCTTTGAAGATCGGGTATTTTGGTTTTGGGACAGCTCTGATAAAAGGTTTTGATCCACTTCAAATGTTGACTACTGTATATAGATTTATTTTATTGTAAATATTATATATAGCAATATGTATATATATATATATATATATATATATATATATATGTGTGTGTGTGTGTATATGTATATATATATATATATACACACACATTTGTAGTATGGTACTTTAATAACCCTGCTTTACACATGTAGATAAACCGACAGATGACACATTTGCAGTATCATTTACCACTTGGCAGGAGGCACTTGAGTCACAGAATCATGACATCCTCCAGGGGATAAAACGTCCATAATAACATATAGCGATCCACTGATGTTAGAATGAAGATAAGTCCAAAATTGATGCCTGCAGTTAAAATACAGCACTTTATTTCAATTAAAGCTATTGATGTTAGATCAAAGGTAATGCTAATAAAATGCTAACGGCATCTGTATTAGAAAAGCCATTTCAGCCCCTCTAAGCATCGATGAATACATTTCTAAAATGTTTGGCTGAGAGAGAGAGAGAGAGCTATAGGTACTGCTAATTTATGCGCTGCTCTGAGGAATAATGAGAAAGGAGGGTGGGTGAAGGAAGTGAGAGCTGAGCCAGCAGAAATTCCCAATGCTGCAGTAGCTCTTCTGAATCCTGCACTTTCACAACACTAAGCTTATCAGAGAGAGTGGAGGGGAAGAGGCAGCCAGATCTAAGCCTTTTAAGACTCTTCATCAATATTAGAATATCTGGACTGGCAGGGCCTTCATACCTCGAGGTGCAAGGTACAGACTGCACTTTTGAGGACATCAGAGAGAAGTCTAGGTCTGCAGCTGATGTGGCCAAAGCTGTCGAAAGAAAACACGCAATTCCTCTACGCCGGAGGAATGCGACTTATAATACAAGGTCTTAACCTCCACGGTCATTCAAGAGAAAATGCAGTCCAAATATTCAGATTAGTGGGCAACAATATAGGTTTTCAGTGATCAATAACTGCATTGAGGTGAAAAAAAACAAAAATTGTAAGATGACCCTTTACAACATATTTAAAATTGTTCCTACACTCCCATATACTGTATGAAAATGACTAGAGGTTAAATAAATAAATTAATAAACTTTTATATAATAAACGCTTAAAACTTTAACACATTAACCTTTAACCTATATACTAAAATAAAATATTAAAAAAACCTTGAAGCACTAAAATAATTAAAACTAAGTCTGAACTAAAATTAAAAAAAACTATATAGACGTGGATTAAAAAAAAAAAACGGAATTACAACTGATTTAAACTATTATAGTGCCTCACTACAATACTATTTATACTAAAATATGTATATGCAGATATTTTCTGTTTCAGTTTATTCCAAAGTGACTACAAAACCAGCATCACCAAATTAATTCACCCTCATATTTTGTATATTCCATTATTCTGGATCATTAAAGGAAAAAGTATGTTGCAGTTGAGATAAAACTTGATTAGAAGATCACAGATTAAATTATGAATCATAAAACCTGGTAATTGTTTTTATGTTTCATAACTTAATCTGTAATCTTCTAATCTTCAGAGGTGATTATTAAAGTAACATCAAACACTAAGGTACAAACGGTGTCAATCCAAACTTGCAGAGGACATTGCAATATTGCAATATTGCTATATATATATATTTCTGCAACACCGTAATTGCATACCTTACTGCATGTTTCGCAGCAGTTTCAAAGTGAAATATCTAGAGAGTGGTGCTAAAACACACGTTCAATACATGACCGTGGCACGTTTTTATTACGTTGGTACAGGCTGTGTACACGTATTGCTGTGTTTTTATTACGCTGCTTGTGGTACGTACAGCAGCTGTTCAGAATTCAAATATTCAGGGAGTAAGGCTAAACAGTGTTGCCAAGTCCATGGTTTTCCCTTTAACTACTTTAACACTGTTGCTGCAGGTTATTTTTTATGTCCACGGGTTGAAGTGACCCAAATAATGTGATACTCAGCCCCTGTAATGCGAATTTTACCAGCGAAACCCCGCTACAAAAAGCGGGTGGTTTACCCCCCGGGATGCAACTTTTACCCGAGGACTCCCTCTGAAACATTTTGGGATAGTTTTGAGTAGCAACTGGGTGGGTTTTGTTGTGAAAACCTGGCAACCATGACACTAAAGGTTAACGCTCTGTAGCGTTGAAAATATACCCTACACCAAACCCAACTCTAAACCTACCCGATAGCGTTAACAAATGCAAAAGTGATATAAAAAACACATTTTTTTGAGGCAGCTGTGCTATTTTAACTTTCTTATGCAGATTTGAGCTGTTTTGTCAAACCGTATAGTTTCATGGGGTTTCCCCCAGAGCTTTTCATCACTTGATTGTATCACGTGAGCTACCGAGCAAACCTACCGAATTGGAAAATTCATGCATAAGAAATTGCATGTGTGACAACAATGTTCAAAAGTATCACTTTTCAAATTGTGCAGGATGTTAAAATAGTTTTGAAGTCATGACATAATATTCTGCAGGTAATTATGTGAAAGTTAGGCTTTATTAATCAAAACTGTACCTGTAAATCATACTTTGTGTGAAAAGGAATAAAAGTTGGAGTTTTACCATCTCTAGTGTTCATTTCAACTGGAAGCTGCAGAGATTCGTACATATAGACACGTTTTTTTAGTTTTGCAGAAATGTATATAGAGGAACATATTTCTAATGAGCTTATGTTGAAAATGATGCTGTCAATATAAGAGGCAGTTTTCAACTAAAAAAAGAAAAAGGCTGCATTCAGTGTTCATTAATCCATAGACCTTCATCAGCCAGGTCTGCAGGTTCACATAGCCTTCCCTGACACTGCCTCAAAAGAGATCAGACTCGCTGATGGATCCTGCTTTGTTCTTGCTGATCCACCACAATTACTCCAACTCTTCTTCTAGGCTCAGTTTGAACAAAATGGCAAAACAGAGGCCAATTTGCTCGCTGCTACCCTCCTCCCCCCCCCTAAATGCGCACCCACACGCTAGCTCAGAAACATACGCTGGGACTTCTGGGACCTCAAATGATCCTTCTCGTCAATTGAGCAATGTTCCTTATGTATACAGCTGGTAAACCGCCTGGCTGGTATGCTGAGGTTAATACCAATCCAACAAATTGCACATGCAGTTGCTGGATTGTTTGGGGGTAAACGGCATCTTTTGTTTTTGAATGACTTCATTTTTATTCTCTATATTATTTTTTTCTCCTATCACTGCAATGCTATAGAGAAGGGTTAATTATACACATATAACACACTGCCCATTGATTCAGGCCAAATGTTCAGCTTAAAGGTTTGCAATTTTACTTTAAAGACTTCAGAAATATTAAAACTAAATAGCTCCTGTAACACTCCTGAAATATTTTTACTTAAAGGTGTCATATGATGCGATTTCATGTTTTCCTTTGTCTTTGGAGCGTTACAAGCTATTCGTGCAAATGTAAGATCTGTAAAGTTGCAAAGATTAAAGCCTCAAACCCAAAGAGATATTCTTTATAAAAGTTGAGACTCAGCCACGCCTTTCTTAAATTGGCTCATTCAAACATGCCACCACATGTCTACGTCACGGTGTGGGAAGATTTGCATAATACCACCCAAATGTATACGCAAAGAAAGAAGGCATAACTTTTATTTCCGCTGTAGTATTGTTGCAGCCGCCATGTTGTGAAGACGCTGTGTGTTTTGTTGTAAAAGTGAAAGTACTTTGTATGGCCTTCCAAATAAGTATACAACTAGAAATCAGTGGTTAAGTTGCATTTACAGAACAGGTACAAAACAGTACAGCGCAAATTTAATGGAGGACTGTTTCCTGAACCTGGGAGAGTAACCTACAATGCTGGCTGTGTGCACTATAAAGTGGGGCAATTCCAACTTTGCAAGGCAAGTCTGGCACTTCTGACTCACAGCCTGTAAGTACATTTTCATATTTAATATGCTACTGGCAGAGAAGAGCAACAATAATGTACAGTATGTGGAAAATAATGTGTTTTTTGAATCTCAAACCGTGTAAACACATTGCATTACACCAAATACACAAAATAATGTTCTTTTTAGCAACATCATATAACCCCTTTAAAAACCTCATTGTGACTAAAAACTGTACATTATATTGGAAAAAGCTCTCCACTACTTTATAGCTATAGTAATTAATAATTATTTTCTCCTTTTGTTAGAGATTTCATTAAAAAAGGAATGCAAGAGACAAATGCATCATTGTCTCCAACATTTCAGTCTCAATGGGACTAAATTCATTCTAATATGCAGGGCACCCTTTGTCCCCATTATGGACGTCTGGTTTTACGCAGTCAGAATGAACCATACTCTGATGTTTAATTGAGGCTCTGATCCCCCAAACACTTAAAGGGGGGCTTGGGAATTAGAGTCGCCCTCCCTGTGCCTGTTCCCCTCACTCCGCACGGCTCCAGATACTTTATTTTGACAGGCTGAGCAGAGAAATACCAGTACAGAATACATCAAGTTCTCAATTATTGGATTATCTCAAAGTGATATCATTACCACAGAACATTCTCTCCAATCATTGATTGCATTTTTCAATTTATTTCACGATTAATGCAAGTAGCCTGACCGAACAATTGTCTGATGAGTTCTGGAACCCCATCAATATATTCTCCAGGCCCACATGAGCAGTCTGTGTGCTTTATAGCTCGGGCAAAACATTTCTCATCCCTCCTGTCTCGTGTCTCTCAATTATTCTAAAGGACTACCAATCTCATCTAGCAGGTAGATAGACCATGTGAATGAGAATTACAATTTTGAATGCAAATACACTGAACTGAACTGCTATTTTATCACATGTCAGGGGAAGCTGCCTCGGGGAATGCTAATGCATTTTGTCTTGCGGCCAGGCAAGTAGCTCTCTTTCACAAGTGCCTTAATCAAACTGTTATTCTGAATACCTCTGGAAACCACGTTAGTTCATTTTCTATTAACACAATATCACAATTAAAGAAACACAGCATGTGGCAATTTCATAAACTGATCTCGCATGGACTTTTAATGATGTCTTTACTACTTTTCTGGGCCTTGAATGTGTCAATTGCGTTGCTGTCTGTGCAGGGTCAGAAAGCTCTTAGATTTTATCAAAAATATTTAAATTTGTGTTCTGAAGATGAACAAAGGTCTTTTGGGTTTGAAACAACATGAGGGTGAGTAATTAATGACAGAATTTTCATTTTTGTGTGAACTATCCCTTTAACTGCGATACAGTTTTCTAATATTTAATTCTTGATTAGGACAGTTCTGCTTTGTCAGAATGGTATTATTTAGTAACAGGGTTTTTCATTGAATGCTACAGGTGCTAATTACAATGGTAAATCATTTATGCAGAGGCAGACAAATGGATAGCAGGGCACTGAGGGGCTGGCGGAAAGGTCTCAGTTACAAACGATGTGAGATAAATCATCTGCTCTGCTTTTTTCACACATATCATGCAATTATGCACTCAACACGTGAAATCTGCTTAATCTACTTCATTTACGTGATACATCGCAGAAACAACATCCCCAATAAATGGACAAGGAGACCCATGGCGTGCCCAGTGTCAGCATTCTGCAGAGTCTTTTGCAACTCTGTATCGAATGCGATGCCTATAATGCAGTGAATAATTATTCTGTATGGATGACTGTGGTGTTAGCAGGCAAGTGGCGAGCTCAGGCACACACCCCTCCCATAACTCAGACGGAAACAGCTTTCCGGAAGAAAGAAAAACTGCTACTATGGCACAGCTTGGAGACTTCAGGATTTATTCGCCATTTTCTCAATCAATTATCCCATTTCTGTTGCAGTCAAATATACATGGATCGTGCCAAACTTTTAAAATAATTGGGATGGCACAGCACCATCGAAGTCACTAAGAAACCATCCAAAATGCAATAAGCCTCAGAGCCAGGAGTAAGTGCAAATGTGACAGTGCAAAAGACCCTGTCAGAGCATCTGAGCTATTCACCACTTAAATAAAACGATAATGATTTCAGGATGGGGTGTAAATGAAATCTGTTTTCACTGATTTATGTAACTTGTCAGTGGTACTTTTTAAATTACAATACACATTCAACTTTCCTAATAACTTTACTTATATATTTTATGACTATAGCATTTACAATTTTTTTTATAATTTGACGTTTATTACTTCTGCTTGAACGAATACATGACACTAACTAACTGCATGATCAATAGCAACAGTAACTAAGGAGCGAAGGGTCAATTATCTACATAATATACACAAAAAATTGGTGAAGGATTTAAAAATTTTCACTTAGAAACTGCTGGTAAATTTTACAAATAATTAAGAAACAGGAGGTAAAACACTGAATTAACTCTTTTCCCGCCAAACACAGAATTTTCCAGGTTTCCACGTTTTCAGTGTTATACAGTCATGGCCAAAAATATCGGCACCCTTGCAATTCTGTCAGAAAATGCAACCGTTCTCTCAGAAAATTGTTGCAGTTGCAAATGTTTTGGTACTCACATGTTTATTTTTTTTTGTTTGCATTGGAACAACACACAAAAAAAAAAAAAAAAAGAGGAGAAAAGTCAAATCTGATACAATTCCACACAGAACCCAAAAAATGTACTGGACAAAATTATTGGCACGCTTAACTTAACCAGTGGTAGCACCCCCTTTGGAAAAAATAACTGAAATCAATCGCTTCCTGTAACCATGAATGAGTTTGTTACACCTCGCTACTGGAATTGAGGACCACTCTTTTTTTGCAAACTGCTGCTCCAGGTCATTCAGATTTGAAGGATGCCTTCTCCCAACTGCTGTTTTGAGATCTCTCCACAGGTGTTCTATGGGATTCATATCTGGACTCATTGCGCTTCGTTTGAAACAATTTCTGAGTGCTTTTTGAAGTGTGTTGCAGGTCATTGTCCTGCTGGAAGACCCGTGACCTCTGGTGGAGACGCAGCTTTCTCTTTCTTTGGTAATCATCAGATTTCATGATACAGTTCACACAGTCAAGGCATCCAGTGCCAGAAGCAGCAAAACAACCCCAAAACATCTTTGAACCTCCACCATGTTTGACTGTAGGGACTGTGTTCTTTTCTTTGAAGCCCACGATGTCCTTTACCAAAAAGCTCTACTTTTGTCTCATCTGTCCACAGTACGTTCTCCCAGAAGGACTGTGGTTTTGTCACATACGTTTTGGCTCCAGTCCACAATCAGTGGTGTCCTCCTGGGTTTCCTACCATAGCGTCCCTTTTCGAGGCAAAGTGCGAGCTGACACTGTTGTACCCTGTGTCTGCAGATCAGCTTGAATTTGTTTGGAAGTTAAACTTGCCACAGGTGTGTCTAAATACAAATTACAGGAGCATCACATGCTTGAAAAGCAATTATTGCTTACAATTTTGACAAGGTGCCAATCATTTTGTCCAGTCCATTTCTGAGTTCTGTGTGACATTTTATCAAATTTGACTATGTTTTTTTGTGTCGTTGCAGTGCAAATGATGAACAATAAGCATGTGAATACCAAAACATTTGCAACTGGAACAATTTTCTGAGAGAAGTGTTGCATTTTCTGACAGAATTGCAAGGGTGCCGATATTTTTGGCGATGATTGTATGCTAGGGATGCTATTTCACATTTCCAGAATGTCCAGATCAAAAACAAGCAGAAAACAAGCAATCTCATATGAAACTAGATGCATATGAAAAATAATGCGATCATCAACAATAAACAGCAAATGAAAACTGTCTAACGTAACTGAGTGAAATGTCGATCGAGGAAATAAGTCAAAACTGTGCAAACTATCGAGGTGCTGATGGAAGTGACCTACTGCATCTTTGCTTTGAATGAAAAATGTAGCTTTTTATGAAACTTACAAGCATTCAAGTATTGATAAAAAGTAAAGGTTTTTTTTTTTTTATGTAGAGGGTCTGTTCTTTATTTTGACATGTTGATTGTTTGGATATCCATGCAACAAAATATTCTGGGGGCCATCAAATTTTAGTGAAATTACCAAAAAATGCTGCCGGTGGCTGGAAACTTTTTAAAAAAACAGTGGGAGGGAAAGAGTTAAACATGAAATTTTGAAGAATGACTGAAACAATAATTTCTTGTAATGCATACTCCATTGGAAATGCACAAACTGTTCTATGTATATGGTGTATGTATGTGAAATCTGAAAACAAATTCAACTGTGCTGCAGGAAATTATTATCTAACAAGAATGTGGAAATCAAAGAAAACATCTTAAAAGGCTTATAAGAAACATCTCAGTGCAATCTGAATTACTCAAATAGTTATGTAAAGCCTTCTGCAAATTAACCTTTTATATCTCAAATGAAAGACTTCAATTTACATGTTAACTTATGTGAAATAACATCACACAGTGCAATTCAATTTAGTGATTAGATTTTCATATAGAACAGTTTTTTTTTCTTGACATAGTCGTCTGGTTTTATCACTTTGGCACTGAAAGATAATGTACTAAAAAGCTGCTTTAAAACAGTTGTGAAATGCTTTACAAATGAAAATCAAGAACTACAAATAAAAGTGACTTGAAAGACCCACACATTCAAAGCCTATGCCTAACCTCCTGACTTTCAAAGACCATCTCTAATGAAAATGATGCTGGAAAACAATCATTGCATGCGAGTGCACCATCTAAGAAATCCTAACGACTCTGTCGCTTTTCTGCTCTCGCCGCTTCCATTCGTTTATGCATATAAGACGAAGAGGAATGTTTCTCGGGAAGAACCCTTGATTAAAAGAGGAAGTAGAAATAATGATTAGTCGGGGTTCGGTCAATGCCAAGGGATTTAGATGTTTACAAAGGTGTCCACATCAGCCACATATGTGATCACTTACCAACACAGATAGAAAGTGCTTTCCCGGAAGGAGTAATTTCATAGCACTCATTTATTCATTACGTCCATAGCAACCTCTTAAGTGCATCTAAAGCTTTTTAGGCCAAGCAATGAATTGCGCTGGCAGTCACATGGCATCAGCATCGTTCAGTAATTCTGCCGGGTTACTGTGAGCCGCGGTCAAACAGGAGCGAGGCTACTGAGATTGGTGCCGCAGTTTCACTCCCAGCCAATGAGCACAGGCCGTGACTTATGGAGCAATTTGCATGGCATTTGGAATGGATTGGAGGAAAGGAGCATTAACATTTCGTGATGCATTTCCTGCCATGAGTTCACCGGGCTTTTTTTTTTACGCCATAGCACATGCTCACTCGCTCACTCTCATACACCCACACTGTGATGCGCAATAAGGTTGATGCAAGCCTTGGTTGTCAGGGAAGTGTTACATGGCTGAGCCTCATCCTCTCTGGAGGCGACTTTGCAGAGCCACAAATTCAGCCATTGAGGCCCGCTGTCATGCTTGAGAGGGAAAATCAAGAAACATTTGGTTCTCCCTACGCTCCTCTCCCCTTTTTGCTCCTGGAAATCCCACTTAAGAGAAACCACCGTAAAAGACTCAATTTACTCTTAAAGGTCAAATATCCAGTCACCACTGAGGAGGCTAATTAAGTGGCCTTCAAAGCTCTCCGAGTCCATCTGAATAGATAATATAACTGATTTGGTAAGGGAGCTCCTTTGCATGGAAAAAAATGACTGCTATCTAGTTTGCATGCTGCTGACATTAAGTGTTCTCAATGGAATGAATCTTATGTCAAGCAAACATAATTATCATACGCTCTGCCATTAGAGCTTTATATCAGAAACCAAACAAAGAAATTGTATTTAAAAAAAGCAGAATTAGTTATTTACTGGCATGGGTTTAGAGCTGCCTACACACACTGTACAACAAAGATAAAAAAAGGAACAATTATGAAGGCCCTTAGAGCAATTTCAGTCTGAAGAACCACTGATCCACAACATAAATCCACACAGGCCTGCTATCTCTCCACACACTCTAAGCAGAGGAAAAAATACTACCCATAATTTTAAGTAGTTAAACTAGATTTAAACTAAAAACCTGTTCCAGGCAATACATGTCTAAATGTAACTTAAATGAACTCAGATAGAACTTTTGGAATCTTTTGAAGTGGCTCATTTCCGAATGAACCAGTTCACTAAAATGAATCAAATAAATGTAAACAAATATGACAGGACAGTAGATTTTCTGTGAGCATTTTAGCACTTGTCTTCACTGTCTACATTGTCTTCATTTGTTCATTTGGCTGTAGAGCTGCAAGACAATACTACAAAAACTAGGATTTTGTTACACTGCACTGCCATCAGCTTATATTTTGAAATTTAAAGTGTCTTGTTGGCCTCCCAGGAACTGCCTTAAGTTGGTTTGCCTCTCATTTTAAAAATATATTTCTCATATTAAAATTTTTTTGTTAAAATAGGAAACCTTTTGTCACCAATAGCTCCTATTACCTGTGGGGTCCCTCAAGGCTTCATTTAGGACCAGTGTTATTTTCATTATATGGTTCTATTTTTGAAAAATATAGTATTTCATACCACTTTTATGCTGATGACATATGCTGATGTATCATCTGGAGATGATACATGTGTTAAGTCACTCTTTGTATGTCTAAAAGACATAAGATGCTGGAAGAATGCAAACTTTTCTCAGTTAAATGAGAAAAAGACAGAAATTGTTATATTTGGCCCTAGTAACTATGCAAAAATATCTAGCTCCTTTGTCATCCAATTTGCATACTTATGTTAAGAATTTGGGTTTTATTTTTGACACAGAGTTAAAGTTTGACAGCCAAATTAATTCAGCTGTGAAGAATAGTTTCTTTCAACTGTGAAAATATTGCTAAACTTAAATCTGTCTTATCTTTCAGTGATCTGGAGAAAGTAATTCATGCTTTAATTTTTCACAACTTGATTATTGTAATGCTTTGTACCTGGGTGTAAGTCAGTCTTCGCTTTCACGTCTTCAGCGGGTACAATATGCTGCAGCAAGGTTGCTGACTAACACAAGACAGAGGGATCGAATATCCCTTATTCTGGCCTCTTTACACTGGCTACCTGTTCATTTTAGGATAAAGTATAAGGTGGACTGGCACCAAAATATATTTCTGAGCTTGTGAATTTTCATTGTTCACAGAAAACAAAATCCCAAAACCAGCTGCTACTTGAAATTCCTTGATCATGTCTAAAAAGCAAAGGAGAAAAAAGTGCTTAGTTTCTGCCCCAAAGTTGTGGAATGGTTTACCAATATCTGTCAGATCATTTGCCTCTGTAAACATGTTCAATAGCCATCTAAAAACATATTTGTTTGAGGAGGCCTTTGTTGCTTTGTGAGGACTATTGTTTTGGATTAGATGCATATATATGAGTTTCACGAGTTCACGCTTACATATAGTTAGCCGGAGTAAAGTAATGCATATTTGGCGTGCTGTCCGGGGAAGGGCTCCGAGCTCGGGAATGGCCCGAACCCAGAGAACCCCCCTAGGTGTAGTGAGAACTCGTGTGATGAGTGAGGAGATGGGGTGGTGGTGGGATGCTGATAAACCATGAAATGGATAGAGGCAAGTTCAGCTGTATTTAAATTGTAGCGTTCATTAACTTGAGTGAGCTCCTCTTGTGATAATTAGGCTAGGTATCTGAACCTTGTTAATAAAACATCATTTATTTTTTTATTATATTTAATTTTGCTCTTGCTGTATTTTTATTATCTCTGTATGTTTTGTGTTTTTTGTAATTCTACAGCACTTTGGTACACTTTACTGTTTTTTTAAGGTGCTTTATAAATAAATTTTGATTTGATTTTGGATATTTTCAAATTTGTTTTGAACCTTGGCCATTTTTTTTAGTTTTAGTTTTCTGTACATCCAAATAGTACTTAAATAATATTTAAATATTCCTATTCAGATTTATTTTTAAATTTCAATTTTAGTAATTTCAGTACCTTAAAGGAGAAGATCACTTTCAGAACAAAAATGTACAGATAATGTACTCATCCTGTTGTCATCCAAGATGTTCATGCCTTTCTTTCTGCAATCGTAAAGAAATTATGTTTCTTGAGGAAAACATTTCAGAAATTATCTCCATATAGTGGACGTCAATGGAGCCCACAAGTTTGAACTTCCAAAATGCAGTTTAAATGCAGCTTCAAAGGGCTCTAAATGATCCCAGCTGAGAAATAAGGGTCTTATCTAACGAAACAATCTGTCATTTAAAAAAAAATAAAATAAAAAAGTATATACATTTTTTTTTTTTTTTTAAAAAAACCCATCTAATTTTCTCCTCCGACTACTCCAAGTAGTTTTACCTTTTTTTGTAAAGGGCGTTTGACCTTCTTTGCATGTTCACTTTGTAAACACTGGTTCAGTACTTCTGCAGCGATGTAGGATGAGTTTAAAGCTGGAGGAGAAAATGAGATGAGAGTTTTTCGACATACCCTAACTGTATTGACCCAGATTACACAGAGTATGCATGTGCATAGCAGAGCTAAACAGGATGAGAATTTGAGGTTAAAAAGTATATACTTTTTTTAAGAAAATAACGCTAGATAAGACCCTTATTCCTCGGCTGGGATCATTTAGAGTCCTTTAAAGCTGCATTTAAACTGCATTTTAAACGTTCAAACTCAGAGGAACCACTGAAGTTCACTATATGGAGATAATTCTTGAAATGTCTTCCTCAAAAAACATAATTTCTTTACGTCTAAAGAAAGGGTCCCACTTTATATTAAGTGGCCTTAACTACTATGTACTTACATTGAAACTAAGCATTTGATACAATGCACTTATTGTGTATATACATTTTAAAAAATACCTGCATATAATTACATCTGTAATCAATTTCTGTAATTACATTTATAATTACACTGTCGAACCATCCCTTACACCTTAACCCACCCTTAAACCTACCCATACCATCAAACCTCTCCCTTACCTTACCCGTATCCCACCTTAACAGCAGCAGAAGTGTTTTGCAATACAATATGACCACATTAAGTACATTGTGCTTACTTTTTGATGCAAGTACATAGTAGTTTATATTAAGGCCACTTAATATAAAGTGGGACCAAAAGGATAGCATGAACATCTTGTATGGCAACGGGATGAGTACATTATCTGTAAATTTTAGTTCTGGAAGTGAACTACTCTGTTAACTTAAACACTTTATTTCAGTTAGTTTCCAATGCATCTTTTCTAATATTTCAATTTTACCTTCTTTCAGATTTATTAACTATTTTGAATTGTTTTAGTTTTAATTTGCTAAATTTTACACAAGCAGGTATGACTAGTATCTCCATTTTGCATGCCTGTAAAGCTGTGTGCAATACAAGATTACAAAAAACAAGCATTTTCACACGCCAAGTAGCACGATACTGAAAATTTTATTTGGTTTCGAACAGCTGCGCTATTGTCATGCTGAAAAATGGAGTTGCTACTTTTAGTTAGCCAACTTTCCAACACTACAGTGTGCATTACGCCACCATCTTTAGCTCCACGCTAGCGTTTGCCGCAGTGTATTGAAATTCTCAGTGAAGACGTCTTCCCTCTAGAGCAGCATTCTCTCCACCTCTCACCACCCCACACTGCTCTTTAGTGTCCGGATTGTCCACACTGCCATTTGGCCGACTGACCAGAGCCTGTCTCCTGCGGTGGGGGTGCGGCTCTTCCCTGGGCCGTAGGGGCTCAATTAACTGCAGAACAATGGTCGCACTTCTGCCTCCCGCAGCAAAGCTGCCAGAGCAGGAATGTGGACTCTTTAATCTCGCTACCCTGGGCAGGCATTTCAGCTGCTGCAGCCTCCAGGACCCACGCATGCACCTCCAGATACCACGCAATGCACGCTATTACACATTCAAACCCATGTGGGTTGAACTGAGGGAATTCTTGTAAAACATGCCAGCTGTCTATGCACAAACCGGAGGCTTGGATCGGCTATTTAAAATCAGAGATGAATATTGATTCTATTGATCGTGTCGTAGAATCTCAAACATAAATACAGTGGGGGATACTTCACCCGAACAGTGCGGGAGACAAATCATCCAAATGGGCTTCGCATCTTTCGTATCATAAAATGCACGACAAAAGGGATTGTGGTTAATTACAGGAATATCTGCTGATGCTGTGTATTTCTGAGGAGGCTCAGTTTCTGCTACATTTGCGCTGGCAGATGATGTCATAAAGAACATGTGTGCTGCTGGCAGGTGATGTCATAAAGAGCCTGTGTGGTGGGTTGAAGTGGGTGTCAGCTTTTCTGCGGGTAGGAGTTTTAGAAAGTGCTTTCTGACAAGACTGCGAGTCTGTTTCTGGACACAAACACAAACGCTTGGATGTGGAAGGTGGAAAAACTCTCGCTCCGTGCCTGGCATTGCTATCAGAGTGCTGATATATATTTAATAGCTCACAAAATCCTCACATCCACGGTTCTGGAAGTCACGGGTCACTTTCGGTCGCGTCAGCGATGATCTCCGCACCTGAGATGTACAACGCAGCCAGGGTCGCACAGCATGCTGCCCGCATTCTCCACCAAATTCTCCTGCTTCGTACGCCAAGAAATAAATACCATGGGAAGGGCCAGTTGTTGTTCAGCCATTTGCTGTAGCCAGCGTTCAATCACCTATAAAGAACATCTCCATAAAAAAAATCAGCCTCGCCACATCCATCCTCATCTCCGTAATGACAATTTCATCTCCACACCTTGCTTTCTTTAATGTTTCCCATCATAAAACCCCTTCAGCGTGTGAGAACTCCTGAAGCGGCATAAAGCTAACATGATGGTGGGCCGCATGCGTGTGTGACCCTAATTAAGAATCGAAAATTACCAGCCCATTCCTGCTTGTGCATGTCCAATAATCCCGAACTTAATATTCCATAAAAAGAGCTCCACGCGACTTCCCGTCACCCCTGCACCCTCGCGATGTATGTCATCCCGCTTTTTATTTAAGAAGTCAATATACCATTGTACGACAGTAGACATTTCTGACACAAATTATGTTCACCACTGGATGAGCCTCTCTTTTTCAATTCTTTATTGATTGCACCAGCTCATAAAAAAGAACGGAGGGGTGCGGGCGGTAGGAATTGGAAACGGGTGGACTGCTGACTGGGACTATTTTCTTTGTCTGGATAATAAAAATGCTACTTCAGGACTTAGAAGGTTAAGTTCTAATGAGTATTTTGGATTGTGTGCGCCCATTTAATGGCCTCATAAAGCAATGCTTTGCTTGGCTAATAGAGGCAAGCTCACAGGCGAAAATTCCCCGCTTCTTTTTGTTAGGGAGCTGCAAAAGTGCACCATGTGGGACGGATAAATAATTTCGAAGAGCGGGAATATGCCAATCATAAAACTCATTTGCTTGGCTGGACCGTGCGTTTTAGAGTATTACCTCGTTAATGATGATCAGCATGTGATGTTTCAATGGGCTTCTAAAGAAGTTTGTGTACAACAGTTGGTCCTGAATCATACTGGTCAAACACCCGATGACTTGTAAGATTATGGATGAGTTTTCTAAAGCGGGAAGAGCTCATTATCAGAAAAACTGCATAGAATCGCTCCTACTCATGCTTGCGCTATAGGGTTTGTCAGTTAGGTTCAACACGAGTGTTGTGGGCAGGACAGCTCTATAACAGTATGGAGCATATGCAGAAACGTAGGGCTGAGCTGATACACCATTAAAGTTTAAATCAGGAGCCTGTGACATGCAATCAATCCCCCAGCCAAGCCACCCTCCACCTCCATCTGCCACAATCTTGCAATTAACTTGTCAAAATATTTAGCGCCAAAATGATGCATAAGAACCTATGCGTCGTGACATTCTGCTCTGCAGACGTGGCGCATTAATAACCGTGAGAAAGTTTCGGTTTGCCGCAAGGAATACTTTACAGAGTACTTCCTCTCCGGTTCAAATGACTCATCGTAAAGGGGATTTACCCTCAGCAGCATTAGATTCGGAGAGGGCCAGAGCAGATGTATTGAGGTGGAAGGCATTGTGTCTTGATAAACTAGGATTACGCCATGGCATACCACACTGGAGGGAAAAAACGTCCCTTCGCTTACATTTGCCTGGAGGAATAGATGCAGAAATCAGTAAATCAATGGGTCTGGGTGACGTTAATGAAAATAAAAAACAAAACAAGCTTTCTTGATATGCATTTGAAGAATTGCACTAATAAAATATCATCCCTGCCCCGCACAGGCAAACAAGCAAGATATATAGCCTATGTTTCAATTATCTGCAAGATGTACTTAAAATCAATCGAATATTTATGATGATGACTTTTAAACTAGATTTGAATTTCCTGAAGGAAATACCAGCACTTGCGAGGCCGCAAAGGATAAGCGTTGAAGTTTTAGATGTTTATGTTTTGGGTTTTGCTTCTGTGTAGTGAAATGTTACATTTCCTTTGTCAAGACACTAATCATGCAGTTTTTTTTTTTTTTTTGCAGTTGACTGTGCACAAATGTTCTATAACATAAATATACGCAAGGAAGACTAGATCAGTTACAGTGAGCTAACACTATTTGATAAACAACTGTGGATATAAATTGTAATAAGGTATAAATTTCAAAGTGAATAGAGTGTGTATGGGCAAGTTACATATAAACTGTATCAAATATAAATATTAGGGTGCTACGCAAGCACTGCAATAAATAGTAAGAGGACTCTAACAATTACTTTAATGAAATGCTCAAGATGTATATCGAACTTATTTTCCCCATAAGAGCTTGTGCAGCCATTTGTACATTTTTATGTGTCTGGCTTCCGGTCTCATCTGCGTCCAGATAATTATTTTTATCTGTACAAAACAGCTTGTTTTGCTGCTTGATATTGCAAATTGTGTCTTACCATATTACTTTAATGTATTATAATCATTATGAGCGCACTGGTTTGTAGTGGAAACAGTTTTAGCATTTACCGCACGTTGTTATCCTTCTCATTATTTTCCTATAGCAGTTAATGAACAGGAAGTGTCGCCCATAGGCTTACTAAAGAATAAGGTGGATAAGAAACTGACCATTTTCATCTCTGAAAGTGAAAAAGGTAACCACCGACTCATATGAATTAAAGCCAGAATCAAAAACACACTTCTTCAGGGTTTTAGGCTTGTTCTAGCACCTTCCATCAGTCTTCCGACAGACAGTTCAACCCCCAGAAGCTCCTGCCACTGAAATATGTCAATGCAGGTATGAAGAATTCAGGGTAAGATTTTTGAGAGGTGTCTGCAGAGATAGCACATTCTCTTAGAAGGCCAGCAGATAGAAGATCAATATTCCCACACAACTTTCTTGTGATTAATTTTTAATGGCCAGAGGAACTTCTCCCTTATAAAATGTAAATGGCTTTAATGTTAAATGCAAAGGGAATGACACCTTGATCAGTCACCCTTTCCACTTGCTTTTCAGGAGATGGTGACCAGCAGAGTTGCTTGATGACATCTCTCTCTCCCTTCTCCCTCCAGAGAGCCTCAAAGTGCTTTGCACAACCTTCACCTCCTCCCCACAGCCACCCAAAAAAGGCTATTCCCTCTCTCCAACCACATCACACGCAGCTGTACAGCTATGCTACAGGTAATAGTGAGTTTGGCTGAAGTGGGTGGATATGTCTGAAGAAAAGAGATGGATCTTCTCCAGCTCCAAATTTATTCTGTGGAGGCTGCTTGGAATCCAAAGTTGCCATCAAAGTACAGCGACGGTTCAATGAAACAACAACAGATAGTGTTTCTTTTCTAAATTTCCACTTGACTTAATCTGTTCACTGACATTAATCTATTCAAAAGTTTAACAAAATCTGCAAAGATAAACTTTCTGTAGTAGGTAGTAAAACAGCTATTCATTCCTGGGCAATCTCCTATAAGATTCTCGACCTAAACTGCAAGGACAAAACAAGACTTTTCTATTGATATTGCTGTCAGGTTGACAGTTGAATATGTACGAATCATGGGTTGTAACAAAAGATTTCCACGTAAAACTGTATTTCTGTGCTTGTACATCTGCTTTCGTAGTAGCACACAAAGATCCCAAATGATATATCCCTGTCAACAAAAATAACAGCTTGTGTGAGGTTGGCATTTAAGCCTTTTTACAGTACCCAAAACGGTTGTTAAATCTGACCTATAGTGAGTTACCACTAGTAAGGTGCAGAATCCAAAATGTATTGATTTTACGTCCATTCCTTCGGAAAGGGGCCACATGAGAATATTCCAGCTCCTACAGCAAAAAAATAAATAAAGTCCTAATGATTTCACAGTAAAATTAGAGGAAAAGGCAGTAACTTATGAGAGTTCAGTTTAGGAGATTTGCTCAACAACAAGGTTTAATTTCAACTGAGGGCTCAATAATAAAAACAGTCGGTTTGAAAGATTGAGACGGCAACAGAATTCTCACATTTAAAAACCTTGTGTTTGTTAATCCCCTGTGACTGATTAATGGCTTGTAAACATAAACATTTAAGTGACGTATTCAATTCCACATAAACTAAACAAATCAGTTTATTATTTTTTAATATTTATTAGTCCAGAGAGGAAAAATGTTGTAAAAATCATGTCACTATAACATTTAGCATTCTTTGTGCATTTTACATTTTAGTTTTAGTACAGTTTGATCGGTCAGCAGAACATTACTTTTTGTTGAGAGCTGCAATTGTTAATGAAATGCATAAAAAGCTGACAGGTTTATGCCTAAAACTGTAAAATCCAAATTTAAACAATGACATACTGCAAGCATCAGCAATTGGAGAGTTGAGCATTTTTGTGATTTGAAAACAACCTTAAAATGTCAGCTAAACCAATGTTTTCTGAAGTGAAAGTCAAATGAAAAATGTAGCTACTGCTCTACATTGTGATTTTAAAATTAAACACAAAAATGCTATGAATTTCAGAAATCTGTTAATATATTTGATTAAAATGATGAAAATAACAGTACATAACTACAATAAGAACTCTCAAAACACCAACATACTTTAAAACATTCCCTCTTCGTGGCTACACAAGAGATCGGTGCAACTTGTCATGTGTTTTACTGAAGTAAATATTTCTCAGGTTAGTTTTGTTTTTGTAAGTCATGTTGCGCAAAGCTACCTTAAAGGAGAAGTTCAGTTCCAGAACTAAAATTTACAGATAATGTACTCACCCCTTACCATCCAAGATGTTCATGCCTTTCTTTCTTCAGTCAATAAGAAATTATGTTTTTGAAGAAAACATTTCAGGAATTATCTCCATATATTGGATTTTAATGTTGTCCGTGTGTTTGAACTTCCAAAATGCAGTTTCAAAGGGCTCTAAATGATCCCAGCCGAGAAAGAAGGGCCTTATCTAGTGAAATGATTTGTCATTTTCTAAACAAATTGACAATTTATATACTTTTTAACTTCAAATGCAATGCACATGTGAACTCTGTGTAATCCGTGTCAATACAGTTAGTGTATGTCGAAAAACTGCCATCTCATTTTCTCCTCCAACTTCAAAATCATCCTACATCACTGCAGAAGTACCGACCCAGTGTTTACAAAGTGAACATGCAAAGCAGATCAAACACTCTTTACAAAAAAGGTAAAACAGTGATGTAGGACGATTTAGAAGTTTTGAAGAAAACGACATGGGAGTTTTTCGACCTGCCCTAACTGTATTGGCCCTGATTACACCGGTTCGCATGCGCATTGCAGAGAATAGACAAGACAAGCATATGAGGTAAAAATTATATAAATAAATTGTCAATATGTTTACAAAATAACAGCTAGATAAGACCTTTTTTCCTCAGCTGGGATCGTTTAGAGCCTTTTGAAGCTGCATTTAAACTACATTTTGCAAGTTCGAACTTGGAGGCACCATAGAAGTCCATTATATGGAGATAATTCCTGAAATGTTTTCCTCAAGAAACATAATTTCTTCACGACTGAAAAAAGAAAGACATGAACATCTTGGATGACAAGGGGGTGAGAAAATTATCTGTAAATTTTTGTTCTGGAAGAGAACCTCTCCTTTAATAGAATAATTCACTCTAAAATGACAATTTTGTCGTTATTTACTCACCCTCATGTCGTTCCAAACCCATATGAGTTTCTTTCTTATGTTGAACATAAAAGATGAAATTTTGACAAATGCTATTAATCAAACAGTCCCCACTGATTTCCGTAGTATTTTTTTCCCTACTAAGGAAGTCAATGGGGACGAACAAAAGTTTGGCTCTTCAAAATACTCGTACAGGTTTGGAACGACATGAGGGTGAATAAATTATGACAAAATTGTCATTTTTGGGTGAACTATCCCTTTAATATCTTGTCTACAAAAAAACCTAAAATAGCTTGAACTGCTTGAATAGCTTTTACAGCCAATAAACACATATAGCAGGTAATGTTGTCACAAATGGGGTAGTTTATCACAAAAGAACCTATCAATAAACAGCCTATTACAGGCTTTCCAGCAAAATGTAAACAGTGAAATAATCATAAAAACATAAAATGCTTAATAAAACAACCGAAAATGTAAAAGGTTACATGAAAAATTGGCCAACAAATACTGTAATAAATAAACTGCGTACATTTGAAACATTTCAAATACTTGCCCACTGACATTTACAAAAAATAAAATAAAATTGCACATTTGTGAAACCGAACTAAATCCCATGTGACAATTAGTCCAAGCCTCCTCTATGAGGTAGCTTACCACCAGCCAGTACAAACCACAAACATTTTATGCCAAATTCCAGCATTCATCACCCCTCACAGGTGAGTCACCAAACCGTTCGGTACCCGTTCCTCCAGCATCCGGGGAACATGATGTATCTGCTGTCTCCTTACAGTTAATGAAAAAGAGCGGCCTGTCCCTTAGAACGCATGCTGGTGGGCATAATTGGATTGCAACTCGCCTGCAGTTTAGCCTCCTGCTTAAAGCCCCACTCCATGACAGAATGCAGAAATAAGTGTGCGCTTTACGCTCTCTATTAGTTCGATTTATTCTGGGAGTTTTGTCTTATTGGGAAAGAGACACTTCAAAGGCACGGGCCTATGGAGGAGTCGTGCTACATAGAAAAAGCAGGTTATTCCACGAGCCTGACAGAGAGTGTGTTAATTAATATAAACCTAAATAAAGGTAGAGAGGAGGATAATCTAATGGGTTTCAGAGGGATATTATGTTTATTCTAAGCGCAGAGGATGCAAAACCCCAGAGACGAACAGGTACGCGTGGTTATAGACAGAGACAGATGGATCACAGAGGCGCTCAGAAATTAGAACGGGGCTGGAGACAGAGGCCCACTGCAGTTCCGGAGCTCTAAACGCGGAGATGCCACGAGAAAGACCGCGAGCATGCGCGCTGCCTGCGCTGCCGTTAAAGAACACGTGAGGGATTACTGTACGCTGCATCCTGTTCTCTACATTCATCAATTCACGCAGGGGAAAGCAAAAAAATGACAGACAAATATATTATGATGTCAAACATCAAAGATTCTCTGCATAATTCCACCGGAATTCTGCTTAAGTACGGGATGAATTATTACAGCCTGAATTATGTGATTCCTCAGCACGTTACCCACAAGAGGTGAAAATATATATATATTTCTGTCACCTTTCATGAATAGGCTACAAAATAGGTCCTGAATCTGTTTAAAAATACTGAAAGGAAAAAGGAGTTGCTTAGCTCTCAAAAAATATATACTGTTTAGTCTAGCTTAAACATGAAAACACTGAATTAATTTATCAAAATAATAAAATAAAGCAAAGTAAATGTCAGAATGAGTGTTTAGCTAATTATTCAGTATATCTTATATTTATTTAATCTTATATTTACCATAAGTTAAAGAAAAAGGATCTGTTTGAAAATCCAGAACAGAGATGAACACCAAATTTGGAGCATTTATTAAGTATATTATGCAACACTACACTACAACATAAAAACATGGGATTTATATCTTGTACAAAAATAAAAGGTTATGTATAGATTTCTGTGACATGGATAATAAGTCCTCTTTTTTCAATGTCATCAGCTTTTGCACATGAAGGAGGCAGTTAAAACAAAAGCGCTTTGCTTTTTGTTGGTTGTTTCATCAACACAGGCATGAGGACAAGATTGCAGTTCTTTAATGTCATAGCAAGACACCAGTTCACTCTGTGCAATAAGCTATAATCAAATTACAGATTTCAATATCTGTCTCTAAATGATTAAAAACATGTAAAAGAAGATTAACCGCGAGAAACCGTGAAAATTAACATTCCAAGAAAGATGCAAATTCCATTTGGATACATCATTCATCATTTGAGCAAACTCAGAATTATGTGCGTGGTGTGCACTTCTTACTACCACAATCTGATTATGCCCAATAAATTCTGAAAACACTGAGGCAATATTAATCTCGTGGAACAATACTGTTTCAAATGCAGATTCTTGTAGATATTTCCTTTCTGCTAGTGGGTATCATGCAGTATTAATGAGACTGTATGTGTAATCGTCACTGTATAACCGCGCGCCATACAGAAATTACAAGAATATATTTGTATAAGTAGAATAACTGATTTTAATCCAATCCATGGCTGCGGAACTGCAACACCAAAGAAAAAAGTTTGTCCTTTAAAGTTTATAGGAACAGTCAACTCAAACTTGTACATCCCTGCTGTATACGTATACTGCATACATTTAAAACACTGCGACTGAGATATTCACTTTTATGATACACAAGCATGTGTGACTCATACGTACATATGTGCACAGTCTGATTCTGAGCAATTACCCACACACTGTACTGCCTTCAAATATAGTAATATCTTGATACATGTGATACTTTTCACATCTTTTTAATGCAGCTAGTCATATTACAGTATTGGTTTGGTTAATCATATAAAAATACATTTTATATGTACATTGTACATGTACATTGCTCAAATAAGCATCTCAAAGTATTATGAATACAATTTGTTTATCGTGTATGAGGAAAAGACAGAAATACATCAATATTCATTTGGATTTTTTTCAACAAATTTGTTCAATTTACACATTTCAGTGAAACATTAACCCCTAGAACAAGATAACCCAGAATTTCAGTATGTTTACCTATGTTTAATAACAAAATCTAAAAAGTCTAACATATGCACATTAGAAAATCATGCCTACAACATCTTGCAACACTCCAAAAGTATATCTCTACATACAGTTCACTTCAGTTTTTGGCTGAAATAAAAACTAGTTGTAAAACACCAACAATTTTTATTACTCGTCACATAAATTATGATTATGGGGCAGATTTACGAGTAATAACAACATGGTTCCTTGAAAAACACTTTTACTATAGTGTATGATTTGCAAACTAATACATTTGATGGTCTCATAATGTAACTAGCTCCGTGTATGGCTTTTCTAACTGTAAACTTGCTCGGTAGCCCACCCGATACAGCATTGCACTTGGGAGTCCTGTGAAACACGAGTTACAATAAAGGAGTTCAAAGACTCTAGCAAGCTAGAATGCCATAGTTGCTTCAGAAGCAAGTGTGTTTCTCTCACATTTCCTTTTATTTGGCTATATTTAAGGTAGGGTTTAGTTTATGTGGTTATTTTCATATGCAATAGAACATTAGTTCATCCAAAAATGAAAATTCTGTCATTAATTACTCAACTTCATGTCATTCCAAACCCGTAAGACCTTTATTTTCGGATGCATTGGAAAACTGACACAGAAGAGAATAAATTGTTGAAAAACAATTGTTTTGAACACAAAAAGTATTCTCATTGCTTCATAAGAGTAAACCGTAATGACTTTATTCAACAATTTTTTCTCTCCATGTAAATTTTTGGCGCACGTTCATGAGAGTACCATGACGTATGTCGGCATTCTGACATAGAACATCCATCTCTCTTAGTTCACCGTCTGTATATTCTGGTTTAAAGTAAGAAAGGCTGAGGGAAACAAAATTGCAAGTCATCCTCTCTTGTCGGTATCTTCAGACATGTTTACGACTGTTTTATGTACAGCATGCAACTTTGTTTGCTTGTAAACAAAGTGCGGTGCATCTGGATTCTACTGTACGTCAGAACGCACAAAGTATTCTTGTAGCTTCATACCACTGGGGTTGAACCACTGATGTCACATGGACTATTTTAACAATGTCCTTACACTGTTAAAAACAATTTGTTGAGTCAAATTAAAATAATTTGTTACCTGGCTGCCTTAAAATTTTAAGTTCAGTCAACTCCAAAAAAGTTTATTTAACTTAAAATGTTAAGTTATACTAAGTGATCACTTAGATATTTGAGTTGATTCAACTTAAAATTTTAAGGCAGCTGGGTTACTTACCCAGCTTTTAAGTTTAACAAACACAAATATCTAAGTTGTTACTTAGTACAACTTAACATTTCAAGTTGACAAACTTATTTGAGTTGACTAAACTTAAAATGTTAAGGCAGCAGGGTAACAAATTATTTTAAGCTGACTCAACAAATTGTGTTTTTTGTTTTTTTACAGTGTACTACTTTTCTGGGCCTTACGCGTGGTAGTTGCGTTGCTGTCTATGCAGGGTCAGAAATCTCTCGGACTGCATCAAAAATATCTTCATTTGTGTTCCAAAGATGAATAAAGGTTTTACGGATTTGGAACGACAAGAGGGTAAGTAATTAATGACAGAATTTTCATTTTTGGGAGAACTATCTCTTTAACCTTTTAGCACCACTCATTGGAGATTTCACTTTGGAAAGTCATAAAACTGGCAAGAAGCAATAGACACTTACATAATTTAACTGAAAGTTTCCAATGAGTTTGAGTTGGGGAAGTCCTTATGGAGGAATGTACTCTATCTACGTAATAAGTGATAAAGAGGCTATATTTTCATTTCATTTATAATGGATTAAATCGACGAGGAAAGAACAAATGGAAAGAAACCCTAAAAATCCTTCCTTTCAACCTCCTTTGAATGTTTTTGTTCTTCCTTTCCATCATCTTCTTCCTCTACATTAGTGCTTGCCCTAGCATTTTAATGGCGGTGTTATTTCAAAAACTCAACCTATAAAAGGAAACATAATTAGACTAGGATTTCTAATTAGCTTGCCCTTCTTAGAATTGGATTCGGCTGCCTCTCCACACCCATTACGATGCGTAAGCTGAAAAAATGTCATCTCAATTTAAGAGGTAACGTCAGCAACTTGCACTTCATAGAGGCAGAGGAGCATTTTGCAAACCTCTCCCTTTGTTCTCTGACAGGTTTATTGGCAGGACTTTGACATGTTTAATCCTAACAGGAGATGGGCACGTTGGGGATTGAGCCTGTTTTATCTGCGAGATGAGGAATCTCCACCCCGTTAAGAGTCTGAGCCTGATCATCGCGGGGCCTCTGAGCTGTCATACTCGCAAGTTGCATCCTCATGCACAGGAAATAAATAAATAAATATTTCATGATCCATCTTGGTCAGGATCAAGGTAATCTCATATCTTTCTTTCTCTCCCTGGATGTAAGCTGAGAGAACAATGGGAAATCAAAGTGAGCTGAAGTTGATTCACCTTGTGTCTTTCAAAGAAGTGAAAACTAGGTCTATATTTGTTATCCTTGTTTAACCTTTATACTTAAAACTTTGTTTTTTATGCCCCCATGAAATTGCTTTGCGAATGACAGTTTCTTTCCTGCGTTTCCTACCGAAGCAGGCAGGTTTGTCTACATTTGGAGATAGATGACCTTAACTCTTGCAGTCTTTAAACTATTGGTTGCCTGCTGTATAACATTAGTTGTTGAAGTGGTCAAACTCTTGCCAGCCATGTGTCAGAAACAGCATCCTGAACAGCTGGATCACTCTCTGGTGTGGGAGCTGCTCGAACTCTGCAACGGGTGGTGAAAGCAGCAATGCAATCAAGTAAGACTGACGATATCAGGTAAAAAAAAAAAAAAAAAAAACCACTCACTCGTCCCATAGTGTACTCACAGCCATACCATCTGGAAGAAGGTTAAAAACTATTAAAGCCAAACTAACCAGACTAAAACGCAGTTTCATTCCACAAGCTGTCAGACTGCTCAATAACTCCATCTGACAACCCTCAAATGGACTGTCCATCCTCAACTCAAGTAGTAACACTACATAAACCCTACACTACTTATCATGACTTCACTGCAGTACAACTTTTTCCATCTTTCACTGCATCCATTGTCAGCACTAAATCACAGTGTGTAAGCCATTGCTCTGTAAGCCATTTTACATAACAACATATGGGTAGTTGGCATGAAATAATTTTGAGGGTCCTGCGGTGTGACATGCTATACTTCATCTGACGCCATTTAGACGAGCTGCATTTTGCCTAATTCTTTTATAATTATTATGCATGCCGCTTTAATGGCCTCACACGAACTGAAAAACTACATGCAATATTTGTACTTTTAAAAAATAATTTTCCACACTGCAGGATCATTTAAAATGAGCTAGTGAAGGCAAAAAGTGTTTAAAAATCATCTATTATATGCTGTAGCATGGTTCCAGATATATATGCAGTATATATAGAGATCTTGTTTGTCTTTACACCTATTTTTCTTTCTTCCTTTTTTTTACACCTGTCCTGTGAGGTCTAAGAAAACACGTAACAGATGCTGTGTAAAATGCTATAGCCATGTCTAAAAGAAATAAAAAGCATCATAAATAGAAAATGGACTAGTTATGGGTTGACTGAACAACTAATTAGTCTTAAATAATTCTTACTATATGCAAAAACACCATGGCATAGTTTATTGTTAACTCTTTGCATCTGATTTTATTTAAATAATCATTTTTTTCAAAATACACTGATTCCAACTGGAGAGATTAGGAATAAAACTGTTAATTGTCAAAATGACATTTAGTTAAAAAGTATGAAGATGGATAAAATAATGTAACTGTGTAACAAGCGAAATTAAATTAGCAAAAATGAACAAGACTAAAACAAATTGGATTCATTGATGATAAACATACAAACCTGGTTAACTGATTGATCAGTATATATATAAAATCTTACCTGTTTTTTTATCAGTTTCCATTATTTTATTTTATTTCTGACAAACATGCATTATATTTAATGTATTAGTTTGTTGATGTTAAAACAGTGTAATTCAAATAGATGTACATTTTATATGCAATTCAAATACATAAATCTTAAATTTAAACCTAAATATACTATTTCACTACAGTTTTGATCCCAAGTCTTATTGTTTTATGAAGTATTGCTAATCAAGCTTTATCTTGTTTTAAGGTTGTATATATTATAACAGAAATCAAAGCAAAAATACTTAAAAACATTATTTTATTTATTTTTTTGTGAATTTTTATTTATTTATTTATTTAGTGTGTAGTATGGAAGCCTGTTTCCGCCACCGATTTTTTATTTTTTAAAAAGGTAATTGCGACTTCTTATCTCACATTTCTGACTTTTTTCCTTGCAATTGTAAGTTTTTTTAGAATTGTGTGATACAAACTAGCAATTCTGACTTTTGTTCTAAGATTTTGATATAAACTCACAACTGCGAGTTATAAAGTCAGAATTGCTAGATAGAAACTCGCAAATCTGACATTTTTTCTCAGAACTGCGTGATATAAACTTGTGATTGCGAGTTATGAGGTCAGAATTGTGAGATATAAACTCGTAATTCTGAGAAATAAACTCAATTTTGAGAAATAAAATCAGAATTGTGTTTATATCTCACTTTAGAACTCGCAATTGCGAGTTTATATCACGCAATTCTGAGAAAAAAGTCAGAATTGTGAATTTGTATCTCACAATTCTGACTTCATTTCTCATTGACAACCTTTTTTTATTCAGTGGTGGAAATGGGCTTCCATAGGTTTTTACATAATATTCAATCAAAAACAGATATAGAAATCTTAAGATTGATTTTTTTTTACTTGACACATTCTTAAAGCTCAACCACTGATGTCGGACAAGATACAGCGACCAGAGATATCCGTCTGAAAGTGTACGGCTGTTCTTTTACCGCCGCTGATAGGAATCTAATCTTGACTATCCCTTTTACACGACTGCTGATTATTGATAAATATCCTTTAGGGGACTATGAATTGACTGGATAAAGTACGGGGTCAAAGGTCACCCATTCACAGCACTATATCTCCATATCGACAGGTTCAGTACAGTCGCATGATTGATATAAAAGCCTCCACTGAGCAATGGCTCCTGACAACCACTCAAAACTGTGTTGTCAAAGCTATTTCATTATTAAACGTCCTATCTAAAATCATCAAGTCTAATTTGTGCCTTTTACCAGCCGAACCTCTCTCTTTGACCTGTCCTTGGTGAAGTTACAGAATAACTGTTCCCGTATCGCTTTATAAAAGGCATAGCAGGGCGTGTTCCCGCTGATTGCAATGAATAATGCCCACGGGTATTTGCTAAATCTATGCAAACCTTCCGACACAGTGTATTCATCAAGATGTCAGACGTTGAAGGACAGATGTGGGGAACAACACCTTAAGAGTCGTCTGATAGGTGCGTGTGGAAATCACCGCATACAGTCTGAACGCCTTGATCAGAAGTGTGGGAAGGCAGCCAGAGCCCATTCGCATCCCACACCTTCAAACACACAGCACCTGTCTTTTCACTTTACTATAAGAAACGTACCCTGACATCTGAGGTGACTTTCAAAGACTTGAAAGGTAAAACGGAGTCTCTGCGCATGGCTCAACTGCTAAGTGGCTCCCTCAGACAGGGAGGAACGTCTGATACGCAGCAAGAAAAACCTTGACTCTGCACTGAAGATGAACGTTTTCCACATTTTGAAGACACATGCTCAGCAAAGACTGCACTGTGGAATTTTTCATGTTACGAAAGTGAAAATAGGTAGATAAACAAAATAGAATTAAAGGGACAAATATTTACTTACTAGCAAATATTGTACAACGCTTAGTTCCGGTCCTCAAATCTGATTGGCCAAGCAGCATTGGCATCACTGGGATTTTCATTGTTTTTAGCACACCGCATGTCTGTTTTTGCAAGATTAACATTATTTTTATTTTATTATTAACTTTTTGTTCCTAGAACTTACAAAATCCAGCATAAATGATTAGTAGACGGGACAGTAAGATTTGTAAATATAAATAAACTCTATGTAAAAAATAATAATAATTTATATTAGGGGTCGACCGATATGTGTTTTTCATGGTCAATGCCGATACCCATTTATACAGATCAAGTAGACCGATAACAGATATTTTTAACCAATAGGTATGTCTAAAATATGTAAAAATGAAACTTAATGTCAAAATCAAGATAAACAAGGGCTCTGACAAAAGCTTTCTTTAAATGCTTTTAAATAATTTTATCGGCAAATCGATTTTAAAAATGACAGATACCGATAACCACAAAAAGGCTTAATATCGGCAGCGATAATTGGCCAGGCCGATAAACGGTTGAACCCTAACCCATATATAAATTTTACCATTATTACATATAAACTGAACTATCATTTACAAGTTTGGGGTCAGTAAAATGTTTTTAAACAAAGTCTCTTACGCACAACCAAGGCTGAAATTATTTGAATAAGAATACAGTGATATTGTAAAATATTGTTACAATTTAAAATAACTGTTTTCTGTTTTAATATATTTTAAAATAAAATTTTCAAATTTAATTTCTATGATAGTACAGCTGAATTGTCAGCAGCCATTATTCCAGTCTTCAGTGTCAAATGATCCTTCAGAAATCATGCTAATACGCTAATATTGGCGCTCAAGACTTATTATTATTAATGTTGAAAACAATGCTTAATATGTTGCTTAATATTTTTTTGAACACCACAAAACATTTTTACAGGATTCTTTTCTGAATAGAAGGTTCAAAAGAATGTGACAGCATTTATATGACATATTTGTAAAAGTCTTTACTGACACTTTTGATCAATTTAATGTGTCCTTGCTGAATAAAAGTATTAATTTTACAAAACAGATAGAAGGATAGACAGACAGATAGATAGATAGATAGATAGATAGACAGACAGACAGACAGACAGAAAGATAGATAGACAGATAGATAGATAGATAGATAGATAGATAGATAGATAGATAGATAGATAGATAGATAGATAGATAGATAGATGGATAGATGGATAGATTCTTAAAATTACAAGACATAAAATCACATTGTGTAATGTATAAAGTCAGAGCTTTTTACTTTTTACTTTGTTCTGCACTTTGAAATGTGCTTCCATATATAATATCATCTGACACATTTTATTTAAGTCCCTTTAATGGAAAGGACGGTCAAAGATGAAACAGAAAACCACACAGAGAAGTGGAGGGATGTGATCTGAAAATGACCTGAGCTGTATTCGAACTCAGGTCGCCTACAGAAAAGCGCTAGCGTAACAAATAAAGGAGCACAAGCACTACCCGCCCAGCCACATCTCCTACTGAGAGACACTTGTGAGTTCACCTCAGAAAGTAACCACAGCCAACAAACACAAAACTTTTTGAGGAATTTTAAGGCACACAGACTGACAGTCTGTCAAAAACAGCTCTCAGGCAATACATGTGGCAATGCTGTATATACAATAATGGCCGCCGGGTTAGACTTTGGCTTGGCTCATTTTGGAATATCTGCGGCTCCTCAGACCGAAGAAATTGAAACTAGCAGTACAGGTGGCCAACATCTATTATGTAGAGAGATGCAGATGGAGACGGTGAGCTGCCTGAGAGAGTGCATTGTAGGGGTTTAGACAGAGACTTGTCTATCCACTGGGAGAAAATCCTGCCTGCTCTGACAATGACAGAGTGACAACATGAGATTCCATGGCAGGCTTGACAGTTCAGCTGACTGCTGTGCACTCTAACGTAATGTAAATTCTGCCAAGGAAATGACTAAATAACTGCAGCCGAGTGTGCGGAATTGAAGGAAGCTTAATGTGCGTGCGCGTGGCTTTCCCCATCCCTTCTTCTTTTTTCCATAATGGCAGTGATGATGGTTATATGGGATAGATAATAGACATTATAATAACATGCTGCTGGATAATCCAGGCATGCTGCAGGGGGAAAAAAAAGAAACATCTGTACCAAGACGGGCAGAATTGATATGAAAATATTCACTTTTTCTAGCGTAATTACAATGGCAGAGACACGGGCCAGCTTTGCAAAGGTCACCGGGCTGTCCTCAAGCTCATGTTGAGTGTTTGTCACGCTTAGATGCTAGCAGAATACATCAAAAGCAGCTGGTTTTGACAGTCCAAGGCAGTATGCCATTACTAGGCGAAGCGGTCAAACGGAACTGTGAAAAAAAATACTCGATTCATTACGCCGGAATGCGGCTTACAAGTGATGCGTTCTCCACAGCATGTGGAGAAATTCTGGATGCAGGGAACTGATGTCATTTCTGGGGCTGGGGAGCCCAAATGGAGAACGGGCACGGTAATGCACCTATCGTACAAAGCAGTGGTTCTCAACTAGATTTGCTGTAGATCCCAAGTAGCTATCTTAAACAGTCTCACAACTGTTTAGAATGTAAAAATGAAATTAAAGTCAACTCTTTTCCCGCCAAAGATGAGAATTTACGCTTTCCAGAATTTTCACTGTTACACACTTGGGGACGCTATCTTCTGAATGAGATCAGAAAAGAAAAAAAAACGAGGAAGACGCGGAAATGAGCGATCTCATATGTAAGCGGATGCAATAAACATCATATAAATCAAAACTGCCTAATGAACCGAGTGAAATGTCGATCCAGGACGTGGTAAAGGACTGTGAAGCTTTGGGGGTGCTGAGGGAAGTGATCTACTGCATCTATGCTTTGATCATTGAACTGAATATGGTCCAGATGAAGCCTTTGATAAAAAAAAACACAATTTTCTCAGCTTTTTGCTCAAAATGTTGCTTTTTTAAAATTAAATTTACCTATATTTAAGTGTTGATTAAAAAAGAACAGTTGAAGCTAGAATAAAACTGTTTGTTGTTGTTGTTGTTGTTTACAAGTAGAGGCTCTGTTCTTTATTTTGATGTTCCGCATGTTCAGATATTCATACGACAAAATTGCTGTGAAAATGTAGTGAAAATGATAAAAAATGCTGGCAGTGGCTGGCAAGTTTAAAAAAAACTTTGCCGAAGTTAATATTACTAAGAAAGGTGTAAATTTAATACATAAAATGATTAAACAAAGTTTAATATTCATTTTCAAATGAAAAATCTGTTATAATTTATTTCTTCTCTGAAACAAGAAAGATTATGTTTTGAAAAGAGAGTAAATAAATGATGACATAATTTTATGTTAATTGTAAATGATTAGCATTTACAAAAATAAAAAAAATACAAATTTTACATTTGACAGATACATTACTTCAGAATATCATAGTGTATGATGGTACACACATCCACTGAATAAAAAAAAAAAATGAATACAAAAAAATAGGACTTTTCTCTTTCCTTTTTACTGTCCCAATTATATCCAGCCATATTTTTTCCTGTTGCAACCCTCTGGTAGAGAGCCACATATACATAAAATATATATAATATAATAAATATATAATACAGTACAATCTGAGAGTAAAAAAAAATGTCGTAGTGAGAAAATTTAAAATAATAAACTGTAACTAGTTCTATCACCCTGTTTTTATGCGCATTTTGAAGTATTGCATCAGAAACGAGTGATGGAAATGCCAAAATTAAAAAAAAAATCTCTTATATTCAAGTTTTTACACTTGCTTGAGGTGGTTTTTAAATTGTGCAAAAAAGGGTCAATGTGAATAATGGGAGCTGGAAACAGATTTAACAGAATAAATACCTCCACACGCACCAAAAAAGTCATGTGACTTTGCACTATGGGATGGGATAACTTGACTAACTATGTCTTACACAATGAAATGTCTTACATCACTGCATTCCCAAACATCAACCTCTGAAATGAGTGACTGTGTTTTGTCATCGTAATTTAATATATATAAAAATTATTATATTCAGTGGCTTCTCCTACTTTTTTTAGTGAAATTCAGAGCCAGTTTATCAGGAAGTAACAGTTTTGTTCTCTTCGACTCGTTGGATGGAAACAGTGCTTATTCGCAAATGTTTTATGCGATATTCCACTATTGCGCCCAAGTTAAATTCACAACTTTGGATGGAAACCCGGTTACTTTAACAAACAAGAGTTACATTGTGAGATAACTAAAACTGTATATTGTCATTTTACACTGGCTTCCATTAATATATTTAGCCATAGTTTTTTCTCTGTTGTCCTCAACGCTGTCATTCCTGACCTTTTACCCATTTTTGGGTTGCAACATACCGGTGCAGAACCACTGATGTAGTCCTCATGAAAAACGACCAAGCTGAGACCGAGAATTCTGCGTTAGACTAATCAAGCTTAATACAAAGCCGCAGCTTTGGCAGGACACCAGAGCCCCAGCGAACGAGATGGCTGGCCGGTGACAGCGTGATTCACCTTTGATCTTTACTCAAATGCCAGAGTGTCCATCAGTAGCTCCATTACTATCCACTGGACACAGTGACACGGCAGACAGCTGCCAATTACAGCGCAGCCCGAGGCTAAGAGTGCAGGCCACTAACCATGTGGCAGGAACTTTACAGGATCAGACCTGCACAGGGCGCTGCTGAGGTTTGGCCGGATAACTGGGCTGAGGCATGTTTGGAGTGTGCAGAAACAGGGCCGGTACAGAACATCACATCTGATTTGAACCATCAGCCATCGCCATTTGTCCTACGCTGGGCTCGGGTTCAGAGGTGCTTCTCCTCCCTCTGAATCGGACATTGCATTTCACGCTTGTTAGCTTGACCTTTCGGATCCGCTTACGGCTAAAGAGCTAGCAGTCATGGAAATCGAGCAAGCCATCAAGAGAAATACCATAAAGCCTTTAATACTTGTGTCAAAGACTGAAGTTATGTTTCTCTGACCTTCCACTTCCCAGATGCATGTTGCTCAAAGGCATAAAAATCGGCATCCGTGTCTATGTATTCATATTAAAAGAAACTGTATTAGTTGTTACTGTATAAAAACGGTGTCAGTGTTTTACTGCACAAAAGACGAAAGGCTGTTTCAGTTCGGCTAACCCTTTGCTGTACACAGACACATTTGTGCAGCGACTGCACAATATCAAGAGACCTCTGGGTAAACGCTATAAAAGTAGGTTCAAAACAACAGTTTAACATTGAAAATATGTGCACAAGACACCAATAACATTTGACTGATTCACATGAGGCATAAAATGTTGATGAATCCCTTAGCATCAATGTCACAGAGGTAAAATGTGAACATAAAGTGTTGAGTTATCAGCAGACATTTTAATGGGAGCCATCTCAGGGTGTTAACCTTGTTGACACCAACTATATTATGGATTTTTCCAGAGGATAAAACAGAAAATGAGAAATTTGCAAGAGGTCATATTAAATGCATACAGTATGTGAATGGAGGTGGAGGTGTAACACTGGAGGTGTTGTTGGTCCCACAGGAATGAGCTCCAAAACCACTATTATAGTACCAAGATGAAAAGCATTGAGGCCACAGGCATGCGTTTTACATCAAAAGTGAAAATACAGTAGGTATGTTTCCATAAACAACAGTCATATGCACAGCTTAGCAATCATTATACAAAAATATTTGACCTTAATCCCACAACCGAATTAAGTTTTCTAAAAAGCTGAATAATATAAGTGTAACCCCTCCGATTACACTCCCCAGGCACACTAACAAGGATGCTAAAGACCGAAGCCTCTAGCGTTAGTCGCCAGTGCGCTTCTTGAGATCAGTGAAGTGAGGTTTACCTGCACAGCTTTTAATAGCTGGCTTCCATTACACTCACTCCCCTTAACCTCACTCCCATCCGGGTCACGGCACCAATGTAACCCCTCCGGTTCTACTCCCCTCACTTGCTCTGAGCGGGACTCGAACCAGCATTTACAACATGGGAGGTGGGCACGCTAACAAGGACACTAGAGGCTGCGGTCTCTAGCGTCAGTCGCTGGTGCACCTCTTGAGATCAGGGGGAGTGAGGTTTACCCGCTCGGCTCTTGGCAGCTGGCTTCCGTTATAAGTTATAACAAGGTTTCTCAGACAGAATATACACTGCACAAAATAAGCATTCAAATCTTTGGGGCCAGTATTGATGTTTTTGAAATAAGTCTCACCAAGGCTGCATTTCTTTGATCAACAACAGTAAAAACAGTTATATTGTGAAATATTATTACAGTTTACAAACCTGATTTATTTGAAACCGGAATCTTTAAACATTATGAATGTCTCTTCTGTCACTTTTAAACCATTCCATACTGATTCCAAACTTTCAATACAGCAAACTAGTTTTTTTGTTTGTTTTGTTTTTCTGAATTCACTAAACGCCTTTAAGGTCAAGTTCACAAAAGCACTAACCGTGACAATGGTGCTTTGTAGAGAAAACAATGCTCAAGGTGAGACCAAAGGTCTGGAAAACAGCAATTCACAGAAAGTTCAAGGCTGACTTTATGAAGCCTGTATTTGTTCGACATGTACAATGAAACCTTCCCAGACAGCAAGGCATGCTCTGGATTTCTTGAAGAATGGCTAAAGGTAAACTATTGATCCAAAACCCAACACTTCTTTCTTTAAGTCCAAAAACAATACATTCAATCATTTTCATTATTCACAATACTTTATTACAGGTCAGTAAAAATGGTCATGACTTTTAAAGGTGTCATATGATGCGATTTCATTTTTTCCTTTGTCTTTGGAGTGTTACAAGCTGTTTGTACATATATAAGATCTGTAAAGTTGCAAAGATTAAAGTCTCAAACCCAAAGAGATATTCTTCATAAAAGTTAAGACTCAGCCACACCTTCCTAAAACTGCTCATTCAAACACACCACCACGTCTACGTCACAGTGTGGGAAGATTTGCATAATACCGCCCAAATGTATACACAATGAAAGAAGGCGTAACTTTTATTCACGTTGTAGTATTGTTGCAGCCGCCACCATGTTGTGGAGGCGCTGTGTGTTTTGTTGTGAAAGCAAAAGTATTTTGTTTAGCCTTCCAAATGAGGACACAACTAAAAATCAGTGGTTAACTTATATTTACAACACTGTACAATGCAAATATTTAACTGAGGACTGTTTCCTGAACCTAAGAGTAGCCTACTGTACAATGTCAGCTGTGTACACTATAAAGTGGGGCAATTCCAACTTTGCAAGGACAGTCTGCCACTTCTGACTCACAGCCTGTAAGTACATTTTCATATTTAAAGAATTTGCTACTGGCTATTTAAACACGGGTTTTAAGCAGTGTAGAGTAGTGCTTGTTTGTCAGTTTTACGATCACAAATACAGACATTGTGAAATGTTTACGCAATGTGATGCGACGCACTGCTTAAAAAGACAGTATGAGTCAGTATAATTAGTAATTATGTCCTCACAGGATCCAACAAAGGGCTCATTTATAATAGGTTTTATTGTTGTTGTCTCATCACGCAGGGACACAACATCACAACATGGTAAGGGGCGTAACATTTCGGTCACACGCTTGAGGTATTCGGCCAATCACAACGCATTGTAGAGCTGGCTAATCAGAGCACACCGCAATTTCAGATCAATGAGCTTTGTAAAAATCTATGCGTTTCAGAAAGGTAGAGAGGAGCAATACAAATGTACAGTATGTGGAAAATAATGCGTAAAAGCATTGTATTACACCAAATACACAAAATAATGTTCTTTTTTTTAGCAACACCATATCATCCCTTTAATGCTATGAGAAAAGGCTGCTCTGACTTTCTACCTAACCTTTTTTGTTTTAAGAAAAAAGGAAAATATAGAACAACATAAGAACTTTTCATGAGAAATTTTGCACTTTAGAGAAGGAAATACTTGTGTTATTAATAAGAAATTGTAGCATTTAAAAAATAAACAATATGTAAACAGTAAAACAGATGTCTACTGCACTGCAAAGGAGCCAATCTTCTGACTCACAGCCTTTGCAATCTATTCAGTCTTTATCTTCGTAATCTCAGGATGAAATGGGAAATATTTGCACAAAAAATAACTAAAAACATTACATTGCAGCCGTTCGTGGTTTAAATTCTAGGTTCTTCTGCATAGGCTGGACACGTTCGGAAAACAAAAACAGAATCAATGTATTTCAAGTGGTTTTGGGTTTCATAGTGACAGGCTTAGCATGAACTGCGATCCAAACTCTGAAACCAATGCATTTTAAAAGGCTGTTGAGGAGGAGCAGAAATGAAAGAAAATGCCCAACTTTTACACAACTAATGAGATGAAGCTAATGGCCTAATGGCAACCGCTGAGGCTGTGTGGTTGTTTTAAAATGAAAAATAAATGAGAAGCCCTGCATATACAGAATCGCGGAAACGTAATGAGTCTCTGATATGCTTTTTGAGGCATAGCTTCTCTATAATTTGCACCTCATGCAGTAGCATTAAAATCATTCATCAACTTTTTCTTTTTTCCCTTTCTTTCTTTCTTTTTTTCTGCCGTAACAACTTAAAGAGCAAAACACAAAGCACTGATATTTAAGCTTTGCATGAATGTGTTTGCCTGAGGGGAGGCTGCGTGCCTTAAATTCTCCATATTCATGAGAACAGATTGTTTGCATGTCAGAATCTATAATCCTTATCACGGATATCTTTTTCTTATCCACTGAATACAGATTTTGAACTTGTTTCTATGAATTTCAGGTAAAATCATCATTACTTTCTTTGAACACAATAAAGAATAATTTATTTTGAATATCTCTTCCTAATTTTACACACATGCACACAAATGTAAAATAAATAATTTAAAAAATAATAATAATTAAAATAAAGTAATCAAACCTCAGATCCAAAGGCAGACAACCTTGGTGGAAAGTCTGAATTTCTGATCCCTTCTGAAATTTTAACAAACCATGACTCTTAAGCATAATGTCCATGAACACATTTCACTATATGTAATGCATCATTTTAATGAGGATTGTCTTTTTTTTTTTTATCAATAACACACACAGGGGAAGTAAGATATACAGAGATATTTTGGGCTGGTGATGGAGGGAGTGCATGTAAGCCTGTGGAGAATCTAAAACTGTCAGCCTTCAGTATGGTGGAGCACTTGATATTCAGCCACAGTGACTGTCAATCTTCCCCACAGAGAGATCGATAAATGACTACGAAGAGAAGGAAAACTTTACCCCGGGCTAGTGAATAATCAATATCTCTGTAGGTCTGCCTAATTAAACTGCCACATTAATATATCTTTCAGTGAAATGTACCAAAGAATGTCTATGCAAATGTGAAAGCCGTAAAGATAAAAATATGCTTCCTGAAATATAATATTAGTTTTGAATATGGATATTTATGAGAGGACATTAAAGGCACTTGCATCTAAATGTCAACACCTTGCTTGGTGTGCTGTTTTATTTGATTAAATATATATTTCATTTCCCTCTCAAACCAAAACAAGATTGGAAAAAGTACTGCATTTCAAATGCTTTTTCATATATATATATATATATATATATATATATATACACACACATGTATATATATACACAATTCATTGAAGGACTTGTCAGACAGATTCAAAACATTTATTTATTAAGAGCAGAGATGGGAAGTAACCAAGTACAAATACTTTGTTACTGTACTTAAGCAGATTTTTCTGGTATCAGTAATCAGTACTTTACTTCACTATTTATTTTTCTGACTACTTTTTACTTTTACTCCTTATCTCTACTTTCTACTTCTTACATTTTCAAACCAGGCTCGTTACTTTAGTTTTAATCAGCATTTGGTGGATCACCATTCAAAAAAAAATCATGGATCGGTTAGTCTTAACTGCCAACACGATTCGGCTCGCGCGCACTCCGCGTCTCCGCCAAACGGTTTTTATCAGACTAATCATTGCAAGTGACTCCAGAATGAAGTGGAAGCACCTGGGTAGATCATAGAGGCAAAACATCTGACCCATTCAGGACTTCAAGTGCAGGTCAGTTTCATTTGTAAACAGGCTGCTAAGAGTTGCTAGCAGTTTAATACTTAACTAAGTAAACAAAGACAAAACGACAGCAGTAGTACTATAGACGAAACTGAACTAAATTACTATCATCACTCAAAATACTCTATGCTAAAGGAGATCATTATTATCAACTGTACAGTTACAATATTAAATTTAGCAAACAGATGTTATAAAACATTGTTTTGTAATGCGTTCAGAGGGAGCTAGGGCAGATAACAACACAACCCTTATGAAAATTAAACCCAAAATCAATGTTACTATAGTTAAACCATAGTAACCACGAATGAACCATGGTATTGCTACACTAACCATGAGATGTGTAGTAAAACTATGGTTGTAAACTAAAACAGATTGTAATCAATGCACCCAAAAAAAAACAAAAAAAAAAACATGCTTGCTATACCTTTACTGTAATAAACCATGGTTAACTTTGGTAAGAGAAAAATATAACTCATGATAATGCAATAACATGTTCAGTATTAGGATTATTCTGTGAAGATATTGTCATGATGTAATAATTATTGTACTAATTTTGACATTTAGGCAATTTAGAAAATATAGTTTTGTTAAATCTCTAGTATTTAAGCCAATTTAAGATAAATCAACAACACCTGGTCATAATGTGATACTTTACACTGAACTCAAATCAAATTGTTACTGCAAATAGAATATAAAGAGGTGGTTGTTTTGCAACAAGGTGGAGACAGTTCTGCTCATAACAGTAAATGGCTGATGGGAAAAGTCACAGGTACAAAAAAAAGCAAACACACACAAAGTGAGATGCAGAGAGATATCATGGAAAATGAAGAGACTGAAAAGGAAAATGGAAGAGAAGGTGCAGTTCAAAAGAGAGCCTTTTTCTTATTTTGCACGGCCCCAGCCTAAGGTTTTAAACATTTATTTAAATGTGATAGCCATACAAAAAAAAATAGGGTTGTCCATGGTTTTAGAATTTGTAGTGGGTGTATGGGATGGCTTGGATGAGTGTGATTTCCCGGCCTGAAATTTTGTCCCAGTCGTGCCCTGTTCATGGTGGTTGTTTAGCCTTGACACATTCATTAGCTAACAAATTTTAAATGCAAGTTATTTTGTATTAATGAGCCAGTTGTACTCTTCATTTATCTGTAACTTTCATCTGTTCAGAAGCTGCAAAAATTATGCAATTACCAGATTTTTTGTGGAACACGTTCTTAATCCCAAGTCACAACATATTGACTGGTCAGGACCCCTTGGCGTCACGGACCTCTTCTGACGCTCAAGGCACCCCTTTAGTGTCATTTATTAATACACTTCTCGACATTGTTGTCAGTTGCTTGCCTTAATTTAATAATTTGCATGCATAAAAACAGAAATAATTTTACACAAAGACCCAATGACATTTCACAACCAAGGCTGATGTAAGACTTCTTCTGCAGCATTTTTGACACACACAATCTAAAAAATGCTGGGTTAAATACAACCCAGCACTGGGTAAAATAGGGACAAATTGGGTCAAGCTGGGTCAAAGCAACCCAGTTGCTGGGTTTGTCCACATTTTACCCAGCGCTGGGTTGTATTTAACCCAGCACTTTATAGAGTGCAGGATCTGAGCTTTACGGCCAATAGAGACGGTGACTGCGTCTATTCCTCTCACAAATCAATCATGTTGCCTCGGATAACTTGGAATATAACATTTTTGAATAAATTATGACTGTAGTTGTATCTGCCTGTTATATCCTGTGTTTTATTGACAGATGGTAGGTTTAGGGGCAGGAGTTGGGTTACATGCTCATAAATGTATGTTTGTGAAAATGACTGTTTATTTAAAAAAACACACTGTAACATATATGCAATAATGGCAATATTATTACCCAAAACATTTAATTATGATGATAAAATTCCCAATGCCTTTTGCTTCTGCATATTGACGCCAAGGGTTTCTTATTTAAAGCAATGGAGGGCCCTGCACATCGAAAAATTACGCCAAAGGGTCCTGACCAAGTGTCAATATGTGACGAGTTGGGAATGAGAATGTGTTGTTTTGGAGTGTAATGGAAAATGTAACTAGTAGTGTAACTAATTACTGTTGGCTTGGAGTATTCAGTAATGTAATAATATCACTTTTGAAAGGTGTAACTAGTAATGAGTAATATATTGAATTTTTTGAGTAACTAGCCCAACACTGTTTGCAAATCAGACTACACCTTAGCAATTTTTTAATTCAATAGAATAAATCAGCTCTTAAAGGAGAAGTCCACTTCCAGAACACCCCACTCACCCTTTGTCATCCAAGATGTTCATGTCTTTCTTTCTTCAGCCGTAAAGAAATTATGTTTTTTAAGGGAAACATTTCAGGATTTTTCTCCATATAATGGACTGATATGGTGGTTTTGGACTTCCAAAATGTAATTTAAATGTGGCTTCAAACGATCCCAAACGCGGTTGTAAACCAGATCCCAGCCGAGGAAGTCTTATCTAGTGAAACGATTGGTTATTTTCATAAAAATAATACAATTACAATAATACAATAAACTTTTTAATGTCAAACGCTCGTCTTGTCTTACCCTGCCTGATCAGTTTTTTCCGGTTCATGACAGTTAGGGTATGTCGAAAAACTCCCATTTCAACTTCAAAATCATCTTATATCGCTGTTTTATGATATAAGACGATTGTTTTATTTTTTGTTAATAGTGTTTGATCTTCTTTGCATGTTCACTTTGCAAAGACTGGGTCGGTACTTCTGCAGTGATGTAGGATGATTTTGAAATGTTTTTTGAAGTTGAGGGAGAACATATGATCAGAGTTTTTCTAAATACCCTAAGTGTCTTGATCCAGAATACACAGAGCATACAGGCAGAGCAAGACAAGACGAGCGTTTGAGATTTAAAAGTATTTCAATTGCATTTTTTTTAATTGTTTGAAGCTGCATTTAAACTGCATTTTGGAAGTTCAAAATTGGGGCACCATATCTGACAGTTATATGGAGAAAAATCCTGAAATGTTTCCCCTCAAAAAATATAATTTCTTTACAGCTGAAGAAAGAAAGACATGAACATCTTGGATGACAAGAACATTATCTGTAAATTTTTGTTCTGGAAGTGGACTTCTCCTTTAAGAATAAGTTGTTCGCAAATTGTGCACTGGTTGCATGTTTTTGATTCACTAAAAAAAAAAGAAAAAAAAGTGAATTAGGCTAGACTATGCAGTGTTTATATTTCAGCCTGCAAGAACAATTGAACAGACAAGAAGTTTCTTGTCACTATTTTGCAGCATACTGTCTTTCTTTCATCACATTCAATGCAGACTGCAAACTCACACTCACAACAAAAAGGCAAAATACTGCTTTGCAAAAGCTCCAGCAGCAGGCTATGTAATTTCTGTAATTCTTTTCCCTGATAAACAGAACAGCATGATTGTGACATCACTTCATGGAAGGGATCAAAGCTTGTAACACTTCAAGAGTCTATTTCTGTTTATTTTCATGCATGTCCAACCTCCAGAGTGCTTTCTAGCACCTCTGGATTGAGCATGTGGCTTTTGGCCCCAGATTAGCATAGAAGAAGGAAGCATTAATATATAATTTATTGATGAGGCTACAATATGCGGCTGAAGTGGACTGGAGCGTGGAGAAATCCCTCAAAACTCCCTTACGTCTGCAATATGCACACGCCGCCATGTCTTCATTTACACACTTCATACATACTAATATCTCTTCTATTTTCTCCCAAAGCCTAGTTTATGGCAGTGGACGAAGCAGAGAGAATGTGGCCGGCTCTGTAACTAGCACTGGAGGGAGAGATTTCCACGGGGGAAAAGTGCAGAACAGGAACCAAGCATGACTGAAGCCCTTAATGCAAGAGCTGCTGAAGAAACCCATCTAGTCACCCTACTGAAAGCACGTTTTTTTCTGGGCCCAAACAAGGTCGTTTATAATGTCCCAGAAAGTGACAATGAAGGAAGAGCATCCTTTTAAGGAACAACATAATATTATTTGTGCGTTTGGGGGGTTTACACCAAACACTGTTTTCTCACAGAATGCACAAATTCTCCTTTCACAGATTTGTAATTCACAAAAAACATTCCTTCTTTTGTCCTTGCCTTAGTTCAGACGACTTAAAAGGAACTGCCGAGCGAAGGTTCTGAAGTTTAATTTCAGAGGACAAGGCAGGGGGGAAGAAAAAAATCTGATGCTGCGTTTAATTCTGGGATGAGTGGATTTTTTCATTTCATGGCCGATAAGATCAGAGAACAGGTGAGGCTAGCTCTCGATCTTTTCCAGGCAAACACCAATCAATTCCCATTAATAGACCAGGGTGTAGGTACAATTTCACGACTGATGAGAGCGATATCCCTGGCCAAGAGGGTCGTCTGGCTGACCAAACTGTTCCCCGCTAGTCCGTTTGCTGGATTAGTTGCCAATTTGGGCTCTGACTTTGGTGCTAAATAATGGGCGAGAAGCTCCACTGATAGAAAAGCAGTCACTTTCCATTAGATGAAAGCAAGGCATCATAATCGTACATAATCGTACAGTGACATAAAGGAAAGAACGAATGAGGAAGCAACATGACAAGTGAGGATAAGTATAAAGAAAAAAAAAAGGAACTAGTGAGCTGCCTACAGAAGAAGCATCGGTCACACTTCATTTTAAGGTCCAGTTCTCGGTATTAACAAACTATTAACTACAGCTTTTGCTTTAATAAACTATTAATTTGCTGCTTATTAATAGTTAGTAAAGTAGTAGTTAAGTTCAGGTATTAGGGATGTAGAATATGGTGATGCAGTGAATACGTGCTTTATAAGTACTAATAAACAGCCAATATGTTAATAATAGGCATGGTGATAAGTAACTAGTTAACAGTGAGAATTGTTCCCTATACTAAAGTGTTACCGAAGCATCTTAATGCAACATATGCGACATGAAGGCGGTTTCAAGAGGAAGCCATTAGGGATGCGCAGATATTGAAATTCTGGGCAATACGATAATAATTTTCATTTTAAATTAAAAACGCTAAAAACTTTGATTGTTTTATATTATTAATTGAATTTATGCATCGCAACTTGAATGGAAAAATTGGGATTTAACAGTGTTATTAAATTATTAGTGCTTTTAAAAAGGCAGTAATGTTATTGCAAACAACAATTAAAACTATTAACGATTTTTAATAATTGAAATGAAGCTAAAATAATATAAATATCAGAGTTAATAGAAAAACATTAGATTATGAGTTAATAGTAATATAGAGTTAATAGTAATGTTAGGGTAAATTTCAGGAGAAATTAAACTTAAAAAAAGTGGCAATTGACTGAAACTAATAAATAAATAAAAATAGTGAGAAAAGCACATAATTAAAACTTACAATTTAAACTAAAATGAATAATTTAATATCGACCAATGTACCAGAATATGCATCCTAAGAATCTTAATTATATTGCCTCGTAAGACATCTTATTTTGATCAAATCTGAAAAGCAGCACTGCATGTATCCTTCACAGGGAAAACAATCCCATAATGCACAAAAAATAAAAATAAATTTAAAAAAATAAATAAAATAATAATAAATTAATAATTTAAAAAATAAATAAATAAACTAAATAAATAAAAAAATGGAAATTTACATCAAAACAAATACCAAACATCAAAACAAAGTTCAGTACAACTAAAAAGAACTATTCTGCCTAATATTTGTGTGTGCTTTATACTTTATGCTAATAAGAATATAAGTAACACTTTACAATAAGGTTCATCAGTTACCATTAGTTAACTACATTAGTTAACACGAACTAAGAATGAACAATACTTCCACAGCATTTATTAATCTTAGTAAATGCTAATTTCAGCATTTACTAATGCATTATTAAAATCACAAGTTGTGCTTGTTAACATTAGTTAATACACTGTGAACTAACATGAACAAACAAATGACTGTATTTTCATTAACTAACATTAACAAAGATTAATAAATAGTGCTGTATTGTTCATTGTTCATTCATGTTAGTTAACACATTAACTAATGTTAGCAACTGACACCTTAATGAATATAATTTGGTTAGTTTTGCAATATGTTTCCACTGAACTCAACTGAGAGTCAAGCTGTCTATGTAAGTAGTAGGCAGTGAGGTAGCTTACTAGGTTATGCTATAAAAAAAAAAGGGAACAAGAGAAACAGATACGTCTATTTTAGGCAAGGAGCAAAGCCCTCATTTATAAAACTCCCTTGTTTATCAAAACACGCGCTTGCTACGGCAAACCAACGCATGGTTGCAGTGAGAGATCCGTGGCAGGCAGCACCCGGTGGCATCGCTCGGTCTGCCCGCTAGCCTCCGACTTCACCCCCTGCCTCTTCCTCCTCCATTAGCGCACTGAGGAGAGAGTTATAGAATCCTCCCCCACAATAGGCTTTGCTGCAAACCTGTCTGTTAGCGAGCTAAATGGCGAGCGAGATACCGTAAAGAGGAGAAAATATCAGGTAATTGATTAGAGGCGCAGGGACTGAGCCTTCATTTGTGAAAGTGCTGCCGGGTTCAGAATCCACATCCCGCTGCCTCTCCTTATTTCGTGGAGAATGGGAACTCATGAGCAATTGATACACTCCGTTAGCTCTTATCATGGTGAGTGTGATCGGATGTAGCCTGAGGGATACTTTATACAGTTTAACACTGGGACATAAAAAGGTAATGTTCTTTGTGAGGAGCTGGATTAACTGGTGAAGGCACTACACACTCCTGATATGTGCTGAGGAAAGAGGAAGAGGGAAAAAAAACAACAAGCATGCCGTCACTTTCTCATCTGAGGTTGTCGGTTATGCCCAATGAGTTGAGCGCGGGTGCAATAAAGCAAGTCTACAAGAAATGCTTTGCTGTTTATTGAGTGCCATCTGGTGCATCAAAATAAGTGGGCAAATTAACTAAGACTAAAGATTTTGCGCATTGGTGCCAACAGCTGATATTTTACCTTCCTCTGAATCGAATCCAAAACAAGCCTTTTAAGAATGAAAATACGGTCCATTTGTTTTATAGCTGTGCCACTGTGTAGCAAGTTAATTATTTATTTATTATTTTATTTACTTTGTTTTGCACTGCCATGCACAATTTGCTAAGTAATATATATTTTTAAAGACACTGGCATGAACCTGGATGCACTGCGCTTTGTTTACAAGCAGAGGAAGATTCATACTGCACATAAAACAGGCTCCGTACAAACAATGAATGTTCTACGTCACCATGCCGGCTCCTGCGTCAGAACGCTTCGTGGTACTTTCATGAAAGTGCACTGAAGACCGACATGGAAAAGAATAATTTTTTTATTAAGTTATTATTTGTGTTATGCACAAAACGTATTATCATAGCTTCATAAAAGTACAGTTGAACCACTGATGTCCCGGACGAGCCCCCAATTTATGTCCAGGCCAGCTCGTCCCCGACCGTAACATAAAGAGGACCACATATACAAAAGAAAATTTTGAATTACAAATTCATTTATTAAGGGAAAAGTTGTAAGTACAAAAACGGGAAAAAACACAACAAAGTCTAGGGTTAGAAATAAACAACAAAAACGTAATCCACCGGGGTAGCAAATACTGACAAAAAAAGGATAATTAACAAAAAAAAGGAAAGCTGGAGCAAAAGACTTCTCTGGAGAACAAAGTTCCACCAGAGGAAGTGACGCTGATTGATTCCATAACACCTTTTATACTCTGCGCCCATAACATCTTTAATTGGCGACAACGTCACATATAGATGTTATACTGCCACCAACAGGTAGAGAAGGGAAAAACAGGGCCGTAACACATGGGCTATTTTGTCCTTACTACCTTTCTGGGCCTTGAACGTGTCAGCTGCTGTTAAAGGAGGGTCAGAAAGCTCTCGGATTTCATCAAAAATATCTTAATTTGTGTTCTGAAGATGAACAAAGGTCTTACAGGTTAAAACGACAAGAGAGTGAGTAATTAATGACAGAATTTTCATTTTTGGGTGAACTATCTCTTTAATACTTCTATTCACAAAAAAGAACAGTGAATTGATCAAAAGTAAACATTATTTGTAAAAATGTAAAACTCTTTACTATTTTAGAACTATTTCAGAACTAGAACATTGGACGTAATGATTGAATGGTTACACTGCGACATTAAGATTCAGCCACATCTGCTAAATGAAAAGAAACCTGCATGTTTGCAATAATGAGGAAGAAAACACTTGAGTCTAATAAAGGCTATGGAGTTACTAATAGCCCTCCTGGTTCATAATGTGACACAATGACAATCAGTGACAGTCAGGACGGAGGGCAGTTTCATCAAGACAGCAATCAATTGGATCCCTCTGCAGCAATTTGAACATTTCATTGAGACTTTGCGTTAAACACTGACTGGCACTTACTAAATAGTTTAAAGGGGACATTGGATGTAAAAATCTCTTTCGTGGTTGTGTCCACACACTGTCTTGGCACTCTACGATGATAAAATCCGTTCACTCCTTTTTTTTCTTAATTTCCAAACAAACCTAAACAGTCTCAATTATCAAGCCATATTGATTTTCTGAGCAGTATGACATCATACTGCACAGGCCCCGCCCACGGCTGCTGATGGACTGTCCCGTATTAGCATACTTCCAGCCTCAGCCAGTTGTACGCTGTCCGCCATTTTCTCTGCAAACAGCTGTAGCGGCAACATCTCACAAGCAATGCAGGTGTTTTGTAGTTGGATGTAAGCGTGAACATAAAAGTCTTTTATCCTGACATTAGAGGACACTGAGGACGCAGCAGATTAGTTTTGTTTTTGATGGTAATGCACCACTGATAGTGCTGGGCGATTTTTAAAATATGCTTTTGTCTTGACATGGGTAGTGGAATAAGAAAAAGATGCAAGAAGAAGGAAATTAACTTATTTTAATGTGAGCGCTGCGTTTTTAGAATGCCGTTTCATGCAAGAGACACGAGTGCAACAGTCAAACACGTCCATGTTTACATAGAAAAAAACTATAGAAAAGCAGCACAATCTAATAAAAAAACCTGTAAAGAACTTCTACTGCATGTCTGATATTTCATGTTTGCATCACGATGACAGGCTGAAAGCTGCTGTTCATTGTTTTTACACACTTATAGTTAATAATAGTCTACTGGTGTTATGCCTTCAGTCATTTAGAATTTGAATTACCTTGACCTTTGAGATTTTCTTGAAGCATTTTCCTTAATATTATTTCTGAACATATAATATGTAAAAGACTGTAGTTGTAGTTCATGCATCTTTTCTGCAAAGATTTGCAAACATTTACATTTACACTTCATGTGTAGTGCACTTGGAATAGAATTTTCTTTAACTAGAGGGTTAATAAAGAAAAAGTTACTAGAATTGTGTTGTAGTTACATTTTCAAGTTTCAAAAATGGTGAAAAAATCGAGAATCGGTCAAATGCTCTGAAACAGAACAGAGGGGTGGAGTGAGCAGTAGCTCATTATCATTTAAAGAGACATGCACCAAAAGGGTCACTGTGAACAGAGCTGTTTTTGACAAGGTAAAAAAGGTGTTGTTTTACACAACCACTGAAGAATTTGAACCAAATTATGTTTTAGACATTTCACGTAGACCCTAAAGAATCATACCAGCTTGTGGAAAATGGGCATCTGATGTCTCCTTTAATTTTTAAGTACAGTAGAATGTTTATAGCATTAATAATTTCCTATAAAGATCATTTTGATATTTCATACAATGTAAAAAAAAAAGCTTTAAATAAAGATGATTAAAATATGTTTTAGAAGAAAATACTATTTCAGTCTTTCTACTTTAAAATGTGATTTAATTCAATCTGTTGCTGGATGTTACTACATAATTATATTTACTACCAATTTATGAATAAAAATAGTTTCTTTTTGTTCCTTTTTTAATGGTATGCTTTTATAGCCATGTGTGAAGGAACACCTAGTAACAGTTGTTCTTCTTTAAAATCTACAAGGCTTCAAAAGACTTGGAATATAAAATCATTGGGGCTACTTTACTTTTATTATGCAGTTTGATCTGTCATTATAATCAGTTCTTGTATAAAGGTTGTAGAAAACATTTTCAACATGTGTTTCACAGAAAATAAGAGCATGTGGGTCTGGAACAACATGAGAGTGAATTTTCATATTTGGATCAACTATCCCTTTAAACTGTTCACATTAACATTGCTGTATCCCATCAGAGCCCAGGGTCGAGCTGGAGGACATCAAACTGTGATTCTACCTTCTCAGTGAATTCCCATTTATGTGGTTTGATAACGGTGAGTTTAAATTTAATGTTGTTGAATGGAGCAAGTAGATTCTTCTTCTAACAGATAAAAGTGGATGACAAAAGGCTTTTTATGGCATTCAAGGAAAGGGAAAAAGGCAGCCTTTGCTCTTCTACTTCTGCCAGAGCTGGTCTAAATGAAAGTCATATGCTGAGCGCTCTGAAAAAACGAAATTCTCTCATAACACAACTGAAAACACCTTGTAAAAACAGCGTCCCATGTCCAACACAGGAAATTAGCAACATTTAGCGCCGCTGCCAAAACATACTGTACACCACAGGCAATATATATCTGCAAACTGGACCTTGTTTGTCCAGATTGCAGTATGAGATCTTGTGTCATTTGCGGTGCTTGCTACAAGGGCCCTAAAGTCCAAAAGCAGCAACGAATGCAGGTTGAACTGGAAAGGTCACATGCATTTAGGTGACATATCACTCAACCCCTCCACCTGCCTCCCTCAACAAATGGCCTCCAATCCTGCTCCTCTATGCAAATGACTCCCAGCTTGAATTATTCAAAAATGAACATTTACATAATGTTCAGTCGTAAACTAGAGAAGAACATCAATGAATTTACTGCATGGTTGGGTACTGCTCATGCTTACAAATACCCAGGCAGGAAATAAAGCACAGATTAATTGAATTGAAGGAAGATTGGAGGATATTTTTCATTTGTCACGATGATAGAATAATTACCAGTCTAATCTTCAAAGGAAGCAAATGTTATGGGAAGGGAAAAAACAAATGATGCATTCATTATCAGTGAATGATAATATTGTGCGTAATTCTTCTGCTGCGAACGCGTCGATATCAAAAGCATACAATTATTTTTTCGCTGAAGTGAGTCGGATCAATACACTATTGATCATAAGCGTAAACGTTAAATTAACTAGATCTGGTTCAGCGGAAAATTTGACCCTAAAGTCTCATGAATTATCAATATCAATAAACGCATATATGCAAAAACACAAGAAACGTGGGGGGGGGGGAATATCACAACATGCTGTTTCTGATGGGGAATAGAAATAAATATGTCGACCTAGATATAATATTATATTACATTTAGTACTTAAATTAACCCTTTAACTGTCACCGTCCCCTCTGTGGGACGTGTAAGTTTACTTCACCATATTACAAATAAATCCTAATCTAATCATGAGATTGTTGCAAAGGTCTAAGACTCCTAAATAGATATTTTACCATATTTTTGCGTTACAAATTATGTAGGAAAAGTAATATATGTCAAAAGTGCAATCTACATCATAACATGAGTTCTGACCTTTGTCAGAAAAGACTTTGTTCGTTGCCTTTTTCACGTTTTAGAAATCATAAGAAATTATATATCAGTTCAAACCTTAAAATCTCAAAATTCACCTTTGAAAGGCATTTTAAAACCATACATTGCATTACCACAGAAAATGTACATTAAAATCATATTACAAAATGTTTTCATTCATGAATTATAAAAATTCAAGTCTAGATTTTTGCATTTTTATGTCTGTGTTCAAAAATGGGAGTAACAGTTAAAGGGTTAAAACTTAACGAACACTTACATTACTCTCATTAAAACAGTAATAAATGCAAACAAATATATATGAACATGCAAGTGATGTGAAAAAAAAAAACAGCATATACTATATTTCTGGCACTGAGTAGAAATATGTTAGCCAAAATTTTACATTAGTCTGTCTTTTATAATTATTATATAAAGACATCGGTTGACTACTGCTGTTATGAATAAATGAATGAATTAAAAGTATACAAAGGCTATTTGCTCGGCAGCTGTGGCCATAAACACAAGCATCAGACATGAAAGGTTAATTATTAATATTGTGCTTTTGTTACGCTAAATGACAGCAGTGCTTTACCTCCTGAGGATTCTCAACGTGTCTGCCTTAACCTACCATCGCCAGACTCAACAAAGGTTGCTATGATGGCAAAAAATAGATTGCTTATTGAAATTTTTCTAGTGGAAAATTCGACAGCTGGCTCTAAATTTGCTTCTTTCATTCCCAATGGCTCCTTCTCTCCCTGTCCAAAAAAAAATTGTGCATGCAGCAGTTTTTCTTGAAGTATAGGCTGAGGACATCAGTTCTACCAGCAGCCAGTTTCAGCGCACATTGATTTAATCTTAGTGTTTCGGAGGAGCTCTGGAGGTCAAATGCAAGTCATTTAAAAACTCGCCAATGTAACGTGATGTAATATTTGGTTAACGGAGGAACACGCCACGGCCCATAGGGTGCATTAATGCGATTTCTCGTGCTTTCCAAGATCTATTCACACACAGTTGTTTTCCTTCAGGCTTCAGTGTTATGTATTTCGCACACACTAAAACAGCACTTCTCTATTCACTACGGATGGGAAACCAGTAGGTTACAATATTCATAAGCACATTCAGTCTCTAAAACCCATAAATGGTTTGGCTTGTAGTTTCAAGAGACTCTTTAAAAGCTCATATTTGACTTGCATAGAGTCATTTAGCGGTAAATATACAACGACTCTAATCTCCACCAAAGCACACCAGGACAAACACTAGAACCTTCTTGTTAAAACCATCTCATATAAACAAACCCGGCTCGTAAAAACCACTTCACTCCACGCTAATAAACAAAAGGACTGTTCAGCCGACTATATAAATGATGTACCAAAATTATGCAAATGGACAACAGTAAGTAGAATTCCCTTCGGTGTGGAAGCGCCGCATATTTAGATTCACTGAAGGCTGCGTTCAAACAGCGAAATTCAAGCTCTTTCACGCTCTATCCTTAAGCGAATTTACTTCATTAATCATGCCGGTATGATCTCATTTCTTCTGCTGCCCTGGCTGTAAAACATATTGTTAATCTGGAAGGCATCCAATGTTGCAATCAATACATCAACCTAGATTTATTAATGATAAATCAATACTTGTAATATTTTCTTATTCTAATGTATTCGCCTGGCCACGATCCAAAGCTAGGGTGATGGAAATATGCAAATCAAGCAATGCCGGGAGAAATCTTTTAATATGGTGTCTAAATATGGCGTTAGAAAGCTTATTCACCCCCAAAAACTGAAAATTAAGCAAAGAGACTTTCTGGATGAATGCCTTTCCCTTTAAAATGAAAAAGTTAAAAGATGCTAGCACTTTTTGAAATGCTGGCCTTATTCAATAATGTATCCTTTAATAATCTGCTGTCTTACCACAGCAACTAGAGCATCTATAACAAGTTCACTTCAAGGGGAATAAGCCTGTATAAAAAATGAACGAGGAGAAGAATAAAAAAAAAAAAAAGAAAAGAAAAAAAGTTACCCAAAAAAAGATTTCACCGCTTCAGCATAATTGCTGATCTTCACGATACTGTGATGAAGAAAATGGCATTCCCAAATGACCGGTCTAAGAGCAGAAATAAGCTAGAAAAAACTAATTAACTGCATCTTGTTCAGGAATCCGTCAGTACAGCTACCTGCTGCCCCCTCCTGGATGAAAATACACCGACGCTTGATGTGAAATGGGTCACATATATAAGCATGCACACATTTGTAATTCCCTTTACTGCAGTTCCCCCTCATTCAGCACACCCTGCAGTTTTGCTACCTCTCCTCATTTAACTCTATGTTGTCAGGACTGCATTCAAAGGAAGTGATCTGCATTTTTGTTCAAATGCTTTTATATTTTCTTATATGTGCACTAAATATAGAATATTAGAGTGTGACCTGCAACCCATTTTAAGTAATGTGACAATGCTGCCATTTCAAAAGAAGACATTTATTTGATCAAAAACACAGCAAAAACAGTAATAGTGTGAAGTATCATTACAATTGTTTCAATTTTTAATGTTTTAACATGTAATTTATTCTTGCTTAATTTAGTGTCTTTCAGTTATAAAAATGATTCTGAGGGGAAGTAAATACAAATGAAAACAAAAACATATCATTTCTACATTAAAATGTTAGTTTAGGCAATAAAAAAAGGTAAAAAAATAAAAAATAATGTTCGGGTACATTACTAATTATGATATCTATGTCCGTGATATCTATACAATATCTATTGTATTATTTACAATAGCGTTTCAAAAGCATGGTTTATTTCAGTGCTATATTGAGAAAAAAAAAGTATTGCCAAGCATTAAGTAAGTAAATATTACTGGTTTACTGGCCAAGCTCAAGTTACTTATTTTCTTTGTTACATTCCCTTAAGTTACAGTAAGTAGATTTTACTTGACAATAATAGAGCAGTAGCAGTAAAATTTACTTAAAATGTGTTAACGCAAATTGTTACGAAGATTTTATCAAGTAAATCCTGCAAGTTATGTGTCAAATGATCCTTCAGAAATCATTCTAATATGCAAGAGACATTATTATTATTATTAATGTTTAAAACAGTTTAATATTTTTGTGGAAAAACCATGTTACTGATTCTTTGATGAGTATAAAAGTACAGAAGAACAGCATTTATTTGAAACAGATTTTTTTGTGACATGGTAAAACGTTTTACTGTCACATTTGACTAATAAAACTATATATTAAAGGGATAGTTCAATCAAAATGCATCTTGGTACTCTCTTAAACAGTGTTGAAGATTGACACGAAAAGAAGGATTTGTTAAACAAAGTCGTTATTTAAGTTTTCTCGAAGCTTCATAACATTACTGTTGAACCACTGATGTTTATGGACTATTTTAATAATGTCCCTACTACCTTTCTGGGTCTTGAAAGTGTCAGAAAGCTCTCTGATTTGATCAGAAATATCTTAATTTGTATTCCGAAAATGAACAAAAGTCTTATGGGCTTGGAACAACATGAGGGTGTGTAATTAATGACAGAATTTAAATTTTTGGGTGATCTCTTTAAAAAATTAAAAAAATCTTATTGACCCCAAGCTTTTGAACAGTAGTGAAATTCCTGAAAGAAACCATAATGAGTAATTAATGAGTAATTGCTAAATATTGTAGCTGTTTGGCTACTGTATAATATTTTCCAATATCCAACCTGACCTTAGTGATGTCAGCAGAAAAGGAAAGTTGTTTCAGAGAAAGTGAAAGTAACATTTTCAAATACGCTGATGAATCATTAATAATATAAACAGGAAAGTGCACTAAGAAAATAGGGTATTGATGTTGCGTTAAATAATGAAGACATTTGACTGAAAGCACATTAATTGATCGCAGAGGGCATTATTTTGAAATCCTATATAAAACACAACTGACTGTTGATTGCAAACAACAAGCCGCCATATAAATTATGTATTGTGGAGTTTTGAGGTTGTGTAATTTCAAGTTTCCGAAACTTCAGGCACAGACACACGCCCCTTCATCGTCCAGAGCAATACTGATGGACCTGTCACGCTACACAGCAGCGGAAGAAAGATGATATTCGGTCATTCAATGCAACATCATGCATGGAAGGAGGCAAATTAAACTTCAGGAACACAACATGTTGCCTACTATTCACAAAAACAGCCTGTGACCTGCCTGCATATCTCAAACAATAGCTTTATTTTTAAAAGCAAACTCACTGTTGGGCAAACAAATCACAGACCAATTAACTGTTCAATATTTGGTCAATTTTAGATTATCAGCACTAGCTGATTCGGTGAACAGAAGGCGACATGTTGCGCTCCTGAATTTTAATTTGTCTAAATAACAAACGTGCTAGTGTGTCAGTCCCAAATCCGCTGACAGCCTTGTCAATAAATAAACATTTCTTTTTCTTACATTTTTAAGTTGATTTTACATATTGTATATATCTGAGTTTTTGTAAATAAAAAAGTATTAGCAATTTTTCAGCATGATATCAGTCACCTCTAGAAAATTTCAAATTAATTTCAGTTTAGCACATATTTTAGTACATATTTGTGACCCTGGATCATTGAGATCTATACGTCATCTGGAAGAATAAATACATTTTCCACTGATGTATGGTTTGTTATGATAAAACTATTTGAAAATCTGGAATCTGAGGTTGCAAAACAATCAAAATATTGAAAAAAATCACCTTTAAAGTTGTCCAAATGAAGTTCTTAGCAATACATATTACTAATCAAAAATTAAGTTTTGATTTATTTACGGTAGGAAATTTACAAAATGTCTTCATGGAACACGATCTTTACTTAATATCCTAATGCTTTTTGTCATAAAAGAAAAATGTTGACCCATACAAATTATTTCTGGTTATTGCTACAAATATACCTGTGCTACTTAAGACTGGTTTTGTGGTCCACGGTCACATTTGTGTGCATTTATCATAAAAATTTAAATACATTCCTCAATCATTTTTAAATGTAAAACTTTAATGTAACGACACACATGATGTACATACACAAATGATCAAATCAACAGCGCTTTGATCTAGCGTTTACTGTGCTGAATAAAATTACCTCATTTCTTTATTTTAGCGCCAGCTAGGGCTGTGTACATTCAAACACACACAGGAATGATTCATAAAAACAAATTGTTTTAAACCATGGGAGGAAATGCAGGAGGAAAAAATAAAAAATTCCCCGCTTGGAAGCCATTGCCGAAGGACTTCCCAGGAGACTGCAGGAGAGCAGCTAGTGGAATGAGTTGCCACAGTCATGCTGCACTGCTGCAGTGCTCTCTACAACTTTTCTCTAATAAAAGCAGAGGCGGAGAAACCCGCCGAGGGCCCCCTGGCTCCGCCACCGTTGGGAAACTAATGCTCCATTCTCATCTGCGCTAGCGATGGAGCTCAGGTGCACGGCATCAGACCAAACGTACACAAGCCCCATTCCTTTATATTGACAGCAATTCTGCGATCGCGTGATCTAAATTACTATTGTACAGCCCATATATATAGTCTTCCACAAGTAGCGCCTCGAGATGGAAGGTAGGGACTAGTGCTTTCGCCGGCGTAGACTATAAATGGGGTTGAGTTGTAAGTCAACTTGTAGCCGTTCAGACAGGGCTTGTTGGTCGTTGACTGAAGCTGAATGCCAGACGAGATTGGAAAATGCTTTACTCGGCTTCGGCCACCCATTCCCGCTCCTGCCGGACTGATTGCGAAACGTGAAAAAGGCATTGTCTGAAAATGTCTCTCTGACTGCGGCGCTGGTGATTGTCGCTCGCGCCCAATTCCAGCACTGGGGGTATATTGATTTTGGCTGTATTGCCTGATGCAATGCAATACAGTTTTCAAAAGTGCACCTCGATTCCAATTTTAGGGCTTGGACCGCTGCTTATATGGGCTATGTTTTACACTGCAGCTGGCGGGCCCGTCTCATCTCGGTAGAGACAGATGGTTCTCGCTCTTCTCTGATTGTCTGCTGTGGCCCACCATCAGTCAGGCGCTCGCCCCCTCCACCCACCGCCGAAAGTCCACTCTCCATCAGATGAAAGAGTTAAAGGGGAAGGAAGTGTCTGGCAAATAGAAAATCCTCCCATTTCACTGGAGGGTAGAATTCATTACCCTCCTGTCCATGCTCATTTGCAGAGGAATAAAATAATGGGTGTGGAGAAACAGGCCGCAGCGGCATGGATTAAGCTGTTCATCACAACGCTCCGTACCTGCTGATGCAACCGAGAATGATGTTGCATATCATTTTAAAAATGGACTTTCACCTGACGTCGCTTGGAGACCGTCTATTTGTAAAGGTTCGAGACAGGAGCCGTGCGAATTTCGATTCGGTGCATCGAGCGACTAGCTTGCGAGATGTAATTACGTGAAGTTCACTAACATCCCGAGGGCGGCGTTGGTAATCAGTAAGCGAAAGAAACACACAAAAAGACCTTTTCCCCAGGCCAGCGCTGCTGAATAGTGTAAGACAATAAACGTTTTTTGTTGTTGAAGATGCATTTACTTCTGTTCACCCAACAAAACAAGTTCTCCGAGTGAGGATGAACGCTCGGTTTGGCAGTCTCATCCTCAGGGATTTTTCCACCTGAAGAGAAGCTAAATGGATTGCAACATGTGCCCTTTTGAGAAGCAGCGCACTACATGCGCAGCATCGACTGAAGACGAAAACAGCGACTACGTGTTACGTAAATGACCGTAATCACTAGCGCTCAGAGTCACGCTTCGCATTTGCAGAGTGGACGAAAGCGCACAGAAAACCTTAGGGAGGAAGAAAAATCTCCACTGTCGTCTCAAGCTATATTGTATCACACGAGTGTCTGGTTTTTCCCAGAGTTGTTTAACTGCAGATAGCACACCGGCTCTGTTTAGTTGACATTTAGTTGCTAGCCTAGGCTATAGACCCTGCCATTATCTGCAACACTGCTAGCTGATGGCAGAGTAATTGAAAAAGTGGTTACTTTCGAGAAGAGACGTGTGCCGGCACTTAAACGAGAGCTACCGGAGCCAAAGCGATTGCTGGCCGCCTGTGAACCTTGACCCGGAGCATTACGCGAGATAACAAGCAAAGCACTAAGGAGATTGTACATGGCCAAGACCAGAAATTTAGGCATTATGTTGTGTTAATGAAATTGGAGGCCTGTGGTAAATAAATTAGTTTCAAGCCTTTAAGGGATAGTTCACCCAAAAACTAAAACTCTCATTATTTACTCACCCTCAGGTCATCCCAAGCCAGTAAGACTGCAGTTAAATAAAAAAGATGTTTTTAATAATGCCTTTTTTTGTAAAAACAATAAAAGTCAAAGCCCAGTGTTCTTTTGGACCTCACTGACTTTCATTGTATGGGCAAAAACTGATGAAACAACCTCTTTTACAGACAAGATTTTTGGGTCAACTGTCCCACCATTAGCGCGAAAACGGCGGTTTAAGGTGGTTATATGGACACCAGGAATGAGCAGAGCTCTGTGGAGGTGTTTTCGAGGCCCGGGTTAATTGGCTCCCTGTTCCAAGTGGTCATTCCAATGATCCTGATCTCTATTGATGGTTCGCGCCTGGCTCAGGGGGGCCTTTTGTTCGCAACAATCTCAGCCACATAGATCCCGCACATTAATCTTTGTGTTCTTTTTGCCTCCAGACAACAATAGAGAGTAAGAAAAGTGTTGTTATGGGCGCTTCACTAGCTTTATTTTCACTCTCCGCCAGTATTACAGTGTGTGTGTGTGTGTGTGTGTGTGTGTGTTGCGCAGTGGCCGGGCGTAATGGAATGCGTTGCGTGCCTGGTGAGAAATTACCGCTCTGAGCCCGACCACACCGGCAGCTCTCTCTGCCTCACAGCGCCACTGGCCAGAGGTTTTCATTAAGCAATGCTTCAGATCTTCTATTCCTCATGATATTTCTGACATTTTACCACCATTTCTCTTCTCTTATTACCCAAAGGAAAACGGAAGAGGGAAAAAAAAAAAAAAAAAAAAAAAAAAAAACGAGGTAGGGGTTATTAGGTTTTTCCTTTTTCCTCTGCTTCACACAAGTACAACCTGGACCTGTGTTTGCATAAAACCTTATCAAATACGGCTGTCTTCTGTTTGATTCCTCTATTAGCACTGGGTATGGCTCAGATCAGCCGGCGCTGACCCACATGACCCAGTCAACATGCATGGAGAATGAGCGAATTTTACTGACTAGGGCTGAATGCAGGCATTTAGAGTAAATCAATACATAATTTCACAGACAGAATGCGATGAGATTAGGTTTATTATCTTTGTAATGAGTAATTTGGGGTTGAGTGAAACATTTTGGTGTGGTTCATAATGAACGCTGCAGAGATGGCTGTACAGCTCACCATGCAATATTCATCTGAAGCATTCGTGGCAAGACGTGCAAATTCACAAAAGAGGTCCTGAATTAAATATGCATTGTGAAGAGCAAAACAGCAACTAAACAGCTTGGCGGTATCAGGGGTTCTAATTACGCAGGGGATCTCACGCTACAACGTAATGGAAATATTAGCCGACCAATTTACGTATTATGAACGGTGGCATCAATATTCTCGGTTTAAATTTTATTGGCTTTTATCAGAAAGTTGAGTTAATATAGCATGACAAATCACTCACAGTTTTTATTTTTAATAAATAAAAAAAAACTAATCAGCCTGGCCCATGAATATTAACTCGGTGCCTTTAGTTGAAATGTAACTGTAATCATTTACCGATTTACTGAACAACAAATATAGTAAGTGGGCACTAGCCTTATTTGTAGGGTTGTATTTGTTCCTATAACGATTTAATTCAAACCAATTCAATTTTTTTTTTGCAATTCATAATTATTTCCAAAAATATGCTGAAGACTAATAAAAACTCAAGAGACAAAACAATCCATCAGGCCATGTAATCACAGTTTCAAGATTTTAAATTTGCCTAAGAAATTAATGTACATTTATAATTGATTTAATGATAAAATAAAGGATAATATCATGTTGGTAAAGTAACATAAATAGACATTAAGTAGACTGTTGAATATGCGCAACAGATTGGCATTTAATCAGAAAATTTACTGCAATAATTATGATAAATATAGCTGCAAGCAGCAATTACTGGGGTTCAGGAGCTTTAAGGCATTTAAGCACATATGGAAAAAAGACATTATCTAGCAAGCCTTTTTTTTTTTTTTGGCCAATACAGGTAATTTAACATAGAAATAAAATTTTGTAACGTTTGTGACTATTATAGCACCAGCTGTGGTCGATCTCCTTAAAAATTTGCATGCTTGTTTAGAGTCAGAAGTTTTGAGTTTTCCTTTAGGCTTTATAGGATTTTGGGTAAATTCAGGCCCTTTTTCTAAATTATCCCGTTATAGCTTCCCAAAGGGTAAATTTCAAATTTTCTTTGACATAGAGAGTCCAGAGAATTGAAAAGAGAGTGAAAAACCTAGGACTAGTTCCCAAAAGTAGTTTTTTTTTTTTTTTTACATCTTTTCAATCATTTAACAAATGATTTAATTGACAGCAGTGATTCTAGAGACAAAGTTGTCCGGAATGAGGAGTTCTGTTATATGATACGAATCTCGTGTTTGTATGTACGAAAAACCACACAATATACAATCGTTGAAAAATGCGACATCGCCCCCCCAGTGGCTGATTTCTATCAAATTTTTCACAGACCTTTGGGGCCGTGAGTCAAACAGGCCCACAGAGTTTCCGATCAGCCTCCATTAACCATGTCTAATAGGTGCTTAAAATTCATCGGCCAGTGGTGGCCATGTTTTTTTGGGATACGCAAATGTCCTTACAGACACTTGCAGCACTTTGGACCAAGACTGTGCACACCAATTTTCATGTTGAAAGGACAAATGGTTGCGTATGTCATTTTTAATAGCACCTCCAAGCGGCCAAGCTCCACGATTTCTGTCCTGCGACCTTAGTTTGAGCTTCTACATAAGTGTTCTGAGTTTGCCGAAGATATCTCATTCTGTTCAAGAGTTATAGGCATTTCACTAAAAGTGGCCCTGCCCTTTTCGAAAGTTTTGGCGTCCCTTTGCGACAGTGAGTCGAAAGTTCGACTTTTTTTGATAATTATTGATATTTGCTCTCCAGAGAATCTTCCTGCACTGGATTGGTTCCGATTGGGTGAAAACCTAGGACTAGTTTGCAAAAGTAGGTTTTGCAAAGAATCCAAAATACCCGAAAATTTCGCCGGGCTCACGATCTAATCTGAGGCTTGCGTTTTGTCCGACGTGAGCCAAGGATTCCAATGACATAAGACACTTGAGCGCCCCTGTCAGGCCGATTGGAGCGAACCTTGGTCAGGTTGTTGCCAGTGTGAGTACTGCAATCCCTCCAAGTTTCAAGTCTCTACGACTTACAGTTTGGTCTGCACGATCAGTTTTACGTGGAGATCGCTGATTCGTGACCATTCTAACAATTTCAGCGCTACGCTTTTGAACCCCTAATAAAATAAAAACTGCCATGTATAGAGGAATAATGACTATTTTCAAATCAAGCAGCATCATAGAATTATCAATTATACATTAACTGTATTCATAAACATATTTTATCAGTCATTTAAGTTTGTATTTTAAAAATGCAATTAGGGATAAAAAAAAATAACAAATCAACATTTTATTTATTTATTTTTTTTATATGGATGCAATGCATGATGCAGAAATCTTGCATGCTCAATGTCTGTGCTAAAGCATGCATGCATTTTGATGCATCAATGCATTTAACAATGTTGTTTATTAAAATTACCATTTTTCTATATTTTATTATTATATTATATTATAATTTTTCTATAACATTTTTAAATTTTTTTCTATAACATTTCAATTTAAGTAATCTTAAGCTGTTAAAATACAATGATTACTGCCCAAAAGTGGGTGGGAACAAAATGTCCAAAAGTTTCTACACCCCTTATTTCAAGTAAAGCTACTAAAAGTACTGATACTCCGGGAAGGTAAGGTCAAAACCAAAACCACAGATACAGTCTGCTGCTGAAAATAACTGGTGTGAAAGGTATGATCATTGCAGAGGTTGGTATGTGATGTGAATTTGTCTCTACCTCATGTCTCACTTTCAGAAGAGTGCGTGCCTGCTGCTCAGGCTGGAACTGAAGACCAGCCTCAGACAAGAGCTCCTCTCACAGGCCTCTTGCACAGAGTTGCAGCTCCTGCATTATGTATAGATGGAGTGGATTTATGGCCTAAATGTGCATTTGTGGGTGTAAAAGGAGGATAGCGCAGGCTAAAAGCAGCCAAAGAGCAGAACACATCGAGCGCGCATTTTATTTGAGTGAGGGCAAGTTCACACTGACACGGTCGCAAGTAAATCATATCTACATATCTAATTACTGAGATTATCTGTTCAGAAATCTAGTGATTGGCCTTGCTGCCTATGAAGACAGCATGCTAATTGTCACTGTAGTACCTCATAAGTTACTGACAGTACATACACAGCAACTTGCTAAGCTAACAGTGCAATCTTCTATGTTCAAAAATATCACATATGTGACCCTGGACCACAAAACCGGTCATAAGGGTCATTTATAATTTAAAATTGACATTTGTACATCATCTGAGCTGAATAAATCAGCTTTCCATTGATGTATGGATTTTTAGGATATGACAATATTTGGCCAAGATACAACTATTTAATAATCTGGAAACTGAGGGTGCAAAAAAAATGTCCATATAAAGTGCGTAGCAATGCATATTACCAATCCCAAATTAAGTTTTGATATATTAATGGTAGTAAATTTACAAAATACCTCAATGCAACATAATCTTTACTTAATATCCCAATGATTTTTGACAATAATTTTGACCCATACAACATAGTTTTGGCTATTGCTACAAACTACATTGCTACAAGACTGGTTTTGTGGTCTAGGGTCACATATGTATCAAAGACTGAGTAAAACAATTACTTTTTCATTTTTAATTAATATTTTTTAACGATTGAATGAAGTACTTGTTTATTTATCATTTATTTATCCTTAATCGCAGTGCATTCTGGGATGGTCTTCTCAACAAATGATAAATGTGATGCTGTCTAATAATTTGGACAAAAACTAAGGTATCTGTGAAGGTAGAATAATTAAAATAGCTTTTGGAAAAGCATTAAATATTAAAAACAGGTATATGATGTTTTAAAATAGCAGCTCACTATGGTTTAAAACAGAGAAAATATTGGTCTGACCTTATTTAATTCTTACCTTTAGGTAAATATAGCACAAAAAGCCTTAAATATGTTCATAAAATACTTTGAATTTAATAATAAACTATCAATTAAATTCACAGGACAAGCACACTAGTCACTGTTTAAAGAAGTACACTGACACCGTACGTGCATCCGACCAAAGCATGACCTGAGAATTTCATAACTGAGTTTCGCAACATCTTATACAACAATTTGAGACTGCTGCATTTCCCTGCTTTATGAAATGACTGCACCGCATGACGTAAATACAGGCTTTCCCTAAAGAGAGAATGTAATCCGTGAGGCAAGACCTCGGCGGATCAAAAGCGCATGAACAGAGCAAACGCCTTCTTCTGACAAGATTTTTTTGCTGCAGAGAGCTTACGGGTTTATCATTCATCTGTTCTTGTCGGTTTCTCCACAGCGCTGGCTCCCTCTCGGTCCTCACGCAGAGAGCTGCAGGAGCCGCTCTCAAATTTATCCTATAGTGCCATCTGATGGTGTATAGAGCAACGGAGAGTCACGCTGATAGCGAAGCTCTCTGCCGCTGAGCAGACTGCTAAAAACAGCCTCTCTCTCGCTTCCTTTTTCTCTGCTAACTACCAAGACTTCCTCTATTCTAATGGACTGTGCCCCATTAGCATAATCCCTTTTGGCATCTGTAGAGAAGCCGCTATAGAAATGCAAAAAAGACTGTAAATAAATAACTGGGCTGCCCTCTTTTCCTTTACCCAGAGTGGCACTGACACCATCAGGATTCACTGCGTACCACCTTGAAGTCGAGCTCTCGACTTCAAAGACAACAGTGTCGCTCGACTCGCTCCCTCTCTTTCTTCAGCACTTCCTTCCTCTCAAACACACTCTGCTCATCAGCCAGTGCTCCTGGTAGACTCTCTCTCTCTCTCTTCCCCCCACAGAGAGAGGGGGGCTCTTGGTAAAATAAAGGCAGTTTAACAATTCTCCCAGGTCTGCTCTGATGTCTTGCTGACACTTCAAATGGGCCTCTTTCATCTCCTTCCGCAGTACTTATCCTGCATCATCCCTTCTTCATCCCCTCTCTCCACTTAATCCACCTGTTGTGAAGAACTTCCTCACATCATTTGCTTATCTGCCGGGGGTTCTGCGACATCTTATCACAGGCACATCTATCTATCTGTCTATCTATCTATCTATCTATCTATCTATCTATCTATCTATCTATCGATCTTCTGTAGTGCACCAGATGAAATGAGCAATTTATAAAATCCATGTTTAATTGTATGCATGAATAAAAACTGAAAAAAGTAATATAAATATATCTGATTGATCTGAATAAATATCAAATCAAATGTAATGACTATCTATCTATCTATCTATCTATCCTTGTAACTTAGTAAATATTATATAAAATTAGGTGAACAATTTATAAATTGTATGATTAAGCATGTGGGTTCACATACTGAAAATTAATTAATCAGAATAAAGAAATCAATTCACTGGTAACACTTTACAATAAGCTTCCATTAGTTAATGTTAACGTATTAACTAACACTAACAAACAATGTACAATACATTACAGTATTTATCAATCTGTTAATGTTAGATAATAAAATACAGCTGTTCATTGTTTGTTCACGTTAGTTCACAGTGCATTAACTAATGTTAACAAACACAACTTTGGATTTTTAATAATGCATTAGTACATGTTGAAATTAAAATGAATTAAGATTCATAAATGCTGTGGAAGTATTGCTCATTCTTAGTTAACTAATTTTAACTAATGAACCTTACTGTAAAGTGTTACCAGTTAATTTATCCATTCTTCTATCTTCTTAACTATCCATCTATCCATTCTAATTATCCATACATACATATATATATTTTTATTTAATTTTTTAATTTGAGCAATTTATGAAATTAATGTTTGATTGTAAGAATGAATATTATGAATCAATCAATCAGTCTATCTATCTATCTATCTATCTAACCCTTGTAGTGAACATTAGATCAAATTAATTTATGAATTTTATGATTAAGCAAATGAGTTTGCATACTGTAAATGAATGAATCAAACAAAACAATTGAATAAACTATCACTTATCCATTCATATATCATTTTTTTCAGTAGAACATCAGCTAAAATTCAGCGAGCAATTTATGAAATCCATGTTTAATTGTATGAATTAATAAAATCTAGCAGAAAACATAACTGTTTGTCTATTGCTATAACTTAAAATAGATAGTCTGTCTGTCTATCTATCTATCTATCTATCTATCTATCTATTCATCTATCCATCTATCCGTCTATCTGTCTGTCTATCTATCTATCTGACTATCTATCTGATAAATAAAAAGTAAAAGATACACTTTGGAAACAAAGTGTTTTTTTTCCTCCATAAAAACTACCAGCACTGTTTATTTACAGAAATCTCAAATCATTTTTTTCAGAACAAACCAAGCAGGTCAAGTAGAGATCACAGCAGCAGTGTTACCCTTCAGTGCAACCCACACTATGTAGAGATCGCAAACAGCAAGAGAGTAGACTGCAGTGTTTTGAAACCCTAAACCCTGTAACTGATATTCTGAGAGCATTCAACACCAAGTGAAAGTGACTGGCTTATCCACTCGCTATTGATTAATGTAATGGATGCCGGTGTCGGAGGTCAACAGCTAAATCCTTTTAAACATGAACTACATGAAAGAGTTTTAAAAATGGTGTTCAAACACAGGAAAAAATAAAAATAAAACGTTTGAAGCTAAAAATGGTACGAATTGCTTCACGTTATCAGGCATATTACACTCACTCAGGTCCTTGTGTTCTGATCCAGTCATGTTTGCAGGTCAGTATGGTCAGCGGGCCCCATGCGGGCTCCAAGGCCGCGTTTTCAGAGAAACATATTGCCTCGTGTCTTATTGATCTGCAGGATATGAAATATGGAGCTCCAAGCTACATCAGCATAATCACTTTTCATGCAGTTCCCCCCAGTGCCTCTCAACCAGCACTAAGATGAATCTGTCAGAGGTGCGGTGTGCTCCCATAACGCCCACATGCCCCAGGTCTTTAAAGCTCTTTGCTATGGAACTCGCCAGCTATTTGATATTTTGCACATACGCCGCTTCCATGTGATTTCATGTCTGTTATGATACACTAAACAGAATTGCTGGCATCACCTCACTACATGCAAGAACAATGGAGCAGCTTATCTACAGTGACAAAGGATAACCTGGACCTTTATCATTTAATTACCTTTGTAACAACATTAATTAGATAATTAATTAATTACACAGGCTCCATCTAATTGTCTTAACATTTATAATACACTGTCGGATAGGGCGAACATGCTTGTACATGACCTTGAAAACAATGACTGTATCTGACAATGCCGTCAATGCAACGGCCAACATCCACGTCGCTTTGAGAAGGAATCTGTTTTTCTTAACACAAACAAGGACATTTGCACAAAAATGCCTTTTACTCACTCTCATGTTGTTCCAAACCTACTTGGCTTTCAGTGAAACATAAAAGATGCAGAATGATAAAGCTGAACTTTTCCATATAATGCAACAGACTTGTCAAGGACAAAACAACCTATCATAAAGTATCATATCAAAAAGTATCACCAAACTAGCCTGTATATGAATATATTCGAAGTCTTCTAAAGCACTTCAGTAGCTTTATGTGAGAAACAGATTTAAATGTATTATTCCGCTGCACAATATCCTTTCAATGTACAAAAAAGATCTAAATATCTGTTCAGGTTTAAAACAACATTAAGGTAAGAAAATGATGGTAGAAGTTTATATTTTTAAGTGTACTGTTTCTTTAAGTGTAGGCAATATGAGTTTCCTCCCTTGATGTCGTTTACCAAGCCATAGTCTGTTGACTTCTAGTAAAAAGAAGGTGGCATTACGACACAGCTCGCTTTCCACTCGATCTCTTTTGTCAGTTTAAAGATGAATTAAATCTCGGTGGACTAAAATGTTAACCAGTCAAGATTGTCAATATTGGCGTGTCTTCACATCACTTTTGATCCCGAGCTGAGCTCTGAGACTCGCAGCTCTCCATCACGTTTACGCCATCTTGGCTGAGCAGAAGATTTTCTGCGCCAATAACTATCTCTCAATTTACATCCCCTCGTCCCTTCCAAGCAAATCCTGTCAGGATTCAAGAGCGCTCGCTCCTTTATTGCCTTGGAGATAGTAACGCAATTTAACACCACCACTACCACCGCCATGGAAAATGAAAATAATAAAATCCACAGCAGAGGTTCCCACAACACACACACTCACACACAAAATGTGGAATTCAATCTGGATCTGTGCGACTGCGTTGTTTTCGATACATCAGATGCAAAGTCTAACACACATTATTTCCGTTACTACACGAACAAGAAACATGAACAATCTTTATGGCTTCTCATTTGCCATTCTATTTCCCAGGCTACAGTTGCGCTTTGGGCAAGATTTCAACAAATTTCTGCCAAACACTCTTCCCTGTCAGGCTTTGGGAGGTCTACAGTCTATCAAGCACTTCCAGTCCTCCTGGTTTTTAATCCACAGCGGCAAGCCGCGGAGATTAAAGGAAATGAACACACAAAGGTACAGCATCCATCTTTTACTCGCAGTGCTGACGTCCTTATTTAAGCAGCTGCTACTCTCAGCTTTGGGCTCCTGAAAGAGGCAGGTGGGCATTAGTCAACCGGAATATCTTTCTCACGCTGGCAAAAGGCTGCTGTGTGTGTGTGTTTTTAAATGAGTTTCTGGTAGCTTTTCTGAGCAAACGAATAAATAGATAAATTAAGACAACACAGGAGCGATTTATAATGGCGTAGATGCATTCCTGCAACTTTTATTCTGCTGCTGCAATCCAACGAGGACCTTTCTGACCCAGGCGCTACTAATGAACACATGTTTGTAAGCGATGTTATTGCAAACAGCTCAGGCAGCAGGAGCTCGGCTGTTAACACGTTTAACCTGCCTGAGCGTGCTGGAATATCAATTGTCGCCGCATTACACACCACGCCATTAACATCCTGACATGCTTTCCACTTCAAGTCAGCAAGCAGTAATTTCACCGCATTTTACCGCTCTGTCCTTGCGATTCGAATCAGCTTAAACACTATGCAAATACACGAGAGGGCAGCTTTGATGCTCTCCGTGCCCACAATTCCAATGTTGGAATCAAACACGTGGTTGGAGGAGAGCTGACATTGTGTGCCCGAAGGGTTAGTGTCAATAACTCCTCCAGCAGGGGTGGGAGGGGCGCGCATACTCCGAGGCTAAAATGCATATGGATGACATGTGACTGATTTGTTGACTGATTTGCATAAAACAGAATGTTTTCCTTTTAATTAATCAACTTGTTGACAACAGATGGAGTGGAGTGTTTTGAAGACGCAGCGCTGATGACTACAACAGAGCTGCTTTGTTTGCTCGCAGCTATTAAGACTCACTGGATCACAAAACATTCCACACAATTCCAGCCCAAATAAGTGGATAATAACTCTGGGTGGCCAAGGGACTTCCCATATATACAGATTTCCGTTTGAATTAAACCTGGTCGGGTTAACTGATTGTCGGAAATGAATATAGCATCATAAATCAAAGCCCACTAGTGCGTGACACTCAGAAAATGATAAATGATACAGGTAATACATGAATTATTGGTACAATGATGGCATCAGAGATGACTTTGACACGGTACTATGAAACACACCGCGCTATTTACAAGATACTCCAAGGTACTTTAAAGGAGAAGTCCACTTCCAAAACAAAGATTCACATATAATGTAGTCACCCCATTGTCATCCAAGATGTTCGTGTCTTTCTTTCTTCAGTCGTAAAGAAATTGTGTTTTTTGAGGAAAACATTTCAGGATTTTTCTCTATATTCCAAAATGCAGTTTAAATGCATCTTCAAACAATCTCAAATGCGGTTGTAAACGATTCCAGCCAAGAAAGAAGGGTCTTATCTAGCTAAACGATCGGTTATTTTCATAAATATAATACAATTTATATACTTTTTAATGTGAAACACTTGTCTTGTCTTACTCTGCCTGGACTGTTTTTTTCTGGTTCATGACAGCTAAGGTGTCTCTTATCTCATGTTCTCTCTCAACTTTAAAATCGTCCTATATCGCTGTTTTACCTTTTTTGTTAAGGTTGTTTAATCTTCTTTGCATGTTCACTTTGCAAAGACTGTGTCGGTACTTCTGCAGCGATGTAGGATGATTTTGAAATGATTTTTTAAGTTGAGGGAGAAAATACGACTGGAGTTTTTTGACATACCCTAACTGTCTTGAGCCAGAATTTTTGTATAAAAATTGTATTTTTTTAAATGAAAATAACCAATCGTTTCGCTAGATGAGACCCTTCATCCTTGGCTGGGATTGTTTACAACCGCATTTGGGATCATTTGAAGCTGCATTTAAACTGAATTTTGGAAGTTCAAACTCGGGGCACCATAGCAGTCCATTATATGGAGAAAAATGCTGAAATGTTTCATCTAAAACATAATTTCTTTACGACTGAAGAAAGAAAGACATGAATATCTTGGATGACAATGGGGTGACTACATTATATGTGAATCTTTGTTTTGGAAGTGGACTTCTCCTTTAAATAATACCATGGTAAATGTCCAAAGACTATGATAGTACAATGGTACTTTGGGTACTGTATGTGAATGACTACCATATTTACGGAGTGTGATATTTATATGGTACATTTTTACAACATATTACTATTGCAAGTCTCCAAAACACTAGCTGGGTTTCCATCCAAAGTTGCGAATTTAACTTATGTGCAAAATTGGAATCTCACATAAAACATCTGTTTCCATCTGAGGAGTCAAAGAGAAAAAAAACATCACTTTCTGATAAACTGGCTCTAAATATCACTAAGAAAAGTAGGAGAAGCCGCTTGATATAATATTTTTTTTAATATAATAAATTACACAGCAGAAGAAACACAATAAATGTGGTCACTGCTTTCGGAGGTGGATGCTGCTGTTTGGGAACGTAGTCGTGTAAGACAGTTTTGGGAGGCAGAACTGACAGCCATTTAAGAATGGCCATAACATTTCTGTGCAATGAAATCGGTCTGTGGATTAGTCAAGTTACCCATCCCATCGCGCAAAGTCACATGACTTTTTTGACGTGCATGGAGGAATTTATTCAGTAAATGCATTTCCATCTCCCGTTATTTGCATTCACCCTTTTTTGCACAAGTCAAATACCACCTCATGCACGGTAAAAACGTATTCATAAACTTGTTTCATAAAAGCAGGGTGATGGAAACAGCTACTATATCATGACCACCATATTTATGTAACATGGTATTTGCATGGTAAATTTACAATATGTGACCACAAAACCAGCCATAAGGGTCAATTTTTTTGAAATTCAGATTTATACATAATCTGAAAGCTGAATAAATAAGCTTTCCATTGATGTATGGTTTGTTAGGATACAATATTTTCGAGATACAACTATCTGAAAATCTCAAATCTGGAAAAAAATCAAAATATTGAGAAAATCACATTTAAAGTTGTCCAAATGAAGTTCTCAGCAATGCATATTACTAATCAAAATGAAGTTTTGATATATTTACGGTAGGTACCTTACAAAATATCTTTATGGAACATGATCTTTACTTAATATCATAATGATTTTTGGCATAAAAGAAAAATCGATCATTTTGACCCACACAAATGTATTTTTGGCCATTGATACAAATATACCTGTGCTACTTATGACTGATTTTGTGGTCCAGGGTCAAATATACTATTACTGTAAAAATAAAAAAAACTCCGGTAGTACCTTTCTGTATTTTTAAGTCATATTTTTATGTTAATGATTAAAATATTCATGCATCATGGCATTTTTATGGTAAATTTTCATCTTTAATATACATAATATTGTGGAAGTCTAAAACTGTGATAGTAACATGGTACATTGACTGAATGACTAGCATCGTTATACTAAGTGCTATGGTGGTTCCATTTATAAATTTGGTGATTTTGGTAAATTTATAATGTTCAAAATGTTGACATTTTGTAATCATGTTACATTTTTGTAAGTGACTGAATGATCATATTCGTCGACTGTCATATTTACACTGTAAATGAACATAGCATTATCATGGTAAATTTCCAAAAATTGCGCTATGAGAGCTTGCACTGATTAGTCTACTAAATGTTTTCTTCTGCCACTAGACAGTATGTTGGCTCTGTGTCAGCCAGTCATGGATCGCATGACTTCAGTTGCATTTGATTTGGATTTCTCCGGGCACAAACTGTGTGTCATGAGCTTTGCGTAACATATTTAGAATACTTCATAAGTAAAAATAAAGTGAACCCGGAGTGCTTTGCGTTCACAAACAAACCATGCTGGCACTGCGGACATCTCAGATGGTCTGAGTTCATTCGAAATGTTCACGTAGCAGCCAAAATTCTTGCAAAACACCCTGAAACCGATGCTTCGCCCACAGACTGACAGAAACTATAAGCGAGTGTGACTGTTTCTGCTTGCATTTTAAAGGGAATTTGAGCCGTATGATTCAATGTCACATTTTTAAGGTTAAAATGTACAGGAAAGCACAAGAGAAAGAGGCTATCGCCCAGTCCAGTAACTGGACGCTGTTTCTTTTAGGTTTCTCATTATTTTTAATCACATTTCGCCTTCTGTAGTTCAATTCAAACGGCCCTGCAGTGTGACAAACGAATGTTTAAAAGTACAAATATTCCATGCAGTCTCTCAATTAATATGAGGTCATTAAAACTGCATGCATAATTACAAACTAATTAGCTAAATGCTGTTGAAAATACCGCAGGACATGTGGATTTTTCAAAAGTGTTTCATGTCAACTAGCGAAATGAGAATAATCATGAAAGCTCTAATATTATCATGGTGCAAAATGGTGCTTTTTATGTTAGCGCAGCCTTACTCTTCGTTAACCCAGAAAAATACAGCAAAATTGCTCAAACTACACATTTGTCAGCGGTGCATTTGGAATCCCACTCGTCTTCCTGCAGTGTTTTCCCTGTCTCTCCTTTCAGCTCAGTCTTAGGAAGGACAAAGAAGAGAGGCTCGGCCCCAAAAGTGATCACTACGGACCAGGAGATGGCAGTGATAACAAAGAAAGCACTACCCTCGGCTGCTCCACACCTCCTCTCAGCTCTCAGTCAATTCATATCACATAATGAGAAAACGCCCTGTGTTTGCTCATCGGCTTTGCTTCAAATGAAATAACTGATGATTGTTTAACCACCTTTATCATCAAAATGACACATTAAAGTCTCCAACCCAGAGTGCACTGCCGTCATTAACAAAGCAGACTGCGGATCATCAGGGAGAAGGACAGGACGAATGAGAAACAAGCTGACGGTTATTGTTTTCGGGAAAGTCATGTTATAGGCGAGACTCATTGAACAGTCTTTATCGAAACGACAGAGAAACCAGTTTAGAGAATTATTTCACTACATATTAATGCTGGGTGGTTTGACAGACCACAGTTTTCTTTTTTAGGATTCTGGCAGTTTGATGGTTTATCACAGTTTTTCCCTGAATGTGCTTTCATATTAAACAAATTGCAGAACCACATCATTTTAATCACAATCCAAACAAACATGCTACATGAGCAGTTTTTATGTAAATTAGACTGTATAATTTCACAATTTAAAGCAAAAACAGAATGGTCTGACGTTAGTTTTGAGATATTATGCTATATAAAACATGGATGGGCTGAATGAGACGCAAGTTCACTCTCTGACAGCAGGTGGCACTTATGAAACAGCCGCAATTTCAAAAACATAATTTCCTTGGTTACTGCTGTAAACAAAGCAGCGCTATGCTTATCATTAAAATCTGACTATTTCCGTGTTTTAGTGTTAAAATCGGGTCCCCAGTGCATCTACCAACCCAGAAAACTTGAAAAAGAACAACCCAGTAACTTTGTTTCAGTAAGCCTTTTTTTCTGCATGTGAAGAAAGGAGCGTGTCAGATTTTACTTCCCCTGTGATATCGTAAGGGGATCTTATTATAATATTACCACCCCTTAATCTGCACCGTCATTTTGTTTTCACAAGCGACTACGATGTACCAGTTCTAACGCCATGCCAAAAATTTAAGCAAAGCATGCTAACTGTTCTGTCTTTGGCTGCACAGACGAGCACAGAACACTATTTAGAGTCCCAGGAGACAAGAGAGCAGTGCATTTATTGATTTATTTACTGTATATTACACTGCTGACACACAGATCTAACATAAACATGCCATTTTCTTTCCCAGCTGTTCACCTTCACAGACATAGCCGACTGTTTTTGGTACCCATGTGTGTTTTTAACATAAACTTGTGTGTATTTGACAGTTTAAGCGCAATAAGACATGAAAGAGAACTTAGTTTAGTAATCGCTTGCCGTGTGACAGACGCAGAAGCTTTCTGTGTGTGTGCTTCGAATGTGTGTGCTTTAAAAATCCTATATCAGAAATTTAAACTAATATGGTTTAAAATGCATGATTTCAGTGTGATAGATGTGATAATCAAAACCAGAAAGGTGTTTTTTTAGCAGAGTATCTAAGATACGAGCTGTAAAGGCACAGCACTATTCTGGAAGCGGGGGCGGGAAGCAGCTGCTCATTTGCATTTAAAGAGACATGAATGAAAACAGCGTGTTTCTGCTTCCACTCAAAATAGGCATTTTCAAAATGATATAATAAATGATCTGTGAGGTATTTAAAGCTGAAACGTCAAAAAAAGTATCTCTGGCTTCTGTTAACAATTTATAGCCATTTACAGTTGGTTTATTTGCCCAGATAAAGAATTAGTTGTGTGTTATTAATAGTTCTAAAAGCTTTCCAACCATTAGTCCAAACCATTATGTTAGAAGTGTATGCAGTTAACAGAGATCTCCTCTCAATTAACGACCCTGTGTATGTTGCTTAGGCACTTGCATAATACAAAGCCATTTCAACCCGTATATCACCCAGCACTACTACATATATCATTCCCTCTCCAAATAGCCCAAAAATTTGAAATAACACATTGTATCTCAAAACCTTTGCATATTTTGCTTATATGAACCTGTAAAGCATAACTAACTGGTGTAGTTCACCAAAAAAATTAAAATTCTGTCATCATTTACTCAGCTTCATATCGTTTCAACCCTGTAACTGAAAACAAACTTAGATATTTAGCAGAATGTTCAAGCTCCTTTTTACACACAAATAAACAGCATATCTAGTCCTCATCCACTCTAACTGTATGGACAAAGATTCAAACCCGTTTGGAATGACACAAGGGTTATTAAATGATGACAGAATGTTCATTTTTAGCTGAAATATCCTTTTAAAACCTGCCCTATAACGCAGCCAATGGCTATAAAGTCTGCCGGAGGTTTAAATGTCGATTTGAACACGAGCGCCCAGGCGGCGTGAGTTTTGAAGAACTAAATAATGCATTTTGAGCCACAAGCAATAAGCGCACGACGGCATCTGAACACAAATCACGCCTGGAACGCATCTGTGATATGCATCACAATGCAGAGGGGTTCTTTTCGCCCTCCTCATCTGAAAAACGAAACATTCCCTTTATCTAGAAACCTGCTCACTTCTCCACAGGGATAAAAGTGACAGGGGAGATTAAAAAAAGATAACCAAGGCAGAACAAATAAAAGTCACAGAAACGGGACAAGCGGAAGACAACGGCGACAGTCACCGGTGGAGCTGTAATGGCCGTGAAACAACCGTGAAAAGGTGGAAGCAACTGTCATAGCAAAAGTACCAACAAAGGTGTAACGGAACAGTTCGCTCAAAAGTGAACATTCTGTCATCATTTACTCAGACTCGTGTCATTCCAAACCTCTAGGCTGTTGTTTTTTCCACCACAAAAGAAGACATTTTTAAAGAACATTTACACAGATCTTGCCATATATCATCAACTGTCAAGCGAGCTCTTCAAAATCATTACCGCATGCCTAGACCTTGAATGCGATGGTGACAATTCTTAGCCTTTGAAGATTAGACAGACAATGACTGACAAATCAGAAAAATATTATTGAAGACGCTGTGATATGAAGCCACTGGAGTTGCATAGGGCAAAATGCATGTCATTTTGGATGCATCTTTGGGTCAGGTTGGTCCCCCCTTGATGTTTCTGCCAATGTCCAATTTGTACATCCCCTTCAGCAGATGGTGGAGATGTCTGAGGAGCCAGCAGAGGAGTCGAAGCTGGCGGCAGTTCAGGTACCCACCCCAGCACCATGTTTTCAGGCACAAAGAAGCGGCCCGCAGTCGTGCAGCAGGCATGGAGAGCGCAGTGTCTGCTGATGCCCAGCTCTCCACACTGGCACACAAAAGGCTTCCTCAGAAGCAGTGAATGACCATGACGAACACCGGGTCCTCTGAAAGACCCCACAGTGTCACACTAATACATGGTCTGTCAATGGCTAATGTCTCATTTTCTGGAAAAGCTGTGTCCGTCATGCTTAAACAGTCATGTAAAATGACATGAAAGGTTCATTAATGCATGAAAGTTACTGTAGACGTATTGGGTCTCGTTCACTATGTATGCGCTTGTATTTAAGCACACAGCCTGTGTGCAATTGTTGTCACAGAATCATATTGATATGTCATTTATAAACACCAATGTATTTAGGATAAAATATGCAAAAATAATGGGAATAAATTCTGTAATAAGAACGTATAACACTAAATGATTAAATAATAATACAAAATACAAAAGAAAAGAGAAAGAACAACAACAAAACTGACAAAATATAAAATATTAAAAATAAATTATCTGAATAAAATGCACAAATATATTCATGAATAAGGTTCCATTTGCTAACATTAGTTAACATGAATTAACAGTGAAACACACTTGTAAAGCATTTACCTCAGTTCATTTTAATTTTAACATTTAGTAATGCATTATTAAAATCCAAAGGTATATGTTAATATTAATATTAATTAATGGTCATGTTCTAATATGAACTAAGAATAAACAGCTGTAGTTTTACTCATTAACATTAACAAAGATTAATGAATATTATAACAAAACATTAGAACATTATTGTAAAGTGTTACCATTAAATGTATACATGTAATAACTAACTAAAACACATTTTGGGAGTCTAAATTATATAAATTAAATGTATAAATATATGACCCTGTGACCCTGGACCACAAAATCAGTCATAACGGTCCATTTTTTGAAACTGAGACTGATGTGTGGTTTGTTAGGATAGGATATTTGGCAGAGATACAACTATTTGAAAATCTGGAATCTGAGGGTACAAAAAAAAAAATAGAGAGAAAATCACCTTTAAAGTTGTCCAGATGAAGTTCTTAGCAATGCATATTGCTAATCAAGAATTAAGTTTTGATGTATTTACGGTAGGAAATTTACAAAATATCTTTATGGAACATTATCTTTATTTAATATCCTAATGATTTTTGGCATAAAAGAAAATCATACAATGTATTGTTGGCTACTGCTACAAATATACCCATGCTACTTATGACTGGTTTTGTGGACCAGGGTCACATATTTATAAAAACAAAGACATGTATACATAATATATGAATGCAAAGAGAATAATTAAATTAGAAAAAAAAAAAAAACACTATGTGACTCTACAATTAATCTGACTAATTTAAAAACGTTTGATGATGATTCTCAATCTGGGAAATGTTCTGCATAAATTCTGCCAATAATACTGGCCACTATCAAAGCTGTTTGTTGTATTTCATTTGGTTACAAGAACAGAAAACTTGGAATTATTTGAAGACTACAAAATGCTGAAAAATAAATATTACAGACCTATTTTGGGTGTCCATATCCATTATGAATCCAGTAAAAGCTTTAGAGTGCAATTATTGATTAATGAGGCCTACACTCTTAAAAATACAGGTTCTTGCCACCCGATCTCATGACGAAAACGTAGCTGTGGGAACTTTTTCGGAAGATGCAAAATATGTACCACTAAGTACATAACATTGCATTTTCCAATAGAAATGAACACCAGGCAGTAAAATAGCTAGCACTTGTAATAATTTTCATACACAGTTATGATTACAGCTCCATATGTTTCCTAACAAGCTTGTTCGACAGCTCAGCCGACACAGAATTGGACTTAGGATGCGGAATTCTTGGGTACGAATCATGTGAAAAACATGACTCATGATGAAAGCGCTTGAAAAACAAGGTAAAACGGCATGCTTGCGATTGAGATTTTATGTCACATTCGCTTTTGTTCATACTCTCAGGCAGGTTTAGGTGTAGTGCAGATGGTACGATATTTTAAAACGTCAAGGAGTGTTAGAGTTATAGCGCCACTCAACGGACATTTTAAGTCAGAAGTGCGGACACATACTAAACCAACATAACATAAAACGTACCAAATGTACGTTCATCTGTTCCAGGGAAAAACCCAAACACTTTTTTTAGCACCATTCAGTGGACATTTCACCTTGAATATGTCATGAAACATACATGGCGGTATATTGTGTCTTGCAAAAAAGTTCCCACAGGTACGTTTTCGTCATGAGATCAGGTTGGGTTCTTTATAGACATCTATAATAAGAAAATTTCCATTGCAAAAATGTTCAAAATGTTCTTCACACTAAAAGCAAAAAAGAAATGTTCACTGAAAGGTGAACATCCATTCTATGGCATCACTGCTAAAACTCCATTTTGGAACCTTTATTTTTAAAAGTGCATTGTGATCTTTTACAAGCATATCTAGAATCTCAAATTACCTTTGATTTTTGGCTGTTTATGTTCCCCCTTGACCTACTTTACCATGTGTAGCTTCATTAAATAATGTATTGGTTGGAATTAACTTGCTGTCAAAGTGTGCCTGAACCTATTAGATTCAAGAAAATGCAAAAACGCCCATTTCGAAAACACACACTCACATATACACACACGCACACATCGACACACACCCTCCCTCTCCGGAAGGTGTCAGTTCTTTGACTTCTCTCCAGAACAGCACCGAACTCGCAAAGGTTAGCCTTCCCCTAGCATAGTCATCACACTCCCGTGGAGACAGCGCGGCTGACAGACTCAGAGATGGACTGGTATTCTCACACGCTGCCTATACACTTTGTCACAAAAGCCTTCCCTCCTTGGGATTTCGAAATGACAGAGCAAATTGTTCCTTTTATCAGACGCTCAGATTTCTCACTCTGTATTTTGGCTGTAGACATGCGACGATTGTTTTTTTCACCCAGGGTTGTTGAAATTGCAGCCATTGTAATTTCACCGTTCTCGAGCCAAGCGAGACACCACATCCAGGTGAAGCGTCCTGCCCTGGGGCAAAAGCACGCGCTCGTGTCCTTTCGTTCAGGGTTGTTTAAGTCGAGTCTACAGCTGTAAAGTTAGCAGGAAAAAGCACGGTGTGATGCATCGGGAAATGACCGCTGCGCTCGTTTTCCTCAAGGTTTTCAATTCCAGATGCATATATTTACATTTTCTGCACTATTCATTTATCTGATCCTTCACCGTGGAGGAAGGGAGCACCTCAAGCCCATAAGAATGTCCCTGATTGTCTGAATACTAAACACTCGCCTGTGTTGCTGAAAATAGGAACGCTCAAATAATACCTCATTAATGAATCAATTCTCCTCCTCTGAACACTGAAAAATACTCAAATATTCAAATCATCTTCAAGCTTCAGCAAAAGGCCTCATCAGTATGTTACCCAAGAAGCTTTATTCTTTTATACTCTGCCAGCATGAAACTTTGATGATTACAGGGAGAAAAAAAGAAAAAGGAAATCGGATGGGAAAGGATCTAATTTTAGTATCTTGGCAATAAATAAATAAATAAATACATAAAAAATCATCCAAACTTGTCCACACGTGTGACAATCAAAAATTCCCAGATATAAATATCAAGATTAAGAGTGCAATCTAATATGAATTAGTATAGTTTGCCCATAAGCAAATAAATGCCAGGCTTAGGACACTGTACTGCATAGTAAAACACCCCTAAAGCACTGTGGTTTAAACTGTGATAAATTAATTTATTATTTTTTAAGATAAAAAATAATAAGAAAAAAGCCAGGTGGATTTTTAGATTGCAAGTAGTGCTGTCAAACGATTAATCACGATTAATTGCATACAAAATAAATGTTTTTGTTCACATAATAAATATGTGTGTACTGTGTATATTATTATGTATATAAATGCACACACACGCATGTATATATTTAAGAAAATTATGTTATGTTAATAATACTTGTATATAATATCAATTACATGAATATAAATAGATGCATGCAAATATATGTAAATATTTTCAAAATATACACTGTATGTGTATTTATATACATAATAAATATACACAATAGCATACACACATAAACAAAAAACAAAACAAAAGCTTTTATTTTGGATGCGATTAATCGCAATTAATCGTTTGACAGCACTAGATCCAAGTAATTAAAAAAATATAATATAATATAATATAATATATTCCTGTGATAGCAATGCTGATTCTGAGCAGCAATTACTCCAGTTTCCTTCAAAAGTCATTTGAATATACATGACATTTCTTATTAAGATTAATACTGAAAAGTACATTTGTGGAAACTGATTTTTTTTTGGATTCTTTGATGAATAGCGAGTTCAAAGAAACAGCATTTACTTGAAACAGAAATTTTGTTTAACACTATAAATGTCTTCACTGTCACGTTTGATCAATTTAATGCATCCTTGCTGAATAAAAGTATTAATTTCCTTCAAACTGACCCCGAACTTTTAAACGCTACACATACAGTAGCACCTTCTTCACAGATCTTGCTGTAGACTGAAAATTCTGTCATCATCTATCCTCCTCCTTTCTAAGCTCCTCTGACTTTTTTTTCTGTGAAGTTGTCGAAAATTTCAAAGCTGCTCTTTTACATAAAAAGAAAATGAATGCTCATCACTGGCTGTCAAGTCCATTTGCATGATGATATGATGCTTTTTTGAAAAACGTTGTCATTTATGAACCGAGATGAAACTCACAAGATGTAAACCATCAGAAAAGGCACAAAGAGACGCTATTTAAAATCCACACGAGTAGGACAGAGCCAAGAGTCAAGAAACCCTTATGCAAGTCTAGCACATTATGACATCACTAATCTATAAAATATGTCAGAGATGGTGTAAGGGGGAGATGTAGAAACATGAATAAGAGAAATTACAATGTTCAGTATGGCACCAAGAGAACTGGAAATCCCACCTTTCATTTGTTAATAAAGTTATCACCCGTTTATTTTTAATGCACATGCATAATTAATTGTACTAGACCCCGGGGTAAAAGGTGCCTTTGATATTACTTTACTTTCCAAAGCATCTGCTTTTCAAGATAAATGTGCAAATTTGGCTGATGCTTCATGCAATCGCAGACAGAAGAGCAAAGTCGATTGTGCTTACTTGATCTAATATTTGATGTTTTTAAAAATGTTGTAGATGTAAGTACCAAATGAGAATCACTAAAATTCTTCAATATATCTTGAGACAAAGGTCTTCTTAATGTTTTCAGTTTTGTTTAAGATAATTAAAACAGCAGTTTTTAAATAACGAAAGAATATGTAAAAGTATGGTATTTGGGGTAAAAAGTGCCCCTGCTGTTGGGGCTAAAAGACACAATAATTAACATGATAATTAATAGAAGGCTGAAAAATTAGTTAAAATTAGTTGACATGACATTGTTAGATTCAGATGGTAAATATCATATATTATGTTGGGTGTCCATCTTAGAGATAATCACCATGTTTAGAATGAAACCATCATATTTAAAAACATGATATTAATAATGAAATATAATAAAATATTTGTTGTTCTTCTGTAAATCTGTATTAAATTATTATGGGATCTTTTTTAAAGCTTTCAGAATCTTTACATTTTAAAATTATTTGTTTCTGTATTTTAAAATATATGTTTTATATTAACATATTTTAATGACAGTATATTTATTGAACAAAAAAATAATTATTTTATTTATCAAAATTTCGCCACCTCATACACTTATAAGATTTTTAAACAAAAGTCGTTTATTTAAAGGGGTCATCGGATGCCCATTTTCCACACGTTGATATGATTCTTTAGGGTCTTAATGAAAAGTCTATAATATACTTTGGTTAAAAATTCTTAATGGTTGTGTAAAACAACACCCTTTTTACCTTAAATCAGCTCTTCAAAAATCATCGCATTCTGGTCGAGGCTGCTTTAAATGCAAATGAGCTCTGCTCGCCCCGCCCCTCTCTTCTCTATTTGGAGTGACGAGCCTGTTTACTTACTTAGCCACGTTTAGCCGCTAAACTTAGCCGCTAACTAGCACATTATTAGGAAGGACGATCGCAAAGATTCATAAAAAAAACTTATACTCACTTCTGCTGTAAGTGAAGCTGGATCACGAACAATTGCACGAAGTTTATGTTTGAGTAGTACTGAAATTAAATCTTACAGTAATGGTATCAAAAATGCTACATTAACAAGACAGCCACCGCACTAACTGACCTAAAAATTGACCCTAAATTTTCACGTTATTGACCTTTCTGCAAACATCCATGCATATGTATGTTTTGAGCTCATAATTTTGGTTAAAATGTCATAACTCTTCAAACTTCAAACTTCTCTGGTGACATTTGTTTGAATTGCTCCAATCATTTAATCTGCTTAAACTCCACCCCTTTCTTACAATCAAATGCAAACTCTAATTCAGGTTTGCCACTATTCAATCAACATGTTCAATGGATTCAACCGCATCACCATCACAGATTTTTTTTTTTTTTTCATTTTCGATAATCCGTCACACTCAGATAAAACAGAAGGAAAGATCTGTCACTATTTCCATTTCATCCCGACTTTAAAGTGATGTGCTAATTATCAGAAGCTTCTCACCCTCTCTTAAAGGGATAGTTCACCCAAAAATGAAAATTCTGTCATTACGTACCCTCATGTCATTCCAAACCTGTAAAACCTTCATTTATCTTCGGAACACAAACATTAAATGTAAAATATGGATTATAAAATATAGGTTATAAGATATTTTTGATGAAATCCGAGAGCTTTCTGACGCTCCATAGACAGTAACATTATGGTTGTCACTGTTGTCACTTGGACTGTTTTAACAATGTCCTTACTACCTTTCTGGGACTTGAACGTTTTAGTATTCCTGTCTATGCAGGGTCAGAAAGCTCTCGGTTTTCGTCAAAAATGTCTTAATTGGTATTCCTAAAACAAACGAATGTCTTACAGGTTTGGAACAACATGAGGGTGAGTAATGAAGGTGACAGAATTTTCATTTTTGCATGTACGATCCCTTTAATGAACAAACAAATGCAAGTTTATCAATCATTTCCTTATACAACTGTACATCCAATCTACTTTAAATGAGACATTAATGTGAATCATAATGACTAGAGATTGAAGAGCTATAATATCTCATTTTGTCATTTAATATTAACCACCATCAATGACACTACACGGCAATGACAAACAAACAACGGCTAGGATATGATTAGAAAAGAGATAAAAGTTGCATCTATCCGGTATCCCGGAGGGGGCATATAATGTTTCTGTGGTGCTTGGTGAGCACTCGTCTCATCTGTGCAAATCCTGTTAAAGTGGAAAGAACTGCCTTTGAGCACATCGAGCCCACAGAGATTTGTCTAGAAGCGTGATGGACCACAGTCACCGGCTGACACAAGGCCACCGCGTGAACGTATGTGAGTTTAAACCTCGCACTGCAGCACATCCCCGCGTTCAAACCGTCATCTCTGAGGTCATGTTTATTGGGCCGCGCAATACCCAGGAAAGCTCCTTTAATTTCACTACAATATCAGTTTTTGTCCTTTGGATGGAAGTCCTGCTGTCTGCGATATGATGTTTTCTGGGGGTCTCTGCACACTCGGATCCATATATCCAACAACGGGGGGTGGAGGGGGGGGGAGCGTTTTGACTCGTTCCAATTCCGTTCGTTCTGTTCCTACCAACTAATTGCATTGGTGTGATTAAATACGCAGATCCAATCTCATTTCTAAATGCTGTAATGTGATACGCTTGCGTGAAGCACAGTGGAAAAAATGGCATTACGCAGAAAATGAGAAGCACCAAATCAAAAGGGAAGCTTTGATGGCTGCTTATTTTTGGCTGTACTGTAGCCGGGCCGCGGCTGAACATTTCATGTATGCGGTGACTTTTGACTCAGTGTGCACCTCTTATGATTGCTGCCTGCAGCTATTTTCTAAAACACAATGGTCTGAGAGCTTTAATTATTTTTGGCCTTGAACAGCTAATATACTTTTAATTGCTTGCCATTTCCCAAGGACCGTTTTATCTCCCTGACGTCTTTCTAGTAAAGTGTTCGTAATTTCGTTGGGGTTAAGCAGACAGAATTTCATCCTAAACCCCATTTAAAACGTGAGCGGTAATGAGAGGCAAAGCAACCTAGAGCTGCTCTTTAAACAGCACGCAGCTTATTTATGAAAACTGCCGCATCCAGCATGCTTAGCGGTGCCACAAACCCCCTCTATTATGGCGGATCACGGTGAGCGAGCTGTACATGCCAAAAACCGAATACTGATGCCTAACACGTATTGCATTAAGGAGAGCAAATGGAAAGGAGGGAGCCGTTCTCTGATGTCTCCTTCAGGGCGACAGCCATATGTTAAAAGGTACATGCTGGCTATGAAACAATATCTAAAAATAGACATCATGTTACGTTCCTGATGTTCCTATTCATACTATGCATCCATTTATAATTACATTACGTGACTTTAATGTCGGCATATGCTGAAACAAATTGCTTTGATTCCCGAAGTCGCCAAGAACATCAAACCACGGAGGTACACCACAGAGACAGCTGCTTGTAGACCTTTTAATTGGCAAGAATATGTAATACAACACAAGAATAATATTCTGGGCCATATTAAACTATATGTTTATTTTATTATGTTATGTTAGTTTCTTTTAATCACTCATTACTATTATTATTATTATAAAATATTTTTAAGTGATATGAAACTACATTGAATAAAAACTATTCTTAAAGAAAAATAACTTAATAAAAAATAGATAGATAGATAGATAGATAGATGGATAGATGGATAGATGGATGGATGGATGGATGGATGGATGGATAGGTAGATAGATAGATAGATAGACAGATAGATAGATAGATAGTTCATAAATACATATATTGTAAGTTCTTAATAATTTCTAGGGAAAAGTGAATTAATAATTTTAGGAAAGTAAAATCACATTCTCACAAGTCCTTGGGTGACATTATATATTTTATGTAAATAGTTGTGAATCTTATTTACATTACAAGTTATGCACGCTTTTTTCAAATTTGTTGTTTGGTTGATATTTATTGTATTATTTTAGTGTCACCAAACGCCTAAAATGTCAGTCTTTTTTATGGATTTTCTGGAAACCCCAATATTTACCAGTATTTTTTTTTTTTTTTACAAATAAAATATTAAATATTTGTAGTTACTATTCACATGAAAATATATTCGAAGACATGGTTATTTCCCCTGGTTATTATATTTTATTTTATTTTTTTTGTTTTAACAGGTACTAAAAATAAAAATGTTCTTGGCTGCCTATTGGGGGAAAAAAATCACTATTATCATTATAAAATATTACTTTTGAAAAGATATGAAACTGTACATTAAATAAAAACTATTCTTACAGAAAAATACTTAATTAAAAAAAAAAAAAATTGCCTAAAATGTCACTGTATTTTTTATGGATTTTCTGGAAGCCACAATATTTACCAGTATTTTTTACAAATAAAATATAAAATATTTATAGTTACTATTTACATAAAAATATATTCTAAGACATGCTTATTTTTTAAGCTGTTACCAGAAATGCACCATAAAAAGCTGTGATATTTTAAAACACATCTAAAATACATTAATCCATAAATATTAAAAGAGCCAAAGGTACATACAAACAGTTTCGAATCACGTATACATACACACACAATGTCATTTTCACCTTTATTCTCGTGTTTCAAAAACATGGGCAGCGACAGCCCCATCCACCACCAGAGACTTGAAAGACAGCTGAATAGCAATCCATTCCCTGAGCTCATTTTCATATTCATTTAGTCGCCACCGTCTCTCTATAGGCCATCTACATATCTCATCCTGAGACGGCAGAGAGGTGGAATCAGAATTCACAGCACCCATCAGTTCAGGAGGCACATCTTGATCTAACACAATGGCTGCACTGTACCACATGTCTCCTATCGGTGCCTTTATCTCTCAGCGGAGCGGCAGGAGACTTCCTGTTCCCCCTGCCTGAAGTGCTATCGACTTATAGAGCCGCGCTGGAGTTTGTTCTGTAGATTAGGGGGGGTGATTACACTGGGGAGCTGCTGTATCCCTGTAAAACCACGGCCTGCTCAAATTTATTGCCATGCAATCATATCCAAACATACAGGGAACAAGGCCCATCAAAAAAAAAAAAGAGAAAAAAGTGGATTGCCTCCACTTTTTGGACAAAGGGTGCTTGTGTCTAAATGATTTGCTGCGAATGCTGTGTAGTTGTGTTGTTAGTGGAGAGGGGTGCTAATCCAAAAAAGTGTTTTCCTTGTCCTGTTGGTATGTTGCCAGCGTGTCTGAAAAGCCACGTTTACACAGTATGTTTCAGATCGACGCGGGAAGCCACGGCTGACTTTTCTAAATAGCTGGCATGTTCAAAGATTAAAATATCTCAATTATGGACAGAATTACTGAACAAATGCATATTCTAATTAGCCCTGTTTATCTTCCAACAAGCAGTTTCTCTCTCCCTCTCTGTCTGGCTCAGACGAGTCCACCCGAAGCATCCTTATCTCCACACATACATGCTCAGCCCCAGACGGCAGACAACGGATGGCCTCCTTTATATGAGGAAAACATTTACATAAACAGCAACCGCTGCCCCTGCCAGGTTTAAGGAGGCAAGCGTACGGTTTAATACCGGTGTCTTCTTCATTCATGACCCTAGAGTCATTTGCCTGCTCTGTACCATGAGACATTCACAAGTCGGAGGACACAATAGTCGCGCAAAACGCAACTGTTTACTGTGCCTTAAACCACTGGTTTGTGTATCCTAAGGTACTTCAAGGAATAAAACATCCCCAAAATTCTGCCTTTATTTATTCATATCTACTCTCATGTCGTTCCTAAGCATGCGGAGAAATTCTGAATTAATGTGCAGATTGCTTTTTTCATTTGCAATATAACTTTTAAAGTCTCAAAAAGAACACTTTTTTAATTTAAGAAATGTAATTTCTAAACTGATCTTGCCCTCAAATGAGCTGTTAACCATTTCAAATACGTTTGAGAACCTGGGGCCAGATTCATAAAATATTAAGAATTCAATTCTTACTGCATTTTCTAGTTGAGTTCAGAATATTTTGTATTCCCAGTAACATTTCTTGGAATTATTATTTTTTTTTTATTTAGATTGCTTTAATGAAAAAAAAAAGTTATTAAAAAACATTTGAGAATTTCTTCAACTGTTCAACAATTGCATTAAGGAACATTCTTAACATTTTTATTATTTATTTATTTACTTAGTTATTTTTTGTGACTGTGGCCCCGATCAGATCCACTTATAAAGATAACTGAACAAAAAGGGTTTTTTTTTTTTCTTTTGGATATATTGACATAGTTTCTATTCAGGTGCCAAAGAAAGTACATTCTTAAAAATAAATGTTCTTCAAGATGTCATAGAAGAACCTTTTTTTTTGATGCCAAATGTGGTTGTAAACGATCCCAGCCAAGCAAGAAGGGTCTTATCTACCGAAACAATCAGTTATTTTACATTTTAAATACTTTTTAATGTCAAACGCTCATCTTGCCTTGCTCTGCCTGAACTCTGTGTATTCTGGTTCAAGACAGTTAGGATATGTCGAAAAACTCCAATCGTACTTTCTCCCTCAACTTCAAAAATCATTTCAAAATCATCCTACATCACTGCAGAAGCACCGACCCAGTCTCTGCAAAGTGAACATACAAAGAAGATCAAACACCCTTAGCAAAAAAGGTAAAACAAGGATATAGGACGATTTTGAAGCTGAGGGAAAACATGAGATGGGAATTTTTCGACATACCCTAACTGTCATGAACTGGAAAAAAACAGGCAGAGTAAGTCAAGACGAGCCTTTGACATTAAAAAGTATATAAATTGTATTACATTTATGAAATTAACCAATTGTTTCGCTAGATAAGCCTTCTTTCTCGGCTGGGATCATTTGCAACCGCATTTGGGATTGTTTGAAGCCGCATTTAAACTGCATTTCGGAAGTTCAAACTGGGGGAAACACAGCAGCCCATTATGTGGAGAAAAATGCTGAAATGTTTTCCTCAAAAAACATAATTTCTTTACGACCGAAGAAAGAAAGACATGAACATCTTGGATGACAAGGGAGTGAGTACATTTTTTGTTCTAGAAGTGGACTTCTCCTTTAACATCTGAAGAACCTTTTTGTGTCACAAAAGGTTCTTTGTGGCGAAAGAAGGTTCTTCAGATTATAAAGAGGTCAGAAAGAGATGGTTCTTTAAAAAACCTTTCACTGAATTGTTCTTTGTGGAACCAAAAATGATTTTTCTATGGCATCGCTGTGAAGAACCTTTTAAAGCACCTTTATTTTTAAGACTGTACTGAATGTAATATGAATACTTTCACAATAATTTTTGGTGCTGTTGAATACTTCAGTCCACAAACTTCATTAAAAAAAAACGTGATCAGTATATTATCCAAAATGTATTCTTTTTCGAAAGCCATACAGGTGTGGAACAATACGAGTGCAAGTAATGATGACAGAATTGTCAAATTTTGCTTTGTTAAACCTACAAAACTAAAAATATCAGAGCTGTCAGGGGATAAAAATAGATAATCATGACTAACGTCATCATTTTCTTCAGTTCCTTTGTAAGAAAAGATATTGGGCTTCTTTCATGGAACACAATTGCTTTATAAACTTTTTGAACAAAAACCTTCACATTTCTGGCAGGATGCCGATGAGCAGAAGACAAAAGCTTGAAAAACACTGCCTACAACAACCCAAAGCTAATGATGGTGAAACACATGTGCAGAAGCCAATCTAAACACACATTTTTCAACTAAATGCTTATAAAGAGTGTGAATGCAGCTACCATAATGATCACATCTAATTATTACACCAGGACATAGTGTTGCATGAGCAACCAGTAAGGCAACAATTTTTGGCCAAGTCTTGGAAGGCCATGGCTTTTTCTGATGTCACCGAAGAAGGCGACTCATACCTGGCAATTGCCTCTCAAGTGAACCATGCACCTCCAGAAAATGGCCATTTATCAGAAACAAATGAGATGTCATAGGTCAGAACAGCACCCAGGCCTTGCATCCTCCACAGGCTTGCTATTTGTCACACCAAATGAGCAAAACAACAGGCTCTGCAGAGAACACTGCGAGGACAGCCTCTCCAATTAGTCAACTGATACACCACTGCTGCTATCGCCATCAGCGAGCCGGTCGGCAGCAAATGGTTTCCTTTTAAAACTTCGCTCTCGTCACGTACAGAGAGTTGGGATTTAATTGAATACATGCAAGCTCGAATGAAAACATACCAGCTACATGCAAACATCTGTGGCTTGTTGTGCTTCTGATCATTTTTGGCTCACTCTTCCAAAAGTGTGCTGAATTACTTAACGAAACAATGAAATCAATCACCAGAACAGAGAAGCTTAAAATATTCATTAACGCCTGGAATTTTTTACATTTAACCGCTGCAAACTAGATTTAAGCATAGCCACCAAATTTCAGGAAAACACTGACACATCATGTGAAGGCTAATTTGGATTATAATTATCCGGAAAAAACCGTGCTCCACAAATTGGCAATGTTATTTTAAAAGTCCTTGGAAGTGAAACAAATGAAATAGTGGGAGAGAATGAGGCGCGGATGAAATAAGCCAAGTCACTGATGCGGTGTTGAGGGAAGCTTTTATTCTCCACAAATCTCAAGATTTCATTGTTTCCCATGTTTCAAGAATTTCAAGGATTTTTCAGTCTGTGAAGGTGATTTGACTTCCACAGTTAAAAGCCACGTTAATGAACATGACTATGAAAGCCTGTGAGAATTGTGTTGATATTTTAAATGAGTGGGTTGGAAAAAAAGAGTTTTTAAAAAGCATGCACAGAGAGTTGCAGCTCTGCAACTGCCTTATGATCACTACAAAAAAAAGTAGTGTTTTATTTTGTTTGTTTATCAGAATGCAAAACTGCTATTTGAAATTGATTATAAGTAGAACTGGCAGATAGATAGATAGATAGATAGATAAATAGATAGATAGATAGATAGATAGATAGATAGATAGATAGATAGATAGATAGATAGATAGATAGATAATGACAGTGAATGGCTGTTGATATTCTGAAGTCCAATAAAGTGCAACCATCCATCATAAAAAGTACTCCACACAGCTCTGGGGTGTTAATAAAGGCCTTCTGAAGTGAATCGAAGAAAAATATCCATATTTAAAACTTTATAAACCATAATGTCAACATATTTTGCCATTATTGCATATATGTTGGGGTGTGATTTTTCAATGTAAACAGTCAAAACTGTTTTATTTACATTTCACTATTTACACATTTATGAGGACGTGACCCAACCACTGCCCCTAAACCTAACCATTTGTCAAAAAAAAACACAAGATATAACACGCAAATACAACTACAGTCATAATTTATTCAAAAAACATTAGTATTCCAAGTCTTCCAAAGGCAAAACGATTGATTTCAGCGAGTAATAGATGTGTTCGCAGTCTCATCCTGTGTGCCGCAGTCTGTGCGCAAATTCAAAAAATGCTGCCAGAGGAAGCATTACGTCAGCTTTGGTTGTGAAATGCCATTGGCTCTTGTGTGTTTCGTGGCTGATTATGTCATGCTAATGTTCGGGAGTATCTTTTTGAATGAAATGTGAGTGCGTTAACGAAGCGGGTTCATTAAAACTTTGTTTAACTCTCTTCTTCTCACAAAGATATTGTATGGCTTCAGAAGACTTGGAATGCAACAGGACTTTGTACAGGTTTTTAATGCTTTTATGGTCAGCTTTTGCAATTAATAGCTGTGACTGTACTTATATTTGCCTGTTACTGTTTTATATTGTTCAGAAGTGGGTAGATTTAAGGTAGGGGTGGGGGGTTAGGTGCTCCGATAAAAGTATAACTTCATATAAAATGATTTATATATTTATGCATGCAAACCATTAAATTAACGTAAACTAAAAACAATAGAGGACACTGCACATTGAAAAGTGATGCTAAAGGGGTACTCTGTGTGTTAAAAAATGATGCTAAAGGGGTCCTGACCAAGTGCCAATATTTGACAAGTTGGGAGTGAGAACGTATTGATAATATCTAGCTTTCTCCAACTGTCATATGCGTGTTCACAAGAGAGTGGCATTCCAGGGAATGACATTTCCCAACTTACAATCCAACTTCTAACAATTTTCTTTCTTGTACTTCTAATTCGTGGCCGGTGTTTTGTCTTGCTCTTTCCTCTGTACTTCTGCGTTCGTCACTTCCACGTCCGTCACTGTGTTCACCTACATCCTACATCATACGATGGAATGCAACTTTCTCGTGAACACATGTACGACAGTTAACGGAAGCAAGAGATTATGGTTTATAAAGTGCATTGATTCACTTCGGAAGGCCTTTATTAACCACCCGGAGATGTGTGGAGCTCTTTTTATGAGGGATGGATGCACTTTATTGGGCTTAAAAAAATCATCAGCCATTCACTACCATTATAAAGCTTGGAAGAACCAGAACATTTTATAATATAACTCTGATTGTATTTTCCTAAAAGAAAAAAGTCATACACACCCAGCATGACACCTAGGGCGAGTTAATCAAGGGCTAGTTTTCATTTTTGGGTAAACTATCCCTGTATGCTTCACTGAGCATTAAATTGCAATAAATAGATTTCCACAATCAAGGCTGTTTCTACAAGCACAACTGTTTTCAACATTGACAATAAATGTTCCTTGAGCACCAAATCAGCATATCAGATATCTGAAGGATCATATGACTAATAGCTGCTGAAAATTCAGCTTTGCCATATACTCAACTAAAAACAGTTCCTTTACTGCACAACCCTGCTTTACAATGAATGAAGAAAAACTGTGAAAGAAAAACTGGCTTTGTGCTTCATGGAAGTTGTGCATGTCCTTCACGACAGTGTCCTAAGCTTCATGAGCTCCACAGCCAGGCAGACGTCTACAGACAGTGAACACTGTTAACAATGTGGGGAGCTGTTCTTGGCACTGTGCAGCCATGACACTTTGCCCACGCACTCTCTCGCACACATGCTGTCCGCTCATTCCGCGCTGGTGGGGGAGGATACCTCGGGTTTGAATGTCAAAGAGTCAATGTATACAAACAAGTCTGGAAAATTGATGATGCTTGCGTATGCGTGTGGTCTGTAAAGAATATTAATATTCCCCGTGCCCATTCCCTATATCTTTTCAAATGGGAGTCTGCTGGACTTTGAAGGTGGGGAGAGGAGGGGCGGAAATCGCTGTCCGTAAACTCCAGCCGTAGATGACATTATTAATCTCAATTTAGGAACTCTGTGAATGCTCACTGAGCTGCGACAAGAGGAAGCGATACAGTAGCCGAGCTCCTCCCAGCGGGGTGTTCCCAGATTAGAGTACACATAGCCTGTGCCTCCCCTGCGACGCATCAACGTGACAGAAGTCCGTCGCCGGTGACCTTTCATACAGATAGCCAAAAGTTAGCTGTCAGATGCTCGCCATTACACCCCAAAATCATCCTGGAGCAAAAAATTGATTTTTGTTTTGCAGCAGCCAGGCAGTTTATGGAGGGCAATTAAGAGCTGTTTTCCTCCACTGGAAGTGGATTCCCTACGCTGGGGCCAACGGCCTGCCAAAATGGCTGTAAGAGGATGTCTAGCAGCTGCGATGTTCGCTAAATCGAAGCAAGGCCGATAGTCGGCGGATCTTTAAGGACTAGAAAGTCTTTTTCAGTAATAATAAGGCATGCAATGACAGCTGCCACCGTTCCACTTATTGAGTAAGTGCGAGCCTAGTCGCATAGGAGAGCAGCCCACCATGATGGGAAAGATGTCACCGAGTAAGGAAGATGCAATTAAAGGCTCACCTGAGAGAAAATGAGTGCCGGTGTCTCGGCGGGCTGTTATGAAGCCCCACGTGCTGTGTATTAGAGATAAAAAGGTTCATCAGAAATTCTCTCCGAAAAGGCAGGAACGGTCGCCGTGAGGATTAGAAATCCCCTGTTATGATATTCATTAGCATAATAAAATAAACAAATAAAATCTGTGGGGCATTCAAATTGTAATCCACATCAATGGCTTTTCTGAGCATTTTTCCCCTTCGCAGAGAAGACCACGCAGCATAAAATGATGACAAGCGCAACAAATATACCATAAAACCTGAAATACAGCCACGTCGATGCCAAAGGAACAGCCTGTACCACAACCGAGAGTGAAGTCTAGCTTTGCGTTTCCACGCACATCTCTCGATCGGTCACCTTTGCGAATCCCATTTTCATCCATAGATGTCGGGATTATCTTCACTATCTCCCTGACACAGTTTGTTTCTGTTTACACTGCCATGTGGCGTTTTATGTGCTGTTGTATTGTGCATATTGATATTTCACACCAACACAGTCCTCTGAGTTGTCACAGGTTGCATAACATTCATTCTGGCTGATACACTGCCAATTCTCTTCTGGCACAGGCTCCCGTCGCCCATGGCAAAATAAACATCAAAACCTCACCATGCACGCCAAACCCGAAGAGATTCGGGAGCGACCTGCGCGGCTCAACGTGGATGAGGATGAAGCCAGAGAAGCAGATTTAGAATACATCACAAAACCTCTGATGAAAAAGAATCTCATCTCAAAGGGTTTACCAGCCGTCCGCACAGGGGTTGGAAGAACACGTCGTGTTCGAGGAGAAAATATTGCGAAAAAAGCACGATAAAAATAACCCGGAACATGTGACCAGGAGCGCTAGAGGAAAACCTGATTTATGTCAAACTGCTGGATAATAATCCACACAGCACAATTTCAACAGATGGGATGATGTCTAGTGGGACCTGAAATGTAAGGCTTCATGGAGAAATGGCTGAGCACATTAGAGTTAATATCCACCTGATATCATCTGTGATCTCCAAGTACCAGCTGAAAAGCGCCAATGTGACGGATAGCGCCAACATCTGGTCCTCAAAGCGCTCGCAGACATACAAACCACTGCGAGGATCTTTGATGAGCCAATCGCAACAAGCAACAACAGCCTGAACTCTTCAAGACACGTCTCTCTCACCCCGACGTTAATCATGGCGGCAAAAATGCCAAGCCGTTCCAGCTTCGCTGGTGCTTTTTAAACAGAAAATGTATGTTGTCTTAAGGAATGCCATCTGCATAATACCTCATAATCCTGTGAATCCTGCAAACGTCTGTCTGACAGCAACATAGGCAGAGCCCGCAGGAGAGGTTTAATCAAAGGTCAGGACAGAATCTTAACACCGTTTACCAACACGGCCCAATCCCTCATTTGGTGCGGCGCCAAATCCCAACTCCGAGGGGAAATGCGATTTCAAATGACTTATTGTACAGTGCATGCTGATGAGAAACTAATGTCATTAAGAGAATATGCGAAAGCAATTGTTCCATGCACTTTTAATTGGGGGGGGCATTTTCATCTCTGTTTTGACACAGCAAACAAAAGCACGTCAGTGGTTTATGACCATTTATACCTCTGCAAACGGAGGGGAAGCATAATTTGCCTTCACAGGTGAACTATATATTCAGGCTGTCATAGCAATACTGATGACAGACAGATGGAGTGTTTGTTTTGCACTCGGGAAAATGCAGCTTTACACGGACCGCATATTACAAAATAAACTTTACTTATTGCTTGTGCTAGTCGGTCTACACACAGCCGCCCTGCTCCTTTTCAGGCTAACCCCTGGACTGGTTTTCCTCACATACAGAATAACCGTTTAACATAGAGATTCTTCTGTCTTAAAAAGATGGAGGACAACAGGCAATTTTCACTCGGAATGAAGACGGACGGTACGGGCAAAGCGCAAACATCTGGAAATCCTGAAGAGATAGCGGCACTTTTACAAGATTAAATAGACCACATTTAATAACATTTTACTGGGGAAGACTAATGTTTCCTTTCAAGCGCATTAGCATTTTGATAACCGGCTGAAGACTTTTCTCCCATTTGCGATAAGGAGAGAATGCGAGGCCGCGTAGACAGCGTGAAATAATTGGCACGCCGCATGTGAAAAGTCAGCATTTAAAAAGGAGAGGGGGTAGAAATAAGGAAATAATAAAAAGGAGGAAAAAAAAAACATTTCCAGGTAGATGAGAACCGAGGGAGTGCTGATTCTAGAGTTCAGAGATGGTTCGCCACGGCTCAGGGTGATTTCACAATTTGAGCAGCCCTCTATGTTGAATAAGTGGAGTCTGAACTAATTATGTAAAAAACTGTAAAAAAGCATGCCTCAGCACTATGCCCAGAGTTAGCCTGACGTATTGCACTGTACTTCCACTGAATACAAAGCACGAGAGCCTCTCATGCGATTGGCCTGATGTCTAAAATAAGAAGTAGAGTAGCCTCGATCCATTATCATGCCTCCCAAAAAAGCCTTCAGACTGCGTTACGGTGTAAACCGAAAAGTAAAAGTAAAACAATGACTCATCTGACCTATGAGTAAGGCTTGGTGTAACCACGGTAAAGCCTCTGGCGGATTTAAGACACATGAGCGTGTAGCCGTGCCACGGGGTGTTGGTGACTGGTCTGACAAAACCATGCTGTGCAAAATCACTTTGAATTATCACTGTTATCATCACCAGCAGGCCCCAGCCTCAGAGCACCTAAGGACAAAATGCCCAACGTTGAGCTGTGAGCTCTTGATGTCCATGAAGACTGACGTGACTAGTAACGCTTCTTCAAATACAAAAGCCTTAACGGAAGCACGGAGCCAATTAAATCATATACAAAACAAACACAAATTAAAAGAGATGTTAAGCGTGCCGCTAATGCCCATCAGCGAATGTCATGTACACGGAGACTGAAGGTCATTGCGGCGGCGTTTTTTCTTCACTTAACTGCTCTCGAGCTATTGACCTGTAAAGCCACATTTCTAATCTGTACATTGTAGCAAGTCAAACATATTTACAAATATTAGCAGTGATGAAAGCATTTATCAATGACTCATTCTGGTGTCAGGCAAGGCTTGGTCCTGCGGGATCTCGAAGCTGAAAAAATATTTATTGGGAACTCCATTTGGTGCCTGGAAATCATACAGAATCACATTGTGTCAAGCCAAGTCAGTTTTATTTGTGAAGCACTTACCACAGTACACAATTCAAAGCAGCTTCAACGTAAATCATGATGTTAATGTTTATAATATCTCAATATATAATGCTCTATAGTCATATTTAGCAGATTAGAGCTGACCCAGATAGCACACATATGTCTGCAAGATGTCTGTTAAAGATCGCCTGATCTGGAAAGCATCTGCTGTGTACAAACATCTGACAGATTAAGGTGTCAGTTTTACATACATTTTAAATCTTAAACATCTTAAAGACATCTAATATAAATGTCTCATAGACGTCCTGCAGATGAGTAAATACTCTAAAAAAAAATATGTCTTGTAGATGTAAATGCAGATGTCAAATGTATGTGTGCTATCAGGGGGGTGATAATATTGTTTACATTTTGTGACACAAACACAAACATCTCAAGTAGTTGAGACTTATTACCCTGATAGCACACATAGATTACAAAGACGTCTGCATTTACATCTGGAAGATATATTTTTTAGTGTTTGCTCATCTGCAACACGTTTATAGGACGTTTCCTATCAGATGTCAAATAGACGTCTATTAGATGTCTTTAAGATGTTTACGATTTAGAATGTATGTAAAACTGACAACTTACAGATGTCTGTCAGATGGTCATACACAGCAGATGCTTTCCAGATCAAGTGATCTTTATTTATTATCTATATTGCTTTTTGTAAGTACTCTGTGTATGTGGGTAAAGTCAGATATACTTTTAAATACAACTGTATATAGAGCTACCCTCATGAAAATGAACCATGGTTTTATTGTAGTAACCATAGTTTGTCAGCATATGGATTACAATTTGCACAGTTTTACTACAAATACCATGGTTAAACTATAGTTAGTCTAGCAAAACCATGGTAAATTTGTGGTTACAATGGTTTAACTATAGAAACCATGGTATTTGCAGATACAATTGTTGTGACAATATTAACAATCATGTACATGTTGTCTTAACTACAATAATTAGACAGTTATTGTCTTTCAAAATATGTTATTACATAACCAAAGCTATAAATAACCTGGAATTCTTTTGTTTTTTTTTTCAGTAAGCTCCCAATTTGGCCCACTAGCTTCCATGATAGCACACGTACATCACAGAGATGTCTATTTGACGTCTGTATTTACATCTCCAAGACATATTTTTAGAGTGTATGCTCATCTGCAATACGTCTAAAGGACGTCTCCTATCAGATGTCAAAAAGACGTCTATTAGATGTCTTCAAGATGTTTATGATTTAGAATGTATGCAAAACTGACATCTTACAGACATTTGTCAGATGTTTGTACACAGCAGGTGCTTTCCAGATCAAGTGATCTTTAACAGACATCGTGCAGACGTACATGTGTTATCCGGGTTAGCATACCAAAAGCCAAGTAACCTGCAATCTTAAAATAGATTTGTAAGAAATTCTTATAAAATCAAATGATAAAACATATGTTGTTTCAACTATGACAATTCTGTTTTAAATACATACTAGCATAGCATACAGATTTCCAGTTAGCCTGATAGCCTAGCTTATACATATTTGTATACACATTTGCTTACACAAATTAGCACTTAGCTTACATGTAAACCACAACAATCTTATTATTTTTCATGATTTTTTGAAAACACAATTTTTCACAAAAACCAGCTAGCTTGGTATACAAATAACCAATTATCCTGCTAGCCTAGCATGTGTGCACATTACATTGCCACTATTTATTTGTACTGTTTGTAGCCACCAGTGCTACCTAAGGATAACCAGAAAGGCTATTTTAATTATCTAGAAGAAGAGATTGTGATAATGTGATACATTTCTTTTAACAGGCATCACAAACGGTCCAAAGGGGATAGGATTCTGCAGGAGAGATATAAACTTGCACAACACCGGGCAAATTCCACTTAGGTCTAATTAAATCACTGTTTTGTTTGGCCATCTATGATTTCGCTTAACACTGTTTAAAACGAGCACCTCTGAAAGGTGTCACCACATCTTCATCCCTTTATCCTCCCTAAATGGACTAACAATATAGAGATGCAGCATTGCTCTGCCCACCGTGAACGTTATTTCAATTACATTAAAAATGTCAACACAAATAACTGTGCCAGCGTGAGATCTACAACTGAGATACCATGTGCCGGGGGTTCTGTCTTAAGCGGATGATGCAGGTGCTAAACGCTAATGGTTTAGAGCGCTACAATCCACGGCCAATTAAGATTTACGAACGCGTGTTTATCAATGCAAACAGAGTCAGGATTAAAAACAGATTATCCTGAAATCCATTGCCATGAGGGCCAACATACTCCATTACATTCCAATAAACTGGTTTCTACTCCTGGCCAATCAGCATCTCCCTCCCTGAGGCTATTAACCAGCTATTCTGCTAGTCTTCTTCATTCACAGACCATCTACAAGCAGCAGTATCGATTGCACTGGAAACCCTTAATAACCCAAGACAACAAGCAACCAACATGGATACTTTCTTCTTGAAACTGCAGTTACAGTTCGCCCTCTGGGATTACACAATAAATCACTTGCTTATCGCCCAGCACTAGACTTCTTGGTTGGTACATCACATTAATGAGATTCATCACATGTCTGTGCTTTTAAATCTCCATCGCGCACTGCTAAAAAAGACCAGATTCGACTAATGCTGTCTAGACTGCATTCCGAGACAGATTGGTTTGAAAAACCTTTACGCTTTAATAGAGAAGGTTAAACAGCGTTGTGCGGAAGTCAATGACAACCATCACTGTCAATGTAAAACTTATCTGTCATGTTCTCTCTGGAAATTAACGTGAGCATAAAGACTAAAAATGTGACAAAAGTATCCAAATTAAAAGGTCAATTAATCATTTTTCATGTATGGGCTTCCCCCTTTGCAGGATTAACCCATGTCTTTTCTCCTCATAACACGCTATTGTTTCATATAATCTTCCATATTTCTCCACGGCCCATATAAAATTCAGCATTCTGAAACAGCCTACAAGCTCAAATGGCTGGTACCAAATTGGTTGAATAAATTAAATGGGCAAGCCAGTTAGAGAATTATGTTATGGTAATGAAATTTGAAATTTTTTTAGAAACTAAAAGATATTTAATAAAAGTCACAATAAACAGACTACGGTTTGGAAGGAACAACTTCAAGGTCTTATTCTGCAAAGAATGGAAAAAATGTGTCACTGTCTATATTCATAACCACCACCAAACAAAGCATTTGCCACCTAAAATATTGATCTTGCTGATTCAGGAGCTTTTTCACTTAAAAACGAATACTTTATTATGATATCACAGCCTGGTGGGGGGAAAAAGGAAAAGGAAAAACTGCCAGGTAGAGAACCAGAAAGCCAGACAAGACAAAATCATAGAGGTTCCTTCACAGCAGTTAGGAGCTTTATCATAATTTCAATTCTGTCTGGTCAAAAAGAACCAAGCATCCTGACAGGCTAGTTAATGTCTTTCCTTTAAGTATGTTCCTCTGGTAGCTGCTTGAAAACCGTCTGACATTACAAGTCAAAGTAGACTATATTTGAAGGAAATGGATCTTGAAATTTGAGCTCATCTTTCTGGTATATCTGTTGTATTCAGCAACCAAATTCCTTCAGCAGACTGGCACAAAGGTTGTTCGTATATGCTATCCAGCAAGCATACAGTTATTACTTATAAATGTAGAAAATAAATTAAAAATAAATAAATAAAAAATATCACACTACACGAATACTGCCAATCAGAACATTTTTTTCTCCTCGTTCAAAACACTGAGAGTGTTACAGCTTCGGAATTTCTCAGGAAAGTGCTTAAAAGTTCATCTATTAGTGCCAAATTCATTTGGTGTGGAAAATAACACCATAAATCATCTGAGGCATGGAGAAACCATACAGAGCGTTTTGACATATTGTTGTGCCATGGATCTTGGCACATTTTCTTCCATTTGTTGGCACTGTGTCATAGCCATAGTGATTCAGTCTCTATTTGTTGTAAAAAAAAAACAAAAAAACATCGACATTGTGTAGGACCATCTACGGGCTCAGCTGTTGTTTTTTGTGCATAATATTCCTCTGTGGGAAACCACGATTTTAACCATTGACTCCAGAATGAAAATTGGTCTTTTGCCATATACTAAGCAGGGTGCAGGGAGCACTCCTTTATTGCAGCTGGCCATTAAGCATTATAATTACGAGTCAAAATTGTAGGTTCATGTGCTCTTGTGCCTATATGGCCAACAAAACGAAAATAGCAGATTCTTAATTACCTTATTACACTATTAGTGTTAGTTAAAAACAAAATGCCCCCTCTGTCATGATGAATTGCTGTGAACCGGAGCGAAAAAAGCTGCTTTCAGGTGATTTAAGACGTTTCAACTGTCGTATATATAACAGGGGTTTGCTTTAAGCTAATGCAGGACATAAACACAGATCAAGAGTAGCTTAGCTGCATTCCACTGTCTGAGTGCAAGATAATGCACTATTTTGGAGCCAAAACAATATCTAATATGTCTTAAAGGTTTTAAATGTGACAGCTCTGTGGTGACAGTGGAATTAGTCAGGGTAAACCACTCGAGTGAAGTATCTGCTGTTAACCTAGGAAAGGTTAAGACCTCTTCTCCAGGCTGCTTCAAATAAACCAGAGCTTGATTAAACTGGAAGTTACAATCGCTCTCGTAAAACATAACCCAGGGTCTGTGTGTCTACAAATACCTGTGTGAATCACACCTGTCATCATAACTCTTGTGTTTTATTCAGTAATAATAATAATAATCACACAGACCCTCACCAGTCAAATCTATCACTTCAAAATTGTTAAAAACAGCAGAACACACTACAAATGGCTACTAAAGTAGCACACTGCTAAATACACAGGTGCATTTCTAAAGCTTTTTAGTCTAAATATGAAATTTAGCCTGCAAGTTTGGTGCTCGAAACAGTCAGTTTGTGACTAAGCGACTTCTCCCACGTCCACGAAAGACTACTCTATTCCCACAGCATAAGGCAGTGAGAAAGCAGTCATCAGTCCGTCTCCAAGTGACAACCTGAAAGATGTTACTGTTTCTGTCATCCTCTCTGTAACCCTATTTCATATTTCAACGTCGGGTACGTCTGCGATGCACAATGCCTACTTCCTCGCAATCTGACTCAGACTATCAAGCACAGATGCATTTATTGATCCCAGCGTGAGAAGATGCACTATAATAACCTGAACTTTCCAGTCGCAGGTGAACCGGCGAAGTCCTTGGAAATAACGCTGTAACATTTAAATCCTATCGATCTCAAGCAGGTAAACTGGCGCAAGCATAACTTTGTGATCGTTAAGATCTGGTGGATGTAGCTCGCAAAGTCCTTTAGAAATGCTATCAGTGTACGGGCATCGACCATTAAAGAGAGAGCATGAGGTATGGACCATTCCTTAACTCGGGAGATCTCGGAGCATGCCTGTACCCAAACACATGCCATGCAGAAAGCACCTGTCTCTCTCTCAAGTCCCTGAGAAATGTCCCTCAACGCCACAAACCTCAGGCGTGCATCAAGATGCAAGAATACAAGCCAAGCTGTTGAGATGTCACCACTAACCTTTGATGTTGCAATAAGGCTCAAGCGAGAGTCGAAAGAGAAGAAAAACGTGTCGGCTGAAGATTTAACGGCGGCGCACTGAAAACATCCCACGATTTCGCGTTCAAATTCCTCCTCTAACCAACGCGCTCATTTTCCTTTCTCCCCACCGCTCATGTGTCTTACCTGAAGGGCATCTCCCACGACTGCAATTAGCTGCCAAGATTTCATTGTGGTCGGGCAGCGAAAACGCAAAGGAAAAGTGCCTCCTGTTTTCTCAGTGGAGGTAAACCGATTGCGCGCGGAGAGAGGCAGAACGGGCAACGGAGAGCGCGCGAGTGGTAGTCAGTGGACCGTATCCACGTGGTGCCATGTAAATGACTGCATCTGTCACTCCACGCGCCTGTGCCACAGTCATCCTTGTGATCCTTCTCAAGTTCACACCATTGAGCCTGACTTTGGCTCAGGGGTTTAGTGTAAACAACTCGAAAGTGATGCACGGAATCCTACAGCTTTTCTGCACCACAAGTCGATCTAGTTAAGTGGCGAATGTTGAGCTGTGCATTCGGTCTGAAACTTCTGTTCTGTATAGTCACCTGTTTCTCTTACAGTAGTAATATATTTAAGCGTTCCGTTCATCTTAAATAAGATGCGTAGTGGATCTATATTTAATAAAGACCAGGGATGTTTGCAACATCATCAGTTTAACCAATTAAAAACGAGGTGACCACCACCACCACCTTCTGAGATAACAGCAGAGGCTGTAAAAATATAAAGCAGCAAAAAAAAACAAAAAAAACATTCATATTACACATCTGATAGAGGCTTATTTGCCACAATTGTGCGAATTCTTGTTTTTATTTTAATTAAAAACCTAGAATGAGTGAGTTATCAAAAATACATATAAACGATAAACAACTACTTTATTTATAGTAATAGTTTATAGTTATTATTGAATTTTTTATATAATTGTAGTAAGTATTTTTATTTTACTTTTTTTATACATTTTAAAAATTATCATAATAATTCAGATTTAAATGAATATGGAAAATATGGAATTTTTTAAATGCCATATTACAGTTACAACCCAGATGGGTTTTAACAACTGCGCTTTTTGTACTTCACATTAATTTACACAGTTCATGGACTGTTGTGAATTTATAAACTACTTTAAAGGGATAGTTCACCCAAAAATGAAAATTCTGTCATCAAATACTCACTCTCATGTCATTCCAAACCCGTAAGATCTTTGTTCATCTTCTGAACACAAATTAAGATATTTTTGATGAAATCCGAGAGCTTTCTGATCCTTCATAGACAGCAATGTAATTACCATGTTCAAGGCCTAAACAGGTAGTAAGGACATTGTTAAAATAGTCCATGTGACATCAGTGGTTCAACCATAATTGTCTAACTGTCTAATCTATTACCTTATTACTTTTTTTCCCATAAAAGTGTGTGCCATTTGTAAATTTTATGCGTGTGGCTTCCGGTCTCATCCACGTCCAGCTATTTTTAGCTGTACAAAACAGCTTGTTTTGCTGCTTGATATTGCAAATTGGTGTGTATTACCATATTATTTTAATGTATTATCTTAATTATGAGCACACTGGTTTGTAGTGCAGTTTTAGCATGCACGTTGTTCTTCTTATTATTTCCTTATAGCGGATAATGAACTGGAAGTCTCGCCCGTAGGCTTACTTCTGCGCCGAACAAAAAGGTGGATATAGTAGGCAAGTATGTGTCTTAAGATGCAGCCACCGAATTTGTGCGTATCTCCTTACGTTCTTTGTGTTGCAACACTCCCCGGGCTCCACTTTACCTTAAGCGAATTGGAGTAAAAACAATAAACCCACTCCTGCATCCATATCTGTGTCATTATCTCCTTAGCCATCTTCTTTATCCTCTCAAAGATCTGACAGATATACACTGCCGTCGGATAGCACGTGAATTCCCCCCGTCGTTAACCCCATTGTATTAAGCAGTCCGCTCTAACCGTGCCCAGCCTTTGATATGAAATGCAATCACAGTAGTCAATCTCATGCCTCTTAGCAGTCACTGCTGATAAGTTTAGCATGAGGCCTCTCCCGGACTTACCCCATCCTTGGCATGAGGTCGAGAACTTGAAAGGCATTAGTCGACTGCAAGGTCCTTGGCAACTGTGACATCTGACAACCCTATGACAAGAAAATATCTCCCTTTTTTTTTCCTCGTGAGCAGCAGGAGGCTAGTGTAGATCAGTGTGATAGCAGTCACCGCTGCAAAATCCCGGTGACAGTCTACATAAATTGGGTTAGCAGCAGCCCCCACAGAGCTGCATCAGGCAGGGAGACTAAAGGACTTGTCATAGGTGACCTCTGTGTAACTACATCCCTGCTGCTTTGAAGTGCCGTGAGACATGATGTTTAATATGTATTCCATCCTGCCCTGACATTCCAATTTCTTAGCGCCTCGCAATGTTTATTAGGGTGTTTTTATGCATGCGGCCTTTTTATCATTTCATCATCAGCAGTGTCATCCGAACGCTTTTCCCCCCCACCGTAAGTGCCAAAATTATGAACTAATAGCCCTGGGATGTTTATTAGCTGACAGCCGTCCTTCAAGCAAAACACATCATGTTTGGGGAGTCTAGCGTTTGAATTTTTTAAATCGCTTTTTAGACCTCCAGTGAAATGGCACTTGACTGAAATGAAATGTAACAGCAGACTTTAATCCTTTTCATCTAAGAGACACCATAGAGCCTCGCTTTTTTTTCTTTTGGTGCCGTTCCTCAAGCCGTGACGCTATTCCCTCATGCATTAAATACCCAACACATTACAAAATAGGCCACCTTGTAGGGCCCGGCGTGTTAACACACAGCATCCCACTTTAGGTGCAAATGAGAGCAAGGGGACAGGAAGAGGACAGAGGCTAGAAAGATGGACAGTTCCGTACAGTGGATTAGAGATTCCTCCTTGGCAACATTTATGATTATTTATGAGCCTCCAACACAATATCAGTAATGGGTTACCGTTCATCCAGGTCTCCTCAGGCGCACCCCTATACGTTTACACAAATTAAAATTGGCAACATGCCATTTGTTTCCACAGCGCCTCTTGCTTCCAACCAGGTCACTAATGGGATTATTCAGTTCTCGTTTTTACGAGCACAAACGGTGTTGGAAACATCTGCGTGGCGTAGATTCGTTCCCTTATTTCCTCTCTCTCGTCTTCTTTAATTTAATTTCTGACTGATTCGTCCCGTGCTGTGATTGACAGATGCCGGTACACGGTTATCACAGTCTTAGTATTTCACGGAAGACACGCAGGCGAGTCAGCCGCACATATACTGTAGCGCGTCAAGGACGACTCTCACGATAAGCTGATAGAATCTGGGCCGTAGGTAGCAGAGGCAGCGGTAGCAGTCTCTATAAATTGCCATTATTGAATATGCTGTTCTTCATGCCCGTGCGATAAGAGTGCATTAAATGAGAGGGGTGCACAATGCCGAGGAGAACTGAAAGGAGACATTTCGATTTCATTTTCATCTGTTTAATTTGTTCCTATTACGCGTAACAGCTTTACCTTTGTGCTCGGGCCTCCGAATCGGTTAAGTAATAATTGTAGCGTTGACACGCTGAACGATGACAAGGCAAAGCGGTCGAGGAGATCGCTGGTCACGTACAGTATATCCAGGAATAGGCGAAGAGGATTTCTCTCTCTCTCCGTGGCTCCTGACGGGGGGCCTGCCTCGTCTCTTCATTGTCTGCGCGGCTGTTTAAATCTGCACAAATTATTTATCTGCCATTCCCGTAATTACCTCCTCCCTCTTTAAATAAGAGACACCGCTTGATCGCCAAATTGCCTGATGGTGACAATAACTCGTATTTGTCGGAAAAGTTCAGGGGCTGTGGCTTTCCATTGTGCAATAAAAAAAGAAGTCAATAGAGAGATTAGCGTGCACGGAGAAACTCAATATATATTCAAATATGAACAGCAATGCAATTCGGAGTTAGCCTTCTAGACTATTATCTTAGGATAATCTCATCAGATTCTGTTTATTGCTTTCATTTATTACTCTGTCGTCCTCGCCGATTCAGCCAGGGCTGTTTCATCATCTTATTTACTTAGAACAACTTTGAAGCACTTAACAGTTGCTTTCCCCAGGAGAGCCGGTCAGGGCCTCGACGCCCGGAGCTGCGCCCTACCTCAGAGCCTAATTGAGGGAGATAGGTAATGGAAGTGACTCGTCTGCCTTGCGAGAGAGAAAATTCCATCTCGCTGCTAATCCACGACAAACTCTCAAGTTCAAAACCGTGTGACTCACCGGCGGAGCCCCGGCAAGAATTAAGATCGCAATCTGCGGCAGATGAATGCTTATCTAATTGAACTGATACTTTATGATTTAAATTAATGAGGCGAGAGGCGGCGTGACAGAAGCGTGGCGTTGTTGCTTTGTAGCCGCTTCGTTCGCAGCCATGTAATTTTGTTAATACGCAGATTGCCGATACCGAAACGCTGGAATACCTTTGGGATCACGCTGTAACCGCTGACGGTATGATTGAAATGCAAGCGGGGCTTTCCTCCGTGCGCTGGGTGGGCTGTCGACGGGTTTACAGATCGGTGGCCTGTCTTTGTAAGACAAAGGTGGCGTGATGAACGCTGTCAGGCACGTTTAGAGCTGCCATCTCGATTTCGTCCCGCCTTCCACCACCTTTACCTAAAACAGGGATACGTTCTTTATTCTGGAGTGGGGCCACGGAGCCTCATCCATCAACGTGGCAACACATGGTGCAGCACTGCTCATACCTTTACAGCCAAATCAATAAAACAATTCCAGCCATCTCCTTCACACTCCTGAGTTTCACAGTGATTATCTCGAGCAGCATTCATATTTCTTCCATTTGTGTATAAAATGCCTTGGGCATCAGGACGGAATGTTGAACATAATATTGATGGATGCAGAAGTCATTGACCTCTATTCCACCATGTTGTGGGTGCTGAGGGCTCGTTAGAGCTCGCTGAAGAAATCTCCTGCAATACGGCAATGGAGACTGATGAAGAGAATGGGCTTTTGTGTCTGTCTTCAATGCGAGCGAATGACTATCTTGAGGTCTCAACAGGCAACGGCACAGAAAATGAGGGAAGGAGAAAAAGAAAAAGAGAGGAGGAAAAGGAAAAAGAGAATGTGTGTCGGCAGTGGGCGGATGTGGGCCAGGCAGCAGATCATTTAGTGCTTAAGGCTCCTGCTGTCCGTTAGCATTCCTAATAATCTCAATGGGAGTACAATCTGAAATGTTCTAGCTTGAGATCACAGAACTTTGAGCTAACTGGTTGAACTGTAATTGCCATGTGAACAATGACACACAGTCCCAAACCCTTCACTACTAACTAACCTGTAGCGTTTCTGAGGAGTCTCATTATCCAACTATGGTTGCAAGCTCCATTGTTAATTCAACGATTTTGTGTTCCAGTGAACATTCTTCAACAGCATCGCAATGTTATGTGGTTGGAACTAAAGTTCTCAACATGTTGCATGTTGAATAGTTTCTAGTTACTATTACATGTGGACTTGCCAACCTGGTCTCATGGCAAAAACGTACCTGTTGGAACTTTTCGCGAGACGCAAAATACATACTAATAAGTTCATATCACTGCAGTTTCCAACAGAAATGTCCACTGAGTGGCGCTAAAAGAGTGTTCTGTTTTTTCCCCCCCGGAACAGATGAATGTACATGTGATAAGTTTTAGGGTAAAGGCTAGATGGTATACACATATACTGCACAATAATTACTGTTTTTGCATTATTGTAAGGTGTAGGTTTAGGGTTGGGGTAGGTGTAGACGTTAATAAAAAAAACAATCTAATAGGTACAAAATGTAATTTATTGTTAGTTTCCGGCTGCAGTTGTATCAGCCACGTTTTATGTGATGTTGGTTTTGTACATGTCACCGCAGTTCTGAATTGAAATGTCTGTTGAGTGGCACTATAACTCTAATGCTCCATGATGTTTTAAAATAATGTACGATCTGCACTACACCTAAACCTGCCCGCTAGTATGCACAAAAAAGAATGTGACATAAAAACGCATTGCAAGCATGCCGTTTTAGCTTGTTTTGTCGATCTCTCACCTTTCAGCCCTTTCATATGAGTCATGTTTTACCCAGGATTTCCACATTGTGTCCAACTCTGTGTCGGCTAAGCTACCGAGATAACTTGTTACCTCTGGTGTTCTGACAATTTGTGCTAACCTGTTTGTACACCTACCCCAACCCTAAACCTACCCTTACAGTAATTCACGAGTTCACCCTCACATCTAATCTGGTTGAGTAAACAGTAAGCATATTTTGGCGTGCTGTCCTGGGGGAGGGCTCCGAGCCCGGAATATGGCCCGAACCCAGAGAACCCCCCCCATCCCAAGTATAGGATGAGGATAGATTAAGAGTGAGGAGTTGGGGTGGAGGAGGGATGCCGAAAAACAGTCGAATGACGGAGGTAAGTCGGCTGTGTGCTTATATATGACTTGTGCTAGCTAGACGAGTTGCACCTGTGCCAAATCAGTTGATTATTTGATCATGCTCCTCCCGAACTTTGTTATCAAACATCATTAAAACTACAGTGTTGGTAGCATGATCTGATAGGTAGCCTTATTTGTCAGAACACCAGAAAGGTGCTTGGAGTTTTACCACCTCTAATGTTCATTTCCGTTGGAAACTGGAGTATGACATAAGAGGGAATCGACAATCAAAAATGATCAGATTATTATTTATAGTTCACCCAAAAATAAAAATTCTGTCATTAATTACTCACTTTCATGTTGTTCCAAACCCACAAGTCCTTCGTTCATCCTGGGAACACAAATTAAGATATTTTTTATGAAATCCGAGAGGTTTCTGACCCTCCATAGACAGCAATGCAACTACTACGTTTAACAATTTCTTCTCTTTCGTGCCAGTCTCTGACCCGTATTCACAAGAGCAGGGGCGCCCAACCCTGTTCCTGGAGATCGACCTTCCTGCAGAGTTTAGTTCCAACCCTGATCAAACACACCTGTCTGTAATTATCAAGTGCTCCTTCAGATCCTAATTAGCTGGTTCAGGTGTGTTTGGTCAGAGTTGGAGCTGAACTCTGCAGAAAGGTCGATCTCCAGGACCAGGGTTGAGCACCCCTGCACAAGAGTACCACAGCGTTTTGGAAAGATAAGGTTGAGTAATTATTCATCTTTGGGTCAACTATCCCTTTTAAATTGATTATTTAGCAGAATTTATTACTTCTACACCTGCATGGCATCATTAAAGGGGTCATTGGATGCCCATTTTCCACAAATGTATATGATTCTTTAGGGTCTTAATGAAAAGTCTATAACATACTTTGGTTAAATTATCTCAATGGTAGTGTAAAACAGCACCATTTTTACCATGCCAAAAACAGCTCTGTTCACAGTGAGCCGTTTCAGTGCATGGCCCTTTAAATGCTAATGAACTCTGCTCAACCCGTGGGGTGATGAGCGGTTCTCTGAGAGACTGTTTATTTTAGCCGCGGAACTTGCTAACTAGCACATTATTAGGAAAGGCGATTTGCAAAGATTCATAAAAAAAACCCTTATACTCACTTCTTCTGTAGGTGAAGCTGGATCCCGAACGTAGATGCATTTGGGCAAATTGGGAGGTGCATTCCCTTCACAAACAAAAAAAAAAAAAAGGATTTTTATCATTATAGGGTGGATGTGTACACACACTTTCAACACACATTTATGTGTAAAAATGAATTTTGCATCTGATGACCCCTTTAACAATAGATTTATATGGTTGAACCAATGTGGTTTGAACGATGGCTGTGTGAAAAAAAAAATATGCAGGTTCGGGAAAAATCTGTGACTAGCTAACATATTTCTGCATCATATCATTCTATGATAGTTAAGCGCCCCTGAACAGTCACATCCCTGCTGAAAAAAACAATAGAAACCATCATCAATTCTAATGGTTTCCAATAGTACATTTTTTACAAACATTACAAGCCATCAACTTTTAACCATTAAAAAAAATAGTTTTCTGTAGTGTGTTTTGGGACATATTCCATTAGGATTTAGTGGTTTTAACAAGCCACCAATATAAGGTGACCAATTACCAGTAGAGATCAACAGGCACCATTACGGTTTCTAATAAAACCAGTACAATTCCCATTATAACCAGTTCTTTGATGGTTTCTATTGTTTGTTTGTTTTTTTCAGCAGGAATGTAAGAGCAGACAAAAAAAAAAGAAATATTTTAGTAGACATACTGAAGATGACATAATGCCAGATGAAAAAGCACACACTAAATAGGTGTCTCCATAATGTACGTTTGCTATCAGGGCATTGTCTTGCTATCGTGATACCAGTTAGCGCTATGCTAAACTAGTAGATCAAAAACATAGGATATTATTGTGATGTCTTGCTAACCAAAAGAGCTTCCTTTAAAGGGGTCATCGAATGCCCATTTTCCACAAGTTGATATGATTCTTTAGGGTGTTAATGAAAAGTCTCTAATATACTTTGATTAAAAATTCTGAATGGTTTTGTAAAACAACACCCTTTTTACCTTGCCAAAATCAACTCTGCGAAAATCATCTCATTCTAAGGGGTTGCTCCTTTAAATGCAAATGAGCTCTGCTCGCCCCGCCCCTCTCTTCTCTCTGTGGAATGACGAGCTTGTTTACTTTAGCCGCATTTAGCTGCTAAACTTCCTAACTCCCAAGTTATAAGGAAAGGCGATCGCAAAGATTCATAAAAAAACGCTTATAGTCACTTCTGCTGTAAGTGAAGCTGGATCACAAATGATTTGCGCGAACATAGACGGATATATGTAGATCGGGAGGCGCATTCCATTCACAAATAAACGTAATCCACTGCATCTTCAGCAGCTCAGATGTCGGGAGTAAGTGACGACCACTATGTTCATTATTACATCCAGCAACACAACACCTCAATCGCTCAATCGGAGATATTCTTGTCTAACTTACATCCCTGCTTCGGCATCGAAACAAGGAAAGTTACTGGACTGTGGCAGCTGGTCTGAGGTACGAGTTCATGTCAATCAACTATCGTGGGAGCGGCCTCTGTCGGTGTGACAAGATGACCCCTTTAAAACATTTGGCACCATGTAGTAGGCAAACTGTTAGCTTGCTAACCAAAGGCTAACTGAAAACACAGAAAAGGGAAATGTAATATGTCCTTCAAAAGACATACAGTACTTTTAAGATAAAAAACACTATAAAACAATTTTCCAGGCAGACGCTGAATAATGTACACATAAAAATTGATTTGGACAGTGAAATGGCTTTGGGGACAATAGACAGGTTTGCGCAGATAAGATTTTGTACGGCAACATCATCTACAAGCAGTTGCTAAGGGTGAATGCTAACCAGCCAAACAACAGCACGCCGCTGCACCAAAGCCATCCTCGCCACATCACCCTGATCAATCGCTGATTCTGTTGCACCCACGCAGAGCTCTCATTATCTTCTACAGAGTTTATTACGTTTAATAGAATGGCTTGGCCCCGCTCTGATAACTTGTATTGGGAAGGTAAGTCAATTGAAACTGTAAGCTGTGCTTTGGAGAGACAGGAAGAGCGAAGTGGGAACTTTAGGATGCCACAATGCACGTCTCGATAATTTGACATACATCCCCATCTCTCCCTCCACGCCATTAAAATACGAGAGTTAGTAATAGCAAAGTAGGGGGACACAATATTACTTTCTTAAATTATGTATAGTCTGTAATACATACACCATGATAAACAACCTTCATGAAATATTTAACTGGCTCCCCTCCGAACCTCTCTCATTCTCTCCATTGATATGACTTTCCTCTTTAATAGTGCGGCGGCAGCCACATAATAACCTTTGTCGTCGGAAACATGCTGCGCTCTGCGTTCGCCGCAGAAAAGAAGGGAAAATAGGAAGGGGGAAAAAATGCGGTGCTAAATGTTTGCTTCAAAATTCATAAAGCGCATTACTGGGTGAGATGGAGCGTGAAAGGATTCTATCCAGTGAACACACATGCAGGCTACACTGGCTCAGAGCATATACAGGCCTGGCTGCTGTTTCCTACCCTCATTTAATTGCACGTTTCCATGGTTACTGCCATACTTGGGGAAAAAAAAGACAATAAACAACAACAACAACAACAGAACAAACTAAAAATATTATCATCCGAATCGCTCAGCCTAAATAAGGCCGCCGCGAAGACGCTACAAAATATATAAGCTCAATATTTATTTTGACACCATGCTATTGAAAAGGAAGTCCTTTGAAAATCAAAGTCAAAGGCTTATGTCTTTGAGACGGTGAAAACTTTGCTTAGTCACCTAGGAGACTAGCTGTATTTTTAGTCGTGTAGCCTCTAGTGTTTTGCAAACATATTTCTTCCTTTGTAACGGATTTCTCATTCGGAAAGTGCAGCGGGTGAAGGTAATTTCAGACAAGAGGCAGTCACGCGGGCAGTCGGAGCACGCTCGGACACATTTACATGTGAAGAATACGGCCGAGAGCATGACCCGAGCACATTCATTCCACACCGTTCAGACTTAACTGATGCAATTCCAAAGCAGGGAAGATGCAACCTCACTGCAGTACTGTACGTTTCCCATCACCGCGAACTACTCGAAACCCATTTTACTTCTCCCCAAGCGCCGTGAGAGCGCGAGACGTTCGCACACAAGAGTGCATCTTTTTTTTTTTTTTTGTCCACCGGGGATACATCAAATGAATATCCACCAGCATTGTCTGGCTTTTATGCTGAGAAAATGGAGAATGCCAGTATGAATTCAGAGTAGAAATAGCATGCCTTCACCTAGCTCGGGGCTGTCACACTGTGTATGTCAGTCATGTGACAAGCACAGTGCGATTGGTTGGGGCCTAGATATGCTGACCAAAGAATAAGAGACAAACTCTGATTTTTCACCCAGACAAAATGAAACCTTCACCGCGTGCAGCTGAGCTCGAATGGTTTAGTCGATCAAGAGCAACTCTCTTAACATAATATCAGAGACAATACCCCCGTCACAAAGCCACCATCTGCCAGTTAGTTTACGGCAATCTGCAAGACGAGTGACTAATGCCGGAATGGAGGGTTTTGGTGCAGGAATGTAAATGAAGAAAAAATCAAAACAAACTTCTGTCAAACAACATTACACTGCAATGCAGTAAACATGCCTTTTGTGTCCTTGTTGGGCTATTGCTGAGAAAAATCACACCTTTTTTTTTCTCATATGTATGTATAGATACCGACTCGCATTCCATTGCACTCAAGTGAACACACCTGTTGCATAGAATTTAAGCAGTTTAGTGATGCACTGATCAACATAAAGAGATAAATATGATATAATATAGTAATATAATGTGACCTTGGACCACAAAACCAGTCTTAAGTAGCACAGGTATAGTTATTGCAATAGCCAAAAATATATTGTATGGGTCAAAATGATCGATTTTTCTTTTATGCCAAAAATCATTAGGATATTAAGTGAAGATCATGTTCCATGAAGATATTTTGTAAATTTCCTACCGTAAATATATCAAAACTTAATTTTTGATTAGTAATGTGCATTGCTAAGAAATTCATTTGGACGATTTAAAGGCGATTTTCTCAGTATTTTGATTTTTTTGTACCCTCAGATTCCAGATTTTCAAAAGTTGTATCTTGTTGTAGTTGTATCCAAATATTGTCATATATCATAACAAACACTACATCAATGGAAAGCTTATTTTTATCATCTTTCAGGTAATGTAAAAATCTAAATTTCAAAACATTTAGGCTTATAACTGGTTTTGTAGTTCAGGGTCACATATAATATAATATAATATAATATAATATAGGACAAATAATTATAAAAATTTAATTACAAATAACACTGAAAACTAAAATCAATAATTTTAAATTAAACTAGTGAATTAATCTATCCATCGCAACATTCTAAATGTATGAGATAAAAAAACGGATATTAATTTTGAGATTTGGTAAATATTACATGTAACAGCATTAAAGGGATAGTTCACCCAAACATGAAAATTCTGTCATTAACTACTCACCCTCAGTAAATACTGTCATGAATTACTCATCCATTCCAAACCGTAAATTCTTCATTCATCTTCAGAACACAAATTAAGATATTTTTGATGAGATCCGAGAGCTTTCTGACCCTACATAGTCAGCAACACAACTACCGTGTTCAAGGCCCAGAAAGGAAGTAAGCTATGAGACTTTTTGTGTGCAAAGAAAACAAAAATAACGACTTTATTCAACAATTTCTTCTCTTATGCATCAGTCGATGAACATTTTGAGGAGTACCACAATGCATGTGTGTGATGCTGCTGACGCAGAAACTGGTGTTCTGACGTAGAATCCATGTGTTGTGCCTTGCTTGCAATCAGAGGAATGCACATGCATGCGTTGTGATACTCTTGTGAACTTTTCTTTGCACACAAAATGTATTCTCATATTGTCGTGAAATTAAGGTTGAACCACTGATGTCACATGGACTTTTTTATTGATGTTCTTACTACCTTTCTGGGCCTTGAACATGTCAGTTGTGTTGCTGTCTATGGAGGCTTAGAAAGCTTTCAGGATTTCATCAAAAATATCTTAATTTGTGTTCTGAAAATGAACGAAGGTCTTATGGGTTTGGAACGACATGAGGGTGAGTAATTAATGACAGAATTTTCATTTTTGAGTGAACTATCCTTTTAACTGACTGATGGTATGGATATACAGTGCATCACTACTATCTATGCGTGAATAATATGTTCTTCATTTTCCCCCCGGACGTCCACTATCAAAACACACCTACCACCATTTTTAGGTCACCCGTTGAGAACTGCTATCTTAGAACACCAAAATCTTGGTTTACAGAAAGCAGGTACAGCACTGAGAAGCATTAATACTTGGCCAAGGTCAGTACCTGGAGTCTGTAACTCAATAATCTGTAGGCTAAGATATAATCAGAGAGAGACAAGTAGTTGTTAGTGGTCCCTGCACACTGAAGAATGAATCAATCCATCCAGTGACAGAACAATTCCACGAGCGGGGGATCAGCTTTTCTCTCCAGCCAAGATGACAGACAACTGCTCTTGATTGGCCATTGAGCAAGACGCGTCCCAAGGAGCTGGAAGACAAAGTGACATAAATGCAATACACATTTCACATGCGATAGGTTCTCGCATTAGCTGCGTATATTATCATACTCTTGTTCTTAAAGATGACAATAATGGAGGAAAATTGCAGCACGTAAGAGATGCAACATGATTGAGTCTTATTTCTTATTTCGCGGTTTGTTGTCCCTCTGTATTCGCAGGATAATAAATATAATCTTAACGCAAAATGCAGTTTACTCAAAGACACCTCTAATCAATGAATCTCAACTCGCTCCAAGTTTCCAGGGGGGATATATTTAGTCCGCATCACGTATACTTTTCCTGTGAGCGTGGAAAATTCAGTGCGGTGTTTTGCCATTTTAGATTTCCCAAAATGCATTGACCCTACAAAAACAGCTTGCATACATTTGCTCCTCCAAGAGCAAAATCAATTAGGTGAGTGACCCCTTTTGTCACAAGGCGTTTACGCCGGCATGTTTATTTGTTGCTTTCTCCACCAGTCAACATGCTCTTATTCACCATGATCAAGGTCACTCTCCTCTATTTATTCTGCATTACTGAGCCGTCGCCGCAAAACCCCTTCCCTCCGTCCGAATCCGGACTGATGCGCAATGACCCGACTACCGTGGCCAATGCAACGGTGGTGAGAAACCAAATTGCCTCACTGACTCGGCCTCCGTAAATACTTAAATTGCAACGGACAGATTGGACATCGGTCCTCACTAGACACAATTAACCACAGAGGTCCAGCTAGTGAGCCCCAAAAGATCCCTCTGCCCTTCAGAGTTATCAGGTGCGCCTGCGGGACCCTGATAAGACCAATAAAGTCTGGTTGGGGCACAGTGAGGGAACGCTCCATTCATCCTCGGAACAAGCCTTTATCGTGTGCTCTCCCTCATCCTCTGTCAATATTCCCCAAACGTGCCACTGTTTGACCATATCAAGCAAATTACCGGCATCAAAGGCAAACGGCAGTCGGATCGGAGCGAGTCGAAGGGGTTGAGTGTTTAGGTGGCACGAGCGGGCGACGGATCTTTGTCGTGAGAGAAAAGAAAGGAGAGGGAGAAATCCTCTTATGGGTGGAATACTGATGAGAGCGTGATTGAGCTGGTGCGCTAGCGATGGAGAAGTGATGTCACTGATGAGGCTATTGCAGGCAGCTGGAAATGACAGCAGGAACCTGACGCCAGCTCTGCCTTCTGGCTCAGACAGTCTCCTGCTGCTCACCTCTCACACCGCACAAACCATCTGAACTGGAGTCAACAAAATCTCCGGAGGTTCCTTTTGTCGCACCGACGTTCACTAATGGCTGCGAACGCAAGGCCGTTTAGCAGCTTTGTAAGCACAAAAACAAGCGAGGAAATCCCAATCTGCTACAGATTATACCTAATAACATCACAGTATGGGAAACACATGAACGCTGCATAATTTCAGAGCCCTATTTACATAGTGAAGAAAACAAACTCTCTGTAACAATCACGAACGCCTCGTACCAGCATCCGAATGTGACATTCAGACAAAAAAGGGAAGGAAAAAGCAGATCATGACATTTTAACCATATCAAAGATGAAGAAAAGCCAATCAAAACATGAATATTAGATTTATTTTTTGTCCACCAGAAAAGGGCCCCGGCGCACTCATCCAAAGCATGAAATTAATAGCATTCAAAGCAGCAGGCAAAGGGGAAATGTGTTTCTCTAGATCCTCTGCTTCCTCCCCGCCCCAGGCGCTCCGCTAGACAGCTATATTTCACAGCGAAAGCTAACAATGCTGCCGTCTTAATGACCCTAGCAAGGCCACATTATTCCAGAATTTGTTTGTGCATTTCCACCCCCAAATATGCAATTACTTCGGCGCTCGTAAACAAAGTAATATCGCTAGATTTCATATCTGACCCCGCGGTACAAACCTATCCATTGTCCCCTCGTGACAACGCCAACGTGTCTTGCCCTCGAGACTATAAAGCGAGACTGCTTTAACAAATCAGTGTTTCACGTCTATAAAATTTCATATAAACAATGTCTACAGTGGGATCCGAAAAGTCGACCACTAGCAGAAATGCTAGTGCTTCGCATTATTTTTATTGCTTTACAAGGTTATTTATCCAATTTAAAAGTTGAGTTGACTTGAAAAATACATGATTTACATAGATATGCTGATTTAGTGCTTATAAAACATTTCTTATTATTAACAGTATTGGAATCTGTTGTGCTGCTTGTTACTTCCTGTCACGGAGCTAACCCTATGCATGAACTATGGGCACATACCCTCATAATGTACAAATATACACACACACATTGTGCAGTGTTACACGGTCTGGTTGCCGGCACTGACATTTGTATACACAGACTGAACCATACAAATTTTGTGTGTTATGTGTTTAATGTATGTAGAGTTAATGTTTGTTTTATGTTCATGGTAATTGTACATGTCAAGGTGTTTGGGTGATTGTTGACATCGAATATAATCTGACAGCATTTGTGAGTTTTATACATATATTCTTTGTACAAAACCCCACAAGACTCATACATACAGTTAAAACATTTATTTGATAGATGTTCATACAGATTAACATATACGCAGTAGCAGTGAAATGAATGTGTATCTGGTTGGTCTTTCAGGCCTATGTTTTGTGTGTTTTAAACTGTGTTTGTATTTGGGGTCAATATGTACTGTATGGTCGTAAGTGGGGCTGAGCCTACCTATGGAGTGGTACATTCCAGAAGGAGGGACTTAGGATGTAAAATGGCAGCGAGAAAATTGTTTGGTCTCTCGCCTCCATAGTGTGTGTAGTGTGGCCGTGCTCGTGTCTTGGTTCACATTTGCAGTGGCGGACTTTTTGTACAGTTTGTTTACCTCATAAATTGACTTTTTGTAGCACGTTTTTATTCATGCTGGAGTTTTTTATCCCGGCCCGCACAATAAATGCACCTGCAACTGGACTTTAGTTGTTTTGGTTATTTTTACCCCGGCGGCAAAGGCTGTTCCGGACACTTCCGTTGAAATTAGCCATTTATTTAAAATAGAAATATTTTGTAACATTATAAACGTGTTTACTCTTTTGATCAATTTAATACATCTTTGCTGAATATAAGTATTGATTGCACTTTATATTAGGTGGCCAGAAAAATCAGAAAATAAGCACAATGTACTTATTGTGTTCATATTGTATTGCAAAACACTTTTGCTGCTTTTGAGATGGGATACGGGTAAAGTTGCACTCTTAAAAATAAAGGTTCTTTACTGACATCAATGGTTCTACGAAGAACATTGAACATCCATGGAACCTTTCAAATGCAGAAAAGCTTCTTTATAGTCGAAAAAGTTATTTTGATTTTTCAAAATTTCTTCAAAATGGTTATTTTAAAAACTGTTCACTGAAGCATTCTTTGAAGAACCAAAAATGGCAAAAACTGCAAAAATACCCGTTTGGAACCTTTATTTTTAAGAGTGTAGGGACGGGTTTGGTGGTATGGGCAGGTTTAAGGGTGGGTTAAGGTGTAAGACATGTAATTATAATGTAATTACAGAAATTAATTACAGATGTAATTACAAAAAAAATATAAGTACAATGTGAAAATATGTATGTACACAATAAGTGCATTGTATCAAATAATTCCTTTAAATAAGTACATAGTACTTAAGGCTACCTAATATAAAGCAGGACCAAAGTATTAATTGCTTCTTAGTGGACAAAGAGTAGCAATTTGAAATGAATCTCTTGAAAATTGTAAGTATGCTAGAATATCTATGTGAAACCTGAGGTATTTTCATCAATTCCAACCACTTAGGCCCAGTTGCTTGAGTCCTGTACAAGCAAGAGTGAGACTGGATGGAAGGGAGAGATGTGGAGCTCATTACTCTATATGTTTTAGGCTGATGAGTCAGCAATGAGTTTTTCCTCACACTGAATTAAAATGTACATTACAAGACAATATCAAAGCCCGAATTCAGCCCGTTTCCACTGGATGGCAGTATCTGTTCAATGAAAGGCAAACGGATGGTTCTACATTCAATTTTGACTTAATGCAGCACTTAATATAACCTAATTTCATTTGTACAGGAGATACAGCATGCTGCTTGACTCCTACATGGTTCAATGTACTAAGCAGGACAACCCATAATAGTATCATACAGTGATCAGGTCACTGGTTAGGTGACTGCGTATGTCTCTCGGCATCCATACTTCTAGGTTGTGACTAAAGGCATCTGACTCACAAGTATTCCAGCTCATATCTCAAAAGAGGGCATCTTCTTATGACAAAAGATGTGCATAGAAAATGTGTTTCTTTTATATGGTCCTTCAATGACTGTCCAGAAAAAAAGAAAAAACCTTCAGGATTCAGTTAACCACCCATTATGTAGATTGCAAAGATTGTCTGCATAACACAGACAGGTTTGCATTTCAGATGCAAATGGAAAGCAACAGCCCAGATTCTGTACAAGTGCCCTTGCTAATTTATTCTAAATTCAAATTCAAGTAGATATTGCTATGCAGAACATGGCAATGTTAAGCGACCAATCAATAATTCACAATCTTTTCCACTGATTCCTAATACCTGATAAATTTACCATCCTGCTAACTATTCTGCTTTTGCAACTACTCAAAAATATCCAGTTCACACATTCCCTCCTATGACCAACCGAATAGCTACAAGCTTAAAAAGATGCTAAATCAATCCATCTGCTTATTGAAGTGTCTTGCTGAACTTTTGACTTGCCTAAAAGTCCATCTGTGTGGCATTACAAACACAACATGTGACGAGGCGTCCCATTGATGCCTTGCCTTGGGAATTCACACGAAATGGGAGCCATTCCCCGGCTCCCCTCGACACACACACGGTTCTGCAGTTCTAGTGTCACATCTTGTAAGAGTGTCAAAAGGAATCCCATTAGGGACCGGGATCATGACGAAAAGACCTGGACGGAGTTGTCCGAGCCCAGTGAGAGTTTAAAGTAGGATCAGAGAGAGGAAAAACAAGAAGAGGTACGCTGCCACACAGAGTTACCATTTATGAGGTCACTGCCGCTCCCCTGGCTCTGGCCTTGCAGCTATTTTGAACCGGCCTGACCTACATCTTGTCGGCAGCCGGCAGCAGACCTTTGCCTGACATGAGGCCATCTCTGGGCCAAGCAGTCGCACTGCTTTTCGCTCATAAATATCTGTTGACATGAGCAAAACATCCTTTATTTTCCCAAAGCTCATGTCCTTGCTGAGCATTTTGGGTACTCGGTGAAGCGCATTAAATGCGCTTATCTTCTTCTGATTATATGGTAGTACGTATGTGCACACACACGGTTACTATAAATCACTGCACCTTTTAGCCTGACTTAAACCAAACTGTGTAATCATGGGGTCTCCAAAGAATTAAGCCATTCACCCAAAATGATGAAGCCTTAACCTCACATTTTAAGCGAGATTATCCAGGCCTCTCTGGACAGAAACCTTTCCACTTAAGGGTGAAGTGTGTCATTTTTTAATGCTGAAATACTTTCTTCTATCCAAGCTTAGTTTTAGAGACTTAAGTAAGCCGTGCTGCATAAGATAAAAGAATCTGTTAATAAATGTGCTCTGTTTTTGTTATATAATTCATTGATTGTTCCACATCTGACCTATTGCATTGAAGTGTGGGGAAGTGCTAATAAGACTTATATAGAACCAGTTTTTAAATTACAAAAACGTGCTATTCGTGTTGTAAATGGAAGTGGATATAGGGTCCACACAAATCCAATATTTATACAATTAAAAACCTTAAAATTCGATGATTTATTAGAATATAGTTTACTAAAAATAATGTATAAAGCTCACCAAAAAACATTACCTGAAAATTTGCAAAATAGATTCATCAAGAGAGTTAGTAGCTACAATTTAAGAGGAACTGAAGTCTTTCAGAAAGCTGAGTTTAGAACAAAATTAAAGGAAAGATGTGTCTCGGTGCAAGGTGTCAGGTTGTGGAATAATTTAAACAATGAAATTAAAATGTCAATATCGTTTTTTGTTTTCAAGAAGTGTGTAAAAGCATTATTGATAGAGAAATATCATGCTTCTAATTAGTTGGAAAATGAGATATTTGAATTATGACATTGTATATTTGCTGTAAATTTGATAAGTATAAGAGCTCCTCATTGGAATTGTAATTTGTTTTATGTTGATAAGGGGCAGATATTATAAGTTTATCTTCTTTCTGCTCCTTTTCATTTCTTTTTCTTTTAAAAGAATGAAATAAATAATAAAATGAAAATGAAAAAAAAAAAAAAGCCATTTATAAATTGCCTTTCACACAAACATTTACAAAGCAAAGCTGTGGTGTTTTCAAAACATTGCCTTGTTTATAGAATCCACCTGATCAGACCTACATAGCAACACGGTTTCAACCAATGGTGTGAGTTTGGGGGCAGGACTATATGTTCGTCTGGCCAATTGACCCTTCGCAAAGACCCACACTTCTTCGTTGCTATGTCTGGACAAGCCATGGCGCATTCATGCAACACATCACGTTCTCACGCCGTGATAAATACATTGCAGAGCAAAGAGGAAACTGACAACAACAGACAATACAGAGCAGGTTACTTTAGCTACAAAACAAAGTCTTAGCTTTCAAATTTTGTCATTTATTAAGAAATTCAAACAATAAGTACCAGTTTGTGGCTCTTTACTGTCGTGTCAGATCATTGTAGCGCCTCAGTTCAAGCGGCACGTGAACCGATCATCTGTTACTCTTCAATAGTTATAGCATGAAATAAACATCAGAAAGTGTCGTGTTTTTGTGGAAAGACTTCAATACAAAGCATTTTTCAACTTCAAGTCCACCGATGTTAATCTACTCTCATGTCCGGTTTGTTTGTCGAACAAAAATAGAAGATTTGGCATCATGATTGGTCAGATCATCTGTCAATCAACCTCCCTGTGAAGGGTCAATTACCTACACACGTATTTGTTCATAAAAATGATGTAGAAATCATATGAATATGTTAGCACTAAAATTTATGATAAATTTAGAATCAGCTGAAACCACTGCCAATGGTGCAGAAATGACATATTTCAGCTTCAACACGAAGCTTCCAAAACCGATGGATGAGAAAGCCAGGAAACATTAGTCTGTAAATGGATGAGCAGCATGTGTGTGTCAGAATTCAGGGAGACCCTCTTGACTCAGCAGTGGTGTTTCTGGAATAAATCTCCAAAAAGCCTTTGCATCATTCTGCTTGACTCCTGCCCAGACACAGCCAGCATGCACTCCAAACGGCAGGCTGCAATGAGAACCAAACAGAGAAATGGCAACAGTTGATGGAGAATGAGAGGGTTTCTTTTAGAAGCCAAGCACTGGATAACACAACACAACAGAGTAAGTCGGGTTTGAACAAAGCACTATGAAAACATGGTTAGACAGCTTGAAACCCTGCGCCGTAACGGGCAGAAAAATAAACAGAAGCTTGTTTTTTCATACAGTATATGCATATTTCTAATCTCCAACCAATTTGAAGTTACACAAGGATGAAAAGCTTATTCCAAAACCAGGGAAAACGACAAGACCATCTGACTAATCAACAAGACTGTCGCCTAATTGAAACATACTGTGTGCACTCACATAGAACATACGAAAACTGAAATGAACAATATACACAAATATGATAATTTTACTTTAAAATAAAGTTAATTTCATTTACATTAATTAATGCATGAGCTGAAACAGCAACTGTTTTTATTATGTGATCACTATTGTTTTGTCTGTTAAACAGATTGTTTAATATGTACAAAGCATTTATGTGTTTTTAATGGGGTCATCGGCTGCTAAGTTCACTTTTACATGTTGTTTAAACATTAATGTGTGTTGGCAGTGTATGTACAAAACTACCCTATAATGATAAAAATCCATGCAGTGGTTTTTAATTAATCCGTAAAAAAAAAAAAATTCCTTTTTCAAATCGAGCCATTCTCATTCTCAGATGTCTGTTGTTGTTGCGTCACACCCACAGAGGCCGCTCCCACAATAGTTGATTGACATGAGCGTCTTACCTCAGATCAGTTGTAGCAGACCAACCTCCATGTTTTGATATAAGTTAGACAAGGATTGAGGTGTTGTGTTGCTGGATGTAATAATGAACGTAGTGGTCGTCATTTACTCCCGACATCTGAGCTGCTGAAGATGCAGTGGATTATGTTTGTTTGTGAAGGGAATGTGCCTCCCGATGTACATATATCCATCTATGTTCGCGCGAATCATTCGTGATCCAGCTTCACTTACAGCAGAAATGAGTATTAGAGTTTTTTTTTTACTAATCTTTGCAATCGACTTTCCTAATAATGTGCTAGTTAGCAAGTTTAACGGCTAAACGTGGCTAAAGTGAACCGGCTCGTCACTCCACAGAGGGGGCGGGGCGAGCAGAGCTTATTTGCATTTAAAGCAGCCTCAACCAGAATGATTTTTGCAGAGCTGATTTTGACAAGGTAAAAATGGTGTTGTTTTACACTACCATTGAGAATTTTTAACCAAAGTATTTTATAGACTTTTCATTAAGACCCTAAAGAATCATATCAACTTGTGGAAAATGGGCATCCGATGACCCCTTTAACCTAAATCACAGCAGCGTCCATCTGTGAAGGACGTAGACTGTCAAACATACACAAGCTAATCACAGCAGTGGGTGTTTACTTCCAAGTCTACAATCCGTCATGCCTATTCAAATAGAGTGTTCAGATGAGGGGGGTCAAAAACAGGACAGAAAACAGCCTATTACTTTAAAAATGATGATGTTGTTTAATGTAAAATTCTTAATAATATTATAAGTGGACCTCAGAGAACAGTACAAAATAAAAAACAGAGGCAGTTCATGACCCCTTTATTATGCAATAAAGCATTAAAAACAATGAAAACCAGATCAAACGATGCCACCACATGTGTTCATTTTATGGCCATTCGACTCTAAAGCTCTCTTTAGACCTGTTTATGAGTTATCGACAGCCTTGTTCTTTTCATCTCCTAGACTCTATCAACCAGCTGTCAGGGCAAAACATTCAGACGGCTTGTGGTTGAGCTGTTTCGTTGACTTTAAAGAGCTGACCAAAAGGCAAACACTCCTCCACATCGGTATCGACTTCAAATTTAGGAACTCTCTGGCAGTTTCAGACCGAATTCAGATGCTCCAGATGCATCCGGTGAGGAAAATTAAATCTATAGTCATCAATCAGAAGGCTGTTGAGATGCTCAAGAGCTTGCATGGGAATGGCTTTTTTTACTCCTGTCAGCCAATAGCGGGTCGGCCCAGCAGTGATTATGTTTGGACACACTGGGCTCTCATAAATAAGCTCTGCCATCCTGCAAGTGGGGACCTGAAAAGCGGCGGGCCCCGGGGGAGACATTTAGTGTGCTAACCGAGCCCGCGAGTATACAGAGATTAAAAAGCTGTCTTTTTATGCGCCTGCCAATATTGAGACGGTGTGTCGTTAAACTCATCACACCTCCAAATCGCAGCTGTAATATGCGGTAACATTTTAAATGGAGTGTTAAATATGGGATCACACTTTTATCCAACGTGATTTATAGAAGAACAATTCCACAGACGGTCCTCCGGAGTAGCTCAATGGCAGAGGGGAACCACACAATCAGCCTACTGTCACCACCACACAGCTTCAACAACACAACCGTTTTAAGCTGTCTGACAGCTAAAATGGACACATTCAAAGTCCAAATGAAGATTACCCTTTTAAAAAAGAAGTATACTTAAGTGTACACTGATTTCTCATTTAGTATTTTCATTTTGTTTTCCAGTACAAATGTTTAAATGTTTAATATTCTAAATCTAGATATAAGCAAAATTACGATGTTAAAGGGGAGGTTCTAATGCTATTTCATGCATTTCAACGTATTTACATTGCTAAAGAGTTGGATTCTTATGCTAAACTTGACTAAAGTCTCAAAAAATGAGTCTGAATGACTGATGGAGTAAATCTATGCCAAATACACTCCTTCAGGGTATGTATACTTTTTTTGAGTATGGCCCTCTATGACGTCATAAAGGGTGAAATACCTTATATAGACAGTTCTCCCGGAATAGCCTGCACACAAATCAACCAGAGTGAGAGCAAGAGAACACATATCAACATGCTTCATTCGAGTTATCGAAGTCATAAGCACCCCTGAGAAGCTATTTTAGCTATTTATTTTTAAATAGTTAATTTAAGTCCATTTCACAACTTGCAGGCAATCGCTACGCAAAAAATTTGTTCATGACTCTTTCGTGGCTCCACCCACAGCACAACTCCAGGAGCTCGACTGTTTTTTGGAGAGAAGCGTAAAGCTGTATCTGTCTTTTGTAAAAACTGTATGATAAAACTAAAGGCTCTTCGGACATATGAAGGATACAATACTACTCTATAATTACTCAAGATTAACACTGGTGGAAACTGTTATGTCTGCTTTAAAAGACAAGTTCACTTCCAGAATGAAAATTTACAGATAATTTACTCACCCCCTTTTCATCCAAGATGTTCATGTCTTCCTTTCTTCAGTCGTAAAGAAATTATGTTTTTTTGAGGAAAGCATTTTAGGATTTCTCTCCAAATAGTGGACTTACAGTTTCAAAGGGCTCTAAACAATCCCAGCCAAGGAAACGACTGGTCATTTTCTAAAAAACAGAATAATTTATATACCTTTTAACCTCAGATGCTGATCTTGTCTAGATCTGTGTGAACTCTGCGTATTCCGGTTCATGACAGTTAGGGTAGGTTGAAAAACTCCCATCTCATTTTCTTCCTCCAAAATCACCCCAAATTGCTGTTTTACCTTTTTTTGTAAAGGCCGTTTGATCTTCTTTGCACATTCACATTGTAAACACTGGGTTGGTACTTCTGCAGCGATGTAGGACGATTTTGAAGTTGGAGGAGAAAATGAGATGGAAGTTTTTCATATTGAACAGGTACATAAATAATAAGACCCTTCTTCCTCGGCTGGGATCATTTAGAGCGATTTGAAGCTGCATTTAAACTGCATTTTGGACATTCAAACTCGCGGCCACCATATAAGTCCACTATATGGAGAAAAATCCTGAAATCTTTTCCTCAAAAAACACAATTTCTTTACAACTGAAGAAAGAAAGACATGAACATCTTGGATGACAAGGGGGTGAGTACATTATCTGTAAACTTTTCTTCTGGAAGTGAACTACTCCTTCAAGTCTTGTTTTCTTAAAAATGATAAAAAAAAAAAAAAAAGCTTAAAACAGGAAAAAAAATAAAGACCAATGGGTAAGAAAAATAAAATTAATTCAAAGGGATTTTTTTCAAAGCTCACTGGCAGATATTTGTTTCTATTTTTAAGCTTAAACTCACTTAATTTTGATTCATTTTTCAGAAAACAAGGCATAATATATTTTGCTTCTTTTTTTGCTGACACATAAATATATATATCTTGGTTCAAGTAACATGCATTTACCTTTAAACTGCAACACATTGTTGATAAAAAATGACTGTGTTTTAACAGTAGAAATCTTTAAAAATGCTTCAGTAAAAACCTATTAATTGGTTAACGGTAAGTTCCCTTACTATATACAGTGAAAAACTAATGAACATTTCATGTAATTTTTTTATGGTAAAATACAGTTTTTGGTTGTGGAAAAAGAACGTACAATTCACAGTGAAAACCATAAACAGACATTCCCAGAATTCCCTGTGTTACATTTCAAATTTGATGTTTTTTTTTTTCTTTTCGGTTCAAATAATTGTTTCTTCTTAGTTTTTTCTCACTATCTTTGTTCAGTATATGTCAGTATTTTCTTTCTCAGCTTGTGGAAAAGCTGCTTTTGATGAGCTTTGGTGTATCATGTGATTTTCACACCACCTGCTTTTGGTGGTTATCAGAGTATTACAAAGGTACTAAACAGATTTCAGTACTTCAACAGGTTGTTATATTAACATATCAGTTAATGAAATACGGTTTCTAAATGTAAATTTAGGTTATGTTTGTAAAACCTAAAATGTTGCTATCAGCTTATTTAACAGTAGAATTCTGGAAACCACAGCTGTTTTTTGTTTTGCTTTTTTTTTGCTTTTTGCTTATACTACTGACACTGTAACAATACAAATCAAATTAAAAAAATGGTGAACTGCACTGCATTGTAAAAAAATAAACTTTCATAAATGTGTCTTAGGAGTTCTTTTTTAAGTAAAAGTACAACTGAATTGACTACCTTTCTAACAGTGCTTCGGGAAGTATACTTTAAAGGAGGATTAACCAAGTCTAATATCATAAAACATACACTGTCAAAAGTACCTAAGAAAGTAAATTTCTCAAGCATCTGTAAGTACATTCAAGATTATAATGAAGTGTATAGCAGATTAAGTGCCAGCATTCAGTATTTAGTTACAGTATAGTGCATTTTAGTTACAGTACAACTGACATTAAACTGCACAAAAGAACAGAAGATGTTTGTCAGTATATTCAACATTACACTTTGGATATATTTCAAGCGCATTAGAAGCTGTTTTAAAATTACACATGTAACTTAGGTGTCACTAACATAGGCAGGGAAATGGACTCAGAAGTTAAACTTAATGCTGAATTTAACACTAATTACATATTTAAATCAAATAAAGTAGCAATACGCTGTTACAAAATAATACATTGAAGTGGATGTTAATGTTAATAATAAGTACTCTGTATCTTTTTTCCACAAGGGTATTTAAGCACATGACTTGCTGGTCTTCATTCAGTCCTTTAGATCCTGTGTATGAGTAAAACCTTATGATTATGCAAAGAATTAATGATTTTTTCCTGTGCAATAACTGCAGCATTAGTTTTACGCTTAGAGCAATAATACAGAAGAGATTTTAGAAGCACAAATGATACCCTAACTGAAGTCATGTCTATCAGAAATAAACAGCCTTTTCTTACCAGATTTAACACAGGAGGTGTCAAACTGAGCCAGTGATATTAATTGTTTTTCCTGTCTATTGGCGTAAGAACCTATTGTCTGAGACACTGAGTCAATCCACATCTAAATTTGTTTTCACCCTAGAAAGGCTTATCTTGTCTTGACATTTGAAAAAATGAAACATATCAGTAAATTACTCAGTGAATATTGAATCCGCAATAAATTAAGTACCGTCTCTCATGTCTAGTGGGATCAGTGTATCGCGATACACTTCAGAAAGTCTGAGGTGGAAGGAGGGAGCTGAGGGAAAATTACTCTTTCTTGAAGATACTGTATCTTGAACAAAACAGCATCTCTCTGATATAAGGCCTCAGGCTTTTTATATGAATCAGCCAAGCAGGGCTACTGCTAACAAGACTGGATTTCTGGGCAGCAGCTCTGAAATTTTACAGTGCCTCCGTGGGATCCCAACCTACAGAATGCTTCTGAAGTCCACAGTTGTGTCATATTTAGCTTTTTCTTCAACTGAGATCTATGGGGCACTGCTGACATGTTATCATGTCACATGTGACTTGACTTTTTGAAATTTTGAAAGAAAAAATGTGGATGATCTATGTGTCAAACAAAAGACTGATCACACACACACAATTCTCAACTGTGGTTCAAACGTGCATAGAAAACTTTTGTTCACTGAGAGATCAAAAGAGACTGTATATATTTTATATATATGTATATACTCTCACTATGGCTAAAGAAATAGCAATTACGCAGTGCATACAACTCAAAGTAATACAATAATATGAACAATTTTTAGCTTAAAATGTATGCTGCACCAGTTGAAATCAGCTAAACCGTGATAATCAACAGTTTTTCTTAATTTAGTATATGAGGCATTTAAAAGACTAACCACATACATCTGCATTGTGTATCTTTATATACTGTATGTGTACAAATACATGCATATTGCTCCATATTGTTATAGTTGTATTAAAAAAAACAAAAAACATATACAGTAATTATGAATAATGTCCAATATTTAAATAATTTGAATATCAACAGCGACAAGCATTATTTGTTATTATTGCATGTACAAATAAATGAATATATATATATATATATATATATATATATACACACACACACACACACACACACATACACATACACATACACTATATTATTTTTCTATTTTGAATAAATACTGTTCTTTTTGACGTTTTATGCATCACAGAATCCTGAAAAAAGTATCACAGGTTCCAGAAAATTAAAAATATAATTTAAAAAAGCAGTAAACTGTTTCCAACATTGATAATAAATCAGCATATTAGAATGATTTCTGAAGGATCATGTGACACTGAAAACTGGAGTAATAGCTGATGAAAATTCAGCTTTGCCATCACAGCAATGAAAAATATTTTTAATGTTATTCTAAATTTTAATAATATTTCACAATATTACTGTAATATGTATGTTCTGTTTAGGTCCTGTTTGCCCTTATTTGGTTTGGTTCCTGTTCCCATTAGTTAATCACCTTCATTGCTTTATTCCATGCACCTGTGTTGTTAATTATCCTTTGTAAATTAGTTCCTGCCTGTTCAGTTTCCCTTCGTCTGGTCTACTATGTTACTAAATTGTTTGTTATGCTCCTACATTGGATAGGATGAGTTTTCGTCATTAAAGACTGTTTTCACCTATCTCATGCCCCCTGCGTTCTCCCTACATCAACGTGACAATTACAGTTTTTACCGTATTTTTATTAAATAAATGCAGGCTTGATAAGCTTAACAGACTTCTTTAAAATATATATACATATATAGAGAGAGTCAAACCAAAAATTATTTAGACACCAAACATAATTTTTGATATTTTTTGTGCTAGTGGGTGCAGGACACTATAGTTAATTTATGTAAGTGAGGATAGGAAAATAAAAAAAAATTGTGAAATATTATACTCAAATATGTTTTATACAGTGGACTACCAGTAAAATTGCTTTAAAAAAAACGCAATCGCAAGCATGCCGTTTTAGCTTGTTTTTCGATCTTTCAGCTCTTTCAGCTCTTTCAGCGCGAGTCATGTTTTTCAAGGAATTCGTACCCAAGGATGCTGCTTTCTAATTCCAATTCCATGCTGGCGGAGCTATCGAGCAAGCTTGTTACATCTGGTGTTATGCCCATTATCAACCCACACATCCACTGAATAAAAAAGCTACAAACAAACAGTGACACTCAACGTCAACGTTACAGTGACTGATTAAGACATTTCCATCCTTTTCTAGGATGTAGCACATACGAAGCATGAGCATACTCAGCTGGAAGCCGACTGCAAAATGTATTCATTACTCCCTAGCAATAACGTCAGAACAGTAAGCCCAGACAGTGACATCTCAGCATGTCCTTGGGACTCTGAATACAGCATTCGAATCCCACAGAAGGGTCGGTACATTTACAGAGCAAAGTGTGTGAGAAAGTTCCAGAGGAGTCGGAGCTTCAAAGTGCTCAGGCCTGGACGGCGAGCAATGTCCACCTTGGGAAAGTCAAGATTCTGACACCATAGCTGCAGGCCACAGACAAAAGCTTCCCTGTCAGCGGCAAAAAAGTTGTGCAGTGCCACAGAAGAAACCCAATTACATTCCCACCGTTGCCCAGCTCATCCCCTCCTGCCCAATCTGCTTCATGATAAGGAATGACAGCAACATGGGAGAGCTTTTATACAGAAGAAGAACTAGTGATCGATCCAACTTCTCTCCAATTAACAGCAAGGTAAATCCCTCTCCGGGGTCCCTTGAATGTGTTGCCAATTAGTGCTGGATGGCAGATGCTTGAGGGCACTTTCAAAACAGACCTGCGTCTCAAATTTGTTTAGAAATGCAGAGGCTGTTATTCAATTTCGCTCCCTCTTAATACCTCATGCCTCTTCACACACCGCTTATCTGGGGAATTGCGATTAACAAAGACGTCTAACGCGCACAGGGTTAGCGATTGCGGCGTAAAGGCCTTCCAATATTCAGTCCGTATCGGCTTTTGTTTATTTCACAGCTTCAGAGAGTCAGTTCAGGTATTGCAGCACTGCCTCGCTCACACAGCGTGCTTGTTCCAGCTGTAATGAAACGGCAACAGAGGAACGCTACTGAATGCTTATTTCCCACTGACCTTAAAAATGCAGACGGCAGCACTGAATCTATATTTAAAGTAAACACGGGACGGCTTTTGTGTTCTCCGCCTTTGACGCTATCTCCACGGCACGTTTTCTGTGCATTTTAATCCAGGGATTGGGAGATTTAAATAACCCCTGGCCTAATCACAGCCCTCGCTCGCGAGTCCTTCACGACGTACGATAGAGAGCTTGGCCGTAGCCGGTTATTAACAATACACTTCATTACACGCTGCATACGCTCAAGTGGAAAGGCAGGTTAAAAATAGCACGCTTTGAGATTTGGTTCGTATGCTTTAATAGCTGATGAACATAACTAAAACAAAATGTCCGAGGAGGTTGCCTGGCAACAAAGGCAGCTCGATTCAAAATGTTTCTACTTAATGAAACAGTTGAGTAGGTGGCGCAGAATCAGCCTAAGGAAACGGTTTAAGTCGACGGCGCTGCGAAGCAGACGCATGCAAATCGACATTTTCGCTCGCAATCTTAAAAGCATTGATGGCAAAACATTGTCTGGGGACTTCCCCTCTTCTTTGTGAAAATGAAACCAATTATAGTATGGTCAATTATTTCCAAGTTAATTGCCGTTAAAGCCCTCCTTGTCAAAGGCTAATGGCTATAATCCTGATAAGAGGTCTAATTACGGCAGTTATAGGAGTAAATGGATTTAAGAGTCTGGTGGCAGGTGAAAACAGATAGTCTTTCTTCCATTCTATATTTTACTCCGGCGAACGGGTAAACCGGGGACCTGTTATCGGAACGCATCATATTTTCTAGCATAACGGGGCTTGACCCCATTGTGGATTGAACTTGCGACCGCTCACATGTTAACCAAACACTTAAAATGGAAGCACCATCACTCATGGAGACGTGTAATTGTGCCCTTATCTCAGAGAAAGATTTTACCATGACAACCGAGGTACACTAGAAACCGAGCTGCCTTGGTACAATAACACCTGCTATTATGGCTTTACAAACATGAGCTAATATCTAACATTTTGAAGATTGATAAAAAAAATATATAAATATACACTATAATTCAAAGGTTTGGGATTGCTGAGGTTTATTATTTATTTATTTATTTTTCTATTTCTATTTTTGTTTGTATTTATTTGTTAAAAAAAACAGTAAATAGTATATTGTGAAAGATTATTACTATATGAAATAACGGTTTTCTATTTTAATATGTTTAAATGTAAATATATTTATATTTAAAAATGTTTGATGGCAAAGCTCAGTATTTTTCTCCAGTCTTTAGTGTCACATGATCCTTCAGAAATCATTTTAATATGCTGACTTGCTGCTCAGAAACAGCTCTTATTTTTATCAATGTCATGTTTTTTGTTTTTAAAGGTAATGCATTACAATACTGCATTACTCCATAAACTGGAACTGGAAACTGGAAATATTTAATGCGTTTTGCCTGTTCATTTGCACGACAATAGCGTTTTGGGGACTGAAAATGCATAATTTTGAGTTTTTGAAAACACCACCATTATCGTTTCCATGTAAACACCCAATACAGGAACATGTGTCATGTGCATGCATAGTACGTGTTAGGTATGTAGAAATGCGCGGTACATTTAAATTTTCACTCATCAGCTGGAAAAAATTATTCTGAAAGTGATTCCAACAATATCGTTCCTCTGTGTCTTTATCGTTATAGCTGTGGTGTGGACTCTGCTATTCTTTAGAGGGGTCAAGAACTGAGAAACCAGAATTTTTTTGATCTTTTGACATATGAGAGGTCACTGTGCTATAAAAACATTCTGTAAGTTTCAGAACTTCTTGTTAGTCTAAAAACAGCATATACTGAAACTGATCTGCCAAAATGACAGGTTGTGGAATGTGCCACTTTATGATGTAATAGTGTGGCTAAACACCGCCTCCGCAGAAGAAGATCAACGCCTGCTTCTACATCACTGCTGTTTAGCCCCGCCCACAGATTCACACATGCAGTGTTTACTAGAGAGGCAAACACGCAGGTCTACGCAGAAACCAAATGATCATTATTGCTTATATCATTTGATATGAGTATTCATGTGTTTAACCTAAATCACAGCAGCGTCCATCTGTGTAGGATGTAGGCTGTCAAACATACACAACTGTTAGTGAATCATAACAGTGGGCGTTTACTTCCAAGTCTACAATCCGTCATGCCTATTCAAACAGAGTTTTCTGATGGGGGGGGCGGTCAAAACATGACAGAAAATAGCCTATTACTTCTAAATTATGATGTTTTTTAATGTAAAAATCACACAACGTGCGCACTTACTCTGGATTTCTATCAACATGGGTAGAGCTGTCAGTAAATGGAAAACAAGGTACCTTGTGTTACTTATTTGAAAAAGTAACTCTGAAATTTTCTTGTAAATTAAACACTAATGCATTACTTTACTGGTTACGTGAAAAAAAGTAATCTGATTACATAACTCGCGTTACTTGTAATTTGTTATCCCAACACTGCGTATATGTTATATAAAATAGAAATTATACTAGAAAAGATATACTGGGAGCCAAACTATAAAACTCTCTTTTAGCAAATAGTGTCAATGTTTAGGGTCAATATGGGTTTCATTCTGCAGGACCTCTGCAATCTTCTCAATGTCCTTTTTCTGATGGCTGTGTTTATAGATTGTACATAGCTGACATGCCCTATACCAAGGATACCAAAACACAGCTCCTCATTTTACAGTAATGCATATATTTTGCTGCTGCTTCAGAAGATGACCTTTAAAAAATATAGCATTCCTAAGGTTTGCAGACCTTGGGAAGGTTATGATTGTTGAGAAATCTTCCACAGCTCAAATATGATCTATGACCTCCCATTAAAGAAGCTTAGAATCAAAGAAAAAACAACCTTCCAAGACCCGCACAGATAGGTTAGCTCTATTCAGTAAAAAAACGTGTGACCCTCAACTATCACCTTCTTGAAATTCACTGCATTCTTTGATTTCCTCTGAACTTTGGTTAATTGACATTTAGGAGGGGAAGCAACAGCCTGTTGAGAACTTAATTGCAGCACGACAGTTTGCGCTTTCTCTTCAAATAAAGGTCGAGACCTTACCTCCTCCGCCGTTAGAGGCATGCATATGCGATACTCCTTCAGGAGCATAACGCCCACACTCGTCAAAAGTGTTCAGAAATTCATGAGAAAGAAACGCTTTCCGCTGGCTGCTCGCACTTAGTTAACTTCCTCCTTTTGTTAAACTTCTCCAATCGCCTAGAAACCTACAGGGGGGAAAAAGATCTTTTCCAGCATCTTCTGTATTTTATGAAATACTTAGCTTAAAAAGAACTGCATTTTGTCAATATGCAGCAGTGGAATTTTCTATGGTGTTGTACGGAAATGTTTTGTAATGCTGTTTAAGCACTGACAACTGTAAAACCTGGAGCTGAGAAGAAAAATATGACTGTTATTTAGTGTAGCCATGCAGCGGAGCCACAAATGTCAAACATTTTGTCTCTGTCTTCATGAAAAATCTCATTCTTTAAGGAAAAATGTACTCTGATGGCCGATCATCAATTATACCACAGACAGCCTATTTTAAGCATAATGCAGATGATGCAGGTGAAGTTTGTTTTATTTTTGCAGTCTTTCGCAGTGAGAGGTGGACATGTCATGAGTATGTTGCAGATTGGATCCCTGCTGACATGACAATGGCATTTAATTAGAGCGGGTGAATGGATGTTACCTTTGGCATGGTGATTGCCTTTCAGCTTCTGCTGCGCTGTCATTGTCGCTGTCACATCAGTCTGCAGGTAATCATACAAGAGAAGCACGTCAATATTACATATCACAGTGTGAATGTGATACCACTGTCTCATGTTCAAGCCATTATGTTTCGTATTTACACGTTTTGTGTTCCCACTGATGAAAACATCCCTGACATACTAAAAGATTATTTGATAACACTTTACAATAAGGTTCCATTTGTGAACTACATTAGTTGACATGACCTTACAATGGAAAACACGTGTAGAGCATTTATTAATTTTAGTTAATGCTAGTTTTCAAATTAATAGAAACTATTTTTTGTTAATATTATCTAATGGACCTGAGCTAACATGAACTTACAAAGAACTTTTGAATATTATTAACATTAAAGATTAACAGGTTGGACAATCTGCAGATCATTGAATCATTTCAAAATATTAAAGTATCAGAACGTTATAGAGGATGAAATTTACTGTAAAGAAAATGCACTGTACCAAAAATTAAAGCCTTATATCTAAATAAGTTACATGCCAAATTTGAAGTTGATATTAAAAAAAATGAAGGTTCCTATGAGATTTTATTTAGGAAGTTATACCACAAACAGCCACCGGGGTGCCATCAAAACATTTTTCTGTCACAAATGTCTAAATTTCTCAATATTGTTGATATGTCAATGTTATTTTTTATCACAAAATATGGAATCTTGAGACTTGAGACCTTTCAGACGATATGTATTTTGTCAAGATTATAAAAAGTTTTGATTCTTAAAGGCCGTAATAGATTTGTAATATGACACTTGACAGCGCCCACTAAGGAGGAGGAGACCGCTAAAAGATTTTAAATTACCATTTACATGGTAATGCAATGTCTGATTTTAAAAATGTTTTCATGGGATAAAGGCTTTAAGCTTTCAAATGATATATATTTATGATGATTACTAAAATATGCGATAAAGAAAAAAAGAGCTCCAACAGGCCCATGGTGACACTTAAGGGGTTTATAAATACTGTAAAAATGTATAAAAATGCTCATTGTTAGTACATTTTTTTTTCTTCCTTTATATATTTTTGGTAACACTTTACAGTTAGGTTAATTAGTTAGCTACATTAGTTAACATGAACTAAGAATGAATATTACTTGATCTTAGTTAATGTTATTTTTAGCATTTACTAATGGATTATTAAAATCACAAGTTGTGTTTGTGTTAGTTAACTTAATGCACTATGAACTAACATGAACAAACAATTAATGACTATTTTTTTTTAACTAACATTAACAAAGATTAATAAATAGTGTAATAAATGTATTGTTCATTGTCTGTTTATGATAGTTAATACATTAAGTAATGTGAACTATGGCTGTCACTAATAATTATTTCGGTAATCGAGTAATCTGTTGATTATTCTGATGATTAATTGAGTAATTGGATAATTAGAATATTTTTTGTAGTAATACAAATAGACCTAAGTGAACAATAGCCTTTAAAAATGACTCAAAATACATATGTGACCCTGGACCACAAAACCAGTCATAAGTAGCACAGGTATATTTGTAGCAATAGCCAAAAAATACATTGTATGGGTCAAAATTTTCGATTTTTCTTTTATGCCAAAAATCATTAGGATATTAAGTAAAGATCATGTTCCATGAAGCTCTTTTGTAAATTTCCTACCATAAATATATATAAACTTAATTTTTGATTAGTAATATGCAAAATATATTTTGATTTTTTGCACCCTCAGATTCCAGATTTTCAAATAGTTGTATCTCGGCCAAATATTGTCATATCCTAACAAACCACACATCAATGGAAAGCTTATGATATAAATCATAATATTAAAAAATGTACCTATATGACTGGTTTTGTGGTCCAGGGTCACATATATAATAGTAATGAGGCAATAATAATTAGTTTAAATAAAGTATTAAACAACCAAATTAAAACTGTTAAAATATTATAAACAATAGAGCTAATATGCATTACGCTTTATACCAAATGCCTACAGAGGGTGCCAACGGCCTGACAATAGTTTTTTAACTTTACTATCTAATCTGTGTTTAATATTAACTCAACAGCATTTATTTAAATTGTCCACTTAGTCTTTAATATTTGCCCATTTCTTCAAGATAGAAAAGCTACAGCCACTGTAATTTCTTGAATATGTGGACATCAAAACGTGTTAATTCAGAGTGAGGGCTTCAGCTTTTATTTTGAAATCACGATGAACAGTTAGCATATTGAGAAAGATAATGATGTATTCTCCTGTGTTTGTGTAAGTTTATAAATGATATACTTTACAAATCTGATGAAATAGCGCATGTTGTGTTCCCAGATGGCATTATAATAAACCCAAACTCACAACAACATGCAGAGATGGAGGCGGAGACGCCCCACACATGTAAATAATAACAGTTTGTGTAGCAGCATTTACTGTGAAGAAAGCCACTCTGAGATGCACACGCATGTAAATAATTAAAGCGCATATATTAAACCTGCATGGCATATATTTATTTAATTAAATCGCAGCATTTCTGAATTCTAAATAGCATTATGCTTTATTATGATTTTTAATTGGGTTTAATGGGAATGGGCAAATTCCGGTACTTTGCTGATTACTGAACACAGGCAAAATGCAATCGAGGATTTTTTTTTTTTTTTTTTTATCGAGTAGGGGTTATTGTGCAACAGATTTCGGTATTCTGGTAAACAGGTTTTGTTGCTTTTGCATATGCCTCCTTAAATATGAAGCTGTTTTACCCGAGATGACCCGAGATCACATATTTAGATATATATATATATATATATATATATATATATGTAAATGAAGAGTTCAGATGCAAAACCAGCTGAAAGCCATCTCGGTCAAAAATGAGATAATGATACTGAGTGAATGCTCTCAACACATTATATGTCCATCAAATACATTTTCTTCAAACTCGCTAAAGTACCAGCCTCAGTCCAATCAGACGTGCCGGTAATTATATAGAAACCTATACATCTGAGCCTGATAAAAATGCAGTTTTTAAAGAAAGATGTCAGATGGATTTAACTGGTTTTGCATCTGAACTATTCATATATACGTATAACAATAAAAACAGCTAACGTTGGCTAGTTTAACTGTTTACCTTAAAAGTCCATCGACCTGTCCTGGGTTTGGTTAGGAGACGTTCGTTTATCATTGCAACCCTAATGTGAACAAATTACACATTTTTGTAAAGTGTTATTTTTTTTTAATTTCAAACAAAACACTATGTGTGTGTGTGTGCATGATATATAATATATATGTGAAATAGTAATTCAAATAACTTACAATTATCTATATAAAATCTTAATATTTTAATATACAAAACCCTAACATTTTAAATGCAATTATGTACTTCTTTTTGTCATTTTTTACTGGAAAATAATATCCTGACTAAAACAAAGCCTTTCATAATGCAGAAAGAAGCTATTTTAGTTCAAAATTTAGCTTTAGTTCTTTCTACAGATGGAGGCTGAAAGATTGAATGCAAGCTATTCTTCTTCTGGAGTGAATGAAGGTATTTGTTGGGGTTCTGACAGGTGCAGCGTTCCTTTAGCTTTGCTTATCAAAAATGCATTCTGTTTCCTAAGACAACAAATCATTTATGCTTTCAGGCTCATGGCACACACCTCAACTAGGTCTTACCTACCCCCACATCTCTGAAGAGATGCCCTCTGTGCTCTACACCAAGCCTGGCTACCTGCTCATCTATCAACCTGTCTGACTGTGCTGTGGATCCAGTTAAAGTAAAATTCCTTGCCCACACTATACCCCCTCCACCCCTTTCCCTCCTTCTCTACACAGGGTGCTGTTCCTTTATGGTAAGAAATGCTGTAATGCATGCATAATTTTTAGAGTTTTAGAGTGCCTTTGATATTCGAATTCCATTTATTATGAGTGTGATATTTATGTGTACAGCGCAAACAAATCAGTAAGCGACTCTGTTATCGGATTGCCCCCAGATTGCCCCCTCTGCGTCACAAGATAAAACAATTTATCAATAACGCTATATTCAATCCTGTTTAATACCAATCAAGGGGCGGTTATGGTTTAAATGTACTACGCAATGCACAACACTACGCCTTTCACCAGCAGATGGCAGCAAGGAGCTTTTTACCAACTGAAAAGATTAGATGGAAAAAGTCACTGAACAATCTCTAGTTAAGATTTTGAGGGTTCAAAATCATCAAGTGATTTGGAGAAAGAATCCTTGTTTAAAATATAATCCTCTTTTGAAATTTAATGAGATTATTTTACTTGGTCTTGGTGCAGTTGTTCAGTATTTAATCCGTTTTTGGATTTTTTTGTAGCTTTGATTCATTTAGAATGCATATCAAATATGCATCAGAAGAACACATGCATACACACACATATTGTCTCATAGTTGATACACAGTCACACACACACTATACTATTTAAAAGTTTGGGGTTTGTAAGATTTTTTTGTTAGTTTGTTTTAAATGTCTTTGAAATAAGTATTTTGTGCTCACCAAGGCTGCATTTATTTAATCCAAACATAGTACAAACAGTAATATTGTGAAATATTATTTTGATTTAAAATATTTGTTTTCTATTTGAATATATTTTAAAATTGAATTTATTCCTGTGAAGGCAAAGCTGATTTTTCAGCAGTCATTACTCCAGTCTTTGGTGTCACTGTGTAACACTGTAAAATTCATTACTTTTATGTAAAATGCTTATACCTATATAAATATTGATACACACATGCATGTATACAAATAGTCATTTATATGTATGTATTATACGTATTTAAATATAGCCTACTCTCATTGGTCCATATTCCATATATACATTATACTAAATAAATATAAATATGTATTCACAAATAGGGATTATGTGATCATAGCATGTTATACCAGTGCATTTGAAAGTGTGGTTTTCTAAGAGAAAAACATGCCCTCACAGCAAAGCTGTCTGGGTGGCTGACAAAATTCTTGTTATTTTGACATGACGTTGAACATCTGTCATGCATGCTTTGGTTTGGAGCCCGCAGTAAGAACTGGAATTCAGCCATCGTAAGTTATCCAGTTACCCCTGCACAGGTTACATTGCATCATACTTAATTCTGTGAAGAGGACATCATATTGCCCAACTGGCCTTAAGAGTTTATGATATAGCTGTAGAAATAGCCGAGATGATTATGCAGAATGCAGATTAATTGAAATATACATTGCATCGATAAATTCTAAAGAACAAGTAAAAAAGTAGAACATCAACTGCAAATTTAAAATGTACATTTTCTTTGATGTAAATATGTACAGCCAAATGTGAGGAAGGCTCCATTCATATCAGTAACCTAATAAAAGCAGTTTTATTTTACATAGAGCAGGTCATGGCTTGCTCAGGGGGCAGCCATGTTGAGATCATGTGACTAGGTAAACACAATTTAATTTTTTATATCACTATTTACAATAGTTCACATTTTCTTCACACAGTTCTCCTTACCAACTTAGCATCAACAATACAGCAATAAATTTCACATCCAAAATGCACAAAAACTACCAAAAAACTTCATTCAAGTCTCAAACCAAGTCATTCTTCCATAACACTAGCAAAGCTAAACTAACACTTAACAAACACATTTTGTCCCAAAACAATGACTATAAACATTAACAACAAATAGCATTATACAGTGTTTCTTTACAAAACAAGAGCGACGGGTGTCTATTGTTTAGTAATCAATGGTCCCGCATACCTGCATGTAATTACATCTGTAATTAATTTCTGTAACTACATTTATAGTTACACTTTTGACCCATCCCTTACATCCTAACCCACCCTTAAAGAAGTTCACTTTCTGAAAAAAAAATGTACCGATAATGTATTCACCCCCTTGTCATCCAAGATGTTCAAGCCTTTTTTTCTTCTTCATCGTAAAGAAATTATGTTTTTTTGAGAAAAACATTGCAAGATTTCTCTCTATATAATGGACTTCTATGGTGCCTGTGAGTCTGAACTTCCAAAATGCAATTTAAATGCAGCTTCAAAGGGCTCTAAACCCAGTCCCAGTCAAGGAAGAAGGGTCTCATCTAGTGAAACGATCAGTTATTTTCTAAAAAAAAATATGTACAATTTATATACCTTTTAACCTCAAACGCTCATCTAGCTCTGCATGAAGTCTGTGTATTCTGGGTTCAAGATAGTTAGGGTATGTCGAAAAACTCCCCTCTCATTTTCTCCTCCAACTTCAAAATCGTCCTACATCGCTGCAGAAGTACCGACCCAGTGTTTACAAAGTGAGCATGCAAAGAAGGTCAAACACCCTTTACAAAAAAGGTAAAACAGTGATGTAGGATGATTTTGAAGTTGGAGGAGAAAATGAGATGGGAGTTTTTCGACATACCCTAAGAGTCATGAACCAGAATGCAGTTCACGCAGAGCTAGACAAGACGAACATTTGAGGTTACAAAGTATATAAATTGTACATTTTTTTAGAAAATAACCAATCGTTTCACTAGATAAGACCCTTCTTCCTTGGCTGGGATCATTCAGAACCGTTTGAAGCCGCATTTAAACTGCATTTTGGAAGTTCAAACTCAGAGACACCACTGAAGTCCACTATATGGAGAAAAATCCTGAAATATTTGCCTCAAAAAACATAATTTCTTTACAACTGAAGAAAGAAAGACATGAACATCTTGGATGACAAGGGGTGAGTACATAATCTGTAAATTTTTGTTCTGAAAGTGAACTACTCTTTTAAACCTACTCATACTACAAGACCTGTCCCTAACCTTACCCGTTTCCCACCTAAATAGATGTAATTTAGGAGGGAAACGGGTATATACAATAAATTGTTTTGCAATACATTATGAACACAATAAGTACATTGTACTTATTTTTTGTAAGTACATAGTAGCTCAGGCCACCTTATATAAAATGGGACCATTTTTTTTTACTTTTTATTTAAAGTATTTGTTTCCCTGGACCAGTAGCACGGGTATATTTGTATGGGTCAAAATTATCAATTTTCTTTTATGCCAAAAATCATTAGGATATTAAGTAAAGATCATGTTCCATGAAGATATTTTGTAAATTTCCTAATGTAAATATATCAAAACTTAATTTTTGATTAGTAATATGCACTGCTAATAAATTCATTTGGACAATTTTAAAGGTGATTTTCTCAACATTTAGATTTTTTTGCACCCTCAGATTCCAGATTTTCAAATAGTTGTATCTCGGCCAAATATTGTCATATACTTACAAACCATACACCCATGGAAAGCTTATTTATTCAGCTTTTTGATGTATAATACCTCAATATAAAACCCTTATGACTGGGCTTGTAGTCCAGGTTCACATATTTCAATACATACTGTAAAAATACAGCAAATTGCAGTCTTGTTCAGTTTTGTATTATGTAAAGTTTGCTCACTGTGTGAAGAGTTTCAAAAACATGACCTAAATATTGAGCAACGGATCCTTGTAAAAAAACTGTAATATAATTGAGCACACTTTCAAATAAAACATATTATTATTTCAAATCATTGTACCATGTGACAAACCATTCTTCCAAACAATCACACGTTCATTCAAGCCGAATGAAAGCAGGTCTCCGGCTGACTTGCTTGCACCTGGGCACCAAGTTCTGCATGTGTCCTTATGTAACACAAAATCACCCCACTTATGGCTCTTATGTCTTTAAAGCTCACGATCCTCTACCCCCAGCAGCTTTGTCATGCTTGACTGTGTCGGCGCAATGCGGTAGATGGTGATAATGATTAGGAGGTCAGGAGAATGATGGGAGCTAAGAGGCCAGAGGCCAGCTTTCTCCTGCCTGTCAGTTAGTTGATTTCTGGATAGGGTTAGATGACAGCTGGCCCATCACCCCTTTGCTTTAGGTGGAGCTCCCAAAGGGATCAATCAATTAGCAGTGTCAACACAGATATTAGCCTCCGCGATGGTGATTTACGTCCTGAGAAAGCTACCAGGCGCACACAATAAAACAAGAAGACGCCTGCAACACTTTCGGTTCGCTCCGGTTTCTCACGACCAGACGGTGCTCCATCTCTGCAGAGGATATAATTGGATACTGGGGGAAAACTCCAGTGATTTGTGCTGCACCTCACCTCTATCTGTATTGGCTAGAGGCAGCTGTGAGGAAGAGTATGATGGGAAGAGGGAGTGCAGGCTGGCACGTTTCCACACCGGGAAACCTCTCATACACTGCTTGATCAGATTCCATTTGCTGTTCTGGTCAGTTGCACCGTATCAGAGAGCATGACAAATATTAATCTCCTGTTCCTGTCAGAGCGGCGCTCCCATCGCGCCCTTGAATAATTCAACAGCGACAATGCGAAGTCGGTAACAGAAAAATGGGAGCGTGAGGGCTGATGTTGTTGATCGGCGAGGAAATCTGAAAAAATATTTCACCCGCGCGGCGCTGTCAGCCGTAGTGACAACATGCTCACAGGTATGCATGCCCTGCAGCCACAGGTGCCAGTGCTGATTTCAAGATGATTGGCTCGCCGGGTTGAAAAGTCTCCTTTTCACCTCTTTAAAGGCAGATTACGGACACAATGTTAACACTGGCTTCTGAAGAGTACATACCTCGCTGACAGCACCTTATCTGTGACCTGAGGCGGTTGAGGTCAAAGGTCAACCACTGTCCAGCCAATGAGCCTGACTTAACCTGCACAGCCCTTCACGTAATTGCCCACTTCAGTGGATGTCTGCAAATCGGGACAGTTCAACAGACTTGGGCTTCTGCTACAGCAGATATTCTGCTCGCTGATATGCGCCGGTCTGAAATCATTCATCTCAGTCTGTGCTCAAAGCAGCAGCTGGAAGATGAAAACCATGACACTTCTGGGTTTTGATACTGCCAGGAGTTTGTCAGCATATACCAGGCTTGCAAATATGATAAAAACCTGATAAAAATGTATGGAAGAAGCAGTAGCAGCAACAGATTCGTGTTGAACTTTCAAAATGACAGCATGTTTGTTGGTGTGGCTTTAGATAGAAAATAACATGATTTCTGAAAAAACAAAAATTGCATGCACACAAAGCACTTACAGTTTGTGTGCATGCGTTTGGAACCTGCATCAAACTACTCCAAAATAAAACAAAACCATTCATTCCAACATTCTATGCTTCTTCATAAAAGTTTCTATTGCAAAAGACATTTCAGAGCATTTTCAGTTTTTTTTTTTTTTTTTTTTTTTGATGTCAGCATGCTATGCATGGCAAAAATATGCTCAGCACCACGCTGCTTATGTGGGCAGTGTGAATACTGTAACAGTCTAACATGGGAGCCAAAATAACTATGTTACTATTCAAAAGTTTTGGATTTGTTTTTTTTTATTCAGCTAGAATGCATTAAATTGATCAGGAAGGTGACAGTAAATAAATGTATGATGTTACAAATTCTTTCTGTTTCAAATCAATACTGGTTCTTCCTGCTTTACATTTCTCAAAGAATCCTGAAAAAAAGTTTTCACAAACGGGTCATTCCGTGTCAACTCAGCTGGAGGTCCCTGGCATAATTTTTTGGATTTTGCTAATATTTTTTCTGAAGAAAGATAAACATGTATAGTGATGAAAGCCAAAATATTAAATGTCATGGATGAATATTTACTGTGTAATCCACTATTTTGTAGAGGTCTATCAAAATGGCAATTTTCACCAGAGATTCAGAGTCAAATTACAGGGGGTTTAAAATGACTTCAGAAAAATGGCAGCATCATGATGTTATTTTTACACAGAGATTGGTAGGTCTGTTAGAACAATTAATCCTGGTCATTCACAATTTGACATATCACACTGTACTTTCCTAAAGCCTGGGTTACTATTATCACTACTACTGGGTTATTTTCGTACTTGACAGTGACAACAGTGACGAATAGATAAACACAAAACCACAATTGAAAACCACAATTTTTAACAATTGAAAATGGGTAGGATTCAGCAATTTGGACATGGAGCTGCACCAAGATCTCAATATCTCTAGGATAAAACCACACAGAGCCTTAAAAATGAAGATTCCAAAAGATACGTTCCTTAGGAACTAGAATCTAAAATTGTATTAGGACAACTTTAATACTTCTTGAGTTACTTCTTGAGATTTATGACACTCATACAGGTATGTCCTATACAATTGTTTTGATAGAGGGAAACAAGATCAACATTACTTATTTTTCACAGATTCTGCTTTAGTATATATCTGTATTCAAATTTGTTTTTTAACCACTGAAAATGGGTAATACTGAACATCTGAATATGGAGCCTCATTTAGGTTCCCATATCTCTAGGGGTGAATGATGTAGGGCCTTGACATGAAGAAAAGTTTATTAAGAACTAGAATCTAAAATTATATTCCAATATCTTTAATACTTCTTGAGTTATAGGCGCACAAACTTTGGCAAAAGAATATTTATGGAACTCAGCTATGCAAATGCATCTTTAGTTTCAACATTATTTGTTTTTCAGACATTCATCTTTAAAAGAAGAGAAGTCTTATATTTTTGCAGAATGACCCACATTTGGTTTTTGGCCTCTGAAAATTTGTACAGTTTAATGATTCCTGGAGACATATTAAAATTCCAATATCTCCGGAACTGAACCATGTAGGGCCTTAAAAATTAAGATGCCAAAAGGGAAGTTTGTTAAGACCCAATATTTAAAAAATGCTTTACAATAATACTTCTTGAGTTACAGACATGCAAACTTTAGAGGAAAAACTTAAAAAGTGTTCTTTTCCCATTTTTGAATGGTCACCATTGGAAAATAATGCAACAAAGATTTTACTAAGAGACCTACCAATCTCTTTGTAAAAATAACATTAAGATGCTGCCATCTTTCTAAAGTCATTTCAACCCCCTGTTTTAATATTTTGGCTTTCACCACTATACATGTTTATCTTTCTTCAGAAAGAATATTAGCTAAATCAAAAATTTGAAATTTCTGAAATTGGGTTCATTTGACTCAGAATGAGTCAAAAACATTAAGCAGCACAACTGTTTTCTACACTGATAATAATAATAACTGATTCTTGAACAAATTAGCATATTATAATGATTTAGAATACGTTTTGAAATATATTTAAAAGAAAACTGTAAAAATATTTTACAATATTACTGTATTTTTAGTCAAATAAATGCAGCCTTGTTGAGCGTAAAAATCTTACTGACCCCAAAGTTTTGAAAAGTAGTGTAAGACTAAACATATAGATTTATTTTCCTTGCATTCCATGACAATTTATGTTGCATTGGTCACATATCCATACCAAAATAAGCTTTAATGATTTTTTAAGCACATAAATAATGTAGATTAACATTGACATACATAATATTATAAAACATTGGCCATGACCTTTGAAACAATGCTTGAGAGCCTCCAGCTTATTTATTTGGTGTGGGAAAGTAACTCTGAGCTAGGATTAAATGCTCCCCAAATGTTTTGAGAAGCATTTCAGTCAATTGCGGCGTGCAGGAAATTGAGAGAGTTTATGAGTAATTTACTGCTGCAGCAGCTGTGTTTGCTAGTTCTCTGACATTTACTGTTTACCTTGGATATATGCAAAAAAGGCTGCTTTAAAAGGTTTAATATATATCGCATAAACACATATCCCATTAATGGTAATTTGTTTAAAAGTTGCGAAGATCTTTTGTTTAAACTTTTAGGGAAATTGTCACATTTGCACCGAACCAAAAAGCACCAGGAAAAAATATTTTGACATCAGGGCCTAGTTCAGAAAGCACAATAATTAAATATGCTTGAAATCAGGTTTTTACTATGGTAGAATGGGTATCTCTGACAAAGACCCAATCTATTTTTACTCTCACAAATCCGTTACCACTTGAGTGCTCTTTAGACGTGTTGGAGAATAGCTGACAATACAAACATCACACAATCTAATCCCTTCCCTTCCTTTCATTTCTGCTCAGCTCGCGAATACATAGATTTGCACTTTTCAACTTCCAGAAATTGTTGTTCCTCGGACACCCATGTAATTTGGCAGAGGTGGTTAGCGGCGCGGTCAAGGACTCACTTCTCTACTCTTCGTCTACAGTCAGAACTTGTCTGAGTATTAAAGGCTACGTGACATTAATCCCTAGCACACCACACTCATATGGCTAATGAGGGCCACTGAGGATCACTGTCTGGCTCCTCCGCATGGACGCTTAAATGTGGAGTCTGGGAACTCAGTCACATGGCCACTCTCAGTCTCCTTCTACTTTTAATTGCCACATTTCCTGTTTCTGATATAAATAAATACCCCTATCTCTTGAAAATAAGCACCAGAATCAAAGTAGGCCGTGAAAGATGAAAGGAAACTCTCTGTTATCCCTCAAATGAGGGACGCCGCTCCACAATGGATTAAACCTTCTGAAGCAGTTTTCTGATCTGAGACTTATTGTTATACTGCTACAGCTGAGTGTAATTGCATTGCTAGAAATCACTTTTTTATTCAGCCCGACAAACACAATATTATACGAGGTTTCCTTTTCATTTTCCCAAAAGTATATATGTACAGTAGGAATAAGCATGCAGTGCAGAAAATATCCATCTGAGAGGAGCAAAACAAGCATTTCACTTGCTTTTCACTACAAACAAGCAATGAGCATCTTGGAGAGAGGTCAATTCAAGTGTTAATCAAGGACAGGTAAGTCCCTAACTTACCCTTTCAAAGCAAAACGTACCTTGACCACTCACAACTTGCATTCACAGAAGCAAATACAAAATATACAAACACACACATACACTGTAAAAAACAATTTGTTGAGTCAACTTAAAATAATTTGTAACCTGGCAGTCTTAAAATTTTAAGTTCAGTCAACTCAAAAAAAGTCTATTCAACTTGAAATGTTAAATCATACTAAGTGACAACTTAGATATTTGATTTGAATCAACTTAAAAGTTTAAGGCAGCTGGGTTACTTACCCATCTGTTAAGTACAGCAAACACAAATATCTAAGTTGTTACTTAGTACAACTTAACATTTCAAGTTGACTAAACTTATTTTACTTATTAAGTCGAACTTAAAATTTTAAGGCAGCAGGGTAACAAATTATTTTAAGCTGATTCAACAAATTGTGTTTTTTATTTTTTACAGTGTATGCAGCTAAAAAATAAAATAAAATTCTAGTTTGTTGCATTTAATTTATTATAACACTACAATACCATTCCAAAGCTTTGGGTCAGTAAGGTTTTTTTATATATATATTTAGACACATTAAATTTATTAAAAGTGACAGTAAAGACTTTGTGTGACATTGTTACAAAAATGCTGTTCTTTTAAACTTAAAACTCTTTTAAATTAATATATTTAAATTCTTTTTACTGTATTTTTGATCAAATAAATGCAGCATGACACACACATTATGTATATATATATGAAGAGTTCAGATGCAAAAGCCTCTAAATCCATCTGACGTATTTCTTTAAAATGAGCATTTCTTTCTGGCTACTTTGTATAGATTTCTATGTAAGTACTGGTACTTCTGATTGGGCTGAGCCTGAAATTTAGTGAGTTTGAAGTAAAAGTATTTGATGGACGTACAATATGTGTCAGGAGCATTCACTCAGTATCATTATCTAATTTTTGACCGAGATGGCTTTTAGCTGGTTTTGCATCTGATCTCTTCATAGGAATTTTAGAGGCATATTCAAGGGGAGTTTGAGGGAGGCAGTGCCTCCTCAAAAAATTGGATGAGAAAAAAAATCATAGTAGATAAATAAAACAATGCAAATATTACAAAAAAACTGTGACTTCCCATCTTAAAATAAATCACCTGTTTTTCTAAAGTAAAACTGTCCAACAGTGGCACCAGCGGGGAAAGCTACAGCGGAAGTTTGCGTCTCTCTGGCCTCCTCTGAGCCCATTGACTTTTAACAGACCCCCTAAAGCATGCTGTGAGTTTGGTTGGGGGTAATTGAGAATGAATTGGGGAAAGTCATGAGAGAGAAGTCAACACCTCCATCACGATATGATTGGATATGATTGATTATGATTGGTTCATACAATAAATCCTGCATCTTATGTTCGTGGGCCTTCCACATTCGTGAATCAGTCTCACCCTGCGTTCCATTCGGAAGGGCTCATCCCTATGTTCTAATTCCTTCGAAAGGGTTTATCCTCCAGAGTGAGAGCTTCGAAAGGTTGAAGGGTATAGGGGACCAAGCAACTGATTCTTGAAGTGCCCTTCTGTGTCATCATCCCGTGCCCATATAGAGGTACCGTCATCATTGCAAAGAATCTGTGCAAAGAATCATGGGGTCCAAAGTGTCCATCAGTTGTACCTTTCGAAATCCTTCATTCCGAAGGGCCTTTTGAAGTGGCCAGTTTTGAGCACTTCGGTTTGAAATGACCCTTCAATATGGCGTCCATGATTGTTTTTCAACCCAGGCAGTACATTGGAAATACGTGCCTCTACATACATTTCTGCAACACTGTAATTACATACCTTACTGTACGTTTCAAGTCAGTTTCGAGGTGAAATGTCCAGTGTCCTGCTTGAGGTACGTATAGCAGCTGTTCAGAATTCAGATATCTGGGTTAATGTTGTGTTGGAAATATCCCCTACACCAAACCCAACCCTAAACCTATAATGTTAACAAATGCAAAAGTGCTGGAAATGTATAGTTTCAACTATACTCTATAGCTGTATAGAGCAAACGTACAGAATTTAAAAAGTGATGCATATGAAGATGTACATGTGACGACGACATTCAAAAGTAGCAGTTTTCAAACTGTGCAGGATGCTAAAATTGTTTTGAAGCCTTACTAGGAATAGGGAATATAATATACTGCAAGTAATTGTGTAAAAATTAGGCTTTATTAATCAAAACACTGTGTGTAAATCATACTTTGCGTGAAAAGGAATAAAAGTTTGTCTGAATTTTACTGCCTCTAGTGTTTATTTCTATTGGAAACTGCAGTGATTGGTACAGATATGTACCTTATTTCAGTTTTGCAGAAATGTATATAGATGTACATATTTCCAGTAAGCCTATTTTGTTGTTTTCACTCTGAAGTGCCCATCGGAGAGCGATATATCCTGTTTGGAATGCACCGACAATTAACAACATGGTGTTATTGGGAAATTAATAATCAAAAAAGTAAGTAACTCACACACAGATATAACCATTTTGTCAAGTCAAAATAAAACTTCAAATTGACTGAAAACATGATCTGTGTCTGTGTGTCTGTGTGTGTGTGTTTTTATTTTTTTGTGAACAATCAGCTTGTTGAAATTCAAGTACATCTTCACGTCTCTGACAGTGTTTACCGAGCTCTGAGGACTGATGATCCAAAAATAAGTTTATTATGAAAAAGAACAGCTGAACATCAGTTCATGAATAAAATATAGGCTATAATTGTTTAAATAAAATGTTGTTTTAATTGTTACTGCCTTGAGTTATTATTTTTTGAATAAATGCAAAATGCTTACAAACACTGATGTAATTTATACTTGGTTTTAATAAACATAATTACTATAACCTTCTTTTAACAGGAAAACATCTACATCTAGAGGTTAAAAATGGTCTATTTATGTATCTATCTATCTTAAAAAAAAGTCCAATAAAAAAGGCTCAATAAAAAGTCAAATTACAAACGTGTTTTCTCTGAAAGTAAAAATGTAGGTACAAGAATCAACAATATAATTAAAGTAGCTGTTAGCCTAAGAAGCTGAACTATGTTTGGGGGCAGGCCATCACATGTCAGAGGTTTATTAAATGTTATAAATTCAGAATTCATTGCAGTACTGTTTGGCTAAAGCACTGGCTTTTTATTTGAGTATGTTATCGTTGCACTTTTGTTGTTTCATGATTTTTTTTGTAATTGCGCCATTAAATGTGCAGTTGAATGTTGAATGCCATTGTGGCAATATGACCCGCCGTTGGCCAACGTCAACCTAATTTTCTCAATTTACTTAAGTAAACCATGCAACAACAAGCCCTAGTGTCCCTTATATATGGTGCTGATCGGTGGCGTTCGGTCCGCATGAGTCAATTACAAATCTTAAAGCCCTGTTGCTCCACATACAAAGTGTTTCATTGATAAATAATCGGCTTCTCAAGAAATCCACTTAGACGCAATCCCTCCCTCATCTCTCGTGAGATAAGGACAAAGAGTCATCCACACAGAGGACACGCACGTTCCGCACACAAACAAACAGAAGTAGCTAACGAAGGGGGACAGACTTGCCTTTCCCAGGTGTAGCCGCAGGGTGGGGTGAAGGGTGGGGAGTCACTTTACCCACCACTCTGTTCGTGAGGGGGCAGGACTCACAGGGAGGAGGAGGTTTATCAGATGGTTTGTCTGCTTTTGGGTCTCTATTGAATCTGACGTTCTGCTCTGCGCTCTCAGATGAGAAACGACTCCCACCAAAATCGCAACTTTTTTTGTTGCATCACAATCGTCGGATAAACTTTGGCCGGCTTGAAAATCGTTTAAGAGGTTTTGTGTTGTTTTCGCAAAGTTTATTTCTTGTGATTGCGTGCCACTGAGGCTGGAAGTTTTCCCTGGACTGAAGTCAGGATGTCAGATATCTCAGTCAATGACCATCTGGAGGGGATATTGTCTGATTTTGAGGGTAAGTGCGCGCTTTCATTCATTTTATTAATTAATTTTTTTTTAGAAGATATGAGACACTTTGCAAGTCAAATTATTTACAAATTATGTGTTTAAAAACTAGAAAAACTTAAACTTTTCACTATGTGTATGTAAAATAAAAAATACAGATATGTGCGTCGATAAATTAATAATATTTAGGATGTGGATTTCTTTCTTTTAAAACTTTTTTAAGTCTCTTTTAGACTGTTTTGACATGCAATTTTTGATTATGGACGTCTATGAAAGTTTCTTTTATATGTTTCATCATAATGTTAATAGAAAAGCAATACTTTGTGAAGACTTAAAGTGTAGACATCCATTGTCCATACAGACCCTAAGCACATGGAAGACTGGAAAGGCAATCTTTCAGTGGTCCTAGGCAGTATTTAAGTGGTCCTATTAAGTCTATAATTTATGCAGAATCTATTTTCATAAAACAACATGGCCTAATTCAAGTGTACTTTTGGTTACTGCAAAAGGAGATGCAGGTGTGGTCTATCTATCTATCTATCTATCTGTTCTGTAGAACTTCCAAAAGTTGTACAAAGTTAATGTAGTGAAAGTCGTGCGGTTGCATGGTGTTAACATTCCACTGGTGTGCTGCTGTAATTATCTTAGCATGCTCCCAAACCTTTCTTTGCACTGCAGAGCGTCAAGAACCATCTTCACAACCCTCACCACAGCCGTGTCCACTATTAAATCTGACACACATTTCTGAGGAAGAGAGGCACCCTTTCCAATAGATCCGTCATGGACGGACACAGCGGGGACTGGAGAACAATAGTTTCTCTCAGTGTTTAGACAGGTGCTGATGTGAAGAGGAAAAACAAATTAGTTCAAGCACCATCTATTATTATATTTGTGTGCTACGTGGAAACAGTTGTTGGCTAAATACTGTCTGAGGAAGCACTTTTTGCTGATGTTGTGGAGCGGTTTCTTTGGTAGATGTTTCAGCAAAAACTCATTTTTAACAAGACTGTGGCAATTACACATGATGACAGGGAAGATTGAGGTGTCTCTTGCTAAGCAGTAAACAAATATGTTCACTGGGTGTGTTCCTTCTAGAGCTGAACGTTTTGCCAATCCGTTAAACAAAATCACTCGACATGCCTTGATTTCTGTCAGTTACCCCTAATTTATTAAGCTCTTAAAAAGTACCATGATTAGAGATGAGCGAAATTGGATTTAACTAGAAGATGGGATCATCGGCGTCCATATCACTTTGAGTATGTATGTGTTGAAAGACGTAGTGTTCATACCCAGGCCATGTGATTCCTAGTAGAAGATGCCACAAGAGAGACATTACATTCTTTCAGCTTCACCTCAAACCAGCCAATAGGGTCATTTCCGAACAAGAGATCAGTGTGCCTCCATGTGCTTGAGTGAAGATAGACAGAACCGCTGTTCATTCTGAGGAAAACGCCTCTTGGAATGCTGTGGGACGTATAGTGAGATCCTTGGCTCTTTTATATGGCCGTTTGTGGTCGAGTGACTGTGAAAAGCAGTCATCCATGTCTTATCAGTAGAAGTTTAATTGTAGGCATGAACTTTTGTGATGCACGGAGATGGCTGTTCAGCGGGTGATGACGGATGCATTTCCTGTAAATGTGAATGTGTGGAAATGAGGAAAGGCAAAATATGTCCAAAAGAACCAGTCCCAAACTTCCTGTTGTGTAATTTGAGACTGGCCCATTAGAGATGGCATATGCTGTGTCTTGAGGCTACATTTTGAGATGTGCTTGATTCGTGGTACTGATTCATTAAAGTCTACATTAAACCAAAACACGATGGTTTCCATTGCTTTTTCAGTCTATACAGTACATTCCTCACAGCATTATGGGAGTCATAGAGTAAAGATTGAGGAGATATAGGGCCCCTGGTAAAGCCTTGTGGGATAAGGGAGGCTTAAATGTCTGTATGAAATATCTGTGTACTGTGTCTATGTATGTGTGCACAAACACTACTGGGAAGGGGAAAAAATTAGACTGCCAAGTTTAGTTATGAATTTTTGTCAGTCAACATGACACACAAATTGACCTTGAACTTTAGAAACTTTAGACCTTGAACTCTAGAAATGTGCCATTTATGGAAAGACTCACTACTTGACCTAATGTTTTTCAGAGACGTTATCTGTTTTTTTTATGCTTCAGCAAATACTGTTTCACAAAATAGTTGTCCAAATTGTGGCTGTTCACACTTAACGTGTTTTAATAAGTTACTAGACAAAATATGGGGTCATTCTATGTCAAATCAACCAAATCAGAAACTTCCCTGGCTCAAATATTTGATTTTGCTAATAATATTTTCTGAAGATGGACATGTATAGTGATGAAAGTCAAAATATTAAACATCATGGATGAATATTTACTGAGTAATCCACTATTTTGTAGAGGGGGTCAAAATGGCAATTTTCACCCGAGATTCAGAGCTAAATTACATGGGGTTAAAAATTACTTAAGAAAGATGGCAGCATCATGATGTTATATTTAAAAAAGAGATTGGTAGGTCTGTTAGTCAAATCTGTTGACTTCAGGAATTTTTGTTGCATTATGTGCCAATTGTGATCATTCAAAAATGGGCACTTTTCAAGTTTTTACTCCAAAGTTTGCATGCCTGTAACTCAAGAGGTATTAAAGATATCTTAATGCCCGTTTAGATATTGGGTTTTAACAAACTATCTTTTTGGCATCTTAATTTGTAAGGCCCTACATGTTTCGGTTCCAGAGATATTGAAATTTCAATATGGCTCCAGGCGTAAATCGTTAAATTGTACACATGTTCAATGCTTAAAACCAAATGTGGGTCAATTTGCAAAAATATAATGCCTCTTTCTTTTTTTTCTTTTTTTGGCTGTATCTCAAAACTCATGTGACCCTGGACCAGAAAACCAGTCTTAAGTCGCTGGGGTATATTTGTAGCAATAGCCAAAAATACATTGTATGGGTCAAAATTATTGATTTTTCTTTTATGCCAAAAATCAATAGGAAATTAAGTAAAGATCTTTTTGATATTTTGTAGATATTTTGTACAATTCCTACTGTAAATATATGAAAACGTAATTTTTGATTAGTAATATACATTGTTAAGAACTTTATTTGGACAACTTTAAAGGCAATTTTCTCAATATTTTAATTTTTTTTTGCACCCTTAGGTTTTCAAATAGTTGTATCTCGACCAAATATTGTCCTATCCAAACTATACATCAATGGAAAGCCTATTTATTCAATTTCAGATGGTGTATAAATCTCAATTTTGAGATTCATAAATTGACCTTTATGATGGTTTTGTGATCCAGGGTCACATATGTGCACATACCTTCTAAATTTGTCATGTGGCAAACTTACAAAACACTAATTATAACTTCATCTTTCAAAATTATTGGGGTGTAAATGGTAGTTTATGGAGGCAAGGGAAGGTTAGTATTAAACAGTAAGTTTATGCATTATTTCTATCTCAGCTCAACCTCAGTTTGATTATCATTTCTAAAAACAGGTCCACCCAAAACTAGGCGTCTGTACAAGATGGTCTAGCTTTATTTATTATTTGTTTACTCTTTGATCGGTATATAGAAAAGGTAGTTTCTGAGATGTTTCTCTTAGATCAGATTCTACAAAAACCTGCCAAGATACAATTAGAAAGACACATGAATCCTGGAGAGCACAAAGTGGCTCAGGCATGTTTCTATGTAATTGCCTGACAGTTGATACCACATATTGAGTGTATGTGGACTGAAGCCCATTGAATGCCATTATCAGCCACGAGTTCCTTTTTTTCACGCTTGTTTTAATCTTCTTTCCCATTTGGAACATTAGATACCAAATCTGAAATGGTAATGAAAGAACACTGGTGTTGAATAGCACATGCTATCCTGGATCAGGATGATGAAGGAGCTAAATTCAAGTCAAAAGGCGTAACAGAGAGTATCTCTAACTGTGTGAAAGTTTTTCATGGCCCCCGGGGGGTGTGAATGCAGCGCCTTATTCGCATCGCTGCAATGCTGAAAATGGCAGCTCGGAATTCAGCTTCCAGATGTGCCTTAGCAGAGGTGGTCCGAGCAACGTCTGAGCTATGTGCTTAGGGTGGTGTTTCAAGGGGTCGTCTGGGAATACCTGTGAGGAATGCAATAGTGGGGGATGGAAAACCACAACAGGCCCAAACTTGCCCCCCCAGTACCCCCATCTGCCTGGCCAACAATTTACTCTCCCTATAGGTGCATCTCTTAAACTTTCCCTCTCAGGACTATCAGATGAGGGAAATTTACACTGGAATTGTTGCTGATTATCAGCATAAGATCTGTATGTGTTTAACAGAAATGTCATGGATAGATAATATACATGCATCAGTGACTGTATGGTCTTCCCTTGACCTCCCCCACCTGTCTCTTTGACGACCCCCTCTGCAATCATCCCCAGGCCTTTCTCTGTTTGCCTTGCAGCCCCTCACCATAAACCTTAGGTCCAAAGTAGCATGGCAGCTAGTGTCGTAAACAATGAACTGCATGATCTTGAATCTATTTGAACGCACAGTACGCATGAGGAAAATCTCTTTTGTTTTTCTGAATATGGCCTCCTTTAGAACGGGTCACATATACACTACCAGTCAAAAGTTTGTAAGACAAAACAGTAAGATTTTTTTAAAGAAGCCTCTTCTGCTCACCAGGTCTGCATTTATTTGATCCAAAGTACAGCAAGAACAGTAAAATTTTGAAATATTTTTACTATTTAAAATAACAGATTTCTATTGTAAATGTAAAATGTAATTTAGATTTCAAAGCTGATGATCCTTCAGAACGCATTCTAATATTCTGATTTGCTGCTCAAAAAACATGAATTATTATGAATTAGGTATTTTAGTTATATGTGGCTGACAGCATCCAAAAATAAAAATTCTGTCATCATTTATTCAGCCTCATCGTACCAAACATGACATTGTCCATCAGTGGGGTGCAATAATGTTTTGAACCTCACGTTGTATGGATGAAAACTGTTGAAATGTTCTTTTCTGTTTCACAGAGATAAGAAATGTAAATTTGAAACGATAACTTTAATTCCCAAATGATTCAGAAACCATTCGGGGATCTATGTTTATTTAGCCAATGAGTGCATCAGCTATTTCCCCAAGGGTCAAACAGTCCCAAGTTACATTGAACCTGGTTAACAGGAAATTACAAAAACCCCAAATGTCCTTAATGAAGGAATGTCCACAAATGATTTGACAGGAAGCGTATAATCATCACAGGAGGCACTGACATCTCTCCCATTTCCCAAACAGCCATAACACGCAGCAAACAGCATCGAGACTCAGTCGTTTGGAAAAAGAGAGCAGGGTGAAGAAGGAGCTTCTCAGGTTCCTCTCTTTTATCAGATTCTGCAGGCATTGTGCTGCTCCATGTGTTAACAGAGAGGATTAAACTGCAGCAAAGCTGTGAGAAAGAATATTGAACAGCACAGAGATGGTGCGCTCGGCTGCCAGCGTAATTATTTCCTGAGCGTTTGACAGGGTGCCAGTAATTACCTGATACCGGCCCCTTTTTATCTCAGTCAAAGGGGAGTACAAGTTTACACTTGCATGTGCTGCACCGTAAAAAAGCTGTTCGACTGTGCCACTCGGTTTGCTGTCCCTCCTTTGCTCCGTGTCTTTTCCGAAACTGCAGTCAGCTAAAGTGGTGCGTACTTCTTTGCCAAAGTGCACTTCTCCATCACGCTGAGTGCCACTGTGAGAGTACACATGGCAACTTTAACCTCTCCTCCATTGAATCAAATGGCACCCTAATGGTGTTCTTCTTGTATTAAATGCCTTCTGGGGCGCTGCAGAGAGTGACATTGCTTGTAACAGCGATGCACAGACGGCCTTACCAAGGGACTTGCTGCTGGAATTCGATTAGGCCTAAACTTTCACAGCTGTGCGGAAGATGATGGGTGAGCTAAAACAAAGGGTCTGTGGTCTCCTCACTGTAAAAGAGTGGGCTGTTCCTGCGTGAAATGTGATTTCATTTAGTGCCTGTGGTCTTTGTGACTCTAATTGGTAGCATACCCTATGGGAAGATAGGCGGCCCTGGCTCCAGCCCTGCCCCCTGCCGGGCGAAGATAAAATCAGAGCTGCTGGGTACGATGCTATCATAGCTTCACACTGATATCTGCTTGTTTACACAAGGCATCACCTGAAGAGGGTTGAAAATCTCAGGATTTGCCTCTGACATTCTGTAATGGTGCCTGGGTGTATGATATGCCAAAGATGGCACGTGAGCCTTGATAGTCCGCAACTGCATGGCATCACACCCTAGACACATCCAATTGTCATCACATGGCGCAATGGTGTCTACATGAAATGCTCAAGCTGCCACTTCTAATTGGGTCTGCCACTGAGCTGTTAGGACATTTGTACTGTTCGCCACTGGAATTTTCAGTCACGGTGAAGGACTGTTGTAATCCAAGCCTTCAGCCCCTGACACTGTGTCTTTGAATCGGTCCTTTGTGCTAGAGGAAAAGCCACTGCCTCTCACAAAGGGAAAAGGTCGGAAAGCACTGTTTGCCTTCGGCTTTGTGTTGCTGCTTCTGAGAATGAGGGGATTATACAGTGTCACCACAATTTACATGCTCCAGGTGTAGACTTACCGTTCAGCCCCACGAGAGACTGTTTCCACTGTCTTATTGTACATTTTCTTGGCACATGTTTTGAAATTGACCGCAAATGTCATTATGCTTTTAAAGTTGATGTAGGGGTGACCAGTGTTGGCGAGTAACTAGTTGCACGTAATGGAATTACATAATTTAATTACAAAATAAATGTAAGTATGTTTATATATATATATATATATATATATATATATATATATATATATATATATAAAGAGTTCAGATGCAAAACCAGCTGAAAGTCATCTTGGTCTAAAGTGAGGCTTAGAGGCTTTTGCAACCGAACTCTTTATATAAAAAAGTTTGTTTTATAGCAAAAGCAGATAACTACACATTTCATGTTTTAGAGTTTAAAAAAATACTTTTATCTTTGTAATCTCATCATCTGACAATTTAGATGCTTGACAAACATTGTTGTTGTGATCATAGATATATATACATATCTATGGTTGTGATCATAGACTGTACTGCTGTGATTACACACAGTTTTTCCTCACGATTGTAACATGCTGCTTTTGCAAGATTCTTTGAAAAACTTTCAGCTTTTCCTGTTACGCCCTGAAGAAGATATCACGGGTTCATCAAGTTTTATCCATCAAAATTATCCATCCTCAATCATTTTTAGTCCGCTTTGACAAAATTCCTCTCATCTAGCGCGTCTTTTTCAAAATGACTGGCAGCCTTGTCACCTGACCTGAATACAGCACGCTGATTCGCTAAAATGGACTTATCAGTTTAAGGCACTTGTCAGCTTCTGCAGTAAAAGGTGAAATTACGATGCCTTGAAAGTGGATAATAGCGGCTTTTTCGACAAAATGTGTTTGGGGCTCAGATCGTGCTATATGTGGAGAATAATGCATGGCACTCAGTTCGTTCTTTCTTTTTTTTTTTTTTTTTTTTTTTTTTTTTTTTTGAAAATGGCATTTATCAGTTTTTGCAAATGAACTCTTAAAATTAGAAAAGTAATCAAAAAGTAATCAAATATAATGAGTTAGATTACTTTAATAAAGCAATTGAAATTGTTACACTCCTTATTACAGTTTATATAGGGTAACAATCTATAACCTATTACATTTCCAAAGTAACCTTCCCAACACTGGAAGTGACATGAACAATGTTTACTTCACAGGTATTTTAAGTCATCTGTTTTCATATTCATGATTCATAATCAGTATGCTTTGTCTTGTTTTCTGGTAATGCTAGCATGTTTTTTTTTTTTTATGATCATATCTCAAACTAACCATATGTGACACTGGACCACAAAATCATAGGTCACACAAGTATATTTGTAGCAATAACCAAAAATACATTGTATGGGTCAAAATGATTGATTTTTCTTTTGTGCCAAAAATCATTAGGATATTAAGTAAAGATCGTGTTCCATTAAGTTATTTTGTAAATTTCCTACCGTAAATATATCAAAACTGATTAGTAATATGCATTGCTAAGAACTTCATTTGGACAACTTTAAAGGTGTTTTTTTTTCTCAATGTTTAGATATTTTGCACCCTCAGATTCCAGATTTTCAAACAGCTGTATCACGGCCAAATATTGCCCTATCCTAACAAACCATACCTAAATGGAAAGCTTATTTATTCATCTTTCAGATGATTTATAAATCTCAATTTCAAAAAATGTACCCTTATGACTGACTTTGTAGTCCAAGGTCATGTATGTTAATTTATCTAGACTAAGCATATTTATAATAATTTCAGTATTAGTGAATTATTGTCTCTATTGTCATTACTGGATATTTGTGCTGTGTGAAAATGTTTTCCAGTCTCATAATGACTTGTGAAACCTAACCTGGGTGCTAGAATAAAGCATATCTGTTCACAGTTGTTATATCACCCTCAAAGCAAGATTGCACAGACACCATTGTAATTATGGCTTGGCCCTTCAAAATCTGTCTGACAGGCGTCCATTCAGAGAGAGCTCCAGGCTGCCCTCACCGTGAAGTGTATCCTTTTAAGGTTTTAGTGCCTCTTTAAATCAAAAACAGGAAATGACTGTCGTAGCTGATTTATGATTTCTATCATGAAAGAAGTCCAAAACTTTGATGTATTATCAGTATTATCACCAATTTGGAAATGTATTACCTGAAAAATTATAGCCTAGAGTTTCTGGAACTGAAATTTGCCCTTTGGTTATTAGGTACAATTTAACCTAGCTCATTTTAGGATTTCTCTTTTATTATTCATTAAGCCTTCAAGAGTGTCTTCTGACATTGGAAATTAATCAAGTTTGTGTCTTCTTCCTTTATACAGCTCTGAAGAGGTCCTTTGATATTGATGATGTGAATGAGATCCCCACATTCTCCCCTACGTCTTCTGTCACATCTCCCATCAGCCCGAGTGCAATCCTCAACAAGACAAATGATGTGAGGAGTCCAGGGAACCAAGTGTCTCCTCCTTATCGCTCCAGGATTAGTATTAGCTGCAGTCCTGCCCAGAGCCCCGTTTTGAAAAATAGGATGGTGTCCAGTCTCTCCTTCAACCGTGGGACAATGGGAAAGCCCACTATCAATGCCAACACTGGGATCAACCGAGCTGCCTCTTTTCAAAACAAATTCAACCCAAATGGCTTCACTTCGTCTTCTGGGCCAGGAAGTGACAACGACAGTCTCCACAGCTCCTCTTCTAGTCTGGAGTACCAGGCCTCTTCAAAACTCTGCTCCTACACAAGCCCTCCCCAGAGTCCTGTTGGTGTTGGGGAATTCAAGGCCCAACGTTTAGGCAGCCCTGCCCTGAAGAAGTTCTCCTCACATGGAAACATGTTCCATTCGGAGCTGGAGGGTCCTCTGGTCATCCCGACTGAACCCATGGGTATTAGCCATGGCTCCATGCCTTCTTTGGACCTCCAGATGGAGACTGCAGGAATGAGACGAGTGATTTCGCCTGGTTCACGATTCACCAATACAGGTCCGCAGTGGAACACAAGTCCCCATAACATCCAGAACAGCAGTACCTTCGCAAGGGACTCCTCTTTCAACAGCCAGACACCTAGACCTAAAGATCCGGTGCGCCTCAACAAGTTCCCTCTTGACCTTGACAACTTGGTTTTCAAGTCTCAGACGGAATCTCCGGGAGCACCTAAGCCACCTCCAAGATTCCACACGCTATCCAGCAGTCCCACTGTCTCAGCAAGTCCCTCTGCATCCATCAGCAGCCTGGACAGCACCGACCTCCCCATGGCCCACAACAACAACAACAACATCACTGAAAAGAAAGAGCCCATCACTCCTCCTGGAGCTATCCCAGTACCCAACATCAGCGAATCTCCTGTGCCTCTGTCTCCAGCCCAGACTCCACAGTTCAACGTTGTCTCTAAGCCCCAAGTGGTCCAGGTGGCCCCTGCCTCACCTCACCTGTCACGACAGATGGCAATCAGCAATGATATCGATCAGGACGATATCCATGCCAAAGAGAGTGTGGGGTCCATATTACAGCGGATCGCCTCTTTCTCCAAAGTGGAGACTAAAGTGCCAGTGCCTGAGCCAAGTCTGGTCATCCCACTGAGTAATGGCATCAAAAAGGACTCACCAGCCATACAACGTAAGGAGTTCATGAGATCAGAAGGTAAGTTAGTGTCCTTAATAGTCTAGTTTTTAAAGTTAACCAGAAGAATTGTGTCAATGCCACTGGTGGTTACGCCTCATGTCGGAAAAAAGATTTTCTATTGAGCATGCACTTAAAATGGGAGGTATGCCCTTTGCGATGAATACAATTAGTTAGGTAAACAGAACTGTGTGGGTCTAAAGGCAGCACTTTATTTGAAGTGCTGCTGTCATCGCAGCTGTCTTTCTGCACCTTACTGACGTACTGTAGAAAAAATGGTGATGGGAGAGAAGAAAAAACACACAAAAAAAGAGGAATTCCTGGCATATCAACAAATAGCTGAGTGCAAACAGTGATAACAGTTCAGGGGAGCCTGTCATCACTGCCTACCCAGTAAAGTGATCCCTGGCAGACATAGCTGAGTCGAACGCTGCCAGAGGCTACAGAATCAGCCCCTCATACAGTTAAATTTCTCAGGTGTGTCAATCTCTGCTACCGTGATCTCACCCAATCCAGAGATGCCTACCTTACTTACCGTTGGGATTAGTGCAATCCAGACAGGGTTTGGAGTCTTGGCTCCATAATTATGTTCTTATGTATGGCTTTACATAGCAGTTGACAATAATGAATTCAGAACTGAAGCTTAGTAATGTCAAAGGCATCAGGGTGGAAAGCATATATAGGGTGGAAAGTTTAGACTCAGCACCATGGTCATTATGTATTGTCACGCTCTGGTGTCAAATATCTTTTGAGTCAGGATGTTAGTCTTTGAAGTACATTTACTTTCACATTTATTCATTTAGCAGATCCAAATTGACTTCATCACAGGGGTGACACCAATCTCCACTGTCCTTCGTGACTGTTGTTAACTAAAATTTACAGAACATTCCATTAAAATGAGTGGTGTCAATCGATTTATTTGGGTTTGAATATGATACAGCGCTTTAATATAACCTAATACAGCTTGTGCCGGCACATGTGTGTGCACTTTAAGAGCGCGCGCTACGAGCACAGTATAACGGCTGACAGGACAGGAAGATTAATTTTTACTGACATATGGCCTGACAACATCTCATCTGACTGCAATTCATTGTTGTTCTACTGAGGCTCTTAGTCACTAGTACCATTTCCGTGCTCGTGCCTGGGGAGTTGGAGTGTGTGTCTGAAAAGCCTCCCGTTTGATGTGCTTGTAAAGACGTTCTGTGTCTAAATGAGTGCCATTCTTTAGCAGTTGTGAGTGGGGAGGCCAAACATGGCCTCACCCCTGCATTAATTGTATTAAATATTTTTAACACGTTAAACTGAAGCAAAAAAATAAATGCCTGCATTAATGTGCTTATTTTGACACCACTAATAAAAATTAACAATACATTTCTATGAACAGCATGTTTTTTCCAGTAAACTGTACTTATAGGGTAGAATACCGTTTTTTTTTTTTTTTCTCTGAACAAACATTTTATGCAAGACTGTTCATCATAATTGTAGGGCCTCTTGATTTCCGTGATGTGGAAAACACTGATGGAATTGCGGAATCCAGTCATAAAAAGATGGAATTTCATGGAATTTGCCAAATTTTGGATGAATAAACTGAAAGTATGTCAGTACACTTAAATCAAAGTGTGATATGGACTAGAGTCTGTGAATATTAAGCCACAAAATACTATTTAAATTTAAATCCTTCTGTATGTCAAATTTCTTGTGAGAAAAACCAAAATTACCATGGTATCATATACAAACAGAAACTTAAAGGTCTTCACAGCAACCCGTCAAAATAATAGTTTGATTTAACTTGAAGAAATTGTGACAGATAATATATTATTTAATCTAATAATAGTACTACTACTACTAATACAACTATTATTAAAACATTACTTTAAGAAATATTTACCAGAAAAATGTAAATGCACAACAGTATTAATGAAAAAAGTTTTTTTTACAAAAATCAATTATTTAGAGATGCTTTTGATTATTAAAATGTAATGAAACCATTAAAATGGAATCCAGAAAATAAATGGAAACACAGAATTTGGTTAATAAAAAAATTAAATCTTTATCTGAGAAAAAAATAAAGCATATTTCAACATAAGGCATTACACTTTTAATAAATTTCTTTTAAATCTTGTCAGTTTCATAATTCCAATTAATTAGACATGCTTTTCGATTAATAAAATTTAATTTAACCATTAATTCAGAGTCTGCAAAAATTAAAACTGGTGAAAAAAAAATTGAAAAAATAAAACTGATTTCATAGGGCCCTAGAATTGCTCCAATTTTCTCTTACAGTCAACTGAAAAAAAGCCACATTTGAAAGCAGTTACACTCAATAACTGGTACATTTTGTTATTGTGGCGACACTAGACCCAGCAACAACTATTTACCATGTTTTTGGATACTTTGAAATTGGCAAACACACAGCTCTTCCATATACTTGAATGAGAAACCAGATCGAGACTGAATTGGAAATGGCATACTACCATACTGTTTTTACTATTTCTGTTATATATTTATGCATTTCAAATTCAGCATTTGTCTTTTTGAGTGTATTTATGACACTGAGACAACAGAAATGGATAAGACTGTTGATAGAAACAATATGAGCAAACAGAAAACGTAATAGCCCTAAATCTTGAATCAATAGCCTAATAGTAATGATGAGGATGGGGTTAGGTTTCTATAAATGTTGGTTGCTAACATTAATGACATAATTATGGTGTGTTACACCTCTGTGGAGCTATGGCAAAGCCCTAAAATGGTGACATATGTGCATGTTGGATCCACATAAATGGCAACATGTTGGATATTGCAGTGGCGTACCACAAAGCGTAATTAATATTGACATATTTTAGCCAAAAATACGTGTTGGGAAAGCTGTGCGTTTGATTTTGTCTGACCAGAAATGAGCCGGGGAATTTTCAGCTCCACATGTTGTATATTTGCCTCTTTCTGTTGTGTTTTTCCCTCCGTCTTCACTTCCTGGGGTCATGTTGCAGAGGGGAGAGGGGTGCATTTCCTGACCTGAGAAAACAGAGAGCATTGAACTGGAGGGAATCAGTGGGCGCCTGCAACTATGTTTGGACACGTAGATCCTTCTTGTATGTAGCTTTCTGGTTGTGCGTCTCACGAGTAAGCTAACATCAGGGTGGGCGTCTTGACATCTGTGCTGATCCCAGGCAGCCAGCCCCCCACGCTGAAGCATCTCTGAAACATAAACACGACTTCATTTACACAGTGATTTATAATTTCCAGTGTTAGGAAGTGTGGCAAAATAGGTGCCGCCCCAGGCTTGTACCTCAGGCTGAGCTGTGCTGTTTGCTGTTTGTCAGATGGTTGAGCTGTAAAGGCTGCGCTGATGGGTTCGGATGAAACCGACTTCCCAATAGTTGCATCAGTGGAAGTCTGGGACGTGGGTGCTGTTTATGTCATGCTATCTGCTTCAGGCAGTGTTTTCAGAGGTTCTGTGGTGTCTTGTTTTCTTTTCATTTTTTCCCTCAAAATATCTGGGCGCAGTGCGTGCGGATGTAGCCCTTTCACAGAGCAAATGGGAAATGCCCGCCCATGTTTTCATCGTGTTCCATGTGCATTATGACTTGTTTTATTTTTTGAAATGGGTGTATATTTAGGCCTTACGTCATCCACCCATCATTGAGCTATATGTAGGCCCTTTGCACAGTTTCCTGTGATAACAAGGGAAAAGATCATTCACTGCTGAGCCCAAACACACGACACGCTCCCAACTGTGTTTATAGCTGTCCTGGGACTTCCCAATTCATTTATGCTATCAGTAAAGACCTCTAACACTGTGACTGTAAGCAATCATATAGGATAGGGTTATCATTATGATTTGAAGTACGTTGACTTTTTTTTTTTTTTTTTTAAGAATATATACTCTATTTAAGAAAGAACTTGGTTTTTAAAGGATAAGTTCACTTTCAGAATAAAAATGTACTATTTACTAACCCCTATGTGATCCAAGATGTTCATGTCTTTCTGTCATCAGTTGCAAAGGAATGAAGGTCTTTGAGGAAAACATTCCAAGACTTTTCTCCATATAGTGGACTTCAGTGGTGGCCAACAGGTTGAAGGTCCAATTTGCAGTTTCAGTGTAGCTTCAAAGGGCTCTACATGATCCCAGCTAAGGAATAAGGATCTTATCTTGTAAAACAATGTCTTTTTCTAAAAAAAAAAATAAATAAATTCATATACTTTTTAACCACAACTGCTTGTCCTGAAATAGCTCTGCAATGATAATAAATTAAAATAAAAGCCTAAAATCAGATAGTTATGTGTAGGCAATTGTGCAGTAAAAAAGTGTTCCTGTAACACCAGTGCTAACATACTACATACAACAGATGCACACTTCAGAGGAGGTAGTAGGTACTAGTATGCCATTCCAAATTCATATTTCAACCCTGTTTTCATCTGTTAAATACAGATGCTCTAGAAAAAATTCTTAATAATTGCTTAAAGGGGTAATCAGATGCCCATTTTTTCCACAAGTTGATATGATTCTTTAGGGTCTTAATGAGAAGTCTATAACATATTTTGGTTAAAAATTCTCAGTGGTAGTGTAAAAAACACCCTTTTTACCTTGTCAAAATCAGCCCTTTTTAGAGCGAACCGTTCTGTTGCATGTTCCTTTAAATGCTAATGAGCTCTGCTCACTCTGCCCCTCTCTTCTGTGGGGTGACAAGCCATAATGTTTACTTTAGCCGCAAAACTTGCTAGCCAATTTGCAAAGATGCAAAAAAAAAACCTTATACTCACTTCTGCTGTAGGTGAAGCTGTATCACAAATGATTTGCGCAAACAGATCGCCGACTGCAGATGTAGATCGCCGACTGCATTTCCTTCAAAAAATAAAGTAAAAGTGTAAAAGTGAGTTTTGCATCCGATGACCCCTTTAAAGGTGAAGTGTGTAATTTTTGCATCACTAGCATCACCAAACAGAATTGCGAAAGTAATAGTTGTAATGAACATTTCTGTCATCTTCCATTGGCCAGCCAAACTGATAGACCTGCCCCAAACTCACATCATAGGTTAAGCCAGGGTTACTATGCTGGTATGGTTGAAATTCTCAAACAAACAATGTTTTGACAGCATACCACCAAAAAGAATTGCAAAAAATAATGATTGGTTTTAATGAACATTTCTGGCATCTTCTACTGGCTAACTGAAAAGATAGCCTTGCACCCAAACTCACATCATTGGTTGAGCCGGTGTTGCTATGCTGGGCTGGTCGGAATTCCCAAACAAACAGGGCAATGTTTTAGCAGCACAGAGAAACTGTTTTTACTGTTTTTTTTGTGTTAAAAAAAGAGAGAGGGGTCTTTCTTTTTTTTCCTCCAAGGCTTTTTTGTGCTAGGCTACTTATGACTGTAAACCATTTTACCAGTTGATGAGGCAGACTGACTCATGTTCTGCGCTTCTTGTTTCTCACATTTATTGAAGTCTAACACTGACATAGACATATATAGTAGGTGCTGTAAAATCATTCATCGTGTTACAACTGGCTGTAAAAATGAAAAATGTTCCGCTAATGCATGTTAGCTGCTTAAATTATTGTTTTGCTATCACTCCCTTCTGCTCCAAGATGTTTTGCTAGTAAAAAAACATGACAACAAAAACAGCCAAAGGGTCTTCTTCCGCTCTCTTCCTCTAACAGAGAGAGCGAGTGAAATCATCTTTGAAGCTGCTCATAAATACAGCAAGACCTCCAGAACAGACGATGTTTTCTCTTCTGAAACCGCCTCAGCTACTTATGTGGTAAAATAAAGCATGTCTGGAGTCTGCTGATGAGTTGCGTTTCTTTTCATCACGATGACCTTAGAAGTTCCTCACATATCCGGAGTGTGAAATTCCATTAACTTCGCTATTTCTTCATATCAGTCAAAGTGCTGCTTTCTGCATTTTCACAGTATTGAAATCCAGTCAAAATGAAAAAGTTTTTTTCCATGTAAGCCGCTCTCTCCTTGCTTCCCCCTTCTCCTAGGTCTTGGCTTCATGTCTCCACTTGTCTGATGAAGGCTGAAAGCTCTTTGCTCCCTTTTACAGCACAATTTATTCTGGATCTAATGACAATGATTTAGGGAATAAATTCTTCGCAAGCAGATGTTTAAGGCCACCCTCCCATTATCCCCTCCAGCTTAGGGAGAGAACAAGAGAGTGCTCTGCTTTGTAGAAAAAAGTTTAAACAGTTTAGTTACTTCATCAGTTTCATTGTTTCTAAATATACAGGAAGTTCAGAGGGCAAAAGTGATTTTTTTTTTTTTTAATGGCCAGTTGAGTACAACAGATTTTATTATTTCTAATTAATTTCTAATTAATTTCTTTTTTTTAGGCTGTTTATGGTTCATGTTTGGTGCCATTTCTAGTCATATCACAGCTTCTTTTGTATTGAGAAGGAAATGTGTTTCCTTAGCAGATAAGACAACAGTAACAAGCAGCAGTATTCTTATCTTAGGCCCATAGAGGTGGGTCAGTAATGGGATCGACTTGCCTGTTTACCAGAACATTTATCCACGTGTGAACCTGGTGCTCTTCTCTGAGAAAGATTTGGATATGTCTTCTCCCCATTTAGCATAATTTAGCTTGCTGTCGTCGATGATTTATTACCTGTGCACGCTGTCTGAGGTGTTGAAGAGATGAGCAGTGTTTATGGGTTTGAGCGGCATTGTGTGAGTGTGTGTGTGTGTGTGTGTGTGTGCCATTCCACAACAACCCAGTATTAAGTCTAGTGGAGCTTTTACAAATTACCATAGCAACCTTCAGGTGCTCTGTAATGTTTATGTGTAAAGGTACTGCTTGTGAGTCGAGTTAAACATGATAGCACTCATTTCCATGAGAGGAAAATATGCCCCTCTGGGTCACATTTGACCTCATCTAATCCTCTGAGCTGGCAAAGTCAATGCTGATAACTGAAGGACGAGCTTTTAAATCTAGTGTTTGGCCTCACATTCATCAGCTACATTTAAAAAAGGATAAAGATGAAGTAAAATTCACATTTTTAAAGAGAAATTGCTTCAGATATCGGGACTTCCTGTTTAAGGCATGAAGATTAAACTCAGGCGTGATCGACATTCTTTACAGAACCAGTCAGGAGTACCTGGATGGAATCTGCTGCCAGAGAATTCCACACAGATCTCCACAGAATTCACAAGCACATCATTCACAAAGTTCGACACATCCCCTGTCCCTTATAGGGGTTCATATGAAATATTTGGGCTAATTTCATAATGCTTTGAGCTACTTGTTTTTCTAAAGAAACATTGTCCAACAGTGACACCAGCAGATAAAATTACAGCGGGAGTCTGCTACTCTCTTGCCTCCTCTGAGCCCGTTGAGTTTTAACAGACCCCCTAAAGCGTGCCGTGAGTTTGGTGGGGGGTAATTGAGAATGAATTGGGGAAAGTCATATGAGAGGTGGCATTCATCACGATATGATTGGATATGACTGGTTATGTTTGGCTGTGATTGGTTCATGCGATAAATCCCGCCTCTTGTGTCCCTGCGCGTTCCGCATTCACGAATCAGACTGAATGAACAATATAATGCTTATGGGAAGTTATGGGAACCACCCTATAATGATAAAAATCCAGCCAGTGGAAGTTTTGTAATCTTTTTAAGTAATATCCCCTTTTTCAAATCGAGCCGTTCTCAGCTTTTTGTTGGTGTGATGTCACACAGACTAAGGCTGCTCCCACGATTGTTGATTGACATGACCATCTTACCTTAGACCCGCCCTGATGAGCTGTAACAGTCCAACCACCATTGTGTCGACTCCGTTGCAGGGAAAGACAAGAATGTCTCCAGTTGAGCAATTGAGGTGTTTTGTTGTTGGATGTAATAATGATCATAGCAGTCATCATTTACTCCCGACATCTGAGCCGCTGAAGACGCAGAGGATTAACGTTACTTTCGTTTTAGAAGGAAATGCGGCCGGCGATCTACATAAATGTGTCTATGTTGGCGCAAATCATTTGTGATGCAGCTTTACCTACAGCAGAAGTGAGTATCAGGCTTTTTTTATACATCTTTGCAAATCACCTTTTTTAATAATGTGCTAGTTAGCAAGGTTCACGACTAATTGCGGTTAAAGTACACAGAATGGCTCGTCACCCCACAGAAGAGAGGGGTGGAGTGAGCAGAGCTTATTAGCATTTAAAGGCAAATGCAACAGAACGGCTCGTCTAAAAGCGGCTGATTTTGACAAGGTAAAAAGGGTGTTTTTTACACTACCACTAAGAAATTTTAACCAAAGTATGTTATAGACTTCTCATTAAGACCCTAACGGATCATATCAACTTCTGGAAAATGGGCATCCGATGACCCCTTTAAGAGTTCGGGAAGCCTGTTTCAGTTTGTTGGATATTCAGAAAATAAACAACATGATGGTGACCCACAGGATTGCCTTCCATTTTTGTTTTAGGCTTGATAGTCTTGATGTGACTAAGTTCAGATCAGCTGCTTAGGGGGCTTTGTGACTGATCAGAGAAATGAGGAGGTTTGGGAAAAAGTAGATAATTGGATGGGATTAATTAATTCTTAGTGGAAAACTATTTTCAGCCTGAGGGAAGTATGTACACATCATGAGTTCAGATGTTCAGTTGTGTTGACAGTTTGTGTGGGGAGCGAGCCTTATTGAGTTTAACACAATACGCCGATAACAACACAGGACAGGTTTTATTAACCTGATATTGTGGATGCAAAGGTTCTCTGGGAGGGTTTTTTTACACTTTAGACAGGGAAATCTTTGTTAAATCTGGCCTGCTTCCTAAACAAATAATGCCACAAGTGCTTAAGAGCAACATCAGTTATACTGACATTGTTGTTCAGTTGTATAGAATTGCGGTTTCAGTATTCATGAATAACTTGAATGAGGTCTCAATGGAGCAGAAGCAAACACGTTTTATGTAGTTTATGTGGGTAATCCAGCTTTTGTACTAAAGTTTGTCGTTTCGCTAACAAGTAAACTTTCCTTTTCACAGTTTGAGCCAACATTAAAGCAGCCGGTAACGATATATGTTGTCCACTAATAACGAGTGGTATATTGTCTCAAACAGCCAATCTGCTAATGGGCTGTGCACACAGCTCATTCCAAACATGTGACAGGGAGTGAGCACATCATTCAGGTCCTTGGACAGAATTGCTGATTTAAAAAGTGCCAGCAGTAATGCATGGCAGCTGGTTTGGGGCGTTTTCGATCTATCTGTATTTTTCCTCTGGCGAACAGGCACGAGGAGGGGGGCTTAGCTTGGAGTTTGTGATTTAACACGAGGGAAAAACCTGTTTCTGCTGCTAATTCACTTCAGGGACTTCTTCGCTCTTTCTACAGACAAAGACATAATTAGTCAAGCAATATCAACAATCTGACGGCCCGTGTATAATATATTTTCCCGGGATGTGTACATCAATTGTAATTGTATTAAAAGGATTTCATTTATGAGAGGCTGCACGACTTAATAGTGTTGCATGAGACACCAGTCAGAGTTTAAAGAATTAGTTCACTTCCAGAATAAAAATTTCCTAATAATTTGCTCACCCCTGTGTCATCCAAGACATATCTTTCTTTCTTCAGTTGAAAAGAAATTAAGGTTTTTGAGGAAAACATTCCAGGGTTTTTTTTCTTTTTGTAGTGAACTGCAGTGGGGATCAGTGGGTTGAAGGGCCAAAATTGCAGTTTCAGTGCAGCTTCAAAGGGCTCTACACGATCCCAGCTAAGGACTAAGGGTCTTATCTAGCAAAACGATTGGTCATTTTCTAAAAAACAACAACAACAGTTTCTATACTTTTTAACCACAAATGCTTGTTTGCACCAGCTCTGTGGTATACGTCCATGACTTCAAGCATTACATAATCACATTGGAAAGGTCACATGTGGTTAGTTCTTCATCTGTGTTACTCTGGTTCAAAAGAGTAGGGCAGAAAACTCCATCTCATTTTCTCCTCCAAGTTTAAAATCATCCAACATCGTTGTTTTACCTTTTTGTTGTAAAGTGCGTTTGACTTTCTTTGCATGTTAGCTTTCTAAACTTCCACCTACATCACTCGTGACCTTTCCAACGTGATTATGTAATTCATGAAATCAAGCTAGTGCAAGATGAGCATTTGTGGTTAAAAGTATAGGAACTGTTTTTTTTTTAGAAAACTTAAAAACTTAAAACCCTTATTCCTCGGCTGGGATCATGTAGAGCCCTTTAAAGCTGCATTGAAACTGCAATTTGGACCTTCAACCTGTTTATCCCCATTGAAGTCCACTATATAGAAAAAAATCCTGGAATGTTTTTCTCAAAAAGAGTAAATTATCAGGAAATTTTTAATCTGGAATTGACCTAATCCTTTAAAAACTCATTGGAGAGATAATGATGTATCTTTCAGCCAGTTTTTCCAAAAAAACCCTTTATTGACTATTTTATTGCCTTGTTTTTTTTAATACAAAACTCTTTGGTTATCAACATTTCATTAGTAAATTATTAAAGGTGTAGAACAACGTGATGGTAAATAAATGATAAGAACATTTTTATTTTTAGGTCAGATGTAATAAAATGTTCAAAGAATCATGAGCGTGAGTAAATGAGGACTTTATTTTTGGCTGAACTGTCCCTTTAAGCCACACCGGCCTTATCTAAATAAATGTAATATTATACATTTAAGGCCCAATTATGGGCAAGTCATAGCATGTTATTCAGCAGAATTTTAACAATAGATGCTTTTGACAGACTTTAGCCAGGACGTTATCATATTACTGTAATTAAAAATTCTCAACATATTTATTTTTTTAGAAATATGGAATTCTTTAATCAAGGCATGGGCTCAAAGGTTCATTGAATCAGTCTGTCAACAGAAGTGCAACTTAATCCCCTTATTTGTTAGACCAAGATGTTGCTCCATTCCAAACATTTCTTTGTTGATTATCCAAGTCTGAACATCAGAGCCGTCGCTCCACGGGGTGACTGATACAGTACCTCCAGAGGTACGATAGGGGGCCGCTCGCATCAGTCACGCTGGCATGAGCGGAAATAGTGGTTTAGGGCTTCTCTGTCGGTCATGTTGGGTGTCAAGGATATAATCACAGACCAGGGGGTGTAATCAGAGTGTGGCTAACTGCTCCACCGCGCCGTAACATGTCGCACCTTCATTCTACAGACGAGACTCACCGGTCTTCGCTCGTGCCTTTCGATAATCTACTGTTTGTTGTGCTTGGTGAAGCCTTCTATATTTAATCTGTGAAATATGTGCTTTTGGAGGCACTGATCTCACATAGCAAAGACTTTGTTATGCAGGGAGTCCATTGTTTTGACAGCTTCTCTGCCCACATTTGGCCGACTTTGATCTGAAAAGGCCATTCGCATGTGCTATTGATTGATCTTTCTCTTGGGCCTGAGTTTCCATTTCTCTTACAGAGCTGTGGGAAATAGATGGGTCAGACAACAGACCGGCAGGTACTCTGGTTTCAAGAGAGAGAAAAATCCCACTCTTTATTCATGTTGAGTCCCCTTTATACTAAAGGACCTCAGATTGGTGCATTCAACATGGGGGCTTTTGGCTGATTGGCAGGCTGCTGTTTTTTCATCATTTCCATACCCTTTGTGAAGAAGGTTATCTTGACAATTGCGAAAAGAAAGTCAGGTTTCGAGTTGATAGATGAAGCCGAGAGCCAATTATTTCTGTTAGTGTAAAAATCTAAACAAATGGCAGTCACAGAGCGAGGGTTAGCGTCTGAGAGCAGATTGTTTATTCTCCTGATCTGAAATGAAAGGCTCGTTTTTTTTTTTTAAGCTGTTATCTTTTAAGCTGTTTGACATTCTCTCAGGGTTTGTATCAGCCTTCAAGGCACCATATCTTAATAAACAGGAAACAGTAAACTCTGAAGTGCTCTTTCTCACTAATTCTTTACAGTGACTCATGGGTAATGAGGGGTGTTATGTGCTCTTTTTGACAGTTGCAACAGTGAGTCTCTCTCCTAAATATATGCCCTGATGTGGAAAAACCAGCTCGAAACATTATATATGACATTGGCTGAAAAATGAACTGATAATGACAGGTCTTAAAAAAGGTGGAAAAGAGACACTCACTTATAAAAGCCTTGCGGGCAAATTCACTAAACTGTTGTGCCACTTGTACAAGAACTGTATTCTTATTCGAGAACCACCTGCAACACTATCTGACTGGACGATGACGTGCTATTAGGTATGTTCAAGAATATTTTAGCCAATCAGATGAGCGAATTATGGGGTCACATGACTTTTTGGCATGCATTTATAGGTAAACGTTTCAGGTGTAGCACATGCGCATGTTTTCTTACTGAATAAAAAAACATATCCAACTCAAATAATATCTCACATCTTGGTGTTTACATTACCATCGAGATTTAATAATGTTTTTGAACGTTTTTGAAGTTTCTTATTTTAACGAAGGTTACATTTATTTAATCGAAAATTCAGTAAGCAGAACACTCTAGAAAAAACTGAGTGAAATGAACAAACCCAGAATTGGGTTGTTTTGACCCCAGCGGTTGGGTTAAATATAACTCAGCTATTGTTTAAAAATGTCTATATGGCTGGCTTAAAATGAACCCAAAATTGAACATCATTTAATAAGCTATTTTAAAAAAAAAAGTTTATTTAATTATTACTTATTAAACTTACTAATAAATCTTAACTTATTGAACATATTAATGAATGTTCATTTCCAACCTATTTTGGGTTCATTTTAAGCAAGAAGTGTAGTCATTTTTAAAGTCATTTTTAAGCAGTAGTTGAGTTAAATAAAATTACCCAGAAGGTTGGGTTAAACATTTAACCCAACTACTGGGTCAAATCGACCAATTTACTGGGTTTGTCCATATTTCACTCAGCGCTGGGTTGTTTTTAACCCAGCATTTTTTTTTTTTTTTTGTGTAATAATGTAAAACATCATTGCAATTTAAAATGGCTGTTTTCTATCTGAATATATGGGGCGTTTTTTTTTTTTTTATAATAACGCAGGTTAAAATACGGGAGATTTACGGGAAAATACTAATACGGGAGGACGGCGGGAAAGAAGGGTAAATTACGGGACTTTCCCGGCCAAAACGGGATTCTTGACAGGTATGATCAGTAGGCGCGTTTCCATTACAGATTTGCGCCAAACTTTGGCGATATTTTGTAAATGTCGATAAAAAAAGTATTGCGAAATAACAACGTTTCCATTAACCGATGTTATGCGACTAAAGCGTAATTTGTTCCTCTCGCGATAACTCATGGCAACGGATTTTGGTGGGATTTGGACGGGTTTTGGCTTTATTTAATCGAAAGAGGCGTATACGTGTATGTTTACAGAAGCAGAGCGGAGAGCCACTTCAGAAACATGTGCGACGCTGCTGGTATAAACATAACATCAGCTCCGGTGATTGTGTCGGAGCCGTAACGCGCCGCAGATGCGTGCAGCGTACACAGTCTAAGCATTAATATCAGGGAAAGCCCCTTGTACTTGAGAGTGGCTACGTATGAAGTGTTTCTTGGAGTTTATAGTACATTGAAGAATGATCATATGCCTGTTTACATATGCCATGTGACCTGTAAATGCGAAAAAAGCCGTTTCCATTGCAGTTTTGTGAAATATTCCTTTTTCGAATTGCCTGAAAAACCACCTCATGCCAGCGTGAAAACTTTTTTGCGATATATGGGAGTTTCCATTAGGCGTTTTTCAATTCGCAATTTCAATTTGCGCGTCTTGAAGGGTAATGGAAACGCACCTAGTGTTGCACTGCTTACTGTTTTTGTGTAAATGTAATATTTGTAGGATTCTGATAAATAGAAAGATCAAAAGAACAATATTTGAAACCGAACTCTGGAACATTACAAATGCCACTGTCAAGACATTATTACTGTCACTTTTGATCAATTTAATGCGTCTTTGCTATAATATAAGTGTTATGTCTTTATAACAGTACACATCCATCAATGTTTTGATAGCTCCAAATTAGCATAAAAATACATTGCATTGAAATGTGAGAAATTTGCATATTAATGTGCTGTGCTGTTAACTGACTTCAGTAGTGAATCTTGACTCTGAAACACAGATAAACGTCACTCTCTGCATTCTTGGCGAATTCCCCTTTTTCAGTGAGTGAGCGGGAGCTTTCCATAAATTCAAGCTGTTATATCACATTACAGGAAAGCTTTAACACATACTTCACCAGTTCCCACATAGCTCCAGCTGTCTCAATACACACAATCTTATTGTGCCGAATTGAAAAAGATTTCCTGGGGGCAACAGGAATCTGAAGTCACATCACAGAGGAGGTTTTATTTGCCTTTTGTGGTAAACAACTGTCTCTTTGTCCAAATGACCCTCTGCTCGTTTGAAGCCGATACTTCCCCAGCACCTGATATGTCTGTAAGTGCCAGATGATAATGCTAATATTTGGAATCTGTAGACGGACAGTACTGTCATTCATAACCAGCCACCACACAGTTCATGGAGAGTTTCTTATCGTAGCTGTGGTGTAGATGGGAGTGGAAGCTGCAGAACTAATCTTATTAATACCTAGCATCTGTTTTCCTCTCTTTGAAAGGATGATAGTGTTTTGGGGAGGAGAGCAACATCAGCTGTGCATAATGGGAGGCTGCTTGTTTTTGTGTTTATCCTTTCCGACAGGACGGGGAACTACTCACGAGGAAGGAAATGCCAGATCCGCACGCTGCACTAAACTTGTGTATTTCCCTCGTTTGAAAGCCATAATAAACGCACCCAAGTGTGTAAACATGAAAGATAAGCCTTTGCAAGATATACTTATGCTTTCCTTTGAAATCCATCCAGTCACCATAAAAAGTCAGATGTGTGCCAACTTTGGCCTACGTTCCTCCGCCTGCAACAGTTAGGCTTACAAACAGCAATTGACAGTACAACCCACTAACCCACTGCTGGCATTCGCATTCCTCGGGCCTGTCCGCTGAACGAACCGATAAGCTCCTCAGCAAAGTTAAATCATTAATCTTTAAAACCATGCCTCATAATGTGTTTTCCATTTAACCAGTCTTTAATTGAAATCATCTATACTTTAAATATCTGACTGCTATGTAGTCTGTAGGAATGAGAATCAATCAGGAACCATTTCGAATCTGATTCAGGTTGATGCTAAAGAGAAGAGCTATTTTGAAAACAGTTTTTTTTTTGGTTATATGTGGTAAAGTGTTTCATTTATTTTGAACTTATTTATATAAAATACTACTGAGAAAAAACTCATAATGTGTATCTTTAACTATACCAGATCAAGAAGTAATCTTTAAGAGTCTTAAAAACAGCATTACACAGTATCAGCTCTTGGGAATCGAAATTCACTGGCCGCAGTGTACATTTATGATTCAATAAAAAGAACCAGCTCATAAGAATCGTTTGCTTGAGAATGAGACTTTGCTGGTTGTACTGCATGTGATTCACTAAAAAGAACTGGCTCTTAAGAATCATTTGCTTGAGCATCAGACTTTGCTGATCATGCTATATTTTTGTGATTCACTAGAAAAAAAACGGTTTACAAGAATCATTTGATCAAGAATGAGACTTTGTTGGTTGCATTGTATGTTTATGATTTACTAAAAAGAACTGGCTCTTAAGAATCATTTGCTGGAGCATCAGACTTTGCTGTATTTTTGAGATTCACTAGAAAAAAACTGAATTGTTTGATCAAGAATAAAACTGCTGGTTGCACTGTATGTTTGTGATTCACTAAAGAGAACTGGCTCTTAAGAATCATTTATTTAAGAATAAGACTTCAGTGGTTGTGCTATATTTTTGTGATTCACCAAAACAAAAAAGAACCAGCTTATAAGAATTGTTTGCTCAAGAATGAAACTTTGCTGTCTGCTCTATATGTTTGTGATTCACTAGATAAAAACAGCTCATAAGAATCATTTGCTCAAGAATGAGACTTTGCTGGTTGTACTGTATGTGATTCACTAAAAAGAACTGGCTCTTAAGAATCATTTGCTTGAGAATCAGACATTGCTGGTTGTGCTGTATTTTTGTGATTCACAAAAAAAAAGAAACAGCTTACAAGAATCATTTGATCAAGATTGAAACTGCTGGTTGTACTGTATGTTCGTGATTCTCTAAAAAGAACTGGCTCTTAAGAATCATTTGCTTGAGAATCAAACTTTGCTGACCGTGCTGTATTTTTGTGATTCATTTAAAAAAAAAAAGAACCAACCAAAAGAATCGATTGTTCAAGAATGAAAAAAAAAAAACCAACTTGAGAACTAACTCAAGAATTGGATTTCACTAATTCTGCTGTATGTTTGTGAATCACACACACAAAAAAAATTCAAATTACACTTGTTTGTGCAGTATATTTTTGATTCTTCAGTCATTTGATCAAGAATCGGGTGTTAATAGTCAAGCTAGATTTTTCACGCTTAGTAGCATTGCAGGGAAAACTGTATTAAAGCATGCTAATAGAACCAAACGTCACAAAAATCGTTTAGTTAATTTTTTTTTTTTTTTTTTTTTAAGCTAGATTTGGGAGCTAGTCACACCTTACGATTAGTCTAACTTTAAAATCGAATTGAATAGTAAATGTTACAAGCTGTGTTTGCCACCTCCAATAAAAATCGTTCACACCCGTGTGATCATCCCTGACCCTGGACCAGACGAGCTCCAATCATCTAAGACGGCTTTATTGAAAGGGACTGAACCCGACATGCTAAACGTGTTTTGTGGGTGTAAATGATTTCTAATTAGATGAGCACTCAATTACAGCGATTGCTCTCTCAAAGTAAGTTAAGCAAATTGATGAGGCTAATGCTCATTTCACAGGGAGATTAATTGAGGCTACACAGAGTCTTCACCCTTCTGTCTGGAGATAAGGACCACAGACACCCTGCTGAAGCCAGGAGGACATGGAAAAATGGGGGATGGGTGCCACAAAGAAAGAGGTTCCTTGAGTCTTTTGAGTCCAGGGTTGTTTGATAAGATATGAATGGAGCCCTTGTTGATGGTGGGGTGTTGTTCTCTTCTGTTCTGTGGACAAAAAGTGATGAGACCGGGAAAAAGTTGAGAGAGCGTAGTGAATATCTTTACAGAGAAAGGGAGAGATAGACACAGAGCATCTGGTGGTGAGATCCTGTTATTGTTAGAGCAAAGGAAAGCCCCAGCTTCAGAGGTCCTTGACCAGTTACTCTCCATAGCCAGCAGAATGGAAACGGAATAAGGATGAGGCTGTTTTGAGCTCTTCGGGGGGACAAATCGACTCCAAGCAGGAAACTGTTACAATGGGATTGATGTCCTCCGATGTATTATAAATGTCACTCATTATTAGCATATTCACACACCCTCAATGTAACTGTTTATTAAAGTTTCATCTTTTTTAATCAACCAGTGCCTATAAAATGTAATCTAAATTGAGATTGACAGAAATAAATTAAAACAAACATTACAAAATATGTGCTCAAACACCACATTAAGTTGATCTGGAATATTCAGGAATGGCACAAAGAGGAATTTACTGAACTGACTATAGACCCATTTTTATTTTTTTAAGATAAAGCTCATAAAGCTGATAATCCTCAGCAAGGATACATTCAGTTGATCACAAGTCACAGTAAAGTTATAATGTTACAAAAGATTTCAGATTCAAATAAATGTTTTGTGCTTTCTGTTCATCAAATAATCCAAAAAAAAACATTAAGTAACACAGCAGTTTTCAGCATTGATGATGATAATAAGAAAAGTTTTTTGAGGACCAGATCAGCATATTAGAATGGTTTCTGAAGAATCATGTGACAAAACGGGATCTTAGCCACCACATGAATAAAATCAAATAGAAAAGTTGTTTTAAATCGTAATCATTTTTCACAATATAACTGTTTCACTGTATATTTGCTCAAATAAATGCATAACCCAGCTGAACACAAAAAACACAGCTAAAAGGTATTAGCTGGTTTAAGCTGGAAGTAGCTGGTTTTAGCTGACCAGTCATGACCAGCTAAAACCAGCCAAACATATTTAGCAGTTTTTTTTTTTTTCTCAGGAGGGAAGGGTATAAGAGACTACTTTCAAAATATTTCTAAAAATTACTAAACTTAACTAAAATTGATAAATTACTTACTAAACCACACACTTTTGAACAACAGTGTTTAAACCTTTAAACTTTTATTTTTCAAAACTTTTAAAGGCTTTATTTGTCCTGACAATTTGCATGCCACTGATTTGCACCAACCCTTTTTTCACCATTGTAACCTTATACAACAGAGTGCCGCCTTTCGCAAACACTGTGTGCATGTGGGACGTCTAACTGATTATATGCTAATAAATGTCACCATCCCATTGCTGAGATCCTGAGAAAAAAAGGTTTATATCTGTACTAGTACTGGGCGATATACCGGTTCAAACAGTAAAATGATTTAGATTATGCACATGATATGAATTAAAAAAAAAAAAACAAAGTGGCATAACGGTACAGACAGCATAGACAGCATTGTCTATTTTTATTGTATATTTGCTGCAATAGCCAAAATTACATTGTATTGGTCAAAAGATCATGTTTCATGAAGATTTTTTTTAAATTTTCTACCGTAAATATTTCAAAACTTAAAGACTATTTTCTCAATATTTTATGTTTCATATTTTTTTGCACCCTCAGATTCCAGATTTTCAAATAGTTGTATTTGGGCCGAATATTGTCCTATCCTAACAAAACCATACATCAACGGAAAACCTTTTTTTCAGCTTTCAGATGATGAATGACCCTTATGACTTGTTTTGTGGTCCAGGGTCACAAATTGTGAATTGCAGTGAGGGTTTGTATGTATCCCTGAGGGGAACTGACTGTCTTAAGAAAAGTTTATGGTATTTTCTTTTCCTCTTACCTCCGTATATTCCATATTAATGTAGTATATAAAAATGCAGCGCTGCTTTGTTTACAGCTGTAACCAAGGAAATACTGTAACGCAGCTGTTCCGTAAGCGCCACCTGCTGTCAGAGAGTGAATTTGTATGTCGTTCAGTCCATTTGCTGTTTTTGTTTTATGCAGATATGTTTTATGTAGCACAATGATGTACTTTATAAACTATTATTTATGTAGCACATCCATTCAGGCCCAGGCCACCTGGAAAAGCTAGAAAGAACGCCCAGGGCCCCCCATCCAGGTCCTTGCCACACCTAGCACCTAGCGTCAATAGCTGGACTCTGATCCCAGGAGAATTTCAGCCATTTTTCTGCCTGTCTTGTTGACTCAGTGCTGTAGCGTTCAACTGTGATGGAGTAATTAACCGTGTGCAGCAGACAGGTTATTAGAAGCAGAGTTTGGATAAGATTGTCCTGCAGGATACCTGATACGGTGTCTGATCTGGAAGCAGTACTCTGTGTAAAGGCCAGGACCATCAGTATTCCCACAGTACGGTTTAGCGCCTGTAGGCATGGCAATTTGTCTCAGCTCCACCAACAAACAAACCCAGGGGGAAACAGTGCAAGGCTGGACTTGTAATAGTGGCAAGGCTGATACAAAAGACCCAGAGTTATGGCTTGTGGAAAGACGGCGGCTTTATGTAATGACTTTTCTGGCCGACCTGGAAGGAAAGGCAGGCGTTTGTGCTCAAACACGCATTAACATACATGAACTCCCCCGTTCCGCCACACACACAGACACACGTGGGCGTACGTACAGAGTTTTGACACAAGCACACACAGACTCCCTGATATGCTGGCTGTGGGAACATGATGCTGCCTGCTCATCACGTTTCCCTGTGGTCTTTCCAATCAGTTGCGTAAAGAACAGGAAATATAGGTCAGACAGCAGATGTGCTCTCGACTACAGGACAAATCACACCCTCCTTTCAACGTGTCAGGATCAAACAGTGTAGCCGGGGGTGCCAAAATGCTTTCTAAACTTCTCTAACCTTTCTAGAGGAGAGGAAAAGTGGGAAATGGATACCGCTGTGCTGCATGGTGGTGTTTTTGTGGGGTCCAAACACCAACACAAATGAGTACGTGTTTGTAAAAATGTACGCGAGTGAGCTTGCGTGTACATGTTTGGGGATTTGTTTATATAGCATCAGTGATGAATAAGGATGTCTGGGATGATGAAAAGGAGAACTCTTAAGAAAATGTTATATTACAAACCTTGTCCTTGAATGCTAGAAGGGTCAAGTTGAGCACCTATCATGTAAAAATTGATGACATATTTTCTTTGCATCTTTGCATAATTATTATTTTTAAAAATGTGTCTCAACGTAAAAAAAAAAAAAAAAAACAGTCATGCACAGCATGAAATAATAGTCTTTATTATACACTGCCATTCAAATGTTTGGGGGCGGTAGGATTTTTAAAATGTTTTTCTCTCCAAGGCTGTGTTTATTTGGTCAAGAATACATTTCTATTTTTATGCATTTTAATTTATTCCTGTCATAGCAACGCTGAATTTTCAGTATCATTACTCCAGTCTTCAGTGTCACATGATCCTTCAGAAATCATTCTAATATGCTGATTTGCTCAAGAAACGTTAAATGTTAAAAGTATTTTTTTTTTTTTTGATGAGTAGAAAGCTAAAAACAGCCGCAATTAAGAATAAAAAAAAATAGTTGCATTTAGTAGCATTATAAATTATATTATAGCTGAATAAATGTATTCATTTCCTGTCCCCAAAGTATGTATATATGTATTTTCTTATGTATATAATTTTTGATTTCATTGAAACTGTTATCTGAAGTTGCATTGGCTATTTTTTTCTTCAAGCTCCACAAAAATATATTCTATATGAGTTCCATTTTAGCAGTATTTTTAAATATGCTAAAAAAAAAACAGCAGCAGCTTAATTGACAGTTTGCAAGTATTTGTTTTAATATGTGTTTAATATGAGTGCCACTAGATAAAAATTATAGAAAAAAGCATCACATGAAAGCATGAGTATGATATACAGCTGAAAAGTCTATGATACATTCTCTCTCTCATTCCAGTCATGCTCTTCCTATCCTTTTACAACAGCAACAATCACATTCTCGTATGATAGGCTCATTGAGATTGACCTACATCACTTTGGATAATAACTGCAGCTTTAAAAAGAAGATTGGTAGTTTGATGGATGGATTCTAATTTTTCCTTTTCATCTGCTGCTTTTTTTTTCCCTCCTCACTCTGGCATACGGGTCTTCCCTCCATGAAACTGCAGTGCCTGCCTTTGTTTGATCTAGCAGTTATCAGATCAACCACTAGGGGGTAGCAACGTTCTCATGTCAGATTAGCCCAGCTGATTGAAATCCTTTATTCTAAAAGATTAATTTACTCACTGGAGTGAAAACATGCTTTCTCACATTCTTTTAGAGTGATGCTAATACGTTTTCAAAAAGCTGTAATCAGCTCTTCACGCATGCCGCTTTGAGAGCGCGCTCTCTCTTTTTTTTTTTTTGCAGGAATTTATACGGCATACTAAAAGATGCTGATTTGTTCTTATTTCACTTTAAACAAGCCTCTTATCACATAAAAACAATAATTAAGAGTCAATTATTCCAGAGTGCCTGGAGCAAAAAAAGAGAGAGAGAGAGAGAGAGTGTGAGCGTGATTTTATCAGGCGATGAGTGTATACTCTACATACTAACTCGGCTGTGTTTCTCATGAGTCTGGGAGTTCTCATTCTCATTGGTGTTAAGCACTGTGTTGTCTGAATCTCTTTTGATCCCTTATAGATGCCCGTTCTCTAGTGACCCCTAAGCAAACCCCACTCCACATCATGGGATAAGGGTGGGATTGTGAAATGCTGATCTGGCAGAGCAGCTCGTCTGGAATGCTGTTCCCTTCATCTGTGTCCCCCTGCAAATGAGTGGGTTAACTTACACATTAGCACAGATTAAGGGTACAAATGAGACCTTGTGTCACTAATGGGGGTCAAAAGAGGGTATAAGGGTGGAAAGGAAAGGGCGAACACCTTAGGGTATGATGGAACTGTAGCTCTGTTCTTTTCAGATTATCTGGGTACATTTTGATTCTAGCATATGACTGATTATTTAACTTATTTAGAGTAATAAGCAAATTTATATATATAAATATAAATAGATTTGTATTATTTATCCAGTGGCACTTAGGCACCTCACAACTGTATAAGTATATTCCAAAAGGTTACATCGAAAGCAAACTGAAGTGTGGCCCGATTGGGAAAAACATTACTATTTGCTGCTGTCGTTTTTATATAACCATGCTTTGCTTTGGGCAGAGGTGGTGCAGTCTCCATCTGAGTGTTTTCCTTCAGCTCTAAGCAACGTGCTGAGTCTCTCGCCCCGACCTGTTGGGTGTTTACGTGTTGACACTCGCTACGATGGGACTCCACATTCCTGGCAGAGGCCTTCTTGGAGTTGGCATGTTAGTAAAACACTATTTGACACCAAGTTAGCTTGTGAGACAATTCAACACACAACTGGAATACTCTGAGGCCTGTATTGGCAGGTAGTTTCCAATTGAGAGTTTTTGTTGTTCTTCAGGGAAAAAAATAAAGAAAGAAAAGCAAATGTTTTGAAAAGATTTCACATGGCAGGATGTGTGTGCTTGTGTGTAAGATAGTTAGTTTAGTTTAGTTTTTGATTAGTCAGTTTGATGTTTAGTTAGTCAGTTGTTTTGTATTTAGTTTAGTTTAGTTTTTAGTTTGTTCAGTAGTCAATTTTATGTCTAGTTAGTTGGTTTGTTAGTGAGCTAGTTAGTTTAGTTTTGTTAGTGATTAGTCAGTTTGATGTTTAGTTAGTTGGTTTGTTTGTTAGTTAGCTAGTTAGTTGGTCAGTTTAGTTATTCAGTTTGTTGGCTAGTCAGTTTTTAATGTTTAGTTAGTCAGTTGATTTGTAGTTTGTTGGTTTGTTTGTTAGGTAGTTAGTTTAGTTGTTTAGTTTGTTCAGTAGTCAATTTTATGTTTAGTTAGTTGGTTTGTTAGTGAGCTAGTTTAGTTTTTTTGATTAGTCAGTTTGATGTTTAGTTAGTTGTTTTGTATTTATTTGGTTTGTTAGTGAGCTAGTTAGTTTTTGATTAGTCAATTTGATGTTTAGTCAGTGAGTTGGTTTGTACTTTGTTGGTTTATTTGTTTGTTAGTTACCTAGTTAGTTGGTTAGTCTGTTTTCAATGTTTAGTTAGTCAGTTGATACTTGTTGTACTTTGTTGGTTTGTTTATGTATTTAGTTTAGTTTGTTGTTTAGTCACTGACAAAAAAAAACCCTATTTTGTCACATTTGATAATATATAAAGTAATATTAATATAAAAGTAAAACTAACTAACTACATATATATATATATATATATATATATATATATATATATATATATATATATATATATATATATATATATATATATATATATATATATATATATATATATATATATAATATATATATATATAATATATATATTTCAAATACTGAGTTTTTGTAAAAGTTTGGGTTAACAAGAACATCACCATCACTGATAAATACATATTCCTGTTTCTCGTTGTCAGATTTCACGTGAAGACATTAGTAAAAGAAGAACGTCTGTTACACTTCCCTTTTTTCATACTAGTTCCACATTTGTGAATTTTCTGAATATTTATTTAAAATATTTGTTAACTGTGTTGTTGTTGTGTTTTTTTTTTTTCAACACTTTTTGCACTCTGCATTGTTTGATTAATTCATCAAGCGTATATGTCTAATAACTGGGGAAAACAAAACAAAAGGAGTAGTATTTGGTCATGTGATTTCAACATGGCCACCCCCATGAGGCAACCTGCTTCATGTAAAATAAAATGGCCTATATTAGGCTAGTTATTTGGCACATTTTTTCCTGTTAATTTGCTTTATGTGTTACAAAAAATCCAGAGGGCAACTGAAATGAATCAAAAGCCCATCAAATCACAATGCAAATTATTTATCCATGAATCCTAAAACTGTGTTGTAGATCTAGTGTAGAAGGTCAAAGTTCTAAGCCTTGTGGACCCACATTTTCTCCAGCCCGGATGAGGGGGAGATGTGAAAGGTGATTTCCTCTTGGACAGCATGACAGGGCTTCCTGGAAGAGTCGTCCCTCCTGAAGAACAACTGCATCCTGCCCTGAAAATGAAATGAGACTCAGTAGAGCCACATATGTTGTGAAAACATGCTCAGCTCCATGATATCAGCATGGTGTGCTATCTTGAACCTGTGCTGAATAGACAGCTATTATATTATAAAAGGTGAATTAGATTAAGTTGCTTGAGAGAACAGGCAGTTTATATTTAGTAGTATGTGTTTATTGATGGTTTGATGAATGTGACTGGTATATTTAAACCATTTATAATGACTAAACGGTGATAGCACAACTAATAGTATTATAGGCCATGACATGACCACGGATAGAGAGGGAGAGAATATGAAAGTGATTACTGATTGTGTGTGAGTTTTTCTTCCTGTTGGCAATAATCCATGAGTGAATGGTTAATGCAAAGAAAGCAAAATAGAAAGTAAAAAAAGAGAAGTGTGTGTGGGCGGTTGTGTGCGTCGGTGTGCTTGTACCATCTGAAATCGTTTTTGCTACTTTTGGAAATCGTGTCCTATCAGGAGCAGCAGCTGTCAGGGCAGGACACGACTCGGCTCTTTGTGCACTGTTGATGGTAAGTTGACTTTATCATCCTTGTTAAGCTTAATCACCGGCTGTTACTTGGAAGCATTTGTTTACCTCAGAGCGGTATGATGTGCATGTGTGTATTGTATATTGACTCTCTTCCAGATTAACAGGTGACTGTCAAATAATAACAGCCTCCATTGTGACCACTGATGTTGGACTCTTTTACTTACTTTACCTTTATAGAAAATTACTTACTGTAGACTGACAGATGATGTAAGTAAGTAGGCAGGTCGGTAGTATTTAGTTAGGTAGTCAGTTTGGTCAGTTTGTTTGTTCTTTAGTTTAAATTAGTTGGTTAGTTAGTCAGTCTGATGTTGAGTTAGAGAGTTTGTTTGTTTGTATTTAGGTAGTTAGTAATCCAAGATAGATTATTAATCTGTTTTAACAATCCATGGTTCAAACCAGTGAGTTTTGTTTAGTTCTAATCAGTTAGTTAGTACTCCAAGACATATCATTAAGGGGTCTCTCCATTCCCCTTATTGATTATTAATTCAAACCAGTTGGTAAATTAATTAGTTAGCTGTAGTTGGTTGGTTGGTTGATTTGTTACTTAGTGTATCTTAGTTTAATTGGTTAAACAGTTTCATGTTTAGTTAGTCAACTGGTTTGTACTGAGTTTGTTTGTTAGTTGGTTAGTTTAGCACTTAGTTTTATAGTGGGCTAGTTAGTTTAGTTAGTTGGTTTGTACTGAGTTGGTTTGTTTGTTAGCTAGTTAGTTTAGTTGTTTAGTTTGTTGGTTAGTTAATTTGATGTTCAGTTAGTCAGTTGGTTTGTACTGAGTTGGTTTGTTTGTTAGCTAGTTAGTTTATTACTTAGTTTAGCACTTAGTTGGTTTGTTAGTTAGTTTAGTTGTTTAGTTTGTTGATTAGTCAGTTTGATGTTTATTTAGACAGTTGGTTTGTACTGAGTTGGTTTGTTTGTTAGCTAGTTAATTTAGTTTTATGATTAGTCAGTTTGATGTTTACTTAGTTTAGCACTTAGTTGGTTTGTTAGTTAGCTAGTTAGTTTAATTTAGTTGTTTAGTTCGTTGGTTAATCAGTTTGATGTTTAGTTAGTTGGTTTATATTTAGTTGGTTTGTTAGTGGGCTAGTTTGTTTAGTTTAGTTTGTTGCTTAGTCTGATGTTTAGTTAGTCAGTTGGTTTGTACTTATTTGGTTTGTTAGTTAGCTTGTTAGTTTAGTTGAGTTGAGTTTAGTTAGTTGGTTAGCCAGCTGGTTTGTATTTGGTTTGTTAGTTAGCTTTTTAGTTTAGTTAGTTTAGTTTAGTTTGTTTGTTGGTTAGTCAGTTGGTTTGTATTTAGTCAGTTTGATCTTTAGTTGGTTTGTACTTCATTGGCTTGTTTGTTAACTAGCTAGTTAGTTTGTTAGTTTACTTTGTTGGTTAGTCAGTTTGGTGTTTAGTTAGTTGGTTTGTACTTAGCTGGCTTGTTAGTGAGCTAGTTAATTTAGTTTTCTGATTAGTCAGTTTGTTCAATTAGTCAGTTGGTTTGTTAGTAAGCTAGTCAGTTAAGCTTAGTTTTTTGATTAGTCAGTTTGATGTTTAGTTAGTCAGTTGTTTTGTATTTAGTTGGTTTGTTAGTGGGCTAGTTAGTTTAGCTTAGTTTTTTGATTAGTCAGATTTACGTTTAGTTACTCAGTTAGGTTGTACTTGTTGGTTGGTTGGTTTGTTAATTAGCTAGTTTTTTTTTCTAGTTTAGTTGTTTAGTCATTTTGATGTTTAGTTAGTCGTTTGTATTTAGTGGATTTGTTAGTGTGCTAGTTGATTTTTAGTTAGCAAGTCATACATGCCAGATTATTAAGGGGTATGGCCAGTCCATTATTTGAAACTGTGAGTTTGAAGGTTGGTTTGTTGTTTATAATAGATTTGGATTAGTAGTTAGCATGCCTCAGCTAACATACATCTATATATATTACATAACATAAAAGTCAAAATACACTAAATATGTTGTGTAGTATCAAGTAAAGCATCTAATACAGAAATTAATTTTAACTGCATAACATGTACTTAGAATAGACGTAAACTATAGAAGCTTTTTAAGGGCTTAGCTCGCATTCAGTAGAATCTTGTTGCTCTGTCATACTCTACTCTTCTCTTCTGCTGATTTTCAGCAGAAACTCCAGCTGTGCATCAGCTCAGTTTAGAAGCCGCTCTAACAGATGTCCGGCAGTTCGCCACTGTCCTCCCGCTCTGTCCTTACCTGTTCCTCCCACCATGTGTGGAAGACACAGAGAACGCACCAGAGGACAGGGTCAGACTTCAGGAATCCTTCTCTTCTGCCTGCCATGTCCTTTTAAGTATACTTGGATTAGGATGAGGTTAAGATGCTTTAATTGAATTAACCCCTTGAATCCCACACAAGCAAAGCTGGAGTAAAGAACCAGCAGCTTTCTCACGGTGTGTGGCAACATATCTCGGTAGTAACCCGATACTTCCAGTCTCTTTGGGGAGGTTACCCTGGCAACAGTATGAATGAACTGACAGCGTCTGTGCGTACATGTGCTTTTAATTAAAGAGGAGCGGTAATAGAGACATTTAGTGGCAATTCACTGTCCCTTGTGGCACAGCAAACGCATACTTCCTCCCCCTCTCTTCCTCTTCCTCTCTTGCCTTTTTGCTCAACCATATCAACATCCGTAGAAATCATCGCCCTTTGTTTAGTTAACCTCTATATTTGTACTGCCAAATGTTTTATGAAATTTAAGAAATAGTTTACCCAATGATTAAAATTGTTATTAAATACTCACCCTCATGTTGTTACAAACATGAGTCATAAGTCATTCTGGGTAAACTATCCTAGTAAGTAGGGCAAGTTCTAAAAAAATGTTCATATCAATCCTTTTCATGCAGTGGTCAGAATTATTGTTTGTCTTATCATACATAGATTTCAAGAGTGTGTGGATTCAAAAAGCAGAAGATGCATTAGTCATCAGATAATGACCTGGAATGACCAGAACGATGTGGCAGTGGAGAGCACTTTGTAGGAAACTCCATTAACAAACCTCAGTCAGTTAATTAGCTGTAGACGCAGCGGAGCATACAGACCCTGCATGTGGCTCGGAGCTTTGCGAAAGGCTTTTAGATGAAAGTGATGAATTGCTGTCATTGGGCTTGTTCTATACTTTATCAAATGATTACATATTGAATGTAAAATAGACAGCTCTCGCCGCATGCAAAGGTCATTTTCCGATTGCCACATTAATCAAAATGCTTTTTCCTGTCAGCGGTAAAGGGAGAATTCCCAAAACAGCAGAGATGCGCTGTGTGGTGATAGTATATATATATATATATATAATATATATATATGTGTGTGTGTGTGTGTGTGTGTGTATGTGTGAGGTTAGACACTGTAGGATGAGAATTTGCTCTTTCTGGAAGCTTCCACGGCTTCTCCTAGTTCATTTCGTACCGGATTTCCATTCACAAGGATTGCATTTCCATTTTTCTGCTTTACCTGTCTGGGATTGTGAAAGACATTTCCTCGTATCTCAAGGGTGGGATTTTAACAGAGACTTGCGCTGATGACATAAGGAAAATGGATAAACATCCATCCCACTCTTGAGAAACACTCCTATTTAGGTAACCATGGCGATAACAGAGCTGGAGAAACTGCTTTTCTTTTGTGTGGCATAAAACTGGTTAAAATACAACCAGGAAGAGAGAGGCCCAAAGGCAAGGAAATGCATCACCCTCGGAGTGCTGTCTGTGGTTATGCTACGACACACCCTCACACACACACATACACGCGTTAGACTCACACATTTTCGTAACTGACATCCTGAGCAGTTCGCAATTCACTCTCTGACAGCACATGGGGCCTGGCAACTGCTTCAGGATCCCACTTATCTGCTAAGGTAAAAGACTGATTTCTGTTAATATTTTACTATACCAATCGCTCTTTTGGAATGTTTCTGGTTTGTGTAATCTGCTAACTAGCTGTCATTTGAATGCAATGAGTTGTGGTTTGCAATATTTATCTTTTGTATTGAGCTGGGGCTGCTGTAGACGTACATGTTGTGGTTTAGTCGTTGGTGAGTGGAAGCGTGAGTGTGTTGTTTTGGGGCCTCACTATGATACATCAGCCATCTATTGAGTGTCAAACAAAGGAACATTATTGTGATTCAAACAGAAAACCATCCTTGCAGCGTCTCAGCATGGGCTTGACCTGCACACACACACATTCTCTTTCACTCACAGGCACTTTCGCGCTCTCTCATGCCTTGCTGTTTTGAAACAGGCCCATCCTTACATGGATGTATTCAGTGGTCTCCTAGACGTTAATTTATATGAGGTGGACTTCATTTTATGGGGAACATAAAGACTAAACACTCAGATTGTGTGATAAGTCAGACTGACAGTTTGAGAGTGAGAAAAACACACTTCCTCAGTGAAACTGTGCAGAGATGCTTCATCTCCTTAAAGGGATAGTTCACCCAAAAATGTAAATTCTGTCATTATTTACTCATGTCGTTTTAAACCTGTGAGACTCTTTCTTCATTCAAACGCTGCAATTTTTTTTTTTTTTTAAAGAATATTCTGGACGCTCTTTTCAGTATGATGACAGTGAATGGGGACTGAGGCTGTCAAGCTAAAAAAAAAAAAGACCATAAAAGTATCTTAAAAGTTTTCTAAGCACTACATTCCAAACCATACAATAGTCTGGTGTGAGGGAAAATGCCAGAACTTTAGTCATACACTGAAAACCTTGTTATATGCCCTAGATTTGAGAAGTAGGGATCAACGAATCATTCTTTTGAGTCATCTTTTCAGTGAATTGTTTGCTCCACTTCACATTTGGCCTAAATGATTCATTAATTGCATAATTTTCTTCTCAAATTCATCAAACTGACTCAGTCTGACTCTGCCAAAATCAAGGCCCAGAAAGTTAGTAAGGACTAGGGCTGCCCCCTAATAGCCGACTAACCGTTAGTCAACGAGAAAAGGCTTGGTTGAATAAAATGTAAAAAAAAAAAAAAAAATATATATATATATATATATATATATATATATTCCACAGGACGTGACGGACAGATCGTTAAGGGGTGGTCTGTGTGGTAATATAATACATCGGGCAGGACATCCAAACACTCACTTATCATTCATCAACCTCAAATATGTCTTTTCTAAAATATGCAAGTAGTAGCAACTTTACATTGCGCTCAATCTAATGTTAACCTAGTAAAAAGTGTGCTACTGAAATGTCTGTGCGGAGTGTGGAAGCTGAACATAGCATACTTAATGCATGATGGATGGAGGCGCCGGTGTGGTCACCCACACTTAAAATGCTCCATTTTTGGTCATACAGAGTAGTATTGAGTAATCTACATTTATTTGTGTGCAATCACAGTAACAACGAAACGTTGCACTTTTGTAAAATAATTAAAGCAGACGCTTTCTGGCATCTTGGTCTCTGTTAACTTGAACGCAGAACTTCGAAACTGTGTATACTATATATCTGTATCTATAAAGAGGGAAATGTCTACTTTGAAATGGACCAATTCAAATGAAAAACAAATATTCTCAGATTATGTAATCCGTGTGAAACATGCATACAGACGCATCACTACTGCGGAGATGACCAGTCAGTGACGCTGGTTCATCTCTTAAGCCGAAAACGAAGAAAGCACTAGTTTAACAATACACTATTAAAACGTTAATGCAGTCTCCTTGCAGTTTTTCCCTGACACATTCATAATTGTTATATCTGCGCTGCACTGCGGCTTTTTAGGCTGTGGCTGTGTAGGCAATTAAAGGCTCATTATTATTTATTATTATTATTATTATTAATAAGCGTGCGACTAATAGTCGACTAATGCTTAAAATTAACAACTACTTTGTTGACCAGAAAAAATCTTTAGTCGAGGGCAGCCCCGGTAAGGACGTCGTTAAAATAGTCAATGTGACATCGGTGGTTCAACTCTTTGATGTAATGAATGTCCTCTGAAGGCGAGATGTGGATGAGCCCAAGTGCAGTTTATTTACTGTGAAATCCAATATCCAAACATAATCCAGAGATTTGACTTGAACAAACTTGACATTAGCAGACTTGACTTAGCATGGCATGAGCAGACTTGACCTGAAACAGGCTTGGCATGGAACAGCATGACGTGAACCACTCCAGACATGATGGTTGGGGTGTGAAAATGCTCTGGTGTGATGGGTACTGTAGGATTGCAGGGCTCCTAATCCGCAATCCCCACAGTAAACGAGGATCCATTTAATAGCAGAGCGTGATTAATATATTGTTCCAGACACCAGTGAATTTTCCCTCCAGGAAGACAGGAACAAATGGGATCATTCAATCCCACTCTAAAAATGTCTTTGAGCGCCACATCATTAAAAGCCACCAAATGGCACAGTCCACAAAAGTCCTCAACACACTCTTCTATAGCCCGGTTACCTTGACGCAGGCAGAGGAGGCGAGAAATTGCTGGGTTCATTTTAGCGGTCGTGTATTCTGTAACGAATGTCCACTGAAGGGAATATGTGGCGAGATGTGGTTTATCTCGTGGATGAAAGTGCAGTTTATTTACAGTGAAATCCAAAAACTTGACTTGGCATGGCATGAACAGACTTGACCTTAAACAGACTTGGCATGGAACAGGAACAGATACACAAACTCACCAACAGCAGGTACACACATCAATACACAACAAGGAACAATGGCTACATGTGGGCTATTTATATCAAACAATGGAATTCACATGTAAAGAACAAACTAATGAGAAACAAGACACATGACTAGGACGACCAATTAGAACATAAAACTAAGGAACCAATGGAAGGAATACATGAGGGGCAGGGAAGCAAGACTCTAACAAGGACCATGGCAAAACTTCAAAATAAAAGACAAGAAAACATGAAAATAAAACAAAACCCAAACCCCACGTTACATTTGAACCACTGATGTCACATGGACTATTTTAACAATGTCCTTACTACCTTTCTGGGCCTTGAACGTGTCAGTTGCACTGCTGTCTATGCAGGGTCAGAAAGCCATCTGATTTTATAAAAAATATCCTAATTTGTGTTCTGAAGATGAACTAATGTCTTACTGGTTTGGAACGACATGAGGGTAAATAAATGATGGCAGAATGTTTATTTTTGCGTTAACTGGCACTTTATATTCACACAGGTTTATCCATTAAATCAATTATATTAAAACCTGTCTAGTTTTGACGCGCAGCTTTGAAGGTGTTTAGTTTTGAGGATCAGCTAAAATTATAACTATTCAACTGAAAACATACAAATGTTTTTATCTAGTGATATCAGGCTTGCTGTGCACTAATAATATGTGTCCATGCACTTAAACTCCAGTGCTGCTTTTCTGTAAATGCTGAACTACAAGCTCTTTGTCAGTATAAAAACCACTCACGTCTGATTGACCATTACCACGTCTTTTAACAGCAATCCATAGCCCAAACAGCCCAGCGTGACAGCACAGGCGGCACTTATTACCAGCACAGACATTTGCACTGAACGAGTAACTGCGATTTGCTTTTCTTTTCCTCTCAGATGAGCGAGTCTGCGGATGCCGACTATTCAAAAAAGCACTAAAATTTCTCCTAATTGATTTTATGGGTCAATTACGTATTTTCCTCATTGTGTGGTCAGCAGGGGAGCCCGGGCCGGCCGACTGACAGCAGCCCCACTCGTGTGCAAATGAGTTTGAGAGAGGCAGTAGAGAGATGCGGGGAGGAGGGGTGGATGGGAGAAGTCCTCTTTTGGATTAGTGGAAGCTTCTTGGCGATCTGCATGTGAATGAGCGTGAGCAGCTTTAGCCGTTACCCCTGCGCTCTTTCTCCATAGTGAGGGAGAGAGACACTGAGAGAGGGGGAGAAGTGCATGGGCAGTTACACAGAGCACAAAGCAGAAGTTTAGGGAGACAAGTCTTGAGGTACATCACACTTGTGGACTGTCCGGTGTGGGCCGCTGGGTCTTCAGTGGGGAGAGTGGTGTGGACAGAGCTTTGTGAATGAGAGAAGGTAAGAATCTTCCTTTTTTTTTTTATCCCATGGGCTTTGCGTGTGTCTCAGCTTCACTGCCCCTCTGATAACAATGGAACCAAGAGCAATGGAGCACTTCAACAGTGGCAAAAGGGGGGAGGGAGAGTCTCATGGCTGCCCGAGAAGACACTTTTCTAAAATCATGCCGTCAAAGTTGGCTTGTTTTGCTCTATTTTTGTCATCTGAGATATATTCTGGCAGGAAGGAATTGAGGGTTGACACGCTCTGATGTTTGAAGCTTGGTTATGGTTATTGGTTACCCCTTTTCAAGATGCAACAGCCGTGTTTGCCATTTGCAGCAAGTATAATGAAATGCTGACTCTCTCACATGAAACCATTCGAGTCGTTTCCTCTTGTGTGCTGCAACATTTTAGAAGCAAACTTTTGAAATTTTACTAATTTGTGATGAAAATAAACAGGAAGTTGACACAAAGAGCACAAGAGTCCAAAATGGTGCCGTGATGAGGTTCAGATGTAAGGTTTTTTTTTTGACTAGCATGGATAAAATGTGCTTTACATGGTGCTGGTGTTAATTATTTTGAGCTTTTTTTGTTGAGGTTTTCCAACATTTTAATTAGATTACTGTTGTGTAACTTTGTAATTACCATTAAATTAGCTATAGTGTATGGTCATAAATGGAGTCTTCCATTGCTAGCTACAGAAAGTTGTGGCTAAATTAAGCAAAACGGTTCAAAATTTGTACAGAGCCACATGAAAGACAACACACAGGCCTCGGAAACTTTTATAGCCATTATCAATGCTTCATATTAACATGCGCTATTGATACTTCTCTTTTTCTCTCTCTTTCATTATCTGCCAAGTACAGTGTAATTCTCAGAGATATTGCCGTGGTTAAAAGGCATTTAAATTTATATAATGATGATATTTCCCATATGGGAAGACTACAAAACAATGGCGTGCAACAGCCATTATTTTTAGTTGTAGATCAGATGTTAGCAGTTAGCACAGCAGATCTTTAAAGTGTAAAACGGATGCTCGTTTACCTCTACATTCTTACTTTTGTGGCTCTACGTGATGCTCAGGGGAAAACGTATGTGACACATTATGAAATTAAATGTGTTTGTGTGAGTGTGTTTACCAGTTTCCTGCCATAGGTCAGTTCATGGCCGCACTGGGCATTGGTGTGTTTACTTCACTCATATAGTTGTAGATCATCTTGACATTTACACTTTTGCCTTGCTTTATATATAGGCCTTAAATAATTGCTTTTAGGGCAGTTTGTGAAAGTTTTTAGTTTAGTTTGACACATCTTGTTGTACTCGTCCAGGTCTCTGACTCCAACAATATCAAACTCATTTTTTATTTCAGAGAAGTATGAGTTCAAATGAACATATTTATGGTTTGGTGCCAATAAATGAACACTTAGACCTTACTAATGAGGTTATAAGGAAAAAGAATACAAAAAACTGATATCTGAGATGCTTTGTACTAAGTAAGAGTGATTTGTGTTTGCTCGCTGTGTGCTGCTGTGTTTCTTGGTCATGTCAAGAGAAGATGGGCCACATCTGTGAACAGTTTTATTAAGGAACAAGAACAGACACTGAGCAAACCCAGGGACAGGCCTGCTTTTGTTTAAACACAATATGCAAGGTTTTTATTAAAAAGTTCCAACTTCTTTCCTACTTTTTAGCCCTTTTCTCTCACTTTGTTTGCTTTTCTCAAGCCTTGGAAGACATTGTGTCTACCCTTGCTATCTCCAAGCGTAGCTCTATTTGTCAGCTTCTATTAGAGTGCAGGCAGATTTCAGACAGCATCAAATAAATAAATCTGTCAATCCACAGTCTGCCTGTCTCCTCTCCCTTTTGCATAAGTTTTGCTTCTCACAAAAGTCAAACTTTATACGTTCGACAGTGACAACACATACTTTTCAAATTACACAAAGTTCAAAGTCAGAAATTCGCTCGCTTTGCCTTAAGTCAGTGCAGTCTTGCTTAGATTACGTGGATGGATCGCTTGAATGTAATGCCAGTTAGGGAATAAGAAGCCCAGGATTAGTTCCATTTTGGTGGACGGAGGACGTAGGGTGTATTTTTAGCTGATTAATTCATCTGGACCAGCAGACAGGCTCCTCAGTTCATGAAGGGTTCCCTCAGCTGATCAAACGCAGCACAGGCTGCATGCTGATTCCCACACATAATTCTTGACTCACTGAAATGAACATTAATCAGCTTCTGCATGTGCCATACAATGTTTCAATTCTTAAGCTGATATAATTGAACAGTGTGAGTCAGCAAGGCTCAGGGTTGGGACCAGGCCGAAGCACAGCATGAGAAAGTGTTTAATAGTTGTGAGAAAAAACATTTGTGGTAACATCTTTGCAGCCTGTGGCAACAACATATTTTTACTTTTACTGTGTTGTTCTTCTAAGAGATATTGATATTAATAAACTTAACAAGGCGTTAATTTGTGCCTGAGGTGGACGATCGTATAATCATATTAGTTTTATTATTACGCAACTCATGGTGTAGCTTGTCTTGAAGGGATAGTTCAACTCCAAAATGAAAAATCTGCCAACACCGTGGTGGTGTTTTTTTTATTTATTTATTTCTTTTTTAATTTATTTTATGTACCCATGTTGTGTTCCTCAGACAAAGGGAACTCGTATAAGTTTGGAACAACATAAGGGTGAGTAAATGAAGACATCATTTTGGGCTGAACTGTCCTTTTAAGATAAATTCTATTGTTGTTGTGTGCTTTGCATACTTGTGTTAAGGACGTTTTGTTGACCTGTTAATGTAACACACTCATGTATATGAAGCAATCAGAGTGTCATGTTGGGTGCAGCTCACAGTCACTGCCATTAACAATGCATAATAAAGGAGTGCAAACTTGGCATTTCCTGGGGATCATTTTACACTCCCGTGTTTTCATACACAAATGAGCTGATTTTAACACACACATGCACACTTTAGATGTGGGTGTGAAAGCAGCTGTGGCCTTGGCAGGGTAATACAGCTTGTCTTCTCATATTTGAGATGATCCCTTTTTATATACTAGATCTTCTCATATGATTACATGTAATACTAATCATTCCCAAGAGCTTTAACGCAACTGCTAGATATTGTTCAGTTAGTGCTGGGTGGTTTGACCAAAAATCTGGTCAAAAAGTTTTACGGTTTATCACATTTCTTCCCTGACTGTGCCTTTATGTGAATCAGAATGCATGAAACCACTGCATTTTAATCATGATCCGAACAACAGCTGATTCTTAATACTGTGTTGTTACCTGAATGATCCACAGCTGTGTTTTTTAGTTTAGTGATAGTTGTTTATGAATCCCTTGTTTGTCCTGAACAGTTAAACTGCCTGTTGTTATTCACAAAAATCCTTCAGGTTGCACAAATTCTTTGGTTTTGCAGCATTTTTGTGTATTTCAGCCCTTTCCAGCAATGACTGTATAATTTTGAGATCCATCTTTTCACACCGAGGGCAACTGAGGAAACACAATGCATTAAGAGCCAGGGGGATGAAAACTTTTTGAATTTGAAGATCAGGGTAGATTTAATATTATTTTGTCTTCTGGGAAACATGTAAGTATCTTCTGTAGCTTCTGAAGGGCAGTACTATGTAGAAGGAAAAAAAGATATTTAGGCAAAAAAATAAATATGTAAACATCTTTATACTGTTCAAAAGTTTTTACCCCCCCAACTCCTAATGCATTGTTTTTCCTTCTGGAGCATCAGTGAGTGTTTGAACCTTTTGTAATAGTTGCATATGAGTCCCTCAGTTGTCCTCAGTGTGAAAAGATGAATCTCAAAATCACACAGTCATTGTTGGAAAGGGTCCAAATACACAAAAATGCAGAAAAACCAAAGAATTTGTGGGACCTGAAGGATTTTTCTGAAGAACAGCAGCCAGTTTAACCATTCAGGACAAACAAGGGACTCATAAACAACTATCACTAAACAGATAAACGTATAATTCAGGTAACTACACAGTATTTATTTTGATAAAATAATTAACATTTTGCAGATTCTGCAAGGTGTATGTAAACTTTTGACTTCAATTGTAAATACCATTTTACTGTATGTAATTTACTTCATAAGATTAAATCAACATCCTGTGGGTGTGGCTAATAGTATTCATATTCACATTTATACATTTAAGAGTGAGTTGCATTCTGAATTTGGCCCAATGCTGAGCAGCTATCTTGTGAACTTGTGGACATAATGTGATTTTGACTTTGTTTTGAACTATGTGACTGGAGTATTGTCTCCACCAGGACAACTTTAGAGGTTATCAGGCGGGGGTTGTTACCAATCCTCTTATGAAGCGGAGCTGTCTCAAGATGGGAATGGTACAAAGTACAGTACAAGGATAAGAAAAAACATTAGCCCGGTAACACTATCCACCCCCTGCTGCTGCGCTCGCTAAGTCAGATGGGGCATCTCTCGGCCGAGCCAGCTGACAGGTGTCCGTGCCTCAGTAGTTAACCAGTGCCGTGTGAACTGCTGTCTCTGTGTTGGCCGCTCTCGCGAGTGAACTCAATTGAGCTGAACAAACTGACACTCCGGCAGCAAACCCATTTCTGCTCTGGGTTGCTGTTTTTTCGCTGCTGACACTATGCTGCATAAAGTTCATTGCACATTGGGGGTACTTTACATATCCATTTCCATTTGGTGAATGCAGAGTAAACCTTAAGATAAAATCAACCTCTTCCTGACCCACATATCAGGCGTTAACAAATGAATCTAATGCCTCATTTCAGCCCAGGATGGAAGCACAATTATGGACAATTCTCAATTCTTCGTCCTCATTATTTCAATTCCCTGTCTGAATCGATCTGTGCCTCACCTACATTTGCCTCCTGTCAGTCATCATAATGTGTATTAATCTCCACCTGCATGCTCTGAGCATGCTCACAGCACACAGCTCTGTGGCTCATAAACAAGCCAGGCAAAAAATGAACATCTTTTCCTCAAATTAATTGCAGCGGAGAATTGTGCATTATGCTAGCGCATAACATGTCAGGAAACGTGGGCGCTAGATTAATGTCTACAAAATAGAATCTCAGTGTAAGAATGCTAACCTAACCAGGTCCAGGGCTTTTTCTGCTTCTGATTTTCTACAAACCTTTTTACAAAAAATAAAATAAAACACTTTGCCCAAGTTCCATAGTGTCTTATTGTTAGGTTGATATACGCGATTAAATTGTCAATGCATCTCAGACACAAACTGCAAGGACTCATTTGGGATAGAGACTCTTCTAAAGAAAAACCTTCCTGTGTAGTATAACATTTGTTTAAGGGCTTCCTGAGAGATCTTTTATGTTAAACACTTGGGTCTCTCTTTCTCTCTCTCGGCAGAAACAGCACAAGAGCAGGGCCTGGATCTGGAGCCACCTGTCCGGATGGAGGAGGAGATGGAGGTCATGGAGGAGAGGGAGGTAGAGGAGAGAGTGGTGGAGATGGAACATCCTCTGCCATGCCTCAGTGAATCTGACACGCAAGGCATTATCAAGGGCAGAGATCTCTTCGGATATGTCGGCATTGAGGCAGTGTTGGACCAGATGAGACGCAAAACCATGAAGGCTGGCTTTGAATTTAATATCATGGTGGTTGGTAAGTGGAACATTGCTCTGACTTAAATTGGACTTTTGAACATTTTTTTAAAGTAGGATGTGTCTAGTTTGTACTTATACAGAGAAATATTTGAAGTCTTTAAAAATACAAAGCCCTCAAAGCTGATTCAAAATAGTATGTTGAAACTTGACATTTCAAATGACATGCATAACTGCTGCCTAAATGACTTCACACCTCTTGTTCTCTCTCTGTTCAAAGTGTGAACATGACCTTGTTTGTTTTTCTCTCATGAGCTTAGTTGAGTTCGGGACGCTTTAGCCAAGAGATAAAAATAGAATAGACTTGAGGTGTCAGATCAGGTAAAAAGTCACTAGCTGAGAATGAGAGGTGTGTTTATGAAGGGGGTGGGAGTTCAGCTCATGTAGTTCAGCTTTTAACAGGAAACACAGGCAGGTGAAGAGGAAATGGTGCCATTGCCTGTTAGGGGAAATGTTTAAAAGCTCTTTTTATTGAGGTCAAAACTTTACATAGACCTTGCAGAATCTGCAAAATGTTAATTATTTTATCAAAATAAGAGGAATCATACAAAATGCATGTTATCTTTTTCAGGTCAGTACTAAATAAAAAATATTTCACATAAAAGACGTTTACATGTAGTCCACAAGATAAAATAATAGACTTGATTCTTAATACTGTGTTGTTACCCGAATGATCCACAGCTGTGTTTTTAGTTTATTGATAGTTGTTCACGAGTCCCTTGTTTGTCCTGAACGGTTAAACTGTCTGCTGTTCTTCAGAAAAATCCTTCAGGTCCCACAAATTCTTTGGTTTTTCAGCATTTTTGTGTATTTGAACCCATACAATGACTATGATTTTAAGGTCCATCTTTTCACACTGAGGACAACTGAGGGACTCATATGCAACTATTACAGAAGGTTCAAACGCTCACTGATGCTCCAGAAGGAAACACAATGTATTAAGAGCTGGGGGGTGAAAGATTTTGAATTTGAAGATCAGGGTAAATTTCTGGGAAACATGTAAGTATCTTCTGTAGCTTCTGAAGGGCAGTACTAAATTAAAAAATATGATATTTAGGCAAAATAAGAAAAATGTACACATCTTCATTTTGTTCAAAAGTTTACATCCCGGCTCTTAATGTATCATGTTTCCTTCTAGAGCATCAGTGAGTGCTTGAACCTTCTGTAATAGTTGCATATGAGTCCATCAGTTGTCCTCAGTGTGAAAAGATGGATCTCAAAATCACACAGTTATTGTTGGAAAGGGTTCAAATACACAAAAATGCTGGAAAAGCAAATAATGTCTGGGACCTGAAGGATTTTTCTAAAGAAAAGCGGGCAGGTAACAACACAGTATTAAGAATCAAGAGTATGTAAACTTTTGGACAGGGTCGTTTTTTATAAATTCAACTATTATTTTCTCTTGTGGACTATATGTAAATGTCTTTAATGTGAAATATCTTATTCAGGTCAGTACCAAATAAAAAAATACATGCATTTGTATGATCCTTCTTATTTTGGTAAAATAATAAACATTTTGCAGATTCTGCAAGGTGTATGTAAACTTTTGACCTCAAATGTAATAGATTTTTTCCAGTGAGACAAACCATCATTTTACCCAAAGATCATTTTATTTCTAAGCAACATAATCATAATACACAATACGGGGCAGTCGTGGCCTAATAGTTAGAGAGTCGGACTTGTAACCCGAAGGTCACGGGTTTAGGTCTCAGGTCCGGCAGGGATTGTAGGTGGGGGGAGTGAATTACCAGCCCTCTCTCCACCCTCAATACCACGAGCGAGGTGAGATTCTGAGCAAGGCACCGAACCCCCAACTGCTTGATATCCTCAGACTGGATGAAATTATAGTCTGAAACTAAAAAAGTCAGAGTGTGTGACCTTTATTCACTATGCTAAACCTGTCAATTTAAATTCAACTTCTCCAGACAGTAAATCGGTGGAAATTCGGGGGGAAAACCATGTAGTGTATTCCAGCCTTTAGAATGATTTCTGAAGGATCATGTGACACTGAAGACTTGAATAATGGCTGCTGAAAATTCAGCTCTGTCATCACAGGAATGAATTACATTTTAAAATATATTAAAATAGTTTTTCAATGAAGTTCATGTAAAGACAGTATTTTTGTAAGTCACAAATTTTATGCCAGGTTGCCTACTAGGGCTATATTCTACCGGTTCAGTAGAGCTTGCTAGTATTAACTGTTCTGGGCAGCTACTGGACATCTGCCTGATTCAAACTGGCCACCTTATTCAAGGCTGACCAATCAGAGCACTAGAACCTCCCAAATCCCACTGTGCTTCTAGCAAGAGAGAGGGTAAGCATGCGGGAAGGAGGAGGAACAGGAGGGGGGTGTTGGCTGAGTGTGGGCCTTACCTAATTAAATGGCGAGGGCTATTGTTGTGTTGTCTGTGTGCTGGGAGGCAGGGCCAGGCTGGAGCCGAATGTGGCTCAGAGTGTTCCCCAACTGGGCCAGCCAAAGGGATTTATGATGGCTACAGCATCACAAATTCAAGGCCATCCAGCTCTCCACTGAGAGCTATTCTTCTTTTCCACTTTTTTTCATTCCTCTGTTTTTTAAACAGAGTTGCCAGGTTTTTCTCACTCCCTTGCTTGTGCTTTCTTTCCCCTTGGTGGATCCTCCATAGTGGTAATAGAAAGGACATTTTTGCCAAATCCTTCAAAGGCTGCGAGTCTCACAGAGAAACACAGTATCGGCCGCTGTTCCACAACGATGTCAGCAAAACAAATTAAAGCTGAAGTGTGTAGTTTCTGCACCACTGACTTCACCACTAGCTTTCCAAACTGTTCTTCCAAAACAGTCTTACAACCCCGTTCCCATCTGTCATTGTTTGGACACTCAGGTAAACCCAACCCAGGAGCATTTCTTCTTTCTTTTATTTCCTTAAGCAATGAAAATTCCCACAACAGTCTCATTTCCATCTGAGAGGACAAGTAAAGGACAGCAATACATGTAAATGAACAGCGTGTATTCTTTCTCCATGTCACCTGTTTTGTCAGAAAAACAAAGAAGTGGACTTTTGACAGCTTTAAGGTTTTTTTTAAAACTATAGATAGTACTTCTTCAACATTTCCACCCACAGATAGTTGGTTCGAGTTTCCCTATTTAAAATGTAATAATAAGTAGTGTAACTATTTCAGTGACCATATTAAAGTAATGCAACTGATTACATTTTAATACTTTCTGATTAATTTTCTTAAATTTGTATTTACATTGTCATTTAGAAGATGCTTTTTTCCAAAGCGACTTACAAATGAGGACAATAGAAGCAATCAAACCAACTTTAAAAATCATTAATCTTAGTCATTTATAGATTATAATATTTTATTTTATTTTATTTTATTTTATTTTATATTTATAATATTTATAATATTTTATAATATTATAATATTTTATTTCATGGACAGCCAAGTTTGTTTGTTTTTAAAGCCCATCTGGTGATTTTTTTTTTTTTATGAATTTTCATATTTAAAGACTGAAAGTCTAGCTTTTGGCCAAGCAAGACAATGAACAAACATCAGTTTTAATGTGTTTATCTAACAAAAAGAAAAAGATGAAAATCTTTCTTAAAAAAATAAAAATAAAAACCTTGATAAAGGTAGCCAAGGTTGAAAGAACACTGACTGAAACACTCAATAAATACACTTCAGCTTTAAATATGATCCACACAAAGCGTTTGGGAATGATATTAGGAGCAGATATGACAATAACAGTCTTCACCTGTTCTCATTTTGCCCACTGGGATGCTTTTCACTTCTCTATCCAGAGCAGCTTGAAACCTGTTTGATAGGGAGCACATCAAAGGCATGTTAAAGCAGATCAGTATTGTGATGAATTCTGCAGAGCAAAAACGGCTCTGGTCCAATGCTCACTCCCCCAAAAGCTGGCTCTGTAACATTTGGCCTGTGCAAGTTTCGTCCTTGCCTCAGTGAACTGTGGAGGTTACAGTACTGGTATTGTAGCAGGTATGGTAGTTTTCTCCATGCCTGCTACTCTGGACATGCATCAAAGGTGAAACGCCCTCTCCCTTTCCCAGTAGAGACAGGTGTGGATCAGTTTGACTCAGTCTCGATGCACTGTAGAGCTATTGACAGATCATTTGTTTTCTCCCTTTCATGTAGCGTAAAGAATTTTTATTCTGAACATGGAATGTTTGAATTTAAAACAATTTAATGGTTTATGTGCATCTCCTGTTTGCGTATTTTGCTGGGAGCATTGACAGCACATTGTAGAACACAAAGGCGGGGGCTCTGACAAGGGTGTGTTCGGAAATGCTAGCATGTATTAGCTAGCATGACATGACCGTGAATGCAGACTTGACAAGATACAGGAAGAGTAGGAATTGTGCGAAAGCAAGATATACACGACAGGATGAAATTGTAGGAACGGAGGAAACTCTACAGGATGAGCTTGGTGTGTTAAGCTCGCCTGTCCACTTTTTCCTGCCCTGGGGTGCTCTTATCCGAGAGCCGCACGTACATATGGTAGCACTTGGAGTCTGTTGGTCTGTGTAGTTTGTCCTCGGTTGTAAAGGTCAGGACCTTTTTGTAGCCTCGGGGCTTAAACAACTGCGAGTCTCCCAGTTTCCCATAAGTCAAATAGCAGTGTGCTCCCAAATATGAGTTTAGCATATTCTGACATTTTTAATGCAGTCAATACATTCTGCTTTGTTGTCGCCCTCGAGTCAAGGGGGCTTTGTAGATATTGTGTTCAAAGAAAAGCTTTGTAAACCGTGCTTCAAAGTGTCTCAGAGGAGATGTGATTTCACCATTTGAAATGCTTTTGAGAAATCAACTGGAGTTAAACACACATGACACTGGCAAAATTACTACCTGCATTTGTTGGCATTTCACGTGGTTGTGGTAAATGACAAGCTGTTACAACACAGCTTTTCTGGACAAATGTGTCAATGCGTGACTCATTCACAAGCACCTGACTGGGTCTAGCCTTTATTTTTTTTTCACATTATCTCAGCACGGTCCTTTATGAGAACATCGGCTGATGTTCGGTTGCGTTAATGGCTCTCGCTCATACGTTATTCTTCCACCGATTCAGACTGTACTGAAATAAATAGTGTCACTACTGAATATACAGCTTGCGACAAAGCAAATGAAATTGCAAAATGAAATGAGATGGATCTTATAGTCTGAATCATGAATGAATGAGTCGGTTCTTGTTCTTGTTCCTCGTAGTCTGATTCCCGAAATGCATATGAACTGGTTCTTTCTGGTTTTGAACACTTGAGAATTAGTTAACTTCCAGAATAAAAATTTCCTGATAATTTACTCACCTCTATGTCATCCCAGATATTCATGTCTTTCTTTCTTCAGTATTTCGTCAATACGTTTTAACTACAAATGCTTTTGTTTAGCAATAGCGACTTCATTGGAAAGGTCACGTGTGACGTAGGCGGAAGTACCAACCCAGTGTTTACAAAGTGAACATGCAAAGAAAGTCATATATCCTTTACAAAAAATGTAAAACAGCGATTTTGAAGTTGGAGGAGAAAATGAGATGGAATTTGTTGCCCTATCATACCTTTATGAACTGAAGTACACAGACGAAGAACTAACCATGCATTACCTTTCCAACCTGTTTACATAATGCGTGAAGTCAAGGATGCACATCACAGAGCTAGTGCAAGTTAAGCATTTGTGGTTAAAAAGTGTATATAATTTTATGTTTTTAGAAAATGAACAATTGTTTTGCTAGACAATACCCTTATTACTCGGCTGGGATTGTGTAGAGCCCTTTGAAGCTACATTGAAACTGCAATTTGGACCTTCAACCTGTTGATTCCCATTGAAGTCCACTATATGGAGAAAAATCCTAGAAGGTTTTCCTCAAAAACATTTCTTTTTGACTAAAGAAAGAAAGACATGAACATCTTGAATGACATGGGGGTGCGTAAATTGTAGGGCTGCTCTCGACTACATATTTTCTGGTCGACTAGTCGTTCACTTTAAGCATTAGTTGACTATTAGTCACACATTTTGTTTATTAATAAGCCATATAAATCATAATAACGTGCCTTTACTTCCCTACATAGCCTAATAAGCGCTCAAGCGCAGGCAAAAAAAGCTTGCCACAGCGCATTGGCAGATATAATAATTATGAATGTGTCAGGGAAAAACAGCAAGGAGACTCCATTAATGTTTATTGATAAAATAGTGCTTTCTTTGTTCTTTTCTTAAGAGATGACTCACATCACCACAGTAGTGATGCACCTGTATGCATGTTTTATATTGGAGAATATATGTTTTCTAATTTAATTGGTTAATTTAAAAGACATTTCACTCTCTATACACAGAGTTTCAAAGTTTTGCGCTCAAGTATACAAGTATATACGAGACGGCAGAAAGTGCATCCTGTTTGCTTTATTTTACAAAAGTGCAAAGTTTCGTTGTTATTGTGAGTGCACACAAATAAACATACAGTCTTTACAGATTCGAAAGATGTATTACTTTTATCTGTATGACCAGAAATGTATTTTAAGAGCAAGTGACCGCACCGGCGCCTCAATGTGTCATACAGTGAGCCAAACATAGCACACATTTTTTCTAGGTTAACATTAGATTGAGCGGACCTGTAAAGTTGCTGCTACATACATCTTTCAGATGAAAAGCCATATTTGAGGTCAGTGAATGAACATTTGGATATCCTGTCCAATGTACCTTATTACCACATAGACCAGCTGTTAATGATCTGTCCGTCATGGACTGCGTGACTTCGCCACTTCCTGTGGAATTTGTTACTAATAAAATTTTGGTCAACCAAGCCTCTTCTCGACGACTATTAGGGGGCAGCCCTAGTAAAATACCAGTTTTTTTTTTTTATTCTGGAAGTGAATTAATCCTTTTCCACCGAAATCAGCGTAGTTACTGACTAGTTGCTCTCATGACAAATCAAAATCTCTTGTTCCCATCCCTATAGAACAGGTACAGTATGTGTGAAATCAATCTACACTGAAATCTTCAGGAAGCGCTGCTTTGCTCAGACGTTGTCTGAACTGGTAAATCAAATAGGCCCAGGAGGACACACAAGACACACAACGCGGGTTGTCAGTTCCTCATAAATTTGATGTCAACTGCCTCCCATGGTAAGAGGCCATGGCGTAAATCCATCAAAGCCTCTGTTGAGGTGGGCAATGATGGAGGGGCCAAATCTCCCTGGCTCTGTCGTCTATCTCTGTCAAATCGTTTTATCCATTGACAGCTTCCCGAGGCGGCCAGGCCTCTCAACAGGTAGAAACGTAGCGGCGAGAGCGTTTAGCACATTCCCCACCCCTGCCCCGTGAACGGGAAGCTGACCGGTGGGCCCGAGGGGCCCTCTGAGCGAGACAGAACACACACTGGCCATCATCAGCACTCAATACTAAGCGGCTCACATTAACAGAGCACATGTCCTTTGAGGCAATGAAGGTGGCCCCATAGATTTACCCTTATTTGTGTGAATTGAGATGGCCTTGATAAGGCTCCCTCTCTGGTAATAGCTTCCTCCCTCTGATCTGATCTCCGTGAGGACTAGTGTGAAAGAGTCATTAAGTGGAAAAGCTCCCCAAAGCTCCCGGCGGCGTGGTGTTGTCAGTGTGTTTGGACACCCACCAGATAAGACGCTAAAGCACTTTGCCTTGGCTTGACCTGGTCCTATTACATCACCGATGATTTGCAGTATCAAGGGCTTATGTAAACCCCGGAGGCCTGCGCTGCCTGGTCATGTGATACTTTATGACCTCAATTTTATGTGTGCCATCTTATCTGTGTGCAGTAATAAAGTTTTATCCCCCCTGCTAATGCTAAGCAAAGGTCGTCCTGCAAATAAACGTGCCCGGGGTCTGCTACATATGCGGTTAATTGTACTTTACTGCAGTTTACAAACAAAAGCCATTAAATCTGTTCTCGTTCTCATTGACAGGTCAGAGCGGTCTGGGGAAGTCAACGCTCGTAAACACACTCTTCAAGTCCAAGGTCAGCAGGAAGTCCTGCACTCCTAATTATGAGGAGAAGATCTCGAAAACTGTCCACCTGCAATCAGTCAGCCACAGTGAGTATTGAACGCTGTTTTCTTCACAGCTACTGCATCACACACCCGTCACACCCAAGAGGTCAAGGTTTTGCTAGTTTGCACAGCCCTGTTTGCCCCTGCTGGTAAATATCATAACTGCACCATTTGGACCCAATAAATGTCTTTGAACATTGATGGTCTTTAAAAATTGTGCTTTTGTCTTAAACAGACACGAAAGGGCATGTGTCCCAAATGATAAACATCCACTATACACAATGCTATCTAGTGTATTAATTTCATATATGTTTAAGTCCTCTTGGGAAGTTAAGGATATGATGCTTCAAATCTGATGTGTTACCACTAGTTCACCAAAAATGAAAATTCTGCCATTTTTTGCTCCCCCTCATGTCGTTCCGAACCCAAAAGACCTTTGTGCGTCTTAAAAGTTATGGTTGAACCACTGATGTCTCACGGACTATTTTAACAATGCAGGGCTCTACAGTGCGACCATTTCTGTCTCGTGAGGTCTATTTCATCATCAGAAATAGTTTGAAACAATGAAAATGCGCTTTTAAAGGAATCTAGTGAGTCAATGATTCAATTTCCCATTCATAAAGACAGTCACTTGCTTTATTCCGTTCAAACCGTTTGCACGAATCAAATGAATGAAAGATTCAGCAATTTAATCAGTGACTTGCCAGCACCTACTGCCAGTTTGTATTCAAATTTTAAAGTATCTTTTCAGTTATTTAAATCATTTAATATTTCTATATTCAAAATGTTATATTAAAACATTAATTTCAACATGAATTTATGAATGCCACCTCTGACCCTCATTAAACATAAGAAAATACACTTACAAGCCACTTTTGTGTTCTTCTGTGCCTCCTCTGTAGTACAAATTCATTTTTTAATACTGATTTCATTTGATTGGTAGCTTATTCTTACTCTACTTGTTCTTATTCTGTTGTTTTAATTAGAATTTAATTAAAATTAAGCTTATAAAATATGTTTAAAAAAATTGTACATAAAAGATGACATACTTTTAATAAAGTTTGTAAATAATAAAATGCCTTTATAAAGGTAAAAACAAAATTCCTTTAAGGAGTCAAATATAACCTCGTAATGGGAAGGCAAATTTTTGATCAGATTTTTTGTTTATTGATGAGAAGGTGCTCCTGAAATGTTGACTGTGCACAAGTGCTCATAAAAACTATGGGACTATTTTAATGATGTCTTTACTATCTTTCTGGGCCTTGAAAGCGTCAGTTGCCTTGCTGTCTATGCATGGTCAGGGTCGGATTTCATCAAAAATATCGTAATTTGTGTTCTGATGATAAAAAAAGGTCTAACAGGTTTGGAACGAAATGAGGGTGAGTAATTAATGACAGAATTTTAATTTTTGGGTGAACTAACCCTTTAAGCATGTTCAACCCATCCCCTTCTGCTACATAGGGAAATCTGCAACTGTTAAGTGCATAAAATGTCCACACTTATTTTGTAGTTGAGGAAGTATACTCTTAGTGCACTATGCTGGTTTTTGAATTTGGAATCATTTTTATTTTCAGTGTAAGCTGGCTAGGAACGCAACGTATTACGCCTGGTTAACACATGGTGTTCCACATCAAAAAGATGACGTGTTACAGAGTGTTGGCCTGAGTGATTTCTAAAAGGATGGAGGGATTAAAAAAAGAATGACATTTAGACAGGACAAACTGAAGGCAGCTCAGTGTTTTGTAGGGTTTGACTTGGAAAGGGCCAGAGTGATCGGAGCATGTGCTCTGAAAGGAAAAAGAAATTAAAAAGCCTGCGAGGGGGACGGATTAGGAGAGATCAATCACACAACTTCAACTGTTGAGATCGGGCCACAGCTGTCATTATGAGCTCTCTTTCAGAGAGAATGACAGAGGAAGAATGCGCAGGGGACGCATTTTATCCCAATGGTCAGGAGATGACTGCTGCTCTAATGGAGGCCACCACTTAAACACAGCGTCTGGCTTTAGTGAAGCAAGCTCAGCTGAGTGAATGAACTGGTTGATTGAGCAATGTGCCGTCTCTGTCTCACATACTTCCTCTAGAGTCATCAATAGAGGCTTGGGTTCTTCTATCCAAACAGGAAGGTGTGTTTTTGTGGAGATGTGTAGAATTTAAGTTTCATTTAGGCTTGTTTTGGCAATCAAGCAAAGCGTGTTTGGAATGTTTCTGAGGGATAACCTTTGTTGCTTTGCTTTTAAGATACACTACAGGTCAGACATTTTTTGAATAGATGAAGAAGTCTCTTCTGCTCACCAAGCATGTATTCATTTGATCCAAAGTACAGCAAAAACAGTAAAATTCTGAAATATTTTACTATTTATTATAACCATTTTTATTTGAATATATTTTAAAATGTAATTAATTCCTGTAATTTCAAAGCTGAATTTTTAGCATGATTACTCCAGTCATGATCTTTCAGAAATCATTCTAATATGCAGATTTGCTGTTTTAAAAAAAAAACTATTATTATTATAACATTAAACATCTGAGTAGAATTTCTTCAGGTTTCTGTTAACTCAATTTTAGGTTTTTAGTAATTTCTTTAATTTCTTTAACAAAAAACAAAAAACATATATACATTCTGTGTATATATATATATATATATATATATATATATTATTCTTCTGTGTATATATATATATATATATATTCTTCTGTGTGTGTGTATATATATATATATATATATAGCTGCCTCAATATTTATTTGACATAAAAAGCTGTTTCTGTGAAGCTTTTTATGTCAAATAAATATTGATGTTTGGATCTTTCTATTCATCAAAGAATCTTGAAAATAATATACTCAACTGTTTTAAATAGTGATAATAATAATAATAATAATAAAAACTGACCAAATCACCATATTAGAATGGTTTCTAAAGGACTTTAGAAATTTAAATTTAGGAATTTAGATTTGATCACAGGAATAAATTACAGTTATTTTAAATAGTAAAAATATTTAACATTTTTACTGTTTTTGCTGTTCATTGGATCAAATAAATGCATTGGTGAGCAGAATAGAGTTCTTTAAAAAACATTAAAAATCTTAGTTTTCAAAAACTTTTGACTGGTAGTGTAAACTATGGATTGTTTTACTGATTTTCTTCACTGTACTTCTTGATTGTTTCTTGATGTACTTGAAGATATTATACTTGATTTTCTTCCTGAAAGAATAGTGTCTTACTAAAACTGTCAATACATTTTGCCACTGGTGTTAATAACCTTCTAATTATATATAATTGTTTTCATCTTATGGTTTGATTTCAATACTATTTGATCAACATAAAAAAATAAAACTCTTAAATTTAAATGAATTGTTTACAATATAAATTTAAATATATTGATGCCTTCATATTTGAGTACAACACCAACATCACAATACAGAAGAAATTACTAGTCTTTAAATTTTAAGGTTTAAAAGTGAACATTAAGCCCAAAGTATACTTCAGTTCTGACATCAGCTTGATTGTATGTGCAAACGGTGTAAAAATAGAGGAAATGATCATGTACAAATTAAACCAGATCAATTACAAAAAAAAACAACATTGTTTGCAGCCATGCAACAGTCCTACTGCGCCATTTTGTACTGAACAGAGAAAGCCGAAGTGTATATCACGCAGAGAGAGGCACGTCCTTTCAAACATCCCGCATACGGCAATCAGAAAGCAATGAATCTCCATTTTGCATGTGGCGGCGCCACCATGCTTCGTTGGAAAGAGGCGTGAAAGGCAGATGCCGTAGCCAACTTCACTAGTCCTTTAAATGAAAGTATTGTGTGTGTGCATGTGTGTGTGTGTGTGTGTTTGCTTACCCTCAGTAGTTAGTGTAGTCGCACCCCTCTATCCATCTTCATTTCTCACTTTAGACTGTCTGACAAAGGTCTAACAAACACAAAATATAATAGTGGTCCTCTGTCTCTTGTATTCAGAAATAGTTCAGCAAGACACAAAATGAAAATTGTGCTTCCTTTCAATGGGTTGCAAAGGCCTGTAGTACTGCAGAAATGAGACTAACTAAAAATATATATATATACGCTGTTGTACTGTAACTAAATTACCCCTGCTATTTTCATCTGGGTCAGAAGTTTTTGTAGTTACCCATGTTATCTAGTTTAACGGCAAATCTGCCGTTTAATAGAATGACCTACAAGTTAGCATCTCAGATGTAGAGAGAAAATAATCTAATGTTTCTGTCACAGGATGTTGCGAGATGCCAGATAGGCATGCCTCCGCTTGTAGTTTTAAGTGTCAGTCAATTGCTGTGTAAAGGCCTTTGCTGGGCCGGGTCATTAGCGTTGCCTGCTATGTTAATTGCCATGGTTCCTACTTGACAGCAGAAATGTATGAAGACCGCTGAACTTTAGCCCCAGTCTGGATATGAGCAAAGAAATATGCAATTACAAAACCCTACGGAGAATTAGCGCCGAAGCTATAGTGTTAATTGTTGCTAGAGCCAGGTGCAGGTTTCGTAGCCGCTGTGCTAAACCTCTCTCCTCATTCCTTTAGTTTGCTGCCTACTGGTTTTAAAATGAGTCATTTGATTTTGCTTTCAGGTAAAGTTTTAGACCTAGATCTGCTTGTTGATCTCTCTTCCGTTTCTGACTTCCCCTTGACAGGTTTTAGATACGTAAATGTTACTCTTGCAACAGCTTTGCTTCGTTGCAGCTTTCACTTTTCACTTCACAGTTAGCCAAAGGTCACATTATTGAAATCTGTTTTTAGATTCGAAACTGTGATTTCCTTTTATTCTGTGCATCAAAATCATCTTTGTGGAAAATCTTAGGAGCTCTGGGAAGTTTTCTGTGCAAGATGTTTTTAGCATAGCTGTGTCATTGAAACTGAAAAACACTGTTTCTATCTAGTTTTGGCAGCATCTGTTGTATCTCTGTCCTACCATGGCTAAAGCTCATTTCTCACAGACCTCTCAAATCTTAAGGCCAATAGTTTATAAATGTTTGACGTGCAGAATGGGAGAGAGGGTGGATGAGAATAAAAGAATGGGAGAAGCTGGGTGTGCTGTTTCTTAACAAAAGAAGATTGACGATAAGTCGGTTCAGCTTGTGACTTCCTGAGATATCCCCGTGGTTCAGGAGACACCCCTCACTGACTTCTCAGCGTAGCACAACGTAAACATTACAGTGAATGAGAGTGTCCTGTTCCTCATCGTTTTTTTATGTTAGCCTTCAGAAAAACCGAGTCCGTAAAGCCTGACACATGATGTAAATATTTACTTTGTTTTACTATTTCGATTGCATTAGCCCTCATGTGAGAATTTATTGCTATCTATGGGATTACTATTGGGGGAAAAATTCTTTACCGTTAAACTCTTCACATTAAAATCATTTAATTTTGCATTATTTACACTACCAGTCAAAAGTTTTTGAACCGTAAGATTTTTTTTTTATTATTATTTCTCTTTGGCTCACCAAGCCTGCATTTATTTGATCCAAAACACAGCAAAATCAGTAATATTGTGAAATATTTTTGCTATTCAAAATAGCTGCTTTTTATTTGAATATATTTTAAAATTTAATTTATTTCTATGATCAGATCTACATTTTCAGCATTACTCCAGTCTCCAGTGTCACATGATCCTTTAGAAATCATTCTAATATGCTGATTTGCTGTTCAAGAAGCATTTTTATTATTATTATCAATATTCAAAACAGCTGAGTACATTCTTTTTAGGATTGTTTGATTAATAGAAAGATTGAAAGATCAGCATTTATCTATACATACAAATCATAATATAAGAAATTATGGAAATTAATACTTCTATTTAGCAAGGATGATTAGAATTGATTTAAATTGATCAAAAGTGATGATAAAGACATTAATTATTTTACAAAAAACATATAAATGCTGTTCTTCTGAACTTTCTATTCATCAAAGAAACCTGAAAAATTCTACTCAGTTGTTATCAACATATAAAACATACATAATAATAATAATAAACGTTTTTGAGCAGCAAATCAGAATATTAGAATGAGTTCTGAAGGATCGTGACTGGAGTAATGATGCTAAAAATTTGGCTTTGAAATCACAGGAATAAATTACATTTTAAAATATATTCAAAGAGAAACAATTATTTCAAATAGTAAAATATTTTATTGTTTTGCTATACTTTAGATCAAATAAATGCAGGTGAGCAGAAGAGACTTCTTTAAAAAAAAAAAAAAAAATCTTACTGTTCAAAAACTTTTGAACTTAGTTGCATTGTTTACATGCAAACTATGATGTGTTTTTAAGAGTACTTTGATAAATAGAAAGTTCAAAAAACCAGCACTGGTTTGAAATTAAATTTTTTGTAACAATGTTTAGTATTTTTTTTTTTTTTTATTAAAACTATTATTTCTTTTAAAAGAAAAACTACAGTACCCAAACTTTTGAATGATTGTGCATACATATAATAATTGTCTCATCTAAAAAAAAACTGAGCTGAAACATAGCTGATAACTCCAGTCTTCCCTGCAATAAATTTCCTTCTTTAGACAAGAAAAAGTGTATAACCTTCTGTCTGGATTCTAATTAATGGTGCCTTTTTGTTTCCTAGCAACATTTTTCGACTTCATTAGAGATCATTCCAGTATTCATCAGTGTAAATATAACCGTCTGCAAATACTTTAAAAAGCCTAGAACAATAGACCTGTTCTGGTATTCTGTATCAAACTGACAAAACTACTCCTGTTAAACTACTAAATTGCCTCTGCAGTCTCCGTTTTGAGACATTTCGTCTAGCAGATGTCTTGCTGTCCCTTGCTTCCCCAGCAGTTTTGTCTTTCCAAAGCGCAGGCCTGTGGAAAACAAAGAGTACCAAAGTCTCAGGGTGCCTGACACCTCCACACACTACAAAGCTGCCCACTGGCCCTCACAGCCCGTGAAAAAAAAAGCTGGCCTGTGGGCTGACCGCCAGGGGAGATGAGTGTTACACAATCCCCCCCCCTTCTCTCAAAGACTACACGGTGCAGAAAATGAAGTGGCGGGCCGCTCAATGCCACCATTCAGCTCTGCTCCCTCCATGTGGGTGAATATGGGAAAAACTAAGCCCTGCTTTGTCGCTGAGTCACGCCAAGAGAAGCATATGTGTTTCCATTAGCTGATCATGAGGGGGTTTTCAGTCATTGGCCCACCAATCCAAAAACTGGCACTCTCTTTTGCTAATGGCCCACTGCGAACGAAAAATTGATCATCACAGATAGGGTTATAGCACTTTGGAACTCATAAACTGGAGTGTTGACTGACAGTTTAATTTTTCCTCGTTACAATCCCGTCATATTTTCCTTGATTGCCTCATCCAGAAGGATTAACGTGATGAGTTAACAGCAAATGTCAATCAACCAATGCCAGGGATACAGTAGGGGTCCCTGCTTGCACAGACAGCTTATTAGACCCTTTTTGCAGGCTGATTTCCTGTTCTACAAAGCATTCCTGCAGCATTAAATCAGATATGGAGACTAAATGAAAAACTCAGGCTCTTCAGTGTCCGATTTTAACTGATAGTCCCTAAGAATTGATGTTGCTGGAATGAGAAAGTTAAATCCATGTCAACCTTGATTTTTTTATTTTAGCCTTTTCCAACTCTTTTGTCTTATTTTCTAGTCATCGAAGAGAAAGGGGTGAAAATGAAGCTTACGGTAATTGACACTCCTGGATTTGGAGACCAAATCAACAATGAGAACTGGTGAGAGCAACATTTTAAACCTTTTTAGACTAATTCATACTATTTAAAAATGCAGTAGAGTCTGAAAGTTTGAGAGCACGTTTAAAATATGCTATTGAAAATCTAATTTAATCTTCCAGACTTAAAAGTATATCTGTGGCTGACGTTTGTGACCTTTGTACAGAAGGTCAGATGTTCATGCTTCTGCTGAAGCACAAGATGCTCTTCGGCTCATTATAAAATCATGCTGGAGAACATAATTATTAGGTTTTACACAGAACCGAATCCAAAAGACATCTTTGTTGATTTAACATTTTATTTAAATTATGTTGATAATATAATTTTCACTAAATCTCAGGCTTTTAGGCTCCACTATAGCTGTTAAGAGAGCTCTACAATTGTGTGAGATGAATTCCTAAGTAATTAGACAGCATTTTGGCAAAAAATCATGCCTTAGTGATCTTCAGAATGTTTATTTTAAAGATATATTAGGTTTCTTCCACTTTGTCTGACCGCTACATTAACTTTAAGTATAAGCATGTGTTGTTAATTGTGATGTTAATCATTCCCTGTCTTTTTTTCTCAGCTGGGAGCCCATTGTAAAGTACGTCAACGAACAGTATGAAAAATACCTGAAGGAGGAGCTGAATGTCAACAGGAAGAGAAGAATCCCTGACACTCGCGTTCACTGCTGTGTCTACTTCCTGCCAGCCACTGGACACTGGTGTGTGTCGACTTCCTGCACGCATCGTTGGTTCACACCTAGCCGTATATATGTTAAAATGCTATTGTGCACCTGTCACATTAATATGACATGGCTTCATCTGAAAATTTCAGGGGTCTTAGTTTGGAGATTTTGAACTTACTAACCTAGTGAGAGTTTGGGAAAAATCATTCCTTTGGCAGCAAAACATGCATCTTCATAGTGAAAACTGTTTGACAGCTGTGAGATAATTGCTGTTTTTTGAATGCAGTGGACCTTAACATACAGACATAATTTGTGAATCGTTTTACATTTTGATAATTAAAGGGATAGTTCACCCAAAAATTAAGATTTCTGACTCTGCATAGACAGCAAAGCAATTCAAGGCCCAGAAAGGCAATCAGGACATTGTTAAAATAGTCCATGTGACATCAGTGATTTAACCTTAATTTTATAAGGCTAAAAAGTATTGCACACACAAAAAGCATTCTTGGAGCTTCACAACGTTAAGGTTGAACCACTGATGTCACATGGACCATTTTAACAACGTCCTTACTACCTGTCTGGGCCTTAAACAAGTCAGTTGCATTGCTGTCTATGCAGGGTCAGAAAACTCTCAGATTTCATCAAAAATATCTTAATTTGTGTTTTGAAGATGAACTGAGGTCTTACGGGTTTGGAACATGAGGGTGAGTAATTAATGGGGTCATTCCATGAAATTGGTGCCTTTTACGTCCCTAAGAAATAATCAAAGATAGATTTAATATAACAACAAATAAATCTGCAATTTAAAAGCACAACAATACTATTTATGCTTTCACCATGCAATGTCAATCGTGTCACTATTTTTAAACGTAAACTGTTTCTTGCATTTAATATAATCAATATCTACAAGTAAAATCCTCTCAAGTGTATAGTGTGTGCTTTTGTGAACTTGACTATTAGCTAGCAATTAGCAAATTGGTTTGAAATCATCAAACCTGTTACTGTCAACCTGTTACTTTTTAGAGTAACAGGTTTTGACGTGGGTAACATGGATGACATTGATTAGGTTTGACCCTGTTTTTAAAGATTGTCTGTGTAACATTCAAACATTTAAAAGGTCACCCTTGATATATTATTGAGCTTATGCCTATATCATTCAGTGGCATATTAGTGGCATAGTTCTAATTAAACTATAGTATCTAGTAACACTTGTGTTGGTAACAGGTTGACAAAAATACCAAAAGATGAGGTAGAAAAATGGTCATAAAATAATAAATTGCATAGCTTCAGGTGGCACAATACAATTTCGTGTCATTTTAAGATGTCTTCATTTCATGGATATTTAAAAAATATTGATTAAAATCATTTAATTTTTAAATTTTTCCAAGTGAAAAAGGCAGAGATTTCGTGGAATGACCCAGTGACAGAATTTCACAGTTTCAGAATTTCAACTATCACTTTAATGTTTAATTTAAATATGCACTACCATTCAAACATTCGGTGTTGGTAATCATGTTTTTGAAAAGTCTCTTATGCTCAGCAAGGTTGGTTTTTTTTAAAAATACAGTTAAAACTGATATTAATACATTTTACAATAACTATTTTTTGTTTTATTATGCTTTAATTTATTCCTGCGATGGCAAAGCTGAATTTGCAGCGTCATTACTGCAGTCTTTAGTGTCACATAATCCTTCAGGAATCATTTCTTAATATCAGTTTTGAAAACAGTTGTGCTGCTTAATACCTTTGTGGAAACCATGATACATTTTTTAAGGTTATTTTAATGTATAGAACATTTTTAGTATTATACATATAACAATATAACTTTATAAATGTCTTTACAGTCACTTTCGATCAGTTTAATATATCCTTGCTAAATGAAAGTATTATAAAAAAAAAAAAGATGGCAAACGTTTGAATAGAAGTGCATTAGATATTTTGGCTTCACATGATATATTTATTTAGATTGATTTATTTAGATTTTTTCATTTAGAAAATGCTTTTATCAAAAGCAAATTATCTATATGGTTTAAACCGCATTTTACTTGTCTTAAATTTGTAAACAGCGTTAAATGGCTCTTAGTAATGATCCATCCTGCTCTTCTACAGGTTACGCCCTATAGATGTGGAGTTCATGAGGAGACTGGGGAAGATAGTGAGCATCGTCCCTGTGATCGCCAAAGCAGACACGCTTACTCTGGAGGAGCGGCTAGAGTTCAAACAGAGGGTGAGCTGTCCGTCATCAACACCTGCGTGCAGAACTTCACTCACGTTTTATGATATGCAGGCACAATTGGATTCACCCGTCTATATTTCCTACCCACACGTAAATATTCAGCCCTCCGCATAATTGAGGTCATGAATATGGATGACCTGCTGCTGTAAATGCTGGAATTTTCAAAATTCACAGTTCAGCTGTGTGAATTAAAAAAAAAAAAAAATGAGTGAGATGGATTGAAAAACCTAGGCTGAATGGAGTGAGAGAGAGAGCCATCGCATTCAAATATCCAAAGGTCTCTTGGCATGCGGCCGCTCGCTCTGGGTTGGAAAAATGAATAGGCCACGCTAAGGTTAGGAGCAGTGTCTGCGACGTGTCCGTCGGGAGACGGTCTCTCCTCTGACTGATGTATAGCTACTACTTGGACCCGGGCCACTTGCCATCAGTTCTCCCCACGGAGCGCCTTTGGACAGCTCCGACGGCACGGACCGCAGGGCCAGAACGGCCCCCGCACGCAGTGTGTCTCCTATCAATATACACCAAACAACACTCCTAATGATGTACTCTGTCATTTCAGCCCATTATCCAGAGCTGTCTCTCACTGCTCAATAGCCCGAGCAGAGCGCCGTGCGGGGGCGGACGTCACACTGTGCTCAAGATATCAATCGCTGATATCATATCCATGTACAACAGCCGCACTCCAAAATCCTCCCCCACACGAACACATGGCAGCGAAGGCATTAATGTCTAATGCTTTGCACCTCAGGCCCGAAATTCTGGCTGCGAGGGGAGGGGGAAGAAGCTGAATTTCCTGGTGAACTTTACTGTGGCCTCTGAGTGCAAGAATGCATGAGGGTTGAGATTGAGACTAGTAAAATACAGCGGGAAGAGCTGGAGGCAGAGAAGATGCTGTCATATTTCACCCCCGGGGCGATTGTGCGGGTTTTGTGTATGTGTGTGTGTGGGGTAGGTTGTAAAAATCAGTGTAAATCCATCTAACTGGAAGCTTCTCTCTGCAGATAAGACAGGACCTGCAGGCCAACGGGATCAGAGTGTATCCACAGAAAGAATATGACGAGGACGCTGAAGACCGGATACTCAACGATAAGATTAGGGTAGGATGACACTACTTTAAGAGCTGATTTAAATTATCATTCCTTTCAAAGGGTTTAGAAATGACATTTTTGTCATCCAAGATGTTCGTGTCTTTCTTTCTTTAGTCTTAAAGAAATTGTTTTTTGAGGAAAACTTTTCAGGATTTTTCTCCATGTAATGGACTGATATGGTGCCCCGATTTTTAACTTCCAAAACACAGTTTAAATATGGCTTCAAATGATCCCAAATGCAAATGTAAACGAGTCCAGCCGAGGAAGAAGGGCCTTATCTAGCGAAACTGTCGGTTATTTTTAATTTTAAAAAACTTTTTAATCTCAAACGCTCGTCTTGTCTTGCTCTCCATGAACTCTGTGTATTCTGGCTCAAGACAATCGTATTTTCTCCCTCAACTTCATCATTTCAAATCATTTTTTTTACGACTCAAGAAAGAAAGACATGAACATTTTTGATGACAAGGGGGTGAGAACATGATACGTGAATCTTTGTTTTGAAAGTGGACTTCTCCTTTAATTGATGGACTGGAGTGGTGTGGATTGCTTGTGGATTATTGTGATGTTTTTATCAGCTGTTTGGACTCTCATTCTGATGGCATCCATTAACTGTAGAGCAGGGGCGCCCAAACTCGGTCCTTGAGGGCCGGTGTCCTGCAAAGTTTAGCTCCAACTTGCCTCAACGCTCCTGGAATTTTCTAGTATGCCTAGTAAGAGCTTGATTAGCTGGTTTAGGTGTGTTTAATTGGGATTGGAACTAAACTCTGCAGGACACTGGCCCTCCAAGACCAAGTTTGGGCACCCCTGCTGTAGAGGATCCACTGGTGAACAAATGTTGCAGTGCTCTCAAAATATCTCAAAATCTGGTTTGATGAAGAAACAAACTCATCCACATCTTCAGTTGTTTTAAGTGGATTTATACTTGATACTTAGTGAAATTTTGAGGAATTGCAAATGTTTCTTTCAGGAAAACATCCCCTTTGCTGTGGTGGGAACAGATAAGGAACACCAGGTGAATGGGAACAAAGTCTTGGGAAGAAAAACAAAGTGGGGGATCATCGAAGGTGAGAGAAAAAGACATTGTCTGCTATGAATTGCTGGTTACCAGTAATATATTGAATTTTGGATGCTGGTGTCTCTGCTAGGCTTCTTAAATAGTTTCATCAGAAAGATTGTGGGTTGACCTACATTGAAACCCATGCTGGTCTTTTCAGCAGGGTAACTGTAACAATTGTCAAATCTAATTGTGTAATGATAGCTGACAGGCTTCACAAACCAACACTGTCTGTGATTTAGGTTATTCAACACTGCCATCAAGTGGTGTGTATAGAAAGTACAGCCAAGCAAAATCCCTGGATGAATTCATGAACATGCCTTTGTAATTTGTTTTTCAGTTGAAAATGTTGCGCATTGCGAGTTTGCACACTTGAGAGATCTTCTTATCAGGTAAGTTATATATATTTTTTTTACTTGCAAGTCTTCAAATGTCATAACAGAATGATATTAGCATATGGCATATTTAGATTAAATGGGAGCAGCCAATAATAACCCTTACGTCTTGGTTGACAAGATTAGATGATATAGAACAAGCTTCTATATCAAAGTTTCTTTTTTTTAAAATATGATCCAAACTGCAAGATCAGTTTCATCCTATACTTTTTTTTTTTAATCGAATGTAAATTAATGTTCAATTTTTTTTTGGTTAAATAAACTTTACTTACGCTATCAAGGAAAAAAATCTATTTTATATTATTACATTAACAGTGTAATCAATCCTCTTTGAAGTCAGTTATGATCTCATCAAGTTAGTGTTTTTAAGCATTTTACATTTATTCCACAATAATAACTCAAGGCAATAACAATTTAAACAATAGATTTTATTGGTGAACTTATGTTCAGCTATTCATTTTAATAGTGAACTTTTAACTATTTTTGAATTTTTGGGATCATCAGTCATCAAAGCTCTGATTTGAAAAATATTGCTGACAGACACTGAGCTTTACTTTAAATTTCCCTAAGCTGATTACTTACTAAAAACTCCCACAGATCATGTTTTCATGCTATTTTAAGTCTTACTTTGATGTAACGAAAGGGTTTTATCTAGGTGTGCGAGTTGTTTACTTACTTTTTTAAATTAGTCTTTGCATTAACGTCATTTTATTGATCATTCAAACTGATTCACGTGCACAAACACAGTTTCACACAGTTAAAACTAACTGTTCTTGTCACATGACATTACTTTTACAAATCTTGTTTTTTAGCTTTAAAGGAGTTCCAGAGCAAAAACTTACAGATAATGTACTCACCCCGTTGTCATCCAAGATGTTTACGCCTTTCTTTCTGCAGTCGTAAAGAAATTATGTTTTTTGAGGAAAACATTTCAGGAATTATCTCCATATAGTGGACTTCTTTGGTGCCTGTGAGTGTGAACGTCCAAAATGCAGTTTAATACAGCTTCAGAGAGCTCTAAACGATCCCAGCCGAGGAAAAAGGGTCTTATCTAGGACGATGTAGGACAATTTTGAAGTTGGAGGAGAAAAGAGCCCAGATCTGGATTACACAGAGTATGCATGCACATCACAGACAAGACTAGCATTTGAGGTTAAAAGTGAGGTTGAATCGTTTCGTTAGATAAGACCCTTACTTCTCAGCTGGGATCATGTAGAGCCCACTGAAGCTGCATTTAAACTGCATTTTGGACATTCAAACTCGCGGGCACCATATAAGTCCACTATATGGAGAGAAATCCTGAAATGTTTTCCTCAAATAACATAATTTCTTTATGACTGAAAAAGAAAGACATGAACATCTTGGATGACAACGGGGTGAGTACATTATCTGTACATTTAGTTCTGAAAGTGAACTTCTTTAACCTGCTGAAATTTTTATCAGCTTTCTAAAATGGGTATACGAGTACTGGGGCAAAACAGCTCAGGAAAGGGACAGCTGAGAAAGGCAAGAGTACATCCTTTCCTGTGAGCTCAGTAAAGGACAGGTTAATTACAGAGTCGGATCGGGTGAGGCCAGGTCACAAAGCCCTCTCGCCGTAACTCTTGGACGGCGGCCCGTTGACAGATGGTATGAGAGTGATTCCCCGCTGAAATGGGAAACAAAGGACGACCGTTATAACGCTCCACACTTTTGAATCGCCTTTCACACTTTTTGATCGGCCTCCCGCTGAAGCGGAGATCAAATTACACCAGGAAAACACCAAGCGAATCACACAAAGGGATCATAAAAAGCTGATGTAGTCAAAAAACAATTCAGTTCCACATAAGAGAATGACTTTTATTTTACACTGTGCATATTTCCCTTAGGGGATGTTATTGTGCAATCAAAATTGATATTATGCTCTACTGCGCTCTACTTTCAAGGTCCCACCTGCAAGATTTGAAGGACGTCACTCACAACATCCACTATGAGACCTACAGGGTGAAAAGACTTAACGAGAGCAATGCCAATGGACTGGCGCTTTCACCTTTGACCCTGGAGAACGGTACCCTAGAGAAGAACGACACAGAGAGTCACCTTTGAAAGGGACGGAGCTTGGGCCCGTCCTTCACCCCCTGCCAGAATGGGAGAGATGAACATTTCACTTCTAGATTGCCATCAATGGGGAAAATCGACACGTTTGACTAAAGACATTTCCGCGTAGGCATGTAAACTTCATATATGAGTCTATTTTTGAAATGAATCTATATTGTGGGTAGGGATCTGGGATGAATTATGGATAGAATTGAACCAGGTTTTGGCTAAGAGAAAGTTTCCCTCAATTATTTTTTTTTTTTTTCTCTATTTTGATATCTTTGATCCGTTTTCTGCCGAAAGAGTGGCACAGAGGGTTGGCTTGTTGGAAAGTGTGGTTGAGAAAATCCCATAATCCCTATCCGTGTTACTGCACCTATACATTTACACTGAACCAGCAATGTGACATGCTCCTTTTGATCTTTTGTTTTCGTTAATTATTTTAGATTTTTTTACAGCAAAATATGATCTTTCCCTGTACTTTTGTAAAAGAAGAGATTAAAAAAAAAACTTCAGACAAATATTTTTGTTACCATAGCTGCTTTGAAGCTGAAGGTATTTTCTTAACACATCCTTAAAGAGTCTCTTACTGCTATTCATAAATGACTGCTGTGATGATATAACGGGAAATATTTCAAATATAACCTTTGACCTTGAAGGTCTGGTATGAAATTTAATACTATTGATCATTTCTAATGCAGAGATGGATAAAGGAACAAGAGAAAGTCGATTTTTATTGATGCTTGCCGTACAGTAACAGGTCATGTTTACGGTTATATGTAGGGATGTTTTTTCTTTCACTAACCTAGTTAACTTGCTGTTTAAAGGTACACATTGTGCTGTTTACTTCTCTCTGCTGGACGTCAGGAGTCCGTCTTGCCCTTTTGCTTATCGAAGCTACTGTACATAACCATAATGTGTTCTTATTTTCTATCACAGCATCAGATTTTTTACTCGACATGTATTAGCGGCATCATCATGATTTCCTTGTTACTAATATTACTATACATGTAAACCACCATTGATTTATGATTAAAAAATTGCCACCGTTCAATATTTATGTGGAGCCACTGATCAATGCTATGAGTATCATTGAAGATTGCTAAAATATTTTACACTACCGTTCTCAATTTTGGGGTCAATAAGATCAGGATGCATTCATTTGTTTAAAAGCAGTCATAAACTGTAATATTATGAGATATTATTACAGTTTTAAATATCTGTTTTATTTTAACAGATTAATATATATATATATATATATATATATATATATATATACTGTATATATACTGTATATATACTGTATACAGTATATCTGTAATGGCAACCAGTCCACCAGTCCTAAGTGTCATACTATCTATTCAGAAATCATTCCAGTTATGATTATTATTTATTAGTTTTATTGTTGTGCTGCTAAATAAAGTCTGGAAGTGCTTCTTTTATTCTTTAATTAATAGAAAGTAAAAAAAAAATTCAAGAAAATAAATCTTTTGTAACATTATAAATCTAAGACATCATAAATGTCTTTACTGTCACGTTGGATCAATTTAATGAATCCTTCCTGAATAAAATTTATGTAAAAAAATATTCCTATGATCAAAACTAAATTTTCAGCATCATTATGCCAGTCTTCAGTGTCACATGATCCTTCAAAATAATGGTAAGAAATAATTTTAATATGCTGGTTTGCGGTTCAAGAAACCTTATTAATATTATTATTATTATTATTATTATTATTATTATCATCATCAATATTTAAAACAGGTTTTTTTTCAGGATTCTTTGAGGAATAGAAAAATCCAAAGATCAGCATTTATCTGAAATAAAAAAGCTTTTGTAATTATACACTATACCATTCAAAAGCTTGAAGTCTGTATTTTTTTTTTTTATTTATTTATTTTTTTTTAAATAACATTTTTGTGAAATTTTTAGAATTTTTTTTTAAATATAAATGAATACTTTATACTTTATAACTTTAAGGATGCTTTAAATTGATTAAAAGTGATAATAAAGACATTTGTAATGTTACAAAAGATTTCTGTTTCAGATAAATGCTGTTCTTCTGAGCTTTCTATTCATCAAAGAAACCTGAAAAAAATTATACTCCACTGTTTTCAACATGTTAAAAAATTATAAATGTTTAAAATCAGAATGTTAGAATGATTTCTGAAGGATCATGTGACTGGAGTAATGATGCTAAAAATTAAGCTTTGAAATCACAGAAATAAATTACCTTTTAAAATATATTCAAATAGAAAGCAGCTATTTTAAATAATAGTTAATAGTAATAATAGTTAAAATATTTCAAAAATTTACTGTTTTTGCTGTACTTTAAATCAAATAAATGCAGGCTTGGTGAGCAAAAGAGACTTCTTTAAAAAAACATTAAAAATCTTACTGTTCAAAAACTTTTGAATGGTAGTGTATATAATGTGACACTGTATGTACAATGACTTGAATGGACTGAAATTCTCATATTTTTAGAATACCCTAAACTTTTCATTGAGGACTGACAGTTAGACAGGCGTCTTTCTGCATTTAAAACCTTAATCGTACCTCAGCAGTTGCTTCACCTTTGATCCATTTTCTTCTTCTGCTGTCCTCGATTATTTGTGTTTTTATTATATGTGAAAGCTACTGGGTGCCAAGTGAAGACGTTTTCTTTGTGGCTCGCTTCAGGAGTGTCAACATCAGGCTAAATTTGACAAAATAGCTTACTTAAGACTCTTATATAACACATGCTTATAAAGCAGAGCCCCAACTGCCTGATTGAAACATCTTCTATCAAGCTCTGCGGGATGGGGTTTTGTTGACCTGCAAAGCACAACTAAGCTTTTCTTCCTTTTTAGAGCCTTATTCATTAAAAAAAATTGGTCCCTAGGGTCAAAACACTTAATACAAATGGTGTGTCTCAGAATAGGCAAGGTAGATGTGTTTGTGTGTGCATGAACATTCAGGAAGCAACATTCAAACATACAGTAACAGCTGACAACATGTTTTAAAGGAAATGGTTCACCCCAAAATAAAAATTGAGTCATTTATTCACCTTAGCACCCTCAGTGTTGGGGAAGGTTACTTTTAAAAGTAATGCATTACAATATTGAGTTACTCCCTAAGAAAGTAATTGAATTCCTTCGCAAAAACCCGCCCTCCTTCGTTACTGTTGCTATGTCCGACAAACAATACCACTCTCACACTACACATCATGGTCCAGCGCAGTGAAAAATACATCGTGGAACAAAGAGGAAACTGACAGCACGCCGACAGACAAGACAGAGCAGGTTGCTTCTGGTATAAAACAAGGTCTCAGCTTTAAAATGTCTTTTTTTTTTTTAGAATTCTAACAATAAATACTGTTTTGTGGCTCTTCAATGTGTTGTGACAAATCACTGTATTGCCTTATTAGATCAATGACACATGAGAAATCATGAATGAACACCCAAACGTATTTTATTTCAACCGCAGAAAGGCAGAAATATGTCAGTACACTAAATGTTTCAAGTTTCCACCGAAGTTAATCTACTCTCCTGTCTGATTTGTTTGTCGGACAGAAGGGCGGATTTGGCGTTACGATTGGTCAGATCACCTGTCAATCAAGCTGTTTGCAAAGGGTCAGTTGTATAACTTATTTACTTATGTATTACTTTTTATGGAAAGTAATGCGCTACGTTACTTTTTCTAATCTAGGCTGACTTGCTTGTATGTTTTTAATATAAATAAAGTTATATTTTTGGCATATGTAAAAGCCCTTTCACACCGAAAGTGAAATGAATACGCCTCAGGAAACGTAAATTCAGTTATAAACATATTTAATTATTGCAGGTCATATTCTGAGTTTGCATTTCACTGTTTTTATTAATCTTGAGGAATCCTAAATATGTTTTTGTGCAAAAATGAGTAAATGGATGCTGACGTAGGTACTGGCGTAACTGGGGTTACTTATTTAAAAAAGTAACTTTACTGTAAATTAAAAAGTAATGCATTACTTTACTAGTTACCTGAAAAAGTAATCTGATTACATAACTCAAGTAGCATGGGTATATTTGTAGCAATAGCCAAATGGCAAAAATCATTAGGATATTAATTAAAGATAATGTTCCATGAAGATATTTTGTAAATTTTCTACTGTAAATATATCAAAACTTAATTTTTGATTAGTAATATGCATTGCTAAGAACTTCATTTGGACAACTTTAAAGGTGATTTTCTCAAGATTTTGATATTTTTTCCACCCTCAGATTTTTAAATAGTTGTATCTCAGCCAAATATTGTCCAAACAAACCATACATCAGTGGAAAGCTTATTTATTCAGCTTTCAGATGATGTATAAATCTCAATTACAAAAAATTGTCCCCTATGACTGGGTTACATATGTTGTTCCAAAGAAGCAAGTCGTACAGTTTGATCATTAAATGCATTTTGGGGTGAACTACGCCTTTTAATGTCAGAGAAAATTAATGAGGCAAATATGGTGCTTATTTTGTACAACTTTTACTAAAACGGTGCAGACTGGAACCAACCAACTGAAAACAACAACGCTTGTCTGACAAGGCACTGCAGCCATGAGATGGAGTTCATAAAACTTTGTCTTTTTTCTCTTTCATTGTAAATTAACCACTACAACAGTATTTACAGAAAGAAATGTACCCTAAGGAACTGAAAACTGTGACATGGCCATGTCACACCAGAGAAAAAAAAACCCAAATAAATGAGAGAAACATTTTCGAAAATCAGTGTGAGGCAGATATCTAACATTGCTCATTAGGCTGTTGAACCACAGTCACCCAAACCAAGTGTTTGCACCAGAATAAAAGTCGTTGTTACGGACCCTGTATGAATGTCAAAAGCATTACTAATATTGGTTTAGTATTACATGTACAAGTACATACAAAGAGCCAACAAAAGAGTTGTTGAGTCATGTCGTTCTCAAATTTTATAAAAGAAACAATCCTGACATATGTTAGTTGGGAAGAGTTAGAGGAACAGATGATTTATTCTATTCGCTTAACAATTAGAAGCGCCAGACATTTAGAGTTAAAAGCAAGCTGGAGGGTGAACAGAAACTGCCAACACACTCTGGATGTGGTAAGCTAGTAAAACTCCTTCCGAGAGCAAGAATAGAGGAGCACTATTCATGGAAACTGGCCTTGAAAATGGTTTAAATTTACAGTGTAAATCAGACAGAACTATTCCATACCTGCCAGCCGGATTTGTCTGGTAAGAAAGCGAAATTCACACAGTAGTACCAGTATTTCATTGACTCACAAAAAGTAGCCCTCCCTCGATCACGCAACGTCAATGACACACGATAAACATCTGTTAATATTCTTGCATTATCCCGTATTAACACGTCTTTGATATTAGCTCAATGTACAAAGTGAAACAAGCTTAAGTCTTTTATACTATCGATTGCTGATGTTATTCATCGCTAAAAGACATTAACCTTTTTGCATATCTTGCCTCTTTCTTAACCAGGTTTCTCCGCTGACTCGTTTCCTTCGGCAGCATGGATGTGCGCGCTGAGTCAGGCAGCCTCAAAAACAGTTGAAACCTTCTGACAGATGACCTTGACGCATTGATATATATTTACAGATTACAGTGGGGTTAGTGCATGAGTTATTATATTTATATTCAGGGTTCTATTAGGTGAAAAAGTTCCCACACACATAAACTCTCATTCTATACAAAGAGGGAAAAGGCTCGGTTTTGAAGTGAAAACGATAGTATTTATACAAGATTAATACAATATCTCCGACTGTTTCATACAGTTGTCCTCAAATACTATGCAATCCCTCAGCGATATATTAATAATCTCTCTTTATTTTAATCATCTCAAATGGTTCTGTTTCTATTATGGAGACATACGAAATGAAAAGCGCTTTGATGGGATTTCCTTCAGATCTTTGTTATTGAATAAAACCAGTTGCGACGATCGAGTGAGTGTAAATACTGCAATGTGTCTTCTAATAGTTATCAGGAAACAACCAAACATAGCTACAATTTGAGAGCAGGCATATGAACTGGTGCAGAATATTTAAACATCCAATCCTGGACACAATGCCGATTCACTATTACTAGACTTCATGACAGCGTCTCTCAACTTACATCCATTTGACCACCAAAAACAAAAGAGGTGAACTAGTTATCAAACACGAGAAAATGGGCAGAGCAGGGTTAAATAAAAAGTTAGTCAACTCAGTGTCAGCCTGTCCTCTGTCAATAAGTTATTGCCCTTCCAGCTGCGCGTCAACAGTCTGCCCGCCAAAAAACACGTACCTCAGAGACAGCAGTTATTTTAACTGTCGAAACCGTTGTTTCAAAAAAAGGGTCAATCAATTAATCACAATAAAACTCAACTCCAATGTCCATAGTAGTTTCTGTCTCCTCAGGAAGCCCATCAAAAACATGTTCTACTTCTAAATAAACCTCATACAATCCTCGTAAAGGTAATTAATAAATAAATAAATATGTGCATCGTGTCAATAAATTAACCCACTACCAATGATAAGTAAAAGCAAATAAATACATAACAAATTCAATGATTCAAAAGATAAAGTCACAGAAGGTAGTGAGATTAAAAGTCTCAGGGGATCTCGCCTGGATAAGCAGCAGCCGCTAACCCTGATTAGCTGTGACCCCCCATTAAACAGGTCACTATATACAAGAAGAGAGATCGACTGTCTGAGGTGAGTGCTAATGTTTATGCTAATGTGCCTTTTAGCAGATACAATCTGTTATCTTTAAAGCACAGAGAATTTATGGTAGGATAGGGTAGAGTCCACACGGTTTCCATCTGTTTTGTTGTACACTTTTTGGAGTTACCCTGATAGCACACATGTGTCTGCAAGATGTCTGTTAAAGATCACTTGATCTGGAAAGCATCTGCTGTGTATAAACATCTGACAGACATATGGAAGATGTCAGTTTTACATACATTCTAAATCATAAACATCTTAAAGACATCTAATAGATGTCTATTTGAAATCTGGTAGGAAACGTCCAATAGACATATTGGAGATGAGCAAACACTCCAAAAATACATCTTGCAGCTGTAAATGCAGATGTCAAATAGACATCTCTGTGATGCTGTGTGCTATCAGGGTAGCAATCAATTAGATTTCTCATTCATCTCAACTGTACACAAAACAACTCAGATAGCACAGGTACGTCTGAAAGATGTCTGTTAAAGATCGCTTGATCTGGAAAGCATCTGCTATGTACAAACATCTGACAGACATCTTTAAGATGTCAGTTTTACATACATTCTAAATCCTAAACATCTTAAAGACATCTAATAAACGTCTATTTGACATCTGATATGAAACGTCCTATAGATGTATCTCAGATGACACACGTACGTCTACAAGATGTCTGTTAAAGATCACTTGATCTGGAAAGCATCTGCTGTCTACAAACATCTGACAGACGTCTGTAAGATGTCAGTTTTACATACATTCTAAATCATAAACATCTTAAAGACATCTAATAGACATCTGTTTGACATTTAAAAGGAAACGTCCATCTTGCAGATGTAAATACAGACGTCAAATAGATGTCTCTGTGATGTACGTGTGCTAAGAGGGAAAGGTTCCTTATCAGCAGGTGCAAATGTTTAGAACTGGTTACTGAAAGATTGGGAAAAATGAATACGGTTCACTTTGTTATTAAAAGATAGTTTTTATGTCAAAATGTGTTGCTAGTTTTGGATAGCCATCAATGGAGAAATATGCTTTTTGCATCCAGATGATGTAGTTCAGGCATTTACCAGCAGGGGCGCTAACCAGCCAAACCCATGGTTTGAGTGGGGCAGCATGCCTGAAATCTCACTAGTACACTTCTGTACAATTTCCTGAAGAGAAAAGTAGCAAACTACATGCACTACTACCATATCTGTCCACAGATGATTACAATATTCAGAGGTAAACATATTTCACTAGTTAGAACTTACGGGTTGCTTTTAAATAAATTATTCGCCAATCTAAGACCTTTTTTCTGCCACTTTGCATGTTACGTTTGAGACTGGGTAAAGTTAAGGTCATCAACATCACAGCAGACCCATCTGAGATGATCTGAGCAGCACATTAATCTCCTGAGAGGACAAATGCAGGGTTCGATATGGGGAACATAGCGGTTTGGAAAAGAACAAATGGCTGGTTTCTGCAAATTCCCCTGCAGATCTATATTCCACATACCCCATGATGCAACGAGGTAGGCTCCACAGATGAGCACAATTGTGAAAAACCTCTGAAAATAAAAAGAGGCGCTGCTAATCTAACAGCAGACATGTGGGTATTGCTTAATGGGAAAGCAAAACTGCTAGATGAAGAGAGACTACTGTAATAAGCTTGTGTGGGATGTTTGTGATCACTTTAATTACACTGGCCTGCCTCTGCATTTGATGCAAATCACTGTAAACCGTATTCATCAGATGTATTTAAAAGCACTCGGGCTGAAAGAGACACTGCGCCCGTACTGTAAGAAACTATGGTAGAACTGCCATGCTGTCCACTGCTGTAATGGTTTGGCCTGGTGACAAGAAAGCAATGACGTGCAGTTTCAGTCTGTAAAAGGCTGTCACATGTGGCCCATCTGCATTATGGGATCATTCGGAGATCTCATCTTCATTTGAATCAGGATTAATATGGAAACCTGCACATAAGCCACTAATATCAATTGACATCAAAATGGAATTAAAATAAAACAGGCAGATGAAAAAGCCAAGCTATCTTTTGTACAAACCGCAGTCCCTTTGAACTATATTAAAATGTATGAGCAGTTCCGATCCGCCCCGCTCTCTCCCCGACTCAAAATATCTGGAAATGTCTTTAAAAGAGCAATCTGCTGGGAAAAAAATAACCTCCTGACTTCTGATTATGCTGGTTCCTTTCAAAGGACAGTACCTCTTAATACTGTACCTTCACCGTACCTGGATTTCCATCTTATTCAAAAATGTCCGAAACCTCAAACTCATTCCATACTTGTTTCACAGTAATCCTTATCATCAAAAATAATACTTAAAAAAATAATATTTAAAAAAAAAAAAGACAAAAAGAGAACTGCATGACAAAAAGCAAGTAGCGTTGATGTGAAAATCTACATAGCTGTTCATCTCTAAAGTTCTCAATCTTTTCCCTTGATAAGACGCAGAGATGGAGCGGCAGCACCACTGAGGGAAAGCGAAGAGACCCTGTTGCAGTGGCTCCTTAACCTCGTTCTTTGCCCTAAACGTTTCGGTTCCTCTCCACCTTTCCCTGGATATGAGAGACAGCTCAAACAGGCAGCGCACACCTTTGTCACTTCAAGATAAAGAGTTTTGGATGAGACGTGGAAGCTAGTCTCACAGTTCAGTGGAGGAACATGTTTCATGTATGTGTGGGGGCTGATTCCTATGTGTCATGTTATTTAATGAAAGATCTAGCCTCTGACCCACTGCGCTTTGCACATTTTCCCTCTCGCTCGTCAGTCCAGGCCCGTTCCGACCTTTTCTTTCAGATTTCCCTTTTTATCTTTCGTGTCAATGATCCCTTTTCACCCCTCCAGAAAAAAACTTCCATTCAATTTTCTTTTGTTGATTCTTCCTGTGGGTCCAGGATGAAGTTGGGTTTATCATCAGTCTGTAGGAGGAGGTTTTGGTGATGTGGTGGGTGCTGGTGCCCATGAAATTCTTTGCTCTACTCGATGACCATGCAGCGCGGCAGATGCTGGGAGTAGTATTTGAAGAGTTCGGCTGTGGCGCCCGGGCAGTTGGTCAGTTCCAGCTCCTCGAGCTCCTGCAGTTGGATCAGGCCTGATAGGCCAGTAGTGGTCAGCAGAGGGCACCCTGACACAGAGAAAAATGACAGCTGGTCAAATACAAACGCTAACAGCCACCTCCACTCAGCAGCTCACTTCCTGTTTATAATGCTGTGTGACAACAACACTACAGATGATGATTCCCAGTCAGAAAGATTTCAGTTTGGCTTTGTTAAACCTACATAAAATAATATTATAGTCACAGTAGTGCTTGTAATGCTACGATATAATTGTTGTTATCTATGAATTTTTAAATTTATTGTTTTACAAGAAAGGCAGAAAAAGCATATTATTTTTTTTATTAAAATTCCCAGTTACAGTTAATAAATACAATTTAACAAATTTCGAAAACTTGTTTAAAACTAAAAATTCTGTTGTCATTTATTAGGCGAATAATAACATAAAAAAAAAATCCTAAATAACAACAATAATTATATTTTAGCATTAGAAACACTACTGTGACTAAAAAGCTCACAAATATTGGTGGATTAACCTTGACAAAAGCATAAAAAATTATTTTAGTAATCACTAATACTGTTAGTTTAGTGCAGCAGCTTTACATTGGGTGGTGGTGGTCTACTAGTTTGAACTAGTTTCTAAAATCAGTTTTAACTTTTAACTATTTTTCTGATCATCGGTCATCAAAGCACAGTAGACATTGGTCACAGATGCGGAGATTTACTTAAAAACTCACCAAGCTGATTACTCACTAAAAATTCCTACCAATCATGTTTTCAGGCCATTTTAAGTCTTATTTTGATGTAACAAGGTTGTTAAATCTGTGTGTGAGTTGTTTACTTACTTTTTTAAATAAGTCTTTTCATTAATGGTATTTTATTGTTCATTCAGATTTGCAAATGCTGAATGCGCACGAACATGAGAGGCGAGATTTATCGTATGAACCAATCACAGCTGATCATAACCAGTCATATCCAATCATATCGCAATGGAGGCATTGCCTTCTCTTGCGTGACTTTCCCCCATTCATTATCAATTACCCCCCCACCAAACTCACAGCATGCTTTAGAGGGTCTGTTAAAACTCAGTGGGCTCAGGGGAGGCGAGAGAGATGTGGACTCAAACTGTAACTTTACCTGCTGGTGTCGCTGTTCGACAGCGTTTCTTCAGAAAAATTGGTGATTTATTAATTTTTAAATGTTATATGTTGTAATATTTGCGTTGTTTTATTTTAGTACTACAATTTTTTCTCATTCAATATTTTGAGGAGGCACTGCCTCCATTGCCTCCTCGGAGGAAACGCCCCTGATATATAGCAGCAGTGCACTTTACTTGCCTCACACACACTTGTCAATGACAACAAACCGCTCTTTCCTGTTTTCATCCCATCAAATGTCTCTAATCAAGCTAAATGCAGTTCAAAAAACAGATATGTTGAGAGGAAGTGGTTTCAACCACAGAAATTAAAAGTGAAGTGTATCATGTTGTATGACACTGACGATAATATTAGTTAAAAAGAACATGTTTGCTCTGGATAAAAGGGGTAAAACTGGATATAGAAAATCCTCATCCACAAACAGGTATTTCTGATCTGCAAATGCAATTTTCAATTAGACCTGCATATCACACAGTGATTATGTGTTCATCAACTAAAATAAAGTGAATCTGTCTGTTCCAAAGCAATATATTTTAACTCTACCAGCATGATCTGTTTTTGAGGGATTAACTGAGTTTTTTTTTCATAACATGATTAAGCTCAGGTATTCACAGAAACAATCTATTTCCAAACATACAGAGTCATTTCATTATAGCAGTTTATCAGGACGTCATCAGGTCATCCTGCAGTGTCAGCACTTTTAGAGTGTTTCTACCTGCTAGAGAGAGAAGACGAAGACTCCTCATGCCATATAGATGCTGTAACCCAAAGTCTTGCACCTAAAAGCACAAGGAAGTATTTTGGTGATGTGACATGCTATAAACTAATATATAAATATGAACCTAATTGTGGTTAATAAAAAAATTAAAGGGATAGTCCACCCAAAAATGAAAATTCTGTCATTAATTTCTCACCCTCATGTTGTTCCAAACCCGTAAGACCTTCGTTCATCTTCAGAACACAAATTGAGATATATCTGATGAAATCTGAAAGCTTTCTGACCCTGCATAGACAGCAACACAACTGACACGTTCAATAACTTTATTCAAAGATTTCTTCTGCATCAACAACACCACACGCATAAGTCATGGTACTCGAAGACAGACACAGAGGAGAAGAAACCGTTGACTAAAGTCATTATTTTTGTTTTCTTTGAGCACAAAAAGTATTCTTGTAGCTTTATAAATTTGAGGTTGAATCACTGATGTCCCATGGACTATTTTAATGATGTCTTTACTACCTTTTTGGGCCTTGAACGTGTCAGTTGCATTGCTGTCTATGCAGGGTCAGAAAGCTCTCGGATTTCATCAAAAATGTCTTAATTTGCATTCTGAAGATGAACAAAGGTCTTACGGGTTTGAAACGACATAAGGGTGAGTAATCAACGACAGAATTTTCATTTTTAGGTGAACTAACCCTTTAATGAATAACTTCTATGTCAACTACCCATAACTTCAAGACTATCCCTTTAAGCTGAGACAGTTGCACAGAAACACTTACCTGACAGCACCAGCGCAGGTAGAGACTTCTGAGAGTTGACATGGTAGATAAGTAACCCAGGCCTGTATCTGTGATCCGCACACACCTGAATACAGCCAAAAAAAAAGGAGAGTCATTTTACCATCTATAAGCACACAATATGATTACGGAAATCATTCATTCCATGTATCAAAATATTTGACCACAACATTTAGTCCAGATGAGACTCTGTAAGAGGAAATATCAGCAAGATTTACTTCACACTCTGCACTGCAAACTCAGCACACTCACCGGTCCAGAACCAGCTCCTCCAGCTTGTGTAGGTCACAGGCGATATACTCCAGGGCCATGTCAGTGATGCGGGGGCACCAGGACAGATCCAGACTCCGGAGCTTCCTCAGATTCTCGGCAACCAATTCCACACCATCATCGGTGATCTTCGAGCAGCCTGACAGGCTGAGGGAGGTGAGGTTTGGCAGGCTGTGCACCATGTTAACTACGCCATGGTTGGTGATCTCCCAGCAGGAGTTCAGGCGCAGCGTGTGGGTGGTGTAGCCCTGCTTGGCGGTGAAGTAGGCCATGGCCGTGTCGGTCACATGATAGGCCTGCAAGCTGAGCTCCGACAGGTTGGGAAGGAGTTGAGAAATGGCGGCGATGGCGTCGTCTGCAACGTTGATGCAGTCGCTGACGCTGAGAGAGGTAAGCCGCGCGTTCAGGCTGGACCACAGGCCTGCTTCTGTGAAATCATTGCAGCCGGAGAGTTCAAGGTGCATCAGACCCTGCATCTGTTCCAGCATCACCTGAAGAGTTCAGGACGGAGAGGCAATGTTATGTCAAGCATACACACAACTGCAAATGTGACCCTGGACCACAAAACCAGACATAAGAGTCAATTTTTGAAACTGAGATTTATACATCATCTGAAATCTGAAAAAATAAGCTTTCCATTGATGTATTGTTAAGATAGGACAGTATTCGGCTCAACTATTTGAAAATCTACAATCTGAGGGTGAAAAAAACCCAAAATACTCACCTTTATAGTTGTTCAAATGAAGTTCTTAGCAATGCATATTACTAATTCAAAATTAAGTTTTGATATATTTACAGTAGGAAATCAGCAAAATATATTTATGAAACATGATCTTTACTTAATATCCTAATGATTTTTGGCATTAAAAAAAATCAAGAATTTTGACCCATACAATGTATTGTTGGCTATTGCTACAAATACACCCATGATACTTATGACTACTTTTGTGGTCCAGGTTCACAAATTCACAAAAGTTTTCCAAAACTTGATGAACATTCAGAGTATTATCCTGGAGCAGGGGTTTTCAAAGTTTCAGTTCCTAAACCCTCTTCAGCAATGCACATTTTGCATGTCTCCATTATTGGACAGGTAACTGAGTACTCTACTAAACAGATGATGAGGTAATACAACTGTATTAAATAAGGGAAACTTCTAAAATGTGAGAGGCTCTAGGAAAAAAAGTTTAATTACCCAGTTCCCACTACGTTAGCATGGCTTCCACTTATTTCTCTGTAAAACCAATTCCTAACATTGTTAGAGTGTTGCAGGGAGGCCACTGAACTTATAAACTAATGGCTCTAATGGCTAAACATTCTCTAATGGCTATTTTTTTTTTTTTTCACTATAAATTAACTTTCCCAAAAACGCTGAAGGGAGGCTTTTTGACAACCAAATACAGAACATTTCTCATTGATGAAATCTGTTCATAGAACATCATAATAACTGAGATTGCTGTCTTCAGTTACATCTAAAGTGTGTTATCAGATGTGTTATAAATCCAAATTTATCCAAAAATATTAAACCATGATTAAGCAAAAAGGACAAAGCATATAGAAATCATAAATCTATAAGCTTGCTTTTAGCTTCTACTATTCTGCACAGAAAGCCGTGCACTCAACGGTCATTTCACTTTTCCGTGTTCAGTGACTCACTCGTTTAAATTTGTCTTTATTAAACAGTTACATATATACATCTGAGATTAAATATTTATATTTGTGATTTCAGGAATAATTTCTGCTAAATGCACAGAACATAGTAGAAGGGAACGGTTCTACTACATCGTAGTATGTAGATTCTTTCTTTAATAAATGCTGAGTTAAACCAAAGTTCCAAATCGATTCTGAGTTTAACTTTGAAACCCCGCTGTGCATTGTAGACGAATGACATCCACTTGTTGCCAGTTGCAGACAAAAAAGCAAGTATACAAACTTTTTAGTTAGGAATAGACATGGAAAACTATTCTTGTCACCGTGAGATCTGAATGACCACGGTTTTCCATCGATGTTGCAGAGTCAGACGCTCACAGTTTCGGTCTCAACTCTTTTTAGACTGCAACACCAACTCAACAACAACAACAAAAGTCAATATGTGGAATTACTGACCAAAGGAAAGAGATGGAATTAACCTGTGATGTATGGACACCCACTATTACTGTACAATATCACCGGTGAGTGACAGACAGTGTACGTGTTGCTTGTTGAGCCAAGTCCTTATGTCACAAAACAGATTATAATTCAAGAGACCCAATTTCATTCATATGTCTGTTTGACCAGATATGTAGTTACTATATTTTGCATGTGATTTCTGCTTCTTTTTAAATTAATGAGGGATATAATTGTGAAATGTCAAAATGGTAATCAACATTATGCTACAAATGCTGTCAATAGAGCCTTTAACATTCCTTCAATGCCACATTCTTGAATTTATACAACAAGCCAACATGGAAATAATAATAATAATAACTGAATAAGAAACTGAGGCTTATTTATACCTTTTCTAATACTAGGCTAATTCCTAACCTGGGGTGCATTTCCCAAAAGCAACTATGGTCTCAAGTTCTGTAGTTACTAGTAGAGTTCAACTAGACTTGCGTCGGCTAACAATGCTTTTGGGAAATGCACCCCTGATTGATCAACATTGGGAAATCTGACTGTATTCCTAAACAGAAAGATTCATTGAGATGGTCAAAAAAGCTGGTCCAAAATATCTATCCAGTGTATATATTCATTAATTCTTGAGATTAACAACAAATGTTCTATTTAGATGTTCCACAACTAATGGATTGTGTGACCCCACTGACCTAGTTACTGAGCCAAAGAAAAAAAGGGAACAATGTGCACATTTTCTGTTTTTAATCACTTAAAGATTTCAGGGACGTCTTATTTTTATAACGAATGGCTGAAACAAAATGCAAATGAAAGAGCTAATTTCAGGAAGAAAAACAACTCTTGAAGGCAGGACTCTGCTCTCTTATTGAGCACTTGGTCATGATCCAAGCCTTGTGCTGTGATATCTGCCCTGCCCTATATAATTCACAAACAAGCCCGAGGTGCACAGTCCTCTCTCTCAGACAGAAGAAGCTCCACAGCCTCTATCATTGCACATGCTGGTTTGCATATCTGAGGGGAAAAAAGCTTGGATGCCGTCACGAACAATTTGAGAGTTCACCATGGCAACAAAAGCCCAGTCCTAGAATAGCAACAGCATAGAGACAAGTGTGATGAGTGTGATCATTGCTGCATGTTCTTGCAAAACACATTTGTTTCTAAGCATGTATGTTAGATGCTCCAACCACATTACCATCCAGCTAATTATTTAATCGTACCTAATAAGGGTGGGCGGTAAAAGATGGGGATCTTAAAATCTAAGGAATAATTTTAAAGAGTAATCAGGGTTTACAAATGGACCCCTTTCACAGACTGTGTTGACATGTTTCCACAGTTTATTTAAAATGTCATTCAAAAGTCTGGGATCAGAAAAATTTTAAATGTTTTTTAATATGACTCTTATGCTCATCAAGGCTGCATTTCTTTAAACAAAAATACAGTAAAAACAGTAATATTGTGAAATATTATTACAATTTAAAATAACTGTTTTCTATTTTAATATACTTTAAAATAGAATTTATTCCTGTGATGCAAAGTGAATATTCCTGTGAATTTTCAGCATGAGTACTCCAGTCTTCAGTGTCACATGATCCTTCAGAAATCATTCTAATATGCTGATTTATTATCATTTCTGGAAACACTGTGCTGCTTAATATTTTTTTGGAACCTGTGATACTTTTTTCAGGATACTTTGATGGATAAAAAGTTAAAAAGAGTGGTGTTTTTATTTTAAGTTTTATTTTTTATTTTTTTGGTGTTTTTATTTTTATTTTTATTTTTTATTATTAATGTGTAAGCATTTGTGTTTGTCATTTATGTTTAATTTATAACTACTGGTTATTATTTTATAGATTTGTATTGGCTATGTTCTTGTACTGTCCGTTTAAGCATTAATAAATAAAAAGTTAAAAAGAATAGCATTTATTCAAAACAGAAACCTTTTTTAACAATATAAGTTTTTACTAACACTTTTATCAATTTAACACATTCTTGCTGAATAAAATATTAAATATTAACATTTGAAATTTCTTTCAAAAAAGAAAGAAAAAAAATGACTGACTTCAGACTTTTGAACGGTAGTGTATTATGGTGTTGTTATAAAGACTTCTATTTTAAGCAAATGTTATTATTTTCTTCTTCGTCTTCTTCTTCTTCTTTTTAACAATATATATATATATATATATTAAGCACCACAACTTTTCCCAACAATTATAATAAATCATATTAGAATGATTTCTGAAGGATCATGTGACACTGAAGACTGGAGTCACAGAAATAAATTATAATTTAAAGTATATTCAATTTGAAAAACATTATTTTAGATTGCAATAATATTTACAGTTTTTTTCTGTATTTGTGATGCATAAATGCAGCCTTGATGAGCATAAGAAACGTCTTTAAAAAACATTTAAAAAATCTTACTGATCACAAACTTTTAAACGACAGTGTATATTTTCATTTTTAAAAAAGGTCATGCAATTTTATAACTATACCTAATGTTATAGTACCATAAATCACAGAAATCAAGATGTTTTTCTAATACAATGGCTGAGGGAACGATGACAAATGTGACATTCTCTCTTCTGACCAATGCAATCATCTCTCAATATTTTTTCCTCTTTTGTAAAATTATAGAAATACTACTGTTGATTTTTTTTATTTTGCTATTGGATCAAATCAAACACAAAAATTATATTTGTTGTATTTTCCATTTACCACTAGAAGTTTACCTGACTATGAGGACTTGTGCTTCTGAGAACCCCAAAAATGTCAAAAGAGTAGCCTACATTAAATGTAATTCATTTTATTGAATTAAAAACTATCGCAAAGCAAAACATTAGATAACTTAATAAGTCTGGCTTTGTTTTGCTGGAAGCAGTCTGCAGTGTTTTTTTTTTGTTGTTGTTGTTGTGGTTGATAGATTTTTACCATTACACATTATACACGTAGTTGTTTGCATGAAAATGATATCTGAATTGCTTGATAGTCAAATAAAAGACAGCATGACATTCTGGAAGCTATAATTACCTCAAGCCCCGCATCTGTTATAGTCGACCTCTTTAGACTGACAGACTTGACTCCCTTCTTCGACAGCGGATAGTTGTCGATGAACTCACAAATGTCCAAATCCGAGACCCCCACCAGACAGAAGGCCTGGAAGCCTCTGAGAGCAAAAGCCTGCAGGCTAACAAACTCCTTCTCCCCATTGGGCAGGATCGTGTAGAGTTCCTTGGCATGCAGAATGGGCGTCACACCTTCCCAGAACTTGGGCTGGTAGAGCACCTTACGCCACGTCTTGCACACCTGGGCTAGAATGCACTTTTCTGCCGTGGTGAAGTACCACAAGAGCCGGTTCAGCACCTTCTCATCCAGCACCAGTTGTCTCTCCAGCAGGGGCTTGGGAAATTGCCGGAGGGGAGGTTTGATGGCAGTCACGGGGCTCGTGTCCAGGTCCGGGCCCAGCAGTGAGGCCGCTGTGGGCAGGGGCTCCAGGTGATAGGGCAGGCTAGGGGGAGGCAAGATGGTGGGCACGGAGGACGACTGGCACAGGCGATTCTTGGCAGCTGGAGTGCCTTTAGTGATGCTGGCCGAACCGAGGCCGTTGGGCTGGGGGGGCAGCTTGACCATGCCGTTCCGCGTCACGCAGGGAGACTTGAGGTCGCTGGGAGTGGACATATTCAGCATTGGAAGCCTGCGAACAGACCAGAGTTGAATCATTCCTCTCAGATGCAATAACATCTTGACAGTGATATTAAAAATAGATTATTATGATTAAAAAAACAAAACAATGTTTTTTATCACACTATGCATAAATGTGATCACAGCTCTTAAGAAAGTGTTCATTTCTATGGCAGGGCTTAACAATAACAGTTTTTTCTAATGACAGATTTATACTTGCCCTGCCAACAATTTCCATCCATTTCACAGAGAAATATTTTTAGATAAATATTAGTATGTGTGTTTCTCTCTTCAGTAAAGGTTACATTTTCTTAAAGTTTCTATCATTTTTGTTTCAGAGGCTGAAAGTCATCGTTTCAGCCCTCAGCTTTTTTACACCTTTGGTAACTTTAGCTGCTTATATATTTACATAATTTAACAACCATTTGCCACATACTTTGTGAAGTCTTAAGAGGGGTTTTAGCCCCACTATAACCTAATATTTGTAACAGCAGATGTAGATTCAAAGGCTTGGTTAACATGGTGAACAAATTAGATTTGTGTTTTAAATCCGATCTTTAAGACTGACTGTCTACTTGCTGTTATTTAGCAAGTAATTGGATCTGTTTGTTCAATATCTGATATATATACATTGATTGCCATAGTAAGCTATTATTACATTAGCTGCTTTTGTCTACAGACACAACCAGATAGTAAATGTTGGTATGGAAAGAGTGAACAAAAACCTAGAAATGTGATCTTTGATACACGCTTTGATAGTGAACTCAGGAGGTGCATGACATAACATACGTGTCAGCTGCTTTACTGTATTTCACACATCAATGCAGGTGTTCGCTCATGCACTCTCAGGCTCATTTATTATTCACAATATAATTGCATAGTTCACTGTATGCATTAAGTGTGAGTGAAAATTAGTAAATTACACTGCTGAGTAGAGACATTGCAGAACAAAGAAAAAGAATGAATCGTCTGCGAAACAGAAACAGTGACAGTAGAAAATATACACTCTGAAACCAGCCGTCTTTCTAACGCTCCGGTCCACCTTAAAACTTCCATGCAGGTGTGCGTGCTCTGTGCACTAATGCTTCGAGTGTAAAATGTCAATGAGTGTTGCTTGCTTTCAGACATTTTTCTCAATAAGCCCTGTCGTGACTATCTCCGCAGCTCAAACACTTATACCATAAACACCCTATAGTGATTTTGAATGCGGAATGATTAAAAGCAAATGAGATGGATTTACATAAAGACAAGCAGAAATGTTGATTTTGCATGAGAGTGTTTTGACTGAATGGCCACTAGACCTTCACAGGAGAGACACAATGGTAAAAACTATGCAAATGCACAACTCATTTCACAGCTTTTGAAAACTAGTGGGGGAGAAGCACATCTAATTTGTTACCCTAGGAAACCAAACACTAAAGAGCCGATACCACAAACCCCATTTTCACCCACAGTCTAGAAGGTGGAGCTTTCTAAGATTACATCTGATCAACAGAGAAGTACAGTAGAGCTAGTGCAAGAATTAGAAAAAAAAGGAAAAAACTATAATTTATTAAAATAGCGATTCATATCTAGAGCCACTTAAAGTGGAAAGTTTGCATCACTTAGAAAACTGTTAACTGTCACTTTAATTAAAAAATATATAACAAATACAATTAATGTAACCATTTTGAAGAAAAAAGGATGTTTTGTTTTTGGATCAAGGACATTTTGCCATCATTTTCTACAACATACACTTGTTTTAAATTGAAGAAAGATGAACTTGGAAGGACGTTTCAGCCCTAATAATAAGTCCAATTGCTTATGCATTTAAGCCAATACAGCGAGGGGACTGAGCAGTAATACCACGCAGTCAAACAGTTAATTGCATCCAAACTAAACGCTTTTGTTTGTGTGTGTAGTGCGTATATTTATTATGTATATATAAATACACACATAACCTATATTTATTTTGGATGTGATTAATCGTTTGACAGCACTAGTTGTGAACCTGCTGGTTTGGGGTGAAGAGTGGGTTGAAAATAGTGTTGGGCTCAATTTTCATATCGTCCTATTGTCAGCCTGTGAGATTGTGGATAATTATTTACTTAGTTTCATTGCCCCAAACCAGCTCCAGCCTAAGGCTAAAAGCAGCCTAATGTTTTTAATATGATTTAATTTGTATTTAACATGATAACAATTTAATAGAAACATCGCAAGTTACTAATTATAATGCTTACATTTCCTTAGTTATTCAAAAAGCAGTAACATTTTCAAAGAACATCAGCCTAGCCTAGACTAGTGCGAGTTTATGCAAAACACTTGTGTTGTCACGATACCAAAATTTTGACGATAAGACACCTGACTAAAATATCATGATACTACTACTGAACTACGGAAAAAAAAAAAAAACTAGAACGGGAAAAGTAGTTGAATAATAGATGATCCAAATGCAGATCATAGTTATTTTATCTATTAAAACACAGCACCCTCCCTTAAGATATATATATATATATATATAATAATAATAAAAGTAAAATAATAATAATCACATGCCAGTGCCACTACACAGGATTATGGTGAACAATTCCCGAGCCTACAGGTGTGTAGAGATCTTTGCTATACTGGTAAGTTAGCTTAAAGGATAAAGCCAAGTCTTATTTCATGATATTGGAATTTTATTTCACAACAACAATTTATATCATGCCATAGTCATTTTTTGTTATTTTATCTGTGCTATTAATAATAAGAACCTAGATGCAAGTAACAAACTAAAGGACAACTACAATAAAACAAAGACACAAATGAAATAAAGAGGGCCCTATGAAATCTGTTTTATTTTTTCCCAAATTCCATTTAAATTTTTCTTGACTCTATATTAATGGATATATAAAATACATATTTATCAAAAAGCATGTCTAATTAATTGAAATCATGAAGCTTGCAGAATTTAGCAGCAATTTATTAAAAGTTTGAACAAAAATTACGTATTTAAGGCTCTATGAAATTAGTTTTCTCATTTTTCTCAAATAGTTTGGTTTGTGAATCTCTGTTTTCCAGTAATTTTCTGGATTCTATTTTAATCGTTTCATTACATTTTAATAATCAAAAGCATGTCTAATGAATATATAAAGGATAATTAGATTTGATAAAGAATTAATTTATTATAGGATATTTATTTATTTTTCTTTTTTTTTTCAGAAATACTGTTGTGTATTTACACATTTCTGGTAAATATTCCTTAAACATTGTTTTAATAATATTTTTATTAGTAGTAGTAGTACTATATTTTCGTTAAGTAATATATTAATATATTATGACTGTCCAGTTAAACCAAACTTTTATTTTGACGGGTTGCTGAAGACCTTTAGGGTCTTCATTATATTTTCTGCAAAAGAAAGGGTAAAATCCTCATGAATTGACTCATGTGTTGATGTACTCATATATTGAGGCGGCAGAGGCTGAAAACACAGCGAGCGTCACGCTTTTGTGTGTATATAAACAAAACTTCTCATCTGCGCCATTCACTAACACAGACAGCAGAAATACGGTTCTTATTAAAATGCATTCTTAAAATACCGGTATTAGTAAAATGCAGAATCGTACCATTTTTCAGAATAAGGGTATCGTGATACCTTTTAAGTAGCGGTATATCGTGCAACACTAATCTACACAGCATGGTGAATAAATCTCTTACCACACTGCACACATCTGCGGTGCATTACACTCCGACACGGCCACCTGCGATACCAGATTGCGGCCATTCTAGTAGTCAATGCTCGTGTTTATACCAGCCGCCCTGCAGCAAGTTTCTGAAGCATCCCAGAAGCGGCTCTCCACGTTGCATCGCTAAAAGAGCGCCTAGCCTCTTTTTGACAGATAATAATAATAATAATAATGATCATCTTGCTATCGTCAAGGGCATTAGCAACAGGCGATATCTCTGACTATTGTTGATACATGATACTATTGTCTATCGGCACAATCCTAGTCGGAAACTATACGTGTTGATATGGATACTCATCAAAACTGTCGCTCTCACACTACACATCATGTTCTCCAGCAAGGAAAAATACATCGTGGAACAAAGAGGAAACTGACAATGCGACAGACAAGACAGAGCAGGTTACTTCTGGTATGAAACAAGGTCTCAGCTTTAAAATGTTGTCATTTTTCAAGAAATCCAAACAATAATATAATTGTAATAATAATAAATACCATTTTGTGGCTCTTTAATGTGTTGTGACAGACACAAACACAAAATAAACATGAATAGACATCAGAACGCATTTTCTTGCAGAAACACGTTAATATACACAATTTTTCAAGTTTCAATACACACAGTTTTTCAAGTTTAAGTCCACCGAAGTTAATTACTCTCTTATCTGATTTGTTTGTCAGACATAATGGTGTATTCTGCGCTATGACTGGTCAGATCGCCTGTCAATCATGCCGTTTGCAAAGGGTCAATTTGGTACTCACGCACTGTCTGAGTGGCTGCTTTTTGCATGCGTGCACACACACAAGTACTACATTGAAATCTCTTTTGCACTCTCTTGTGCTTGAATGGTTTAAAACACTTCAATGTTTAAAATATGTGTGAAAGATCTGACATAATAAGATGCCACATGAACAATATTATATGAACCGTTGTTCGTTTACATCACATTGTTCCTCGTGTTTTGAAAACAATGCCACAATCAAAACACTGTGATGTAGACAGTTTGATGGTAGATATTCATCCGAATTATGGTGAAAGCCAATAACATTTGTGTATTCAAAAAGTACAGAAATGCTTGTATTACTTCACTGGCCAACAGAGCAATTCAAACCTGAGTCATCACACGCTGTGGTAAGGCAAGATGGCGGCACCCTTGCTCCAAAAGCTTTAACAAACCATATTTTTTTCTTTAAAGTGGTTACATTAATCATGTTTGTTCTATATTTTTTATTAAAGTGGAAAACAGTTTACTAAATAATGTAAACTTCACTTCCACTTTAAGCAACATTTTAACTTTAAGCTCACTTTCTGGCACCCCTTTAAAGGGGGTTTTATTATTTTAGGGTCAAGGTTGTAATTAGGTTAAGGTTGGTGTTGCATAAATATGTGTATGTGTGTTTTTTTGTCTGTGAAAAGCATTGAATCCCATCTTCTGTTGTTCTTTTGTAGTTATTGTGTTAACATATTCAGTTCCTATATAAGAAAACAAAACAAAATGTGTACATTTTGAGTTTGTTAATAAGTGTGAATAATACTTCGAATATATGTGCATATTTAAGAAACAAGACAAGTAGATTTCTGTAAGTGCTAGTAACGTTTCTCTTATTTCCTTTAGAAGTGTCACAACCTGATGAGATTTCATGAGAGGAAAATTGTATTAACAGCCATTAGGATTAATAACAACGTTAAAGATTTGATATTGATGGGGGTTTTGGGCCTTATTAATGGGAATGTAGGGGTACACAAAACAAAAATGCTTGGGAAATTTAAATGAATTCATGTTAAATGGTAGTATGCAAAGAGGAAAAATGAGTTTGAAGACAAAAAAAAATAAAAAATAGCACCCAAAATTAAGAGCAACTATAAGTATCTCAAATAGCAGACATCTACATGATATGTATAAGGAAAAAAGCAAATGGAAAAGTCTAGCTAGTGGAAAGAGAGCGAATGAAACAGAAAGAGAGAGAGAGAGAGAAGGACCTGTTAGTGCAACTTCAGCACCAAGGAGAGCAACTGAACTGCCTGATGAAGCACATCAGAATGCCTTCAGCTACACTTCTGCACTGCAGAGGAGCGCTTTGGCCCACCAAGATGTGCCACTTGTGTGGGCAATGCAGTTGAGAGTTCTTAATAAAAATAGGAACCATTCAATAAGTTGGCTCAGAGAGGGCTAGCGGTCCTCCGCACTTGGGCCAGAGATGCAATGTCAAACCATGTGCAGCAAATGTTCGAGTGGAGAGGGACAAGTGATATAAAAAAAGATAGCTAGCTGACATATTTTGGAAGGGGCTTGATGGGAACTTTCTGTACCGAGATATGTGCCAAGAAAGAAGCGGTGGCAGCTTGCCAAGGCCCCATCCATATGCTGTCTTTACCCTCCATTTCAGTACAAAATGTATAATTTTAAAGAAAAAGAAGTAATGTGTGTTAAGGGTTGGGGTGTGAATCTATATTTAAAAGTATATTTTTGCATCACAATACTACAGTGATATTGTCTAATAATAACTTTTCACATTATTAAGTAAACTGATTCACTCACACAGGAACTGTAGTATTAGATCTGTGTTAAAATAACTAGTATATATGTTGGTCAGCAGTTCTCTGACACAGTGACCCCTTGGTGCAAAGGTCTAACTATAACCTCTGGCTATGTGTGCGTGCGTGGTGTTCTCATATTTCAGTCAATGTTTTTTTTATACACCGAAACAGTATTATGTAAAGGCATTTAACACCTTATATATCTATATGTAGCTGCTTGCCATTAAAATTCTTAAGAACAATTTAAAATTCAAATGATCATTTAAAATTCAAATGCTGAAGCTGTGTGGTTCTTCTCTTCATAATCAGTTCAGCTGTCGCCCCCATGAAGTTTTTGAAAAGGGGAAGTAGCCAGGGAAGCAGCAGTGTATTTGAAAGCGAGACATGGAAAGGGCATGGCTGCTGTCCAGATGGGTTCAAGGGAGTTCATCTGGATATACAGAAGGGAAAAAAAAGCACCTCTTAAATAATTAGGGGGGTGTTTTAGAAACACACGGCTATAAATTGTGTCCGCATGCTGAGCGCCTTTCTACTTTTCCAAATAAAAGTGCCACACGTACAGAAGTTGTTTCTGAATCAAGCTGAGAGGATTAGAATAGCTAGAATTAGCTTATAGAAGATAAATTAACTACAAATAGATCAGCTAAACAACTGGTTAAACTTGTTTGTTTAGCTTATTCTCATGCTTTTAGCTCTGGATGTTTTATATGATTTTATATGAACTTTTAGCTGTTCCTAAGTACATTTGTAAAAAATCTATAATGACGTCAAAATAAAAACTCATACTGGGTCAATCCCAAATTCAGGGAAGCGTCTAAGTACTTCCTTCCTTTCTGAGGATGATTATTGTTTGTTCATGGCCAAAACTGGTGGTTGAGTTCACATGGTATTTGTGTGCTAATAATCAGTGTTTCTGTCATTTCTCTGTAATTGTTTGTGAAATTTACTAGCAATTTCTGAGTGACTGTTTCACCATCTTTTTTTCAGTTTAATTTGTCTTACTTCCAAAGTATGTGTCTGTAAGGTCCTTTTTGGAGTGTGACTCATTATACGGACAAAAACAGCTGAAACATTCTCCAGATATCTTCTTTAGTGATTCGCAGATGAAAGAAAGTCATGCAAATTTGGAAAACATGAGGGTGAATAAATGATGACTGTTCTTTTAAGGTCTTTAGGTCTTGGGAGGTCAGATGGTTAGATAATCGTTGGACTTTTGAGAGTACGTATAGTACAGTACAGTTCTAAACTCATGGAGATATTTGCCCTGAAAGTTTTTCCTTTACAAACATGCCATTATAAAACATGTCATTTTGCAAATGCTTTCGAATACATGGGAACTGGTCTGGATCACTCGAGGGGCAAACCACTATAAACTTTCCAGAGCATTTCCCCAACAGTTGGCAGCGTGTTTGCATGGAGTAAATCCGTTCTCCCCTCTGCCACTTTGCAAGCCTTTTCAGTTTGCCTACAGGCCCGGCCTCCTTACCCATGTTATTTGGATTTACTGACGAGGCACACAAGCCATATGACAACAAACAAGCAGAGAATGGAGCCCCGGCACTTCTGCCACGGACAGATGTGCGGTGCTTGGCACACAATGTGAGTGGGGGATGGGACGAGAGGCAACAGGGGAGATGGGATAGTGGAAGCTCCTTGGAGTGGACAGGATTGGCAGTGGTCTCTTTGAGAGGGATTTGCATGTTCAAAGCAACCCCGCCAATCTAGTCGTGTTCTCAGCGAGAGGTGGCTTAAGAGCACTTCTGAGACTTCCTCGGTGGAATTTCACATTTTTTTTCAAGTTTTGGAAGTTAGATGAAGTTAAACCGAGTCTTTGGAAGTTTGTAAGTGGGACAACAGTATGAAATCTCTGAGGAATGGTTTCCACTCGATCATTACAGACTTTACAAATTATATTAATGTAAAAAGAAAATCTGCACCTGTGTCTGTTTTGTTCCTGGAAGAGCCGTCGCTAGCTAATGTATTGGTTCTTGGAGCATGGGCCCGACTGCAGTCGTACAAAAATAAATAAGGAATGAAATACAGTCTCTAAAACAGAGATGCCAAAACAGCATCTTAACAAAGTGCCAGAGCAAGACTTAAGGTTGATCGGAGAACATTTGTGACAAAACTCCTAAGTAGCACGGGTATATTTGTAGCAATAGCCAACAATACATTGTATGGGTCAAAATTATCAATTTTTCTTTTATGCCAAAAATCATTAGGATATTAAGTAAAAATCATGTTCCTTGATGATATATTGTAAATTTTCTACCATAAATATATCAAAAGTTAATTTTTGATTAGTAATATGCATTGCTAAGAACTTTATTTGGACAACTTTATAGGTGATTTTCTCAATATTTTGATTTTTTTTCACTCTCAGATTCCAGATTTTCAAATAGCTCAAATCTTGTCCAAATATTTTCATATCCTTACAAACCCTACATCAATAGAATGCTTATTTATTCAGCTTATTCATTCTATTTCAGAGTCTCTGACCCTTATGACTGGTTTTGTAGTCCTGGGTCACTTTTGAGGTGTTCCATGTGGGAAGCCAAAACTGTATAGGTTGGAAAACAGCAGACTTAGTAAGAAACTAGCCACCTACTAAAGGCACGTTCACACCAAAGATGATAACTTTTACGATAACTATATTAGTGTCCACACCAGCCGAGCGTTCTGATTAAGCATACGCTGCATTTATGTCATCTACCACTGTAAAGGGATAGTTCACCCAAAAATTAAAATTCTGTCATTAATTACTCACCCTCATGTTGTTCCAAACCTGTAAAATCTGTGTGCATCTTCGAAATACAAATTAAGATATTTTTGATGGAATCCGAGAGCTTTCTGACCCTGCATAGACAGCAACGCAACTACCATGTTCAAATAGGACTGGAACGAAAAGAAATGGTTGAGTAAAGTCATTATTTTTTGTTGTGTATGCGCACAAAAAGCATTTTCATAGCTTCATAACATTACAGTTGAACCACTGATGTCACATGGACTATTTTATTGATGTACTCACTGGGGCTAGATGATTAATCGAAAAGGAATCGAACAAAATTTAGAATCTGACGTAACTCATACACAAGTGCCGCGTTTAGATGCTGTGTCAGTGTTAACAGAATTGAAGGTTTAACACACTGTATCGCTGAACAATGTCAATTCCAAAACAGCGGAACAATCAGAAGACCACGGAGGTGGAGCAAGCATTCCGAGCATTTGTTTACAGTAGCAGGTTGGCATGGCAACTTTTGTATTTGACGGCAACATGGCCGAGTAGGCATTCTGCGCTTTTTTTAAACCATTCCTGAGCACTGCATCTCGTGTTTTAGATGCAAAGACGTGTTTTGTGTGAATGGCCAAGAACCTAGCGTAAATACTTGCACATACAGAGTGACAGGACAAGATCGCTGAGAGGAAGATCACATTCAACAGCAATCATGACTCAAATTTGCATCTATATGTATGGGGGGGAAAAAAATTAATAATAATACAATATAAAAACTAAAAATAATTATTCATTAATCATAATCGAGGTAATATCATCCAGCCCTAGTTCTTAATACCTTTCTTGGCCTTGAATTTGGTAGTTGCTTTGCTGTCTATGCAGGGACAGAAAGCTCTCAGATTTCATCAAAAATATCTTAATTTGTGTTCTGAAGATGAACAAAGGTCTTACAAGTTTGGAACGACATAAGGGTGAGTAATTAATGATAGAACGTTCTTTTTTTTGGTGAACCATCCCTTTAAATTCTCAAGCTCTTCAAATCTAGTGGAACTGTCAAGTGTTTTTATCATTCATCAGCTGGAAAAAAATAGTTCTGAAAGTGATTTCACCAATATTGTTCCTCTGTATCATTATTTTTATAGCTGTGCTACTCTAATTGTATTCTCATAGACTTAGAACGATTATTAAACCTTTATAGGTACAGTTATCATCCTTGGTGTGAACTGCCCTTACAACTGACCTGAAGAAAGGGGGAAGCTCAGTATGAAAGTGAAGATGTGTAATCTACACTCTCTCAGTGAGGATAGTGTATGCTACGCTGTCAACACTGAGTGGGCCTCCACACATGCTCACTTTCACCCATGATATTAGTTACAGCTTTAGCTGCTATCACTAATCTTATTCCTGACAAACTATTAGAGAAAGATCTGTCACTGTTAATGTTTCATCCAGATCTTCATTTTAATGTTTTCAGAACCAACAGCCTTATGGACAGCGGTTCAACACATGGTGTGGTTTTGCTTTTGGCAACCTCAAGCTGTTTGATCCTGTCCCCCCTCATATTGCTTCATGTTAAGTCTCTACTGTCCTATATAATAAAGGCAAAAATGCTAAAAATAAATCTTACATTTTAAAAATTTAAAATGTAAGAATACTGAGCACAGGCCAGATTTAAGTGCCCATATTGGATCTCTCTCCCTCTCGCTTGCTCACAAACACAACAGCTGTCGTTTCGAAATTTTCAGAATGGAATAACAGCTTACTCTGTACTGAAATATGTGAGGTATAAACTGTATAAATCCTGCTATTTTTACTTAATTGTAAGTGAAACTACTGCATGATAAATATTTTGTACAGCAGTATTTTCACATGACCTCATCATGACCTAATCAGCTCTTAAATAAAAACTATTTCACATTTTAGTTCATTTTTGTAAACATCTTAACATTTGCTGTACAGTTACGTAACTCTTGAAACAAACACTGACCATAATGCTTATAATTTTGCTGATATCATGCAATTAATCACACTAAAAATAGCAAGTCAAGTAAAGCACATTGCACTGTGTCCAGTAAGCTCAGTTATATTCTGCTCATTACTGGCAAACGTGGTAGGTCATCAAGGTATGCATACAGTAAATATGCCCACTTAGCTCACAATGCTATGTTCAGCGGTAATGGTGAGTGTATTATTACCGTACGCTTTCCTAAACATAGCCTAACTCTCATTAACTCACTGATGTTTTTAAATCAGAATAGTAGGCCTAATCACTAAGGGTCTTCCAAGCTTCTAAACAGCTTAGGAGAATCAATCCCTGACTAGACTTTTAAGAAATCCTACAGGCCTAACAGTCAAACTTGTATAGTGAGAGGTGTGTCTTCATTTGCAGCCAGAGCATGTGCTTTCAGTAAAGCTTCATCCCTCAGCATCACCAAATTATGTCATTTAATCACCATTCCGTCGCTCTAAACCTTCAATTCACTGTTAATGTGTGGAAAAACCGAGAAACATATTTTCTGTTCCACACTAGTAAAGTCATACAGGTTTGGAAGACATAAGGGTGAAGAAATGATGACAGAATTTTAATTTTGGGGTGAATATCCCTTTAAATCCCTGTCGTCGTATAACACTGCACAGAGTGCAACCTTGGCGCCAAGTGTGGAATCATGCAGTTGTCTAAATATTAACAAACACTCGACAGGGCCTTGTGGCGTTGTGTAAACGCCGTTGCCGTTTATCGAACAAAACATTTGCCGGTTACATCATGACAACGGCGAGAAACGCGGAGGATAACGTGTGTATCTCGACCTCAGAAAGACGGACAGGTGACGTCATGTACATGAGGAATATTCAGCATCCCATAAGCGAGACAAAGGCTGTCTCAAAACCTAGTGAGCTGCCTACCTGGGCATCACATGGAATGCTCTTCATTATCAGTGATGCTGTCTCGTTTTCCAGTTTAAATAATATGAATGTAGCTGAAAAGCTTGAATTAGGTTTATTACCCCTTTTCAGTGTATCCTAGTTTTAAGCATAATTCTAACAAACTTAAGTGAGGTTTAAGTGAACCAAACTGTTTGTCAACGGGAAGAAAAACAAACCCATATTCATACTAGTACATTTATCTTGTTTTAAATGCGTTTTAGATATTTTTCGCTTGAAAACGTGACTTTGCGTGTAGCATTTTTAGGCAGCATTCGCCCGTGATGTACAAAAATGCTGCCTAGGTAGGCAGCACACTAGGTTTTGAGACACAGCCAAAGACATGCACGTTCACCCGAGCGGTATTAATGTTGCATTCTCGTTTCCTTGTCCTTTTCCCTTTTTTTAGATCAGCACTATTGACCCTCTTGCTATCAGTGCTTGTTCCCCGGGGACAATTGTTATTACCAGTCGCTGATATCCTGATTTTCCTTGAATCCTTTGCGTCAAACGCCATCTAAGCTTGATCAAAACATGCATCACGTTAAAGAATAATGGACTGTATTAATAGTCGATTGTCTTACCTTTCTTTCATATGCAGCTCACACGATCATTAATCCATCATAAATCAGATCTCGCTGCCTGACTCGATCGCGTTTCCCACAACGTTGCAGGACGCATGAGGGAAAATAAATAAATATACCAGTAGCAGCAGCAGCAGCAGCAGCCCTGCCCGTTATTTCCTTGCGGAGGTGATGATAATTTGATATGTCGATGTTGCCATAGAGATGTAAACCTTTCTCAGTACCAAACCCCTTAAAATATCACTTCACATGTGTATGGAAGGAAATATTAAACAAGTGAATTAATGCCCTAGCCTAAAATAACAACCCGTTCATTCTGTTTCTCCACACAAAGCTTGCCTCCCACTCGCTGTCTCTTTCTCTCTCACATGCACACGCACACAAAACAGACCAATCCCATTTAAAGAGATAGCAGCAAAAATATCAATAATGCATCGCTTTGGGCTGGTGAGCATTGAATGTTTTGTGAGCGTTGGTTGTAACTCTTCCGTATGAGAAAGATGAAGGCATTGTTTCATTATGTAACCACATATTTACATGCGTTTTTGAAGATGCATACATGCATAATATATTACACAATGGACCACAATGTTTTTAATCTTCATATGGCAGGTAGAAGCTTTCCGTAAGTGTTGATATTTAGGATAGTCATTAGTGTTCAGTGTTGTTCGTTTGTCCATGTTCATGGACAATATATGTGATAGATGTGGAAATTTTGTTGTTGTTGTTTCATATTAGCAAAATTGACATTTCATATTTAAAAAGTCTATATATGTCTATTGTTAAATATATGGAGCACAGCTCACATAGAAGTTACAAGTAGGACAGATATCTTTCTGTTGGTTAATGTAAACAATATATGTGACCAACTTGAACCAGTTGCAAAATCCTAGTGTCTTTCGCCATCACAAGTTTGTTTGGATTTCTACTGAAATTCACTGAGCATCTCTAAATGTAACATTAAATTATGTGAAAAAAAATGAAAACATCAATTTTATTATGCATATTTGAATGCTTATTTACATTTTGTTTAATGACATATTTCATGTCTCCCTGCAGTGTATGCCTGATCCACTCCTGTTTTTACCAAACCAGTTTATAGTCTGTGCATTGTGATGTGACAGATGCTTTGACTTCTTTAGGAACTATTTTAATCGGCAGGTAAGAATTATATAAGCCATTTGTGTCTGAAAGGCAAGTTACTTGTTCTTAACTTAAAATTTACTTTGAATTTTGAATGAAAGCGGTACTACACCTGCAGTTTTGTTGTTGGTCTGAATATGAGCATTGCCTGTAATGGCCTTGTGCCTTCAGAAGCTAATTTTTAAAAATGCATGACCAATTTTGACTGTGACGTTGTTTGACTAAACAATATGAGAGAATATATACGGTATATTTACTGTCTTTTCTAAAATCAAACAAAAACAAAATTATTGATTATTTTTGGGGGGTGATGTCATCTGAATCTGTTAAATTAACTTATTATAAAAGTTATACTTATTATTTAAGTGACTAATATACATTCTGTATCATTTAAGGACACTGTGGAGTGCACTAGCAGATTGTTTGGCTCATGCACACTCCAATCAGTCATTTCAGCATTGCCCAGAGGCATAGGATGTATCCGACGCCCATTTTAGCTACCATTACATAACATCATACTGGCTTCAGTGCTCAGCCAAGAAGTCTGCATCTCCTGCAGCAGTTGTTTTGGATAAAATTTCTGCCGAGTACCAGCTAGACCCTCTCACAGACCGCTTTACACCTTTTGATCAGCAGGTCTGTCAAATGGCTGCCGGTGAGCTGCAGCGTGGGGCTGTACTGCTCGGCCGCAAGAATTCTTCGGTGCTACCTTTACTCGTTATGCATGCTGAGCGCATCCCGTGTCAGCCTCCACACGGAGTCAGAGAGCTAGAGAGCTATCTATTTATAGCCTGCTCACTTGCTCCCACCCACTCCCAGCCTCCCTCATTGGACAGAGCCTGCACAACAAATGAAGAAATCCTATATGCCTATTAGGATCCTACTCAGTCCTTCAGCATAAATAATGGAGGGATTTTGGTGTGGGGAGAAGAAGTGCACCTTCTTAATAATGCATGAACGTTGGGGCAACTGTGCCTCGCTCTTCCAATGAACGAGGGTGGGGTGGATGGGCATGTGACTGTATTGTGTTCAATCTATTTAGGGTATAGGGTCTCACTAGCCATCTGGCATACTGAATTTGTTTCTTTAGTAGGTTGCCCTGGGGAGTTGCTTAGCTCTCTTAAATGGAGAAGGAAGCAGTGTTGTCCTAAATCTAGTTTTCTCACATTTCCTTCTCTGGATTGCTTGTTTTTGTGGTCCTCTAAATGGAAGGGCCCCTTTTGGTCTCTCCGTGGCTGGCACCAATCTCATCAGTCATGACTTCATGCCATACAAAGGATTCCCTCACAATCAGGCCCCGTCCTTGCAGACTCGGCTCACCGTTGGTGTGCATGTCTGTGTACTTTAACTGCAGGTCTAGGGAATCTCATAAAGATGTGCTTACTCTGGATTATTGTACAAAGCAGCTCAGAGAGGGAGACGGTTATGGTTTTATGGCATGTCAATAAAAACGAGGTATGCGAGGGACCAAGTTATAACTGCCAAAACTTGATATTTTCCACCTTCTGCTTCTGTTCTCCATAATTTCCCTTAAACCAGCAGTTGCGAATTTGTCAGGAAAATTCAGTAATGTGGTCCAGGTTTTCTTTGCAGAACTATGCGTAGTTGATAATGCAACCAAAAGGTAATTCATAATCAATATTTCACCAGTGTACAACTAGGAGTACCATATTTATAAAAAGAGTTAATCATCCATATATTATTTCAGTTCTAAAAATATAAATGACTTTTCACATTGACAAATAAAAAGGAACTGAAACAAATGTTGTTAAATGTGACAGTAAATATGAAATTGATAAACAATTTTTAAATCCAACAGTTAAATTGCATTCTTTATCTATTAGTCAATCAAGTTACAGGGGTTATGAAGTACCTTTGTTTTTTTATTTTGTACTATTCTCTAAAGTCCACTTATAATGTTACCAACATTTTTACATCAAAAAACATCATCATTTAGAATAAGCTATTTTCTGTCCGGTTTTGACCCTCCTTATCAAAATGCTTTGTTTAAATAGCCATGACTAATTGTAGACTCAGAAGTAAACGCCCTCTGCAATAATTGGTTAAAGGGGTCATATGATTTTGCTAAAAAAAAATATATTATTTTGTGTATCTGGTGTAATGCAATGTGTTTGCATGGTTTGAGGTTCAAAAAAACATTATTTTTCACATACTGTACATTATTGTTGCTCTTCTCTGCCCTGCCTTTCTGAAACGTGTCAATTTTTACAAAGCTCATCATTCTGAAAAGCGCGGTGTGCTCTGATTAGCCAGCTATCCAGTGCATTGTGATTGGCCGAATACCTCAAGCGTGTGACGGAAATGTTACACCCTTTACCATATTGTGGTGCCGTGTCCCAGCGCGACGAGACAAAGACAATAAAACCCATTGCAAATGAGACATTTGTTGCATCCAGTGAGGACGTAATTACTGATTATAATGACTCATACTCTTTTTAAGCATTGCGTTGTGTCACGATGTGTAAACATAACACCATGTCTGCATTTGTGATCATAGAAACACACTACTTTACACTGCTCAAAACTCGCGTTTGAATAGCCAGTAGCAAATTCTTTAAATATGAAAACGTACCTACAGGCTGTGAGTCAGAAGAATTGCCCCACTTTATAGTGTGCACATTGTAGGCTACTCTCCCAGGTTCAGGAAACAGTCCCCTGTAAAATGCGCTGCACATACTTGAATATTTGCATTGTACGGTTCTGGAACAGTGTTGTAAATATAACTTAACCACTGATTTCTAGTTGTGCACTCATTTGGAAGGCCAACAAAGTACTTACGCTTTCACAACGAAACACACAGCATGGCGGCGGATGCAACAATACTACAGCAAGAATAAAAGTTACGCCTTCTTTCTTTGCGTATACATTTAGGCGCTGTTATGCAAATCTCCCCACACCGTGACATAGACATCTGGCGGCATGTTTGAATGAGTCGTTTTAGAAAGGTGTGGCTGAGTCTCAACTTTTATATTGAATATCTCTTTGGGTTTGAGACTTTAATCTTTGCAACTTTACAGATCTTATATATGCACAAACAGCTTGTAACACTCCAAAGGAAAACATGAAATCGCAACATATGACCTTTAACAGTTGTGTATGTTTGACAGCCTACAATACATCCTTCACAGATGGACGCTGCTGTGATTTAGGTCAAAAACGCATAAATACTCAGTACACATCAAACGATCTGTAATAACAGACAAAGCAATAGTGACCACGTAATAAAAACAATAACAGTGTTGAATTGTATCTTGTCTGTAAACGAATCTGCGGTAAACTGAAGTGAACAAAGGACAAGGTTCTGACGGACATGGTCTGGAACTACATTGAAAATTAAGTAATTCAAATAAAGGCTATCGATTGGTTTATGTGTAGACCTCGTCGTTTACCCATTTCATGCATGAATCGGTGGGTGGAGCTAAACAGGCAGTAATGTACAAGCAGGTGTTCATCTTCTTCTGTGGAGGCGGTGTTTAGCCACACTATTACATCATAAAGTGCCACATTCCACAACCTGTCGTTTTGGCAGATGGGCTTAAATATAGGGTTGCACGGTAAATCGCATGCGGTCGTCATGCGCATCTTGTCACTAAAGCCGGTTCTGTGATCAGTAGTAAATCTCCATCACGTGCGTTCAGCTGGAGCGGCAATTAATATACAGAGCCGTAAATCACTGACAAGCTACACAATATCGCGTTCATAATCGCAGATGAATCGCATTCGATTATGAACACAATTTTGCATAGCTTGTCAGTGATTTACTGCTCTGTGTACACAATGTTTTTATAGCACAATGACCTCTTATATGTCAAAAGATCAAGAGAATTCTAATTTCTCAGTTCACGACCCCTTAAAATGCAATTCATGGGAGAGCCAAAGAATTTTCGACTGAATTTTAAAGGGACAGTTCACCCAAAAATGAACATTCTGTCATCATTTTCTGCCTTTCTAGTGAAATCGAGGTAACCAAAACTTTGCTGCATTGTGTAATTATGCAAAAATCAAAGTACAGAGAGTAGGAGACAGCTGAAAGTGCTTCTGTCATTTGCACAGTCAAATTAATCCACCAACGGTAAACTGTGGTGAGGAGAGTTGTGATAACAGAGTAAACCTGAGAATGAGTTTGACAATCAGTATGCGCTAAACTTACAAATATCTGCAGGATATTTAAACCATATGAAAATGACTGCAACCGATTACAAAAAGTAATTTTTATGAGTCAGGACAAAGGAAAGGGGATCTCAGCTAGGTTAAATAAAAATGTTTTATGTAATGATGTGTATATATATGCTCCAATTTGATTAAGGCAAACACAGCATACATATCTTTATTGTGGACTTTGTATTTTCCCCATTTTGTTAAAATTAGTTTAAAAAAAATGCATTTTTGTTTTATCAGCAGATGAAGGTTTTTGTGGATAGTCCAGTATATCATATTTGAGAAACATGGCATGATTCATAAAGCAGGATTTCAAGCTGTCTGTGTATGTTTTTTTTTTTTTTTTTTTTGTGTAGCAAGGGTCAACAACAACCAATCAGATTGCTCTCCACTCAAGCCTCGCCTACCATCCAGATGTCACCACAGGCCTGAACAGCTGTAACGATGACTATAGGCTGGGTGTGTAATGTGTTCAATTCAGCAATTCTCTGAATTAAAGCAAACCTCATCGGTGAGGTAATGCAACTGTCCATTGAATACTAAAGCGATTAAAGCAAGGGCGCAGAGTATTAGTGTATAGATCCTACTGTAACACGCCAGCCCTCTTCCATGTGTCCTGTGTACTTTAATCACCTAGGAGCCAGATTTGGGAAATAAAAATGTGTTGCATTGCATCACATCACTCTTCGTGACATAACAGCAATTTGATTTGCAGGGCCTTGTACTTTCACCATGACTTAGAGACTGATCAGCTTGCCAGTCCAGCAACATGCTGCACTGCGGATGACTCAGCCACAGCTGTTGCCATGGAAACCAGCCTCCTTTGCAATCAGTCTCTTAGTAACAGTGTTGTTGCCAAGTAACCGTATGTGAGAGTGTGTGTGTGTGTTTGTGTTTATTGAGTTACATTCAGATTTCTATGTGAGGGCTTGTGAATCACTGCGTCGCCATTATTGCCCGCTCCAATCGCTCTGAAGACCTCTGCTTGACGTAACAAACACATAAACAAAGCGCTGTTGCACAAATAGAAAAAAAATAATCATATGACTATCAGCTAAACAGAGAGTTTGGACCACTTCAGGGATAAAAAAAAAGTATTAATTTAACTACAAATAATATTTAGAGTTGGCTGTAATATGTAAGCATTGAAAACGAATGCAGATGTGGTTTTGGTTGTTTGTTATCACAATACTTTAAACAAAAACTAAATATAGTTAAAATGCTAAGTTTTCTAATTATTGATTCTAAGGCCATATCCACACACTAATACATTTTTGTTTGAAAACGCATCTGTTTCTGTCAGTTTTGGAAAAAACAGGAAACAAAAACAGGAAACTTTTTTATGCATTTTGCCTGCTCGGTTACACAACTACAGCATTTTGGGGAATGAAAATGCATAACCTTGAAAACGGGTTTCAAAGTGCAAGTTTTTAAAAACGCCACCGTTATCATTTCCATGTAAACACCCAATATGGGAATCTTTGAAAATGGTGACGTCATGTGCGTGCGTAGCAATGTGTTAGGTATGTAGTCATGCACATTACGTGTTGATTTTACTTCCCTACAGGTACTGTTTACTAACAAGGTGACAGCGCCAACTAATAGCCTGGCATACGTAATACAGCGTTTTTGGCAGATATGTGTAAACACGATGGAACAACTTTTCCTTTTTTAACTACATCATTGTCGTGTAAACGTAGCCTCAGTCCACACTACACAACACACTACACAAAAATGCATGTCATATCACCATTCATAATGAGCATGATGTTATTGTTATTGTTTATATGGTTGTCAAGGATAAGCAGAGCGAATGTGTGGGCAGCCACGCCATCGTTTTCAAAAGTGTCCGTTTTGGCCCGTTTACACTAAAACGCAACCCGGAGTTTGCAGATAAAAACGTGGTCTGCAGCATTTTCGAAAGTCTCTGTTTTCAAGGGTCAAAATAATGTAAACGACAGTCATAACCATAGCAAAAGATATTAGTTTTAAAGTAAAACAGACTACTGTAAACATGGCCTAAGATAACAGTTAACAGAAAGTACTATAATACTAAATTTGCTATTAGATCTTAGGTCCCTTATGCATAAGGCAATGGTGACATCAGAACAGAAATATAATAATTAATAAACACTGAAGCTCAAATGTGTGACTTTCTGTTTTCCAAATTTGGTGCTAAATTAAAGGGCTAGTTCACCCAAAAATGAAAATTCTGTCATTATTTACTCACCCTCATGTCATTCAAAACCCATTAGACCTTTGTTCATCTTTGTAACACAAATTAAGATATTTTTGATGAAATCCGAGAGCTTTGGAAAGGTAGTAAAGACATTGTTAAAATAGTCCATGTAACCATCACGGTACGCTAATGAACATATGCTGAAGTCGTTATTTTTGTTTTCTTTGCACACAAAAAGTATTCTCGTAGCTTCATAATATTACGGTTGAACTACTGATGTCTCATGGACTAATTTAACGATGTCCTTACTACCTTTCTGGGCCTTGAACATGTCAGTTGTGTTGCTGTCTATGCAGGGTCAGAAAGCTGTCAGATTTCATCAAAAATATTGAAGTGTTCTGAAGATGATGAAGGCCTTCCAGGTTTGGAGCGACATAAGGGTGAGTAATTAATGACAGAATTTTCATTTTTGGTTGAGCTATCCCTTTAAATCTGCCTAAACTTTCATTTTAGATGAACTACAGATGATACATATTGTCACTATCCACAATACACATTGTATTGCACAACCCCTAGCTGCCTGCATTTTTAGATTAGTTTTTTTTTTATCCAGAGTTTGGTGTTGTCGTGACAATTCGTTGTCTATGGAACCAAGCAACTGGATTGAAATGTAGCGATAAATGCACTCAATGTCAAGCAGCGCCTCAAAACGATGTTAACAACGTAAATAAACACTTTTTGTGTAGGGATTGAGAGGGTGGCAATTAACAGGCGATGTACAGCATGAGGGGTTGAATAAGGATGAGATGCAGGGCCCCTGCTCAACAGACAATGCAGATCTCTCAGCACTCGGTTGTTCATTCATACCGGCTGCAGCAGCCCACCCACAAGCCGCTCCACCTACAACAGGAGCCCCTCTCCAGCTTGATTGACGTCATTGCTGACGCACAGGGCCCGGAGTGGCCCGCAGATCAAAGGCAGCCACGCGCAAGCCTGAAAAGGAAGTATTTTTAGCTGGCACTGAGAGGGGGGATGGAGGGGGTAGCGACTGGTCTTTGTCTAGCCCCCTTAAACAGCATATGCAGCATTGTGCTCCTCTTTTCTCCCCTCAATCTGTCATTCCTCTCCATTCCTTTTCTGTTTTGCTCAAGGATGTCAAACCACAATCTGTACGTCTACCAGTTTGGCTTCATTTTGTCCTCAGTAACAAGTTACGGGGAAAACGTAATCCTAATGCTCTCTCACTATTTACAGCTGCCATGTAAGGGATTTAATGCGTTTTCTGTCTGGTGTCCAAAATCGTGATGGTCACTGACATCACATAGGATGATGTTTGTGTGCAAATGCTCCTGATGGTTTATCAAAAGCCTTTAGTGTGTGTTGTATGGCTGATACACAGGGTGTTGTTTATCACCGCTGAAGCGGACAGAATGGGGACATGCTGAGAGCGTGCATTGGTGTGTCTGAATTAGTATTTGTCTACTAAATGACTACATTTTTCTGGTGTGTTCCGTATAGCTGCTCTGTCAGCATTTGCACAAGCGTGTGTGTCCATGGGGGGAAGTGAACACAACTAGAGTGCTGAACAAACTGTGGCTTTACATTAGGGGTGGGAATCATGAAGAATTTAAAGGAGAAGTCCACTTTCAGAACAAAAATTGACAGATAATGTACTCACCAATTGTCATGTTCATGTCTTTCTTTCTTCAGGCGTTAGGGAATTATGTTTTTGAGGGAAAAAATTCAGGATTTTTCTCCATATAATGGACTGATATGGTGCCCCGAGTTTGAATTTCCAAAAAGCAGTTTAAATGCGGCTTCAAACGATCTCAAATGTGGTTGTAAACAATCCCATCCGAGGAAGAAGGGTCTTATCTAGTAAAACAATTGGTTATTTTCATAAAAAGAATACAATTTATATACTTTTTAATGTCAAACGCTCGTCTTGTCTTACTCTGCCTAAACTGTTTTTTTTTTCTGGTTTCATGACACTTAGGGTGTCGAATAACTCCCATCTCATGTTTTCCCTCAACTTCAAAATCATCTTATATGGCTGTTTTACCTTTTCTGTTAAGGGTGTTTGATCTTCTTTGCATGTTCACTTTGCAAATACTGTGTCGGTACTTCTGCAGCGATGTAGGATGATTTTGAAATGATTTTTAAAGTTGAGGGAGAAAATACGATTAGAGTTCTTCGACATACCCTAACTGTCTTGAACCAGAACACACAGATTTCAGGGAGAGCAAGACAAGATGAGCGTTTGGCATTAAAAAGTATTTAAATTGTATATATATAATTGTTTTATGAAAATAACTTTCGCTAGATAAGACTCTTCTTTTTCGGCTGGGATCCTTTACAGCTGCATTTGGGATCGTTTGAAGCCACATTTAAACTGCATTTTGTCCATTATATGGAGAAAAATGCTGAAATGTTTACCTCAAAAAACATAATTTCTTTATGTTTAAAGAAAGAAAGACATGAACATCTTGGATGAGAAGTGGAAGTGGACTTCTCCTTTAATGGTTGTAAGGAATAAACATTTGGCAAATATCATTTAAATTATAAATATAAAGCGATTCTTGCTAAAGGTGTCTTTTTGGAGATGAAAAAATGATTCTTAAAATTTGATCTCAAAACATACTTGAATATTCAAAAACCACAACAAACGCACAAGATGGTAATCCATGCGACCCCAATGGATGAATCAGTGGCTTCTTAAGTAAAAAAAAAATAGGCTCGTCAGAGAAAAATACTAATAAATACTAATAAACCATCACTTCCAGCAGACCGTAAAACACAGGTTCATGAGTTTAAGTGCGTTGTTGCAACTCTTGCAAGAAATGATGGTCCTCGGTGCTTCTACACCACTTTTCACACAAATTTAACAGTTGACTGGACACAATGGTTTATATGGATGGATTACTGTAGTTCTATCATGAAAAATACTGGAAGATTTTACCATGGTAATGGATATGACAATGTTAATGTATTTGCCCTTGGTGGAACAGATCTGTTACACTGCTGCTGCTGTTAGTTATTGCTATTGTTGTAGATTATTGCTGCTGCTGCAAAAGCAAATAAAAGAACTTGCTGCTCCCAGTACATAGCAATACACTGCTGTGAGCATTTAAGACATACTGCTGCTGCACAAATAGGATATAATAATCCGTAGCAGATCTGTGCAGGTGGAGCTGGGGAAGGTAGAGGGTTTCAGAGGAACTATGAGCATGTGCTGCAAAATGCTCTAGTGAATGCTAACCAGCCATTTAAATGTCAAGCAGTGAGTTCACTGCGTATGCAACATAAACCAGTCAGCATGTGCCATGTAGTTTAACGCTGTGAACATTATCCATTTGCATTAACAACCCATCAGCCTGCGCCATCTAGAGTTTCATAACAGAACTTGGCATTTTTGCATGGTTTTTGAAGCATCAACTGTTTTTCTAAAATGTTCTTATGTGTATGTGTTTGATTCATTAAAACGATCCGGTTCTTAAGAATCATACAGGTGTGCAACTACACTAATTGTGCTGTATGTTTTGATTCTTTAGAAAGAACCGACTCTTGTGAATCAATTGTTCTTAATCGGACTACACTGAGGTGTGCTGACCTTCCCAAAATTATCGTTAGCTATGGTTGCTAGTTCTTTTGGGGGGCTCAGCCCCCAATGAGGGTATAATAATAAAAAGTTATAATAAATATCGAAATAAAATAAAAAATGTTTGACTAAACTTATTGCAGTATTCCACTGTATTGCCTAGATAGATATAACATTGGAGTACTGAATAAGCCAAATACAAGTCTTCCTGATCTCACACACACACCTGTTTACTGTAGTTACAGACACAAAATTTTACTGTCTGCTTTTTTAGTACAACCCCCTTTCTTTAGCTCATATATGCAAACCTCTTTGCCACATGCACTGTAATATGTATTATATTGAAAGTTACATTTTCAAATGAAAAGGGCAACATGATCGTTTTATAAAGTATGCGTATATATGTGCTCCATTTTCACTGGAGTAAACAGCTGTGGTGTGACGAGGGGTGAACGCAGCGAAAACTTGACAGTAGTCATTTCAAGGGGGATATAGCCTCCCTAAAAATGGGCTAGTGACGCCCATCATAAGAGCCATTCGTTTGTGAATTTTATCATGAATTCAGTTAAGTTAAAGCAATTCACAGTACAAATAGAATCCCATCAAGCTTGAAATTTTTGAATTTATGACGACATTTTAAAAGCATCCTAAAAAGAAACAGTTTAAGTGACAAATAGTTATATTTAATGAAGAAAGAAAGACTTTATGAAATGGCTGAGGTAGAGTGTATTACTGCCCTGGTGAAAAAAATAGCATATGCTGGTAGGTATGTTTTGATGCTGGTTTAAGCTGGTCCTTAGCTGGGTTATGCTGGTCCTTTGCTGGTTTATGCTGGTCCTTAGCTGGTCATGTTGCTGGTCAAGGACCAGCTTAAACCAGAAAAGGACCAGCATATGCTGGTTTTCTCAACAGGGTGGAGTTGGAGAAACTACGTTAATAATTTTCCTCACAATTCCAGACTCTAGATTTATGTTTTGCAACCCACTCATATTGAGGAAAAACAGACAAATGTTTATGGCTATCTGAGTCCTCCCTGTGGCTGTTATAGTGGTACTACATCAAGGGCTCCTAGATAGGAGACTCTAGTGTTGTACCTCTAACATTGACCTGATTTTCGTTTATGTCACTAGTATCCTCAAACACCACAGTAGTTCAGAGTAACTCAGAAATTCATTTTCATTTTATTTAATAACTGGTTCTACAAAAATGTCCACTTTTGGCATTAAAATGTCTTAAAATGTATTTATTTTCTAACATTTAACATTAGATTACATTTTGCCTTTATGAATACATATAAATGAGAGCTTAATGATTTTTTAAAAATCTTTTTTTTTGTTTTGTATTTAAATACCACATGTACCTTTTTTGTCGCTGGTGTTACCTTCTTTGGCAATATTAAATGTTTTTATTAAATATTATTTAAATATTATAAAAACCCTCAAAATAAAGCACTTTCCCTCTGTATATGCGGTTTTGTCATGCTTGGAATTCTATAATTAATCTAAAAACAAATATTGCCACATTAATGGCTCAAGAAGGTGTAATTGTTCAAATGACATATTGTTTCATTTTAAAATATAAAGAAATTGTAACCCTCAAGTGTATTATTTCTGTAAAGGCTAGGGACAGAAAAAGTTACATTTCCATAAAATTACCCTATACTAAGGCTATACATCTATACTTCAGACAGTAGTAATGCCATATTACTTTTGAATGCATCTATCATAGAACCATATCCATGTACCATTTTATTTACATGCTACTTATTATACATAATTCATTACGCAGTGGTTCACTTTAGAATACTGGTTGTTATAGTTCCATATTATTTTGTTTGATTTTATTTTCATGTTATAGATTTATTTATTTATTTGCTACTCATTCATCACTAAGTGGAAATTTAATTTAATTATACAACTAAAATGTAGCATATTTTAAAGAAATACCTAGCAAAACCCTACCCCTAAGTGCTTTACAGACCTAAAGTAACCCCGCTTTCTCTTACATAAAGTGACGTAACGCTTTTATATGGATTGTTTGGCAGTAGATGGCAGCAGAGGTAAAGCTTTTTTTATTAAATAGTTGAACATATTTATTTGCAGTTGTTACTTAGGGTTTTTCATAGAAATTCATGTTTGAATTTGTTTCATTTTTTCATATTATATTTATACAGTATAATATTATTTTATATTTATAGCCTATACAATATTTAGCATTGTTTTCCCCTGCTATTTCAATCAGAACAAGTTGCAGCCCACCTGTTGAGAACTACTTTAACATTTCATGCCAGTGTAGCTTAATGATGAAAGTTGATGAGGAGTACCAAATTTAAAAGAGTTACAGATCTATTCCTTACAGTACTCCCGACAGGATGCTATAGTTCCTCCAGAGGGCAGAAAACTGCAGATGAAGAAAATCATGATTTATTGTTTATATAAACGGCCTTAAAGAATATACAGCTCTGGGCCTTTTGAGGGTCTGCTTGGGAATCTGATGGCTTGTGTGCAATATGGATCAATGGATGTTTTGGTGTCAGCTTGTGACAGAATCCCTTGTGAGACTTCAGCATCAAACAAGAGGCTCTTCAAAGAGATGTTTGTTTTGCCATGTCCCAATACTCTGCTCTGTAAACCAAGATCCATCTTCTGAAGCATAGAGAAGAATTAAGGTGACAGGAAATGGTATGTGATTTACAACAAAAGTGGTTGGTGTTAATAGGCATTCAGACGTTTGTCTTACTGTGTGGTTGAAACAAGGAGTGTCCACAGTAATATGACTTTGTGAATGTATAAATATCTAATGAAAGGAAAAAGAATAAACCACAACACAAGAGGCCGATGGTTAATGACAGTAAAAGAAAAAAATATGAACCCACAGGAGTACTCTTCCTGCTGGATATTGAGCACATTCATTACACTGCCCAGCTGTTTCTGCAGAACCGTCTATATCATCATCATCATGACATTAGCCTTCTCTGAGGGAATATGGAAATCTGAGATCGGTGAAAAAAAGGTGTGAGACAAAATTAGTTTAATTGTTGCTCTTCTTATCCATCATAAACACAAATATATATTCTCCCTAGTCCTCAAATTGTTAAACTGTACTGTTCAGTTTGCAGAATTAGCATTTTTTTTTAAACCCACGGGTTTCTTCTGAAATTTCTGCTTTTAATGATTGCAGCTTTTAGTTTAGTTTGAATAAATTGCACTTTGAAAGTTTTTTTTAAAGATAAAATTTAGTCATTCATCAAATATGAGTTTGATTTTACATGCTTGTCCAAAACAACCATTATAGCAACTTAAGTTTTTAAAATGGCTTCAAAATTGATCAGCATTTGAAGCCTGCAGTTAAGATTGCATTTTGTTTCAGAAGTCTCTTTAAGTAATGTTTTATTCCTAAATCTAAAACTAATTTTAAAAACTTAACAGGAAAATTCCATAGTGAATATAATCCACATCGTCACTGAAGTAATTATTTGTTTATGTTTTGCAGACTTACACTGACACCTAGTGGCATTAAGTGCAGCATCAGACAGCATTGACTAGTCATGTGATCTCAACATGGTATCCCCCATGAGTTGATCTACCTGCCCATGTCAATTTATATAGGACGGACGTGTTCATTTCATGTGAGTTTACATGGTTTTACAGAAAGGTTAGAATGACTGCATTAATTATTACATATTCAACTGCAGATCATTGGATGCTCTTGCCTATTTACAGAAACAATTACCTAGCAAGTGAAGGGAAAGCTATCAAAAATATACAATGTAATGTTACAATGTAAGTTTACTCAAACACCAGTAGCTGTACTCTTTATACCAATGTCTTTCATGTAAATGATGTTGAATGAGTTCATAAATTCACTACTGTTCAAAAGTTTCAGGTGGCTGTAAGATTTTTGTAAGATATTTTAAAATGTAATTTTTTCCCGTGATGTCAAAGCTTAATTTTCAGCATCATTACTCCAGTTTTCACTGTCACATGATCCTTCAGAAATCAGTCTAATATGCTGATTTGATGTTTAAGACATATTTTTTTATAACCAGTGTTGAACAACTTTTGAACGGTAGTGTATTTTATATCAATACTGTGATGTGAGCTTTTAAAGACCGTATCTCATTCGCCATGTGAGAATATTAAGATCTACACTGTTCATAAGGCATTCAAATATCACATTTTGTCTCTTACTTTAAGTGTGCTTGGTTTCTAAATCAAGCCAGTGGTTTAGTTAAAAGCTCCTCTGATGGATTTGATGTCCCAGCCAAGGTAATTGAACGGTAATTAAGGTGGACGTGTTTTGCGGTGGGCCTGGCCTCACCTGGCAAACTAGGCCATTAGAGAGGACAATATGGCATGGCAGATGTTTCACCTGTCACAGGGGTTCAGTCTATGCCAGACTCCCAAACAGCCCTGTAAAAGGTGAGAGAAAAATCTCAGACTGGCAGTGAGTAAAATCCATTATATTTGTCTGCCCTCCATAGCTCAGAGCAACAAAGCCTAATGAGAATTGACCAATGTGAATTGATTGATATCGTTGTGGAGACCCCACATTATTTATTAAGCTGTAATCAACCTCCCCATATGCACAATTTGATTATCGCTAATCACATAAGTGAGTGTTTCTTTTTTTACATGGAGACCAGTGGACTGCATGTATCAGTTGCTTGGAAAATCACTACAGTGCTTTATGAAAGGATTGTGACATTTTTTTAAAACTCTTTATTAGGTAGCTTTCTTGGAAAAATGTTTATATAATTGCTTATGAAAAGACAGTTAGTGATTGGAGAGAACAGCAAATGACTGTAGATAGTCAACCATCATTCAGTAAGAATTAAAAGTATTGTTTGTAGAGTTTTATATGTAAACACACATTGTACACCCCTCACATTTCAGTATAGTATATCTTCTCAAGGGACAGTACTATAGAAATGAAACTTGGATATATTTTAGAGTAGTCAATGTGCAGTTTGTATAGTGTGTATATTTACTGTCCCCTGAAAATAACTCAACATACAGCCATTATTGTCAAAATAGCTGGCAACAAAAGTGAGTACACCCTAAGTGATTACAGCACTATGTCATTTAACCATGCAAAGCCACACGTCCTATTCATCATGTTCATGTTTTTGTCTGCTTGACAGGACCATACAAAGTTGTGTATCTTGTATTAGAGCAGTTAAAATGTGGTGCTTTGAGTACAATTCTGTCATACTGACCACAGGATGTTCAACAAGGCACCTCATGGCAAAGAACTCGAATTAGAACTGTTGCTCTCCACAAAGATGGCCTAGGCTATAAGAGGTTCAGTAACAACCTGAAACTGAGTTAGAGTATTGTGGCCAGGGTCATACAGAGGTTTTCCAAGATGGGTTTCATTCGGAATAGGCCTCGCAAGGGTCAATCAACAAAGTTGAGTGCTCGTTCTGTGCGTCAGGTGCAGAATCTGGCTTCAAAAAACAGATGCATGGGTGCTGCCAGCATTGCTTTAGAGGTTGCAGTAGTAGAAGGTCAGCTTGTCAGTGCTCAGATCATACGTTGCACACTGCAACAAGTCGGTTTGAATTGGCGTCATCCGAGAAGGAAGCCTCTTCTGAAGCTGGCTTACAAGAAAGCTCGTAAACAGTTTGCTGAAGACGACCGGTCCAAGAGCATGAATTGCTGGAGCCATGTCCTATAGTCTGATGAGACTAAGATAAACTTGTTTGGCTCAGATGGTGATGCCCTGATGAGGAGTACCAAGAAAATTGTGTCTCTCCTACAGTCAAGCATGGTGGTGGTAGCATCATGGTCTGGGACTGCATCAGTGCTGCTGGTACTGGGGAGCTGCGGTTCATTGAGGGAAAAATGGATTCCATTATGTACAATACATTTCTGAAACAGAAAATGATGCCTTCCCTTCAGAAACTTAGCCGAACGGCAGTTTTCCAACATGATAATGACCGCAAACACACCATTAAAATGAGTATTGCCTTGCTGAGGACCCTATTGAGCACCTATAGGGCATCCTCAAGAGGAAGGTGGAGAAACACCATGTGTCTAACATCCAGCAGCTCTCATTATAGGATTTGAAGAGGATCCCAGCAACAACCTGTGCAGCTCTGGTGAATTCCATGCACAGAATGATTAAGGCAGTGCTAGATAACAATGGTTTGACACAAACTATTTTGACAAAATATCACTTTGGACACAGTTTTGACAAGTTCACTTAGGGTGTACTCACTTTTGTTGCCAGCTGTTTTGACAATATTGGCTGTATGGTGAGTTATTTTTAGGGGACAGTAAACTGCACATTGACTACTCTAAAATATATCCAAGTTTCATTTCTATAGTATTGTCCCTTGAGAAGATATACTATACTGAAATGTGAGATATTGTGTGTATCACAAAATGACACACATCATGTGATTTGCACTGGTAGCATGATGATAAAATGATCACACAAATGATTAAAATGTTCTGGAAATATTCAGTCCTGACAAATGACTGCTACCATTTGCATTGGTGCAGCACATTGCAGGGAAGCTGTGCAAATGAACTGTGTAAAAGTGCTTTCTACTGAGTGCATTAGATTAGCTGCGTACGTTAGTGCATTATAGCTGGTGCTGTGAAAGCCGTAGTTATATGGCAGGGTACGTTCTGTGTATCAATTATATAAATGAGAATGTGTCAGAATATAATGGTCACAGAATGTAAACACCATGTGATACAAGCCACATTTTGATGTACAATTGCAGGAGCAGAAATCAGTTGAAAAAACTGTTCTGTTCACACACACACAAAAAACATTCTTGTGTTTTATGTGTAATGGTTTTTCTCTGTAAACATGCACGCTAGATAGATGCCATTGATCGGTTTCAATGTCTCACATGAGACTAAGTGTTCTATAAACATTAAATGTTTAAACTTAAAGGGGTCATTGGATGGCCATTTTCCATGAGTTGATATGATTCCTTAGGGTCTTGAAAAGTCTGTAATATACTTTGATTAAAATTTCTCAATGGTAGTGTAAAAACACCCATTTTACTTTACTTCAGAAACAGCTCTGTTCAGAGCAAGCCTTATCGGTGCATGTCCCTTTAAATGCTAATGAGCTCTGCTCACCTTGCCTCTCTCTTCTGTGGGGTGACCAGCCGTTCTCTGAAAGACTGTAAACTTTAGCCACATTTAGTCGTGGAACTTGCTAACTAGCACATTATTAGGAAAGGCGATTTGCAAAGATTCATTAAAAAAAACCCTATACTTACTTCTTCTGCAGGTGAAGCTGGATCACAAATGATTTGTGTGAACATACATGCATTTAGGTAAATCAGGATGCGCATTCCCTTCAAAAACGAAAGTACTACTAAGTAGATGGCGACTGCTATGATCATTATTACATCCAACAACGAAACACCTCAATCGCTTAGGAGACATTCTTGTCTTCCCCTGCTCCGGCATCGAAACAATGGCGGACTGTTTACAGCTCATTCAGTGCAGGTCTATGACTAAACACCTAAATAATAAAAACTCCTTAGATCTTTCGTTATTTTTCATTTCATTTCATTAAAAGCAAACTCATTCTGTGAAAGGCTTTGTAAATTTTGTTCACACCAATACAACAAATTCCTCTTGATTTGCACATACACTGTTCAGACCAATAAAAATAAGTAAGGCCGCGTGTCCACCAAAGCTGGCGTGTTTTTTCAGTTGTTCTCAATGGGAGTGCTGCATTTTTTAAACCCCAGGAGCGTTCCGAGCGCTGAATGTCTTTTTTGTGCTGAGTGCTGAACATTTGTCCGTTTTCTTCCCGGCAGCGAGTTGAAGAATGTTCAACTTTAAGTAGAACGCTGCGCTCATTACTGTCACTTTCTAGTCAGCCAACTAATCAGAGTGGAGGAGGGGCGGGACTAATACCAACCTACCAAAGTGCCTGCCGTTTTCAGCTGGCAAAAAACCCTTTGGTGGACACGGAGCCTAAATATCAGACGGCCTAAATTAAAATTCAGTCTTTAACAGTAGGTGGCACTTACAGAATATCAGAAATACTGAGAAATACCCCACTCTGTTTGTAGATGTGCAGTTTAATTCTGCTGGGACTTTGTTTGGAACTATTTTTGTTGGTGGAGCAAAAATACACAACGTACTTGGCAACATAGCCCCTTTCACACATAAAGACTTTACTGGTAAATTAAGAGATCATGTGTGAACAGGACCTTTTCATAAATACCGGTAAATTCTTTCAGGCAATTTACTGGTATGAGAAGTTGTAACAGTATCAGTAAATTACTGGTAATGTGCTTTGTGTGAATGCAGAATGAAGATTACTGTAACGTGGACGCTGTTACAATTACTGGTATGAGTAGGTAGAACGCGCTGACGAATGAAGTCTGCTTTGGTCCAAACTGGCCAGTCATAGCGTTCTTATGGAGATGACGTGAATACTCTGAGCTTTTTATAAAGCTCCACTGCTTTTTTATTAGTTGTAAATATGCATTAGATGCACATCTTTGACCATTACACCTCCTCTCACAGTTTTTTCAATGTGTCATGCTTAAGACCCAGCTTTCTTTTCCATTCATCAGCGCTGCGGCTCTGCAGTTGGATACTATTATGTGCAACTCCTATTTATAAGAGCAAAAACATGTTTTGTTTGATCACCCCCTTATACCTGTCACTCAAAAATGTTGTGAAATTAGACAGATAGTGAAACTAAATTGCTTCTACTCATGCGGGCAAATGAAGACAACGGTGCAGCTTTTTAAGATAATTTCCGATGACTGCCATCAGAGAATTTACGGAAATTTTAGTGCTGGTCTCCTACCAGTAAAAAGCCATTGCCTGTGTGAACAGCATATTTATGTATGTACCGGTAAAGTCATGCTGGTAATTTTACAGCAATTTACCGGGATTGCTGTGTGAAAGTGGCTATTGTCTCCAAAATCTTACTCAATTTGAACTTGTTTACAGAACTAAATAAAAATAAAAAATCACACAGTAAGAAGAAAAACAGTGGCAAGGAATGGCACAAGGAAAGAAACACCATCAGGGCTTGTCCAGTCTAGTTAGGCAGATTTTAGACACAAGCACCCGAACCATCTGTAGCTCTTCAGGATTAATCAATCCATGGATCTAATTGACGAAGAATTACGGTGAGTGTGTCACTGAGACCACCAATAACAAATGACAAATGGACTGGGGTGTCATCAGTTCCAATTTAGAAGACTGAGTCAAAATTAATCTCACAATGTGACTCCACAACACATTTCTTATGAGGGGGTTTAATTCATGTAAATAAAGCTATCGATTGCCAGCTTCTAAAGATAGAAATTAGCTTGAATCATTGCAGTAGTGTAGAGTGCACTCTAGTTTTTACAAAGCACCAATTTTTTTCCGTAGATGGAGATTTTTATAGCATCAGTTTTTTTAAGTTACACATGACATGAATTTACAAAGAATTTCAAAAGCTTTTGGTAAAAGACATCTCCTCTACCATATATTGTAGGCTAATTAGATTTATTTACATTTGCTGTGCCCTTGAACACACTGCTGGATGCGAATCAATCTTGCAGTATTTGTCTTAAAGAGAACATGCAGGCCTTTTGGCATAATTCACCAGGTCAAACATGCATTTTATTAGAATAAAGAAAGATCTTGTCAAGGTTTTTTAAATCAGCCACATTTATAGTGGATTTACTTTTTTTTTTTGTTTTTGGCTTGAGCAAATCAGGTACAGCTACTAAGCCTACTGAATATGAATTTTAATCATGCTTATTTTTTTTTCTGTAAATATGTTTTTGTATGATTCACGTTGTATAATTTCATATGAAATCAACACCTTATAAAATGGTAACGTATTCCTGTGAGGGTTGGATGAAATGACATACTTGCACAATTATTGTTGCAAATAGTCACTGTTAGGAACTCTGATAGCTTTAATTATTTATTTATTGTTATTATTATAGTTCAAATGTATGTATGCCATCCTGCTACTCCAAACCACCCAGTTTATTAACTGTGCCTAATAGGGTATGCATGAATGAACAATTCCTTGAATTGGCATATTCCCACTGAACAAAAGCAATTAAATGTGAAGTGTGGTAGATGATGTCACAATGCCCTCATAAATGATTCAGCATTGTAGATGCATATAATAAACGAATGAATGTTTCGAAAAATGGCGTAAGATTCAGAGGCAGCTCTATTGTGTTTTAGAAAGCGTCTGCAGTTCGGTTAATATCCTCCAGACTTGCACAACTATAAAACTGGCACGGATAAAATATATGCAGGTTTTTCAGACGGGCCACTCGGAAGCTGAGCTATGTGAGAGGGATACAGCCCTATTCTTTGTGACTGCTTGCATAAATCTCCCGTATCCATTAAGAAGTGGTCAGTGATGCAGTGCAAAACACACGTCCTCCCCATGTCCGCCCACACTGTACCTCACCAGCCGTCACCCCATTCAACCAAATACATCAAGTGTGTAAGTGACACTGCGGAACAAATCCCACCCACTTAAAGGACATTAAAAACTCAGACGGGTCAATGCAAGGTGAACTACAGCTGCATATTTTTAATGTTTTTTTCCTCTAAGTCAATCATTTAAATGAATATTGACATAAAAGGGCGGTGGCCTTGCTGTAATTCTGTAGCAGTTACATTTTCAGCAGTCAATTACTGTTGGGAAAAGAAAATATAGTGAGATAGATCGAGAGAGAGAGAGAGAGAGAGAGAGAGAGAAAGAGAGAGAGAGCAAGCTTTCATTCCAAGGCCTATTCCTGTCCTACAGATGGAGTTGTTTGATTTGACCATCCATCAAGCTCTGATAAGACCTTTGATTATTCTCCGTCTGGAGCATATGTCAGGATCTGAGAGACCAATTGAAATCCCATGATGATGGAGAGAACAGTCTATCTTACATCAAATTACAGAGCATCTTGTGTAGATAAAACGTACATGGGTGTTTCTTCAACTGTGAGTGCTTTTAGCCCTGTGGACTTTTAGAAAAGTATATTTAATCTTTCTGCTAACAGTGTCCAGCATTTCACATTTTTTTTATTTTTCACTGGCACTGTTGTCTCACTATTTAAAAAATTCTTTATATCATATTTTATTATTAGCTTTATTATAGTTTTTAAAACTTAAATCATTGTCGCACAGTAAATTTAATGCCAAGTTCTGTCAGGAAACTAAATGGCGCAGACTGATGGGTCCTTAACACAAACTGATGATATTCACAGCATTAAATTACTTGGCACAAGCTGATTGCTTCAAGTTGCGTACACAGCCAATAAGCTTGTTGCTTTAAATGTAAATGGCTAGTTAGCATTCACTACAGCAGTTCCTCTGAAACTCTCCACCTCCCCAGCTCCACCTGTATAGATCTGCCATGGGTTATTATGTGTTATTTGTGCAGCAGTAGTATGTAAATACTGCTGCCTTTCAATTATCTCCAAAAAATGACAAGCGACAGACCGGAAGTCATTAATTTCCAGCGGAGAGAAGTGCGGGAGCTGCGTGGAGTAAGCGGAAGTTTCAAATCTAATTTGAGGTTCAGATGCGTTAAAATATTTGAACTTCTGTGGCTAGACTGTGGCTATGTTCACATTGTCAGTTTTTGGAACTGACAACCGCATTTACTTACAGGTGTTTTCGAAATGTTTTTTTGTTTACACAGCAGCTTACAGTAGCATCTGGAATACTGTCTGTGTGAATGTGCAATGAGAGTCAAGTCATATTTCTAAGCCAGTAATATCCTATCCTAGTTGTCCAGTCCTGTTCCGTTCACACAGCCCGTGTGTTCCCAGAATGTGGTTGTGAGTCCTGAAAATGTACAGGTGTGAGTTCGGTTATAGAATGCGTTGTCACACCCGTAATAACCATACTGTGTGTGAATGTAACCGTATTAAGGACGAGTGTTCTATGTTCTATTCTGTTAGAAACTATGAGCGTAAGGTTTGAATTACCAATATTTTTTCACTTTAAAGTTATTCTATAAACACTATTTTTGTAAAATGGCACTTTAGAATAATTATGGCAGAAATAATTATTTTAGATTTACTGAACCTACAATGTTTTTATTATGGGGGTCGTTTGTTTTGTGTGGATACATTCATACATTAATTATATTCATTAAAATCATTCATTTTACCATGGTAAATAAGCTGAGGTAACAGTTGCTTCACGACCAATTTGTTGTTCTGTGCGACTGCTGCTAGAGGGAAAAATGCGACAATCGAATCCAAATATCGCAGACAGTGGAAACTATCCAGTTTATAAAACGGATAGTTCCAGTCTGATTGGTTGAGCCACGTTCGAAGCCGTTGTAAATTACTCTACAAACATACACCTTTGTTTACATCTGTGTGTTGCTCGGCAACTACTTTGTTGCAGTCACAACCGTTTCTGAGGAACTACATTGTTTGGTGGAAGAATAATGTTTTTATTAATCTCCTTACACTTTATTTTGTGAAACCTTACTACGCATATGGAATAACTGTTTTATAAAAGCAATAATCCCAGTGAAGCCGTGGTTTACAGTGAATTTCATGCCTAACAACGCTTCTTAGCTGTTATAAATTCACTGTAAACCACAGCGTCTTGGGGCTTTAATCAACAACAACAGCAATAACCAACAGCAGCAGCTATTCAGCACCATAGCAGAACTATTCCACCAACACCAAGTACATTAACATTGTAATGTCCATGCTAAAATCTTCTGAGAGTTGTCATGATTTGTTGTTTTTTAAGAAAAAATGTTAAAAACAACCTCATAAATTGCCCAAAGAAACGCCCACATATTTCAGTCCAAAGAATTGGTTTTACAAACAAAACACCCTGCTTAAAAGAATATTTCATATGATATTAAAGGCTTTAATAATAATAATAATTTAAGAATACAGAACATTAGTTTTTAAGGACAACGTGTTGCTTTTATAGACTAACTAGTACATCTGTGGTCATTATAAACTTTCATTTTAAATAACTCACACCATTTCTTTAATAAGTCTCTTTTTGTTTTCCTACAGAAACAACCCACGGGTCTGGAACAAGAAGGAGGTAAATAAGGACAAAATTTATGATTTTCAAGGGAGCTAACATTTGTGGTTGCGTTACCATCCTGCAATTAGAACATGTTTGATTTATTCAATCTGGTAATGATTCAAGCCATGTCATTGGAAATGAATGTCATTACACCACAGCTAGTATCTCTGGTTTCATGTGCAGCACGCTGCTTATTTTACGCTTATTTTCAACCTCCATTTCACCCACTGTGAGGAACATAATTTGTTATGTCTTAATTACTATTATTTGAGCAACATCGCGGGCAGGAAGCGAGAGAGATTCCTCTCATCTGCAAACGAGAATAAAGCTGGATCTCAGTCCAGTCATACCTTCAGACGCGGTCGTATCATGGCGACGGGGATGCCAATCGCTGCTGTCCGCCTAATGAAAATTACACAAATGACCCGTCCAGCGGCCGTCTCGAAACGGCCCAGCAGGTGCACCTCATAAACTCCTTCAGCTGCATTTCATTACCAGCCATGACTAAACATTATGTAAATGGCGAATATATGCTCTGAAAACAATTGCGGTCTTGCACGTGGATAAAAGGAAGCCGATTTCAGACCGTTTTGGTTTCATCCTCGCTGTACAAATGAGTTTCTTTGTTTTGCGCATAATTTGCAGAACTGAAAGTTATGATACTGTAAGGAATGCCGTGAGGCGAGAGACACACTGCTGATGCACTTTAATTAGTGACGGCTTCTCCTTGATTTATCACCAAACCGTGATGAATTTCTCCTCTCCCTCTGCGCTATCTCTTGCCCCAAATGCCAGCTCATTGTGTTTCATCTCCAGGGCTGAAATTGAGCTTGTACCGCATGACCCTTCCTGTAACGTGTAATGAAAGCAGCTTTGTATTGTTTGCTTTGTAAAACCGAATGTGAAAGGAGGCTCTTTTCCATCACTGAACCATCCTGTGTCAAAGGCAGAGCAATGCAGTGTTCATTCAGATCACTCTGTGGTCTACTGTGAATCCCTTGTGCCATATGGAGATAGGTGTAATTGCTTTTCACTTAAGGTGCTGATAATCTATGTCCAATAGTATGAGGGTCATCCACAGGTCAGTGGTTTACTTGAAGAACAATATTATGTGAAATAATCCGAAAAGGACAATCTGAGGCATCACAATCTTGGGGCAGATGGCAAGAAAACCCCTGCTGAAACAAACAATTCTGGATGGATGTCGCCCAATGTTGCCAGATGTGTGTCACTAGGCAGCACATCTTCAATTAAAAAGCATGCTATGGATTCTTCCCTGTAGACTTCACCCACTAGAGAAAGCACTTCACTGATGTATGTGTTTATGAAGGCACTGTGGACCAGCGGAGCGCTAATGCATGATGTTATTTGTGTCTTGAATACAGTATGTATTGATTATCGAAAGCATTCATTTAGTGTTCTCAGGAAACATGCAGGGCTTTTTTTAGTAGGGCAGCTCAAAGGGAACTCTAGAAGAGTCTGTAATAGAAATCACAGCAGAAGCTTGACTCTGTACTGTTATTAATTCAGGCTCACAGTTTGACCACACAATGGCACAATATGCTATACCATCTGTGAAGACTTCCACAAATTTTCATGAAGAACTTCTTGAAGCACATTGTGTAGGTACGCAGGAGTGTGGTATATGTGTGTAATTTCCACTACCAAACAGAACTGTGAAAATAATTACTGTGTTTCAAACATTTTCCCAATTTAGTTCCAGTAAACGAAGGCTTTTGCACGTGCATTCTTCCGTCAATGTGAATGGATTACTATAATTAAATACTCAAGAAAGAGCTTCCTGAAATACTGAAATATGCAGCACTACTACTTTACTAACACCACTACTGAATCTGAAGTCCTGAACAAAGGGCTTTAATAAGACAGTTCTTCGTAAAGGGGTCATCGGATGCCCATTTTCCACAAGTTGATATGATTCTTTAGGGTCTTCGTGAAAAGTCTATAACATGCTTTGGTTAAAATTTCTCAATGGTAGTGTAAATAACACCTTTTTTACCTTGCCAAAATCAGCTCTGCAAAAATCATCCTGTTCTGGTTGAGGTTGCTTTAAATGTTAATGAGCTCTGCTCGCCCCCGCCCCTCTCTTCTCTCTGTGGAGTGACGAGCCTGTTTACTTTAGCCGCGTTTAGCCGCTAAACTTGCTAACTAGCACATTTTTAGGAAAGGCGATTGCAAATATTCCTAAAAAAAAACCCCTTATACTCACTTCTGCTGTAAGTGAAGCTGGATCACGAATGATTAGTTCGAACATAGACGGATATATGTAGATTGGGAGGCGCATTCCCTTCACAAACAAACGTAATCCACTGCAATGACGACCACTATGTTCATTATTACATCCAGCAACACAACACCTCAATCGCTCAATCGGAGATATTCTTGTCTAATTTACATCCCTGCTCCGGCATCGAAACAATGGAGGTTGGACTGTTACAGCTGATCTGAGGTAAGACGCTCATGTCAATCAACTATTGTGGGAGCGGCCTCTGTGGGTGTGACGCCACACCGACAGGCATCTGAGAATGGCTCGATTTGATAAAGGGGATATTATTTTTACAGATTAATTAAAAAACCACTGCATGGATTTTTATCATTATAGGGTAGATTTGTACATACACTGCCAACACACATTAATGTTCAAACAACATGTAAAAGTGAACTTAGCATCCGATGACCCCTTTAATGAATCATAAACATACAGCACCACCAGTGTAGTACATTTTCCGAATTAATGGCACTTTTGAGCTGGTTTGTCAGTTCTTGATGAATTAAATGTTACAGCATGTTTTGTTTTACTATTATTTTTTAAAGGGAACTCTGGGTATTAAGACTTGTATGGCTTAATATAACATAAATGATGTCTCTTACTGAAATATGTAGTAGAAAACCCATTAAAGAGTTACATTATTTAAAAAATCATTATTTCGATGACCACTGGTTACCTAAAAATAGCTACCTGTTGCTGTTTTTACTGCAACACAACTCAGAAAATAAATTAATGAAAATAATAATACAAAGCATATTGTGTGGCTTTTGGTTGTCATTTTCAGTCGAAGGGCAACAAGAGAAGCAATGCAAGTCTCCACTGCTTTTCCTAGTGATAAGAAGTGGAAAAGAGAATGGGAAGATGCCTGTGGATGAATAAAACTTCCTAAAGACCAGTCTTTGTTCTTTCCACTTTTGCCCTGATGCCTTTGAGGCTTTTAGTAGACCACAGCTGCTGAAAGTGCTTACAAATGGCAGAGACAAGAAACGCCAGATGTAAACTTGTCATGACGCCGCAGCCACTGAAGGAGTTTCTCAGCAGATTTCACTTGATATCCAGGGGCGTTTAGACTCCTTGTGGGGGAAAAAAAACGATGGTACAGCATTTGGTTTAAACTTACACTTATTCATCACCACCTCTAAGATCTTTCAGTAGCTGTGCTCATCATATTAGTATCTAATATTCTGAGTTGTGTTGCAGTAAAAATAGCAGGTAGCACCAGTAGCTCACCAAGTGCAACCATTTGACATCACCCCCCCTCCATAGTCCAAAATATGCATAAAACAATGCAAGCCATTCAGATATTGTTTGCTTACTGAATCAATGCTGATCATTCAAACATCGCACTCATCTGACATAATGCTTCCCTGTGTAGCAGAGAAGTACAGGTGCTGGTCATATAATTAGAATATCTTCAAAAAGTTGATTTATTTCACTAATTCCATTCAAGAAGTGAAACTTGTATAATGTATACATTCATTTCACACAGACTGATATAGACTGTTTTTTTCTTTTAATTTTGATGATTATAACTGACAACTAATGAAAACCCCAAATTCAGTATCTCAGAAAATTAGAATATTACTTAAAACCTTAAGTTTTTAGAAATCTTGGCCAACTGAAAAGTATGAACATGAAAAGTATGAGCATGTACAGCACTCAATACTTAGTTGGGGCTCCTTTTGCCTGAATTACTGCAGCAATGCGGCGTGGCATGGAGTCGATCAGTCTGTGGCACTGCTCAGGTGTTATGAGAGCCCAGGTTACTCTGATAGTGGCCTTCAGCTCTTCTGCATTGTTGGGTCTGGCATATCGCATCTTCCTCTTCACAATACCCCATAGATTTTCTGTGGGGTTAAGGTCAGGCGAGTTTGCTGGCCAATTAAGAACAGGAATACCGTGGTCCTTAAACCAGGTACTGGTAGCTTTGGCACTGTGTGCAGGTGCCAAGTCCTGTTGGAAAATGAAATCTGCATCTCCATAAAGTTGGTCAGCAGCAGGAAGCATGAAGTGCTCTAAAACATCCTGGTATGCAGCTGCGTTGACCTTGGACCTCAGAAAACACAGTGGACCAACACCAGCAGATGACATGGCACCCCAAACCATCACTGACTGTGGAAACTTTACACTGGACCTCAAGCAATGTGGATTCTGTGCCTCTCCTCTCTTCCTCCAGACTCTGGGACCCTGATTTCCAAAGGAAATGCAAAATTTACTTTCATCAGAGAACATAACTTTGGACCACTCAGCAGCAGTCCTGTCCTTTTTGTCTTTAGCCCAGGCGAGACGCTTCTGACGCTGTCGGTTGTTCAAGAGTGGCTTGACACAAGGAATGCGACAGCTGAAACCCATGTCTCGCATACGTCTGTGCGTAGTGGTTCTTGAAGCACTGACTCCAGCTGCACTCCACTCTTTGTGAATCTCCCCCACATTTTTGAATGGGTTTTGTTTCACAATTCTCTCCAGGGTGCGGTTATCCCTATTGCTTGTACACTTTTTTCTACCACATCTTTTCCTTCCCTTCGCCTCTCTATTAATGTGCTTGGACACAGAGCTCTGAACAGCCAGCCTCTTTTGCAATGACCTTTTGTGTCTTGTCCTTCTTGTGCAAGGTGTCAATGGTCGTCTTTTGGACAACTGTCAAATCAGCAGTCTTCCCCATGATTGTGTAACCTACAGAACTAGACTGAGAGACCATTTAAAGGCCTTTGCAGGTGTCTTCAATACTGAACCTTTTCACAATATTCTAATTTTCTGAGATACTGAATTTGGGGTTTTCATTAGTTGTCAGTTATAATCATCAAAATTAAAAGAAATAAACACTTGAAATATATCAGTCTGTGTGGAATGAATGTATACATTATACAAGTTTCACTTCTTGAATGGAATTAGAGAAATAAATCAACTTTTTGAAGATATTCTAATTATATGACCAGCACCTATATGTATATTTGGACACAGATGCCTGTGCGAAGTAGTTACAGGTTTTCTTTATTTTTAAAAAAAATCCTTTATATGGGGCTATGATAACATTAACTAATAATAATATTTCTTTTAGTCAGGAATGTGTATTCTTTATACTTTAAACAATTTTTACATTTTCTTTAATTACCTTTGAGTACACTGAAGCCTGTTTCTGCCTCAGAGTAAAATAAATAATAACATAAATAATAAATAAATAATATATTTGTATTATATAAATAATATAATTTTATTTCTCAGCCAGAAACAGGCAGTATACAAAGAATACTATCTAGCTCTCTATCTATCTATCTATCTGTCTGTCTATCTATCTATCTATCTATCTATCTATCTATCTGTCTCAGCTAAGTCACAATTACAATAAAGTAAAATGGCACTTGTGATATATACAAATTTGCAATTATCTTGTTAGTTGAAAACATAAGAGGCTTATTTATACTGAATGAAACATTGTTCATGTCCTTTTTACAAAATTAAACATTTAATATTGGGAGATGGTATAAAATGGTTCAATTTGGCACACTTTTATACTTAAATAGAAATGAAATGATTCACAAAATTACCTGTACACTACCAGTCAAAAGTTTTTGAATAGTAAGATTTTTAATGTTTTTTTAAAGAAGTAAAAAAAAAACTTATTTAAAACTTCTGCTCACCAAGCCTGCATTTATTTGGTCCAAAATATAGCAAAAACAGTAATATTGTGAAATAGTTTTACTATTTAAAATAAATGCTTTTTATTTGAATATATTTTAAAATATAATTTATTCCTGTGATTTCAAAGCTGAATTCTTCAGTGTCACATGATCCTTCAGCAATCATTCTAGTATGCTGATTTGCTGTTCAAGAATGATCCAAAGACCAGCATTTATCTAAAATAAAAAGCTTTTGTAACATTATACACTATACCATTTCAAAATTTGATAGAAATTAATACTTTTATTTAGCAAGAATGCTTTAAATTGATCAAAAGTGATGATAAAAGATTTCTATTTCAGATAAACGCTGTTCCTCTGTTCTTTCTATTCAAAGAAATCTGAAAAAAAAAAAAAAATACCACTCAGCTGTTTTCAATATAATATTAACAAATGTTTTTGAGCAGCAAATCAAAATATTACAATAATTTCTGAAGGATCGTGTGACTGGAGTAATGATACTAAAAATTCAGCTTTGAAATTATTTGAATCATATTCAAATAGAAAACAGTTATTTTAAATAGTAAAAATATTTCAAAATTTTACTGTTTTTGCTGTTCTTTGGATCAAATAAATGCAGGCTTGGTGAGCAGAAGAGACTTTTAAAAAAAACATTAAAAAACTTACTGTTCAAAAACTGGTAGTGCATGTTTAAATAATAAAATAGTTAAAATAATAAAACAGTTGTGCTTAGTTTCCTTTATCTTCTGGTCTAAAAACAAACTTGAAAAAAAGTCAAAATGATAATTTTGTACCTCTTTTATCAAATGAAAAAGACAGGATTATAGTGCATACATAGATAAATATACAATTTAGTACATTCATTAATAGATAGAATTCCATTCATTATATGTACATTAATACGATCTTCAAAATATTACAAAAGATGAGGATTTGGAGGGGCGGAGTTTACAATCTTGTCACTGACTGCTGATAATCAAGCCAGTAATGCACGACAAAAGACAGAAACAGGCAAAATCCAAATGGCAGTAACCTTGTTTACCTAGTGGATGTTGCAACTGAAATGGACTGTGCTTCTCCTGTATTCAGCTGCAGCAGTATTGAAGGCAGGATTGAAACGGTACTCTACTCTGTTGTTTGTAACATGAAGGCATATTCAAGCAGATCTCACCAAGGGAGGAGGGCATTTCACAAACTGTGTAAGACCGGTAAATACTCAGGAGCACGTCTAGCTGTCAGGGCGAGGGACCGACAGATGCTTTGATACGGCTTTAGCGGCGTGCACCGCTCAGTCGTCACGGCAGTGTAAGTCACTTTGTTTTCCCACCTGCCCGTGCAGACCTCAGCTATCTGTCGGCGGAAAAAAACGCTCCCTTTCCACATCATTTTATTTACAATCACTGATTTCTCTTCGCTAAGGCTCAGCTTGTTACCTGCACGCCTCGTTTAGTACTGTTACTCATGTTCATTTTTTACCCTCATGATGTGTATCAAAAAAGGGAATTTAACATTTCAGTCCCTCGCATCCCAGTTCATCAGTATTCCGAGTTGTCCGGTCCGAGCAAGGCCACCTGTGCAGTACCGAATACACGTCCTCTCAGCACTGCTCTTCTCCCAGAGACTCCGTGTTATCGCTCTGGTCCACCGGAGCGGGCGGGGAGCGCATTTTCCCACGACTGCTCCCATGGCTGCTTCCGTGGCTTGGGTAAACATCTATAGAGCTGGAAATGGACTGGACGGACCTGTCACGGAAGTAATGGAAGGCCTCCGGGTCCAGAAAGGTTTGCTCCTCACGCAGGCCTTGCTCAAAGAGCTTCCGTTTGTGTCGGAACTCAATCACCGTTTTTGTGTAGGAGTTGAGGGTGGTGACGGAGGCGGCCATGCAACAGGTAAATGAACCCCAGGCCATACTGTGAAACACACACATGAAAAAATATAAGATTTTACATACTATTTATTTGCAAAATATTAAAATCCCCATGTCATCCAAGATGTTTATGTCTTTCTTTCTTCAGACAAAAAGAAATTAAGGTTTTTGAGGAAAAGATTCCAGGATTTTTCTCCATATAGTGGACTTCTATGGGAATACAAATTGCTGTTTCAACGCAGCTTCACATGATCCCAGCCTAGGAATAAGGGTCTTTTCTAGCGAAACGATCTGTCATTTTCTAAAACAACAAACATTTATATACTTTGTAACATTTATGTGACAGGATCTAGGAAAACCCAACACATGGTGAAATTTTACCTTTTTTAGTTTTTGATACCATAAGAAAAAAACTCTTTCTATTTTGTCCATAGCTTGAATGTAACAAAAGTTATAGCTATCTTAAGCTATGAGACGGGTCACACTTTCAATTCACGGGTTTAATGAGAGCTGTCTGTCAAGTCAGACAACGGAGTCGATTTTGAAGTTGGAGGAGAATATGAGATGTGGTTGTTCGCCCTGCCCCACTTTTAGAATTGAAGTACACAGACGAAGAACTAACCACATGTGACCTGTTGTAACGGAGCGAGGGAGATGTGAAGCGGGTGGATCCAAATGCAAAGCTTTATTTGATCGAGACAGAGACATGGGCATAAACTGGCAGGATTGAACAATAGCAAACAGGTATAGACAGGACACAAGAGTAGTCCATGACACAGGTGAGGGTCGATCAATGGTGAACGTAATCCAGGGGGCTAGGCAAAAGGGTAATCCGATAAACATGCGAGATATCCACAGGGCAAGCGGTGAAACAGACAAAACAAGATACCCAGGCGAGAACACAAAAACTCAGGAAACCAGACAAGACACAGGAAACTAGGAAACGGCTCCGTAAAGATTTCTAACACTAGGAGAGTGCTAAACGCAACAAAAAAAACAATCCAATACTCGCCAACATGCAAGAGGAAGTCCAAGGCTTATATAGCGTGTCTGATTGGATACAGCTGTGTGCGTGTAATCAGCACAATGGATGATGGGGAACGTAGTCCAGGGCGTGGTGCAACAGTCTGTGTAGTGTGAAATGCACAGGTGACCTCTGGTGGCGGGCAGACCGAACAGGATTCATGAAACCTTTCCAACGTGATTACATAATGTATGAAGTCACGGACAGATTGCAGAGCTAGAGCAAGATGTACATTTGCGGTTAAAAAGTATATACATTTTTCTTTTTTTACAAAATGACAGATCGTTTCACTACATAAGACCTTATTCCTCAGCTGGGATTGTGCAAAGCTGCATTGAAACTGCAAATTTGGACCTTCAACCTGCTGATCCCCATCGAAGTCCACTATTTGGAGGAAAATCCTTGAATGTTTTCCTCAAAAACCTTCATTTGTTTTCGACTGAAGAAAGAAAGACATGAACATCTTGGATGACAAATTATCAGGAAATTTGAATTCTGGAAGTCAACTAATCCTTTAAATTACATTAGTTAGATTATCACACTTTATGTGTTAATAGGCCTTACTGATAATTTGGTGCGTGAGAAATCTGTACATTCATTTGGTAGATCAGAAATCCAATCATGCACTTAAGAAAGAACACAAAAACAATTCTCTTACTAAATGTGTTAAAAAACATCATTTCACTACAGAATGAGACACCAATACTTAATATGTATATATTAATCCATCATTGCTTTGAGATTTTTCTGAAAAAAAAAAAAAACTTTTTTTCCTGTGAGCTCTATTGCCATTTCTAATCTTTATCCGTGTTCAGAAACAGTTTTAACTTTATTTTCGTTTATCAGGAGTATAAAAGTTGCTTTCCCCAAAATGTCTCTGTGATTTATTGACTGCAAATTACCTTTAGTTTCCAATCAGAAACCATGAGAGTTCCGTATTTGTACTTGTGAGCTGGGGAAATTAAACCTTGAAGCTAAAGCTTCAATTACTCTTTCATTTTCAGGTTCTTACCATTCAGTAAGGTAGTAAAGGTAGTACAGAAATAGAGGGGGGATAAAAAAAAAAAGAAATTGGCCAGATGGCAGAGGACAAATGAAGCAATTTTAGCCTAGACTAATGGATGCCAGGCAAGCATCTGTGGTAATTCAGCCAATGTAAATACCACTTTCATGCCTGTCAGAACCCCAATGCATGTCTCTTATATCCAAGTGCCAAAATAACACAAATCATTTGCTGGGAGATCCAGTGCAGCCATTCCCTCTGTGCTCTAACAGACAGGCATGGTCCCAAAAAATTAAATGACAGAGACTCACTCCAAAAATTCACTGTAGAGCTGACACGCAACATAAAACACCAATGGAAAAGTTTCTATTTAAGACTTACTTTACATTTTTATGAAGGCAGTAAAAGCACTTCCAACTTTATATTCACAGTAACTGGATTTTCACCAAAAAGACACTTTTTATCACTGTCTACTGATACCACTCACTGTTTTGTGTCCAATTTAGCAATCCAACTATTTGGAATTCAAGTGTTTGACCTGCAGTATCCTTCTTCTCAATTAGCGATATAAAAATGTCAGAATTTCAGAAAATATAAACTTTTAAACAAGCATTTTGGAAATCACAGATAAATTATTTTGACATTGCATAATAAAACTCCTGACTGTTGAAAAACATTTTACATTTTTTTTTACATTTGCTATGCTGTAATTTTGTTTTAATTTTTTTTTTTTTTTTTGTGGTGGAGGAGGGGGGGGTGATATATCGGTCAACGTGGCCTAGTACAGAGAGAAACTGAGGAAAACATTTTGAAATTTAATTAGATTTTTTTCTTTATCGTAGGTTGTCAGTTCTGTTGGGAAAGAGAGCACATATATTGGAGAAAGTGAACCTGAAATGAGAAGGGTCTGCAAGAGCCAGATTCATTTGTCGCAGAATGAGGACCAGACACCCGCACATCTGTGACTTCTGAGAACGTCTCGCCTCTTTGCCTTGGTAAATTATATAACACAGGATGGATGTAAAAGCACCAAGTACTGGAAAGGGACTTGGAGCGACTGCTCTAGAGAAATCCATTCAATTATTGATCTGCAACTACTAAGAGTGAAAATATACAGAGTTTGAAAATATATAGAGTTTAGTCAAGAATCGGACGTCACTACTTCATGCTACCTGAGCAAGGGCGAATGTTAAGTGAATTTTCAACGAATTTTCAACATCCACAATCAAAGCTATCAAATGACTCAAATTATGGCAGAGTCACTAAATGTAATGTCCTTCCAGATAAACATTCCTTTTTTTTCCTTCTTTCACTGCATATCCATCAGGTTTAAGCTGATTATGAAAATTTGATTAGAAAATATCAGAGACGCTTACCAGAAAGACCAGCCGTAGTCCCATGTGTGAGGCCTCCAGTCCTCTGGTCCCAAACTGACTGTGATCTGGAAAACTTGTGTGTACATCATGTGAGCCACCATTCCCAGAAGACCTGTTGAGGAGTCCAAACATGCAGTTGGTAATTGCTCATACCGTTAGAAATGGGTTTTCATTATTTACTCACCCTCATGTCGTTCCAGACCTGTATGACTTACTTTTATTCTGGGGAACAAAGCACAGCTGTCAACTTCTGAACTGCTGAGACTGAATGATTGAGTCATGAATCACTCCATTCTTGACTCAATGCTCCAGTACTATGTGCACATTTTAAAAAATCTCCCTTTTCCTGTTCCACAGACAAACCGCATGGAACGAGGGTGAGTAAATTAGGACCGGTTTATGGATGTGTTTGTATATTTATGGAACTGTGTACACAGTTTACGTCATAGAGATGATATAAGCACGCTTGCAATACAGATTTACAAATTTTCTCTCAGACAAACACTGTTATTAACCTTTGATCCTTTGGATTACAAGACAAAATCCCTGCATTGTGTGCAGGTAGAACCTGTTTCCAATCACATACAGTAGGATCAGTGTGTCTGGCGTATCTACGGTCAAGGGCTCAAAAGCACCACCGCTGATGGATGAATAAGGTGCAGTTGTTATGAAATGTGTAATTGTAAATCCTCACTTGCATAATGTTTGCTTTTTTACCCTATGTTACTTCTCCAATTTCCTCTAAAGATTTTTCTTACAACTGGTTTTATAACAGATTTTACATCGGATTATCTGTTGACAGTAACAAAAATGCTTTTCAAATCAACTGAAATTCATTAATATAACAGCACATATATTTTAATTTTTAATGTAACATCCCTCATATTTTCTGGTACCTCAAACAGTTTTTGTTCATAGCGTTTGAGGATTTAGGGTATGTCATGCAGCTGTCTATTCTGGCATGTGCCTAATCTGGTAAATTTTGTGCAAAAATTTTGTAATTTGATTAGACTGACAACCTGTAATGATACCTGTGACAACTAAAGATATGGGAATATTTTTGCTTCCTTTTAAAAGCTCAAAGCCTATTTAGTTTATCTTAGCTTGTGTTTAACTGCTGTCGGTTAACCACACGAAGGCTCATCTCTGGATGAGTGATTTCACTCTCTCTCTCTCTCTAGGCTGCATTTGGAATTAAAAAGCATTAAGGCCCCAAATGAACAAGACTGTTGGGTATTCAGCAAATCAAATAATCAGAAATTCAAAAAGAAGCAGCTGTTCTGGCTTTCTGACTGCTGAGGTTTACCCACGATGCACTAGACTGCAGAGGGAGAGAGATGTAGCCCGGGGAGACCTCTGTTTTCTTCACATCATCTCATTTTCAAGTCATTGTGTCTTGAGTGTGAAATTATTGGTTAACAGATTTTCTGATTCTTAATAAAACAATAACCTTAACAACAAAAATTAACATTTGTAAATCAAGGACTTGTTTTAGGTTAATCTGCTCATAAAGTATTATTCTAGCAATAAACACACACTCACATACACACACACACATATTTAAATAAATATATTTTTTAATAAATTCTCTTCCGCTCACCAATGCATTTATTTGATAATATTGTGATTTTTTTTTTTACTATTTATATTAACTGCTTTCCATTTAAATATATTTTAAAATGTAATTTATTCCTGTTATTTCAAAGCTGAATTTTTTAGCATCATTACTCCAGTCACACGATCCTTCACCAATCATTCCAATATTCCGATTTGCTGTTCAAGAAACATTTATTACTATTATTACTATTAATAATAATAATAATAATAATATTTAAAAATATTTATAGTTCAGTACAGTACATTTTTTAGGATTCTTTGAAAAGAAAGATACAAAGATCAGCATTCATCCGAAATAAAAAGCTTTTGTAACATTATACACTATACCATTCAAAGTATAATTATAGAAATTCTACAAATAATTTAGAAATTGTTACTTTTATTTAGCAAGGATGCTTTAAATTGATCAAAAGTGATGATAAAGACATTTATAATGTTACAAAAGATGTCTATTTCAGATAAATGCTGTTCTTCTGAACCTTCATCAATGAAATCTGAAAAAATTCTACATTGTTTTCAACATAATAATAATAACATCAATAATAATAATACATGTTTTTTAAGCAGCAAATCAGAATATTAGAATGATTACTGAAGGATCATGTGACTGGAGTAATGATGCTAAAAATTCAGCTTTAAAATCACAGGAATAAATTACATTTTAAAATGTATTTAAATAGAAAACAGTTATTTTAAATAGTCAAAATATGTCAGATTTTTACTGTTTTTGCTGTACTGTGGATCAAATAAATGCAGGCTTGGTTAGCAGAAGAGACTTCTTTAAAAAGCATTAAAAATCTTACTGCTAGCGTATATACATATAGTGAATATATGTATATTAATACAATTTAAATTACTTTAATGTATTTTACAATGTAATGTAAAATGTGACGGCAAATCTGAATTTTCAGCAGTAATTACTCCTGTCTTTAGTGTCAACTTGATCCTTCAGAAATCAAAATTAGGTACCTTTGGTCCCATTTCCTATTATTATCAGTGCTGAAAACAGTTGTGTTGCTTAATATAAATACAAAGAATATATTTATTTGAAATATATATATTTTTGTAACAATGTAAAGACTTTACTGTCACTTTAGGTCAATTAAATGTGTTCTTGCCAAATACAAGTATTTCTTTCTATTTTAAAAATAGTCAGGTAAAACTAGAAAATTTCTCAAGAAACAGTATTTTGTTTCTTTGGAAACATCATTTAGGAGATCAGCACTATTCCTGAATCACTAATTTGGAAATTACCAGTTCTGAAAGACGGCTGAAGTTCTGCTGAGATTACAAATAATTCAGCCCAAAACGTTCTTTTGTCACCATCATTTGTGACCGTGGTAAGACCGAACGGGCCGTGCGTCTTTGTGTGGGTGATAAATGTAATGAAGTAATGCACAATTAGTTTCTCTAAGTGTGAGGTGGGGACAAGGGTGGAAGCTTACCTGACAGCACAGTGAAGACTGCGGCGAAGGCGTTCAGTTTGAGTCCATCGATCACGTTACTGGAATGAAAAAGCTCCAGGCACATCAGACTGAAGCCAACGACCAGCAGCATGATGTATAGCACCTCAGACACAACTGACAGCCAAAGGACACCTGCAATACACACACACACACACACTGGTGAGCAAAGCGCTCTGCTGTTGCTCCATAATTCTCTCTGTCGCTTTTATTCACACTGTCAGATTTGAGCGGGAGTTTAACAACTCGCTCCCTGCATATAAAGTGGACATGCATTGGACACATTTTCACACAGTTCTTCTTTACATTGAGTTGAGCTGGCAAAGAGCAGATGGGTGTTTTGAGTTCAGTAAGGTTACTACGAGATAGGAGCATCTATCTATAATAAAACTGCTCTGCGGTAGAACACATTACAAATCTGATTTAAACCCGAGAATAAACAACTTCGTAACACATTATTTTAAGGTGTCCTTGTTACACATTACATGTACTTACTATGATAATAACAATTAATTATGCATAATTACATGCAAGTAACCCTAAGACAAATCCTAATCCTAACCCTAACCATATAGTTAATTAATATTACTCAGTACTTAAATATATAATTACACTGTAACAAGGACATCTTAAAATAAATGTAAACTTAATAAAAAAACATTTTTGTAGTAATACTGTAAAATATTATTGCAATTTAAAATTGTTGTTTTCTATTTTAATATATTTTAAAATTTATGGTAAAGCTGGATTTTTTTTTGTCAGTCATTACTCCAGTCTTCAGTGTCACATGATCCTTTAGAAATCATTATAACATGTTAAATTGATGCTCAGTAAATATTAAAATAAAAAAAAAATTAACAGTATTAAAAAACAGCATTATTTGTAATTTGTAACGTGTAAAAGTCATTATTTTAACTTTTGCTAAATTAAAATCATCCTTTCTAACTATAAGTATTAATTTCTTAAAAAGAAAATCTTACTGACCTCAAACTTTCCTTGAACTGTCATGTCTATTAACATAATGAATATAAACAAAGAAAAAAAAAATGCTAAATAGAAGCATTTGGACTCTGTAATGGTGATGAATACTTCAAAAAGGAGTAAAGAAATGCATAAACATCCCTCGGAGCTTATTAGAAGTCTATCTTATTATACGACTTTCTCTTTAGCTGCAGTTTTAAAGAAGTGTTTAAATCACTTTTTAATCTTTATTTTATTTAAAAATTTATTTTTGAGAGATTAGGGAAACATCCAACTGTATCCATCAGACTGACTCAAGGGTGTTTCCATAACAGCAATCAACTCCTCCTAATTAGCAGAATCCCTGTTTGCCCCGGAGCTTCCTCAAAGGAGAACTCTGCAGAGACAGCATGGGTTGTTTTGGTCTGACAAAAACACTATTTTGCTTATTTTCAACATTCAGAGTTCACCTAACAGTCTGCTGCTACACCTGTGCTACCCATTATCCACTGTGAAATCTGGCTTCATTTGAGGTTTCCCAACGCATTCCCTCACATACGTTGAATAAAAGATGACAGACTTTGAGAGAAATGCAGGTGGGGAGTGATTAAAGCCTCTTAACCTGAAATAAGACGGCAATATGCAATATTAATGTCTGGAGTGTTTGTCTTCAAGAGTTCAAACGCAACGGGGCACCTTTGAAAGTCCGCCCTACATTTTTCAGAGGCAACTATAAACAATGTGTCAATTTTCTAAGGGGCTCCTTGAGGCGGTCCTAGAGAAAAGCACCATTTGAGGGCTTGATATTGTCTGAGCTGTAGCGTCATTGAGAGAGGATAGAGATAGAAGCACTATATCTTCAGTCGGCCTGACCTGAGCATAAATCAAATTTCTCCTTCTAATTTTTGCACAAACAATTTTTGACAAGACAACACTTAGATAGAGGAGTGAATCTGAAAACACTTCAATCAAAATGCACTACCATCACTCTTCGGCTGATTCCATGAATATCAGCAGCTTTGTGTCAAATGTGATTATCACTGGAGACCTTGAGAGTCAGTCATGACTTAAAAGATAAAAACCGGGGTCTAAAGAGAACGGGGGAATGGTGTAGTTTGCCTTGCAAATGTTCTCCCCTGAAACTGTGGCAGATGTAATTTGCAAGCAAAATTCATTTTCCTTTTTGATTGCAGAGTATTATCTCCAGATTTGTTCAAGGCGAGATGTATTATGCAGTAGTCCCCTGAACTGAAAAAAAAATCCATATTCAAAATGATATTTCCCCTGTGAGGGCTTCGTCACAGCGAAGAAAACATCAACAATAAAGCATGCCATTAAAATGATTTTTAGTAAAGGAACGCATTACCTTATCAAATGTAACTTCAAAGAAAACTAAAATTTGCAGTCAATACTGGATCACACTTTTGTTTGTGGGTGTTTCTTCAACTACAAGCCCTGTGGACATTTAGAAAATAAACTCAATGTTTATTAGTGTTGAACACCAGTACTTAAAAAGTATCGCGATACCCTGCTTTTAAAAATGATACGATTCTGCATTTTACTAGTACCGGTACTTTAAGAATGCATTTTAATAAGTGCCATCTTTCTGCTTGTCTGTATTAGTGAATGGCGCAGACACGCAGTTTTGTTTACTAATGTTACACACATACGTGACGCTCGCTGTGTTTTCAGCCTCTGTCGCCTCAATATATGAGTACATGAACACATGAACATAATCTATAGAACTGCTCTGAGTCACTTCATTAACATTTTACCGTTTCTTTTGCAGAAAACTATCGTCATATTATGAAGACCCTAAAGGTCTTCACAGCAACCCGTCAAAAAAAAGTTCGGTTTAACTTGACAGTCAGAAATATATTAATATTACTTAATGTAAAGATAGTAGTACTACTTCTAATAAAAATATTATTAAAACAATGTTTAAGGAATATTTACCAGAAAAAAAATATTTACCTGAATTTATTTACCAGAAAATTGTCAACTCTAATTATCCTTTATAAATTCATTAGACATGCTTTTGATTATTAAAATGTAATGAAACAATTAAAATAGAATTGAGAAAATAATAAAATTTGAATTTGAGAAAAATAATATAGGGCCTTAAAAATGTGATTTTTGTTAAACTCTAATAAATTGCTGTTAAATTCTGCAAGTTTCATGATTTCAATTAATTAGACATGCTTTTTGATTTTTTTTTAATGTAACCATTAAAATAAAACAGATTTCATAGGGCCCTCTTTATTTCATTTGTGTCTTTGTTTTATTGTAATTGTCCTTTGGTTTGTTACTTGCATCTAGGTTCTCATTATTAATAACAAAGATAAAATAACAAAAAATGACAATGTCATGATATAAATTGTTGTTGTGAAATAAAATTACTATATCATGAAATAAGATTTGGCTTTATCCTTTATGATAACTTAACAATATAGCAAAGATCTCTACATACCTGTAGGCTCGGTAGTTGTTCACCATAATCCTGTGTAGTGGCACAATTTTTTTATTTATTTTTTTTTAAGGGGGGATGAAATGCTTTGTTTTAATACATAAAATAACTATGATATCCATTTGGATCATCTGTTATTAAATTACTTTTCCTGTTGTTCTGTGTTTTTCATAGTATCGGTTCAGTAGTAGTATTGTGAAATTTTATTCAGGTATCATATTGAAGTCAAAATTTTGGTAGAAATAGAAATGACTTTTTTTTTACAGTTTTGGAAAAAGAACTTTATGTAACCTAAATACCTCCACACTTGTTTTAATTACCAGACAAAATTATGCACTGAAAATAATCCATTCACAAGCTATATTTCTTTTGACTTTTCTTTGTTTTAGATCAAGCTTAAACCTCACTTATAATAGATTTTCAAACTTTAAGATTAAAGGTCTTGGCCTGGAACAAGAATAATAATATAAATTATACATAAAAGATATTTGAAAAGCATGGGGGAAAAAATGTTTCCCCAGGTTAAATGTGACCTTCATAGAGAACGCTGTTGAAATCTGTTAGATTGCAAATGAACCCCTGCCACATAAGCATCTGCTGAAGAAACAGCCTCAAACTCTACTAAAGACTGATACTGCAGAGTCCTTTTAATTATTATTATTATTACTACTACTACACACTTTTTATTCATAGAATAGTGGAAAGGAGGAAAGGAATGATAGAGGAGACAGGAACAGGAAATGTCCTAAGCAGATTCAAATGTGTCAGAGTGCACATCCTAACAAGTCACAACTGTTCACCCAAAAAAGAAAATTCTGTCATTGATTATTCACCCTTATGTCTTTCTAAACCCGTTAGACTTTTGTTCATCTTCAGAACACAAATGACGATATTTTTGATGAAATCCGAGAGCTTTCTGACTCTGCAAAGACAGCAACACAACTGACACGTTCAAGACCCAGAAAGGTGGTAAAGACATCATTATATAATCCATGTGACATCAGTGGTTCAACCGTAATGTTATGAAGCTGCGGAATACTTTTTGTGCACAAAGAAAAAATAATGACTTTATTCAACAATTACATGTGATGCTGCTGTTGCAGGAGCCAGCGTTTTTTTTTTCTTTGTGCACAAAAAGTAGCTTCAAAAAATTAAGGTTGAACCCTTGATGTCACATGGACTATTTTAACAATGTCCTTACTACCTTTCTGGGCACTGAACGTGCCAGTTGCTGTCTATGCAGGGTCAGAAAGCTTTCGGACTTCATCAAAAATGTCTGGAACGACATGAGGTGAGAATCCCTTTAAAGCATATAACCTGTACTGACCTGGAGAATGTGAACATTCACTCAAACATGCATACATCAGCTAACATACCACATATCTAGCATGCATCAAATAAAAAAGCAGGGATGCTCCAAGGCTGACATAAGATATCCGTCATTTGTAAGTTTCGGTGTGTGCTGTCGGACAAGCCTGAACGGCACTCTAATGACAGTCATTACTCACCTCTCTCAGATGCCGGGGCCAGATCGATAAAACTCCTGCATTTCTCACCTGGAAAGACACAAGATGACCGAAGAGTTAACATCTGTGCTCTACAAGCTCTTTTTGTGTACTGAGAGTCAGAGGGCTTAGCTTCATCTTTACAGTGCTGTTTTCCAGTGATAAGACAGCTTTAGCAGTCTTGCTTCCCATTGGATCAATCCATCACTTGAGTTTTGTCTAAAGACATTGTGGTGTTTCTTAGTTTTAACCTCTATGTGTTATTTTGTTTTGTTTTTTGCAGACTTGTTGCTTAACGTCTGTTAAATTGATAGCATACAGCATTATTTTTCTGTAACTAATCATTAGCAATCATATAAATGTGTAAAGGATCTGTACTTGCCTCGATAAAACAAGTAAACCAATTATCTGTGGTCTAACCAAAATAACGTGCAGTTGAGATTGTCCGTGTCTCTGGGCTAGAGCATAAAGAGTTTTTGGTGCATTCTCTCAAATTGGACTTTTAGTTAAACTGGCGAGGATAATTTGAGACTCAAGGCCATTTCTTCATAAAACTTCAGTCGGGAACTGCAAGTTTTTTTTAATAATAATCTTGCCAGTGGAGGGGTGAAAGAAGATGCTAAACTTTGCCTAAATGACAGAGGTCAAATAGAAGTGAGAGATGATCCAAAACAGCATGATAATGAGAGGCCAACAACATACTGAAGCAGAGCTCTACGCTTACTTTTTTACTTAAAAAATTTAGGAGCACAGTCAAAATTTTTGCGGCACCTTCTAATCGATAATCAAAAAATATGATCAAACATAAGTCTTCCCATTACTAAGTGATATTGTGCTCCTTAAAGTGATTCACAGAGGAATTTTGTTTTTACCTTTATAATGACATTTCTCTAACTTTATTAAAAGTATGTCATCTTTTATGTAATTTTTTAATGATATTTTACAAGCTTTTTAAAATGTTTAATAAAACAGAATAAGTAGAATAAGAATAAGTTACCAATCAATTGAAATCAGTATAAACAAAATGAATTTGTACTACAAAGGTGTCACAAAAGAACACAAAGGTGGCTTGTAGGTGTATTTTCATATGTTTAATGAGGGTCAGAGGTGGCATGAGTGCAATCGAATTAATAAATTCATATTGAGATTAATGTTTTAAATATAAAATTTTAAATATAGAAATATTAAATGATTTAAATAACTTAAAAGATACTTTAAAAATTGACCTAAAACTGCCAGTAGGTCAGTTTGTCACTAATTTAATTACTGAATTATATAATTCATTTGATTTGTTTGAATGGCTGATTCATTCAGGAATAAAGCAACTGACTGTCTTTATAAATGGGAAATTGAATCATTGACTCATTAGATTCATTTAAAAACGCACATTCATTCATAAACGAAACATCCCTGTGTTAGAATGGAGATGCGCACCGGCTCAGTTGACTTTTTTCAAACTACTTTTGAGATGAAATAGAGCTAAATCAGGCAATAGTGTTATAGTCAGACAATGTAAGTCACTTAATATTAACTTTGTGTTTATTTAACTGTTGTATTAAATCAATACCTCATTTACAAACTCCCTTAAAATCATATTGCGATCTCACAAAGTTCCATTATAATTAACAAAGCTCTCTACACTGCACAATCAATCTCTTATTTACACTCTCTCTACACTTTATGAAAGGATTCGTGAGATATGTCTGTGATACATTACTCAACGTTGCAAAAACACATAGAAACCTTTGAAACTCCCCTCAATGCAAACACAAATATGCTGATCGGGTCAGTTACACTGGTGCTCCTAAATATTTTTTCACAGTCGCACGTAGTTTTCAGTCGCAAATGTGATTGAAATGGTCACACTGTAGAGCCCTGTGAAGTATGCGCAGAAAACATTTCAAACTATTTTAATATGGGAATACTGTGATTGTCATCTTCCCATTTTCCTTTGTGTCAATATGTGGCTCAAATTTCTCTTACAGATGTGGCCCAGTTCAAAGAATGCAATGAATATATTAGTGCTACTGCGTGAGGCTGCAGACACAACACTAATAATTTCAGGCTTGTCAGATTCAACAAAACTTTATGTACTGCATCGTCCACATTACAGATCCCACAAGCCTTTCAATGTTTTATTACCTTAGGAAATCAAGATTTAAAGTAGCATTTAAAAACTTGGCTAAAGTACAAAAGCAGTCCAAATGAATAGCGATAAATTGCGCTGCCAAACTACCAGGAAGATTGAGATTTTTGAAGGTTCAATCAGTGAAACCAAAAAGAAAGGATATAGCACTTGTGGTTCCTTACAGAAACCTGCCCTGTAGTGACAGCAGAAGTAAAGAAAGAATCAAACAGAAAGTAGTTTGGAGTGTGACTGATCACACATTAGGTTGCCGTTGAACATGACAGAGAGTTGTATTCTGGATTTCATATTCTGGACCTTCTAAGTGCACTTCTTTTCTCATTACATCTCCCCTGAGCTTTTTCCTTCAGTAAATAAGGTCCCTGGAGGGGAGTTTAATCCTTCTGCCAGGCAGATAAGTGGCCCATGGTAACCTCTCCTCAATTTAAATACGGAATCTCACTGCACCGGGAGAAATACATTAACCGGTTCCAAAAATGACCGGTGATGCAAGAACATGAGTAATTGAATTTCTACTGGGCTTTATTTCACCAGTTAGGTGAGGCACTTGTGGTAATCATTTCATTTATACCAATAACATGGACTGTCTACAATGATTCATTTTAGTACTTTTTTTTTTTGGATACAGACTTATTTGTAAACTGGTCACTCGCATGTTTGAATAGAGCTATCTTAAATCTTAAAAAGAAAAGCTTTTGAAATAGCTTCAATGTCATTTCAAAGTTTTCCAGAGACAAATTATTCAAGAAGTTTATGTGCAATCTATATTAATCCATATGCTTTTAGCATTTAAATACTATTGTAGGCACAACGTGAAGCAATTGTATCACATACATATTAAGAAGAATATGCAATTCATTTTCCAGTGCCTGCCCCACGGGAATCAGAATGACATGGGCTGACTCACTCATTATGGATTTAAAAGCTGTAATCATCTTCATTCAACCCATTCCTGTTCTTCCAATATTCCATACGAATAAAGGCCCCTGGCTTTTGATCAACCTCTAATGTGTTTAATCTGCTATCTGAGATTGGTGGAGGGTAATTGCATCGGTAATGAGAGTGAATGATTTGATGGCCATTAGCATTATTATGTGGTACTGTATGATCAGGCAATAGGCAAAGAGAAGAGGTCTTTAAGTATGATTTATTAATTAGCACTCTACATTTTCATGCTCTCAATGAATTTGGCTTTGCCACTGCAACTATCAGTCAAATTCTTGGACGTTTTAGTCACTTTATCAATCTTTTTATCAATCAATCAGTTGTTAATGTCTCTGCAGTTTTGGCAGTTAAACTGCTTCTGTACTTACATATAAGGGATTCAAAACATCACCAAGATGTTAAAGGAGAAGTTCACTTCCAGAACAAAATTTTACAGATAATGTACTCACCCCATTGTCATCCAAGATGTTCATTTCTTTCTTTCTTCAGTCGTAAAGGACGTTGTACGTTTGAGGAAAACATTTTAGGAATGATCTCCATATAGTGGACTATAGTTTGAACGTCCAAAATGCAGTTTAAATGCAGCTTCAAAGGATCCCAGCTGAGGAATAAGGGCCTTATCTAGCGGAACAAATGGTTATTTTCTGAAAAAAAATAATAAAAATGTATATACTTTTTAATCTCAAGTGCATTCTAATCCAGGTCAATACAGTTAAGGTATGTAAAAAAACTCCCATCTCATTTTCTCCTCCAACTTTAAAATCATCCTACATCGCTGCAGAAGTACCAACCCAGTGTTTACAAAGTAAACATGCAAAGAAGGTCAATCGCCCTTTACAAAAAAGGTAAAACAGTATAGGACGATTCTGAAGTTGGAGAAGAAAATGAGCCTACCCTAACTGTATTGACCCGAATTACACAGAGTACGCGTGCGCATTGCAGAGCTAGACAAGACGAGTATTTGAGGTTAAAAAGTATATCAATTTTTATTTTTGTAGAAAATGACCGACCATTTCGCTAGATAAGACCCTTTATCCTCGGCTGGGATTGTTTAGAGCCCTTTGAAGCTGCATTCTGGATGTTTAAACTCATGGGAACCATTAAAGCCCACTATATGGAGATAATTAATGTTTTCCTCAAACATAATTTCATTACGACTGAAGAAAGGCGTGAACATCTTGGATGACAACGGTACATTATCCAAACATTTTTGTTCTGGAAGTGAACTACTCCTTTAAGAGAACTTCTAAAAGTCTATAAGATGACATTGCATTCACAAATGTTACAGGTTTGGAATATTATGGTAATGATGGCGATAAATCATTACGCTAAGATTGAGCTGAGCTACTTGCATGGATGCGTGATGAGTTTTCAGCACAAAGCCTGTCTGACACTGTTGTCAGATTATTCATAAATCCCATTGATCACTAGATAGAAGAGGGTGTCAGCAGAAATGCTGACAAAAATAGAAAAAGTCACATAACTTAATCCTCTTTAGCCTAACACATACTGACCTTCTCTCACTCCCTTGACAAAATCTGTTGGATTAAATTGAGTACAATGCTAAACCTTCTGTTTATGTCTGCGTATTGAAGACATTATGTCAGTAAGTCTGTGAGACTAGTGATCTGCACCTGGCAACCTCTGTTGACCTTCATATATGCAGTGCACTGTCAAAATGAAAAGATTTAGAATTGACTTCTGACTCATTTTTTTTCAAGCTCTGCAAACAAAAATAAAATTCAAGTTTTACATTTTTTTTTTTTTTTTCAAATGATTGATATTACCAATACATATTATATTGTGCAAGTACTTCTTCTTTATTCACTGTAGTTTATTTGGACTTTAAAGCACTGATTTACTCTCTTGACATAAATTTTGAAAATTATTCTGAAAAATGATTTAATTAAGCATAAGAAGAATCAAAAAACACAGTGATATTTTCTTTTTCATATTCTATTCCTTCTGCAGGATAATCTTGATGTAAGTTCACTAACCAATAACTCCTGATGATCTAACATGGAATTTGTGACAAAATAACCTGTCTGATTAAAGAAACATTTTAGAGAGAGCGTCCTGTAAAAATATGAGGCTATCCAAGAGCTGCTTATTTCACGGTGTTCCATGGGGAATGTGGTTATCTAATGGTGCCTTTACCAAGTTCCTCAAAACTCATTGAGAGTAAGTAAATCCTGACAGATGTTTTCAAAGCTGCTGGCACACACATTCATTCCCCTCCAATCCATTGCGCAACACATTCACACTGCTGTACACACGACCTGTTGAAGTTTCCCCACAGTGCAAGAACACTCTATGTAATTTCATTACATGTAATTTGATTTGTGATTATGTTAATGAATGCTAATGGACATTAATTGACAGATATCATCTAAATTAGCAGGTTCTTTTGTTTAAATTGTTTAATAATGCATAAGCTTTTCACTAAATCACTACAAATAAACCGAAGGGAAAGATTTATAGCTAACACTTTCTTACATACTTCTACTGGACCCACAAAGACAACACAAATGTGTATATTGGCCACATTTAAGTGACTAACACAAACACACTGTCTGTTATTTTTTTTAGAGTTATTTTTTGTGTTTTTAAAATGTTTCAGTAACACTTCAGTTTTAGTTTAAATTCTATCAACTATTGTTATTAGCATGCATATTACTAGCATATGTGTCCCTGGACCACAAACCAATCTTAACCAGTAGCATGGGTATATTTGTAGCGATAGCACACTGTATGGGTCAAAATGATCATTTTTTCATTTTGTGCCAAAAATCTTTTGGATGATAAGTAGAAATTATGTTCTAATGTGCATTGCTAAGAACTTCATTTGGACAACCTTAAAGGTGATTTTCTCAATATTTTGATTTTTTTTTTTTTTTTTTTTTTTTTTTTTTTTTTTTTGCACCCTCATATTCCAGATTTTTAAATAGTTGTATCTCGGCCAAATATTGTCCTATCCTGACAAACCATATACAGTGGAACGCTTAATCAAATGCTGTATAAATCTTAATTTCCAAACATTTTCCCTTATGACTGGGACCACAAACCCAGTCTTAAGTTGCTGGGGTTTATTTGTAGCAATAGCCAAAAATACAGTGTATGGGTCAAAATTATTAATTTTTCTTTTATGGCAAAAATCATTAGGAAATTAAGTAAAGATCATGTTCCATGAAGATATTTTGTAAAACTCCTACTGTAAATGTATGAAAACTTAATTTTTGATTAGTCATATACATTGTTAAGAACACTATTTGAAGAACTTTAAAGGCAATTTTCTCAATATTTTGATTTTTTTGCACCCTCACATTCCTGATTTTTAAATAGTTGTATCTCGGACAAATATCGTCCGATCCTAACAAAATATATATCAATGAAAAGCTTATTTATCCAGCTTTCATATGATGTATCAATCTCAATTTTGAAAAAACTTATAAATGACATACCAAATACCTAAACTTAACAACTACCCTACTAACTATTAATAAACAGCAAATTATAAGTTTGAATTGTGAGAATTGGTCCCCAAAAGTGTGACCAACATTTCATATATGTTTTCTAAAATACAAAAGAGTGTACGGTAAAACGTAATAACAGCATTTTATATTAATTTACATTTTAAAGTACTTTAACGCATAGAAGACAAATATCGGAATATTATATCAAAGTATGAGACATAAACAGCTAAAAAACGCACAAATAATCAATAAAAGCCATCGAGTCTCACTGAATGCCGTTAGGATTCGCTTTGAAATTTGAAATGTAACGGACTTAACGAACTATCTCACCTCCTCCATGGATGTTCTCCTCACACGAGTACCAGATCCCCGTGTGAAAATGCCTAAAGAGAAATCGGTCGTCACCCGTTTCCCAGCTATAGTGAACTTTAGTCGGGTCTGTCTCGTTCACTCCATAGTCAATACAATTATGCCGTCTATCCTTGCTGCAGTTGGGTTTGGGGACCCTCTGAGTACCTTCGCACCAGTAGGTCGTGATGAACGCCGTCGTTGAGAATAAGAGTGCCAGAAGATTTAACCCCACAGACAGCAGAGCACGGCATTTTCGGGTGGTCTTCATAGTCCCGTAAGAAGTGGCTCACACACTTGAATGAGTTCATTCAAACCTGGCTGAAAAATCTTGACTGGTGTGAGGAAAGCGCAGCGGTTGCGCTCACCTCACCTCTGCTCACCGGCCCGAAATGACAGTGACAGGTTCGATCTTCACACATATGAAATGAGCGTCACTCCTCTGGTGCTCGCAGGTGGATCCATTCGCATGGAGACAGACGTGACTCAAGTAAGAAAGACCTCTGAGGCATCTTTGAGACGGGCACTCACGCTGCCAACTGTTGTGACTCTCTCTCTCTCTCTCTCTCTCTCTCTCTCTCTCTCTCTCTCTCTCTCTCTCTCTCTGCGCGAGTGTGTGTCTCCCTTTCCTATTATATATTTCATTCTTACACTGCTGTCTAGTAGGCTACAGATGTGAAACTGGTTATGGTACTATATTGGGATAGCTATTGGGAACATTAGTCTATTTTGTAAAAGTAATTATGGGTCAATGACGTCAGTGTGGGAATTATACAAAGACTTGCAGAGAATCGACTTTTTTGGGGTTTTGTTTTAGTAATTTTTGCTACACCGATTAAGTTGTTTGGCGGCGCAAGAGCAATAAGCCAACCTTTAACTGTTTATAATTGACGTAAAGGGTTAGTTTACCCAAAAATGAAAATTAGCCAATTATTTACTCACCCTCAAGCATCCTAGGTAGCTATATATGGCTTTCTCCTTTCAGTCGAATCCAACTGGAGTTATATTAAACATTGTTCGGGCTCCTCCAAACTATATAATGGCAATGGGCAGGTGTTTCTCTTCAACAGTCCAAAAGAAGTCTACTAAAGTGCATCCATCCATAATAAAAAGTGCCTCACACAATGTATTTTTGATGTAAATAGAAGCCACTCTGGGCAGATGTCTTGCACAAACAAACGTTTGTTTACAGGAGCAAAGGAAGCAAAGTTTCCTTACTTCAACTAAGGAAAACCAGTCTCATCTTGGCTTATATCAAAATCCTCCATCATTTTTCTTTGTAAATCCTCATTTTGTACTTCTAATTCATGACCGTTGTTTTGCTTTCTCCACTGCACGTCTGCATTCATCACTTCTGAGCGGCGCATGGACAACGCTGACGTCCTACGTCATTCGCCCGAAACAGCTTCCGTGTACAACAGTTAGCACAAGCTAGAGAAAAGTGATTATTACATTTTAAATATGGATATTTTTCTTTAAAAAAAAAAAAACAAAACAAAACATCGATTCACTACAGGAGACCTTTTTTCACCTCCCGGAACTGTGTGAGGTACTTTTTATCATGAATGGATGCACTTTGTTGGACTTTTTTTGGACTGCTGAAGAGAAACACCCACCTGTTGCATTAAAAAGCTTGGAAGAGCCAGAACATTTCCAACTTGATTCGTCTGAAAGAAGGAAGTCATATACACCTAGGATACCTTGAGGGTCAGTAAATTTTTTGGTGAACTAACCCTTTAATAAATGCAATTATCCACCCTTTTCTTGCTGTTAGAGTATGTGCGACCATTTGTCAATTTTATGGGTCTGGCTTACGGTCTTATCCGGGTCCTGCTATTTTTAGCTGTACAAAAAAGCTTGTTTTGCTGCTTGATATTGCAAATTAGTGTGTCTGGCCATATTATTTAAATGTATTATCTTAATTATGAGCACACTGGTTTGTAGTGCAAACAATTTAACCTTTTATTGTACGTTGTTATTCTTGTCCTTATTTCCCTATGGCGGATAATGAACCGGAAGTCTCACCTATAGGCTTACTTCCGTTTTGAAGAAAAAGGTGGAGATGTGATGTGAAAATCTGTTGTACTGTTGCTATGGTTATCTCCAAATGAACGCAACTTTTGTTATACCAAACTTCCTACATGTTTAAATTTTCAAAACATTTAATTCCGTATTATTTAAAAGCTTGTTTCCTCATGGAACCTAAAAATAAATGTCCCCACAAGGTAAAAATTTACTGAACATTTGGTCCCCATAACATTGTGAATACCAGTGCACACAAACATACACATGCTTTATTTAAATGTGTACTATTGCACAGAGAGATTACATTAATAAGAACCTCAATTAGATTATAGATTTGTGGAAAGATAAACTCTTTTTATAATCTTGGACATCTTTGTATATCATTGACCCTTATCTAATGATAGCCCTGTTATCCATTTAATATTTGTGGCTATATGGCTCCAAACTTAACTTTATGGATGCTTTATATGCCCTGAAAGAGCTTTGAATCTACGAATTCTTTACCGAATTAGTGTGTATAGAGCAAAATCAGCTTTTATCGATTTAAACACAGACCTCTGTCTCAGACAGACCACTCACAATCAGAATTCATCACATATAATTTTATGGTTCCTCCTTAATCAATAAAATGGTGTATGGGTTGCACTCTGCTAAAGGGTGAAATATCTCACAGGGCTCAGGCTTGTCGTATTGTGAACATTATAACTTAGGAATATTTCGTAATTTATACAACAGGAATCAAATTTCATATCTGGCAATAAACCTGTCACAACTGTGACTCTTTAAATATCAAGTGCTTTGCATTTATAGTTAGAGATGTCATGGTGGTAATAAAACATTGGTTGTAATTTAAAGCATTTAAACTTATTTTGTCACGTCAAGGGATCAGCTGCCACATGTTACATGTGTGTGTGATTTGTGTTCAGTAATTATGAGGGTTAGAGCTTCTGATATGGTAATCTCCATTAGGATGGAGAGCATGGCCCAGCTGTCAGCTAATGTTTTCTTCATGGCAGGAGGTTACAAAGCCTGACCCTGCTTTGCAGTCAACTTGACATTCATGGAAGAATTCTCATCATCATGAAATACCATTTCTACCCCACACACATTTAGCAGAAGCCTTGAAATCCATATTTCTGTCATCTTACACAAGCATCCCTTAATCATTGGCATACAGCAATACACTGTGTGACTGTCTTGAGATGTCAGAGCACAAAAAGACAAAAAAAACCCCTCTTGCCATTGTTTATTTTATCATATTTATCCCTATGCTGAGATGAGATGGGAAAAAACAAAGACGCCCTTCTTGATAAGCCATAGCAAATTGAGCTTAACACGCTGACAAACAGGCAGGTGGTAGCGTCGCTTCTCCGGCTGTCAATGCGAATTAAATTTTGCTCAGTCATGCCTTCAGATCCCACTAAAACACACTCAACAAACAAGATCTGCAGTAGCAAGGGATGCTCTGCGTGCTCACTCAAACACTTGATACAATGTGACATTGACATCCGCCATTCTGACCATGGAGCTTGACAGACAGATTTAACCTCTCTTCTGTTGTAGGCTTAATAAAAACAGACAACGTCTTGTTCTTTGTCAGCGCATTCATTCAAACCCCTCCCTTTTGATTCTGAGGTTTACTGAGTTAATATTGCCACACACTATACTGTGTGGACTGCAATATTATGTAAGAGCAGTCCATGTCACTGCCAGTCCCTTTCAAGAAATCACGCCTCGGTTTGTGCACAACGGCCAGTGAAATGCTGTTTGCTCTAAAAGTAATCTAGGAATCCATTCCAGAGTCAGGAGTCATTTTCAAAATACCATTTCCATCAAATTTGTATAGCATAAACTGGGGAAGTCCATTATTTTGAGAGGTTAATGATATTTATGCAAATTGGAATGTGATGGATTTGGACAAAAGGATGATAACCAGGGCTGTGTTTAGAGGCCTAGTCGTTCTCATTTCATAGAAACTAGTGCAAGATCTGACAACACTGGGCTTAGAAGGTAGCCTAAATTCATGTTTTCGCTGGCCTTTCTGATATTTGTTAGGAGTTTTGCCAGTAATGTTTTTCTATTTCAGAAGTTCAGAAAGCAGAGAGAGAGTACAGTCCGGCCTATTTAACTAAGTTAAAATCTTAATTGTGCTACATTATGCATTCTCTATGTGCTATGTATTCGGTTTATTAATAGGAGGGGACGACTCATTCATATTCTGTTCATATAAATGCAGACTGTCTCCCCAGGTAGTTCCCAGAATTGCCGTGATTAACCTAACAGCATGATCAGACGGCTCTTTTCCTCCTCTCATCTCCTCGTTCATGACCATTAATGCATTAATGACTCTTAAACTTAGACACAAACTATTAAGTTCACTCTGTGAGTCTCTACTGATTTACACGATACCTTGGATCTGGATGTGTCACAAGGTTGCAATAAGGTTAGCAGAGGCCTGTGATGCGTAGCATACTTTTTTTTATCATTTAATATTTCCCTACTTTTCTGCCAATAATGGTCATATTTTAGTTTTCCATGAACATTTTCCATACTCTCTCTGACCTTGATCTTTTTTTGTTGTTGTTGTTATTGCACTTCTGTGAAAAACATGCTATTTGTTGTGCTAACACAGGGGAGCCTAAACTCTGTCCTGGAGAACCAGTGTCCTGCAGAGTTTTGCCTCAACACACCTCCCGGGAAGTTTCTAGGATGCCTAGTAAGAGCTTGATTAGCTGGTTCAGGTGTGCTTAATTGGACTTGGAGCTAAACTCTGCAGGACACCGGCCCTCCAGGGCCGAGTTTGGGCACCCCAGTTCTAACATAATGGCTCTTTCTGGATGTTACATCAGTAGATGGCAGCAGGTAACTGTCTTTATGAGTGAGTCATTGCCTTATTCATTAAACCGATTTGTTCAAAACACTGATTCGAGACAAGCAACTCTCTTTATGAGCAGTGCTGGGTAGTAACTGATTACATGTAATCTGGATTACATATTGAGATTCCAAAAATGAAAGGGACCCTTGCTGTCTATGCAGGGTCAGAAAGCTCTTGGATTTTATCAAAAATATTTTAATTTGTGTTCCGAAGATGAACAAAGGTCTTATGGGTTTGGATTGACATGAGGGTGAGTAATTAATGACAGAATTTTTGAGTAAACTAGTCCTTTGAGTACTCATAATAAGATTATACTACATTTAAAAATGCTCATAATCAAATTAGTTACTTTTTATGGATTCCATGATTACATATTATTCACACCATGGCATTAAATTATTCATAATTTATTGTTTCACCCCAGTTCTGTGTTGTTGTTTTTTTTTTCTTTAAAATTTTCCTTTCTAAACAAACCTATGACTTCTATACATGAGACTAATAATTACACTGCAAATGCATAGCTGTGAAATACTATGTCTTCATTATATCCAGTGACCTTCACTAATTATTTATTTTGGAAGTCTGGACAAAAATATTTCAAATCTAGGATACTTTGACCATGTAATGTGATGTTTTTATGTTCTTTAATGCCTGTTCACCTAAGATTTTGGCATTTTTGTGATGTCATTCATTCTTAGCTCATCATGAACACCAGTTTGGGAATCCCTGCTGTAATGTAACGTTTAATGCATTTCACAATATTAATATCAAATAATGAAATATATTTTCTTTCCTTTCTTTATATGGTATTTAAGTCTATATGATGAATGAGTTAAAAATAAAAATAAATCAAAAGTAGTCAGAATACATTACTTAATATGTGACCCTGGACCACAAAACCAGTAGTAAGTAGTACTGTCACAAGGACGGTCTCTGTGGCTCCCTCCATTCCCCGCCAGCGGGAGCCTTCACCGGAGTTCTAGTCACTACATTTCCCATAATCCCGTGCCTGGGGCGCCACTTCCGGTTCCGGGTTACCCCCGGTGCACTTCCCGTTTGGCGGCCATTTCAGAGCGTCGCGCCGAACTGTTCCCCGCGAAGTTTTGTTAGTCATGCTATCAATCCTGAGCGTTTCTCTATCGGACTGCTTACTCGTTGCCAACCGGACTGTCTATCATTTGTGCGAACCGTTGCTGCCTGCCCTCCTTCGACCCTCGCTATTCCCTTGGATTATCCCCGCTGATCGCCGCCGGCCCCGACCTCTTGCCTGGACTCTGACCACCCCTTTCGGTTTGCCTACACCACACCAGTCCGCCGTTGTTGACCCAAGCCTGTCGATATTGTCTGTGTGCAAAATAAAGTTGTTGCAAATGGATCCTACGTCTCCGGATTCTTCCATGACTGCGTCACAAGTACAGGTATATTTGTAGCAATAGCCAACAATACATTGTATTGGTCAAAATAAAAAATAAAAAAAAGTATGCCAAAAATCATTAGGATATAAAGTAAAGATCATGTTCCATGATATCCAAACTTAAATTTTGTTTTGTATTATGCATTGCTAAGAACTTAATTTAGATAACTTAATAGGCGATTTTCTTAATATTTTTATTTGCACCCTCAGATTCCAGATTTTCAAACAGTTGTATCTTGGCCATATATTGTCCTATCCTATCAAACTATACATCAAAAAGCTTATTTATTCAGCTTTAAGATGTAAATCTTTAAAAAAAAATGACCCTTATGACTGGTTTTGTGGTCCTGGGTCACATACAGTACACTGTAAAAAACAATTTGTTGAGTCAACTTAAAATAATTTGTAACCTGGCTGCCTTAAAATTTTAAGTTCAGTCAACTCAAAAAACGTTTATTCAACTTAAAATGTTAAATTACACTAAGTGACAACTTAGATATTTGAGTTGAATCAACTCAAAGTTTAGCTAAACTTATTTTAGTTGACTAAACTTAAAATTTTAAGCAGGGTAACAAATTGTTTTAATTATTTTTTACAACGTACATGCAATCCAGATTATGTTACTAACTGCAATTTCCGTCATGTAATTTGTAATAAGTAACAGACTACAATTTGTTAGTAATCTACCCAGCACTGTTAATGAGTGAGTCACTGAATCTTTCACTGATTCACTCAAAACATTGATTCATGCAGGAACAACTCAGTAAAGATACACAGTAACTGACAATACTGTATATGAATGCAAATTTCTAACATACTGTTAAAACCAGATTAAGATTCAAAACTCTTATTGTTTCTTCTCCTGGTGTTTAGGAGTAATATTGTCTATCCAGCATTTTGATGCAATCTGATGTAATAAAGTTGTCATTTTTGCAGCTAGTTTCAATCATTTCTCTTTTCCAGCTTGAGAGGACGTTTTGAGTCCTGAAATTCACAGTATGTTCTCATATTATATCAAAACATTAATGAAATTTTGATTTGACTTGTTTTGACCATGACTGGACTAAATAACATTTGCTCTGAAATGAGAGTTGGTTAGCGCCTGAACGGTGGGTGTTTTTAATCTGCTGTGAGAACAGCTGTTGGCCTGTCTTATCTCATAACCTCTGAAGGGGCAGAGAAAAAGGTGTTGACAGATGTTTATGTGTCATCTTTACACCTCTGCAGATGCCCAAAAGTCAGGCTCAAATTCATGTCATCCTTAGTACTTCCTTCCTCCTGCGTCAATGTAATTTTTACATCCTGTTATTAAAACAATTCACACTGTCTTGATTTTAAATAAACAATTGATTAAAAAAAAAAAGTCTCGGTCTAAATACCACCCATATGGTGTGAAAAATCAGACTATAACATTATCGAAGAACCTACCACCACAGATGGACCAGGAATCTGTAGTCACAGGGATGAAGACGGCAAACAAAGAATTGTTTACCCCTCATATTTCTATTTTAAAGCATCTGTGAATGCCAACTGTTATGAGCATGATGACTCAGCTTCATAAACACTTCATATGGGAATCTTATTGGGTTCGCAGATGAATGTGCATAAATTTCATCCCTTGTGATGTTTCAGGTGCACATGCTGTTCTTCATCCGCCTTTAATTAAAATCTTTTGAAGTGTCGCCGTACAAAAGTTCCTCGGGAGGCTGTCGCGCTGTCTCATTTCCACAGTTCCTCAATGACTCGTCAGATGCCCTTGGCCTGGCCATTCTCCGAACCTCTATTTCACAGATGGTACGGCACACAACAAGAATGATCTTCCGTTGGGCCGTGTTCATTTCTGATTTAGGAAGAGAGCGAGCAAAGCAAACAAGCTCGGTGGCATCCATCAGCACGGTGGCCTGAGAGTGGAAAGGTGGCGTAAATCTGAAGCCTCTCTATGGCGGGCAAAACAAGGCTATTACAATATACCTCTCTGATGAACGCACGCACTTCACTTTGCGTTTTTTTTTTTTTTTAAATCCAGGAACAGATACTGTATAAAGGAAAGATGCAAACACTCTTCCCTCACTGGCGTCTATGCTGATTAATCTTGGGGATTTATATTATGTAACACGTTCTATTGATTTTCCTATTGGAACATGTGGTTGCACTCATTAATAAAACAAAAGCCGCAGCATTAAATATGTAATATTTTGGTGCCCAAATCTTTTGAGATTTCAGGAAGCCCCTTGGTGCGCTTGATTCAATTAATGAATTTATTTACTAGAGCAACCTTACCAGGAATGTCTAATAAAATATACTTCCGTCGCCAATTACTTTAAAATTTTACTTTGTAATGAATGTGTCAGGGATATAAACCTAAATCCTAGCCTGGAATAATGTATTGGAAATTTCACTCACTTTGAATCCCACATGCGCCGGCTTTACTTTGCCATATATTATTCATTCTTTTGTCAGGTTGTGTGAGATTGTGCTTGCCTTCTACCTTCTTGTTGTTGTGTGTTTGGTTATAAAAGTTAGAAACCCAGATCTGTATTGCGTTCCATGGGTTACTTCAAAGTACGTTCTCTTTTAGAACTTCTTTCACAAAAAAGCGGTGGTGATATCTTACCCGCTTGTCAATTCCAATTATAGTTTTCTCTCCCCAGCTGAGGCTTTGCAGCAGAAATCTTTACGAGTCATCAGATGCCTCCGCTGACTTTTTGAGCAGACCCTCTTGCCAGACCGGGGGAATGAGAAAGGGATTGTAAAAAGACTGATAGATGGCCGTCGAGCCCCAGTACAGACGTGCGTCTCTGTCTTCAACACGCCGACTGATGTCTTAAAGCGTTCCGGCGGCGGTGGGAAATATGACACACCAAAGGACTGTGAAGGATCAATATTTAATCTTTAATGTGCCTCTCCCAAAAACCTGCGCCTGAAGACTTTGTTTACAATATATTATCCAACTTAAAGAAGCCTTGTTCCACCTGGGTATATTGACAACATTGGGTACACAAATCACACTGAGTTTTTATAGCGGGTGGGAATAAGCAAGCTGAATGTGGAGAAAAGCAGATACAAAGTGCCAGGGAGAAACGAGACAGTATACAAACAGGTTAAGAAGGCCATTGTTAATGACAAGAGAGTGATTAATAGCCGACGGAAAATGCATTAATGAGCTGCCACTTGAATCTTATTATTTCCTAAAACAGTATGCTTTTGAAAGAAGCATGTGCAGTTTCTATGGAGATTATCACCAATAGTTTGAAGATATATGGAAAAACATTTGTTATGAAACTTCAAAAATGAACAAATATGAGAACACCTGTGTTTTTTTAAATTGTTACAAGATTTAGTTCAAGTAGCCTACACACAATCATGCACAGCTCTCAACATGTCAACATGACTGATGGTAAACTACAACTCCTGCTTGCTCTTGATAACAGTTGCGTTTTTGAGAAATGATACAATGAGTGTTTCTAAGATGTCTTGTTAGATAAGGTGCATTTCAGTAAAAACTATAAGAATCGTGTGGCTCTACGGAAGATGGATTTTGAAGATTATCCCCTGTATGTTTCCAAATTTGATCATATCTCGTGTTTCACAGGGGCATTCCCTTCGAGGTAGTGATTAGAAAATAATCCAAGAAAACAAAGCATATATTACGAAATACAAGAATAATCTCTAAAAATAACCACCTTTTCTAAAGTGACACTGTTCAGCAACAGCACCGGCAAAAGCAGCAGTTCTCTTGCCTATAATATGAATGAGAAAAAGTCACATGAAAGGAAGGAAGGAATGCCTTTTTGGCCTAACCTATGATTGGACCATTACACATTACACATAAAGGTGCTTTAAAAGGTTCTTCACAGCAATGCCATAGAAGAACCATTTTTGGTTCCACAAATAACCATGCAGTCAAAGGTTCTCTAAAGAACCATCTCTTTTTTATCTTTTTATAATCTGAGGAACTTTATTTTGCCACAAAGAACCTTTTGTGAAACACAAAGGTTCTTCAGATGTTAAAAGTTCTTTATGGAACCACTTAGACAAAAAAGGTTCTTCTATGGCATCATGATGCACCTTTATTTTTAAGAGTGTACTCTGTTGACACCCTGAATCCTGCTGTATATAGTGTACATATAGTGGAGATCAAAATGAGATAATTTATGAATACTTGATTTTTTTTTTTTTTCAGATATATAGCTAATTGCTCAAAATTTGAGGAATGTAAGCTGTATACTACTGTTCTACTAAAATGTTTGACAAAATAATCAAGTCATTTCAACAAAAACCTTTATTTTGTGGAAAACACTGATTAAAATTAGAGAGCAGTAACCGCTGTAGCACTAAAGAAGATTACAACTAAAATTTTGGAGGGTTACAGCTGTCAGAAATTAGTAGGTAATTCAGCCCATCTGCTGCCGCAGGATATCACTATTTTCTCTGACTGAGCTGATGTGATCTTGGCACTCTTCTTCCACTCTCTTCCATAGTTTGATAACTGTAGTTGGGTTTTTTTAGTCATAACTGTCACTAAGGATTTTCCAGAGATTTTCAGTCAGGTTTAGATCAAGACTCTGGCCTGGCCATTTCATTATTTCAGTATTCTTACCTTTGAGGAACTGCTTTACCTGTTTTGCAGTGTGAGACGGTGGCATTGTCCTGCATGAAAATTGCAGGCCGATTGGGAGATGCTTGCAGGAAAGGAAATGCAATTTGCTGAAGAAGTTTCTGATAAACATTTGCATTCACTCTGCCATGTATCTGTAAAAGAGGTGCATCTCCTGCTGCACAAAACATCCCTCAAACCATGACACTTCCTCCTCCATCTTTCACTGACTTCCTCACGCACACGGTGTTCACTCTTTTCTCAGTTTGATGCCAGACAAAATGTTAAATTTGCTCTGATCGCTAAAGTGAACTTTGCACCAGTTCTTTCTCCACACAACATGCTCCTCAGCAAAGATGAGCTTAGCCTTTTGATTCTTTCTGTTGATGAGAGGCTTGGTCACTTCAGAGTGCACTGTAAAAAATGACAGTGAATTTAACTCTAAAAATGCTACAGTAAAATCCTGTTAAGTCGTTAACGGTAAATTCCCCGACTATATATGGTGAAAAACTGTATTGGACATTGGATGTAATTTTACGGTAGTATACTGTTTTTTAAAGTGGAAAAAGAATGTAAAATTTACAGTTTTAACCGTAAATTGACATTCCCAGAATTCCCTGTATTACATTGCAGATTTGATGTTTTTTTATTGTTGAAATAACTGTTTCTTCTCAGTTCTTCTTAGAGTTGTATGTTACATCTAATGTTGTTAAATTTATGTTTATTACATTATTTCAGTTTCATGTGTGTTACCATGATGGTGTTTAGTGTTTGCGTGAATGAATATATGCATATGTGTATATATATATATATATATATATATATGTATATATGTATATGTATATGTATATGTGTGTTAGTATTTAAAAGCTGCTTGTGATGGGCTTTGGCTCATCATGTGACTTTTTCATCACCACCTGCTTTTGGTGGTTATCTAATGTGTTGCAAAGGTACAAAACAGATTTCAGTACATCAATATGTTGGTTAACACTACATCAGTTAATAAAATTACGGTATTTAAATGTAAATTTAAGTTAAAACTGTAAAACCTAAAACGTTGCTACCATATTTTTTACTGTAAAATTCCGGCAACCACAGCTGCAGATTTTTTACCGCAAATTTGACTGAATTTTTTTTACAGTGTGTGCTTTCAGGCCAACTTTTTTAAAACTTGTCGAGACAGATCATTACCCTGTTCAGCACTGAACTGACGAGCAATTCCAGCTGCAGTGTTGAACCGATTTACCATTGAGAGTCTCTGTATATTATCTTGTCTTTACATGCTTAAGTCTTACGTGGACGACCAGCCTTTTTTGGGGGACTTGAATGAATAAAGCTGCAATATTTGAGAAATCACAGATTTGGAACAACAAGCTTCTCTTGCAGCGGCTGAAAGGTTCTTTGGCCTTCATCTGGACAACCTCCTGTAACAGGGTTTCAGTCACCTTGGAGCGGCCTGCCATCTTCCAATCTCAGTGAAAATTAGAAGGAATGCTGCCAGTTAAATAGGGTTTGTCATTTAATTAAGGAAAATAGCACCAGGTGCCAGATTAACACCAATAACTTGGAGGAATCTGTAAGTGTTCTCTAATTTTGATTAGAATTCTTTTTCAAATATCTCATTTAATTTTTTTATACTGTGCTTCAGAATACAATTAAGTTGTGAAATATGTTTAAAAAACTGCACTTCTGCTCCTTTTAGGATAACTATAAATGGGACTAAGCAGTGATCTTGAAATAAGGAAATTATAGGTTTTCTCATTTTGACCTCCACTGTATAAAATAAAACAATTTTAGAAACATAAGAAGAACAATTTTAGTGTTTAATTCTCCTTTTCTTTATAAAATTGTGATTGTGCTTTTTAATAAACCCCGAAACCAGTGTGGTGTAGGCTAATGTAAGGCAAAGAACTATCTTAATCTCTGAAGAAGCGTGTATCAGCTCAAATAAAAAATTGTTAAAAATTGTTTTAACAGCCAAAGAAAAACATTTCTTTTTTAAACCATTTGATTTCTTTATTTTCCCCACGAGCAAGTAAACTGAATCCTGGCTCATGTGCTGCTCCCATTGGAGGAGCAAAATAGTGATTTATTGTAATAGGTCTCACTTGAATTCAGTGCTCCTTAAGTGTTTGACTTGGCCAATGCCTTAATCTCTAGGCAGCAATTAGACTATTTAGCTCTGGAAAGAGCGTAGTGTGACCTCTTCTCTTGTTTAGATTTACTCGGAGTTCCACTGAGACAAATTAATCAAACTATGATTTGACTAAAGGCCTCAGAAATGGCCCCAGCTTTGATGCATGGAATAAAATGGCACAAAAGAATCTTTAATCCAAAACACTGCTGTCTCACTGACTGTTTTTTCTAAATATATATTCTCAAATATGTATCTCAAACTCAATAAGCATTATAAAATGTCTAAAAAGTGAAATAACCTAAAAGGTTGTAATTGAAATCAAAAATAGGTTTATATAACCAAATAAATACATTGTTACATCAACAGATCCACTTTTATGCTGCATAACTTGACACAGTATAGATTATACATGCATCTATGATGAAGAGTTGTTTGAAAATGACCTCTGTCCCTTTAGTTTATGTATGATTCGTTGAAACAAAGTAAACCTTCTTTTCTACTGTTGTATCACATTCTGCAATAATAATCTCTTTATACATTCAGTGCAATAAACTCATCTGGGACTCCAGCATATACTCCCATAGAGCCTCAAATAGACTGTGAATATTATTGTACTATATATGTATATAAAGTAATCTGTGGATTGTGGTTTATCCTTGTTTCCTTCCACATCGCCGATTTTGTTTCCGTTTAAAGTGCATGTGAGCCTTAATCCTTCGGTTCAATAAAGTGACTGTTTCAAGCAACATGTTCTGCACTGGTCAAACACTTATGAGATTTGATTCCCGTGGGTTTACCACAGACTTAGTGTGTCGCTGTCCTCCGTAATCTTCTGCTCAACAGCAAGGCTTGTGCCCATAAACACTGTGCTTTTGATGTATATGTATTTTTGCTTTACTTTAATAAATATAAACTCTAATGCTCTATAATTTCCTTACATAATAAAGGTTGCCTAGTGATGAAGTCTGTAAACTGTAAACCACATAATTTAATTACATTGTGTACCGATTAAAATTAAATAATAATTTAAAAATACACATGAAATTAAAACCTGATTAAAAAAAGCTAACCATTTTTGTTGTGTGTCTGTTTTATATGCAAAGTATTGTACTTGACTTTTGTCCTAGATGTGTCTCTTAAAACTGTGATGTGGAACTAAGCTCTCTCTCTTTTTTTTGTTTTTAGTGAAAAGATTTGTGCATGTTTAATACAAAGACAAGGCAAGCATCTTATCAAGAGTCAAGCACATTGCTTCTTGGCTTAGAACTGATCTGCATGAGGAACAGATGTTAATGTGTGTAAGAGCTGTCAACATGATGAGCCAGTTCAAAGACCAGCATTTACCCTCTAAAGCTTGGGTCCCCTCCCTAGAGCGAGTATGTACAGATCAAGTCAACAGCATGGTCCATGATTCTGGACTCTGGGCAGGAAACTGAATGTAGAGGCCAAAGTGAGTGTTTGGGCTCTGTAGTAGATGTAGGCCAGATGAGGCCCATTTTGGATCAGCATACAAAACTGTCAAATAATATCCTGATATTGTGGCATTATCCTTATATATTGTGCAAGCACAAGTTGTAATTGCTGTCTGCTAAAAGGGATAGTTCACCCAAAATGAAAATTCTGTCATTAATTATTCATCCTCACATCGCTCCAGACCTTTGTCAGATCACAAATTAAGATATTTTTAATGAAATCCAAGAGCTTTCTGACCTTGGATAGCAGCAACGCAACTACCACATGTAGCTTTAACGTGTCAGTTGCTGTCTACGCAGGGTCAGAAAGATCTTGGATTTCATTAAAAATATCTTAATTTGTGTTCCAAAGATAAGCAAAGGTCTTACGGGTTTGGAACGACATGAGGGTGAGTAATAAATGACAGAATTTTATTTTATTTTTTTTTGTTTTTGCCATTGAATAAAAAATGTAAAAAGAAAGGTAATTGTGACTTTCTATCTCACAATTCTGTCTTTCTTCTCACAGTTGTGAGTTTATATCTTGCAATTCAGTTTTTTTTTCTTAGAATTGCGTGATAAAAACTCGTAATTCTGAGTTTTTTTCTCAGTAAAGTCAGAATTGCGTGATATAAACTCGCACTTGCAAGTTTAAATCTCACAGTTGTGAGATACAAACTGTTTATTGCAAGAAAGAAGTCAGAAATGTTTATATCATGCAATTCTGCGAAAAAAAGTCAGAATTGTGAGTTTATATCTCATACTTCTAATTTTATAACTTGCAATTGTGAGTTTATATCACATAATTCTGAGAAAAAAGACAAAATTGTGAGCTCATATCATGAATTCTGACTTTATAACTCGCAATTGCAAATTTATATCTTGCAGTTTTAACTTTGTAACTCACAACTGCAAGTTTACATCGCACTATTGACTCTATGCACGATCACTTCCGCGTTTGGTCTCAGTCCGCTCAGTTACATCCGGTGCAGCACCGGAAGCCGTTTTCGCTATTGGTTATAACTGTGTGAAACTGGAGCAGGAGAAGATACTTACATACTTTACTCGCTGTTTACAAGAGCTTCCCTGCATAAATGTAAATGACGTTAATCGTATCGTGAGGCAATCAGCTCAGCAGTAAGAAAGGGAAGGGCTTCAAATGATGTATTTAGAGTTACATCGACAATTTTGAGGGCGAGTATTGTCATGCTATAATGTTATACGAATATCGATTCTAGCCATCTTCGTTTCTCACAGTTTATGTCTTTGCATGTATGTATGTATATATTTATTTATTTATATATCTATCTAGTTACATTTTATGTACATTCCATCTTATGTGATTTTTTTTTTTATTAATATACATTATGGATTTTACTTTATGAACGTTACTAACTATAAATAATATCTCAGTTTTTAGTAAGGCTCAGGTGACAGGAGCGATCTGCGTGAGGGCGACATGTTTCAGGTCGATGAGGAAGTCAGAGAAGCCGCATAGTTTGGGAGTAGGAGGACTTCAGTCAAGACAATCAAGACTTTAGCTAAGCAAAGTTAAGGTTTTAAATAGAGATGCACCGATCGACTTGTGTTGTGCCAGATGTTGCTTGTGCAGCCACATCAGAACTGTTTTGTGTCTCCGTGCAACACAGCGTTTTGTTACTGAATAAATCCACGCTTTTTAACGAATCAAATGAGTCAGTGATTCAGTAATCCATTCATAAAGGCAGTTGTTGCCTCGTTTCTAAATGAATCAGCTGTTTGAACGAATCTGTTGAACTCACGTATTTAAACAGCCTTTTGCTGCCACCTACTGGTTTGGTTTCAATTTATTTTCATTTCAATGCCTACAGGTGTAGAAAACACACACACACCAAAATAATAATAATAATAATAATAATAATAATAAAAAAAACACAAAAATAATCATTTAATATTGTATTTACACAACATCACCGTACATGAAAAGTTTAACACTGCATCAAAGTTATTTATATTTGCATTTCTGCATTATAAATGTTCAGTTATATTTATGTTTACATTACTGCATTGCATCTGTTCAAAGTTATATATAGTTACATGTTTACAGTATTGTATTGAAACTATTATATTTAAAAGTTTACATTCCTGCAGTGCAGACAACATTGTATAAAATATACGTTTATATTATTTATTACGAAAATAAATCTAAAATCATCAATCTTCAACAAATGTTTTCCTGTCTCTAATCCTTTGCCCAAGCTTTCACTAATGGGCCATTCTGGTAATTACTATAATGTATAACTATATAATACTATATTGTAATACTTAAATTATAAATCGCTGTCAAATTAATCTTATGAAAGAGTTTTGCCGCTAGTATATTTCGCTATAGAATGCGCTATGCGGAAGTAAATGGGCTGGCCGAGATTCAACCGGAAATACGTCAGCAGCGTTCGTGCATAGAGTCTATTCTGAGAAAAAAAGTCTGAATTGTGTTTAAATCTTGCAGTTCTAACTTTCTAACTTGCAGTTGTGAGTTTCTATCACAATTCTGACTATAACTCGCAATTGCAAGTTTATATCTCACAATTTTGAGAAAAAAGTCAGAATTGTGAGTTTATATCTCACAATTCTGACTTTATAACTTGCAACTGTGAGTTTATATCACACAATTTTGAGAAAAAAGTCAGAATTGTGAGTTTATATCTCACAATTTTGACTTTATAACTTGCAATTGTGAGTTTATATCATGCAGTTCTGGCTATAACTCACAACTGCAAGTTTATATCACAATTTTGAGAAAAAAGTCAGGATTGTGAGATATAAACTCACAATTCTGACTTTTTTCTCAAAATTGTGTGATATAAACTTTATAACTCACAATTGCAAGTTTACATCACATAATTCTGATAAAAAGTTAGAGTTGTGAGTTTATATTTCGCAATTCTAACTTTATAATATGCAATTGTGAGTTTATATCACAATTCTGACTACAATTGCAAGTTTATATCATGCAAGCAGCATTAGGCCATAGTTCAATAGGACAGTTAAGTAATTTTTATATTATTTTATATTATATATTATGTGCATTAGAAAAAAAAAAAACATTACTGGTGTGCCTCTTCAGACAAAACAAAGGCACTGATATATTTTAAGATCAGTCAGTGCAAGTTTCTTTTAGTTGAAACAGCTCAGGCTGACATTTTAGTTAGACTAGATTTAAACCTTGTCTGTGAAACCAGGGGTAAAACTCGCAATTACGAGTTTATATCACACAGTTTTTTATAACTTTATAATTTGCCATTTCGAGGTTATATCATGCAATTCTGAGGGGGAAAAAAGTGTCAAAATTGTGAGATGAAAAGTCGCAATAACCTTTTTTTTTTTTTTATTCAGAAACGGCCTTCCATAACTATCCCTTTAACTGAATACATGGTGTTAACTAACCACATAACACACTCTATATTACTGCCACACAGACATTACTTCAACACACTCATCTCCGGCTAATAACAGAATACCTCCTTGTAGCACTGACACAAACATTTTCTGTAAAGCTGCTTTGAAACAATATTGTGAAAAGCACCATACAAATAAACTTGATTTGGACTGAATTGAACTGAATTGAATCTTGTCATTTACTCCAAATACTAAACCAAATTAATTACAGCAGGATCTAAACTCCTTTTGTGTTCCATGGAAGAAAGAAATTCATACAGGTTTTTAACAGCCCAAATGTAAGTAAATGATCGAATTTTCATTTTGTGGTGCAAGAAACCTTGAACTTAATTGCCTTTTACATTAGCTTATTATGTTAGCCTAACTACTTTTGTTAGAAAAACATAAGGAACTTCATCTCTTTCTTCAGCTCAGTGTAAGCTATAAGATTGAATGACTTTAAAAAGTCAAAAGTAGGTTACAAATTTTTTTATTAAAAAAAAAATAAAGATGAAAAAGGACTTCATTCCCTTTTTTAAAGGCACCATAAAATCAAAACTGACATTTCCTATCTGTTTATAGAATTTTGGAGTGTTTATTATAAATGATTTATCCACACACATCATTCGTTAAAAATTCAAGTACACTTGTAATCTTTAATCAAAAACATTAACTTCCACTTCCTCTCTCTATGACATCTCTTCTCTGATGATATGTGTATCAGCACGAGTTCAGGCAAGAGCAAACAACAATCAGTTCCTTAAGAAGTGATTCCTAAACTACAATTTTTCTCTTTTGAGAAGCCAGTTGACTTGAATATACGACAAAGTAGGTAAGCAAAGATATTGACAACTTACATTTCATGCCAACTTTTTTGTTTTTAAAAAACCAGAAAGGTTTCACACACAGAATGCATTTTTTTTTTTTTATTTGAAAATGCACGTAGCAGGGCAGTGACACAAAAGGTCACTCTAGAGATGTGTATTTTAAAAGCGGTTGGTTTTTAGAATGCCTAGTAATGCGTGAGACGCCGCAAAATGCACAGCCGAACACGCCTGTGGTCTGTCTACAGAATTTTTACAAGTAATGTAAACACTGTCTAGCAAAAGTTGTTTGGAATAAATCTAAAGTTGCTGGTTTCTCCTTGGTCGTTAAGTATGTAAGACCAGACAGGCCACATTCTGTGTGACTGAGAAAGTGAGGAGGGCATGATTGCAGCTGGCTGTGAAACTGAATGCAGGAAGTTGCAGACACCGGACACACACTGTGCAGAGCTGCTCGCCTCAAGGCGTTTTCTGAAGTTTAGCAGTGTGCATTTCTACCAGATCATCATTTGCAATTCCGATTGAATAAGCAGTTAGGGGACATTGGCAGAGAACACCTCAGGTCTCCTCTCCCTGGCCCAGAGTGACGTGGGTCGGGCCCCGTGTGACGGCATCTGCTGCTCTCCATATGCAAAAGGACATTGCTGTAAGCAATCTATCTAGAAGGGATGGCTGTCCCTGGTATGGGACGGACCACCTCCAGGTAACCTCAATAGAACGAAAAGGAGACTGTCATTCAACACCTTCTACTGACACTGAGATTTAATGAGACACTTACCTTGGTGCTGGCAAGGCCAATATTAACACCAGTGAGTCATTCAAGGAGATCATTTCACACAGAATGTAGTTCCGCACACACACATAAATGAATACACACTGCATCGTAAAGTCATCCTGAGCCCCCCCTTGGCAGCAAGCATCTGGCTGGCATAGTGTTGCAGGTGGTGGAGTGTGACACCTGCCACCTGGCACTCCTCTGAAGTGGTCCTCACATACCGGCCACCATGCTGCTTCTCAGTATTGACCACCTGCTAGATTGGCTTGATCATGGGACGGCCTCCATCACTATTATTACCATGGCAGGTATTGTGTTGTCATTGGCATTCTGGTGTCTTGAGAGCGCTTGTCTGTGTTGACGTACTTTGAAGAAGTGGTAGCACATTTTGAATCATGGGCAACGTGTTAGTTTCAACAAAATTACTGAGGAAAGTGTTCGTAAACAATTTTGTTGTCAATGAGATGAGACAATAAAAAAGCAGGCAACAGGCTGCTGTCAACAACAACAAAAAAAATACTGCTGGATATTAACAATATTTCTGAAGATGGAAAATCAAGAAAGAAACTGAGAAAGAAAAGTAAAAACCCCATTCATTTTTTTGCCACTGGAGAATCGATTTTCAGGATTTATCTCCATATAATGGACTGATATGGTGCCCCGAGTTTGAACTTCCAAAACGCAGTTTAAATGCGGCTTCAAACGATCCCAAATGCGGTTGTAAATGATCCCAGCTGAGGAAGAGGGGTCTTATCTAGCGAATAAGATGGTTATTTTCATAAAAATTATACAATTTACATACTTTTTAATGTCAAACACTCATCTTGTCTCCTTTATTCTGCCTCAAGACAATTAGGGTATGTTAAAAAAGTTGAGGGAGAAAATACTGACCGTATTTTCTCCCTCAACTTCAAAAATGATTCCAAAATCATCCTACATCACTGCAGAAATACCGACCCAGTCTTTGCAAAGTGAACATGCAAAGAAGATCAAACACCCTTAACGAAAATTGTGTAGAGCCCTTTAAAGCTGTACTGAAATTCTAGTTTGGACCTTCAACCTGTTGATCCCCATTGAAGTCCATTATATGGAGAAAAATCCTGAAATGTTTTCCTAAGAAACCTTTATTTCTTTTTGACTGAAGAAAGACATGAACATCCTGGATGACATGGAAGTAAGTAAATAATCAGGAAATTTTAATTCAGGAGCAAACTAATTCTTTAATTCACATTAAAGGATTAGTTCACTCCTGAATTAAAATTTCCTGATTATTTGCTCTCGGATTTCATCATATCTTAATTTGTGTTCTGAAGATGAACGAAGGTCTTACAGGTTGGGAACGACATGAGGGTGAGTAATTAATAACAGAATTTTCATTTTTGAGTGAACTATCCCTTTAAAAGGATTATTTTGGACTTTCATACCAAAGTAAAATGTTATTTTGTTGACTAAGATTACATTTCACTTTGACTTCATTGACTACAATGAACAAACATAACTTGATGAAACAGGCCTTTTGACTAACATTAAAATATGTTTTTTTAAAATAAAAAGACAAAACTATGGCTAAAACAAAATAAAAACTGTAAAAATGAACACTGATCCTGGCTCAAGCATCCCAGACTTGTAGTTCTTTTATCCAACATCAAATCATACCGTAGGGTGAGATAAGTTCACTAAAATAAGGTGAAAAGGGAACACCTCCCATGGGTCCTACAAATGGTCTCACAGCTTCCAAACATCAAGTGCTGTGCCGTGCTGTGAGATCGCATTAGGGTTTTGTCCACTGACCACGGGGGGTGGATGAGAGGAATCGTGCCTGTATCCTGTGTGAGCGGCTGTGAGGCCTCACCACCTGTGTGCCACATGCCTCTTGTCTCTGCCAAGCCTTTGCATGCAAATCCACAATATGGACATAAACTGGAAGGAAGAAGATGTGAGAGCATGGGGAATTCTGCTGTGTTTGGGCTGACAGAGGGTTTTTTAAATATAGTATCACATGCAGTCACCATAGGGACAGGATTCAAGATGATGTCAGCCCTCAGTGAGTTCATCCACGAAGGATATGTTTACATCGCTATTTGAAAAAAGATCATCAAAATAACAGTATAAAAGGAGATAGTTAAACCAGAATATTCTGTCATTAATTACTCACCCTCATGTCGTTCCAAACCCGTAAAACCTTCATTCGTCTTCAGAACACAATATTTTTGATGAAATCCAAGAGCTTTCTGACCCTGCATAGACAGCAATGCAACTACCACGTTCAAGGTCCAGAAAGGTAGTAATGACATGGTTAAAATAGTCCATGTGACATCAGTGGTTCAAATGTAATGTTATGACACTACAAGAATACTTTTTGTGTGCAAAGAAAACAAAAATCACAGCTTTATTCAACAATTTCTTCTCTTCCAAGTCAGTCTTCGATGTCCATTCACAAGAGTACTGGCCTTGAACATGTCAGTTGTGTTGCTGTCCAGGGTCAGAAAGCTCTCAGATTTAATCAAAAATATGTTAATTTGTGTTCTGAAGATGAATGAAGGTCTTTGAATCGACATGAGGGTGAGTAATTCATGACAGAAATTTCATTTTTGGGTGAACTGTCTATTTAAAATCTTGCCTGTTAACTTTTACTATTTGTTTCAATCATATTTTTGGTCCTTTGACAAAAAAAATCCTTTAAATGTAGTCAATATTCTGTATAGAAATTATAACATTATAACATATGTTAAAACAACATTGTAGCTGATGGGAAAGTGCAATTAGACCAAATACTCAATCATCTAAAATATGTAAACATGTAAACCTACTATTGTTGTGAAAACCTTATCACTGTTTATTTTTACGTGCTATAGAGTTACACGTTCTGACTAGCACATAACTTAAAGCTCACTTAACGTTGTCTGCGACAACGTCGCATTATTACGTGCACGTTGTGTATTCATTTGTCATTTATTTTCTAAATGGATATTAAAAAATTTAATACATTAAAGAGGCCTGAAGAACATGCCGTGATTTTGAGTTTGTAAAGGTGCCAGAAAGGTAACAAATTACACTCAGTGCTTTGGACATTCATTAACTGGACTGATAAAACAAACAACAAACGAAGCTCCCAGGAAAAGCTCTCGTCTTTCTTGTTTTTTCGTTTGTTTGTTTTTACGTCTTCACTTTAAGTTGCATGTTTAATTCCTTTCATCATCCCAAGTGGACATAAAACTCTGAGCGACGGAGACACGCATATAACACGCACCTTCTGCCATATCCTCCTTGGCGTCCCATTAGTAGCAAGTGTCTAATCCCAGCCTGAGCTGTAATTAAAGAGGCCATACACAAGTATGAGGGAGTGCTTCTCTTCAGCGGTCGCAGCTCCTCCTGTGCTGTATTCTGGCCAAACGCTTGGATGGGAAGCCTGCATGCTAATGACCAAGGTGCGAAAATATCCCTGGGGTGTGCGACGCATCACATTCTCCGGCCCACTCGCTGCTGAAGGCGTGCCGCCGCCCCGGTTCCGTGAGCAGGTTATGAATACGAGCTGGGGGAGGTACCGGTCCCACAGTGTCGGACGTCTGTTTGACTGTGAGGGTGTTGACAGGGCGGACAGGTGCTTTGATAGATCTGTGTCCTTCATTTGGGTCAAAGTAGAAGTCCTTCGGCATGTCAGGTGCTATTTTCAGCAGGCATTGTCCTTGTCCCGCTGGGATTTTCTTCAGACTTGGTAATATAGTTCTATTGTAAAAAATATAATAATATAAAAGGAAATATCACTTCTGCTCTTTATTTATTTATTTATTTTGCTCTGATAATCTATAAAAGGTGCATTGGCTGCATGTAGTCTGCGTCACAGGATTTAGTTTGATGATGAACTACCAGCATCAATCATGGCTGGATGTTTCCAAAAATAGTCTGGTTTGGCATAATTTATTGTGTATGAATCGCTAAACCTGGCATATCTTGCGTCAGAGGTCAGCTGCAATCTCACAGCTTTATGTAGCCCTGGTTTAAGCATAATGATTAAAGAGGATGACAACAGTTGTAGACTTCTGTTTACTCTGGATTGAAGCAGGGCATTTTTGACATAATTAGTTCCACTAAAAATAACAGACAAGCCTCACTAAAACCATCCCTCCTCCTGTCGTTTCATGGCACCATCATACATTTCTTCTGAGGTGGGCTCTTCTCAGAGATGAGGAGTTTAACAGCAAAAAATAAAAAATAAAAAGCTTCTCTGATCCCTGGTCCGGAAGGAGTCCAGGACTTTGCGTCTGCTTGTGCCACTCAGCTGTGTCAAGCTTAGTAATTCAACAAGTAAAATACGGCCCTGGCACAAACAAGCTTGAATATGGCAACTGCCATGATGTAACTGAAAAGGCAAAATGCTCTGTGCATTTTGTACAGCACATACTTTCCATGAATAGGGGACTAAATAAGGTCTGAACCTGGAAATGTTTGTATGATTACATGAAATTTACTGTTTTAAATGCAGTTTTTAAACTTGATTTGTGTGTTTTTCTATTATCATTGTCTAGCAATAAAGAAAAACAAAATTAAATTTATCAAACCTAAAAAGTAGTGCTGTCAATTGATGAAAAAAATTGACTTAAAACTTATTAATCATATGTTTTGTTTGTTTGTTTGTTTTGTTTGTATTGTTTTTTGGAAATTAATTGCGATTAATTGCAATTAATCCCACCTAACATTAAATTAAAAAAAAAAAACTTTTATATTGCAATAATTTCACATGTTTTCTTCACGTTAATGTATAAATAATAATATAATATAATAAACAACATAAACACAGTATATTCTTTTGATATACATCTTTTTTATTACTAAAGGCAAGTATCACTAATACCAGTATTACTGATGTCTCTAGGAAATTATTTTTTCCTAATATTTGACTATTGACTATAGCCATTCAACATTAAAGCTTAATTGAAAGCTATCAATTTTAACATTTTTAAAAATAACAACAAAAAATAACATTTAATTTAATAAACGTATAACAATCTTCACATAAACCCATTATAATAAATGTCATATTTACCTGTGCCCTTCAGCAAGTATGAAATATTCAGAAATTGAATAAAATAATAGACACTAAATTCTAAATGAATAAATACAGATGAATCCTTAAAACTAAAAATGACTGATTTCTTCTTTTTCTTTTGTTCTTTAAACAATAGACATACAGCAGCTGGATTATTAGGTTATTTGGCTGCTGTTACTTTAAGAGCTGCCACTGCTGAATGTGATTTAAAATGAGGCTCATAAGAATCACCTCATAAGGTGCATTTTTGTGAGTTGCCGATGAGCATTACTCAATACATCAATACAACATCATTATTCACAGTACACAGTCTTTTTAGGTGCATCCCAAATCAAGTAATTGTGCACTATTTTATACTATTTTACGATTCATAGTATAAATAGTGCAAGTAATAAATAAAAAATTAAATTAAATTAATTTAAAAATGAAAAATTTTAAATATTACAAATAAAAAGTGCACAGTGCATAAGAGTGCTAAAATTCTTTTGAATGATTCATTTCAATGAACCGGCTCTAAAAAACTGATTCGGCGGTTCTTTTACGTTATCGCGTATTCATGTTATTAGGTATTTCATTTCTAAAGTGCAATTTCAAGGGGTTGTAGCTACTTTTATTTTTAGCTCTACTTTTCAAGCTAGGCTAACTTTATCTCACAGCATATAATGCCTTTTGAAAGACGGTGGTACACCAAATTCTGCCATGTTCTTGGACACAGTAGGCTATCACAGTACCATAATTAACAGCTATTCCTTACCGAGACTGTGCTGAAGCCTTTTGCATAGTCCCTTTGAGAGGGGAACAAGATATGGGAGCTTCTCTAAAATTGAAAACGGCTCAAGCAGAGACTTGCTGCCGTCCCTGTGAGTCCCAGCCCCATGAATCTATTACCGGTGTCTCAGATCTGTCTGAGAGTGTGGCTGCTCTCATTGGATCAGCGGATGCTTCTGAGGGCAACTGGCATTTTAATGAAATACCTGAAAAGTCAATTTGCACATCTCTTCTCTGTCCTTTCTCAGTCATTAATTACAGCACCACAGGCAGAGGGGATTTAAAGCTGTTTTAAAATGGAAATCTTTAAACAAAAGGGTTGACAGAAAATTTGGTTGAGCTGAAAAATAGGGACTTCTCATGCATAATTGAGTATGCCAGATTGTTCCTAATTTGCTGTTACATTTGGAAAGGTTAATAAGTGTTGCTTGGCTATGCGTCTCAGCTTCGCCTTACTGTGGTTCATATTGCACATTTCTGATCACATAATTGTATACCAAGTATTTTTTGCCAGAACTTAATGGATTTTAAAGGACTCATAACCTTGGCTATTGAAAGTCTGGTAATTTCATCTTCAGTATAATTAGTCTATAATTAGGTTTAATAGAAAATAATTTGAAATTCCTGCGTACATTTAAGAACATTTTCACCTGCTTAGGACATTGTTGCAGGGTCATAAGTAGTTTTATTCTCATTATTTTTTCAACAATACAGTCTCACCGAGTGCATTCAAATGCAATGTGTCATTTGAGCTCTAATTTAATGTTCCAAACAAATTGATAAAGTAAAGCAATTTGTTCCTTAGCTCTCAGTCAGCAGGAGTGACTTGGCTGCAGTTTGTAATCCAATCCTCAGTCCCCTTAAATCTTCTTATGAGAAGAGAGCATGGCGGAGCATCTTGCTCGGGAAGGGACTGTTTCCTCAAAACTCATTTCACGTGTGGCTAAAACAGCAAATGGAATTTGTCCACCCTATAAAATGTGCCACCTCATTTAATTTAATAGTGCCATTCAGTAACCTGATGCTATTTTAGCCTCCCAATCAACCCGTCACATTGGCCTTGTACCCTTGTCAGTCAAGGGCTGAAATATTCCCTCAGTCCACTTTTTCCCCAATAAATAAGTTTACCGCACCACAAGAAAAGGATTTTTCTTGAATCATCTTATCTGAAAAACAAATAAATACAATTCCAGGGAATAATGCAATCTTGAATGGCATTTTTCAGGCATTGCTCGTGGCAGACCTGTTTGCATCAGCGATCGGGGGGGTGAGTAATATGACATCCAGTGAGCTGCAGAGCCAAAGCAGGCCAGAATCCTAAACAGGGAATAGACAGCCTGAAGGAAGCTGCAGGGAACTGCAAAGTCTGAGAGGTTACACAGGGCACCTATAGAAATAATTTCAACCAAATCTTGTGCTTTTATACCCTTGTGAATGAACTTTATGTACAATATTACATTTCTTTGCAATACGAGTGTGATATTGCGTTTATACAACAGTTCAACAGCATAAGTGTGTATATACACAAAAAAAACAACAACAATGCAGTGTCTTTAAAAACCCTCATTTGTGCAAAAAACCTCCTTCCGCCATGGATTCAAATCTCAGTTTGACAGTTTAGCAACTGAGCCAAAGCCTCTGTTGCTAATTCAAAAATGTCACTTAAGAACTAGTAACGGAGGAATGTTGAGTTGCTTCATTTAAAGCTTATTGTATTACTGTATTAAAAGCTCACTATTTTATATGGAGTAGAGTATTATGAAAGAGAGATGGACTAGGCGAGTGTGATTACCTGCACCTAATACAGCATTCATTTTCCAGATCAATCTCATATTCACAATAAATATTAGTTTGAATGTCTGCTGAGGAAAGCGATATCTTTGTCGTACTATCCTTTTATCTGTTAATCTGTTTAAACCGACTGTGCCGACACATCAAACCAAGCTGTATTCATGTTACCATAACTCTTCAACCGTTTGCACTATAAAATTGCTTCTGACAGTAGAAAATATGTGCTTTCTGGCAATGTATAGCTTATTGCAGTAATTTCTTGAGCTCCGCTGGCAAATGACAGCAGATTTCCGGGAGAGCGGGAAGGAAGAATTTGAACGGAGCACAGAGATTTGGATTGTGTAAAATAATAAATGAAACGAACAAAACAGCAAAGGAGGAGTAAAGAGCACAAAAGGTGACTGGGATGATTTTTGATGAGACTTGGGAGCAGGCTGAGTGAGACTTCTTTACATGTGGTGTGTGCGTCTCTATAATGTGTCTGTGCCTGTAAATGTATGTGCGTATGTGTGTGCATGCATGTGTATATGTGTGCGTGCATGAACAATAAAAATTTCTTGAATGAAAACTGTGCAATCCTGTGTCAAAAAACACTTATATGTAATATAGTTGAATATTTAAGTATGAAGTGTTGGATTGTTTCGATCATGATTTCTCTTATTTTTAAAAAAAAAAAAATCAGATTTGTCTATTTAAATTCTGTTTACAAACTCACCACACAACACTAATGGTCAGTAATACTTTTTTTGACAGCCTTTTTTTTTTTTTCACGAAAAAAAAAAAAAGATACCTTGCACTTGAAAATTGCACTTGAAAATTCTGTTAGAATTTTACAGTCAAATAAATAAAAAATATGTGAAAAATACCTATTTTACCCTTAGGTCAAGGTTAAGGATGATTTCAGATGACAGTGCTGTGCTTTTTTTATTTATTTATTGCAAGAAAAGATCCTGAGGAACAGAGCACAGGTCAAAAGAAAATAAACTAAGAAGAACAAAAATATGATAGAAAAAAAAAGAAAAATTAGACAGTAGGGTCATCTAATAAATTTCTTTAATAAACTAAACAGTCTTCTTCCACTTTTACATTTTAAGAGGCCTATAGATTTACTGAACAACCAAAATTCCTTTTGAAATAAATGATGATATCATTTTTAGAAAATTGAGAAGTCAACTTGATTAAAACTTTAAGCCACTCAGATACACAAGACCAGAAAGCTCTACTAATTAAACAGTGAAAGAATAAGTGTGCAGTTGTTTCAATATTAACTTCACAAAAGGTACAATTATTGTGATCAATATTAAATCTATATCTAAGAAACTCTAAAGATGGGTAGATAATTATCATTAAAAATTTTAAAGTGTACTTCCTTGGCTTTGGGAGATATCGGAAAGGAGAGATACATGGTTCTTAATTTGAAAATAGAGCTCTTGGGAAAAAGATAAGATACGTTATTTTAACTAGCTTGATTTGGAAATGTATCTTGGGTCAGTAAAGTTCTTATTAATTTATTTGGCAAGCTACTCCTAATAATAGAGCTTCAGTTATATTGGGCACTGAATTACTAACCAACATTACAAAAGCCTTTGGAATACAATTCAATGCCCTATTATATTGTTTGTAATCACAATGAATATTATATTTTTCACAGAAAGTTCTGTGATTCATGAAATAACCATCATTCCCTAAGTAAACAACAGACCAGACATCTCATTCCCACTAATCTCTAATAAAGAGTGACTTGTTTCTAAATAAAATGTACCTATTATTCCAAACTGGTGAATTATGAGGGGAGAAATTATGTTTAGCTTCCAATATAAAAGAACCTGCTTATGAAATTCGTAATAGAAATTCTATACTACCAACACTTTTAAAGATATTTCTAGGGGCGCAAAACCAGAAACTATTATTATTTATGAGAAAGTTTTTAAGCCAATTTATCTTGAGAGTTCCATTCATTCAGTCAAAGTCTATGGCCTGTAAACCCCCTTCTTTATAATCCTTCACTAGTGTCCCTTTTTTAACATAATGAGCTTTTCTCTTCCAAATGTAATTAAAATTCATCTGATTAATTAATTAATTTTCTTATTAGAAATGGGAAGGGATTCTGCATCTGGACAGAGATTCCACTTTTGTCAATAAAATTCTTCCAAATATGGAGATGTCTCTCTGTCCAATCTTGTCTTACATTCATCAATTCTATTAGATATATTAAGTGTTTCATTTAGTTCCTTATCTTTGGTAAGGAGAATACCAAGATATTTGATTCTAGATTTAACTGCTACATTGCAAATTTGTGTGAGCTGAGATTCTTTCAATCTCATTATTTCACATTTACTTAAATTAAGACATAAGCCCGAAGCATTAGAAAAGTTCTTAATGATTTGAAAAGTTTTTGGAACCTGATCAGAATTCTTTAGAAATAAAACCGTGTCGTCCGCCAATTGACTGATCACTATAGAATCATCAAAAACCTTCAATTGCTCAATGTAAGAATTTTTTAATTTTGAGAGCAAGCATTTCCACGGCCAGAAGATGTTGTTGAAAGTAAAAAAAAAAAACGTCCTTGTTTACAACCATGTTTCAGTCTCTTTCAAAATAAACAGCTGCTAGGCCATTCAGTCAAAAGTAACAAGGCAGCGCTCTGATATACAGAAAAAAATTACATAAAATATAATGTGATGAAATTTGGCTGTCAGCCAAAACTATGTGCTCTGAAACAAATAATAGATTAATGAGACCAAAAACTGCCTGTTAGATTTACCCAAAACAAATTATATCTCCAGTGGTTGTTTAACCACTATAGAGACATCGGAACCAGCAGTAAATTCCAGAAGATCTGGCCGAGGAGAGGTGCTCTTGGGTGGGTTCATGAGCGCTTTCTTTATTAACAAACCACATATTTGAAATCTAAACAAGTATATTCTCATCCAAAAAAGCTTTTAAAACTATTCTGTATTTTTTAAAAAACTGATTTATAAAACATCAAATGATTTGCAACGGTCGCTTTGTTGCATCCAATGTAGACAGACTTCAGCTGTCCAGTTTAGACATGATGTAAATTGTTATATATCAGTAAGCAAAACAGTACTGCTTTTAATTGAAATATCAATTTCAGTATTTATGTATGTGTGCATATATAAATTAGACTGAGAATTTTCTTCTATTTCCCAGCTAACAATTTTGCGTTATAAAAACGTTCCCGTAACATTCCCATTAAGTTATAAAAACGTTATTTTTGAATTTTCTTAGAACATTCGAAACGTCCAGTTTTTTTAGACGTTGTATTAACGTTCTTGTTTGGTTATATGAACATTATTCAAAACATTTTTAGAACGTTCCACTAACAATACAAAAAAAAAAACGTTTTTATGCTAACATGTCTAGAGCGTTTATCAATAACATATAACTATGAGAAAACCACTAACGTTACTGCAGGAATGTTTACAATGTTAGCCAAAGTTAGAAGAGTGTTATCTGTTAGCTGGGTTCCTTTCTAGAATTCTATTTCTGTATATTTTATTTTTAAAAAATGGTTAAGACATGGTTACAACCTTGTGTTTTGCTCAGTATTACCTTATCTTTTATTATGTTCTTGTAAATAATATTGCTGAACGCTCTAAACACATTAAAACTTTGATAGCAACACAATTTCTGACAGCCATTAAAAAAGGTCTTTATAAATCACAGGCAGTAATTTTAATGATCTGCACTGTCATATGATAATCAAATACTATAAAGTACCACATTTCTTTAATTGCTGCAGTTTGCAGAGTGAATCCTCCAGTTTCTTGACCCCGCTGGCAGATCGCTTCTCGGATTTAATTACCACGTCATCCATAAATGTCTGAGGCCTTTAGATCCATAGTGCGCTAACAGGAATCAGACAGTTTAACAGCACAGCGTTGCCTCCCGGCATTTCTTTGTCACCTGGCATTTCTCCAAGATGTTTTCCGAAGGTGTGTGTCACTTCTGTGGAAACGCAAAGTCAAAAGCTCCAAAAGAAGCAAAACTTGCTGAGAACTGTAACAACCTCCAAGCGCTCAGCATTTGACTTGTCACATTGTGAAAGTAGGCCATATGGCACAATTAAATGTATGGTTCTGTTATACATACTGTAGATGTTATTATCTTCATTAGGTTCACCAGAAGTGAGGCAATAATTCTCCGTCTCCATCTCAGTTTTTTTTCCAAAGCACATGACAGCAGGCTGAGCCTCCGTCAGCATCACCATCATGTCAAATGGTTATAATCTTTTGACAACACTGCAAAGACGTTCTTGAAGTTAAGAGCTGTGAAAGAAGGGGACCACTTAATCTCCTTTCCATCTCCCTTTTATTCGATTAATCCCCAGCACAGCTGTTTGAAACACTGTAAGATTGTGTAATATGTGTCCCATCCCACCCTATGCCGTAATTGAAAATGATGATCTCTCTCAGTCAAGTGCAACCAGAACACTCCTTTAAACATGAATTCATGTCCAATGAGGTCCAGTGTGACCTATTTAAACACTTTAAGTCGAAAGAGTTAATTTCACATTTTAATGTGTTCTGACCAACGATGCAGCTATTTTAAAAAAATAAGAAAAATTCGAAATCTCTTTAAACTCTTATATCTCTTGTATTTTGACTAATCTTTCAAGTCTGTCTATACCATCCGATTTTTTTCTTTCCATATATAATGGTGCTATTTGATGCTCTATTAAATATATCTGTACTGTCATATATTACATAAAAATTCTCAAATGCAGAGATTTATTTTATTACAGCTAGGACAATGAACTCTTGAGCTATTATATGGCAAATCCCATATGCGTAACTTGTTATTTTTAGCAGCTTAGAGTTATGTAAAGCATAGATGAAGCTTATAGAATTGTTCTTGCCATCATTTTAATAGTTCAGAGTTCAATATCTGACCTCAGGTCAATGACTGGAAATAAAGCTGTGTTGTATTTTCTATTAACTTGCTCTTTGAATCCCCTTGTTTTGCTGTTTCATTCTGATATATTTTTACTTGGACGAAAATAGTGTTTTGTTTGCTCTACAAAATTGAATGTTAGTCAAGTTTTTGCCACTAGAGAAAGCATGTTCAAATCAAACAAAGAAACAAAGGCGTAGTTTGATGATGCCGTGAGTGAGTGTGAAATCATGGGAGTTGGAGTCTTCATCCCGACAGCCGATGTAATCCGTCGGGACTTGGCAAGAAATCATATTCATGGATGTGCTAATGTATTAAAGATTTATTAAGGTCACTGTAGTATGAAGCATGGTGCTCCTTCCGGTCATGCGTATGTTAGGTAAAACAGCGCTGTTTTATCATACTAGATACTGGAAAACTGAGGGTGTACGACGTCATTGGGAGGCCACGCAACGATGGTCTGTTACACTAGTTAAATTTGCTTATTTTTAAACATTCTTGAACACATTTGGGATAATGTAAGTATACATCAGCAAAATATATAACACTGTTCTAGTAGTTTTTGGATATTTTAATAAAAAAATCTTATGTATTGTGCCTTTAAGGATAAGTTATGCAGGCTAAATATTTTTGAAGGACAGTGAACGGGCGTAAACAGGAAAAGATCCTAGATTCATGTTTATTTTTTCCATTTATCTCTATTTCTGCTTATTCAGTTTCAGCTGCACGCTCTGCCAGTCTTTCTTCGAACAGTAAATGGACCATTCTTAGCTTCTGTGGGGTCACAGTAAGTGCTCCTGGCACAGATACTAAGAATGATGCACTTGAGGCACGGCTGTAATTTATTACATTTAAAATAGTCAGAAACCCAGAGAAGTCAGAGATGCTGAATATCCATCCTGGCCTTTCTTTAAATAATCTCTTTTCCTCATTCAAACGGATTTGTTAAAATGTAATAACGCTTTTGATTTGGCCTTTTAGGTTGAGGTTATTGCAGTTTGTTGCTTTGGTGTTGAACCCGGACGGAGAAATGAGTTAACGTAATTCTTGAGATTGTATCATCTTGGCAGCGTCCACAGTTGTAAGACCTCCAATATCTTTGGATTAACTTCTCAAGACTCCAAGAGCTTGTTAAATCTTTGGTCAAGATTGTGCACTTTGATTGGAACTCAGTCAAGACTTAAAGTGTGTCTGTCGTTCCGTTTTATTGACGTGCACTCTTTCATCGGGGGCTGACCTCAGTACACACCATGTTACATAAAGATATCCAAGAAAGACATTAAGCAGGGAAGAATTAATTAGCATTTATAAAGCATACTTGGACTACACATATTTGGAAAAGCTATGGACTACATTAGTTTCTAGAGGATTTTCCAGGAACAGAATGCAACTTCAAAAGGTAAAGAGAGTGAATAGGGTTTTAATTACCTTATGACAAGCATCTCCAGCCCTTTTAGGCCATAGACCCCTTGGTTGATAGAAAGATGGAGCAGGGACCACTTGTTACATATTGAAGAAGTCAGTGTGACATCAGTGGTTCAACTGTAATTTTCTGAAGCTATGGCAATACTTTTTGTGTGCAAAGAAAACAAAAATAATGACTTCATTCAACAACTTCTGCTCCATGTCAGTCTTCGATGCACGTTCATGAGAGTACCATGCAGAGGTCGTGTTAACCGAAAATTGTCCGTCATTGACAGATTTTTTTTATATCAGTGACGGAAAAAGCTGAAGGCCGTCCGTCACTTTGACAGATTACACTGAGGGTGATCTATTGTAAATTGTAGCTGTAATTTCCACCCCTGTCCAGTTGGTGGCGAGTGCACTATAGTGTAGCAGCAGTAGTGATGGGAAGTTCGGATAATTTTACCGACTCAGACCTTTGAGTCTCGTTCAGCAAAATGAACGGATCTGTTTTCAAGTCATTTCGTTCATTTTAGCAAAATATAATTAAAATGTTACATGTTACTTCCCTAACACATCTACTGCTTACACAAACGTTGATCACACTACAAACAAGACAAAACTATAATGCTATAAGAAACAGAAAAGATGAATTCATTGTTTACCTGAGTCTTTAATCTATGATTAGCTCACCTCACCTCTTATCTGACAAGTTTTCGGTTTGAGTCGTTCGTTCATCATGTGACAGCCCTATAAGCTTAACCGATGCAGTGTGAGGCGGAAAAGAATTGATTAGTGTATCTCTCGAGTCTTCGGGTTCGAGTCGTTCATTCATTTATGCAGTCAAACGACTCCAAAAACCCAAAGACTCGAAACCGGTGAACTAATTCCAGTACAGAACCTAATAGGATGTTGCGTTGTTCGTCCCGAGTCACATTAAAGATTCATTCAAAATGGTCCATTAAAATGAGAATCTATTAAAATCGAAAAATCAATTTTTTTATTTTTTTTTTTTACCCAGCCCTAGCATATTTTGTTGTTTTTAAAAACTGCGCTGTCATCCTGTAGGTTCGTGATTAAAATTAAAATGTAAAAAAAAAGCAAGTAAATGCGTTAATATAATTATGACAGAATTTTTACGACCCTGTCCGTCAATATGACAGACAATGTTAAAGTCTAACGCAACCACTGATACCACGATATATCCGTGTAATGCTGCTGACGTAGGAGCCAGCATTCTGATTTCTGCAGAAACAGATGAATAAAGTCATTATTTTTGTTTTCTTTGCACACAAAAAGTATTGTCATAGCTTCATAAAATTATGGTTGAACCACTCACATGGACTACTTGTCCTTAATACCTTTCTGGGTCTTTAACGTGTTAGTTGCGTTGCTGTCTATGCATTGTCAGAAAGCTTTTGGATATCATCAAAAATATCTTTTTTTTTTTTTATTCCGAAGATGAACAAAGGTCTTAAGTAATTAATGACAGAATTTTCATTTTTGGGTGAACTGTCTCTTTAAAATATTATTGCTGTGCAGATTATTCAAACTGGGAAAAAAATGCATTATTTTGATATTAATTTATGATATTACACATGCATTGATCTCTCATTTAAATGATAGCTTGTTGAAATCATAACTACTTTGCTACCATATATCCAATATGGATCTATCATGAATTTATGACAGCAATACCAAATGTCCTCGGTGTCAGTGGCTAGAGATTGCAGTTCACTTAGTTTGCAGTAGGAGGTGCTTTTTTTTGTTTTTTTTAGTGCTGACATTGTCTGGGCACCGGCCTTGAATCAAACAGAAACTAATAAATGTGGAACTTCATCATTCCAGTGCAGTCACTGTCCTTCCCAACTTTTTAAAATCGCCATCTCAATTTTACAATTGAGCTTTTGATCACACTCTGTAAATGACTGAGAAATCAATAAAAGATGCCCCTTATGACCATTTTCCCAGAACTATGAGACTCGCATGACGTAAGTGGTCTATGACTCAAGGTTAAAGCTGTACCGAGTGTTCAAGCCATATAAGTCATAAATGTTCCAAATGGTCAAAATGCCTCGCTTTGACCCTGGTTTAAAACGGTTCTCTTTAAGTCAGTCTTAAATCAAAAGTGTTCGCAAATTAGCGTTTCATGAAGCCAATTATTTCTAGAATGTAAATGTAACACTTTATACATTATTTAACACTTAAATAACATTTAATTGCTTGTTAATACAATCAGTTCACTTTATGTCTTAATACAATGTTCAAATCATTTCAGCATCTTTAATATAGCATCTTCAATAAAAAATAGAAACTCATTTAAAACGTACATCAGATAAGAATAAAAGACCATTTGATCTACCAAAAGCAATTATAATAGTAAGTGAAATAATTCTGTTAAAGACAACAACCTCCCACAAGTGTGGCTATTTCCACATTAATTTGTCTTACATATCTTATCTTGTTCTTCACTGTTTTTGCATATCTGAGGAACAGACATTAAAATGACTACAGCTAATACTGACATGCTGTCTGATAAGACTTATTACTAAATCATTCTTATACAGATAGTGCACCTAAAAATGAAAATATCATATTTCTCTCACCCCCATGTTGTTTCAAACCTATATGACTTGCTTTTCTCAGTGGAACACAAATGGACTAATTTTATTGTGATTCTTTTTTTGTCAATGTTGGTGCATGAAAGCATTAGTCCCCATTCACTATTGGAAAAAAAACAGCATGAACATTCTTCCTAACATCTCCATTTGTGTTCCAAAGACGAAAGACAGAAACTCAGAACAGCATGAAGGTGAGTAAATGACTGAATGTTCTGTAAGATAATGCTTTAATATGGATGAGCAACAAAGGAAGATACTGTCAAATCTTTCAATAACTTTCAAATTCCAAAGCACCAGTGACGGATTACAGTCGTGAAAATGAATTTACAGCTCAAGATACTTAAGGGAATAAGAGATGATTATACAATGTAGGGCTGTGTAACACATTTTCTGCCCTCCTTTGAGTGTGTTGCTTCATAAATCTTCAAAGATGTAAGAGACTTTCTTCTGAGATTTATGATTTATGATATGTCTCCGTCATCGAGTGTGCATTGTGAACATAGTTATTTTAATATCTTTTGCCAATGCTGTCTGTTGGTGTTGTTCCTCTGGGACACAGATGATATAACAGACATAAAAAGATGTGGTATGGTAACTCTGGAATTACTTGGATTGTTTGAGCTGTACATGACTTCATGACCACAGTGTCCTAACCACTTTTTAATATATAGGCTTACTCATAGACAGACACAACATTGTATTTCCTCCTGGTGGTCACATTTATGCATCACAGTCTGTGGTCTGTGGGCCTCATTTGTGAAAAACAAATAAGTTAGTGTGTAAATCAATTGTGCAACTATGCTTACATAAATTATTGAATAAATGTGCATGGACGCATTGAACTGACTGCAGCAATTTATGTAAGAATGGTTTGTGAACAGTTTATATGTTACCCTGGATGACAAAACCAGTCTTAATTAGCACAGGTGTATTTGTAGCAAAAGCTAAAAATACATTGTATGGGTCAAAATTATAATATTTTCTTTTACACCAAAAAATTATTAGGATATTAAGCAAAGATCATGTTCCGTGAAGATATTTTGTAAATTTCCAACCGTAAATATATCAAAACATAATTCATGATTAGTAATATGCATTGCTAAGAACTTTATTTGGACAACTTTAAAGGCAATTTTCTCAGTATTTTAATGTTTTTGCACCCTCAGATTCCAGATTTTCAAATAGTTGTATCTTGTCTTGGACAAGTTGTATCTTGGACCACATATTGTCCTATCCTAACAAACCATACATCAATGGAAAGCTTATTTTTCCAGCTTTCAGATGATGTATAAATCTCAATTTCATAAAATTGACCTTTGTGACTGGTTTTGTGGTCCAGGGTCACATATACAAAAATTGTTTCATAAATAAGGCCCTGGATGTGAGTACAATATGGAGTATCAAATTTAAACACTTTAGACACAGTTGACACTTCGCAGGGATTTTGATTGACGTGATCTGACCAATCATAACACAGAATCTATCATTCTTCTTTTTTTTTAAGTTATATTTATGGGGCTTTTTGCCTTTATTTGACAGGACAGTTGAGAGCAGACAGGAAAGCATTGGGTGAAGAGCGGAATCAGTAAAGGACCTCAAAACGGGGATTGAACTCGGGACGCCGACAGCACAGTTGCACTATATGTCGGCACACACTGGGCGATCGGTGCCGGCCAGAATCGACCATTCTGTCCGACAAACAAACCAGACAGCAGAGTAGATTAACCACTTTGATCTTGAACTTGAAAAATAATGTGTATTGACGTCTTTCCACAGTTGAAACAAGATAAGTTCTTTTTTCCATTCATGTTTTATTTTCATTCAAAGAGCCACAAGTGGTATTTATCATACAAAATTTGAAAGCTGAGACCTTGTTTTGTACCAAAAGTAACCTGCTTTGTCTTGTCTGTCGGCATGTTGTCAGTATCCTCTTTGCTCCTCAATGTATTTTTCACTTTGTGAGAACTGATGAGAAACAGTAACGAAGGGGGGCGGGTCTTTGCGAAGGTTTAATTATGAATTAAAGAATATATTTGCGATATACAAAATATAAAACAATTCTAAAAGTGTCCAAATACTTGTTCAGGCCACTGTATATGCAGTTCTGCTGTTGACTGTGGAGCTCAGAGTGAAACTGTCACAGAGTCAATAAATAATAGAGCTGCCTCTTATGTTTATGTGTGTTTTAATGACGGGGTGCATTTTGAATTATAGTAATAAAGTGCTACAGAAGACCTTATATTACCAAATCACTGGTCATAAAGTATAGTATAAACAGTGTTAAAAAAAGGACCTCTCTTCTACTGCTGCCTGGTGTTCTTGAATTTTGCTTGCAGAAAAACTGTTAGGTAGATAGATAGATAGATAGATAGATAGATAGATAGATAGATAGATAGATAGATAGATAGATAGATAGATAGAGCTTCTCGTAAGTTTGCGAGACTGAGAAAATGGGATGAGACAAACACAGATAATGAAAGCTGGTTGGCTATTACACAAAACAAACACCAAACTATTATGCACAAAGCTAATTATGTCAAAAGTTAGCTAACACACTGAAACTTAGAAGTGAATGCAACAGTCTGAATTTATTATAGCTTACATGAGATGGCAAATATGAGCCAAGAGATATTAAGCATCTAATTACCATGCTCATCCGATTATAAGCATAAATACACAATGAAAAACACAATTTATTGTGTTCCTGAAATGTTCTTAGCTTGTACATAATCAGTTTATACCTGTATGAGCCATTGATCATTTTGAGAGCTGCAAATGCCACATATCAGTTCACTGACAGTCATGCATATTTGAATATACTCATGCAGACTAATTCCAACTACAGGATTAAAGACAGCTAAATGTAATACTCTCATACTGAATAACAAATGCTTATTTGTTTCCTTTTGATTACGAGCAATGGAAGGTATTCTAAAAAAAAATATATAAAGTCCTGCGGTTACAGCTGTGTCCAATGTTAATTAAGAACGGGCTGTCACAGTTAAATTGGTGCTTTTAGATACAACCCAAACCACATAGAGGGACATTCACAATGTTGAGCATATTGTTTATTACCTGTTTCCCAGCAACATACAGCAACAAGATGCCAAAATAGTGAAAAGCTCAAAGAAAAGGCTGCTAAAGGAATCTATAGTGGTTTGATGATAGAAGAGATCCAGCTCTACTGAAACACGGCCGTTTAGGAGACAACAGGCGTCTTCTTAATGAGACGTTTGCGCACCGGGCTAGCAGGTGCTGCGCTCGCGCTGGCTTTCTCGGCCTTCAGTTCATCTATGAAGGTTTCCAAAGGTCCAAACTTCTCGGTCAGCTCACCAAGATGAGTTTTCAGGGCATTGAACTCTTTGTACAAGTCATCCAGCGCCTCAGAGAGAGGATGGATCCTGGGAAGAGTTAAAGAGAGAGAGAAATTTGAGAGCAGCACGGTATAGCGCAGTCTCTGGTTGGCTTTGAGCTTTGAGGAATATGAACATGACTAGATTCCAAACCATAAGGAGCCAGGAAGTTCCCCATTAAGCACATAAAATATTTTGCAAGGCTTCCAGCATAATGAAATGTTCTGCTCTGAAAGAACGCAGTCCGCATTTTGACATAGCTGCAGATACCAAAATAACAACGTTGCGTTCCTGCTGTTTTCTCTCTGTGGAGAGAAAGAATGCCTGAATCTGAGAGTTTGATGTAATGCACTGAACCTCATGAAAGCGTACCTGGAGTAGTCAGGCAGCAAGGACTGATGGTCGTTTTGCAGGAGTCCTTTTACTTGGTTCAGGATGTCGAACCTCCAGTCGTCAAGCACTTGAGTCAGATTTGCAACTCCTCGCATGCTTACTCTCTCAGCTGAAGACCAGAAAGCAATATCGTTGACATTTTTATCAAATGCAACCACGGTGATATTATTTAGGAGTATTTTCAGGTTCATTCAAACAAAAAACACTGCAAGAATATTAACACATAAATCAACCGGTTTGTGTTTTATGAAACAAGTCAAGAAGACATCCACTTACAGCCATCACGGTAGTTCCACTCCTCTTTTGCAGTCCGTCTCTTCTGACCACAGACTACGACCACAGTTATGGTCAGGAACAACAGGCTCACCCTGAAAATCATCCTGGCTCTTTATGTTTCCTGCACAATTATACCCAGAAACTTAGATTACATGTGTAGTTACTGAAACTAACTACTGAAAGTGCATTTCCTCCCCTTGAAAATGTTAAAATGACTGCCTTGGTCTTTTCCTCTCCTCAGATAATATATGTTTACTGAGAGATAAATCAAGCCCTGTGCTACTAAACTCACTATTAATCTTAATCCTAAAAATAATATTGGTGCATAAAGACCATATTTGGTTTCAGGGCACAATCTGTACCGACTTGCCTGATAGCTGTGCATGACATTTTCCTCATGGTCTGTAAGAAAGCTACATTTTTAAAACAACGTGCATGTGAAAATGGAATAAAAATGACAAATAAACATTTATGTTTCAATGAACTTAACTTATTGCAAATATATACTTTTTAAAAAGTACAGAAATATACAGAATGCATGAAATCTTTACACAGATACAAAATCAGCTAAAACAACCAACACTTTTGCAATTATAGTAGTGTGTAGATCTAAATTTCCATGTTTACATACCAGTCAGAGAGTTTGGGAAGATGTGTGCTCTTTAAAGTGCTCCTGGAGTTCTGTGTCTTGGTTGCTCCACCAGTCTGTACCAAGACTGAAGAACACTCCCTCCTGTTTTAAAACATTCCCTCATCACACACATCTTTTCCAAACCCTTGGCTTGTATGAGCAAGCCACTATGGTTTGAATTTCAAAACTCTTCCTTGAGGTCCAAAGAGTTCTGTAAGAATTTGTTTGCTGATTTGTGACTCTGTAATGCTTTAGTATGATTTTAGCTCGTTTAGTAACCATTAAAGCTAGCAAGCACTTTTAAAGTGTGTTCTGACATTTCCATGTAAAATAAATCTATCTAACTATCTAGGGCTAATCTTTTTTTTTTTTTTTTTGTATGGCCCTATGATTTCCACCGAATTTGTCAAAGTTTGAATGAATTAATCAAAAGTTGGTCATTACACTTACATCAAGTCGCGATATAGACTAGTATCTGTAAATATTATGCCGCAAAAGACTATTTAAATATGAATGCATGTTCTGCGTGTCTTTTTATAAATGAACGGGGTGGACGCGCAGTTTCTTTACATGTAATACTGATGCTCGTGTGACGCTCGCAGTGATTTCAGCGTCTGCCGTTTCACTACATGAGGACATAAATACAGGTGCTGGTCATATAATTAGAATATCTTCAAAAAGTTGATTTATTTCACTAATTCCATTCAAGAAGTGAAACTTGTATAATGTATACATTCATTCCACACAGACTGATATATTTCAAGTGTTTATTTCTTTTAGTTTTAATGATTATAACTGACAACTAATGAAAACCCCAAATTCAGTATCTCAGAAAATTAGAATATTGTGAAAAGGTTCAGTATTGAAGACACCAGGTGTCACGGATCTGCAAGGAATGGGACCCAGATGCAAATGAGCAGAAAAAGGTGATTTTATTAACAAGACGTAAACTACAACAGCATTGAGAGTGGGAAGTGAAACAGTCCAAAACAAAGGGGCAAGGCAGACGACGACAATAATACGGGCAGGAAGGGTGACCACTGAGATCGTCAGAGATAGCAATAGACTTGAGCACAGGAGAGGCAGCTCCAGAGGAAAGACTAGGCAGGAACCTGTAGCTTGATGATCTCAGAAACACCGGTCTTGCTGCCAGGTAGAGGCTCACAGAACAAAAACTAGATACTTGAGAGAGAGCTGCAGTCAGGTAGTAGGAGTCAGTGGCCCGGGAACTCTGGAAACAGGCAGGACTAGACCAAACACATTAACAAACAAGACGAGACCCAAGACAACACAAACACAACAAGACAGACAAAATGCAAAAACAGGCAAGAAACAATGGCTAACGAAACCAAAGTAAAAGGCAAGGAATATCCTAACTAGCCAAATTAAATATAACAAAACGGTAAAAGAGCTTAGATCCTAAAAAGGAACTGAAACAGCAGAAATAAAGTGATAAATAAAATACTAGATCAAAAGCAAAAAGTAAACTAGACCAGAATGCACCAAAATAAAAAAAAAAATAAAAAACACTAAAGCAAGACACAAAAGAACCAAATAGAAACAAGGATACAAATTTGCAGAATAGGAGATCAAAAAGTCACTTAATCAGGATCAAAAGATTAACTTCAAGACCATAGATCTGAAAACACCAAAACGAACCAGCAGAAACACGAGGGAAAAGAACCCAACATATGGAGCAGCACACATGAGGACCAGGTGCAGACAATCAAGCAGACAAGGGCTAAACAAGAGGGCGTGACCAGGGGAAACAAGGAGGTGGGACGAGAGGAGCACGAGGCAGACACAAACATAAACAGAACCATGTGCTTAGACACAAAACAAACAGAGAAACACTGAATAAAGACAAGACAGTCAGGACAGGATCCTGACAGTACCCTCCTCCCAATGGGCGCCTCCAGGCGTCCACACTGGGCAAAACAGTACAGGGAGGTACCAACTGGGGGGGCGGGCGGGGAACAAAACTTGGAACTCCAGGGTAGCCAGGAAACATAGGGGTGGGACTGGGAGGGAGGAAAATAATTCTGGGGAATAGTTTGAGGTAGACCAGCGATGTTCTGGCTTAGGGAATCCAAAAGGGCTAGCTAATGGGGAGGGTGTGATGGGGATCTTGATGGTGGTCTTTCTGGAGACATGGGTTTGTCTTACTGGAGGTGTCTTGGGAATAGCCTTCGTGGCCAACTCTTGACTCACAAAGGACCTAGGGACAAACTCAGGGGCCAAGGCTGCACAAGCAGAGAGGGGGCATCCTTGGGAAACTGACTCAGGAGATACTAGAACAGACTCAGTTACAGATTTGGAAGCACTTTCCAGGGCTTCAGGGACAAACATAGGGCTTGACTCGGATGTCCCCTTCTGGGCTGTAAGGACAGGTACTGGGCTTGACTCTGGCATGCTCTCCTGGGTTGCAAGGGCAGGTTCTGGGCTTGGCTCTGACATACCCTCCTGGGCCGCACGGACAAATACTGGGCTTGACTCTGACGTGTCCTTCTGGGCTGCAAGGACAGACACTGGGCTTGACTCTGATGTGCCCTCCTGGGCTGCCCTGACAGACTCTGCAGACTCCTGGAACTGAGCCACTTCTGGAGGCTCCTGGACTGGAGCTGTGGCAGAGAGAACTGGCTGCTCAGGATTGGCCTGTGTGGTAATAATAGCGGGCTGCATGAACATGACCTCTGTGGCCAGGACAGTGAGAGCAGGCTGCTTGAGAACGGCCTCAGTGGCCATGACAGGGTGAGTGGACTGTTCATTGTCAGTCTCCATGGTCATAGCAGGGGAATTCGGCTTCTCTGGGCAGGCATCCGTGACTGAGGCATGAATGATTTCGGAAAACATGACTTGACTGACAGCATCCCCTTTTGTGGTCATGACACGACTAGTCGGCAGCACAGAGAAGGCCTTCTTGGCCGTAGCAGGCAGATTAGGATGCTCTGGAAGGGCCTCCGGATCTGGAACCAGAACAGGCTCTGAGGACATGACATGAGTGCCTTTCTTGGGCATGACAGGATTAACAGGTGGTTCAGGTAAAGTTAGATGGACAGCCTGAGTTTCCTTCACTAGGTCGGAGACAACTGGTGAAGTGGGCAGCTTTAGGTGTGGTTCTACCAGATTACATACTTCTGGGAACACAGGATATTGGACCATCAGAGTTGGTTCCTCCAGGACCACAGGACCCTGGGTCACCTGACCTGGGTTCACCTGGGCAACTAGACTAGGTAGCTTCTGACTCTGGTCCTCCAAGACCACTGAAGGTAGGGCTTCCTGACTTGAATCTTCCTGAGACCCTGGACTTGGGGCCTCCTGACTCAGGCCCATCTGGACCAATGTGCCTGGGATCTCTTGATTTGGGCCCTCCTGGGCCAATGGACTTGGAACCCCCTGAGAGGGAGTGTCAAACTTCACAACACGGGCCCTCCTTCGCTTCGGCTTCAGGGGGCACAGCAATGTGTGATCGGCTGCTTCTGGGGAGATTGCAGCAGCCGTGGCTGCCTCTGAATTGACTGTATTGAACTTAACCACCTTTGAAGATATAGCTGCTAATTTGGCCATTTCAGGGATGATGGAATCAGTCTTGATTGGCTCTGAAATAACTGTAGCAAGCTTGATTGACTCTGGACTGGCAGGAACGGACTCGACTGGCACTGGACTTGCAGGAGTAGACTCAACTGGCTCTAAACTGGCAGGAGCAGACTCAGCTGGCTTTGTACTGGCAGGTGCGGACTCAAGTGGCCCTGGACTGGCAGGTTTGGACTCAACTGGCTCAGAGACAGATGCAGCATTCTGGGCTGCTCCCTTTCTTCTTGACCTACGCTTCCTTGGAGTCAGAAGATGATCTGGGACTTGACTCAGCGAGGGTGAGAGAACAGGTAGGGCACTGCAGTATGGCTCTGGAATGACTAGAGAAGACTGGACAGACTCGGGGAGAACTGGAACAGACCTAGGATCCTCTGTATTGATCACTTCTGCACTGACTGCAGTTAACTCAGTAGACTCAGAAATAGATACAGCAGTCTTAGCCGCTTTCTTCCTCCTCAGTCTACGCTTTAATGTAGGAGACTGAAAAGGGTCTTGAATCAGACTCGACGAGAGAGGGTGGGTGGCATGGTCTCTGCAGGCTGACTCTGGTGGTGTAAGGATCTGCCAGTCCTTGCGATGGTGCAAATACTTGGAAAAGGTCCAATAATCTAGGCCTCTTAGTTGCTCCATCTCCCATGGTGGTAGGGGGTCATCCAAGCAGAGATTAAATGCCTCTTTTAGAGTTGAGTCTGGGTACTCCAAACCCCTTGCCATGGTCCAGAAGAACTGGGCAAATGATCCCACCTCCTGGCCCTGCTGGCGGAGCGATGCCACTGCCCGTTGGAGTTCCAGTCTCCCCTTGGCGGTACTGGGGGGAACAATACGGATGCTCATTGCTGGGTCCCGAGTTGGCTGGTTCGTTCTGTCACGGATCTGCAAGGAATGGGACCCAGATGCAAATGAGCAGAAAAAGGTGATTTTATTAACAAGACGTAAACTACAACAGCATTGAGAGTGGGAAGTGAAACAGTCCAAAACAAAGGGGCAAGGCAGACGACGACAATAATACGGGCAGGAAGGGTGACCACTGAGATCGTCAGAGATAGCAATAGACTTGAGCACAGGAGAGGCAGCTCCAGAGGAAAGACTAGGCAGGAACCTGTAGCTTGATGTAGATCTCAGAAACACCGGTCTTGCTGCCAGGTAGAGGCTCACAGAACAAAAACTAGATACTTGAGAGAGAGCTGCAGTCAGGTAGTAGGAGTCAGTGGCCCGGGAACTCTGGAAACAGGCAGGACTAGACCAAACACATTAACAAACAAGACGAGACCCAAGACAACACAAACACAACAAGACAGACAAAATGCAAAAACAGGCAAGAAACAATGGCTAACGAAACCAAAGTAAAGGCAAGGAATATCCTAACTAGCCAAATTAAATATAACAAAACGGTAAAAGAGCTTAGATCCTAAAAAGGAACTGAAACAGCAGAAATAAAGTGATAAATAAAATACTAGATCAAAAGCAAAAAGTAAACTAGACCAGAATGCACCAAAATAAAAAAAACACTAAAGCAAGACACAAAAGAACCAAATAGAAACAAGGATACAAATTTGCAGAATAGGAGATCAAAAAGTCACTTAATCAGGATCAAAAGATTAACTTCAAGACCATAGATCTGAAAACACCAAAACGAACCAGCAGAAACACGAGGGAAAAGAACCCAACATATGGAGCAGCACACATGAGGACCAGGTGCAGACAATCAAGCAGACAAGGGCTAAACAAGGGGGCGTGACCAGGGGAAACAAGGAGGTGGGACGAGAGGAGCACGAGGCAGACACAAACATAAACAGAACCATGTGCTTAGACACAAAACAAACAGAGAAACACTGAATAAAGACAAGACAGTCAGGACAGGATCCTGACACCAGGTGCCACACTCTAATCAGCTAATTAACTCAAAACACCTGCAAAGGCCTTTAAATGGTCTCTCAGTCGAGTTCTGTAGGCTACACAATCATGGGGAAGACTGCTGATTTGACAGTTATCTAAAAGACGATCATTGACACCATGCATAAGGAGGACAAGGCACAAAAGGTCATTGCAAAAGAGGCTGGCTCTTCACAGAGCTCTGTGTCCAAGCACATTAATCGAGAGGCGAAGGGAAGGAAAAGATGTGGTAGAAAAAAGTGTACAAGCAATAGGGATAACCGCACCCTGGAGAGAATTGTGAAACAAAACCCATTCAAAAATGTGGGGGAGATTCACAAAGAGTGGACTGCAGCTGGAGTCAGTGCTTCAAGAACCACTACGCACAGACGTATGCGAGACATGGGTTTCAGCTGTCGCATTCCTTGTGTCAAACCACTCTTGAACAACCGACAGCGTCAGAAGCGTCTCGCCTGGGCTAAAGACAAAAAGGACAGGACTGCTGCTGAGTGGTCCAAAGTTATGTTCTCTGATGAAAGTAAATTTTGCATTTCCTTTGGAAATCAGGGTCCCAGAGTCTGGAGGAAGAGAGGAGAGGCACAGAATCCACATTGCTTGAGGTCCAGTGTAAAGTTTCCACAGTCAGTGATGGTTTGGGGTGCCATGTCATCTGCTGGTGTTGGTCCACTGTGTTTTCTGAGGTCCAAGGTCAACGCAGCTGTATACCAGGACGTTTTAGAGCACTTCATGCTTCCTGCTGCTAACCAACTTTATGGAGATGCACAAAGCTACCAGTACCTGGTTTAAGGACCACGGTATCCCTGTTCTTAATTGGCCAGCAAACTCGCCTGACCTTAACCAGGCGAGTATTGTGAAGAGGAAGATGCGATATGCCAGATCCAACAATGCAGAAGAGCTGAAGGCCACTATCAGAGCAACCTGGGCTCTCATAACACCTGAGCAGTGCCACAGACTGATCAACTCCATGCCACGCCGCATTGCTGCAGTAATTCAGGCAAAAGGAGCCCCAACTAAGTATTGAGTGCTGTACATGCTCATACTTTTCATGTTCATACTTTTCAGTTGGCCAAGATTTCTAAAATTCCTTTCTTTGTATTGGTTTTAAGTAATCTTCTAATTTTCTGAGATACTGAATTTGGGGTTTTAATTAGTTGTCAGTTATAATTATCAAAATTAAAAGAAATAAACACTTGAAATATATCAGTCTGTGTGGAATGAATGTATACATTATACAAGTTTCACCTCTTGAATGGAATTAGTGAAATAAATCAACTTTTTGAAGATATTCTAATTATATGACCAGCACCTGTACATAAACAACATCTCCAGGACTACTCTGAGAGTCACTTCATGAGCATTTCACTGTTTAATTTGAGTAAAACAAGTGTCAAATATACACATAGAAAGTTTGGTTTAACTTTATTAACCATTCAGTATAATGTACGTGCCTACTACTGCGACTACTGCTATTAATTAATAAAAATTTATACAATTTTTTCACACAATATTTCTTCCATGTTTTAAAAATAGTAAATCCCCTTTATTTGCCAAAAATAAAATATCATTTTCATTAGAAGATCAGTTTATTTAATATTTTATACCTTCATTTGATAACCAGAAAAAATACACAACACAGAATTCCATACGGCTATTGTAAAAATAAATAAAAGTTGTTTTTATGCATTCAAATAAGCAGACATGCTAAAACATATTTGGTAACAATAAAATGTAAGGTGAGAAAAAATAAAAGATTTCATGGGGTCCTAAACATGTAATTTTTCTTATCTTTTGATAAATTGACGGTAAATTGTATAAGATTCATGGTTTTAATTAATTACACATGATTAATTACATTTTGATTAATAACATTAAATTTAACCATTAAAAAGAAGTCCAGAAAAATGAAAACAGAAAACGGAATAAAAAAAAAAAAAAAAAAATAGGGCCCTATTTTTGCATGCAACTTTGCTACAGTTATAAATACATCTTCAAATTTAATATTTTATTTGTCTAACATATTTTTGTAAAATGTTGTTATAATACTTTGGTATGTTTGCTATTTGCAGTGATTACTATTTATTATTGTTCATAGTGTGACTATAGTGTCTTTAACCCCCTGTTTAATGCCCCTGGACCCCATCCAGGTTCAACCACCAGTGTCTAACAAAATCTTATGTGAGCATGATGTGAGCTCCCACCCAACAACACTAGCCCCTGATGTTTTGGCATAAAATCCTAGAAACGCCCCTGTATCTATCTATCTATCATCTGTCTATCTATCTATAAAATGAAGAAATTAACAATTTATTGAATTACTGTAGCTTATGTATTAAAATTACAGAATTTCTAGGCATAAATGAGTTCTCTCAGCCTCTGCAGAGACCAGAGACCCATTGGAGTAATGATATAACCATTATGTCACATCCGTTTCTGGGACGGTTGCTAAGAGACAGGATGGCTGCGTCGTGTCTGTGAAAACACAGAGGGCTGTATCTTCAGCTTTCTAAAATTTGACGTTTTTTGTTTATGGGATAAAATCTAACGTACATGTAGCGTTTGGTTTCGACAATGCCGCCAACAACGATTAAAGACGGCGAATACACGGCTGCCGTGTACAAAATGGTGAGTTATTAGCTGCACAAGCTAACAGGCTAGCTTAGTTACCACTGGTCTCATATGCTGTTTGCTTGCATTCGCATTTTTAGCAAAACGATTTTCTTTTCTATTGTCCCCCGAAGGGATTGGCTTTTCACTAATGCTTATTTCTGTCTTTATTAGATCAAAGAAGGGCGATATGGAGATGCAATTCATATTCTGAGCAAAGAACATCAGAAACACACTAAAGTAAGTTCCAGCAGTCATACTGAACTCATTCTTTACACTGAATCAATAAACGTCCTGTGTTTTATATTGTGTTCTCTAATGAAAATAACCCAACCCACAAATAACTCGAATAAATCGCAGTAAAGCCATTTCAAGTATAAAATGTAAGTCAAGTCCAAGTCAAAATGTATTTTTTATAGCACATTTAAAAGCACAGAGTTGCACCAAAGTGCTGTACAGAAAACACATTAGGCATATAAAAAATACAAACACATTAAATAAAATACAATCAGAAAACTTAAATATATTCAAAACAAAACATTAAACTAACTTTAATTAAAACTGGCTAGTGAAGGAGGAGGAGACCTCTCATAAAAAGGCAGACTGTTGTGTAATTATTTTGAGGATTCATTTGTTTTATGTATGTGTGTGCGTGTGTGTGTTTATGTGTATAAAATCCCTCTTTGTCTATATAAAAAAATAATCTATAATTTTCTGTTTGTAAATGTCCAGTCCAGGGCTGCTCTGTCTCTCCTAGGCTACTGCTACTACCACATGCAGGACTTCACTAATGCAGCTGAATGTTATGAACAGCTGACGCAGCTTCACCCAGAGGTCGAGGACTACAAACTTTACTATGCCCAGTCTCTGTATGGAGCGTGTGCCTTCCCAGACGCCATGAAAGCTACTTTTCTCTTGGACAGCACAACTAGTCATACTAAGGTGGATACACATAGCTGATATTTCATCAGCCATTACTCCAGTCTTCAGTGTCACATGATCCTTCTAAAATCATTCTAATATGCTGATTTATTATCAGTGTTGGAAACAGTTGTGCTGCTTAATGTTTTTGGGGGGTAAATCAGGGTAAATTTCACTTATTTTGTCTTCAGAGAAACATGTAGCTATCTTTTGTAGCCTTTGAAGGGCAGTACTAAATGAAAAAATATGACATTTCGGCAAAATAAGAAAAATGTACACATCTCCATTCTGTCCAAAAGTTTTTACCCCCTGGCTCTTAATGCGTGGTTTTTCCTTCTGAACCATCAGTGAGTGTTTGAACCTTCTGCAATAGATGTATATGAGTCCCTCAGTTGTCCTCAGTGTGAAAAGATGGACCTTAAAATCATAGTCATGTATGGGTTCAAATACACAAATATGCTGGAAAACCAAAGAATTTGTGGGACCTGGATTTTTATGAAAAACAGTGGGTAGTGTAACTGTTCAGGACAAACAAGGGACTCATGAACAACTATCACTAAACAAAAAAAAAAAAAAAAAAACAGCAGCTGTGGATCATTCACAACACAGCACAGTATTAAGAATCAAGGGGATGTAAACTTTTGAACGGCATCATTTTTATAAATTCAACTATTATTTTCTCTTTTGTACTATATGTTAACATCTTTTACATATAGTGTCAGTACTAAATAAACAATAACATGCATTTTGTATGATCCCTTTTATTTTGGTAAAATAATATTTTGAATGATTCTGAAAGGGGGATGTGAACTTTTGACCTCATCTGTGTATATATGTACAGGGGGTAAAATAAATATTGAACACGGCACCATTTTTCTCAGTTTCTAAAGGTGCTGTTGACTTGAAATTTTTACCAGATGTCGGTAACAACCCAAGTAATCTATGCACACAAAGCAAACAAAAGAAATAAGTTCAGAAATTAAGGTATGTGTAATAAAATGGACTGACAGAATTGAACACATGAAGAAAGGGTGGGTGCAAAAAGGCATGGAAAGCCAAGACACCAGCTGAAATCAGTAATCAGAAAGCAATCTGGCCTTTTGTCAGTGGAAATTAATATTAGCTGGTTCAGTCCCAACACCTACAGTGCTATGATGATGAAGATTAAACAAGGGTGGACATTTCAGCAAGACATTCCCAAACACAGCCAAGGAAACTCTCAGTTGGTTTCAGAAAAACAAAATAAAGCTGCTGGAATGGTCCAGCCAATCACTTGACTTGAAACTAAAGATCAGTTCATACAAAAAGGCCCAAAGAACCTTCAAGATTTGAAGACTCTGTGGAACAGTGGGCCAAAATCAAATTTTTCCATGCTGGAGGCGTCTTGAAGCTGTCATTACCAACAAAGGCTTTTGTAGAAAATATTAAATAAATGTCAGTAGTTCAATACTTTTTCCTGGTGTCATTCCATTTTATTACACATAACTTAATTTCTGAAATTATTAATTGTTTTGTTTTATTTGTATAAATGGATTGCTTGGGTTGTTATAGACATCTGGTAAAAATTTAATGTCAACAGCACCTTTAGAATATATTTACCGGGAAAAATGGTGACGTGTACAATACTTACTTTATATATATATATACACACACACACTGAAGACTGGGATAATGGCTGCTGAAAGTTAAGCTTTGTCATCAAATAAATAAAAGAAATTTCATTTTAAAATGTATTAAAATAAAAAAAAACATTTATTATACATTGTAATTATAATTGGTAGTGTACATAATTTAAAAGAACAGTTATTTCAGCTTTAACATCATGTTGATCCAAGCATGTCATTGCTTTCCTTTCATTTTATTGAAACAGATTTAAAAAAATAAACAAATAAATATTATTTGTCCCATTTCTAAACAGATGATTAAACTGCAAGCTGCCATCAAATACGGAGAGGAGGATTTTTCAGGTGCAAAGGTAACATTTTTGTTTCTGATGTAATTTATTCACCCTTATTCCAAGCCACAATTTATGACTTATTTCTTCTATGAAACACATTAGGAGAATTGTTTAAAAATTTAGTGGTTCAGGCTACAATAAAAAAAATATTTTATAAAAAACTTTTTTATGTACAAATCTTAAAAAGAAGTTCTTAAGTCTAATAATATTTATTTATTAGTCTATGGAACACAAAAAGAAAGTCATACTGGTTTTGACATGAGGGCAAGAAAATGATGCCAGAATTTTTGAGTGAACTATCCCTTTAAAGCGATTGAAAATTCTGTCATTAATTACGTACCCTTATGTTGTTCCAAAACCGTAGGACCTTTATTCATCTTCAGAACACAAAGTGAGATTTTTTGAATAAAATCTTCTGTTCTGTCTTTGACATGCTTTCACTAGAGTACCACAACGCATGCCTGTGGTGCTGCTGACGCAGGAGCCGGTGTTCTGTAATTGAATGTAATTCCGTAGTTGAACCACTGATGTCACATGGACTGTTTTAACAATGTCATTAATACCTTTCTGGGCCTTGAACGTTTATTTTCGGCAGAACTATTCCTTTAAGTGTCTGAATTCTTTTTATAGCCACAGTATACATAAAATATCCCGTAAGACCTCTGAGCTATGGCACATGTGGAAAATGAATCACCATCTGACCACAGAATGTGGCTTGAGCGACTGTTTATTTTGTTGGAATATTTGGTTTTGCTTTTCCAGACTCTGGTTGAGCAGTTGCCTCAGGATGACCCCGACTATGATGTCGATCTCGGGTGTTTGCTTTATAAGGAGGGCGAGTATGAAGAAGCTTGCAAAAAGTTTATGTCCTCCATGAATGTACTGGGCTACCAGCCAGGTGAGGATAAGCTTCTTTAGCGTTGGTTCCGTTAAATTATAACTGTGTGTGTTTGTGGTGTCTACACGCAGGAGCTTAATAGACAAAACAGACAAACACACACACTGGTGTCTCCCAGTAATTGTTCTGCCAAGAGTTACAAACATAACATTGACTGGTTGACCACACTGTGTAAGGGTAGCAATTTAGATTTTTTTTTTTTTTTTTTATGGAAATGAATGTGGTGTGGAGACCTTTTGACACACTGTGATGTTTTCTAAAACTAGCTGTGCTGGACTCTGATTGTTTTTTTTTTTTTGTTACAGATCTGGCCTACAATATAGCACTTTGTTACTACAGTTTAAAGCAGTACGCTTCAGCACTCAAATATATTGCAGAAATTATTGAACGTGGAATCAGAGAGCATCCAGGTATTTAGAACAGAAAATCCTTTAGATGTTGCAAGATTTGATGTGCTATAGAGTGAATTTCAATGAGTGATACTTATGTCTATAGAGCTCAGTATTGGAATGACAACAGAAGGCATTGATGTAAGAAGTGTCGGCAACACCCTCGTCCTGCACGAAACTGCTTTGATTGAAGCCTTTAATCTGAAAGCAGCTATTGAATACCAGCTGAAGAACTGTAAGTATAGATAAACTGCACTTAGGCGCCTTCCTATCAGGTACTTTTTGATGTGCACTCTATTTATTCATAGTGTATAATAAACTACAAATCCATTAGCAGAATCTGTGGCCTTCCAGGATTCCTAGTGGCATTGCATTAAGCATGAAGTCTGCAGCACAGACTGTGTTTTGCTCAGTAGCTTTCTGCATAATTTAGCCTGGGGTGATACACTGCTCTGTTTTGACTGCCTACTGTAGCGGCTACTACTGAACTTAATGTAATTCAGTGATTATGGCCTCATAAATCTAAATTATTTTGCAGATGCTGCAGCGCAGGAAGCACTGACTGACATGCCCCCTAGATCAGAAGAGGTACTAAAAATTTCACCTCTGTGGTAACACTTTTTTCCCCTTGACACTTGGCATTCACATGCATTTTGTATCCAGATAGTATCTTGAGAAACAGCTGAGGTCAAAAATTTACAGACACCTCACAGAATCTGCTAGAAGTTAATTATTTTACCAAAATAAGAGGGATCATACAAAATACATGCTATTTTTTTATTTAGTACTGACCTAATTAGATATTTCACAAACAAGACCTTTACATATAGTCCACAAGAGACAATAATAGTTGATTTAAGAGCATTAACAGCCAGGGGTGAAAACTTTTGAACAGAATGTCTTATTTTGTCTAAATATCATATTTTTTCATTTAGTACTGCCCTTCTGAAGCTACAGAAGATACTTACATGTTTCCCAGAAGACAAAATAAGTCACATTTACCCTGATCTTCAAATTCAAAAAGTTTTCACCCCCGGCTCATAATGCATTGTGTTTCCTTCTGAAGCGTCAGTGAGTGTTTGAACCTTCTGTAATAGTTGCATATGAGTCCCTCAGTGTGAAAAGACTGAACTCAAAATACAGTCATTGTTAGAAAGGGAAATACACAAAAATGCTGAAAAACCAAAGAATTTGTGAGACCTGAAGGATTTTTTTGAAGAACAGCAGGCAGTTTAACTGTTCAGGACAAACAAGTGACTCATGAACAACTATCACCAAACAAAAAACACAGCTGTGGATAACAACACAGTATTAAGAATTAAGAGTATGTAAACTTTTGAACAGGGTCATTTTTATAAATTCAACTATTATTTTCTCTTGTGGATTATATGCTAAATATCTTTTATGAGAAATATCTTATTCAGGTCAGTACTAAATAAAGAAAATAACATGCCTTTTGTATGATCCTTCTTATTTTGGTAAAATTAACATTTTGCAGATTCTGCAATGTGTATATAAAAATGACCTCAACTGTATTGATGTTTATGTATTGAACTCTATTGTGTTTCTCTGCTCAAAAGGAGATGCTAATAGGGATTAGATATGAAGAGAAAAGGAGAAAATAACATTTTAAAACGCCCCTGCAATAAGACACCAGGAGGGAGATGTGACTGAGGAATTGGGGAGAGATGTGAGAGATTGTAAGTGTAGTTCAGTGAAATAATACATGGCATATTGTTCATTAAATTGACGAGCAGATTGCAAGACCTCAGTGTCTGCTAACTTATTCACATTGTGCAAGCAGGATAAAAAGAGAGCTCTGCAAAAGCTCTTTAAACACTGATAAAAATAGAGCATGATGGAAAATTTACAACCTAGTCCATCAAAGTGACGGATAATTATTATTTGCAGCACAACCTCATTATATATACTTAATCAGCGTAATAATTATATATTGCTTAATTAAAATGCATTAGCATTTACACCTTCTCACATTTATACTTAATGAAATCAGAAACCATCTCTAACTACCTTCAAAAGTATTTTCAGTGATCGAATGGCGATTTTGTGCATTTACACTTGGGTTTGAATGTACTTATGCGCTGTCTAATTGTAATTTGATCACTAAAAGCACCTGTTACTGTGTTCATATCTACTATTTTATTCCAGTATATTTCCGGGTGATTTTGCTCTGAGTTGTTTTCTCATTTCTATAGCAATGCAGCAAACAAAGGCTGCCTGATAAGATCAGATGCCTGTCAAGAGAATATTTTCCTCATTAGTTATGCTTTTTGATCTGAGCGTGCTCACTCTTGCAGGATAGCTTCTTATGAATCAATGTCATAGGCATGCCAGTTCACATGCACACTTGAGGAACTTTAATCCTATGATGACAAACCGTGTGTCGCTGTTTCAGAAGAAAGAAATGACCTAGTCAGTTTTACTGGCTTTTTATAGTACAATACAAGTTTAATTTTCTTGAAACCTTGCCAGATTGTCTCTAATTATGCACTGGGAATTTGCTGTTTTTAAGATTCCGGTGGAAGTTTAATCCTTTACTGCAGGGGTTTGTATTGTGAGAGCTGGTAAGCCCACACCTGCTGGCTGGAATGATGGTGGGCTGCAGGGACATGTCTCTGTGCTAGTTTGCGCTGGCACCTAGAAGTTAATGAGTCCAAATAGTGATCCATCTTACATAAGCACTCATTAAATGCACTGTTTCTTCCCGCAGGACAGGTATTTTTAAACACTGAATCTGTAGCTAGGACTAGCGCAAGGAATGTACCAGATTTTAATAAGAATTCAGGGTACTGCGCAAAGCCGTATTTACAGGGTTATATTATTTAATTAAAGGAGGGCCTGTGTATAGACAAAAAGTGCTTATTTGTCTGATTTAACTAACAATTATACAATGCCATTTTAATGCTAGTTAACAAATAGATAACCCTCCAGTCCATACTTAAGTCTTTATGCAAAGATGGAATTCTTCATGTTTGTTCTGAAGAAAAAGACTAACGTAGCCATCTGCTGCCCTCTAGTGGAACAGAATGTCAGTGATTATTTGCCATATAGACATTTGACAGTTTTTTACTTTTAATGCGGAAGTAAGCCTGCGGGCGAAACTTCCGGTTCATTAGATTCTATAGAGAAATAACGAGAAGAATAACAGTAAACAGTAAAACTGTTTGCACTACAAACCTGTGTGTTCATAATTAAAATAATACATTAAAATAATATGGTAAGACCCACCAATTTGCAATATCAAGCAGCAAAACAAGCTGTTTTGTACAGCTAAAAATAGCTGGACGTGGATGAGACCGAAAGCCAAACCCATCGAATTTACAAATGGCCGTGCCCACTCATACTGGAAGAAAAAGTTGGATAGTTTATTTGTCAAAAATGTGTTCATTAGCGTATTTTACTCCCTTTTACATTTTAAAGTTGGCCCATATTCTGATCATTTAAAGTTTACTAATCAAAGAATTTATGATTATGTACATTTTAAGTTTCTGTCTCTTTCTTTTCTTTCCTTATTTAGGAGCTGGATCCAGTCACTCTTCACAACCAGGCCCTGATGAATATGGACACCAAGCCCACAGAGGGTTTTGAGAAACTTGCTTTTCTTCTTCAGCAAAACCCCTTTCCTCCTGTCACTTTTGGCAACTTACTATTGCTTTACTGTAAATATGAGGTTAGTGAGCTTCACTGATTACAGTTCTTAGTGTTCAGGAAATTGATGGCAGTGGCATACTAGAAATTATGCACTTTAGTTTTTATGGAAGCTTTAAAGGGACAGTTCGCCAAAAAAAAAATTTGTGTTCCAAACCCGTAAGACCTTCATTCATCTTCAAAACACAAATTAAGGTATTTTTGATGAAATTCAAGCCCTTTCTGACCCTTTATAGACAGCAAAATAGTTTCCATGTTCAAAGGCCAGAAAAGTAGTAAGAACATCATTAAAAGTCTATTTGACAGTTGTTCGCCCAAAAATAATGACCTCTTTCAACAATTTCTTCTCTTCCAGCTGAGAGTTCATGCAGTCAACTGACATGGAAGAAAAGTTGAATAATTGTTGAATGAAGTTGTTATTTTTGTTTTCTTTACTCACAAAAAGTATTCTTATTTCTTAGCTTCATGACATTACAGTTGAACCACTGATGTCACATGGATTGTTTTAATTGTTTTAACTTCTAATCTTCTTACTGCATTTCTGGTCCTTAAACATGGTAGTTGCGTTGCTGTCTGTGCAGGGTCAGAAAGCTCTCGGATTTCATCAAAAATATCTTAATTTGTGTTTTGAAGATGAATAAAAGTTTAATGGGTTTGGAATGACATGAGGGTGAGAAATTATAACAGAATTTTCATTTAAATTTCAAACTTTTCTATTTTTCTTTCAAGAGGTATATGAGGGTTCTTTGCTTTTGTCATCTATAGTACTTTGACCTTGCTGCAGATGTCTTGGCTGAAAACGCTCATCTCACTTACAAGTTTCTCACCCCGGTAAGGCAGAAATTATTCTGTAGCAATTTCATGTTTTATTTCCCATCAGCCTTGTAGTATTTGCACTGTTAGTTTTATGAAAATGCAATCACGTATATATACAAGACTCCCACTTTTTATTAGCCCAGATAGTCGTTCCAATAATATCGTCCACACTGATTGATTCCTCTGGCCATAAGGCATTTGCAAGTAATAACACAGCAGGTGATAATTGCAGAGTTGCCTCATGCATATTGACATATCAGTCCGAACTCGCATCAAGACAGTAGGGCTCATGTTTTGTTCTCCTATTTATAGTACCTCTATGAGTTCCTGGATGCCATGATCACATGTCAAACAGCACCTGAGGAAGTAAGTGATCTTTTGCAGAGTCTTGGCATGTATCTAGCGAGCATTTGTCTTTTAATTAATTGATTTTTCATCTGTTGTAGGCTTTCCGAAAATTTGACGAAATTGCTGGGAAACTGACTGAGCAGCTACGCAAGGTTACGAAACAGGTTACAGCTTGGCATTTTGCTTTTAATGAATTCACAGCATTTATGCCTGCTTGTGTCATACACCATTATGATATCAATATGTCTCACACTGAAATGGCTAATTAGAGTTTAAAAATTCTGAAATCTCTTTTCTCAAAGGTGCAGGAAGCAAGGCACAACCGGGATGATGAATCCCTAAAAAAATATGTGCAAGACTATGATGAAGTTCTTGAGAGGTAAATTTAAAATTCATTTACATTGATTACATTTATGTATTTAGCAGACGCTTTAGCTGAAGTGATTTCAAAAGAAGATTCATCTTTAAATGTCTGTTGTTTATGTAAACACATGTAAAATGTTCATCATGTTTAAATACTTTTGTGTTTTCTTGAATCTTTTTCTTAAGGTACATTCCTGTACTAATGGCACAGGCCAAAATCTACTGGAACCGTGAGAACTACAGCATGGTGGAAAAGATCTTCCATAAGTCACTGGAGTTCTGCAATGAGCATGACACTTGGAAACTTAATGTTGCACATGTGCTCTTCATGCAAGATAACAAATATAAAGAAGCCATTGGATTCTATGAGCCCATCGTCAAGAAGCATTATGAGAATGTAAGTTTTATGTTACTAAATGTGCTTTTCTGGTCACTTAAGTAGTAATGTATTTTGAGCCCCTTTAAAGACCAATGTCTTTTCATGAAAGCCAAGTCCATGTTTAAATTAAAATAAGAATGATTACTTAAGAAATACAAATGACAAAAGAGTCTTCAGTGCTCAGTAGAGTTCACTAAGAATATATTTTTAAACAACAGATAACACTAACCTAAATCAGTCAACTAGTAGTATTTCGCATAAACAGTGGGATCCAGATGTGTTTGTTGACTTGCAGAATAGAGCTTTAAACTTGTTTGATTTAATGGAATAGATGAAGCCTGCCTGTAATGAAGGACTGTTAACAATTAAAAAACCTGTTTTGTTAATTTGTATACATTTTATGTCCAATTTACTTCATTTTATAATAAATATATATATATATATATATATATATTAGGGTTGTAACGGTATGAGATTTTCACGGTATGATAATCGTCTCAAAAAATATAATGGTTTCGCGGTTTCGTGGTATACGGTATTAAACTATCATTATTATTATTATTATCATCAGCTACAATGACCCTTAAATGAATAAAAAGAGATATGGTTTTTGTTTGAACATGGTTTATTGTAAAGAATTAACAGAGTTATAAACATGATTAGCATGTAAAAAATTAGCATGTTACTACATATAACCACATAAGGAACCAACATGGATGTAAAAGGAACTGAAATGTGGCTATAACTTGGATGGGTTGTCTGATATAATTGGTCTGGATTCTATAATTCAATACAAAATATATTATTGAAAATGAAACATGGGCAAAAAAGCTATACACAACAGTAATATATTTCAGTCATTACTTCTTCAGGCTAAACCAAACGTTTTTTTTTTTTTTTTTGACAGGTTGTACTAAACACCTATGAGTTTTCAGTTAGTGTATTTGATTATTCTTTTAAATAAAATTATAAAATGATCATTAAGTGTTCTCTGAGAGTAGCTCTGGATATGTTCATGTGTTCACGTCTTCACATTAGGGTTGTCAAAAGGTACCGGGTTCGGTACTTTCGGTACTGAAATTTTAAAAACGTCCATTTCCCGCTCACATTTGAGCGCTGTTGAGCAGATTTGTAAACATCGCTGATTGAGCGCGTGAACACTATGGCCAACAGACATGACTGTGATTGGCTACAATGGTAAGCGCTTCACGCTCCTCACGGAGCGCTCACATATAAGCATAACGAGAGTGTTTTAAAGCCGCCTGTGTCAGCGGATCCCTAATACATCTGCATATAGACTGATCCGCTGACAGACGCCGTTTTCAAACGCTTCCGTTGTGCTTATATGTGAGCGCTCGGTGAGGAGCGTGAAGCGCTTACCATTGTAGCCAATCACAGTCATGTCTGTTGAACGCGCGCGAGCACTATGATCATTTTTCGGATACCCAAAATATTCCCATACTGCAGATTGTAATTTTTTTTTCGGCGGGAGATAGAGATTAGAATTTGCAGCCTCTGTATCGGACATTTTCGCCGCTGTGCAGGTATGGGTGGAGTCTATACACGGCAGCGCGGGTGAGATCTGGTTTCATTGTTTTTTTTCCAAAACCGCGGATAAGCAAATGTGCATGATATGATAATCGTACATGTCAATATCACAATAAACCGCCATACCGGTATACCGTTACAACCCTAATATATATATATATATATATGCAGATGCAGATGCAAAAGCCTCTAAATCTATCCAACGATTTTCTTTAAAATGAGCATTTCTTTCTGGCTACTTTGTATAGGTTTCTATGTAAGTACTGGTTCTTCTGATTGGGCTGAGGCTGGAATTTAGCGAGTTTGAAGTAAAAGTATTTGATGGACGTGTAATATGTGTCATATTCACTCAGTATCATTATCTCATTTTTGACCAAGATGGCTTTTAGCTGGTTTTGCTTTCGAACTCTTCATATATATATATATAATATTTTATTTGTGTTCTGTGATGGTGGGTGACATTTGGCAGTACTTTGGCAGACAATTATATAACAAATCTAAGCCTTTCAAATGAAAACATGTTCTTTGCTCCTCTGCTTGCTAGCTGGAACAGTGTAACATTCAAGAGTGTCCCTGCAAAACAAAACCCTCGGTAAAATGATCTGTGACTCTTGGAGTCTTACTGTGTGACTGCATGGAGTTTGCGGCATGATGTTTGATTTTTTTGTTTTATTTTGAAGAGTGTCTACTGTTATTAGCATCCTTACAATTAATTAAGTTACATTTTGTCTTGTAGATCCTTAATGTCAGTGCGATTGTTCTTGCTAACCTGTGTGTGTCATACATCATGACCAGCCAAAATGAAGAGGTAAAAATTTAAATCTTATTTAACTATAATTAATACCATTGGAGCAGCTTTGTTTCATCATGTTTTTCTTTTTGTGTTTATTACTTTTTATTTTACCCTTTGGGTCTGTGTCTGCGTGTACAGGCAGAGGAACTGATGAGGAAGATAGAGAAGGAAGAGGAACAAATCTCATATGATGATCCAGACAAAAAAATCTTTCATCTGTGTATTGTCAACCTTGTAATAGGGTATGTACAATATTTTTACATAATTGTGTTAAAAGGGTCATCGGATGCCCATTTTCCACAAGTTGATATGATTCTTTAGGGTCTTAATTAAAAGTCTATAACATGCTTTGTTAAAATTCCTCAATGGTAGTATAAATAACACCTTTTTTACCTTGCCAAAATGAGCTCTGCAAAAATCATCCTGTTCTGGTCAAGGTTGCTTTAAATGTTTATGAGCTCTGCTCGCCCCGACCCTCTCTTCTCTTTGTGGAGTGACGAGCCTGTTTACTTTAGCCGCATTTAGCAACTAAACTTGCTAACTGGCACGTTATTAGGAAAGGTGATTGCAAAGATTTATTAAAAAAAACCTTATACTCACTTCTGCTGTAAGTGAAGCTGGATCACAAATGATTCGCACGAACATAGACAGATATATGTAGATCGGGAGGCGCATTCCCTTCACAAACAAACATAATCCACTGCATCTTCAGCGGCTCAGATGCCGGGAGTAAATGATGACCGCTATATTATTACATCCAGCAACACAACACCTCAATTGCTCAATCGGAGATATTCTTGTCTAATTTACATCCCTGCATCGAAACAATGGAGGTTGTACTGTTACAGCTGATTTAGGCGGGTCTGAGGTAAGACGCTCATGTCAATCAACCATCGTAGGAGCCACGTCTGTTGGTGTGACACCACACCGACAGGCATCTGAGAATGGCTTGATTTGAAAAAGGGGATATTATTTTTACAGATTAATTAAAAACCACTGCATGGATTTTTATCATTATAGGGTAGATTTGTACATACACTGCCAACACACATTAATGTTCAAACAACATGTAAAAGTGAACTTTGCATCCGATGACCCCTTTAAATCAACCCTTAAAGGGAAAATGGGGTATTAAGCCTTGCATGGCTGAATATAACATAAATGATGTCTCTTAGCGAAATATGCAGTAGAAAACCCATATTTAAGTTATTTAAAAATCCACATTGTTTTTTATATATTTTGGACTATGGGGGATGCCATTATTTAGATGATGTGAAATGGTTCACATCATCTAACTACCTCTTGCTATTTTTACCACAACACAACTTGGAAAATAAAATACTGATACAATGCCACATTGTGTGGCTTTTGGTTGTAATTTTCAGTCAAACGAGAAGTGATGCAAGTCTTTACTGCTTTCCTAGCGATAAGAAGAGGAGAAAAGAATGGGAAGATGCCTGTAGACAAATAAAACTTCCTAAAGACCTACGTCTTTGTTCTCTCCACTTTAGCCCTGATGACTTTTAGGCTTTTAGTAGACCACAGCTACTGAAGAGCTTACAAACGGCAGAGACAAGAAACGCAGGATGCCATCCTGGCATGATGCCGCAGACACTGGTAGTTTCTCAGCGTGGATTTCACTTGATATCCGGGGGCGTTTAGACTCCTTGTGGGGAAAATCGATGGTACGCCACTTGGTTTAAGCCTACGCTTACATCCATCGCCACCTGTAAGATCTTTCAGTAGCTGTGGTCATCATATTTTATTTTCAGAGTTGTGTTGCAGTAAAAATAGTAACAGGTAGCGCCAGTAGCTTTCACATTTCACATCACCGAAATAATGGCGCCCCCCATAGTCCCCCCATAAAACTTGAAAATTTCTCAATGTGAATTACGTGTCATACTTAACAACATATAATTTCTTACAGGACTTTGTATTGTGCTAAAGGGAACTATGACTTTGGCATTTCTCGTGTCATAAAGAGTCTTGAGCCATACAACAAAAAGGTAATGTTGACATAAAAGACAATGTTTGACATAATGTATTTATTAATAGCCATTTTTAGTTTAGCTCAGACAGCACGTCAACTTTTATATTCCATACTTTCTGTGTTTCTCTTAGTCCTGCTTATTTACCATCCTCAACATGTTATTTTTGTGTATCCACAAATATCCACTGTTTCCAGCTGCATAAACAGTGTTACTCAAGGACCTCTGCATTCTTGATCTCATGATACTGTAGCAGATGTATTGCTACTGCACTTCCTTTTAGTCAAGTTGTGATTTTTATGTGATATTTTGCAGTCATTGCACTTGACATGACACTGACATCCTATGATTTCAGCTTGGAACAGACACGTGGTTCTACGCTAAGAGATGCTTTCTCTCACTGCTGGAAAACATGGCCAAGCACATGATCATGCTCAGGGATTCAGTGGTGCAAGAGTGCATTCAGTTCCTTGAGCACTGTGAATGTAAGTATATCCTCTAAAGAGATGGTTTGTCCCACTGATAGTATCCTGTTTCATATGTAGCAGGACTGTGTCAATGCAGAGCTTTAATCCTCCAGTAATACGCAAAGTATCAAAATCTAATCCAGTGATTACTAGTTCACTGTTGTTCTGATTGTTTAATTCAGTGGGGATGAAAAGCTGGTTTTTGAAAGCTGAGACACTAATTAATTTTCAATCCTGAGATTCTCCATGGGACTAATTACTTTTTTTACCCTCCCCTCTAGTGTATGGAAAAGATGTGCCAGCCATCATAGAACAGCCTCTGGAGGAGGACCGCATGCACATCGGCAAGAACACCGTCACGTATGAGTCACGCCTGATAAAAGCTCTCTTCTATGAAGTCACAGGCTGGAATGAGTAATCATTATACATCATATTAGAACAAGATATTGGGGAAATATTCACCACAGACCACAGTTTTCTGACTGGTGTTTTAAAGCCTAAATGATTTCATGGATGGATGGTAGACTGACTAATAAGACATCTCAACGTGGCTACTTTCTAAGCAGCTTTGGAGAGATTATGCTGTTTCTGGACTGAAGTCAAAAATGCATTTTTAAGAATGCATTCTCTGTAAAAATGAACCCACAGGGGTCCACTCCCTCCAAACATGAAAGCTTAAACTAAGAGAAAATGTTCACCAACTAAGGGGAATTTATTTAAACTAACCTCTGTTTGCATTAAAATAATAAAACATGCCTATATTTGACCTTTTATGCACATTTCATTATGATAGAAGGCATTAAAAGTGTTTGGTTATTTTTCCTCAGAATAAGAAATGTATTATAATACTGTACATTTTCTTTAATTCATATAAAGTATACATTTTCTTGGTTTTCCGAGAATTTTTTTGGCCTGAATCATGTTGTTAGGTAAAGAAATGTACCTACATCTACCACACTTTCACAGAGAGCTGATCATAGAGGAAAGAATAAATACCAAATGGATCTATAAAGCCTGATAAACAAGGAAATTGAGTTCTGTAACCATTATCTCTTGAAGCTTGGCACTTAAATTAAGGGTCTCTTCGTTATGTCCTGCTCTGAGAGGTAATGGTTGAGAAAACCTCCTAATGCACTCACTGCAACTCCTGTCATATGACTTGAGCAGCCATCTATGAAAAGAAACATAAAAAATGTTAGTTTAAAACAGTATAATTATATGGCATTAACTAAATTATAATTCTTATTTTTTCAGCAAGAGCAACATTAAAGGAATAGTTTCAAAATGAAAATTTGCTGAAAATGTACACACCCTCAGACAATCCAAAATGTACATGAGTTTATTTCTTCATCAAAAACCAAAAAAACATTTAGAGAAGTTTAGCATCACATCTCCTGATCCTCTGTAGTGAATGGGTGCCGTCAGAATGAGAGTCCAAACAGCTTAATAAAACATCACAATAAGGGAGAGTTTTCGTTTGCAAATAGTGCTTGTAAATCTATGCATATTTCTCTCCTGATTCGGACAAGATGTTAAAAGCATCTTGATGAATTTATTACAAACAACGCAGCTGTTTGTTTCACAAGATGTTAACTGATGGATGGAAGTCATGTTGATTACTTGTGGATTATTATGATGTTTTTATCAGCTGTTTGGGCTCTCATTCTGACGGCACCCATTGACTTCAGTGGATCCACTGGTGAGAAAGTGATGCTGAATTTCTAAAGAAACAAACTCATCTACATCTTAGATGACTTTTTCATTTTTTGGTGAACTATTGCTTTAAGAGCAAACACCTGTTAGTGTTTTTTCTCTTCTTTTCACACGTTTGTGGGGTGCATCCAAGAATTCTTCAAAGATCTCGGAGATGTCCTCTGAGGGGGAGAAACAAGGTGATTTTACATCTGTACGGCTTAAGGATTTTATTCAGTGTTCAGCTGTTAAACATTAGGATATGATTTTACATGTATGCATTTAACTCACCTTCTTTGCCAAAACAGCCTGCTTCGTGGTCTTGCCATGTTAGAATAGACTGTAGCCAGTCCAATTTATAGAAGTCTGAGAATCCCACTAAACCACATAAAAGAACTGCAAAATAAATAATTTGATTAAAAAAAAATACAGTAAGTGGATGTTATCTTATAAGACCAAATATTTCTTCAATAATTGGTTCATAACCCTATAGCTTATACTGACTGTTTTCTATAAAGATGTCCTGCATTTGACCAGTAATAGGATTCTTGAAAATATCCTGGTTGCTTTTCATCATGTTGGAGCAGAAGATTCTCTTATAATGTTCCACAGTTATGTTGACACGAGACAATCTCAGGTCCCCCTTGAGCATTCTGGAGCATCCTTTCTAAGGACACAGAATGTAAGAATGAAACCACACAGATTTACTTCAGGGTACATCAACAAAGTGTGATGAAAGTGTATGACTTTCTGTTCATTGGCTAACACTACAGTAAAGATTAACAGGATACGTTACCATCGTTCCTATCATGAAGTACAGTAGCTGGTGGGACAGGGAATAGTGTGGACATCCAAACTGTGTCATCGTGTCTCTACAAGACTTAGTCACAATACATGGGGTTCCATTGTCTTTCCTTGCAATAAAATAACAGTTGCGGTACAGACAGTGATTTTTACAACTTTTATGATGTTTTTTTTTCTTTCATGCTGCAATCTTCTTACCAGGTTCCTAGAAGGAGAGTCATGCACTTGTCACTCAACTGCTCATCATAGCACTCCATAGACCGAACTGAGGTATAAACGAGAGAGGGATCGGTGGAGCTCCATTCTGTAGGCAGGGACCAGAAGGAGCTGTCCAAAATGGGTTCAAACTCTGTAGGAGAAACAGTTCATGTTTTCCGTGCTATTATTAGATTGTTTTGAATAGTTTTTTTCCCCCCCCAAAGAGCATTACCTTTGAAGTATTTGGGGTCGGTTTCCTGAAGAGCACTGACGGCAGTGGAAAGGCTCTTGTTCAGTCTCTTCAACATAGAAACGGCAGCTGTGCGCTGAGAGAGACTCGGAAAATCTGAATGCGGCCAAGTTCGTGTTGCCTCCTGCAGCTGCGCTGAATTATATAAGCAGAAAGAAACCCAATGATGAACCGCTGATGCTTACTTAAGACGCTCAGCTCGGTGGATTTTGGTTGTAAATTAAGTATTTAACCCTCCGACAGGAAATCAAACTAAAACGCTGGGCTTCAAAAATGTTTTCTTTTTTAATAAATTTGGTTGTATAAACTTAATATTTAACGTTTACAGAAAACTTGTATATGCCACAGTGCGGTAAATATGAATGGAATCAGTCCTAACAGACGGTAAAACGACAAAACTGTCTTTATTTCTTTTATTGGATTTACATATCACAAATGTAGTCATAAAAACACTTTGGTGTTTTGTTTAAATCGTCTTTAAGGTAAATGATGGTTAGTTGACAATGCAAGAACCGCCAAAAAACCTCTGAACGAAAAACGCTGTCAGAAATCCCATTTAAAAGCCATAGTGCTTATGTTGATTTTACAACCGAGTCCAATGCCGTTATATTATAATGAAAGAGCATCTTAAAAAGTTCAATGAGAGGGGGGAAATATCGCACATTGGTAACATGATTATAAAGTTTAACCAATGTTCATAATTCAAACGGACAGTGGTACTCAGACAACCGTTTAAATAAAATATATATATATTTTTTAAAACATTTAGCCTGTAAAATAATGGCTTACCTTGAAGTATTAAGTATCCAACGACACCGTCCAGGTTGATGTTTCTGCCCTGCATGTCAAAGTATGTAATTCCCTTGGATAAACTCAAAAGTATGTTATCAATCACATCCTGGTTTGATAAATTAATTGTAGGCGAGAGAACAAGAAGCACAAGGAAAGGATACCACATTTTAAGAGCCTGGAGGATACAAAACAAACAGGGGAAATAGTTAATGGACGAGTGGTCTATCCAGTAGCTTTTTTCCCTTATTTTGAAGGCGAAGCTGTTTGTCATAGCAAACCCATCACGTGGCTCAGGTTCGCAGAGATGTAGGGCTGTAGGACACCCTGGGGTACCACATAGTTTGAATATTATTGCTTTTTCTGGAAAATATTCCGTTTTGAGTGGGATTTCTCCTCATGCCTTACAGTTTAACATTTTCTTTCTTTTTAAAAAAGTCTCTGAAATCTTAGCTGGTATTGCAACTACATCCTACTGAAAAAAAAAAAACTAAAAACAGAAATGATAATGGTTTCTATTACAAATACAATTCCAAACATTAGGAACCATCAGCTATTAACCATTAAAACCATTACAAATGATTTCTTGTGGTGTGTTTTGGGATATATTTCATTAGAATTTAGTGGTTTTAACAAGCCACCAATAGAGCATCAGCATTAAAACCAATACAATTCCCATTATAACCAGTAAAACTTTTGTGATAGTGTCTATTGTTTTTATTGCAGCTTTCTCTATTGGCGATCAAAATATCTGTAGTAATAAGAAATTACAATAAAACTGTTTAAAAATGTACGAACTGACATACTCGTGAAGACTATTCATGTAATTATGATTAGCCGTGTTATGTATTCGCCAGTGGTTCGTGTCTCTTTAAATTTCTTGCCCTACATTCAGCCACGTCATAATCAGGAAAACACAATGGCGGATGCCAATGCGGCAGTAGCTGTAGTGACAGTTTCATTGGTCTTTTTAGGACTTTTATCGGGTTTAAGCTTATCGTGGGCTCTTCTTCCAGTCGCTGTAGTGGTGCTTATTTTTGTACTAGCCAGTGGATTAAAGGGACGAGATGAACTTGCACATTTGAACGTTTGCGTCTTGGTGCTGGGGGATATAGGGCGCAGTCCTCGCATGCAGTATCATGCGCTGTCTCTCAGCAGACATGGATACAATGTCACCATAATTGGCTTCCTTGGTATATACATTTGAACGCATGCACCTCACATTGCATCACTATTTGATTTTACGCATGATATCAAACGTCTCCTCATGATTGAATGCAAGGCATGCTAATAAACTAAATACAGGTCACAGGGTTTTTAGCCCATCTAACACTGGCATGTTGCTCACATAGGTACTAAACCTCATCAAGACATTCTTGAGGATGACAGGATAGACATACTTGCCATTTCAGAACTGAAGGGGCTTACAGGTAATACAAACATATATATAGAAAGAGAGCATACAAGCACAGAAGACCATGTATAGTCATTCTGAAATAATGAATGTGAACTGCATTTTGCCTTTCAGTCGGCCCCAAAATTTTCAGGTACGCTTCAAAGGTGATATTCCAGTGTTTCCAGCTGTTTTATGTGTTGATGAAGATTGAGGACCAGGGCTATATCCTTATGCAGGTATCTGTCTCTTGGATTAAGCAAAGTATGAGGTTATTTCTTTATGTAATGATGTCTCATTGTCAAATGTGTGCATGCTGTAGAATCCTCCTGGGCTGCCAGCTATAGCAGTGACATGGGTGGCAAGTCGTTTCAGGGGAAGCCAGTTCATCATAGACTGGCACAACTACGGATACACCATAATGGCTCTTACTCATGGGGAGAATCATTTCATTGTTAAGGTGGCAAAATGGTAAGTAACAATTAAAAAAAATATCCTGGTGTGTTGGGAAAAGTCTGAACTGTGTATTGTGCTGTTGGCAGGTACGAGAAGCTCTTCGGATGTCTCTCGGACCATAACTTATGTGTCACTAACGCAATGAGAGAAGATCTTCAGAAAAACTGGAATATTGAGTATGTTTAGTGTTCATTTTGTATCAGATGACATGTATTATTATTATTAAATAAGCATTTTATTTTTCAATTTTTACTTTAAAGACAAGACAGTTAATCAGTTTTGCAATTGTAGGGCAACTACACTATATGACAAGCCACCCCCGATATTCAGAGAAACGCCTCTGAAACTTCAGCATGAGCTGTTTATCAGAATGGGCAGTACTTATTTACCATTTCGGCCTAGGTACGTATTTTCTTGTAAAACCATTTTCTCCCATTCTTTGTAGTTACACATTATCAGTCAAAAGATTTTTAATGTTTTTTAAAGAATTCTCTTCTGCTCAACAAGCCTGCATTTATTTGATCCAAAATACAGCAAAATCAGTAATATTGTGCAATATTTTTATTATTTAAAATAACTGTTTTATATTTTAATATATTTCAAAATGTAATTTATTCCTGTGATCAAAGCTACATTTTCAGCATCATTACTCCAGTCTTCAGTGTCACATGATCATTCAGAAATAATCCTAATATGCTGATTTGCTGTTCAAGAAACATTTATTATTATTATTATTATTAACAGCTGAGTACTTTTTTCAGGATTCTTTGATGAATAAAAAGATCCAACGATCAGCGTTATTCTGAATGAAGAAGGTTTTGTAACATTATACACTATAAGCTTGTAGTCAGTATGATTATAGAAATTAATATTTATTTAGCAAGGATGCTTTAAATTAATCGAAAGTGATAATAAAGACATTTATAATGTTACAAAAGATTTCTAAAGAGAAAAAGAAAAATATTGTTCTTCTGAACTTTCTATTCATCAAAGATACCTGAAAAAAACCTGCTCAGCTGTTTTAAAATATTACTAATACATGTTTTTTGAGCAGCAAATCAAAATATTAGAATGATTTCTAAAGGATCATTTGACTGAAGAAATTATGCTAAAAATTCAGCTTTGAAATTACAGGAATAAAGTTTAAAATATATTCAAAAAGAAAACAGATATTTTAAATAGTAAAAATATTCAAAATGTTACCGTTTTTTCTGTACTTTGGATTAAATAAACATAGGTATGGTGAGCACAAGAGACTTAAAAAAAATCTTACTGTTCAAAAACTTTTGACTGGTAGTGTAGAAGTATACGTTTTTTGAATATTGGTAATAACCTCTTGCCATTTTATAAATGTTTCACATATTCCTCTTTGATTTCTTAGTCCTGATGTCACTAAAGAGTACATGGAGCTGACAGCCTTCACAGAGCGTAATACTCAGACAGGTGCTGTGACGCGCTCTGCTGGACGACCTGCTCTGCTTATCAGCAGCACCAGCTGGACCGGTCAGTGCAGTCTACACATAGGGATGTTAACAGTCATCCATTTAATTGAAATGTTCTAACTCTTTGTTTTTTATGTTTTTATGTTTAGAGGATGAAGACTTCTCAATTCTTTTGCAAGCCCTTGAAGGTTAGTATTATTATTTTTTTATTATTTTGTATTATTATTTATCTGTATACACTACTGTATTCTTTGGGGTCAGTAAGTTGTTGGGTTTTTTTTTTGAGAAATTAATACATATATTTGGCAAATATGCATTAAAATTTATCAAAATGACAAAAAAATTGTTTTATTTAAAAATGGATCAAAAATCATTCGGTAAATAAATCATGGTTTCCACACAAATATTAAGCAAAACAACCATTTTCAACATTGATAATAATAAGTAATGTTTCTTAAGCAGCAAATCAGCATATTAGAATGATTTCTGATGGATCATGTGACACTGAAGACTGGAGTAATGATGCTGAAAATTTAGCATTGCATCACAGGAATAAAAACCGTTTCTATAATTTACAGTGGCATATGTATGCATTGAAATCTATTAGACTATGTAGTCTCTAACATTTGATTTCTTTCCTTATGTCTCCAATAGAGTATGAGAAGTTTGTTGCGGCAGGGCACAAGCTTCCGTCATTGGTCTGTGTGATAACAGGTACACACTGCAGAGTCTAATATGTGTAAATGTCCCTAAATCAGCTTTGGATCAATGCTTTTGTTTGCTCATTTCAAGGTATAATTTTTCAATACAGGTAAAGGTCCTCAGAAGGAGTATTACAAGAAGCTGATTGACACTAAAGAATTTCAACATATCAAGATTTGCACTCCATGGCTGGAAGCAGAGGATTATCCTGTTTTACTTGGTGAGAGGATCCCTTTAACAGCTTTATAAAACTTCATAGACCAGTTATTTCTCAGTGTCTTGACCTAAAATGCACGCATTTACATGAGTATGTTCTCGGCACAGGTTCTGCTGATCTTGGGGTCTGCTTGCACAAATCCTCCAGTGGTCTTGATCTTCCAATGAAAGTGGTTGACATGTTTGGATGTTGTCTGCCAGTTTGTGCCATACACTTTCAGTGGTAAGATTGTGAGACTGGTTTTTCATAGCAGGTGTGGGTTATGTTACTTGTCATCTGCTCATTATCTGTATCTTGTTAGTCTGCATGAGCTGGTGAAGCATGAAGAAAACGGGCTCATTTTCAAAGACTCCAAGGAGCTGTCTCAACAGTTAAAGGTAAGACATTTATTAATTCAAAAACTACTCTGTCCCCCGGTTTCACAGACAAAAATGTAAGTCTGAGCTGTTTCAACTGGAAGAAGCTTGCACTGACGGGTCTTAAAATATATCAGTGCCTTTGTTTTGTCTCAGTATGCACACCAGTGATGTTTTTTCAAAGGCACATTTATATAAATTCCTTAAAAGTCCAAATTTAACTATGGCCTAATCCTGGTTTAGTCTATGCCTTGTCTGTGAAAACAAGCCTGTGACTCTTTCAAGCTTCAAAATCAAGATTTTTTTCTTAAAGGTGCTGTATGTAATGTTTTTGACTGTACCACAGCATAAAAATAACATAACATGTTTGCAGATATTTAGGAAACATGCTAATTTGACTTTGTTTCTCCAAAAAACAATCCTACAGCCAGTTATTTGACTTTGAAATGTGTGTTCCATGTCGGAATGTCCGTTTTTGTTTAGGTCTGTTTGATTCGTCCACTTACAGTTTAGCCAATAGTATTTGGGTAAATAGTAACAATGGGTTGAAGGTCCGAATTGCAGGTTCAATACAGCTTCAAAGGGCGATCCCAGCTGAGGAATAAGGGTCTTATCTAGCGAAACGATCAGTCATTTACTAAAAAAAAATAAAAATGTATACTTTTTAACCACAAATGCACATCTTGCACTAGTTGGACTTCACGCATTACATAATCACATTGGAAACGTCACGCATGCCTTTGGCAGAAGCGCCGACCCAGTGTTTACAAAGTGAACATGCAAAGAAAGTCAAAAAAAGGTAAAACAACGATGTTGGACAACTTTGAAGTTGGAGGACCTACCTTTTTGAGTACACCGACGAAGAACTAACCATGCATGACTTTTCCAATGTGATTAAGCAAAGTTGGAGTTGTAGATGCAGAGATAGTGGTAGATGAGCATTTGTGGTTAAAAAAAGTATATGTATATTTTTTTCAATTTTTTTTTTTAGAAAATGGCTGATCTTTTCACTAGATAAGACCCTTATTCCTAGGCTAGGATCATGTAGAGCTCTTTGAAGTTGCATTGAAACTGCAATTTGAACCCTTTAACCCATTGACTCCCATTGAAGTCTGCTATATGGAGAAAAATCCTGGAATGTTTTCCACTAATAGAATGTATTCTTGCTAATATAATTGTGCTAAATGCTTACAGCTAATTCTGTTATCTCTGTAGCTTCTGTTTTCAGACTTCCCTGGTGATCAGGGAAAACTGGGCATCTTCAGGAAGAATCTAAGGGAAAGTGGGCAGCAGCGCTGGGATGAGAATTGGGACCGGAACGTCCTGCCACTTATCAAAGAGCACTGCGACTGACTGTCTAGGTGATGGGTTTATGTAACGTTCTCTCAAATCCTTTGACTCCCATTCAATGGAAAGTTACTGTTCAGGTATTTGCACAGGGTACATATTTTTAAGCTAACTGTCCTCACAACGGGACAATCAGCATTCCAGCGATGCCATTGGGAAAGACTTGAATATGAGAATAAAAAGCACATTATCCTTGTAAATATTATGTAAATAAATACTTTATTACAAAGAGATTGTTTTTGTCATACATATATTTTGATCATTTCTATAGTGGAGGCTCGGTTGTACGGAAATACTTGAGTGACAGAATCTGTCATGACGACGTGTCTCAATCCAGCCGTTTCTGTAAATAAAGGTCGGTTTTGTCATTCTAGAGAATCGGGAATTATGAAAACATTTTACCTTAACAGCATAATAGAATGATAATATGAAACCTACCTAATTCTTTCTTGAAGCAGTCATACGTTTGTGGGTTACGTACAGTAGATGCGATGTAAACATCAGGATGTTTTTCTTGAACTTTGTAGTTCAGAAGCCTGCTCAGCAGTCTTACCAAACAAGCAATTATATCAGGATCATACACCACGTCTGTTTCAACCAAACACAGTAATTGTTACTCAACTTCTCTAACATCATAATTTCATGTGATTAGACATGATTCAGAGACTTTTTAATCATTGAATGAAAATAAATCACATATGAAATTATAGTGTGTGTGTATTCCTGCAAATGTCCCTGGGTTTTGTGTCACCTGCAGCAATGATGGTGTTGGCCTGTATTCTTTGCAGCTGCTCGTCAGACACATTTTCCCAGTCCAGTTCCTCCACGCACACCGACGCACTGTTGCCGTCACCGTTAGTTAAGCAGTTTGTGATATTGTCCTTCAGCCTCTGAAGCACAGTTTGATGGCAGTCGCTGAAGATGTATTTGGTTAGGCTGGATGACCGACACACTACAATGCCGGTAAGTCCAATTCCGCTACCCAGCTCTAGCACTGTCCTGCATGATCAACAGGAAACACTTACAGTTGCATACTAACAGAATTCAAACAGTCATTTCAGTTAGTCTTTAATAAGTAGCTGCAGTCATTCTTTCATCTCATACTCTTCTATATACATTAACCAGTTAAGTATAATTGATTCAATACAATTTTAATAACTAAACACATTAGAAAAATAATTTAAGTGAATTCACATTAATTTATTAGAATTCGTCTTAATTTGCTTATTTAATGAATGACAGAGAAATAGTGTGTCTTAAATATAAATAATTTGATGCCACATAAACAATAATCACAAGTTAAATAGCATAAAGTTGCGAGGCATCAGGTGTACTTGTTTTTGAAGATGTGTGTATTTTCCAAAGCCCATTCAGACAGGTATAGGGCAGCCTCCCAGGTAACCAGGCCTGTGGTGCCTTGAGAGATGAGGGCCACATTCTCTGCTAGACTAACAGCATCTCCTGTTGGCTGAGATTTGACACTTTCTGATATAGAACTTTTGTTATAAGTTAAAATATCCTTAACGTTCATTGCTAATGCGATCAGACTCACCAGTAAGTAGGTTTTGTAGCATATGTCCTCCTCCTGTGCACACATGACCTCACCGAGCGCTTCGTACAGTACATCCAGAGGTTCAGATGCAAACATCTCATGCTACAAAAATGAGTTTTCATGAATATAAGCTGTATCTCATAATATGTGGGAAAATGTAATGCTTTATGATTGTAAAGAAATTAAACCAACCCTTTTTAATAATTTGGTTAGGAAACGCCTTCTGTATTTCAAGGAAGGAGGATTCTTGACACAAATGGGATGTAAGCATGTCTGCCAAAAAAGGAAGAAAAATTAATGAGAAAAATTCGTTTTATTCATGAAATAATTAATTCACTTTTTTTGTTTACCTTGTGAAGAATGTCCACTATGATGTCTGAAGTTGTTTCTCTGTCTAAACACTACAAAAAACATTATTTATGGAAGTAAAGTAAGATTACCTAAAACAATTCTGAAGTAATGTTTTTCTTTTAATAGTTTTATTTTTACTTATGTAACAGAGAGAACATATATATAACATTTCAACTCAGTTACTTTTCTGAAAACCAAAACTAAATAACAGAAATAAAGAAAGGGGAAAATCTCACAAATCATATAGTCAAAAGTTTACAGAATCTGCAAAATGTTAATTATTTTACAAAATGCATGTTCTTTTTTATTTAGTACTGACCTTAATAAGATATTTCACATAAAAGATGTTTACATATAGTCCACAAGAGAAAATATTTTTTTGAATTCATAAAAATGACAGTTCAAAAGTTTGTTGTTATCTGAATGATCCACAGCTGTTTATTTATTTATTTTTTATGATAGTTGTTCATGAGATAGTTGTTTGTCCTGAACAGTGAAACTGCTTGCTGTTCTTAAGAAAAATCCTTCAGGTCCCACAAATTCTTTGGTTTTTCAGCATTTTTGTGTATTTGAACTCTTTCCAACAATCACTGTATGATTTTGAGATCCATCTTTTCACACCAAGGACAACTGAGGGACTCATATGCAACTATTACAGAAGGTTCAAACTCTCACTGATGCTTCAGAGGGAAACACAATGCATTAAGAGCCGAGGGGTGAAAACTTTCAGAATTTGAAGATTAGGGTAAACTTCGGGGAAACATGTAAGTTGCTTCTGAAGGAATATATTTTATATATATATTATATATATAAAATTAAAAAAAGCCAAATAAGAAAAATGTGCACATTTTCATTCTGTTCATTTACACCTCTGTCTCTTAATGCATCATTTTTCCTTCTGGAGCATCAGTGAGTGTTTGAACCTTCTGTAATAGTTGCATATGAGTCCCGCAGTTGTCCTCAGTGTGAAGGGTTCAAATACACAAAAATGCTGAAAAACCAAAAAAATTTGTGGGACCTGAAGGATTTTTCTGAAGAACAGAAAGTAGTTTAACTGTTCAGGGCAAACAAGTGAGTCATGAACAACTATCACTAAAAAAAAAAAAAAAAAAAAAAAAAAAAACAGCTGTGGATCATTCAGGTAACAACACAGTATTAAGAATCAAGCGTATGTAAACATTTAAACCAGTCATTTCTATACATTCAAGTATTATTTTCTCTTGTGGACTGTATGTAAATGACTTTTAGGTGAAATAGCTTATTCACGTCAGTAGTAAATAAAAAAACAAGCATTTTGTATGATCCCTCTTATTTCGGTAAAACAATTAACATTTTGCAGATTCTGCAAGGTGTATGCAAATAGTTGTACTAATCATCTTAGGTAATTTATTAATGCATTAAGAAAATGTTGCAATGTTTTACTTACATCCCATGGAAATGTCTCCAAAAGACTCATCGCGAAGAAGTTCACGTGAAAGGTGTGTATGACGTCCTTTCTTGTTTTGTGGCCCATTCCTTCCCCTTCTTTAACTCTCATTTGATGTGTACAGTTCATCTTTTAATATCACACAAATCTGCTTACTTTATGTTGTTACTACTGGAGACGGAAGATGCATGTGTGAATTCCATAGTGAATTTCTTCGTGTGTGTCTGTCTGCATATGTTGTGGTTACAGCGCCACCTGCCGGGTAGGTTGTGCATCAGCGTCAAATGTTGAACGATACGGCTGCGGCTCTACAGGCCCCGCCCACATGAATCTCAGCCAGTAGTTGTTCTATTGTAATCAAAAAGTACTTTATAACAAACATATTTACATTTTCAATTTTATTAACATCGATTTAATATCTAAATATTGGAAAATTAGACAAATGTGGTGCTTAAAGTTATTCATCAAACTTTCTGGTCATCTTAAAACCAGTCACATAAAAACTTAGATTGGTCTAATGTGAATGTGAAAAGTAAGACTGATTATCATTGGGTTAACTGCTATTTTACGCAACTGGCCCAAGTTATTTTAAACATGCATTTCAAACGGGCCGAGTCAAAAACTGTCCGGGGCCCCAGAAACCTATTTGGGCGAGGCCTGGGCGTAGTCTAGAAGATTGCAGGACGCAGAGAGACTTCTCTCCTCCTGGCTGAGCATCTTGATGATAATAATGATAATGATAATGAAGATGGGCATACAGCTACTAATTCGATTGCTGCTGCCAAAACATTTTACTGAATAAAGACCTAATTTTCTCTGACGGACCAGCAGATGACAAAACCGAAATCCTGTGTAGGATCCAATTGGGACCATTTCGCACTGTGTGAGAAAACTATGCATAATGCATACAAGCAAACAGTGTAAACTATTATCTGTAAAATTTGCTTTCTATAAAGCTGACATTTTTTTCTTTAATGTTGCATATCCTTTTGGGGGTCCCCCGAACGTCTCACTTCTCGAAAGTATTTCCTGAGTTTGTGGTTAGTATCTTATGACTATCTTAAGACACATCCTGGAGCCCTATACAAATATTTTGTTGTTATACTAATACGCTTACGTACAAAATTAACCACTTGTTAATGTGCTGAAATGCTTGTTTGCATAGTTTAGATTAATAAGCAAACGACACTGTCGTGTTAAAACGCTTGTCAGTTTCACAAACCAGCGCAAATTGGTAGTACCACACCCTCATGTCACCAGCTCCAAAATGCTGAGTATTCCAGCACACAGACCACAAATACATCACCTCTGATACCAACTCATCATGACTTATTTTCGTTACATGATCAATATATTTTACAGCGTGTGACATTTTGCATCAATTCATAGGCATGTCAATTGTATTACGCGTTTAATAAATTGCAAACTGAAGACAGTTGTTTTAATAAAGCTTTAATGCGTAGATTAGCAATGGGCTACAAGCATATAATTACATTAATTAAGTAGTGTTCACAACATACACCAACATCCATTCTGCTTATGGTCGTTTGTTTTAATAATTTACATGTATTTATAGCGTATTACAAGGGTATGTCTAGAAATAGACTACATACACTAAATCCACATGCCTTTTTGTGATTGGTCGAGATAGAGTAAGCAAAGAAACCCAATTGGCTTAAACAAACATCGGTCATGTGAAGATGTGAACACTCCTATTCCGCAGTGGACATAAGAAGCCCACCGCACAACGCAACTTTCTCCCAGACACAATTCGTTCACTTCGTTTCACCTCAGTGGGTCTCAAAGGAAGTCAAAATGAGCGTAAGTAATTTTAAAACACATCGTCGATACATTATTCTTTAGTTTTGTGTCAGATTGTGAGTTTAGGAATTGTTTATAGTTAAGACAGCATATGTTAGAATGTCTTCTCTTTATTTTAAGTTAGCATAAGTAATGCAGTATGTGCTCGTAGCAGCTGAAGTGTGGTGTTTATGGCTACTGATACTGGACAGCTGTTTGTTTAGTGCATTGCATAGTTACTGTAGAATAGTGTCTGCTAAAGCGCCCCCACGTGCATTGTGCATGGGTGTGACCTCCTCATATCTTCAGTGCGCTCACTTTGATGCTGCAATGTTATATTTCTATCATAATGTTGTACTGGTCATTTACATGACGTTATTTTTTTGTCCACAACTATTGTAAGGTATTTAGAAACGTGTAAGAGATGCAATTCTTACAAAATTATTGTCTTACTAAAAGACTGAAATCTCTGAAAGTAGTTTGGAATAAATTGTTCATATCATTTCCTTGAAAAATAAGCAGTGAGACATATTTGTATAGTTATCAATATTTGAAAAAAAAAAAAAAACTTCCAAAAACGAATAAGTGACTGTGTGGCATAACCTGATCATGTGACAAAAAAAAACCCACAACTGCAGATCCTTATGACAGACATATGTATATATACAGTTCAAAAGTTTTTATTAAATAAATTAATACTTTTATTCAGCAACTATTCATTAAATTGACCAAAAGTGACATGAATGTCTCATGATTTGCACAAAGATATTAAGTAGCCCAACCATTTTCAACTGTTATAATAATAATATATGTGACCCTGGACCACGAAACCAGTCTTGAGCAGCACAGGTATATTTGTAGCAATACATTGTATGGGTCAAAATTATTGGGATGTTCATGTTCCATAAAGATATTTTGTAAATTTCTTACCGTAAATTTTTAAAACTTAATTTTTGATTAGTAATATGCATTGCTAAGAACTTCATTTGGACAACTTTAAAGGTGATTTTCTCAATATTTAGATGTTTTTGTCTAAATATTGAGATTCCGTATATTCAAATAATTGTGTCTCAGCCAAATATTGTCCTATCCTAACAATGATGTGTAAATCTCAATTGACTGGTTTTGTGGTCCAGTGTCACATATGTTTCTTAAGCATATTAGAATGATTTCTGGTGAATCATGTGACACTGAAGTAATGATGCTGATTGTTTTCATTGAGTTAAGTTTTATATATGAGGCTTTTCATAGCGCAAAGCAGCCATAATTAAATAATATAAAGTGAATGGCTTCAGGACCGAGTTTAGCTTTGTAGCCTTGGTTATTGTGTTTGCAATGCACATAGTCTGTAACCCTTTAACATATTAGGGTAATTCATTTTATCTTAACACGTTCAATCCTCTGGCATTTCTACGGATGAAGCAAGACTGGCCAATTCAAGCCCAACTATGGTCTGAAACCATGCAGCACCCATGGGCATTGAAAAGCAGACCGTTAGCTCACTTTCTCTCTAAAGCTGCAGCGATAGCAGCATGACTCAGTCATTCTTCACTATGCTAAACCGAAAGACTGAGTGTCACTGCTCTGAGAGTGCTTCTGTCTTAGAGCTAGTTTACAGTTTCTCGCACCACCTAATATGGAAAGAATTCACCTCTGTTACACATCTGTTCTTTCACATTCTCAGTCTAAGCGCCTGTTTCACTTCTTTTCCTCCTCCTGTCTTTCTTTGTGACCCTCTTTTCTCGCCACTATTCAGCCAGCTGTGGCCAATCTCGTCTGCTATCATTACAACAGCTATAAAAATCTGCTTTTCTCAGCAGACTGTGAATCACATTCAGAGGCCTTGTGTAATTAATCTTGTGATTTTGCAGCTGCTGACCCAACTTGGCATCTAAACTTACACCAGGGATGGCATGGCCACTAATTTTTAACGACCGAATGATTAAAAGATAGCTCGTCTTGTATCCGTCTTCTCAAAAAAAAGGCTACAAAGCTGTCACTGTGGCTATACTCATATTAGTACGTTTTGAAAGGGTACTGCCCTAATCACAGTTTTGTACCTTTTTTGGACAGAGCCCATGCGTAGATTTTCCAACAGAGCAACTGTGCCACATCTGCAGTTTTTTTTGAAAGTTCAAGTCTGGCTCTTTGCCCTTTACCATTAGACTCGAGGATTTTCCTTTCAACGCATAGGAAAATTTGACAGCATTGCTTTTGTGAGGCTGATTCTGTCCACTCCATCATTACAGTCTCTGTTGGTCTTATAGGGAAAACCAGGCACGGTGCCCAGCTGTACAAGTCAAATTTAAGTGGATGCACATGTTCGGCTATTCATACCAGTAGTGTGTGAGATATACAAAAAGAAAATCAAATTACGTAAAGGGTAACCTCCGGTCTTTCTGTTTCTAACAGGGTGTGCTTGTGCAGAACATGTCCTTTAAGGCAGGACAGACTCTGGCTTTAACAGGAGTCCCCAATGCTGATTCCACAAAGTAAGTCTCTGTTAAGCAACTTCTCAAATTCAGGACTTTAAAGGTAGCAGAACTCATATCTTGCTCTTTTGCAGTTTTGCCATTAACATTGGTCACAGCGCCGAGGACATCGCTCTACACATGAACCCTCGTTTTGACGCTCATGGTGACCAGCGCACTGTAGTGTGCAATTCATTCCAGGACGGCAATTGGTGTGAGGAAGTCAGAGAAGGAAGCTTTCCATTTAATCAGAACGAGGAGTTCCAGGCAAGACTCGTATATATTTGAATGAACTGCTGTTTAAGCATAAACTTAAAGATGGTAATAATAATAAATGAGCTGTGGATGAAGTTTAATGGCCCCTTATATCAGGATTTTAATTGCCGTCTTGTTTTCTTCCTACAGTTAAAAATCACTTTCACCAATGAGGAATTCCTGGTGACTCTTCCTGATGGTTCTCAGTTTCACTTCCCTAACCGTCAAGGAGCTGAGAAGTACAAATACATGCACTTTGAAGGCGAGGTCAGGATCCGTGGGATTGAAATCAAGTAGACTAATCGCTTAAATAAGGCTACCTGAATGCTGAATGATTCTCTGCCTTGTTCTGTCACTTATCCAGCTTTGTTATTACACAATTTTCACTTACTCAGTATGGAGTATCTCAATCACACCCTTCTCATTTGTATGCCAAATCAGCATTATCATTCTGCTGTGGCACTGCCTATCTAAACCACTAGAGGGAGCGCAACTACAATAAATTGCCATGAGCTTTAGCGGTACTTGTGAACCTTTATGTGAGGTTTCCAACTAGTTTATTTTTCCTACTACTTTTCTATAATAAAACATCATGTTCTTAAATCTGGTTTGTAACTAAAGTGAATTCACAAGCTATAGCTGTTGGCATATAAAATAAAACCTGTTTTGACAAATAAACTAAGCCTCTTGTGTACTTCTTGCATGTTTAATGTGTTCAGGCAGAACCATCTTATGTGTTTACATTTAGTTACGATTCATTATGGGAGAACAGATGGAGAACATTTGGAATGAAACAAAAGCATCAATTCCAACAGGTGCTCATCATACAAACACGTTAAAAATATGAAGTCCCACTGATAGTTTAAAATAGGTCATTCATGACATGAATAAAATATTTAGTGCATGAGAAACTAGACAGCATAATTCAAGAATTTACTGATATAGGGATTTTTTTTTCTGTGGTTTGAAACAAGGGAAACTTAAATGTAGTCATGATACTAATTTTACATCAAATAAGTGATGTCCAAGGCATTGGTTTATTTTAAGAAATTATGGGGAACTTGGGGAAAACAAACAAATAAAAAAAAGCATAACTTTATATAAAGCATAATTTAAAAAAATATACAGTTGAGGTCAAAAGTTTACATACACCTTGCAGAATCCGCAAAATGTTATTTATTTGACTAAAATAAGAGGGATTGAATAAAACGCATCTTATTTTTTATTTAGTACTGACCTGTATAAGATTCATTATCCGTTTACATATAGTCCAATGCATTAAAAGCTGGGGGGGTGAAAACGTTTTGAATTTAAAGATTTTGTCTTTTGGGAAACATGTAAGTATCTTCTGTAGCATCTGAAGGGCAGTACTAAATGACAAAAATATGATGTTTAGGCAAAACACATCTGAAAATGAACACATTTTTATTCTGTTCAAAAGTTTGCACCCCTGGTTCTTAATGCATTGCGTTTCCTTCTGGAGCAGTAATGAGTGTTTAAACCTTCTGTAATAGTTGCATATGAGTCCCTCAGTTCTCCTTAGTGTGAAAAGATGGATTTGAAACTCATACAATCATTGTTGGAAAGGGTTCAAATACACAACAAGGCAGAAAAGCGAAAGAATCTTTGGGACCTGAAGAATTTTTTTAAGAACATCAGGCAGTTTAACTCACAAACAAGTGAGTCATGAACAACTGTCACTAAACAAAAAAAAAACACAGGTAACAACACAGTATTAAGAACAGTGCCGGTGATACAGGCGATACAGGCGGTCGCCTAGGGCCCCGACTTAAGAGGAGGGCCCCACGGCCGCGAGGTTGTCAATTGGATTTTTAGGTGCGTTCGATTTAAAACGCCGCTGCGTAGAAAGATTCGTTTTTAAAATCAAAGTTCCGCAAGAACTATAGAGCGCAGACAGCTCTGTATGCTTTCAACTCGCTCTTGCGGTACTTTAATTCTATTACATATATTAACACCTTATTTTCTTATTTTGGGTAAAAATAGGAATAATAACACTTCTCTGTAAGTTTTTTTTCTCCAGTGGAGTTTTTTTTCCCTCTCTCTCAGTGAATGCATAAGATTTTCTGACAAAAAGTTAAGTTTTTTTTTTTTTTTTTTTGGTCAAAGATTTTAAATCATAATTAATTTTATAATAATTTTTTATAGCTTTTATAGTTAGGCCTCCTGTATGTTAACAGGTCATGCTGCATTTTTCTGTAAAATTTGTTGTTATGGTTTAGACTTTGGAAATCACTTAATATTGTCTCTCAGAATAGTCTCTCGAAATGAAGTCTAAGTTATACATTAATGCCATTTTAAAATTATTTGACATGAAAGAATGACATAGAGATTAAAGTAAAGTTGTGGTAGAAATGGAATCCAAACAATATCTTTCCAGGGCTGGAAAAATAGATTTTTTGGCTGCTATATACATAATATTTATTGCTGTAGTATTTATTTAATTTTTTTTTTTACATGCAGTGATGCCCATGATCACAGACAGACTTGTCATATAAGGAAAAATTGAGCCACATTTAGCATGTTATGTTATAATTATGGACCCGGATCCACTGTAATTCAGTAAAGTTTTTTAAAAATATTTTTTCATGTGATCATCAATCAATCCTTAAAAAAAAAGCAGAATAGCTTTTCTCATCATTTATGAATATTAAGGCCTATGTTTATTTTGTTTATGCTCAATTTATTCTGTTTAGTTTTTGTGTATACTTTACTCAATCTCACTTGCACTCCTATTTTTTTTTTTTTTGGTTATATATATATATATATTTTTACACATGTTTGTTGAATGTGTGACGATCAATACACATTCATGCTTAAATATTGAAATTTCATGTGCTTTATCTTCACTAGTCAAATTTCTGTGACAGTTTTTTTACACTAGTGGGGCCTATTTTCATTATCTTGCCTAGGGCCCCGCAAACCTACAGGCCGGCACTGGTGACGTTTCAATCTCTAATGGTAATATGGAATTTATGGAGAAGCTCCTAATAGCGCAAATATGTGGGGGGCGTGGTAAGGCTTTGGCGATCGGCGCTACCCATGGCCTGTCAATCTACTCCACAGCCAATCACGGGCCCCCTCCTTGAACAGGTCCCACAATAACACAAATAAATGCACAGGCATTTGCACTCTGCATCGAAAACATATATATGAACGTGCTGTTGCACCTCTATTAACTTTTAAGGCTTATTTTGGGCCGTTTATAATCATTTTGATGGGTTGCGTCAAGGAGCTGTAAAAACCACAATTACACTCACTAACGTTATGAGTCGCATTTGTGCCGAACTCCATGGGAATAAGCCAACAATTAAACTTAACAGATGCTAACATTGTCATCTATGATGTGCAACACAAACACCTCTGATAAAATCTCAGAAAAAGTAGTACAGGGTTTCATGAACCTTTAACTCTGACAGCAGTCCTGTATTATTGCCTGGCCTATTACAGTCAGGCTACAGCAAGGTTACAGCAACACTGAAATATACTGTAAAATATTCCCGCCAAGTCAAAATTACCCAGAATGCAATATAAATTACAGTATTTTACTGTGATATATAAATGTGGTATTGTACTGTAGGTTTTTACAGTACTGTGCAGCTAAATCTACAGCGATTTCTAACAGTGTAATAATAATAAATGAGCTGTGGATGAAATTTAATGGCCCCTTATATCAGGATTTTAATTGCCGTCTTGTTTTCTTCCTACAGTTAAAAATCACTTTCACCAATGAGGAATTCCTGGTGACTCTTCCTGATGGTTCTCAGTTTCACTTCCCTAACTGTCAAGGAGCTGAGAAGTACAAATACATGCACTTTGAAGGCGAGGTCAGGATCCGGGGGATTGAAATCAAGTGGACTAATCGCTTAAATAAGGCTACCTGAATGCTGAATGATTCTCTGCCTTGTTCTGTCACTTATCCAGCTTTGTTATTACACAATTTTCACTTACTCAGTATGGAGTATCTCAATCACACCCTTCTCATTTGTATGCCAAATCAGCATTATCATTCTGCTGTGGCACTGCCTATCTAAACCACTAGAGGGAGCGCAACTACAATAAATTGCCATGAGCTTTAGCGGTACATGTGAACCTTTATGTGAGGTTTCCAACTAGTTTATTTTTCCTACTACTTTTCTATAATAAAACATCATGTTCTTAAATCTGGTTTGTAACTAAAGTAAATTCAAAAGCTATAGCTGTTGGCATATAAAATAAAACCTGTTTTGACAAATAAACTAAGCCTCTTGTGTACTTCTTGCATGTTTAATGTGTTCAGGCAGAACCATCTTATGTGTTTACATTTAGTTACGATTCATTATGGGAGAACAGATGGAGAACATTTGGAATGAAACAAAAGCATCAATTCCAACAGGTGCTCATCATACAAACACGTCAAAAATATGAAGTCCCACTGATAGTTTAAAATAGGTCATTCATGACATGAATAAAATATTTAGTGCATGAGAAACTAGACAACACAATTCAGGAATTTATTGATATAGGGATTTTTTTCTGTGGTTTGAAACAAGGTAAATTTGCATAAATTATTGGATTAAGACAACAAGTCATAAATGTAGTCATGATACTAATTTTACATCAAATAAGTGATGTCCAAGGCATTGGTTTATTTTGAATAAAAAAACAAATAAAAAAAAATACGCATAACTTTATATAAAGCATAGGTCAAAAGTTTACATACACCTTGCAGAATCTGCAAAATGTTATTTATTTTACTAAAATAAGAAGGATCGAATAAAATGCATGTTATTTTTTATTTAGTACTGACCTGAATAAGATTCATTATATGTTTACATATAGTCCAATGCATTAAAGGCTGAGGGGTGAAAACATTTTGAATTTAAAGCTCAGGTTAAATTTAATTTATTTTGTCTTCTGGGAAACATGTAAGTATCTTCTGTAGCATCTGAAGGGCAGTACTAAATGACAAAAATATGATATTTAGGCAAAACACATCTGAAAATGAACACATCTTTATTCTGTTTAAAAGTTTACACCCCTGGTTCTTAATGCATTGCGTTTCCTTCTGGAGCAGTAATGAGTGTTTAAACCTTCTGTAATAGTTGCATATGAGTCCCTCAGTTCTCCTTAGTGTGAAAAGATGGATCTCAAAACCATACAGTCATTGTGGAAAAGGGTTCAAATACACAAAAATGCTGAAAAGCTAAAGAATTTGTGGAACCTAAAGGATTTTTCTGAAGAACAGTGGGCATTTTAACTGTTCAGGACAAACAAAAAAACACAAAGCTGTGGATCATGCAGGTAACAACACAGTATTTGAACAGGGTCGTTTTTATAAATTCAACTATTGTTTTCTCTTGTGGACTATATGTAAACATCTTTTATGTGAAATAGTTTATTCAGGTCAATACTAAATAAAAAAGAACATGCATTTTGTATGACCCCTCTTATTTTGGTAAAACAATTAACATTTTGCAGATTCTGCAATGTGTATGTACATTTTTGACCTCAACTGTATTATTTTAATAGTAGTGATTTATTGAACATGTACTACTGCTAGACTGACAATATGATTATATTGTAAAATCAAATATGACATGAGTATCATAGTATCATCAACTTCCAAAAAAGACTATGTTCTTCACACAAGTTCAAATATTTTCCTTTTCATCTGTGAAAGAATATCATCAAGAGCAAAGAAATGAACTGATACATATATAAAATGTATTTTTTTGAGTCCTGGCTTGAAAAAGTAAAGAAACCCTGGACTATTGCAGAAGACCTAGATGTGAGATTTTGACAGGTGGTACACAAAGTATACTGAGATTGTGAGAACATTCTCAAGACCACATCATTGATCCATCCAATGGCAATGAAATTCTACACCGCCTCATCTTTCTTCAAAAGGAAGAAGTCAAAGCCCTGCATATTTCCTGTGCTGCTAAAGAAATCTTTTAAAATACACACTTCGGATCTTAAAACCTCTTGGCTTTGTAGGTTTGGGAGATGAATAGCCAGCATAACTGCACAGTATCTCTTATGTAAACTGGACATGATATGCCTCAAATTCAGTCTTGCCCTTGGGTAAACTGTTCAATGCCTTGATTTTAACCTTTTAAGTGTCAACTGGTATGCAAGTGAATCACGCTTACCACATTAGCAAAGTAAAATTAGTTTATTTTTATTTTTTACACAGCAGTAAAGCTGAAGCATTATACCCTGTTTCACTTTACACAGTTGAAAGCGTAGTTATACACAATCACTACCATTATTGCCATTTGTATAACCACAGTTTTACTACAAATACCATGATTATTCTATGGTTAGTGTATAAAAACAAAGGTTAATTTGTGGTTACCATGGTTTAACTACAGTAACCATGTTTTTTGGTTTTATTTGTAGTAAAACCATTGCTTATTTTCGTAAGGGTCACCAGCACTATTGACAGACGTCACTGTCGATATCTTGCAGCGATTGGTAGTCGCCGTTGTTTTTCGTCTCTTGTCTGTGCTTTACCAACCTTTCATCGGTTTATGTTAAAAGCTTAATTATTATACGATTTAAAAAAAAAATGTTCTAATGTTTGTCCCATAATCCCGCACGCGAGTCTGACACGCACTTTTGACCTCCACAGAAATGCCCGCGAGTTCGTACAATTCAAATATTAACGGTAAGTTTCAATTTATTAACGGTTAGTAATTGTTAAAGTGTTTCAGGTCAGCAGTCACTCGGTTTGTTTTCACAAATGTTAATTTTTCTTTATATGTCACTTGTCAGAGTTTGAAACCCCTAATAACGTTACATGAAATTTACAAAGGAGAAACTAAAAGAGGGAATATGAATGAGATATGTTCAGTGGCACAAAAAAGGGAGAGAACCAAAGATTCCTGTGTAAAAATTAAGTGGTAAGAGTTTTATGGCTAATATTAACTTAGTCTAATTAATTAGGTTAATTGAATGTTTAACTCTAAAAACATAATAGTGTTTTGGTAGGAAAGCCATTAAATCATGTTGACACTGGGGAACACAAACACCTTTAATTAACTTGTTTGAGAATGTAACGTTACACTACCAAAAGTAACGAACAGTAAGATTTTTAATGTTTTTTTTTTAAATAAGTCTCTTCTGCTCACTAAGCCTGCATTTATTTCATCCAAAGTACAGCAAAACAGTAAATCTAGTTTTGCTATTTAAAATAAACATTTTCTAGTGATTTAAAAGCAAAATTTTCGGCATCATTACTCCAGTCACACGATCCTTCAGAAATCATTCTAGTATTCAGATTTGCTGCCCAAAAAGTACATATTAATATGATTATGTTAAAAACAGCTGAGTAGAATTTTTTCAGGTTTCTTTGATGAAGTTCGGAAGAACAGCTTTTATCTGAAATAGAAATCTTTTGTAACATTATAAATGTCTTTATCATCACTTTTGATCAATTTAAAGCATCCTTGCTAAATAAAAGTATTACTTTCTATAATTTCTATAATAATGACTGTGAAATGTATCTCTTTAGATCTTTCTATTCTTTAAATAATCCTATAAAAATGTACTCAACTGTTTTAAATATTGAAAATAATAATAAAAATATTTCTCGAACAGCAAATCATCATATTAGAATAATTTCTGAAGGATCATGTGACACCGAAGACTGGAGTAATGATGCTGAAAATTTAGCTATGATCAAAGGAATAAATTACATTTTAAAATAGAATACAGTTATTTTAAATTGTAAAAAATATTTAAAAATGTTACTGTTTTGCTGTACTTTGGATCAAATAAATGCAGGCTTGGTGAGCAAAAGAGACTTACAGTTCAAAAACTTTTGACTGGTATTGCGGTTTCTACTATAGTTTTATTGAAAATTCTAGCTGTCTACATGTTAATATAGTACAAGATATTTTGGACTCTTTTAGTTTCATCCACCTGAGTTGCAAGCATTCGGACCTCAGGTGTTATAATCTAGTGTTTTGTTTTGTTCAGACACAGGTTGGAGTTTGTTTCACTATACACTGTTCTCATTTTAGGACTGATGAACCATGACAGAACAATTCTTTTACCGTTCCACATAGTGAATTGTTTGGGAATCGAACCCATGAACTCAACATTGTTACTGCCACGCTCTACCGGTTGAACTACAGCAACAATATAACTCTTGTTGGTAAGTGATTTTTGTTCTCTGTAGAATAATGTGATCGGGAAATGCCATGATTAACGGTTGCCATACTTATACTATTTCAAGTGATTTTACTCACTTTCTCTGCCTGTCTGGACTTTTTTTTTTACCATAGGAAATGTAGAATTAAGGACATCTTTCGTTTACAAACTGCCTCTAAAAGCAGAAGAGAGTGATTTACCCGCTATGATATCATAAAATATCACACAAAGTTTTTAAAACTATTAATTCAGGAATGTGCATTTCTCTCCACGGTGAATAGCTTGCATTCCTGCTTTGCATAAATATTCATTCTGTCGCAATCTCGTAATAGCAAATTGCCAAATCCTGGGACTGTTCTGTCTCTGTGTTTGTATTTCCTTTGATCGCTTTGTTGTTCTACTGGATGTTAATTCATTGCCATGGAATGTCTTCTGTCATTGACTGGGTGCTTTTCAGGGGTCTGGTTTCCATGGAGAGCTGACATTCTGAGTGTTGAGAGTGGACATGCATAATCGGGAAGGACGGTCTGTACTGGGCATGTGCGAAGAGATGTGCAGTGGTTATTAGCATGTTTTAACATTCACAGAGGTCAGACGGTGGCATTTACCCTAAATCATCGTCTGCAGTGCCAGCCACAGCAGTACAGGCAAGGGGCAAGACAAGTGATTAGCTGCCTGCCTCTGTTATCACATAAATGAAATAATACTCACTCTTGTGTGAGAGATACTGTGATTTGCGGCGCTTGAGGAATTCTTTGTTGTGGGAATAAATAACTCTTTCGTAGACTTATTTTTCAAGTATATAAACGGATGAAGTGTCTTTCCTTCTAGATTAAGCTATATCATTCTGACCAGTTTATCAAAGCATATATAAAATGATATTAATTATTGTAATTAAGGAGCGGAAAATCACGTTAATGGGGCAATCAGTATGATGATTCCTTCATTTTACGCTCTTTTAACCACTATGATGAATCGGATGGCAGTCAGTTTGAAGAATGGGGCGGTCTTAATGCTTCCAAGTTTTTTCTTTTGGTTTAATTCCCTTAACTTTCACCGTCCCACTTTTTTCATTGTCTTTTTCCCCATCACATATTTTAGTAATCATTATTAATTAGATATAATTTGAAAGCTTAAAAAGTCAAGATTTATTCAAGATTCAAACTTTTTTAAAATTATTGTGTTACAAAGCTTTTAGTCGTCTCTTCCCCCTTAGTTGACAGTGTCAAGTGTCACATTACAAAATGTATTGCGATATTTTATAATAATACGATATTTGTGCTTTAGTAATATGAGCCTGTAGTGCACATTACACACACAGGGATGTGCAGCAGCACACAAACTCACAAACTGCTCTTGGAGATTCCGCCCTGTAAATAACAAATCCGCCATGGTGCAAGCACAGCTGGCTCTTAAAGGAAATGGGAGATGAGACTCTGATTGGTTTATTGCACGTTATGCCCAAAACATACCCATGACTCATTAAGAGAATAGATACTACCATTTTTTTGTACCACGGGCCTGGCGAGCTGACCATTTTTTTCTGTCGTTAAACTAGCAAAAGGGGATTCGGACATGCCCTAAGTGCACCTGCGCCATGCGCTTCACACCATAGATCGCTTCACACGCTTAGATCGTTAAAATAGGGTCCTGAAACTTTTATAACTTTTTCATACTTTCGTTTTTTTAATGAATTGAATTTCTGCTGATTGTCTTCTTTAAAAAGAGACCAATCTTAGGTCTGTATTCCAAAAGCATTCATTAGTTGAGTTTGATTGACAGCCGATCTGACCAATCATAATGCCGAATCTGCCATTTTTGTCTGACAAACAAACCATACAGGAGAGTAGATTAATGTTGGTGGAATTTGAAAATAGTGTGTATTGACATCTTTCAGTGGTTGAAACAAGATACCTTCTGATGTTCATTCATGTTTACTTCATGCTATAACTAGTAAAAAGTAAGAGATGATCGGTTCACATGCCGCTTGAAGGCGCTGCAGCGATCTTTCAGTGACATATTAAAGAGCCACAAAATGGTATTTTTTGTTTGAATTAAAAAAAAAAAAGACAAAATTTGAAAGCTGAGCGTTTGTGTCATACCTAAAGTAACCTGCTGTCTTGTCTGTCAGTGCATTGTCAATGCATTGTTATTGCAAAAGTGATACACATTTCTCTCACATCCCTTTAAAAAAAAAAAAAAAAAAATCAAATCATTAAAGAATGTTTAAATTCCGTTGTAGATCATGATAGGGATTTTGTATCTTCGCTATAGGGCTGGGTGATATGGAAAAAAAAATCTATTTTTTTTTTTCAGAATGTTTGACAGATTCTCGTCAACTTGAAAATGTAACTACAACATGATTCAAGTAACTTGTTCTTTATTAACCCTCGAGTTAAAGAAAATTCTATTCCAAGGGCACCACGCATGAAGTTGTCAACATAATGTAAATGTTCAACAAATCACTTGTTAAATATCTTTGCAGAAAAGATGCATGAACTTCAACTACATCTTGAACAAACTTGTCTTAAATGCTTTAAAAAAATCTCAAAAGTCAAGGTAATTCAAATTCAAAATGACTGAAGGTATAACACCAGTAAACTAGTATTAACTATAAATGTTCTGTAAAAACAATGAACAGCAGCTTTCAGCCTGTCATCATGATGTAAACATGAAATATCAGACATGCACTAGTTGTTTTTCATAGTTTTTTTATTCGATTACACTGCTTTTCCATTGTTTTTCTGTATAAACATGCACGCGTTTGACTGTTGCACTCGTGTCTCTTGCAGTGTCATGCATGAAACGGCATTATAAAAATGTGGTGCTCAAGTTAAAAGAAGTTCACTTACATCTTCTTGCATGTTTTTCCTATTCCACTGCTCGTCGCATCTTTGTCAACACAAAAGTGCATTCTGTGTGAATGGCACCTAGCGATATTAGTGTATCACACGTGAGCAGTTAATCACATGCGCCAACATGTGGTTGGATCGTTCTTTTCTCTTTACTGTTATCACTGGCATATTGTCAAAGTGTTTACTTCTAACGTTTGGTAATATTTCTATTAAAAAACGTGATTCATCGATGTCTAAAAAATAAAATCGTGGCAAAGCATTAAATTTGAATTAATCAACAAAATTGGAAAAATCGTCCAGCTCTACCCCATTAGTTCCATTTTTAAAAGATTTGAAGCTGTAAATTACATTTTTTTTTTTTTTTTACCTCTTTGACAAAATATTGTCTTGATAAAACCACTAGATGCCACTAGAAAACCAAGAACAAGTTATTTGCTATATTACTATATTTGCATCAATGGTCTTTTAATAGTTTCATTTTTTTATGGCCATGTGTATATGCACGGTGTGACTTTCTGCATTTTGTTTCAAAATTATGCCTATTTCTCATCTTTTAGAAACAGACTGTACCTTTGGTACAACATAGACCTTCGTTTGGGTAGATGCCATATTGAATTTTATGTGGATGAAAATGCAGCAGCGAGAAATATAGAACAACTTTGGAAACTGTTTTATAATTTTTTTTTTGTCTGTTGAAAGTTTCTGGAAAAATTTTTCATTATTGACCAAATAAACTGAACATACTGTACCTCTGTCTCTTACTGCCTATAGTTTCCAATTCCTGTCAAATCTGAATATTGTTATAGCCTTTAAAAAGGTCTGTGCTATGTGAGCCACATTCTCTTTCACCTGTCTGTGTTTTGAAGTCACTGTGGTTTCAACAGTACTAAAGATCTGAAAACTAAATCTTATTTTACAAGCATCAAATCATCTGACTTGCTCTTTTCTCTTTGTCTGCCTGTTTTTCTCTCCCGCAGTCACGCAGAAAGACTGCATATGCATTATCCATTTAAACGGATGGAGTGACAGTGTCAGAGAGTCCTGACAGGGAAAACAAATGGAATAAGTAACCAGTGTAGAGAAATGTGTTTAGTGGCAGTGAGAGAGTAAGGCGATAATGGGACCCATCCGTTACGTCGGTGCATGGGTGCAGGGCTGAGTCTAAGTGAGATGGATGACTGTGTGTTCAAACCCCACTGGAGCTTGGAGGTCTGAGTCCTACACAGACCCTCTCACCCAAGTCTTCCGGAGAAGAGTGTGCCTTTATGAAGTCTACGAAGCTGTTATTGATGCATTTCTCAAAATAGCATTCAAATTCTGTCTTGTTCATCCATGTTAAAACCCATTATAATGATGACTGTTATTTTAAGCAGCGGTTTAGGATCGAAGCCCAGACTCAGAGGACATCCAGACGCCCGTCTCGTGTTACAGCATATGCAGAGCCGGGAGTGCCTTGATGCCCTTGGCTCTGATCAAAAGCCTGTAATCGACTCATTTATTCAGTGCAAAGCTGGGAGGCAGAAAGAAGCAAGTCCATGACCTGACTGCGGTTGTAGCCGCTGGACAGTGGTGGAATGGAGTGAGGAATTTTTTCCTGGGTGGTGCTGCCGGAGGCTCCTAGCATGATGTGCTGCTTTGCTGGCTGATAGGAGAAGAGCTGCTTGTTTCGGTGATACGGGGGGTTGTGTCCACAGTGATTAAGAGCTACTGGCCTTTCTGGCTCTCTCCTCTCTTCTCGTGTTATCGTCAACCTTTTTGTACGCTGCCGAATCTCTTGCTATTCCACCTTTTCCGGATCAAGCTTTCTTTTTTTTGTAGCGCTCGGTTCCTCTGCATCTTCCTATCTCAGTCCGTCTTTCACGTCCCGCTGCACTTGACTCGGTCTCATCAGATCCTCTTACTCTCGTGTCACTAGACCTCGGTGGCTGTAATTTACTGCAGTAGCACCAATGTACTGTACGCCTCTGTCTGGCTCCTAATCATATAATCTGACGTAAGATAATGCAACCTCGTGAAAGTCCTTGGATTATGGTTAACAAATAAGTGTTTTGTGCAGACATGTAGGAAGACAAACAGGTCTTGTTTGCAACTAAGCAAAATACAAGATGTTTTTCTGGGGCTACCATGGCTTTATATAAAATCCTGACTCCTTTGGCTACGCACAGTACGTCTTTGTTGAGAATTGAACAGCATTAAGAATTTATTCAGTGAGTTGCAGGTCCGCTCTTTTGCCTGATGTGACCCTGCTGAAAGGACCAGATGAAGAACAGCCATGTTGTTTTTTTGTATGCTGGTCCCCGGCATGCAATAAATGCGATTTTTGGTACTCCAGCTTGAAATTCTGTCCCAGCAGTCTCTTCTCATAACTCAGGAGAAACCATACACGTACACGGAGAGACTGCTGTGTGTTACCTTGTGTTGTGTATCTGTATGATTACTCATGAGGGACAGTGTGATGCAGACAGACAGATGGTGTGTGTGTGTGCGTGTGTGTATGAGAGAAGAATACATTTTTGCTCTTTTCTGAGTATTTGTTTTTGTGAGTCTCAGGTGTGTGCATGGTAATCAGCTCACTGGGGTCAGAGGTCATCTCCCTGGAGAAGTGCAGAGATTTGGATACCATGACGACCAGGTTACTGCTTCCCATGTCATTGCTTTCTTGCTCTACCTCTCTCTTCCTGTGTCTCTCACACTTATTGCCCTTCTCCTCCCAGCTTTTTGCACCTTCGTCTTCTTTTGCTTGTGGAAATGATGCTTGGCTGTGATTTGGAAAATTAGTAAAAACAAGAAAATCTCCTAACCCTATGTATCACATTTAAGCATTATATGGTTTCAGCCTCAAAGGGATATTTCACCCAAAAATGAAAATTCTGTCATTAATTACTCATCCTCATGTTGTTCCAAACCCTTCAAAACACAAATTAAGATATATTTGATGAAATCCAAGAGCTTTCTGACCCTGCATAGACAGCAACACAACTAAAATGTTCAAGGCCTGGAAAGATAGGAAGGATATTAAATAGTCCATTAAAATAGTCCATGTGACATCAGTGGTTCAACCGTTATGTTCAATGTTATGAAGCTACGAGAATACTTTTTGTGCACTAAGAATTCAATTCAAGTTTATCTGTATAGCGCTTTTCACGATACAAATCGTTGCAAAGCAACTTTACAGAAAATTAAAGTTTCTACAATATATTTAGTAGTGGCTTACTAGTGGTGACAAAGAACAAAAGTAACAACTTAATTCCATCATTTCCAAAACATTCCAGGATTTTTCTCCATATAGTGGACTTCAAAGGTGGCCAACGGGTTGAAGGTCCAAACTGCAGTTTCAGTTTTTAATTTTTTATATTATGTTAGGGGATTTTGCTAAATATTAACACCAAGTTTTGGTCAGCGTACATGGCGAATCCTCTCATCAGAAAAACAAAGTGTAGATGTACATGCAATGTAAATGAGAGATTCATTCATCATATCTTGCAGACAGCTTCACTTATAACTGAAGCTTTTTTTAGAGTGCTTACATGCAAGCTAGACTGAATTCATTGATAGTCTTTGATAATGTAAATGTTCTTTCCTTAATGTATAATTTGTTCGTGTTTAAATGATTGTGGACATGCGGCGTTATAATTAAATTTAAAATGTCTTTTTATTACATGTGATCAGGTAAAATACAAATTCAGTCTTATTAAAATATCTTATGACATAATACGGTACTTGCCTAAAATGTTATGATGTGAGTAGTTAATAGAGTACACCAGGCTACAGTGATTTGAGCATGTTCGACTAGAGATTAGAGCACAATTAAAGAGCTGAGCTTATGTGATTGTGGGTGGCTGTCTTGAGAAGCAAGAAAGCTTCGGAAAACAGCTCATAAAAAGGAGGAGAATGTGAATGGTTTTTACAAGTCGGAATTAATCAAATTAATTACTCACAAAACTGCCACAAAAATTAAGTATCTTGGGTATGATCAAGGGGCACAAAGAAAAATCTTGCAGCATCCTCAGCACCTCTAGTTCCCGCAGCCACGAAAGGCTTTACACAATCCCAGCCGAGGAATAAGGGTCTTATCTAGCGAAATGATCAAAATGGTCAAAAATAATAAAAATGTGTATATTTTTTTAACCACAATACTGCTCATCTTGCACTAGCTCCACTGTAAAAAAAAAAAAAAATAGTTGTTTCAGCTTAAAATAATGTGTTACCCCATTGATTTAAATTTGTTAGCTTAGTTAACAAAAATATTACAGTTGTCACTTGAATTAACATTAAGTAACTTCAAATTTCAAGTTGACTAAACAAAAAATGTTAAGTTAGCGGATTATATTAAGTTGAAACCAATTTTCGAAAGAATTTTTTTTACAGTGTCTGCAGTGCTCTGCTACGACTTCATGCATTTTGTAATCATATTGGAAAGGTAATGTGCAGTTAGTTCTTCATCTGTGTACTCCAGTTTAAAAATGTAGGATAGGGCGAAAAACTTGCAGGTTGAGTTAGACTGATCTTTTTGCTAGATAAGATAAGAGCCCTTTGAAGCTGCATTGAAACTGCAATTTGGACTTTTAACCCATTAGTTCCCATTGAAATCCACTATATGGAGAAAAATCTTGGAATGTTTTCCTCAAAAACGTTTCACTCAAAAATGTCATTTTGACTGAAGAAAGAAAGACATGAACATCTTGGATAACATAGGGGTGAGTCAGTGATCACAAAATTTTTGATTTGGAAGTAAACTAAAATATTAAACATAATTTTACTGGAAGCCTAGCAACACATATGGTTAGGTTAGGTTTTGAAAGTTTTTGTTTTCAACTCATAATATTTAATGGAAATGTTTTGCAGTAATGCAACATCGGGCATCTCCCTTGTGACGTATGCCCGACTTCTCCAGTCATATATTCCTTTTAAAGGAGAAGTCCACTTCCAAAACAAAGATTCACATATAATGTACTCACCCCCTTGTCATCCAAGATGTTCATGTCTTTCTTTCTTTAGTCATAAAGAAATTATGTTTTTTGAGGAAAACATTTCAGCATTTTTCTCCATATAATGGACTGATGCTTCCCCCGATTTTGAACTTCCAAAATGCAGTTTAAATGTGGCTTCAGACGATCCCAGATGTGGTTGTAAACGATCCCAGCCAAGGAAGAAGGGTCAAAATCAGGGCACCGTATCAGTACATTATATGGAGAAAAATACTGAAATGTTTTCCTCAAAAAACAATTTCGTTAAGACTGAAAAAAGAAAGACATGAACATCGTGGATGACAAGAGGGTGAGTACATTATGTGTGAATTGTTGTTCTGGAAGTGGAGTTTAAACCCTTGCCCTTTCTTACAATCAACTGCAAGTTCATCCAATCAATAGTTTCACTTTAATGTATATTACAATACAGGAGAACGCTGCAAAGTTACTAAATAAGATATAAAATGCACATAATTTTTTTACATGTTAAACAATTTTAATTTCACTGTCTGCAGTGACTTCAAGTCTTGATACTTGTGTGCAGACTACCAAAAACAAGATGTTGCAACTTTAACATGTTTATACTGCTGTCTTGCAAAGCACTGCTGTTTCTTTTAAGACATGCACATATAGCTTCTCTGTTCAGCTCTGTGCATGTTCAAGTACTAGCAGGGATTGTGATTGTCTGTGTGTGTGTGTTACATCAGTGAGATGAAGATGTTTGTAACCCACCTTGCTTTATACATGTCTCAGACAGAAATTTTCAGACCAGACGACTGTTTGCTTGTTTGGATCTCTGTCTGTCTTTGTGTGTGTGTTTGTGTGTGAGAGAGCTCCATGAAAGCGTGAAAGCATTGCGTTCAGCAACCAGATATTTTTAGCCCTGTCTCAAGACCTCTCGCTTCCCTCCGCATTTTTCCTCTCCTCCTCGGCCGTGTCCTCACCTCCTCTCCTCCTCCACTCTGATATGTGTTTATCTACGTATTTGTGTGCATGTCTTGAGTGACAGCAAGAGAGTGACGATAAGAGTGAGCGAAGATTGAATTCATCAATTGGAGCAGCTGTTTGAAGCGTAGCAGAGTTATGCTCTGGAAAGCTCACACTGCTTTATTTACAACTTTTTTTGGCGGGGTGGGTGGTATGACCAAAATTAAATATGTATTTCTTCTTATTAAAGTTGCAAAAGTGATCTAGTCAAGAGAAGTGAGAGATTTTCTCTCTTTTGTTGTTTGATTAAAATACAAACTGTTTAACTGTCATGAACCGGAAAAAAAAACAGAGTTAAGCAAAGTAAGACAAGACGAGCGCTTGACATTAAAAAGTATTTAAATTGCATTATTTTTATGTTTATGTTTAATGTTTTTCTGGATAAGACCCTTCTCCCTCGGCTGGGATCGGATCATTTGAAGCCGCATTTAAACTGCATTTTGGAAGTTCAAACTCAGGGCACCATAGAAGTCCACTATATGGAGAAAAATCCTTAAATGTTTTCCTCAAAAAATAATTTCTGTACGACTAAAGAAAGAAAGACATGAACATCTTGGATGACAAGGTGGTGAGTACATTATCTGTAAATCTTTGTTCTGGAAGTGGACTTCTCCTTTAAGGCGATTCTGAGTTGACTCTGAGTTGAAACTGCAAAAAAGATATTTTTCAAAAACCCATATGACCTGCTCTTTAAACAATTTCCTAGCAATTTCTGTTTGTTTCTATATAAATCCTACATCATTTTTTCCCAGTGCACCTGCCTAATCTTTCTCATTAAGACTTGATTAGCAGTATTTAATTACTCTCATCAGCTGGACCTCTTCAAAGCTGACCACTCAAACACTTGAGGAAATAATCACATTTTCACAAAGTAGCTGCGGACGTGGAAATGTAACATTAGCAGAGCAGAGAGTTATTATCTCACATGAACGATTATATTTAAGGGGGTAATGAAGTCTGAATATTTCATATATTCAAGCAGCACTCATACTTCCCTTCAACGGTACGTGCTCCTGCCTTATCATTCAACAGATGGCAGAGATTTTGCCATTTCGGTTTGATGGGGCTAGTGTGAGTGTAATCAGGTTAATATGTTTGACAGCAGTGCTGCCACAGTATGTCATTACAGATATTACACCCTATCACCCACCCTCACTAAGAGCAATTTCCCACATCGCTGAATATAGAGGAGATTACACAGCACAGGAGTGAGTGTACCAGTGAATGTTGCGAGAAACGATGTAAAACTTCCTGTTTATCAAAGCCAAAGACAATGTCGGCGATAGTGTGTGTATGTGTTTACATACTATTCAGATAGGACTGAAATCTGTATCGTACTTTCTTTGCAGAACTGTTTGATTGTATTTTTAACAACTGTAGGTTATTGAGATGTGATTCGAGGGAGAGAGAGACAGCGAGAGAAAGAGAGAGGGCGGGTGCGCGAGAAGGAATCTGTGGAAAGGAGTTATTCACCTAGACTTACATAAACCCTAGCTCTATATTTAGACAGCGTGACTTCAGATTTCTGCACCAGAGTGATCGACCACATTGATATGCGTGTGGGCCTCAGTGTTCCTCATGCACAAACTGCAGTCGGAATGCCTCTGCCTGGCTGTATCAGCCTAATGCTGCTTTGTTGGAGATAAATATGTATTGGACTGCTGCTGCTTTGCTGTGTGTTGCTGTATATAAGTCTGCTGAGCATTTATTATACTGTATGATTGTATGTATCAGGCTGCACAGTGATTTCTTGGTGCTTATCAGACTGCTGCTGCTGTGTTTCGACTGATTATGAGCGTGTTTTGATTAGGAACACAGGAGACTGTGTAAGTGTGGATTAGACTGGTGTGTGTGAGCTTGTATCATGCTCACATATGGCTTTTATGGCTCGCTTTAAAAACAGTGACGCATTTCGCCATTTTGACACACTATAAAATGCTTCATATAAATTAACTATTTACTAATTAAGTTAATGTTCCCACAACTGTATTTTTCAGAAAATTCATAAAAAAGCACATTTTACATGAAAACATTTTACAAGTGTAATGGATATGGGTAATATGCAGGATTTTTTTTTGGAAAACACCATTTTTGAAAAAAAAAAAAAAAAAAAAAAAAACATTTATGTACCTTTTTTAAGCTCTGTTTTTTTGATCATTTTTACTGAACTGTGCTATAAATGTGGCCTATGGTGTGACATAGCAAAAATGAAAACATTTTTAATACAAATAGCTTGGGAAAGATTTATCTTCATTGCTAGACACTATTATTTATTTAATATTAAATTATTATGACATTATGTTTTCCCCATGACTTGTTGAATATTTTCTAGACAAACTCTGACTATGAGACAAACTTTGCTGTCATCCTTTCAAAACTGCAGAAAATTGTACCATTTTAAGATGATTGATGATTACATCTCCACTAATGCAATACTCAACTGTTTTTTAATGATATTTTGAGATGAAAACATATCTGTAGTTCTTTTATGAGTGCGACACTAAGGGAAGGAAATGGTAGTTAATGCTTTAAAGAGAAAGTGTGAAGTATTACATTAAAGTATTTTATTTAACTTTGAACACGTCAAAGGAGAAAGAAATTTTAATTTTAATGCAAACAGTATCAACAATTTTTTAACAAACAAACAAAAAAATCATCAACAAAATTCAGTCATTCACAGTGTTGCCAAGTCTGCAGTTTTCCCACGGAATTGTGCTACTTTAACACTGTTGCCACGGGTTTAAGCGACCCCAATAATGTGATATTTATCCTCTGGAATTCAAATTTCACCAGGGAATCTCACCAAAAACACATATTTTACCCCTTGGAATGCAGTTTTTACTGGGGACCCCCACCAAAACACGATTGGGCTATTTTGAGTACCAATTGCGCAGTTTTTGTTGTAAGCCTAGCAACCCTGGTCATTCAATCACTATTCAGTCACGATATTCATTATCGTGACTGAATGTGATGTGATTACATTTTTATAAAGTACTTCTTAAGGCATCATTTTGATTCTTTTTACTTTCTGCATCTTTCTCTTAGGATCTCCTCCCTTCTGTGTGGATCCCTCTCTTCTCTCTATGCTTCCGTGTCCTCTCTCCTTGAGTACGTAAAAAATCTAATAACTAAGCAGTTTTTATAGCAGTAGATCCTATTTATATTCATTTTTATTTTGTGTCACAGTGAAAATGCCGTGTCATGTCAACAACCCATATACTATGTTGCCTTATAAATAACATGAATGTTCTTTACAAATTCTTAGTTTTTAGGTTAGAATTAGTATTGTCTTTGAAAATACAATACTGTTCAAAAGTTTAGGGATTTTTAATGTTTTTGAAATGCTCACCAAGCCTGCATTTGTTTGACTGAAATGCAGTCAAAAAAAAAAACAAAAAACAAAAAACCCTGCAACATTGTGAAATGTTGCAATTGTTATTTTTTTTTAAATATATATTTTAATATATTTTAAAATGTCTGTAGTCTTCAGGGTCACATGTTCCTTCAGAAATCAGTCTAATATGTGACCCTGGACCACAAAACCAGTCTTAAGCTGCTGGGGTATATTTGTAGCAATAGCCAAAAATACATTGTATGGGTCAAAATTATTGATTTTTCTTTTATGCCAAAAATCATTAGGAAATTAAGTAAAGATCATGTTCCATGAAGATATTTTGTAAATTTCCTACTGTAAATATATCAAAACTTAATTTTTGATTAGTAATATGCATTGCAAAGAACTTAATTTGGAAAAATTTAAAGGCGATTTTCTCAATATTTTGATTTTTGTGCACCCTCAGATTCCATATACTGAAATAGTTGTATCAAATATTGTTCTATCCTAACAAAACATACATCGATGGAAAGCTTATTTATTCAGCTTTCAGATGATGTATAAAGCTCAATTTTGAAAAATTGACACTTATGACTGGTTTTTTGGTCCAGGGTCACATAGGCTGATTTGGTGCTTAATAAATATATCTTCTTATTATGAATACTGAAAACAGTTTTGTTGTTTAATATATTTGTAGAAATTCTTTGATGATTTAAAAATTAAAAGAATATCATTCATTTGAAATAACAAAATCTTTTGTAACATTATAAATCACCAGCACTTTTTTATTTAATTTGTCATCATTTAATAAATGTGAACTGTCCTAACTGATACTGACCCAAACTTTTAAACAGTAGTTGAGTGTTTGTTAATTATCAACAGTATATGATAAGGTGACGTGCAGATTACTGAAACCTGTTAGAGGTTGTACAATAGCATTTTTGTTGTTTTTCTGTTAAAATTACTAACACTCACAGTGATAAATTAGGTATCTTGTCTACTGTGAAGTCAAAAACCCCACAACACAGAACTAGGTAAGTATAAAAGAGCTCTTGTCACAGCAGTTCTTGTGACAATGACACTGTAAATAGCAAGCATTTCAATATTTTACTGACAGATAAAAGTGCAGCATGAAGGAAAATTTACAACCCAGTCCATCAAAATGATGGATAATAATTATTTGTAGTGTAACCTCAGTTTGTGAGTGCATAAAATGGGAAAGTTTTAGAGGTATTTTTTGATGAATTTATACATACATGATAATATTCTCAAGAAAGAAAATAGTGAAAATAGTTTCTGATCTGAACTGAGATGATTCATTGTATCAGATGTTATTTTTTGTATCCAGAGAACAGAAGTTGTTAATGCTCTCATAACAGAGATAATCAATGTCATCACAGCATTAGGTGTAATCTTGCTTATCACATGTGTTCTGGGTTTATATATGACACCTCCAAATAGTTTTATGTTGTAAATCCTCTTTTTGTATGGATGCGATTGCGTCTGCTACCTTTAAATGTACCTACGTGTTTATTTGCGTGTCTGTTCCATTTCTATGTGCATGTTTATGCGTTTTCGGCCCCACTGACCTTCATCCCTCCTGGTGCCATTGAGGTGGCTTTAAATGTGTAAAGACGTGCTCCCCGCTGCCACTCTCACTCTCAGTGCGATAACCCCTGCAGCTGTGCACGGAGCTCCTCTTCTGATGTGACCTTCAGCTCTCTCAAACCAGCCCTTACTATTCCCCTTCTGCACTCGCTTTCAATGTCACACTCATATATGCGCAGTGTGAGACTCTGTGTAGAACAGCAGTCTGTGATTAAATCATTTCCTCTCTATAGGATACTTGGCCAAGGATCCCAATAGCCTTTAATATTAATATGCAATGAGATTAGACCTACAACAACTAAAGCTTGTTTTAATGTCTCCTGCTGGCATTCCAACTAATCCATTACACTCCAAATTGAGCGCTGGTGAGTTAAAATGAGCATGCCGATGCAACAAAGCTTTATATTGTATAATGGATGTCTTTTTAAAAGTGAGATGTCTTTTAATTTCAAAGCTCTTTATGCTTGTACTCAAGTACCTTGCATTGTCTGAATAAAGGACATCGGATAGCAGAACCTCTAATTCAGTAATTCTAATGCACAACTTAGTTTGTTAATCTGTGCACATGAGCATTTAAGTTGTCTCTATCTGGCTTTAGATCTTTAGTTTTAATTTCTCTTTATGGCGGATCAATCGGGAGGCTAGTGTTAACGTAATATGTAACAATATGTCAGCATGAGTCAGTTGGAGGGGTCCTGGTGGTCTCATTCAGTACCATTTTTATTGGGTACTAGTGCATCAGACCGCAGCTGCTCATTGACCCAGACAGATAATGAAAGGTAATGAAAGTCTGTTTATATAGCTTTGTGCTTTAGAGAGAGAGAGAGAGAGAGAGAGAGAGAGGCCTGAAGGCAGAGCGACTCATGAGAATACTCATGAGAACACAATGCTGTGTTTACATGGAACCCAGTGTTCTATTGAGTCATTTATTGTCTTTAAGACAATAATACTAAAATAATTACATAAGCTACCTTAACTATTTCATATTGTTTTCATATACTTTGCAACGTTTCCCTGTTGCAGATTAAAAATGCTGAAAGGTATAATGGGAATTAGTTATATGTAGCTAGTTGCAAAATATCACAAAGACTGTATTAGAGAGTCGTGGTGTTATAATTCTGCTTGATTGCGGTTATGGATCAATAATCTCATTGTTTATTCCACATTAATCTCAAGTGGTGTTGCTTCAGGGGATCAAGTGATGATCCAGTACAGTGCCAAGTCGTCTGGTACAAACAAAATGTTCTTTTACATTCAAACATCAAACATTATTAATATTATATAAACTGCATATATCCAGTGATTTTCTAAATTATAAGCATGATGCATGCTAAATGGGGAAAAAAAAAGAAAAAACAACAATTTTGATTTCTAAATCTCTCTTCAATTTTTATTTCATGCTGTCAGATACGGCTTAAAACCCATTCTAGTCAATGCAAAGCAAGCTTATTCTAATAGTGAACTCATTTTTAATGTTTTCTGGTCCATGTTTGCTTTTAACCTGCATTGATTTTGTTTGCATGGTATTTGAGGATTTGTGCATCAAGGGATAGTTCACCCAAAAATAAAAATTCTGTCATGAATTACTCACCCTTATGTCGTTCCAAACTTGTAAGACCTCCGTTCATCTTCAGAACACAAATTAAGATTTTTTTGACAAAATCTGAAAGCTTTCTGACCCTGAATTGACAGTAATGCATTTACCACATTCAAAGTCCAGAAAGATAGGACATTGATGAAATAGTCCATCAGTGGTTCATCCTTAATTTTTGAAGCTATGAAAATACTTTTTGTCCGCAAAGAAAACAATAACATCTTTATTCAACAGTTTCTTCTCTTTCGTTTCAGTCTTCAACTTCACGTCGCGTTCACAGGAGTACCACGACACATGCATGTGGTGCTGCTGGATGCAGGAGCTGCCGTTCTGATGTTCTACGTCTCTGCTAGTTCATCTAATCTCTGTTCCGATTCAAATAAGTAAGGCTGGGCAAATTGCAAGTCATCCTCTCTGTGGAAATCTTCAGACATGTTTATAAAGACATGTTTTATGCACAGTGTGCATCTTATTTTGCTTGTAAACAAGGCACAGTGCATCCGGTATTCACGTCAGAATGCCGGCTCTTGCATCAGCAGCACTACGTGCATGTGTCATGGTACTCTCGAAAATGGTGGTGAAGAGAACACGGAAGAGAAGAAATGATTAAAGTTATTTTTGGTTTCTTTGTGCACAAAAAGTATTCTCGTAGCTTCATATAATTAAGGTTTAAACCTGTCACATGGACTATTTCAACGATGTCCTAATTACCTTTCTGGGCCATGAACATGGTAGTTGCATTGCAGGGTCAGAAAGCTCTTGTATTTAAACATTCGAGCTAGGGTTGTGCCAATGGCTGACAGACATCACAACATTGAGCCGGCATTGTGATTCTCTGCAGTTTAAAGTTCTAATCCGCATCACTTCTTAGGCCTGCGTATACTTCGCCAATTTGAACATTCAAGTGTGCACAGTGTGCACATAGAGCCATATCTCAGGTAAAGCTTGAGCCCCAAATGGAGTTTTTTTCTGCTTTGTCTTGTGCTTGAATGGACAGTTATGTCAGAATACTGTTTTTGGCGAGCATCCTTGAAAACAGGTGGTTAAAAGGCTAAAAGTCAGATTCAGACATATATATTCGATCCAGAATTGATTTTTGCTCTGATTTTCTGCCGCTTTATAGTCTGGAGAAGTCAACGCTAGTTGCAGAAAGTCAGACCCAGTCTGCAGATTCAAGTTGACAGATTTAGTATCGCGTAGTGTATGATGGTCACAGATTCCGATTTTTTTAGCTTCAGATTTTGATTCCACCCAGTTGGAGGATATTTGATATTTTCAGCTGATTTTAGAACACATAAAATCAAACTCATTTGTCTTGCATCTCCTAGCAATAAGGCACACATGTCTGTGTGAGTTTGTGATCGGAACATCTTCAAAATCATATGATGGTTGGTTTTCCTCTCTCACGGTTTACAAAGTCAGTAAGTGTATGATGCCTTAGTGTTTTAAAAATCTGTTCAGATTTTAAAAGTTGTGTAGTTTATTCCAGACTTAACCCGAATGAAGCATGTTGATGGGGATTGTAGTTGATATGTGCATGCACTCTTTCAGGAGAAGTGTCCATACAAAGAATTCTACCCTTTATGATGTCATACAGGGCCATATTTGAAAAAAGCTTTATGAAACTTAAAAGGAGTGTCTTTGGCAGAGATATCCAACTTGTTTTTTAAAGGGGTCATTGGATGCAAAGTTCACTTTTACATGTTGTTTGAACATTAATGTGTGTTGGCAGTATATGTATAAATCTACCCTATAATGATAAAAATCCATGCAGTGGTTTTTAATTAATCTGTAAAACTAATATTCCCCAGACCCTAAATCAGCTGTAACAGTCCGACCGCCATTGTTTTCGATGCCGGAGCAGGGATGTGAGTTAGACAAGAATATCTCCGATTGAGCGATTGAGGTGTTGTTTTGCTGGATGTAATAATGAACATAGTGGTCATCATTTACTCCCGACATTTGAGCCACTAAATGCGGCTAAAGTAAACAGGCTCGTCACTTCATAGAGAGAAGAGGGGGCGGGGCGAGCAGAGCTCATTTGCATTTAAAGGAACAATCCATCAGAATGGGTTAATTTTTGCAGAGCTCATTTTGACAAGGTAAAAAGGGTGTTTTACAATACCATTGAGAAATTTTAGACAAAATATATTATAGACTTTTCAATAAGACCCTAAAGAATCATATCAACTTGTGGAAAATGGGCATCCGATGACCCCTTTAAACTTCAGTCATGTTTAGCATGAGAATCCAACTCTTTAACAGTGTAAATAAGTCAGAATGCATGAAATTGTATTAGACATCCCCTTTAACATCAACAGAAGATATGGAGAGTGTGTTCTCCTTCCTATTGAGGCTAATAAGTCTATTTACACAATTTTATGGCCATTTTTATGCATTTTATGATTTACGTTTATCATTGTGTTTTTCCTTTTCTCCTCAACTCTATCAGAATAGATCTTTGACACGACTCACCGGTTGAAAGCTACTGCCATAATAAGATTCTACATGGGTTAGAGCTCAGAATAAATGGTTTACATTATGCAGTATATTGCCATTATTTTTATGCATTTACCTTCCAGTGTTGTTCACAGTCCACACATGGTTTTACAGGGCACTTCGGTACCTCTTGACGCTTGAAATCGGCACATTTAAAAAACGTATTTTACACCAAATGTATCTGCACTTTGTGTTGTCAAGGTTTCATTTTATCAGTAGTGTGCATGAGGGACTTCTCGCCCTTGAGAGCAGTGGTGGGTAACTCCAGACTCTCTCTCTCTCTTTCTCTCTTTCACACACACCCTCTCTGTCTATCACACAGTGTCTCTCACTTTCCTCTGCTCTCTCCTTTTCTTTTTTCTCTCATCTTGTCGCCTTCTCGCTCTGGTCCCTTTTGACTCACCCGGTTCAAGCTGATAAGCACCTTGTCATCTCTGTCAGGCCACCCAGGTGCCACAAAGTCCCCTTAAAGTGTAAATGTGTTTATGTGCATGTGGGAGACTTCGCATTATCTGCGTGTGTGAGCGCGTTTGTAGCGATCCATCTCGAAACTTCTCACGGGGGTCTTTTTTCATCTTCAGGGAGTCCGGGTGATGCTGTCTCATAACCTTTCTGTCCTTTCCTGAATGCGTAATGCAGTCTCTCTTACTTTCTCTGCCTACTGTGCTGAACTGCCTAAGGCAGTGGCTCTACAACTGCCACTTTGTCATTCTAATTCTGATTATAAAACAAGTTTTAGTAACAACCGGGATGAAAGCAGAAGAGTTGGCAACCTGCTGTATTTCCCTGAAGCACTTTGTGACTACAGGGCAGGTTTGGACAGGAAGAGAAGAGTGCTGCTAATTTTGTTGTCTCATCTTCAAAAAGACGAAGCGCTGTGAAAAATCACATTGCCATCTCACATTCTACCCTTCAGAAGACAGGAGTGACATTTGAATAATTCTAATCAATGCCACATCATCGTTCCCCACTGAGTTTAGAGAATGCTCATGTCACTCAGGGTAATTTGTGTCACTTGGGGTTAGCGACGGCTGACTTTTTATTCCGCCTCTCCTCGGTGGCCCTCCTGTACAGCCTGGGTGACTCGTTCCTCTCTACTCCACTGGAGAATCGATACCGTAAATAGCCATAATAGAATTACGGCCGTAATGGAAGAACAAACTACTCTCTGTTTACTTTCCCTCCGAGTCCGATGGGATGTGTGCGGGGCAGGGAACGGTAGGACAGCAGGTGGGAAGATACTGTCTGTTTAGGGGAATGAACACCAATCAGCACTCGCCTCAATATCTCTGCAGGAGGAGAAACGCAAGCTGGGCTTGTTCGACTTGCGTGAATTGCAAAATCTACTAGTGTGTTGGTGGCCTGCCAGATTTCACATTCCTCCACTTGGTTTTGTTTGTGTATGTCTGTCGAGAGATGGAGGAAGTAATTTGTCATCTCAATGGAGTTTTAAATGCTGTCAGTTGAGACCAACTTTGATTGGACGATTAATGTGATGCACTGGGGAGCGTGTCGGGAAAACGTACACGACATTGATCTCATATTTAACTTTATTATTACTAAGTTTGAAAATAGACAGATATAGCTCACCCTTATATACTTTTTTAAATGAGGTTTTGCAGGCTGCGACATCTGTGAAGTCCATTTTATAATGGGGTTGGATTATAGCCAGATTTCAGTAAGGCAGATATTTTCAGAGCCAGATTTATAAGAACACATGCAAAACATCTATGAAGATTGAGAAGGGAAAGCATTCATTTATTAATTTGCTGATTCACTTGCTGGAATTACTGAGAATGTCACTAAATATGAATAATTGTTTAGACAGATTAGGGGTCTTTTGCATACATTGAATTTGTTTAAATATGACTGTGACCTTGTTTGCTGATATTACTTAGACTTGGGTTTTATGTGCGTAACAATTTACACTAAGGTCCTATTTGTAAAATGAGTTAATGCTTTTGGTTTCAAGAACTAAAAATGATTATTTTTACATTTATTAGTCTAGATGGTAGCACTTTACAATAAAGTTCATTAGTTAACTACATTAGTTAACAAACTAAGAACAAACAATACTTCTGCAGCGTTTATTAATTCTTAGTTGTTAATATCAGCATTTACTAATGCATTATTATAATTGAAGGTTGTACTTGTTAACATTAGTTTATGCACTGTGAATTAACATGAACGAATAATGAACAACTATTTTTTAATTGGTTAACATTAACAAAGTTTAATAAATAATGTAATGTATTGTTCATTGTTTGTTCATGTTAGTTACTACATTAACATTATCTAATGGAATCTTATTGTAAAGTGTTACTATTAGGTCAGTAAGTTTTGGAAAGAAATTTCTACTTTTATTCAGACAAGATGCATTAAATTGATCAAAAGTGACAGTAAAGTATGGAAGCCTATTTCTGCCAGTGAATAAAATGTTGAAAAAAAGGTGATTGTGACTTTTTATCTTGCAATTTCGACTTTTTTTGCCCAGAATTGTAAGATATAAACTTCTTTTTTCTCAGAATTGCGAGTTTATATCTCGTAATTATGACTTTATAACTCGTAATTGCAAGTTAAGTCAGAATTGTGAGATATAAACTCACAAATCTAAGAAAAAAGTCAGAATTACGTGATATAAACTCAATTTCGAAAGAAAAGTCAGAAATGCAAGGTTATATCAGCAACTTTGACTTAACTCACAAATGTGAGTTTATATCTCACAATTCTAGCTTCATATTGTATTTTGAGTTTGTATCACGCAATTGCGAGAAAAAAAGTCACAGTTGTGAAAAAAAGTTTTTTTTTTTTATTCTTTATGCAATGGCAAAAAATGGGCTTCCATAGTAAAGACATTTATAATGTTGTAGTTTTTTTTTTCCTTTTTAATTTTCTATTTGTTAAACAAGAAAATGCAATGTGAAATAATGTCTGCTGAAACACCTTTGCCATCAGAGAAAAACATTGCATTTTGAAATAAATCAAAATAAGAAAAGTGTTGTAATAATATTTCATAATACTGCTGTTTTTACTGTATCAAATAAATGCAGCCTTGGTGAACATGAGACTTTTTTTCAGAAACTTTTGAATTGTAGGGCGCATATGCTATTGTTCATTATTTAATGCTCATAACAATTTAATGTAAATTTACTAGGGCTATCAGTCGATTAAAATGTTTAATCTAATTAATTACATGACGTGTAAAATTAAATTAACTTGACTGTGAAAATACCCACAAAAGATTATTTAAATCTATATTTGTGTTAACTGAGAAAGTATCAAGTAGACATTACAAGCTGTTGCTTTAGAAAGAAATACTTTATTTGATTCAAAACACAATTTATTACACATAAACATTTTGGCTGCAACGGCCTAACGTAAACTATGGAACATAAAAGAAGATAATTTGAGGAACATCTAAATTTCAAAACGTATTTTTTGTTCATACAATGAAAGTCATTGTTAACCAAAACAGCTTTGTTACCAACAGTCTTCAAAAGTCCTTCTTTTATATTCCACAAAAGAAAGGTTTGAAACGACATGAGGGTGAGTAAATGATGATAGAATTTAACATTTTTGGGTGAACCACCCCCTTTAATGTTTATTTATTTATTTACTTGTTTACTTTTTAAAGAAATTATACTCTAAATAAGAAACTAAAGCTGCCAGCAGGTGGCGGTAAATGTCTTTGAGTCATTTACTCATTCGATTTGATTCTGATTCATTCAGGAATTAAGTAAATGGCTCTCTTTATGAATGGACAATTCGTTCAAAACGTGGATTCATTCAGAAACTAAACATCACTGTTTGTTTGGAGACGTGCAACAATTCTGCTGTGGATTCAAAGATAATATGTTCTCTGCAAAATTGAGCAAAAATACATATTGTGTTTAAAATATAACACAATATCAACTTCTTATTTATTGAACTGTTGTATAAAATCACATTTAAGCTTGTGATGTTACAAATGTATAGGTATATGTAGAAATCAACGTTTACTAAAGTTAATAAATGCTGTAGAAGTATTGTTCATTTTTCATATCACATGAAATATGTTAGCTACTCCGGAACTAATAATAATGAATGATTATAATGAATGACAGCCTTGCTGTATAGTGTTTCTGTTATTTGTGACAGTGTATTGAATAACACCTAGTGCTATATGCATTGACTACAGTTGTGTAATGTGATTACTCCCCATTTTTAGCAGGATGTAGGAGTGCTCCAGTCTCTTTCTGGCAACAGCATCTGTGCTATGGTTACTCTTCTTTTGCATTAGGGCGATGGGGATCAGCTGACTGTGGCATTTGAACATGTACTTTTGGCAGGAATTCTAGGTAGCACCATTTGATAGTGGGTTGGTAGATGTGTGAGCTCTGGCTTATACTGTCTGTGATGATGGACAATTAAAGACAGTACAGAGAGTGGGAATAGAACCCAAAAATAGACGCATTGTTTGGTTTGTTCTCTGAACAAAAAGAGAACAGCTGTAGACGCCCCTTTGCTGTGAATATTTCATGAAGGCTTATGGCTTGGCTCTAGTGCTGGTACCCTGTTTAGCGGAGGGGGTTGCCTAGCCGACGACAAGCAGAGCCTTTTTACCTATTTTTACCTGTTTTACTATTTTAGAGAACTGCAAGTCCAGTGAACCTTGAAAGGCTGGCTTTTGCAAGGCCACATAAGGAACTAAGAAACTATAGCTTATTTTCATTCTTGAAATAAGTGAATAATAATACCAAAATCCACAGTCAAATCCAGCTTAATTTAATCTTTATTTTTCCTGAAGGGATGCATGCCATTATTTAAATCCGTCAAAATTCTTTAACTGCTCTTAATATGTATACTTCAAGGCTGTGGTTCTCAGGGGCCCACTAGAGGGCCTCTGCAAGCATCCAGGGAACTCAAAATACATCTTAAAATTATTTATGTGACCAATCTTAATTAAAATGGTTAAAAAATAAATATATAGATAGGAGCTGAGATGAAGGTGAAGGTGAAATTTCTAAATTTTGCATGTTTAATATTTCTACCAGTTTACAAAAAAGTTTTTGCATTTCTGCTTTTTTGTGGTTACACACTTAACATTTTAGTGCTTTTGTACGCTAATAGATGCCCCTGTCCTTTGTGTAATGTGTGCAGGGCTGAATCTACTGAGGCCTGGTCATGCTTTGCCCTCACCGTAGATCCAGTAATCACTCTTCGGTGTGTGACTCCAAGCGTGCACCTCCAGGTCATGGTTGATTACGTCTTTCAAGATTTAGCAGAAATTACTTCTAGTGTCCCGAAGGTAAGGCCGTCTAGAGAGATCTCGCCTTGTCGCTTGAATTAGTCCGTAGAGCTTACCACTGGCTCTCCTGTCAATATTCCTCGCTTGTGTGGTCATTCTGGAATGTATTTATAAAGAACGGCAGCGGTGGTTTTGAAAGGATCAGCTTAATCCGTGGTGCTGTGTGTAACAGAATCAAGAGCTGCTGTGTGACGCCTCCTTGTTTAATTGTGCAAACCAGACATGTATTTTTATATCAAAAGCATGGTTTATTTACTGCAATGAGGATCGGGACTGCATGCTCAATTATACACTGCTTTGATGTAAATGGTTAAAATGATTTCTTTGCAGTTAAGGTGTATCTTAAAGCTTGTAACCACATATCAGCTGCTAGCGGTTTATCACGCGTACCCAGGCATCAGAAATGTGTTGCATGCGTGCAGCACCACGGACAGCGCCACTTGCTCTCTGTCCGTGGTGCTGAAGTAGTAGCAACAGCTTGTGCAAAGTAGGCAAATCTTGCTGATTAAACTAATGGAGGGAAGTATGAAATTTATCTAAAGTAGTCTTTACATAGCCAAGCTGAATATGCAGCATCACAGCCTTAAACTTTGTTTTTTTAAAAAATGAATTAATTTATTTTTTAAAACTTTGCTCATTTCATATTTAAAACATTCATAACCCTTACTTATGCTGTATAAATGCTTAATGCAGTATTAAGCAGTCTTTTCTTAAAATAAGCCAGATGCATTTGCATTGCATTGCTGTATAAAGGAAAATCTAGTCAAATAAATCAACGTGTTTGTGCACTGCATATAAGATAAAAGTATGTTTAACCCAATACTGGCAAAATTATGTTCCTCAGAACGGCTGTTAATATTACTACTGATTGTTTTCTCGAATTCATTTTGATGATCGAGTCGACTTTCGCAATTTCTTTCTAAAAACAAAAGCACACATTGGACATAACGAACAACACGCGGTTTTTCATTCCAAAGACTCGAACGCGTTACATAAATAATAAAAATGGATAAGAACCCATTTTCTGAGCTACCTGCGCTCAGCGCACGTGCAAATAGCATGTTATAGCACGCAATAATGTCACAACAGCGTGCCACAACACTTCACTGCGCGTTTTAAGATTCGTCGAACGCGTATCCCCCGCACGCCGGCACACAGTTTTGTGGTAATAGTGTTTTCGCTCATTTTCTCCTGTAGACATGGCAGTGGCACAGGAGAAAAGGGGAGTTGCCGGTACACACTGCTCGAAAGCAAATCATTCATGTGTGTGCGCCGAACGTGCCCCATCTCGTGAGACGCAGGTGAAAGGGACTCTGAACTCGCCAGCGTCAGGCGCGTCAGTACGCGCTCACATCCGCGTCGCTCAGTTGGAGTTCTTCTCCGCAGTTCAGCGAGCGTGAGGCAATGCGAATTCACCTGCTGGAGCACTGTGATCACGCTGCGGGGGAACCGAAGTTGATAGTTTAATAATAAAATCTGAGTTTCGACCCATAATGTTTGGAATTAAGGCCATTCAGCGTTTTATGTGGATTATTGAGCCGGCAGATAAATGAGAAGCATCCCCGAGCAATTGAAGCGAGAACACTGAAGGAAAGCGATGCAACTCGCTCCCTTCCACCAAACCTCGCGACGAAACCGGTTTTGCTTTTTTCTCTGGGAATATATGCGCAGTGTGGAAAAGAATTTGGCAAGATTTCTGCACCTTTGGGAAAGAAAATCCAATTTCGGACCAGTAAGTTAAAATAGCAGACGGAGGGAATACATACGGTCAGACTGCTGAATCCCATTTCCCTTCCAGACACATCGGTTGCATTCTCGTGTCAAACTTGAGGAGTAGACACCATCGGAAAAAATGGAAAGAACATCAACGGATAACAGCGGTGACTTGGATTTTCACGATGTGGGAGTACAGATTTAATTTCTTGGTCTAAATGAACAAATCGATTGTCAAGATACGCAAAAGACTCAGAGTTAGCACTGAGTTTTGGCTCGTAATGTAATTGGCTGAAGACAAGTCATTTTGTGCACGGTTAAGCAGAGGTTATGTAATGCAAGAACTGAGAATGACATTTTCTTGTCACAGAGCTACAAGCTGGAATTTTGCCTCAATTTGATTAGACGCTTTTTTCGTACAGGATCTTTTTGGAAAATCAACGTCGCTCTTTTTTTAGTGCCCTGCGGCACGCAATTTTGATGTCAGAGGAGGTAAGGCAACTCCTTATTGCAGTTAATGTTTCATGTCTCCATCCCTTTATTATATATACACGGTCTTTTGCTCATGTTTAATATCTCTGGCACTGCTAGAGTTTTGTTTTCGGGTGAAATACTGTTCGTTGGGAACCATTGTGGCACATTTTGTCTCAGTTCCGTTGCAGAAGTAAGGCTGAGCGCTGTTGCTTCTAATTAGAATAGAGAACCCGCAAAAATGTTGGATCGATTAAAGTCAAGAATACCATGCGAGGACCCCTGTGTGGTTGCAGACGTGCTTTTCTATGGTCTTACAGAGACTTGTAAGATTAAAAAAGTCCCTGCTCAAACAAAACAGCAAGACTCTGGCGTTTAATTATCAGCGTTGTGTGTATCTGACTCTGAGGTGCGTTATAAGACGGACAGTCGCATTTCAGCGCAACAGTTAGAATGGAAAAAAAATCTCACGCTGTGCTAATCTCACAAGTTAGATTAGCTTTGTGGAGAGACTGCGGAGACACCGGTTTATGTTGTTGACGCAAGTGTAACAGCAGGAACGTTCTGAATAATTCTATGTCTTTTGTAACACCTTTAAAAACTGTTTTAGTGAGCAACAGTGCTTTGGCTCACATCGTGCCCATCACTGACCTTTGGCCACCTGTCAAACGAACATTAGCAAATATGATCTGCTTAGAGACAAAACATTTACCAAGCTACATCATGTCTGGTGATATTGACATCTCGTCTGTTGTGACGTAAGCTCTATTTCACAACCGCGTTGTCACAAATGCTATACTGTAAACATTTTCTTATTTAATAGTAATGGTTTCGCCCGAAAATCCCGTTTTAACGTGTAATTAAAGTCATTCATATCCTACTTTTTACTTTTGACAGTACTTTTTTAACAGTAGAAATACAATATAAGGTAACTTACCATTAAACAGTTACCAGATTTTACTGTAGCATTTTACATTTTTTGTTAACATGGTATTCAAATATTGTTGGAGTATTGCTCTTAGAAGTCTTTGCCTTATTAAAGGGGCATTCTCAGTTTTTGCATTAACAATCACATTTGTTTGGTTTAATTTAAAGTTTTACACTTTTGCATGTACTTTTTTGTTTTGTTTAGCTCTCAGTTGCTGGAGAGGCCAGTTTTTATGAACTAGTCATGTGACCCTTCCACTATAAAACCTGTACTTTTTACAGTAACAAACAAATAGGTTGGTGTTTATATTAGTCACTATGTTTAATTATATACAGTAAGGGTCTGTTAGGTATACAATCATCAAATTGTCTCCTGTAGTGCTTGTGACATTGTCACTTTTTTTTTTTTTTTTGGATGGTAAAGTTCTGTCAGCAGCAGCTGCCAGTTTATTTCCAGTAAATTTAACAATTTGTTGTTTGATAGTGGCTGTCATATATTGAATTGTGGCTGTCACAAAGTTGATGGCTCTGAATCAGTCACTATTTTTGGGGTGTACCTACAAAAAAGCCTTATTCTGTACTATGTGGAAAACAGTTAGTAGCTTAGTAGAAACATTATCTCGTTTCCAAATTGTCATTGGCCTTTAAATTAATATTGCAGTAATATTTCATTCAGATTTTTGACATTCAGATTACAACAAATCTGGGTACGCTTGCGGTGCTATTGCACTTTAGCTATCATTTTTGTGTAAAATCATGGCGATTTGGTTATATACATAAAGCCAGATTACTCATTACTAAAGCTGTATCCCAACCATACTGAGTCCTGGAATTACATTTTATTCAGTGATAATAATATACTAAATATATGTGACCCTGGACCACAAAACCAGTCTTAAGTAGCACGGGTATATTTATAGCAATAGCCAAAAATATGTTGTATAGGTCAAAATTATCGATTTTCTTTTTTAACAAAAATCATTAGGATATTAAGATCATGTTCCATAAGGATATTTTGTAAATTTCCTACTGTAAATGTATCAAAACTTAATTACTGATTAATAATATGCATTGCTAAGAACTTCATTTGGACTTTAAAGGCGATTTTCTCAGTATTTAGATTTTTTTGCACCCTCAGATTCCAGATTTTCAAATAGGCCAATCAAAATCTCGGCCAAAGTCTTATCATAACTAACCATACATCAATGGAAAGCTTATTTTTTCAGCTTTCAGGTGATGTATAAATCTCAATTTCAAAAAATGTACCCATATGAGTGGTTTTGTGGTCTAGGGTCACATATGCCATGTGTTAAGCTGTAGTATTTATGCACGCGTGGATCATGGAAGAATGGGTAGAATGCGTGAGAAACGGATGGTGAAATGGGTTGTTGAACATGTAGGGCGGCTTAGAGTTTGCAGAGCAGGCGGCTGATACCATATACGAGAGAACAAAAGAGTGTGTGATAATCTAACAGCCAATAAGGACTGTCAGAGGCAAGACAAGAGGGAGGGAATGAGGAGGACCTGCTTGAGTGCTCTTCAGTTTGTAAAGTCTGCCCTTGCTGCACACAAATCTACACACGTGTGTGCTCACTGCAGGGTCTTTTACTTCAGTCAGGTGCTCTTCAGCTCTCTCAGAGAAAGTGACTGTGGACAAATCACTACTCTGGAGTTCAGCCACCCCTGATCTCCTACCCACTGCAGAATTCCCTCATAGTTGTTGTTATTACACAAAACACACTCTGTATTACCTGGAAGAGATGTCTAGTGCTTAAGATGGATTAATACCACATTTCTGGTCAGTGGGCTGCTACGCCTGGCACATTGGAGTCTGAATTCCCCAGCGACAGTAAATTCATAAAAGCACTGTTTCAGCACTGCTCCTGCGCCATGTTGCTGAGGGTCTTAATAACTGAGTGAAATTCCCAAGGATCTTTAGAACTCATTAGATGGTCATGGCTGGTAATGCTGGTTGTGTTTGTTGTTGAGTTGTCAGCATGTGTATATGTGCATGTGTCCTCCAGCGTGGCCACACTATCAGTGCTGCTGTCTGTCTGTGCTCACACCTGCTGGAAATTCAGCACTGCCTTTGGGTGAGTGAGCCGCATTATGGAAGCTGTGAAATCAAGTCCAGACAGATTTATTTTGTTTGTGTGTGTGTGTTTTGTTTTTGTTTTTTTTTGAGCATTTTAAAGGCAATAGAGATCTGAAGAATATGTAATGTGCATTACTGTTGCAGGGTTGACACTGTATTATGAAGAATATTTTTTTTTAATATGAGAGAGAAGGAGAAGAGCATAATCAATCCATATTATTTTAAAATTGATTATTTAATGTATGTAATAATATTTATCATGGTTGGATCATTAAACTCTCCCAAAAAACTATAAAAGTGATATTTTATATAATTTATTTCTATTCATCAAAGAATCCTAAAAGAAATGTTACAATTTTCACAGACATATTAACCAGAACAGCTATCAGCATATTACAATGATGTAATGTTGTAATATCAGCATATTACAAGGATCATGTGACACAGGAATAAATCATAAAATAACATTTTAATATGTATTATAAATGGTTATTTTAAATTGTACAAATATTTTACAATATTACTATTTTTACTGCAACCTTGTGGAATATAACACTTGTCAAAAACAACAGTAATGTACATTAACACATAGTATTATAAATATGTAGTGTTATTTTTGTACTGTATGTGTTAAAGGAGAAGTCCACTTCCAGAGCAACAATTTACAAATAATTTACTTACCCCCTTTTCATCCAAGATGTTCATGTCTTTCTGTCTTCAGTCGTAAAGAAATTATGGTTTTTGAGGAAAACATTTCAGGATTTTTTTTCATATAATGGACTTCAATTGTGCCCCCGATTTTGAACTTCCAAAATGTAGTTTAAATGCGGCTTCAAAAGGCTCTAAACGATCCCAGCCGAGGAAGAAGGGTCTTATCTAGCAAAACGATCTGTCATTTTTTTCAAAATTAAAAATTTGTAGACTTTTTAAGCACAAAAGCTTGTGTAGCACAGGCTCTGGGATGCACGTTCTTGAATGATTCGTTCATTTTGAATGGATCTTTAATGTGACTCGGCAAGAACGAGTCGTCTCGGGGAGTGATTCGTTCAGTCGCGCATGCGCAACACCCTGTTAGGTTCTGTACTGGAATTAGTTTACCTGTTTCGAGTCTTCGGGTTTTTCAAGTCGTTCGTTTATCTTTTGGGGCTGTCACGTGATGAACGAATGACTCAAACCCGAAAACTTGTCAGATAAGAAGTGAGGTGAGCTAATCATAGACTAAAGACCCAGGTTAACAATGAATTAATCTTTTCTGTTTCTTATAGCATTATAGTTTTGTCTCGTTTGTAGTGTGGTCAACATTTGTGTAAGCAGTAGATGTGTTAGGGAAGTAACACGTAACAATTTTAATTATATTTTGCTAAAATGAACGAAATGACTTGAAAAAAGATTTGTTCATTTTTCTGTGTCTGAGTCGGTAAAATGATCCAAACTTCCCATCACTACTACGAATCACGTCTAAGTTCATCGTCCGTGTACTCTGGCTCAAAAAGGTAGAGAATGGTGAAAAACTCCATCTTATTTTCTTCTGCATTGTCCGACATCATTGTAGCTTTTTGTGTTTAAACAGCGTTTGACTTACTTGCACTTTGTTAGTCTTTGCACGTTCGTTTTGTAAACACTGGGTCTGTAGATCCGCGTGACCTTTCGATGTGATTCAATAATAGGTAGTGTCTCGAACGCGCATCCCAGAGCCTGTGCTACACGAGCTTTTGTGCTTAAAAAGTATACAAATTTTTATTTTTAAAAAAAAATGACCGATCGTTTCGCTAGTAAGACCCTTCTTCCTCGGCTGGGATCGTTTAGAGCCTTTTGAAGCTGCATTTAAACAACATTTTGGAAGCTCAAAATCGGGGACACAATTGAAGTCCTTTATATGAAGAAAAATCCTGAAATGTTTTCCTCAAAAACCATAATTTCTTTACAACTGAAGACAGAAAGACATGAACATCTTGGATGACAGAGGGGTTAGTAAATTATTTGTAAATTGTTGTTCTGCAAGTGGACTTCTCCTTTAATGTACTATAGTTGTAAAAATATGTTTTGTATTTATTTACTGCACTTGTAAAAATTGCCACCTTTATCTATTTGCAGTTTACTTGCCATATAAAAAAATGCAGTTGTAATCTTAGTTTTGAATGTAAAGCACAGTCTGGAAAGCAGTCTGTCTTTCTCTGCTGTGATGGTTGGGGATTAGTGCTGTGTTTAGCTGCAAAATCTGTGAACCAAATCACACCCTTCTTTTTCTTAACTGCTCCTAATTGATCGAATTAGGAAGCAGCAAATGTGAAATATTCCTCATGGCCACCAGCTGTTTACTCTGGAAAGTAGGCAGCGCAGTCTGCATACAGAGCAGCTGCAGGTGCTGCTAAAGGACCTCAGTGAGAACAGTCAGAACACTGACATCATCTACCTTTATCCAACTGGAGGGCACTTTATCCCTTGCTGCCCTCTGGCCAATCAATTGTACCAGTCTGCTTTTTTTTATTTTTTGCAAATTATTTTGTTTAAACTTAAAAATTAAAACATTGTAGCTCCACATAGCAGGTGTTTTGGGAGAAAACTGTGGTTATTGCAACAGGGCTCAAAATGGTCGGTATTAATTGCTGAAAATTACTTAAAAAGTGAGCAGAAGTCATTTTCAATTAGAGTTGATGATTTGCGTCAGATGATGATGACGAGTGGCATGAGTAAGAGAGTTTGTAGGTTATGCAAATGAGAAGTGATGTGATGTTGTGACTACCAATGGCAGCGCAGACAGTGGATCATGCGTGATCTGTCTCCTGTGACATGCTGTAGTGAGTGTAGGCAAGATGGAGGAGACATTAATGTTACTGTGAGTGATTTCTCTGTTCTATATGATTTGTCTCTGCCCACATGTAGCAGTATTTTTTAGTGTTGTGTGGAAAATCATGTGAGTTGTCAGCATTCTAAATGACTTGTAGTCATACATTGGTAATCGTTTATTTAATCGTGTAGTTTATATATACAACCTTTCCTTTGCTGAATGTTCATTTATAGCAGGCCGTTAAAAGCCCATTGATTTAAAAAAATAAATGAGATCTTATATTTACTAGCAATACATCTCATTGTTGAGTAGTCATAAATTTTATTTACCATTTTACTTCTCCACCACTTTTTGCCATGGATGATTGTGTCTCCACCACTTCATAAAATGGCTTGTGTTAGGAATGCATGTAATAGAGGCAGAATCCCCAATTTGTTACACTGGACCTTTTGTTTGTGTCTATAATAAGGAGCAGTGATCCAAAACAGTTTTTTTTTTTTTTTGGTTGTCCTCAGCATTGTAAATATTCTCACAGAAACATGCAAGATACACTCAGCTTCATTGCCTTTTATGAAAAACCCCAAATAGTGATTTTATAATGGTCCTGTAACAGTGGAAGTTGTAGGGATTCAATTCATGTCCCAAACACACAATTAAAAAAAAAAACAGTATGTAATAAGTACACCTGTATGGAAGCCACTGAATAAAAAATAAAAAAGCTAGAGTTTTTATCTCACAATTCTGACCTTTTTCTTAGATATTAACTCGCAATTGTGAGTTATAAGGTTAGAATTGAAAGATATAAACCTGCAGTTCTGACCTTTTTTTCTCAGAATTTCTCAGAAAAGCAATTTGCGTGATATTAACTAAAAATTCTGACATCTCTGAAAATTGTGCAAGTTTATATCTCGCAATTGTGACTTTACTTTGAATTGACTCAGAATTGATTTTCTCAGAAACTCAAGCTTTTATATCGCAGGTCTGACTTTCTCGCAAATTGTGAGTTTATAAAAAAAAGTCAGAATTGCACAGTTCTGATGTGAACTCGCAATTCTGACTTTTTTTTTTTTTTTTAAGTTAACTCACAGGTATTACACAATGGACGTGTCGTGTTCAGTTCAAGACAGCAGTTCAAAATAGTCGATCTAATCAACAAACAGGCAAAAGTTCACATCAGTGGATAAAGTGGATTTTGGTGTTTGACAAATCGGAGCAAATGGAAAGAGATGTGCCATATATTATTATAGCTCTCTATATGAAGTATACAGATTTTATTCAAATCATAGAAAGGCAAATGTTTTGCTTAGTTCACATTAAAGTGATAGTTCACCCAAAAATGAATATTCTGTTATTAATTACTTATGTTGTTCCAAACCCGTAAGACCTTCGTTCATCTTTGAAACACAAATTAAGATATTTTTGATGAGGGCCAAAGTAGCAATGACAAAAAATTGTGACTTTAATCAACAATTCCTTCTGTTCCGTGTCAGTCTTCAATGCTGCTTTATCAAAAAATATCTTAATTTGTGTTACGAGGATGAACGAAGGACCTACAGGTTTGAAACAAAATGAAAGTGAGTAATAAATGACAGAATTTTCATTTTTGGGTGAACTATCCCTTTAACAATAATTTGGGACAAATATAATATGACTTAATGAAAAATGTCCTGAATTATGGCTGGGAGCTGCTGGTGAAAACAGTGTGTTCCCATTTTAAAGATACGAAACAACAGGATGCGGTGCGGCCCTGTGCTGCGCTTCTTGTTCCGAGTGCGACCCCCTTTAGTAGGGCAGTATTGCACTCTTGTACTCCTGTTGCCACTCATCAAAAAACGGAAAGAAGACGACAGTGATGAAGTGTGTAGCTACTGTCAGAGATGACAAGAGAGTTTGCTTGCTAATTTGGAAGTTTGCAGGAATTGCTGTTATATGTTGGATGCATTTGTACAATTGTGGTTACAAACTTTGCCCGCACCTCCCTACATGCGTATTTTGGGTGTCATTCATTGGACCAAAAAAAAAGAGACAAAGTAATAATATCATTATTGTGAATTCTTTTGGCCACAATAATCATGCGGTAAAAAAATCTGATGTTGTGACAGCCCTAAATGCGCTGTTACCATTTCATGTCCCTGACCATTTTTTTTTTATAACAATGTGATGCCCCTGGCTGTTGTCAATCTCTCGTTTTTTCTCTCCTCGTCTAGCCCTTAGTGCTATAAACTCTTATTGCTGCGTATGTGCAGAGCAAATCTAAGCTTTATAGGAAGGCAGAGCCAAATACCCAGAAACACTGACAGAGGAACAGGACAGAAATGTGAAGTGCTCTGAGTGATCCACTCCGCTGAACTTGCTGACCAGCAGCTGTAATCCCTCCTGGCTGGGGTTAATTAGATCCCCCCTCTTTAATTTCACCCTGTTAATGGGCCTCTGAGGGGGGAGAAAACGCCCGTCGTCCTGCTCACCTGCTTTATGAGCCCAACAGGTCTGCTCATGTTGATTGTGGTCGGTGCAGCGACCCCGCTCTATGCATTGGTAATTTAATTGCGGCTGGCGTCTTCATGCTCTGTTTTCCAAATCAATCTCAGCTATTGTAATCCAGATTCAATTAGAGACACGTGTGGAGACGCTGATGCGTAGAGGGGCTCTGAGCATGTGTGTACACATATGTGTATGTGTGGGAGGGATTACAAGGGCATTTGTTTGTTTTCCATGGCTGTTTGTTTTGGTGGCTTCGGTTTCTCATGATACGCAGTATAAGGAGTTCTGCGTTTCCCCTGCGGCTTCGACTGACTGTGATGAATGTAAAGAAATTACGCTTTATTGTCCTCTGCAGGCTCACAGACATTCCCCCTAGAGGAATTTTTCTCCTATGCGTCATTCCGATGGGATTGAAAGCTAGACTGCGGGAATGCATGTGGGTCTTTATGAAGCGAATCAAAAAACTTGTATTCAGTTTCTGCTCTGTCTCTCTGCACACAAGCTCTCTTTCACTCTTTCACCCCCTTTTGTTTACTCCTTTCTCTCTTTAATTCAGTTATGTCCCATGTGTGCTGGTCGATAAGGCATAGCCTCTTAATGCATGCAGGCATTAGCGTAGCCAACCGAGAGATGGGGTCATATTGGATAACTTACAAAATGTTTTCGCTGTTTATCTCTGTATTTATGAAACCAATCTTTTGTTAAAACTGTAACATCATAAACATCGGAGCTATTGGAGATTCTAAATCACACACCCTGTCTGAAAAACTGTTATCGATCATGTTGAGCTACTTCTAGAGGTTTGAAAGCCCACTGATTTTGAACATTAGGGGAAAAAACTGTTTTTGCTAAATCAATGAAAAGCATATCACTGAAATGTAGTAGTTCTGAACCTAAACACACTAAGCACATACAGAAACATACTTCCGTCTTTAACATGTTTTATTATGCATGACTATACCTAAAGAAGTATTTTAATGCTTTGAGGAGTTCAGCAGGTGTTGCAGTTAAAGATCAAAGAGATATACATATAAATAAGCAATATAAAAACACAAAGTTTGAATCTTTGCTTATCTGTATGAGTTTGAAAATGCTTACTTTACATTTCTGATACTGCAGATCAGGTAAATGTGCAGTCACTTTGAAACAGATACAGTGGTGTCTAGGAATTGAATAGTGATGCTCTCATATTAGTGGAATGATTTTTACCTACATTTTCTGTAATTAAATTTGGGTAATTAGGTAGGGTAACCATACATCCTCTTTTTCCCTCTTTTTGAACCTAAAAAAATGTGTCCGTCAGGGATTTTTTCTAAATTACCCAAAAGGTTTGCTTTCTACAGTCACCATTTGTGCGTTTTTGTATTAAACCCCTATGCAGGATTGTTTTCTTGATCCTGCTCCCGCTGAATTTCGGGCCATTCCTCCAGCATGATTTGTCAGTCATCTCTCCTTACTCTTGTATTGACCCATGATCAGTTAAATTTGATTCCTGCAGCTCGTGTTGGATGCAGGGTTGCCAAATCTGCGTTTTTTGCACAGAATTTGGCTCAGTTTAAACTGTTGCAAAGGGTTGATTTTCTCCCAGTGGTTAAATGTTTGAAATATTACATAAATTACATTAGACTAAAATGCTTGTATTGAAACATTTTGCATTCTACCTGTGATAAAACTGTGCAAAATGTTAAGTTCTGAGATGGCCACTGGCAGGAAGCCTTTTAGCTGTGTTTATGATTAATCTGCACAAGGGTGACTGTAAAATATACATTTTAGGTATGGAAATGAAATATTTAGAGTTTTGGTTTTTCTTTTTTGCAAACTAACATATGGTCACCCTAAATTAGGTAATTCAGCTTGGTATGATGCTCAGGTCATCGTGTTCTCAGGTGATAAATTTAAAAGATAAGTTCACTTCCAGAATAAAAATTTCTTGATAATTTACTCACCCCCATGACATCCAAGATGTTCATGTCTTTTTTTCTTCAGTCAAAAAGAAATTTGAGGAAAAAAATTCCAGGATTGTTCTACATTTTTCTCCAAATTGCAGTTTCAGTGCAGCTTCAAAGGACTCTGCACCATCCCAGGCAAGGAACAGGGGTCTTGTCTAGCGAAACAAACAGTTATTTAAAAAAATAACCACAAACACCTGTCTTGCACAAGCTCTGAGATGCGTGTCTGTGACTTAACACATTATATAATCATGTCGGAAAGGTCACGCGTGGTTAGTTCTTCGTCTGTGTACTTCGGTTCATAAAAGTATAGTAGGGCGAAAAACTCCAACTCATTTTGTCCTCCATCTTCAAAATCGTTGTTTTACCTTTTTTTTGAAAAGGGCGTTTGACTTTGCACGTTCACTTTGTAAACACTGAGTTGGTACTTCCATCTACGTCACGTGTGACCTTTTCCGAAATGATCACATAATGTGTGAAGTCAAGCTAGCGCAAGGCGAACATTTGTGGTCACAGTAAAGCTCTTTGGCAGAGAGCCACCTCTTGATATTTCATCATTTTTGGTCATGGTGGATTGAGTGCACACTGTTGACATGTGACATGTTGAACCTTATCTACATTGTGTGCAAAAACAGTGAAAACTTGTGCTATTTTGAAGGGTCAGTTTACCCAGAAATGAAAATTCTGTCATTAATTACTCACCCTTATGTCGTTCCAAAATCGTATGGCCTTCTCTCATTTTCCGTAACACAAATGAAGGTATTTTTGATGAAATGCAAGAGCTGTCTGACCCATAGGCAGCAGCACAACTGACTTTCAAGACTGAGAAAGGTAGTAAGGACACTGTTAAAATAGTCCATGTGACATCAGTGGTTCAACTGTAATCTTATGAAGCTATGAGAATATTTTTTGTGCGCAAAGAAAACAAAAATAATGACTTTATTCAACAGTTTCTTCTCTTCCATGTCAGTCTTTGATGCGTGTTTACAAGAGTACAACAACGCATGCGTGTGGTGCTGCTGAAGCAGAAGCTGGCATTCTGGTGTAGAACCCACATGCTCATTGTTGCTCATGTTATTCAGCTGCAACGGAACACTTTGTAAAAAGACATAATAAGTATGTTTGAAATCTATAAGTTTCACGTAGGAATCGAAATAAGCAGAATCGGAATCGGATACCCAACGATACCCAACCCTACTCATAACGATAATTTGTTTGAGAATCGGGCTACACTGGTTGTGTTGTGTGTTTTAAGCTGAAGATTCAGTAGTGATGTAGGGCTGAGTATTAGTGAAGGAAACTCTATTCACATCAATTGGAAAAATGATGTGATAGCCAGATTGACGGAGTGTTATCTGGCTCTGCTGCTTTTCTTTTTCATTCTTAGTGATTTCAGTTTGACATCCCACTTTTGTACTGTATATGTTTGTCTTGTTTGGTGAAAAACCAAATCCGTTCACACTGTTAGCCAACATTATGTGAAAACATTGTGACAGCTCTGAAACGATTAGGTCATCTATCTCTCCAAGGGATTAGGCTATGAAATGTGTGCATATTGAAGGTTTATCATTGAGGGATACGGTTTACCCCATTCTGCCTCGACTGCTTCAGTTTCTCAGTGTCTAACTCTCCCTGCCAACACTTACCATCTGTCCCCACTCAGCTGGGGAGCATCCAGCTCAGCTGTCCTGAGAGTGAGAGAGAGGGAAAGTAAAACAATGTGTGTGTTCGTGTTTTATAGAAAGATTTGTTTAGAACAAATTCTTTTTTCGCTCTTTTTCTAATGTTGGGGCCAATGTCTTGCATTTGCAATGAGACTTTGTATCATATGAAGAGGCCTTTGTGGTCTCTGATGTACCTAATTTGTCCTCTTGATGTTGTGCCAGATGTAACCGTGGCTGTACAGTCTCCCAACCGTGGTTTTTCGGATATAAATTACACTTTTTCATTTTGAGAACATTCTGTTTAGTCTAAGTGACGGCAACTTCATCATAACCCTTTCTTCCAAGATTTTACACTAATGAGATGCCAGTGGCTCTCAGAGTCGACACGAAAGCAGGTTTTTGTCTTGGACTAACGTCAGCATCTAACAGCATCCCCGGCGAGATCCAGCGGGGTCTTGTGAAGAAACAATGCAGAGTTCACCCACCTCCCCTCGTCTTTGTGAGAGAAGAGACACCCACAGGGCGCAGTTAGTCGTGTGAATCGCCACAAGTGATTAGGGAAACTGTCTAATATGCCTTCATCTCAGGGCATTCATGGTTAAATAGACCATGTTAAGTATTGCTATTTTTACAGTCCCCTTAGGGAGAAGGCACCCATGAATACAAGGGAAACATTCACCCCGCCTCTTTCCACCTCATTTCTTTGTCTCAGTTACTCTCTCTCTAGTTCCCTTGGTCACGCAGTAATAGGGACCGTTTACACAGGACGTGTTCCTGCATCCCTCTGTGCGATTTCGTATTTGTTTTTCGATGTAAATGTGCTAGACGGTAGGGCTGCATGAGTCTTACTAATCATAATTTTTACTCATTTATTATGATATTTGAGTAAATATTCTTCATTTGTTATTTTTTAAAATATATTTAGACTGTATCATTGCATATTCAATATGTATATTTAACTATTGTTCAGTTTACTACATTTTGTGTTAGACAAGTGTAATATTATGTTATATGTCTGGAATAATGGTTTCTGAATTACTTTATTCTTTTATACATCTCATTACACTTATGGTGTTTTATACATCAGTATTATAATAGGAGTGTTCTAGCTTTGTTGCACATTTGCAGTGTATATTGGGTGTTACACTGAAATAATTTACATATTTCTGCGATGTGAAAAACACGGGCAGAATCTATATGCAATATGGACTAGTGTTAATGAAAATTAAGCTGCAAAAATACTATTTAAATATGAATTGTGCATTTTTTGCATGTCTCTGTGTGGATGAATGGCGTACTCGTGTGGTTTCATTTACTACACGCATACTGAAGAACTCGTGATGCATGTAGTGTTTTCTGTGCAGACTTAATATATGAGTACATTAAAACATAATCATAATCTCTAGAACTGCTGTAAGGGTGTGTTCACACTTGTCATGTCTGGTTTGATTTAAACGAACTCTTGTGCAATTTGTCTGTTAGTGCAGTTTGAGTAAGTATGAACGCTGCCATGCGAACCCTGGTGCGGACCAAGTCATTTTATCGGTCTCGGTCCACTTCCAAACAAACTCTGGTGCAGTTCAAATTAAATATGAATGCAACAAGGACCAAATACTTCTAAACTAACCAAAAACAGGAAGTAATGAAAAGATGTGATGCTATGCAACATGATTTCATGAAGGGAACAAGTGGCGTATCCAAAACAAAATGAGCAGAGGGCAAACGTGGAACAACGAGGAGGTAAAGTGCCTTTTATGAGCTCTTTGTGAGTTTGCAGGTGGTGAAAATAAAATCATATACATGCGTAGTCTAGCAGAGGGCATTAGGTGTATTCGACTTAAAGCGGCGCTCAGCAGACCAATCAGTGAATGGAACCTTTGATGTCATACACCCGCAGTGCCGCTTTAAGTCGAACGCACCTTTTCCTTTTGTTTGGGGTGTTCGGTGAGTTCCGTCACGAAATATACATCATTCAGCTCGACCAGTCAGGTTGTGAATGTATCACTATGCCTTTAGGTTTGGCATCTTTAGGTTTGCTGTCAAAAATGCCAGTGTGAACGCTAAGTGGACCAGGACCAAATGTATAATTTCCTTTTTGGTCCGGACCAAATAAACCAAATGAATAGAACTACAAGTGTGAACGCACCCTAAAAGTCATTTCATGAGCATTTTACTGTTTCTTTCGTCAAATCATATACAAACAGAAACTTAAAGGTCTTCACAGCAACCCGTCAAAATAAAAGTTCGATTTAACTTGAAGAAACTGTAACAGAAATATATTACTTAATGTAATGATAGTACTACTATTGATAATAAAATCATTATTTTTAAGGAATATTAACAAGAAAAATTATTTTCTAAAATTTATTTACCAGAAAAATATATAAAAAAAAACCCTCAACAGAGTAAATCTGAAAATAATAATTAATTAATTATTATTTTTTTTAAATCAGTTACTTAGAGATGCTTTTGATTAATTAAAATGGAATCCAGAAAATTAATGGAAAACACAGAATTTGGTAAAAATAAAACTCTGAGGGGAAAAAAGTAAAAGGTACTTCATAGGGCCTTAAAAATGTTTTTTTTTTTTTTTTTTGTTAAAGGGGTCATCGGATGCCCATTTTCCACAAGCTGATATGATTCTTTAGGGTCTTAATGAGAAGTCTAAAACATACTTTGGATAAATTTCTCAGTGGTAGTGTAAAAACACCCTTTTTACCTTGTCAAAATCATCTCTGCAGAAATCAGCCCATTCTATTGCATATTCCTTTAAATGCTAATGAGCTCTGCTCACCCCGCCCCTCTCTTCTGTGGGGTGGCGAGCTGTTCTGTTTACGTTAGCCGCATTTAGCCACTAAACTTGCCACCTAGCACATTATTAAGAAAGGCAATTTGCAAAGATGCATAAAAACCCGCTATACTCACTACTGCTGTAGGTGAAGCTGGATCACGAATGATTCGCGCAAACACAGATGCCATAATGTAGGTCACTGAGCGCATGTCCTTCTAAAACGAAAGTAACATTAATCTTCAGCGGCTCAGATGTCGGGAGTAAATGAGGACTGCTATGTTCATTTTTACATCCAACTACAGAACGCCTCAGTCGCTCAATCTGAGATATTCTTGTCTTCCCTTGTGATCGGAGTCGGGCTGTTTTAATTATTCAGACTGTTTTAACAGCTAGGTCAGAGCAGGTCTAAGGTACGACGGTCATGTCAATCAGTTGTCGTGGGAGCAGTCTCTGTCGGTGTGACGTCACACTAACAAAAAGCTGAGAATGGCTTGATTTGAAAAAGGGGATATTTCTTATAAAGATTACAAAGATTTTTTTTTATCATAATAGGGTGGTTGTGTACACAGACTGCCAACACACATTTATGTTCAAACAACATGTAATAGTGAGTTTTGCATCCGATGACCCCTTTAAATTTTTAATAAATTGTTGTTAAATTGTGCGAGTTTCATGATTTCAATTAATTAGACATGCTTTTTGATGAATGTTGCTGAATTTAACTATTAAAACAGTTTCGAAAAATTAAAACGGGAAAAAAATGGAATTTGGAAAAAAAAAAAACCTAAATCTGGGAAAAAATAAAATGGATTTCATAGGACCCTATTTACCATTGCATTTATAACATGTATATGTCCCCCGGGACCACAAAACCAGTCGTAAGTAGCATTAAATAAAATATATTTTTTCCATTTATTTTGCTTAATTATCTTTCAAAATGTAGTTAGATATATATTTTTATTTTAATGTATTTGTTAATATTGAAATCAGCATAAAGTAAGATTAATAAAATATTTTTGCGTTTTGCTATTTTATTTTTTATTGAATTATTTTAAAAAGCTTTATACACACCTTTTTTATTTTATTGTATTTGTAAATGTTAAAATCAACATAAACTAAGATTATTAAATATTTTTACATTTAGTATTATTTAATGGTTTTTTTTGTTTATTTACACATTTTTTTATTATAATGTATTCATAAATGTTGAAATCAACATAAACTAAGATTAATTAAATATTTTTGCATTTTAGTTTATTTAATTTTAAACATTCAGTTACACATTTTTTTAAATGCACAGGTATATTTGTAGCAATAGCCAATAATACATTGTATGGGTCAAAATTATGCCAAAAATCATAAGGATATTAAGTAAAGTTCATGTTCAGTGAAGATATTTTATAAATTTCCTACCGTAAAAATATCAAAACTTAATTTTTGATTAGTAATATGCATTGATAAGAACTTAATTTGGACAACTTTAAAAGTGATTTTCTCAATATTTTGATATTTTTTCACCCTCAGATTTCAGATTTTCAAATAGTTGCAAGTACCATTGTCCCATTAATGCATTAACTAACATTAACATCTATGGGCAATACATTTGTTACAGTATTTTTAAATAAGTTAATAAACATTCATTGCTAGTTCATGCAAGTATAGGACCATTAAATAATATAAACAGATGTAGCTTTTGATTTGAACAATGTAAATGTTGAAATTAACACTTTCTATAAATGCATTCAAAGTATTTTTTCATTGTGTTTAATGTTAACAAATGAAACCTTATTGAAAAAGTGTTACCACAGAAAGCACACAAACAGAAAAAATGAGCCTGTGCTGCCACAAGAGCTACTTTTCATGATTAATCAGCATTTATTCAGTTAATTTAATAACCTGTTCTGTTCTATTTCATTGTGCTTTTTTAACGCAGCACCACGTCCTGTATGAACGCCTCCTCGTGATGTAGGGTAGCTTAACATTGTTGTACTGTGACGTAATGCAACATAACACTGTCGCAACATCGACGTGTGAAGTCCCCAGTGTTCTTTCCCTTCTTTCACACAGCCCTGCTTCCACATCAGGCTTCAGCGTCAATATTTACTCAGCAGAAGACTAGACCCCCCCTCCGACTGCACCCCCCGCATCGCTCAACAACAGCCCAGTCCCACTGGAGAGCCTCAGCGCTGTGTGGGTGTCTGGACCGTACCAAATGCGCCGGGAGAGGGGTGTCCGTAAAACTCAGTGGGATGTTAAAGAAGCAGTGCCGGCTGAGAGGCCAGTGTAAAACAATGAGATCACCTTGAAGAGGTGGATGTACCTCCGCTTTGTTAACGTGCTACGCCCACTTCATCCTAAAGTTGGTTTTGAGCTGAGATGCTGGCACCCACAACTTCTATACGGTCTCTTTCTCTTCCACATTCTCCTCTTTCCCAAAAGGCCTCTTGGATTTAGCGCTGACAGATATAAGCGTGCGTTTCTTTAGTGTTTAGGGCTGTTTGTACACAAGAGGCCTGATGCAAGAGATCAGAGGGTTAGATCAATCCATCTTCAAAGCTCAATCTAAATCGATTCATCAGAGACAACACAGCACCTGTTCATCTGAACTGCATCATGAGAGAAATGCTGCATGAAGATGAATGAATCACCTCACTTCAATAAGCATGACGCATTTCAGTCTCATTTAAACATTTGATAGCTAATAAAACAAGCAGAACTTTCATTTCGTTTGTAAGCTTAATTAACACTATAAAGTGCGCCCACAGATAAATTCTGTCATCGTTTACCCATCCTCATGTCTTCCAAAACCGTGCAAACCTTTTTTTTCTCCCATGGAGCATGAAAAGAAACATTTTGAAGAATGTTTATGCTGATCTGTTTTATGAAGTGAACATAGATGGGGCCAGGGGCTGACAAGCTGTAAAATGCACCATAAGCATTAAAAATCGTAAAATCTTGAGAATTGAATAGTTTAGTTGTTTCATTTTAATGAAATATTTTTGCATTTTAGTTTTTTTTATTAAATTATTTATTTATTTATTTATTTTGTTGTACATATTTAATGTAATGTATTCGTGAATGTTGAAATCAGTATAATATTGATATCAGTATATCAGTATGCAATTTTTTACAACATTTTTATTTTATTTGTATTTTATTTTTTCCATTTATTTTGTTTAATTATCTTTCAAAATGTAGTTACATATATATTTTTATTTTAATGTATTTGTTAATGTTGAAATCAGCATAAAGTAAGATTAATAAAGTATTTTTACTTTTTACTATTTTATTATTTTATTATTTTAAGAAGTTTTATACACACCTTTTTTATCGTATTTGTAAATGTTAAAATCAACATAAACTAAGGTTATTAAATATTTTTAAATTTAGTATTATTTATTTTTTTTTGTTTATTTACACATTTTTATTATAATGTATTCATAAATGTTGAAATCAACATAAACTAAGATTAATTAAATATTTTTGCATTTTAGTTTATTTCATTTTAAACATTCATTTACACATTTTTTTAAATGTAATGTGTTCATAAATGTTGAACTATGCCAAACTAAGATCAGTGAAATATTTATTTGTATTTTAGTTTTTATTAAAATATTTTTTACATTTATTTCCACGTTTTTTATTTGAATATATTCATAAATGTTGAAGTCAGATTGATTAAATATTTTTTTATTTTATTTTTTTATTTCATTTTTTGTAACATTTATTTACATTTTTTATTTTAGTGTATTCATAAATGTTAAAATGAACATAAACTTAAATTAATAAATGCTTTGGAATTTTTGCTTTTTTAAACATATTTTAAGATATATAGAATATATAACTTATAAAATATATCATAAAAACGTAAACGTTTAAAAACTTTAGAACTTTATTCTTATTTTATTTATTTATTTATTTGCTGAGAATCTTGCTTGAAAATGAGGGACATGAGGGAGAGTAAAAAAACATTTCCTTTATCTTCCTGTTAATTTGACAAAAACATGACTAACATGAATAAGCTTAAGTGACAGAAAACGTTCATTTAGAAATTTTCATTGTTCAATTGCATCTGTGTGATCAAAAGGTAAACAGATGCAGCCTTGAATCTGTTAGCTTGAAGTTTGATTAATTAAATTTAATTTCACAGTTTTTGTTTAAACGTCTGAGGTGACATCCCGTTCCTCACACTCTCTGTGCTGCATGAGAAATTGTTCCCATCCGGAGCTTATTTTTCCAGCCCTTTATAGTCTTGCAGGCTGATAAACAGATCTTTAGAGAATTTGAGAGTTTGCCTGTTAGTGAAAACACCTTGGACAAATCACAGACTGATGTTTCCTGAGACCATACAGGACCGGAGCTGCAGCTAATCTGCTTGTGTGGGCTTCGCACAATGATGGAACAACATTTCTGTAGAGACATGAACATTAAATATTGATTTAAGCTGGAATTATTTTAATATGTGAGGAAAGAAGGAGTGCAACACAACACATCTATGTAGAAAATCAGTTGCCAGGGACAACTGTAAAATAAATAAATAAATAAATAAAACTACAGCAGCTATTATATAAAACATTTGACAGCAGAACACCACGATTGACCAATTCGGATCAAGTATCCGACACTGTTTGAACGGTTTTGAAGCGCTCTGGTTGGTTTTTCTAAGCGTTCTCATTCATCACAATAGGTTGGCAGCATCTCTAAGCCCTTAGATTAGACATTCAGTGACTCGTGTTGCTGATGGTGTCACTTGTCAGCGCTGAATGAGAAAATTAAAGGGTACATACACTATAGAATAATGAACGCACTCCAATGAGCAAGTCTATTTTTACACCAATTCTTATCTGATTGTTGTTTTGTGAGGCCTGCAGTCTTTTGCTTACTAGAAAAGGGAAATCAGAGATTGTTATGGAGCGAGAAAGAAGAGCATGAGTCATGCCATAGTCAGGAGACTGGGAGGTGGTGTCTCAGCTCTGAGTCGCTTGTTCATGTATCCTTTGCTTCGTTGGGAGGCGAATACCTGTGTTAGTGTTATGCTTTTGCATGGGAATGCACGGAATCGATACTAAACTGATTATTTACATGCACAATTACTTTTATATTTTTGTTTCAGTTTAATTTACATTTATATACATTATAATATCATATAATATTTTTGTATATTGCATATGTGACCCTGGACCACAAAACCAGTCTTAAAAGATTAGTTCACTCCCAGAACAAAAATTTACACATAATGTATCCACCCCCTTGTCATCCAAGATGTTCATGTTTTTTGAAGAAAACATTTCTGGATATCCATATAGTCTCTCCATATAGTGGACTTCTATGGTGGCCACGAGTTTGAACGTCCAAAATGCAGGACGTTAAATGATCCCAGCCGAGGAAGAAGGGTCTTATCTAGCGAAACAATCAGTTGTTTTCTTAAAAAATGTACGATTTATATACTTTCTAACCTCAAACGCTCGTCTTGTCTAGCTCTGCGTGAACTCGGTGTATTCCGGTTCTGTTTGTACATTTATTTTAGAAAATAACCGATTGTTTTGCTTTTTTGCATTTAAACTGCATTTTGGAAGTTCAAACTCGCTGGCACCAGAAGTCCACTATATGGAGATAATTCCTGACATGAACATCTCGGGGGAGAAGGGGGAGAGTACATTATCTGTACATTTTTGTTCTGGAAGTGGACTTCTCCTTTAAGTAGCACGGGTATATTTGTAGCAACAGTCAACAATACATTGTATTCATAAAAATTTTAGTTTTTTTCTTTTATGCCAAATATCATTAGGATATTAAGTAAAGATCATGTTCCATAAATATTTTGTAATTTTCCTACCATAAATATATATCAAAACTTTTTGATTAGTAATATGCATTGCTAAGAACTTAATTTGGACAACTTTAAAGGTAATTTTCTCAGTATTTTGATTTTTGATTTTCAAATAGTCATATCTCAGCCAAATATTTTCCTATTCTAACAGACCATACATCAATGGAAAGCATGTTAAAATAAATAAAATTCAATTCTATATAGCTTATATTAAAGAAATGGACCCTTATGACTGGTTTTGTTGTCCAGAGTATTTAATTGAATCCTTTTACTATTTTTGTTTTATTTGCCATTTTATTTACCTTTTTTTTTTTTTTTACTGGAATGTACTTTGTTTTTTATATGCTTCTATTTATTTATTTATTTATTTTTTATTAAATGTAAATTCAAGTCCCTGTCACATTTTCTTTTGGTTAAATAAACATTATATACACTACCAGAATAAAAATCTATATTGTATTTTCACATTTACAATGTAATTAATAGGCTATTCTTTTTCTTTTTTTCTTTTTTTGCTTCTGTTTATTTTTTTATTTATATTAAATGTAAATTCATGTCCCAGTCACATTTTCTTGCTTAAATAAACATTATATACACTACCAGAGTAAAAATCTATACTGTATTTTCACATTTACTATGTAATTAATTAATAGGCTATTCTATTTATCTCAAGTAAATTTTGGCAGTTTAGTGTTTTCAACTGTTTTACATTTATTACAAAATAATAACTCAAGGCAGTAACAATTTAAACAATGTATTTTATTTAAACTATTAAGTATTATATTTATGAACTGATGTTCGCAAGAGGTGGGTTTTATCACATGAACCAATCACAGCCAATCATATCGTGATGGAGGCATTGCCTCCTCTCATGTGACTTTCCCCATTCATTCTCAATTACCCCTCTCCAAACTCACTGCAAGCTTTAGGGCAGGGGTGCTCAACCCTGGTCCTGGAGATCGACTTTCCTGCAGAGTTCAGCTTTAACCCTGACCAAACACACCTGAACCAGCTAATTAGGATCTGAAGGAGCACTTGATAATTACAGACAGGTGTGTTTGATTAGGGTTGGAACTAAACTCTGCAGGAAAGTCGACCTCCAGGAACAGGGTTGGGCACCCCTGCTTTAGGGGGTCTGTTAAAACTCAATGGGCTGAGGGGAGGCGAGAGACACACAGACTCCCGCTGTAACTTTACCTGCTGGTGTCGCTGTGGGACAGTTTTACTCTAGAAAACAAGTAATTAAAACTCTCTTTATATCATGTTTTGTAACATTTGTGTTGTTTTGTTTTTGTACTACGAATATTTTTCTCATCCAGTTTGTTGAGAAGATACTGCCTCCCTTGCCAGAAAACAAAGGAAAATACAAAAAATACAACAGTTAGAGGTTGAGAGAACACGAGGGAGACATGAGGTGTGTAAGGAAACTATGGAAACTGTTTAGGATGTAACAGAGCGAGAGAGGGATGGGGTAAAAGAGAAAGCCTTTGAAGATGAGCAGGTGGGCTTCTGCCTTTGATACATGTAGCTGCTCCTTTTAATTCAGCTCACGCCTCTTATATCTCTGTATCTGTAGACAGAGAGCTGTCTGTGACTCTAGGCTTTAGCTAAAGGCCCTGTAATGATGATCTGTTGCTGGAAGCTCAGGTCAAACCCCATGGTCATGTGTATGCGGATGCAGCTCTCTCGGGTACATGTGCACAAGGGAGGGAAGAAGCTTTGTGATATTTCATTGTGCCTGTAAGGGCACAAGTCTCTTGAAGTAACAGCAGGGAGGATTCCAGGACAAAGAGGATGGAGAAATAGGAAAAGAGAAGTGGTGAAAAATGTGTGAAGAAAAGACTAGAAGTGAGTATAGAACATAGGGCATCAGGAGGAGGCAAGTGCATTTTGGGTGATGGTGAGGTGAAGGTATGGTAGCACATACAAACATCAGCAGAACCGCGAATAGAATAGTTATTAGTTAGTCTCTTAATATTTAAGCATTGAATCCCCATGTAATCATAAGGTAGAAAGATTTCATTCTTGAAGGCAAACATGTTCAATACTGCTGCTAAATTTTAATGATGCCATTTTGCCTGACAGTTTTTCAGTTTAATATGCACATTATTGTTTGCCCTGTGATTTATGCTCAGACATGGAGTCATTTGTTTCATGTTAGTCATTACGTGTTGCTAACCCCCCTGGGCTCTGGCATTTCTCATGTACTCATGTGAAAGCCTAAGACGACTTGACTGGGAGTCTATGTCTGAGTGTTTGTCTTTGTGAATGAGCTTAAATTCATGTTTGTGTTGGTGTGCAAGTTTATGCTTGTTTAAAAGAGATTTAAGAGTAGTTTAGTTTTAATCTCTCATGTTCCAGATTTGTATGACTTTCTGCCATGAAACAAGAATGCTGAACATTTACATTGCTCTTTTCAAGACAATAAAGTAAAAGAGAATGGATGCAGTCAATCTCTAAAAAGGACAAAAAGCATTATAAAAGTGGCCCTTATGTTTTGTGTGCAAAGCCATACAGTATGTCTCTTTCTCACTTGACACAGTTGTGAGATCTGAGAGAAACTGTGCTTTTGATGTCATTGTCTGCACTTTATTTGAATATATGCGAAAAAGATTTGAGCTGTTGTAGTATTAGATGGGACCTCCAAGGCAGGAATACTGAATCCAGATCTGTTTTGCCCAGTACCCAAAATTGTCTATCTGAAACCCAACAGTCTTGTCTCATATACAAAATCAGTTAAAAGAGTTCACTTCCAGAATAAAAATTTCCTGATAATTTACTCACCCCCATGCCATCCAAGATGTTCATGTCTTTCTTTCTTCAGTCTAAAGAAATGAAGGTTTTTGAGGAAAGCATTCCAGGATTTTTCTCCATATAGTGGACTTCAAAGGGGATCAACAGTTTGAGGGTCCAAATTACAGTTTCAATGCAGCTTCAAAGGGCTCTACACAATCCCAGCTGAGGAATAAGGGTCTTGTCTAGCGAAACGATCAGCCATTTTTTTTTAAAAAAAGTTAGATGTATACATTTTTAACCACAAATGCTTGGCCAGTATTAGCATTAGCTCTGCCATGTGATGTGCATGTGCCTTTATTAGGTGATGTTGGAGAGGTCACACGCGACTTAGGTGGAAGCACCGTCCCAGTGTTTACAAAGCAAACATGCGAGAAGTCAAATGCCCTTTACAAAAATGGTAAAACAAAGATGTAGGATGATTTTAAAGTTGGAGGAGAAAATGAGATGAAGTTTTTAACCGAAGTACACAGATAAAGAACAACCACATTCCTGGAGACCCCCTAACACTGCATATTTTGCATCTCTTCTTTGTCTGACACACCCATTTCAGGTCTTGGAGTCTCTTCTAATGAACTGATGATTTGAATTAGGTGTGTGTTAATTGGGGAGCCATGGAAAATGTGCAATGTTGTGGGGCCTTCACATGGTTGGGAACTACTGGTGTAAAGAGTAGTATTGCATCCTTCATATCTCCAAAGTAGTGTTAATTTCGTTAATGAAAATATGACAAAAAATGTTTGTTGACACTTTTTTCCCATGAATAAACGAGATGAAGATGAGATGGCGATAAGGTCAGTAAACGATAGCTATGACTATATCATTATGCAATTTCATTGATGATTAAAGACAAGACTAAAATGAATTCAAAAATAAAAACTTAATCAAAATCACTTAGTGTATTTTCATTCAAAAAGGAGACAGAATATTATTGCTGACTGCTGTACACACCTCTACTATGCGAGCTTTCATGTGTGCGGTTTCCAGATATGAAGAGTTATCAGATATCAGATCAGGGCTTCTCTGTTACAAAGATACATTTTCTGCCCGGTGGTTTGCTTATTTTTTGCAATCTGGCAACCATGCACACAAGCTCTAGAATTACTATTAGGAATTTTACAGTTATAATATTTTTTGTTTGTTTTACCAGTTTTCATAATGTAGACAGAGAGTGTGCATAAGTCTTTGATATTAATTTATATAATAAATAGCCTATCAGTACATTATCAGTACATTAGATGAGGTAAGATTTAGTCTAAAACTTGACTAAAATGCTGAGACTTGAATAAAACTTGACTAAAATAAAATAGGATAAGGTTGACTAAATATGATAAAAACTAACAAGGACATTTAACATGGGACTAAGACTAAAATTGAAAATAGCGGACAAAAAACACTTACTCCAAAGAGTCCTTAGTTTTAACAGATTTATAAAAGACAGATACAGCTGTAACGCTCTCCAAAAACAGTCAAGCTCCTTGAGGCTGCTTTATTGACTAAAACCTACGGATAATGAATTAACAAATGAAGCATGTTGATGGGCATGCTCTTGCTCTTGCAAGTAGTGCCCATACACGGAATTCTGCCCTTTATGATGTCATACAGGGCCATACTCAAAAAAACCTTTCCAAAACTTATAGGAACCCTGAAGGAGTGTACTTTTTTTTGAGCCATGTTTAGCATAAGAATCCAACTCTTTAACAGTGTAAATAATTCAAAATACATGAATTAGCATTTCTTTAAATTCTTATTCAAAAAAAGAAAAGAAAGAAAATCTAACTCATCTTGAATCAACACACACACACACGTTACACACAGAGCTATTGAGAATTCTTAGATCATTCAACAGTGTGAAAAATTCCTCACACAAATCTGTTGTATAGCTTTAGACAAGACAGTCCTCTCATACTTATTTTACTTTTTCACTTTTTGTCCACATTCAGTTCCATATGGAATAGAGCACTTATGACAATAGAGTTTTCGAACAACATGAGGATTAAATGTTCACAGTTTTTTCATTTTGGGGTAAACTGTTCCTCTGACCTGACATTTGCTTACACAGGGTGTTTTTGTACTATGTAGCATGGTACAAATAAATTTCAATACATGAATTTAATCCACGTATAAAACTCGCAGATGATGTCCTGTATCAGAGTACTCTTGGTTGACACAAATCAATATCTGAGATTTGCATAGTAGGCAGAAGGCCAGTGCACAGTCCTGCCAAGAGCGGTGTGAGATATTGATGTATCACTGAATAAACAGCCACCGTTCACACACAGACTGCTGAACTACAGCAACCTCACAGACTGCATGTGATTTGCTAGTTCAGATCGCGTCCTTTAGATTAAAACACTTCCTCATTTCCCCACTGCATCACCTGTTGTGGTGTGCGCACATTACAATGCCTCAAAGGCAGATAAACATGTTGGATAATGTCATTGAGGATCTGAACCAGCACACTTTGCGGAGTCCCAAAGGACTTCAAGGTTTTACTGCAACGTAAAATGCTTAAATGCAAGTCGATGCGTATTTGCCACAAGCAGTTTTTTAGATCCAGCGCAATTCTCTGTCTTACACTTTCTAGTGTGTGGGTGTAGGGTGCTTGCATGAATCAGTGTGTGTGTGGGCATTTGTCGTAGAGCTTTCTAAGAAGACTGGAAGAACATTTGATGGAAACCCATGCTTTTGATGACAGAACGTTTCCAGGATATCAGTGATGGCATCCCATCTCCATCTGACCGTTAAATGAGAATTATTATGCCTTTTAAACTCCTAAAGGAACTACAAAAACTGTTGAGCTTGAAAAAATAGATGTGAGAGCAAGTGAGGTAGAACATTTAAACAAAGGACCATTGTAGAGTCTATAGATCAGTGTGAACTGCTGAATAATGGCCATTTAGGCAACAGTTTAGCAGTTTGGCTTCTGTAAGAGGAAGTGGCTGGATAGAAGAAACAGAGATTAGTCAGATCCTCAGGCAGGGATGTAAATGCTGACAAATACAGCTTTCGCCTGGCATCTCTGCTAGCCTCCCATCTCCAGGCCCCTGACTCAGAAGTTTCAGGGAGAGGCGGCCATCAGCCAAAGCCGTCCTGCAATGTTCCTTCATTAATCTGCTCGCTGTTTGTAGCCTAATTGTCTGGACAGCTGAAAGGCTTACTGCAGCGCCAAACATGACTGTTCCCCTCATCCCGGGCCTGCGCTGCAATGCTGAGGTTCTAGCTTACTGCTGAGACGAGGGAGAGACTATTAATTCTCTGTGATTTTTATCAGTGTTAAAATAGTTTCTCCTTTCCCAGCTTAATTTGCAGAGACAGCTGGAAGTAATGGGGCGTTCACACTGAGATTTGGAGTGACAAAGTGACTGGGATATCATTCACTTTCACTGAGAATCAGCAGTTTCGGACATAAAAGTTGAGCAGAGCTAGGGATGCCAGATATTCAAAATCTGACCAATAGGTTGTTAATTAAAGGAGAATCCACTTCCAGAACAAAAATTTATAGATAATGTACTCACCCCCTTGTCATACAAGATGTTCAAGTTTTTCTTTCTTCAGCTGTAAAGAAATTATGTTTTTTGAAGAAAACGTTTCAGGTTTTTTCTTCATATAATGGATTGCTATGGTGCCCCAATTTTGAACTTCCAAGGAAGAAGGGTCTTATCCAGCGAAACGATCGGTTATTTTCATTTTAAAAAATAAGATTTTAATACCTCTTAATCTCAAATGCTCGTTTTGTCTTGCTTTCCCTGAACTCTGTGTATTCTGGTTCAAGACAGTTAGGGTATGTCGAGAAGCTCTCAAAAAACGTATTTTCTCCCTCAACTTAAAAAATTATTTCAAAATCATCCTACATCACTGCAGAAGCACCGACCCAGTCTTTGCAAAGGGAGCATGCAGAGAAGATCAAACACCCTTAACAAAAAAGGTAGAACAGCGATATATAGCGATTTTGAAGTGGAGGGAGAACATGAGATGGGAATTTTTCGACATACCCTAACTGTCATGAACCGGGAAAAACAGTTCAGGTAGAGCGTGACAAGATGAGCATTAGACATTAAAAAAGTATATAAATTGTATTATTTTTATGAAAATAACCGATCGTTTCGCTAGATAAGACCCTTTTTCCTCGGCTGGGATTATTTACAACCACATCTGGGATAGTTGAAGCCGCATTTAAACTGCATTTTGGAAGTTCAAACTCGGGGCACCATAGAAATCCATTATATGAAGAAAAATGCTGAAATGTTTTCTTCAAAAAACATGATTTCTTTACGACTGAAGAAAGAAAGACATGAACATCTTGGATGACAAAGGGGTGAGTACATTATCTGTCAATTTTTGTTCTGGAAGTGGACTTCTCCCTTAATGTTATGGCCACAACAGATAAATAGGCAGTACTGATATTGTATATAGTGCTTTGTCTAACATTACATTCTGTATAGTGCTTTGTCTTTGTCTAAATTAAAAATAAAACACTAAAACCTAATATCAATTTTCAGTGGTACAATTGAGTTAGGCATCACAACATTAAAATATCAAGTGTGAAAAATAGATATTTATTTTGAGATTTGCTAAATTTTACTTAAGATTTACTTTCAGTGAATGTTAGATGACAGCAAAGGTAGTCTGGAATGGAAGATACTACAAGACTTTTAAAATCCAAATACATTTTAAAACACTGGCTATCATACACTAAACGACAGCTTAACAGCCTTTTAAGTTCCTAACACAACAAACTCATGCAGAAATATGTGCCTTGTTGCTAGATTTATGATAAATGCAAGCAATATCTGTATTAAAATTGGCTTAAAATATCAAAATATTTGTTTTTCCGACTGGACAGATTCATAGCCTGAGGCGCAGTACCACACCATGCCACATCCTTAAAGGGGTCATGAACTGCCTTTTTTTTATTTTGTACTCTGAAGTCCACTTATAGTGCTATTAAGATTTTTACATCAAAAAACATAATTTAGAAGTAATAGGCTATTATCACCCGTCAACAGAATGCTCTTTGAATATGTGTGGTGGATTGTAGACTTAAAAGTAAATGCTCACTGCTATGATTGGTTAACAGCGCTCTCGAACGTCATTAAAAATAAAGTTCATCCATTCTTTCCTGACCTTGGGATCAGAACAAAAATGGAAAGCAAAGACACAAATTGGCACTGCAGAGTGTCCTGTTGTTTTCAGAGCCATCTTTATCGTTTGGTTTGTGTGACCTGCACGTTCACCTCTCTGGTAAACACTATGCATGAATCAGTGGGCGGGGCTAAACAGACAGTGATGTCCATATTCTTCTACAGAGCCGGCGATTTTGTACCTATTACATCATAAAGTAGAACATTCCAAAAGCTGTTGTTTTGGTTTAAGCCTAACAAAAAAGTTTTGAGTTCTGATACTTACAGGTTGTTTTTTATAGTACAATGACCTCTTATATGTCAAAAGACCAAGGGAATTTTTGTTTCTTAGTTCATGACCCCCTTTTCAGTTCGAACACATTGTTTTCTATGAGTGCACACTGGTGACACCACTTGGTGGCTGTCCATGGCGACACAGGACGCTGTTCAAAAACCTGCCACACCACTGTGTGCCACTCACATAGTTTTCCATTAAATCACATTATATTTGTCCCAAATTATTTTTAATGTACATAATAGGGACTTTGGTAACAGCCACTGATTGAATATGTGTTTGTAGGAGTTTCCCTTTCAGACGCAGAATATGTGGGAGGAGAGTATTCAAATGAGTCACACAACATGTTTTACTAACGTTTGCACTTGTCAAATTACTGGCATTTGCGCCATTATTTAACTCCATTAGAGCGTGTGGTAGAAGGGAGAGGATTTTTTTCCACATGTATTAATTTATTAATACATGTTATTTTTAATTTGCTTCGGGAAATAAAAGACGACTTGAAACCCTCAACTAGGAGTCACGCAATACCAGGTCAATAAAAACTTCTAGCAAACCATCATTTTTTGGCCTCTGTTTTTTTTTTTCAAATGTACTGTGGCTTCTTTATTCTTTATTTGCGACTGCGCTAATTTGCACTGCGCTTGGTATATTCCGTTGGTTGATGAGTAAATGTTAAATGTTGCGTCTGTGGTTTTTAATTTGCGCATTGTTAGTAAATCACCCACAGAAATTTCCTCTCCCATCTGCATTGTTTTGTAAATCTGGCCTGTTTAGTAAAACTGGCCCATAGTCTTTATTTTATTTATGTGATATGTTAAACTTTAAAATTTTAATGATTTTATCGTTTGTATAAAGATATGTCTGCAGTTGAGCAATCCTCCTCATTTGTGCTTCAATAAATGACTGAATGCCACGTTGCGCCCGTCTTGTTTAACCTCGTTGCTTTTCCATTTGCAGTTGTTGCTTAAAGTCCTTAATGACTTCATCCTAGGGTGGAAGATTGTGTATTGCAGATATTTCAGCAAAACGTTTGTCTTTTTGTGGCTTGAATAAAGTCTGTATGCTTTATATAGAGAGTTATAGATCATGCTTTCTCTTTCTGTTTGCTCTGTTTTGTCAAATACTGTACTGGTAAACTCAGTTAGATTAACTATTTTTGACTGTTGTCTTAAACTGTACAGATTGGAAAACCTGTTGAATTCTCCTAGGTACAATGCGACACAACACCATGCTTCGCGTCCCATGTACGACCCCTTTAACCCCTAAATCTGCAAACTAGCTCTCTCAGATTGTCCAGACTGCTAATCTGGGTAAAAGTCATGTAGTTAATTCCCACCTTAAATGTAAAAATAATGGAGAAGATATTACAATTAATTATCCAAAATCAGTTGATATCTTATAGGTACAAATACAGACCTTATGCGTCTGAGAAACAATTGTACAGCTGTCTTTAAAATTCTGTCTTTGAATTTCCATTTTTGCGGGAACTCTATCCATTTTTCTTATAAGAGTGGGTGCAGCCATTTGTAAATTTTTTTGTGTCTGGCTTCCGGTCTCATCCACTTCCAGCTATTTTTAGCTGCACAAAAAGCTTGTTTTGCTGCATGATATTGCAAACTGGTGTGTCTTACCATATTATTTTAATGTATTATCTTAATTATGAACACACTGTTTTGTAGTGCAAACTGTTTTACTGTTTACTGCACTTCGATATTCTTCTCGTTATTTCCCTATGGCGGATTATGAACCAGACGTCTAACACATTACCAGAAAACTGCTTACTTCCACATTGAAAAATAAGGTGGATAGCAGGCACGGGCAAACTCGGTTCTGGAGGGCTGGTGTCCCTGCAGAGTTCAGCTCCAACCCTGATCAAACACACCTGAGCACACTAATCAGTGTCTTCAGGATTACTAGAAGGCTACAGGCAGGTGAGTTGTATCAGGGTTGGAGCAAAATTCTGCAGGACAGAGTTTGCCCATGCCTGCTCTACAGCATCACTGTTGAAGAGAAAGTAGCTGGTGATGCAGAGTAGAGGGTGACACGGGAGTGGATTTTCAAATCTCTCCCGTCCCACTCCCACAAAAAAAAATCCCATCCCATCCCAATCCCACGAAAAAACTGGGAAAAAATCCCGTCCCGTCCCAATCCCGGAAGAATGACTCCCATTCCCTCCCACTCCCGTATTATTATTATTATTATTATTATTATTATTATTTGGCTAGAATCTGCCAGTTACAGTAAAGAATACAGTACAGATCACAGTATGCCCGTAACTTTTTTTTTTTTTTTACATTAGTTGAATAAAAATGCAAAATTTTGTTTATTATTATTATTATTATTATTATTGAACTGAAAGCCATCTTAAACAAATGCACAGTGTGCATTGCACACACATTAAATTTCACGTAAATCATTCATGCAGACACACGTTTCCTATTTGAATTGGTCAATTTGAAAGTAGACATTTCACTCTACAGATATATTTTTCTTGTCTCTAAAGCAAGTATACACAGAGTTTCGAAGTGACGCGCTCAAGTTCACAGAGACAGGCGGTAGAAAGCGCGTCCTTTTTGCTTTAATTAGTTTACAAAAGCGCAACGTTTCTTTGTTTTTCTGAGTGCACACAAATAAACGTTGAGTCTTTACAAATTCGAAAGATGCCTATCACTCTTATCTGTATGACCAAAAATGACGGTATTTTAAAAGCAAGTGACCACACCGGCACCTCTGTCATGCAGTACCGCGCTACTATTCGGCTTCCACACTCGCACTGACACTTCAATAGCGCACATTTTTCTAGGTTAACATTAGATTGAGCGGCCATGTAAACTTGCTACTACATACATCTTCCAGATGAAAAGCCATATGGTCGATGAATGATAGGTGAGCATTTGGATGTCCTGCTGTATTACAAGTCGTTAACGATTTGTCCGTCATGAACTCACTTGCTTAACCAGCCACACCAAAGCATACAGAAGGAGAGAATAAAGAGACAGGTCAACTAGAATTAAGTTCAAAATTACAATATATCGTTTATAGTTTATTTATATAAAAGGTATATTTGTCTGTAAAGTTGGGTTTCGTAGCGTTACGATTCCCGGTCCCGCCCATTCCCGCTGACATTTTTTCCTGTCCCGTCCCAATCCCGTGATTATTAGTGATTTTGTTTCCCATCCCGCGGGATTCCCGTGGGAATCCCGTGACCCGCGGGATTCCCGAAAAAATGTCAGCCTCTAATGCAGAGTTACTTATTGTAGAGTTAATGAAAGTTATCATGAGCATTGTAATGTTTGAAGCGTATGTGATAACAAATGTCAGTAGACCAGGAAGATTTGAATAGGTTAGTTCTTCTTTTTTGATGAAATTCTAGTGCTTTTTGATCCTGTGTAGACAGCAGAACAACTGACACATTCAAGGCCCAGAAAAGTTGGACATTGTTAAAATAGTCCATGTGATATCAGTGCTTCAGCTACTGTCAGAACGCTGGCTACTGTGTCAGCAGCAACACACGCATGCGACGCAGTACTCTCGTGAATGCCATCAAAGACTGACATGGAAGAGAAGAAATTGTTGAATAAATTCGTAATTGTTTTCTTTGCGCACAAAAAGTATTCTCGTAGCTTCATAAAATTGAAGTTGAACCCCAATGTCTCATGGACTATTTTAACAATGTCTTTACTACCTTTCTGGGCCTTGAACATAGTAATGGCATCGCTGTCTATTCTATGCAGGGTCAGAAAACTCTCGGATTTCATCAAAAATATCTTGATTTGTGTTCTGAAGATGAACGAACGAAGTCTTATGGTTTTGGAACGACATGAGGGTGAGTAATTAATGACAGAATTTACATTTTTGGATGAATTAACTCTTCACCAGTGCTGAAAAGATGCAGAGCTACATAAGGTCTATATGTTGTGCATTCTTACCAATAGTAGAGACCCAGGAACCTCCAGCAATTAAATCATGTTTGAGGTTGCTTGAGCGATCAGAAGTCTCAGCATCTGGCTGAACTAGTAGCGTAAGCAAAGCCCAAAATGAGCACTCACCAGGCACCAGCAATGAGCAATAAGTGTACTAATATTGTCACAACGCTAGGCACAAATTTCATTTTGAATCCTATACATAAATTTGGAGCAGGACTGCATGTTTTGACTGCACAAAGGCAGACAGAAAAAGTGTTTGGGAAAGCAGTTCGAAAACAGTCATTATTTTTGCAATTTCATTCGGTGCCGCTAATGGTTTCAAAATTACACACTTCACCTTTAAGGAACGAGGAAGGCGTATGAATGTGTAGCGCTGTCGTACTAATTCAAAGGTAATTAATATGAAGTGGTTTCAGGATGACTTTGTAATAAAATGAGCTTATAAATTTGATCTGCCTGACCTACTGAATCAGTCATCCGTGGAGGAACAAAAATCAAGGTTATAGGAAACTGGGTTCCTGAACACATTATGTCTGTTCTTGCCACATATGCTTTCACTATATAAAATGTGTGTGAAAGTCTGATTTACTGCGTGCAAGGCAGGAAACGCTCGCATTATGAGCGATTTTGTTATACAATTGCTTGACCGGAAAGTGCCGCCTGTGGTCTATTCACTCACCGCTCCATCCAGGAATGTACCTGTCAGCGGATCTGTTTATTGTCCCTTTTCCTTCATTCCTACATCTGAGCTACTTAGAGCTACCACTATGATTTTGACTTCTAATGCAATGCATCTTTATGTCTATGCGAAAAACATTTCAGTATTCATCAAAACAAAATGCAATTTTTTCTCCTTTACCCCTCGTATGATTCCCTGCAAAATCGTCTTAGCCAAATCTTCCACTCTCCTCTTGAAATGGCTACCCGTTCTGAATGGGTCTGCTACACAGATATACCCACCAGACCAAAATAAATCCCATCAAAATTTCAGACCACACCAACAATGTCCCTGTAAGCCGTTTCATTAAATCGTGTCCTACTGATATTGACTGTCCCCTAAATAGTCCCAGTTCATATTAAACCAACCGCTGTAACTGTAAACCTAACAATACATAACTGCGCTATTTCCCGCTGTGAGTTTGCTGGTCTTACGATCTTGTCCACTCCAATCACCTGCTGGTTTCTTCCCACGGGCCGCACCAACACCTGGTTGCCACGGCAACACCCTCCTAATTGGCCGACTGGACTGGACACCGTGTGATTTCTGTTGCGGTACTTCTGTCTTTTTTATTACCTTTGAGGAATCGGCTTTCCTAAAGTCAGCAGTGATTTACTAATCAGTGCAACGGTGTGTGTGTTCATATCGGATGTGTGTTTATTGGGTGATATGTGAAGGAATGGCTTCCTCTCTCTCTTTATCCGGAGAGCTTAAGGGACTGACAGCACCCAGTGGATTGCAGCCATTCTTTGCCTCCACAAAAGAGAGCATGAGCAGGGAACAAAGAAGGTCTTTGTGTCCCTTTCCCACCCTCTCGCCTTCACCTCCTCCTTCCTTCCCTTTCTGTCTTTAGCAGCCTCTCTTTTTCCTCCGCAGAGGCCATTGTGCTCTCGAGCGGCGGTGTCAGGAGTCACAGGCGCTGAGCTTGTTCACCCTTTTATTATTTCATTTAACTTTTCACCTGAGAGCCTGTCAGCGCATATGCCTGTTTAAGCAGAACTCAGTGTACGTATCCACTCAAGATGTTTATTTTAGAAGCGGATGACCAAAACTTGACATTTTCTTTTCTTTATAAGTGTTTCTTCAACTAAGGGCACTTTTGGGCTTGGGTTTTAGAAATTCTCTTAATGCACACGTTTCTCGCTAGTTTGTTTCATTTGTGTGCTGTAAAATAGTGTTTTATCAAAGTTTTTTTTCTTCTCTGAACTGTGGTGAATAAATCTGGCATCTCCATAACCTTTCTTGGAGTAAAAAGGCTTTCTCTTTGTCTTGATAAAGTTCATGGCTAGCATTTTATGTAGTCTTAAAACACAGTTCAGTGGAGTTTTCACACTTTTTTCAGAATTTGACATTAACAATTGCTTGATTGAAAATGACTCACAGTCGTTTTATTCTGTTCTCATGTGTAACTTTTTTTCTTAGTTTCTTCAAGTCACGTCTCATTTCATGTCAGGCTGTTGTATCCTTGGTAACCAAGTGTACTAATGTTTGGTGTAACTTTATAAATTTCAGAAATGTTGGTTGTTGTTGCAAAATGGTGTTACAAATGGAAGAAAGTTATAGTTTTTACATTATATATATAGGTTTATACATAGGTTTTTTATAGAAGTCTTTTGCGCTGATCAAGGCTGCATTATTTGTTCAAAAATTTTGAAAATTTTGAAATATTATTGCGATTTCAAATACTGTTTTGTATTTTAATGTACTTAAATATCATTTATTTTCAGCTGATTTTTTTTTTGCATTTTTGCATCATTACTCTAGTCTTCAGTGTCACATGATCCTTCAGAAATCATTCTAATATGCTGATTTATTAGCAATGTTGGAAACAGTTGTGATGCTTTATATTTTTTTGGAACTTGTGATGCTTTTTCAGTTATTTTTTTATGAATAAAAAGTTAAAAAGAACAGCATTTATTCAGAATAAAATTCTTTTTCTAACAATTTTTACTGTCACTTAATATTGATTTAACACATCCTTGCTGAATAAAAGTATTAAGAATTTTTTTTTTGAACAGTAGTTTACAGTATACAAAATATTTCTGTTTTAAGTAAATGCTGTGCTTTTTGTGTGCTGAAATAATCCTGAAAAAAGTATCACAGATTCCAAAAAATAAAAAAGTTACCAACATTTATAATAAATCAGCATATTAGAATGATTTCTGAAGCATCATGTGACACTGAGGACTGGAGTAATGATGCTGAAAATTCAGCTTTATATCACAGAAATAAATTATATTTTAAAGTATATTAAATAGAAAACCATTTTTTAAATTAAATTTAAAATTCCAATAATATTTCACAATATTACTATTTTTATCTACTAATATTACTATTACTATAATAATATAATATCTACTATTACTATTATTTTTTCTTCATATAAGATTAAAAATCTGTTTCTTGGAAACATCTAATTGTAAATAGCCTTTTATTAAAACCTCTGGAACATGAAAGTTCCAGCAGTTGACGAACGACCTATAAACACAGCCAGTCAACAGCGTTTCATTTACTGAATAGAGATGGAAGAGAGGAAATCTTGTTTTCCTTCTCTGGACCTTCTTTTCATCTCCCCCTCTGCATGTGTGCTTGTCTCTTCTGCATGGCACCATCCTTCATCTTTCAGTCCTGTCCTTTTCACGAGAGAATGCTTCGTTTCCAAATCCTTATTCAAAGCCAATTTCACAGCACTGGAGGAGAAGAGCAAACCGCTGACGCAGCACAGCGATGCAGGGACATCAGGAAGTGAAGAAGGAAGGAGAGGAAAGTATGGGTAGGGAGAGCGTGCAGAGTCAGGTTGAAGAGGCGAAGATAATGACGTGGATGTAAATATTAATATAAGAGATTAGAAGTGGGAAGCAGAGTGTGCGAGTGGAGCGACAGCAATTTCCCCTCCTCGCACAAAGAAATCAGCAATCACCCCGCTCCAGATCTCATCCGGGGTTTCCATTTCCTGCTTCTCACTTGCTCCATGTACACAGGTGAAAAACCCTACTCATCTTCTTCATGCCAAATTTACATTTTTACATCAATTTGGTTACGAAATCCTTCATGTTGTTCTAAACTTCCTGTGAAACAAAAAATGTTTTTTGGAACCTGCTGAATTTCACTATTTGGACAAAAAACAGTCAAACAGATTAGGAACAACATGAGAGGATTCTGTTTCTTAAAGGGATAGTTCACTCAAAAATGAAAATTCTGTCATTAATTATTCATTTTTATGTTGTTCAAAACCTGTTAGATGTTCGTTCATCTTCAGAAGACAAATTAAGATATTTTTTATCAAATCTGAGCGCTTTCTGACCCTGCACAGACAGCAACACAACTACCACATTTAGGGCCCAGAAAGACAGTAAGGACATCACTGAATAAAGTTATTTTTAAATAATGTTATAGTCAGACGATGTAAGACACTTAATATTAACTTCTTGTTTAACTGTTGTATTAAATCAATATCACATTTACAAACTCCCTTAAAAATCATTAAAAGCTGTCACTCATCTTAGTTCATCATGATCAATGAAGCTCTCTACACTCCACAATCAATCTCTTATTTACACTCTCTGCACTTTGTTTATGAAAGGATATGTCAAACACAAACACAAATATGCTGATGGGGTCAGTCGCACTGGAGCTCCTAAATATTTTTTCATAGTCGCACACAGTAGATGGTCGCACTGTAGAGCTCTGGGTTTGAAATGACAAGAGGGAGAATAATTAAAAACATAATTTTAATTTTTGGGTGAACTGTCCCTAACTAAATGTTGAGCAATACATTTGTTACACTATTCATCTTTATTGTGTCTCTGCTTAACAATGTGTTCGGCTTTCTTTTTGTCGTTCAGTTGCATTATGCGCATTTAGCAGGTGTTGTGCTTGTGATAGAGCACATCGGAGCGATTAAAGCAAGAGAAAACACAGACTTCGCTCCAGGCAAAATAATGCAGCTTCCCTCTCCGCAGCGCTTACTGTGGTAGAAAGATGCTGAACAGGTTGGGAGGAGAGCAGACAGGGAAGCCAGAATGGATTGATTTTGCTCTAAATGTGGCAGGATGGTTAATTGAGAATGAGAGGAAAGGGAAGGTGAAAGGAAAAGAGCAGTTAGAGGTGGGAAGACGGGAGGGAAAATGTGAAGCGCCACAACTGAATCACACAAGCAGTCAGAAGCTGCTCTCCTGCAACCGAACAGCACGTGCGAGCGTATCTGCCGCAGTCACCCCCCCTTTCTGTTAAGTACACACGCATCCTCTTCTCTCGCTGCCCGATTATATGCATGTTTATGTAAATCAGGTCATTAGGAAGATGCAGCGTGTTCTTCTTGGGTAGGGGCAGATGGAAGATGAGGGACGGAAATAATGCCTTCATTTTTTTCTTAGCTGTTGTGGAAAGTTTGAGCTGTGCTAACCTGCTATACATCAGGTTTTGATTCATTCAGTCACCTGAATCTTTTGAATCTATTCAGCTAAAAGCTTCATTCAGATTCAAACACAGATTCGTTCAATAGGTTACTTTTTAAAGCCAGTAGGTGGCGATGGGGGATTTGTTTTGCATTCATGGTAATCTAAAGGTGTTAAATTTGTATGTAAGTCATTTGTTCAGAAAGCACAAATTAAACACTAATGTACACACTTCATTCCAGTCCATTTCAGTTTGTGCGAGTCTGTCATTCGGTTCCTTTGGCGGTTCCCGACTCTGACATTAAGCTGCTTTGTGATGTGGACTGTTCAGGTTTTTGTACTGAGGGAGAACTCTGGCACATTGTGTTCTCCGCAACTAAAAGAGCTTTAAAAACTCCTTTATATTGTCGTTGGCCCTCTCACTTTTATCTTCCTTTCCTGTTCTCCTCGTTCTTTCTCTCTCAGAAGCCTAGACGGTCTATTGAAATGAGTCAATTGAAAGCTCATTTTCCATCCTCTGATTCTTTCCCTCTCATTTGCACTGTCGTCTTCTCTCGCCTTCTTTTTCACGCGTAAGAACTGACGCGCATATGCTAGCGCGGAGGCATAAAAGCATACTCTCTTTGGCTGTCTGCACATGTAACACGCTAAGCATGCATTGTCTGTGCATTTTGCATCAGGTTTTCTTCATAGCAGATTGCTGACACACAAGCAGTCTTTGTCGTGACAGATCCCAGACTCCTATTCAACACTCTCATCACGATTTTAATGTCACATTGTTCTTGATGTCTTGAATGTCACATTGAGTTTTGCAAAACAGCAGCTTAAAGTTTCTTTGGTAAATTCTTTCTTACACCTGCTTTCAAATACAAGCGAAACTGCCATATATTGTCGCATTTCTTTTTTCTGTGTATGAGTAGCTGTTTGTATTCTGTTTGTATATTGGTGTTACTCTTTATAGTTCAAGCTTTGTGTGGCGCTTATCCAGCTGTCTGGCAAAAGTGCAAAAACAAGCACTGCTAATCTTTAAAGTCTGTATAAAATGGAAGTTCATCATATTTATTTTCTAAGTGCATGTTATTGATCTTACGAATGATTCATCCATGCATGTTTCATTAAAAACTGTACTAATTTTATTACTGACTTCTCTGGTGATGAATGCCGGACACGTGGTCTGCTTATAAGTTTTGCACGTTTACTATAATCATGTTATTCATCATAATGTCATTAATTATTCACCCTCACGTCGATCCAAACCCGTAAGACCTCCGCTCATCTTCAGAACACAAATTAAGATATTTTTTTGATGAAATCCAAGTGCTTTCTGACCCTGTATAAACAGTAATAAAACTGACACATTCAAGGCCCAGAAAGATAGTAAGGACATCGTTAAATTAGTCCATGTGACATCAGTGGTTCAACCGTGATGTTACGAAGCTACAAGAATACTTTTTGTGTGCAAAGAAAACAAAAAGAACCACTTTATTTAACAATTTGTTTTCCTCCGTGTCAGTTTTTGACATGCGTTCATGACTCAGGAGCACAAAAAGTATTCTCGTAGCTTCATAACATTATGGTTTTCATAACATTGTGACGATTGCCATGTTGTCTCTCTTCAGTATCTTTTTAGTATCATCTGCTGTACTTTACGGAGGTGGATAGATTCTTTTTCTGAAACCGCTCTGCTGGCTAATACTGCCTGAGCCAGCCTCAGTGCCAGCCACTTGTCAATCACAGCGAGCGCCATGCCGACAGGCCTCTTGGGGGCAGGATTAGTGTACATATACTGACAGGTATAAAAAAGCCGTTATCCTGACAGCCAGGTGTGTCAATTGTAACCATCATAGTACCAGAATCAGCATTATAGGCATTTGAATACACTCACACATACCACTCTCTATTATATCACTGCAGGGCCTGCAAGCAACAAACCAGGGTGGAAATTTAAAATAGCTTCTATTGAATAAATCCAGTGTCAATGAATGAGTCATATTAGGACGTTTAAAGAGGATTCCGAGCTGCACTCAATATGTGACTGGTCTGGAGGAATAATGTCTGCATTACTCAATTTTGATACATTAGTTTTCAATCTAGAGCAGTGTATGAAAAATGTACTTTGGCCTTTGAGTTAAAGTAAGATGTTTAAAGAGGACATAGGATGTCCATTTTCCACAAGTTGGTATGATTCTTTAGGGTCTTCATGAAATGTCTGCAACATGCTTTTTTAAAATTCTTTAACACCCTTTTTACCTTGTCAAAAACAGCTCTGTTCACAGCGACCTGTTTTGTTGCATGTCTCTTTAAATGATAATGAGCTACTGCTCACTCCACCCCTCCCCTCTGTTTTTTTGTGTATTTGGTGGCACGTTACCATCAAAAACTAAACTAATCCACTGCGTCCTCAGTGGCTCTGATGTTGGGAGAAAATGAAGACTCTTACATTCACTTCAACATCGAACTACAAAACACCTGCATTGCTTACGAGACATTGTTGTCACTACAGCTATTAGAAAAGATAATGGAGCATACAACTGGCTGAGGGTATATACATGCTAATGCGGGACAGGTGGGCGGGGCCTACGCAGTATTACATCATACTGCTCAAAAAATCAAAACGGATTGATAATTGTTTTTTGTGGATTAAAAAAAGGAGTGAATGGATTTCTATCATTGTAGGGTGTATGCGTACACACATTGCTAAACTGCTTTTATATGTAAACACCATGTGAAAGTGAATTTTACATCAAACGTCCCTTTTAAAACAAAAAAACTACTCTAAGATCACTTACAAAGAAAAACATCATAGTGGTAATTAAACAACCTCTAAAAAAAACTAACTGTTCTTCTGTTTTTGTCAACATTAAGCCTCTCACTATACACATGGATTATGGATTTAGTAAAATATAACCTGATCATGACCTTAACATAAACCTGACAGTGTGATCCAGACATGCAGTTGCTAGGTGGTTGCTGTGTGGTTTCTAGGGTGTTATAGGTGGTTGCTAGGGTAAAATAATTAATAATTGATTTGAGTTTAAATATATTTTCTTATGTCAAGAACATAGCTACAACAGTCAAAAATGCTACCTAAAGGTCATAATACAAATACGATCAGAATTAGTTATTCCAGATAATAGAGTTGAGTGCAAAAGTTACACCCCCCTTTCAAAATCTGCAAAATGTTAATTATTTTACCAAAATAAGACAGATTTACATCCCCTTGATTCTAACTACTGTGTTACCTGAATGATCCACAGCTGTGTTTTTTTGTTTAGTGATAGTTGTTCATGAGTCCCTTGTTTGTCCTGAACAGTTAAACTGCCTGCTGTTCTTCAAAAAAATCCTTCAGGTCCCACATAATCTTTGGTTTTTCAGCATTTTTGTGTATTTGAACCCTTTCCAACAATGACTCCATGATTTTGAGTCACACTGAAGACAACTGAGGGACTCATATGTGTTGCGAATTAGCTCAAAAGAGAAATGTATATAAATAATTACAGTTAATTATGATTAATTACAATTATTTATATCAGTTGCCAGTAGTAACTGTAGCAGAATTAATTTTCCATCAACTAATCTGTTCGTCCAGCGAACATTCAGTATAATTTCATATCAGCTCTAAGAAATGATATTTCCTTGGCCACAGGAAATAACTTTCTTAAAGTACTATCGCATTAGTGCGTGTAGCTTAAATCGGTATCGTAAAGGGACATTAATTTACAAGGCAGAATCAGAATCAAAACTCAAGTAATTTGTGCACAAGAGTTTTATTAGCTAAGGACTAACACATAACTAATCTAAACAAACAACATACAATCACTCATACATGGGGGAAGGGTCAGTGAGAAGCCATTAGAGAGACAAGAAAATAAAGCGATGAAAAGAGTCAGTTAACCACCTGAGTGAAACCATCAGTGCTGTCTACAGCTTATACTAAACTTCTGTTTAGTTTAGTTAAATGTACAATACTTGCATTGCCTTGGTCGTTGAACAAGCATCCAAATGCAGTCTCGGGTGAAAGTCTTGATGGTTTGGAGCAGTGGTGGTTTAGGAATCGCGATCACGTTCTTCCAGCTCTAAAGAGTGATGAACTCCAAAGATGTTCTGACTCGATGGTGACTGGGAGTTTCTTCCCATGCGGAAAGTGAGGAAGAACCAAAAGCTGAGAGAGAGACCCACCTGAAATTCTGTGATCTTTGGGGAATGGAAAGACAAGGCAGCAAGGCCTGGCGCAAGCTTAGGGAAGTCCTGAAGAGTTCTAGCTCATCCTCCTCATCCTCTTAGGTTATAAAAGAACCGCAGACTGACCGACATTTCCATGAGGATGAATTCCAGGGTTGAGTGAAGATGAATGCCAGTGTTATTAGTCTGACTCTTTGTGGTCGAGAGCCACAGCTCTATATGTTGGTGCTGCCGGGTTCACCAGGCACGCCCCGCGCCGGCTCAGGATTCCCTCAGGAGTCCCTCACACGGGCATCAATCTGAAGATTTAGCAGAGAAGAGAGATCACTCGTGTGATGCCTTTAAGGTCTCTGAAGGCTACACCTCCAGGATGGTCATCAGATGGTCACCCTGGCAACTGAGCCCTTTTGGGGTGTTAGTTGCTTTTGGGGGTTGTCTCCAGAACTCCAACATGTGGTTTGTTGGTTTTAAAGATTATTTGTTAAATGAAACAAATAACTGTGTGTCTGATTGGTCCAGATGCTACATATGCAACTATTACACAAGGTTCAAACGCTCACTGATGCTTCAGATAGAAAAAAACAATGCATTATGAGCCGGGGGGCGAAAACTTTTGAACAAAATGGAAATGTGTACATTTTTCTTATTTTGCCTAAATATCATATTTTTTCATTTAGTACTGCCCCTCAGAGGCTACACAAGATACTTACGAAGAAGATGTTTCCCAGAAGACAAAATAAGTTAAATTTACCCTCATCTTCAGATTCATAAAGATTTCACCCCCCCGATTCTTAATGCATCATGTTTCCTTCTGGAGCATCAGTGAGTCCCTCAGCTGACCTCAGTGTGAAAATATGGATCTCAAAATCATACCGTTGTTGGAAAGGGTTCAAATACACAAAACTTCTGAAAAACCAAAGAATTTGTGGAATGTGAAGGATTTTTCTAAAGAACAGCAGGCAGTTTTACTGTTCAGGACAAACAAGGGACTCATGAACAACTATTACTAAACAAAAAAACACAGCTGTGGATCATTCAGGTAACAACACAGTATTAAGAATCAAGGGGATGTAAACGTCTGACCTCAGCTGTATATTAATATATAAATCACATTATATACAGTACGTCATATTAGTATACGTAGCAATAAAACACTGCATACGTGTTTTTATTTTATCGCATTAGTTATTTAATGCATTTTAGAATTTAAAATATATATATTTTTGTATTAGTGAATATCTTAAAGCTTGTGAACTGGCTGCCAGCAGAGCTGCTTTAAGAAAAGGTTTAAATCAGGCTGAAAACATTACTAAGATGCTTTGTTTCTTTCTGACGTGTGTGTTTAAATGAGGCCTGTTATTTAAGCTGCAGTCATTTCATGGCAGCCCACTGAATTGAATAAGCCATACCTCCGCTGGGCCCCATTTAAATGAGCCTGTCTCTTTCGGTATTATCTAATAAATTCACATTAACACTCCTGGACTTAGTTTCAACTCAGAATCTTTGAATGGTGAGCTCTCTGATGCTAATGCCCCTAAACAACGTTGTGCAAGCCTGGCATAGCAATGCAACTGAGTTACCCCAACAGATTGGGGTAACAAATCGCTAATCCACTGGCATCCATTCTCCGCAGCCCCGATGTGACTTAGCTCATTACAGGGGCCATCTCTGAGGAAATGGGGAGGGAGAGGACAGGAACGTTGAGAGACTGCTTGAGAGGGGTCTAGTGCGATCCGGGCACGGTGTGAGAAAGGACAGGATTAGATGTGCGGAACAATCACGCTCGAGATCAGACTCGAGATTCTTGAGAACCACAGGCATCTTTGATATTTGTGAAGATGCCTCAGGCATATTTGTTTCGTGAAATATGGCCTAATAAGCCAGCATTTGCTGATGGTGTTGGCCTGTGACTGCTGTCGCATGCATTTGGGTTTGGTTGAAATATGACTGACGTTGTAATTATCAGGGTTGAAGAAAGCTTAGCGTGCCTGTGTTTGTGCTCAGGGCTCGGCTCCCTACTGGGCTCTAACTGTAGACGGAGTATATAAACATAAATTGATGTCACACTGTAATTCTACCAAGAATTTCTGACAGACTTTTCTGGCACCCTGTGAAGGCACTCGCATTTCTCTGCTGCATTCATGCACTGATAATCAAAAGCATGCAATGTTTAGTGCTCAATTATAGAAGATGCTGGTTACTTCTGCAAACACACTAAGCAGAGAGTGTGGCTTTAATCCTAAGCAAACTGACAGGACGACCAGAGCACAAAACTTGCTCATGCTCCAGCAGTCAATACTGCATTCACTTGCATTTCACCTGTATTACTTATTCATCATTTTGAATTATTTGGGTGCAAGAGCTAATGAAACATTAACTATGTGAGCCAATGTATGCATTGTTGTTCTTATTTCTTTCTCTCAGTCTCTCAAGAATTGTGGTGAAAGTATATAAAAGTAACTGTTATTCTTAAAAAAGCTTAAAATGACAGTTAACATATGACGCTGGCCAATTTAATCTGCTTAGCACACGGCCGGAGACAAAATGACAGAGTAAGTCTTATTGCGAAGCAACTTTTGAAGCTCCAAATTGAATTGTAAGGCAGCCAACAACCTCACAATGGCAGTTTTGAGCATGCGAAAACCCAAGACTGGCCAAATGTAGCTGTCAGCACAGTCAGGTACTGACTAACCTCTTAATCACAATAAAGCAGCAGTTACGTTTTAGAGAGTACACATTATTTTGCTGTTTTATGCACTTTGCTATTGTAATTAATTGTGCAGAGTTTAATACAGTCCGTGAAGATGTGTGTTTATGGGTCTGGAAACCTGCTTGCATTGTTCATTTATTAAGGACAGGATGACAAGAAAATACAAAGCAAGCCTGTGTGTGACATCCATGTAATAGTCATACAGTTATAATCAGTTATAATGATTGCTAAAATTGTGTCTCATTTCCATGCACACACATACAGTGCTGCTTAAATATTTACGAAGTGCTTTCAGTATCTGTTGTGACCCCTTTTTGAAGCAATAACTGCAGGTAACGTTTTTTGTAACTGCTGATCAGTCCTGCACAACGACTTGTAGGAATTTTAGCCCGTTCTTTAAACAGAAACACTTGAACACTTGTGATGTTGGTGGGTTTCCTCTTAAGAACTGCTTGCTTCAGGTCTTTCCACAACATTTTAATTAAATGAAGGTCTGGATTTTGACTTGGCAGTTCCAAAACATTACCTTTGTACCATTTTTTGGTAGTACGACTTGTGCACTTGCAGTCGTTGTCTTGCTGCATGACCCACTTTCTCTTTAGATTTTTAATTCATGGACAGATGTCCTGACATTTTCCTTTCAAAATTTGCTGGTACAATTCAGAATTTATTGTTCCATCAATGATGGCAAGTCGTCCTGGCCCAGATGCAGTAAAACAGCCCCAAACCATGATACTACCTACCCCCACCATGTTTCACAGATGGGATAAGGATCTTCTTATGCTGGAAGGCAATGTTTTTCTTTCTCCAAACATAACACTTTTTATTTAAACCAAAAGTATATTTTGGTCTCATCTATCCACACAGCATTCTCCAATAGCCTTCTGACTTGTCCACATGATCTTTATCAAACTGCAGACAGACAGCAGTGTTTTTTGGAGAGTTATAGCTTTCTCCTTGCAGCCCTGCCATGCACACCATGGTTGTTCATTGTTCTTCTGATGATGGACTCATGAACTTCAACATTAACCAATGTAAGAAAGGCCTTTAGTTGCTTAGAAGTTATCCTGGGGTTCTTTGCAACCTCAGACACTATTATACGTCTTGCTTTGCAGTGATCTTTGTTGGTTGACCACTTCTGGGGAGGGTAACTGTGGTCTAGAATTTCCTCCATTTTTACACAATCTGTCCAAATTTTTACACTAAGTTCAAATTTTTTAGAGATGGTTTTGTAACCTTTTCCAGCCTGATAAGCGACAACAACTATTTTTCTGTGGTCCTCAGAGATCTCCTTTGTTTGTGCCATGATTCACTTTCACAAACATGATCAGACTTTAATAGATCCCTGTTCTTCAAATAAAACAGGGCATAAACTTACACCTAATTGTCATCATATTGAGTGAAAACATTTCTGAATAGAAGACTCTACACTGACTCTAATGTCACCTTCGAATTAACTGCTAATCCTAGAGATTTACATAATTTTGCAACTCATAAATATTTAACGCTGGATAATTTTTTATAATAAATAAATGACAAAGTATATATTTTCATCTAATTTGTTTAATTGGGTTGTCTTTGGCAATTTTCAAAATTTGTGTGAAAATCTGATTGACTTTTTGGTCATATTTATGTAGAAATACAGAAAATTCTAAAGGGTTCACAAACTTTCAAGCAGCACTGTATGTGTGTAAAACCATTTTCGTGCGGAATTTTTTTTTTGCCATCTCTGCTCAGTGATTGACTTTGCAACTAAACAGCTAAATTGTATTGCTCAGTATGGAGGTGGTAGTTTTGCTGTTCTTAAAGCAAATAAACTTTCAGTTTCAGTATTAGAGACACTGCTGCCTGCACTGTTGACGTATAGACTCTTAAAGGAATAGTTCAACCAAAAATGAAAATTGTCATTAATTGCTCATCCTCATGTCATTTCAATCATTTCACATCAGTGGTTCAACTGTAATTTTATGAAGCTACAAGAAAGCAAAAATAATTTTTTTTCTCTTTTCTTCTCTTTTCTTCTCTTCCACAAATGCATGTTGAAGACTGAACGTGCATCGAAGACTGACATGGACAAAGAGTATTCTCCTAGCTTAATAAAATTAAGTTTAAACCACTGTCACATGGACAATTTTAGCAATGTCCTTACTGCTGTTAACAATGTCTTTGCTACCATTAAAATTTTCACTTTTGGGTGAACTATCCCTTTAATCTCTCACTTTCGCACTAGTATCTGTGAATCTCACACACCTGTTGTGTATCCATATGCTCATTTTTTATATCTCCTCTCAGCTGTGTTTCAGATTTTTTTTTATGCCTTTTACAGTTTCACTTGTTGTGCATATGTTGAATATCTGAAAGGATAAAATGTTGTTTAATAACTTTACAAAATCAGCTCTTGAAACTCAAGGACAGTTAATTTGTTGATAGAATGAATCGCTGTTATAGAGAAGAGAAATTCAGACATGAGAGGCAAATAAAGAGATGGAGAAAGCCAGTAAGACGCTGCGGCCTTGTTGTAGCTTTTGCTATGTAAGTGCTATCCAGGGAGAACAGTGATAAAAAGGCACATGCACCCTGGTCTGAGGGGATTTAAAGAGCTTTTAGTATATGCGTGTTCATCTGGTGAAACTATCAAAAGACTCTTTGGCCATTTCGCTCAAGCTACAGCTTTTACTTTCTCTCTTGCTCACACCCTCTCTCACCCCATTTTCTATTTTGCAATCTTTTCTTCTTACCCATTCCTGCTTAACTCGGGGTGTTAGTGATGGCACTGACTTTGGTCAAAAATGTTATGATGTGTATGGGTACAGCATACAAAAGCATCTATGTATTGCACATGAGTTTCAGACATAGTTCACGATTCAACAGAGATGCAGGATATATCAGAAGACCATATCAGTTCCTGTCAATTAAAAAAAAAATCATTTTTGATTATATAAAAATATTTAAGATTGTAAACTGTATAGATGGTATAATTTCTATTTTATTATACACATACCTTGAATTTATAATTAAACATAAATGTATACAATATTTATAAATTAATATTAAATTAACTAACTACAGGTCATTCCGTGTCAACTCCACCAGAGGTGCCCGGCTCAATTTTTAATTGTCAATGTTTTTTTCTAAGAAAGATAAACATTTATAGTGATAAAAGCCAAAATATTAAATGTCACAAATGTATATTTACTAAGTAATCTACTATTTTGTAGAATGGAAACTTTTACTTGAGATTTGGAGCCAAATTACAGAGTAAAATTATTTTAGAAAGATTGCGGCATCATTATGTTATTTTTACATGGAGATTGATTTGTCTGTTAGTAAAATCTATTGACTTCAGCAATATTTGTTGCTGTATATGCAACAATAAAAAAAAAGTACTTTTCAGTTTTTTTCTCCAAAGTTTGCATGCCGGTAACTTAAGAAGTGTTAAAGATATCTTAATGTCCTTTTAGATTTTGGGTGTTAATAAACTTTCCTGTTAACATCTTCACATTTAAGGCCCTGTATGTTTCAGTTCCAGAGATACCTCAGTTTCAATATGACTCTAGGAGTAAATTGTTAAATTGTACACATTTTCAGTGGTCAAAAACCTAATGTGATTCACTTTGCTTTTTAGCTGATAACTTTTTTTCTTTTTTTTTATATACCTGTCTGAGTGCCATAAATATTCTTTTTCCAAAGTTTGTGTGCATGTAGCTGAAAAAGTATTAAAGATTCTAGTTCTTAATAAACTTTTCATTTATAGTCTTCATTTTTAAGGCCCTGTAATGTTCAGTCCCAGAGATATGCGAAGTCCAATGTGACTCAACAAAACCTGAAGAATAAATATAAATATCAGAAAATAAATAGGAATATTCATTTTATACAGCATATTCTGCATGTTTCATTACATTTTTGATTTCGTAAATCAGACTAATAGTCCTATTTCTGTCTTGCTAGCAATATTGCAGAGTAATATTTTATTCCCTCGTGATCATTTGTAAATGTTTAACTGTAAGGTAAATGTGTGCTTAAGTGAAAGGTGTTTTAGCGTGCAGCTGATTTAAACTGAAGCGTCAGCACGAGCTCTCAAGGGCTTCCTGCAGTTCTTAGTGTTGAATGTGAAAGTGTGTCTATTCTCCCATTAGGAGTGCTAATGTGTTTTAGCGTTAACACACAAGAGAGAGGCTTACCACAGCGCTCTCCCTGCAAGAGTGAGACGAGAGGGAGGCAGGAGCAGGAGAGGAAAGAGATTAAGACACTATGAAACTTTTGAGGAGATGATGAGAAACTCAAAATGAAGCAAATTAGTGAAGTGGGATTTGACAGGAAGAATTAATGCGAGATAGACTAACAGTTTTGAAAAATAGTACACTGCAGTCATGTTATCCGCTCATCCTTTCTCCTTTCTCTCATTGGCTGCAGTTGAATTTCTTCTGTTTAGCTGTATTTACAGTCATAATGGCTGCAAATGGAGGCTTTTTAGATGTTGGCACCTCGGCATCTACTCGGGGAGAGGGGAAAAAAGGGAGAAACTGCAAATTAGATTCAGCTCATCACCACAGCAACACTGACAGTAGGTAGATTTTGTGTTCCAGGACAAAAGGAAAGTGGCTTGTTAGATTTAATTGAAGTGAGCGGGGCTAATGGAAGCTCATGGAGTACTGCAGGACTTCACTGAGAATCACGGTCAGGTGAGGGATGCGACCAACGCTGCGGAAACTCATCCATGCTTATATCTCCTGCTTTATGAGTCACCGTGTGCAGTGAGTGAATGAACGGCGACGTAGCGCAATATGCTGCTGCATTCATTACGGATTTGGAGTTGTTTTTATTTCAGTCCTCATGAAAGCAGAGCAGATGACAGAGCAGCTCAGCGCTGGCACATGAACATGGCACCAGCACAATGAGCAAATCGAAAGTTAGCTGTTTCCGTGTTGCTGGTATTTCAGTATATCTAAGCTTATAGAGCACATCAGTAGGGTTGCCGGAGTAAAAATTCTCAATTTTCTCCATGGAGAGACTTTTATTTATTAATAATGTATGAACCTTTCAAGCCAGACATTTAATATGCTTTGAGATTTGAGCAACAGTTTGCTTCTGCAGCTGTCAAGCCAAGCACATTTTTACCTTCATTTAGAATAAAATGTGTTTAATAGCAACTTTTGGAACTTAACTTTGGAATTGATCTTTTTTTTTCATTTTGTTCTGTTTTTTTCATTTATTCTATTAATGTGGAGGGAAAAATTAGTCAGACCTAAGGAATTAATAAACATAATTTGTTTACACGTAAACTCAACAGGGTAGTTTAATATGAAGTGCAGTTTTATTGTTACTATTTTTTGCATGATGCATGACACTGTTTTTAATACTATATAAATTGCAACAGGTTTGATCTGGTTCTGAAAGGTTTTGTTTTTGTTTTTATTCAATCTAATCTCTCTACAGCCTAAATGACCACAAAATTTACACCTTAAATGGAAAGTTCACCCAAAAATGAACATTACCCCGTGATTTATTCACCCTCAAGCCATCCTAGGGGTATATGGCTTTCTTCTTTTAGACGAATACAGTCAAAGTTATATTAAAAATGTCCTGGCTTATCCAAGCTTTATAATGGCAGTGAATGGCTGTTGAGATTTTGAAGTCCAATAAAGTGCTTCCATCCATCATGAAAATCTTTTTTTTTTTTAAATACAAATCCTCGTTTTATGTCATGTGCTGTAACACCACTCTTTCATGTGCGCTGGTACAACAGTTAGCAGAAGCTAGAGATTATGGTCTATAAAGTTTTAAATATGGATATTTTTCTTACACAAATGCATTGATTTGCTTCTGAAGGCCTTTATTAATGGCATAGAGCTGTGTAAAGCACTTTTTATGATGGATGGATGCATTTTATTTTGCTTTAAAATCTCAACAGCCATTCACTGCCATTATAAAGCTTGGAAGAGCCAGGACATTTTTTTTTTAAATATAACTCTGATCGTATTTGTCTGAAAGAAGAAAGTCACATACACCTAGGATGGCTTGAGGGTGTGTAAATCATAGGGTAATTTTCATTTTTGGGTAAACTATCCCTGTAAGGCAAACAGAAAATATAAACATACATACTATAGATATTGCTATGAAAGCCTGTTTCCGCCACTGAATTAAAAAAAAAAATGGTTATTGCGAATTGTTACCTCACATTTCTGACTTTTTTCTTAGAATTGCATGATACAAACTTGCAATTCTGACTTTTTTTCTCAGAATTGTGAGATATAAACTCACAATTACGAGTTATAAAGTTGGAATTCTGAGAAATAACGTCATAATTGTGTGGTATAAACTCACAATTCTGAGAAATACAGTCACAATTGCATGATATAAACTCACAATTTTGAGTTACAAAGTCAGAATTCCTAGATGTAAAGTCGCAATTCTGAGAAATAAAGTCCGAATTGTGAGATATAAACTCGCAATTCTGTGAACACATCAGTCTTTTTTTGGACTTTATAACTTGCAATTGCGAGTTTGTATCTCATTATTCTGAGAAAAAAGTCAGAATTGTGAGATGCAAACTCGCAATTGCAAGAAAAATGTCAGAATTGCAAGTTTAAATCTGAATTCTGAGAAAAAAAAGTCAGACTTGCGAGATGTAAACTCGAAATTGTGAGAAAGAAAAAGTCAGAATTGTGAGATAAAAAGTCGCAATTACCTTTTTTATTCAGTGGCGGAAATGGGCTTTCATATATTGCATACTGATAATGCCATACTGTTGTAGTAATTTTTATGTGCTACATAATTAAAATGTGTAATAATAATAAAAAATATTTTGCTTAACAATATAAATGAGAAAATGTGACTTACAAGGAGCAGTGCAAATATTAGCATTTTTTGTTTACTATTTATTTTTATTTTTATTTTTATTTACTACTCCATTTTTATTTTCTACACTTTATTATTTTATTTAAAAAAATAACTAAAGTGCAGTAATATTATTTTATAACTATTATTAATTTTTTTTTTAATAGTATATATTTAGTAGGTTACAATGTGCAGTGTGAGGACGACACCCAATCTCCAGGTGCTCTTATGAGCACCAGGCTGAAAAATGTATGTGTCACCTAATAGTCACTTAATAGGACTGGTCCAAAAGGCTTTTCATTTAGCAACACTAGTAGAGGCAGAAGACGACAATAGAAGATATAAAAATGAGAGACAGAAAAAAAAAAACGTATTATTCGGTACTGAAATTGTGCTCTTTTTAAGGCATTGAAAAGTCAGATATGAGCAATTGCTGAATGGGATTCATTGTAAGATTACTAGAAGAGCCTTGTTTATGAGTTTGGATGCTAGATCTAGCAGTCTTGGGCTTTGGATTTGTATATTCATAATAGGATGATATCTTCTCAAGTGCTAGAAAAGGTTTGCTTTGTTTCCCGTCTTCATTTGCACATCACCTACACATTCTACAATAAACATTATTCTGGTCTATAACAGTTTTTTAAATCTAAACCATTTCCAATTTGTGACCTCTGAACTTGCAACGACACTGTGAATAATGAAAAACCGTGTACTATTAATTATCAATATTGTGGGGTTTTTTTTGTTGGTTTTTGATTAAAAATCATTTTGTCACCCAGCCTGACCCACAACTAAATACGCTGAAAAAGTTCAAAACACTTGCGTTGCAAATTACTATCTTTTCTTCAGAAATAAAATATGAAGAAAATATATGTACATATTAAATGTCACTAAGGCATTACTAATAATGCTACCAGTATGCAGTAAACGTCCTTTATGACTTCAGCAGTGCTGTTCAATGTATACATTATTTTTTTCCCAATATACCTGTTGCTGTGATTCATATCAGAGCATCAGCTTCTGTTATTAGTTTTTTTTTTATAACTCTTGTTTAGTGAAAAAAGGTATTATTTACTATAATGGGTCTTTTTTAATATCTGTATAGAGGGGGGGAACAAAAACTGTATACTAATGTCTCTTTTTCGTCTCCTTCCCTCAGGCTGCCGCTCCGTCGCCATGACGACCGAGGAGTGTCCCGTACCGCTTGGTGTGAGCCAGGTGGGGGCGGGGCTGTGCGAGGACTTCGGCCCCTCTCAGGGGGATGACATCATCGAAGAGGTGGGGCCGTGCGATGATGCGGGCAGCGACCTCAGCACTTTGGTCGTACCGTTTCCCGAGTTGGCGCCAGTGGTTTTCTTCTGCCTCAAGCAGACCACCTGCCCACGCAGCTGGTGCATTCGGATGGTGTCGAGCCCATATCCTTTCTTAGCCGGGGTCGTGAGTAGAGTGTGACTTCTAACAATGGCTATCGCACATGAGTTGACTTGGAGGAAAGGTATCTAATTGACACAATGGCCAGTTGACTTAATCCAGCTTCCTACTGCTGTTTAGTCAGCAAGGCAGTGATTAAGTGCTGTGAGATCGCAGTGACAAGCTGATCCAAACACACTGCGAGTGACAGCTTGACGTAAGCGGATTGGCGTTGTGCATGTCGTTGACAACGACGAGACTTTCACGAGTTGTCGCCAGTGACAGTGACAGTGACATTGAATTGCAATGTCAACATGTGAAAATGCAACTGGAAAGTCAAGAATTTGTGCAGTTAAATAATGAATTAGCATGTTCAAATATTAATGAACAACTTACATAGGTAGGAGTTTAAAGTGCATCGATAATGTATTCTTGGTGCAGTTCGAGAAGCAGGGCTGAGTTTTCTCTGTCGTTTGAAGTTTGAAAGTTGATTTTTCTTTCCTTTTTGTGCATTTCTGCCAGCTAGCCGTGGCTGCCTTGGGGACCCAGACTCTTTTGGAAAGTGTCTTAAATCGAATTTCACGTCTCTGCGTTGGTTTGGCTGACACTCTCATTTGGCTGGGCTCAGAGAAAGCCTTTTATACACGATGGGCACAGGTCTTCTTCTCCCGACAGAGGCCCAAATCTCCCATTGCTTGAACAGCCACAGGGCGCTAATCAGCACCGCTCACAAGACGAGCACATTCGAACACTGTTGACTCCAGCTGCTAGCCAGCTAGTGAAATCTGCAAACAGAGGCACTTTCTGAGAAGACATTAGCGCTTGCACATCTCTACATGGCATGCTAAATTTATTTCAGTGCCTTAATGGGATGTCTCAGTAACTTGTTATGATTTTATTACATGTAGGTAGTGAGAGAGATGGATGAAGTGATTCTTTGATGACTTTATTAATGGTCAAAAGTGTCCTGAGATTAATTTGACATGCTTTAAAGAACAGAGCACATTTGGGCCGTGAATACGCAGTGCTGGAGAGCCACAAACGCACTTCACGCTTCTGGGAAACCAATGGCTTTATTGATATCATATGGTTTACATTTCAGAAATATTGAAATTAAAGTGGAGTACTCTTTATCAAGCCCAAGGGGCAATTTGCTAATTATTTAGTAATAAGAGAGATTAGATAAGGGAGGAAAGAGAGGAAATTATCTCCCCCCCTCCTTTCCCTGCATATTTAATATGTTGGCAAAATGAATCATTATCTTTTTAATAGTTTTTGCACATTGTTGCCCTTGTCAAAACACTTTAATTGGTGATTTAGTGTTTTAGATATGAAGTCACAGAGTGTTTGCTGTCACTTTGTTTGCATTTGAGGTACAGTGTAACTGCGGGGCTTCTTACAGTCAATTATGTACTGATTTACATTCGGTGCGACTAGTGAAATATACAGAAGAATTGAACTCTTTTAACAATAGAACTTTTGATCTATTTTGATTCGCTAGCACTTTATATGAACTAGCAATATGCAAGTTTGGTTTTAAAAGTTCACTTGTAAAATGAAACCTTTTTTATTACCTTTTGTTCTTTCTTTCTTTCACTTACCCTGATGTCACTTTAAAGTTCACTCCACCCCAAAATGAAAGTTTTATCATTAATCACTCACCCCCATGTCGTTCCAAACCTGTAAAAGCTTTTTTGTCTTCGGGAAAACAAATTAAGATATTCTTGATGCATTCTGACAGCTCCCATAGACAGCAATGTAATTAACACGATCAACGTCCAGAAACGTTTAGCAAGGAGATAGGTAAAATAATCCATGTGACATCAGGGGGTTCAACTGTAATTTTACAAAGCTACGAGAATACTTTTCAAAAAAGAAAACAAAAATAACGACTTTATTCAACAATTCATCTCCTCTGCATTATCATAGTGCCATTCTGGAGAGTATCCCCTGAAAGCAAACAGCATATGCTGTTCTGTGTCAGCCGCAACACATGAATACGTTGTTTTCGTTCAAATCAAAGAGCAAATAAATGTAATGTAGAAAACGTATCTGCGTGGCGCAGCTGACACAAAACAGCGTACACCATTTGTGTTCAGGGAATGGTACTAGGGTGACGCGAAGGAGACGAATTGTTGAGTAAAGTCATAATTTTTGTTTTCTTTCCATATAAAAAGTACCCTCGTAGCTTCGTAAAATTACGGTAGAACCCCTGATGTCACATGGGTTTTTTTACCAATCTCCTTGCTATGCTTCTGGACGTTGATCGTGTTAATTACATTGCTGTCTATGGGAGCTGTCTATGGGAACAACACTTTTACGGGTTTGGAAGGACATGGGGGTAAGTGATTAATGACAAAATTTTCATTGTGGGGCGGAGTAACCCTTTAAATCTGTTTTGTTTCGGTGGAACACAAAATGAGAATTTATAAGGAAGGTTCACTTCTGTTCAAAAGTTTGGGGTTGGTTAGATTATTAAATGTTTTTTAAAAGAAGTCTCTTATGCTCATCAGGATAGATGAGTAAAAGTAGTAACATTATATAGCAATTTACAGTTTAATTTGCATCCTTTCTGAAAAGCAGTATTAATTATTAAAAAAAAAAAAAAAGAAAATATGACTGACCCCATGGTATTGTATAAATATAAATGAAGTTACAAGAAAGTAAGAAAATCAGATTTGCAACATTTTAATGTTTTTGTTAGTTAGTTAATTAGTTAGTTTTTTTAACATATGTAAATTTCAAAAGTGATCAATGCTTGTGTTTATACCAGCTGCACCGCGGTACGTTTCAGAAGCAGCTTTCCGCACTGCTTTACTAAAGATACATGCATAGGTCTCCTTTGATTAAAAATAATGGATGCAATATACTGTATGTAAACCTACCAACATTGCTGCCATGACTTATCGCAAGAGGAAAAAAATTACGCCCTTAGGCGCATAACATCGGTTAACGGAAATGCCGTCAATTTGCAATAGCTTTTTAATCGATTTTTATAAAATATTGAAAAAGTTTTGAGTAAATCTGTAATGGAAACTTGGCTTATTTTGCAAAAACTCCCATACATTGCAAAAAAGTTTTTTTTTTTTTTCGTGGCCATTCTAGTGAATGCTTGTATTTATACCAGCAGCATTGCGGCATGTTTCAGAAGCGTCTCTCTGTGCTGGTTTGCTAAAGACACATGCCTATGTCTCCTTCCATTAAAAATAATCGCTAGCGTGATGGATGCGATATACGTTAACTTACCAACATTCGTTGCCATGACTTATTGCGAGATAAATTACGCTTTAGTTGCATAACATCGGTTAATGGAAACAGCATCATTTCGCAAAAGCTTTTTATTGACTTTCATAAAACATCACAAAAGTTTTGTGCAAATCTGTAATGAAAACAGAGCTACTGTTGACTAGAGTGGTTATCCAAGCATTAATGGCAAGAAAAGCCCTTCATGGGCTTGTTAAGTGATGACGTAATGCGCACCAACGAATGCTGTTTCCGGGTCCAAGCCCCAACTCATTTCAATTGAGAATACTATCTCAGCAGCCATTTATGAGCACTGTTTATTGATATTAAACATTTAGGCTAAATGTTTTCGAATTTACGGTGTACTCTACAGTAATTTATGTATTTATTTATTTATATTTATATTTCAATTGTGTGGCTATCTGGGATTTCATTATTAAGTTGATGGGTAGGATTATAATTTTTTGGTAATATTATATCACATTGTGAGTGTATAATTAGCACCGTTTGTTGTTTTCTCTTGTTTTGTAAATGCGAAAAAAGCTTTTTCCATTGCAGTTTTGTGAAATATTTCTTTTTTACTTGCCTAAAATCCACCTTATGCATGTGGACATAAAACCATTTTTTGTGATAAATTGGGAGTTTTTGTAAAATTGACGTGTTTCCATTGGGCGCATTTTCAATTCTCAGTGTCAGTTGCGGTGCAATTTGAAGGGTAATGGAAATGCAGCTAGTGAATCATTTGGTTTAAATTTTAGTCTGTTCTTCATGCAGAGCAACTGTATGGCTTGTATAACAATAAATATAACATATCATGAGATCAGGTTTTGCAGAGCTTTTATAGTTGATTTTTAGTCGTTTTTGCAGCTTGAAAACTGTGGTTGCTAAATTATACTTGCATGGACAAATGTCTCCTTTTGTGTTTGAGAGGAAATGAATTAAAGCCAATAAATTGTGACATTAGTGTTAGGGTTAAAATGTAGTTATATTTTTTGTGGGTGAACTATTTCAGTAGAATTTTAATGGAAAAGCAAAATAAGATAAAAATGATTGATCGTCCCTCAGCTTTAAACTGCCCATTTTGCAAATGTTCACCAGTGTTTCTGTGTATGCATTTACAAAATAACATTTGCCAGTCTTAGACCAAGCTTTCTGTCGACCCATGAATCTAGAAGAAAACATTCAGCCCTTTCAATTGGCTCATTGCAATGCCCCCTAGACATCGATCCCCTCCCGCACCACACCAAGCATGACAATGCCCGTCATCGCAGTGCCCTAATGGAATAATGATATTCCAAACCTTTGACTCCCAATACGAGAGGGAAAATTAAAATCTGTCAACACTTCCGAAACCATTTAGTATCGGTTTTCAATCTATATCCTCGTTGCTTCTTTTAGTCTTCCTCTTTTGGAGGCCTTTGTCAATAAAATCTCTGGACTCAGATGCCTCTCTGTTTTTCACTTTGTTCTTTATACAAAAGGTCTTGGCTGTATGGTATGATAGGATGATGAAATAATTACCATTCTTCGTTTTAATATGTAGTATTTGAACAGTGGCTTGATTGCTTCAGGATGTCGCTCTCTAGATTACCAAGAACCTTGATTTCTCTCTCTCTGTAATAAAGGTGTAGCTAATAGACCTCGATCCCTCCTCACACATCACTTTGTCTGTGCCAGACTGTCTAATTCAGCCCCCGTGTGTCCTGAAGAGGGTTTGGGAACACGAGGTTAATACTAATCTTCAGTCCTGACCGGTCTGTGTTGCTATGACAGCTCATCACACAGGCAAGAATGATGCTCGCTCACCTTCTCAACTTGCCTCTGTCTGCATCTCTCATGTTTCTGAATCCTCTTTTAACTCTTCGTCTCTCCCCATAGGCTTTTTTCAGAGGTTGATAGATCTTAAAGGGATAGTACATGCCAATAATGACAATTCAGTCTTTATTGAGCCTTTTGATGTTCAGAACGTGTTTAGAAATAGAAATCTTTGCTATGCAATAGTTGTTCAGCATGAGCAAAGGCTATGTGCCCGAAAATAAGACCCATGCCACTTGTGCACTGTATTTAAAATTTTTTTAAGTCCATATAGTGGACTTCAATGGGGAACAACGGGTTGAAGATTCCAATTGCAGTTTCAGTGCAGCTTCAAAGAGCATGATCCCAGCTGAGGAAGAAAGGTCTTATCTAGCAAAACGATCAGTCATTCTATAAGACAAATACAAATTTATACTTTTTAACCACAAATGCTCATCTTGCACTAGCTTGACTTCATCCATTACGTAATCACACACGTGTGACGTAGGTGTAAGTACCGTCCCAGTGTTTACAAAGTGAACGTGCAAAGAAAGTCAAATCCTTTTTACAAATAACAGTGAAACATCATTGTTGGATGATTTTGAAGTTGGAGGAGAAGATGTGGTTTTTCGACCGACCTTTTTGAACTAAAGGTACACAGAAGAAGAACTAACCGCGTGTGATCTTTCCAACGTGATTATGCAATGCGTGAAGATACGCATGTGCATTGCAGAGCTAGTGCAAGACGAACATTTGTGGTTAAAAAGTATATACATTTTTTATTTTTGAAGAAAATGACCAATTGTTTCACTAGATAAGACCCTTATTCCTCAGCTGGGATCGTGTAGAGCCCCTTGAAGCTGCACTGAAACTGCCATTTGAATCTTTAACTCACTCATCCCCACTGAAGTCCACTATATGGAGAAAAATCCTGGAATGTTCCTCAAAAACTTTCATTTCTTTGTGACTGAAAAAAGAAAGACATAAACATCTTGGATGACATAAGGGTGAATAAATTATCAGGAAATTTTCATTTTGGAAATGAACTTCTCCTTTTCATTTTTCACTTATACGCTACTGTTAAAAAGTTTTGAGGTTGGTAAAAAGCTTTTAAAATAAGTCTCTTATGCTCACAAACCATGCATTTATTTGATACAAAAGTATAGTAAAATGCATAATATTGTGAACTATTATAATTTAACAAAAAATAACTGCTTTCTGTTTTAATATATTTTAAAATGTAATTTTTTCCTGTGACGCCAAAAATGAATTTTCAGCAGCCATTACTCGAGTCTTCAGTGTTACATGATCCTTCTGAAATCTCATAATATGCTGATTTGCTGCTCAAGAAACATTTCGTATTATCAGTGTAGAAAACAGTTGTGCCGCTTAGCATTTTTGTGGAAACTGTGATATTTTATTTCAGGATAAATATCAAGTTTAATGAAAAAAACATGTAAAGACTGAAAAATAATGCAAAATCTCTACTGTCACTTTTGACTAATTTAATGGATAAAATAAATTATTAATTTCTTTCAAAAATGTGAGATTTTACTGACTTCAAACTTTTAAAGGGGTCAACATGTTGTTTGAACATAAATGTGTGTTGGCAGTGTGTGTACACAACCACCCTATTATGATAAAAATCCACCCAATGGAATTTTTGTCATGTTAATAAGAAATATCCCCTTTTTTAAATCAAGCCATTCTCAACTTTTTGTTGGTGTGACGTCACACCGACAAAGGCCGCTCCCATGATAGTGGATTGACATGACCGTCTTACCTTAGACCCGCCCTGACTGAGTTGTGAACAGTCCGACTCTGGCCGCCATTGTGTCTAGTCCTGTGCAGGGGAAGACAAGAATGTCTCCAATTGAGGTTTTCTGTTGTTGGATGTAATAATGATCATAGCAGTCTTAATTTTACTCCTGACATCTGAGCTGCTGAAGACGCAGAGGATTAACGTTACTTTCGTTTTGGTAGGAAATGCACCCGGCGATCTACATAAATGCGTCTGTGTTTGCGCGAATCATTCCTGATTCAGCTTTACCTACAGCAGAAGTGAGTATAAGGGTTTTTATGCCTCTTTCTTAATATTGTGCTGTTCAGCAAGTTCGGCGGCTAAACACAGCTAAATGCGGTTAAAGTAAACAGACCAGCTCGTTACCCCACAGAAGAGAGGGGCGGGTGAGCAGAGCTCATTAGCATTTAAAGGAACATGCAATAGAACAGCTTGCTTTGAACAGGGCTGATTTTAGGTTGTGAAAGGTCCCGAGCCAGGATTCAAACTCAAAACACAACAGCGATTTATGTCAGCACGCTGCCCACAAGACTATTGGCACTAATAAATATATAATTTTCTGAATGGTAATTTTTGGGTGAGCTGTCCCTTTAAGACCAGTCAGATCTCTTTCTGTCTAGGCCTTTCTTTCGATCTTTTTCCTCCATCACCTCTGTCTCTTTCCTCACCAGGCACTCAATAAGAACTCTCTGGTGTGTGATTTATGTCACAGCATGTTAAAGTAATTACTGAGGACTACCATCTCTCGCTGTCTATCGCTCTCCTCCCCACCCTCCACTTCAACGCCATTTGCGTGTTTGAATCTGACACTGTGCAGTAAATCCAGTCCAACTGCAGATCCAGAGTTCTGGATAATGGAGCGTTAGAGTCAGTATATGTTGAGTGATTGTACAGCACTCTGATTTCAAATCAGATGGACTTTGGGCGGTACAGCTATGTTCAGACATCTGACCCGAGTGCAGAAATCCAACAGAACCCTGAACCTTTTATCTCAGAGAAATAGTTCAACCAAAAACAAATGTTGTTTCAAACTTGTATGACTTCATTTTTTCTGTGGAACACAAAAGATATATATTTTTGCATTGTTGCAAAGAATGGGAAAAGCTTTCAACCTTCAAAAAGGACCATAAAAGTGGTGCATACAGCAGAGTGTTATGATAGTATTGTGTGAGAAGTAGACAGAACTTTTAGAGTCAAACCACACCACAGTAATCAAATTTTATTATGCCTCAGACTCAGACAGTCATTCGAAGGTGAGTACATGATGACAGAATCTTAATTTTTTTCATAGAGGAGCTTTGACCTTTTAAAGTGAGCTTTATATCTATCTATCTATCTATCTATCTATCTATCTATCTATCTATATATATATATATATATATATATATATATATATATATGATGCCGCTTCCAGGCAAATATGCTAAATCTCATATCAGGTTTTGGATTAGAGTTCAAAAAATGAGTGCTTTATCTTCATCGATGTCACTAAAATGCTGTTGCTCGTATTCGTCTCCTGTCTGCAAAACAGATGGTGTTGTAAAATTTTATTTGATACAGTAAAGGTGTCAGACAACTGAGGTGTGTTGGAGTAACAGCCGTGTGGGTGATGTACATGAGAAACAGCAACAAATGCTCAAGATCTAGGTGCATGTTTTTAATTTCACAGACATTTCTCGGACCGCTTGATGTGAAATTCAGTTTTTCAGGTGTTCGTTTTTTTGCTGGCGTAGCTAGAGAGTGTTTTATGCGCTTGTTTCTGTTCGTGATGGGATGTGCGATTTGCCCTCTGCCTTCTCTGAGCTCAAATTGGAGATTTTAAATGGTGTTCTGCGCTAACAAATGTCTTTTATGCTACTGACATTGACCCAAGGTTCGTACTTTCTGAAACCGGATTTGTCTTCAACACAAATAGACGCACACACAATAGCAGTAGATTAGTTTCCTGGTCCATCTGTGACTGCTCTAAAAGCTTTCAAGACTGTGGTCTCAGGGCACTGTGTTGAACAGTTGTTTGAACAGATTGTTTTCCCTCAAACAGCACCTCTAAATGCCTGCACACACTTTCTCGGACATGCTTGCACTTCTGTCATGTAGGTGTATCTTCGTGGCTCTTGTGGATTATTGGCATCAGATGTTTCACAACGCCTCTTTCTTGACCGTATTGCCATGATACGGTTGCGTGTCATTGTCTCAGTTCGTAGCAAGACTGATATTCTTGAATTCCCAGCCTGAGATGTGTTTATTCGTCATGCTGGGTGGGTATCTGTGATCCCATCAGGTTTAAATGGTTCTCTCTCCATCTGTGTTCAGATGTGGGTATTTCTACAGCCTGTCTTAGAGAGAGTGAATGCAAAATATAACATTAAAAAGTGTACAAAACACTTTTTTTCTAAAGAAATATTGTCCAACAGCAGCACCAGGCGGTAAAGTTACAGCAGGAGTCTGCACCTCTCTCGCCTCCCCTGAGCCCATTGAGTTTTAACAGACCCCCTAAAGCATGCAGTGATTTTGGTGGGGGATAACTGAGGATGAATGGGGGAAAGTCACGTGAGAGGAGGCAATGCCTCCATCACGATATGATTGGATATGACTGGTTATGTTCGGCTGTGATTGGTTCATGGTTTATGCATGTCAGTCGCAAATCAGTCTGAATGAAAAATATAATGGTGTAATGGGAAGACTAATTTAAAAAACATTTAAAAATGTTTTTCCCACATTTAGATATAACCACTTTGTTGCATCAAAATAAAACCTGAAATGGCCTGGAAACATGATCAGTGGGAGTTTTTAGTGAGTAATCAGCTTGGAAAAATTTAAAGTAAATTTCTGTGTCTGTGACCAATATTTACCAAGATTTGGTGACTGAAAGTTAACTGTTACGTAAAATAGCTGAACATAGGTTCACCAATCTTATATATATTATGTATTGTTTTTTTAAGTAACGTTGTCTCCACATTTCAGAACACCATTGCACACGACAGTTACTGTTGAAGTCAAAAGTTTACGTACACCTTGCAGAATCTGCAAAAATGTTAATTATTTTATCAAAATAAGAGGGATCATACAAAATGCATATTCTTAATTTAGTACTGACGTGAATAAGGTATTTCACATAAAAGACATTTACACATAGTCCACAAGAGAAAATAACAGTTATAATAATAGTTGTTCATGAGTCCTTTGTTTGTCCTGAACAATTGAACAGTCTTTTGTTCTTCAGAAAAATCCTTCAGGTCCCACAAATTCTTTGGCTTTTCAGCATTTTCGTGTTTTTGAACACTTTCCAACAATGACTGCATGATTTTGAGATCCATCTTTTCACACTGAGGGCAACTGAGGGACTCATATGCAACTATTACAGAAGGTTCAAACACTCACTGATGCTCCACAAGAAAAAATGATGCATTAAGAGCTGGGGGTGAAAACTTTTGAACAGAATGAAGATGTGTATATTTTTCTTATTTTGCCTAAATATCTTTTTTTTTTTTTTTATTTAGTACTGCCCTTCAGAAGCTACAGAAGATACTTACATGTTTCCCAGAAGACAAAATGAGTTAAATTTACCCTGATCTTCAAATTTAAAACGTTTTCACCCCTCAGCTCTTAATGCATGTGCTTCCTTCTGAAACATCAGTGAGTGTTTGAACCTTCTGTAATAGTTGCATATGACTCCCTCAGTTGCCCTCAATGTGAAAAGATGGACCTCAAAATTATAGTCATTGTTGGAAAGGGTTTAAATACACAAAAATGCTGAAAAACCAGAGAATTTGTGGGACCTGAAGGATTTTTCTGCAGTTTAACCGTTCAGGACAAACAATGGAGTCATTTTTATACATTTTACTATTATTTTCTGTTGTGGACTATATGGAAACATCTTTTATGTGAAATACCTTACCCAGGTCAGTGCTAAATAAAAAATAACATGCATTTTGTATAATCTCATTTATTTTGGTCAAATAATTAACATTTTGCAGATTCTGCAAAGTGTATGTAGACTTTTGACCTCAACTGTATGTAAAGCATAAAAAATAGATATTAATTTGGAGATCTGTTAAACTTTAATACTATTTTTAAAGATTAACTTTAAATGTGCATTGTATGTTTAAAAAGGTAATCTTAAAAGAGATTTTTAAAAAAATCTCTCATTTTGGCTAATAACTGATAATGAAACCAATGTATCATGCGTTGCAAGTCTTTTAAAAAGACTGTTGGCTATAAGGGCTTGTTTCTCTTCAAAACAAAATGTTTTGACATTAGGGCATCATGAGAAATAAAGTTTAGTTGTAGCATGGCCAGCATTTGTTATGTTTTAGATATTCAACCAACATGGGGTGCTGGTTTGCTGGTGTCTTCACCAGGTAACAGCTGCCAGCTAAACTTCCTCAGTCAACCAGCACTAACTAATCTGTCTTAGTCTCTGCATAAAAGCGATAGAACCAACCTGAACTAGCGCAGAAATTCCTGCAGGTCTAAGCTATTTTTTAAACAGGGTACTCCAGCTTGCCTTTATGAAATTGTTTTTTTGTTTTCCCCAGAAACCGATTGTCCACATTTTATCTTGGCAGAGAATTTGTGAGTGTAAGCAAATATGTGATTTGAATATTTAAACCTGAGCAAGTAAAAAATGTAATATAAGATGGCACTAGTGGTTAGTATTAGTAGTGGATTTTGTCTTTTTGGTATCAAGAGTATTTTGAAGGAAAATTGTTTTGGATTTGTTTGGCATTATAGTAATGAGTGTCAACAATTATGATTTTGAATACTTGATTATATTATACTTGACAGTTTTACTTGACAATAAGCCTTTTTAACATTAAATGCTGAGTGACTAATGCAGTCTTTACCTTGAAACACACTGGTTTGTTCACATAGACTGAATGTTTTTATTCACTTTAATTTGCAAGATCTGAGGTAAAATATTCATTGTCGCTTTCAGTACGGCTATCAAGGACTCACAAAATAATATTTAAACTCACATGAAAGTCTTTTAACATTAAATAAACCACATAATCAGAACCTAAGATTATCTTGTCATAGTTTGTATGTTCTTTTTCCAGCCGTGACATTGCAGAAATGGAAACCGTATCTAAAATTGAATCCCCTGTTGCTGCTTGTGTATCAAAACTCTAATTAACATTGGAAAGATAACTTTTCTCTAATGTCATGGCATCACGTCGGGTCTGGTTAGGACACAATGTAACGCTTTAAGAGGAATTATGCTGTTGTTATTCTGAAAAGAAGGGTTGCTTGCGGCTAATGCTGTTTTCTAGTTTCACATTGGAGTGTATCAGGTCAACTGGCATTTAGCTCGGCCTCATTCGCGTTTTCTCTCACAAACAAATAACATTTCCATTAAACTTACTGTGGCCTGCCTCTGAATCAGATAGTATATGTGTGGAAAAGAGACAGTACAGTCTGCTTTGCTGTGTGTATGTGTATCTGAAGGAGGTCATGACTGCTGTCTGTCAATAAACAGGTAGGAGGACCGCTGAGTCTCTAACTGTGCTGTTGGCAGGGGCTGTTATAGGCTGTGCCCGGAACAGCATGAAGCTGTGACAGATAGAGGAAGGAGAATGAACAACAGACAAAGGCAAATGGAAGGGAAGAGGCTGTGTGAAGAGAACAGTTTAAAATACAGTATTTACTCCCAGAGGAAAAGAATGAAGAGAGATGAACAATGTCTGTGTTTGCCCTACTCAGTGACCTTTCACCTCTAGTGGAGCCAAGCCACCGATCTGCTCATCACACACAGATAGAGAGAGATAGGAGGAGTAAGAGAACAATCAGTGAACCATGGGAGCTGGCTGAAATGGCAGTGCTTTGTCACTGTCAAAGCGACTGGACCAGACCTCCTCCTGCGCTACAGTAATGGTGCTGACGGCACACAGGGCGCATGTACAGTACGCGCAGATACACACTGAGTTATGCATTTATTCATAAAAATGCATGTGATATATGTGCATGAATAAATAACTGCATGCACATACTCTCCTTCACACATATTCTGCCTTTTTAATGGTCCAAAATTCATTTTCCCTCCAGATTTTTGTAACTTGAATGCATCTTTTTTTACTTTTAATTTCCATTGTTATCAATGGGAATTGACATGTACAGTGTATAATAAAATAATGTACACTGCTGTTCAAAAGTTTGGGATCAGTAAGATTATCAAGGCTGCATTTATTTGGTCAAAACTGCAATATTGTGAAATATTACTGCAATTTAAAATTCAAAATAGAATCTTTTCTAACAATATAAGTCTTTACTATCACTTTTTATTCATTTAACACATCCTTGCTGAAGAAAAAGTATTCATTTCTTTCAAAGAAATAAAGAAAAACATACTGACCCCAAATTTTTGAACTGTAGATTATATTATTACAAAATATTTCCATTTTAAATACATGATGTTCTTTTTAAATGTTTTATTCATCAAAGAATCCTAAAAAATGCAGGTTCCAAAAATTTTAGGCAGCACAACTGTTTTCAACACTGATGATAATAACAAAAAATCAGCATATTAAAATGATTTCTGAAGGATCGTGTGACACTGAAGACTGGAGTAATGATGCTGAAAATTCAGCTTTACATCACAGGAATAAATTACATTTTAAAATATAATCACATAGAAAATTGTTTTATTATTATTTATTTATTTATTTTTTAGATTTTTCAACAACAGGACAGTGGAGATACGACAGGAAGTAATTGGGAGAAAGAGAGAGGAGAGGGGTGGGATTGGAAAAGGTCCACGAGGCAGTTTTCGATCTCGGGACACCCGAGATGCTCTTGCACCATATGTCAAATAAAATAGTTTTACATTGAAATACTATTGTACAAGATTCCTTTTTTCTTTCTGTATTTTTGATCAAATAAATGTAGCCGTGATGAGCATAAGAAACTTATTTAAAAAACATGAAAACTTTTACTGTTCCCAAACTTTTGAATGGCACTGTATATATATAAAAAAAAAAAAATTAAATAATAATATTTAAATATAAGGTTTGTTGGGTTAAAATTAAATTATAATTTCTATAACAGTAATTACTGTTATATATTATTGCTGTTGGTGTTATTATTATTATTATTATTATTATACTTTTTATTTAGATTTCTTTTTTTTTGGAAATTAGAGGTGGAAAATTTTATTTTCAGCGGTCGTTATTATAGTTTCATCTTTCAGTGACATCTTTCAGAAATCATTCTAATATGGTTATTTGTTTAAGGAACAGTTCTTTTTTTTTATCAATGTTAAAAACAGTTGTGCTTTAACATTTGTGTAAATATTTAGGTCCTTTTTTGGGATTCTTTAGATCAATCTTTTATTTGAAATAGAAATTTCCTTTTCTGTCAGCTGGTTAGTTAGTTTTGGAGGTACTGTATAAAATGTGTTTTTCACAGTTTTCGTGAGATGCACATATGTGCAGTGAGGCATATAATAAAGTGTCAGTGAGTGTTTGCAGGAAATTGCAGGCAGGTTAAACAGGGCTTGTTAGATGGACATCAAGGGCCCTGGCTTCTTGGAACGCAGCAAACAGAAAAAAAACATAATGGGCTTCTAATCCACAGCTTTTAGTTGCGTCTGTCGTCTTAGACCTGTGGAGAACAGTAGTCAAGATATTCATCAGTCGACCTACTGTTTCCAGTGACATCCAGTTCTCTTAATGTCAGAGGAATAATCAGAAGGAGAAAATCCGCAGACATTTCTACAGTATCCAGATTAATGTCTCAGAGCTGTCAGTGTGGAGCGGAGAGCGAGAAATATGTTTTGGTATTCTGCGCACAGCACATAAAGATGCTAATCCAGGTCATGACCTTTGTCTTGATTCTGTATAATCTCACTTGTTTCTACCTGGGAAGCTGTTTGAATCAAGATACAGTACAGTTTTTTGGACAGTGGTTGTTGACTCCTGCTCTCTCCCCATGTGCTGTAGCTCTCGAGCAAGGTATTTAACCCCAGGTTGCTCCAAAGGGACTGTACCTGCAATCAGTGTCCTGCAGTGTACTTTAAATAACAAGCGTCTGTTGAATGACAAGTAAATGAAGATTTGTAATTGCAATTATGCCGCCCTTGTCCAAACAGTTTCATAAGGGTTCATTCAAGCTGTCAGTTCATTACAATATAATGGTGTTCGTTATAATGATGTAAATTACAGTGGGCATATTTTGCTGAGTGAATTAGCTCAGGTGAGGTGATTTATATTTGATCTTTGGATTCAGCTTTTTGGGTAGTTGTAGCTGTGAACAAATAGTTTGAACAATAATGAACATTGTCGTATTTTACTCAGCCTTTATGATTTTCTTCCTAATGTTAACTCTTGAACTTTTCAGGAATAAAGTGCACAAGACTTTTATGATGCTTTTACACCATTTTTGAAGGTTGAAGCCATTTATTGTAAATTCTTTCCATAAAAGAAATACTGCTTGTTAAGTAAATTGTGACACATTCATTTTTGGGTGAACTATTTCTTCAAGACAGACTTTCAGATTTTCTGGTGATCCTTAGGTTTGACAGTGGTCAGTCTTTCAGATGTGATGTTTGTCTTGTATAAAGGGTTATAGAAGATGATCAGGTGACGTGATTGAATCCTCTGAATGGAAAATGCATCAGTGGTTGTTGGTTGTACATACATGCACACCATCCAGGCATTTCACACTTACACGCTCGAACACATGGCTGAGATGTCATAGAGATATGCTCAGGCATCTGTTGTTATTCCCTTGCCATTACTTTGACTATAGGAATAAGCATACTGTACGTGACTCACATAATTGTAAGATTCCTCTAAGCATTGACCGTACTCTCATATAAACCTGTTGTTGACTATATACTGTTCTTGCTTTTTCTCCAAATGCGAATTGACGGCGCAATTCGCTTCAATTTACTTTTAAAGCATGAAGTGCCACAGAGCTCCAGTTCATCAGGATGATTCCTTTTGGCCAATTTCCCAGACAAATTAAGGAAGCAGACAGAAGTCCACAGAGATCCGAGCACAGTTTAGACGATGTTATCACGGACCACAACAACAGCCTCTCACAGACCTCAATCCATTTCACCTTTTTTAAACAAACACCAGACGTTCATTCGATTTGCCCTGGTACATAGATCAGTGGCGTGTGGTGGACTTGTGAAATGAGGAGTCAAACTCCTCTCTCTAAAAGTGATGTGTTAGATATGAAAGACCAGCTATCATACACTATCAACAAACAGCCAGCACTGTAATATTTATATTAGAGTTTACATTAACACTATTTATTTATAAATCCAAATCACATCAATAAAAAATAAAACTGTTAAAAAGATAAAATTAGTATTTATTTGAAGGTATTTATAATAATGATGATAATAATAATACTAGAAGTAATATTAAAGGTATAGTTCACGCAAAATGATCCAGTACTGTACAGTATATGACTTTTTTCTTTCATATGAGTACAGTCAGAGTTTTATAAAAAAAATGTCCTGGCTCTTCCAAGCTTTATAATGGCAGTGAATGGATGTTATTTTTTTGAAGTCCAATAAAGTGCATCCATCCATCATAAAAAATACTCCACATGACTCCAGGGGTTAAAAAAGGCCTTCTGAAGTGAATTTATGTGTTAGTGTAAGAAAAATGTCTATATTTAAAACTTCATAAACTGTAATCTCTAGCTTCCGCTAACTGTTGTGCATGCGTTCACGAGAGAGTGGTGTTCAAGCTGATGACATAGGATGTAGTCATAACGTAAGCTTTGGTGAGAAGTGACGGACGCACAGAGAAAAGAGCAAAACAAAACACCGGTCACGAATAGGGTTGGGTATTCCATTTAGGACCGGTTTAAAATTTCCAAGAACCGGGTATTCGATAAGACACATGCATTTTGATTTCACTTAACAACTCCTGTGTTCGCATTGTAATGTTTAAACGGTTTAAGTGCAGGAACTTTGTTTTCGAATCGCTCTGTGCATTTCCACTGCAAAAAAAGCTTGTTCCGGGCCGGAACTAATTAAAAAAAAACACCTGTGTAACAGTATTTTTAGATCCATGTGCGTCAGATGTTAAAGAGACAGCAGCATAATAAACATTCTGCCTGTTAATCAAAGAGCAAAAGAAAAGCATTCACTAATCTTGAATGAATATCTGACTTTAACAAGGATTAATATATTTTATTTATGAAGAGAATCTAGTGTTTTGTAACTTTCTGAACCAGAAATTTGTTCAGTTGTATTGATTTATACTATTGCTAATTGATTTTTTTGTTCCTATTTTATTACTGATCATTTACTTGCCTTTACCAATTAATTGTACAAAATCTATATGAGTCTAGTTGTTTGTGCTGTGGTCGTTTTTGTTAAAACCATAGGCAAAAGTTCCTTTTGTAGGCCTAAGTGTTCTGTAGGCTGCTGCTCTTTGCTGCAACAGAACACTTGAATAAATATGTTAGACATCTAAATGTTTGACTTACATTTTTTAATTGGATCTTATTGAAATCAAAACTAGGAATCTATAAGAATCGGAATCGATAAGCAGATTTGGAATCTGAAGCGATGAAATTCAAACGATACCCAACCCTACTCATGAATTACAAAACAAGGATTTGTAAAGAGAAATGTTGGATGATTTCAATTACAAGGCACAAATATTGTTCCTTTGCTTGAAACAAAATTTGGTTCTCATAAGACTAGCATATTCTCACCGGAGCTTGCACCACACCTATGTCCTACATCATCCACTGGAGCTCCACTCTCTCGTAAACGCACGTGCGACAGTTATAGAAGAAGCTAGAAATTATGGTTTGTAAGTGTTTTAAATCTGGATATTATTCTTACACAAATGCTTTGATTTGCTTCAGAAGGCCTTTATTAACCTTTTCTATAGCTGCATGGAGCACTTTTCATGATGGATGGAGGTGCTATTTTGGGCTTCAAAATCTCGACACCCATCCACTGCCATTGTAAAACTTAGAAGAGCAAGGACGTTTTTTACTATAACTCTGATTCTATTCGCCTGAAAGAAGTAATATACACCTGGGATGGCTTGAGGTAAGTAAATAATTTTTCAAATTTTCATTTTTAAGTGAAATATCACTTGAATAATAATAATTGGATTTGATATTCCGTTCAACAAGTTATTCTATGTGTCTAAATTCTGATTTTTGTGATTTTGTTTATTTTTTAGTTTATTCTTTGTGCAGCACAGTGTCAGTAATGTCAGAAGTGCTTTGTTTATATTTGTTTTCTGACAAACCTGTGGCAGAATTGAAGTTCTCAATATTCAGAGTCAGGTGCATTTAAAATTCCCTCTTTCTCTTCCACACACACACATTCATGCATATGCACGTACTTGTCTGTTTTTGACCCTGCTGTGAGTGTGACTCATTGCTGGCTGTCCTCACGCTCAGCTTACCTGACATCAGAAGCACAGCCCCATGCCCCTGCCCATAAATACACACACACATACACCCATCCTAGCTGTTATTATTAATGCTTTTTCATTTTATTTTTTAATCTTAATTACTAGCAGTTAAATTGTACTAGACAGTTTAAAGGCGAGAGATATTTTTTTCTTTTCTGTGGTTAGTTGCAGTAGATTTGTTTCAGCGCTTTCTTATTAACTCATCCGTCATTTGACACGTTTGTGTCAGTGGTATCGGTTTCTTTCTGGAGTATCTGCTCTCGTGGTGGCTGAGTTCAGCAGTATTGGCACTGAACTTGGCAGAAGAGTCCTCTGGGCGGTATTAAAAGCGAGGAAGTAGCAGGATTGGGCTAATTTAACACAGTATTGGCTTACTGTACAAAACATGTATCAGTAGCCTCTGAGAACAGACCCTCCCGGACCTCTTTCACAGTGTACAATTATCTCGTGCTGGGCTAGTGGTCAGACTAAATGATGTCCTTTTGTTCCGTTAATGCGTCTAAGTCTTTCTAACTCTGTCAAACTCTCGGCAGGGCTGCTGTGGGCTACGTCTGTCTCTGTTAATGGCTAGTGTGGAACTGATCTATTTCAGCCAATTTCAATAACCCACTCTTAAAGATGCTACCTAAACGGGCAGTAGCCATAAGCATTGAGAAAAATGATGTTAACACCCTTCTGATTATTAGGTAACATAATGGAGAAAATTGAACGCTATTACTTAGAAGTTATCCAATAACTCGTATAGTCTCACAGATCAGACAAATAGATGGACCCTAGTGGTTTCTTATTTCCTAAAAGCCTATATACTTCAAAATAATTGATTTTTCACATTTTAGGTCCACGTTTGTTTTGTAGGCTGTAATTTAGCCATCTGTGGGGCTGTGGAGGACAGATGTGGGGGTGGTGCGCTCATGACTGGCTTATATGAGTCTGTCATGTCTAAGTGATAGACTGCAGATGTGCAGCTCCAGAGGCTCAGTGGCAGATCCTTCCTTGCTCTTGGTTGCGGATGGATTTCATTGTTTCAACCAACATTATAAGCACTATGATAAAGATGCATGCATTTTTTAATGTATTATTAACTTTAAGTTAATGTGTTTATAAAAACTGCTGTGTCAGTCAATGTTGGTGTAATATGTTACAAGTAAAGTAACTATTGGCCAATTTTGTTACAATGAAATGTTGTTTTTTGTTGCTCCTGATGTAAAGGCTGACACAGAAAAGTAGGTAAATGTAGAAAAATGTAAATTATAATTCTTTTAATACTAGGGGTGGGCGATATTACCAAAATCTTATATCACAATACGAGTAATTTTATTTCACAGTAATTTTATTTTTGCTCTAAACAAGGTCTTTATGATATCAACATTTTTCACAATTTCATAATTCTTTTCACCAGTGTCAGTATCACAATAACCTAGCCTAAATTAAAAAAAAAACCTGAAACCTAAAACTCAAGCTCACTGAAGACAAGTAAACAGTCAGAACTTAAAAAAAAAGAATAAGAAACTAATTACAAGCAATAGACAAAAAAAATACAGTAGAACAAATAAATAATAAAAAATGCTACATACATTATATAAAGTAATCAAATGTATAAAAAACTCTTCATATTCTTTACCGTGTGCGGCATGCTTTAATTTAAAATGAGCTGCGTGTCATCTGAAAGTCTCCACTGGAGCCGCTCCCTCCTGTCAGTTTTGTGCTCAAATGCTCCGCTCTCTACCCAAATTTAAAAGCTGCTGTCGGTTAATGATGATTTGATGGATGAACTCACTGCACAATTGGACTCTTGTCATGTCAAAAAGTGATAATACTTACAGTTTTATGGACGTCGCCACACGGGCTTGGAACACGGGCTTGACTCCCATTGCACGTTCATACAGAGTATTTGAAAAGCGACTGTAAGCTGCTGTGTGAACGAAACATTTCGAGACTCACACCTGTAAGTAAATGCAGTTGTCAATCCAAAAAAATCAGTGTGAATGTGGCCATAATATCTGAATCCACAAATCACCAAGCAGTGCCCCATACTACTTTCTCCAACCTGGTCTCATGACAAAAACATGCCTGTGGGAACGTTTTTGCTAGATGCGAAATATGTATCATTAAGTACATGTCGCTGCAGTTTCCAACTGTGGGGCTAAAAGAAAAACAGGAACAGATGAACATACATGATACATTTTATGTATCATATTGGTTTTGTACACATAACTGCAGTTCTGATTTGAAATGTCCATTGAGTGGTGCTATAACTCTAATGCTCTGTGATGTTTTAAAATAACATACCATTTGCACTACACATAAACTAACCCGATAGTATAAACAAAAGTGAATGTGATGTAAAAATGCAATTGCAAGCATGCCATTTTAGCTTGTTTTTCAATCTCTCATCTTTTAGCTCTTTTATCATAAGTCATGTTTTTCACAGGATTCGTATCCAAGGATTCTGCATCGTAAGTCAAATTCTTTGCCACCTGAGCTACCGAGCAAGCTTGTGACGTCTGAAAAGGGGTCGGAATCTTTAGGTACCTGACAATTCGATTCATAACGATTCTTGGGGTCACGATTATATTAAAAATCGATTCACATTTTTTTCGATTTTTAATCATGATTCACAGTTTTTCATCACATTTTTGTGCAGAGTGGACATCAGATGCACCAGCATTTTGATGCAAATCTCACAAGTCTATTGTGTATGGGTAGCCCTAACTCAAGAAATCAGTGTTTCCTAATAACTATTATCTTCCTAATAAATAAAAAATATTTTACACTTTCCATTAGGAATGTGCCCGAATCCCAATACCGTAAAGGGAATAAGATGAGATGGGAGGAAAATATAGGAATATTTTGATGCTTTTTTGATGCTTTTATTAATATGCTCGCTGTTTACTTTCACTTTCGAGATTTGCGATAGTACATACTCTGTGTATACTTGAAGAAACAGTACTTACCACATATTTTACTACATTAGATGTTTGTCAGTGGTGCACAGGATCTGTAAATCATTTGACGTCATCCTATCAGTCATCTCTCCTTACTCTGTTTATGTGGTAAGTGAAATTTTATGCAATGTACTGTAACAGGCTACGGCTAGAAGGCAGCTAACCATGTCCCTTTAGTGGCTGCGTAGAAGGCGTTGTTCGCTGTCTTTGCAAATACAGATTGGGGCACATCCCTACTTCCTATAAAAACAAAAGATCAATAATTATTTGCTCTGGTTAAAAATGGGGCAGGGTGTATTTGTTTTTCTTCCTCCATTGCTGTTGCTGTTTTGTTCCGACAACATCATGTTATTAGGCTAAGCTATTATTATTATATTAACTAGAAAAATGATTTTTGAAATCACTGAATCGCAAGTCAAATGCGAATGGATTTTTTCTCCCACCCCTAGTAATCATAACTGTGTACAAAAATGATTGCAAATGCTCGTTGTTGTGCTGCCTCTAGTGTTCATTTCTGTTGGAAACTGCAGTAATATGTACTTATTTTTATGTATTTTGCGTCTTGCGAAAAAGTTCCCACAGGTGTTTTCATCATGAGGTCAGGTAGACCTTTTCTTCATTTTTTTCAACGGCAAATTATATTCATAGTGCATATTGCCACCTAATTGGCGTTACGCAACCTTTTTAAATATTATAGTTCTTTACGTAGTTATTATTACTGTAAACAAGAATTCTTGGAAATCTTACTTCCGGAACCCGACTGTTACATTTTATTACGAGCTATTGTTTGTAAGTGAATCGCCTGTGAGGTTTGTTTGTGTGCTGAATGGGATTTTGTATGTAGAGTATTAGAAATGAGTCACTTTTAAGATTTCATCTCTTTTAGAATACTACCGGGTGCACTAAGTTTTGAAACAATATATGTAATACAAACTACTTTGTGGAGATGAGCGCTTGTCCAAAGGAAAAAATAGCACTTCTGTTGTAAAAAAAAAATGCCTGTAAGCCTAGCAGAGAGCTCTGTAGCAGACCGTCACAGTCAGCTGACAGTAAGAAAAAGTAAATAGTGGCAACTTGCATTCCTCAATACAGCACAAGCAGGCAAAAGAGAAGCATCAAAATCTTCCCCTCTTCCATTGTGTAAGTGGTTGTGAGCTATGTTACCCATGGCTGGATTACCTTGGATGTTCACTTTGAAAATAGTATGCCCAGGGTGCACTAATATTGCACTTTTTCTGGTGCATTTTCAGTGAACTATGATTAGGGACATGCTCATTTTAATTTAGTATGCGTAGGATGTGATAGCATGTAGAGATTGTTCCAGATATCTTAAAGGAGAAGTTCACTTTCAGAACAAAAATTCACAGATAATTTACTTACCCCCTTGTCATCCAAGATGTCTAAAAAAAAAATTAACATTTTTATACTTTTTTAACCTTAAATGCTCGTCTTTTCTAGCTCTGCGTGAGCTCTATGTATTCTGGTTCAAGACAGTAAGGGTAGGTCGAAAAACTCCCGTCTCATTGTCTTCTCCAACTTCAAAATCGTCCTATATCACTGTTTTACCTTTTTTTATAAAGGATGTTTGATCTTCTTTGCATGTTCACTTTGTAAACGCTGGGTCAGTACTTCTGCAGCGATGTAGGACGATTTTGAAGTTGGAGGAAAAAATGAGATTGGAATTTTTCAGGCAGAGCTAGACAAGACGAGCATTTAAACGAGGTTGAGACGAGGTTAAAAATATATAAGTTGTCAATTTGTTTACAAAATGACAGGTCGTTTTGCTAGATAAGACCATTTTTCCTTGGCTGGAATCATTTAAAGCTTCAAAGCTTCATTTAAACTGCATTTTGCAAGTTCAAACTCGCGGGGACCATAAAAGTACACTATATGGAGAGAAATCCTGAATGTTTTCCTCAAAAAACACAATTTCTTATTGACTAAAGAAAGAAAGACATGAACATCTTGGATGACATGGGGGTGAGTACATTATCTGTGAATTTTTGTTCTGGAAGTGAACTTCTCCTTTAATTCAAGAAACCTGTCACAAACAGGAGACTATAAGGACCAGCCAGACAATGGCTGCTGTAGACTGTAGTGTTGTTTATCACATTGTTGTTATTGTGGCTTGACCCAAGTGTTACTTTTTTCAGTGGGAATGGATTATACGTTTTCAGAGAGGCTAATTTCAGCATGTCTCTCTCCCCTCTGGCATTACGGCCCTCAGAGCTCAGCCAATAGAGGTCTGTAGCAAATTGAATAATGGCAGAGGGTTAAGCTGAGCATCTGGCAGACCCAGGTGTGTTTGTACATCTGCTTGTGTGTGACTTTCTGCGGAAGTGCGATTGCGCGTTCTACACACCACCCCCTGCTGGCGGTTGGACTACAGCACCTCTCTCAGTGGCCAGGGGCTGCCAATACCCATCAGCGTCAGTGTGGGCAGCCCGCTGGGTGCCTAAAGCTGAAGTAATGCGCCGCCAGCGAGCTTCAGCAGCGCCATGCTAATGTGTGCAAACCAGGATGAAGGGGAAACATAGGTGAGCGCTTAAAACGGCCACTCACATGCAGACCAGGCCAACTTCATGCATAAATATTTTTGTCTCTGTGTGGCCATGACTTTTTTCATGATGGGTTTGTGCATGCCCTCTAGTCTTTTTACAGGCTGTTAATTGTTGAAGACAGGTTCGTGTTTAAAATAAATGCTGTTCGTTGAACCTTCTATTCATCAAGAATCCTTAAAAAAATATGTATCACAGTTTCCACAAAAATAATTGGCAGCACAACTGTTTTCAACATAATTCAACATTGCCATGATAGGAATGAATGTTACAAATGTAAAAAATGTTTTAATATATTTTAATAAAAAGTTGAAATATATTGACATTAAAAGCAATAATATTATCAAAACCAACACAATAGAAATCAATAGAAGTCAACTGAAAGTCTCCACTGTGACAGACAAACAACCGTGTGTGTTTGTTCTCTCGCTTAGGATTTCTTGTTTCAGAGCTGTACTATCTGATGAGCTGTCAGATTGTGTAACCACATGTGACAGTGATGTTTTAAACGGCTACAAAAATCCCCGAAAGAAAACAGGGTGACACCAAAAAATTGAATGCTAAAGCAAACGCTTTTAGATAGATCAAACCTCTGGTGAATCAGACAGCAGGTGCTCTAATGGGACGATGGGGCTGAACTCTTCCCGGACGGCGTTGTGTGAAGAGATGGCTCCTTGCGGAGATGGCCTTGGCCCTGAGTCACCGACTGACTTAGTGTGACAAAAGCGTCTTGTCAAAATGTCACACCTTTGCCTCCAGACTGCTGCTGTCCCCCAGGCTCAGACTTCAGCTTGTCCGCTGTCATCCATTCTGACACGGGACCTGGATTTGCTCTCAACATTGCGGCCCTGCAAACAAGCTCAGCCAATAGAGAGGGGAGGCTGGAACAGCGGGAAGCGGAGAGAGGCTCGTGTTCGAGATTTCAGATTGTACACGAGAACAGATGGAGGGAGGGAACAGAGTAAAGAAGTTGTTATTGTCAAGCTTATTGTCAAGCGTTTGGTGGCTTCATTGTAATGAAGTCAACATTTACTCAAAGCTTTTGTCTAGATGAACATGTAGTCTAAGCAACAATTAGTGATTAGCAATAATGACAGACCTGCTTCAACATCATACAGTAGCTCAGTTCCAAGACCTAGTGCGCTGCATCAACGCCTACATGGGCAGCTGTCTTTTAAGACATCAACTTAACTGTCCTCGATGCTCATAAGTGAGTGATTTGGAATGTTCTACATTGGCAGATGCTCATACATTGCAAGCATTTTGATGTGATCGGCAATTGATTTAAAAATGAAAACCCATTTTTTCTTATTTGCTTGATTCCTGGCTTCCATTAGTATTGACACCCTTGGTAAATATGAACGAAGGTGGCTGTGAAAATAAATCTGCATTGTTTATCCTTTTGATCTTTCATCTTTTCAAATTCTAACCTATCCTATCACTGAAGTAAAAAAAAATGGAAAGTAAGGGAGAAATCTCATTATGAAGTAAATGTTTTTATTTCTTCATGTTGGCCACAATTATTGGCACCCAATTATTGCAACATCCGTTTCCCAAGATAACAGCTCTGAGTTTTCACCTACAATGCCTAATTAGTTTGAAGAACACCTGAAAAGAGATCACAGACCATTCATTCATACACAATCTCTCCAGATCCTTTCTTAGCTGTTCTCTTCAGTTCACCCCACTCATTTTCTGTAGGGTTCATGACAGGGAACTGGGATATCTATGGCAGAAGCTTCATTTTGTGCTCAGTGACACATTTTTGTGTTGATTTTGATGTTTGTTTTGGATCATTGTCCTCATGGAAGATCCAGCCAAGGCCCATTATAAGATTTCTAGCGGAGGCAGTCAGGTTTAGATTTTTTGTCTGTTGGTGTTTGATAGAATCCATGATGCCATGTATCTGAACAAGACATCCAGGACCTCTGGCAATAAAATAGACCCACAACATTAAAGATCCAGCAGTATATTTAACCGTGGGCATGGGGTATTTTTTTATCCCTGTTTGCACCAAACCCATCTGGTGGGTTCGCTGCCAAAAAGCTCTTTTTGTAGTTTCATCTGACCATAGAAACCAGAGAATATGCTGGAGTTTGTTTTTGGATGAGCAGGGAGGATTTTTCTTGAAACCCTTTCGAACAACATATGTTGATGTAGGCGCTGTTTGATATTTTTTTTAGGCTTTTCAAACCCCAAGACTCAACGAATCTCTGCAGTTCTCCAGCTGTGATCCTTGAAGAGTCTTTGGCCACTCAGACTCTCCTCCTCAGTGTGCATTAGGAGGATATAGACACGCATCCCTTTTCCAGGCAGATTTGTAACATCTTAAGTTGATTGGAACTTCTTAATTATTGCCCTGATATTGGAAATTTTCTTACTATTTTCGTACAACCACTTTCTATATTGTGAAGCTCAACATTCTTGTTCTGCACATCAGAACTATATTCTTTGGTTTTACTCCATGTGATGGATGATTAAGGGAATTTGGCCTGTGTGTTCCTCATATTTATAATCCTGAGGAACAGAAAGTCATGGCTGGACAATTGACCTTATCTGTAAACCCCTCCTCTTGAACACAGCTGAGCCAATGGCAATTGAGTATCAGTTGCAGGAGAATTGGAACTTGGACATCTTTAGGTTTTAGCACCATAGAGAAACATTGCAAAATCCAATGCTCTCATCAGTTTGATAGCGTTTATTCTAAAAAAAAATTGTAGAACAATGTGCCTGGGGTACTTGTAACAATTGGTATCCTGAGAGGACAGGCAATGGAATTTGGAAATGTATTTTATTACTCAGCGTTCATTTTGTGGTTGTCATACTCATTAAGTTACAATTTTCATCTGCTCAAGCAGAACATTAATATCATCTTGTGCTTCAGCAAGGTGTGTTGGGCTAAAACCAGAGTCCTAAACAGCTAACTGTTCTCATGTTATGTACAGCGTAGATCAAAAAACATAAACGAAGGTCTACTTTTCAGCGCCTCTCCATATTAAACTGGTTAATTGTAAATGAACTTAATTTTACACTCCAGTACGTGAACAGTGTTGATTCTGGATGACATAAAGCTTCTCCCACTTGCATTGTTATCTGTAAACCCTTGCTTCCAAATTAATCTTTTTAAGCAACATATTTATTTTAAAATCTTTTGTATATCCCTCCATCACTTATTTAAGTCCCACTGGAATGCTCCTCGACAAGAGGCTGTCCTCAATTTGTCAGTATATCAAAATTTTGTTATCTGATTTGGATAGTTCCTTTACAGAACTCGTTGATAAAACAATGAATTTTTTATTAGTTTATTAGACAGAAATAAATACTATAGGTAAATGTACATAGTTAGACAAAGACTATCTGCAGTCCCTGGAATGTAAAAAAAAAGATTTATGAAATTATTGAAATTGTGTTGTAAAAATGTACAAAATGTCAGTCATAAGTGGTTTCAAGAAGAACATTTCCCCTAGAAGAGCACTGCCATTTTTTCACTTTTTTAAAAAAAAATGATTTTCTTCTTTCTGACTGTGCTACTGTGACGCTGCTGAAGGAATTAAATGCATTAGAGGTATTAACGAGCACATTAAATTAAGACTATAACTGCTGGGCTGCTGTAATGGCAGTAATGAAAGGGGTGATTGCTAAGAGCTGAATGGGCATGTAATGTTAAAAGGAGTGAGACCAACATTCTGAGAATACAAATCCAGTTAAGAGTCAGAGTTCTCCATCACTGCTCACAGTGTTTTACTGCACATGGTTATTTACTGCTCCCACCGTAATATTATTTTACCCTCTTATGGCAGAGTGGTAGACTGCCTCATGCATATAATCTCATACCATACCCTTCTGTAATACCAAATAAAAGAAAGAGACTGGAGTCATGTGATGCTTTTACTTTAGAAGCTATTTACTTTTATATATATATATATATATATATATATATACTTTTTAACTATTAGAAAATCTGGAATCTAAGGGTGCAAAAAAATCAAAATATTGAGAAAACTGCCTTTAAATCTGTCCAAATTAAGTTCTTAGCAATGCATATTACTAATCAAGAATTAAATTTCGAGATTTACGGTATGTTATTTACAAAATTTTTTCATGGAACTTGATCTTTTCTTAATATGCTAATGATTTTTGGCATAAATTAAAATTGATTATTTTGACCCTTACAATGTGTTGTTGGCTATTGCTACACATACCAGTGCAACATATAACTCACAATTCATCACTCCGCTTCGTGTCGTCCCTAAGAATCCCCCTTAAGCATGGTAAAATCACTGTAACACATGGCCTCTCCAGGCTTATTGCTTTAAGGACCTAGCGCCCATTTACAACAAGCAAAATCAGGTAAGACTACAGGGCTTATTGAATATTAACAAGACAGAACATAATTAATATTCATGAGCAAGCTAGTAAGTTTAATAATAAGTGTTCCTCCTCATTTTTCAGACATATTCTCCATGTAGATTGTCCTCAGCGAAGTTCACAGGAGGTTTAATGCATAGCGGAGGAGTTCATTGTGTGTGTGCGACACAAAAGAACGGGAGGGAGAGAGAGAAGGACTGAGGGATCGCACTGTTGAAAGTCAGTTAGATGGTAATTAAAAAAGACAGGAACATTGGATCTCCAGCTGGGCTTGACGTGACTGGTAGAATGCTGCCATTAGTGAAGTAAGCTCTCTGCCTCTCTGCTCTCCTTACAGCCGCTAAATTAGCAACAGAGATGGAGACAAAATAGGAGACGGGGGATTAAAGTAACTCATTCCAGGAGGAACATGAACGTGACAAATATTTATCGTAAGGAGGGTAATGTGGTGGATACGTGAGATGATAGTGGATAGAAAAGACGGATTCATTCTCAGAGAGAGGAAAACAATGGATTGGTGTAGGAAAGATGAGAAAGGTCAAGAGAAAGAGAGATGTACGTTTATGGATTGACTTTGAGTTTGTGTTTGAGCCAGCGAAGCAGAACTCCAAAATAGACCAAATAGGATACAGATAAAACCAATGGTTCATTGAGGCTTCATTCATTTTCAAGACGTAAATGCTTAGTAACCGTTAGGGATGCAACAGTATTATCAATTTCATGGTCACATGATGATACGAAGCGATAGGTCTTCCAGGAAAAAAGCGTAGTTTTAAAAATAAAATTTCTTATTTTAACATAAAACATCTGCGATATGACGATTTTTGATCGTGGATGATAAAAATGTCTCCACAATCTGCTTTTGGAGAAATATCGTAGTATCGTGCTATTCTATCAGCTGCCGTTCTGGCATCTCCATCACAATATTCTGTACAACGCAACATACATTCACATCAGTGTTAACTCAGCAGTAGAGTTACACTCACAAGACACTGCACCCAAACGTGCATTATTTGTTTAAAAGCCTTGCCGGTTAAACGTTTCATATGTGTGCTGTTCCAGTGCGCGTACATTTGAAGCATGCGCACACTAAAATCCTGTCAAATAGCAACTAATTACTAACTAAGTTATGTATTGCATCTGATTGCGCTAATACTGTCAAAACACAGGGTTTACAAGTAAAAACAGTTGCTTATGTCTGAAGTGAACGTAAATAATTAAGAGAAAAACGGATGTGTGCCTGTTAGATGCGTGCAGCTTTTAAAGGGACAGCATGCTGCCGCTTGTCATTAAAGTGATAGTTCACCCAAAAATTATCATTTTGTTATTATTTACTCACTTACATGTTGTCCCAAACCTGTATTAATTTCTTTCTTGTGCTAAACGCAAAAAAGATATTTTGAAGAATGTGGGTAACCAAACAGCAGCTAGTCCCCACTGAATTTAATAATAGAAATTATCAAATAGATAACAATAGTTCAACAGAAAAAAGAAACTCATTCAGGTTTAAAACAACCTGAGAGTGAGTAAATAATAGTATAAAAACAAAACACTATGACAGAATTGACAGACAGATGACAGAATTTTCATTTTTGTGTGAACTATTCTTTCAATGTTAATAAAACAAAACACAAAAAGAAAAATCACTCGCTGCTCTTGACTGAAAAACTCAAATACAGTTGCTTTAACAAGAATCAGTGTAAAAAGTATGTATATAACATATAAGTATCTAGTGTTTCACTTTTATTAGTTAATTCAATTTCTTGAATGCTACTGCTAAATACACCTACTGTACCTGAAAATAGAGTTTGTTGTTTGTAATGTGTATCTTTTTTTTTTTTTTTTTTTTTAATAACAAAAATAAAATAATGACAAAGATTTTCATCACTTTGGCCTAAATATCTGCCATTCTTTTTTGTTATCTTGAAATGCTTTGGTATTAAAAAAGGGAAACTAGTTAGGCCGTACTTCTCAGTCAACTTGCAAAATAGTAAGATCAACATGACAAAGAATCGTGATAAAATTGTGAGTCGTGATATTTCTGGAAAAAATTGTGATACAGTATTTTTGCCATATCGCCCACTCCTAATTGCAATAAATATTGCAACTATTCCCACCAGAACAAGTCTAAAATAGTCAGAATATAAAAACTGTTCTCCCAAAATGTTTGGGGGAAAAAATTAGATGAAGTTTGGTCTGTTACAGTTAAACAAGTTTTTATTATTTTTCACAAAATATTGAGTAAATTTAAAAGATTAAATTCAAAGCAAGAACCACAGCAAACAAACAAAACTGTAAATAAAAATATATATATATATAACATCGAACTGATGAGGTGATTTTAAACATTTATGCATTGCAATCACAGAATGGATGACATGAATACTTGGCAAAGTTTTTTGTCTTGCTCTTTAGGCTGTTTTTTTTTTCTTTCTTCGAGAGAATAATGTTGCAAAATCCATTAGCAAGTGTTGTCTCTCTGAATAAGTTGATGAGTAAATAAGTACAGCATGTCTTGTGATTTCCTGATGTCCACTTTAAAACTTGAGAAACAATAGTAGTTAAAGAGACGTTAAGCTGGACTTGGAACACTGAGGGAAGATTGTGCAGTCTGGAAAATCACTGAAGTGGCAGATTTGGCCAGAAATGGAATTATGTAACTTATCAAAACTAATCCCATCCGAATTAGGTTTTACTCCCTCCTTCCGTCTTTTGCGCAGTGGACATATTAATATTTAAGTACGTGGTTACCAGTGGCTTTTGTTTCCACAGAGGCAGCCAAACGCTAGCATTAGCTATTAGCATCGTCTCAGCTGCGGAACAGTAATGTTTTTATGTACCTTCCTGAGCTTTGATGTCCTGACGTTCTGACCTCTCTTACTGCATAAAGCTGAAATAATGCAGCTGCCTCAGTAAACACTTATTATTGGGTCAAATGTTACATCTCAACAAGCTGTCTCCATCTCATTCCTTTAATCTCGTTTTATAGAGGCTGCTCTCAAATGAGCCATGCTCACATCAATCTCATGGAGAACAGGATACGGTAGCGTTGTCTCTCATGGGTACGACATCCTTAGTAGAACATGTCAAATGAGAATCTAATTAATCTCAAGGGAAATTTAAAGGTGAAGTTTGTAATTTTTTCTGTGCTAAAATACTTTCGGTTTAAAGTGCCGAGAATACTGATCTGCAGCGTGTAATCTGCCCCGTTTGTTACGGACATATTACAGACATGAAATGACATCTCAAAATGTGTGTCTTTTTGAGGAGAGGTGTTTTATTACTTTTTTTAAGCGACTGGACCCGGTAAGCCATAAAACAAGCGAAATCCATTGGAAAAAAATGACTTCTAGAAGGCTATATCTAGAGACCAGAATATCACAGAGACATAGCTGTGAGCTCTTTTGACTTGAACCTGTAAGAAACCACCTAGCAAGCATGCAAAATATTGTTACAATCACATAACAGTATGGAAAAATCCACCCAGAATACCTTAGCTACCGTAAATCAACTCCCCACCCAGTCTAGATTCTAGAGTTGCTCTTGCTCTCTTCCTGTTCCAGGTGTTTGGCGTCTGCATCTGCCTTACCTCTTTCTTTATCCAATAACGGGTTCAAAGTGTTTCACCTGCTGTAGACCAGTGGTTCTCAACCAGGGGACCAGGGCCCACTAGGGTCTCAAGAGGACTTTATTTAAATCAAAAAACAAAACAAGCATTAAATTAAGCTAAAACAACTAAAAATAAAGACCTTTTTTTATCAATTCATCCCTCGGTAATTCAGTTTTCTTTTTTTTCCCCACAGTTTTTAAAAGCGCAGATATGAGGTAGCCAAATTTTACATTTAATTGAAAACATTTATATTCTTAAGTTCTCCATGGGCATTTTTATGGAATATACATTTAGTTATGTGTAGTTATGGTAGAAATTGTGAGTAAAAACACATTATACTTAATCTTTATCCAATAAATCATGAACAACTGGAAAAGTTAATTCAGAACATTTTGCTCTTGAAACTGGAATCCTACAATTTAATTTACAGAAAATAGGAGTGTCAGGGCTTTACATATTGTTGTGCACGGTGGGGGGCTTTTCAGTCAAAAAGGTTGGGAGGCACTGACCTACACAGATCTTCATTAATGAAATGTTGCAGCATGCGTTATTGAGTTTCAGTGAGATCTGTATCAAAGCCGCTTTAAGGCAAGCCTCCAAGGTTAGCAAAAAAGCCAACGCTGCGGTTCACGCTGCGGTGTCAATGGAAAAGAAGCTTCACTATGCTGAATAAACTGCTTTGTGGGAGAATAGCTTATCATTTAATGAATCAACACCCTATCGGCTAATCTTCCACATCTACTAATACCGTTAAACATTCATTTTGGATTGATTTATTTTTAGAATTTCCACAAAAAATGCTGTTTCACAGGCAAAGTCACAGACAATTTTGTGACATGTAAAATTCCGTTTCCGGCACTTCTCGTTTAAATCTATGGTATCTAGATACAGTTGAGGTCAAAAGTTTACATACACTTTGCAGAATGGTAATTATTTTACCAAAATAAGAGGGATCCTACAAAATGCATGTTATTTTTTATTTAGTACTGATTTGAATAAGATATTTCACATAAAAGATGTTATACATATATAAAAAAATGAAAAAAAGTTTCCATACATTTGACACACACATACACAAATACGCTGGGAAAAAAACAAGAATTTGTGGGTTCTGAAGGATTTTTCTGAACAACAGCAGGCAGTTTAACTGTACAGGACAAACAAGGGACTCATGTTCATCACTAAACAAAAAAAACAGCTGTGGATCATTCAGGTAACAGTATTGAGAATCAAATGTATGTAAACATTTGAATGGGGTCATTTTTATAAATTCAACTATTATTTTCTCTTGTGGGCTATGTATGTAAACGTCTTTTATGTGAAATATCTTACTCAGGTCAGTACTAAATAAAAAACTAAAATGCATTTTGTATGATCTCTCTTATTTTGGTAAAATAATTAACATTTTGCAGATTCTGCAAGGTGTGTGTAAACTTTTGACCTCAACGGTTTCTATTGATTTCAACAGAAATGCGTTGTGGTACTCTCGTGAATATGCGTCAAAGACTGACATGGAACAGAAGAAATTGTTGAATAATTGTTGAATAAAAGTTATTTTTGTTTTCTTTACACACAAAAGGTATTCTTGTAGCTTTATAACATTTGTAACTGATGTCACATGGACAATGGACACATTTTAACAATATTGTTTAACAATGTCTTACTACCTTTCTGGGTCTTTAACGTGTCAGTTGCGTTGCTGTCTATGCAGGGTCAGAAAGCTCTCAGATTTCATCAGAAATATCTTAATTTGTGTTCTGAAGATGAACAAAGGTCTTACAAGTTTAGAGGGTGAGTAATTAATGACAGAATTTTCATTTCTGTGTGAACTCTAAGTTTACTTCAGTAGTAGAGCCGTGGATCTTGGTATCTCTCAATACTAATACCATCTCTGATCTGTATTTATCCTAGATGCATCTATTGCATTGCATGTAAATTGCCATTAAGACTGTACTCTCATTATAGCATCATTGGGACAGTGGCCTGTTAATCAGTCTCTTTCATCCTGGCATATGAAATATAGACCAACAGATCACGGAGCCGCTGATGGGCCGTCACGCCAGAGCTGCGCCTTCCGCGTGGCCAGCTCATTAGCGGCAGCTATTCAGCTCTTCACATCCACCGCCGGTATTCACCCAAAGAGTGACAGACCCCCGCCTTCCGCTCTGCAAATTACCATCACAAAATGCCCCAGACTCTACCTATTAATAATGCAATTAGCTCCCTTTCTCCTGCCCGCCAGCTTCTATTGTGTGGCCTTTGAGGCCTTCGCCGCGTTTGTTTCTTCTCCCGTGACACCTGCACTAGTCGCTCTCGCACTTCGTCAGGACTGACTCGCAACTCGCTGAACGTACCGGCATTAGATGTTGAAAATAGCCTGTGTTTTCGGTGATGCTGAAAATCAGATGAATAGTCAATAAATTTGGAGCTTGAATTGAGTTTTGATTGAGTTTCAGCTCATGAATGCAGTGGCGCGGGGTCTGATTATCGGTGACGGAGACGCATGTTAGAGGCGTTATTTATACCCCACTTGTAGTGGCATTCATTAAACATAATGATGAGCAAATGAGCCAAGCCACGTCAAGATGAGAACAGCGTCTTGCCTTTTCCTCTTCTTTGCATTTTATAAATCTTTCCCTTTGTTGTCCAGTCTCTATTTTCCACCACTTTTCTGTCCCCTGTCATCTTTATTTGATCACACCAAGATTTCTTTTCCATATCCTGAGTGAAAGCAGTTCTGTTAACTGAAAATCATGTCATTTGATGAATTGTTTGAAAAATGATTGACCAGAACAGAACTTGTGATGTTTTTATGTCGAAATCAAACACGCACACACACACACACTGGTTTCCATGATTTATGGCAACATAGAATACTTTTTGTGTGCAAAGAAAACAAAAGTAATGACTTTTCGTCATTTGTTTTTGTCACATGGACTGTTTTAATGATGTCCTTACTACCTTTCTGGGCCCTGAACATGTCAGTTACATTGCTGTCTATGCAGGGTCAGAAAGCTCTCGGATTTTATCAAGAAAATCTTAATTTGTGTTCCAAAGATGAATGAAGGTCTTGCGGGTTTGGAACGACATGAGGGTGAAAAATTAATAACAGAATTTTCATGTTTGAGTGAACTACCCCTGTAACATCAGGGCATTGTTAGTATGAATTTGCGTATATTAACATTAGTTATATCAAGAGTAAAACTACAAAACAGAATGGAATGATGTACTCTGTGCGTATATATATAATTATATTTTGGAAAAGGAGAACAACAATGGATAAAAATAGATCATGATGGAAAGCTTATCAGTCCGTCAAAGTGACGGATAATGTTCTGACATGCCAAGTGAGAGCAGGAGAAAGCGAGAGTCTTTGGTCCCGGGCTTGTTATGCTTTGCTTCACTCAGGTCATCTGATCCGGCTCCTTTGGACTCTCTATGTAAAATGGATCATGTCTCTGCATTAGATCCGTGTGAAATATGAATGAAGGTCTTGAGCTCCAGGGCTCTCTGAATCACTTAACTGCCATGTCCTCCACCACCTCGCATGAAAACTATCATCCACACCGTTTCTCATTTTTCCACTGTAAATTCAGTCTCAGCTGCTGTCCAGCTCTGTTATTTCATTATGCTAAGCAGCGAGAGAAAGAAAAGTGAGCTATAATTATCCCAAAGTATATCACATTCTCAAATTAGGCAGTTTCGAAAAAGAAATTGTAGGAGAAACAGGAATTACTTCCAAATTACGCTACACTGCTTGTTTTAATTCTAACACTGCAAAAAAGTTTTCTGTTTGGGTTAGAGGATAAAGTTAGTCTAGAGCACTTATAATTAACTTGTGTAACCATATTAGCCATAATAAGGCTTGTCAATTAGCTGTTGTTCAATAATGGTTTGTTCACCGGTGGCTCAACCGGTGACGTCAGTCAGATTAGTGCTATTAAACCTTTAAGAGTCCTGTTTGAAAACAATTTCTTGCCACATTCCACCTTGGAAGTGTGATAAACTTGTTTCCTCTCTTAATTCCAATATAGAGTGAGCTGGAAGCTTGCTTTATGCGTTTGCATGGCTTCCCTTCATCGCTTTGTTCTCTTCCGCTTTCAGTGCCAGGAGCAAACATTGTGAAAGGAAAGGTCAAAAGTGAAGCGATGAGGGAAACATGTGGAAATATTTGAAGACAGGGAGAAACTGAGAAGGAGGGAGAGAGCGACAGATGGCCGGAGGGAGGCTGGTGTCGTCGTGAAGTTTTGCGTGTCGCCATGCAGACGTCCGTTTCCTTTGTCACTTTTACTCTCTCTCTCTGGTTGTTTTTACTCTCTTTCCACCTGTCACTTGCTCTCAATCACTCTTCCATCCTCATCAGTCGCCCTCTTGTACTCCTTATCATCTCTGACACTTTCTGGCTATCTCCTGCCAAACAACTTATTTTTACATTGTGTGTCGTGCATTTGAAGTGTTACCAGATTAATACGTGTAGATGTACAAGAGACAGTATATAGACAGTCCTCTCATATGAATGGGAAAGAATAAACAGCCATATCGCACAAGCTATGAGCGTGATATTGCGTTTATACAACCCCAATTCCAGAAAAGTTGGGATGTTTTGTAAAATGCCATACAATCAAGAATTGATTCTGAATTGATTGAAATCTGTTCATTCTCTTTAACCTTAACCTATTTAATTTTCATGGCTGCAACACACACCAAACAAGGTGGGACAGAGGTATGTTTAACACTGTGCCACATTAACTTTCCTTTTAATTAATGTTTAATTGTTTGGGTTTTGTAAGCAAAATTGTGGTCCAATCTGGCTTGAAAAAAAACTTCAGATGCTCAGCAGTCTGTGATCGTCGTTGTCTGATTCTCCTTGTCATGACTAGTCATACATTTTCAATAGGAGACAGATCTAACACATTCAGTCTGTGTCTACAAAATCACGCTGTTGTAGCATGAGACCTGAATGAGACATTGCGTTGTCTTGGACAATCATGAACTTCCAATGAAAGACATGATCTTGATGGCAGTATATGTGTCTGTACAATCCCAATACATGCCTCCATTTTAACGGTACCTTTGCACAAATTTCCAGTTACTAATGCCGTTTGCTCTGCTGCACCCCAATACCATGACAGTCGTTTGCGTTTGCATTTGCCGAGGGAGAAAGTCTGGATGGTCCCTTTGGACTTTGGTACTAAGATCTCAACGTCCATTTTTCAAGGAACAAGCTGAAACGTGGACTAGTCTGACCACAGCACACATTTCCATCATCTTTTTGACTATCTGAGACATGGCATCACTGCATAAAATTGATGTATAGCTTTCTGCTAGAGTAACAGAAATTCAAGTTGCATTTATTGATGCAGCTACAGAATTTGTTAAGTGATAGTTTTCCGAAGTACTCCTGAGCCCATGTGGCTATTTTTAACACCGCAGCATGACGGTTTCTTATGCAGTGCCATCTGAGGGCTCAAAGGTCACAGTCACATTCACCTGAGGTGTCCTGCCTTGCCCTACACAGATTGACATTTCTCTGGATACCCTAAATCTTTTCACAATATTATGTTTAGTAGTTGGTGAAACCATGGCCTGTCAATCTACTCCACAGCCAATCATGGGCCCCCTCCTTGCTCGGGCCCCAGGGCTTTAGCCCTGCCTATCCCAATGGTTAACACAGCCATGGCCGTGGTGTTTAACTACAGAATGTTGTTCCTTGCGCCACCTGGTGGATATTGTGTGAAGCACAACAGTGTTTTAAAAAAATCTAAAATAGTGCCTTTAGGGAGCTCCGTGATCACGCATGGCGAATTGCAGGCTGCCATGTGAAAAAAGCAAGTTCTCAGTGGCCAGATCTGTACAACAGTTTGATGACACAAGTGTGCAAATACATAAGAAACAACAACAGAGTGTCTTTAAAAACCCTCTTTTGTGCAGAACTACTTCCATCCACCACGGATTCAAATCTCAAGCTGACAGTTTAACAGCTGAGCCCAAGCCTCTAATTACTAATTTGAAAACGTCTCTTTAGAAGTAATGAAGCTCACTGTATTATGTAGAGTTGAGTATTGAGAGAGAGAGGTCAGTCCGCGAGTGTGATCTGCATCTGATACAGCATTCGATAAGTAAAACATTAGTTTGAATGTGCGCTGAGGGAAGCGATATCTTTTTCATACTATCCTTTCATCTGTTAAGGGTGATTTCCGATGACGTCGCTGCTCAGTGCATTTGTTGGCTGGGTTGTTGAAAGTGAAAATAACTTCCTTGTTTACAACCCATTTTCAGTCTCTTTCAATATAAAAATTCTTTAATGCTGAGTTTTTCTCTTGTTGTCATCTAATGGCAGAATAATGTAACTTAAATCACCATCAGGAACACATACTGTTTCTATACTTGTAATACTAAAAACTATTATTAAATGCTGCTTTTTTATATAAAATATTATTACAACAAAAAAGCCGCTGATGCCCTGGAGCTCACATCTCAGAAAACATTGTATCAAATATATAATATACACAGTACACACACATATATACATTTAATTGCGATTATTTGTTTTGCAGCCCTAATATTATACCATATCTATATATCATACTATATAGAATGCAAAAAACAGTATGCAAAACGTGTAGTATGTCTTATTTTATAGTATTGAAAAAAAAACGTAGGCAAAAAATACCATGATTGATCTGCATTCAGTGAACACATTACCATTCTTATCATAACAATTATTGTTACTACCATATTTCATTTTTTAAATGTCATGGTTATTGTCAATACAGGTATATTGCAAAACCCCTAGTCTAAACCGTGTCTTTTGAGGTGCTAGAAAACTTTTGGCGGCCTCTACAACCCACTTAAGTACAGAAGAGAAGCTGTTTGAGGCCACGGGAGAGCTTGAGCAGAGAGGTCGCACACACAAATGCACACTCTCCCAACATAAAACAGGCCAAGATCAAACCCTGCTAAGCGTTCTGATACACACAGATAAAGCACTACCATGATCAATAGATCAAAGCCTTCTGGGACACTGGAGGATCAATTAGCACCCAGCTGGTGAGAGTGTGTGTGTGCTAAAGTGTGATGAAAGCAGAAAGGGAGCATCCCGAATGCCTTTTTTTAATGCATTACATCCTGGTATTTATGACATCACCTTATTATGATCCTCATTGTCATGTCATTGCTATGGAAATGGGGTTCATGCGAGCTCGGTCCATCTCTCCGATCTGCGGCGTGATCTTTAGTTCTTCTGACACATGAGCGGCACGCACATATAATCAAAGCGCTCATGCGCTCTTTGCATCTCCCATTTTGTTCCCCCTCACAGGAGAGACACTGTGTTTAGCTCAGTATCTGAGGAGGCACCTCATCTGATCCTGTTGCTGTGGCAACAGGGCCCGGCTTGTCTCGGACTACTGTCAGGGTCCAGTGCAGCTTAACATCTGGGAGACAGACACATTCCCTTCCTCTCTTTCACTTTATTCTCGCCCACCCGTACCCCCCTTAGGACAAGTGTATGCGTGTGTGTGCATTTGTGTAACTACGTCACCGCTGTGACATTCATGATTGTTGCGTCGTCTAGATGATTTTGAATGCAAGAACGCATCTTGTGTGTCTTTCCAGAGAACATGTCTTGGATTAAACATTTTTCTTACCCCTTTGGCTCATGTTTTTGTTGATTTAAATAAATCTAATAATATTTAGTAAGGTTAAAAAAAACAACAACTTGCCAGTGGGGTTAGAAAATAAGCTTAAGATATTATTTCTAAAAACAAGTCTTAATATCTTAGGCAGTTTGCTTCCTAAGTAAATTTGTCATGTTTTAAGGATGTTTAGCTTTTAGGAGAACAACAAAAATATCTGTTGTCACGAGCTAAATTGTAATGTAACCAATCATAATATTAAATTTGCACTGTTTTGAAAATACAACACAAAAGCCTGCAGTTATTTTTCATAGTAACTTCTGAGCACTCAAGTTCCTGGTAAATGAAGCCCATCTTGCCCAAATGTTGTCTACTTAGGTAACTAAGTAGATTTTGAGACATAGATTTTGAGACATTCTTACATGCCCTGTCCTGTCTCTGTCTAAAGATGATTGTTTTTGGTTAATAGGAAGCGTCACGTTCAGTATTCACGTCCCGGTGTGACAAAATGCTGAGCTTTTCAAGCATTAAAGTGTTAGATGAATACAGCTTTAACACACTTTGCTCTGTTTGCCTGAGAACCAGCTGTTTATTATTGCTCTGGGCTCCTCATAAAATTACAATGAAGTTTGTACTATTTAAAATGTAGATGGAACAAAACAACTGCCACAGAACCAGCCAAACATGTTTGGTCCTGAGTGTGATGCTCATGGTTTTGCAGAACAGTGCTGTAGGCTTGTAGCTTGTATGTGTGTGTGTGTGTGTGTTATCAAGGTATCATGATGAAGGAAAGCCTCATACAGTTGTGTTCATGTTTGTAATTTTGGAATATTAGGTGTGCAATCATTGCACAGTTTAATACTTAATGTTGCTTGATATCTGATTAAGGTGATCAGATGACCATAATGAAATCCTGTTGGAGGTGTGAGTGGGTGGTAAAATTTAAAAGCACTCTGGTGTGTTTTATGAGTTTTTGTTCAGTTCAATATTTAAAACAAATGAAAATTTTATGAAAGTTCATGAAAATTTAAAACAACTGCCATCATTTACTTATCCTCCAGTTTCTTCAAACCTGTATGAGATTCTTTCTTCTGCTAAGCACAAAAAAGTGTGATTAAAAAAGTATGTTGGTAACCCAAATGTTGATGGTAGCCATAGACGGCCATACAACCATGGCTCATTGGAAATACGTGCATCTACATACATTTCTGCAACACTGTAATTACATACCTTACTTCACGTTTCACGTCAGTTTCAAAGTGAAATGTCCAGAGAGTGGCTCTAAAACACAAGTTCATTAGTGACCGTGGCGTGTTTTTACAGCCACGTATTCCTGCGTTTTTATTACGCTGCTTGAGGTACATATTGCGACTTCAGAATTCAAATATCCAAGGAGTGTCGCTAAAGGTTAATGCTCTCTCATGTTGGAAATATCCCTTACACCAAACCCAACCCTAAACCTAGCCGATAGTATTAGCATATGCAAAAGTGGTATAAAAATGCATTTGTTGATGCAGCCATGCTATTTTAACTTTCTTATGTGGATTTGAGCTGTTTTGTCGAAGTGTAGATTCATGGGGTTTGTATCGGAGCTCTTCATCACTCAAGTGCAACGTCATATTGCGTGAGCTACCGAGCAAACCTACTGAATTAGAAAACTCACGCATTTGAAACTGTATATGTGACGACAACTTTCAAAAGTATCAGTTTCCAAATCACGCAGGATGTTAAAATTGTTTTGATATTCTGTAAGTAACTGTGTGAAAATTAAGCTTTATTAATCAAAACTCTGTGTGTAAATCATACTTTGTGTAAAAACCCTAGTAAAAAAGTAGTTGATTTAAAATGCATCTATTTTATATTAAGTAAAATTTAAGTCTATTAACATATTTACTGACATATCGTTTTAGACTTACTGATGATGTATACACCCACACACACACACACACATATATATATATATACTTGTGTACAATGCACATTTTTTAATATTAAGCCTAAAATGTTTTTATATCACTACTGATGAGGATTGTATGATTTTTAAATAATCTGTCTTTAATGCAAAATATTTCAAGTGTACTAAAATCTACTTGCAATAGATCCACTTTAGCACAATCAAATGTACTTAAGTATGTCTTTAGTTGGACTTCAGCACTACTTCCACACAATTAAAGTGCATTAAGTACAAAATTGTTCCAATTTAGCAGACTTTAAATATACCAGTTTAGTATACTAAAAATACAATTGCATTTTTATTAAGTTTTTTATTACATAAATGTATTTGTAGTGTACTTAGCGAATAATAAATACACTTTAATTTTTTTATTTATCACTAGGGAAGGAATAAAAGTTCTTCTAGTGTTCATTTCAACTGGAAAGTGCGGTGATTCATAATTAAAGGTACATTTTTTCATTTTTGCAGAAATGTATATAGAGTCACGTATTTCCAATGGTTGCTTCCATAGTATGGAAAAAATGCTATGGAAGATTATGGCTACCATCAGCTGTTTGGAACAAGTAAGTTTTCAGCTTTCGATGAACTGTCTGTTTAATATGTGCTTTCTACAAGAGGAATGAGGGTTTACTGTTTCTTTTGAGTTGATTCAAGTTGTCACAGGAGATTTAGTTAGACTTCCATGCTCTTTCAATCGTGTAAACTGTGCGTTTACATTCCATCTCCGTTATCGTGAATGAAACCCACTACAACCAACAAAAACAGCTCCGTTCAAGCCGTCCTGCATTTACCGGTTGTTGACGTTTGTAAATGCCACAAATAAAGACGTTGTTGTTGGCCGCTTCAGAGTTCCTGCTGCTGGTGCGAATGAAACTAGGAAACAGCCTGAGGGGGAAATTGGTTCTCTAGGAACCACCATGCTGGCTAGTTTTCTAGAACTGAGTTCTTAAAACTACGTGGTGCGAAAGCCCCTTGTGATTCAGTTGTTGCTGTGTGAAGGTGTGTAATATTTTTACTCATTCCGCCAGGGTTCATGTGCCTTCAGCTGTTCAAGAGAGTGTGTGCATTCAGCTGAGATTCACTGGATGATGACAAGAGTTTCTTGACAAGAGAGTCTTTCTTAACTCGATGAGGTTGTTGAGGAGGTCAAGGGTTTTTAGTGAAGTGTTTACTCTATGTACATGTGTCTCACTTTGAGTAGTGACATCCAGCCAGCGTCTGCCTGCTTTATCTGGTGGCTCAACACACTGTGCTCTTGAGCAGTGTGTGCGCTGCAGTTAGCTAAAAAATCCAGCAGATAAAAAGATGAGGAAAAATATGGAGAGGAAAATGGTGGAATGAACAGAGATGATTAAGTGGACTGTGAAAATGAAGACTGGATTGGACTAATAGTTTTGGAGCCTTCACTACATGATTCAGTGCTGTTTTTACACTCAAGTTAATGTATAACCAGAGCACATTAATGAAAATTCACTGAAAATGTATTTACCCTCGGGCCTTTGAAGATTCTTCAGTGGAACAGGGGCAAGTTGTATAAACTTAGGCTCTATGTTAAAGGAGAAGTTCACTTCCGGAACAAAAATTTACAGATAATGTACTCACCCCCATTGTCATCCAAGATGTTCATGTCTTTCTTTCTTCAGTCATAAAGAAATTGTGTTTCTTAAGGGAAAACATAGTGGACTTTAATGGTGCCTACTAGTTTGAACTTCCAAAATGCAGTTTAAATGCAGCTTCAAATGGCTCTAAACAATCCCAGCCGAGGAAGAAGGGTCTTATCTAGTGAAACGATCGGTCATTTTTTTAAACAAATTCACAATTTATATACTTTTTAACCTCAAATGCTCGTCTTGTCTTGTCTCTGCGACGCACATGAAAACTCTATGTAATCCGTGTCAATACAGTTGTAGTATGTCGAAAAACTCCCATCTCATTTTCTTCTTCAACGTCAAAATCATCCTACATTGATGTTTTACCTTTTTATGTGAAAGGTGTTTGATCTTCTTTGCATGTTCACTTTGTAAACACTGGGTCGGTACTTTGGCAGCGATGTAGGTGATTTTGAAATTGGGAAAGAAAATGAGATTTTTCGACATACACTAACTGTATTAACCGTACTGACCCGGTTCACGCAGACCTAGACAAGATGAGCGTTCGAGGTTAAAAAGTATATAAATTGTCAATTTGTTTCGAAAATGACCAATTGTTTTGCTGGGATCCTCGGCTGGGATCGTTTAGAGCTGTTAGAAGTTGCATTTAAACTGCATTTTGGAAGTTTAAACTCATGGGCACCATTGAAGTCCACTATATGGGGATAATTCCTGATTTTTTTTTTTTCTCAAGAAACATAATTTCTTATCGACTGAAGAAAGAAAGACACGAACATCTTGGATGACAAGGGGATGAGTAAATTATCTGAACATTTTTGTTGTGGAAGTGAACTTCTCCTTTAAAATAGCGTCTTAAGAACAAGTTTTTACCAACTCGCAGTAAGCCAAGGGGTAATGAGACTTATTTTCTGTATTCAGCTTAGACTAATTCACGATTTTATGCAAGCTATTTAAAAATTGATTAGTCGTAATGGAAAAAAAAATGAGATGATTAACTTCTAGTTAATCATAATAGTTCAGTTTCAAAATGAGAATAAAACAGAATGAGGAATATACTTATATATGACCCTGGACCACTAAACCAGTCATAAGTAGCGTGGGTATATTTGTAGCAATAGCCAAAAATACATTGTATGGGTCAAAATTGTTTTTTCTTTTCTGCCAAAAATCACTAGAGTATTAAGCAAAGATTATATTCCATGAAGATATTTTGTAAATTTCCTACCATAAATATATCAAAACTTAATTTTGATTAATATGCATCACTAAGAACTTAATTTAGACAATATTAAAGGTGATTTTCTCAATATTTAGATTTTTTTGCACCCTCATTCCAGATTTTCAAATAGTTGTATCTGTGTCAAATATTGTCCTGTCCTAACAAACTATACATCAGTGGAAATCTTATGAATCTTTCAGATGATGTATAAACCTCAATTTAAAAAAAAATGACCCTTATGACTGGTTTTATGGTCCAGGGTCACATATAGTTTTATTCCATTCTATTACTGTATTTTCTCAGAAAGACAAGTCATGTGACCTGCTTTTCTCATTACCACACATCTGTTTTTCGGTCATACACACTACACTGGTCGGATATCCGTTTCTGCTGTTTTGCCGATCATGGTTAATATTATTCAGCTAGGTTTGGAGAGTTGATCTTGGATCTGAGAGACGGAGCAAGTTTTTAATTTACTGGAAGATGAGTCTGCTCCCACAGGCAGCCATGAGTCACCATGGCCTTCGTCGACAGAGTTTCACACGGACACTCACACTTCACACCACACGGTCATCTAACGAGAGTGCAACACGCAATCGCACACAGACAGAGTATACCAGAAGTGCACATACGAACCCACACAATTAAGGACAGTGATGCAGGCAGAGTTCAGAGGTGCTCTGTCGATTGTACACAAGGGAGATCCACACAGTTTCAGAGCTGTGGTGTACTCAAGGGACATACGTGCGTGCTTTTATAGTGAGATAACGGTGAAAGGTTTTAGTTAACTGCCGTTATTAATCCTCCTCATAACATCTCTTAACACCAATAACCAGAGCAAGTGTCGCACACTCTCCCTTCAAAACGCACACTGCCTGCGAGCTCTTTACATACGCACGCTTAATGCTAATGCACGAAGGGTGGTGGGAGTGCTTCTGGAATTTGTTCCCTTTTCCACTGAGAATTGCGTGGTTAAAGCGGAACGGCTAAACGAGCGCAGAGGCAGTCAGCTGAGGAATGGCTTCGGTTATTTGCACAGCTCTGCGTGGCTGTAGGTCGTCCGAGTCGATAGAGGTTCTGCATAGCGTGAGCGTTCGTTGGGTGACGGCCAAACTCGCCTTAGAAGTCTCCATCAGAGAGAGAACGTTAGAAAGAAGACATATGATGACAGTTTGAGGGAGAATCTGTAATACGCAGTCCCCTTTTTTCCTTTCAAGAGACTTTGATTCACTGATTCAAAGTGATTCAATGAATCAGTGATTCATTTTTAAGAAATATGATGCTTTTCTTCTCAAGGTTGTGGAAAATATTCTTAAGAAGCTCCGTGTGCACTGCCTGCACCCTGCATAGACAGCAACGCAACTGACATGTTCAAGGCTCAGAAAGGTAGTGAGGAGATTGTTAAAATAGTCCATGTGACATCAGGACACGGAGGAGAAGTAATTATCGAATAAAGTCAGTGTTTTTGTTTTCTTTGCACACAAAAAGTATTCTCATAGCTTTGTAACATTACGGTTGAAACAACCATAATGGATCATTTTTTCCTGCTAGGCAGGTCACAATGCATTTTGGGATTGCCTTCTTTCATGAAGATTACATGTGATGCTGTCTTTAAATTTGTCTAAAATGAAAGGTCTTAGGAGGCATTGTAGTTAAATTGCCTGTGTTTTTTAACAGTCTTCACATCAGCTGCAGGATGCCTTAAAATTCTGCCTCTGTAGGGTGAAATTTTCGAGAGAAAATGAGATGGACAGAGCTGTTTTTGTAGATGAATTAGCTTACGCACAAGGCCATTTGTCACACCTGCAGCCTGTCTGTGTGCGAGGAAACGTTTACAGCATGTGCTTTAACTGTCGACTCACACCACGCTAGCTTGTCCGTCAAATCGGTTTAGTATGCTTCTGCGCAGCACTACTGATGCATTCAAATCTGAGTTTGTTCTGCAGTGTGAGACAAATATTGTGTCTTCGGTGGGACCTAGAGTCCTGGTCTCATTATTAAAGTCTCTTGGGGAGAAGAATATCCCAAAATAGGTCCCTTCCTCCTCATCAACTGCGTCTCTTTCACTTCGCTCAAAATCTCCAACCCTCAGACTGACAGTGGCCATCCCTACCTTTACCTTTTACTTATTATTAAATCACGACACATCAGGTATGTGGTGGAATTCCAAAATTAGAAGAAATGAGACTCTTCTCTGATGGCGAACTGGCAAACCATGTTATTTTGGAAATATACAGTTGAGGTCAAAAGTTTACATACACCTTGCAGAATGTGCAAAATGTTAATTATTTTACCAAAATCTGAGGGATCATACAAAATACATGTTATTTTTTTATTTAGTACTGACCTGAATAAGATATTTCTCATAAAAGATGTTTACATATAGTCCACAAAAGTAAATAATAGTTGAATTTATAAAAATGACCCCCCCGTTTAAAAGTTTACATACACTTGATTCTTAATACTGTGTTTGTCCCAAACAGTTAAATTGAAATCCTTCAGGTCCCACAAATTAATTGTTTTTTTTTTTATGTATTTGAACCCTTTCCAACAATGACTGTATGATTTTGAGATTCACTTCTTTTCACACTGAGGACAACTTTTGAACAGAACGAAGATGTGTTGTTCTTATTTTTCTCAAATATCATATTTTTTTCATGTAGTACTGCCCTTCAGAAGCTACAGAAGATACTTCCAAGTGTCCCAGAAGACAAAATAAGTTAAATTTACCCTGATCTTTAAATAAGAAAAAAAAAAATTCACCCCCTGGCTCTTAATGCATCGTGTTTCCTTCTGGAGCATCAGTGAGTGTTTGAACCTTTTGTAATAGTTGCATATGAGTCCCTCAGTTGTCCTCAGTGTGAAAAGATGGATCTCAAAAACATACAGACACTGTTGGAAAGGGTTCAAATACACAAAAATGCTGAAAAACCAAAGAATTTGTGGGACATGAAGGATTTTTCTGAAGAACAGTGGGCAGCTTAACTGTTCAGTACAAACCAGGGACTCATGACCAACCATCACTAAACAAAAAACAAACAAACAAAACAAAACAAAATAGCTGTGGATTGTTCAGTTAACAACACAGTATTTAGAATCAAGTGTAGGTAAACATGAATGGGGTCATTTTTATAAACTGAACTATTATTTTTTCTTGTGGACTATATGTAAACATATTTTATGTAAACATCTTATTCAGGTCAGTACTAAATAAAAAATTTAATAAAAAAATAATATGCATTTTATAGGATTCCTCTTATTTTGCTAAAATAATTAACATTTTGCAGATTCTGCAAGGTGTGTGTAAACTTTCGACCTCAACTGTATATATAATATATATATATATATATATATATATATATATTTTTATAGATATATATTTTGTGAATGCACTAGTTTCCATAAAATTTTGTCATTGTTTTAATTTATTATTATTATTATTATTATTTTGATTTTCAATGTTTTTGTGACTGCACTTTGTTTTATTTATTTATTTTGCATGTTTGCTGTTTCCAGTTGCTTCCTGTGAGAAAACGTCCCTGCTACACATTACCGTCTCATCCTGTCCTTGTCATTACCATTTTTTCTTCCGTCTTTGATGACAGTTTCTCCTTAAATGTGATTGTAGTGCCCTGCAGCCCTAGTAACCCTTAAAGAGGACAGGTCACACTTCCATGATGAACACAAAATGATCAGTCTACACCTCTTCCTCCCTTCTAATTCTGATTCATCGTGTCTCACCCCTCTATCTCCAAGTGCCCTGTCCATCCAACAATGTCAATGTGCCTTGGTTTCTTTCACTTCAGGGTGCCAATTACAGCCCCATCTTCATCCTCCTCCTCCTCAGTTGTTGCAGTGTTATGTTGACTTAAACACAAGCCGTGGCTGTCTTAATCAGCTAGCACTTGTAACTGATGGAGCTGCTCTCAAAATGAACTTGTTTCGTCACTAATCACGCTTATCATCCATCTGCTCCTCCTCCTCTCTCTCGTTCATCTTTCTCTCTCTGTCAGTGCTACGCTTAATCACTGTGGCTCTGATGGCATATGTATTGGCATTGGTGCTGTGCCGTTTTCCTGATGGGCCTCAGGAGGCCTGATTGTAAGTGTGCGTGATTGGCTGTTGATACTCTGACCTCCTCTTCCCCTGATAAGAGCTTTCTCATACATCATGCAAGATCTTATCATCGAGCCACTTTGCATACTTGTCAAAGGTATGTGAAACTATTGTCATACTGGCCAGTGCTGAGTGAATTGGGAATATTTACTGTCCATTAGGGCTGCATCAAATGATTATTTTGATAATAAAATAGTCTAATGATTATTGGAGTAATTGGTCTTGCGCTGCAGCGCCACACTGGTCAAATCGTGGTATTGCAGAGTCTTACAAGAGGTCATATTCAAAAAATTATTTGACAGCAGAAATATTTGTTGACATTTTATGTATGTTGATATAGCCAACTAATTATTTCAAACCTAATTTTTTTTAAAACAAATATTTATGTCGCTTTGTGTGATCTGTCTACATAGTGTAGAAGCTGCCACTGATTAAAACATAAAAAAAGGTTATTGTGACTTTTTATCTCACTATGACTTTTTTTCTCTGAATAGCAGGATATAAACTCACAATTGCGAGTCTATATATTCTGACTTTTTCTCAAAATTCTGAATTTTTTCTCAGAATTGGAATTTATAACTCACATTTGCAAGTTTATATTTCACAATTCTAGGAAAAAAAGACTGATGTGTTCTCAGAATTGCAAGTTTGTATCTCACAATGCTAATTTAATAACTCACAATTGTGTGTTATAAAGTCAGAATTGCAAGATGTAAACTTGCAATTCTAAGAAAAAAAAGTCAGAATTGTGATTTTGTATCTCGAAGTTGTCACTTTTTTCTCAGAATTGTGAACACTCACAATTGTGTTATAAAGTAAGAATTGTGAACTGAGAAAAGTCACAACTGAGATATAAACTGAGAAATAAAAAAAGTCAGAATTGGGAGTTTACATCTCACAATTCTGAGGAAATAAGTCAGAATTGTTTTGTGTTATGCAATTCTGAGAAAAAAAGTAAGAATTGTGAGATGTAAACTCGCAATTGTGAGGAAAAAACTTAGAATTGCGGTAGGAACGGGTTTCGATAACAGTAAAATAACATTCTATTTGAAAAATGAGCTAGCTTTTGTATTTTTGAAACTCACTCTCTTTTTTATATTTAAATAAATTTACAGGACAACTTTGCAGACATATAACTAGCTTTTTTATTGTCAGTGTTGGTAGTATATGTAAACATGCAACGTTTATGCTTTCTATGTTACCTGCATTAGATATCCCTGTTAATTTGTCAGAAATAAACCTGCACACAGATATCCCATTTATTTGACAGCCAGATGATGTGTTTTATGTGATTTGGGTGACTTTTGCAGACAAATAAAAGTATTTATGTGTGTTCAGGTAACATGGAGAGAGCACACACAGTTCATTTCGTATACTACTGCGATTTAACAATACAAAACGTGTTTAAAAATTTAGAATGAAAATAACTTTTGTATTATTTTTTCATTTGTTTCATTTTTGTACTGTTGATTATTTTCTTTCCTTTTTTTTAAACTTTAGTTTATTTTAGTAATCTCATTTTGCATATTTTTGGCCCAATACAGTTCATGGTCATTTTAAAGTGGATGTTAAATGCATTTTTTTTAATTATTATTATTTCATAATATTTTCTAAGGTTCACTTATAATCTTAGTATGTTTTTTTTCTTAGCATTGTTTATTAATATTATTATTAATTATGCCGAAACAGACATAATTTGGTTTTAAATGGCCATTTTCAGCCCTGAATTCAGCCATCTGATTTGAAGGGATGTGTCTGCTGTGTTTGTTCAGTGTAAATGCTCACTGCAGTGATTGGCTAACATTTTTGCATATGAAATCAGCATTACTTGTGGAACGTTCACTGTGTTTTAAAATAACAGCCACCAAGATTAATTATCTCAAAAAGTGTTCATTATAGCATTTAGGGGTGTAATGGTTCACAAAATTCACAGTTCGGTTCAATACGACACAGTGGTGTTGTGGTTCAGTACGTTTTCAATACAGCAAAAAGAAATGCCAGAGACATTTCCTTGTTTTTTTTACACATTTTTTATTCATTAAATCTAACATCATAAAGTATGATTTTTACTTGTAATAATACAATGTGCCAAACAACAGTTCCATCTCAGATCGGTGGCAGGAGTTAGATTTCATTTATCACGTGAGAAGAGTGAGTCAATCTGACAAGTGAGGTGAGAAAGACAAGATGTTGGCGAAATATTTAGTTTTGAAACAAAATAGTGGTACTGAGAATATTATATTTCACACACTATTAGTCCAACAAATGTGTACCGAGTGGTTCAATACGAATACGTGTATCGTTACACCCCTAGTAAAATTATACTGTTTTTAAGTGTACTCCTGTTGCATCCAAGTTGCAGCCTTGCACTCTAGCCGAACATAGTCATGTTGTGTTCACCTTATTGTAATGTGATTCCTGCAATCTCACAAATTCTTTCATGATAACTAACGCAGTGAAAAACATCGTAAAAAAGAGGCTTGTTGAGCGGTGTAAATCGTGTTATTGATTATAATGGGAGTTTGGCCAAAAATGCAGAAATTAATCATTGATAGACTCATTGATTAGTATAAGGTGCATGTTGAGTAGAATTTTAACTTCTCAATTTTTAAAATCTGGGTAGAAGGGTAGAAAAGAATAATTCAAATTTTAAACTGCAGAGTTCTGAGACGTACAGTATGTTTTTTTATTGCAGAGTAACCTCTCATATGTGTAAATATCAACAGCATTTTGATTCTGCATTTCATGACCCCTTTAATAAATTCCAGGATTTGATTTTTAAGGACATTTTTATTCTCTTTTATATGATAAACAGTGCTGGAGCTGTGTTTGCTTGCCACTTGATATCCAAAGTGAGATCAGGTCCTGAAGGAAAATCGACTGCAAATCCTCTTCCTCACTGATCCTACTGTGACCATCTACGTTTTCCCCCGATAACTTCTTTGAGTGAAATGTTTTCCCTGTGTGCATGTGATTGTCTCATTTCACACCCCTTCAGTCTTCCCTCCATCTGTCTTTAAATAAACGGGCCATGTTTCTGTCAACCTATCGGCCTTGACTCGCTCTCTTTCTTTTTCTGTCTCTCTCTCTCTGTGATGTGTACTGTGAGATTGATTCTGTGCTCCTGTCCCTTTAATGTCATTTAAGTGTTTCTGTGGGTGCTTTTTTCCCTCTGCCGAAAGCTCGCCTTAGAACCTGATGAGGTATCAACAATAATATAAAAAAGAAAGGAGCAATTTCCTGCAGTAACCATAGTGAACGCTTTGCAGCATGATGCGGGCGCTTGCTTTAGCCCTATGGGGGTTGCGGCCTTCATTCTAATGATTAAAGCAGGAGCACAAGCCTGTGAGGCTTTTTACAATATTACACACGCAAGTTCAGAATGTGGCCAGCACCGAAGCAAATCCCTTAGTCTAATAGCACATGCATATTGAAATGTAGATTTTTTTCTCATTGAAAGTTTGGATGAGGTTGAAGGAAAAAAAAAAGTGAAGGAATTGCCCATAAATCACATTTTACTCAGTGCCAGAAGCCTCTTTCCGGTACAGTGCGTTTTTGGTAGTTCCTAATTAATTGAGGAATGTATAGCGCTGTTAGATCCAGCACAAAGCGAAATCAGCAGCAACTTTTGCCCTGTGGCTAATGCAGTTCAAACACTAGAAAATGTTTCATGAAAACAGGAAATAAAAGACAAGTGTTGGAGATGAGAGACAGGAGGGAGGGAGAAAGAGAGAAACATGATGGAGTGAATGAGGAAGTTAAACGAGGAGGGGCAGACGTTATGTGCAAACAGAAAAAAATAGCTCACTAAAAGGTTGACCAAGCCGGAGGAAAAGACGGAGTAGAGTAAATTGAAAAAGAAATGGTCCATAAAGGTGAAGAGATGAGGCTTGTAGAGATTTAGTGGAGAGGCCTGAAGATTTCACTCCAGCTAACAGGCCTGAGGGAGGAGGGGGTGACAAATGCCTTTTCAGTGTATTTTGTGGTTCTTTGTGATGTGCTTTCGCTGCGAAGATTGTATTTATTGAGTGGAGTCTTCTTTTGATTGGTCCAATTCACACAATGCAGTGTTTGTTAATTTGCAATTACACTGGCGTGAAATAATAAATTACACCTGCGATGTAAAGTAATATATACTGTATACACACAATAAACAAGGTGTTACATTATGCGATGATTGGTGAATATTTAATGCTTATAAAGTAAATTCAGGAGCAAGATTTGTTTTTAAGATTTATCATTATTAGTGTTGTCATAAATCAACCCCAAACATGGCTAATAGTGGAAAATAAATCTTAAAAGCTAATCTTGTTTCTGAATTTGCTTAGGAAGCAATAAATACTTACCAGTGACATAAATAAACCCAAAACCCTAAGTATTAAACTACAGCATGGAACTTATTCTGCTACCAGTTCTGTAGCTTAATTAGACAACTATTAAAAATTTTGGGGTCAGTAAGATATTTTTGTAAAGTTTTTTGGGGGAAAAAATCTCTTGTGTTCACCAGGGCTGCATTTGTACAGTATCTATCATGACAACTCTTGGACGATTTTAGCATGGTAATGGATGTGACAATGTTGATTTATTTGGTCTTGGTGGATTAGATCTGCCTTGCTGCTGAATTGCTGCTGCTGTTGGTTATTGCTGTTGTTGTAGACTATTGCTGCTGCTGCTGCTGCTGCTGCTTGTGCAGTACAGGATCTTGCCTCTGCTAATACATACGCCAGTACGCTGCTGTGAGTATTAAAGACATACTGCTGCTGCACAAGTAGCATATATAATAACCCGTAGCAGATCTATACTGGTGGCGCTGGCAAGGTGGAGGGTTTTAGAGGAATTGCAAACTGCTCTAGTGAATACTAACCAGCCATTTAAATGTAAAGCAGCAAGCTCTTTGGCTGTGTACGCAACATGAACCAGTCAGCTTGTGCCAAAGTTAATGCTGTAAATATCCTTAGTTTGCGTTAACGACCCATTAGCCCACACCATCGAGAGTTTCATGTCAGAACTTGGCATTAATCTTGTAAAATTAGTTTACAATTTAAATTAAATGTTTTCTATTTTAATATATTTTACAGTATTATTAGTGCTGTCAATCAATTAAAAAAATTGCTAATTAATCACACTTTTTCAGAAATTAGTTGTGATTAATCACAGTTAATCCCACCTAACAGTAAATTTATTAAATATACTTTAATATTACAATCATTTCACATTCAGTCTTTAAAATAATGTAGAAACAATGTATAATGTAGAGCTATTAAACTGAACGTTTATTTGACTTTAAAAAAATAACAACTAATTTAAGTGAACTTAAAACAATCTTCACATAAACCTATTATTTACCTGTGCCCTTCAGCAAGTAGGAAATATACAGAAATTGAATAAAGTTATCAAACACTGAATACTAAATTAAATATAGATGAATCTTCAGCTTCAAAAGGTATTGAATTCCTCTTTTTCTTTTGTTTTTTGATTAACAGACATCACAGCACCTGGGTTATTAGCTTATTTGGCTGCTATTACTTTAAGAGCTGCCGCTGCTGAGCGTGACGTGGATCTGACACGCATGCTTGTAGTTTATTATGAAATGATGCAGAATAAATTGCGAACTAACGCATTTGTGCTTGCAGTTGAAGCGTGCATGCTGCAAGCACAGTATAATGGCTGACAGGACAGGTAAATTTGTATTTACTGACATATGTCCTGACAGCATCTCATCTGACCACAGTTCACTGATGTTTTACTGAAGCTGTCTTATCACCTGTGTGTTTGACTAGCGCCTTGTGCTGAACTTAAGTTGGAGTGCACATCTAAAAAGTCTACCATCTGATGTGGTCATAAAGACGTTCTGTGTCTAAAACACATTTCTTGTCAAGAAAAAAGAGACAGAAGCAGCAGTTGTGAGTGGGGTAGCTCCTCCCCTGTGATAACTGTATTGAATATTTTTAACACAGTTAAACTGGAAAAAGTATCACTTGCACGTTAATTTTGTCATATTATATTTCTGTAATGGCAAACTGAATTTTCAGCAGCCATTACTCTAGTCGTCAGTGTCACATGATACTTCAGAAATCATTTGTGATGACATTCTAGATGATATAAATCTACCATCAAACACACAGTATGCATGTTATGATGTTATATTGTAGCATCGTGATAGCAGTTTTCCCACAGGCAAGAACCTAATTAAAAAAATTTAAAAGTCTAATTTTGTGTATTGTTGTATTTACCTATCTGCTGATAAATATTATCCTTAACATATGCTTCCTCACGTGGTTCGAGCGCATCAGTATCATGGTGATCCTGCTGAACTGCGTCACTCTGGGGATGTACCAGCCCTGCGAGAACATCGACTGCACCTCAGAGCGCTGTCAGATTCTACAGGTCAGTGTGGACACACATACACACAAACTAGCACTGTTCCAAAACATAGTGAGCAACTTACTAAGGCAGCACTGTGAATGTCATAGAGCAAATGTTTTGTCATTCTTCACCCAAAACATTAGACTGAAATATTTTGAGCATAATTAAAATTTACAAAGTTACCTTTTTAAAGAGCCATCCCTGCAGGAGCTAACTAAAATCTGCCTTCATAGGAACCTCAGTAAGTTTTGGAACAGAAAATTTGTAGTTCTCTCTTTTCACACACACACACACACACACGTTTGTTTTTGTGAATTGTGGGGACTTTCCATAGACTTCTATAGATTTTATACTGACCAAACGATATTGTCTATCCCCTAACCGAACCCTAACCCTAAACCTAGCCCTCACAGGCCGCAGGCCGGTCCCCACAATGTCAAAAATTTCAGGTTTTGCTATCCTTGTGGGGACATTTGGTCCCCACAATGTAGCAAAAACAAGTACACACACACACACACACATATATATATATATATATATATATATATATATATAAAACATCATCCTGATGCAACAGACCAGCCCTGAATGTTGTTAATGTGCCCTGTCAAAATGCAATTTTTTATGTGAGTTAAAGAGTTTAAGGATCATACCGATTCCCGTCCCATCTTGTCTCACGACAAGCACAAGCTCACAACTTCCTCCTTTCTTTCCCTTCATTTATTATCATCATCCCTTTCGACGCTCTGTGGTTAATGAGGCTCTCTCTCACTCTGAGAGGTTGACGAAGCAGACAGAACTCGGGGGGTTTGTGTTGACAGAGGATGGCCTTTAATTGCTTATGTCATCTTTTGGGAGCTTTAGGGACGTTTTTATGTGTCCTCTAAACTCTCCATGCATCCGCTGTCCCAGGAGCCCTGCTGTGTTCATTAGCTTGCCTGGATGTGACGGCTGGGTCCAGGGAGTCTGTTCAGAGACCTCGTATAAAAATGTACATGATCGTTGTGTGTTAGATAAATCATCGCCTATGGCACTGCTCCAGTTAGGCTTTCATGCCACAGCTTAAACATCAACACAGTCCATTAAGGGATTAGCTCACCTAAAAACTATGTCCTCATTTACTCACTCACTGTTGTTCCACCTGTATGACTTTCTTACTTCTGTGGAGCACAATAGGAGATATTTTGAATGATGCAGTTGGTGATTGTCGTTCTTTTCCATGTACCCTGCTTAAAAAAAAAACAAAAAAACAGCTATCCAGCCTGGTCTTAGCTGGTCAGCAGGCTGGTTTTAGAGGGGTTTTGGCCACTTCCTTAGGTGGTCAGGCTGGGAGACCAGCTAAAACCAGCTACTTCCAGCTTAAACCAGCTGGATAGTTACAATGAAGGTAGGCTAAGGCTATGTTTACACTTAAATGCTTAACTTTTGCCACAGTTACACTACTCTTGTGTTTTTGACCATTGAAAATTGAGACTTTTAAAAATGCTGCAGACCCCATTTTAGTTTGAAACCACTAGGCTAGCGTTTTAGTGTAAACAGACCAAAACGAATGGCATAGCTAACCACATTCACTCTGCGTATCCTTGATGACCGTGTAAACAATAACATTATACTGATTATGAATGGTAATTTCACTTGTGTTTTTGGTTGTGTGGTGTGGATGGAGATTGTTTCTGAAACACAGTGAAAATGGCACTGTAGGCGAGGATTATTTTCAACGCACTAGTGTAAAACGCATTAGTGTAAACAGGGTCTAAGCCTTTCAAGCTTTAATAAGGACACAAAACACCATACATGATAAAAAGTAGGTTGATATGACAGTGTACTACATTATTAGTCTTCTGCTGAAGTCTTATAAGTTTAAGCAGTGAACAGATCTACTTTTACTGTACGTTATTCACTGAAAATCTTGACGTCTACTTTTACTAAATTCATGAACCAATTCAGATGTTTTCAATAAATTGGTTAATTTTATTTATTTATTTATTTAACTAAATGACTTACTGTGTCATTCAAATTTAGCTTCAAAGGACTTGGAACACATGTTGTATGAACCTTTTATTATTATTTTTTTTTTTTCCTCCTATTAAAAACCCTTCATTGTAATTGGAGGGAAAAGAGCAACCAGTACAATTTTTCAAAATATTTTCTTTTGTTTTCAATGGAAGAAAGTCATTCATATTGGTTTTGGAACAACATAAAACTAAATAAATGAACAGTAAATGGTGAGGCTGGGTTTTGACGATTTTTACGAAAGAAATGTCACGATTCTTATTTACAAGCTTGCGATTTGACTCAGTGTCCATTATTTTGGATATATGTGAGATACAGTACATGCCAAATTTTCTCAAGTAAAAAAAAATCTCTTAACTAATGCTATAAAATATACGTGACGGTCAGTTGGTACTACATTACTATAATATTGAAGGTTAAAATGAACTGATTTGTATATAAATGTTTAAATTACACTCAAGTGTTTTAATAATGAAGTTACAATCAGTGTTGGGTGTGACTAGTTACTAAGTAATTAGTTACTGTAATTACTTTAATTACTCTTAAAAAAGTAAAGTAAGGAATTACTCTTACTTTTTTCTGTAATTTATTTATGGTTATTTCTTATGTTATTGAACTTAATACTGTGTATAGACTGTAGAATTTTTATATACAGTACAATTGTGGTGTCACACCCCTGTGGACTGTTTATGTTGGTTTCTCCCTCTTGTGCCCATATTTGGCTGTTCCTGTTTCCTGCCCTCATTTAATCATCATTAGTTAACCTTGTATCACCTATGCCTTAATTATGTTCATCGTAATCACCTGTTTTTTTAAGTTGCATTCAGTTCAGTGTTTGTCGTCCGGTCACATCAATGTATGCGTGGTTTTATCCTCCTGCTGTGGATTTACCTGTTTTGGATTTACTTGTGGAATATAATAAAGACTTTATCTTTGACCTTTGTCTTCGTTCGCCCCTTCCTCACACGATACGTGACGTGGATTTAACAACAAAATATAAAGTCTAACCTTAAAATGCATGTTTTTATGTACCCTTCTCACTTATTATATTATTGGGAGACTGGCTGTTTATCATTACTTAAAAACCACATATTAATGTCTTATTCTGCAAGACATTATTTTAAATCCTTTATCCTACCCAATTCTTAAACTTAACTACTTTACTAAGTATTAATAAGCAGTAATTAGGAGTATATTGAGGCAAAAGTCATAGTTATTAGTTAATAGTGAGAATTGGACCCCAATCTAAAGTGTGACCAGAATAATTAATGTAGTTATCTATTATTTGAAAGGATTAAAAGAGCAGTTTCATGTCTATCCTTGTATCATTAACTTGTCAAGGTCGATATAGGATTGAAAAAGTAAGTAGTAATTAGTATTTAAGTAATTAAATACATTTTGGAGAGAGTAATTAGTAATCTAATTACAGTACAGTAATATAATTATACTGTTGAAGATGTAATTAGTAACTAGTAATTAATTACTTTTTTAAAGTAACTTACCCAACACCGGTTACGATTACATAATTATATTTCTACTCCAGTTTGTTTTTTGAAATATAAACATTTAAAATGGTGGCAAATCCATAAAAACATGGATTTGAATGGATTTGTTCAAACATAAATTAAACATTGAGGAACAGTAAAAAAAAAGGAATATTTTATATGGTGCATATATTTAGCCAAATGCTCATCTCTAGAGTTAATTTTTCTAGCTGACTAACAAGTTTATAGTCACCGAATATGTTTTTCTGAGTTATGTTGATGTATTTGCATGGTTGAAACACTGAGTGGTTACATGAGACAGGATACAGATTTCGGTAAGTTGTACTCTTTCTATTAACATTCCCTCAGATGTTCGTTCAGGTTTATTTTGTGCTGAAACTGATGTGAAAGATGATCAGTTCATGTGCACTTTGCGCTGCTGTTTCTTTTGAACTGAGGCACTGCCGCGATCTGACGCTCCACATTAAACAGCGTCAAAACGGCATTTATTGCTTGAATACTGTACTGAAACAGAATTTAAAATTTTGTTTTATATCAAAAGTAACAAAGCACAAAGCTTATTACGATTTATTGTATGGGAGGTGTGCTACCATGTTCTGTTCATTAACTGATCACAGGCTAGACTAATCAATTTTTGGGATTTAAGAATCAGTATCGTTTTGTAAAAATGCCCAGCCCTAGTAAAATTATGACTTTCACATTCAGAAAGCAGTTGAAATACAGTAGTAGTAATATTTCCCCCCTACTTCTTTCAGAATATTCATTGACATATGCAATATAAACTCTCTCTGTATCTTATAAATAAAACAGGGCTCTTGTGAGCTGCTCATTCCCCCACAACGCATCAATATAAGATGAATTTATACACTCCTCGTGTTGAACAGTGTCATAAGGGATGGTTGTAGGTTGGTGAGTTTGACTTCTGTCTACATTTGTGATCGTCCTCAGTGTGTGCACCACCCTGAGACATTCTGCAACAGCATCTAGATTCAGAAGCCCTGTGTTTACTATAATCAAGACACGGACCACTTTAATCTGATGGAAAAGCTTACCGCTTAAAGGCACAGTTCACCCAAAAATGAAAATTCTGTCATCATTTTCACACTCTCATGTCTTTCCAACTCTTTATGCCTTACTTTCTTCTGTTAAAATGATTGTTTTTGCACATATACTTAAAGTCAGTGGGAGTAAATCAGAAGAAAGTAAATCAAACAGATTTGGAACAACATGAAGGTGAGTCATTTTCATTTTTGGGTGAACTATCCCTTTAAGGATGAAACAATATAGGCACCGTAAGTCATCTTATAGGCTTTTAGTCCAAGAGATGATAAGTTATTGAGACCTTCTCCTAATGACTAGGCTTTCTGCCAAACTGAATGAGTTTTATAGCAATTCCCAATCACTTTCCACAGTGCATAGCCCAATTAGGAAATAACGCTGACTGTGAGCTTACCTCATATCTCAGGCTTACCTGTGAAAGTGGCTTACGTTACTGCATCAGACGTCAGCTTTACCTTCTCATAGGTGCAGCTGAAATGGAGCGAGAGCCATGACTCAATGTTTTAGCAGTCAAGATGGCTGACAGTATTCCCTTAGTGAGCTCTTGCTGTTCAGAGCCGTACTTTCATTGTGTAAAAAGAGTTTTGAAGAGAGAAATGCAAATTAAGAAGGACTGCAATGCGATATTTTTCACATTAGCTTTTTGGATTGACTGCAAAACAAAAAGACGGGGTTGAAATGAAAACTGTGTGGGCAGGAACGAAAGCCTGTCTCTCTCCTGCTTGCTGTGTGTGTACGGACGCGTATAGAGAGCCATATGTCAGGTATGGCACGTGGAAGAAGGTAGCTTTAGAGGAAGCGTCCTCTCGGCGCCAGGATGTTTGCGTCCTCTGGTCCCACAGGGGATCTTAAACCAGTGCTGTTTTGCTCGACACGGGCCGGTTTCAAACTCTCCGTTTCTTGTGCGGGCGCTCGTCCAAATTGGCATCGCTGCCTCCTCCCTGTATCACACATAAACACGCTGTAGTGTGAAGCAAAACCTGTATCAGTTCTACTTGGCAACCGGGGACATGCAAAGTGACTAAGACTAAGGGGCACAACGTAACAGACGCTCTATTTTCTGCATGCGTGTGCAAGAAAATTACACTTCTCACATCGTTATAATTATCCCTGTGGGGTTGAACTTAAAAAACTGAACGAGTGACCAACATGAGAGCAGAAACAAAGCCATTGATGAGGGCGATCGCGGCTTGACTGGTCTGTGTAATCAGTCGCTCGAAATCCTGACTATCTGTGCCGTCGTAATGAGAACGCAGCAGGGCTTTGACAGCGACAATCACGCATCGAGAGTGTTTGTAAGGAGCTAATTAACAGCCCTCTTTTAGTCTGTGTACTCGCGCGACTCAATTGTTTATGAAAGAAACGCTTTCTGTCAAATGGATCATCTGCTTTGGTCGTCAGTCATCTCTGCGTCGGTTGGGAAATGAGATCTGCGTGGGTCGTCCGGGGTCAGGTGAAGTAAGGGTGAACAGGCTTGGGTGCTGACTGGACTTCATAATCAGTCCTTCACTTATATTAGGGTTCTTGAAAGCCCTTTCATTCCAGGCTCATTCAGCTTTTGACTTCTCTCAGGATCTCATTAGCTCTCATTGGCAGTCTGTGTATTAGAAAAAATGGCGCTGTGCAACACATTGCTAAGTATTTCAGTTACTATGTCCTTCACAGAGCAAATTTGAATGCTCAGAGGTTATATTTGCAGAGCATACAGTTGGGCAGAGCAATTAATGGATTGTGAACCAGATCTAGAGAACCGATTCCATACAGACTGCTAATAATTTCTCATAAATTCTTAGAAATTTCTTACAAATTAAAATAATGATCTATCTATTATCTAGGTAATAGGTTTGTCTGTCTGTCTGTCTGTTCTGTCACATCTGTCATTTCATCTGTGAAACAGTGACTTTTTTGACCATCCTTTTTCATGAAAAGCACAAGATTTACATAGGAATTATGTGTCTGCCGCTTGTTGTCTGACAAGCAGCTGAAGGAAAAACATGTTTTAAAAGTCATGATGATGTCCCAATGCAAAACTACCATTTTATTTCCAATAACTCAGGTTCATTTCACAATCATCCAAGTGAAAAACCTAATCTATATAGATATGTTTTCCAAAAAAAAAAAAAAAAAATTAAAGCAATTAACACAGGGGCTAGATTTGGCCACCCCACCCACAACCACTAAAGAATTGTGTTTATTTAGACGCAGAACGTAATAGCGAGCACATCAAGCAGGGGACTTTTCAGACGCACGCTTCAACGTTACCTCAGTGCCAGGGGCGAGTCAAACGAGCGCAGAAACAGTACCGGTGACAATCTACTGAGATTCAGTAGAACATCAGTAAAATGCGGTCAGATGAGATGTTGTCTGGTCATATGTCAGTAAAAACAAATCTTCCTGTCCTGTCAGCCGTTGTGCTGTGCTCGTAGCGCGCATGTTAAAGCGCTGTATCATATTCAAACTTAAATGAAACTACAAGTATGTAGTTAGTCGTAGTTATGTCGGCAGTTAAGTCATGAAGTTACAAAAAGGCGACTAAAGCACTTCAAGTTCAGCACCGGCAGCTTTTAAAGTAACAGCAGACAAAATATACTTATAACCAGCTGCTGTCTTGTCTGTTAATCAAAGAACAAAATTTAAAAAGAGGATAAATAAAATCAATAAATTCTGATTCTAAATTCTAAATATCTTATTAGATCTAAATATCTTATTTTAGATTTTAGTGTTTGATAACTTTATTAAATTTGGTTATATTTTCTTGCTGAAGGGCACAGGTAGTTATATGACAGTTATTATAATGGGTTTATGTGAAGATTTAAATTCACTTAAATTACAAGTCTAATGAATGTTAAATTGAAAGCTCTCAATTATACTGTAATGTTGAATGGCTATAGTCAATGGTTAAATAATAGGAAAAATGAATAGACATCAGTTGTTATCAAAAATATAGTTCCTTTATGTTGTTTCTACATTAATTCGAAGATTGAATGGGAAATTATTGCAATATTGCAAGTGTAATTAAAAATTGTAATGTTAGGTGGGATTAATCACAATTAATTTCAGAAAATTGTGCGATTAATTAGTTAATTTTTTATTGAATGACACTATATATATATTAAAATTATTGGTTGTTATTTGTTATTATTATTATCAAGAATTTATTTAAACATGAACAACATTAAGGTGCTGTATGTCATTAAGGTTTTTTTTTTTTTTTTTTTACTGTACTGAAGTGTAAAAACACCATAATGCGTTTGCAGATATTCAGGAAAACATGTTCCCATACTCGCAGTAGTAAGTTCACAGCAATGCTACAGTTAGTTATTAAAAATGTGTGTTGTAATGTGTGTGTGTGTGTGTGTGTGTGTGTGTGTGTTGTTTTTTTTTTTTTTTTTTTTTTTTTGGTTTGTGTGATTCCACCCACTTAACAGCCTGGGTTGCCAGTTTGCAGTAAACACAGCATATTGAAGCCATTAAAGCAAGTAAACAAACTGGGTCAAAGATCACAGATTCTGCCTGACCTAAAATGCCTCAATATCCATCTAAAATTTTTATGACCACAGGCATATTAAACAGGGTTCATACAAGGTGCTTAAAGTGCTTGAAGTACTTGAATTTGACTTTTTGAAATTTAAGGCCTGGAAAACCCCTTGAAAATAGCCATATTCCTGAAGAAGTACTTGAAAAGTGCTTGAATTACTGAAAAGACTGAAATCTATGAAATAAGTGTTTACTTTTGTCAATTAGCATACAATTAGCATATATCTTTTCACGCAACATTCACGGTGAAATGGAGCTTTTTGAAACTCTGAATCAGTTAAACCATTGCGTTGAAAAATGATTCACTATTTCGAAGTGCTCCAAATTGGATCACATATCGCGTTTCAGATCGGGACTTCTAAATCGTGTGTTGTGAATCATTTGATTTAGATTGGAACTTTGCATATCGCAAATCGTTTGATTCAGGTCGGGACTTTGGAGCACGTATTGCGAATCATTTGATTTAGATCGGAACAGGGTTGTGAATCATTTAGCGAATTGAATGATTCAAATCAAATGATATGCGATACGTGATTTGAAGTCCCTAAATCAAATTCAGATCAGGACTTCAGAGCGTGGATTGCGAATCATTTGGTTTAAAACGGAACCTCGGAGTTGGTTCATGAATCTAATTAGACTTTTTTTTTTTTTTTTTAAACAGTAGAAAACATCAAACCATAAATGCAGTACAGTTATGAAAAAGAAAGTATAAATACAAATCCCTTAAGATAACTAACAGTGGTTTTACTGTAGTAAAAGTCTAGTATACTTTGTAATACTTTGCATGTGCTTCACATTATTTTTTATTAGTATATTTTTATTTATCAATTTCTTTTTATTTATTTAAATGGAAGACATTGTTCGATAAGTGAGACTTCTAATTGAAGTCCTTTAAAATCAAAAACGTAGGGCTCGAAAAGTCCTTCAAAGTCCTGGAATTTCATTTTAAAGTGTCTGTATACCTGTATGTAAGCCCTGGTTAAAACGCAGATAAATCAACTCATCAGTTTACAGTGTAAGTTTCATCACCTTCCACTGACAGTCATGTTCATTTTTGTCCTCAATCTGGCAACCTGTGTGAGTGCTGAGTCTGAGGAGAAGGCGGGAGAAACAATATTTTGGATTTAGACCACTGTACCCATTTCAACCACTAGCATGCACCTTTAAACTTGGCTTTACAACTTATTGAAAATTATATTGAAAACAATCAAAGCAAAATATGGACTAAAAGCCACAAAACTATAGATTTTGATTTTACAGCACCTGTTAAAACATACACTGTGTTATACATGTGTCTTTGATGATATCTCCTCTCTGTCTTTTAGGCATTCGATGCATTTATCTATATTTTCTTTGCACTGGAGATGGTGGTGAAGATGGTGGCCCTGGGGATCTTTGGCCGTCGCTGTTATCTTGGCGATACTTGGAACAGACTGGACTTTTTCATCGTCATGGCAGGGTAAGTGCACTTCTGTTTGCTTTCAACACCATTCCTGACACACCATTCATTGTAGCTGCAGGTGAATCAGGGGCTGCAGTGGCCCTGAGTGAGTTTATCTTTTTTCTCAGTAGAGATGTCTGCATTCTGTGCCCTGTATTAATGGACATTTCATTTCCGTTGTTCTGGAAAATTGCCTTGTGTAGAATATGACTAAATGTTTACACTGTGATCTCTGAAGGATGTGCATTTCATTTTTAGCTCCAGAATGCCCTTGATGGGCTTTTAATATATTCTGTTGTATGTCCAGACAAAAGACTTCAGCTAGAGTCCTTTGGATCTCACTTATGTTAAATACAGGCATCCCAAATGTTGTTTTAATGCTGCTTTCAAGATCTCCAAGTTTCCAGTTCTAAAAAGTGAAGTGAAAACTGCTAGAACTGCTGTAAGAGTATTAATTCACCAAACTCTCTGGACGTTTTTTGAGGAGGACTTCAGAACAGAAAGAAGCATTGGATCAACAGGACAGATCTGCTGTAGCGAGATAAACACACATAGTCTCTGTCTCTGTCAGACTTTCCTCACTAGCTCACAGGAAACAAACACTCGTTAGTTAAGAGGCTGAACAAATTGGAACACAGCAATGTGATACAGGTTGTTAATTTTTTATTATATACTACCTTAATTGGCCATGGGCAACACGTCCCACAACAATTTCTCTCTCTCTTCATAGAACACTTTAATCTCTTCTCTCTACTTTTGCATGCTAATTTAATTCGACGTCCAAATGTCTGTTCAAGTACTGGAGGGTAGTACAGGGTTTGTAGAAGTGAACAGCTCCATCCCAGGTTCTTTTCAGGTCCGGCAGGATTTGCTGAGTGAAAGATTAGACTCATTATAGCATGATGGGTGTTAATGTGGCTTGGTGTAATGACAGGCTTTAGTCTCTCCCATGCTTGTCCTTCTGGTCTAAAACATCTTTTTCATGCACACACACTGTTGTGAGTAGGTTTGTGATTTGCAATAAATTCCCACTTTTTTGGTAATTTGCGTTTGTTGATACAATTTAAAGCAGCTTAAGGTGTTTCTGGGCTCCCAGCCTGGCCAAACTAGTTATATACCAATGTATTTTGATGTTTTTAGAAGGGTGTTGTGGGCTTTCTGGGAAAACAGATGGCTGATCAGTTAAACCAGCTGAACACCAGCATTAGCAAAGCCGGATGACCAGCTTAAACCTGCTATCAAATATTTTCTCAGTGTCTTCCTACTATTTACCTTCTGAACTCAAGACAAACAGCTAATTACAAAATTGCTTCGAAGTAGATTAAATTAGCTGGTATTTACTCAGATAAATAAGTACATCTAACGCTCGAGGGAAGGTATTGATGGAGGAAAGCACTGAGAGAAACATTGAATTTATTACAATTCACAAATGAATGTTACTGAGCAAGAGAACCATTAAAAACTGCAGACAGTATGGACATGTTTAATTTATCACACAGTTCTAATTTTATTAAGCATATTTGTCATGACTTCAGAGCAAACAGCAACTGAAAAATGTCAGTTATGACCGACTGGAAAGTGTAAAGTGGATATTGCCACAACCCAGTGAATCGGTTTTCACTGCGTGGTTAAAAAAAAACTTTTTTCTGCACTCTCCAGTGTGTTGCGTCACGCTGTGTGGTTCAGTTGAGTAGTGCTGTTTTATCTCACTTTGGGTTGACGTACAGCTTATAACTAATACAGTAAGGTAGTCTGCATGACTGTGAGGAACGTCTAAAGAAATAGTTTACATTTACTTCCCTTCATGTTGTTCCAAACTTGTATGTCTACTTTTTTACTTAGTTATGAGGAAACCTAACAATTTCCGGCAGTGCGGATGAAAATCCATGCAACCTGTTGGCACAGAGCTGATCTGTTTCTCATAGTCCAGCACAGATCAGTTTTGACCACCTGGTGTGTATGAAAATTGGTCTAATGTCTTAGGATGTAAACAAATAAAATCATATCTGTGCTTTAGACCTTGCAGATGATGTAAGCAGTTCTCTTGAACTGCTCAGACACATCTTGGGGCATTTTAGTGTTGCAATGTTGTGCTGTGTTCAGTTTCCAGCATACAGAGCTCAAGCCTATGGAAAGAAGGTCAGGAGAGAGTCAACTTCAGATTGGACTCACTGTTGATAGGGGAGCACACTTGGACACTTCATGTACCACAGACAGATTGAAAGCTCTTAGAGACAGCAACAGTAAGAGAAATGCTTGATTTTTGCTGAGGAAAGCTGGGAGACATGAAGGGTCATTGTACTTAAGTTGAATATCCCTTGACCATGTCCGTTTAAGCCCTAATAGGTTATATGACAGATCAGAGTGATCTTTTATTTACTAATTTAACATGAAATCATCAAATTGTTACTCCATATCAATCACATACAACGAAAGTACAGAATAATTAGAACAATCACTTACGCACAATAAATAACAGAGCATCATATCTATACAAATTTTCCCCAGAACGTTCTCGCGACCCAGTAGAAATTCTTCCACGGCCCGGTATTGGGTCGCGACCCGGTGGTTGGGGACCTCAGGTGTAGGCAATTAAAGGCTCATTATTATGACTTATGGTTTATTAATAAATGAGCGACTAATAGTCGACTAATGCTTAAAATTAACGACTACTAGTCGACCAGAAAAATCTTTAGTCGAGGGCAGCCCTAGTAAGTAATTCCTGACAGAATTCTCATTTTTGGGTGAACTAACCCTTTAACCTGATAAAACCATAACCTGGTTAAACCAATATTTTGGTTTCTCAGTATGAGAATAAATGCTATTATAGTAATCAAGGTTGCATTTATTGTATCAAAAACAAAATAGTGACATTGTGAAATAATATTATTTCCATTTTAATAAATTTTAATATGTAATTTGTTTCTGTAAAGGCAAAGTTGAAATTTCTGTCATGAAACCATTCAAAAATCAGTCTAATATGCTGATTTTGTGCTTAAGAAACATTAATATCAATTAATATCAATACCTAATGTGTTTGTGAAAACCGTGAAGTTCATGAAAGTTAAAAAAAAAAACCTTTATTTGAAATATTTTGTAGCAGTGAAAGTCTGTACTGCCACTTTTGATCAATTTAATGTATCCTTGCTGAATAAAAGCAGCAATATCTTTTAAACAAAAATCAGACTGACTGCAAAATTTATAACGGTAGTGTGTATTTTGTAGTTCATTACTCTAGTTTGCTGTTATCAAGGACATGAGTGAGAGTTATTGATTGGAATAAATCTGAATTAAAAATTGATAAAAATAAATGGAAAGCAAGTTCAGTATTTCCACAAGAGAATAGCAGGAAAACAATATTGTGCATTAGTTTATTGGGAATATGCTGTTACATCAATATTCCAGCTGTGGAACTTATTCAGAAAAAAAAAATGGTGTTATGTAGCCACAATTGTATTGCTTTTAACTTGTACTAGATGTCATGTAGAATTATCACTCATAGTACTAAATTAGTCGACTAATCATTTTTAAACTAACTTTATTTTTAAACTTTTAACAGTCAAGACTGATCTAGCTGACTGACTAAGCTACTTCCTCACTCTTTAATAAGACACCTGCGCTTGTTTGTCTTTCACAGTTGTGACACTTCTGGGGGCAATCACACAGAAATATTCGCGGAGTAAGACCTAACGGCAAATTCATTTACAAATGAAATCCATATGGGACGTTTAACAAACGTAAAGTCATTTGCAATCTTCGAATGGTGGAATTTAAAAACCGCCGGAGCCCAACAAGTATGAAATATCACCCATGAGCGCCTACGACACCGTTTTAATGAGAACCTGCGACTTCCAGGCGACAAAGACATGTTTAACAAAGTAAAATCAAAATGTTTCTGAGTACCCCCTGGGGTGCCCACACACCTGGTTGGTAAACACTGGATTAGAAGCCTTTTTACGTCAAATCCTCCCCTGTGTGTGTGTTTTCTGTGTGGTGGGATGTCTGTGTGTTTGTGTAATATTTTCTAGCCGACTCTTGGCTAATCCTTCTGTTGTGTTGTGGGTGAAGTCAGTGAGGCTATCGCTAAATGCACACCCAGATTACATGCCTCTTTCTCCCCATTTTCCTATCCCCCCTCCACACACAGTCTCTGTGTTTCTATTCTCACAAGCTCAGATTGCCTTACTGCCTTTTTTAGTCACTATCTCTCTCTCTGTGCATTTCTCTCTTCCGTTTCCACACCCACAGAAGAGTCATCATTTTTGCAGTCTCATTTCACAAGATGCACACACAAACACACAAACACATATACACCCCACACATTAACACTCTGAAGACTGACGGCACATGAAAGTGAGGGAGATGAAGGAAGAGCAGGAGAAAGAGGCTGCCGCAAAGCAGTGAACAATTAGAGAGAGGCTGCCCGTCGGCAGGTAGCTAATTACTCTCACAGACACACACTCTGATTGATGTGCGCTGAAACAGCCGAGATCTCTCTCTCTCTCTCTCTCTCTCTCTCTCTCTCTCTATCTCTCATGCTTTCTCTCGTCTTCCATCTGAGCCTCTGTTCAGGATTTGCTTCTGTTTATTTATGTCTCTCCCCACAATACCTCACATATGCTGTGATTTTCTTTTTTCTCTCTCTTTTATTTTTGGCTTTATTTTCTATTTCCCTCCCTCTATCACATTGGCATGTTCTCTCACTGCTTGGCAGAGCTTGGTTGATTTGTAATTCAATTATTCTGTTGAAGTTATACTAGACTCACCTGGGGGGCCTGAGATATAGTAATGACTATATTCATTACAAAAGTAAAGACTATTCCCTCTACATCTACCTGTGTATTTATCTATCATCGTGTCTATTCATCCATCTGTCCGTGCCTGCAGATGTATCTGTCTGTATGTATACTTCCATCAAGCCATCTGTTCGTCTATCTATCTATCTATCTATCTATCTATCTATCTATCTATCTTTGTTTCTTTTTATCGTTTGGTTATCTATTTCTATATCACTCTGTCATTATAGCTATCATTTTATCTGTCAAAATCTAAAATCTATACAAAAGATTAGTAAATTTGTATTTGTTTATGTGTCTCTCTGTACAGGAGAGACTGCTTGTACAACCCTCTATGGACACCTTGGAAATTGTTAGTCATTTTAACTGAACTTTGGACTGGTTGTGGTGCTTTTTTGATTATTCAGTGTTTCTGTAAAAATGGGAAAAACTAACCATAAAACTGATAAGATAATAATTATTATTATTAATTGTTATTATTAATAATATAATATTATTATTATTATTATTATTATTATTATTATACAGGTTCTACTAATACGAACAATATAAAATGCACTAAGGAGCTGCTGGTGTCTCGAATATTATTCGGATTGTATGCGTTTGCTTAAACTCATTTGCTGAAATCAGAACAGGGACGATAATAGGTGAGCACCAGCCAATGAGATTGTCATTTGCTCATTAGTCCCACCTACTACTGGAGAAACTGGCAGTTCTTAAAGGAGAAGTCCACTTCCAGAACAAAAGTTTGCAGTTTAAATGCAGCTTCCAACGATTCCAAATGTGATTGTAAATGATCCCAGACGAAGAAAAAGGGTCTTATCTGGTGAAACGATTGGTTATTTTCACAAAAATAATACAATTTATATATTTTTTAATGTCAAATGCTCATCTTGTCTTACTCTGCCTACATTGTTTTTTTGTTTTTTTTTTTTGGCTCATGACAGTTAGGGTATGTCGAAAAACTCCCATCTCATGTTCTCCCTCAACTTCAAAATCATCCTATATGGCTGTTTTATCTTTTTGATTAAGGGTGTTTGATCTCCTTTGCATGTTCACTTTGCAAATACTGTGTCAGTACTTCTGCAGCGATGTAGGATGATTTTGAAATGATTTTTGAAGTTGAGAGAGAAAATACAATTGGAGTTTTTCGACATACCCTAACTGTCTTGAGTCAGAATACACAGAGTTCAGGCAGAGCAAGACAAGATGAGCGTTTGAGATTAAATAAATTGTATTTTTTTTATATGAAAATAACAGATTGTTTCACAAGATAAGACCCTTCCTCCTCGGCTGGGATCATTTACAACCGCATTTGGGATTGTTTGAAGCTGCATTTAAACTGCATTTTGGATGTTCAAACTCGGGGCACCATACCAGTCCATTATATGGAGGAAAATCCTTGTTTTCCTCAAAAAACATAATTTCTTTACGACTGAAGAAAGAAAGACATGAACATCTTGGATGACAAGGGGGTGAGTACATTATATGTGAGTCTTTGTTCTGGAAGTGGACTTCTTCTTTAAAAGCTGAAGAATTCCAAAGGAACTCCATTATCTTGACAGGAAAATACGACAAAGAATATCGTTTACATGTAGTGCGTCAATTCAACATGGAATGTAAGACTCTCTTGCTCTCTCTCTCTCTCTTTGTGTGTGTAAGACAAAGCGACGGCAAGTCGTGCGCCTTCACTCTAGAGTTTACAGTATGTCAAATACCGGTATGCTGCGCATCCATTCAGATGAACTGAATGATAGCACAGATCATTTGACAGAAAGTGAAACTCTGAAGCGCTCAGTCAGTGTTCAGCGAGTGAAAATACATCTGTGCTAAACTTATACTACTTCTACTTATACTAAATTGTCCAACTCGCACATTGGCGAGTAAAATCTGATAATTTATTAGCCATTGGCTAATATTAAACATTATTTAGTCGCCCAGAGCGAAGATTTAGTCGCATATGCGAGTGATTTACTCGCAATGTAGAGGGTTGTTCTATAAGAATGTTTAATACAGAGAGACGCTCTGCAGGTTTAATCCCTCCAGGTGGAAATTAAATTGATAAGATAATCTTTCTGTGTGGTTTACTGTATGTATGTGTGTGTGTGAATTTGCATATGTTTCTATGGCTATGTCTACATTAATCTAGATACATTACATCTAGATACTGTCCCTCAACACTAGCATCCCAGAAGTCTGTGCTGTATCGCTAAAGTTTGGCACCTAGCCTCTTTTTGACAGGTGATAATATTAATAATAATAATCATCTTGCTATTGTCAAAGGCATCAGCAACAGGCAACTATCGTCGACACATGATACTATTGTCTATCGGCAAAACCCTATATTAAAGTGAATGGCACAAAACAAGCACAATACCAGTATAAACATAGATATCTATTGGTACAATATGCATCATATGACTAAACATGCATCATCATTTTCAAATACCTCTGTTTCCACAGTCCACACTACAACGTGAAAACAGGGTTTTCAAAGTTATTCACTTCGGAGAGCGTTTTTAAAAAGTTTTGTTTTCATTAACAAAAATTGCCATCTCGGTGTGGACAGGAGGTCAAAATGGAAAGAAAAAGATGCATTTTCAAATGAAAATGTAGTAGTGTGGACAAGGCAGTGTAAAGACCATTCAGAGAAGTTTTTTCTAAACACATTATAAATGTTAGAAATGTATTGCTGAAAACACGTTACCAAGATTGCCAACTATGTAGCACTGAATTGTGGAGTTTAACCACAACCGTTAAACAGTTTTTCACCATTTTTGTGTTCAGGATTTTTTTTGGTGGGCCTGAAATCATGTCTCTGACGCACTGGAGCCACTGAGCATGGGCCCTCCACTAACACTATAATAAAAAGAGTGCATTAGCATCAGTGGTTCACCCGCTCAATTGCGAGTTACTGTCATTAGTATTAGTTGCTACAGCCTACAGTGTGCTAGCTAGCTGTGCCCTTGTCACGTAAATACTTATTACCTGGTCGCAATAATTTACAAAACAGCTAGGTATTTGACAGTTGGGAGAGGCGACAGTTTTCCCACGAGTGTGGTTTCAGCGCTGACAGCGGACACACCCCCAGCGTTTAAGAGAAAAGAATACTGCTTATTTTTTCAAGATTTTGATACCTTATTTTATTTACTTGGCCTTTTTTATCATTCAAATTTGGCTGGGTTGTTAATAACACATTTTTCTGTGGTGTGACAAACTCAGAACACATATTGCTTTACACAAGCTTTAATTTGTCTAAATGTGGCTAGTTCAGTTGTGCAGTCACTTTCTCGTGTCCCTCTGTTAAAGACATCCTGTAGGCATCCATGCCTTTGAGGGTCGGAGCCTTTTGCCATTAAAGTGTGTTTGTGTAAATTGTGTTAATGTCAGTGTGTTTGTAGAGGGGAGAGATCCTGCTCTCTTAGGTATTCTCACTCTATATGACATTTCAATCGCCAGTCTGACATTTCAACTGATTCTACAAAAAAAGAAAAAAGAAAAAAAGCTGTGCTGATATTTTTGGATCATCCAACCTGGTCAGTCTGACTTCTGCCAGACTATTTGCCTTGAGTGTAAGTGTGTACTTGTGCCTCTGAGCATGTGTGTGCGTATTCACCCGAAGCCTGCATTTATGCATCTAAATGGAGCCGTTTATTTCGCTCGTAATCAGGAACGCTGTGAAGAACTCTACTTAAAGTGCTACAATGTTGTCCGATTATACACCCGTCTCATTGGCTTCACTCTGAAACAAAATAACTCAACGTGTAGTGTTCTTCACTTAGCTGGCCAATCCCCTCTCTGATCCTGTATTCTAATCAGCTCTCTTTGCATGAATGAATAATGTATGTATGCTAATGAGAAGGCCAGCTGCTGTATGTGATTAGCAGGTGTTTATTGAGTGATGGACGGAGCGCTGCAGGCTCTGCCTCCCTCAGCAAGCTCGGGCGTGAATAAGTAAAGATGTTGTGGAAATTCAAAATGAAAGAGGAAAAGAAATATTTTTCTATTAGATTGAAATTGAATGAGATGTTCAGAATGAGTTGATGCAGTCAGGGGCATTGCTGTTCTGGCAGTATCGCTCCAAATAATGTCATTGAACCCATTTTGTTTAATGACTGTATTTTGTGTATCATGTACGGTATTGCCACATAGCTTGAGGTACTCGACCTGAACTTGTTTGTGGAGCAGCGCTTGCAGCTCATGCTTGACATTGCGATGTATTATTTGAGTTCATTGCAAAAGGCCGCTCGCACAGGATGCTAGATGGAGCGCAATGGAGTGGAACAGAACACTGGGATCTAGAGACTCATTTTTCGAAGAAGAACTACTTATATATTTACATTTATGCATTTGGTAGATGCTTTTATCCAAAGCAACTTACAGTGCATTTAAAGTATACATTTTTTATCAACATGTGTTCTCTGGGAAGCGAACATGTGACTTTTAATGACTTTTTTTTCTGTTTAATGTTAATCCTGGCTACACTTTCTCACAAAAGTCAGTAAGCACATCATAAAAGTTGTCCATTCAACTTGTATGTTATATTTCAGCTGTCAGAAACAGACTGAAATGGTAGAAACTAGCCTAATTTAGCAAGTTTTTGCCAAACCACAGATTAATTTGCACCAAAATATTGCAGTTTGATTGGGTATGTGACTTTTAACATCAACAAAGCATATATAGGTATCAATTGATAACTGAACTACACATGATTATATAGTTAGTAGCATTTATTATTCTATATTTTACCATTTTTCCGAACATTTTTGGTCTTGGTCATTGTTGTTGTTGTGGGACAAAAACTATTAACTGTCATTTTTGGCAACTGAAGTAAAATAAAATAAAAAATATGATCTAAAATAAAAAATGTTAGATGAAAACCTTAAACTTCAATGTAAATTAGAAATATTTCCTTGACCACTAACTTAAATAACTGAGTAAAATAATTAAATAAATAAGTAAAACTAACTAATAGAAAAAAAAACATGACATCACAAAATTACTAATACTTAAACTAAAATTGAAATGGGAAATCTAAAAATAAACACAAAATATGAAATAAATACTATAAAAATATAAAGATAGAGTAAAGTTTGATGACAAACTTTAAAGTTGGCTTGAAAAAAGCCAGGCCAAAAGTTTGAAAACATTTTAAAAGCTTGAACTAGTTTTAAAGTTTGAATGTTTTGAAGGCAATAACATCTATCAGATAGATAGATAGATAGATAGATAGATAGATGTTAAGATGATTTAGCATATTACTAGCATAATTTAGCACTTTGCTAACAGGATTTAACATGTTACGAGCATGATTTAGCATATTGCTAGCATGATTATCATGTTTCTAGCATGCTTAGCATGTGTTTACCATGTTGCTAGCATGTTTTTACCATGATTAGAATGTTGCTAGCATATTTATAGCATGATTAGATTTTTAATGATTAGCTGATTTTTAGATGAGCTGATTTAGCAAAAAAAAAAAACAAAAAAAAAAAACAGCTAAAACCAGATGATTTATTAAAAAAAAAAAAAAAAAAAAAAAAAACGGCTGAAAACCAGCTAAAACCAGTTGAAGTAGCAAAACAGCCAGCTAAATCCAGCTGATTAAAAAAAAGTAATTGGTTTAAACTTGCTTGGTCTTTAATAACACTAAAATGGCCCAGCAATTGAGAAGCACCAGTTTAACTGGTATCATACTATAAGCCATTATGAAGGTATCCAGAAAAGTTTGAACAGTAATGGAGAGAAAATAGGTTGTGTGTTCAGAGAGAAAGGAACATACTAGAGGGAAAAAGAGAATGAAAGAGGTTGAGGAAAAGGAAAGAGGGAGAGGGAGAACGAGTCAGTGACGAGCGCACATCAAACTTAGGAGTTTTCTTGAAGCCATGCTGGTCTGAAGCCTTTCAATAATTCATGATGGACATGCAGGAAGGCAGAGAAATCTAGTGAGAGAGAAAAAAGCAGTGTGAGCTGTGTGTATCTTAACATAGGCATAGGCTGTGTCTGAAAATGCATTTTAGGCGGTTCATGGAGGTAGGCATCAAGGCCTCTCTGAATCCAGTGTTGGCATAACATCCACATCTACTGAGATAGATCTATTCTTTGCTGCCTATGATATCCCGCAATTTTTTGCATGTTGTCCAATGGTTTTTAGAAAGAAAAAAAGCAGCAAATGAGTTTATGGATTCTATGGATAAATTACCATTGCAATTTTTAAATATTCACTTAGTTATCTCTAAAGCTCACTCAAATTAGTTTTTCAGTAAATCATTAGACGTGATGTTATGGTGTCTTAGAAGGTCTTCATGCTAGTTCTGTCTGTTTAGTCATGGACTGACTGGGCAGCTGCTTTCAGTTTTGAACAGTTCACACTTGTTGAGACTGTTATTGTGAGAGTTTCTTCTTGTAGCATGTTTCTGAAGGAGGCGATGGGTAGTATAGTAGTTAAGGACTGATGACCCAAAAATCTCAAGTTCATGGGGCGATCTGCAGGGTAGCCCAGAGCAAGGCACTTAAACTCAGGTTTTTCCAGACTTACTGATGCTATAGTAACTGTACTATAGATCATCATTACATTTAAAAAGTGTAAGCTAAGAATAACTTAAGTGTAGTACACTGTTTGCATGCAGTAGATACGAACAGCAGGACATTTCTGGTCAAGGCATAGTTCACCCAAAAATGAATATTCAAGACTGACACAGAAAAGAAGAGGAGAAATTGCTGAACACAAAAAGTATTCTTGTAGCTTCATTAAATTACGGTTGAACCACTGATGTCACATGGACTATTTTAACAATGCCCTTGCTACTTTTCTGGCCTTTGAACATGGTAGTTGCATTGCTGTCTATGCAGGGTCAGAAAACTCTCAGATTTCATTAAAAATAACTGAATTTGTGTTCCAAAGATCTTGGGGGTCTTACGGGTTTGGAACAACATATAGATGAGTAATTAATGACATCATTTAAATTTTTGGGTGAATTGACTCTTTAACATCCCCCTCCACACGTATATTTGCATATTAAATATTTTAGGTAACAGTAATGCAATCGCTTACCAGTAAGTGTTTTAATACCTGCATATTTCAATCCATTCCACAAATTCCACAGATTTTCTTGCAGTCCGCGCAGAACATGTTATGGGCTTGTTTGACCCTTTAGATCCAATTTAAATGTTTTGTTGCTTTTTCTTCTAAACTGTAACCTAACTAGAGACTAAGGCTACATTTACACTAGTGCGTTTTTGTTTTAAAACTCATAATTTTTGCTACGGTTACGCCGTTTACACTACTCCGGCGTTTTTGACCCTTGACAACTGAGACTTTTGAAAACACTGCTGACCCTGTTTTAGTTTGAAAACTCCGGGGTTGTGTTTCAATGTAAACGGACCAAAACGTAGACTTTTGAAAATGATGGTGTGACTGCCCACAAATTGCTCAGCGTATCGTTGACGACCGTGTGAACAATAACATCATGCTCATTGTGGTACCCATAGATATGTATTGGTAGATGCCCCATTCGACCGCTTCAAACACATAGACGCATCCGCCATCTAAATAATAGGGCATCTACCTACACATATCTATGGTTGTACTAATGGTCATGTGACATGCGTTTTCATTTGTGTAGTGTGGACAGAGATTGTTTCTGAAATGCAGTTAAATGCCAGTGTAGACGAGGATCGTTTTCATATTAAAATGGCGTTTTAAAATGAAAACGCGCTAGTGTAAACGTAGCCTATGTGACAAGTGACTCACTTGTTTTCGATTTCTCATTGGATGAAAATGCTGCTCCTCATGTATATATGTATATATGTATATGTACAAGGAGAGATTAATTGTGGGTTTGCAGCCTATTATTTGTACTCTATTTTTTAAAAATGTTGTCTTTATGAAATAGCCAGTTGGATAAAGGCTTTGAAGTGTGAAGGCTTTTGAAGTCTTGGATTACCTTTTTTTTGTGTACGTTTCGAAACATCAGATTATTGTAGAAGTTTTGAAACATCAGACATTGGATTATAAACTCCTCTAGTCTGACAAGACAATTGATAAAAAAGCATCCCATCTGGTGAATCATCCTGGAAGTCATGAAAATACAAGGTATGCATTCTACAGATGCATTGTATTGGCAATGCGCATAAAATCCGATTTATGCTGATTGGTTGTGATATTCTTGTATCATGCTGCATTTTTAGTTTTACTGTGGACAAAAAATATTGCTTGTCACTGGAATCTTGTCTCATCGTTCTTGACTATGACATGGTGTATGCATTATATTTGTTAAGAGAAAACTTCTGCCTGTTTTTATGGGGATTTGCATGAGTATTATGAAACATTATGGCCTGGAATGTATTATTGTTAGGGAGTGTGTCTGTCATTAACTAAACCACTTACATGCATGAGCCACACAAGTAGTCGCAGTGGTGCGTGTGTGGCAGCGTCCTACTACTTTTCGAGTGCTGACACCGCTGTCAGTCAGACAGTAATTGACATAATGGGATTGTCAAGCTCTGCAACAGCACTGCAGTCGATCATTCTTCTGTGGTAGTACCACGAAGGAACACAGTCCATGTCCTCGCTCTCTTGCTTTCTGGCCCATTTCCAGCTCAGAATTACTAACTCTTTCCCTTAAGCCAAGTTTATTTAGATAAATCCATGCCGCTGGGGTTGACGAATATCCCATAAGCCTTTTGTTCAACTTTTATTAACATGCAGTCTCATCGGTACAGTCGTAATGATTGGTTACTTTTCTAATCAAGGCACAGCATGTCTGCACCTGCCTGTCGAAATGCAGCACTTGCAACCAGATGTTTAGTCTCCACTGAATATTTTAATTAGCTCTTTGCTTCTACTCGCAGGGGGTTGCACACAGGATACAAAAAAAAGTCAGAATTTCTCCTCAGTGTTCATTTTTACAGTTGTTTTTTATTTTAGTCCTTTAAATAGAGTCAATATTTTGTAATGTCATGTTGATTCATTTTAGGGAGCTTTACTCGGAATTAAATGATTTCTAATAATTTTATTTTAATTGTAAAAAAGTGCTAAATGAAACCCAATGTTCAGTCTTTCAGGAAAAAAAAAAATATTCAAAACCCTTGTTGTATAAACCTGAGCTTCTAAAAAATGATATTGAGTACAATAATGTAATTCTGTAAGTCTTTATATAGTAATTTAGAGGGCTGGGTAAAAAATATTGATTTCTCAATTCTCATTTTACGAAACAATATTGATTCTCAAATCCCAAGAATTGATTAGTTTAGCCTGTTTTCAGTTAATGAATGGACCATTGTAGCGTATCTCCTATCCAATAAAGATCAATAAGCTTTGTGCTTTGTTACTTTTGATATGAAACAAAGTCTCAGATTTTAAATTCTTTTCACATTTTTTTAAGTATTCAAACCATAAATGCCGTTTTGGCGCTGTTTAATGTGGAGTGACAGATCGCTGTAGCACCTCAGTTCAAGAGAAGCAGCAGCGCGAAGCGCATGTGAACTGATCGCTTTAATACACATGAAATAAACAAGAATGTACATTTGAAGGTATGTTAAAGAGAAAGAGTACAACTTGCCGAAATCTGTTTTTGTCTCATGTTACCGCTTAATCAGTGGTTCAACGAGGGCTTAGCAATAGACCAAAAAAATTAAAATGTTGATTTTTTTCAGAACGTTTGACTGATTTTCAGTTTTTTACAATTTTTAACTAGTCAACTTGAAAATGTAACTGTAACATTATTCAAGTAACTTATTCTTTATTAACCCTCTAGTTAAAGAAAATTCTATTCCAAGTGAACCACACATGTTGGCAACATGATGTAAATGTTAAACAAATCACTTGTTAAATGTCTTTGCAGAAAAGATGCATCTTGTACAAATTTGTCTTATACATACTATATGTTAAGAAATAATACGAGAAAAATGCTTTAAAAAATAAATCTCAAAAGTCAAGGTAATTTAAATTCAAAATGACTGAAGGTATAACACCAGTGGACTATTATTAAAATTCTGTAAAAACAATGAACAGCAGCTTTCAGCCTGTCACCATGATGCAAACATTAAATATCAGACATACAGTAGTAGTTCTTTACAGGTTTTTATTCGATTGTGCTGCTTTTCTACGGTTTTTTCTATGTAAACATTGACACTTTTGACTGTTACATAAAATGACATTGTAAAAATGCAGTGCTCAAGTTTAAAGAAGTTCACTCCCATCTTCTTGCATGTTTTTTTTTTCCTATTCCACTGCCCTCGTCGCATCTTTGTCAACACAAAAGCACGTTCTGTGTGAATGGTGCCTATAGCGAAATGAGTGTGTCACACGTGAGCAGTTAATCACGTGTGCTGACATGTGTTTGGATCGTCCTTTTCTCTTTACTGTTACCATTAGCATATTGTCAAAGTGTCTAATTCTAACATTTGGTAATATTTCTGTGTAAAATCATGATTCCTTGATTTAAAGAAATATATATAAAATCGTGGCAAAACATTACATTCAAATTAATTAATGTTTGAATAAATCTGTCAAGTTTTTACGAGAGCCACCATTTAATTGTTTAAATTTCAAAAAAACAAATTGGAGTAGAAATATAATTATGTATCAGTTGTAACTTTTATTATTAAAACTTTTTTGAGTATAATTCAAGTGTTTGTATACAAATCAGTTCACTTAAACCTTCAATGTCATACTAATGTAGAACCAATTGACTCTTAGTTGAGAGATTTCTTTTTCCTTGAGAAAATTTGGCGTGTACTAAACCTGATAAATATCCAAAATAATTATCATAGAATCGAATCAGAAATCGGATTGTTTCGAATCTTCAGCTTTTGAATCAGAATCTAATCGAATCATTAAATTTGTGTCAAAACCCAGCACTAGTGATTTATTTTCCTTGTAAAGCATACTCACCATGTGACGTGCACATTCTGGCCAGCATTGAACTTGCTGTAGTTTAAGTTTTTGTGCAGATTCAAGTTGTTATGATTAATGTTCTGTATATATCTGGTTAATCTTTTAGAGACGATTTGGGTGAGTTAATTAACCCACTAATAATGGGGCTCAGTTTACCTGTGTTCATTCACTGTTCAGCTTCAACTCACAATTCTCAACAAAGTCAATTTTCAAATTCCTGACATAATTCATAATAATAAAACAATCATTATTTTCTACATTTTTTTCCTCAAAAAACATAGGTAGTTCATTTTTAATGTCATGCAGTGTTATTTTTGTTCTTTTTGACAGTGGTATATCCATTATTGCTGATGCAATAAAAACTCTTTATTATACTCTTTTTATAAGTAATTTTGTAATTAATGAAATGAGTACTTCACCTATCCAGTCAAACAAAAACATTGCAGTTTGAACTGTTCAATTACACAACCACCTGCTTAAATCTATATTGCAATATCAGCACGGAAACAGCGTTTACAGGTTCCATATGGGCCCGCCGATCATTCTCGTTAACGTAAACGCTACTAAACGGTTTAATTGCGTGTATGTAGGCAGGGTTTTGGCAGCGGAGTGGCTCTGGAGAGCTGTGGAGTATTTCTCGCTGTGTAGTTATGTAGACATGTTGAATGTGTGACTCCCCGTGCTGCTGCTTCTATGAGGCGCTGTCATTATATTCTCAGTGGCCGTTGTGACTCATTCGTCCCGTTCTGTGACTCAGCTCTCAGCACAGATGCCTCCCATTGAAAAACATCTCATGGAGACGGAGGTCAAAGGGAGGCTGACGAGACGGGTGACATCACAGGAGGTGTGTCCGTTTTAAGAGTGTATCTCCTTTTGTTAGTACAACAACATCTAGATTTGTTTCGCTGTGATGAACCATGCAGATTAAAGGGGAGATCAACAGCAGATAATGTCTGGTTCTGTCTGGGAAAAGAAACCCTCTGGCCTCTATTTTCAAACACACTGTCCCACAGGGCCGTTTGATGCGGAGAGCAGTCGGTAACTATCCCAAACAGAGCTGCTCTCACACAGACGAGAGAGATGAACCCCCACGGCTTCAGTTCCTGACATAGTACACATGGTCGGATCAAGATGAACAGCGTTGTGCCTTGGGTTGGGTTGCATTAGAATGTTCTCTTCCTGTGTGTGTGTGTGTCAGAGTGATGAATGGAGGTTTCTTTTGGTGCTGTTTTAAACTGCTGCTCACCTTCAATGGATCATACCTGGTGCTGAGGATGGAAGTGAGACCAAACTCCTTTATATTACTAATGAGTCACAGGACAAAACAAAGGAGATGGGATGAGTTGACAATGTGGTGGCATACGTTACAGGCTTTAAAAAATGATTTTGAAATATTTCATCAAGGTTGCATTTATTTGATCAAAAATATGGGAAAAACTGTAAAATTGTGACATTGTTACAATACACTGTAATAATGTTTACTCTTATAACAGTTTTCTGTTTGAGTACATTTTAAATTGCAATTTTTTTCCTGTAATGCAAAGTTGCATTTTCAGCATCATTACTCCAGTCTTTAGTGTCACATGGTCCTTCAGAAATCATTCTGATATGCTGATTTGTTTTTAAGAAACATTTCTTCTTATTATTATTGTTAAAAATAGTTGTACTACTTAAATGCTTACTCCACCCCAAAATGAAAATTATATCATTCATCAAGTACTCCCATGTCTTTCCAAACCTGTGAAAGATTTGTTTGTCTTCGGAACAGAATTTAAGATATTTTGGATGAAAACTGGGAGGTTTGTGACTGTCCCATTGACTGCCAGGTAAATACCACTGTCAAGACCCAGTAAAGTATGAAAGACATCGTCAAAAAAGCCCATCTGCCATCAGTGGTTCAGTTTGAATTTTATGATCAACGAGAATACTCTTTGTACGCAAAGAAAAAAACTAAAGTTTTTATTCCACAATTTGTCTCCTCCGTGTCAGCGTAGCGTCATTTTGGAGCGTATCCACTGGATGCAAACTGCGTACACCGGATACGCTGTTTTTCATACTTTTCTGGGTCTTGACAGTGGTATTTGGACAGTCACAAGCTTCCTGGTTTTCATCCAGAATATCTTAAATTGTGTGCCAAAGACAAACGAAGCTTTTACGGGTTTGGAACAACATGAAGGTAAATGATTAATAACAAAATTTTCATTTTGTGGTGGAGTAAACCATTAATATTTTTGTGAAAACTATGATACATTTTTTCAAGATTTTTTAAATAGAAAGTTTAGAGAACAGCATTTATTTGAAATACAAATTTAAAGCAAAATACAAATAACATTCAAAATGTGAGAAATGTAACTGTCACTTTTGATAATTTTAAAAATTAGGCAAATCCAAATTCTGTTTTAAAGCAGCTATAGCAAGACAATAGTGTCATTTTTCAGCTCCAGTCAGTTCAGTAATAGATCAGTTTATTTAAATAACTGTGTCAGTGTTGCAGAATGCATGAATTAAGAACAAATTCAGGCCAGAAATCAGGGTCAGTCGGGGGACCAGTGACCTAAATGCACAAAAACGATGCGATATTGATCAGGATACACCATGTCTCCATTAGGTGGTAAGGAAGAGACCAATGAACCGCCTTTGACTGGGTTAAGTAATTTTTTTTTAACGGGGCAGCTAAAGAGAGGTTAGAAATGGTCATGGTTACAAAGTTTTTTGAATAGGAAATACCCAAAATACACACAAATGAAGTACTACAAATTTACAGATTACAACCCATTGTAAGTAATGAAATGAGTGGCAGAAACTATGGTTGCTGGTAAAGCAATACAGTTTGTAAACCAAAATATGTCTACATTCTTTATTATTAAATGAATTAGAAGAACAGTCTACATTAATCGACACATTCTTAGAAAACAGTGGGTTCACATTCAGAACATTTCAGTAAGACAGTAATATCGTGGTTTACCTGGAAACCTAAAGCTCCACTATGTATACATTACATATTAGCACAAAAAAACTTGTGATTTTGAGCACTAAATGTATACATAACGTATCAATCGTACTTACAGGTTGTGGTTTGGAGACACTTTCAGGTCCATAAAAAGAAGGTTTGGACTTATCTTTCATGGACAAACGTTGTATTTAGCGAATATGGCGTTGAACTTTGCGAGGAAGCAGTTCTCGGTAAAATGACGAACACACAACAAGAGGTTTGAATTGTATTGCTGTGGTATCATGGGGAAAAAAAATAATTTTAACTACTGATTCTTCACATCATCATCTTTCTGCAATAAAAACAAAACAAACTTGCTTTCACAGTGCAGAACACAGCGTCTTCTTGACATGATGTGAACACACTAACTAGTGAAAGTGTTTGTGGGCAGGTCAGAGTGTTTGTGTTTAGCGAGCAGGCGGAGATTATGCAAATGTACTGCCTAGTGACATTTATCAGTAACAGACAAAAGATTCGACGACTCGTTAAAGCGATTCTAAGTCGACTCTACTTCTGAGAGAAAATATTTTTATTTATCATGCACTATTTTGACTTTTTTTTGAAAACCCATATGACCTGCTCTTTAATGGTCTTGGTCTTATGGACTCAAGAACATGTGGACTCAATCTGGTCTTGACTCTGTTATAATGAGCTGTTCTCAACTACAGAAGCAACACTCAGAGTTTGTCTGTACCCAGTGACTGTGACACTCATTTTCTCTGTTTCTTATTCTCAGGATGGTTGAATACTCCCTTGATCTCCAGAACATCAACTTCTCCGCCATCAGAACAGTGCGTGTACTCAGACCTCTCAAAGCCATCAACCGAGTACCCAGTGAGTAAACACACACACACACACACACACACTTTCCCCCAAAAATCTGTGATCTGCAAACCTCAGGTGTTACTCATTGTGTGTCGGATGTTTCTGTTTGTGTTAATGCCCAGACTCAAAAGCTCACACTCTCATGTGTCGGCTCCAACCCCTGCCCTATCAAACCCACGGTAGCGTGCATTGTGTGGCTTTGTATTTGGCGTGCAGGTCTTCCAGAACAGCAAAGCTGGAATGAATCAAAGAGGATTTCAGAGCCATTACTTTTCTGCCACCACCATTAGCAGAGCCAGATTAATCCCTCCTGTAATTGGGTAGGAAAACAGTTGTCCTTGAACAAACGCCATAATTTATATTCCTCTGTCTCACGTTCAGACCCCTCCCAAACGTTGTGGCCTTACTTCAAGCTTCTATAAGAAGCCCAGGATCTATCAATATTTCAGTGCCCATGGCAATGGTGTAGCGCATGAAATATGAATGCTAACTGAATTAGTTCGCATTTGATTCCGCTGCTCGAAGTCTTGATGAAGAGATAGTGAGTTTTCAAGGGAAGGGTTTCAGGAAGTGTTTGTAGAATGTAGGTCTTTGTGTGTGAACTCATACGCATGTGAGGGGAAAAAAACAGATTTCAAAGACGCACACAATGCCAATGCATACACACTGGTACACGCTCTCCCTCATGCATGTAGGCATACAGAATCAAATTAGCATCCATTTAACTGTGCATGTAGCATGTCGAATTGTGGCAAGGTTTTATGCAAGCTTTTATTAAAGGGATAGTTCACTAAAAATAAACATTCAGTCATCATTTTCTCATTCTCATGTCCTGTAGTTTTTTTTCTCCTTCTGTGGAAAAGGGAATGGGATATTTAGCTAAATGTCTGTAAAATCACCATCTGCTTTTGATGGAAAAGAGCAGATGTGGATGCTTTTTTTTTTGATGCAAAAACCTGGAAATTTCAGGGAATTGTGAAAATCCAGTGCCAAAAAAATCATGAAAATTACACTGCTATTCAGAAATTCTATTTCAGATTAGATCTTATTTTAAGTTAATGCTGTTTTTTTAAAAAAAAAAACTTTTTATTCATCAGATAATCCTTAAAAAAGTATCAGTTTTCAAAGAAATATTAAGTTTTCAGCACAGATAATATTTAATAAATGAAAAGTTATTTTAAATTGTATAATAGTATGTCATGATATTACTGTTTTTACGGCCATGTTGGCACCGATAGCCTTGTGGGCAGCGCGCTAGTCTCAGCCCACAAAACGTTGGCTAAACGTCTGATGCATATGGCACACTTATCTGGAAACACTTCAGGAGTTTCAAAGTCGTCATCGCGGAGACACGTGTCGCATTCTTTAACGTTTCACCTGGAAACAAAGATGCCATGACGCCAAACTCCCTCATCAAAGAAGAAAGCTGTTGTGTTTACAACTGTGACAATTAGCGCTTATCAGTATGTGTATGTATTAGTACAGTATGTGAAATATTTCAATTTTGCAACATAGAATCTTTAAAATATGTCCAAGAGTTTTACACACCAGTCTGTTATTGTGGTGACATTTCCACACCCCTAAACATGACCTGCCACAAAACGAAACGTGATTGGTTGCTTTACCTGTCAATCAAATGTCCTCTTGGGCAGTCTTGGGCATTCAAAGTGGACAAGTTCCCAGACCTTTAGCCATCGGTCTAAAGGTCTGGCTACGCAAGACTAAGCGTGAAGCACCATTGTGCTATGAGCTTCCCGGGTTCCCAACTTGAGGAGCGATCCCGCCCCCCCGCTCTCTCTCCCATGTTGCTTCCTGTCTCCTCTACACTGTCCTATCAAAATAAAGGCAAAAATAAATCTTTACAAATAAATAAATAAATAATACATTTAAATATATATATATATATATAATAAAAAAATACTTAAACACATTAACAAAAAATACATGAACTTTTGAACAGCATTGTGCCTTTTCATATTTATGAAAATATTGTTAAAATAATATGAAAAACTTCATTGCAAAGGAATTGCTCTGTGTAAGTTCAGTGTCAAGAACCCTCAAAATCTTTATTATGTAATAATGAATGGCCACAAAAAAAAGATTGAAATGAATTGGTCCAAACATGTAGGTACCTTGATGAATGATTTCATTAAAAGGCTGACCATGAGAGAAAAAAATCAGTTATAATTTTAATAAATTAGGTATATTATGGCAGAATTTTCACATTTGGAGAAAGCTGGGGAACTTTGTCTGTTACAAAGTTCCCTGAATGTGAAAATTCTGCTATAATTTACCTAATCAACCTAATTTACCTTTCAATGAACTATGGAATAAGAGATAAGAAAGAAAGATAGAGAAAGAAAGAGAGGTTTTTGTCTTCATAAAAGCATTGAAAATTGTGCTGTGATATCTAGTAAAAAGAAACTTGGAACTCCCACTTGCAAACTAAGCTCTCATTCGACCTTTGCATCACACATTTTAAAGGTGACCTATTATGCCCTTTTTTACAAGATGTAAAATAAGTCTCTGATGTCCCCAGAGTGTGTAAGTGAAGTTTTAGCTAAAAAATACCTAACAGATAATTTTTGTAGCATGTAAAACTGCCACTTTTAGGGTATAAGCCAAAACACATATTGTTTGCGTTTGTCTTTAAATGCACATGGCTCCTGGCCCCCTTTTCAGAAGAAGGCGGAGCTTCTAGAGCAAAATGCACTCACACACCAAAAATGTCAGAAACTCTCAGAAAACATACTTGATTTAAAAGTCAGTCATCTGATTGTACTGTTCATAATAAATGCGTGTTTATAATTTACACAAACGGGGAGCGTGGCGCGATTAAAAAAAACGACATAGCTGGACTTATAGTGCCATCGCTTGCTATCCCATTTGTGATTATGAGCACAAAAAAAAAATTTGCTTTCATATGCAATTTTAACCACTACATTCCTTTACAATTATTATGGTAGCACATGAAGGGAGCATCAGCGAAAAAAGGCAAAAACAATGGTAGCTTTAGCAACATTAGCCGTACGGAGTGCCAAGCAGCTCTTTCAGAAAGGCAATTTGGAAAACAAACACGTGATATGTACTTTGTCTGGAGCTGATGTTCACACACAAAGTGTTGGTATTGATCCCTAAACATATAGGGGACTTAACCGATTTCTTCCTGGGACATTTCCTTTAAAAATTAAATTTAACCACAGTGCCCTTAGTGGCTCAGATGGAGGGATTCTATGGAGACTCCTATGTTGGTTGGTGCATCCCAAAACACGACATTTGTATTGCCTCTTTGGCGCTTACATTGTATATATCCAGTAATGTGGGACTGCTGCTTCCTACAGAGGTTCCTTCAGAGCTGTGTTTATGCTAATTGAGCAGAGATCGTCACAAATGTGTGTGATTTCACCCTACGATGACGTGTGTGTAGGGAGAAATCTGGAATCGTGTGTTCAGAGATACTGTTTATGATTTATTGTGATTTTGAGTGGGTGGATTTTTACCATTATAGGCTGGTTGTTTTCACACACTGTGTTCAAACAACTTATAAAAATGATTTTTGCATAATAGGTCTCCTTTAAATCAGACTCTTCTCTCCTGCTTTTTGTTTTGTTTTTGTTTTTTAAACTGCGATTCGCTTCATTTCTCTGTAAGTGGCCCAGGACACAATTCTGCTTTGATTCCAGAGGTCCAGATATTCACAGCACCAGTTGCTTCACCTGTCCACATGACGTTTATAATGTTTGTGTGTTACCACAGACAACTCGGTGTGTTAATGTGTTCTATCAGCGTTGTGTTAGTTCCCCGTTGTGTTTCCCCAAACCGCAAACACTGCTGTAATCACACACTGCTGTTCTCCAATCAGAATGGACACACACCCTTCATTCAATCCCAGCAGTGCTTCACTAACACACACACTAACACTTTCACTTACCATCTATTCTACTGGTGTGGAAGTAAACACACAAATGAAGTTCTGTGAAGACAAGCTCTCAAGAGTTGCCACTGGGTAGACGGTCACAGTGACACAAATTGTCAAATGCAAATAAAATGAGGGCTACGTGACTGGATGACCTAAAAATAACCATAGAATGGCAATGTCAAACTGTGAAATCCAGTGAAAATTACTTTGATTTTATGCACTGGGATTTAAATGAATGGAAGTTTTACTTAATGAAAGTATTAAGCTGTTTTAGAGGTAGAAAGAAATTAGCACATTTTATGAAAGTATATGTAAAACTTTTTTCTGGAATAATGAACATTTCAGTGCACATTACTCTTTCGTGCGATAATGATTTTTCTGTGTTTCTGTAGGTATGCGTATCCTGGTGAACCTGCTGCTGGACACTCTGCCCATGCTGGGAAATGTGCTCCTGCTGTGTTTCTTTGTCTTCTTCATTTTTGGCATCATCGGTGTGCAGCTGTGGGCTGGACTATTAAGAAATCGCTGTTACCCAGAGGAGAACTTCACCCTGTGAGTACCAAAAGAGGAGGGCCGTTGGGCTTAAGGGAGTGAGAGAGAAAAAACTGGATGTACTGAATGTACTCAATGTTTTCAACTGTGATTTAATTGAGGAAGAAAGCACAGAATCCAAATTGTGGGCATATTTGGATGACGGTTTAGGTTTACAAGGATAAAGAGATTGAATTTAGGAGGCCGGATCTTCTAGAAGATGCATTTCGGAGGGCCTAAATGCTCCACCATTGGATTGGACTTGTATTTCAAATGTCCTTTCTCTCGAAGAAGGGATACTTGATGTGCTCAATGGATATTTTGGGATCAGATGGACTTTGGGGGCCAATATACAAATTATTCATTCAATACATTGCTGTCCTTGCTGTATGTCCTCACAATTTAACATTTTTAAGATGCAGACCGGTCTTACCGTCACTCATCTGCTCACATGTACACTACCAGTCAAAAGTTTTTAAATGTTTTTTAAAGAAGTCTCTTCTGCTCACCAAGCCTGCATTTATTTGATCCATTTAGTTTGAAATATTTTTACTATTTAAAATAACTCTTTTCTATTTGAATATATTTAAAAATGTAATTTATTCCTATAATTTCAAAGCTGATTTTTTAGCATCATTATTCCAGTCACATGATCTTTCAGAAATCATTCTGATACTCCGATTTGCTGCTCAAAAAACATTTATTATTATTATTATGTTGAAAACAGCTGAGAAGTATTTCTTCAGGTTTCTTTGATGAATAGAAAGTTCAGAAGAACAGCATTTATCTGAAATTGAAATCTTTTATAACATTATAAATGTCTTTATCATCACTTTTTTCCCAATTTCTTTTCCACAAAAAACTTAACTGACTCCAAGCTTCTGAATGGTATAATGTATAATGTTACAAAAGATTTTTGTTTCAAATAAATGCTGATCTTTGGATCTTTCTGTTCATCAAATAATCTTTAAAAATGTACTCAACTGTTTTAAATATTGATAATAATATCAGCATAATAGAATGATTTCTGAAGGATCATATGACACTGTAGACTGGAGTAATGATGCTTTGATCACATGAATAAATTACATTTTTGGATTTTTTCAAATAGAAAGCAGTTATTTTAAATAATAAAAAATATTTCACAATATTACTGCTTTTGCTGTATTTTGGATCAAATAAATGTAGGCTTGTTGACTTCTAAAAAACATTCAAAATCTTACTGTTCAGAAACTTTTGACTGGTAGTGTTTCATTCTGTTTAATTTCTCCTCTCATCTTCTTGTTTTTACTGTCTACCTGCCACTAAAAATGCAAATGTGGTTCCACCCAGTCGATGGCTCCAGTTGATTAAAACTCAGATTGGCGTCCATATTCATGAGTGGGTGTCTGCCTGAGGTTACCGTGCCAACCGTGGTCTGCCTGCCTCTCTCTGTTGTGTGATTGGATTTGAAAGGACTCACGGTGCATGGCAGTGTGCGAGACACCCCGTGCGTTTGTTTGTACGCGTGTGTGTGGGATAAAGAAGCGCATGTCTCAGTTTAAACGTCAGCCGAAGTCTGATTGTCGTTTATTGTCTTGCAGCGAGTATATTTACAGGCTGGCACTGTAGTCGGAGGATGATGAAGTGTTTTGAAAGGAGAGTCTATCATAAAGTCTCTTGAGAGAACGCCTGGTTTTCTTCTGCTTCGTACATTCTCTTACAGTCGTTTTAAAATGTACACTCTCCTTCCTTGGTGGGGGATGAATTACTTAAAACAAAATGTTTTTTATGGGGTTTGAAAGAACATATACTACACAGTTTCAGTTCAGCGTATTATATAAGGGGACTCTTTATATGAGAAATTTCTTTAGCTTTTGCAGACATTTAAGTATCTGCAAATGTTAGATCACAAGTTAGTCGGAACACGTATTTTCGCTGGCTTCAAACGTTGCGTAACCATTACAATGTAACCATAGCAACAGTTCGCTGCTCAAACACTCTACGAACATCGAAACTTTAGTACTGTCAGAATTCATTGCTTCGAAGTATATCAAAACAGAAACATCTTTAAACCTGCTATAAGCAATCTAAAGGGAACCCCAGGTATTAAGACTTGTATGGCTTAATATAACAAAAATTATGCCTCTTACTGAAATTTGTAGTAGTAGTAAAACCCATTAAAGGGGTCAGCGGATGCTAAGTTCACTTTTACATGTTGTTTGAACATTAATGTGTGTTGGCAGTGTATGTACACATCTACCCTATAAAGATAAAAATCCATGCAGTGGTTTTTAATTAATCTGTAAAAATCATATCCCCTTTTTCAAATCGAGCCGTTCTCAGATGCCTGTCGGTGTGGCGTCACGCAGACAGAGGCCGCTCCCACGATAGTTGATTGACATGAGCGTCTTACTTCAGATCAGCTGTAACAGTCAGACCTCCATTGTTTCGATGCCGGAGAAGGAATGTAAGACAAGAATATCTCCGATTGAACGATTGAGGTGTTGTGTTGCTGGATGTAATAATGAACATAGTGGTCGTCATTTACTCCCGACATCTGAGCCACTGAAGATGCAGTGGATTACGTTTGTTTGTGAAGGGAATGCGCCTCCCGATCTACATAAATGCCTCTATGTTTGCACAAATCATTCGTGATCCAGCTTCACCTACAGCAGAAGTGAGTATAAGGTTTTTTTATAAACCTCTGCAGTTATTAGCATTTAAAGGAACAGTCCCTCAGAGTTGGATGATTTTTGCAGAGCTCGTTTTGACAAGGTAAAAAGGGTGTTTTTTTACAAAACCATTGAGAATTTTTAACCAAGGTATATTATAGACTTTTCATTAAGACCCTAAAGAATCATATCAACTTGTGGAAAATGGGCATCCGATGACCCCTTTAAAGATTTACATTATTTACGAAATTTTACATCGTTTTATACATATTTTGGACTATCATTATATATCATATCTCATTATTTTGATGACTTTAAATGTTTGCACTCAGTGTGCTGGAATAACCTGTTGCTATTTTTACCGCAACACTATTAGGAAAATAAAATACTGATAGAGTGCCACATTGTGCGGCTTTTGGTTGTACTTTTCAGTGAAAGGGCAACGAGAGAAGATAAGTCTTCCTAGCTATAAGAAGAGGCGAGAAGAATGGGAAGATGCCTATGGATGAATAAAACTTCCTAAAGTCCTGTTCTTTCCACTTTAGTCCTGATGCCTTTGGGGCTTTTAGTAGACCACAGCTATTGAAAGAGCCTACAAACGGCAGAGACAAGAAATGCTAGATGCGATCCTGGCAGGATGTAATCATGCTGATGCTTGTCATGACAATACACTTGATCACTTGATATCCGGGGGCATTTAGGTTCCTTGTGGGGAAAAATCTATGGCACTTGGTTTAAGCCTATGCTTACATCCATTGCCACCTATAAGCTCTTTCAGGAGCTGTTGCCATTGCATCATTGTTTTATTTTATAAGTTGTGTTGTGTTAAACTTAGCAAAAGGTAGCACCAGTATCTCACCAAGTGCAACCATTTTGCGTCATCAAAATAATGGCGCCCCCATAGTCCAAAGTATGTATAAAACAATGTGAATTTTTTACATAACGTAAATCTTTGATGGGTTTTCTACTACATATTTCAGTAAGAGACATCATTAACGTTGTATTAAGCCATACAAGTCTTAATGTTTGGGGTTTCGCCATTTAGCCATAACTTTAACCAAACCTGAACGCACTAAATCATTCACAAGCATATTCTGATTGGCTTCTTATTGAATATTGCACAAACAAATTATAGATTGAAACATCAAAATGTGCATCTACATGTATACGCTAGTTGAAGTCGATATGTTATTTATTCTGTAAAAAGACACATATAACTACAACAGAGACATGTTTACAGAATAAATTCTGAGGTATACATACTGTATGCATTAAAAAGTCATGTGATTACATTATTTTTTAGGTAAATACTATAACTTCAGAGAACTATCTGATGTGCTGTTGCTCCCATAGATAAGGCGGTTCCAAGAATCCAGAAACATAAAGCTTGTAAGAGCATTTCGTCTGCATGCTCTGTATCATAATTGATGCAGTTTTTTGCATTTCAGTTTCTGGTTTGCACCAATTTTCCCTCAAAAGTGATACTTTTGTTCGCTTGGATTCATTACATTCTTTTCTTTTTCACAAATTCATTTTGCTTTCATAAAAACATAGCTAATGAAAAGTGTAAAAAATTCTGACAGTACCTTTAAAGTGGTGATGAAAGTAGAGACAGATCTACAGATCAGTATTGTGAGGTATATCTGAGTGCAATGTTTAATTAAAAAGAGAACATTTAAGCAAGACTTGGTTCTGTTCATTGGTAATTAATTCAGAGACGTTGCATTTAAAAATGAAAAAGAGCTTGCAGGTTATTGAAGGGAATGCAAGATAAGCTAAAATATTAGATATAACTAAATTATTGGAAAAATCCGTCATACATCATCAGAAAAGGTGTTGCTTTCACCGGAAGATCTTATGGTTTAAGATCAAATAATGATAATTAAAAAATAAAAGGTATGCATGAATGAATTGTTTATATGATCAATAACCTGGGTAACACTTTACAATAAGGTGCCATTTGTTAACATTAGTTAATGTATTAACTAAGATGAACTAACAGTGAACACTATGTTTATTACAGTATTTATTAATCTTTGTTAATGTTAGTTAATAGTATAGTCGTTCATTGTTTGTTCATGTTAGTTCACAGTACATTAACTAATGTTAACAAACACAACTTGTGATTTTAATAATGCGTTAATAAATCCTGAAATTAACGTTAACTTAATAAATGCTGTATAAGTATTGTTCATTCTTAGTTCATGTTAACTAACGTAGTTAACTAATGTTAAGAAAATAGAAAATAGGGTGAATTTTCATATCAATTTTTGACACACTTTAAGACTGCTGATGTTAACTACGCTATAGGAACCAAAGAGACAATTTAGATTGAGCCATTGTCATGGCATCTGCTGAGATTTGACTTGCGCAAAAGAAATCCCTTTAAAAAGTCGACCCTCAAAGTCACACTTCTCCTCGGGGCCCGTTTTATGCCGCATTCCTTAACATCCACCCACCTGCGACGACCCACAAACAGCTTGTCAGTCATTGGTCAATTATCTCCATGTGCGAGAGCGGTCTCATTGGCAGTGGAATGGCATTTTGTGCCACAGTGGGGTGTTAGCGGTGTGCCACGCTGGGATGTGCTTCTCAGTGCGCTGCCACGCTGTGCCCGAGCCCTGGCACTGGCACAAACATCATTCACACTCCAGCACTCCTTGCAGAGCCCTGACAGACTTACTGATTCTCTGTCTTTCTCTCCCAACCCCCCCAGTTGTCGCCGTACCGCTGAGCTCTTAAAGAAAAGCGGTGCCACGCCGTCCGGCTTGACTGTCGTGTTGAAAATGCGGACTAACTTTTATAGGAGAGATCTCAGTGTGTGCCGCACAAAGCCCACGGGGGAATCTACGATGGTTTGATGCATTGGCTCAATTTGCCATATCACAGGCATTGATTAGTTTTGTGCGTTGGAAATGTGCACGCGCATATCCTCGCACGAGCGTCACCACGGTGGTCTACCTAGACAAATTGCTTTTTCTGGTGTAGCCTGATATACCATTGCTCATTACTGCTATCGAATGGTTCAGATCTTTTGGCTGGAGTGTTGTTGAAGGGCAAAGGAAAAACGTCCTCCGTGACAGCAGAAACATTCTTGGCCTTTATCGAGCTGCGAGTCTGCGGAGGAGTCCTTCGTCCAAATGGGGAGAATTACACCCTGGGGATGATGAACCAATCCTTTCTTGGCACCCAATACCTCCATCATGGCTGTCATGGAAGCTCTGTGTGTGTGTGTGTGTGTATTTAGATTAACTGTCTAGACGCAAAGCAATAGAGGCATTGATTGGTCAGTGTGACTGTGCCTTGTATGTGCTATGCTTGTGTGTGAGAGCTGGACAAATGGAATTGCATGTTGGTGCATATTTGCGCATATGTGGATGTGTGAGGGAAACGGGGAAAGAGAGAAAAAAGGAGTGAGAGAGGGGGTAAAGGGAGTGTAAATAGTCATTGTGACCCTGTTATGTGTATGAGAGGGTGAGTGGCTGATGGAAACAGCTATTTCTGGGCAGTAAAACACTGTGATTAAGGGGCCGGGTGCCCTCCATGGGTCACTCCCAGAGAAATGGGCTTTACACACATGTACGCACACACTACAAACGCTCAGCTGGTCTGTTAAAGAATAAATCCACACTGGTTATAGCTCAAATCTCTTCAGGTCTGCCTAGAGATGTTTCAGCTATACTGCAAGAACACACTTTAATATTTAATGGCGATCCACCAGTTGAGATCCATAGATGGAAAATTATTCTAGTTCTGCCACTGAAAAAAAAAAAAAAACAGATTAGATTTAACTTTTTGTTTTTCTTAGATTTATACACTACCATTCAAAAATCTCAGTAAGATTTGTAATATTTTTTAAAAAAGTCTCTTCTGCTCACCAAGCCTGCATTTATTTGATCCAAAGTACAGCAAAAACAGTAAAATTTTGAAATATTTTTACTATTTAAAATAACTGTTTTCTATTTTAATATATTTTCAAATGTAATTTTTAGCATCATTACTCCAGTCACATGGTCCTTTAGAAATCATTCTAATATTCTGATTTTCTGCTCAAAATGTTTTTATCATTATTATTATTATTATTATTATTATTATTATGTTGAAAACATCTGAATAGAATTTTTCAGGTTTGTTACAAAAGCTTTTTATTTCAGATAAATGTTGATTTTTGGATCTTTCTATTCATCAAGGAATCCTGAAAAAATCTACTCAGCTATTTTAAATATTGATAATAATAATAATATATTTTTTCTTGTACAGCAAATCAGCATATTAGAATGATTTTTAAAGGATCGTGCAACACTGAAGACTGGAGTAATGATGCTGAAAATTTAGCTTTGATCACAGGAATCAGATCACAGGAAATAGTAAAAATAATTTAATTTAAAAACTGGTTTTGCTGTACTTAGGATCAAATAAATGCAGGCATGGTGAGCAGAAGAGACTTAAAAAAAAAACTTACTGTTCAAAAACTTGAATGGTAGTGTATATTTTCTTCCCCCAAAAATGAAAATTCTGTCATTAATTACTTACCCTTGTGTTGTTCCAAACCCGTAAGACCTTCGCTCATCTTCACAAATTAAGATATTTTTGATTAAATCAAGAACTTTCTGACCCTGCATAGACAGCAACGCTGTCTACCTATATTTCTATTTATATATTTCCCCCCTAGAAATTTGGCAGCCCATAGAAATCATTGATAGAGATTGACAGATAGAGAGAGAGATGATAGATGGATTTACTTTTAATGCGCATTCATTTTGTGCACTTTTAACACTAAATTTTCAAAAACCTTGACTTCAACTTGTCCTTTTCGTCTTGTCCTCAGCACATCTGGCATCACCCTCCCCGCCCCATATTATCAGCCTGAGGAGGATGACGAGCGGCCCTTCATCTGCTCGCTGGCTCAGGATAACGGCATCATGTCCTGCAGCGACGTGCCTGCTCGGAGAGAAGGCGGACGGGAGTGCTGTCTAGATAAAGATGATGCGCTGCACCGTCAGGCCCTGGGCCTGAGCGCGGAGCCGCTGGTCAACGGCAGTGCCTCCGGCATGGGACTCTGTGTGAACTGGAACCAGTACTACACCCGCTGTCACACAGGACACACCAACCCACATAAAGGAGCAATCAATTTTGACAACATAGGTTACGCATGGATCGTTATATTTCAGGTATGAGATCGAGTCAAGTGGCATTTGTTATATTTTGATTTTATATTTACGAAATATGGGGTTCAATTTCACTGTTACGCGAATGACACCGAACTTTATCTGTCGTCTAATCCTACGACTGCTTTTCCTCCGTCTTCTTTTGTTCTCTTGTTGTACATTTTAAAATCTTGCTTTTAACTTTCAAAGCACTTTATAATTTGGCTCCCTCATACTTATCTGATCTCGTATGTATAAATACTCCTACACGTTCCTTACGATCTGCCTCTGCCCTCACCCTTGTACTTCCACGCACTTGGAGAACTTCAGTGGGGTCACAAGATTTTGGTTATGCTGCTCTGAGTCCGTACCTGTGGAATTTGCTACCAGTGGATATTTGTAATAGTCAAAGTCTTGTGGTTTTTAAATCTAGACATAATTTATTTAGGTGGGCTTTTATGTAACGTTAGTTTGAAGGTAGGCTGTGTTGCCCTATTATTTGATGATTGGTTATTTTACTGATGTACAGTATCCTTGAGTGTCCTGTAAGGCGCCTATAAATAACATGTATAATAATAATAATAATTACGCATCCGATTCTGTTTCAGGTGATACTATCATACATAAACAGTTCTACACCTTACTACAGGTGTAAATGCGATCCGAAGCATTTTGTGGTCCGTTCACTCAAAGCATATTCAGAAGGAGTTGAAAATGCATGTGACAACATTGCATGTGTGGTGTGTTGCAAATGCTAATCTATCCTGATGCATCTTGGACAACAGTGAAGGGCCGCCTACACACCTGTCAATCATACGCTGTAGTAAAACAAAGGTTTAAAGAAATTATTTGCAAATGAGGTAAGAAAAAAATCAGCTTGTGTTCACTTTGAATTAATTAGATTTTTTCTTACCCATTGGCAAATAGTTGTAAACATTTGCATATTTAAGCATTACAAATAAGCATTAACCATTATACATAATTTATTGAGCAAAGTGTTTATCCAAAGCATGAGCTAGATTAATACACAAGCAACAGAAGAAATACAATCCAAAAAAAAGAAGAGGAATAGAGAACTTTAGATATATTTCTTTAATTGTGTTTGTTGTACGTGTGTATACATTTCATTATAATTGCTGAAGAATCTAACAAAAGTGAAATTTGTAATGAGTGATGTTGTTCTCAAAGAGACTGTTCATTAATTACTCGCCCTCATGTCGTTCCAAACCCATAAGACTATTCATTTATTGTTAATCTTCAGAAGACAAATTAAGATATTTTTGATAAAATCCAAGAGCTTTCTGAACCTGAACTATCCCTTTAATGTTTCTAAATCTTGTAAAAATATACATTTTATTTTATATGTGATGCGATCTAGGAAAACTCAACACATGGTGAAAATTTTACCTTTTTTAGGTTTTGATACTATATGGAAAGCTGGATTCAAGCCTTTCCCAAAACTGTTTTTAGTTTGTCCTTAAACGCAAGCAAAAGCTTGTACATAACCAAAGTTATGGCTACCTTAAGTTGGCTGATAGCTATGATTTTCAGGAATGGATTTTTGAGAAAAATGGGTTTAAAATGAGACACTTTAACGCGTTTAACGAGAGCTGTCTGTCAAGTCAGGAGCGCTGTACTGCATCATTACACAGACTAACGTCTGTTTTCTGTAGTTTATCATGGGCATACTCTCTGAACTTTTGATCATCCCTTGTATGTTTAGATAGCATAAATAGTGTACCTTGCAGTTTACATTTAGAAAAGCGAGCGCAGCGCAACTGTTTACGTACTGTGCATATAAGAGACTGTCATCAAACTCCTCCTTTTTAGTAACATCATCCAATCCTTCATGTCAAGGATGTAAGGATGTAAAATAGTCCATTATAACATCTTTTCGGGCACTGACATCACCAATATTGAGCAGATTGAGACAAGTGAGATCGTTGAAGTGAGCAGCTACAGTACTTCAGACTGCATTGTTGTGCTCCGCCATCTCACGTTATTAAAAAATAAAATAATTTTAAAAACTTTGCGTGGACTGGTGGGGAATGTGCTTTGATACACCTTTATTAAATATGTTACATGGTTTATTTTGATAGGTTAACTGTTTTTGTGGTGATAAGAGAAAGCACTTCTTAAAAGCACGTTCTTAACATAAGAGAAAGACAGTTTTGCCAAGATATTTTCAGAGATGATAGACAAGATGTTATAAAATAATGATTTAATAAAAAACTACGAATTGACCGTCGAATTGACCTTCAAAAATTGACACTCAACCTATTTTTCGAATTTCCTGAAGATGTCACAGCGTGACATCCGACGGGTTTTTCTAGATGGCATCACATACAGTGCCCTCCATAAGTATTGGAACAGTACAGAAAAAATTGCTCTGTTTGCTGTGGAGTCAAGACATCTGTATATATCCTTAAAACTACAGAATGTCACATTTTATTATTGAGTGTTTCAACACGTAAATGTTTTACCAGCTAAGAAGATCAGCACTTTTAGAGTTCATCCTACTATCTAATGGAGCATAAGTATTTCCTCACAGGTCTTTCTGAGTGATCAACTGTGTCCTGTTGCATTATTTGTTCAGATATTAAAAGGTTGATCCTAAGCATATAACCTCATCTGTAAAGCATGGTGGAGGTGGTGTCTCATGGCATGCGTGGCTGTCTCTAGAACAAGCGCTCTCAATTTTCATGATGACTTAATGTATGATGGCAGCAGCAGAGTGAATTTGGAATTATACAAAACCATGTATGGCTACCAATACTCAAGAAAATGCCACCAGACTCATCAGAAAGTGCTTCACATTACATCAGGACTGTGACCCGAAACACCCTGCCGGTTCAGTCAAGGAGTTTATCAGGGCAAAAATAATGTAAAGTCTTAGAATATGCATGAATTAAACATGAATTTCACTGGCTGAAGAGAAGACTAAAGGCAGAAACTCCCCAAAACAAGCAACAGTTGGAATGTGCTGCATTAAAGGCTGGGAAAAGCATTTTAAAGGATGAGACCAAGAGTCTGCTGATGTCCATGTGTCACAGACTCACTGCTATGATTGCACGCAAGGGATCTGCAACAAAATAATAGCTTTTAGTCTTTTATATCTGCCATGCTCACATCAAATAGTGGGATAAACTCTAAAAAGTGCTGTCCTTTTTATTTGGTAAAACATGTATGTGTTAAAACAGCTAATAATAAAATGTGACATACTGTAGTGTTGTCTCATATTCATCTTTTAATCATATTTGCAAATGTCTTGACTCCACAGCAAACAAATGCAATTTTGTCTTTACTGTTCCAGTACCTGTGGAGGGCACTGTATATACCCTTACCAAAAAGAACTATACTTCAAGTTTATTTCATTAAGTATCCTTGAGTAAATTTCAAGTATATGATTAAGTATACTTCATGTAGTAAATATACAAATGTCAGTGTACTAGTAGTAAGTGTAAGTGCAATACAGTCCTTGGGACTAAATTGGCCAAATTTCTAGTATATAAAAGTATACATTTAAGTATGCTTTAAGTATAACAGTAGTAAACTTTGAGTACACAACTAGTTTATGATTAAGTTTGTATTGCAACTATACTAAAAGTGAACTTATAGGTATAATTAAATTCACTAATTAAATGCTTGTAGCATTTTTAGTAGACTTTGAAGTGTAGTCTCAGTAAACTACTAGTTTAGTAGTTTTATCCTGCAAGTGTACCCATAAGTTTTCTTTAAGTAAACTTTACATCATACTGTAAGTACACTACTATGTCACTATTATGTACTAATTTGTATATATTTTGTTAAATGAATATCTGAACATACAAAACATCAAAAGAAACTTGGTACCTGCTTGTAAACAAAAACATTTTATTCTAGCTTCATGCATTCTTTTTTTTTTTATCAATACTTGAATATGGGTAAGTTTAATAAATAATAATAAAAATAAATAAATAAACAACATTTTGAACAAAAAGCTGAAAAGAGACTGAATTGAATACAGTTTTAGTGCTGTTTTATTTCTGATGACGAGTTAAAAATGTGTGGAAGCATCAGTTGTTTTGGTTTCTTCTTCACTTGTGTTTTGGAAATTCTGTACAGAACATGTGTAATAGCGCCCCCTACCATATAACGATAAAAACAGGGATTCTCAGATGCAATAATAATATTGCTCAAATATATTTCAACTTTTTGAAAGTATACTTTCCTATTTTTAAGTTTAAAAGAAGTATACTAATAGCACACTTGAATAAACTTATTTTTCGTAAGGGTAGTTACAAAATCAGAGATTCCCCCTGAAAGTCCGATCACAACTGACAACTTGTGATGGATCATCTGAGATGGATGTTTACCAGGTGTAAAAAGAGCTTTATTTAATGTGGTCTGATCTGGTCTGTGCAGGTGATCACGCTGGAGGGTTGGGTGGAGATCATGTACTACGTCATGGACGCTCATTCCTTCTACAACTTCATCTACTTCATATTCCTCATCATCGTAAGTTTTTATACCTTGCCGTGCATGTGTTCAGAGATAAAGCATGTGTCCTAATTATTGAGAACTTGTAGTTTGTGGTTTTATATGGCATATGTAGTCTGGGAGGACCTGAAGTTTGGTGACCTTTAACAGGGCCAGAGGATAAACTAGATGTTTGGTCTCGCTGGTAAGAACAAAAAGGTCATGTCTTTCCTCTGGACACAAAAACACAGCTTAACACATCACAACAATGAAACTTGTAGCACAAGGCCTACTAATTATGAATGGACTGATGAATGATATTCATTTTTTAGGTTCACTAAAAATCACTAATATCAGCTGATAACCACTGTGGAATTAATATATTGTGCATCGCTACTACTAATTGTTCACTTTTCTCTTCTAAAACAGTCGTCTTGTGAAAAATTGAGACTCATATTTAGTGTTTAGAGTGCCATCTGTGAGCTCAAACTTAATACAGTAGTTTTAATGCAAGGCCACGTAATGTCTAATTGACATTTATCAGTTTGATTAGTCCTGCCATATGGTGCATTGCAAGTGTAAAATCTTGAAAAAATCACTACTCTAATTCCTCAGAGATGCATCTGGACCCAGCTTTTATTGACAGACTGAACGTAACTGATTTTGCAGGACTCCTGTTGATGGCCTGAAGGTTTCAAAGATGCAGATATTAGCTAAACAGCACATTTAGCAGTCGACAGAGCCGCAGAGATCAATTAGGCAATGAACAACATAGTGAAGAATCAATAGCCGGACACTATAAAATGAATTTATCTTTGCTTCGGCTGCATGTTTAACGACGCCGTGATGGAGCCAGTTCTCGCGCCGTGCCGACCCTCTTCGTTGAATGGTAGGAACAGCAGCGAGCAAGACAGCCCTGCAGTGAGATGTGCTTCGGATAATGTCTCCTCCCAAGATTAAAGAAGAGAGAGAGCGGAAAGAAATGCCCTGAGGATAAGGAGGAAAAGGATCTGAGAGTGAAAGACAGCAGGAGACTAAAGGAATAAAAGAGGAAGGGAATGGATTTAGGAATGAGATGTGCAGGTCAGATAGTGGAAAGCCCTGCTGATATTTGTTGTAGCTGTTTGCGCTTTTCTTTACCTGCTTTCCCGTTTCCTGCGTTCAAACACGTGTTAGACAACCGACGGCTCTGCTGGAGACGCCGAAATCCATTTTCGCCCAACAAATGGCAAGTATAGGGATGTGTGTGTGTGTCGGTAGCTAATGACAGGGCCTAATCCTGTGTAGGTCAGCGGAGTGAAAGCATTAGCAGTTAATTAGAGCCCATCAGACTGGCGGACCCCTGCCGCCATCTCTGCAGTCTCACACTTCCTGACAGAGACCCTGCCACCCCGACACATGCACCCTGCGAAGCTGTCATGTGATCCTTCCCAGCATGCACCAGCAGAACGCCGACTGGAGGAAAGCGACACTGAGCGAAGTCTAAAGAGACTCAGGACTGAGACATCATTCACATTAGTCATTATCAGTATTGCGCTGCCTAAGAAAAACAGGAAGTGACACAAATTCATAGTTGCAGCGCAGTTGATTCTGCTTTGTAATCGCCCTCATGATTTTATACAGTTCTTGCGCAGTATTTAAAGTTTAACTGTGGATGTTGTTGTAAAAATCCTGGAGTATGGTAACTGCACAAGGCATATAAACATAAAAACAGTTTTTATGCTTCGGTATGCATGCAAATACCATTCAAACCCTATTTAAGAAGGTCATTTTATAATATTAATAAAGTGCTGCAAAAGTGCTGCCGAATACAATACATTGTCTGGGACAATGTCATCACACTAACCAGGAAAACTTGTCTACTCACTAGTCCGCTTCATAGCCTTGTTGTGTTTATATAGTCTTTTCACTCATGCAAATTGTTCTTGTAGATTTTAAATGAGGATTGAGAGAGTTGTCTTTAGTTTTTTGTTTTTTAAAAAACAATGATTGTGACTTCAACGTTAAAGTTGGTGCCTTTAGCTTTTTCCCTCGGATGGTTGAATTTAGTCTTGAGGTGAGACACTGCAGGTGAAAAGGGTAAAAAGTTAACTAATAGTTGTCGCCTGCCTTACCCAGGTAAATTGCAAACATTTTTTGGATTACAAGTTTTCTAAAATGTTAGGTGTTAAATGAGGCATTATTTAATGAAATATGCGCTAATTTGCATACATTTCTAGTACAAAAATCTGAACACTGGATGAAGTCAGTTTCAAAATTCTTGAATTTTTTTTGACATATTAGAGTCAAATACAGAGTTTTTACAGAGGGAAATTTGGGTCATTTTTGAACCGATTTGGGGTCATTTTTGTCACTCCATAATTCAGAAAATACTTAGAACAGACAGAAAACAATACATTTATACAATAAAATATTGTATATAATCAAGCTAATTATATATGAACAAATCCCTCTGTAAAAACCTTCAGGATATAAACAGGAATAATAATGTAAAGTTTGGTGTGTGTAAGTGATACTGAAGTGGAGATTTATAGCTCAGCGTAGGAGAAAAAAAACTTATTTTGAGAAAACGGCCTTTAAAAAGATGTATTGTAATTAGAATCTACTCACACAAATAGATGAAGTGCTAATAAAGAAATACTTAACAGTGTCTTTTGGAAATTGGCATTTTCTTTCCAAACTCCTCAAACTTGACAGGTGCATGAAAAAACTTCAGTGCACAGCCTTAAATTCATAAAAATTAATTGAATTTTTTATTAAAGTGTGCTAATTTGTGAAGATCACATTGATGAACAAAACAAAGCTATTAACTTTTTCTCAAGGGAACCAGGGTGATGCTTGCTTCTGGGCTGGCCTACAAAAATATGTCGTCCCTGTAGCACTTTATTACAAAACTCTAATTTGGTCAGAATTAAGCCATAATATGCTGGTGGTTTGCAGCATTTTCTTCATGCAGCCCCAGTTTTTATCTGTGGTTGTCATGTGTGGATGAAAGGGGTAGTTCACCCAAAAATTACTCACCCTTATGTCATTTTTCCTTAAGTCAATCAAATGTGATTTCACACTACAGCCGACTGCGTGAGAGGAATTAGCTGTCTATATCAGCAGCTATCAATAGTATATTTTCGTCATTCAAAAGGATAAACCGAAACAAAGATATATGCAGACATACAAACGTAAACAAAGGAGCTCTTGCTTACCATTTTGAATATCAGTTATGTTGATAACGCTCATCATTTTGTGTGAAAATATTTGCATGTTGGAATGATTGCATGAGATCATGTAACATTAGAATAGTCTTCTGTTTGTGCCGCCTTCATTTACTTACTCGTTTTCGTCACTTTCGCTTTAATTCTCCGGCACTGACTCGTTCGCTAAACTGAGCATCCAATCAGAGTTCTCACTCTCTCCGACGGCTGAATTGGACAAACTCCCGCCAACGTGAGCCCGATGAGAGCTGACGTGTGGAACACGGCAAACAAACTAGCCCAACAGACACTGGCTGATGGCTGGTGCTTTATGCTCTCTGGCACCCCCTTCACAGCTGGAGACACCAGCCAAATCCCTACGTGATCTGCAGTGTTTAAGGGGAGTAAGATGTGTCTTTTCACTGTATGTATGTGTGCAGGTTTATGCGAGTGTGTCCCTCCGCACTTTTATTTACTTCTTTGACGCCCTGCTCTGTCTGTAACCTGGCAACCACACAGCCAGCCATCGCTACCTGTAGAGAGAGGGCCATAGTGTGCCGACACAGCCCACACCCCGCCGATGCACCTCTATTCACTTCCTTTCACTTCTATTGAACATCGGAGCAATTAATTCAGGCTCGCCTTCTCTGTGCCCAGTTTTTCCTCTTCAACTGTTCTCTGATGGATCAGTACGAATGGGAAGAGTGATCACAAATAATTAGATTAAAAACATTGTGTCTGTTTACCGGCACAAATTAATGAAGAAATCTTGTTATATTTTTGGCTAGCTGTTTATGGGTTTTACCAATGGATATGCTTTTTTATTTAATTTAATTTTATTTTATTTTATTTTGTTTGTAAATATTTAAAATGTAAATCTGTTGGCAAAGTTTTCCGTGCATTTGCACACTGATGGCACAATAATGAATTGACCGGTTCTGCCTACTGTTCTTTTTTTGGACAGGCAGTCTTAAGGTCACCCTGCCTGCAGCCAGACCCTTCCATTGTAAGAGCAGTATTAAATGAGAGTATAAATCATCACCTGTCATCTTTCATCCAACTGTAACAGAACTGAAGTATACTCACTAACCAGCACCTCTTTGACCTCTCCTTTTCTGCTTCTGCCTCGTCCCATCTGGTTGTCTGAACTGTTCTTTCTTTCTTTCTTTCTTTCTTTCTTTTTTTATGTTTTAATGAGCATTTTTCTTCTTTAAAGTAATATACCTGCATAATAATGGTGCTGACATGTCCTTACTGTGGTAAAGGCACCATTTTGGATTTATAGTAGTAGATTAATTCAAGTTCTTCATGGCTAAACTTCTCGTTTTGTGGGCTGTTAAGTATCAATTATTGAGTAATTGAAATTGATTAACCACGTTAATAACCAGATTAAATTGATATGTGAATTAATCATTTAGACCGGCTTTTCCATCTTTTTTTTTTTTTTTTCAAAGATCCATTCATAAATTAGACATCGTTACTTACATCATGATCTCTCAGAGAGTGCCAGTGGTTTATTTTATTTTAATTTATTTTGTTTTGTTTTGTAGGAGAACTAGAGCCGATTTCTAGATTTTCAGTGAATACTGAAATAATTCTAATCTATTCTTCACACTTTTATGGTGCTTATTTTGTCATTTTGAGATCCTCTTTCATAATATTCAAGAATGCCGTGAATTTTCTTCAAAAGTTCACATTCGTGTTCCACAGAAGAAAGTCAGTCGAACTGTATGAGGGTGAGTAAATTGTCATTTTTGGGTGAACTATAACTTTGAAGGGTTAGTTCACCCAAAAATGAAAACTGTCATTAATTACTCACCCTCATACCACGTGGTACTGATGTGAACGTGTGTCGTAAACTGACATGGAAAGAAGAAATTGTTTCGTCATTATTTTTGTTTTCTTCGCACACAAAAAGTATTTTCATAGCTTCGTTACATTACGGTTGAACCGCTGATGTCACATGGACTATTTTAACTGTTCTTACTACCTTTGTGGACCTTAAACGCAGGGTTGCCAGGTTTTATCAACAAAACCCGCACAATTGCTACTCAAAAATAGCCCAATCATGTTTCGAGGGGGTTCCCCCGGTAATAATTGAGTTTTGGGGGCAGGGTAAAATACACATTTTTGGTGGGGTTCCTGGGTAAAATTAGCATTCCAGGGGTTGAATATTATGTTATTGGGGTCGCTTCAGCCCGCAGATATGAAAAACAACCTGCCGCAAGCAGTGTTTAAGTAGCCCAATTCTGGCAACACTGCTTGAACGTGGTAGTTGCGTCGCTGTCTGTGCAGAGTCAGAAATCTCTCGGACTTCATCAAAAATATCTTAATTTGTGTTCTTAAGATGAACAAAGTTCTTACGAGTTTGGAACGACATGGGGTGAGTAATTATGACAGAATTTTCATTTTTGGGTGAACTATCTCTTTAAGTGCAGAGGAATTGATGAGAGGAAAGGTGACTGCAAGGAAAGAAGTTGTCTATCTGCATAAAACAGAGGTCCGACTGTTGATTAGGAGCGGTCCAGTCACACATCAGACTCCCAAATCAGGACAGCAGATGTGGAGGCAGGACACACCTGCACAGCTGCCCCCCACACACACTTCTGTGCGTTTCTCCACCTCCTCTGTCCTCCTCACGACTCATCCGTCCTCTCTGATCCCTACTTCACATATGCAGGAAACAGGCTGTACTTTTAATAAGACCTAAGAGCGAGCTTTGTGTGCATTCGCGTGTTGACAAATGCCAGTGATATGAATGGCGAATAAAATAAGAGCAGGCTCTCTGTTCTGTTGAGTCTGGAACTGGTTCACTCTCGCTCTTTAAAATGATTGGCTCGCAATTCTAATCCGTTTCACGTTGGCAGAGGGATCTAGCCCTTCTCTGCAAGGACTGGGAGATATTTAGAGGTTTTGCTCCTATGAAAGAGCCTGATAATTATAGCATATCAAAGCCAGAGCGATACAGGCGCACACACAACAAAACAGGCTCTTGTTTGGGCGTTTGCTGACTTTTTCAAACATAGGGTCCGCTTATAGCAGCTCATCTAGACAGCTATGGCCGCTGCTGATGCCAAACACTGCAGCACAGGCTGCGTTAGAGAGCTTAGATGGGTTTTAGGTGTCATGTAGATCTGGATATTTAAAGCAGCTGAGACTTCACACGTAGTGCAAGAGTTATGGTAAAAGAATTGTGTATAAGAAAGTAATGACAACAAAATGCTCAAATAAAAAGGTGCAAAGAAGGAATGTCATAGGGGTTGAGAGCCACGTAAGGATGAGTAAATGATGATTTTCAATTCTCTCTTCTGCTTCTTCGTGTTGCAGATTGGGTCTTTCTTCATGATCAATCTGTGCCTCGTGGTCATTGCCACTCAGTTTTCGGAGACCAAACAGCGAGAGCACCAGCTGATGCAAGAGCAACGTGCTCGCTACCTGTCCTCCAGCACGCTAGCTTCACTCGCTGAGCCCGGAGACTGTTACGAGGAGCTCTTCCAGCTGGTCTGCCACATCCTGCGCAAGGCCCGCCGCCGCTCAGCTGCCCTTTACTACATGCTCCGTGGCAAAGCCCCTCCCCCTGGGGGAGGGAGGGGGCGTGGCAGAGGAGGAGCAGGATCGACAGGGGGAGGAGCTAATGTGAATGGCAGCGAAAGACACCACTGCCATTCTACTCAGAGTGAGTAACAAGAGAGTTAGTGACAGAGGAATGACATTGGGTCATAGAAAGCTACTCAATGTGTCATTTTATCAATGTCATTTTACACTGAATGTTACATTGAGCCTTCAAGCTTCAAAAAGTTTGCAATTGCAAGTGGTCAATATGCAGCTATTGTGCACTATATTGCAAAATAATGGAAGTCATACAATAATTTTGTCTGACAAAAAGGACAAAAAGTTGCTGTTCAGTGAAAATATTCGCTAGCAAAGATGACAGGGCCATTCTATGGGTCATTGGGTCATAAAAAAGCTGTGTCGAACAGTGTTGAGGAGTAAATATTTAAAATTAACCAAAAAAAGAGAGGTTATTTTAGCCTGGCATTAGCTTAGCTGTGTTCAGAATATTAGCAAATAATACTAAATTGCACTTTCTTGACATATATGCGGTTGAGGTCAAAAGTTTACATACACCTTGCAGAATCTGCAAAACGTTAATTATTTTACCAAAATAAGAGGGATCATACAAAATGCATGTTATTTTTTTTTATTTACTACTGATCTGAATAAAATAATTAACATAAAAGATGTTTACATATAGTCTATAAAAGAAAATAACAGTTGAATATATAAAAATGACCCCATTCAAAAGTTTACATACGATTGATTCTTACTGTGTTGTTACCTAAATGATCCACAGCTGTGTTTTGTTTTTTTTTTTGTTAAGTGATAGTTGGTCATTTGTCCTGTTTGTCCTGTCCTTGTTTGTCCTGAGCAGTTAAACTGCCCGCTTTTCTTCAAAAAAGTCCTTCAGGTCCTGCAAATTCTTTGTTTCTGCAGCATTTTTGTGTATTTGAACCCTTTCCAACAATGACTGTATGATTTTGAGATCCATCTTTTTATACTGAGGACAACTGAGGGACTCATATGCGATTATTACAGAAGGATCAAACGCTCACTGATGCTCCAGAAGGAAACACAATGCATTAAGAGCTGGGGGGTAAAAACTTTTGGAATTTGAAGATTAGGGTAAATTTAACCTATTTTGTCTTCTGGGAAACATGCGAGTATCTTCTGTAGCTTCTGAAAGGGCAGTACTAAATGAAAAAAGACAAACAAAAAAAAAGTACACATCTTCATTCTATTCATAAGTTTACAACCCAGGCTCTTAATGCATCGTGTTTCCTCCTGGAGCATCACTGAGAATCTCAATCATCATAATCTCAAACAAGGGACTCATGAACAACTATCACTAAAAAATAAGCTGTGAATCTGTCACAGGATTCCAAGGAAGGCAAAGATCACAGTAATCCACAATAATGGCTTTAATAAGATCCACAAGGTACACGAAAGGAAGACAAACGGACATGTCACTTAACAATAGCAGACAAACCAGAAAGGGAGAACACAGGACTATAAATACTAACAAAGTAATTGGGGAGAACTGAAATGGGTGTGTGGTGAATTAACAAATCAACTAAACAAGACCAGAAAACAAAACCATATTTGGAAAACAGGAACTAAGGCTGGATGGAAAACATAGAGTCCAGAATCCTGACAGGATCATTCAGGTAACAACACAGTATTAAGAATCAAGCATATGTAAACTTTTGAACAGGATCATTTTTATAAATTCAACTACTATTTTCTCTTGAGGACTATATGTAAACATCTTTTATGTGAAGTATCTTATTCAGGTCAGTACTAAATAAAAAATAACATGCGTTTTGTATAAAATAATTAAGATTCTGCAAGGTGTATGTAAACTTTTGACTTCAAATGTATATTAGAAAGTTAAGGTTTTTGTAACAATTCATGTAAATAAACAGTTAAAAAGAAATTACTGCACAGCTTTTTTAAATTACATACAGCAAATTAGGATTTATTCTATTTTTTTATTTGATTTAGTATCAATTTATTTGAAGTTTGGTGATGTCACTGTTAATGCATTCAAATTCCAAAAGAATATGGCTCTAAAATTCTGAAATATATCATCAGAATTTTTTTTAAGTCCTTAAATTTGAACACCTTTTATGTTGCTTCAGTGTATTTAGCAACCTTTGTGTTATAAAAAAATAGCTTGTAGCCTGGTCAAATTTTGAAAGTAGCTTCCCCGACACTAAACCAAATAGCAAGTTATAAAAGCAAAGAGCAAGTTGCAGTAAAAACAAGAACAAATCCATCCATGTGTTTGCTTTTATGGTCCAATGACATTTCAATCCCAAGCAGCAGCGTGGCAGTTGTCCAAGAAACTGGCAGCCAAAAATTTTATTGCATTATATGAAAATGTCAAACTAAAATGTTGAATTTTTCGTCTGTCTCGCAGCACCTTGCTGTATCCACGATACCAAGTTGGACCACAGCAGCTCCCAGCCTCTGGAGAACGCCATCTCCCTCTCTGTCACCCCAAACCCAGAGGAGTGTCCACAGTGTGCTGCAGCTCTGTCACTCAAAGAGGGGGCGGAACTGACGGGGCACTCGGCCAGTGGGGAGGAAGAGGAGAGTGCGCTGGAGGAGACGGACAGGGATGAGAACCGCTTGGACGAAAAGGGGGACAACGACTCCGAGGACACGCCAAAGAGGAAACGCACCTGTTTTGGGAAATGCAAAGACATTTGGGATGAAATGAGAGTGAAGCTTTGGGGTATAGTTGAAAGCAAGTACTTCAACAGAGGGATTATGATCGCCATCCTCATCAATACAATCAGCATGGGCATCGAGCACCATAACCAGGTAATTTCACCCGCAGTGCAGTCGGTGCACATAATGAACCCACTCTGAAGAAGTGTTCAACCTCATCATGTCACATATTACTGTAATAGCCGGCTCTTTCTGCAGTGCTGATAGAGTCTTCACAGGGCCTGCCATTCAAAGTAATGAGAGCGTGTGGAACGGCCTTTGGAGTCTTGTTGGATTTTTTCTTGCCATGAAAGTGCAGTTAATTATCTTTGGAAGATGTAGAAAGCTACTACTAGTCATGCACACTCTCTCTATCTTGCTCTCTCTGTATGTCTCTCCCCCTCCGCCCCCTCATGTCTTTACTGCCTTGTCTGCAGTGGGGCCTGTTTTCTCATCTCTATGGGCTCTAAAAATATCAACAAGCGGAGAGAGACAGATATAGAGAGGGAGAAAAAGAGAGTCACCATTGGCTTCTATTACGCAGCATTTTTAACATGTGAGACATCATGTAAATGCAGCCTACGCAGGCAAACAGAGGAGCCCCTGTGCACGTGCGCACATATAAACACGGTATCTGTTTAACAGGACTTTCCTCATGAGAGTTTGCGTTTCAGTCAAGCTTATATGGTTAAACGGATCATGCGTGATGACATCAGCTGCTGTGACTCAACCAGCCTGGTAAAGATCACAATATTTACATGTGTGTGTGGGCAGCGTGTGTGTATTTGTGCTCACAAATAACAGTTGATCGAACAAGTGTCAGTGCGCTCGGCCTGCATGCACAAATGCATTTAAAGATTCATGTTGCTCTAAGAGTTGAGCGTGGCGCTAGCAATGGCAGGGTCATGGGTTTGATTCCCAGAAAGTGTATCAACTGAAAAGACATTCTATATGGGAGGTGAGTGGCAGGATGCAGGGATTGTGGAGTTGTCTGAGGAAGCAGCAAGAGGAAGTTGCGAAAAATGTGCATCTTGTGCAACTGAAAGCTGAAAACGCCGATTATGGGCCAGTTTTACTAAACAGGGCAAATTAGCGCGAGAGCGCAATTTCAAAGCGTTGATGGGTGTGGAAATTTCTGCAGGTGATTTACTAAAAACTTGCGAATTAAAGAACACAGACACAACATATCAGCTGCGTCCGAAAGCCTAGTCAGCTGATTTGCTGCCTCGCTGCCTTATCAGGCAATGACTTCAAAGGCTGCGAAAGCAACTCCGGGAACAGTTTCGGACAGACTTCAGAGGCAGCGGAACGTGACGCTGTTGCTAGGTTACCTAATGGTTAAGTTGTAGATTTTGGAGAAAAACGATCTTATACAGTTATGTATAAATGCTTTAATAATACATAAAGACCTCGATGTCATTAATCCACCGAAGGTCTGTGCGTCGGAGAAGACGACTGAGAATGGCAGCTGAAAAATAAAAGCACTGATTCAAGTAATATTGCAGAACAGGTCATTGTTATTAGTAACTGTTTCGTTATTATTGGTAGTATATTGTAAATATCATTCTTATTTACTACTCATTTGAACCCTTTTAACATTTTTATTAAATACTGTTATTACAAACAATATTATTTATTATGCTTTTTACACTATTACGATTCATAAAGTTTATCATGGTCAAGATCTCATCTATTATATAAAATAACAAGTCTGATTTCACCAGAATATCTTTATTTATATAGCCTATATCAGTGGTTCTCAACCTTTTTTGGGCCAGCGCCCCCCTACCCATTATCCAGGTCCCTCACCGCCCCCTATCAAATAAATCACAGTCTAACTGTCCTCACTGAATATTAAAGTTGATTATTATTATTTTGTGTTTATAATAAGGACTATTATTATATTTACAGTAATTCAAATGTATGGGGTCATTATGATTTTTAGAAAATTACTTTATTTCAAGAATGCATTGAATTGATCAAAAAAGACAGTGAAGTACTTTTTTTAGTAAATTATTTTAAAATAAGTGTAATAACATTCATTTACAGAGTTTTTAAGCATGTTGGTGGTTTTCATTGCTACAGCTTCAGTGTTGTTGAGATGTAGATCTATCTTGTTGCCCCAAATGTAAAAAGACTAAATAAAAATGACACAGTGGACATTGTTATTTTGGTGAGTAAATACCACATTTACTCGCTTTACTTTACTTTACTTTGTATTTACTACTTTACTATATTTCATAGATTTTGTGAGAATATTTCAAAGTTTACTTTAAAAAAAACTAAGTACAACCCTAATTCTATTTAACTTTTATTTAATTGACAAGAGTACAAAGAAAAGATTTCAAAGTTTTCACTGACCAACTTAAATGTATTTTGTAAATGTAAACATATTTATTTACAAAATGTTTATTTATTTATTTATTTATTTATTTGAAGTATGCATCCCACTCCAAAAAAGTTGGGACAGAGGCAAAATAAAAGTGAAAAGGTTATAGAATAACCAAATAAACTGCTTTGAAACACAGCAAGCAGGTAAATTGGTAATAGGTGAGGGAATCATGTTTGGCTATAAATGGAGCTTCTCAGTCTTCGCAAGCAAAGCTGGATCATGGCTCAAAATTTGTTTATATTAACAAAATAAAACTAAGTTGGCCAGTGAAAACACTGGATTTGTTATAGTCAATTAAATTTCAAATCTTGCTTTTTTGTCAGTGTGTTGTGCCAGCTATAATAATAATAAGAAATGTTTCTTAAGCAACAGTCAGCATAATTTCTGAAAGATCATGTGACACTGAAAGCTGTAGTAATATACTGTAGCTTAGCATGAGAAGAGAACACATTTTAAAATATATTCAAATAAAAAGTTCCCGCGGATCCCGCATTCTATTTCTGCTGCGGGATTCCACGCGCCTGCGCTACCGACAAGTTGAAAAATAGATAGAAAGTGCGTTTTTACGTATCCAGTAAAGACAGCGTAAGGATGTGGCAGACCGTTTTCTTTTCCAAGTTTCAGCTCATACATCTTTGGTGTAAACTCGTCTTGACCAAACGCCCCCCCAGCAACAGCTCAATGCCCTTTCAAAAATATTGCTTTCAGCGCCCCCCAATGCTGTCCGAACGCCCCCGTTGAGAAACGCTAGCCTATATGATGCACACGCACAGGATTGTGGGAAATTGAAGGCAGCGAAGGATACATCTATGCTGCCTTCAAAATTAAATCAGAAGAAGGTACCTCTGGAGACAGGAAGTGAAGCAGAATTTGAAAATCGGACGTGCCTTGATGCCTTCCTGCCTTGGAACGCTGGCTCCGAAGGCAGTATTTTAGAGCTTTCGGACACAGCCATTATTTACATATCAACCAACGCAATATACCAAGCGCAGTGCAAATTAGCGTAGTCGCAAATAAATAATAAAGAAATAAAGAAGCCACGGTATGTAGAAAAGAACTTGAGGCCAAAAAATGAAGGTTTGCTAAAAGTTTTGTTTGACCTGGTATTGCGTGACTCCTAGTTGAGGGTTCCAAATCGTCTTTTATCTCCTAAAGCAAATAAAAAATAACATGGCTTGGCAAATGATATGTTCAGATAATGTGGTGTTCTGGCATTCCAAATAAATTAATACATGTGGAAAAAATCCTCTCCCTTTTACCACACGCTCTCTGTTCTATGCGGTGCCTCCTCCAGCAACAATACTTCCAGCCATTTCAAGCACAAAATAGTTTAAGACATACTTTTTTTAAACGTTAAATAATAGTGCAAATGCCAGTAATATGAAGAGCACCAATGTTAGTAAAACATGCATTTGAATACTCTCCTCCCGTAAATTTTGGATCTGAAAGGGAAACTTCTACAAATGCATATTCAGTAAGATCCGGCACAAAAATAACTGTGTCTACGCCTCTTCAGCAGTAATTCGTCACTGTGCGCTTTTAGTAGAACAACTTTAACGCCAAAAGATGGTTTGCGCTTGCGCAAGCTATAAGTAAAGTTGGCCCTTAGTCTGTAGATGTTGCATATTATTGTATGTAATTTTTATTTCAAATGCATTGGATAACAAAAATTAATTAATCAGAATCAGAAAGTGCTTTATTGCCAAGAGTGCTTGGACATACAGTACTAGGAATTTTTAAGCTTCTAGTGCTTCATAAAGACTGTGGATAATATGAACAAATAGAGTGAATTTGTGAAGTATTCCACTAAAAGTGGAGTATTGCACTAAGCAAGGACTTAAGGGGCATCAGCTGTTCAAGAGGGAGATGGCCTGTGGGAAGAAGCTGTTCCTGTGCCTAGATTTTCTAGTGCCTTTTGTTCTGAGTCCATGTCCAGATGGCAAAAGTTCAAAGAGGTTATGGCCAGGGTGAGTGAAGCCTGTAAGGGTTTTATCTGAGTACAGAGTACAGGTCCTGGTGGGTGGACAGGGGGGCAACAGTAATCTTTTCTGCAGCCTGGACTTTCCGATGTAGTCTTATGATGTGATTTGGTAGCTGAACCAAACTAGCCCCAGGTTGTTGAGGTTGTAGATGACTGTCGTGTCGTCTACAAACTTCAGGAGCTTGACTAAGGAGTTTTTAGAGGTGCAGTCATTGTGTACAGGGAGAGAGAATGCAACACTGAAGAGCACCAGTGCTGATAATGAGGGTCCTGAATGTAGAGATTTCCCAGTGATCATTCATCCAAAAATTACAATTGTTACCATGTAGTTAGTGTACCATGTATCAAATTCTTTCTTCTGTGAATCGTTTTTGAAAGAATCTCTTGAATGAATAATTCAATGACAGTGATGCAAGTCACTTGTCAACAATCGTTGACAAACGTTATTTGAAGCATCAGTTTGAAGTAAAAATTACTTTCGAAAGTGATTTGCTCCATTTTAATCGCTACCATAGACATCCGTGTTTAATATATTCTAACTATAACTTTTATCTCAGTACCGCTGTGATAATATGATTCACTTTAAGACAGAAATAATATGGTGTGGTTGAAAAGACTGTTTATATGACTTTGTCAAAGGTTTAACAGACACAGAAGAATCGTTGTCATTTAGAAAGAAGATCACGTGGGTGTTTAAATCGAGATTGCGATCTTTTAACAATTAATTGTGCAGCTCCAGAAGGAGTGGTATTTTAAACCAATGAAATTTCACAGTGGGTATTTTTTGTTAATTGGCACTTGTTGCCTCTTCCTGAAATCTGTCCGAATATGTACTGCATTTAACATCTTGAATATCTTAGCTGATAAAAAAGCTGATAAAGTGTGTTCTATAAAATATGCATAGGTGTAATATCCTGTTGGAAGTAGCAGGTCATCTGGGTATTTCTCACCTACTTTTTCATGAATATTGTGTATTCGGATTCTCAACACTCAATTACTGCCTTCTGCACACTATATAGTAGAGAAGTTGACAAATTTGGATGCAGAGATACCATTAAAGGGATAGTTCACCCAAAAATGAAAATTCTGTCATTAGTTACTTACCCTCATGTTGTTCCAAACACTTAAGATCTTTGTTCGTCTTTAAAACACAAATTAAGATATTCTTGATGAAATCCAAGAGCTTTCTGACCCTGTATTGGCAGCAACACAACTGACACATTCAAGGCCCAGAAAGGTAGTAAGGACATTGTTAAAATAGTTCCTGTGACATCAGTGGTCTAAGGTTTGGAACGACATGAGGGTGAGTAATGACAGAATTTTCATTTTTGTTTGAACCATACCTTTAAACAATACATAAGCCCCCTGTCTCCAACATCGTGCCCTCCATGTCGACAAACACTCAAAATGACTGACAGACAGTGAATGCCTAAAAGTCCTCAGATGGCTGAAAATACAGTCTAGATGTGATTTTTCAAGATGTAATTCAGTTGTTTATTCATGGTTTACCAAAAATCACTTACAGCTTTTTTAAAGTATTGTACAAATAGGTTTGTTATTGAGATGATCTGCTGATGGATTCATTTAAGAGCAGTTCACACTACAGCCTGTGCAGGAGGACAAAGAAAGTAGGAGTGATAAAAAAGGAAAGAGGGAGGAGAAGCTATTGGTGTTTTCTTACCGTATTGTTTTGCCGTTATTACTCCTGATTGCTGTGTCAATATTCAATTTCTCTAAATGGCATCTCCCTGGAGCTGCCTGTGGTTTGGTTTTCATTCGTCCTTCAGTTGTGTTTTCTCGGCTTTAACTCGTCAATGGAAAGATATCGATCAATAAAAGGATGGAGAGAGAAGGAACAAAAGGGAGAACGAAGGAAGTGTTCACAAATCAGATTTCACTTTCGCTCCCCTGGAATTCGGGCCACCTTCTCGCTTGTGCACATGAACATACATAGTGTTATCAGCTGAGATAAGGTGTAATGGATTTATGTGATGTCAGATTACACAGCGTGGACTGAAGCAGATCAGGGTGGTCTGTTGATCCCTTTCTAAGCGCAGTAGATCTTACACTAGTCTCAGCCTTCGATAGACCACCCACAGTCTGTTCTCTGACTGTCTGATGCTTAGTGCACACAAAAATGGCTTAAATCACCAGCTACAATCTGAATAGCTGGCTTTACACAATGTATGTGCGCACAGGTTATTATTAGTCTGGGAACAAAGCTGTGGTACCAAGTTGGGTTAAGAGAACCTACTGTATTCAAGGTTAGCTTGTATTTTACTGTAGTAGAAATATTGCACTACCATACAAAAGTTTGAGGTCAATTAGAATTTTCTCTCTTAATCTTATATAATGTTGCAAAATAGTAATATTTCAAATACAATTCTGTTATGAGTTTATTTCTGTCTAAGTAGGCAGTTCTTGAGCAGAGAATGCTGCAGACATGTAGTACTTACAGTTCACATTCAGTATCAGTGTACTCGCATCACCCCTGATCTTTTTCTAAGTGACGTTCCACAAGGAATTGTTCAGGTTTAAACTCAGTTTTCTCTGACCTTTATATCATATGAGAGGTCACAGCCTCACTGAGGAACTCATGCCTGCTGTCAAAAGCTGATCTTGTCCATGCAACAATGCACACACTCTCTTGAACAGCAATGCAGTGATCTGAAATGACCTCTCTACATTTACCTCTTCTTTCATCCTTTCCAACCTCTCGCTTGTCCTCACTGTCTCTCTCTTTCTCTGTCTACAGCCTGATGAACTGACTAATGTCCTGGAGATTTGTAACATAGTGTTCACCAGTATGTTCACCCTGGAGATGATCCTCAAGCTTACTGCTTTTGGCTTCTTTGAATATCTGAGAAATCCCTACAACATCTTTGATGGCATTATTGTGATCATCAGGTACGTGTATTCGCTTTTATAGTTTGTAGAATGTGTGGGAAAAAATCATTATGGGTGTTATACACACTTCTTGCATATACTGATATTTACCTTGTTTTTTGCACGTTACATTTCACCTCAAGCATGCTTTTTACTGACACAGTTGTCTCCTTGGAAACCAAGTACACTTTAGCAAAAACATTTTTTAGGAGCAAGATTTTTTGGTATAGTGAAACTACAACAAGTGACACCACAAGAGACACCACTGAATAAAAAAAAGGCAATTGTGAGTTTTTGTCTCAGTTCTGACTTTTTCTCGCTGATTTCTGACTAATTTCTCAGAATTGCATAATACAAACTCGCAATTCTAACTTTTTTCTCATAATTCAGAGATACAAACTTGCAATTGTGCGTTATGAAGTCAGAATTGCAAGAGGAAAAACATGCAATTCTGACTTTTTTTCTTGCAATTCTTACTTTTTATCAGAATTCCATGATACAAACTCTCCATTTTGACTTTTTTAATCAGAATTGTGAGATGTAAACATTTTTTTAAACTTTTTTTCTCAGAATTGCATGATATAAACTCACAGTTACGAGAGATAAAGTCAAAAAATAAAGTGAGAGAAAAACTAGTTTTTTCTCGATTCGCAATTCTCTCAATTCTCGCAAATGTAAGTTGTATCTTGCACTTCTGACTTTTTTCTAGCAATTTTCTCAAAACTGTGAGATATAAACTCCCAAGTGCAAGTTATAAAGTCAAATTCTGAGGGGAAAAAGGTTTGTTCTCAGAATTGAGAGTTTTTATCTCACAGTTTTGACTTTATAAGACGCAATTGTGATTTTGTATCACAGCGTTGTATAGAAATGTCAGAATTGTGAGATAAAACTTGCAATTAGCTTTTTTTATACAGTGGTGGAAGTCAATTTTTGGAAAAAATGTATCAATACTTTTCACACAATAAATATTCAAATAATTTATTTTTGTTTAAGCATTATAAGCATAATAATAATCATAATTTTGTAGCTTAAGATTAAAGTTCTAGGTCTAGGACAAGAGTAAAGGTGACCTTTAAACTGTACTGTTTTTGTCTGTGAAAATGTGATGAAACATCACTAATGTGACCATACCTTAAATAAGGGGTGCTCAACCCTGTTCCTGGAGATCTACCTTCCTGTAGGCTTCAGCTCCAACCCTGATCAAACACACCTGAACCAACTAATTAGAATCTGAAGGAGCACTTGATAATTAGAGACAGATGTGTTTGATCAGGGTTGGAACTAAACTCTGCAGGTAGATCTCCAGGAACAGGGTTAGGCACCCCTGCCTTAAAGGAGAAGTCCGCTTTCAGAACAACAATTCACAAATAATTTACTCACCCCCTTGTCATCCAAGATGTTCATGTCTTTCTGTCTTCAGTCGTAAAGAAATTATGGTTTTTGAGGAAAACATTTCAGGATTTTTCGTCATATAATGGACTTCAATTGTGCCCCCGATTTTGAACTTCCAAAATGTAGTTTAAATGCGGCTTCAAAGGTCTCTAAATGATCCCAGCCAAGGAAGAAGGGTCTTATCTAGTGAAACGATAGGTCATTTTTTTTCAGAAAATAAAAATGTGTATACTTTTTAAGCACAAAAACTCGTGTAGCGTAGGCTCTGGTATGCACGTTCTCAACACTACGTACTATTGAATCAGGTCGAAAGGTCACGCCAAATGTAGGCAGATCGACAGACCCAGTGTTTACAAAGCGAACGTGCAAGGACTAAGAAAGTGCAAGTCAAATGCTGTTTACGAACAAAAAGGTACAACGTGTCGGACGATTCCGAAGTTCCGAGAAAATAAGATGGAGTTTTCGCCATACTCTACCTCTTTGAGCCGGAGCACACAGACAATGAACTTAGACGTGATTCGTAGTAGTGATGGGAAGTTCGGATCATTTTACCGACTTGGACCTTTGAGTCACGTTCAGCAAATGAACAAATCTTTTTTCGAGTCATTTCACTTGACAGCCCCATAAGATGAACAAATGACTCGAAAAACCCGAAGACTTGAAACAGGTGAACTAATTCCAGTACAGAACCTAATGGGATGTTGCGCATGCGCGACTGAAAGAATCACTCCCCAAGACGACTCGTTCTTTGCGAGTCACATTAAAGATTCATTCAAAATGAACGAATCGTTCAAAAACGACCTGTGGACGCACATTCGAGAGCCTGTGCTATGCGAGCTTTTGTGCTTAAAAAGTATACAATTTTTTTTTTCTGAAAAAAATGATCGTTTTGCTAGATAAGACCCCTCTTCCTTGGCTGGGATCATTTAGAGTCTTTTGAAGCTGCATTTAAACTACATTTTGGAAGCTCAAAATCGGGGGCACAATTGAAGTCCGTTATATGAAGAAAAATCCTGAAATGTTTTCCTCAAAAACCATCATTTCTTTATGACTGAAGACAGAAAGACATGAACATCTTGGATGACAAGGGGATGAGTAAATTATTTGTAAATTGTTGTTCTGGAAGTGGACTTCTCCTTTAAAGCCATTAAAAATATATGTAAAAGGCACTGGAGTAGCAAAAATGAATGATGAAGGCAAGATAAAATTTGAGTTGTAATGCCATGTTCAAGTGAAGGTTATTCTGACATAGGCTATTGTGTACCCTGTGGACACAAAAGAAACACCCATATATGATGTATATTTTTTGCTACATTCTAATCATCACTTTTTTTGTGTGTGTTTGTGTATAGTGTATGTGAGATCATTGGCCAGTCTGATGGGGGTCTGTCCGTCCTGAGGACATTCAGACTATTGAGGGTCATAAAGCTGGTGCGGTTCATGCCAGCTCTGCGCAGACAGCTAGTGGTCCTTATGAAGACCATGGACAATGTGGCCACCTTCTGCATGTTACTAATGCTCTTTATCTTCATATTCAGGTGGGTTGGTCTTCGTTATTGCATTCATTGTAACTGAATGAAACTCAATGTGTGTTTCACGTCTGTGTCCTTACTCATAGTCTTTGTCCGTACCCGAACGCACACTTGTTTGTAATAAAAGCCACACACTTTATCACACAAAGCAGCCATGGTTTATAAAACCCCACACCTGACAGCAGCTGGATCACACCAGGCTCTGCATGGCTGAGCATCTCAGCTGCACAGAGTACACCTTAGCTTCAGCTGCAAGTGACAGGCCCATAAGGATCAGAGTGAGATTGATGGAGGGCAGAACAATAACACTCAGGCCCCTGGTGCCCACTGACTCACCCGCCTTCCCCCTGCAGCGCCGCAATTCCAGCAGAGTGCACCGAGACAGATGGAGGCTGCTGCAGGATTGAGTGCATAAACCAATCCCGCCGATCCGTCTTTCCCACTCACGTTTAGCTTCCAGCGTGTCCCCTTCCCCCCTCACCAACCATCTCAATTTATAACCCCTCATCTGAAAACAATGCCCTGATTTATGTCTCTTAAATGGATAGAGTTGTCCCCAGCCTGCGGGTACAGTCAACAGGCTTTCGTAACTGTTAGCAGATGCCTGGGATGACGTATGGATGGAAGGGAATGGAGAGAATGAATCAGCATTACAGACTGGAAGCTATATTTGTGCCAGTTATTAATTGGCTTCATCATTGCTCTGCTGCATAGAGAACTGCTGAATGAGGAATGAGGAAAGAAAAATGTTTGTCTTTCACTGGGTGGTTTGTTTTAAGTTTTGTGGGATGTTACTGCTAAAAGTAATGTGGTACAACATTGTTTTAAATATATATATATTTTTCAGAAAAGTATAAACATTTGTTTCGTTGTTTGTTTTGAATGACAAAATGACATATTGTGCCATTAAGAAAAAAATAAACCTTAAAAAAAATTAATTTTTGTTTATCTTTTAATAAATTGCTGTAAAATTGTGTATACTTCATGATTTCAGTTAATTGAACATGCTTTTTGAATCATATTTTTTCAATTGAACGTTAAAACAGAATCCAGAAGAATTAAAATCGAAAAAATGGAGTTTGGAAAAAGAATACAATGGATTTCATAGGACCCTTGCATGATGCACACTCTCTAGAACTATAGTACCCATTATAATAGAACATACAACAAGTCCTACATAGCTTTTGCACCACAAGTATGCGCTGTTCATTTGTAACTTACATATTTTTATTATCTGATTGCGTAAAATCTGTGATTAGTAACATGTTGCCACCAGCGCTGTTTGTATGTTTTGTAGTATCACCCCTGTCTCATTTTAATCTGTTTGTGTATGTTGCATTCTACATTCTGCTTTCTGTGATCCATCTCTCTAGCGTGACTGGTCTCATCTCTGGCTGCTGTCCAACCAGGACATATGTCTCCTCACACAGCACTGATATCATTTTTATAGGCTCCTCATCTCTGACAGACTCATTCATCTCGCATCCTGTTGAGGTCGATCGGAAGCATACGGTATCTGAATATCTAAACGTGAGAGTAACGTTCAGAGCTTGTTTGTCTGTTTGTTTCTGCAGTATTCTGGGAATGCACATATTTGGCTGCAAGTTCAGCCTGAAGACAGAGGCTGGGGACACCGTACCTGACAGGAAAAACTTTGACTCCCTGCTTTGGGCCATTGTCACAGTGTTTCAGGTGTGTAGCGCTCTCAAAACTCATCTCACTTATGAAAGCACTGCTGCAGGTGATGGCAAACACAGGGCAACTGGGAACTGGGTGAAAACACATTTTAATCACTCACACACACCTGGGTATTCTCTGTAGAGCTGAAAGGTGTAGACTACTACACGGTATTATTATATAAAAATTGGCCAATTTTTTGGTATTTATTGTATTTTTGTTTTTACTAAATTAGTGCTACTAATATAGTTATGTCTTTATATATAACCATCTATCTGTCTATCTATGTATCTATCTATCTATCAACTATAGAGAGAGAGAAATGCTAAAAAAAAACAGTTTAATGATTTATGATTTTTTGTCTATTTTATTGGCCCTTTTTTACAAAAAAATGTATATATATATGTATAAAGAGAGAGAAAAACAAAAAGCATCTATTATTCATTTATTGCCCTTTTTATTACAATAAAAAAAAAACAGGTAAAGACACAAATGCTCATTTATATTTTTATTATATTAACCAAAATATTAACATATAATATCTAAAATATAAAAAGTGAAAAAATACAAAAAAAAAGTAAAATTGTTTATTTTATTGGCATTTTTATTATAATACTTAAAAACAGGGAAAGCATGAGATATAAATGATTATTTATATTTTTCTTATATTAAACAAAATAACAATTAAAAATAAAATACATCTAATAAAATATTATATATATATATATATATATATATATATATATAAATTTCTTATATTAACCAAAATATTAAATACAAATAATATACATATAATATCTACAAAATAAAAGGAGAAAAAAAAAATATATATATATATATATATATATTTTTTTTTTTTTTTTTTTAATTGGTGTTATTGGTATTACAATAAATAAAATCAGAGAAAGCATTTAATGCTTTATTATTTATGTATTCATTTGCTTGTTAGTTTATTTATCAAATTAATTTGCTTTCATGAAAAATTAATCTAACGTTATATTTATTTTTTGTCTTTGTGTGCAGATCCTAACTCAAGAGGACTGGAACATGGTTTTGTATAACGGCATGGCCTCTACCTCCCCCCTGGCGGCCCTGTATTTCGTTGCGCTCATGACTTTTGGAAACTATGTTCTGTTCAATCTGCTTGTGGCTATCTTAGTGGAAGGATTTCAGGCTGAGGTAAGGTACACACCTTAGGGTATTCAAGTAATTGAGTGTTTTGGTTGATGCACAAAACAATCTTTGACATAACAGGGCCGATAACTTTCGGGTTTAGCTGCTGAATATTAATATTTCACGCTCACTGAGTTAATCTGAATACGTTATTGTGAAAATAACGTATTCAGGCTGTGATGGCTGTGATGCTTTTGGTAACGGGGTCAAATTTGTGCTGGTGTTTAGCAACAAAATGACAGCAAGAACATGACGTGGCTCTAATAACTTGCCACTGTCCTGGGGCGTTTTTCCACAGGCTTTTGTTGTTCTTGCCGGTGAATATATTTTCGATGTGCATGCTTGTATAAATAGGGCTTCACGGGCAGGTATGCAGACTGCAGGAGTAGGTTATCTCTCCGGGGAGCATGTAGAAGTGGGCCTCCAGGTTATGGTCTAGATCTGAGGCACTATGTGCGGGTGAGTGGGGAACTAGAGCAAATGCGATTAACTTTCGAAGGGTGGGCAGTGAGATTGACATATCAATTAAAAAATGCTCAGGGCTGTTAAGTTATTTTACAAAAGAAATTCTGTCCCTCAACTTTTATTTGTCTATGGCTCACACAGCGCTACAATAACACTGTCAATCCTGTGTTCACACATTTCGGTTATAAACAAGTAAAAGCCGCATACAGTCTATAACTGACTTTGAGAATCTCAGTGCCTTGCGAACATAACTCAAGCTGTCTTGTGTCATTTTGACCTTGTGTCACTGTTTTTTTGTTTTCTTCAGGGTGATGCTAACCGTTCCTACTCTGATGACGACAGATCCTCTTGTAACTTAGAAGAAACTGAGAAAAAGGACTCACTCCAGCTGTCAGGTACTGATCTGTGGACTAAGGAAGTGCTCTTAAAGCACAGCTGTGTTTCTCCATTAACCTTCTGTGCAGTACTGTAGTTTTTTTTATTCTAAGCAGAAACTGAGCTCCTTTTCAGATTATCTGAATGAAAGTTATGACAAACAAAGGTTTTGTCAATAATAAAAGGGTCAATAGTTTTAATTATTTAAAGCTAGGCATCTGTCATCTGTCACTTGTGCTCCTAACTTTAAAATTTTAGGAGCACCTTCTAATCAAAAAAATCTGATCAAAAATGATATCTGATATTTAAAGTGAATTAAATGAGAATTTTGTTTTGACCTTTGTAAGGGCATTTTTATAACTTTATTTAAAGTATGTCATCTTTTAAATCAAAATTGTAAAAAAAAAAAATGTTTTATACACTTTTTAATTGTTCTAATTGAAATAACAGAATAAGAATAAGTTACCAATCAAATGAAATCAGTAGTAACAAAATTAATTTGTACTAAAGAGGTGGCACAGAACACAGAAGTGGCTTGTATTTTCAGGTGTATTTGTAGGTGTATTTTCATATGTTTAATGAGGCTCAGAGGTGGCATGAGTGCAATCAAATTCATAAATTCATATTGAGATTAATGTTTTAAATATAAAATTTTGCATATATAAATACTAAATGATTTAAATAACTGAAAAGATACTTTAAAAATTAAACTAAAACTGTAGGTGGCGGCCACAGTCTCACAAAGTTTCATTATAATCAACGAAGCTCTCTACACTGCACAATGAATCTCTTATTTACACTCTCTCCACACTTTATGAAAGGATTCGCAAATGTGACTGAAATGGTCGCACTGTAGAGCCCCGTCCTACTCTAAGTGTAAATGACTTTCTTCTTTCAGATGAATACAGAGTTATATTAAAAAATGTCCTGGCTCTTCCAAGCTTTATAACGGAAGTGTATGGCTGTTGAGATTTTGAAGTCCATAAAGTGTGTCCATCTATCCTAATGGCTCGAGGGGGTTTATAAAGGGCCTTCTAAAGCGAATCGATGCATTTGTGTAAAATGTGAAAAATATCCACATTCAAAACTTTATAAACCGTAATCTCTAGATTCTTCTAACTAGCTTTTAACTATCTGTCTTCTTCTTCTATAATGTTGCATAAGTTTATTACAAATAAATGGTCTTCTTTTTCATCAAAGAATCATAAAAAAAAAAAACACACAATAATCTCCTCAAAATTATCCACCTTTTTCCTGAGTAACCGATAAGCGCCGTCATGAAGGATTTTAACTTCTGTTTGGGTGCTTTCGTTTTTCTCTCTCCATAGAAATCCATGTTAAAATGGGGTAAAAAACAACTGAATTGAAACTTTTTCAATATAACCAAGTATAAAAATGTGCACAGGTTTGACGTTATGTTATCAGCTCGGAAAATATGTTAATTGGACTAGAAACACCAGAGACCAGAAATATAAAGCACCACTTCAGTCAGGCGAGAAAAGGTGGATAAAAAGCACAGCTGTTTTTAAAATTGCTAATAATAAGAAATGTTTCTTGAGCACCAAATCAGCATATTAAAGAGATTTCTGAAGGTTCATGTGACTCTGAAGACTGGAATAATGATGCTGAACATTCAGCTTTGTCGTTGCAGGAATAAATTACATTTTAAAATATACTGTATTACAACAGAAAACAGCCATTTAAAATTGTAATCATTTTCAAAATAGTACTCTGTTTTTTTTATTTATTTTTTTAAGAGCAAGTCATATGGTATTTTAAAGTGTCCTAATACTGTGTTGGAATCCTCTCTAGGTTTAAATGTATCCAAGGTCAGAAAACAGTAATTTTTTTCAGAATATACATTTATACATAGAGTCATTTCTCAATGATTTCGAAACGATTCGTTTGAAGCAGTTCGGAGCTCAAGGTCTACAAACTTCTCCCTTCCATAAGGCTACTCTGCTCTGATTGGTCAGCTGGCCAAGTCTGTTGTGATTGGTCTTTCCGTATACAATGCGTGCCAGAAAGGAAACGCCCATTACCATAACTAATGTTTTGCTCCAGAGGGTTACTTGTAAACAAAGATGCTTTAAGGTTACAAAATGGCATCGATATTACCATATCAATGTATCAGTCGCTCAACAGGAAACTCCATCACAAGCACGACTAGATCAGTGGCAAGTTTAAACTTTGTATGTGGTACGAGTTGTATTGCTGTGGTATCATTGAAAAAATGAATTTTAACCACTGATTCTTCACATCATCATCTTTCGGCAATGTAAACAAAACAAACTTGCTTTCACAGCGCAGAACACAGCATCTTCTCGACATGATGTAAACACACTAGCTGAAGTGTTTGTGGGCATGTCAGACTGTTTGTGTTTCGCGGGCAAAAAGATTCTATAAAAATTTCTTTTGAGAGATTTATCATGTACTTTTTTTTGATTAACAACTTTGGAGACTGATTACATTGAAGGATAGCTACATTACAAACTGCAAAAAATATATTTTTCTGAAACCCATATGATCTGCTCTTTAATTAAAAAATGACACCTTGGTGAGCATGAGACGTCTTTACAAAACATTTTAAAAATCTTACTGCCCCATTGTCAGAATATACTGTTGACAGCACACTACCCAAAATGCAATATCCTAAACAGTTTAAAAAATTGAGTAAGTGCAATGCATTGAAATGCCTCATTAACGTCTGGTCAAAAACAGAAAAAACTCATGGCGCTGTGAGATCTGAAGACATGACGTTATGAATAATGCATGTACACACTGACGCTCTCCACAGACAGAAGACTAACTTACACTCTCCCACCAGTGTCGCCTGGCATGAGAGGACGCTTCAGAAACACCAGAAATCACTCAAGCTTGAAACTTTAATAGGCTTGGTGGAATATACTTCTTAATTCCGCACCAGAGACACAAACAAATTGTTTTTGACTTATTGTGCCTTGTGATAAGCCAGCCAGCATTTCTCATGGCTAGAGTCTTTTGGATGTGTTTGTGATCTAATCAGTCTTGGCATGTGTGTTTGTGCAGATCCCAAGATCTCCACTTTGACCCCTAATGGGCATCTGGATTTGGCACCTGCACCCAACGCCAGGGGCCTGTACCCGTCTGAAAGGCTGAGCTTCGCCTTGGGTTCCCGCAAGAGCAGCGTTAGCTCACTGGGCAGGGCTAGCCTGGAGCAGACGACGCTGGTGAGCTATTGTGCATGCTGCAGTCAACCTGCCATTCATTACAGGGTCTTACTCACCGAGAGGGCACCAGAGCTATATCATACCACTCCAGCAATCCAAACCCTCTCAAAAAAGTACAAAGAACACAATAATTATCCATCAGCTCTGCATGTATTAGCATTTTGCGAACCATTAATAAGACACTTACTCAGCACTTAGAGAGCCGTCTCTACTCGTTTAGCTTGCACTATATTAGCATACACACAGAGGGTCGTTGAGAGGGCACTCGAAGAGCTGAGAGCAACTTACAAACTACATAATTATTTTTACAATGGTTTAAATAATAACAGTCCTTGTGAGGAGGTTGGCTTTTTATGAGGGCTGGAGATGGTGAGGGGGGAATTTGCTAAGAATGAGTTGAAAGCATGGTTTATTTGTAAGCGCTGTCTGTTGTTTTAGTCAGATTCACCAGGAGTTATGTAAATCATGTAACAACCAAAACTTCAGTGCATTGTATGGGATGGTTTTGGGTTTTAGGTTATGGAAGTCACAGCAGATTAATGCAAACTTTTCTGTACAGCATCATCCCACCACTGCAATCCAAACACCAGCTTCCTATGGACAGTACAGGCACAATATGTGTTATGCCAAGTTTTGATATGCAAATAAATTTAATTTTATACTTTTAGAAATCGCATGTTTATTAGATCTGTGTGGCAGCAGCGTACTGTAAATAAATAAATAAATCCACTGCTCTAAATAGTGTTCTGAAAAGTTAGCATGCTTTGCTCAAACTTTTGCCGTGGCATTAGAACTGGTACAGTGTTGCTTGCAAAAATACAATGGTTGCAGCAAAAACAAATTAGTTATTTTAGTCTTATATTGTGTGTTTGGGATAAAACATGGATGTGTGTTTAAATTCATGTTCATATATTGACTTTTAGCTTGCATGTGTTTCAGTGTCCTGGACGAGCCTCTCTGTACAACAACTGGGGACGGCCCGCACGACCAGGAATATGGAGTCGCAGGTCGAGCTGGAACAGCTTGGGTCGATCCTCTAGATGCCTGGGGATGGGGGGCGGAGGCAGTTTAAGGGTCCGTAGCCCTCACTCTCGCCCCGCTGAGCAGGAGTCCCTGCTGTCTCCTCCGCCCCCTCCCCTGCACCCACCTCTGCTCTCTAGACGCTTCATCCCCCGCAGAGAGCGGCGGGCTCTCTCTTTGGAGCTTCCTGAGCTGCTCCAGGTGCCTGGACCGGCCCTGCCTCCTCTGCATCCCCGGCAACGCAAGAAGAGCTTCTCTGGGGGTCTGGGAAGCGTTGGAGAGCACCAGGACTGTAATGGGAAGACACCATCAGTCCAACCACAAATCATCAATGAAGTCTACCCTCAGGTCAATACACGCAAGGACAGGGAGGATCTGGATGATGAGCTGGACTATGTAAGTGTCCGCTAAAAATTTTTTAAAGGGTCATTTTACCATCTTGATTATGTTTTAAACTCAGATGGCTGACTTTCTTCTGTGGAACACAAAAGTAGGCATTTAGCTAAAATGTCCTTACTTCCTTTCTGGGCCTTGAACGTGGTAGTTACATTGCTGTCTATGCAATCAAAAAGCTTGAATTTTATAAAAATTTCTTAATTTGTGTCTGAAGATGAACAAAGCTCTTATAGGTTTGGAACGGCATGAGAGTGAGAAATTGATGACAGAATTTATATTTTTGGCTGAACTAACCCTTTAAAAAGTCCTCAGACTTCAAAATGGTATTGTAAGGCTTCAGAAGACTTTTGTCATTTTTGTAGCTCTAGACGTTGGTGTTCAGTGGAAGGATGGGAAGTGTTGGAACCAAATTGGTTTTGATCAAAATGACAATTGGCTTTTAAATTGTAATTTTTATGGATTATCTTTCTGGTGAGAAGATAGATTGGCCCCTGTAAAACAGTGTCTGCACACATTGTAAATCTTCTTGAAGCAGAGCCAATTGCACATACAATCAACTACACAATGAAAATCGCCCAATTATTATCTATTGAGGAGGAACGCTAACAGATGGCAGTAGGATTTCAGTTTTTAATTTACAGCCAGCCTCTTGTTTTTTACAGCCAGATTCTCTTGTTTTGTAAGCAATTAAGAGTAACGTGGCAGCTCCAAAGGGACCTGAAACATTGGAAAGCTCCGTTTCATAACTGCTTTAACTATCAACCGCATTTCCAAGAAAGTTCTTCCATCCTGAATAGTGCAGAATTAAGGCCCATTCAGACCAAGAATGATAACTATATTAACATCCACACCAGCGATATCATCTGTTTATTCTAAGCGCACACTCTGCCGCTTTAAATTCTTGAGTTCATTATAGCAGGATCGATTCAGATTGGGTGTCAGTGTTTTTATTGTTCATAAGTAGAAGTGAAAAGAGTAAAAGTGAAAGTGATTCCAACAATGTAGTTTCTCCTTGTCTTTATCGTTACTTTATCATGAACCCTGGTATTCTGTAATATTAAGAAAGATTTTTAGAACTTTATCGTTATCTTTATAGTTATCGTCTTTGGTGTGAACAGGCCTTTAATCTTGGTCCTCATTTTTCCAACAGATCTTTAACAAAATACGTCCTTTTCTGTTGGCAGAGTCTATGTTTCCGGATCCAGAAGATGATAGAGGTGTACAGACCAGACTGGTGTGAGACCAGGGAAGACTGGTCCGTCTTCCTCTTCTCTCCCCAAAACAAGTAAGTCTTTTCCCTTTCTCCTCTATGTCAATACATAAGAGTCATGAACATAGTACAGTATACAGTAAGAGCTGTTTGAAGCTGTTTCATCTATTGACCTTGTTGACACAAAATGTATAGTCAGTTTTACAGGTTATATGCTAACTGTAAGTTCTTAGTTCATTTTATTGAGAAAAAGCAGACGAATTGAAACATAGTTTTGTTTTCTTAGCTGCCATATGTGGTTGACCTATTGGGTGATTATGTTCACAGCCAATCAAATGGCATTTATCTTTTATGTGGTCAAAGAGACTTTGCAGCAAAACTGGTCAGTAATAACAAAAAGATGGCATTTTGTAAATGCCATTTTATTTGGTTTGCTTTGTTAGTTTTTTATTAGCTGTCTTCATGAAGATAAAAAGATAGCTATCTTAGCTACCTCTATTAGCATGTCTTCATGAAATGTCTGCAACATACTTTGGTTGAAATTCCTCAGTGGTCTTGTAAAACAGCACCCTTTTAACCTTGTAAAAAACAGCTCTGTTCACGGCAGTGCATTTCAGTGCATGTCTCTTTAAATGATAATGAGCTACTGCTCACTCCACCCCTCTCTTCCGTTTTCTGTGTATTTGGTGGTGCGTTACCATCAAAAACAAAACTAATCCATTGCGTCTGAGGCTGAAAATATGCGAATACGGGACAGTCCGTCAGCGGTCATGGGCGGGACCACTGCTCAGAAAATCAAAACAGCTTGATAATTGAGACTGTTTGGGTTTTTGGGGGAAAAAGGAGTCTCAATGCATTCTGAAAAAAAGGAGTGAATTCTAAGACACATTCATATGCAAACATAGGGCTGACAAAACATTTGGAAATATCTGGTCTACAGTAATGTTTTTGCACTAGTGCTGCTGCGTCCCACACAACCTCATCGTAAGCAAAACCTGCTGGCAATCATGCACCTTCGTGTCCCTTTACACTTTGAAAATTACTCATGGCGCTTGTCAGGGAAGAGTCAAATGTTGTCAGTCTAAGCAAAATTTGAGAGTGCAGCTGGAAGTTGTCTTTCATGGAGCCTGACCTCATTATAGCACAAAACAGATGAGTAGTTGCTCCACGCCCAAGAACAGGTTGAAATTAAGCAGATAAAGGCAAGCTTGTGTCACAGGTTGTTTCCTATAGTGCCACTGATTTGATCTCTGAATAACACAGAGGGAAAGATGCCCGCGCATCTCTTCTTCTCTCCTGACGGTAACTCGGCTAGCAGTTATTCTGCTATCCCTGCCTGATCAATAGAACTGATGGGCTGCCAGCTCTTTAGAGGGTGGCTTGATTAGGATATTGATCTGTGTCAGCGAGATAGGAGCCGATTATTCCCACCCTCTGCCTGTCAGTCTGTTTTTTCCAAACTGTCTAGTCTTTGAATATCCAGATAAAGTTTGGACCGCAGTGGAAGAATTAAGATATTTGACAAATAGTTGCAAAAACTAACAAGCTGCCAGAATGCATTGAGACAAGCTCTGTGAAAAAATACATTTAAGATGGCAGATGAAGTGAGAATTGTATACTACTGTTCAAAAGTTTAGGGGTAGTAAGATTTTATTTATTTTATTTATTTTTTTATTAAAAGGAGTCTATTCTTTATGCAAGGTTTGGTTTGGTTTCAGAGCTTTTTCTTTTAGTTTGTTTCTGTATATCTCTATTCCTGACCTCCACCTTCCTCTTTAGGTTCAGGTTGTTGTGCCAGTCCATTATAGCCCATAAGCTGTTTGACTATGTGGTGCTGGCCTTCATCTTCTCAAACTGCATCACTGTGGCTCTGGAGAGACCCAAGATCCTTCAGGGCAGCCTGGTAAGACTGAGGCCAATGAACCTTTGATTCAGTTGTTTAACCTATTGTTTTATTTATCGCTGATTTCCGTGTTGACCACAAGCAGATATTTTCATAGCCCTGAAAAAATTTCAGTTTTTCCCTTTTTACACTTTCTATAATTTAGCTCTTTTTCTCTCTACCTCCTTCTTTTCGTTCTGCAGGAGAGGCTTTTCCTCACCGTGTCCAATTACATTTTCACAGCCATATTTGTGGGGGAGATGACACTCAAGGTAAATATTTACATTCACTGCATGATATATTACGCTGATTTCAAGTGTCCCATGTATAGATTTTTTTCTTCCTGTGTGTTCTGCCATACCTCTGATCTGTGTTGGCGAATCAAGAGAAAATGATCAGTATAGTAATTGTTTTCACAGCATTTGTAGATACTAACTGTACATACTACCTTTTCCTTCTTGCATGCTTTAATGGATTGAGTACAGTATAATCCATTTAGTTAAACATATAGCATACAGTGGAGTTCAAAAAACCACCACTGAAAATGTTTCTATTTTGCATCTTTGCGATTTTTCCATTACAAATGATATTGTCAGCATAAAACTGAGTGCACAGTTGAATTAAAAAATGAACGTACTGTACATGTCTTACATTTGCCTTAACAAAAGCTATAAAAAAAATTTTATTTTTTACACCTGACAATCATGTTCATCCTGCATAATTTGAGATGTTCCAAAGTACCTCTTGTGCTTCAACAAAAACTACAACAACTTACCGTCTGTACAATGAGTCACATGATCATTGTCACAAATTTGCTCATTTGTTCAGTGACCTACAAAGAGTGGAAAATGTTTTTTATTTTTTATATATCCCAAAACTTTCAATTTTATGTTTGAAAGAATATTGCATAATGCATCGTTATATTATTACTTTGATAGATATTGAACAAAATTACATGCACACAGATTTGTTGGAGACATTGTTAAAGACTCTGGTCGTCTGAATGGGTAATTAGCTAAATATTTTCCAGTAGATGAAACAGAGTGTGTGTATGTGTATCTCTAATTCATCTCTCATTTCATCATCTTTCTTTCTTTCTCACTCATTTTCTCACACACTTTTTCCCCTGGATCTCTTGAGAGCGGGGTATTACATTTGCTGGCTCTCTCATGGCAAGCAATTAAGTAATGATATTAATTAGAGCCAGTATCCCCTTTCACATGCAGTCAGTCGTATAGACTGGCCCGTCTATTCAGCTGCAAAGACTTGGCACTTGTAGGTCATCAGTTATGTAACTTAATCAATTACTGGAAAGTGGAACAAACTGGTACTTTATTTTATTTTTTATTTTATTTTATTTTTCCATCCATCCATTTTCCAAACAGATTGTCCTATCTATAATTGCAAGTTTTTATGTTATTTTATTTTATTTTATTTTATTTTATTTTATTTTATTTTATTTTATTTTTCCATCCATCCATTTTCCAAACAGATTGTCCTATGTATAATTGCAAGTTTTTATTTTATTTTATTTTATTTTACATCCACCCATTTTCAAACTGCTTTTCCCATGTAGTGTCATGGATAGTTTTCTTTTTTTTAAATTAATAATTCTATTAATTTTATAAGATGTTTTAGATAGATTTCATACATTTGTCGTCGTTTGAAATGTCATGTCAACCACCTATACACAGTTAATAAAAGATGATGCGGAGCGTATGCTTTACGGTGGACATTTTTAAAAGCGTTGGTGCAGTGAGAGACAGAAGTCAAACAATGGTTCCACCTTTCTCTCGAGGACCAGAAAGTCAACAATTACAGTTCATCCTTGGGGAGGCAGATTCTGCAAGCCACAGCAAAAATATACCTGCCGGTATAACATAGCCTGAGGGGCAGCGGCTGATTTTACTGTCCCCAACCCACCTACACTCTACTAATAGGAGTTCTGCAAGCAGATCTGCTCTCACTCAAAAAGCACCTCCTTAAATTGCTAGCGTGAGTGTCACATTACTGTACTAGCCTGGTATACATCACTGATTTATTATTGGCTTTCTTTGGCAGTATTGTAAAGAAACTGTCAGACTAATACAGGCCAAATTGATCCCAAGAAAGAGCAGATATGTGTCGCAGTACGGCATCTCATTTCGTAAGAGTACATAATTCTCTCTGTCTCTGTTTTCTTGCTCTCTTTGCTCTTCTCACTCTTTAGACCTTAGCCAATGCTGACGTCAGGCCGCGTGTGCGCGTGTACGGTGTTTCTTTCCTGTCACTCGTCTTGTTAGTGTCACAAGAACCTGCCTGGGAGGCCTAAGGCTCAGGTCACCTTGGCACTTCAATTGATTTTGTATTTTCGTCACTTTTTCTGCATTTTAGTTTCATATTTTTTGCTGTTTTTCCAGTCAAATCTGCAAGTCATATCTCACAGCCATCAGCAGTTCCCTTAAGTACATCTGCATCTCACCGCTGACAAAATGGTGGATTTTAAATGTAAATTGTGCCTAGCTCAGTTGAGTTGTAAAATCAGCTCTACAGGAAGCACTATTTTAGGGCTTCAATTAGAACTCTTGGATTGGCTTGCCTGGAGATCACAAACTCTGTCTTTTTCTCCACTTCAATACATGTTTCAATCAATTCTAGCAAAGATATAAGAAAAATCACACAAGTAGGGATCAAAATGAAATTTAGAATCGGATTAGAGAACCAGAACAAAGTCCATACGGTGTTACGCCAGAATAACAAAGATGTACATTACAGAGCTGCTTGAACTTTTTATGCTGTCCATTTGAGATGTTGTTTCTTTGTTTATTCTAGGTGGTGTCTATGGGTTTGTATCTTGGAGAGCAGGCGTATTTGCGCAGCAGCTGGAACATTTTGGATGGTTTCCTGGTGTTTGTGTCTTTGATTGACATCGTTGTGTCAATGGCGGGCGGGGCTAAGATCCTGGGGGTGCTCAGGGTTCTCAGGCTTCTGCGCACACTGCGCCCCCTCAGGTACAGCCAAAAATCATCTGATGTCGGCCAACATATGCTTGGTTTAAAATTCTATAGGTGCTAAATGGTAAATGCTTTTTTCCCTTTTTGACAGGGTTATCAGTCGAGCTCCTGGCCTCAAATTGGTTGTGGAGACTTTGATCACCTCTCTGAAGCCTATAGGAAACATAGTTCTCATCTGCTGTGCCTTCTTCATCATCTTTGGCATCCTGGGAGTCCAGGTAAAGAACAAGATGCTCTCTGAAACATCTTGTTCATTCAAACTGAGGAAACATGTGCTGCCTCAGGTGCTTCAGAACTGGAGTTTGAGTGCAGCTTTTTAAAATAAATTAGTGTCTTTGACAAAGAAATTTTTGTATCTCTTAAAATTGTGGTGAGTTGGTTTACATACACCTTGCAGAATCTGCAAAATGTAAATTGTTTAACCAAAATAAGAGATTATACAAAATGCATGTTATTTTTGATTTACCTGAATAAGATATTTAACATATAACAGCTGAGGGACTCATATGCAACTATTACAGAAGGTTCAAACGCTCACTGATGCTACAGAAGGAAAAACCATGCATTAAGAGGCGGGGGTGTAAACTTTTGGACAGAATGAATATGTGTACATTTTTCTTATTTTGCCTAAATATAATTTTTTTATTTAGTACTGCCCTTTAGAAGCTACAGAAGATACTTACATGTTTCCCAGAAGACAAAATAAGTTAAATTTACCCTTGTCTTCGAATAAAAAAAGCACCCCCAGATCTTAATGCATCGTTAATGCATTGTGTATATAAATAGAAACCTTTTTTTAATTGAAATAATATTTAACAATATTACGGTTCTTACTGTATTTTTGATTTTAGGTCAAACAAATGCATCCCTGGTGAGCAAAATGTTAAAAATGATAAGTAATTGAATTGTAGTGTTTATATCTTAGAATTTCTATTATTTAAAAAGCAAATATAATTCAGATAATTTAGATTTTGAACCAGGGACCCATAACCTGCAGAAAAAAAGCTTTCTTTTATCTTACCTTGGGTATTTTGAAAGTTGTTTTTTGTGCCACTTTCACCTCACAAAAACAGATCAGTGATGCCCCAGGGGATCCTGATGCTTTTGTCTTTTTATGCTTTTCTGCTTAATCTCACAATCATACCCTTCTCTCTTTTCATTTTCTGTTTCTTCATTTTGTGTTCATTATTAGTTGTTATTCCTCTTTAGTGCCACATCTTGCTCTGTTCTTCATAGCGAATGTTTTCTTATTCTGTCCTGGTCTTCTTTCATAACACCCTTTTTCTTTCAAATATCATCTGCTCTGACAGTTTTAATAAAGAGATGCTTGAGTAGCGTGGCGTTGAGTGACATGAAGTGTGTGCCATTTCTTTTGCCTCAACAGCTTTTTAAAGGCAAGTTCTACTACTGCTTGGGCCTGGATGTCAAAAACATCACCAACAAGTCTGACTGCCTCTTGGCCAATTATAAGTGGGTCCATCACAAGTACAACTTTGACAACTTGGGGCAGGTTAGTTTGTTCTCTGACTGGGCTTATCAAATTACATGACAGATTCACAAAATACCACATACTGAGCAAATTTGTTGCTTTGTTTGCTTTTGTGTGCATCTATATCAGAATTACCCCTCATGGTTCTTTACATCACAGATGGTTGTCTATCTGATCTTGTACCCTGTTTGTCTGTTCAACCTCCATCTATCTTTGTTTGTCCTACTTGTCTTTCCACCCATCTCCATACTTCTGCGTGTCCTTGTATGTGATCATATGAACATGTGTTTATGTTTTACAGGCTCTGATGTCCCTGTTTGTGCTGGCGTCGAAGGACGGTTGGGTCAACATCATGTATCATGGTTTGGACGCAGTGGCAGTGGACCAGCAGGTAATGCTCTTTATCTAACGTGTTTATCCTGATAATACTAACCTGGTGAATATAAATGGTGTGCTTTCAATGTCATATGGATGTTGTGCTAGATTTGCATATTGGTATCACAGTGAACAATCAGTTGGTTTATCATATAGTTCTCTCAATGTTAACCCAAAGCAGGCACATTTACACAGACTTTTAAATGTACAAATAGCAACACACAACTCATAACATACAGAAGTCTAGGGTTTGAAATAAAGCTGAAATAAATAAGCTGTAATGAAAATTAAAGCCAAATAGCAAAAAAAAAAAAAAACGAATAAAAATAAAAGTACATAAAATTGCTTAAACTAAAATTTAAATGAAAACTGAATATATGAAAAACTGTTTGATTAATCACTTGTATTCCACATTTGCAAGTTGTTTTGGATAAAAGCATCTACTAAATTTGACCCTGGACCACAAAACCAGCACAGGTATATTTGTAGCAATAGCCAACCCATTGTATGGGTCAAAATGATCGATTTTTCTTTTTATTGCACAAAATCATTAGAAAATTAAGTAAAGATCTTGTTCTGTGAAGATATTTTGTAAAATTTCTACCGTAAATATATCAAAGTTAATTTTTGATTAGTAATATGCATTGCTAAGAACTTCATTTGAACAACTTTAAAGGTGATTTTCTCAATATTCAGATTTTTTGCACCCTCAGATTCGAAAACTCAAAGATTTTCAAATAGGCCAAATATTGTCATATCCTAACAAACCATACATTAATGGTAAGCTTATTTATTCAGCTTTCAGATGATGTATAAATCTCAAAATTAAAAAAAAAATGACCCTTATGATTGGTTTTGTGGTCCAGGGTCACAAATGAATAAATTTCACAGTAGCCACTTTTATTAAAAACTACATCCTATATCTAAGATACTCCAAGTATGCTTTAACAACTTTGTATAAAATTTAATTTCTTTTCTGAATTAGTTATTTTCATACTTATTAAGTGTTAAAATGTGTCAGAGCCAAACAAAAGTCACTTTCTTTTTTAACTAAAATAAAGAGCTTTAAGGAATAAGCACTCAACAGTGAATATTTAATCCTGAATACACACAATCAGCTTCATGAATACTAACAGGCTTTTGGCTCTGAAGCTAAAAACAATGACTTTCAAGAGTCCTCGATTCAAAAAGCAGTGAGCTTGCATCAGTTAGGGACCGGCACATAATGATGAAGTGTAGGCCTGCAGCCAGACCCTCTCACGCTGGAGAAGCCCAGCATCTCTAGGGAGTCAAAGACAGGGCGGGAAAAAAAACTCATGGATTAAATGGCATGTGTAATTTCCCCACTGCATCATCTCTGTCACACCAGAGTCCACTGCAGGATATAAACTATGTGTGGAAGCAGATGGAAATGTGCAGAGTACCGTGTGCTTTCTCATCCCGTGTTTTACAATGAGCTAATTTAGACTTTGGCGTCTTTGTTTCGCTCCACGCTGCTGCTAAGCAACCAAGTAAAAGCTGCACCTAAGTTCACTTTACCATAATTTGACCAATTTCCCTCAAGCTTATGAGTGTCTGCATTACACAAGGCTGTGTTGATTATCTTGTTGAAATAAATTTTAGGCAGCTCCCTGTTCTGAACATTTTCGTGTGTCGTTTTTCAGTAGCGCTTGTGAAGAAAAGTGCCGTTATTATCGTTCCTCATTGTTCTAGTCAGATCTTGACGAATAACCCATCCGGCCTGGTTTGTGCTACGGAAATGAATGATACCTGAAATAATGCAACTTATTGAGGAGAGGTGTCCTTACATTTCTTTACAAACAGTGGCTATCGATTTTCACTTGGCAGACAATGAACATTCCTATCAATACCCACGACACCTTAGAAAACACAAAGAAGCACCCTTGTGGACACCCAGAGCGCCATAGCAAATGCTTATAGTAATCACCATTCACATTTTCTTCATTAAATCAAGTTTTTATCTTGTTCCTAACTCTTCCATTCTGTTCTGTCTCTTCATTTATCAGCCCATAACCAATAACAACCCCTGGATGCTGCTGTACTTCATCTCCTTTCTCCTGATCGTCAGTTTCTTTGTGCTGAACATGTTTGTTGGGGTGGTGGTGGAGAACTTCCACAAGTGCCGACAGCACCAGGAGGTGGAGGAGGCCAAGAGGAGGGAGGAGAAGCGACTGAGACGCATGGAGAAAAAGAGACGGAGTAAGAAAGAGAAAAAGAGATGAGAGGCAGGAATCATGTGCCGTGGAAACTGTTTCAAATGGGTCTGGCCAATAAAAGAGTAATAAAGTTGGATAACACCACCTCTTGTTCAATTTAATACTGTCTTTAGTTTGGGTAAAACCCTCTTATTAAACTGAATTAAAGGGATACAGTACTTCACCCAAAAATGAAAATTACACCAAGATTTACTCACGCTCAAGCCGTCCTAGGTGTATATGACTTTCTTCTTTCAGACAAAAATAATATTATAAAAGTTATATTAAAAAAATGTCCAGGCTTTTCCAAGCTTTATAATGGCAGTTAATGCCTGGTGATTTTTGAAGTCCAATAAAGTGCATCCATCCATCATAAAAAGAGCTCCACACAGCTCTGGGGGTTAATAAAGGCCCCCAGAAGCAAATCGATGAGTTTGTGTAAGATATGGTTAGGTATGTTTTGAAGCATGCCTGCTGGTTTGAGTTGATTTAAACTGGTCCTTAGCTAGTCCTGAGCTGGTTTTTAGCTGGTCATGTGCTGGTTTAAGCACATGACCAGTTTAAACCAGCTCATGACCAACACACGACCATCTTAAACCAGCTCAAACCAGCATGCTTCAGAACATACCTAACCAGCATATGCTGGTTTTTCAACAGGGTACTAATGCACAATTCATGTCAGAAGACCTTCATTAACCCTTCAGAGTGATGTGGAGTACTTTTTATGATTTACGGATGCACTTTATTACCACCATTCACTTAAATAGCATTTCACGAGTTCACCCTCACATCTAATCTGGTTGAGTAAACAGTAAGTATATTTTGGCGTGCTGTCCTGGGGGAAGGCTCTGAGCCCGGAATATGGCCCGAACCCAGAGAACTCCCCCCGTCCCAAGTATAGGATGAGGATGGATTAAGAGTGAGGAGTTGGGGTGGAGGGGGGATGCCGAAAAAACAGTCGAATGATGGAGGTAAGTCGGCTGTGTGCTTATATATGACTTGTGCTAGCTAGACGAGTTGCACCTGTGCCAAATCGGTTGATTATCTGATCATGCTCCTCCCGAACTTTGTTATCAAACATCATTTTTTTAATACAACTCCAGTTGTATTCGCCTGAAAGAAGAAAGTCATATACACCTAGGATGGCTTGAGGGTGAGTAAATCATAGGGTAATTTTCATCTTTGGATGAACTATACCTTTAACTTAGATACTTATTTTACCTGCAATAAATCAGGACGACAGAATCAACAGGGCAAAAAATACATTTAAAACATTACAAATAGGAAAAGACTTTTGTAAAAATAAATAATAAAATATCACTGACCCCCGGAAAAGAGAATGAAGTCCATAAGGGAAAGGTGGAAGGAGGGGGAACGACGGAGCGCAGTGACTGTAAATGAAAAGAGATGATTTGATTTGCACATGATATGCTGAACAACCAGTTTAATTCTCCAGACATCTCATAATAACATTAGCCAGATGGAGAGACCGCACAGGTGTGTTCTGTAATGCATCTTTCCTCTGCAGAAAACAAATCTAGTTTATGGACCAGAGAGTAGCCTTTTCATCACATACATAAACTTTAGATAATGATAAAATATTCTCTTTTCCCAATCTAATGTGCAGAGATAATTGCACAAGTAATCCACCAGCAGGTTGATTTTCAGAAATGTGTAAACACTGAGGCTCTGTAGCTCTATCAAAGCATTTCTCTTTTTGTTGGAGCATCACAGAATTGGCTGAACCAATGGAATGAGTTTGGGGGTGGGACTATGTATTTGATTGGCCAAATGTCGATGAAGTAGTCTTAATGAAACCTGTTTGAATTCCATTTGCTGAATTTACACTCTTCAGCTTTATGTATTTGCTGCCAAAAGGTGCTCATTCTAACCTGATCTGTTCGTTTCTCTCAGAGGCTCAGAAGTTGCCCTACTATGCCAGTTACAGTCATGTGCGACTGATGATCCACACTCTGTGCACCAGTCACTACCTGGACATCTTCATCACCTTCATCATCTGTGTAAACGTTGTGACTATGTCACTGGAGCACTACAGCCAGCCTCATGTAAGATAATCTATTTATTTTTTGTTATTATATAGGGATGTAACAATATTATCAATATCGTGGTATTGTGATAGCAAAACTGCCTCAATATTATCGTGGTCACATGACAGTATGAAACAATATAGGTCTTCTAGGCAAGAAGTGTAGATTCTTAAAATATTCTAACATAAATGCTCTTTAAAGTAGTGTGTTTGGCTATTATGTTTTGGTACAGTATCTGTCAAATTAACTAAAACAGAAAGCAGAACATGCTTCATTCAGGCAGTCAGCTCATGATCCGGTGTTTCCTTGCCTCAAAACGGCTCCGTTCACAGTCAGAGCAGTTTTTTATAGTTGCTTATTGCATGTACTGTGAGTTTAGTGTGTGTTTGGGAATGCAATGGCCACCAGTTAGGCCTTATTTTCACAGCAGATGATTACAGCATTTCACTAGATTTGTAGTGAGATGCATTTTTGTAAGGTTGATTTCACTGAAGCTGGATTTTTCCGTCAAAATAAAAGCTCTACAGCATTTTCTGTCAAAATAAAAGCTTAAAAGTGCAGTGAATAAATGGGTAACAAAATATCTCTTTCAAGTGTATAAATTTGGAAAGAAGTATTGTAATTTCCCTACTGTACTGTAAAGCAAAAATAATATACCTATGAATTTTCATTAATACAATTCATACAATATATGGCTATTACTCTCATAGAAATAACAATAATGTTGTTATTATTTTATTCTAATTTGTTTGGTTTCCTAAAACACCAATGTAAATGTAATTCAGACTGAGACAGTATAACACAAATAAAAAGAGGGTTGAGTCCTCTTTAAAGTTTAGGTACAAGTCAATTCACAGACTTTTTTCTGAGTTTTCTGAGTTCTAAGTTTTCTTAGTTAAGAACGTGGGTTGGAGCTCTTAATTTTGAACTCTCAAAGAGCATTTGTTAGAAGAATTTAACTTTAAGATTTACAAAATGTTAATTTTTTGGTGTTCATTCATCTTTTTTTAAAAATATCGCAATAATATCGTATTGTGGACTTCTTATCGTGATATTATCGTATCGTGAGATTTTGATATCGTTACATCCCTACTAATATGTTGTATTTTTATTTTTACATCCAGAATCTTTGTATCATTTTGCCCTTATATCACTTTTTTGTTCAAAATTAAACAATTTCCCAGTCCCTCTGATGATTTGACATCTTGGAGAAGGCTAAAACTAGAGTTAACACATGCACCTTGTCTCAATATATTAGGCATTACCTGAACATTCACAGAATACTTGATATTTTGTATTGCTACTGTAAAAATGACTGGTTTGGCTGACTCTATGAACCCGAGGCGAAAGTCTTTTAAACATTCACACCTCTCTTGTTCTCTTCCTCTGTCTCTCTGGCTTCCTCTCCGTCTGTATGTTTCCTTCCCCCCCAGTCTCTGGAGATCGCACTCAAGTACTGTAATTATTTCTTCACCAGCACCTTTGTGCTGGAGGCTGTCCTGAAGCTCATCGCATTTGGTTTCCGACGTTTCTTCAAAGACAGGTATTCAGTTCCATTCCCCTTCTCACCTTTCATCTCCTCACGTTTCCTCTTCTCCGATCGCTAATTGATTTGATGAATTCATTAGATGTCGATTCCACCTGACCGAATCCCCTTAGTTTGTTCTCTAGAGTCACTGGAGGATGTGTTATTGGCAAAAATGTTGCATCTGCTGTTGCATTCATGGCGCAGATAGAAATGAAATTAGCACTGCGTGATGTTAATACAACAAAGCGCAGCAGACTACAGTGAAGAGCGAGAGCGAACGTGGTTATTTGTCTCAAGGGTTTAATGAAATCTCTCTCCTGTGTTTGTTTCCCTAATAGAACTCCTACTTATCATTAGGCTGACTACAAGAGCGGTTCCTCTGGCTTGTCATAAACTAATACTGACATGTATCAAGGTACACTGAGCAAGCACAGAGTGTAAACATCCTGGCATTTTGTAGCTTTTATTAGAATATATGGTATTGACCCATTTAAAAGAGTAAAAAAAAAGCCAGGCTCAGACCGCAGCGCACTTTGTCTTTTTTATTCACGCATATTCAGGTCTGACACCAGAAAGCTTTCAACAAGCCATTATTTATTGTCGGAGCTCTCCGTGCCTCTTAACTAGGTCACAATTACGAGCCGGATGGCAGAGGTGTGTGCGCAGACAGGTGTGCCGTGGCTGGTTCCAACACCGCAGATGTGGGCGACTGTGATTTGTGCTGTAGTGTAAAAACGAGCCGTCCCTCGTCCTGCATTAGCGAATGAGGTCACCTATGCTGGAGTGGGTCCTTAATTCTCCCTAATTGGGTGTTATTAAGTGGTCCCCAGCAACTATTCAGGTCCCAAGCCACCTGTTTGACCAGACCGAGCTTCAAATGTTAATTTCTTTCAAGCCACCTCTCTGGAGGAATGAATGACCAGAGTGGAATGAAACTAGAGGGAAAGGTTGGATTCAAAGTGCATGAAAGTTGAATTTTTGCATAACTGAGCAAATCTGTCCCTTGTGTATGTGTGCAGGTGGAACCAGCTGGATTTGGCTATAGTGCTGCTGTCAGTCATGGGTATCACATTGGAGGAGATCGAGATCAGCGCAGCTCTGCCCATCAACCCCACCATCATACGTATCATGAGGGTCCTACGCATCGCACGTGGTTAGTAATAGAAGCACAGACACTGACCACTGGCTAGCACCACTCATCATAGCTGATGCTAGAAGTTTCAGCACCCCTAAATGCAAAATGACTGTCAGACTCCTTATAGTATGTAATTATATGATGCTCGCTGAAAACAAAACAAAACAAGACCCTTACCAGCAATAATGGGTCTTGATGGTTGACCAACCAAAGTCTTTTCGATTAGTTAGACCAACTGGTTTATTCTGTTTATGTAATTTTTTCCTTTATCTAGCCTGTGTTTTATACAGTTGAGGTCAAAAGTTTATATACACCTTACATACACAAAACGTATGATTTTGAGATCAGTCTTTTTACACTGAGGACAACTGAGGGACTCATATGCAACTATTACAGAAGGTTCAAATGCTCAGTGATGCTTCACAAGAAAAAACAATACATTAAGAGCTGGGTGAAAACTTTTTAAATTTAAAAATCAGGGTAAATTGAACTTATTTTGTCTTCTAGGGAACATGTAAGCATCTTTTGTAGCTTCTAAAGGGCAGTACTAAATGAAAAAAAAAAATATGATGTAGGCAAAATAAGAAAAATGTACACATCTTCATTCTGTTCAAAAGTTTACACCCTCTGCTCTTAATGCATCGTTTTTCCTTCTGGAGCATCAGTGAGTGTTTGAACCTTCTGTAATAGTTGCATGAGTCCCTCAGTTGTCCTCAGTGTGAAAAGATGGATCTCAAAATCATACTTTTATATTCTTTTGTGGACTATAAATGTCTTTTTTGTGAAATATCTCGTTCAGGTCAGTACTAAAAAAATGTGTTTTTATGATCCCTCTTATTTTGGTAAAATAATAAACATTTCACAAGTTTTGCACGGTGTATGAAAACTTTTGACCTCAACTGTGTGTGTGTGTGGCATGGTATATATAGCATGTTATGGAAACCTGTTTTTGCCAATGAATTAAAAGGTAATTGTGAGTTTTTATCTCCCAGTTATGACTTTTCCCTCAGAATTGCATTATATAAACTCACAATTACAAGTTATAAAGTCAGAATAGCGGGATATAAACTCGCAATTCTGCCTTTTTTCTTGCAAATGTGAGTCTATCTTGCGATTTAGATTTTTTTTTTTCTCAGAATTGTGAGATATAAACTCGCAATTGCAAGTTTATGTCATGCAATACTGACTTTAACTTGCAACTATAAATATGTATCATGCAATTCTGAGGAAAAATGTCACAACTGTGAGTTTATATCAAACAATTCTGACTTTATGCTGAAAAACCAAAAATAATAAAAGAAAATACTCAGAATTGCAAGTTTGTATTATGCAGTTCATGCAGCGAGATGTAAATTCACAACTGTGAGAAAAAAAGTCAGAATTGTGAGATGTAAACTTAAAATTACGAGATAAAAAGTTACAATTACCTTTTTTATATTTAATTGAGTGGCAGAAACAGGCTTCCATAGCACAGTAATTAATGCACAGGACCAAAAATTCAAATATAAAATAAAAATAATGTATCTTTCAGTATTTTTAATATAGATTTAGACTGTTATATTCTTCATATTCTTGTAAACTCTAAAATATATATATATATATATATAACATATATATAATAAAATTATATGTATTTTATATTTTACAAGAATATGAAGTCCTTCACTGTAGTCGGTGAAAACTGATATAGCTGTATATATAATACATGCAGTATGATTGCTTTATTCAAATTACAGCGTAGCAAGTTTAAACTCAGAACCTCTTGCTCTTGAAGCAAGAAGTATTTTTCTGACTCACATCAGCCCATGTTCAGATAAGACCGAAATCCTAGAATTGCTCCTGCCACACATCCATTCTGGTGTAATCTCCGCAAGCGGTTATTGTCACACACCACAGCCATTACTCTCTTGACTTTTATCTTTCTTTTATTTATTTTTAGCCCTTTATCACTTTTATTGAGTGGCAAGTGCGAAAGGAACAGGAAATGATGAGGAGTAAGAGAAAAGGAATGAGCCTGCGAAATGTTGCGAGCCAGATTTGAACTTGATCCCCCACATGCGCACTATGAGCACACCGCATGCTTATCTTTTATCTTAATAAATGACAAAAATCTATTTATTTTGTCTGCACTGTACTCCAGATCAAATCAGACCGCTTTATTTCCCGTCTCAGTGCACTGTTTAATCTTTTAATCGACCAGCCAGCCTGAAATACAAATGAGCTGCCTTCATGTACAGAATATTGTTACGAAATGTTGTTTTAATACTCATCTCCAGCGCCAAATTCTATTTGTCTCCCCAAATCTCTAATTTTCTCCCCCCCATTTGCCTCTAACACCTGATCAGTGGCCCGTGTGTTGATAAGCCCCTAATAGCCAATGAGTCTTACGTCCGCCTCATTACCCAATACGAGCCTTAGAAATATCGACTCCATCATACCAAAATGGTCTTTTGCACAGGTCAGTGGTGCTGTATTATTGAGGATTGATCTGTTTGTCTAGAGTTTAATCTGGTATTTAATCCTGCTGTTGTCCACAGCCATCACTGAGGTAGTGTGCCATCACTCTACATCTGTACGGGGAGAGGGCGGCAGTGCAAGGGGTTTAATTTTAGCCCTGACCTTTTCCTTCTCTCCTCATTAGCCGTTTAGTCTGGAATTAAACCAAGGTTGGAGGGGGGACGAAATCCTTGTCTGTTATCGGCCTCTTTGTTTTTCTTCTTCTGAAATGATCAACGCCTCATAGACAAGCACACAGACTGAGCTGTCTTGTTGAACTCTCTGCAACTCTCTCTCTCTCTTTCTCGCTCTCTCTGACAGTGCTGAAGCTGTTAAAGATGGCCACGGGAATGAGAGCGCTGCTGGATACGGTAGTTCAAGCCCTGCCACAGGTGATAATACCACTACAACCCCCTCTGATGAAGCAATGCGCTGTCACCCCACCCACTTTTAGTCATATTTTGGCTTGAGAAGAGGAAGTCATCCAAGCAGTGTCGACAACAAGAACAGGCTGCTCATTGGCCCATGAAATTTGGTGATTCATAAGAACGGCAAACTCGCTCAGGGCAGATAATAACCCCAAAGCAAGAATAAAGTACCTGCTTTTTTATACACAGACGTGCACAAGCACATTCATCTTGTTCATTGCTTTTTCAACTGGGATACATTAATAATAAACTTTATTTTTATATCACACCTTTAAAGCACAACATAAAATCAAATAAAAAAGACATATGAAAAAGGAATGAGTATAATAAAAAAAAAAAAACCTTGGAACTCTAGTGTAGCAAGATCCAGCATTTTGATCCCCCTTGTAAGTTTGAGGAATAGTTAAAGGGATAGTTCACCCAAAAATGAAAGTTATGTCATTAATTACTCACCCTGATGTCGTTCCAAACCAGTTAGACCTTTGTTCATCTTTACAACACAAATTAAGATATTTTTGATGAAATCTGAAAGATTTCTGACCCTGCATAAACAACAATGCAATTGAAATGTTCCCAAATCCAGAAAGGTAGTAAAGACATTGGTGGTTCAACTGTAATTTTATGAAGCTACAAGAATGCTTTTTGTGTGCAATGAAAACAAAAATAATGACCATCTGCTGCCATTATTGAGATTAATATCTTAATTTGCTTTCGAAGGTTAACAAAGGTCTTAAGGGTTTGCAGTGACATGAGGGTGAGTAGTTAATGACAGAATTTTCATTTTTGGGTGAACTATCCCTGACGCAAGTTTAAAAAAAAAAAGATGACAGGTGAAAACGTGAAAAAGAAAGCAGTTCACACACACTCTCCATAAAGCAATCCGCAACTCTTTCATGGTCACGGAGTGGTGACTGCTTGAGGAGAGAACTGCTGGGTAGACATCTCCAGGGTGGAGTAAAGCGTCACTCCTCTGTGGATATCGATCCCTTGTTCATTACTGCTGGGCCCAATGTCTTATCCCCATGGCATCTGTGAGGTAATTAACGCTGTAGCTGATTAAAGAGCCACTCAGGCACTCAGTCCCACCACACACACAGTTCTTATTTAGTACATCCTTCCAGAAACTCCTGTGCATTTCCTTTACAACTCTCTTAGAGACACTGCTCATTCCCCATAGGCTTCAGATTGGCTTTTATACTTTAGCCTATATCATTTAACCTTCTTGTGATCCTCGTATAGATTTAGCTTTGCCTAAGCATGTTTTACTGGACGATTTTTAATGTAAATAGACTATGTTTTTACTCAGAGATATGTTTAACTGGTGTGTTCGGAAAAGAATCACCTGAATGTACTGTATTAATGGTAACACTTTACAATAAGGTGTCATTTGTTAACATTAGTTAATGTATGAACAAACAATGAACAATACCAAAACATTCTCACTCCCAACTCGTCACATATTGACGCTTGGTCAGGATCACTTAAGAAACCACAGGGTACCACTTTAGTTTTATTTTTCGACGTGCTGGATCTTCCATTGCTTTAAATAAGAAACCTTTAACATCAATATGCTGATGTGAAAGGCATTGGGAATTTTATCATCATGATTAAATTACATATTGGGTAATAATTTTGCCATTATTGCATATTTATTGGTGAACAGTGTAAACAGTCAAAACAATTATTTTTACATTTCGCTATTTACACATTTATGAGCACGTAAACCAACCCCTGCCTCTAAACCTAACCATTTTTTAATGTAAAACACAGGATATAACAGGCAGATACAATTAGTCACAATTTATTTAAAAAGTATTAATATCCTTTTTAATAACTTAATAACTTCCGAGGCAGACAATTGATTTTTGAGAGGAGTAGTCATGATCGCCGTCTCCGTTGTACAGCTCATCCTGTGTGCCAGGGTTGCCAGGTTTTCACAACAAAACGCACCCAATTGCTACTCAAAACTAGCCCAAAAGTAGCCCAATCGCATTTGGAGGGGGGTCCCCTGGGAAAAAGTCACTTCAACCCGCGTACATGAAAAACAACCTGCTTATGGTCAGTTTTTGCAATCTATACCTGTCACTGTACTTTTATTTTCCTGTTGCTTTCATATTGTGTTTGATATTGTTCAGAAGTGGGTAAGTTTAGGGTAGGGGTGGGGTTAGGTGCTCTAAAATATCTATGAAAGCATAAATGAATATAAAATGATTTCTATTTTTGCAAATGCATGCAAACCATTAAACGTGACACGTAATGCAAACAACTAAAAGCAATGGAGGACCCTGCACGTCCAAAAGTGACGCTAAAAGGGTACCCTGAGCATCAAAAAGTGACGCCAAGGGGTCCTGACCAGGCGTCAAAATGTGACGAGTTGGGAGTAAGAACGTGTTGCCAACACATTTATTAGAGTTTTGTATTTATCTTTGTTAACGTAAGTAAATAAAAATAGTCATTCATTGTTACTTCTTGTTCATGTTAGTTCAGTGCATTAACTAATGCACTGGTAAATGCTTCAATTAACATATGATTAATAAATGCTGTAGAAGTATTGTTCATTCTTAGCTCATGTTAACTAATGTAGTTAACTAAAGTTAACTAATGAACCTTATTGTAGTGTGATCGTATTAATCTTTAATGTTGTTAATAATTCCATTTACATTTATTCATTATTTAGCAGACACTTTCATCCAAAGCAACTTACAAATGAGGAATACAACAAGCAATTCATCATAACATCACTTTATTCTCGCCAGCCTTGCTGCTGACATGATGTTAAAAAATTATAAGTAAATAATAGATTAGGTTTCACAGTACAATTACCTTACGCAAGAGATACACACTATTTTCAAAAGTTTTTTTAAGTCTCTTATGCTTACCAAGGCTGTGTTTATTTGATTAAAAAATACAGTAAACAGTAATATTGTGTAATATTATTATAATTTAACACTTCTGTAATTTAGTATATTTTTTAAAATGTAATTTATTCCTGTGATGGCAAAATTGAATTTTCAGCATCAGTACTCCAGTCTTCAGTGTCACATGATCCTTCAGAAATCATTCTGATATGCTGATTTGCTGCTTAAGAACCATTTATTATCAGCATTGAAAACAGTGGATCTCTGATCCTGTTTTTAAGGATTCTTTGAATAGAAAACTCAAAAGTATAATAGTTATTTGAAAGTAATTGACACTCACTTGTGATTAATTGGTGGTGTCCTTAACTGTATTAGTATTAACTGACAATTATAGAATTTTTTGGGACATAGTACCATGCTATTCTTTCAAGGACCTTAAAGTACATATGGTACATGAATATAGTAATCATCAGTACCACAATACATATCAAACGGTGTGAATTTACCGTCTGAGACCATCACTGTACCATAGTACTTTGCAAGCTGCCTAACTATTATTTTGTGCATCATAGGCTTGTGAAAAACTTCCAATACTACATTTTTGAACATCATATGCTCATTCTAGATTTGCCAGAGATGCTCAAGAGATGCTCATTTTAGGAACGAAATGAAAAAGAATGAAGTACTTTTAAGCTTTTATATACAAATCGTGGTTCTGTTAAGTCATAATGTTTCCCCTAACATCTTGAAGCCAAAATGTCTTTGTCGTTTTGTAGCATTGGTTTGTAGCTTTGATAGGCCATTACTTAGCATTAAATGGTAATAAAGCTCAGCTGTTGTTTTATCATACCCGCTGGCACGCCACATAAAACGTCACAACCAACCGCATCATGTAACTATACACATTACATTAATGCGATCTAAGCTGATTGTTTTATTCACTATTTTACACGTTTATAGCTCTCTCACACTGTTTTCCTAATTACCAGCACTTTAGACTAGCTGTTAGCGCCTGTGCCATATTCTTTGTCGCCTTCGGTTTTTTATCTCATCTGTTTGTTTTGTTTTGAGATGGCTGTGCTGTAGTGGGCACACCCTGATGTTCCTGACAAGCTAGTGTGTTAGCGTTAACGTGGAGAGCCTTGCAAGCGTGCATGCTCCACGTGCTCTGGCCACATTAGGACAGGTCATTTCCTCCATTAAGAGGGTTAATTCTGTTCCCAGAGCTGTACCTCTGACATGACCACTGGTTCCATCCATCATTTATGAGCTTTTGTTAAATCACAAATTTGTTCTGCTTCATTTTGCTGCAGGGGAGCAGGTACAGACTGCGTCTACAGAGAGACTCAAATTGCAGGGGCAGAGACATTAACATGTACATTACATTGCTTTTTGTTATTGTTATGTCTGTTCCAGACACTTCTTCCATCTGTTTTAAAACTAGGGGTAATGCTTTATCCTAGAAACCCTGCAAAAATCGTGTTCTTAATCATTTTTACCCTTTCTTTTTTAGAAAAAAGTATATAATCTTTCTCATAACTTGATGTATGTACATGAGAAGCAAAATTGCACAAAATAATGTGAGATATATCTTGAATTTAGGTTTTTATTTATGCTTTTTGTTCTGGTTTCAAGCATAAATACAACAATTTAATAAGGTTTAAACATGAGGGAAAATGGCTTTTTTTATTAAGGCACTGTAGGGTTAATGTGAGGGAGAAAATGTGTTTTACTTAAAATTGTGATCTGTCTTCTTTGACCTATAAAAAAGAAAATAAAATGAATTTTGCACTGAATACAGGGCAGAGAGATTTCAGGTTGGAGAGATTTAGTCCAAAACTACACGATTTTGTGCACTAGCGTTAGCTCAATGCAGATTGTCGTACTCCGATTGGCTTTTAATTGTCATTTGCTTTGGATAAAAGCGTCTGCTAAGTGATTCAGTGTAAATGTATCACAGCATGTGCCTGTATTTTGTGTCAAGGATGAGTGCATGTACGCTGGTTTCAGTCTTAATTGGTGTCTTTCAGGTGGGGAACCTTGGCCTCCTCTTCATGCTGCTGTTCTTCATTTATGCTGCACTGGGGGTGGAATTGTTTGGAGAGCTGGGTAAACACATACTACTCATTTTTTACTCCTTTTGATGCTTATTTTCGTTTCAAAGCCCTTTCTCTCTCTCTACCTCACTGGTGTTCTGTCTGTTCAATTCTTCTGAATACAAAGCTGAATTTGGCATGACTGCATAGGTAGCATTGAGGCTAAACTTTTAGGTGATAACAGACATTCACAAAATATAGTATTCAATAATGCAAACTCTCTCTATGGCTCTATCTGTTCCCTACAGTGTGCAACGAGGACTACCCATGTGAGGGCATGAGCCGTCACGCCACCTTTGAGAACTTCGGCATGGCTTTCCTCACGCTCTTCCAGGTCTCCACTGGTGACAACTGGAACGGCATAATGAAGGTACAGCAGAACAAAAAGCTATAGAAGCATCACTTTTGTTATATGAACAGGTGGGGGCATTTAGTAAACTTGTATTTGTTTAGTTTGGAGATTTTAAAAAGGTTTTAAAAGAAATCTTATGTTTACCAAAGTTACATTTGTTTAAAAAAATACAGAAAAAACAGTTACTCTGTAAAATATTATTAGAATTTAAAATAAATGTTTTCTTTTTTTATATATTTTAAAATGTAATTTATTCCTGTGATGGCAAAGCTGAATTTTCAGCATCATTACTCCAGTCTTCAGTGTCACATGATCCTTCAGAAATCATTCTAATATGCTGATTATTAGAAATATTGGTTATTAATATCAGCGTTGTGCTGCTTAAAAATGCTGCTTTATGAATGTCTTTACTGTCACTTTTAATCAATTTAATGTATCATTGCTTAAAAGATTAGTTCACTTTCAGAATACAAACTTCCTGATAATGTACTCACCCCCATGTCATCCAAGATGTTCATGTCTTTCTTCAGTCGCAAAGAAATTAAGTTTTTTGAGGAAAACATTCCAGGATTTTTCACCATATAATAGACTCGAGTGGGGATCACCCCTAAGAGCAGGCACGGCCATTTGTAAATTTGGGGCCAGTTTTACGAAACAGGGCAAATTAGTGCAATATCTGCAGGTGATTTACTGACAATGAACAAATTAAGGAACACATACACAACATCTCATTTACATATCATCGCAGTATACCAAGCACAGTGCAGATTAGCGTAGTGTAATCAAAAATAAAAAAATAAAGAAGCCACAGTATGTTGAAAAGAACTGGAGGCCAAAAAATTAAGGTTTGCTAGAAGTTTTGATAGACTTGCTATTGCGTGACTCCTAGTTGAGGGTTCCAAGTCGTCTTTTATTTCCTGAAGCAAATTAAAAATAACATGGCTCGGCATACGATATGTTCAGATAATGTGTTCTTCTGGCATTACAAATACATTAATACATGTGGAAAAAAATCCTCTCCCTTCTACCATACGCTCTCTGTTCTCTGCGGTGCCTCCTCCAGCAACAATAATTGCAGCCATTTCAAGCGCAAAATAGTTTAAGAGATGCTTTCTTGGGGCGTTAAATAATGCCACAAATGGCAGTAATTTGACAAGTGCAGACATTAGTAAAATGCATTGCGTGATTCATTTGGATACTGTCCTCTCATAAATTTTGCGTCTGAAAGGGAAACTCCTACAAATGCATATTCAGCAAGGTCTGGTGCAAAAACAGCTCTGTCCACGCCTTTTCAGCGCTAATTCATCATTGCACATCTTTAGAAAAACCTGACAATACAATTTTAATGGCAAAAGATGGTTCGCACTGGCCCTTAATGTGTCTGGCTTCTGGTCTCATCCACGTCCAGCTATTTTTTGCTGTACAAAACAGCTTACTTCTGCATTAAAAAATAAGGTGGATAAATTGCTGTTTCAGTGCAGCTTCAAAGGATTCTACATGACTAGCAAAACGATTGGTCGTTTTCTTAAAAAAATAAACCACCAGACGAACACCTAGGCGAAAGTACCAACCTAGTGTTTACAAGCAAGTGTACAAAGAAAGTCAAACGCCCCAATACAAAAAAAAGGTAAAACAACAATGTTGGGCAATTGTGAATATGGAGGAGAAAATAAGTTTTTCTTTCGCCCTACCCTACCTTTTTGTACACAGACAAAACTACGCGTGACCTTTTCGATGTGAAGATGCGGGCGCACATTGCAGAGCTAGTGCAAGATGAGCATTTGTGGTTAAAAAGTATATACATTTTTTTTTTTCTTCTTTTTTTTGTTCAGATCATTTCACTAGATAAGACCCTTATTCCTCAGATGGGATCATGTAGAGCCCTTTAAAGCTGCAATGAAACTGCAATTTGGACCTTCAACCCGTTGATCCTATTGAAGTCCACTATATGAAGAAAAATCCAGAAATGTTTTCCTTCTTTTCAACTGAAGACAGAAAGACATGAACATTTTGGATGACATGGGGATGAGAAAATAATCAGGAATTTTTTATTCTACAAGTGGACTAATCATTTAGTATAAAAGTATACATTTATTTAAAATAAATAATAATACAAATCTTACTGACTCCAAACTTTTTAACATTAGTGTAGGTACACAGATGACCAGAAATGGCGAATACTTAGCTAATGAATTCCGCATGTTCATTTGTTAATTTTATTCATTTTAACCATCATAGGCTGAACAGTCATTCTTGCTGCCTGTTTCAAGAGCTCAAATGAGCTGACATATTTAATTTGATATCTTTATCCCTACATCTGCCACTGTTGTTCCTGGGATTTTGTAGATTAGTGGATAAATGCATGGATCAGCAGTTCAAAACCAAATATGATTTAGATCTGAGTATGAGGGATTCAAGACCACAATAAACAGAGCCATAATTGCATTAGGCTTACAGCGCACCAGTGACAGGAATACATTTCTGTGCATTTTGTTTTATTATTCCACCATAAAAAAAAAGACTAGAACATTGCTGTTGTCAGTTTCTGGGACTGAAGAAAACTGAAGCGACTGCTCAGCAAAATATTAAAAATTACAAATTCCAGTGCTGGATCTGCATTCATTATAGCACACAAAACAAAACCAAATGAAGTGAAGACTTGGTTGTTTTGTATTAGATACAATATTGCCATTTTATAAAGCCATCGTGAGTGACATCTATAATTAGTTCCATTTAAGCACAGAATATTCAACAAAGAAAGCTGACAACTAGACACTTGCGATACTTAGATGCTTATGATTTCTAATGTTTGACCAAAGAGACCAGGATAGGTTGCAGTGAAGAGTCCTTTGAGGTAGCAGCTTATAAATCTACAATGTTACAGTCTGTTCTCACCATTTTTTGCACTTTTCTTGAACCCTCCTTTTGCTTTGTTGTTTCTCTCATCCTCCCTATGTTGTTCTTGTCTCTAATACATGTGTCTTTGAAGAATGAGTTCTTATCAGCCTGTGTAAAGACAACCCGCCGTGCTTCATCTTCTCTCCCTCCAACCTGCCGTTTATATGATAGGTACATGATGGAGGAACTACCAGCTCAGCATATTCGGCGCAGTAGTAAAGCGCACCTGAATAAATGAGAACACATTGGCGCGATATCGATGTGTACCGCCCCGCACACACCAGAGGGTGTGTTTGATGGAAGGAGACAGGCTCCCCCCATTAAGCACACACACAATGAGTTTTATGGTTGACGGAGGCTTGCAGTGGTTTCCTGGCAGCCAAAGCACCATAATCAGAGCTGTAAATTACAACCTAAGTTCCTACATACCTGCAGAGAAGCCACCGCCTCCCCAAACCCCAACCACACGCATGAGTGGCCAAGCAAAATTACTGTCAGAACGTGTACCCATCTGCCTCTCAGTCACAGCAGCTTTGGAGAAAAAAAGAGAGAGTTTATGTTATATCAAAATAAATCAGAATGAAATTGGCATTCTGGGATTTGTTCCTATTGTTCCTATAGCTCATGCTAATCAAACTGCAGATGATAAGAGTAAGAAGGAGAAGACAGTAGTCACACTAAGTACTGGTTATCTCCTGCCTCTAGGAAGTCAAGGCTATGGAAAATGGTTTTATTAGCTAATGGCTACTGTTTGATTGATGTAATTAGTATTATTTTCAGAAATGGGTGTCAAGTGTTCAGCACACAGCGAAAGTGCTGTTAAACAACAGTTTTTCAAACAAGTACATATTAAGTTTGACATTTCAGACACAATGTAAATGTGTTTCCAATGTTCTTTCAATAACATTAGTTAACTACATTAGTTAACATGAACTAAGAATTAACAATGCGTCAGCAGCATTTATTAATCTTAGTTAATGTTAATTTCAGCATTTACTAATGCATTATTAAAATCGGAAGTTGTGTTTGCTAACATTAGTTAATGCACTGTGAATTTAAATGAACAAACAGTAAACAACTATATTGGTAACACTTTATAATAAGGTGTCATTTGTTAACATTTTTTAATGTATTAACTAACATGAACCAACAATGAACAATTAATTTATTACACTATGTATTAATCTTTGTTAATGTTAGTTAATAAAAATACAGTCGTTTATTGTTTGTTCATGTTAGTTCACAGTGCATTAACTAATGTTAACAAACACAATTTGTGATATTAATAATGCATTAGTAAAAGATTAATAAATGCTGCTGAAGCATTGTAATGGTAACTAATGGTAACCAATGAACCTTATTGTTAACTGTTACCACTATATTTTTATTAATTAACAAAGATGAATATATAGTGTAATAAATGTATTAACTAATGTTAACAAATTATATTTTTTTGTAAAGTGTTACTGCATTTTTTAATAAATATTATTTGAAAATATTTGAAATTGGGATTAAAAAAAAGGTAATTACAACTTTTGTGTCTATAAAAAAGAGATATAAACTTGCAATTGCAAGCAATTACCATTATTTATTTATTTTTTATTTTTTTTTATGCCATGATGGAAACAAGCTTAAATAGAGTATAGTATTATATTGTATATTATATATTTTATTATATGTAATATTTATATTATATTTGTTTATAAAGAATATGTGAATTTAACTAAATTAGTTTTTCTTACCCCATTTGAACATAAACATTTAAAGTTTAAACACCAAATAAATGTGTCTTTTTAAATATATATATATATATAAAAAATTATACCTCTGGAAAACATGACATAGAGGCTGGTTATGAAAGTTTTGAATTATTGTTTAGACACAATGCAGGAATGATTTAACCAGTATTTTTGTCTTGTTTTCCAGTATAAAATATAATAAACTGTTTCAATAAAATTCATGTTAAAACAGTATTTTAAGACTTTTTTTATTTGAAAATAACACAAAAAAAATCTTATTAAGAAATTGTTGATCACTGCAGTCCACCTATTTTGCTCCATCGGTGAAAATAGTTCTAAAAGAAGTATTGAAATTCTGTATACTTGATAGGGCTACAACAATAAATAGATGCATTGTGATTTGTGGATCATTTCTGAGATTTTCCAATTTTCCGATTCTCTCTGGAATCGATTCTGAGCTTAGTTTTTTTTTAACCGCACATACAAAGAAAAGTATTTGCACCTCGGCTCAGAATGCTGTTTTACCATGAGATTAATGTAAACAGCCCACTGTGAATACACTTGTAACTTTATAAATGATTGTTTTAGGTTTAAGCGTGTGTTAGGAACTGGAAGCAAGCAGAGTACAGCTGTTTCTAAAACATGCAGTGCCACCTGCTGTTAAAAATTAAGATCAGAACCGATAAGAGACAGAATCGCGAGGCATTCACGTAAATCGCAGAATCATTTCTCGATTTGCAATGCTCCAATTTATTTTCCCAGCCGTAATACCTGATTTGTCCAGTCAAATGAGTTGAACATAACTAACTGCTGTACAAGTTTAAAAATCTTTATCGTAACTCTCTTCACTCCTGTAGGACACTCTTCGAGAATGCCCGCCGGCCGAATACACCTGTAATCCCAGCCTACAATTCATCTCCCCGCTGTACTTTGTGAGCTTTGTGCTCACGGCCCAGTTTGTTCTCATCAATGTGGTGGTGGCAGTGCTGATGAAACACCTGGACGACTCCAACAAAGAAGCCCAGGAGGAGGCAGAGATGGATGCGGAGATCGAGCTGGAGCTGGCCCAGGGAACGCTCTGCTGCATCGGAGGAGGGGCGTCTGTAGTGGAGAGGAGCAGTGGGGGGCATCAGGGGGCTGGACCCAGCTCTACTGTTCCACCTCACTCCCCAAACACACACCCAGGGGCCCATGAGCCCAACAGCGCCAGGAAACTCTACTCACCAGCCCAGGTACGACACACACCCACACGCACAGTGATGGCAGGGAATGGATGGATGGACTGATAAACAGATTATTGATGAAGGAATGCATTCATGAATATTATGATTCGGTTCGATGGTTGGATGAATAGATAAGAGGTTGGGTTATTGAGCAATGGATTGATGAATTAATCATTTGGTTGAAAGTAAGAAGGATAGATCGTCACTGTGTTGATAAATGGATGACTCATGAATGATGGATGCATTGTAGATATGCATGGTTAGATTGAAGACGGGTGAATTTAGTGATTAATAAAAGGTTTGACTGAATGGATGGACACATTAATGATGGATACTTGATGTAATTGATGATTGCGGTCATAATGGGATAGAGTAACTGATTGGTAATGGAGGAATGGAATGGTGAATATGTGATTTGGTTGGATGTATTCATGCATGAATGGCTGTAGTGAGGAGTGATTTTAAATTGTGTTTATGGTATATACAGTATCACAATATGGTTGTGATTGTTATATGATTATACAGTTGCAATCAAAATTATTCAACTCCCTTGACCTGCAAGACATTTTGCTGCAGAGAACACCATTTTCTGAAAACTATTCAACAAAGGCATCAGTAAACTATTGGAGAACGTTTATTAATACACATTTGAGTGATTCTGAGAATGTAAAGTTGATGAATAATGGAAAAAAATCTAATTGGTTCTAAACATTCATGTTTAAAATTATTCAACCATCAAAAGTCAAATTTGGTGCAGAATCTTTTATTCTTTATAACCTCAAATAAACGCTGCCTGTAAGCTTTGGTTACCTCTCTACTGCAATCTCGGCCCGTTCCATACTTGAAAAACCTTAGTTAAAGAAAAACTACCCAGCACCTGGGTAAAAATATTAAAAATAACTGTAACACTTTAGTATAGGGACCAGTTCTCACTATTAACTAGTTGCTTATTAACATGCATATTACTAGCGTATCGGCCGTTTATTAGTACTTATAAAACACTATTAATCACTATTAATGAGCAGCAAATTAGGAGTTTATTAAGGCAGAAGTCATAATTAATGGTTTGTTAATGGCAAGAATTGTACCTTAAAATAAAGTGTAACCATAAAAATTAATATAATTAATATTGTCGTTATTTAAAATGCAGTAAATCATTAAACATTTCTTTGTCCTACATGGACCTGTTGTTATAAAAGCTGCAGTTTTATTCGAATTTTTATTTTTTTTTATTACATTTTTGAGTCAAATGTCAAAATTGTCCTATGGTGTGACTGTCTCAAGCATCGTTCAATAAATTACAACTTTTAAAAATTAAAAAGAAAAGCATAAAAATGTTAATAAATACCTCCGGCATAATTGTACAAGTGTCTTTTTTAGTAAATGGCAATAATTTTTTCATCAATACATTTCTGAAAGCGTAGGAACCAGATATATTTTGTCTCTGAAAACCATGTCCTCTGGTGTGACACCATATCCTGATTTTAAATCGGCCAATTCCAAAAAAATTTAATTAGTTGAAGGACTCCATTCATGATCATGTTACTGAAGCCCCCTGTGAAGCCCATGACATGTGCACTTGGTAAATTTTTATCTCAGAAACGTTCAAATATTTAACTTTTTTGGAATCACTACAAAAGTTTTACATTTTGTTGTCCTTTAGTGTGACACCTGTAAATTATATATATATTTTTAATTAAAAACTGTATGTTATACTAAATCATGGAAAATTATGCAAATGTGTCTTGCTAACCACTAATGACAGGTTAGTTTAATAGCATGGTGATTAATTGATGCAAAAAGCTGAAACGTCCTATGGTGTGACAGATAATGTCCTCCAGTGTGACACCTGCACTGTCACACCAGAGGACAAAGTCTCTTTAAAAAGCATTTTAAATAATTAAATAAGATTTGTTTAATTACATGCAGTAATTACATTAATTGAACTATTTTCTGATGTTTTTGCAGAAGACTTGTTTTGTTATAAAGTGTCATGGAAATAAGTATAAAATCTCATACTTTGTTTTTCAAACAGAAAGAATTGAGGGAGAGAAATTAGTGGAAGAGAAAGGACACGGAAATACAAACAGATACAGGATATCCTAAGAGAGCGATGCAGAAATTATACAGAATCAAAATTATGCCTTAAAAAGAGTATCTATATACTTTAAAAAAAATTCGCACCTTAGTGAATATAGTTTGAATATCATATTTAGAAGAGTTCCAGTAACATACTGATTGACTAAGAGACTGAATTTTGTTGATGAAAATGATTTAGTTTTGTTTAAAAAACATGTTGATATTGTTTGCATCAAAATTAAATATTCTTTCTTCTTTGACATGTTCAACATTAAATAGAAATACTTTGATAACTACCATTTCTGTCCTTTAGTGTGACATAATGTCCTATGGTGTGACACACGTAAAAGAACCACAGATTTGTTTTTATCTCAAAATTTCTTAAAAAAAAAACAACAAATAACAGTTGAGTATTCCAATAGGCGAGATAGAAATATCACTCTTCTTAAAATTAATTTTCAGCAGTTTTGAACAGATGACAGCTTTGTCTTGTTGTCAAAGTTCGTCTTAAAATTGTCCAACAAGTCATAAGGAAATTATTGTTAATTATAAATTCGTATTAAATAAATAACACTATATGAAAATAAGTGTCTTACAATGAAGATAAATCTCTCTCATGCTATTTGTATATTATTAAGAGTTTTTTTTTTTTTTTTTAATTTTTGCTGTCACACCATAGGACAAATTTATGGTACAGTTCCATTAAAAAATCAAAAAACAAAAATATCTTTTACTGTATTTCCTCAAAAAACATTTTTACTGCCTATTTGTCAACTACCCAAATATATATATGGTCAAGTGACCAAATTTACTTTAGATGAATGGGGTGACACTGGTTAACCACTGACACATCTACCATATTCTCCCCTATAGCAGAATCTTTAGCAACTGACACATTTCTACCATCATGTTGTATAACAGTACCATCATACCTAGCCTTATATAGATGAATGAATGGATGATTTTTCAAATGTTCTGTACAAGTGTGCATAGTGTCTGTAGTGTTTTGTAGCAATCATTTGTCTTCATGCATGGAAAAAAACGTTAGTGCCCTTTGCTCATGAAGTATGATTTGGGTCTGCTAAAAAGGGCAAAAGAGGCATAATAAGGAGGAAGGAGAAGCCACAGAATGAGACGTTTTCATTATAGAGCCTCGGGACTCGCCCCAGCTTGGGTGCTGTCGCCATGGCAACACTTTGTGTCGGTCTGCAATGCTCTCTTAGATACGCAAACACACTAAACTACAATTAATCACCTTTTGTAATTAAGTTAAGGATCAAATGATTAACTGTTGAGCCAAATCCACCAGGAAAGAAAAAGTTCTGCACATGCATGACTGAACTGCTAAAAACAGAACACTGACAAATGTTGTGGTGCACTCGCACAGACACACACACACGCACGCACGCCGTGATGACTCACTGTCAGGCAGCTATTGTGGAGCTATAATTGTCTTTACCTGTCCATTTTTAGCTTCTGCAGCAGATTATGTAACTGCCGAAAGAAGAGGAAAAGAGAGGAGGAGGACAGAGAGAGAAAGAAACGGAATGCTAATTGAAGGGTTGAATTCATTGCAGTGTTAAGCACACAGATTCAGTTGTGAACCTGGGTTTGTTTATGTACCTAATTGTCAGCGTTTGTGCATGCTCATGCATTTAGGTGTATATTGCCTTTACATATCATAACATTTCATTTTACACTCTGAAGAAAAAAGTTCAGACTGTTGTTGCAGTGTTTTTATTTTATACAAATTGGAGTCTGAAACACTTAAGAATTGTTTTTTTCTTCTTTTTTTAACAAATGGTCAGTGAAAGGAAGTTATTAATCTTAATGTTACTTTCATGTTAGTTAATACATTCATTTAACAAATGACACCTTATTGTAAAGTGTTACTTAAAATATTATATGAGCTGTTATATTGTCTATTATTTTTCATGAGGTTTGACATGTAAGTAGTTTTCTTATAATAAAATATAAAAATGAAGGGGACAAATATCACTTTGTCTGAAAACATTAAAATATATATTTTTTTCATATAGACACTAGCTAGCTAAATATTATATTATTAAAGAAAAATGTGCTTCTAATTTAATTCAAGAAAAGTTTATTACTTTCACTTGTTTTTTTTTGTTTGTTTGTTTGTTTTGTTTTTGAAGGATGAGCTGTTGACAGCATAGTTTGTAAAAACTGAGGATTGAATCAAATTATTTACTTGTCTTACTACCATTTTGCATTATTTTTTTTATGACATTTTGTTTCTAGACAGTTTTAAGAAATGTAACTTTTTTGTTATGGGAGGATATCTATGGAATTCAGTATCCACCATTAAATAAAAAACAATAAAAGGTAAGTGTGACTTTTTCTCACACAATTCCTATTTTTTTTTCCTCAAAATTGTTTTTGTATTTTGCAATTCTGACTTGTTTTCTCTCACAACTTACAGTTGTGAGTTATGAAGTCGAAATCTGAGGGGAAAGATGAGTGATATTTTCTCAGAATTGCGAGTTTGCAGTTTTGACTTTATAGCTCACAGTTGTGAGTTTACATCACACACTTCTAAGAAAACAATTGTGAGATTAAAAAGTCGCAATTTCCTTTTTTTACATTTTTATTCAGTGTTAGAAAAGGACTTCCGTAGGTATCATATCATAACATATATTTAAAATGTGGAAAACGGTTAAATATGTATGTTTTTGGTATATAAAATTTGTTATTTTGATCATTTTTATTACAGTTATTTGAATAGCAAGAGAGGTTAGATAAAAATTAGCTGCTTGTCATGTCTAACATGTTTACTTGTGCTCAGAGAAAAAAGGGGGTTTGGGTGCTTGATTCTAGATGAAAAGCAGTATTGGACACCATATGGGTGACCATATTCATGGAAAATGCTGTATCACCCAAGATAGCAGCTGCTTTGAAGCTGTTGGTAATCTTTCAAGCAAATTTTTCCATATTTATAAGTTTAGTCTCGCAAATGGAGCCAAACAAGTCTCCAAAACTCTCAAACGACTTTTATGATACCCTTATGTCTCATCGCTTCAGCTGTCGCAGTGCAGGCAAATGTGCTGAGCCCCTCTGCTAGTGTTAGTTTATTTGAATACTAAGGTCCAAAGAGACAGATCACTGCCTGAAGGAAGTGATGTCCCGTACCTGTTCTAGGTCTCGACTCGATAGTGACAAACACACACACAAACACAAAGGCGCACACAAACACCACAGACTAGACAGCAGCGGCTTTCTATGCAGTGAGCTCAGTCCTTATCACTACCTGCAGGCTCAGAGCTGCGAGATGGAGAGGGGGAGACAAAGAGAGACACAGAGACAGGAAAGAGGTATGCATGACAGTCAGCAGAACAGGAATTGGAAAAACTAGTTTGACTTCAAGCAGAAGCCATGTCAGCAGACTGAAAGCATTTCATCTCCTCAGAGAGAAAGATAGAGAGAGCAGAACGGAAGAAGGTTAGAGACACGAGGAAAGCAAGTGTGTCATTAATGAGCTTCATTTTTGCTTAAGTTTTGTATTTACAGATGGTCAGCAGGAGATTTCACAAAATGAATTGTGTTTTTATATAGGAAAATGCATGCATTAAACGATGCATTAAGAGCTGGGGGGTGAAAACGTTTGAACAGAATGAAGTGTGCATTTTTTCATATTTTGCATAAATATAATATTTTTACTTACATGTTTCCCAGAAGACAAAATAAGTTAAATTTACCCTGATCTTCAAATTCCAAAAGTTTTCACCTCCCGGCTCTTAATGCATCGTGTTTCCTTCTGGAGCATCAGTGAGTGTTTGAACCTTCTGTAATAGTTGCATATGAGTCCCTCAGTTGTCCTCAATGTGAAAAGATGGATCTTAAAATCATACAGTCATTGTTGGGAAGGGTTCAAATACACAAAAATGCTGAAAAACCAAAGAATTTGTGGGACCTGAAGGATTTTTTCTGAAAAACAGCAGGCAGTTTAACTGTTCAGGACAAACAAGGGACTCATGAACAACTTTTTAAAAAAGAATTAATAAACAGCTGTGGATCATTCAGGCAACAACACATTAAGAATCAAGCTGTGTATGCGTTTTTGAATATTTGTATTTTTTGTATTTATTTTGCATTGTTCTTTATTTTTTACTGTTCTTGCTGTATTTATCCAAATATAAGGGGCTATGGCAACTGATTTGGCAGTTTAAACACACTGTTATTTGTTACACTGGTAAAGCTTGCTAAAACTGAGCAGCAGATTGTGTAAGAGAGGTTTACGTCCCGAGTTCAAGCGCAGTTCAGTGTGTATTTATAACAGAACATATTTTAAATGCAGTGGGAAGTCACCTCCCACTCTAGGCATCTCTTCTGAATTGTGCCTTGCGCACTGACACACTGACTGCAGCATTTCTGCTGAACAGCTCTTCTCATCCTCAAAGCACCTCACACTGTATGCCATGGCCAAGAGAAGTAAGGTGATTTTCTGAGTCACATGGTGCTGTCGAGCATGCGTTTTTAATTTTTACATGAAAAATGGGTAACAGAGCTTGTGCATCTTTCTGTAGGCTTTTTTCATGTCATTACACCTCGTTATTTTTGTGTATGTGGTTTGATTCAGATTCAGAATTGAATTGAAGCAGCAAACAGAATGGTCAACTGCAATTTGAACTTAAATGTAAATATATAAAATTAAATTTAATTAAATGCAAAGAAACTCAAACTGAAAAAAGCAAAGTTTGTCAAGACCTACCCGATCTCATGACGAAAACATACACATTTTCGCAAGACACAAATACTTACCAATAAGTACACATCACTGCGGTTTCCAACAGAAATGAACTCTAGAGGTGGTAAAACAGCAAGCACTTGTAATGGTTTTCATACACAGTTATGATTACAGTTCCATATGTTGCGCTGTGCTACATGGCGGTACTTTGCATCTTGCAAAAACATTCCCACAGATACGTTTTCGTCATAGGATCAGGTTGGTCAAGACACACTTGTTGACTTGACAAAGACTTTAAAAATGTTTTAAAAGCTCCACTGGATGCCCATTTTCCATACGTTGGTATGATTGTTTTTCATAAAATGTCTGCAACATACTTTGGTTAAAATTCTTCAATTGTCATATAAAAACAACACCCTTTTTGCCTTGTCAAAAACAGCTCTGTTTACAGCAACCCATTTCTGTGCATGTCTCTTTAAATGATAATGAGCTACCGCTCACTCCACCCCTCTGTTCTGTTTTTTGTGTATTTGGTGGCGCGTTACCATCAAAAACAAAACTAATCCATTGTGTCCCTAGTGGCTCTGATGTCAGAAGAAAATGTAGACTCTTATGTTCACTTTTATATCCAACTACAAAACATCTGCATTGCTTATGAGACGTTGTTGCTACAGCTGCTTTAGTGCAGAGAAAATGGCGGACAGCGTACAGCTAGCTGAGAGTGGGAATATGCTAATACGGGACAGTCCGTCAGCGTTTGTGGGCGGGGCATGAGCAATATGACATCATACTGCTCAAAAAATCCAAACGGCTTGATAACTGAAACTATTTAGGTTTCTTGGAGATGGAGTGAATGGATTTTTATCATTTTAGGGTGGATGTGTACATATATATTCATATACAAACACTTTGTAAAGGTAAATTTTGCATTCGATGCCCCCTGTAAGCTTGAAGGATTATAGGTGGTAGATAAATAAAAAGTGACTTTTGTTTTTGTTGTTCAACTGTTACAAAAATATATCTTTATAATAAATGCTGTTCTTTTGAACTTAAGTGTGTGCTACACAGTTTTCACGCACAAATATGTGCATACACGCAGCTAGTGAATGAGACTCAGTGTGCGATAATGTGTCGGTCTGGGAGGAAACAGCATGTACTGATTAGGTCCCCAGTAACACATCATTTTCCTCATGATCAGCATTGTGCAAAACCACAGTTGTAGTCAGCAAGAGGAGAAAGAGACAAACAGACTAGAGTCAGACTATGCCTTGTATCACCTCGTATCGAGTTCACGAGCGTCTCTGGTTGATTCATCTACCTGTAAAACACAACCTTCAGAGAAGTGCAAAACTGGCAGATGCTGCTTTTCCTTCAATTCACACCTGTTCGCGCCATGTGTTGAGTGATTTGCCACCGGGAAGCCGCCAGAAAGCTCATTAAATGAGATGGTTTGGAGGTGTACACGCTCTTGCGCTTAGATTTATGGAGACCTGCGATTTGAGGAGCGCTGAGGTAGCCATATGCTGAGACACTGATACTCCCATATGTTGAAATGTCATTAAAACTACATCCCTGCCAATTATACAACATTTCCCCGCTCCATCCGGCTGATACGAATTATGACCCACGCCGGCGCAGGTGAGACTATAACATCCATAAATGTGGCACTCGTGCTCAGAGCCTTATTGAAAATGATTGTTCTCGCCATGACCGCATCGCCCTGTGCATTGGACGCAACCAGATCCAAGCGGGCCATTATTGCTGTGGGTCATGGCTGGGATCATAAATTGGTTACTTAGACCTCTGGACTAGAGAGGTGTATGTGATCCTGTAACACTGGGCACTGCTAGGTGCTAATCTTCAGGGGATAATAACAGCCTGTGAGGTGGTGTCAGGCCTTAAGTGTGAAGTCTTGCAGTCAAACTCTCATTAGAAGTGCTGAGGCTCTTAATATAAACGCTTTTATTAGTCCTGTTTGTTGTACATGAGAGGCTGCTTGCTAATAATCAAGTGCACTCCAAATTAGCAAGCAGGCCAGCCTGATCAATTTTCATTCAACTCAAATTAGTCATTTCAACTTAATTGTTTATTTGTGTAGGAAATCAAAAGCGCTTGGCTCCGACAAGCTGGCGGTGACGCAAAGAGCTCAATTACCTGGAGAAATAAATGAATGTTATTAGATAACATTACATTATGATTGTGTTAGATTGATTCTTCAGTTGACTGCTTCCTAAATTGCTCTGTTGGGTAAATTGAATATTGAATGGTCAGATCTTTGTTTCTTCTCCCAGAAATGTATTTTGTTCATACTTACGCAACATTTATCTTGATATTAGCAGTGAGTGATGTGGCATTTATGAGGGAAGCTAAAACAGACGTTGATTGATGCGGGCGAAAGGTTTTTGTTTACGTGTTCAGAGCCCTCGAGTTGAGCCAAATTTCAAAAACTTTTTGAGGTGCCTCAGACATGTTTTCCAACTGGTATCGCTTTGAATTTTTTTCCACAAAGCATTTTGCTGAGCGGATACAGTGTGTGTGGAGCGTGTGGCTGTGAAACGTGTGTGTGCAGGTTTGCCCCTCTGCACAGCTGCTCTTTGAAGCTCAGTTGCTGTAAGGCGCCGTCATTAAGACCAATCCTGTGACAGTGAAGGAGACCCTTTCTCTGACCCTACCCTCTCATTAATGTGTGTGTGTGTGTGTGTGTGTGTGAGCACACAGGTGGGTAGGATGATCTATTTTCTAGTGCAAGGACCACCTCAAAATGTTCTGTCATGCACAGTATATCGGTTATTGAACTATATTAGAGTATTTACTCATCAATAAATGTATTTATTTAAAATGGTGAATTGAGTTTTATCATTTCTTATTTATCAGCCATAATGTTATCGACTTGTTGTATCATCCATAATTGTGCAAAACTTTGTGCATACCTGTTAGATATAGTTTAAAAGGATGGTTTGCCCAAAAATGAAAATTCTGTTAATTACTCACCCTCATGTCGTTCCAAACCCGTAAGACCTTTGTTCATCTTCAGGACACAAGTTAAGATATTTTTGATGAAATCCGAGAGCTTTTTGTCCCTGAAGGATAGACAGCAACCCAATTACCACATTCAAATGGGACAGGGAAGAAAAGAGATTGTTGGATAAAGTCGTTGTTTTTGTTCACTTTGCACACAACAAGGATTCTCGTAGCTTCATAACATTACGGTTGAACCACTGATGTCACATGGACTATTTTAATGATGTCCTTACACTGTAAAAAAAAACAAAAAAAACCTTTGTTACCCTGCTGCCTTAAAATTTTAAGTTCAGTCAACTCGATGAGTTTAACCAACTTGAAATGTTAAGTTGTACTAAGTGATATTTGAGTTGACTAAACAAAAAAATGTGTTTGTTAAACTTAAAAGTTGGGCATGTTGAATCAGCTTAAATATCTAAGTTGTAATTTAGTACAACTTAACATTTTCAGGTTGACTAAACTTTTTTTTATTGACTGAACTTAAAATGTTACGGCAGCCGGGTAACACATTATTTTAAAGAGGTCCACTTCCAGAACAACAATTTACAAATAATCTACTCACCCCCTTGTCATCCAAGATCATGTGTTTCTGTCTTCATCATAAAGAAATGATGGTTTTTGAGGAAAGCATTTCAGGATTTTTCTCCATATAATGGACTTCAGTTGTGCCCCCGAATTTGAACTTCCAAATTGTAGTTTAAATGCAGCTTCAAAGGGCTCTAAACGATCCCAGCCAAGGAAGAAGGGTCTTATCTAGTGAACGATTGGTAATTTTTTTTTTCTTCAAAAAAAAAAAATTGTATACTTTTTAAGCACAAAAGCTCATGTAGCACTTGCTCTGGGATGCGCATCCACGACGCTACGTACTATGAAATCACGTCTAAGTTCATTGTCAGTGTACTCCGCTCAAAAAGGTAGGATATGGTGAAAAACTACAAGGGGGTGAGTAAATTATTTGTAAATTGTTGTTCTGGAAGTGGACTTCTCCTTTAAGTTGACTCAACAAATGTTTTTTCACTGTGTACTGCCTTTCTGGGCCTTGAAAGTGTCAATTACGTTGCTGTCTATGCAGGTTCAAAAAGCTCTCGGATTTCATCAAAAATATCTTAACTTGTGTCCTGAAGATGAACAAAGGTCTTATGGGTTTGGAACGACATGAGGGTGAGTAATTATTGACAGAATTTTAATTTTTGGGTGAACTATCCTAGAATTATAGTTCTGAACTGCTCAGACTTAGTGTCCTCCCTCATAATAGATTTTGGAAAAGTGTTCCCAGATCCCCGAATCCCAGTCGATAGCACTTACTTTAGGGAGTTATTGTTAATAACTCTGTTTTATTAACTCTGGTGATATGTGTTTGTATCCCAGGAGAACTTGTGGCTGGACAGTGTATCTCTGCTTTATCAAAGATTCGTTTGAAGGGGAGATGCTGATGATTGACAACCTCTCTGGCTCCGTCTTCCATCATTACTCCTCCCCACCCGTCTGCAAGGACTGCAGGACTCATCCGCAAGAGGTACACTGAAGCTGCGTCAGTGTTTGCAAATGCACTCGAGTTTAACAACTCTAACCTTAAAAACTAACCTACATCCAAATCTCCACAATTGAATAGAGAATGCCTTTAAACGATTAGTTCACTTTAAGAATAAAAAAATTTCTGATCATTTGCTCGTCCGCATGTCATCCAAAATGTTCAGAAATTAAGGTTTTTGAGGAAAACATTCCAGGATTTTTCTCCATATAGTGGACTTAAATGGGGATCAACGGGTTGAAGATCCAAATTGCAGTTTCAGTGCAGCTTCAATAGGCTCTACACGATCCCAGCCAAGGAATAAGAGTCTTATCTAGCGAAACGTAATTTCCTAAAAAGAACTAAAATTTATATACTTTTTACAACAAATGTTCGTCATGCACTAGCTCAACTTCATGCATTTGGAAAGGTCACACATGATGTAGAAGGAAGTCCCAACCCAGTGTTTACAAAGCGAACATACAAAGAAAATCAAATGCCCTTTACAAAAAATGATGTCGGACAATTTTGAAATTGGAGGAGAAAATGAGATTTGAACTGGAGTACACAGACAAAGAACTAACTGTGTGTGACCTTTCCAACGTGTTTATGTAAAGCGTGCATCGCAGAGTTAGTGCACAATGAGCATTTGTGGTTAAAAAGTATGTAAATTTCAATTTTTTTAGAAAATGACCAATTGTTTCGCCAGATAAGACCCTTAGACCCTCAGCTGGGATTGTGTAGAACCCTTTGAAACTGCATTGAAACTGCAATTTGGACTTTCAACCCATTGATCCTCATTCAAGTCGACTTTATGGATAAAAATCCTGGAATGTTTTCCTCAAAAACCTTTATTTCTTTTCAACTAAAGAAAGAAAGACATGATCATCTAGGATGACATGAGGGTGAATAAATTACGGATGGATAGGTAGATAGATTATTGCTGAATTTTATGATTAAACATTTTTTTAAGTGTTTTTTGTTGTTGTTGATGTTGTTTACATTTGATAAATCAAAGAATCCTGAGAAGAAAAATCATAATTGAGCACCAAGTCAGTATATTAGACTGATTTCTGAAGGATCTTGTGGCTAAAGTAATAACTGCTGAAAACTCTGCTTTGATCACAAGAACAAATTACATTTTAACGTATGTTACAATAGAAAACAATTCATTTATATTATAACAGTACTTCATAATGTTAATGTTTTTTACTGTATTTTTATCAAATACACAGACAGACAGACAGACAGACAGATAGATAGATAGATAGATAGATAGATAGATAGATAGATACTACAGCACATTATTTAATGTACACACACAAAATCTCTCAATGCTTGTGTCCCATCAGAGTGACGGACAGGACAGGGGTAGTTCAGGAAAGAAGTAATTCAAGCTGTAACCTCCACACCTGTCATCTCGCCATTCTGCCAGGCTGCCAACAATGTCAGTCCATCAGTCTGTTTCCACTCCCCTGTCTCTGCTCTCCATACATCTCTGATTTGCAAGCTCTTCTCTCCCACTCATTCTGTTTGACTCTAAACAGCTCTCTTCTTGAAATACCCAAATTTCTTCTTTGGAAAATCATCATCATGTTGTCAGACATAAACCATGCTGTCCATAACAATTCAACGTGTCTTTTGACAGTTTTATCACACAAACTCACTTCAACGCTCTGCAAACTTCACAAAGCTGTCAGAGTGGCATATAGTAAAAGTCTGCAGAAATTCAAATGCTGGGGAAGGATTCTAATGATTAAAAACCTGCTCAATTCTCAGTGCTATAAATTCTTGCCCACAGCAGATCCACATGGCTGAACTGGAGCAGGCGTCTCTGAGGTCGGAGCAGCTCTCAGATAAGTCATCCTCACCAGCGCTGCCTGATGACCTCAGCCTCGATGAGCAGAGCGTGTACCAGATGGCTGCCAAAGAGGGCAAGGTGAACTTTCTCTCAGAAAATTTTTTTTTGAATGCTTCACCCTCACAATTATCTTGAAATGTTCAAGTCTATTCAAAAGCATGCACTGATCAGGATTCTTGCTAATGTCTGTATTTATTATTGATGATTATTGATAATTACTTTCATGCTGTGGCCAATAACTAATTGCTAATATTAAAATGTTGTGCTGTTTTATCTTAAGTAGTGTCTTAAGTAAGTAAATTAGAAATAAACAACAACAGTCTTTTCGAGGTATACACTATACGCTACTATTTTATTATCTGGGCTCAGAAAGATTTTTTGTAATGTTTTTTAAAGAAGTCACTCACCAAAGCTAAATTTATTTTATTCAAAACAGAATAATATTGTGACATATTAATATTTAAAATAACTGATTTCTATTTTAATATATTTTAAAATGTAATTTATTACTGTGATGGCAAAGTTAAATTATTATCAGGGTTGAAAATACTGCAGCTTATTATTTTTCTGGAAAAAAATACTCTTTTGCTTTGATATATAGAAAGTTCAAAAGAACACAATTTATATGATTTTTGTCCAAGCTGGCTGTCAAAGAGAAACGTATGTATTTTCATGCACTTAATAGTGGTTTATGCTCAGTAACAGATGAAAACTCTGCCCCCCTGGAAATGATTTACCTCTATCTGATATATAAACTGCTATAATCCCTTACATCCCAAACGATGATCCTTTAATTAAATATAATCAGTGGGAATGACCACAGACTCGCACTAATTAGACTGAAGAAATCAAATAACTATAAGCTGTTAGTCTAAATCCTGCAGTCTCATGGGGCGTGTAGCTCTGCTGCTCAGCCGATGTAATTCTTCAGCAGACTTTAAACATCTCTAGCTATTTGTTAGAGAAACACGATAAAGGACAATGTGTGAGGCAGATGGCTCAGATGATCCAGCAGAGCCTAATCGTTCATTAATCTCTTTTACGGTTATAGAGGGAAACCCTCAAGTCAGGGAACCTAAAAGTGTTTAGTTTACCATGAAAGTAAGATGTTAGCATTTAAGAGACCTGAAAGTCTCCCCAGGATCTTGGAAGCTCATGCTAATGTTTCTCCTCAGGAAAGGGGCTGTGATGAGTACCTAAATACTGAAGATCCTGGAGGGAGAGGCCACAGCAGGTTACGGCGACCCTCTAGGGTTCACAGCTCTGGGGCAGAGGATGGGGCGGCAGTGAACGGAGCCGGTTCACATCACAACACACCTGCTCGGCACAGCATAGGTAATGCTGCAATTCTGCAGTACTGCAGGAATGATACTGGAAAGGAATGATACAAAGCAAGAAAACATTAGGGGCTACCCTGTTGAAAAAAACAGCATATGCTATAGGTTAGGTTTTATGTTATAATTATAGGTTTTGATGCTGGGATGCTGGTTTTAGCTGGTTCTTTGCTGGTTTATGCTGGCTCTTTGCTGGTCCCTAGCTGGTTTAAGCTGGTCCTGGACCAGTACATAACCAGCTAAGGACCAGCACAACCAGCATCCCAGCATCAAAACCTACCTAACCAGCATATGTTGTTTTTGTCAACAGGGTAGTTTTACTAAACTGGGCAAATTCCAAAACAGTGCCGATGGGAGGGAAAATTTCTGCAGGTGATTTACTAAGTAACACAGACGCAACATCTCATTTACATATCAACCAACGCAATATACCAAGCGCAGCACAAATTAGCGTAGTGGCAAATAAAGAAAAAAAATAATAAAGAAGCCACAGTAAGTTGAAAAAAAAACAGAAGCCAAAAAAATGAAGGTTTGCTAGAAGGTTTGATAAACATGGTATTGCGTGACTCTTAGTTGAGGGTTCCAAGAAGCAAATTAAAAATAATAACATGGCTTGGCAAACGATATGTTCGGATAATGTGTTCTTCTGGCATTCCAAATAAATTAATACATGTGGAAAAAATCCTCCCCCTTCTACCACACGCTCTCTGTTCTCTGTGATGCCTCCTCCTTGCAACACTAATTGCAGCCATTTCATATGCAAAATAGTTTAAGACGTTCTTTTTTGGGTGTTAAATAATGGCAGTAATTTGATAAGCACAAACGTTAGTAAATCGCATTACGTGATTCATTTTAATACTCTCCTCCCATAAATTGTGCGTCCCATAAATTCTCCCATAAATTCATCACTGCGCGTCTTTAGTAAAACCTGACAGTACAATTTTAATGCCAAAAGACGGTTTGCCATCAGGATCAACTAAATGCTGGATTTTCAAAAGTATGTGAAATATTTAAAGTTCATGGCACAACGTCTTTAAAATACATTAAAGAGTTTTACACACTGGTCTGTTATTTCAGTGTCCCTAAACATGACGTGGAATGTGAAACGTGATTGGTTGCTTTACCTGTCAGTCATATGGCCTCTTGGGTGAGCCTTAGCCATTTGGCTACTTGAGACTACACATGCATGAATTGGTTTTGCACTAATCAGTTGTTCCACAAGGTGGCAACACTGGCCCGGACCATGGATTTACAGTAGAAAAAGAAAAGGAACAACAACAACAAAATAGTGGCGACTGCAACAATAACAGATTCCCAGATCGACAAGCACTTTTTTAAGGTGGTTATAAGAGAGCCTCAACTTTAGTTTAAAAGAGTACAAAGACATTCTATCGGTCATAACTTATAGAGAAAAATAGAGTACATGTGTCGACCGCCTGCATTCGCATACACTGTTAAATGGACTATATCTTAAAAGGCTATGTGTTCAACTGTACGCTAGCGTAAGCATACAAAAACGAAGTATACTTTTAGGATTTTTGTTAGCAACATGTTTGAGTGTTATTTTTCTCAACTCAAATCTGCATCCTGTCTCCTACCTCCATTTAAATTCAGTTCAAATTCAGTAACTGAATTTGTGTGCAGGTGGAGTTCCCTGTAGCAGCGGCAATCAGGAGTACCCAGGGGTTTCTGGAGCTTCGAGCCGCTCTACCACTCCCATCCGTCTCCCTGCTGAATTCTTCCACCCGGCTGCCGCAGCCCTCCCCGCACCCCCGAGAGGCCGACCGGGACACAAACCAAGAGGGCTCCGGCTAACTTCCCCAGCCTCATGGGCATCTCTACGCTCTCCTGGAGCAAACACCAGGCTGCTCACCACACAGGTTTAATCTTACACACATGTACAACTTACGCATTGCATGTCGTTATCAATTCATTCCTAAAACCTCGACCTCTCTGCCCTCAGTATCCATCTCACAGTGACTCCTCCCTGGCTACGGGCAGCTCAGAGAGCAGCCTACCAGCCACCATGGAAGAAGGGCTCAGTTTCATCGTGTCCACCACCCAGCCACTGCTGGACACGCTCCTCGACGATCGCGCCAGCCTCTCCACGGAGACCCTGAGACCCAGCCCTCCGGCCGGCCAGAGCCTCCAAACTACGAGGGGGCACCAGCGCAGCAAGAGCAGTTGTGAAAGGGACATCAATGCAGGAAGAACTCGGCAAGGCTCCGACGAGGATGTAGGGATGGTACGGTGCGGTTCTAACCAGACGTGCGACAGCCAGCAGCTCTCAGAGACGCAGAGCAGCCTGTCGCTCACGTCGCTGCTTCCGCCGAGCTCTCTAGCGCCCCCGTCTGTGAAAAAATGCAACAGCATGGGCAGCTTAGACCAGGGGACTCTCACAACCCTCACAAAAGAGCCACAGGGTAAAATCACCAGCCCCTGGAAAGAAGGAAGAAGAGAGAGTCAGTCGGAGGCAGCACAAGGAAAAAACGAGGAAAGTACAAGCCAAATAACAATTGTAGGCTCCAGGAGAAATAGATGAAACTTTACCTAGTGTTAGTTATTTCTAAGGCCCACTACTCGATCTCTGTTTTTTTCAGGGAGCAGTTTGACATGTGGCATTCCATCTCAAAGTCTTTCTCTCTCTATCTCCCTGTTTTCATTTGTGACCTGTTACCATTTTGTATTGCTTGTGGTAAACGTCCAACAGGACTGTAGAGAAACTGGACGGAGAGACTTGAGAGCAGTTTGGCCCCTTAGAGCATGACTAGTCAGAGGGGGACTTCTAACAGCTGCCTGAACAATCAGGTCAGGAGACGAAAGGCACAGCTTTCCATATGCTGGAATGCTGGGAGTTTTTTAAAAGTTAGTTAAAAAGAAAAAAAAAAAGATAAACCCAAAAGTATATATAAAGGAACTGTAAAGATAAAGAGATACAGTAAAAAAAAAAAAAAAAAAAAAAAACGTAAAGGAGATTTCATCTCAAAAGAGGGCATGTTGTGTTTTAATGCAGATACATTACAAGGAAGATTTTAGGATTTAACATACTTTTTTCAGGTTTTTCGTTCGTTTGTCATTTTGTTTGTTTGTTTCTGTGTGTTGAGGAGAGAGAACAATGTTCCTCATTTAACCTCAAGCAAAGCATTCGTTTTAGAGAGTGAACAAACTTAATGCGAGGTAGTCAGACATCTATCTATCTACCGATCTATCTATCAGTTTCTTTAATTTTTTATTTATTCAGATTTATTTATATATTTATTTATTCACATTTATTTAAATTTTTGTTTATAAATTTAATTAAAGGGCAAATGTGGAAATATGTCATCTCCTACCTTTTGCATTAGGAGCTGAAGAAAATATGGACACAAGGACAAAAAACAGTCCTCTGCATGATGGAGTCTCTTTACAAAGAAGTTCAATGTAACAACTACTGAAGATGTCAATGCTGGAAGAAAGCAGTGTGGTTTTTACTCAGATATTTTTTTATTGATATGCTCTGGATCAAGGAATCGGTGACGCACATTGTTGTGGTCACTTTTCTCCTCCCCACAACCCAAAAACGTTTCTCTATGTGACTCTATTCCCTGCAAGTGGCTTCCATTTTTATAATTTTGGTTAGGTGGAGGGGACTTTTTGTATGCTCGGGTAAAAAGGTAAAAACAAAACAAAAAAAAAGGAAGAAAAATGATGGAAAGAAAAAAAAAATTCCTACGGATTTTAGACTGTGGATTACATGAACTCTTGGATGTTGAATACAGCCGGACACACAGGATGATGAACAGGCCATGGGATTTAAACGCTTCTTCAAGAACCCTGGAGCCTCTGCTTTGTTTTGGTCCTCGGATGGCATGTCAGATGAGGAAAACACAAGACGGTGATATTTAGCTTTCATTTTGACAAAACTAGGTTGATTGGATTTGCAACTGAATCAATTATTTACACATGAATTTTCTTTAGCATGATTACTGGACTGCAGTAGGACACCTCTGATTTATTATTCCTCCTCTTTGAAAAAGAAATGCACTCGTTTGCTCTTTATTTGATTTAGCTTAGACTTGATCACTGTATTCATGTGCAAATGGAGCAACTTTAGGTATGACTCTCCAAATATTTCCAAATATCTTAGTTTAGCCTGCCGTAGTGTTTAGCACCCCTAAGGTTTTTTTTTTGTTTTTTTTTCCCATTTTGACTATTCAGGTGAAAACCACATGTAGACCTGTTGATGATCTTCATTGTCATTTGATTGGTAGTGACTGTCCATCCATGGCGTCGGGGTCTCTGTGCATTACGTCAGTTGTGTTGTGCTTTAGTCAGGACCCGAGTGCGGGATTGTCATTTTATTCTTGCCTATTCCACCGTTTGGAAATGAGGAACACTGAAGTATTAAAGTTTAATCAGCAAAACACAATAACAAAGGGCTTACTTGGTTTCCAAGGTGTTCTTGGATCTCACAAGACAATTTTTGCTAATAGTGCGCAAGACTTCAAAGGTTAGTCTGACACTACAGCAATAAAGAGTAGCTTTGTGTGCCCCAAATATACATAATGATGTCAACGTCTTTTTTATTTATTTTATTTACCCTTGTTTACTAAGTACTTGCACGACGTGAGGGCTGATCACATTACGCAACCATTCGAGCATTGCGAATAGATGGGCTGCCAGTGGTTCAGATGAACAAATGAAGTCATTTCGAACTCAGGGCCTTGGAAAAAACCACTACTGAACGCTCTGTTTCCTCAGGGAGACAGATGGTTGGAAAAAGAAGGACTGTATGTTAAATGTTAATGTTCATTTGATTTGACTTTGCATTTAATGCTCTAATAAGCTTGCGTCAGTGCATTGCCATTACAGCAGAACGTGAGTAGAGGCCAGTTTTATTAAAGCAACAGGTAAGCTCATTCATTGCCATCACTGTATATTTTGAAAATGTATGTAGCTTAAAGAAGAAATCTGACCATGCATTTAAGGATGGATGCATATATTGCATTTATGAAATGTGTATGTGAGTGTGATGTTAAATGGTCTAGAGCAGGGGTGGCGAACGTCGGTCCTGGAGAGCCGCAGCCCTGCTTAAAGTTTTGCTTTAACCCTAATCAAACACACCTGAACAAGCTAATCAAGGTTTGAAGGGAATGATTTTATTAGGGTTGGAGCTGAACTCTGCAGGACCGGAGTTCGCTACCCCTGGTCTAGAGTGATAGGCGCGATTTTATACAAAGCTTGATGTGTCTTGTCACTGGGTTGAACATATGTACATATCCTTTTATATATCGAATTGCATGTGTGCTATGACCAATGACAATGATACATGCATTAGGTTTTATTATTCCACCCCCCACCCCACCCTAAGGTCTTCCTGAAATGTACAATTAATGTCAGCTCATTTTCTTTTTGGTTTTTGATGAGACTACATTTCCCATGAGACAGCTGTGGTCACATACAGTTTGGGTTTGAACTGTTGTCTATGCTAGCTTAGATCCCTTATTGGACAGCTCTGGCCTTCAGATCTGATTGGCTGTGTAGCGTTCAACAAGTGCTGATACATTTAGGCCTACATTTTCACTGTTGGAATGTGTCAGATTGTCTGTGTTTGTGGTTTTCCAGACCAGAGTATGTGAGCGCTGTGGAGTGGAAGTGAGATTGTTTTGTGTGAGCTAGAAAAAAAAAACACTGGAGTGGAGCTAAAAAATCTGGCGTGATCACTCCATTCTACTTACATCCTCTCTTCTGTTGTATGTGTGTTGACTGGCAACACACACTGCTTGATGACTGGGCATTTTTGGAAGTGCTTTATAAAAAAACATATTTTTGAAAACCAAACCCTTGATTTTAAAGGGATAGTTAACTCAAAATGAAAATTCTGTTGTCAGTTACTTCTCATTTTAAATCTGTATGACTTGCTTTGTTTTCTGAAATGCGAAGAATATTTTGAAAAGTATCTCTTTCATTGTCCATAGAGTGAAAGTCAATGGGGTTTCATCTTTGTACTCTACGGAGTTCAACAGTCTAACGCCAGAAATGAAAATCACATTCATTATCTCCATAGGAGAAATTGATTGCTAAATTATAAACCTTTAAAATAGACAGGCCTACTGTGAACTTGAGTTTAATTGATGGTATATGCTTTTGTTGAAGCCGTATATTAGTGTTACTTTGGGATGAATTTGGGATGAAAATGACCCTGGACCACAAAACCGTAAGGGTCATAAGGGTCAGTTTTTCAAAGTTGAATTGAGATTGAATAAATACAGATACAACTATTTGAAAATCTGTAATCTGTGGGTGCAAAAAATCTAAATATTTAGAAAATTGCTTTTAAAGTTGTCCAAATGAAGTTCTTAGCAATGCATATTACTAATCAAAAATTAAGTTTTGATATATTTACAGTAGGAAATTTACAAAATATCTTCATGGAACATGATCTTTACTTAATATCATAATGACTTTTGGCATAAAAGAAAAATAGATAATTTTGACCCGTACAATGTATTGTTGGCTATTACTACAAATATACCTGTGCTACTTATGGCAAGGGGGGGGTCTTTTACCCCACACACTGTTTTTTTTTTTTAATTATTATGTCTAAGTTGCTACTTTTCTAAAACTATCACTTTAGCAAAGTTTGTACTATTTACAGCTTATTTTGATAAATAAAATAATTCATTTTTGTTCAGTAAATGTACTGTCATTAAAATATGTTAATATAAAAAATATATTTTATAAAATACAGAAACAAAATCATTTTAAAAAGTAAAGATCCTGAAAGTATTGAAGTATTAAAAAACAATACTTTTACATATTCGTTCGTTATTTAAAAACTGTTGCTTTAATTATCTTAAACAAAACTGAAAATCATTAGGAAGACCTTTGTCTCAAAATATATTTAACAATTTTAGCGATTCTCATTTGCTACCTAAATCTACAACATTTAAAAAAACAAAAAACAAATATTAGATCAAGTAAGCACAGAATCAACTTTGCTCTGCTGCCCGCGATCACATTAAGGTTTAGCCAAATTTGCACGTTCATTTTGAAAAGCCGATGTTTTGGAAAGTGCTACACCAAGTTCATCTGCCATCTAGTGGTTTAGAGGAAAATAATATCAATCGCGCCTTTTACTCTGGGCCGCCTTTAGCCCCGTTGTACCCTATACACTTAACACGTTTAAGCCAATAGTTTTATATTTATCTGTTGTTTTTAATTAGATCTTGTCATTTACAGTGCTTTATGGAATTGTAGTTCTATTCTTCATCTTTTCCTCAACCTTCGCCTTTTTGTCAGATTTTCCGATACGTTTATGCTTCAAAATAAAGTTTGTTATGCTGTGATTTACCTCATAGCTGACTGGTTTGGTTCATGGCTTATCCATCTTATTTTTCACTTTAAGTTCACTTTAAAATGAACTTGTTTTGTGAATGATGACAGATTTTTCATTTTTTTGGTCAACTATGCCTTTCTTGTGCTGATTTTCAGTGCGATATTGCTTAATTTGGATATTCAAAAGTAAAATTCATTGGTTTGCCCCTCTAAAAGAAGCAATAAACTCCATGTAGCCTGACCCCTGAGAAAATGAAGATGGGTGGAAAAGACAAGAGAGGTTCTGACAGTAGACACGCTGCTAGTGCTGATTTTCAGGCATGCTTAATTTGTATTCAAAAGTAAAATTCATTGGTTTGCCCCTCTAAAAGAAGCAATAAACTCGGTCAAAAGTAGACTCTGAAGTGCGGAAACTCATGGGAGAAGTGTTGTTTCTCCACACCTAAACCATCTCTCCCCTCCAGCTATCTGTCCTTTAAATGTCAGCTGCTCTGCTGTTCCAAGTCCTGACCGCACGCTTGTAGGGCCGTGGTGTCGCCAGCCTCGGGAATCTTGGGATGTGGGCTGTCACACCACTGTACAAATCAAGTCAAAATATTTCGTTTTATCATGTGAAATGAAGGGATGATCTTTGGCTGAGCGCTAAATTGCCCTCTGAAAGGGTAGTGTTTCTGCAGCTGCAGATTTTGTCTTTTATGTCGGTGCTTGGGAAGTTGTGGGGGTCGTATGCTTTATATTTGACTCATATGCGCTCTTATCTAATCATTACAGCTTTGGAGAGTGTCGGTTAGATGTATGGAGAACCTCTGACATCAGTGTTTTATCTAGAGGTTGAGTAATTACTCTCTCCGTCTGACTGGAATAAAGCAAGCGTTAATCGCTACAGAAGTCATACGGGTAAAATAAAGGTGATCCTCCCACTTAATGACGAAAAATGATCTTCAGTAATGACCAGGGCACCTCTAAGAGGACAATGAGATGGATGCCCTTGTAACGCATTGCATGGCCTTGAATGTGTCATTATCTGTACCTTTCTGTTTTTAAAATGAGAAGGAAGAAAAATGAAATGGTTAAAGTTACTTCTAGGTGTTGTAATTTTGGACTAAATTGCAGCTTGTTGTGAAATCTCAAGTGTAGCTCTGAGTAGGTGTGTTTGATTCTCTCCCTCTCTCTCTTTTCCCCTCTCTCATTTGGTTTGTTTGGCAATCACTAAATCAAGGCAGTAGCTCTCCATCATCACGGAGCACAGGCACTTCATACACCTGAAATATGGTAGCCTACTCACACATACACATAAACAACAGTTTCATCAAGGTGACACAAAGCAAATCGCTTCTGACATTCTGCTCAGATTCGCTTACTTAAGCTCCACCTCATTTAGTGCCGATAAGAAAAAAAAAATGAGGAGCAAAAGAGATAAAAGACAAAAACACCATAAACATCCTGTGACAGCAGGAACAAAGGCTGAGAGTTATCTGATGGGCCTGTCAATCTGCCCCATTAGGAGCAATGCTGATACCTGCACTCTACAGCAGTGCTTCTCAACTGGTGGCCTGCAGTTATGACCCTATAAGCTAACTGCAAATGATACAATACAATATACAGTTGAGGTCAAAAGTTTACATACACCTGGCAGAATCTGCAAAATGTTAATTATTTTTCCAAGATAAGAGGGATCGTACAAAATGCATGTTATTTTTTTATTTAGTACTGACCTGAATAAGATATTTGACGGAAGACATTGGAGAAAAGAGAAAATAACAGTTGAATTTATAAAAATGATCCTGTTCAAAAGTTTACATCCCCTTGATTCTTAATACTGTGTTGTTACCTGAATCACTGGTGCTTCAGAAGGAAACACGATTAAGGACCGGGGGTGAAAACTTTTGAACAGAATGTGTACATTTTTTCTTATTTTGCATAAATATCTTTTTTTTGGCCTTCAGAAGCTACTTACATGTTTCCCAGAAGACAAAATAAGTTAAATTTACCCTGATCTCCAAATTTAAAACGTTTTCACCCCCGGCTCTTTATGCATCGTGTTTCCTTCTGAAGCATCAGTGAGTGTTTGAACCTTCTGTAATAGTTGCATATGAGTCCCTCAGTTGTCTCATGAACAATTATCACTAAACAAAAAAAAAATCATTCAGGTAACAACACAGTATTAAGAATCAAGTGTATGAAAACTTTTGAATGGGGGTCATTTTTATAAATTCAACTATTATTTTCTGTTTACTGTCTTTTTACTATCGCATCTTTTATGTGAAATATCTTATTCAGGTCAGTACTAAATAAAAAATAACATACATTTTGTATTATCCCTCTTATTTTGGTAAAATAATTAACATTTTTTCTGCTAGGTGTATGTAAACTTTTGACCTCAACTGTATATATTCTAGTGCCTGAAACGTGAAACCGTATTCAGAAAGGCACGGAAAATGAATAACACGTTCTACCGAGTAGCCTGTTGCATCAAAGTACTTAAATTTCACTTACCACATAAACAGAGTAAAGAGAGATGACTAATAGGATGATGCCGAATGCTTTTCAGATCGTGAGCACCACTGACAAACATCTAATCTTGTAAAATGTGTGGTAAGTACTGTCGCTCCGTAGTATAACATAGAGTATGCGAATGATGCGAGAGATGCATTGATATATTTTCTTTTTCCTCCCATCTGGTATTTATTACTGTACACGTCATTTCCTTTCGAAACATGGTATTCAGATTTAGGCACGCCCCTACTAGTTAAAAGTTTAAAAAAAAAAAAATAAATAGTGTGTAACTTTTAAAAAGGAACATATAATTGAACTTATGCCAGTCGTGGTAATACTTTAATATTAATGAGTTTCAGTATTTGATTTTCGACAACATTTTACTTTTGTCCGATAAACAATTCTAGTACTTTGGTGTTTGGTCTTCACTTTTCCAACCTAAAAGTCCTGAAACAAAACCAGTTGTGAACCACTGCTATAGTATAACTGCATCTTCTAAATCCCATTAAAAGGAAGAATGTTTCTATTTCCTGTTTAAAAAAAGTCACTGAGACAAGTATTTTTTTTAAATAGCCAGTCACCTGTAGTTTACGTCACAGCCATGAATATGATTTGGTACTTGCTGGTTGGTTGGAGTTGGTATTAGGAGGCAGGCCATTCTCATTCTAGAGAACATCTGATTGGTCAAAATGAGTGAGTTCAGGATGAGTCATCAATATTTCCAGATGAGAAACCACATTTTAGATGCGTATATCTATAAAACATAAACATTGTCAGTGTTTTTGAGTGCACTAGCATACAAATGACCACAAAGCTAATAAAAATGGACTAAAAGCCACAAAATTACATTTTGATTTAATGCAGTCTTTATATTAGACTGCTGTGGACATCTGTGTGTTAAGAAGTTATTTGAAAGAAGACAGTCTGCTGCTCTTATTCTGTTGTGTATCTGCAGACATGCTTTGGATCAGTTTAAATTAGTGATAGATGAATTTGGAGCTTTTTGTTTTGCTTTATTCCCATCAGGCAAAGGAAGTGTTCAAGCTGAAGCTGAAGCTGTGTTTCCCTGTAGAGGTTATATTACTATGCAGGATTTTGCATATAACATGAATGTCCTTTCCTTTCCTGAATCATACATTTATGTTAAAAAATGAGTGGTAATGTCCATTAATATTCATGTTTCTGAGAGCTTTGCTAATGTGAGTTCGGCTTCAGTTCATTGAATTCGCTGGTGGATTTTGCCTATTATGTGTAAGTTTGTGTATGTTTAATAGACAGCTGATGGCAATGATAATTCATTTGTTGTCTCAACGATTGTGAATCCCCTTTTGATCTGGATTTTAAAAAAACAAACTGTTAGAAAAAGAACAGTGGAAACTTTAGGAATTGTAAAATAAATTTCACATCCTGAATCGAGACAGCAGGTGTTTGGGTTGAAATCCTTGCCCCAGAACCCTACTTGGAAACAAGGGAGATGTTTTCGGGGGGCCTGAGACTGATGATGATTCTTATTTGCAATGACGGCATCATAATTTCTTGTTTGGGTGAGGCAGGCCTGCTACTGTCTGGGCTTGTGTGCAAGCACTACGACAGGCTTATGAAGTGTCAGATCTTCGTTATTAAGTTTGCCCGGACTCACCTTGCCTGTGATTGAATTATGGCCCAATAGCACGCATATAAATTAGGGGACCACTAAAATGTGCAGTTTATTGTTTCAGTGTTCATTTCAACAATTGAAATGAAAAATCCTTCAACTGGCTAGTGCACTGAAGATTTCACTAGACTTTAGTTATTTTTCTTATGGCTGCCATGTGAATCTTTGCTAAAAATGATTTTGAATAAACTTCAAAACTGTTTTTTTTTTCCATATAATGATACTGTAAGATTAGAAAAAGATTTGAAAGGAAGAGTAGCTTGTTGCTACACTTTATGTAAGCATATTTACAGAAAATGGTTGAACGGAGCAGTGTAAACAATATATTTCAGAGCATGAGTATTTATTTATTTATAAGTTATAAGGTTTTCGTTAGTTCACAGATGTCTGCTGAGTGTTTTGCATGAGCTCGGTGAGAGAACTAACAGTGTTTATTTCCAGCATGTTATGTCTGTTTATTATTTATGCTGCATTGCTATCAATTAAGCGAGTAGTGGCTGTATCCTCCAGGCACATTTGGTTAATTTTCATGTCTTTTCATGCACTCGATTATTTACAGGTACAATGTAATTCATACATTTCAAAGACGTCATTAGTCGAGCATGTTGCTGTTTATCTTAACAAACACAATCTTGTTTTTATCAAGCAAAACATGTTGAATTCTGACTGTAAGCTCAAGGCTCCATTTCCAGAACCTCATTTCATTTTGCAGGAACGGATTGAGCATGTAGCTCTGATTAAAAAAAAAAACCTGCAGTCCAAATCATTCTAGCTAAATGACTGCACCAAGTGCTCTGTGGAAAAACAAATATGCTTTAGCATTATAGGGAACAATGCATTATATATACAGGGCTCTCAGTGAATTTGCTGAGGCATGAATTCTTAACTTCTGCTTTCTGCTAGGAACAAGGTAAAACCTTTCCACTTCAGTGTTGCAAGATCTTATTTTCATGCCAAGGTCTTAGAAAGCACAGACTCTGCTTGGCTATTGGTTATCAGTGTTGAAGAAGCTACCTTGAAAAATCCAAGTTGCAAGCTAATTATAATTTGAAGTGGTTAAACTAAAGTAGTCAAGCTACTGTTTTGGAGGTATTTTGAATGAATTTCTCAGTTAGGGCGACATTATCAGTCTTGAACAGGTGGGTCATTCTATAATTGTGGGTACATCTCATGTCCGTGAAGTATATTTTTAATATATTTTCATCAATATAAAGCCCCAACGCTATATTTTTCCCAGTCACACTACTATATGTTGAAAAACTCATATCTTTTGTTCAAAAATTATGTTCATATTACATACAACCCTGGTATTCAGCTGTCAGATTTTGTAAAGTTGCTCATTCTATTCTGCATTTTAGTATGAAAATGACCTCAAATATAAATTAATTTCATAGTTTTGCCTTCAGTTAGATTAGGATGTCAAGACATTTGGGTGTGCAATTCAAAAAATAAGTGTTTATTCTGATATAACAATTATATAAAACTATTGTCAACTAAGTTACACACTAGAAAACCCCCTCTCAAAAAGGAATGGTTTGTCCCATTTTCACATAATTTGCACAGTATGATGATATTTCCTCTAGAAGCAGGATGAAACACTAAAAGTTATCTTCTCTCTCTTTCCCCTAATATTAGTTCAACTAGCAAACCTGAGTCAAGAGTGGATTTATTGACTGTCAACAGTGTTACAAAGGTAACATATTATTAGGTGCAAATTTTAACGACAATTTAACTAAAACTTATGTTTTATGAAAACATATTTCTAAACATGCTCAGTTGTTCTAGGTTTTCACTAAAAATGTCAAGCACATACGTTCTGATCAAACTTAGTCTAAAATCAAAATAATAACCTGATTAGGGATAGAAAAGATTCATTTACAAAAGCATAAACATAAAATTCGAAAAGCTGTAATTATTGCACTCAGAGTTGTGAAAATGTTAAATACCGTTTGAAAATAACGCATTTCTTAAATAGTTTAATTTATCATATGTTTTTTGTATTTATTGTTTTGTTTTTAATGTGTTCTTCTAAAGCCATAATACCACTGTTTTCAAATGTTTGCTATTTGCAATAGTTAGTAGTATTGTATGAAAAAAAACTATGGTATAAGTTAGATCTTCAAACATCACTGTAATTATCAATTATGATATTAATATGGAATCCACAACAATTAAACAAACATATTGTCCCCGTTTTTTAATTCGTAGATAATGACAAGTGAGATTTCAGTGATATTTTGACCACTGAACTTGAAAATGTCCCTGGTTTTCATTTCAGAAACCTGGTCACCTTGTAAGGTCATGTTTGGGTTTTTGGGAAAAGGAAAACGTTTTTCTTCACATTGTCAAATTCTAAATGTACCCCTAATTATTGAATGACCGAGGTAAATGAACAGGTAAAATACAACAAAAACGCCCATATTCACATAAGCGAATCAAAAACAGTATAGAGTGATTCGAAAGAACGAATCGATTCATTCGAATCAATCAAACTCTTCATTGTTTCATCTGAGAAAGTACAGGTTGTGAGCACATTTCTTTATTCCCCATTTTCAGACATTAATAACAGTGATGTAGCGTTTGGTAGTTTTTAATTAGCTAGTTTACTGGAAAGCAAACTAATTTGAAAGAGCTATCTCGACCCGATTCTAAAATTAAGAATGTATTTAAATGAGTTGCGTCGCTGCTTTTAGTCTTGCTTCTCCCCAACACTTTCGGTAATACAGTCCCAAAATGGAAGCGTTCACTGCTAATTGCATCCTAATGTCATGACGCAAACACATCAGTATGGTCACGCGCGGCTGCATTCATGATTCGATTTGATTTTCAGTACAGCGCAACGGACTAAAAGGCCGTTCATTTGTCTAGTTGAATGTTATGTCACGGTCTAACATGAAGCATGGTCCGTGCGCAGCAGGTAAAGCTTCTACTGTCCCCTTCGTCTTCGTTTCACTTCATTTAAGTGGCCGTTTGTTTGCGTTCACGCAGTATATTAACTCAATAAAAAACCTCATCCGTTTTTCTATTACAGTGTGAAGTGCTAATATTGGAAAGAGATTACTCAAAGGCTGTTTTGCCCGGGTTGACATTAATACAGCGGCAGCAGTGTTGCAGATAGGCGCTGAGAGACGAAAAATCACTAGCAATTTATTCCTGATGTGTCATATTCTCTGTAGCAATTATGATGCTGGCCTATTGTGTGAAGAATAAAGGAGATGCAAAGATAGCATTTGCCGTTTTTCATCAACCCCGTGCACAGCTACTGATGTGTCACAACAAAATGCTCTCTCACCCTTTGCTCTACTTATCTGTCTTTCTCGCTTTCTCCCAGCCTTGTAAACGTTGAGCTGCACGTGCTTCCGTGTGCCTCTGGAAGATTCGGTGCATCGGCCCTTGGGACTGTATTACATATTTATCACTGCAATTAGGAGACTTGTGCGCTAAGGGCCATTAAAACGAAAGTGCCCCTGCGCATTGATGCAGTCTGTGCTCGCCGCTCGTTCTCAAAGCCGATTATCAATGGCTGTGGCTTTTGTGTAGACTATACACGAGAGATGCTCAAACTCTCCATTACAGCCACCATCTCGGCACTATACGGCCTCAACAAGGGCTCTACCACTCCCTTTCACTGTACCACTATGCTTTCATAGAAAATAGCTGCTCGCCGAGAGAGAACTAAGGAGGATGTGGTCTGAAAAGCTGTGATAAGGGAACAGCATATACATACACACCAGCCCATAGACATATACAAACCGTGGTTAAAAAAAAAGCCCTTGTTTGTCTGGGTGACATATGTTGTATAGCCCCAGGCTCCAGGAAATCGGTCCGAAGCCAGCACCTCCAGCACAGGATGTTACTATAGTGCACGTTACTATGATTCTCTTAGTCATTCATGAAGAAAAACCAAAGCGCCTGGCTGTGAAATCTCTATACAGCTATAAATCAGCTACAAATTGCTGAACGCTATATAAAAGACGTGGGACTTGTTTGGAAGCCCGGGAGGCTGGGCGGATGGGTCGACTCTGGGCCCCTGCTCCGCATTCACAGTCGAATGGTCCCAGCCGTGCATGAATGAATGGACAGCTGCATTAGCATCTCCTCACATCAGTCCTCTGATGTCTCCAACACTTTGATGTTTGGAAAGATGGACAGAAAGAAGGGGGAAAGGAGAAAGAGATGGCAGAGGATGAGAGAACGGAAATGAAAGCCAGCGCTGAAGGAAGAGAAGATCATTTGGGATTTTCACATTTGTCTTTTGCATACGTTTTTATGTTGCATCATCTATTAAATTATTTGTGGCATTGAAAGTGAAGTGGGAAACAGCTTTTTGGACATTGTTGCCTGTTTTGTTGCATGTTTTCTATAATGATCTAGCAAGATAATCCTGGAAAAACAGATTATTATTAAATGTCTGGGATGTACACTGGGATCTGGATAAAGTGGCAGCGGTTCTTGAGTTTGACAACCTAAATTTGTCTGTTTCTCACCCCCATTGCACATGAGATACAGTTGAGGTCATAAGTTTACATACACTATGCAGAATCTGTAAAATGTTTATTAAAATAAGAGGGATCATAAAAATGCATGTTAATTTTTAATTTAGTACTGACCTGAATAAGATATTTCACATAAAAGATGTTTACATTTAGTCCACAAGAGAAAATAAGTTGAATTTATAAAAATGACCCCATTCAAAAGTTTACATATGATTGATTCTTGCTGTTCTTACCAGAATGATCCACAGCTGTTTTTTTGTTTGTTTGTTTGTTTTTTGTCTGTTTGTTTGTTTAGTGATAGTTGTTCAACTATTACAGAAGGTTCAAAGACTCACTGATGCTCCACAAGGAAAAACAATGCATTAATAGCCAGGGGGTGAAAACTTTTGAACAGAATGAAGATGTGTACTTTTTTAAAATTTTACCTAAATAGCATATTTTTTTCATCTAGTACTGCCCTTCAGAAGATACTTACAGGTTTCCCAGATGACAAAATAAGTTTAATTTTCCCTGATCTTCAAATTCAGAAAGATTTGTGGGACCTGAAGATTTTTCTGAAGAACAGCAGGCAGTTTGACTGTTCAGGACAAACAAGGGACTCGTGAACAGCTATCACTAAACAAAAAAAAAAAAAACAGCTGTGTACTTAGAGGTAACAACACAGTATTAAGAATCAAGTGTTTGTAAACTGTTGAACTGGGTCATTTTTATAAATTCAACTATTATTGTCTCTTGTGGACTATATGTAAACATTTCATGTGAAATATCTTATTCAGGTCAGCACTAAATAAAAAATAACATGCACTTTGTATGATCCCTTTTATTTTGGTAAAACAATTAACATTTTGCAGAGTCTGGAAGGTGTATGTAAACTTTTGACTTCAACTGTATATGGACCACTTTGATGGTGCTTTTTATGGTACTTTTTCCTGGTGTTTGAAAGCTCTAGTCACCATTTAATTGAAATTGCAATTGCAGTTGTGACACTATTTAATTGTGATTGCAACTTAAAAAAATGACTAGTACATTCAAAATTTTCCTTTTTGTGTTCCACAAAATAAAGTCAGTCATACAGGTTTGGAATAATGTAGTCTCATGTAGACCTTCAGACTACTGGCAATATTACTGACAGGTAAAGTAACCACGTAATCACGTTTCGTTTTGTGTCGCGTCATGTTTAGGGGCATGGAGGTGTCGCCACAATAACAGACCAGACCTGGATGTATTTTAAAGAGTCTATGCCTTTTTAAAAATCTAGCTTTTAGTTGATGCTGATTATTGCTCATTGTCACAGTTGTAAACACCCATTCCATGAGGGGGTTTGGCGTCATGGTATTTTTGTTTCTAGGCAGAATGTTAAAGAACGCAACGCACACGTCTCCCGGAAATCCTGTAGAATTCAACCAATCGTATGATGACTTTGAAACTGAAGTGTTTCCAATTTTGTGTGCAATATGCATTATATGTCCAGTGGTTCGTGGGTGAAATCTGAGGCCAAGACTAGATTTTATGGTACTTTTGCTTTGAAGCTTGAAAGCTCATCATCATGTATTGAATTGCAAGGAAAAAAATGGCCAGTACATTCAAAATTTCCCTTTGTGTGTTCCACAGAATAAAGTCATACAGGTTTGGAACAGTGTGAATCTGAGTTCATTTTTGGATAAATTGTTTCTTTAATGCCCATGATGTTGGAATTACAAGTACATATGTGTGTTGTGTTTGAGTATGTTTGACCATTTAGTTCATTTGAGCAGCAGCAGCAGCAGAGAGAGATAAATGGCCTCATTATCAGTTGTTTGAACAGTAAGAAGCACAGCCTTATGTCATGTTTCCACGTGTTAACATACAAGCCCTTTATCCCAGCACTCTGATGCAGCGATTGAGCCATTAGGGATCCACTGGGGATATGAGAAAGAGGGGCCATCATACTCTGGACTTGGTAGCACATATAGAGCACTAGCTTCTTCATAGTGTGTTTACACAGCAGCCGACGGAGTGGCAAATCGAATGGATTTCACATGGTGTGAGCTGGATGAGAGTGAGGAATAGGACTACGGTAGATGGGTTTGAGCGTCACAGAAGCAGATACCTCGGATGATGAGAGCTCTTCAGTGGAAAGGAGAGGTGGAATGGGGGAAATGAAATATTTGAAGCTTAATATGGTTGTGTGATGTGTCCCATGTCTTCTGGGTCTGTGGAATAGAAAATCTAGACGGTGTCTTGTGTTTGTAAAGCGTAGCGTGAGAATGAGAGCACAGAATAATTGGGGTGTTATGATATCTAAGGGTGCTTAAACTTCACAGATGATTAAGCTTTCACGAGTGGGAGGTACTTCCTATGAGCAAGCCCAATCAGCAGAGCTGTCACTCAAAATCACCAGGGGCGTGGCATTACTCACCGCTACTTCTCTGGCTTTCTGCTGCAGTTTGACTGATTTTATCATGTTGAGAGGCTGTTTATATGAAAGACTTTATGAATATATATATAAATATATATTAATATATGTATACATAACACTTTATTTTTGCTTTCTTTGTACTATATTGTCAAAATGGATTGATTGCTTTATTTTGTTGATTCTGTTCATATAAAAACCAAACAAAAAGTTGTGCAATAATGAACAATGAAGAAAAAATGTACCTTGTAATTTAGTGTATATAATTCAGCCTGGTGGCAATAAAGAGGTGTGACTTCCAAAAAGATTCGACTGAGAACGGAGACTGAGGTGTCCTCTCTCACCTTTGTACATTCACCACCGGTCCTGCTTAAGATTTCATTGTAAAATGTATTGTATGAAATAAAATTTAAGATATTGAGACTTTATGAAAAACATCGGGTCATGTATTACTGTTTGAATTCATTTGAATGAATTTTGTTCGTGTGAATCTGTTTTCCTTTTTCTAATAGTATCTAAAGCCCTCATTAATTCACAAGGACCCTGTTTTGCTTTTCCAGGCAGCAGTTTGTGTGTTTGGTGTTTTCTTCTTCCTTTTTTTGGTAGGTAGGGGGTGTTTAGGATGAGATGGCATCGTTTTGAATCCATTGTCTGTCACAGATGTTCGTTTGTGTGCATGTCAGATCTACTCCTACAATATTTGCCCAAAGCTAAATTGTTGAATACCCGTTTTACCCATCACGCTATTGAGTCTTAGTCTCAGGAGTAAAACATCTCAGACACACTCGACTTCCCACTGTCTTTTAATAACACAGATTAAAGGACTGCTATTGACCGTCTCATGTCAAATTTCAAGGGCCAAAGCAACGAAAGTCTTCTGCTTTCTAAATAAGCCTGCGTTGTCTTTAATTAAATGTTAACAAGGATGATATTGCTTTTTGCTTGTGCTTGAAGCCTGATTTTGGTCCTAATGGCTTTGAATTGGTTATTGATTGGAAATATGAGCATGTGTTTACATGTAAACAAATATTTTGTCAGGGATCAATGTGCTGGTCTTAGCCAAAATTTTTAATCGACCAACAATATGAATTTTATGGCTCAGTAGGGTAGCTGATCCACTTTTTATAGTATGTGCATATGAATTTTATTTATTTATTTATTTATTTTTAACAAAACTGCATGTATACTAGGGATCTGAAATATATATAATTTACGGTAATATTGTAATTGTTGTTTAAATGATGTGATTTGACATTATATCATATATCAGAAAAACACACCCAGAGAGTGCACACATACATTATGAGATGTAGGTTACTGCACGAGCAGGTTTAGTGTTCACACTTTTACTGAGTGATTTAGTTGATTAAAATATATTTAGAATTCCCCCAAAATAGCAAGCAAGCAAATAAGCCTCCGTATATGACTTCTATTTGTCTTTTAAATGTATATAATCTGATATAGTTAATACCTTACAAAAAGTAGTTTTTTTTCTCCAAATATCAGTACGATTGCAAATGTAATATTGATTTTATAAAACAGTCCAATAAACAAAAAGTTAATATCAGTTGACTTACATTTGTGGGTCAGTTTTTTAAAAGAAAGCTGAAATAAATAAGCTTTCCGTTAATGTATGGTTTGTGAGGATAAGACAATATTTGGCTGAGATACAACTATTTTAAAACCTTTAAAGTTGTCCATAAAGTTCTTAGCAATGCTTATTACTAATCGAAAATTACATTTTTGATTAGGGCTGTCAATTTAACGCATTAGCTTAATTAATTAGTTCTGAAAAATAATGCGATTAAATATGGCACTGGCCCTGCTCCCAGACCTGTACGTCATCTTATATTTCGTATGGTTCACTGTTGACAAATATGATACAGAGCAACAACTCCATAAATGCAGTTATGCCCTAAAATTCAAGGTATTTGTGCAGAAAAAATGCAGCTGTATTGTGTTTTGTCTCATATTTACAGTATATATATATATGTATATCACGTATCACGCGATATCACTTGGGCAGCAAGAGCAATATGACGAGTGCTGATTTTTTTCAGTAAATAAGAAATTCATATTGTGTTATACTTTAAACAATATTATGTGTTTTTGCTCAATTTTGCAGAGAACATATTACTTTTGAAGTAATTTTTGTTGCACCTTTTTTGTTTGAATCGCCTTTTGAATGAATCAAGTGAACCAATGATTCAAAAGCCCATTCATAAAGAGAGCCATTTACTTCATTCTTGAATGAATTAGCCGTTAGAACGAATCAAATGAATAAATGAATGACTCATAAAGACATTTTCCACCACCTGCTGGCAGATTTAGTTTCTTAGAGTATCATTTCATTAAAAAATTATAAGAACAAGACATTAAAAAAAAACATAAAAAAAAAAAAAACGTTAAAGGAATAGTTTACCAAAAAAAAAAAAATTAAATTCTGTCATCATTTACTCACCCTCATGTTGTTTCAAACCTTTCTTTTGTGAAACATGAAAGAAGGTATTTTGAAGACTGTTGGTAACAAAGCTGTTTTGGTTACCAATGACTTGTCAATCATTTGAGATGTTTCTCAAATGATCTTCTTTTATGGTCCATAGTTTACATTAGGCCGTTGCAGCCAAAATGTTTATGTGTAGTAAATTCTATGCTGAATCAAATAGAAAAATTATTTCTGAAGCTACAGTTTGTAATGTCCACTCGATACTTTCTCATTTAACACAAAAATAGCTTTAAATAATATTTTGTGGGTATTTTCACAGTCAAATTTATTTTGCGATTAATTAGATTAATTAATCGAAACATCATGTAATTAACTAGATTAAACATTTTAATTGACTGACAGCCCTAGTTTTGATATACACTGTAAAAAATAAAAAACAATTTGTTGAGTCAGCTTAACATAATTTGTTACCCTGCTGCCTTAAAATTTTAAGTTCAGTCAACTAAAACAAGTTTAGTCAACTTGAAATGTTATGTTGTACTAAGTAATAACTTAGATATTTGTGTTGGCTAAACTTAACAGATGGGTAAGTAACCCAGCTGCCTTAAAATTTTAAGTTGATTCAACTCAAATATCTAAGTTGTCACTTAGTATAATTTAACATTTCAAGCTGAATAAACTTTTTTTGAGTTGACACTTTTATCCAAAGCGACTTACAAAAGAGAACAATGGAAGCAAAACAAACAAACAAAGCCAGAACTGTTTTGCGTCTCTAAGCAACACACAAGGGTGTTTCGTTACTGAATGAATCAGCCGTTTGAATGAACTGGTTGAATGAATGACTCAATGAATCACTCATGCAGTGATTTGCTGCCATCTACTGGCAATTTTAGTTTTATATTTAACGTAGGCTTATATTTTCCCTTATCCCCCCCATAAGTATCACTGTTGAATAAAATACCAGCACAATAACATGCTTAGCAAAATATATTGTGTAATTATCGTTATTGACAAAATTCTAGAAAATATCAAGATATCATCTTTGTCATTATCGCACACCTCTAATGTGACATTGTGAACTTCTGGGTTTCACACAAATGTAAAGAGCCGGAAACAAGTGCACACAGTCTTAATGCTCTGATGCACCAAAGGACTTCCCAGGCAAACAGTAAGTAAAAGTCAATTGCTTTGCACCTTTACATCAGTCACCATCACTACACACAATGAAATGTCACAGCAATGACCAGTGGTATTAGCAACACCAAAGTTAAAGTTCGACTCCCAGGGGATACAAATACTGCTAAAGTTTATACCACGAATGTACTTCAAGTCACTTTGGATAAAAGCATCTGCTAAATGAATAAATGTAAATGAAATCTGCTTTATCCACAAGAGCTGAAATTATGTAAACAAGGCTTCAAATGCCATCTCTATCATGTAATCGTGTAATATACACATTTTAGCATCCAGAATGAAGCAGAAGAGCAAATAAACATAAACTGTAACTTGCTCTACCCACGTCATGTTTCGTATCTCTGCCTCATTTTAACAGCTAATGATTGTCCCCTGAGGGCGAATGCTTCAAAGATTTCATGGAGCCTTATGTAAATGTACACCACACTGTCACAAGGATGAGGAATGTCAGGATGACAACAAGGATATTTTACATGCCACGTGAGATTTCATAACTGAATATATTTTTCAGAGTACGTGTGGTGGTGGACAACATGTCAAAGCTGTACAAGAGAGGACTGTCGATAAACAGAGTATGGAAGTTCTGTTCATCAAAAACAAGACTATTTTTGGATCATCTTCTTGTTGGAGATCTGTGAGTGTGTCATGGAGGTAATTAAGGCACTGATAACAGTATAGTCGCCTGAAGCGCACCCTGCCTTGTTCTCCATTATGAGCGCCTTTGTAATTGATACTGCCAATTACTTTCAGCTGCACTGGTGTGAAACGAGACTTTAAGAAGCCATTGGGCATTTAGTTTGAGGAGAGGGACTGCAGGCGTGCGTAGCTGGCATTTTGATTGTGGCCTTTTCCTGGCTCTTTTCTTACCATTGTAGTTGTTTTCCCGTTTGATTTGTTCCCTGACACGCCTCTTACATGTAATATGTTTGTCAGAGCTGTAGCTCTCTTGTGGGTCTCTCACCAGGAAGAATAAGTTATTTATAGTTTATTTTCTCTTCAGTTTTTGTTCCTTTTGTCGTGGCTGGCCAGAAAAACCTTTCATTCAGAGATTCTCACCTGGCTATGCTTCGAGTCGCAACCAAATACTATACATTACTCATACTTTACTTCGGATCAAATGTTGGGATTTTTATATTTGGTATTCAGTATTTGGGAGTAATTAGTTACATGTATCTGTGTGTTTACATCATGTCAAGAAGATGCTGAATTCTGTGCAGACGCAAGATGATGATGTGAAGACTCAGTGGTTAAATTTTTTTTTCTACAATACCACAGCAATACAATTCAAACCTATTGTTGTTTGCTCGTCATTTTACAGAGGACTGCTTCTTTAATCTTGGCAAGTTCAACGCCGGATTCGCTAAATGCTTGTCCATGAAAGAGTCTGTACCTTCTTTATTTGGACCAACAAGTGTCTCCGAACCACAACCTGTAAGTATGATTGATATGTTATATCTGCATTTTCAAGTGAGTGCTCAAAATATCAGGTTTTTTTTTTTGTTTGTTTGTTGTTTTGTGCTAATATGTGATGTATACCTAGTACAGCTTTAGGTTTCCAGGTAAACCACGATATTACTGTCTTAGGCTATGTTCACACTTCATGTCTTTTTTGACAAGAAAAAGTTCACAAGGGCGATATTTCAATAAAAACTGGCAGCGTTGCAGCCGAGGGTGTCTTTTGTTGCAACAGTATGAATATTGAGAATTGTCGAGAAAAAAGAAAGCTCGCTCTTGCGTTGGCTTTTGTTTTTTATATTTTTGGCATTTTTGCCTTTATTTGATAGGACAGAATTTAGACAGGAAGCAAGGTGGGAGAGAGAGGGGGGATGGGATCGGCAAGGGTCTGCGAGTCGGTGTTGTGCTCATTTTCGACCCCTGCCAAATTATTAACCCCTCTCGTTGAAATCGCTACCTGATCCTTGCCTAATCCTAACCCCACCCCTAATCCTAACCCCTCCCCACACCTAACGCTAAACCTACCAATACTAGGGGGGTAGTAATCTGGCGGGGGTCAGAATTTGGCATAACACCGGAACTCGAAAAAGGAACGCCCGAACCCGAAATGCAACAGCGCTACATGTCGACGTGCTGCCCACTTGGCTATCGGCGCTGCACGCCGGTATTCAAAGTTAACGGGAAGGAGAATGTCGGTTAACAACAATAAAATAAAAATCTATCTACCGGTACCTTTCCATTTTCTCGCTACTGGCTTGTCATTTGTCAGCTGTCAAAAAGGCACTTGACGTATTTCCTAAGAATGTTTTTGCAGTGATGCCATAGAAGAACCATTTTTGGTTCCCCAAAGAACCTTTCAGTGAACAGTTCCTTAAAGAACCATTTTGAAGAGCATTTAAAAAATCTAAGAAACCTTTTTCAACTATAAAGAACCTTTTCTGCATTTGAAAGGGTCCATGGATGAACCACTGATGCCAATAAAAAAACTTTATTTTTAAGAATCTAGGCCAAATATTTTATAGGGAATAGCTGTATTTCCAAGTCCCAAACTTTTTTTTTCCACCAAAACTGCATAAATTTTGGATGCACAATCTTATTTAGTTTTCTGTCCTCATTATATACGAGTGCATGGTTAGCTGGATTTTCTTAAATTGCTTTAGTAATGCTGAGAACCACTGCTTCAGTTGATTTAAAATTTCTCAAGTGATGAGAAAGGTTAATTATTTGCAGTCTCATCCTGATTGAATGGGACTGAACATAATTCTGAGCGAAATCGCTTTCTACTCTGATGAATCTACACATTCAAGCACACTATGTCTGTGTCATCAGTATTGTCTGGGCTGCAGGTGTGTGATTCCTCTGCAATGTCACAGTGTTAAATCCATAAGCCCTGATCAGTGTGAAGTCTCTGAGTCAGTGCAGCAGTGCTCCATTTTGCCCCAAACAGGAACATCTGATCCCTCTTTCTGCTGGAACGGCACATGGACCTGCAGCCAGATCATCTATCTGTCAGTACGTATCAGATCTTTTCCAGCTGGAACTTCAATCTTTTTTATTTAAATTTGAGATCTGCACTTGTATGCTTGACTGTGCACCATGCATTTTCTGACTTGGGTTTTCTCCCCCAGCCCTTGTCGTCTGCTTGATTCTGGCTTTTCAGGATTCTCGGCTCCCTAAGGTAATGTGTGTTGATTGGAGGATCTCCAGTAAATTGAAATGTGATTGGTGTAGCGTAGCGAGACGACACTTATCTGCCAAGTGCAGATGAATGTCATTATAGCTGTATGCTTAGAGCCAAGCACGCACACAAAAGTGCATATATTCTCTATCCTACGTGTTTAGATGTCTAACTATGTTTCTTTCTTCGGTTTCATTCCACAGGATATAATCTGTACGTATTGGTTTATCTCCCTTTAGCTTACTTCTCACCGGCACAACGTTCAACCAAATGTCGCCAAGGAACCAGGAAAGACAGGAAGCATCACAGACCAGATACTTGAAAATGTGAGAAGAAGCCCTGCTTTGCTGCCAGGCGATAGGCCCGGAGAGCAGCTCTGCATGTCAGAGATTATGATTACATTATTGCATAGCCTGCCCTAAGAAAGTCCTATCAATGCCAAGTCTTATGAAAATTAAGATCATAACAATTAAATAGAAAGAATATCCACCACATACACTACTCTTTTAATCTGTTTTGAAATTACCTTCACTCCCAATCCTGAACAAAATTCCAATCTAGCTTGTTAAGGTAGCTAGTTTGTTTAACAGTAATATTTTTTTATGCTCAATAAAATTCAAATGATGTCTGTTTTCCTATTTGAAGAAACAACCACCACGCTCTTCTGCATCCATTTTAGTGTGCCTCTCTCTAGTGATTTATTAAAGCACATGCTCAGTGCTCATTAACTGACGCAGTCATGCAAAACATGATTTTAAAAATGCATTTAATATTATTTTCTTAGCAATACATTTATTGTGCCAGTTACTGTAATCCAATTACATTGACATTGCATTGCATTGCAATTTTACTGTGTTATTGCAAAAAGTAATTAGGAAACAGTAACACGTATTCAGTTATTTTGTAACACATTATACTCAACTCTATTAAGACACAACAAAAAATACTTACATATTTGGGGTCCTAAAATCTGACAACATTGTAAAAATCCTTCAGTTTTTCATTTCTTTTCACTTTCTAATTTAATTCAATTAAATAGTGTTTTATTACTAACTATATTGTCTGCATATGTTTGAGTAAAGTGCTAAATATATTCACTTGCATGTATTTCAAATTGCATTAATAATTGGTATGTCTCCTTTCACAGTTTCAAAACTGCTAAATTTTTTAACAAAAAATGAAAATTTGTATTGCGCAAGCAGTGCAAAATAAAAGTATGCAAATAATAGTACAAATAAAATGTGCAGGATCTGAAATATATCCTATTTAATTCCAAGTTTAAACAGAAAAAACATCTAAGGTTTTCAATTTGGTCTCAGGCTTTTAAACCCTGCTTCAGTGTAGGGTGTATGTGGTAACCAGAAGATTGCTGATTCAACCCTCATAAGGAGGAAGACATGAGCCATTGCCATTTTGCCCTTGAGCATAACACTTAGCCCTAGACTTTTTCCAAGGGACTGTCTCTGCAATCAATTCATGTCGTTCCGTAGTGATATTATGTGAAAGTCTAGGAGATTCTCTATTCCATATAGAGAATTGAGTGAGTTTTAACAGAGACCGGAGGAGAACCTGATGGAAGCAGCAGGGTCCATTAGTCTTCCTGGCATCTCAATTATCACATCTCCTCAAAGGTCACAATGATGACTCCTGCCCTCATGACAGTTAATGCGCTCACCCTAGGTCAGATCATAGAGACTTGTGATGGACTGCACACCCACACCTCACTTGCTTTCATTCATTACCTTCCTCTCCTTTCTGTTTCTTTTTTTCCAACCCTTCTGTTTCCCTCTTCTCAAGGTTCATGTTAGCACTGAGTTTAATTGAAAGGCCGCTCACAGTGTTGAATGTGTATTTTTAGATTTTAGATTCAGAAACATCTTAAAGAGGAGGTCTAATGCTATTTTATGCATTCTGACTTATTTACACTGTTAAAGCATTGGATTCTCATGCTAAACGTGGCAAAAGTTTCAAAAAATGAGTTTGACATATGACATAGTATTTCTGTGCCAAAGACACTCCTTCAGGGTTTATATACATTTTAAAGTTTTTTAGAGCATGGCCCTGTATCGCATCATAAAGGGGCGGGATTCTTTGTATGGGCACTTCTCCTAGAAAAGCATGCACACACATCAACCACACTCTAAAAAATGCTGGGTTATTCTTTTAAACCAAAAGCTGGGTTCAGCTAGCTGGGTCCTTTATTGGGTTATTTTTTATATTTTTTACCCAGGTGCTGGGTAGTTTTTTAGTTACTAAGCTGCTGGGTCATTTTTATTCAGTTATTAAATATTGGGTTATTTTTCTACCCAACCACTGGGTTGCGCCTGTCTCAGATGAAACAACCCAGATGTTGAGTTACAGTCAAAGCGTAGGTTTTTTTGCGCCCTCTACAGGAGAGAGCGATTCTTAGCGTCGCCGATTTGGTGCACTTCTTCAGCGAAATAAATGTTTGCATACATTTTATTTAATTTAGAACATTTTTACTGTGCTGTAAATTATATTATTTTACTCAGCATACAAGGACGAGATGTCAGTCAGCTGGATCAGCAACGGTCATGTCGCAAGCTGGAAACGCCTTTTGCCTTGCATAACATAAACTGATTTTATTCGTTATAAAACTGAATTTAATTTGATGGTAAAATATGTTCTCTAATTTCAGTCCTGTTTGTTTATGGGCAAGTTATGGAGTCAGTCACAGCATCTTTCAGCTGCAAGTGAAACACGAGATGGCAGTCTGAGGTTCATAGTTTCCCTGGCAAACAGCAGCCCTGCACCTAATGTTGCCAAGTCTGTGATTTTCCCGGAATTGGGCTACTTTAACACTGTTGCTGCGGGTTGTTTTTCATGTCTGCGGGTTGAAATGACCACAGTAACGTCATATTTAGTGCCTGGAATGCAAATTTTACCAGGGAAACCCAGCCAAAAAACATTTACCGGGGACCCCACAGAGAACACAGTTAGGCTAGTTTCGAGTAGCAATTGCACGGGTTTTGTTGTGAAAACCTGGCAACCTTCACCAGTTTAGATTTCACCGACACACCGGCATGAGAATTAGCACATGAATTAGTGCACACTCATCAACATGCTTCATTCGGGTCACGAAAGTCGTCGGCAGCACTGCACAGGACTTGCTCGAAAAGGATTTGTCATTTTATTTTTAGACCACCAAATCAACACTGTCACCAAAGAAGTGTGTTTTTGGTTGTGAGGGACAAATAACCTTGTTCAGCTTCCCAAAGTTAAGAAAACAATGGATGCAGTTTGTTTCTCTGGGGCATCAACGGAGATGTGCAAGTGAGTTTGTTCTTGGCATTTTTGTGACAAATGTTTTATAAACAAATTAAATAAAAATTTAAGTCAATTAAGTTTTTGTTCCTGTTTTATTTATAACAATGTCACAGCTTTCAGAGGATTGCTATGCAAAAGCTGCATGTGCTCGTGACTCTTTGGCTCCATCCACAGCACACCTCCAGGAGCCTGACTGTTTTAATAGAGAATAGTGATGGGAAGTTCGGATCATTTTACCGACTCAGAACTTTGAGTCTCGTTCAGCAAAACGAACAAATCTTTTTTCAAGTCATTTTGTTCCTTTTAGCTTTTTTGTCATGAGACCAGGTAGCAAGACATGAGATTGGCAGAAACTGTGTTATGTCCTCTTTAAGGTAAACCATTAATTTAATTTGAGGTTAGGAAACATCTTAGCCCAGCTGTAGTAGTCAGCATTGTCTTTGGGTAGGAATTACCTATGAATGTCTTTATTGCATGCTACTTCTATTCGCTTTACATTGTGGCACTGCCTTTATGAGAGCAAGAGGTGATATATTCATAGTCTACCTGCACAGGCTGACCTTTAACCCTCTTACGGGTGGTATCATCGATCAGAGTCTGTAAGGCAGTCATATACCAAGCAGTTAGAAGGACACTGACACTTTCACACTGCAAACTACCATAACTGATCATATTTCCCAGAATATTTCCCCATTTGGTAACATCACATACAAAACCGTCAAATTCTGTTGCAGAGTAAATGTGCTTTGTCAACGGCTGAATGTGGCATTTTCAAAATAATCAGCTCTCATTTCTTTATTTTTTTTTTGCGTATCTCTCGCTCGCTTTCAGTCGCTGTGTCTGTCAGTATTAGAATTAATGGCTGAGTTTGATTCAGTCTCTGAATATTAGACTCTCACCACTCTCACCTCCTCCCTGTCAGCGTCTGCGCCTAATCCACTGCTCTGATGAGCATCTTATTTACATTATTACAGCTGCACGGGCTTCAGTTCTCTCACACAAGTATGTGTACACATCCACACGTATTACTTCCACGCATCTGACAGTAACCTATTGTGTGTGACCTTGCAGGCCTGAGACAGCGGCCCGAAGCGCAATCAGCACACATACACACCACCACACGACAGAGGGCTACGACCTCACCTCACACTCCACCATCTTTCTGTTACACCTCTCTCACTGCTGTTTCATCCCTCCCCTCCTCCACTGCTCTTTTTGTCCAAAACAATCTTCCACTCCATTATGATACCAATACTGCTCTATTTGTCTCGCTCAGCTTTAGTTTAGAGTGCTGTTTTGGCACAAGAAAAACTGCACAGTTGTATTACCATAATAACAGTAAAATAAGTAAATTAAACATGCAAACTAAACGTATATATGATGGCAGATGACAATAGTGCAGTGTGTGCTATTGTTATCGAGCATTAGTGTGAATGTAAATACAGTTCTATAATGCAAACTCTGAAGAATTTAGTGTGCATAATGGATATGACAGTGTTCATGTATTTGGTCTTGGTGAAATAGATTTGCTGAGCATCTGAATTGCTGCTGCTGTTGTTGTAGATTATTGCTGCTGCTGCTGTACAAGTACAAGTATAAGTACAAGCAAGTACAGGAACTTGCACTGCCAACAGTGCTGTGAGTATTTAAGACATACTTCTGCTGCACAAGTAGCATATATAATAACCTGTAGCAGATCTATACAGGTGGAGCTGGGGAGGTGGAGGATTTCAGAGGAACTGCTCTAGTGAATGCTAACCATTCATATAAATGTAAAGCAGCAAGCTTATTAACTACCTGATCTCATGGCAAAAACATACCTGTGGGAACTTTTTCACAAATTTTACGTGAAATATGTACCAATAAGTTTCCAACATAAATGAACACTAAAGGCAGTAAAACAGCAAGCACTTTATGTCCACAGTTATGATTACAGTTTCATATGCTTCGCTTTCCGGTGTTCTGACAAATAATGCTACCTATCAGATTATGCTACCAACATTATATTTTTAATATTGTAAGGGTAAGCTTAGGGTTGGGGTACGAGTACACAACAGGGTAGCACAAATTGTTGGAACACCAGACATAACAAGCTTGCTCTGTAGCTCAGCCGGCATGGAATTGGACTTAGGATGTGGGTACAAATCCCGTGAAAAACATGACTCAAGGTGGAAGAGCTGAAAGATGAAATTTTGAAAAACAAGCTGATGGTACATAGATGGTACATTAATTTAAAACGTCACGGAGCATTAGAGTTATTGCACCACTCAATGGATATTTTAAGTCAGAACTGCGATGACACGTACAAAACAAACGTCACATAAAACATACTATATGTACATTTATCTGTTTTGGGGAAAAAAGAACACTCTTTTAGCGCCACTTGGTGGACATTTCACATCAAATATGTCACGAAACCTACATGGTGGTATATATTTTGCGTCTTACGGAAAAGTTTCCACAGGTATGTAGTGTTGCCAAATCCACGGTTTTCCCACGAATTGGGCTACTTTAAAGGTGCAATAGGTGATTGTCTTCAAAAACACTTTTTGTTATGCTGATTGAAAGTCTCTTCATCCCGATAGCAATCATTAAACTAAGTGGTCAGGAAATGTTCGTCCAATCAAAATGTTCAGTCTGAACATTATGACAGGCTGACGTACCTGCCTGTCAACATATGTATTTGCAGACCTCTGTGCACCCTCATCAGCACTTTCACATACGCTATGCAGACAGAGCAAGAATGGCAGGCAAACAGCAACAACCAGATCTTCCTTCCTGGTATTGTAATACTTTTACTAACTGTACGGCATATGATGTTGTAACGGACACTAGAGCATTTACGGTAATTTCGTGTTATGCACATGCACAATTCGTTCTGCAAAAACCTGGCAACCCTGCAGGTACGTTTTTGTCATGAGATCTGGTTGAACATGAACCAGTCAGCTTGTGCCAAGTAGTTTAAAGCTGTGAATATCATCAATTTGCATTAAAGATCCATTAGCCTGTGCCATCTAGAGTTTCCTGACAGTACTTGGCATTTATCATTATCTTTTTTTAGTATCTTTTTTTATTGTTGTTGTTGTTGAGCAGGGCTTTAGTGCAGTGGAGGGATGCACTTGTTGCTTTTATAAACTCTTTCATTCCAGTCACTAATAAGAAAACTAAAGATGAAAAATAGGACTTGATGTGTCAGTAATAAACATAAAGCTCTCTCTAGTGTGGATGGAGACTGTCGTTCTTAGCTTGTCGCCTGCAGGCATGTCGCACTCTGGCAACAGTAGAAAGGGCTTCGGCAGGTGTGTGGACACAAAAAGGAAAAATATTGCCTTTAATATGTTTCAGTTCAGGAAACAATACTGCATTACCATAAGCATTAGGCCTGTCTAAGCTTCTGTGCTCCAGAGCACCACGCTGTTTTTTGCCGTGCAGTCATTTCCAGCCCCTCTGCGGATATTGTTAGACGAAACAATAACATGCCAGAATGTGTTATACATCACATGCTGGTCTTTGGGCTTTATTGTACTACTGGAGCCTGTGGCATATTTCTCCTCTAAAGAAGCCTCATGAAAATGAAACGCCATAAAGAGATACGCAGAGAAGCTTTAAAAAAATGTACCTTTTAGCCCTGGTAGGATATTGCTATCTATCTATCTGTTGTCATGTAGGATGGTTTATTGAAGCTTGTTCCTCCAGTTTCCACAGAGATACAGATTTCACAGTTAATGCTTGTAAAGCAGGTGTGTGTGTGTGTGTTTGTGGCGTACGAGACACACAAACGCAGACACATCGACACAGAGTGAAAGATCTTATCCTCTCCACCCAGGGGGTCTTGTTAGAGGCTAGCCGTGGTGACACAGCAGACTGTGTTACTGTAAAAGTCATCAGTCATAGCACTGTGTGGGTGCAGGAAAAATCTGTCGCTCCATGCAGAAGCCTGTGCAAAAAGCCCATGAATCTCCCCCAGTCATATTCTACATTATCATTTACGCCTCTCCTCCTATTTCCTGTTGCTATTCTTTCCCCTCACTGTTCTTGGCCAGTGCTTCTCTGCTTTGTTTCCTCTCCTACATCTGACTTGGATTTGTGCGCATGTATGTGTGTTGCAAGTGATGAGCAGCCATCATTACAATGATCAAAATAATTAGCGTGTTCAGTAAAGCATGTGTCGAGCGTGCGCAATGCGTCAGATGATAAACCGTCTGTTCTCTCCTGGCTGCAGGCAATTTAAGCACATATTCCTGAGCAACTCTGGTCTGACGAAACTTGCTTTCTGAAACTGCACAGCGTTGCACTTTTGACCAGCCACTGGATTTTCATTACCTGAAAGTGAAAACAAATAAAAAATGAAGCTTAATCAGGTGCACAGCATAATTTACATTGACATATAAAGGTGAGTTAACCACTGCTTGTCAGTCCTCAAATCTGAAGCATGGTACACACCCTTTTGGAACCTTTATTTTTAAGAGTGTACTGAATGTTTGATACCTCTCTTGTTTTGCAATGTGTGAATGAAACTGCTTGTTTGGGGCAAAATAGTCAATTTCACATCATTATCTGTCAGAGAAACAACAGCCCCACTAACAAACAGAAAATTGGGCTTGATTTCTCTGTTTTTCTTCATTGTCTACAAATGTTATGGCTTAAAAATGTTCCCTTTTATCTGATTGGTCAGATGACGCCTTAACTCATGAAGCATGGAGACAGCGCTGCCAATGCTAATAAAATATTGTTACAACCCCACCACTTACTGTTAACTGCACATGCCATATGAAGCACAAATATGTTGCCGGGCACATAGTTAGTTAAGCTGTGACTTGCAAAGTGCAACCTCTAATGTATGACATGTGAGGTGAGAGATCGCAATCCATAGGCTATTCTGAGATGGAGTATTGATTATTATTTTTATATTTAATAACATTAATTGTAATTTTGAATTTGAATGTAATTACATACCACTAATAAATGCAATGAATATTTCTGTTGCTTATAAATAGTATAAATAGGAGATGTTTAGGTACTGCTGTACTTTCACTGTAAAGCAGTGATCTGTAAAGTAAGGAAGGGTTAACAGGTGTTCTGTAAAAGTCTGTTCCCCTGGGTGTCCACTTTGGTTAGTGTTCCCTATAGTGCCGCTATACAAATGTCTTTCTGTTCCACTGGTGTTTCCACAGTTAGCAATAACCGCAGTAGTATATATATTTTTTAATCACATTGTAATGTTTATTACATATTTATGTGTTGATTACAGGAAGTTTAAACTTTGGGAACTTGGCAATGATCTTAACCAGTATCGGTCTGGCAATTATTAGAACCTCCTTTTATAAGAAACATGGGATGAAAAGAATCAGATGGCAAACAATCTAGCTGTAAGAATCTGTTTTCTTACCAACAAGACATGTTTTGATTGTTAAACTAAGTAAAAAAACAAAACAAAACAAAAAACAAAAAAAAACAAACAAAAAAAAAAACATGCCTACCAGGGGTGACTCTAGGATTTTCATTTTAGGGATTCAGCCCCCAGTTAGGGTATAATAATAAAAAATAATAATAAATATATAAATAAAATAAAAAATTGTTTTACTAATAAGGGTGGCATCCTAAATGTATTGTAGTATTCCACTGTATTGCATAGATAAGTATAATATCTGAGTACAGCCAAATACAAGTCTTCATGATCTCTCTCTCTCTCTCTCTCTCTCTCACACACACACACACACACACACACACACACCTGTTTACTGCACAAATACAAAATTTTACTGTTTGCATTTCTAGTAGCATTTCCCTCTTTCTTTAACCCGAGTATGCAAACCTTTGCCACATACACTAGAATATGTGTTATATTGACACTTAAATTTTCAAATGAAAATTGCAACATGATCATTTTATACAATTTGCGTTTATATGTGCTTCATTTTCGCTGGAGTAAACAGCTGTGGTGTGATGAGGGATGAACGCAGCGAAAACGGTAGATTGAGAACCGATTGCCCCAATAAAATTTCGTAAAGTGTATTCATGACAAAGAACTGCACAGAGGAAGATATTATAAAAATCTATCGATAAATAAAACCCTTGTCCTCTGTTTCTCGTTCTGCGGATTGAAGAACGCGCTGAAAGACGGGGAGGAGCCGATCTAGATATGAAAGCCGCCTTTCATATGAAATTTAAAATGGACTGAGGCGATCACGAATTCGTGTACAGTTTATGGAGCTAATCGCAAAATTTTAGGGGGCTGAGTAGTCATTTTCGGGGGCCTATAGCTATAACGTCTTTTGGGTATAAGTGGGCACTTACGGCACTTGAGCCAGCAGGGGGCTCCACCACAATGTTTTTGGCAATAAATGTGAATCACATTATATGCAGCGAAAAAGTTACTTTGTGACTTTCCTTCTAAACAAAAAGTCAGTAAAATCTATCTATCTATCTATCTATCTATCTGTGAGGTTAATAAATAAATAGTAATAATACAACACAATACAATAACTAGTAATAAATATAAATATAAATATACTAGTAAAAAATAATACAAATATGTATTATATTTTTTCATATCTTAAAAATAGATGTTTTTTGTTTGTTTGTTTGTTTGTTTTTTAACTGGCATCGATGGCTCCAAGAAAAACCTTCAACATTCATTTAACCTTTTCATGTCACAAATGAAAAAGCTGAACATTTTTTTTTTATTATTATTGTGGAAAGGGGTTCTTTAGATATTAAAATGTTCACACTAATAAAAAAAAATGGTTCTTTTAAGAACAGTTCCTTGAAAGGTTCTTGGTGGAACCAAAAATGGATTTTTAAAAACTTTATTTTTAAAGGGATAGTTCACCCAAAAATGAAAATTCTGTCATTAATTACTCAACCTCAAGCTGTTCCAAACCTGTAAGACCTTTATTCATCTTCAGAACACAAATTAAAGTAGTTTTGTTGGAATCCATGAGCTTTTATATAGATAGCATAGATAGCGTGAATGCATGGTGAAGATTAACACAGAAGTAAAGAAATTGTTGAATAAAGTCGTTATTTTTGTTTTCTTTGCACACAAAAAGTATTCTCATAGCTTACATAGTTGGCCTATTTCAAAGTATACTCATAACATTACGGTTGAACCACTGATGTCACATGGACTCTTTTAATAATGTCCTTACTACCTTTCTGGGCCTTACACATGTCAGTTGCCTTGCTGTCTATGCAGGGTCAGAAAGTTTTTGGATTTCATCAAAAATAATTTGTGTTCTGAAGATGAATGTCTTAGGGGTTTAGAACGACAATAGGGTGAGTAATTCATGACAGAATTTCATTTTTAGGGGAACTATTCCTTTAAGAGTGTATTTATTTGTTGGAGTGTTGTTATTGTGCTTTTTGATATGGCCACTATACAGTTTCTAGATGTGATTCTCTTTGAATGGGTTGGAGACCTAAAAGAAGCATTCTGCATAGACCCTGCATGCATGCTGATTTTGTTCAGTAAAACAGATCTGGCATATAAAATGTTAGCGTTGCATAGAAAAGTCACTCTACACCATGATCAAACATGGTGTCTCGTCACAATACATCATGGCCTGTCTTCTAAAGGTCACTAAAAGATAAAGAGACTAAAACAAGGAGCGTTTCAGGGGATATTTCAAACCACTTATTTTGCCTGTAAACGAGTGCAGTGGTTCTTTGACTGTTTTCATTTTTTTATATCCAGTGGTTATTACAATGCAGATTATAGGAGGTCAGGTTTGAAGCGTTGCCATGGAGAGGGGAGTGAGTAATTTCACGTCTCCTCTGGTTTAGCTCACCTGCTTGCCTCCGCTCTGCTGAAGTCAAATAGATTGTGAATCACATTACCAGTGATTTAACCAGAAATGCAGAGCGGTGAGCACTCACTGTCTGGACTGCATCCATATCTCCATCCACTTCCACAGAGAGAGAGAGAGAGGCAAGAACCAAGAATGCAAGCACAGCACAAAGCAGTGTAATGCTTAAAGGAATTAAAATGGAAGCAGATACTGGAGAGACTAACAACAAATATGAATAAATGCAGAACAAGATGAGAAGAGTGACTGGTGGGAGTCAGAGAGGGGACACAGAGATGTCAGCATGACGGCCACACCCCTACGGATGGGCCATCTGCTCAAAAAAAGCGAGAAATAGAGACGGATGGGGCTTTGGTTGCAGTTAAATGTGGTCAATTTAAAATAAAAACAAAATGATTTCTTGGAACATTTAACAAGGACTTTTCCCTTGTATCTCAAGCTTAGTATCCTGGTAAGTTTGTCTGTGTTTAAAAAAATGTAAATAAAAACAATGTCCATTCGCTCTCCTATTCTTTCGTTTAAGATTTTGTTCACACGTGCACACGTAGAAACAAAGACAGTGAAAGAAGTCTCTCTTTTTTTGACAGTTATTTTTTGTAATTTTGATAAAAGCTAAACACTGCCCCCTGTTGATGATTAAGAGGTTGTTTTTTACATGCTGTCAACAGGCATGCAATACAAATACACATTTACTTTTCAAAAAAGGTAAGACTTGCAGTGTTTTCAAGTTTATCAGTTTATCAAACCATTAACCATCCTGTCGTGCCATAGTTAGAAAAAAATAGTCATAACTGGAGCTAGCATACTACCATATAGTTTGGGAGAAATAGTGAGTAGTATGTTATTCCTAATTTAGCCTAACTGCTTTATAGTGCTCATAATTTATCACATACAGCGCAAAAAGGAGAAGTCAGCATGGGTGAGGAGGAAATGATTATAAATAACACTTTCTGCCATCAAGCTATTTATAAATGTCTCTCAAATACTGCAGAATGTGGTGTCACCCCAGATGTGAGGTTCCATTGAGTCTAGCAACATAAAGACAGTTTCTATTTTTGCAGGGTGTCGATCTATTAATCAATTTTTTCAGAGAAAGAGAGAACATTCCAGCAGGAGCCCTCACCTCTCCATGGAGACAGACGTGTGCTCATGGGGTCAGAGAGGAGGATGGAGATGAGCCGAACGGAGTGAAGTCTTCTCAGTGTCACATGATAGCTGTGGTCAGTCTGAAGCGTCCCCACCTGCACCTTGCATTAAAACAAAGAAAGAGATTTATATTTGGCGCAATACGAAAGAGGAGCTTCATCTACGCATGACGGCCTCTTATTCAGGTGATGTGCACTCACATACATTTATGCAATTTTATTTAAAGCCACAGTGGTTTCAAAGGAGGTTGTCACACCTTTACTATTATTGAGGCATGTTGTCACACTGTAATCTGTCATTCAATTGCCTATTATAAGCTTCTGAACAGCTGAACAATTCCGAACAGTTATATCAAACCATTGTCTTGGCTAACTAAAATTGTTATAAAAACACATGCCATGCACAAAGAAAACCTTTTTGGAAAACAGATTTCAGTGTTTCTTTTATAATCTATTTTCATTATATAGTTAGTACTGCTCATTCATTATGGTTGATTTATTTATTTGTGACGCTGGACCACAAAACCATTCATAAGGTTCAACTTTTTTTAAAATTGATTTGGCCAAGATACAACTAATTGAAGATCTTGAGATTGAGGGTGCAAAAAAATCAGTATTGAGAAAATTGCCTTTAAAGTTGTCCAAATGAAGTTCTTAGCAATGCATATTACTAATAAAAAATTAAGTTTTCATATATATATGGTCAGGAATATACAAATTATCTTCATGGAACATGATCTTTACTTAATATCCTAATGATTTTTGGCATAAAAGAAAAATCTAGATAGTTTTGACCTATACAATGTATTTTTGGCTATTGCTACAAATATACCCTGGTTTTGTGGTCCAGGGTCAAATTTATTTATTTATTTAGTTTGGCTTAATTTATTTCCATATTTAGTAGTCTAATTTATCTATGTATTATTTTGTTATATATGCCATTCAAAAGTTTGGGATCAGATTTTTTTTTTTTTTTAATTATTACTTTTATTCACCAAGGTTGCATTAAACTGATCAAGAGTAACAGTAAAGACATTTATAATCTTAAAAAAACGTTTTCGTTTCAAAGTTCTTTTGAACTTTCTATTCATCAAAGAATCCTAAAAAAAGTATCACATTTTTTTTAAATTAAATATTAGGCAGCAAAACTGTTTTTAACAATGCTAATAAGAAATGTTTCTAAAGCACTAAATTAGCAAATTTACATGATTTCTGAAGGATCATGTGACACTGAAGACTGGAGTAATGACTGCTGAAAATTCAGCTTTGCATCAGAGGAATAAATTTTAAAATATATTAAAATGGAAAACAGTTATTTTTCATTTCATTAATATTTCACAATATTGCTGTTTCACTGTAATAAATTGTGAGCATAAGAGACTTCCTTCAAAATGTTAAAAGATCTAACCAACCCCAACCTTTTAAATTATATATACTCTTGTGTATATATATATATATATATATATATATGTATAATTAGGTGGGGTAAAGAATTTTTTAAGATTTGGGCCAAACCCGAAGTATCCCCTCTGGTCTTCCCTGGCTGGGATAGGAACCAGTCGCGAGGAGTTTGGGTGGCTGGAAAACTGCTGGAGTGGAGCTAGGAGAAGGCTATATACAGTATATATGAGCTTCCACTACTCATTGGTTGAATTATCTGGACTATTCCTCCCAAACCTTGTTGAAATAAATTTTATTTTATTGTGTTCACTTGTTTACCCAAGAGCTTGTATGAAAAATATGATGATATTGGAATCAGTTTTAGCTTGGAAGACAGAAGAATAGAACATGTAGAATAATGAAGCAATTGCATTGAATCCCATTAGATGTTCCCTGCATTCCATCTGACATTCCTTTAGTGCATCCTTAAGTGATGATAAAGGGCAGAAAAGCCTGGGCCTGTTATTTATCTCTCGTGCTCTTTTTGCTGAGCAGTTGACTGTCTATGTGTGTGTTTGGCCTAGCTGGACCAGAGCCAGCCATACAGAGTAGGAAAGCCCCCAGGGAGCTTCCTTAAACACAGTCTGTACATTGACCTAGTGGCTAGTGGCTATTAATTACACGTCCAGTGATGAGTTCTGACTGAGCATGCTCTGTGCCAGCCTGAGTGTGGGCTGGTGAGGTCGCCACAAAGACACAGAACTGATTACACAAGATATGAGGTGGCATTCAGCCAGCATAGCTATAACCATTACACAGATGGGGTAACTTACCCACTGCATGTCCTTTCAGCAAGGATGTAACCACATATTCAGGATTTTTAAAAACTGCTTAGAAATATAATTTCAAGTATAGATAACCTGCGTAAAGTAAGATAACCTGCTTTAATCCAATATGAATAAACGTCACATTTTCATCCCTGACGTACCCATCTATCGCCATCTGTGGTGACAACATAAAATTGAACGTTTCCTGCGGAGGGTTTTCATCATTTTAATGTTTGGTACTGCGCTTCGTCATTGATGAAATTGGTGGTTTAAGAAATCCCATTGGTTACCGGTGACCACTATTTTAGCTGATCTGCCATTTTACACCATGAAGCCTTGACAATAGGAAAATATATGTTGTCTGAGAAAGTATACTATATACTGCCTTAGGATTGATTCACACAGAACTTATCACAGCCCTCCGTGTAACGCTGAGTAAAGAAATGTTTCACACTTGTAGTAAAAATATCTAATTTAGAACAGCAGTTAGATATTTTTTATGAAACACATCGGTGCTAGAATGTAAACAGGTTGCCTGCTGCATTTGCAAGCGCAGCATATAAAAAAATCCAGCATATGCTGGTAGGTATGTTTTGATGCTGGTTTAAGCTGGTCCTTAGCTGGTTTATGCTGGTCATGTTGCTGGTCAAGGACCAACATCAACCAGCAAAGGACCAGCATAAACCAGCAGAGGACCAGCTTAAACCAGCAAAGGACCAGCTTCAACCAGCACCAAAACATACCTAACCAGCATCCTAGCATCGAAACATGCCTACCAGCATATGCTGGTTTTTTCACCAGGGAGAACACATGCTGGGTTATTTTGGCTCAGCTGGTTGGGTTAAATGTTTTTACCAAACATGCTGGGTTATTTTATTTAAGTCAACTATTGTTTAAAAAGTATTATATTGCTGGCTTAAAGTGGACTGGAACTTATAAAAAACACACAGAACTAGAGGCAACAATAACCAAAAAAAAATATTATTAAGCAAGAACACATGGACAAAATACAAGACAAATTACATTTATTTGGGTGAATACAGCATAGTTTACAATATTATATACATTTAATCTCATTTAACAAGCATTTTAGGCATTAAAAAATGTAACATTTAAAAGTAGCATTTTAATTTTAGTGTATTGAACTGTTCTCTCGAACTGACGCCGAAATCTGAGCTGGGGAAGAGCTGCTGTTCGCTGGGTTAACTGCGAACTTCAGAACTTGGCCTCGCATTTCATTCGTAGCTGAAAGATGCCATGACTGACTCCAAAAACTGGCCATAAACAAACAGTATTGACATTAGACAACATATTACATAAAACATATTTTAACAAAAAAAAAAAAAAATTAAATTAAACTCAGTACTATGAGTTGCTAAAACAGCTGACTGACATCTGCTAAAACAGCTGACTGACATCTCATCCTTATGTTGTGTTGCGTAAAATAATACAATTTACAACACAGTAAAGACATTTCGTCAAAGAAACAACCCAGCATTTGGGTAGAAAAAATAACCCAGCATTAAAAATGACCCAGCAACTTAGTTACATAAAAACTACCCAGCCCCTGGATAAAAATATTAAAAATAGCCCAATAAAATGACCCAACAATTTTAACCCAGCATTTGGGTTAAAAAATAACAACCCATCACCTGGGTAAAAATATTAAAAACAACCCAATAAAATGACCGAACAGGCTGAACCCAGCATTTGGGTTAAAAAAATAACCCAGAATTTTTTAGAGTAGGATTATCATTAAGTCCTTATGTCTCAAGATGTTTTTTGTTTTCTTTTTTTTTTTAAGTTAAATTTAAAGACATGTTTTAGTCTTTTTTTTTAGTGAATTGAGTAATGCCTTTTTAACGTGAAATTCCAGGGGAACCCTGCCAAAAAAAAAAAAAAAAAAAAAAAGTTTATTTTACCCCCGGAACATGGGTGGGTTTTGTCGTGAAAACCTGGCAACCCTGATATCTAGCACATAGAAAACAAGAGAAGTGGACTACAAAAGTGTGTGAATGGGCACTTATAGCCATAGCTACTTTTTTCCATTTATGGACATGACATAAATATAAATAACATTTTTTCGAAATTATTTTGTAATGTTTATATTATTGTTTTGTTAATTTTTACCTTCCAAAAAAGCTTAGATAGCGCAATTTTAAACGTAACCTCAATAAAAACAGCAGAACAAGGGTTAAAAATCAAATAACCTATACCAGTCGACCACTTATCTGAATACTGGGGAGGACATATCATCTTCGTTTCTTCTTCAGTGGTCTAAGATATTTTTTTTGACCCTGTCTATCAGGTACATATCTATAGATCTTTTAGTTATAGACTAGTAACACTTTCTTTTTGAGGATTGACTACACTTGTCACTCATTCATTAATGGCATCAGCACATTCCATTCATCCATTGATAATTGCTCTCTCTCTTTCTCTATCTCTCTGGCCAGTGTTCTAGCCTCTTTAGCAGTTTCCTCTTCCTGACCATCTGCTGCATGCGGGGTACTCACCTCATCTCCTCAGTGGCAAAGGGAACGGGTCCGAGCAGTTGCCATGGAAACAAAACACCATCGTCAGCAATAAAGTTATTCCTGAACAACTCGCACACATACGGATAATGTGAGTGATCGTATCACAGTGAGAGGGAAGCCTCAGCTGGATTTAACACAGTTTCATGGGGTGTGACTCCAGAGAATATGCTCTTCCTTGCTGAGAGTGAAAAGAGGAAATGTCATTAGACAGAGACTCAAAGAACAAAAAATGCCAGCAGGAGAAAGGAGACATGATTTGAAAAAGAGAAAAAGACATATATCATTCACTTTGTTCTCATTTTGCCACAATAAACAATTGCACACCAGGAACTTAATTGCATATATAACCAGGAAATGATCTAATTATTTCCTGTCTAAGAACTACATTGTGTTTAAAAATTTTTAGAAGAAGATTTTTGTGCTCACCAAGGCTGCATTTTTTTGTTTTATTTTTTTTTAAATACAGTTAGTAATATTGTGAACTGTTATTGAAATTTATAATTATTTATTTCAATATATATTCAAATTCATTTCTATGATGGCAAAGGTGAATTTTCATCAGTTGTTACTTCAGTCTTCAATGTCACATAATCCTTCAGAAATCATTCTAATATGCTGATTTGGTTCTCAAGTAACAATTCTTATTTTTATCAGTGTTGACAACAGTTGTGCTGCTTAATAAAAGCACAATTTTTTTAAAAATTAAAACAATTTGTTTGAACAAAAAAGAAACTGTACAATTTAGAACTCTTTATTTTCACTTTTGATCAATTAATGATTCTTTGCTGAATTCAAGTATTAAAAAAAAAAAAAAAAAAAAAAAAAAACAAAGAAAAAGAAACCTTATGACCCCAAACTTTTAAATGGTTGTGTATATGTATGCAGAGTGTTCATATACACTTTTAAAAATAAAAGTTCTTTATCGGCATCAATGGTTCTATAAAGAACCTTTTCAAATGCAGAAAAGGTTCTTTATAGTCGAAAATGTTCTTTAGATTTTTAAAATGTTCTTCAAAATGGTTCTTTTTGGAACTGTTCACTGAAAGGTTCTTTAGGGAACCACAAATGGTTCTTTTATGTCATCACTGCACAAATACCCTTTTGGAACCTTTATTTTTAAGAGTGTAGTGGACAATAAATAAATATTGTTAATTTAATCAAATTTGTATCTTGCCAGGCCAGTTTTAAATTCACATAATTTGTCAGATATAACGTGCCTCTGTGTACTTTGAGGTTACATCATTTAATTCATTAGGATTAATTTAAGATAAAATACTTATTCAAGTGACAGTCATACTTATAAATATAAGTTTAGTACATGCTGTACAGTACACACATCTAGTCTATACAAATCCATACAATCATCTACAGGTGATTATACATCAGGCAACTTTTTGAGCATCCAGGTGAGACACATGGCCCACGACCGATCTAAAGTATCCAGATAGAAACGTGTTGCTCATTCTCAATGGGAAAGTGCCCAAGTAACACTCTGCAACACTGCTCAAAAAGTTTCCCCGTGTATCATCATCTAACTTCTAATGAAAAGTAAAGCTGTGAAGGTTTGATCTGTTTCTGAGTTGTGCTTTGAAAAAATGAGTTCTGAAATGACATCAAACAACCTACAAGAAACACTGTACAACATTTGGGACCGTGTATGTGTGGGCACATCTGTCTGTGATGTGGCCAAAGGCACAAAATTATGCGATCATTATCTATCTTATCCCGTACACGAAAACTTACCCCTAAAACAAAATTATTGAAGCAAATGTGTGTCTCTCAGGTGTGAGCTGGTGTCTTGTGGTTCCCGCTATAGATAGGAAGCAGGATGCCGTTGTAGATGCCTTTCAGATATAATAGGCAGCAGTGTTAATGAGATAACATCTCAATCAGGTATCAAAACTACTTCTCAGTCTTTTCTCATAAACTGCTGATTCTATAGTAAAACATTCATTTCAGGATGCATAAAATGAAAATAATCACCTTATACAAAATAACGTCTGTTGAAATTGCTTTCAAACCTGCTATTGAACTTAGAATATCAATAGCGTGAGTGCTCATTTTATTCTAAAAGGAACAGAAACTGATTCACTAATTTATAAAAAACACCTCGCTATAAATGGCAATTCTATTACTCAGTTCATTGATGAAACTACGAAAAGACCCAGAAGAAAACATTAACGGTTCCCAACCATCTTGTGCAGAAAAAAAAAAAAGTTCTGACTAGTGTTATCAGAGCAGTCTTATAGTCAAGAAGCATGTCATGTCCTGATAAAAGTGATAAACCATACACAAACCTACAAACTCCAAAAGTGTGTGCTATCTTAAGTATTTCATTCTCCAGTACATGCACTTTATACAATCAAGAATATTTATAGAAGATATTTCTATCTGATCTGACTCTTAAAAATGCCTTTTAACAGTGTAAGCTAGCCAAATTGATTCTGTTCAGTTCTGACTTTCTGTACTTGCTTCATATTTTTCAGGACGTTTATTGTACATCAAGCCAAGCATGGCCAGCTGAGTGACAAACACATGATGGCATGCGTTTATAGACAGTACTGGATAATAATTATATAACAGGCAGTCAGGATACAGCAGCGGAATTCCATTTACTTCTGCATTCTGACCTGTCTGAGGTCATGTTCTGTGTTCTGTCAGGAAGCGTAGCTTAATTATTGACAGACAAGGAAGGATATTTGTCAGAAAGGGAGATACAAAAGGAGTTAACCCAAAGCAAATCCATCTGGACAGTAACCAACAGCCATTTCAGAGGGTTCTTGGAAATGTGGTGTCACATTTTTCTTTCTTTTTCAAATTTTCTGTCTTTCTTCTCTGTCTGTTTCTCTGTACTTTTACCATTTTGTTAAAAACTGTCATGCTGATGTATATGCGGCTTGAGGTGTTGGCCTGATTCCTGCAGGTGCATGAACGTTTTGTGCAGGGGGAGCCCCACCCGACTACTATAAGCACATCTGCTGTGCGCACACTGCGTCCTGACCTGGACCATATTATCAAAGCACGTTGAGCATCCATGGACTTAAGCAGGAACCAGCTTTATGAGCTTGTATGTGCTTGAAATGTAGAATATGCAAAACTTTGTCCGGGTGTTGCAACATACTTAAATAGAGGCAGACATTCTTACATGGTGAGAGAAAGAGAGCGAGTGAAACCACACATTTCCAGCAAGTTGATCTCAGCTGAGTTTCCTGTCGCATGCTTTGCCACTCTAGCAGAAGTGCAATACTTGTGTTCCTCCTCTCTAAGTGCAGACGTTATATAGACATACACAAGCATGTAGACTGTGATATTTAAAACTACATTGGAAATTGAATAGGCTACACCAGTCATATATGTGTTATATGTGACCCTGGACCACAAAACCACTCATAAGTAGCACAGGTATATTTGTAGCAATAGCAAACAATACATTGTATGGGTCAAAATTATTGATTTTTCTTTACAATATTGATGTTGTAATACTGGTAGCACTAATATAAAAATTTGATGTTATATTTTATGAAAAAGTAACAATTTTGAAATACGTTGATGGTTGTATTTTTTTGTCTTTTATCTCAGTGTTCTTACCAATGTTGTACAAGGGGTTTTTTTAATGAATAATAGTAACCCTAGAATGTGATCAAGGAGTTTAAAATAGTTGGGCTAATACATATAACTACAGGTGCATCTCAATAAATTAGACTATTGTGGCAAAGTTAATTTATTTCAGTAATTCAACTCAAATTGTGAAACTCGTGTATTAAATAAATTCAGTGCACACAGACTGAAGTAGTTTAAGTCTTTGGTTCTTTTAATTGTGATGATTTTGGCTCACATTTAACAAAAAAACTCACCAATTCACAAAATCTCAACAAATTAGAATACTTCATAAGACCAAAAAAAAAAAAAAGAAGACATTTTTAGTGAATTGTTGGCCTTCTGGAAAGTATGTTCATTTACTGTATGTGTACTCAATACTTGGTAGGGGCTCCTTTTGCTTTAATTACTGCCTCAATTGGGCGTGGCATGGAGGTGATCAGTCTGTGGCACTGCTGAGGTGGTATGGAAGCCCAGGTTTCTTTGACAGTGGCCTTCATCTCATCTGCATTTTTTGGTCTCTTGTTTCTCATTTTCCTCTTGACAGTACCCCATAGATTCTCTATGGGGTTCACAGGTCTGGTGAGTTTGCTGGCCAGTCAAGCACACCAACACCATGGTCATTTAACCAACTTTTGGTGCTTTTGGCAGTGTGGGCAGGTGCCAAATCCTGTTGGAAAATGAAATCAGCATCTTTAAAAAGCTGGTCAGCAGAAGGAAGCATGAAGTGCTCTAAAATTTCTTAGTAAACGGGTGCAGTGACTTTGGTTTTCAAAAAAACACAGTGGACCAACGCACATCCTGATTTTGCTGAGTTAGATGTGTTCCTGGGTCAACATATTTTGTTGACCCTGGAACAACATTTTAATCCAAAAATGTAATCTTGACCACATCCCTACACCTAAACCTAACCCTACCCATGAGTAATCCCTAAAATCAGAGGAAATGATAGATGAATGACACTGATGTACAAGCACCAAACACTGACTGTAAGCCTAAACTTCACAAAAACTATAAACTGTCTTTTCACATCTGATTGGTTAATCACAATGTTGTTCCAGGGTCAACAAAGATGTTGATCCAGGAACATCTGGTACTTGGTAAAATCAGGTTCTGCGTGGACGCACACCAGCAGATGACATTGCACCCCAAAGTATTCACAGACTGTGGAAACTTAACACTGGACTTCAAGCAACCTGGGCTATGAGCTTCTTCACCCTTCCTCCAGACTCTAGGACCTTGGTTTCCAAATGAAATACAAAACTTGCTCTCATCTGAAAAGAGGACTTTGGACCACTGGGCAACAGTCCATTTCTTCTTCTCCTTAGCCCAGGTAAGACGCCTCTGACGTTGTCTGTGGTTCAGGAGTGGCTTAACAAGAGGAATACGACAACTGTAGCCAAATTCCTTGACATGTCTGTGTATGGTAGCTCTTGATGCCTTGACCCCAGCCTCAGTCCATTCCTTGTCAAGTTGACCCAAATTCTTGAATCAATTTTGCTTGAAAAGCCTCTCAAGGCTGCGGTTCTCTCGACTGGTTGTGCAACTTTTTCTTCCACACTTTTTCCTTCCACTAAACTTTCTGTTAACATGCTTGGATACAGCACTCTGTGAACAGCCAGCTTCTTTGGCAATGAATGTTTGTGGCTTACCCTCCTTGTGAAGGGTGTCAGTGGTTGTCTTCTGGACAACTGTCAGATCAGCAGTCTTCCCCATGATTGTGTAGTCTAGTGAACCAAACTGAGAGACCATTTTGAAGGCTCAGGAAACCTTTGCAGGTGTTTTGAGTTGATTAGCTGATTAGCATGTAACCATATTCTGATTTGTTGAGAGTGAATTGGTGGGTTTCTGTTGAATGTGAGCCAAAATCATCACAATTAAAAGAACCAAAACTACTTCAGTCTATGTGCACTCATTTTTTTAATACACAAGTTCACAATTTGAGTTGAATTACTGAAATAAATGAACTTACCATAAAACACAATTTTTACACACTTTTCAAAAAAAAAAAAAAAAAAAAAAAAAAAAAAAATAATTACCGATTATTTCAAAGGGTTACTAATGACACATCATTTGGATATTTTCATGTCTGGGAAAAAAAAATAATTAAATGGGTTAAGTAAAGATCATGTTCCATGAAGATATTAATTTTCCTACCATAAAAATATCAAAACATAATTTCTGATTAGTAATATGCATTGCTAAGAACTTCCTTTGGACAACTTTAAAAGTGATTTTCTCAACATTTAGATTTTTTTGCACCCTCAGATTTCAGATTTTCAAATAGTTGTATTTCGACCAAATATTGTCCTAGCCTAATAAACTATACATCCATGGAAAGCATATTTATTCAACTTGATACATGTCTCAGTTGCAAAAATGCCCGTATGACTGGTTTTGTGGTCCAGTCTCACATCAAAATATAGTTTTGGGACTGTTCCTTTTACATTCAATTATACGTTTTAAAAATGTTTTCAAAGCTTTTTGGTAACCACAAAAGTTCTATTACAAAATTATATATTTAGACATCAAAAATATATTACAAAACATTTAAAACGTCTTTTAGTAAACTACCAAAATACAGTTTGGGTTGTGCAAGACGAAGTCCAACAGAAAATTAGTAATAGTAATTTTTCTTTTTTAAATGTCAACCCCACTGAGAGTCACTGAACATTTCGCAAAGTGATAAACTCTCTCACACTGCCTTTCAAGAGGCGGAGACAGAGGTTCCGCTCGTTCTTGTGAGTGCGTGGTGTGCCCAGCAGAGCTTAGAGAGACGCGTTCACGCGGGTACGCGCGTGCAGGTAGCGGACAGCATTTGAGTACTGGGCGATTTGTGAGACGTTGAGGTGATAGCTCTGCTACAGGTGGTTTGTCGTTTCTTCGTTACCAGCCAGTGAAACAGCGAGATTACGGTAAAGTAATTTGCTATTTCCTCTAGTTTTATTTGAAAGTTGCCACGACCAGAAATAGATGTGTGAAGTTTGACAGTTGCAACACACTTCGTGAGCGCTCACAATCAGATGCTCGTTTGAACTGTTCGCTTCTGGTCTTGAACTGCTGGTTTAAAGACGTGAAAAAAGGAGAGAAGTGCGTAAAATTAGTTTTGTAGACGAGTGTGCGTACACTGTATGAAATTAACGTTAAATATTAATGTTAGTCAGGATAGTAAATAAAAAGCACATAATGTACTGTACTGGAAGTGGTGGAAGCTCCAATACTTTTTGAAAATAGCTAAAATATGTGATGTAAAATACAACGTTTTTGCTCGTTCCTTAATCCCCATTATTCTAGCAGTAAAATTAGTTACTCCTTATTAGGAAAACTGTAATATTAAATAATTTAAAAAGTGGGTGTGTCCAAACACACACACACAAATATTTATATATGGGTAATTCCATGCAAATGTCAACCTTTACCATAAAAAATAAAGTTTTTTTTTTACTATACTGATAGCACAGATTTCAACATTTTGTAGTTCAAATATCCATGTGAGGTCTCCCTTAAAGTTTTTAAAGCATTTTTTTTAGTGCATGATTTTCCATAGTCTGGTAAGTGCTATTCTCAGGCTTTTCACATCCATAACAATACATATTCCTCATAAATAGATGCATGAAAATTAATATAAAGTAGCAGTTATGTGTTCTGTGAAGACTGAATGTATAACTCATATGGAATATATAGCCTACAAGGCCCTTCTCCACCACAGTTTCCCTATTTCTAAAAATAAAAAGGTATTACAATTAAAGTAATTAAATACAAAATTGTGCATATTTAGTTTTACTTGTACATACTGTACAAAGAGTATTCGCAGAGTGTAAAAGCACTGGGTTTTGGCATGATGGCACATAACACAAAGAGACTATCGAGTGAATGAGACTGAAGCTCAGTGTTTATTCATTAAACAACTTCCTCTGTCACAGCAGTCAAATCAGCTTTCAGTCTTTAAATGGCTTTTTGTTTGTCTCTCTTTCTTCCTTGTAATGCCTATCAGTACTCTTCCAGTCATGTTTGCATGAACCCTGAGTTTTCAAGGTTAAGGGAAAAACAGGAGATGAGTTTCCAATAGATAATGGCAAAATGCAGTGTTTTCATTTAGGTTTGTTCAGATGTTCACATGGTTTTAGCCTTGTTATCTTGATATTACTGATGCTATTTGACAGAGTATGATAGGGTGTGGAGATCTGTGGAGGGAGATGAAGCGTGACAGTGTAAATGATTATTTAATCATTTTTTTAATTACAAATAATGCTATCAGCAAAAAACTGTGCAAATTTGAATTTCAATCAGTTTTAGAATCTCTTCGTATTTGATTTGTACCTTTTTTGCTTTAATAACAGCAGCAGGAATTAAATAAACTCGTTTATCAAATCTGAACATGATTTGAGAACAGTTCAGCCAGAACCTTGAGCTTCGATAGAAGCAAAAACTTCTGACCATGAGTGTACCATGTGTAGTCACATGATCAATATCATAAATATACTTATTTGAATAATGACCTAAAAATAGTGTAGAGTCTTGGAATATGTCATACTCATTTTACATCATAACGTTTTTGATTTTGTACATTTCAATTCGATTTTAAATATCTTATTTTCAATGAAGACTTTTTGACCCTGTACATAGATATTTTTTTGTTTGACCTTTCGATGAGTTTTAATATTAACTCACTTTAATTGAAGTATCTACGCAAAGGGATCTAATTTGCTGCACTGTATTCTGTCTCTTCGTCTCATTCATTATATTCTTTCTCTTTCTTTTTCTCTTTCATAGTCAAATTAAGTCAAATTAATCCACACAACCAAAACAGAACAGCTTTCATCTTTACAAACTAATTTTGTGTCATTGAAAAGTGTTTCTCTAACACTTACAGTCAGGGAATAAATTACATTTCCGATTATCATATGTGACTGATTTTGTACTTCATTTCAAGTGAAGTTGTTGCTTTTTGAACATGCATTATTAGGTGTCCTCTGTGCCCGTCTGCGGTAAGACAGGAGCTCAGTTTAGGCAAAGATAACTGAGCACTGTGGAACTGACAGAGTACATTAACATGACTGACAGATCAGCTCTCACATCTAATCGCTGCTCATCTGAGAAATGGTTTTTCACAAGGCCAGAGGGGAGAGGGAGGGATGGACGACTTCAAATCCGTGTCTCAGAGTGTGGCTCAGTGTAATCTAGAGGTGACAAATTGAAATAGATGACATATCGGAGTAGGACACTGCAAACCAGCACGTGGAAGGCCTAAAACAACTTGTACAATAAAAGGCCAAAAACATTACATGAGATATAACGGATAGAATTACACTGTGAAACTTTTTTTGTTTGTTTGTTTTATAAAAGTTTCTTTATGGAGTTTGGCATGCTAAATACAAAACTTGCGTAACTTTTTGCGCATCATTAACAGTGCTCATGAAAACCAAAAAAAAAAATACATTGACAAGTTGTACAAGCTTGCATGCATAATACTGAGTTAACAACGTTTAACATAAACGGTTACCAAAAGTGAGTCGTCCAAAACATTAGAAGTCTGCGTTGGATGATTTTTGTCTTTTATAACTAGGCCCACAATGTTTTAGAATGTTCATCAAAGCACTAGAATATTACAGAATGTTACAAAAACTAGAATGTTCTTTGCAAAAGCAAATTATCTTTAAAAAAAAAAAATACATGCAAAATTACTACATAAAACTTATCTGTACTAAACCAGTGTTTCATAATTAACAAGTTTTAAAATTTATCTGATCTAAATGTTTACCAAAATATTGATGCGAAAATAAACAGTACAGTAATAATTAGCATTATAGAAGAACCGTAAATAACATAGATAATCTAAACCAAGAGGCATGCATTTTTTGAAAGAATACAATTAGTACAGTCGCAGGGCTAAAACATCTTTGTCAGCTATGAGACAATATCACATACAGCAATACAGTACTCTTCTAAATCATTTAAAGCAATAATATGCTTAAGAGAATCAAGTTCTCAATGCCTGTGTTAACTGGAAAGAAAGAGGGAGATGCCGCTCAATGTTAGCTGCAGATCATTATCGTTAGCTGTTCTGTAGAGTAATAACCTACATATTATGAGGAATCAAATTGTCCATCATCTTTTGTCATAAAAGAGTCTGAGCCTGATGTACGGAAGGAAAACATTTAGCAAAAATTTCTCTTTATGAAAGAGATCATGGCATCAACACATACCTGTTCACATTCACTCTTCAGTGACGCCTCGGTTGTTGATTTCATGTGTGAAATAGATGTTTCTTAAAAGGGCAGAAGTGAAAATGAGCTGTTAAATTTCAAGGGTCAAAGGGGTGAGTGGAAAGTACTAACAAGTACATATTAACATGTACCATTAAGGGGTAAATATTTTAGGTACAAATAAAGTAACTTTTAGATTTTGTATTTGTATTAGAGTACTGCCCAGTGACAGCTTGATGCAAAAAAAAAAAAAAAAAAAAATCAATCATATTTAAAAATTCATATATAGTCATATTTTATTTTTACTTCGGGGCACAAAAAAAAGTGTGATATATCCTCCTACGTCACAGACGTCCACGTAGGAGCAATGTGTTTTGTGGTGATTTAAATCAGACAAACGGAATTTTACAGAAAACCTTACGATTTAAAAAAATAGTCATGTTGCTGTGGTTTTTACAATTGGACTCCTTTGAAGCATTTTTAAAGGGATAGTTCACCCAAAAATAACAGTTTAGTAAAACGTTTAAGGCAGACAAGTCAGACTATTCACTCTGCTGTTCTTCATACACTGAAAATGTGAGAGAGCTGCAGCAGATTAGATGATTATTAGTAAATACCGAATTTAATTTTGGCCCCACAAAGTAATTGTATGACCTAGACAGAAGACTTCCTATCTAGATATCAACTATAGGTTAAAAGATTGTGTTTACTTCTGCAAAGTTCCTCTTATAGGGCGCCAAAGCCACTTTTGTTTTTCACCCATGTGTTACGGCCACCATCTCAAATGGAGGATGGGCAAGGACATGCATCATACTGTAGTAATTAAATGTAATTTAATCTGCATTTCCTCCGTTGCTGTTTGTGCAGCTCTGCTTCCTCCTGATACTGCTGGATTTGGTCCTGATTACCAGCATCCTTCCTTTTACTTTTCACTCTGAAAAGCCCAATTCAGAGGAGAACAGAGAGGAGCTTTAAACGTCTCAACCAATCTGGTTGAAAAGATCATCAACCAACTTGATTAAAAACATTCTCTTGAAGAATAACTCCCATGCATGCATTGCAAAGATAACAGGGGAGTTTTGTGTTTATGATGGAAAGGCTTAAAGAGTTAGTTCTTTGCAAGAAAAGGTTGAAAAGCATAAAGAATATACACCTCGAATATACAATTAGGCACATTGGTATGATCTACATATATGGTCCTCTGTTCATTTTAGTTTGTTAATTCTCACCTGTTTCTGTCTTTTCTTTAGGTGGAGCTGTGATGGTCTCTTGAAACCAATTAAACAAGTGTCTCAACATCTTCAGATCACAGACGGTGTATTATAGTAAGATGTGACCTCTTCATTCACAATTACTCGTTAATATATTAACTGGACTACTTCATTTATGGCTTTATTTTTTCACCCATTAAAACTTTGTGTGTGTGTGTGTGTGAGTGGTCAAAACTCGAAACAGGAAAAGTATTGAGGGGCCTTTTTTAACCAACTTGCTCCACTTTAATAAAGGCGCACTTTTGCATACAATTGTCAGTAGCCTGCTAACCACAGCTGCACGTTTTTGCTTAGCTAGAACATCAGCAGGTGTCTGACCTCTCTGGTCTCTCACAGCTTGAGGTTAACACGTTTACTCGTAATTTTCTTCATTTTATCATCCTGGTGATCTTAAACCTTTATACCTTTCCGCATATGCCAGCTTGTAGACCCTCCCCTCCGTTCAACTTCTCAGTATTTCACCATGGAGGCCAGAGGAAAGTATGACTTCAATGGCACGGCAGAGGATGAGCTTAGCTTCCGGAAAGGAGACATTCTAAAGGTGAGCGATAGAGTACTCGAATGCACAAACTCTTGCTTTGGTTTGAGGGTTGCAAAGCCCTCGACCAAGGGCTTTCAATCACCACTCGTGTGATTTTCAGTGACGGCCACATGAAAAGCATTACAGATGCTAGCCCAAAAAACAAGCAAACAAAAAAAAAACGGAAATTGTACAGAGGAAACAGTAAAAACATTTCTATCATGACAACTCTGAGGGTTTAGCATGGTACTGTACATGACGGTGTTAATGTGTTTGGTCTTGTTGGAATAGATCTGCTATGCTGCTGCTGCTGCTCCAAGACTTACTCCTACCAATACATCCACAGACATGCTGCTGTGAGCATGTAAGAAATACTGCTGCTGCACATATAACATGTGAAATACCCCCCCATATATAACATACATAAATCACCTCGTAGCAGATCTATACAGGTGGAGCTGGGGAAGGTGGAGGGTTTCTGAAGCACGCTGCAACTGCTGCAGCAAGCGCTAGCCTAATATTTGAATGTTGAGCAGCAAGCTCATTGGCTGCTGATACCAAAAGATCCATATGAATATGATGTCATTATGTCAGATTAAGTTTGACCTCGGACTGCGCCATCTAAAGTTTCATGAAAGAACTTTTGTTTTTGTATTTGCGCTTATGAGACAAACTCACTTTGGAAACATTTCAGAAAGAAAAAATTACTTGCTGAACAGGATGCTCTACGACTGATAAGAAAATGAAGCATTCAAGATCTCTTTGTAAAGTAAATTTTGTACACTTTGTAGGTGCAAAGTTTGACAGACAGACATTGCATGTGTCATGTGAATTGTCAGATAATTTTAGCATTAGCAGCCAGTGGGGTAAAAGTTGAAACAAACTTTTGAATGCTGCTCTACCACACTTTTGCTGGTTTCAGTGCACTGGGCAAAATAATGTATCATGTGATATAACCTTTAATGTTTAATGTTTGAATAATTCGTATGGTTAGGAATGTAAATAGTCTACTTAATTATTATGTATTAAATATAATACAGTAATATTTAAAAAATAATAAACAAATAAAACATGGATTTGTATGAAAGTCACGCTTACATATCATAAAATATTGAAAATACAAGATAAGGAGTCATAAGTCCTAATTATGAGATAAAAAGTCCAAATTACAACATAAAAAGTCCTAATTATGACAAGTCATTTTTTATTGTCAAAATTATGACTTGGCTGGCTAGTCACAATTGAATTTTTCATAATTATGACTTTATTATCTCATCTCATAATTTCAGCTTTTCAAGTCATAACTGACTTGTTATCATTTTGACTTTTAAATTAAACTTTTTATGTTTTTAATTATGTTTTTATGACCTATTGTCAAAATTGTGTTTGTCATAATTTTATTTTCTGTTATAATTATGACTTTTTAATCTCATAATTATGATTTGCCAAATCATTTTTTTGAGTCTTAAGAAATGAGCTTTACATTCATTTCATTACTCTAAACAGATTCTGGGATCTCAGGATGACTGGTTCAAGGCAGAGCTACATGGTCATGAGGGCTACATACCCAAAAACTATGTTGACATGCAATCGCCGAGGTGAGTTCACGCTTGTCGTATTAATGTTTGTTTGTTTACCGCATGCAAAACAAAATGTGAGCGTGTAGTAGTTAATATCATGCGCTATTGTAAATAGATAAAGAGAGAACGTGAGACAGAGAGAGTAAAAGTCCTAAATAAGCACACAAGTGTATTTGCGCTTCTCTACAGCTGGTTCAGAGAGACCGCCAGTCGTGGCTCAGCTGAAGAGATGCTCATGTCCCGAGAGGTGGGTGCTTTCCTGATCCGCGGCAGCCAGAGTTCCCCTGGAGACTTCTCCATCTCAGTCAGGTAACAAAAATGAGGAGAGAACGGAATTAGTGGATTTATATTAGAATTGCAGATTTTGATTTTGCCTGTGTGTTTGTGGCATAGTTCACCCAGAATGGAAAATTCTGTCACCATCATGTCCTTTGAAACCTGGATGACTTTCTTTGTTCTGTGCAACATTTTTTGTCCATATAATGGAAGCCACGGCTATCCAAAAATGTTTTTTCTTTATGTTCTGCAGAAGAAAAAAAATATAAACAACAAATAATGAGATAAGTCCACAGTCTTGTTAGGCTAGTAAATACTTCACGAAGGTCACCTTTAAAACGCTGTGAATCTGTAATCCCACAAATTGTCATGTCAGTCTTTTTTAAGCCAGGAGGCTGAAAGATCCTCATAGACAAGAGCCTCACACCTGAGCCATCTCGGCCACACACACTGAATCTGGCCTATGGAAACAATCCATCAATAATGCATCAATAACATCCATCTTATTACAGCAGTCAGACAGTCCATTTGTTTCAGCTCTCCTCTCATAAATCACCTGTACAGTAGGCCCAAACTGAATGCACTGTGTAAGACTGAGAGAGAGAGAGAGTAAGCGAGGGTTCCCTCTAGTGCAGGAAGTGGGTTGTGCAGCTTTTGTTAATGGCAGTTTATTAAAAATTAATGGATAATAATACTTCCTGAGGTCTGGTAATCAAACTCAGATAAGTTAAAAACTGCTCCTAAATGACTGCATAGCTTTTTAAGAAGTGAGATTATTTTTATATACTGGTCATGTGACATTTATTTTTATCTTTTACAGACACGAGTATGATGTACAGCATTTTAAAGTTATGAAGGATAAATCGGGCCAGTACTACCTGTGGGCGGAGAAGTTTAGCTCTATAAACAAGCTTGTGGAGTTCTACAAGACCACCTCCATATCTAAGCAGAGGGAGATCTTCCTTAGGGACGGAAGTGGAAATGAGCCACGCGCACCTCCACCTGTAAATAATCTCTAGCTTGAAATCAATACATACAGTTTGCTGTTAATCTTCTATCTTACTGTTTATACTTAATCTCATAACAGAACTCTAAAGACACGCTTAATCATTAAGCGTTCTTTTTACTGTCTTTGAACTCATTTATCTGCTGATCTGTCTTGTTTTTCAAGAGACAGATGATGTAAGAAAATTAAAAAGTAAGGCTTTGTGGTAGAGATTTTCATTTTAAATGTAAGATTTTATCAATGCACTATGAACCGATATTGTCAAACATGGCTTTTAAATGTGGATGAATCTGATGTGTACAGGAGATGAATAATAATAATGAAATCAATAAACGGTCCTCATTTTCAGTTAAAAAGTCAACCAGAAGGTCGGCCTTCCCCAGGTGGTGGTTATGGCGGTCCACCAACCTCATCGCAACACCGTAACACGACAGATCAAACTCACAACCAGAAGGTACGCGCGTGTCAGCAGTCAAACTCAAGCCCATCCGTGCATGCATTTAACACACAAAAAAAACAAAAAACCTTGCTGAATTATTGAAAAGCTTTCATTCATATTGAAGTATATTAGCTTCTGTTCTATTCAGCCAACGAAAACTGATTGTTGAAACACATTAAAACAAATTATTTTGAATATAATATTGTGAAAAAAAATTATGTATTGCAGTATGTATTATGCACACATAAGATATTATAATTGTTTAGCAAGAAAAAGGAACTTATTGATAAATAAAACTGTGCTCTTTTCTCAGAGTAAGAGAGGAAGTGTTGAGGAGAAAGCTAACACTGTGGGTCACCAGGGGAGGAACAGCCCAGCGCCTCGGCGAACCTCTGAAACTTTGCCTACTCCGGTACGACACCACAGACATCACATAAGCTGTCATGAACTTCTTTTTAATGAGTCGCATGTCATGAACTTCTTTTTTAATGGTGTTGTGTGTAATACAGTGTTGGGGGTAACACATTACAAGTAATGCGAGTTACGTAATAATATTACTTTTTCAAGTAACTAGTAAAGTAACGCATTACTTTTACATTTCTAAGAAAAACTTTTTCAAATAAGTAACGGCAGTTACTTTTTTCCACATTTATTGATTGACAAGTCTGCTGTCGGAACATTGGGAGTAAACATGATGTTACTGTATTCTAGACTAAATGTGAACATGCATTAATTCATCTCACTCACAAAAAAACAGATTCAGTTCCTCAAAATGAATAAAAACAGTGAAATGCAAACTCAGAATATGATGCAACCCTACAATAATTAAATATGTTAAATAAAACAAATATCCTTTATGTATTTAATCACATTCACAACCAGTGTTTTTGCTGCTGACCTTCGGTGATGCAATTTAAACATACTAATAAGCAAAAATTACTTTAGATAAACAAACATTTGTGCTTCATTTGTGTACTTTTCTTTCAGCCTGAGGTGAATTAATTTCACTTTTGGTGTAAAGGGCTTTTACATTAGAATTGTTTTATATTAAAAACAAAGAAGCAAGCCCTGCCCAGATTTAAAAAGTAATGCAAAAGTAACATAACCCATTACTTTCCATAAAAAGTAAATAAGTAATGTAATTAGTTACTTTTTCAGGGAGTAACGCAAAATTGTAATGCATTACTTTTAAAAGCAATTTTCCCCAACAGTGGTGTAATATTGTGCGATGTTAAAATATTTTACTATCCTATCTTATGGTCAGTGATGGGAATAATGGCGTTACTACAGCGTTACTAATGCCATTACTTTTTTCAGTAACACATAATCAAACAAATTAGTTCCCCCCGTTACAATGCCGTTACCGTTACTGACAATAAAATGTGGCGTTACTCAGAGGTTGCACTAGACTTGCTTATGGTGCTTATGGTGTGTACAAGTCATGTCGGAAAGATCGTATTTATGAGTTGATCACACATGAGCGCCTCCACGTAGTCGTAATTACAAATGAGAAACTCTGAATTTTCTTTAAACCCTGAGTTTGTGAGTGTGTCAGTGAGAAGACATGTCGGATGCAATAGCCCCAGCCAAAGACTATAGATGTGCATTGTCCCTAATGACGGTAAATGTACTGAAGTTAATTAATTTTATTTGGCAATAAAACTAAGTTGCATCTACAAAATACAATAGTATTGTAAAATTACAACAGAATATATAATGATTCAGTTTGCAGCACCTTCAGAAATTGAATAAAAACAGGAAAAAACAAAAACACACTGATGTACATTCTTTATTCGTTACTTATTCATACTTTCTAGATGTAGAGTTAAATTTTATGCAGATAAGGTACATCGCATCGCACACCATCTTACTCTGACCAAAGTGACTTGAACGCACCTGACAAGTTGCCAACTCGTAAATACGAACTTTCCAGGAGGACTTGAATGCCCCATTAAAAAGCTGAGACAACCAACCAATGGCATGCATTTGGGGGCAGGACTTTCTGTTTGTCCAGCCAATAGAATGTGAGGGGTGTTTGTGGGGTGTTGTTTTTTTTTGGATTTCCTTTTCATTATGCACAGAATTTACACACTGCACCTTTAAATGGCTATACACTGTTATTTATTTACCTATATTTATTGGTAGTCTGTCCATATACATTAGCACAAAGTTCAGAAGGATATTACCTTTTCCTGTACTGACACTTTATTGGGTGTGTGTGTGTTTTAGAGGTCCGCCATACAGGTGAAAGCATTGTATGACTTCACAGCAGAGGAAGATGACGAGTTGGGCTTCAGTGCCAATGACATCATTGAAGTACTGGACCGTTCTGATGCTTCATGGTGGAAAGGTCGATTGCGCGGCAGGACTGGTCTTTTCCCTGCCAATTACATAGAACTGATCTGATGTGTTCTGATCGCTCAAAGGTGTGGAATCACTATACTAAGAGTCAAATCCATCATTCTCTTACCAAATGCCTGCCAATAATATATGGACTGGGTGATTATTTTCAAATTACTTTTATAAAACTGGCTGCAGAACTGTTAGAGAAGTGAGAAAAAGACTCATGGAGCTCTTTGTTGCTTCTCTTTTTCATATACATAATCATGTTTTTTAAATGTCACAAATATGGTACGAAGAAAGAACTATACCATTTCCCTTATGTGTCAAATTCTCTTAATGACTAGACATTTTCCTTATGTGAATTACTGAATTCTACAGTATATAGCCCATGCAATGACCCTTCAGTTCATGTTTATATTTTAAGATCTTTAGTAGGACACACTAACACAAGATACAGTGTTACAGTAGGCAATGTTTTTATATTACTGTACAAATTGTTGTATTACAAATCTTAGAGATGTTTCTAACAAATGTCATTTGTCAAAATAGGCCCATGGCACAGGCAAAAGAGGTATTGTTTTGTTATACAAGATGGAAAATACAGGTGTCTGATATGATAATAACAGCGGTAAAGGACTTGAATAAACCTTTCTGCTTTCAAATATAAGTCGAGTGATATTTTCAAAGGGTTAGTTCAACCTAACTCTGTCATTTGATCACGTCATGTTTTTTCAAACCTGTAGGACTTCATTTTTTATTTTTCCGTGTTCCACTTAAGAAATGAAGTTTACAGGTAAATGATAAAATAATCTAAATAAATAAATCCAAAATTGAAATTTTATTTATTGTTATTATTATTATTTTAGCTTTTTCTTGGTGGTAGTTGTATTTCTTTATTTACTTTTTTGTGTTGTAAAGAAGTAAACATTTGGCGTCAGTCAAGGAAACCACCGTGACAGTTTCATCCGTGTTTATTTTAAGTTAAACAAGTGTCGTCACGTTAATTCACAAGAACCTTTGCACAAAGCCCTTAAGCCCCGCCCATCACTCCACAGAAGCTCCGCCCCCCCTCGCTCAGAAACACCTCAACCGACCACTCGAACAGGTAAAGGTGTGCTGAGCGTTGTGCCTGGAGCCACACAAGTGAACCGTTTTCCCGGAGCACAGCTGCCATGGCTGAGTCTCAGCTAATATGCATGGACGATGAACATGTTAACGTGAAAATACCGGAGTCCAAACCGGAGTTTTATTACAGCGAGGAGCAGCGGGCCGCGCTCGAGCAGCTCTTGAAGAACGGGGATGGCGCATTCAAGATGCGCCTCAAAGAGGATAATATTAAAGACTTTCTATCCGCAAGAGAAATTAAATGGATTCGGGACACCTTCCAGGAATATGACAGTGACTCGGACACCTGCTGCTCAAGGTCGCCCCACGATACGAGCAAAGACTCAGGTGTTCACTCAACCTACTGGCCGACCATGTCTGATACGGAGATCCCTCCGCTGGACATCGGTTGGCCTAGCAACGGCCATTACAAAGGGGTGACTCGGGTGTTGGTTTACACCCACCCACCCAAACACAACAGTCCGCATATTAAAGAGGTGGTCCGCAGACTCATTCAAGAATCCACGAAGGTAAGCAACCATGGTCGTCTACCATTTATTCCTACAACGAAATATTACCAATTTTGTTACTAGTTCTTTTTTAAGAAAAATATTTTGGCTGTTTTTCGTGAAATAACTCTTATTTAGAAATCACCCTGATTAAACGTACATCTTTAGTCATACAAAACAATGAAAAAAAGAAAAAAAAAAACTGCAAACAGATAATTAACTTTCAATTAAAGTCTAAAAACAGATAATAATTAGCTAAGAAGTTCTGGCAAACTGCTATATTCATTAAATTTTTTTGTCAACAAATGTCAATGTTTATGTGAAGTAATAATTAAATTGATAATTAATGATGGAATTCGGTAAGTACTTTCTTTCTTTTTTCTTTCTTTCTTTCTCTTTGAATTAGGCGTACTAGTAGAACTATAAATGTGTGAAGTTGAATAGTAATAACTAATGACTAATAAAAAAATCCACTAGTAACTATTCATTCATCTTTAGGCTATTTAATGACCTATATTTGTTCAATTAGTCATCAGTACTCAAGCATTATAAACGAGTAGTATCAACTAGTAGTGTGCCCGCCTCCCATGCCGGAGGCCCGGGTTTGAGACCTGCTCGGAGCGGTGTGTGAGGGGTAACAGTAGCCTATCTCAACAAGTAACTATCCCATTGTTAGCCTACTGGTTAGCCTGCTATTTTTCAGTGTTTGGCACAGGTCAAAGAAATTACAGCATTTCTAACTTGTGTGTATTTTCTTTTGTTACTAGTAGCTGTTCAAGTTTTACTAGTAACCAGGGCTTGACATTTAACACCTGCCAAATGCGGGTGGATTTCAGTAGTGTAACGACAAAACAACCATAGTTGCTTGTGTGTTGTTTGTGAAATGCACCCCTGATTAAAACAAGGAAGCACTGAAATTTCGGGAAGATTGCTTTTGGTTTTATTACATTCCCTGTAAAGGGCGATTAATAATGGATAATGTATTGGCAATAACAAGGTCGCATCATTTGAGTCTTGCGCAACCTGTTTGTGTGAATCTTGTGGAGAAAACAAAGCAAATCAACACAAACTGCAGACAGAAGAAACATAATGCGGTAAAGATGTAGTTCTTATATTTATAACATATAATGCAGTTAAGCAACATCACACCAACAAGAGAGTGCAGTTTTCCCTCAAAAACCAGCATGGTTGCAAATTTGAAATTGATTTTAAGAGTTCACAGAAGTAGTTCATATAAAATGACTTATATTTTAGAAACAATATTGTCAAAGTTGACTATTTTTGCTTGAAAATAGTTCCAAACAGCGTTTTGAATAATGCATGACACAATAATTCAATAACCCGTTCATAAAGACAGGCATCTGAATGTTTGACTCAATGACTAACTCATTGACTCAAGACTCATTAATTTAAAAGTAGCTTATCTTTGCATTTTTTCCAAAATTTTTATATTTGTATATTAGATTGAGAACTGATTTAAAACACAAAGCTCTTAACATTATTTATGCATTCGTAATTTTGCAGTGTAAATGCATTTGTACTACATTTCAGCTCCACTAAACTGTCCATGTAAATGCATCTAAATACCACTACAGCTGCTTCCCTGATTTGATGCTGAAAATGTAACAATTTGACGACACATACATTTAAAAATTTGGGGGGAAAGTGCTCTTTATATTATATATAATTAACCTGGAAATCAATAAAAAATAGACCTTTAGTATACAGTAACTTTAGTCATTTAAAACATCATTTCCCAACAACAAAATTGTGGCCAATGAAAATCCTGAGTCACTAGTCATTTCGGAAAACCACTAGCCACAGTGGCTGGTAAGCAGAAAAGTTCATGTCAAGCCCAGCTAGTAACTATTCTTGAGGTATTAGTTCTTAATTACTAGTCCATTTCCATCTAGTTTTCCTAGTAGTAAGTAAATAGTAAGTATATTTTTATTAGACCAATGTTGTGTATTCTCACTGTTTCTAATAAAACTTTCACTGTAAAAAACAATTCGTTGAGTCAACTTAAAATAATTTGTAATCTGACTGCCTTAAAATTTTAAGTTCAGTCAACTCAAAAAAAGTTTATTCAACTTGAAATGTTAAATTATACTAAGTGACAACTTAGATATTTGAATTGAATCAACTTAAAATTTTAAGGCAGCTGGGTTACTTACCCATCTGTTAAGTTTAGCAAACACAAATATCTAAGTTGTTACTTAGCACAACTTAACATTTCAAGTTGACTAAATAAACTTATTTTAGTTGACTGAACTTAAAGTTTTAAGGCAGCAGAGTAACAAATTATTTTAAGCTGACTCAACAAATTGTGTTTTTTATTTTTTACAGTGTTGGTGAAGAGTTCAGATGCAAAAGCCTCTAAGTGTCATTTGAAATTTTCTTCTAAAATTAGCTTTTTTTTATGAGGCATTTAGATGTAGATTTAGTAATTTCACTTTAATGGCAATGAATTGGTTCTTTTCTTTGCTATTTAAAATGAAATAACTGAATATAAACATTCAGGAAAATGCTTAATTTAAGACAGCACTTAGAGGCTTTTGCATATGAACGTTTCGTGTTTAGTAAGTAATTATGTGTATGTGTGAATAGTTACTAGAAACTACAAAAAAACATTAAAACTGTAATAGGAACAAGTGTAATACATGGGGATACTAGTTGAAAGTGAATAGTTGATATTTGAACCACAGATCTCCACCCTAAAATCAAATGCATTTAGTAGTGAAATTTAAACATACAGTATACTAGCCAGTACTGGAGAACTGAATAAGCACTAACAAATAAAGTAGTAACAGAAATATATAGCCTGTTTTAAGAAAATAAGTCATGTTTTTGTTATTTTAGTGCCCTGACCTATGCTAAGTCTTATTTAAGATGTTGTATAGATTTATTGTTTTCATCGGTATGATTCACATGATGATGAAGCAGCTGGCCTTAAACCAGCTTTACTGTATAAGTTTATATGATACTGTCATCATGACGTTTTGAAGTTAATCGTAAGTCATGTGATTGCGTACTTTCCGCTGAGCATGAGATCATCTTTTAATGTAATTAACATTTAACTGTGACCTGACAGTTTCATAAGCTACCATAGAAGTAGAAGAAGGAATATCGAAGAAGAAATAATCGAATAAAGCTAAGTACAAATATTAAGAAATAAGTTCAGCAGATTTCGTTTCGCTGAAACAGACACATTTCTGAAGAAATTGCTGAGGCCTAGTCCCTGGGGCTGTGGGTATTTTGGTGGAGCGCTGTTTATTTGTGAAATAGCTCTGTGCTATTATTTGGAAATCACCCTGACTAAACAGCGATCTTCAGTCATACAAAAGAATATGAAACAGAAACAGTCATTAAACTTTAAATGAAAAGGAAAAAAAAACACTGCGAAAAGTTACAAAACTGATAGTAAGTTGTGGCAAAACTGCTATATTCATTTATTTTATGTCAACAAATATCAGTGTTGATGTACTGTAATAATTAATGTAACTGTGGAATTTATTAGCATAATACAATAATAATTCTTGAAAATGAAAGATAATCAGAGATAAAAATCAAAGAAATATCTCAAATGTTTGTCACCGTAAATGAGTTTCAGTGAAAAGAGTGAAGTAATAGTCAGGAAATCACTCTCGTATAGCCTTGGGTTTCGTCTGTAAGTGCCTTGTCAATCACACTGCCAGAGGCTTTTAGTCAAACCGCTTTGCTACCGGTTTAAACACACACGTGACTTCCTTAAAAGTAGTAAGTTATAATGACACGCTCCAGGTACAAAGTATTTCAGCTGCCTTCAGTCCACCTCTGTGTACTGTAACCCTCAATTAATTCAAAAGCTTTAATAAACATTTATGAAAATGTTAACTCAAGAACTACTACATTTCATGTCAACTTATAATTTAGTTATACAATATGTTACCTCTCACAGATGTCTTGTAAATACAGCCCATGATAATACTTAACAAATCATTACAATCTTTGGACCTACTTTTAACAGGCCATCTCTGTGTTTTAACAGTACAATGAATACAGTATGGCTGTTTAATTGAATTATAGATACACAAACATGTTACTTGTGTGTTTTAGTTTACTGTCGTCACATCTGTTTGCGCCGTAAGTACACCCATGAGACTTATTTGTTGGTGGTTGCGGTGAAACATATTCAAATGCACCTGTCAAACTGAGGTAATGATGTTCTGCCCTTGCTTTTAGTTTTGTAGTTACACTCCTGTAGATTTACTTTTTTACAGCATGTACTAACTAAACTGTGCTAATTTGTGATTTTTATTATTCATCTTTAAGCACACCTTTTGTAATTTTCCTGCTGTAGAGTATTAGAAGAACCTCCACCTTATTTTTCGAAACAGAAGTAAGCTGTTTTCTATGAATGTGCAAGATTTGCGATTCGTGAGTGATTCATAAATTAACGAGAAGAAGAACAAAGTGCAGTAAACAGTAAAACTGTTTGCGTTACAAACCAGTGTGTTCATAATTAAGACAATACATTAAAATAATATGGTAAGACACACCAGTTTGCAATATTAAGCAGCGATACAAGCTGTTTTGTACTGCAAAAATAGCTGGAAGTGGATGACACCAGAAGCTAGACGCATCTGTTGTAAAGTTCAGAGCCGATTGCTAGTGTTTCGTTTTAGTTTCAGTAACTGTCATTGTTAGCATTAGACTATGTCCACAGAACATTGTATTTACATCTTATTCACGTCGATCCTGACACTCATACATATCGTTGATGTCATGTGTTTATCTGAAGCAGATGGTGCTTTCTCTCGCGGAACTGATGGAAACATTTCCTTGTGCAAGAAGCTTAAAGATGTTACTAGTTCCTTATCTATTTTTGGCTTAAGCAGAAGAACAGAATCTGTACTATCAAACGTGATTCATCCGACACTCCTGTTCAGCTGTTATCTGTGTTTTCTCTTTAATGCAAATACTTTGCTTGTTATTTGCATAGTTTTGAGATGCGAGTCAGTGAGGATGAAGAAAGGATTGAGGCCTAACCTTAAAACCTTTAGAGCTTTAAACAAGGTGAATTGACCCAATAAATTTAACTTGTTTTTCCACATCATTATAAGTTTTTCGCTGACCCAGTTTGCATTTTATTTGTTGAAACGCTGTGGTGTGTGGTTTATTTGTAACGCGTACGTGTCCTTTGACCCAGGCTGACTATTTTGTTTTAGAAGTAACTCAACTAAAGTTGAGTTTGGACTTTTTGTGTATCTGCTTCATGTTCTTCCTCCATTTGTATGAGATTTCACATGTTCACTCAAGCTGAGACAAACTGCACTGCCACAGTGCAAAGAAAGTCATCAGAAATGCCCAATGTGGCTCATATTCAGCTCAGAGCAGATGTAATGATAAACTAAGTGAATAAGCTAAGCTCTAACCACTGAATGGTTTCACTTGGTTTTCAGTTGGTTGCAGTGGTCATGGACCTGTTGACAGACCTGCTGATCCTGCAGGATCTGTTAGATGCTGCGAGTAAGAGAGGGGTGGCTGTGTACTTGCTGCTGGAGGAGAACGGTTTGCCGCACTTCCTGGACATGAGCAGCAGACTGCAGATTTCTGCGCAGCATCTGAGGGTGAGTGGTAAATTGTGTTTTGCATAGAACAAAAATTGAAGGCAAATTTTGGATAATTAATCTGTGCCATTATTTAAATGAAGCCAATTTTAGGGCAATTATTTTGTGACATTATATTTGATAGCGTATTTCCGCCAAATTATTAGTAAAATAATGCAAAAGAATATCCTCATTACCATAATAAAAAATATACATCTAATTACGATAATAAAAAAATAAAGTGAAATATTTATGTATCATGGTTGTACTGCTTTAATGTATGATTTTAAAACAAAAAATACTTAAATGTCTGTGTCTTAGCAAGAAGAATCATCAATGACAATAATGGGAATAGTAAAAGTAAAACTTAATGATGCATTGTGGCAATGCAAATTGGAGATCAAGAATGTTAAATTGCCACTAAATAATCAGAATCAGAATCAGAATTAACTTTATTCGCCAAGTGTGTGCAGACACACCAGGAATTTGATGTGTTTTCTTAAGGTGCTCTTATAATTTTAAGTTTCAACTTAAAAACGTAAGTTCAGCAGCTGCCTTAAAATTTTTAGTTAAATCAACTTAAAATTACAAATCATTTCAACTCACTACAGTAAAATGTATTAAAAGACAGTAAAAGTACATTAAGAGTTGAAATTACTTGTACTTTTAAGTTGATTTAATTTTAAGGCAGCTGCTGAACCTAGGTTTTTAAGTTGAAACTGGTGAAAACAGTGCACACACATACATATCTGACATGAGAATAGAATACACTTAAATAGTAAGACTTAACAATAAATAGTAATAATGTGTATGAATCTGGAACAGAAGATTTATGTACAGATTTGTTCATTTTTTACTCTATTGAGTCACAATGCAAAACATTCTTGTAACATAGACTTTGTTTTCAGTTGTGATTAATTGAATTTTAAATCCGACAATATGTCATATTTTACACCAACTTACAAAACAATCAAATAAATTTTAGATATAAAATGTTTTGAAATGTTTTATTTTATTGTATATATTATATAATAGTTTTATTTATTTAACACATTTTATATGTACAATTAATTTTTTTTTTTTTTTTTATTTTAAAAAAGTACCAGGAAATTCTGGTAAACTTCACTGTTGAGTCCATGGAATTTTAAGACAAACAACTGTAATCTTAACAACACTATGTAAACCTTTGAAGTGATAGTTCACCCAAAAATGAAAATTCTGTCATTAATTACTCACCCTCATGTCGTTCCAAACCCTTCATCTTCAGAACACAAATTACTTAAACGAATTTTTAATTAATTGTACATATAAAATCTGGGGCTTGAACGTAGCTTTCTGATACGTTCAAGGCCCAGAAAGGCAGTAAGGACATTGTTAAAATAGTCCATGTGACATCAGTGGTTCAACCTTAATTTTATGAAAAAATAACAACTTTGTTCACGTCAACGTGTGTTTAGGAGAATAACACATGCATGTGGTGCTGCTGACGCAGGAGTAGCATTCGGACTTGTGTCTAATGCAAGTCGAAGTATTTTCGTAGCTTCATAACATCACAGTTGAACCACTGATGTCACATGGACACATTTAACGATGTCCTTACTATCTTTCTGGGCCTTGAATATGTCAGTTACGTTGCTGTCTATGCAGGGTCAGAAAGCATTTGGATTTAAAAAATATCTTAATTTGTGTTTTGAAGATGAACAAAGATCTTACAGACGTAAGGGTGAGTAATTCATGACAGAACTTTCTTTTTGGGTGAACTAATACTGCGTTGCGAAAGTAAAAATCAGTATCTGTTTTGTAACCCCATTCAATTTTTGTTCCTTAACACTAGGCAGTACTAATCCAACATAATCCCTTTTGCCCTTTTATTCTAAACTCTCTGTGTGTGATCACACAATGCTAGTTAAAGTGAAGACATGTTATCAAAACATTATAATGTGTGTACGTTAGGGATATTCAGACGTGCCTTATCAGGCTTTGTTGGAAAAGAAGTTAAACATGAACACGTGACTTACCATATCACACATAAGTGCACAGACTGTCAGCTGACCTTTCAAGGGATCTGTGAGAACTTGAAACTCTGGATGATTCTGGAGCTGTTGCCACAGGGTTCAACTGGCTTCCTGGCTTTCTGCTGTGCACACGCATAACAGCACTGTAGAATGAAACCCAGCACTTTCCGCAAGACTGCCCCAAATACTACCGACCACCTTGAGATACACTGCCAACAAGCCTTATCTGTGTGGATTGTTTTATATAGGACACTAGGGCTTTTCATCTGACACTTTACACTGAGCAATAGAGTCAGATAATTCAGCATTGTTATTTCCTGAAAGAGGATCTGCAGATTTCAACAGAACTAAGAAAAAAGGCAACTTGATCTCGTTTAGCAGAGTTGTGGAGTGCTCTCATCTCTCACGCTTCTGCTTTTTCCTTGTCCACGCCAGCCTTGTACTCAAAAGTCCTTTAGTCGCTACAGTATTTCTTTTGTGTGCAAATGAAATCGCCACACCTGTATGTGCAATGATTTTTTGGATTAACCTCTCACTACAGATTTCACCGTAGATATTTGCCCATGTCAGGTGTGTTGCTCTGACACCTCATGCCTTGGTAAAATCCAGCTTTTCCACTTTATACCAAGAGTCACGCCAAGAACAATAACTATAAAGATAATAGTAACTGTACCATCCACACTAACACACGATAACCTTGTTTATTATTCTAAGCATGGCAAATTTTGTTGCCTACTGCTTTAAACATACAAGCTCTGTGAAGTCAGGTGGATTGGATCCTGACTGGCTGTCAATGTTTTATTGTTCATCAGCTGTCTTGTGGACTTTACTGTCCTCACAGAACTAGGACGATTTTTAAAACTTATGGATATAGTTATCAAATTAGGTGAAAATGGGCCTTAACTGCAGTTTCATGACATTTTTTTATGGCTTTTTCTTTTGTTTGTTGCTTGTCAGATTGCGAGACTTTGGTCATGGTTGACTGGGTGTTTAACTGGTTCATGTCTGTTTTGACATCCTCATTTGCACGCACAATTGAAATGATACTGCAAGAAGCAGGCTCTTGTGCTAATATTGGCAAGATTTTTCAATAAAACAAAATCTTTTGAGTCTTGAGTCAGTTGTGAATGGATAAAACAGACTTTCTTCATTCTTTAGCGCAAACTTGTGGTCATTTTGATTGCAACTTAAATGGAATGTTAAAAAGTAAGATATTTTCTCTCACATGCGTCAGTGTCTCAGTTGCTGTGCTCCTCTTGTTTCTTCATATTGTAATTATTTTACTGTATACACCCAAAAGTTTCAGTTCCTGGGAGAAGCTATCACAAAGAACAGTGAAGCCTGTAACTTTTTTCTCTACATAATAAATTACTGCGCCTCTGAACGCACAGACGAAATGTTACCTTGCGTTCGGATGCCCGATGTTCTTTAGTAATTATACAAAATACGTTAATTGGTAATTATAAAAAATACAGTAAAAATACAGTATTTTAGGCCTGTCATTAATGATTATGTTGACAATCGAGTAAATGGTCGATTATTCTAATGATTAGTCGAGTAATCGGATAATTATAATTTATATATTTCTTTAAGGGAATAAGAAACCTAAGCAAACAATAACCTTTAAAATTGCTTAAAAAATACATGTATAATAGCAATAAGGCAATAATAATTGGTTCAAATGAAGTATCAAAAGCATCAGTCATATGTTTTTATTTAGCAAAACTGTGAAAACACATTGTATTAAAAACAATAGAATTAATGTACATTACGCATTATATCAAAGGCCTGTAGAGGGAAAACGATTGTTTTTACTCTTTACTGTGTGTTCTAATTCGTTTAATATTGACTAAACAACATTTAATTCAAATGTCCACTTCATCTTTAATATTTGCCCATTTCTTTATGACAGAAATGCTACAGTCACTGTAATTTCTTGAATATGTGGACATCAAAACGTGTAAACTCAGAGTGAGGGTTTGAGCTTTTATTTTGAAATTGCGATGAAGAGTTATTGAGAAAGATAATTATGTAGTCTCCTGTGTTGGTATAGGTTTATAAACGATTTACCTTACAAATCTGATGAAATGATGCACGTTGCATTCTGCAACATCCACATGTAACGTTAAATGATAAGTGTTTGTGTGGAGCAGCATTTACTGTAAATGGAGATGCATGTAAACTACACACGTGAATAATTAAAGCACATATATTAAACCTGCATCTCATATATATTATTTAACTGAATCATAACATTATTCAATATGATTTTTAAATGGGTTTAATATGTCATACAGCCTTAGAAAATGGTCTAATAATGCGCTTCATGAATTCTCGCCCGTGTAATGGGCCACTTTCGTTTTTTTGCCTGTTACTCGACATGGGTGAGATTTACCATCCCTGAAATGTGTCTTGGACAGCAAAAAGTATGCAGTGTACACAGTGCTTCAAAAACTATTTTCTTTCTTTCTGCTCTTTCAGAACCTGCGGGTGCGAACTGTGAGGGGCTTCAGCATGCCGCTGTCCTTTGGTCGTCTGCCTGGATCGCTGTGCTCAAAGTACATGTTGGTAGATGGAGAAAAAGTGATGTTTGGATCATACAGGTTCGTATACAGGCCAAACAGTACGTCTTGCAGTTTTGTCCACCATTTAGGTATGCTTGTTTACTCTTTTATCACTACATTTATTTTGCTCTTCCCATCTTTATAGTTTCACGTGGAGTTCCTCTAGGATGAACCGCAACACCATCACTGTGATGTCAGGACAAGTTATCGACTTCTTCGACAGTGACTTCAGAGAGCTGTACGCCGTGTCTGATAAAGTGGACCTGTACCGTGAGTTTCACATCAGTAAGCCGGCCCTGCCAGTTCCTGTGTTGAAAACAGCAGCGGAAACCAATAAACTCACAGTTCCTGTATCCACGTCACGCTTCCAGATCTCTGTAGGGGACACCCAACAGGCTGACCTAAAGGTGCCTGCGCATAAATACCATAATCCTAAGTACTCTTTAGTCGTTGGCAACAGTAGTGGTATGACTGGCTCCCTGCAGGATCTTACTAAGCTAAGAGACTATGTTGACCATGCCTCTGTGAACAACATGGAAAAATTAATCTACACCAATGGGGATAGTGTACATCCACAGTCCCCTACATTACTAGATGGGACAGAGGATGGTAAGAGCGACGGGAAGAAGCCTTCGCTGTTTGGTTCTAAAAAGCAACGCTCTTCCTTCCGGCATTTCTTGAAAGGCAGAGCAAACAATCAGAGTCCAGACCCTCTTACATCCCATCAAAACACAGATGCAAAACAGATTATTCATAAAGACACTAAGATTACCAGTAACTCCAAGGAAACATCTTGGTTGGCCAATCATATCAATGAGCAGGAAGATACATCCAAACACATTACTCCTGCTCCTCGCAAGATATCAGATACTGACAGCACTGGTGAAGCCGAAGACACATTTGAGTTCATAGAGAATCCACCACAAGTGAAGTTTAAAGTCAAGAAGAACAAAATGGGTCAAAGGAGTGTTTCTCTTCAGACTATCGCCACAGATAGCGATGAAGGTATGTATCCTGACTAGAATAATTAGCATTACTAGAATAAGCGCATGGCGCTTAAATTCTATTGTAGTTGTTAGAATGGTCAAAGATCAGCAATCTCCATGTAAAAATCATTGTGCGGACCAAACCGTAAGCCGTAGAGACTTGAAACATGGAGGGATGGTACTCAAGGCTTAAGTGTTTTATGTTGTTGGAATCCTTGGCTCACGCCAGACAAAACACACGCCTTAGATTCGATCTAACTATTTGGGATTTTTTTAAAAAAATACTTTTGTGAACTAGTCCTACATTTTTTGCCTGATCGGAACCAAACCAGTGCAGAAAGATTCTCTGGAGAGTGAATATCAATAATTATCAAAAAAATTAACTTTCCACTCACCGCTGCAAAGGGACGCCAAAACATTCAAAAGGGGCAGGGCCACTTTTAATAAAATGCCTATAAATTCTGAACGGAATGAGATATCTTTGCCAAACTCAGAACACTTATGTTAGAGCTCAATCTGAGTTCACTTGGTGGCACTATAAGAGGGAAAAAAGTTAAAAATGGCTATAAACTACGCAACCATTTGTCCTATAAACATGAAATCAATGCGCACGGTCATTGTCCAAAGTGCCACAAGTGTCTAAAAAGACATTTCTGTATCTCAAAAAAAAGACTGCCATTGGCTGATGAGCACTGATGGCTTGGTAGGCCTGTTTGACTCACGGCCCCAAAGGTCTGTGAGAAATTTAAAAGAACTCAGCTACTGGGGAGCGATAACGCATTTTTCAAGGGCGTAAATGCTAACACGATAATTGTATCATTTGTTAGACCTCATTCCGGATAATTTTGCCTCTAGAACCACTGCAGTCAATCAAATCGTTTGTTAAATGATTGAGCAAATGTAAAAAAAAAAAACTTGTCCTAGGTTTTTGCGCTGGAAAAAACACTCCAGTACAATTCTCTGGACTCTCTAGGTCAATAATTATCAAAAAAATGTTGAAATTTACCCTTTGGAAATTTAGAAAAGGGGCCTGTCCAAATGTACCTAAAAACCCATAAAGCCTAAAGGAAAACTCAAAATTGGTGAGCACATTCGACAGGTGACTCTAAACATGCAAAGTTTTAAGGAGATCGGACCACAGTTGGCACTGTAACAGTCATAAACATTAAAAAACATAATATTTCTATAGTAAATTACCTATTTTTTTTTAAATAATTTATTTAGGTGGTTCCAGGCTTGCTAAATAATATCTTTTATTAAATGTGTTTAAATGCCTTAAATTGCTTAAACCCCAGTAATATCCTGTTGTTGTTGTTTTTTTTGAGTAGTGCAATGGTTTCAGGCACAGTTTGGGGGAAATTTTTCATTTTAATTTTCAGATAAAAATCACGATGCAATTTAAAATGTGAAATTCTAGGTTTGCTTGTTTGTAGGGTTACACAATTCATAGCAAATCTGTACACAAATTTTGTGAGTATATATTAACATCACTATTTTATTTTACATTACTATAAATAAATTATAGCTGTCTTAATTTCTTTATTTTCCAACATTTAACCATGAACTTTTATTTTGATGGAAAGTAACAGGGAGCCCTTAAAGCGCTTCTCATTACAGGAAGTGTGAGAAGATGGTTGGCACATGTTGTGTTACATTAAAGTGCTCAAGTGTAGCAGGCATTAAGATGCTGCAAACGTCTAAGAATGCAGGGCTGTGCTTCACTCTGAAACATGCATTGCATCAACTTATTTATTTAAACTGCAGCCTTTATGATTTAAGCTATATCAGTTTTGTTAACTAACTGTGCAGCCCTGTTTTGATTTTTAAGACTTGTTTGACATCTTTTGTTTCATTTTTAGGCCAGAGAGGACGGAGACGTAACCAGAAGAAGGCCTGTATTCAGTCCTGAGGTATCTCTGTGAGAGAAATCAACAAGAACGTGTGTTTATAGGTCAGGACTTTGGATACTAGGACAAGTTTCAATGAGAATGTTAATAATGTATGTTGTAAAAAAAGAGGAAATTTTCTTCATTAAGTTAAGTTTGGAAAAGATGTGGATAATGATAATTCCTGCAATAATATTGATTCAGCTGTCAGCTGAAAATTGGTGCTGTGTTTTTAAAGGGAAGTGAGATTGTTTGAATAACCTCCAAAATGCAGCTGACACTGCAAGGAGCTGGTGTCGAAAAGAAATGACTGAAATGTGCGCATATAGTGATCATGTGACCTGCCGGTTACAGAGCTCACAGATCGACTGCGGAGAGCTTTGAATGTAAGAGTCTGAAAACGTAGCATGTTGCACATATTTCCTGTTCAGCAGATCTTTGCCCTGCATGTTTACCCAATCTTAATCAGTTGCACTTGCCCAGTCCTCAATCCTCAGAGACATAAAGGAAGGAGGGAAAGCTCCATAGCAAAGCTGACAGATGATAGATGAAAACATGCCCAATTATTTACCATTAATGGTGTGGTCATGTTTACCATTGCTCAGCACAATTTCACAGGCAAAATCCAGTCATTTCAATAGGAATCTGTAAAAATTAGGAATTTTGCTTTGGGGTGAGAAGATTCCCCACGCAGATTTAATTTGATGACATGAAATTGCTGGTTTAGTGTTTAAGCTTTTTGCCTTTGAAATTTTATGTAAACGTTATCTTAATTCACTTTGTTAAAAAAATACAGTCCAGCAATGCCGTGGCTTTATGTTTGCATGATTAGTATACCTTTATTACTTTATAAATATAAATTTCTTTACTGTTCCTTTAAGAAATCACACAGAACACATTCTTGATTTTAAAGTTGCAAAACAAAACAGTGGAATGTATAAAAATGTCTTGAGAAGCTTTTTATAATAAAAAACAGATCTGTTTTGTATGTTTACATGAACAATCGCAGCACAGTGGAAGACAAAAACGTGTTCTGGCAAAAACGTATGGCGCTTGGAAATAGATGTTATGCAACTGATTTTTAGATCAAGAGTGCCAATAAATAAAGGCTGTTGCCTTGAACATATTGATGCTTCTTGTTTCTTTTATTCATTTATAACTTTAGAAGATGTGATCTTGGACTGCATAAAACTGCCTGGAATCAAAGACAATAAGCCTAATTTGCCAAATGTGAGTGTAATCAGAATTAATTGTGAAGTGGCTAACAGCTACTTTTAAACAAATTATTACTTTATTATAGGTTTATTATTACTGTAGATGTAAGCCAGTATTGGGGGTAATGCACTACAAGTAATGCAAGTTACGTTACTTTTTATTACTTTTATTACTTATTACTTTTTCCAAGTAACTAGTAATGTAACACATTACTTGTAAATTGACAAGAAAATATCTGAGTTACTTTTTTAAAATAAGTAACGCCAATTACTTCCCCCTTCCCCCCATTTTTTGATTAAAAACTCTCCTGTAGCTGTATTTTGAGAGAAATCGGGAGTAAGATGTTAGTTCTAGAATAAATGTGAACATGCATCAATTCATCTTAGATTCAGTATTCCTCAAAATGAATAAAAACAGTGAAATTCAACTCAGAATATGAGTTGTCTTTGCTGCCGACCTTAGATGGTCCAATTCAACTATACTAATGAGCAAAAATTACTCAAGATAATCTAACATTTGTTTTGGTTTTTGTTGACATTTTTTTTCTTCTGCTGTCTACTGTACAGACTTGAATTTACTTTTCTCAAAGCCTGAGGCTTTTGGTGTGAAAAGGCTTTTACATTTGCCAATAATATAACTTTTTATATTAAAAACAAACAAGCAAGCCCTGCCCAGGTTTAAAAATTAACGCAAAAGTAATGTAACACATTACTTTCCAAAAAAAGTAACTAAGTAACGTTACTTTTTTAGCGAGTAACTCAATATTGTAATGCATTACTTTTAAAAGTAACTTTCCCCAACACTAATGTAAGCGGTCATATGTCATTATACGCTTAGAAAATGACAACTATTAAAAAACTAGTATCATGCCGAGTTCTTTGATTAAAAAGAAAATTGTAAGACCTTCATTCATCTTTGGATCACAAATGAATGCACCGTTTAAGTTGCACTGCTGTCTATGGGTGGTCAGAAAGCTTTTGGATTTTATCAAAAATATCTTAATTTGTGTTCAGAAAATGAACGAAGGTCTCACGGGTTTCAAACGACATGAGGGTGTAATTAATGACAGAATTTTCTTTTTAGGATACTATACCTTTAATGCTACAACTTCTTAGAGTTCTTGCTGATTCTATTATTCTCCCAAAAACAGTTGTGGGATTAAATCCTTTGAAACATGATGTAACTGTTAGTTTAGAGTTTATTATAAATAATTCTGGTAAATTAGGCCACCTTTTGTCAGGCATCCCAGTGTTGCCAAAGCTACCTAATTTCACCCTATTTGAGGGATTCTTCTCTATTCAGTTTTAAAGATAGATCTGACTGAAAGGACTAAATTATTTCAACACCTCTCAGGTGATTCATGGATGAACTAAATGGTTTAATATATATAATGTTTTGTTTTCTGCAGACTGAGCTCATGGATAATGCAGTATTGTGTAGGTATAGGCCTATAAGACAACATAAAATTATATTGTGCTTAGGGTGATATTCACATTTATACCTGACCATGCTGACATAGTCAAAGATACGTCAACAGATCAGTTAGGCTAACATGGGTGTGACATTTGCCTTCCCTTTTGTTTGTTAAGAGTATTACGATGTGTGTTGCTAAATCATGTTCGTTAAACCAGTGACTTACATGACTTTGAGCCAGTGAACGTTGATCGCCAGATAGTGCACAACTGCTAAGCTTGCACTTGCTGTAGAGTAGCTAGACCAGCTAGAAAATCACATTTCAGTCTTGCAAGGGAAATGACAGAAAGAGTTGAAGAGATGATGAGCGAATTGGCAGAGATGAAGGAAATGATACACAGGAAGAGGGGAGAGTGCTTTTGTAGACCACAAGTGCAGTATAGATGTAGCAAAGAAAGCAACTGTGCAGTACTTCAGAGTTCAAATAGATTAGAGCGCAAGTAGAAGTGTTTTAAGAACCGTCTTGCATGTTCTAGGCTCGAAAAGCTCATCTAAATATAGCTCAGTAAATCAGGTGAACTTCTGAAAACACAGAAGAAAGGGTCCCAGATATCCTACTTTCACCCTATATGATTGTTATTATAGTCAATCTTCATAATGCCTGCACTCTACATATACATACATTCATACGCTGTAGGGATTATGAAGCTTGACCAACGGTGCCCTCTGCTGGACAAACTTGTGCATTGCTTGGTTTAGAGAATCCTAGTGCACAGTCGTTATATTTTACTAACATGGTTTTAATGTATTCAGAAGTTTTCAGAATTATCTGAAATGACAAAAGCTTAAAGGAACACTCCACGTATTTTTAAATAGGCTCTCCTAGACTTAAACAGATGAGTTTTACCGTTTTCAAATCCTTTCAGCCGATCTCCGGGTCTGGCGGTAGCACTTTTAGCATAGTTTAGCATAGATCGTTGAATCAGATTAGACCGTTAGCATCTCGCTCAAAAATGACCAAAGATTTTCGATATTTTTCCTATTTAAAACTTGACTCTTTTGTAGTTACATCGTGTACAAAGACGGACGAAAAATGAAAAGCTGTGATTTCCTAGGCCGATATGGCTAGGAACTATACTCTCATTTCGGCGTAATAATCAAGGAACTTTGCCTTTGTACCGTGGGTGCAGCAGGCGCAATGATATTACGTAGCGCCTGAAAGTGACAGGTGTTGTGCCGAATTCCGACCCCTGCCCAAGTGGCAACCTCCCGGTCTCCGTCTTGAAGCCAACACGGAAGTGAGTAAAACTGCAATTCATCGACTGGCCGCTAGAGGCTGGCTGCAAAAGGGAGTCAATCCCATAGACTCCGCATGTTAAAACGCCCAACAACACAGCAGAAAAAAATGTTTACAGCCTGGTTCAAAAAGTGGTTTTGGTCTATATAGCTAATTTTGACCTTCATGTCAACTGTAAGGGGGGTGAATTTTTTTATAACTCATCTGTTTAAATTATATTAAGCCTTAAAGTTCTGCATAATTTAGGGCGTGGCCACTTGAGTGACAGGTGGATTGCCGCTGCTGTCACCACCGTCGCGTTAGGCGGGCGTGGTTTCAGCAACCAGCTCCACCCACGTCCCGCCTCTTTGCCCATTTTCAATTATCCGGGAGTGACGTGCAGTGACGCGATTCCAAGATGGCGACAGCCGACTCCCGCCCACTAAGAGCTTCAAAAATGCTCTTCAGAAACCTACCGGTGACGTCATGGACACTACGTCCATATTTTTTTTTACAGTGTATGCCCCTGCCAGATTAGGCAATCAGGTAGCAATTTCAATGAGAGGGGGGTAATCAATTGGCAGGTCGAAAATGGGCACAACACCGGCACTAAGTTTGTGTAGATGCAGTTGACAGGTGCGTAATATCATTGTGCCTGCTGCATCCACTGTACGGCAGCAAAGTTCCCTGATTATTACGCCGAAATGAGAGTATAGTTCCTAGCCATATCGGCCTAGAAAATCACAACTTTTCATTTTCCATCAGTCTTAGTACACTACGTAACTACAGAAGAGTCAAGTTTTAAATAGGAAAAATATTGTCATTATATATCGGTCTAATCTAGTCTAATCCATCGGCTATCGGTCTAATCCAGGGGTCACCAAACTTGTTCCTGGAGGGCCGATGTCCTGCAAAGTTTACCTCCAACTTTTCTCAATACACCTGCCTGGAAGTTTCAAGTATACCTAGTAAGACATTGATTAGCTGGTTCAGGTGTGTTTGATTAGGGTTGGAGCTAAACTCTGCAGGGACACCGGCCCTCCGGGACCAGATCTGGTGACCCCTGGTCGAATCAGATTCAGTGATCTATGCTAAGCTATGCTATGCGGTCAAATAGATTCGAAAACGGAAAAACTCAACTGTTTAGGGGAGTTGGACAATGAGCCTATTTTTTAAAAAAGTGAAGTGTTCCTTTAAATCAAACAATGGTACATTCATTAAATAAGTCATTTATTATATACAGAATGGGACCAGTTTCAACCTTATAAATGTTAATGCTAACTGGTATCACAATATTTAAGTTGCACATATTCATTTTTTTTATCTTATATTTCTGAAATAATAAATGTGTGTTAGTCAAATGTAAAGATACAAAGAAAGAAAGCCAAATAGTGCTTTAAAATATAAATACCCTATTAAATGCTTTGAAATGTAGCTTAATTTAAATGTTTTTCATTGAAAATAAAATGAAACTCTCACTTAAACAGGAGCAAAACACTATACTAGGAACACTGTACAAACTGTTTAGATAGGGTTCACTATATATTTAACAAATAAAATCTTTTTATGAGGCTAACATTTCTCGTAAGCGTTAAATAAATAGGAAAATATTTTTTCACAGAACGCTTGACCACAACCCCACCATGTAGGCGAACCCTTACGCTGTACACACAGCGGTGTTGAGAGGAAGAACTGAGAATTAGCACCCGAGAACCTCATTCATCATTTCCAGCTCATTCAGTCCACTGTAACCATCAACGTCTCTTTGGCCACTGTTTGTAATTCAGTCTGTGTGCAACTGTTTAGAAAGATCAGATCCCCCTCAGTTCATCAATCAGCTTCAGTCGTATTCAGTCGTGTGCCCGATGATCTTCTTCTTGCGTGCAGATACCAGGTCATAGAAAGGGTCTTTTGTGATGCACGCTCTAAGAGCAAGAGAGGAAACGGTTAGACTTAAATGCACAGTGTTTTCTCGCTTCCTCTGTTAGTGCTAACATGTAAATGTTTTTTTTATTAGTTTATTATTAATGTGTGACTAAGTGTGTGCACATTTCTAAACATACAGTACTTGACTTCCTCTTTCCCATGACCTAAAAACACATTGCTGAACTGATGAAATGTGATCAAATTTGTCTCTCATCTTTTCTTTATTTTTTATTTCTTAGAACCTTTTTATGAGTATTAGTTATTTTTCAGAAAGGATTTCCCCCCCCCTAAAAGGTTGTAGTTAATGTTATTTTATTAGACTAAAATGTACTGACTTTACACACACAGGGCATAACTTTCCAAACATTCTTAGATCTATGAGACCTACAATCATTCACTTCCAAAATGAATGAAAAAAAGTGTGCTAACTCAAAGAAAACAAGCTCTCAAAAAGACTGGATTCAAGATTTGGTGATAATATAACATAATGAGACATTTATAAGGAAATTTCAAATTTTAGACTGGTCATTTTTGACAACAAAATTAGGTAAAATTAAAAGAACAAGGGTTAAAGGATAAGTTCACTTCCAGAATAAAAAAAATCCTGATAATTTCTCACCCCTATTCAAGATTTTCATGTCTTATTATGGTTTTTGAGGAAACGTTTTCAGGATTTTTCTCCATATAGTGGACTTCAATGGGGATCAGCAGGTTAAAGGTCAAACTGCAGTTTCATTGCAGCTTCAAAAGGCTCCCAGTTGAGGAATAAAACAAGCACTTGTGGTTAAAAAGTATATAAATTTGAATTTTTTCAGAAAATGACATTGTTTCACTAGATAAGACCATTATTCCTAGGCTGGGATCATGTACACTGTAAAAAATAAAAAACACAATTTGTTGAGTCAGCTTAAAATAATTTGTTACCCTGCTGCCTTAGAATTTTAAGTTCAGTCAACTAAAATAAGTTTAGTCAACTTGAAAAGTTAAGTTGTACTAAGCAACAACTTAGATATTTGTGTTTGCTAAACTAAACAGATGGGTAAGTAACCCAGCTGCCTTAAAATTTTAAGTTGATTCAGCTCAAATATCTAAGTTGTCACTTAGTATAATTTAACATTTCAAGTTGAATAAACTTTTTTTGAGTTGACTGAACTTAAAATTTTAAGGCAGCCAGGTTACAAATTATTTTAATTTGACTCAACAAATTGTTTTTTACAGTGTAGAGCTCTTTGAAGCTGCTTTAAAACTGCAATTTGGATCTTTAACCCGTTGATCCTCATTGAAGTCCACTACATCAAACCTCATATCAATGTGGGTTGAATTCATTTGTAAACACTGAATGTCATTTTTTGGCGTTAAAACTAGGGTTGTGTGCCAGAAAATTGCGGATGATATCAAAATCAAGCCTGTTTATTTTTTAATTGTTCAGCTAAATGAATTGCTTATACTGCTGTCTGGTACCTGATGGCCTGGACCCAGTCTTCACGCTCCTCTTCAGAGGCAGCACTGAGTCTGTAGGAGTGATGTTTGCCCATCACAAGTCTCCCATCTGTCTCTGTTTTACATGCCTTTATCGTCTCTCCTTTACGATGAGGGCTGAACAACTCCAAACAGAACTGAACGCACACATTTTAAAAGAGAAAACGCATATGCTGTCATTTTCAAAAGGTTACATTCCATGGTGTTATATCACAAACATTTAAATGTCACTTGGTATAACGAGATGCTGACTCAGAAAGAAAAACAGAAATCAGGATCTCAGCACAGTTTCATCAAAGCAAATCTAGACTGCTCACAGAGGTAAAGTTATCACTCAGTGCTGACTAAAAAAACGGTAAAGTAGCAGGTGTAATATAGACTAGAAAAACACACTATCTATTTAGATCAGTGATAATGAATGACGTGGAATGGGGAAAAAATGGGAAAAGTACCTGTTTGTGTGCATCATCCACTTCTCTAACACATAAGTTCTCTAGCGGGATGATTCCTTTTGGTTCTTGGTCCTAGAGAGAGGAAAGATTGTCTTTGTATGATTTCATTTCATTCAATTTTCTTATTTACAATGGAAAAACAATTATGTTAAACTGATTGTAATGTGTTTCTTCATTAAGCTAATTTTTGTAAAGGTAGAGTACTAACAGTGGTATATTGGAAATAGTAGAGGCAGCCGTCAGTCAAAATGAACCACCTCCGCTTCCAGGTCTTTATTCTGCCACCTATGGATTAACCAGAATTGCTAGTAACATTCAGAAGAGGACAGAAAAGAACATTTATGTAACAATTTGTTCCAGTTTCACTGTTCGGACCAGTCAAATTATAGATTTACAAATAATTTTTTAAAAATGCATACTAAGAGGTGTCTATAAGAGTAATGAAGCTGCCAAGCTAACCGGGAACATTCTCAGAACTTTTGGTTAACGTTCTCACAAGTTCTCAAGTTCTGAACAGACAATTTTCCAGTAAGGTCAATAGAATGTTCATTCAAAGTTGTCTGGCCTTGAATAATGTTTTCAAAACTATAAATTAAGTTAAATTCAGTTCAGTTCAGTTCAGTTAAAGTTCTGAACAGACATTTCTCCAGTAATATCAATAGAATGTTGATTCAAAGTTATCTGGTCTAGAATAATATTCTCAAAACTTTAAGTTAAGTTAAGCTAAATTAAGTTAAGTTAAGAAGGTTCTGAACAGATGCTTTTCCAGTAATGTCAGTAGAATGTCCATTCAAAGTTATCTGGTCTTAGATAATGTTCTCAAAACTTCAAGTTAAGTTAAGTTAAGTTAAGGTCCTAACAGACTTTTTTCCAGTAATGTTAATAGAATGTCCATTAAAAGTTATCTGGTCTTGAATAATGTTCCCAAAACGTTAAAAGTTAAAGAGTTAAAAATTAGGTTAAGTTAGGTTGAGTTAAGGTTTCCTTAACGACCCTTATAACCAAATAAAATAAAATGTTTTTTAAACATTTAAAATTTTTTTGTTTTGAACGTTTAGTGAATGTTTTCATAACTTAATGGGAACAACAGAAAAATGTTCTTAAAATATATGTTTGTAAGCTGGGTACTACAGTAGTTACTATGTTACCATTACTATATACAGTACTTTGTGAGTATTAACAGAACACAAGAGTAACAAACCTTCTTTTAGAAGCCACCCTTCTCGGTCAGGATTAAAGAAGGTGTGGGTGAGATCATTGCCATCATCTTCTGGGATCTTAAAGGGTTCGTTCTTAATGCTCTCATAAAGTTTCTACAAGTTTTTTCAATAAAGAGAAAATAACACTTGATCATTATATAAGAAAAATCATGACTCCAACAGTAGATTATGACAACCGGTTTTCAACCATTAAAACCACAGCAAAAAAAAAGTTATAATAACTAAAAATTATAATATAATTATGTCTTACTCAAAGTGTAATTTATTTCTGTAAAGGCAAGGCTGAATTTTTTGTCATTTTTTATTATTATCAATGTCAAAATCAGTTGTGCTGCTTGATATTTTTGTCTAAATCTTTTTGTTCAGGATTTTTTGATGAATAGAACATTCAAAAGAAAAATCTTTCATCACATGAATGTCAATGATCAGTGATCGATATATTGCATCCTTGCTGAAAAAAGCATGCAAACTCATTCAAACCCAAACTTTTCAATGATAGTGTGTATATTATTGTAGAAACCCTTTCATATTACTACATTTACTCTAGACATGCCTATTTGGTCTAGTAAACTTGTGATGTATGCAGTGTTGCTGTCGACAGGCAACCAGATGAGACACGGGGCCATGACCGACATAAATTATCCAGATAGAAATTTGTTGCCCATTCTCAATGGGAAAGAGCCAAAGCGACATTGCTCAAAAAGAGTTGCTCGGCAAAATTGATCAAAAAGTATCCCTGTGTATCATCAGCAGTATGACATCTCTCACCTCAAGCAGTTCTTCGGGAAGATCTTCTCCATTGTTGATTCCCCTGTTCATGCTGATGAAACGTTGTAGTGTGGTCTTGTCTTTTACATTGGGGTTGTGCAAACTTGTGTTGAGCATGATGATAGCGAAGGAAAGGATGTAACAGGTGTCTGCAACAAACCAAAATTCACAGGTTTTCAAATGTCTACATGTAAGCAGTCTATAGTGGCGGTTCTCAACTAGTTTTACTTCAGGACTTAGATATTAATGCCTTTAATGTCAAACACTGAAATGTATTAATATTACCATGAATTGCACAGGCCCAACAACATTTTAGGCCCAACAATTATCAACAAGACAAAGGCTGGATAGGGAAAAACAACCATTTTGGCTTTTAAATAGGGGTGGAGCAATAAATCGATTCGTGGATCGAATGCATTTTGATTCTCTCTGGAAACAGCAGATGGCAATCCAGGCTAGTTTTTAAATGCACACTCAAATGCTCACGAAGAACAGCGCTTGTGTGTTCAACTGAGTAAAATAAATGCTTGAATGTACTTGCGCCTCTGCTTGTATGAATTGAGATTAATGTAAACATAGCCCACTGTGACACACATTCGCTTCAACCTTTTCGAACTTTATGAATGAATATTTTAGGTTCAAGTGATGTGTGTGTAAGGAACTGGAAGCAAGCAGACTACGCAGTGCCATCTGCTGTTAAAAACTAAGCTCAGAATCGATTCAAGAGCGAATCACGATGCATCACAGAATCAATCCACAAATCATTTTATCGTTCCACCCCTATTTCTAAATGTCTCCTGAATTTTTGCCAACCGCACAACCTGTCCTTAAAATGCAATGGCAGTCTACCTGTGGACTGAAAAACCCCATCGTTACAGGTGCAGTACCGCAGAGCAAAGGCCTCCATCATGCGGTCGATCTTCTGAGCCTCACCAGGTAGGCGGAAACTCCACAAGAACTGCCTATGTCCACAAACAACAAACAAACAATCACAGATTCACCCAAAATTGACAGAATTATTATCTGAATATGATATATGTGAATGAAACAGGAAGATGAGGATCTCCACTCACCTCAAAGCCTGAACCAGATTAAGATTTGAGAACTCATGAAGGTGAACAAAAGCCTGCAGGATCTGAAGGTGGATCTCCTCCCTGTGGATACAAAAAGGAATCAACCTTTTTCTAAATCAAAGCCACAAGCAGTATGCGCCCTAAAAATATCATCATCATACCTTTCTCCTAAAAAGTCACCAATAGCTGTTTTATTGAGGCCTTCTTCTTTATAGAGGAACTCTGCCACGGCCTCTGGTTTCCACTCCAAAAGGTTATTGTCCACTAGGTACTGAATACCCTGGAAATCAACGCACACTATTTACGTCAATGAAATTACCACAGACCATTGGCACAACTGTTACCAAACGTTCATTAACAAACAGGATATAAGATACAGATCATGACACATGATTTGCTGTTGATCTAATAGCTACATCAATTAAAATTTGTATCAGTGAAATGCACATATATGTATGTTTCATATTATTTTAAGGAGGATGATTTTGTGAAAAATGATCAGAACTGGACATCTAAAGCACTTGCTGTTTTTACTGACCATGTATACCAAGCTACTCGGAAAATGCAGTGCGGCTTCAGCTCACTTGTTCTACAGAAACACAGGATGTGGTTCTGTCTTTCTTTCTCTGTCTCTTTCCACCCCCTCTTCCTCTAACCTAGTTTAGCTGAATCTTTAGTTGTGAAGCTGTTGCCCAACATGCATTACGTTGCTGCGCTGCATGCAGCTCAAATGATTCATTGTTCATACCTTCTTTGGGTCCATGTTAAACTTCTTTTTTCCACACTGGATTCTCTTGTTCTTCATAACATTTTTACTAGAGAGGAAATAAAGATGTGATGAAAACTAAATGCTCTTCGAAAAACATTTCCAGCATGTTATGACAATATAGTGTTGATTCAGCATAATCACAATGTGAGTGTATAGTGGCTGATGTGTGTAACCTAATCTTATCATTTTCTGTGGCTGGAATGTCCACGTATAAAATTAGCAACGTCACATCCAGAGCATCTAAAGCTCTTCTTGTAAAATTGATACCGAGAAACAGGAAATAGATACAAGCCTACGCTCAACGATGGTGTTTCGTGATGTGCAAAAAAAAACTGAACCTGCAAATGTTCATGGTGCATTCATTGCAGAAAGATACTGCAGCTTCTAATGCACATGCAAGTATTTAGCATGTACACAAAGGCATGTATTGTTGAATACAATACTTAAATACTCAAAGCATCTTATGTTGAGTATTGACTATGGAATGCACTTTAAGTTTAAGACCCTAATCTACTATTACATGATTGGCTCTAGGAATAGACATTTTGTGTGTTCAGTTTTGGGAGACATATACAGATAGATTCAGATTGCTGTAAGAATTTATTTGTATTATTAGACGTTCTAACCTTAATCTAAACAACAAATGCTATAAACCAAAGTGACATATGTGAACATAATGAAAGTGGATGTGAAAATGACGACAATAATTAAACCCTGTCATAAAGGGCAGTGCAAGAAAGAAACTACAAAGCGAAAATATTATGTAGGAAATGTCCAAATGCTAGCTTTATCGATTCTTTTTCTAGTTGCTATGGTAACTCCGAGCTGAGTGATAGCGCTGAATACTCACTTCTCATCATCGGCCTCCATCGTTTGAATTTCTGTCATCATGTTTTCAATCTCCAGCCTGAGTTTCTGCAAGAGTGAAGAAATTGATCAGCCAAAGCTTTGTCTGCATTTGATGACATACAGTTTACAAATACTGCATCATTTGCTTGACAAAGTTTTGCAAGACACTTTTCTGGCAGAAATGGTATTTATTTGCTTAGATGCTTTATATATAATGAATAATACTATAGAATGATACTGTAAAGCTATATACCTGAATGTCATCTAGAATCACATGCTTATGGACGTCAGTCTGCCTCTTGTCATTTTCAATAAAAGCTAAAGGTGCTGAAGATGACATGGGAGCACAAATAGCAACAGTCTCACATTAGATCTCTGATCTCACACTCATGCAGAAAAGGAATTGCAAAAAAGAGAAGGAGAAAAAACAAAAGTGCAAACTTAGCCCAACTTTCTGAGCTAAATATATCACTGCTAGCTCAGTTTTGGAGAACTGCCTCACATAGGATGTATTTTAGTCTATTAGTGGTTGCATTTACACAACACAGAAACTTCCATGGATGCAATCACTCAAATTATTTATAATAAATATTTACCACTGTGACTATGCTGTGGAACAGCATATGATTTTATTGTGAAGTGTAATTAAGTCTCAGTTTGCATTTACAGTTGAAAAGCTATCTAAATTTTAAATTATATCTTTATCTTTCACACAACATCACAGGAAGTTTGGATGAAGGTGATATCACAGGTGTCCCACTACAGATGCAATGGAATATTTTGCCTTAAAAGTTGCTTATTCACAGCTGAGCTGAGAGACAGAACTTTTACAGTCTCAGACCTCAAGAAAATGATTAAAGAAGAACATACCTTTCCCCCAGAGGAAGCTGTCCTTTCTTTGGGTTCCCATGCTGGCTGTGCTGCAAGGAGACTGCAGTAAAACAGGAAGATCAGATTTAGAGTCAATGCACAGACACAGCTCAGTGCATACCAAGAGAAATGTTACATCTAGAAGTACTATATTACATAACAAACTGTATTAAAATGACTAAAATATTATGGTAATGCCTTGATGATGTCAGTTTGTCAGCATATAGATATACAGGCTAATATTATTGCATTATTCTTTATATAATAATAATAATAATAATAATAATAATAATAATAATCCCAGCAACAACATAACTGAAGCAAAACAAGTAACTCAATAAACCTGTTAAAAACGATTACTACGACTGGTGAGAAGTTATGAATGTAAAGGATGTAAAACTTCTTTCTTACACTAAGGAAATAAATTCTAAAGTAACAATACAAATACAAGCGATACAAACATTTTTTTTTCCAAAAGCCAGTGAAAGCGGTGAAAACGCATACCTTCATAAGTGTAACTCAGTGAGCAGGTTCTCGGTGTCCTACAGTACGAATGTAAACGTGAACTGCGCTTTAATTGATCAAGAAGCGCCGAGTTCTTGTGCGAGGAAGGTGACGTCACGGCCATGAATGGCACCTGACACCTTACTTCCTCAGCGTTTCCTCACCATAACACAATTTTTCTTTCACAAATGTCAATTAGATTTTATCACATTTCAATTCAGAGAATCCTCTTACAAATAAGTAATCCTCCTCCCCACAGTTAAAAAAAAGTCAATAAAATCCTAACTAATACATTATAATCCATTCTAAATTGTCAATAAACTACTCTAAAGGTCCAGTCTTTCTTTCGTTCGTTCGTCCGTTCGTTCTTTCTTTCGTTCTTTCTTTCTTTCTTTCTTTAATCATTCCTTTATTTAGCCATCGTGTACTTAGCAGTGAACACAGAATCACACAAAAGCAAAGGTTTCAGTTACCAATGCCATTGCAGAAAAGAAAAACAAGTGGGATATTTGTTCCGTAATATGATATTTACGTTACTGATATGACTGGAAACTTTATAATATGTTAGTGAACATTATTTTAACATTATGTTTTAAGTATTACTTAGTTATTTAGGGTTAAAATGGCTATATGTGTTTTTCTCTTTTTTTTTTTTTTTTTTTTTTGAGGTAAGCATTATTAAGTGCACTTCAAACACTCTCAATTATGATGAGACATTTCCCTCTTGTGGACAATAATGCACATAACACACTGAAATGAAGCGCGTTCATGGCTTCCACTTAGAAGTTAAATACTTCCTCATATATAGTTCGACACCACACAGACACGTCAAAAACTGTCACAACCACAGAGAGAGAGAGAGAGAGAGAGAGAGAGAGAGAGAGAGAGAGAGAGAGAGAGAGAGAGACTGAAGAAGCAAATCTGTTTCCTGTATTACAGCTTAGTTCCTTAACAGTTGTTTTACAGCGGCAGCCGGCAAAAGTTTGTCAAAATTTTAGTAAAATGCAAGCGATAAAGTGTGTAGTGGTCGGAGATGGGTGAGTGAACAGTTTAATTTTAAACTGATATATTTGTTAATAACTGTTTTTTACCGTTTACCTTTAAAGTTGCTTGTACACATGATAATGGTTTATATATATATATATATATTTTTATAATATTCACTAATTTGAAACTGAGTTGATAGCAATTGTAAATTTTTTTAAAGGCAATGCAAATCCTAAAAACGCTTATTATTTTATCAACTTCGTCTGTCGCTAGATTTAATTTCCTCATTTGTCACGTGAGATACTTTGTATTTTAGTTTATATAGCCTCAGGGTCAGGTTGGTTGCTTGCTAAATCAATACGGTCATGCCTGAATACACTTCATATTTCTGTTTTCTCTTTTGGGTTGTAAGGACATGAAATAACCTATCCTATCTACACGTTTGGCGATTTAACTTTTACTACAGTTGTGTTTGGCCAAACGAGATGTGCAATACTGTGCTGACAGATTGGGGGTCACAGAGATATTTAAAGGCTTGACATTCACGGGCAAGTTAATACACAGAAGGCAGAGCACCTTCTGGCTTGTGCCATTCCTCTGAGAGTGTGCAGGAAGTTATGCCACACATGAGACATGACAACTGATTTTCATCAAAAAAGGAAACAGCAGTTGCACATGGGTCACATTCTTATTAAGGTTTTTTTTTCTGTAATTCTGTGAGTGACAAGATTATGATGAGAATGTTATGAAGTCATACCAATTAAGATGTACTTAAGAAGGCTTCAGGGAAATAAATTAAAATAATGACCTGTGATTTCTCTCTGTTTTAGGGAAATAAAACATTAAAGTATGTAATGTGTGCAAGTTTATAAACTTGTGTGGGTGACACTTATTGCAGAATATAATTCATAACTTGAGTCCTCTTCCCCTCAGAATTATTATTTTTTAAAGTGACATTAATAATATTTAAAATTCTAGTTTAGTATAATAGGAATTCTGATGTTGATAAAGCCACATTTAAATCTCACTGATGGGCCTGTTGTGGTACAGAAGTCTTTTTTTTTTTTTTTGGAAACATTGGCTTAGACAATTAGGCACTTCATACGGGTATAAACATTTGGGCTGTTACTAGTGAACCAAGCATGTTTTCCATGAATGATGCATTGTACTGGTGGAAAGAATACAATATGTATCTTTCATTGTGAAAGTGCGGCCATACAAAGTCTAGTCATGCAGTCAAAATGGCATCTTTTAGTCTGCTTTTAAGATGACTGACAATGACAGAGAAGCAAATTCTCTTTTATTCCTTTAGACCCAAATATGTCAAGCCTGTAGTTTGCTTTCTGTTAAGATTCATAACAATAAACACAAGCACACATGCTAGGTGTTTCTAGAGCAGACAGTGGTGATTCAAGATGGAGGATGTGATGGCTCTGAAACATGTGAGTCTGAAGCAGCTTTTCGAAAGGGGGAGGGGGAATTTGCATAGGAACATATATGAGGTTTTGATTTGCGACATCACTTTATCTCATCTGCTTTTATAATGCAGCGAGACAGAACTGAAGAATAAAAATGATGCTGATAAACTACAGCTCTGGAAGCAGAGTGCTATGATGATGCAACAGTTATTAGAGACATAGGCTGAAGGCTTAAAGTGTTGCAATTCGTGATTGACATGTTTCAAAATGCACTGTTTATGCATTGCTTTTTGGCCACGTCAAGTGCAACATCTAACATAGCAAATGGCAGCAGGCGAGAGGTGCTTTTGCTTTGAGGATATCCTGTTTAAACCCTGTGCACAGTTCTCCATTTTGAAGCTGCTAACTTCCTCTTGCATTTGATGCCGTGACCCAGCTACTTAAGTTCCTTATATTGCTCAAAGATTAACAGGGTGAATAATCCTCCTTTTACACGCTGACAGAAAGAAATGTCCAAAAAATGAAAATTCTGTTATTGTTTACTTGTTATTCACTCATTAATTTAATTTGAAAAACCTTCAGATGGATATTTTTAATACGGTGGTGGTGACCACAACCTATCCAGCTGCAACAAGGACTAAAAAAGCATCATTTAAAACCACAGTAATCTCCATCATTATGTTTGGTTATGACACTAATGAAACGTTGTTGATGTCTATATTATATTTTATATTTAAACTGAGATATGCTGCAGTGGTGAATATTATCAGAGATAATGTCAGTATGCTTTATTTCTTACACAAATCTACTGTATCTTCTGAATACTGTAGATTTAGTGAAATATAATGTTTTAATACACAGCCCATGGTCACTGTATGGAAAAGATTTATGTGAGAACTCAAATTATTTTGTGCATGTTCCACTTCTTTACTAATCATGCTCAACTACTGGTAAATATTAAAACCTCTAGAACTCATGTATATCATAAATGGTCTCACTTTATTGTTAAATCAGTTGCCATATGCACACAGATTCATGCACACAAATTCAACTTGCGTGAATTTGCTGCGTTCCGAATTTTGGTGAACGCTTATCCGTGAATGTGTCATATGAAGATGTGTGACTAATAGAGGATTAATGCGTCACAGCGTGACCTCTTAACTGAATTACAAGTAAAAGCAGCAGGTTTGCAGTGTTGCAGTAATGTGAAGTAGATTATAGTTTTTACATTTTGCATTTAATATTATTTGTAATATGTTGACTGCCATCATATCACAACCTTTGTGGTGTCCAAAGAGATTTTGCATCCACAAAGTTCAGTGTGTTTACAGAATCTGTCCTGTTACATAAGAGATTAGCAAGATTGTGCATCACGCACTTGGGTGTGTTTATAACTTTACAACTGAAAAACAACTTCAGATAAAGACAAAGTCAATAAAACCGAATGTGACGCTTCATTTTTTTGTTCATACTGAGGAAGCATCCCTTAACTGATGCATGTGTCAACACAAACTCTGTGGTGCTATCACATGGTGAGTTCTCTGAATTGTCATGACTTCCAGGTGGACATTTTCTTCTGTTCCTGTCACATCTGACAGTCTTCTGAGTATCAGTTTCTGTATCAACAGCTTTTTGCGGAAGCCAGCTCTGCTAAAACACGAGGCTCTGCAGTTTTATATGCTCAGCTCAAGCTCTGTAACCCACAAGAACAAGACAGTTACACACGCATAGCTATCACATTGTTTTACATTTATAGGAGTTATAGAGAATGCTCATGTTTAATCAAAGAGAGAAAAAGAGCATGAAGAAGTGAACTAAGGGCACATTTTCAAAGACACACTTCAAAAAGAGGCTCGCCTTCTCTCTTCCTGGATGACACCGCCCAACTTTCTGTCATCCTGTCACGACAATGCCAGGCCCCATGCTGAGTTTTCTCTTGCTCTTTTTCTCTCTGAATCTCTCTCCCTGTATCTATCTATATCTGATTTGCAACTTCAAAGAGCTTCAGAAAGCACCTCTTAACAGTTATCTCCCACTGTTTTCTAATTATGTTTTCAGCACACTGCCTCCAGTGTGTACTGGAATTTGTGTAGATCAAAATGTATTCAAGTATTATTATTATTGGTGAAGGCATGTTTGATTTCCACAGTGGCTGCGCTCACAGACTCTGTTAATATTAGATTATATCGTCGTGACTTGTCAAAATGGATTACAGAAATTTTATGTGGACTTTCTCTGTTTTTTGTTATTGAATCACGGCTTATTGTGCACAATACATCAGAGCCCAGCCCTACAGTCAAGTGCACACAAGTCTAGATAACTCAAACGACATGTGGTTATTACATTGTGTGCATATGTATGTGTTTTTTGAAAGCGAATGCAAGAGCGAGAGAGAGAAATCAAGCAGCGAACGTAATAAAGATAGCAAATACTTCTGATGTGACTGAACGTGTGTAGCCTGAGGTGTGTGGTTTTGGCCTTGCCCTTGAGTAGCTCCAATGTTTCTTGATGTGAGGGAGATGTAGCCACAAGCTTCTGAATCCCAGCATTCCTCACTCTCGCTGCCTGCATGCATCAACATGCGCTCCACTGGAATTTGTATGCTCGTACGCTCTTCTTTCAGCCCATCTGTGTATTTGCTGCTTCAGGTGACCTGTTTTCATATTGAACGTCATCTTTTTTTGAGTCTATGTAAGGATGCACAATTGTTTTGAGGTATTTTGTGTTGCTCTTCGGTCTGCTGTCACAGCACTGCATGTGGCGTCACTATCACTGAATCTGAGTGTGTTTTTTTTTTTTGTACTTAAATGAAAGGATTTGTGAGTATATAAAATTTTTCCCCAGAAGGAATTCTTCTGTTGTCGGTAATAACCATAAAAAGGGATGCACAAAAACAAGGGAAAATATTTCTGCACAAAAGAATCTTAAGTTCAGGAGTGAAATACATCAGCGGGGGGCCGTTTAAAAAAAAAAAAAGGAGAACTGAGGAACGGTTAAAAGACATAGAGGACATTATGACACATGTTTGGTAAAAATGGAAACAACAGAAAAAATAGTCAAGCAGCAGAAATTAAGGCTACTAAAAGATGAAAATGGATCATTTATAAATAATTATCCTGGCAACAGCTAATGCCACCCATATGCTACACTATTTTTAAAGTCTTCAGATTGCTGTTCATTTCACAGCAACCACATCTGTTGTTGCAGATATCAGTTCTAGTCAAAACATATTTCACACTTATATCACAGCTCTAGATATTTAACCAGTTGTACCACCCAGACAGTACAACAGGAGTGCAAATCTCAGTGGCCGTTTCAGCTAAAAACGGATGCATTTCCTTGACAACATCATTCAGTGCCTGAAAATGCAAACTTTTGAAAACAGCTTTCCCAAGTTTTTGAAAACGATACTGTTAATCATCCCTGTGTAAACTATGAAAACGTGAATTTGTGAAAACTGTGACATCACATTTTAAGTCTTCTTGCAGATCTATGTGAACAGGGATTTTGTTTGACAATGTTGTCATATGTACGCAGAAAAAACAAACAAAAACAAAACAAAACGTTGTTTAAATGTATGCCCAGTTCCTGGAGGGCCACAGCCCTGCTGAGTTTGACTTCAACCCTTATTCACGAGTTCCCAATAGTTAATAGAGGGTTTGCACTTACGTCACGATTTGATCGGTTACACGGATGCGCTGCCATATTGGCGATACTCGGATGTAAACAAAAGCATGGATTGCAGGGTTAATGTACTACTGAATATGTTGTTCTGCTAATTTATGCTGTCTAAACCACTGAAAACATGTGGGAGCTGCTAAATCATATAGAGAAGGACCCAGTAAACGATAAAGTGTGTAATATTTTGACAAACTAAAGTTAATAGGTGGTAAAGATACAAGATATTAGTCTAATATTTCATGTATCTGACCGAAAATGATAAGAATGTTTTCAATGATAAGAACTAATGTTTTCAAAATTCTTGCCCTGGAAAAACCACAAACGCCTTTTCTTCCTCAGTTTTTTGCACTCTTCCCCGAGATTTGTTATAACCTTTGACAGTCTATAGTACTCCAAATGTTTTTCCCAGTGTGACCGATTAGCACAGCCCAAAACATGACATTAATTAATAAAAAGCAAAAATCACAAAAAATGTTTCGTTCACTTCAGTACCATTATTTACATTTTGTGCTGGCAATATGGCCAAATGATGACGCGTCATGAAAACGCTCTATAGAAAATGAACTTGGCTTGCTGTCCTCCCACTCCCACTGTGGTACTAAATAGAGGAAGAAATAGAGGAGATGGGGAGGTGGAGGGATGTCAGAATAATTGTCACTGGAACGGCACAAGGAGTTCTGCATATATAGGCTCATAGTGCTGACTGACAGGACTGAATGATTAGGCTTGTTTGGAACTTAATTTAAATGCATGTCTGATCTGGCTAATGATCCTTCAGGTTTATTTGAAAACTACATGGTACGTCTTTTGAACCAGGGTTGGAACTCCTTGAAATCATTTATGAGGCGATCCGATGCTTGCTCCGCCATCGCCTTCTTCTGCTTGGTCCTTCTGAAACTGACAGCTGCGCCGGCGTCAAAAGTTAAAGTTATTAGACAACGCTACGCTTAGGAGTGAGGCACCGAAATAGCGAATACCGCTCATAAGTAAAGAACTTCCGTCTAGCTTATGTTTAAAAAGCTGCACAGTACCACACAAAAACACGTTCTGTTTAACCGGTCCTGATTTAGTTTAGCTTTGAGCCAGACGAGACGAAGTGAATACAGAATCTTTCCTTTCATGTATGGTATTACTGTATGCGGTCAGGATTTATACATTCAGTGCTTAGTACATGAAATATGACCACATACAATGTTCTTTGTGTTTAAGAACAAATGTGTGAATTCACTGTGGAAGTACAGTACAGTGTTCCTCTTACTGAAAGATGGTTACACCAGATACCTAGCATTCTTTGATGTCATTTTTAGCAGCATGTGTTTTACTGAAAGTACATTATGTTGTTGGTTTTCCAGCAATCTGACAGAGAATGAAATGTCTATTTTCTTCTTTGTTGTTTGTGTTTTTCAGAGCTGTGGGAAAGACCTGTCTTCTCATCAGCTACACTACCAATGCTTTCCCTGGGGAGTACATTCCCACAGTGTGAGTACAACAACAATTTAAAACGTTTATGTTTTTATGTTGAAGTTGACATTGCTAAAATATTGAGAGACTATGTGGGTTGGGTATTTTCACTCAGGTTTGATAACTACTCAGCAAATGTAATGGTGGATAGCAAACCAGTCAATCTGGGCCTTTGGGATACAGCTGGACAGGAAGACTACGACAGACTGCGGCCACTGTCCTACCCTCAAACGGTACACTCCACCATAAACATTTAGTGGGACACATCCCCTTAAAGACTTAAAACAGTGATCATTCAATGTTTTTTTCAGTGACAGATTTTAAACTTTATGGTTGGTAAAATTTTAACATATTTTAAAAAGAAGAGTGTCTTACGCTCACTAAGGTTGTAATTTTTCCCATCAAAACCAAAGTAAAATGTGATCCTGGACTGACAGGTTTTGTGGTCCAGGGTCACATTTTACTTTAGTTTTTAATTTTGTGAAACTGAGATTTATATGAGATACAACTATTTGAATATCTGGAATCTGAGGGTGCAAAAAATCTAAATATTGAGAAAATCACCTTTAAAGTTGTCCAACTGAAGTTCTTAGCAATGCATATTACTAATCAATAATTAAGTTTTGACATGATCTTTACTTAACATCCTAATGATTTTAGACATAAAAGAAAAATCTGTAATTTTGACCCATACAATGTATTGTTGGCTATTGCTACGAATATATTGTGCTACTTATGACTGGTTTTGTGGTCCAGGATCACAAATAGTAATTTTTAAAAAATATTACTACAATTTAAAATAACTGTTTTCTATTTATTATATTTTAAAATGTAATTTAATCCTGTGATGGCAAAGCTGAATTTTCAGCATCATTACTCCAGTCTTCAGTGTCACATGATCCTTCAGAAATCATTTCAATATGCTGATTTGGTACTCGAGAAACATTTCTGCTTGTGCATTTTCAAGTTTTGCTGCTTAATATTTTTATGGAAACTATGAGATTTTTTTCAGGAATCTTTAATGAAAAGAAAGTTCAAAAGAACAGCATTTATTTGAAATAGATATATTTTGTAACATTATAAATGTAATATACAGTAACATTTAGTCAGTTTATTCGTCAACATTAATGTCGTCTGATGGTACTTTGCAGGATGTGTTTCTCATCTGTTTCTCTCTGGTGAGCCCAGCATCGTTTGAAAACGTCAGAGCCAAGGTGAGTCCTTATGGGTGGTTTAGGTTGAATCTTAATGCAATACAAGTACAGTCACACCAGCGTGAGCCTACAGACAAAATGTGAAATTTCCAGTAGCAAACAACAACATTCATATGCATAATAACCAGCTGCTATTCTATGCATGCTTACAACATACATACATGTACACATACCTTCATGCGTGCCCTTAAACACTTGCTCTGCATTGGACTGGACACTAGATGCCACTGTGCATTAATCCATGATGGATTTGCTGACCTTAATTACAAACATTCACTAGATACAGTCATATAGAGATATAAGATCATAAAGTGGGCATGACGTCAACATCAGCCGCAATAAAAAAAAAAAAAAGGTTTTGGCCTTGTTAGTATTCAGACATTCACAAATGAGTTCCTTCAGTGGCATTCAGCGGTTTTGAAAAAGAAAGTGGTTTATGCTCAGGAAGCATTTATCGCACATGGCATCATCTGTACCTGTATGTTTTCTAGCCAGCCAAAAGGTTCATTCAGTAGAGACTCTATTTAGTAAGTTATTTATCTACCTCACACTCACAAAACCCCCCTAAGGGAGTACAATAGCAGTGCTAGCAGCTCGGCTGACCTTGATGTGTTCTCCATTAATGCACTGTAGATGCCTGACAGATACACACCACTTAGCGTCCTGCTACAGTTAGCGTGTTTAAACTGCCTCTATTTCACCCTGACAGAGAGCATTTTCAAGAGTGATCCCAAAAGGGGAAATGATTCAAAGTCAAAACGACAGTTCTCTGCTGAGTGTGTAGTGCAAATAATCCAGCATCCTAGGGGCAAAAACAGATTGTACTGTTGTCAAGGGTTCAGGTGATGTAGAAAGGTTCAGGAAGGCTGGTTAGGTCACCTTTGACTCTGGATTGTGATTCTGGGATGCTATCTTGCATTACATTAAGAAGGCACATATCTTACCTGGTTAACCAGCTTTGATGACATGACTTGACCAAGAAAGTCTTGCAGATTTAGCTAGTTAAGAAGCCTAAGCCACTGGCATGCATATGGATCAGCAGTGTCTTTTTAAGAAGCTAAAACAAAAATTCTAAAAAGAACATGTCCTTGACTTTAAATTTTAAATACTTTGTCAGGGACATGTTCACTTTAGAAAGCTAACAGTTTTATGTTTTTTTTTAAAACATCCTGTTCTGTCCATTTAAATCAGTAGAGTATTGTTGAGATAAACATAAACATCTTTTTCTGTCTGAGAAGATTATTGATTGCAGGATCTGTGTTTACATCAAAGTGCAGTTTGACTGGAAAAAATCAGCAATTATCTTAAACTTTAAGGCCTAGTTGAAATTTCAGTCATGGATTTTCACACCAGCAGATGTTCCAAAATTGTATGCCTTTCTTCTGTGGAACATAAAAGAATATTTTAAACAAAAAGGCTCTTTATTTTCTCAGTAAAATGAAAGTCAGTTGGGTCCTGCGTTGTTTGGACCCAGACAGTTTTCAGACTATGGGCCAGTTTTACTAAACAGGGCAAATTAGCACGAGAACGCAATTCCAAAACAGCGCCGATGGGAGGGGAAATTTCTGCGGGTGATTTACAAATAATGCGCAGACGCAACAACTCATTTACGTATCGACCAATGCAATATCCCATGCACAGCACAAATTAGCGTACTCGCAAATAAAGAATAAAGAAATAAAAAAGCCACAATACGTTGAAAAGAACCAGAGACCAAAAAAATTAAGGTTTGCTAGAAGTTTTGATCTGGTATTGAAATTTATCCCAAATTAAAAATAACATGGCTTGGCAAACAATATGTTCGGATAATGTATTTATATGGCATTCTAAATAAATTAAACCATGTAATCATTTCTCTTCTACCACGCACTCTCTGTTCTCTGCGGTGCCTCCTCCTAACAACAATAACTGCGTGTTAAATAATGGTGCACATGCCAGTAATTTGATGAGTGCAAACGTCAGTAAAACGTTGTGTGATTGATTTGAATACTCTCCTCCCATAAATTTTGCATCTGAAAGGGAAACTCCTACAAATGCATATTCAATAAGGTCAGGCACAAAAATAACTGTTCACACCTTTTCAGCGCTAATTCATAACTACGCGCTTTAAAACCTGACAGTACAATTTTAACACCAAAAGACTGTTTGCATTGGTGCAAGCTGTTAGTAAAACTGGCCCTATGTCCTTTTTTGTTCTGCAGGCAGAAAGTTGTAAGGTTTTGCACACTTATTTTAAAATGCATGCTTATTTAAAATGTAAAACTTTACAATAAGATTCAATTTGTTAATGCATTATCATTTTAAAATTTATATTAACTTCTAAATACATTATTGTGCATTGTTAAAGAATTAGTTCACTTTCAGAATAGCAATTTCCTAGTAACTTACTCATCACCATGTCATCCAAGATGTTCATGTCTTTCTTTCTTCAGTCAAAAAGAAATGAAGGTTTTTGAGGAAAACATTCCAGGATTTTTCTCCATAAAATGGACCTTCAACGGATTGAAGATCCAAATTGCAGTTTCACTGCAGCTTCTAAGAACTCTACACGATCCCAACTGAGGAATAAGAGTCTTATCTAGTGAAACGATTGGTCATTTTCTACAAAAAAATTTCTGTACTTTCTAACCATAAATGCTCATCTTGCACTAGCTTTACTTCAGACAGTTGGAAAGGTCATGTGTGAAGTAGGCAGAAGTTCTAACCCAATGTTTACAAAGTGAACATGTAAAGAAAGTCAAACAGCCTTTACAAAAAAAGTATATAAATAAAAAAATATATAAATATATAATTATATATTTTAAAAAGTATATACATTTCAATTGTTTTGCTAGACAAGACCTTTATTCCTCAATTGGGATCTTGTACAGCCCTTTGAAGCTGCTTTGAAATTGCAGTTTGGACCTTCAATCTGTAGATCACCATTAAAATCCACCATATGGAGAAAAATCCTGGGATGTTTTCCTCAAAAATTGACATTAAAAAATGCTGTGAGAGCGCTGTTGATTGCTTTTGCATTAAAGGAGAAGTCCACTTCCAAAACAAAGATTCACATATAATGTACTCACCCCCTTGTCATCCAAGATGTTCATGTCTTTCTTTCTTCAGTCGTAAAGAAATTATGTTTTTTAAGAAAAACATTTCAGGATTTTTCTCCATATAATGGACTGATATGGTGCCCCCGATTTTGAACTTTCAAAATGCAGTTTAAATGTGGCTTCAAACGATCCCAAATGCAGTTGTAAACGATTCCAGCCGAGGAAGAAGGGTCTTTATCTAGCAAAATGATCGGTTATTTTCATTAAAATAATACAGTTTAAATACTTTTTAATTTCAAACACTCATCTTGCCTTTCTCTCCCTGAACTCTGTGTATTCTGACTCAAGACAGTTAGGGTATGTTGAAAAACTCCAATTGTATTTTCTCCCTCAACTTCAAAAATCATTTCAAAATCATCCTACATCACTGCAGAAGCACCGACCCAGTCTTTGCAAAGTGAACATGCAAAGAAGATCAAACACCCTTAACAAAAAAAAGTAAAACAGCCATATAGGTGATTTTGAAGTTGAGGGAGAACATGAGATGGAGTTTTTTGACATACCCTAATGATCATGAACCAGAAAAAAACAGTCCAGGCAGAGTAAGATAAGACGAGCGTTTGGCTTTAAAAAGTATATAAATTGTATTATTTTTTATTAAAATAACCGATTGGTACGCTAGATGAGACCCTTCTTCCTCAGCTGGGATTGTTTAAAACTGCATTTGGGATTGTTTGAAGCTGCATTTAAACTGCATTTTGGAAGTTCAAAATTGGGCCACCATAGCAGTCCACTATATGGAAAAAAAAAATGTTTTCCTCAAAAAACATAATTTCTTTACGACTGAAGAAAGAAGGACATGAACATCTTGGATGACAATGTGGTAAATTATTTGTAAATTGTTGTTCTGGAAGTTGACTTCTCCTTTAACTAGTTTTAGAAACAAGTTTTGATAGCAAAACTTTGTATTGTGAATACTGACTAAATTGAGCTTGGTAATATAAAGTTGCATTAGTGAGAGCGCGAACGTAACAGCAGCAGCGAACGTACAAAGAGAATTGACAAAAAACAAAAAGAGATTCACGTTGATAAAAGGAATCATGACGATCAAACACAAAGAGGAAGATGCTTTGTAGTAAATTACCATCCTAGATTTCTTTTCATTAATGAAGTCAAAATGAACGAGCAAAGAGAAAGAGAGATTCTTTTCTGCTGAGTTGTTGTTGTTGTTATTATGCCAGACCTTATCAAGTCCTCCGCAGCATGTTTAAGGTGCCTGAGATGGAACGGAAAGCAAATTGTTTGTGATATCAATAATTCCAGAACCACTCGAGGCTTAATCCGGTCCAATTTACATTGCTTAAAAACAGCGCTTGCATAAACAATTCTGCAAACAGCCCTTTGAATTCTTATTAAGTTCAAACAATGGCAATCTCATCTCGCCCGTTCCTTAATGCTTTTTGCTTTCACTCCCAATCAAAGACCTTCAGAAGCTTCTTCCACTCTTTTTCTTTTTCTACCCTCCCGGTCGTTCCCTTTATTAGTTCTACAGTATATTCCCGAGTAGTAACCATGGTAACAGTGGCCATATGCTAATGTAGTCTTGATAGATTGTGCGAGGTTGAGGAGATAAATTAAGATCTATTTGGAGTGGGGAAGAAAGCGCATAGATGCGCTGGGCCTTGTAAGCCGTCACATGGCCCGTGCTTACGCATCCATTCGGTAGCAATCACCTGCCATAGAGATGTTAAGTGCGAAGAGATCATGTCTCATCACTGACTTGGGCTGATAGTACCTGAAAATGGGGTGCTGCGATAGCGTAGCGACCCACCCACCCAAATCATAAATGCCATTGGAGACGTGCTGATTTCTGACGAAGGCCACGGTTTTGTGTTTCTAAACCCTTTTGAAGTCTCTTACTAATAAGCTTGAAGAGAAGAAACAAAGACACCTTTAAGTTGCATACAAAAGCCCTAATATTCAAGCTTCTTTACATCAAATGCAGGGCTGAAAGGGAACTGATGTAGGCTAGTGCTCGATTTAGAATCTGAGTCATAGAAATATCAAGGAAATGTTTATTGTGTGCAGTTTAGCTCACAGTGCAGTGTTTGTGTTTTGTTTGTCTGCAGCTATAAAGCTACAGTGTAGTGCTAAATTGCTCCAGATTTTTTTGACTTGAGAGATCAAAACATGGCAGTAGCATCATTGACACTATTAATGGATGTCTGCTGTTATAAAACTTGTGTGTCAGTTGGGAAGGCAGTGACACCGTAGGCTTACTGTAGCAATGCTCTTGTGTCTATTGACCACTCAAGGTCTGCTCAACGTGACTGCATGGGTTGCTTTGTGCAAGAAAACAATGGTGTTTGTGAGTGTCAGATTAAAGACAACATTCAGAGGCCAGGCCTTGGGAAATGCAGCAGTCCTTGCGCACCTTAAGTTTTCATGAACCTTTTTCATTTGCTCCGCAGTGACTAATTTAGAAACCGTTTTTGCTGCATTTTTCACATAGTCTGCACACTTTCAGAGATACCACTGACATTGTTTTATGTGCTGGGTTTTAACCAGTGAATCAGTCTGAGAAAGTCTTTTCAATGAAAAGGCCTTGGCACATATTAAAATGACAAAAAGCGGAACAAACTGAACATGTCCATTAGAGTGTATTGTGCTTTGGAACTGAACGACTGACTTGCATAGAGATTGAAAGGAGCAAGCAGTAACAGCTCAACTTCATGCAGATAAACAGCTTTGTAGCCCATATATTTTACAGCAGAAAAATACCACAGAGATGGACTGATAAACAGATGCGAATTAACGGTTTTGATCTGCTCCTCTGCTCCCTCTAGTGGTACCCAGAGGTGAGGCACCACTGCCCCTCCACTCCAATTATTCTGGTTGGCACCAAGCTCGATTTGAGAGATGAGAAGGAGACCATCGAGAAGCTGAAGGAGAAAAAACTGGCACCGATCACTTACCCACAAGGTCTCGCGTTGGCCAAAGAAATAGGTAAGGAGGCAGACGTGGATTTGTCCTTTTTACATCACTGGATGACAGTACAGCTCAAAAGATTGTTGTCAAGGTTAAAATTCTGCTGAAAATTCAGCTTTTTTACATTTTAACATATATATATATATATATAATCGATAACAGTTATTTCAAATTGTAATTATATTTAACAGTATTACTGTGTTTGCTGTATTTTTTTATACAAAATTTTAGTAACCTTTAAACAGGGCTCTGCATTAACGCTTGTCTGCTTATCTGGGACAAGTGAATTTTGTGAAGGGGCAAGTGAAATAGAATTTGACTTGCCTAACTGCACAAAAAACCTGATTCAAACATCAATAGCAAACAATAACTAGGGCAGCGCCAAAACTTCTGTGAGAATGATTCTGATTTTATTACTTTAAATGTAAATGGTGACTAATAACGGACGGACAGTATCAAGGTTGCATCAGTTGAGGCTTGTGCAGCCTGTCTGACTCACGAAAAAATCCAAACTAATAGGTGCAGCAGAACACACAATGAAACAACATGAACAAACATACTGCGGTAGAAAAAAAAAGATAAATATTTTATATTACATATGATTCACACGTAAGCAACATTACACGACAAAGCACCAGCACGATTGCAAATGAGACACTGATTTTATACAACAGTAGTTCAATAAACAAGTAGTTAATATTAACTGACTTACATTTTAGACACATTATTGATTGTTTTTGCCAATGAAATAGTTGAACAGTTGCGCATCTCTGAGCAAAATTTCAATACTAAATGATTCAGCATTTTTGAACGAATCGGGTGAGTCAGTGATTCAGTGAGCTATTCATAAAGACAGTCACTTGAATTATCCGTTTGAACAAATTTGTTTAATCCGCAACTCACTTATTAAGAGTGGTGGTTTGGTTTCATATTAAAAAGTATCATTGCATTTTTCCAACATTTCAGATTAAATTAAGTAAAATGTTAATCTTCTTACATCATTTATGCCTTTGCAATTTTACTGTGTAAATGCATTTACGGAACCTCTTATCTTCATTAAACAGTCTGAGTAAATGCATCTAAATGGCACTTTCGATGCAGCTTCAGTGTTTCCTCTGCAGTGGAAAGATGGAGTTTGCTGATACTGATTTAATTTGAATGGTAACAACCATACAGAGTCTAATTATTCTAACTGAATGTATTGATCAAATTTAAGAATTAAATGATGACACGTACATTTAGTAATGTTAGGAAAATATTCATAAAGTTAAAAAGTGTCCTAGAAATCAGTTTACGGCAAACATCACAAATATGCTGATTAAAGTAAGAGCAGTAATGAGACTATTGCTTCAGAATGGATTAGATTTAAGCCAAACAAAAAGAAAAGTATTTTTTTTGCCCCAGGACAAGTAACTTGTTTATTCGGACAGAATTAAAATTGGCTGATAATTTACTCACCCCCATGTCATCCAAGATGTTCATGTTTTTCTTTCTTCAGTCGAAAAGTCGAAAAGTTTTTAAGGACTTAAGTCCATATAGTGGACTTCAGTGGGGATCAGCGGGTTGAAGGTCTAAATTGCAGATTCAAAGGGTTCTACATGAACCTGGCCAAGGAATATGGGTCTTCTCTAGCAAAATCTGTCATTTTCTAAAAAAAACAAAGATGTATATACTTTTTTAACCACAAATGCTTGCCTTTCACTAGCTTGGCTTCACATACTACGCAGTCACATTGGAAAGGTCACATGTGACGTAGGCAAATGTGCAAAGAAAGTCAGATGTCCTTTACAAAAAAAGGTAAAACAATATCAGACGATTTTTTAGGTTGGAGGAAAAAATGAGATGGAGTTTTTTTCGCCCTACCATACCTTTTGAACCAAAGTGCACAGACGAAAAACTAACCACACGTAACCTTTCCAATGTGATTACATATTTCATGAAGTCTATTTAAATTTTTTTTTAGAAAATTACAGATTGTTTGACTAGATAAGAACCTTGTTCCTTGGCTGGGATCGTGTAGAGCCCTTTGAGGCTGCATTGAAACTGCAATTTGGACCTTCAAGCTGTTGATCCCCATTGAAGTCCACTATATGAAGAAAAATCCTGGAAGGTTTTACTAAAAAACCTTAATTTCTTGTCAACTGAAGAAAGAAAGACATGAACATCTTGGATAACATGGGAGTGAGTAAATTATCAGTAAATTTGCATTCAGGAGTGAACGAATGGTTTAACATTTGAATGGTTCTGTATTTGAGTTACATATATCAGAAATAAGCCATCAACAACAAAAAATCGATTTGCTTTCCACTTTTTGAACTCCAGACTTAAACAGTTTATAGCTGCAACAGTTCTATTGGAAATCTGTTCATAAAATAAAAGAAAGTAGGGAAGAGAGAAAAAATAAAGCTTAAGATACAAGACAAATGCAAACACTGTTTATTGTCTGGTTTCTTTGCAACATATAATTACCACATAGTCTCTAAGTGCACAAAATTACAAAGCACTACATATCAGGCTACAGATTTAGATGCGAAATGCAATTTGTACTCGGAGTGATTTGATCTAGCATTTGGGAGAACACATGGGCTAGTCCTCCTACACGCTCAGATATGACAGATTTGTGCACACCTAATACACCCAGACATCTGGTGCGAAGTATCCCACTCAGAGTGGATCAGAGATGCTTCAGTATGCATACAAACTATGCCTATAATAAATATAGAGAGAAAGGGGGGTGTTATTAACAAACCTGATCTGTGTGCCTGTGTTTGTGTGCGAACAGATGCAGTAAAATACCTGGAGTGCTCTGCTCTCACTCAGAGAGGTCTGAAGACAGTGTTTGATGAGGCCATTCGCGCTGTGCTCTGCCCACAGCCCACCAAGGTCAAGAAGAAGGGCTGCGTGCTGCTCTAAGGATGCACGGTACATTTTATGTGTGTGTGTTTTCTTTTCTTTTTTGGTTGAGACAGAAGTCAGAGAGGGAGAAATGCACGCGTACAATATTTCAGATGCCACCGCAATTATAGCGAACAGCTTTTGTTCTATTGCTGCTTCACAGTAGTCATGACTTACAAACATGCTTCCAGGTGGAAGTTAAAGACAGTAATTCTGATTCATGTCAAAGGCTATTCTTTAAAAAGAGGATGTGAGGAGATGCAAAAAGTAGAACATTCACTGACCTTTTGTTCTTTCTGCCTCCAGATTTGTCACTGTAAAACAGAGAACTCAGATGGTTTTCTCCCACAAACCAGCAAGGGATGCATTTACATTTTGAAAGCGTTTTTCTCTTTTTAGCTGAATATAATTTTTAAATGTGATGACAATGGTATAATACTGTTGATGAAAAAATATTTAATCATATTTTGACTGATGTATTTTGTTATATTGTGACTGGTTGTGTTGGAGTGTTTTTGATGGGTACGCAGTTTTGTATTGTCTTCTCAAGAGTCATACTGATTCTCTTTATTTCTGGACCATAAAAGAGCACAAGTACTTGTTACACAGAATTGAATTCAGAGGGATTTTTTGACCTGTGAATCACATCCACATAGTACTTTTAGAGTTATTTTAGGAAACAATAGCAAAAATAAACTCTACCACTGTTTCCAGACAATTGTGTTTTTTTTTCCTCCATTCACCTGATGTTTTTTGTGCCACACTGAAAATTGTAGAAACTACAATAGTTTTTGCTAGTAAATCTCACTTTAGAACTTTAGAACAGTAAAACATGGAATTAAATGGAACACTTTAAAGTAGAACGGCTGACAGTATGTTTTTGTAAAACCTACTTCAATAATCTTCTAAAAAAAAAAAACATTTTTTACTTGTATAAAGAATTATAACACTCATAACACATAAACTGTGAACGCATCGCTTCCAGCAAATGTATTGTATAGCACTTTGACAAAGCGCTTTGATTCAAGTCCTCTAAGGTGCCAATTATAGTTCCTGATGTGATACAGATCAGCGTGTTTTCCCCATTGAGAGCCGAACTATGACTTGAATAGCTTCTCATTGCTTCTCGAATTGCTGAAATTGTAACAGCAGAAATGTGAACTGTTACTATGATGCTGCTCTCTCACCCTATCTGCCCTTCCTCTACTATTGGCTGTGTGGACTTTGTGAGGAAACAACACGACAAACATTGACTTCAATGGGACTGTTGTGAGCTCACATCAAAGTGTTGCCATTTACAGCAAGTCTTGATGTGGCCCTCTCTTCATCTCGTAGGTTTAGCAGAAAAATGGTGTTAGGTCTGTTTCACACTGCAGAGTTTAGGTGCTGAGCCTATTTATGCCATGTGTGGCATGCTAAAATCAGCAAAAAATAATACAACTATATATATATATATATAACTAAACAATAAAACGATTTAACAACACAGTATTTTGCAATAGGCTTTTATGAAGCAACATAATAGAGTGAACCTTTAAATCTGACTGAATCTGGATGATTAAGTAATTTATAGCTACATTTCGGGGTTCCATGTATATGTTTTACCATTTACAAGTAAATGTGGTCCCCTGTAAAATAGATTTCCCCAATGCTTAAGTTTGTAATAGTTATCAATGGCCCACCCCTGGTAGCCATTTTACACGAGTTCACGCTTACGTATAATTAGCCAGAGTATAGTAACGCATATCAGAGCTCAGGAATGGCCCGAACCCAGAGAACCCCCCTAGGTGTAGTGAGAACTCGGTGTGAGGACATGGGGTGGTGGAGGGATGCTGATAAACTGTCAAAAGGATAAAGGTAAGTCAGTTGTATTTGAATCTATAGCGTTGATTAACTTGAGTGAGCTCTTCTTGTGTTAATTAGGCTAGGTATCTGACGCGCTCCTCCCGAACCTTGTTAACAAAACATCATGTATGGCTTATTAAAAAAAAAATACTCAATGTAGTGATCCAGAAATAACTGTATTGTCAACACAGAGCCACAGCTCTGAGCAGAAACACTACGAGTGTGAACATACAAAACACAATGTTAATGCATGCAGTGTTAAACTGGCCTTATGGTGTTTTCAAGTTGTGTTAACAACCCAGTCTCCTGATAAACCAGTAACTCAGAATCACTTACCATGACAGAAGGTTGTGGTACATTGCAATTAAATGAATAAACCAGTAGTGTTATTTAGATATTTTTCAGTTTTTCCTATGTGGAAAGGTATTTATTTCAGTGACTCACAAAGAAATTGGTATGACTCACATATCACTGTGACTTAAAAATAAAGCACTCTAAGAGGCAGCTATGGGGTCAGTGCAATGACCAAGGAATGGAATCAGGTAAAAAAAAAAAAAAAAAAAAAAAAAAAAACGGATGAGAGAGAGAGAAAGAGAGAAACACAAACACAATCAAGTGGAGTCAAGAGAGTTCAGCTTCCCATCAGCCATCCAAGCGCTTATAAATTATGTGCTGACGCGTGTGGACGTAAACAGGCCGAGCTGCACTCCGAGATCTCGTGAGGTATCGTCTGATCTTCAGAAACCTCCCGGTCATTCGCGATGAGATGAGACGGGAGAGCAATCCCACAAAGACGCCACCGGAATATCAATCTGCGTGATTGTATTCCAGAGAAAGGAACAAATGAGAAAGCTTCTGGGTGCAAAGTTAGACGGATACACAGGCTACATAAATCGACGGAGTCTGATGACGTGTGACTCATCTCTCATTTTTGCTCCCACTCTCATTTGTCACCGCAGTCAATGAAAGAATCGGTTTTGATACAAGGGCAATCCATCAGCATCAAATTGCATGTCACTGCTTGAATGAGGCATTGTTAAAATGTAATTTTTACTATTTAATTCAAAAGTAGACTTCTGAAGAATATATTCATATAGGTGGTCTGACAAAGGGTCCTAATGCCTGCTGCTGTGTTCATGGATTTGCTGATTGTGAAAAACATTTTGTGTGTAGGAAAAAGTGTTGGAAACCTGCTGTTGAGTTCCTGAGGTCAGACTGGGTTAAATAAGAGCCAGTGACTGTGGCTCATGCCTCTGTGTTTTCACTGCTCTCTCTACAATCATTGTTTTCTTTTTTCTATTTAAAATTTTAATTAACATGATCCACACCAACACATTCTATCCAGTTCAATGAACAAAAGGAAAAATTGTTTTAACAGTTAATCAGCCCATGTGTGCACTGTACCTAATTATGTCTTAGGCTATTCAAATAGAAAACAGTTATTTTTAAAATTGTAATAATATTTCACAATATTACTGTTTGATCAAATAAATGCAGCCTTAAAAACATTTAGAGAATCTTAGCAACTCCAAGGTTCTGTATAATGACAATATTTCCATAAGGACAATTTATTAAACACTGATCAAATTTTGTGTATTTAGATATACAGTACATATAGTATGATACATAAGCCTTGCAAGTGACACAGCAAAGCCCATGTTTTCTGGTTTATGTTTTATGTGTTTGTGTTGATTCTAAATGACCTTTTAGCAGGTAGTATCATAAATGTCCAGTTTTTCTCTTCTGGGGAAAGATATTGATGATTAATGTTGCACTACACAGCCAAATGCTCTCTAAAATGAACACTCAATCAACCATCAAGCTGCCAATGTATATTTTATATGTTTATATATGTACTAATACTTCCTGTCACATGACAAGGGTACTTCCTGCCATGTGACCATTTTCAGCTTACAGCCAAACTACAATGTAAACAGGAGGTTCAGTGAGCAGGTCTCCAACACACCATCTGAAGCGTCCAACAGTATCCTCATGTGTGGAGTTTGGATTATCAAGAGAGTCTATGTGGTAATTTTCGTTATTTCTCCATTTGGATTGCCCTTGTGCACAATTTTATGCATTATGCATCACTCAGGACATGAACAACACTGGTGAGATCAATCCATTGCTTTTGTGTATATATGAACCCAGATAAAATTGACTGATTGACGGACATATGGCGTTGTATATACTGTAGGGGAGCAATATTTTGTCAAATACACTTGTCTGCAGGCAAAATAGAACAGTTGTTGTATTTTAAAATTACTTTATTCATATAATTTCATGTTGTTTTATCCATACTAAATGTTGGAAATTGCTCACACTTTACAGCATACTGTCAGTGAAAGGGATAGTTCACCCAAAAACAAAAATAAAAAATACGCCATGATTTACTCACTCTCAAGCTATCCTGGGTGTATATGACTTTTGTTTTCCAGACAAATACAATTTAGTTATATAAAAAAATGTTCTGCTTATCCAAGCTTTATAATGACAGTGAATGGGTGTTGAGATTTTGAAGTACAAAAAAATTGCAAAAAAAAAAAAAACAAAATATTGAGAAAATCGCCTTTAAAGTGTCCAAATGAAGTTTATAGCAAAGCATATTACTAGTCAAAAATTACATTTTGATATAATTACGGTAGGAAATTTACAAAACATCTACATGGAACATGATCTTTATTTAATATCCTGATGATTTTTGCCATAAAAGAAAAATCGATAAATTTGACCCAACCAATGTGTTTTTGGTTATTGCTACAAATACACCCATGCAACATAAGACTGGTTTTGTGGTCCAGGGTCATATTTTCCTTTTCAAATCCTCATTTTGTACTTCTGATTCATGACTGGTGTTGTGTTTTGTTTTGCTCTCTTTTTTGCACTTCCAAATTCATCACTTCTCAGTGGAGCTTACGCTATGATACATAATATTATCATCTATCAGCAAAGTCATTTACACCTAGGATGACTTGAGGGTGGGTAAATCATGGGGTAATTTTCATTTTTGGGTGAACTATGCCTTTAAGTGACAGATAAAATATGATGAAAACAACTACTTTATAATTATTCTTATAATTATTCATGTTAATGTTTTTCTATTCTTTTTTTTTTAATCACGTCAGTGTGTAAAATTACCATCATATATAGCAATGTCGTAATAATGTTTCATTTGAATGTTTAATGTGTTTTTGCACCTCTAGTTGAAACATACACAATGATTTTTGCGCATACAGTATATGTGTTATTTGGAAGTTCTTTGAACTGCATTTTCTCAGACTCCCTTTCTCAGTAAATTATGTTATATGGGCTGACCAAACCTACTAAACGAGTGAAGAGGAAAAAAAAATCCTCCTTGAAATCTGATTATTTTTTATCAACCTCTCTATTCTCCTTCAGTTTCATGACCACTTTCTTTGCTGTATGTGTGTGATGTGTGTGTGAAAAAGAAATTGCCTGTCACTAAAGACATTCATAACTTGAAAGTAAATTTATGTGAGATTATAGCTTTATCATAACACTATTTTAGGCATGCTTGTTTCTAAAGCTTTATTCTAAATTCTGAGCAAGAAGTAATAAATCCAAATCAGGCTTAATAAATTATCCATGCTGAAACCACAAGGGCTGTCACAATAAGGTCATGACCCCAACAGCCGTGTGTAGCTGGAATAATTCAATAGCCGCATGGCAGCCTATATAACACTATTAAAAAATAGCTGAACATGATTATTTCTGGCCAAAAGCAATAAGTACTTTCCAGTTTTGTGCACAGTATACATCAGACAGTTGCTGTGGGCGGTTTAGACTGTGACCCCCAATGACAGTCAGTTGTGGGAAACGCTAGAATGGCCATTAAGTGTGTGAACTGACATAGACAGGAGACATTCAACAGTCATATCTGCTGGAACCGTATCAGAAATCATCACATAGCCTGAAGGCAGGCTGACAGATCTGATATAATGGAGGCATATGTTACACTAACAAGCAGTTACCTAAAGAGAATATTTGATCGCCTTACTGTCAATCAATATAATACACAAATTAATAGTCAGTCCTGCTTAAACTGGAATCAGCCAATCTTCAGTGTCTGCAGGCCAGCAGACCCACTCAGTGAAGACAGTAGGAGAGGTTTGGCACAAATGATGATGTTCTGAAGCATAGCAGAGCGCTTGGGGGTTTATACTTGTTGACATTTACAATCCTCATGCTGGCTTAATGATGCAGGAACAGAAGCAGCCAGTGCACCTTAGAAATGACCTTTAACACACTGTGGGAGTGGACCCACAAACCCGGCCGGTCAGATGGTCAGTCTACCTCTGAGCTAACACTCGGACAAGCCGCTAATGGAGCTCATTTTTTATGGCAGAGAGGGCATGGTTAAATTGGCATGGCTGGTTTAAAGTCTGAGCGGTTGTTTATGGTGGCCCAGAGTTTGATGGATTCTCAGAGAACACCCCTGGGATTTGCTGCTAAGGCTTCAACAGTTTTGAAATGCCATAGATACGGCGAATAAACAAGGCAGCGATCCCTAAGTCAAGTGCAAGTAATGAGCTATTGATTTCCTGCATCCTGTGACATAATCTTGACGGCACAACATCAGATTCGGACCAGTTTTAGCTCGCTTACGATGGAAAAGAAGCAATCTTCTCATGCATTCACTAGTTGCTAAACAACACATCTAAATCTTTAACCCTCATGATGAGTTCTGGCCTTTTTAAGCCAAAGAGGAGTTTTTTTTTTTTCCCAAAAATACTGGCTTTTTTTTTTTTTTTTTTTTATACAAATATGACCGGCATACAAAAAACTGCTTATAAATGTCTCATTATGCTATATTATTGCCAAATATTGGATTTAAAACTGTTTGATCATAGGCCTCAATGATGTGAGCTTTTGCTCAGTTTTTGAATGCCAAAACTATCTACAAAAATGTGTTGTTTTTTTAACTCAAAAACAGAGGTGCAGAAGTTCAGATCAGTGAAGCCTATGATCAATTAGTTTTGAAAAGAAATGCAAAACCTGTGGTAAGTGAAGGACAAAACATTCTGACAAAAACATTAGATCCGAGGTTTGGTCATAATATAGCATAATGAGAGATTTACAATCAAATTTTTAAAGGCTGGGAACATAAAATTAGATAAAAGATTTTCAGCACAGCACTTAAATGAGCAATTATTATTGCTATTATTTTAGATAAAGCATAACCTTAGCAGAAGTTCTTGTAAACAAGAGAGAATTTTGAAGAGTGAAACTGATTTAAAGAGAATTATTTTAAAGAGCTGTTAACTCTAGCAACCTTTCCATTCTTACCTGGTAACATGTGCTTTTAAAGACTCCAACCATGCATGCACTCAGTGAGAGTGTTTTCTTGTGCTTGCATTATGTGGTACGACTTTTCAGTGAAAATCCTTTTATCTTTAACCTCTTGAGTGGATCAGTCATTCCATTAACTGTCTGATGGCTCTCTTATACCCATGCGGCTGACAGCTGATCTAGGTATCACAGATTTATCCTTTTTGACCTTGTTGATTCCAGATAGCTCATTTAGGATCTATAGCAGACATACCACTACAGTGCTTTCCAAATGTTCCAAAGGCATAAGGAAATTTTTATATAGATCATTATATTTTTTATATAAAAGTATATGTATTATGTAAGAATAATTGCATATCTACCTTTTCTACTACCCTTAAACTACTTAGACAGTAGACAAAAGCGAGAACATAGAGAGTAATTTAAACTGTATGCTTTTCTCAAGTGCGAAAGTAGGCATAAAATGTAGGCTCTTTAAAAACTATTAGTAGAATTTAGCAGGGCACCCCCCCCAGACATATAAACATATAGAACAGACAGAAAAGTAAATTAAAAGTCAAATATGTGTAATTGTCCAAAATGTGCAACTGATGCACATTTTTGTCAATATTTAAAGGGGCCATGAAATTCCCTACTATAAAAACATCTTGTATGTTTCAGAACTCAAAACTTTCTTGTTAGTTTAAAAACAGCTTATATTGAAGCCAGCCTATGATGTAATAGTGTGGCTAAACACTGCCTCTGCAGAAGATCAACACCAGCTTTGCCTTCAGCCCCGACAAAGCGTTTTTTAAATGGAAACGGTGGAGCGTTGAACACCCTGTTCCGATGACGCAAGAGTTGCAACTATGGCAGCTGAGAAGGCCATTCTTTGTGTTCTTTTTAAAGTATTTTCGGAGCCTGTGCTGAAATCGGTATAAATATGCATTTAAAGTGTCATATACGCAGAATACACCCAATGTTACAGTCACTGCCCTTGCCATTCAGAAACAAGAGAACATCCCAATTGAGTGATTTGTGGAAACTGTGGTTCCTAAATATTGTGATCCAACATTTGCCTTGCATTTTTTAGAAGGATAATCCACTCCTTACCTCCGAGACTGTGTTATGATCTATATGACCTTATTATTTTTATTGTGAGTAACGTTATAGGCTTATCATTATTGCTGATCACTATTGTGCTATGATATTGTAATATTTACCACTATATAATCAGAGGAGTATAGAAAAGTTTATGAAAGTGTCACTCCACAATACAATAGCAAAATATATAAATATGTATAGTATTTTTATGTTACATTCACCAGTGTCTCTTTAATACTATGTGGTTTATATACAAGTTGCTGTTGATTGTGCTGACATTTTCGACACATCCACCAAACAAGACAAAACGTATCTCAAACCCTGTTGCCCAGCGTTGCACACCGTTTCCAGGAAACATGTTGTTCAACCCGGAAACCTTAGCAAAACGTTGTGCATCAATTTGAGCTTGAACTTACATCACTGCCTGTTAAGCACCGCCCACTGATTCACGCATGTAATGTGAATAACGAGAGGCAAATGCAGGTCTACGCAGAAACCAAACGATAAAGATGGCTCCGAATGCAACAAGACGTTGTGCAGTGTCAAGTTGTGGATAAACAGTCTTTGCATTGCCTTTCATCAGTTCCCAGTGTTAGGGAAGAGTGTATGTATTTTTAATGAAGATCCAGACCGCGTCAGTAAGAACTTAGTCTATTGTTCATTGTACAACAGTAATTGTTTTTATTATGTGGTCACTATTGCTTTATCTGTTATTGCAGATTGTTTGATATGTATTTATTATTTATGCATTTTTGACCTAAATCACAGCAGCATCCAATTATGAAGAATGTAGGCTGTCAAACATACACAACTATTACACCGTGTCCTAACTATGCGTAACGTGACAAGATTCCAGCGACAAAGCAATTTAGCTGTTCACACCAGACGTGACAGAATCACTGAAATATGAGAGCCATTCAAAAGCACAGAAACGCACTGCACTTCCAATGAATTGGACAAGTTTATAATCTAATTCATAAATAGTAAACATATTTAGTATAATAGTAAACTACATACTGAGTGACTGATACCATCTTTGTCATGGAAAACACTTTTTGAGTTTGCAGTTTTAATGTACATCTTTAATAATTTATTTATTTAATTTATTTTCAAGATCTGAGGTAAACTATCTGTTGTTACTTTCAGTCTGTCTATAGATGTCACACAGTATGATATTCAATCTCACATCAGACACTCTTAACACTGAATAAAGCACATAATCAGTAACGTTACCTGAGATTATAGTTTGCTAATGTTCCAGCCGCGATGTTGCAGAAATAGAAACCGTTTCTAAAATAAATATTTTGTGTGTCGTCGTCGCCACGGCTAGTTAGGGCAAAAACTCATTAAAAAAAATCATTAACATGGAAAGATACCTTTCATCACATGTCATGGTGTTGCGTGTAGTTAGGACACAATGTTAGCCAATCATAGCAGGGGGAGTTTACTTCCGAGTCTACAATCTGCCATGCCTATTCAAACAGAGCGTTCTAATGATAGGGTCAAACACAGGACATAAAATTGCCTGTTTTTTGATGTAAAATCTTGATAAGGGGACCCCAGAGAAAAGTACAAAATAATAAAAAAGGCAGTTCATGACCCCTTTAAATTTAAACCAACAGAAATCTGTTCCCTGAGGTTTTTTACTAGAGTTAATGACCACATTTTGCACATCATTTTCCAGTTAAGATCCACATTATGCCTAAGTAAATATAATCTAATCTAATATCATATCACTCAAAATTATGTTTGTTTAAAGATGCACAAATGAAATTATTGTTCAAATAAGGTGTATATTGCACATATATTTCAAAAATTCCAAAATGTGACACAAAAAACAAACATCTATGGCAATTTTTCCTTTAACTGGTAATAGCAGTCTGTTTTTTGCGTTTATATTACGCTTGCATGATTAAAATATTGGTTAAAATTGGTATTCAAATATTATATTTGAATATACTTGTGGATGTAAACAGTCATTGTGCAATAGATGTACAACACTGAAAATGTTGTCAGAATTTAGAATTCAAAAGCTGTAACAAAGTTTAATTAAAGGTTTCACACTGGTCGATCAAACCAAATATTCACTGTATAATAAGTCAATACTGTCCTGGTTTTATCTGAGGGAAAAATATGACGCTTCTCATTCGGGATCATTAACGGAAATGTCCAGTCGTGTCCTAATATAGATTTTTGCTGGTGCGATCACACCTTGCACTTGTAGGTTAGGATCAACAACAAAACAAACCTCTAAAACACACGGGCGTGCGCACACACACGCTGACGGGTACCGGAGTGATTTATATCACGCCTACCTTCGCTTGGCTTGTGCTTGCGGAAGAGCCGTTACCTGGTTACAGGGGAGTGATGGAGCATTGAGTAATGTAATCTTCAGGACTCCACAGATATGAGAGTTTCTCTCCTGCTCGCCGAGTCAAAGCCACCACGCGCTGATCCTGCAGCATCTCAAGAACGCGCGACCAACGGCTCGTCCAGAAAAAAACGGTTAAGTTACAGATACCACCACGGACAGTCTCCAGTTTGTCATACTCCCAGTTGTGAGGAGCTACTTGGCCGACAAATACTGTTTTAAGGTAGGAAACTTTGCAAAGCGAAATTTTTGGGGGCTCTGTCCGCAGCAGATTGTTAGCATTGTAGTTTATTAATAGTCTTCGGTCAGTGTATGAAGAGTTATGAGTATTCATTCTGTTTAAACTATTCGCAATAATATGTAAGAATAAATGTTAGGAAAAGGCTCGTGTAGATAAGTGCTGTGTGTGATTCAAGGCTACTTCAGGGCTCATTTGTGACTGCAGTAAACACCGTTGCTTCTCAATGTGAATGGGATGTTAGCAAGACAGGTGAAGCGCAGGTGCTATTTACACTAATTACTTAGTGTTATTAGAGCGTTAATGTTACTTGGTAACATTCTAGTAAAGTCTTCAATCCATGTTTGCAACCGTCTTGAAGTCACACTGTATTTTTGTCTTGTTTCTAGTCGAAGTATCTAAAAATTCTTAAATCAAGTTGCATTTACTAGATAAGCAAAACGACCTAAGATATTTAGTCTTGTTACCAGTGGTGTGAGAAAAATACTGTTAAAACAAGATTACCCCATTGGCCGATAATTGTACTTGTTTTAAGCAAAATGCACCAAAATTCTCATAGGAAACAAGACTGAATATCTTACATATGTTTGCTTATCTAGTAAATGCAACTTGATTTATTTATTTTTTTATTTTAGATATTTTGACTAGAAACAAGACAAAAATACTAAGTAAGATAAGCCTTTTTTGCATTGCAGAGGTGGTTATAATGTAAATATACTGTTTTAAATATACTCACTGGTTAGTGTGAACTATCCAGTTTTGCTGTTTTACAGTTTATACCTTGGGCATACAGTTTTAGTAAACACATTTCTAACCATAGATTATTTGTGTCTGTTTAAATGAATATTGTGCAAAAATAAGATTTGAAACTCTTAATACAGTATGACCCTGGACCACAAAACCAGTCGCCATAAGTCGCATGGTATATTTGTAGCAACAGCCAACAATACATTGTATGGATCAAAATGATCTTTTTTATGATTTTTCTTTTATGCCAAAAATCATTGGGATATTAAGTACAGATCATGTTCCATGAATATATTTTGTATATTTCCTACTGTAAATATATCAAAACTTAACTTCTGATAAGTAATATACATTGTTAAGAACTTCATTTGGACAACTTTAAAATATTTCGATTTTAAATATTTTCTAATTTATTTGCACCCTCAGATTCCAGATTTTCAAATAGTTGTATCTAAGCCAAATGCTGCCCTATGAACCATACATCAGTGGAAAGCTTATTTATTTACCATTCATTTGATGTATAAATCTCATAAATCTCACCCTTATAACTGGTTTTGTGGTCCAGGGTCACATCTATAATATAGTCTACATATATATTATATGTATATATATATATATATATATATATGTGTGTGTGTGTGTGTGTGTGTGTGTGTAGCCTACATAATATTTTATTCTATCCACTTCCTATGGAGTTTGAAGTCGTTATTTCTTAAATTTTATGGGTATCCAGCAAAAGTATTAAATTAACATTACCATTAGGATAAAAAAAGAATAAATAAATAACAAAACAACAAAAAAAAAAACTATGGAAAAAATAGTAACAGCTATTTAGATTTTGCATAAATTAAGCTGTTGTTGAGCTTTAGGTGAATTAGGACCAACATTTGGTTTGTAGGTATTGATAAATTTGTATTTGCAATATCAAGAAACTAAATAAAATAATGTTTAAATATATTTTCCTCACTCCATGCTGTAAAGAGAGAGGGGAAAAAACATTAGATTTGCACTATTTACATTTGGATCCACCAATCCTGAATATGAGGTTACAGACTGCAAAACTAATACTAATACAGTAACAGAAGCTCTAACTCAAAAGCCCACTGAGTGAGAGCAGAGATCGCACCTTGCTTTTGGAGAAAATTGAACTCATGACTATGAGAAGAGCCAGTGCTGTCCACAGAGAAGAAGCAGCCTGCCAAGAAGGCAGGCATACAGTGAGCCAAGAGACCCGGCCTGTTCAACTCTCAACCGAGATGTGTCGGTTTTGACAGCCTACATAGTGAAACTGGTGAACTGGGTCTGCTATGGAGCATTTTGACAACATTTTAACCAGTATCTTTCACAGACCAATAATTCCAACCCTTAGCATTGCAAACATTTGTTGCTGCTTAAATTAATGTGTCATTTGTATAGTCTTCCTGTGTTGAGTATTTAGTATTGGATAAAAGTTGTGGTTTAGCCTGACCTCTAAGCAGGTATATGTCCATAGTCTGTCTTCAACCACGAATTAAACAGAGAGACAAAAAAATAGAGGGGTAGAGAGAGACAGAATGAGAGTGGGAGGGCAGGAGTGATAAATATGTGCCCCCCTCCACTGTCTAATTAACAGCTCCTCACTAGTCCTGTTCCCCCTTAGCTGACAGTCCTGACAACCTGTCTCTTCAAATCAGACCCAGATGGTCTCCAAATATACCTGTTCATTCCAAGTCTGTAGAGCATAATGTTTTGTATTAATACCAGGAGATTTTCACATTCTTGCAGTGTTGTATGTTGCATGTGGTCTGATCATGCAATGTAATTCACATTGTGAACTGACACGTCACACCTGCTGTGTTTGCAGACTCTCAAAAACATGTCTGGGTGCATCGAGTGTGTTAGTTTATTATGTTTTATTTTTACCCACAGAGCATGTCAGTGCTTCTGTCAGTAGCCTTTCGGCTTTTCTCAGTGAGAGTGTGACTGTGTGAGTAACAGTGGGGCTGCATTGTCTCATCACATGCCTTCCTCTATCTCAACACTGCTCCAACTGTTCCACCCACACGCAGCACACACTTTACCATCTATCATATAGAAAAAGTTAGTACAGCACTCTAAACATCTACCACTCATTTTTCTGCTGGCAGAGATTTTTTTAATTAGTTGCTTGTAAAAAAAAAAGGCTTTGAATTTAACATGTTGATTTAGTTCAATCAGTTATATTTAAATTAAGTTTATATATAATTGTTTTTAAAATGTGTAAAACACTGTAAATGATACCAAAATACATTTTCCCCCTTTTTTAACATATATATAATTTGATGAAACATATATACAGTTGATGAATAATACATATTTGATGCATCATCTATCTATCTATCTATTTATAATTTAGTCTCTCTCTCTCTCTGCATCAAGTTTAAGATTTAAATGTGATTCAGTTAAAAACAAATGGCAGCTCTAGCAAATAAAGTAAAATATTCAGATCAATGCAGAAGTACTGCATAGATCAAATAGCTGCTGTCATATATGATGAATTTCTCTTTCTTTTTTTCTGTACTTCTGTCTCTTTTTCTTTCTCTTGCTCACTCATATGCAACCTCAATCTCCTATTGTCTGACAGAAGGCAAAGTTCATCATATCTTTTAAATAGTGAGAGGCTGATTAAATGCAGGGCTGCTATTTAAAGACTTGCTTATTCTCCGAAAGGTAGAAATAACAGCAAGGACGTCAGCTTTTGACGTTGGAAGAGCGTAACTGTGCCCAGGTGATTGAATGTCTCTCTGTGTCTTCAAGGCAAAGCTTGAATGTAGGCTGGGATTGTTTCAAGACAAGTCCGAGATATTTGATGTTATCAGGGGAGGAACTAAGCAGATAAGCTTAGGGGTGGCAAAGTAAACAGGTGAATTTGATCTGGTGATATGGAGGGATTTTTGTTTGAGGTCTCCTGCTGTGTGACTTCTGTAGTCTTTAGTGTTTCAAGTCTGCAGCATTTCAGGGGTGATAAGTATGTTGTTTGTTGGTGCTTCTGAGCTCTGAGTAGAGATTAGAGATCTTTGAGAGATCAGAGGACCCTCAGTTTAGAAACAGTCTGACAGGCATGAACAGTGAATGTGTGGCCCATAAGACCTAACCCATTTCACAAGCATTGAATCTGAACCAGCCTGTGGGGAGAGACATAATCTCTCTCAGGACTGGTAACAGACGGTTACCAGAGCTTTGGGGTAGTAATTTCAAAAAATAATTATAACAGTGCTTCTCAAAAACTAACCACTCAGAACTCAGAACATTCAAGTACAGAAACAAGGTTCTTTGAACACAAGCTTAAACATTGTGGGGAACATACACCATACTGAAAAGGCAAGGGAGGCAGTGTCTCTTCAAAATATTGAATGAAAAAATAAAACAATGCCAGTATTACAAAATATAACTTAAAAACGTGTATAAATCACTTGTTTTTCTAAAGAAACATTGTCCAACAGCAACACCAGCATTGAGTTTTAACAGACCCCCTAAAGTGTGCGGTGGATTTGGTGGGGGGTAATTGAGAATGAATGAGGGAAATCATGTGAGAAGATGCAATACCTCCATTGCGATATGATTGATTATGATCAGCTGTGATTGGGTCATGTGATAAATCCTGCCTCTTGTCTTTGTGTGCATGCGAATCATTCTAAATGAACAATATAATGACGTTAATGGGAAGACTAATTCAAAAAAGTAAGTAAACAACTCACACACTTAAATATAACCCTTTGTGATGTTAAAATAAAACTTGAAATGGCATGAAAACATGATGGGAGTTTTAGTGAGTAATAAGCTTGGTGAAATTTAAAGTAAATCTCTGTATCTGTGACCAATATTTACAAAGCTTTGATGACTGATGACCCGAAAAATTTAAAAATAGTTAAAAGTTGAGGTCACACTTCATTTTAAGGTCCAATTCTTTCTATTAACAAACCATTAACTATGACGTTTGCCTCAATAAACTACTAATTTGCTGCTTATTAGTAGTTAGTAAGGTAGTTTTAGGAATGTAGTTTAAGGTAGGATTAGAGATGTAGAATATGGTGATGCAGAATATGTGCTTTATAAATACTAATAATAGCCAATATATTATGAATAGGCATGCTAATAAGCAACTAGTTAATAGTGAGAACTGATCCCTATACTAAAGTGTTACCAAAGATGACTATTAAAAAGAATACCTGAACATAAGTTCACAAATAAATTATATATTTTTTAAATTGTTACTGACTTGAATTATTATTTAATAAATGTTAAATGCTTAAAATCATAATATATGGCTATATAATTGGCTTTAATAAAAAGAATATTGAATACATTATTAATGTAACATTTTTTTTATTTTTCCCAAAAACGTAAATTCTGTAATCATGTATTCACCCTCACATTGTTCTAAACCTGAATTACTCACTTACTGCTGTGAAACACAAAAGGTGACTTTCTTAAAAACAGTAAAATACACATATCAGTGAATAACAGCCTAAAGTTTGGACTGTTCACTCAGAATACTAAATTCACAAGTATATATAGTACTGTAATTTTATAATACTTTAATTTTTAATTATCAAAGCTTTTTTTAACAGTCCCAGAAAGAAGTCAAGGTTTGGAATTACATGAAGGTGAGTAAATGACAGTTGATGACAGTATTTTTTTTAAATCTTTGGGTAAACTATTCCTTTAAAGGGGTCATCGGATGCTCATTTTCCACAAGTTGATATTATTCCTAAGGTTCTTAATGAAAAGTCTATAATATACTTTGGTTAAAAATTCTCAATGGTAGTGTAAAACATCACCCTTTTTACCTTGTCAAAATGAGCTCTGCAAAAATCAACCCATTCTAGTGGATTGTTCCTTTAAATGAAAATAAGCTCTGCTCACCCCGCCCCCTCTTCTCACTGTGGAGTAACGAGCCTGTTTACTTTAGCCACATTTAGCACGTTTAGCCGCGAAACTTGCTAACTAGCCCGTTATTAGGAAAGGTGTTTGCAGAGATTCATAAAAAACCCTTATACTCACTTCTGCTGTAGGTGAAGCTGGATCACGAATGATTTGCGTGAACATAGGCGGATATATGTAGACCGGGAGGCGCATTCCCTTCACAAACAAACATAATCCTCTGCATCTTCAGCAGCTCAGATGTCGGGAGTAAATGACGACCACTATGTTCATTATTACATCCACCAACACAACACCTCAGTAGCTCAATTGGACATATTCTTGTCTAACTTACATCCCTGCTCCGGCATTGAAACAGTGGAGGTCAGACTGTTACATCTGATGTAGGGTGGGTCTGAGGTAAGACGCTCATGTCAATCAACTATCGTGGGAGCGGCCGGTGTGACGCCACACCGACAGGCATCTGAGAACGGCTCGATTTGAAAAAGGGGATATTATTTTTATAGATTAATTAAAAACCACTGCAGGTAAGGTAGATGTGTACATACACTGCCAACACACATTAATGTACAAACAACATGTAAAAGTAAACTTTGCATTCGATGACCCCTTTAAGGACCTTTTGGATCATGATTTTATGAGCAATTAAAGGCCTTCTGTTTGGTTAGAGTTGCAAACGATGATGGGATAGCTCCCAGATGGAAGGTCCATGCTGCTCATCAGCACAAACATTAGATTTTAGCTGTAAATGCGCAGCAAACCTTCAACAACTGTTATGTGATCTACTTTAATATGAATGTATGCATGTCTGTGGCAGTGACACAAACATTGTAGATTTACTTGCATCTGTTGCTATTGCAATAACAATGCCAGTACACAGTAACACTGATTATTTTAACAGATCATGTCATCAGCAGTCTGAATGACGTGAAAACGGTTTCTTCAAGTGTGCAAATATCTTATTAAGAAACGCAAACAAGACTGAATGAAAATACTAATTACCAATGCACTGACCTTGACACAGAGAAAGAAACAGGGTGCATAGTCTGACATTTTGAAGTAAAATCATCCTCTTAATCATAGGTGTATAATTGCAGTTTTGGGCCCCAAACATCTGAACATGTTTCATGTGATATGTATGAGGCGGATGTGTACAACTAAATGTGATTGAATCTGGCAGACTTTACCAGAGAGCAGATTTACTGCTGATAAGAGCAGCGAGGGCCAATGATCTGATTAGCTGATGGGGACACCATGGACATGGATAAGAATATTTAAAACAGAATGTATTGCGTAGGGATGCAAAGGTGACACCACATAGCAGATGTTTATAAAACATTCACAGAGAAGCTCGAGTAATATGCATCAGATGTTTCTCAGCAGTTTTGGTTTTCAGAGTTGAGAGATCTTTTGTCTGTAACTGGGTTCATTTCCCATTAGCATTCTTTTCATGTAATGAATTGTTATAATTTTTTTTTTAGGCTCTAACCATATTTAAAATACTGTTTAATTAAAATGACCAATGAAAATCCCCTATGTGCTGTAATTTTGCATATTTCTGTGATGATCAGTGCCTTGTTGTTGTGACATTTATGCATAATGTGACACAATGACACCAGTAAGTGATTTTCAAATTGATTTCAAGCTTTTCAAAGCTCATTTGTATCCTACAACATGAGATGTTGTGTTAGTCTCTCGCTGTCTGTATAATGCATGTGCATCTGTTCGGGACCTGGAAATGTTCTTTATTAATAATGCAAAATCAAGCAGGGCTTTCGCTTCTAGGAAAATGCAAATAGAAGTATTTGTAAATATTGTAATTTTGTCCCATTGTGCATTCGTGCACAACTAGGAGGCGTTAATGTAAACCGACCATTTTTACATTGATGCAGCATGTTTCCATTTCAATTATCAGATCAGTAGTATATTTCCTTTTTTGACAGTATCAGTTCTTTACTACAAGAAAAACATACTGGCCACATCCCAAATGCCTCCTTTGGAGTCCTTTTCTGAGTGACACTTTGGTGACTTAATGCCAAAAAGACAGTGGGGTCAGCAAAAGTGCACATTGAGGACACAGAGTGGCCACAAAGGGCTCACCAGTGATTCATAAAATAACAATGCGACACCCTATGGTGTTGTGAACTTTACAGACATGGAAAGGCCACATTAAGTTATGTCCATGATTAAGTTATTTCCATGTGAGTCTCTAGCTGAAGTATTATTGCTAGACAGTGTTGATTATCAAAATCTCCATATCATATTTTTGACCCTAGACCACAAAAAACTATCACACGGTTATTTTTGTAGCAATAGCCAACAATACATTGTATAGGTAAAAATTATCAATATTTCTTTTATGCCAAAAATCATTAGGATATTAAGTAAAGATCATGTTCCATGAAGATATATTGTAAATTTGCTACCATAAATATATCAAAACTTAATTTCTGATTAGTAATATGAATTGCTAAGAACTTCATTTTTGACAACTTTAAAGGGTTCCTATTAAGTCTTGATTTTGTTTTGGGGTGTACGATAACATGCTCTCATGGTTGGTGGATCGAAAAACGCATTATTTTTCACATAATTTACATTATTACAATACCGTCCTCCTCATCCTGGCACAAATGGCTCGATTAGTTCCGGGTCTAATGAAGGCCCGCCTTTTGAAAAACAGAATGTGTTGTGATTGGATAGCTGTCCCAGTGCGTTGCGATTGGTGAACAGCTTAGACGGTGTTTCTGTCCTGTTATGGCCCTTTGCCAAAGCAGTTAGCACAAGCTAGATTAATAGTGAATGTTTTTTTAAATATGGATATTTTTCTTACAAAAACGCATTGATTCGCTACAGGAGGCCTTTATTGACCCCCCTGGAGCCTGTGAGGCACTTTTTATTATGGATGGATGCACTTTATTGACTTGTTTTGGACCGATAAAGAGAAACACTCGTCTAAAATGGGAGTGCCTGGATAAGTTGTAATATTACTCCAATTGCATTCGTCTGAAAGAAGGAATTCACATACACCTAGGATGCATGGAGGGTGAGTAAAGAATACTCTACAGTGGTGTTGAGTCCTATCCTCAGCCTGCGAGATCGCTGATACACGATATTATCATGCTAATCTATTTAATTATTTTACATGTTTATTTTAATTGCCCAAAACCAACTGCAGCATAAGGCTAAAAGCAGCCTAACATTAACATAATCAAAGAATATTATTTAATAATATTCTAATGGACCACAATGTGACATCATAGCATGTGGAAAACAAACGCTGTAGTCCAAAGGAGCCTTTCATTGTAGTTCTTGAAAAGAGATTTTTTAAATATCTCCCTTTGGAGTGGACTTTGAGATTTGTAACTTTGTAGATCTTTTTTATGCCCAGAGAAACACACCACACTGACTAACATTCAAAAAGTGAAAAAGCATAATAGGACCCTATTAAAGACGATTTTCTCAATTTTTAGATTCCAGATTTTCAAATAGTTGTATGTTGGCCAAATATTGTCATATCCTAACAAATCATACATCAATGGAATGCTTATTTTTTCAGCTTTCGAAAGTATTTAATACATGTCCATTTAAAAAAAATTGACCCTCATGACTGGTTTTGTGGTCCAGGGTCACATCTGACATTTTACTTAACCCTTTAACTGTCACTCCCATTTTTGAACACAGACATAAAAATGCATTATCCAGACTTAAATTTTTATAATTCATGAATTTTTGTGGTAATGCAATGTCTGATTTTAAAATGCCTTTCAAAAGATGAATTTTGAGATTTTAAGTTTTGAACTAATATATAATTTCTTATGATTTCTAAAGCGAGATAGGGAAAAAGGCAATGAAGAAAGTCTTTTGTGACAAAGGTCAGAACTCATGTTATGATGCAGATTTTTTAAGTTGCACTCTTGATATATTAATCTATTACTTTTCCTACATAATTTGTAACACAAAAATATCTATTTAGGAGTCTTAGACCTTTCCAACGATGTATAGTTTTTCATGATTAGATTAGGATTTATTTGTAATATGGTGAAGTAAAACCACAAAATTAAAAATAAATAAATAAATAAAAAATTAATATGTCCATGTATTTATTTAGCTGATTGCTGTTGATTAGGTCAAGGTTGTTGTGGTTGTAAAACATTAGTTCTGCTTTTCAGCTAATAAATTCCTGTTAATTCATTTCAGATCATTTCAGACCCACATAAATGAGTCATCTGTTGTTCTCTGTCTATAGGTGAATTAATCTCCATTTATTCGGGTAAAGCAATCAAATCCCCACAAATGGCATGCAATGAGCTGGAAAAGTTATCATTTGTGATACAGAGGTTAGGTAATTTTACAGCACTCTTCTTTTGCTAAGTTACGTTGACAGTAAGTTTGTGTCGTGCTTACCTGCGTTAAACCATAGAAGTGATTATGCCTGAACTGAAAATGGCAAAAAAAAAAAAAAAAAAAAGTTAACCACCTTCAAGCCTTCACTTTTTGATTCACATTGTAATAAATGTTATTGAATGTTTGAAATGGCACTTCTAGAATACTTTTTTCAGTCATCTGTCCACAAATATTTGTTTAAATTTAGTCATTGATTAATGGAAAATACATCATAAGTCATTATGTACATAGTGACTTTATGTAGAAGAGTTCTTCAAAGCTGCAGTCTGTAACTTTTCGGTGCAGTTAATAAATGTGTACCATAGTGATTCAGGATAAGCCAAAAATGTGGTTTGGAAAATGAATTTATGATGTACTACCTTATTATATACATTTTGTGAATTTTAAACACACAAAAAAGTTACGGACTGCAACTTTAATTGCTAAAAAGAAACAAAAGGACCACAGCATATTGACCTCTGAGAAGATTAATCTTTCAGTGCAAATACTGGCAAAACTCTGTGTTAAAGAACTGACATCAAAGAGGCTAAGACCCACTCATGCTACCCCCTACATAATCGGGTGGCAAAGAAGTCATGAAAAGAGGATGATTGGATTTCCTCACTGATGAGGAGCATGCTGTTATACAATCATAATCACAAATACAAGAGTGTCCATTTGAAGTCAAAATTCACTCTCAGAACGAAAGGTACAAAAGCTGTTACTGTGTTCAGTATCCCACTAAAGAGGGCATATTGCTCCCCTAAAGGCACATGTTAGTGCCTAAATGGTACATATCAGAGCCTTTTGAAAGGTTTCCATCCCAGTGACAGCTTTTTTTATGATAGTGTAATCAGTAAAACTGCATGTGACTTTTTGAGACCACAGTACATGCACCATGTTCTGCAGTCTCAGGAACACTTTGATTGGGTGTTACATCATCTACTTTGCAAGCGAGCGGTACAACATGTATCAAATCAAATTACTGCCAATGCTTTTCACTCTGGTTCTAAAGTGTCAGGCGATGGCATTGCTAGACCCTCTGTCTTTCATCTCAACCCCCCTAAAAATCTGCAATTAACTCAGCTGTCAGCACCCTTGAAATCTGTGATTAGATGATCTCTCTTCACCTTTGCTAAAAACAGCAGATGCAGTAAACTGTTTGAGGTTATTTCGCTCCAAATCAATGCTTTAACAGTTATTAAAATGATTAAAATGAAGTATTCTAATTCTCTAATCAGTGAAGAAACTAGAATAATTTTTGGGCTTCTTCTCTAATAATGTTCAGCTCTAAATTTATGAAAAGGTAACATTAAACACGCTTCTATGTATCAGTCTGCCTAAAACCCACTCATTAGGACTGGTTGTCATTATTGATAGGCTTAAAGCAGTAGTTCATTTCCAGGACAAAAATTTACAGATAATGTACTCACCCCGTTGTCATCCAAGATGTTCATACCTTTCTTTCTTCAGTAGTAAAGAATTTATGATTTTTGAGGAAAACATTCAGGAATTATCTCCATATAGTGGAAGAGTTTGAACGTCCACAATGCAGTTTAAATGCAATTTCAAAGAGCTCTAAATGATCTCAGTCAAAGAAAAAGGGTCGTATCTAGCGAAACGATCAAAAAAAATAAAATTTATATACTTTTTAACCTCAAATGCTTATCTTGTCTAGCTCTGCCATGCACATGCGTACCTTGTGTAATCTGGGTCAATACAATTAGGGTATGTAGAAAAACTCCCATCTCTTTTTCTCTTTAAAATCATCCTACATCACTGCAGAAGTACAGACCCAGTGCTTACAAAGTAAGCCTACAAAATTTGCCTACAAAAAATGGTAAAACAGCGATGTAGGGCGATTTTGATGAAAATAGATTTAAATGGTATGCTGTAATTTACAATTTTATCAATTAGCTAATTGTGAAAATTATGTTAATTGTCCAGCCCTAGTGCATTAAGTCAAGCATCTCTCAAAACAAATAAATTAAATGAAATTGTGTTTCACTAATTGATGGTTTTGTTGCTTGTAGTATACAAATGTCATTGTTCTTATCTAGCACTTGTCCCAGGAGCAAATGCCATATAATCAGATGAACCACTGAATGGATGAATGGCTCCCATGGGTCCGTGGGTGAGAGAAGACAGATTAAAGTGAGCATCCGTTTAAACAATACTGACCTCTCGAATAGAGCAGGTCTACAAAGCAATGAAATGGAAAGACAGGAGAAAAGGACAGGGACATGGGCAGTGTTGAATGATGAATTATGCATTGCTCTCACCATTGTCTAAAGCCTTTGAAAAAAAAAAGTATCTTCCACATATGAAGCTCAAGTTAAATGATTTTAAAATTACTTCTGAGTCTGAAGCCAGGCGTGCACTGTGTGAGTTCGGACACTTGGGAGGTTGTGAGCCCTTGCAAATGTTACAAGTCAGTTAAACCTGATAATTGTGTCAAGGCAGTTGATACACGTCACAATTGTACTGCAAGCTGGCAGAGTTTTTAGGGTTGCTGCTATTGATTTAGATAGAAAATATAAATGCGGCTGTGCAAATGATCTGAACAAAACTACAGTCTTTTTGTGTTTGTGTGTGTGTGTGTACCAGGTATACCCTTTGTTAGGAGGACCAAATGTCCCCACAAAGATAGTAATACCAGTAATTTTGTGACCTTGTGGGGACATTTTTTGGTCCCCAAAAATGGTAGAGTTAGGGTAAGGAGACAGAAAATACAGTGTTTCATAGTACAAATTCATAGTACAAAAATAAAACAATGCCAATATTAATATATATATTAATAACATAACATTAAAACTGTATAAATCACTCGCTTTTCTAAAGAAACATTTTTCAAACTTCTTTCGCCGGTGTCACTGCAGTGTACCTGGCTGCTTTTATTCTAAACAATGACAGACTGCCTCAGATTTCACGATTTCCTGACACAACACGGATGAGATGCGTGGGATGAATTAAGGTCCTTCTAAAATATTACACGGGAGCATGCATTCTGAAACCAAGGACGTTTAGGCCTAGAAATGTTCCTATTAATGTATTTCCCTTCCAAATGTGCATTCTGAATAAATACATTTATTTCCCAACTAACATGCTGCAGTTAAGGGAGAAGTCCATTTCCAGAACAAAAATTTACAGAAAATGTACTCACCCCTTGTCATCCAAGATGTTCATGTCTTTCTTTCTTCAGTAGTAAAGAAATTATGTTTTTTGAGGAAAACATTTTAGGATTTTTCTCCATATAATGGACTGATATGGTTTCCCCGAGTTTGAGCTTCCAAAATGCAGTTTAAATGCAGCTTCAAATGATCTGAAATGCAGCTGTAAATGATCCCAGCCAAGGAAGAAGGGTCTTATCTAGCAAAACGATTGGTTATTTTCATTAAAGTAATATAATTTATATTCTTTTTTTTCCGGGTCATGACAGTTAGGGTATGTCGAAAAATTCCCATGTCATGTTCTCACTCACCGTCAAATTCGTCCTATATCCCCGTTTTACCTTTTTTGTAAAGGGTGTTTGATCTTCTTTGCATGTTCAGTTTGCAAAGACTGTGTCGGTACTTCTGCAGCGATGTAAATTGAGGGAGAAAATACGATGGGAGTTTTTCGACATACCCTAACTGTCTTGAGCCAGAATACACAGACTTTAGACAAGGCGATTGTTTGAGACTAAAAAGTATTTAAATTGTATTTTTTTAATGAAAATAACCAATCGTTTCACTAGACAAGACCCTTCTTCCTTGGCTGGGATTGTTTACAACCACATTTGGGATCGTTTGAAGCTGCATTTAAACGGCATTTTGGAAGTCCATTATATGGAGAAAAATACTAAAATGTTTTCCTCAAAAAACATAATGTCTTTACGACTGAAGAAAGAAAAACATAAACATCTTGGATGACAAGGGGGTGAGCACATTATCTGTAAATTTTTGTTCCGGAAGTGGACTTCTCCTTTAAGTTTGTCTTCTCATTAGCAATGTTTTTCTCTTACTGATCATATAAGTAAATAACTCACATACTTAGATATAACCACAAAATAAGACTTAAAACAGTTTATTTAATCAAAGAAAAGTGACTAAGACATGAATTTGCATGTGATAAAAAAAACACTATGAGGGCTTTGCCTCCTGATTTCACACCACTAGTTTGCACAGCTTAAAAACCGTTACATCCCCATAAAACATGAAAACGAGTGTGTGTGTGTGTGTGTGTGTGTGTGTGTGTGTGTGTGTGTGTGTGCTATATGGTTGCTAGCAGCCAATGTGATGTGTCTGTGGCTGGTTTGTGAATAAGGGAGAGCCTATACACAGGTCAAATTCAGGTCAGCCTCCCAAATTGTTTCATTATACTGTCAGAAGCCCAGTGCTTGTAAGGTAGTCGGCTTGGCTCATAATTCCTCCCAAACGATGTGAGCCTCGTCCATAAGAGCATCAACGATTGACATGCAATTTCCTTTGATTTAAAAAAATTGTTTGTGAGCTCATAGGACAACAAAAAACTCAATTTCATTAATATAGCACAAAGATCATGTAAATAGTGGGCATTAAAAATGTAAAATATACTATTAGCACTACTAACTACTAGTAATGGTTTCTCTACTATGCTACAAAATCAGCCTGTGGTGCAATCATTATAAAGCTTATAAAGATGTACAAAGGTTTTTTCCTCTCTGCATGTCTGTTTCATGTTCCTTTAAAAGAACCAATTAACTTAAAATACTGCAAAAAGCATTCCTTGCACACTTAGTCTTAATGAAATCAATCATTTGATCATCTGAAAAGTTTTTTAAGCAAAAAACCGGAGCCATCATTTTTTTTTATTTGATGGTTTGGATAGCTATTTAATCATGAAGGTTATGAGTGCGGAGCCATATGAATGTCATGGACTTAAAAGATCACAGCCTTTCTTCTCTTGCTTTTATCTCTTTTTACTTATTATTCTCTTTGTTCAACTTTGCACTTTTATTCTATTCTGCATTCATTTTTTCCGTTTCAACATTGCACTAACACTGAATACTACTTTCATCTGTTTTTAAGGGACAAATCTTTGCAACTCTATAGATAATTTCGTAATGAATTAGCTTTCATTCATTTAACATCATTAGCTGAAATGTTTCAAAACATTGTCTTCTCTTCAATAGCAGGGAGCTTCAAAGAAGCTCAGTAAAAGTCAATGGCGTTACATTTTTCAACAACACAGGTTGTTCTCTAATCAAAGAACGTTTGCTAGTAAATCCAGTGTCTCTCATTTTATCTACAGACTTAGTTAAATTGAATTAATTTATGGTCATATCTCAGCCTAGATTACTAGATTAAACCTATATAGAGCAAGATGATGGCAGTTGTTCTCTGCATGTTTCCCCCTATCTCCCTGTGTGAGTGCCACAGTGGTCTACAGTCAATTTATCTTCCATATTCTCTGCTTCAGGATGTAATTGCAAAGGAGAGAGAGAAATAAAATCTAAATAGAGAGAGGCAGGTGTGAATATCTTATATAAAAAGCTTTTCCATTTCAACAAAGACATATGGAACATAAGACACCTGATCACCGGATCCTGTTTACTCGTATCTGTCACAGCTATTCTTACTATTCTTACAATCTCAAACACTACATAACATTATTTTATATCAATATATAAGTTAATTCAGCAAAACATTAAAAATGTGTAATTTATATACCCTTATATTCTTATAAACCTGTATGATGTTTTTTTTTTTGTGAGCATATGATGACAGAATTTTCATTTTTGTCTGAACCATCTCTTTAAGATGACCAAGGACAGTATATATCCTCAAAACAAACATGCATGCACGTGCACACACACACTATAAATGGGCTTTTAATCATCTGCTCAGTCAGTTCTGAGTCCCAGTGTGCACGGTTGCTAATAAAATGTCAATTATTAGCCACATGTGAGAGGGTGCAGTATTTGAACTGTTTGAAGAGTGAATATACACCAAGACAAACACAAACCTCCCTGTGGAGTCAGTCTCATTGCCGTTGCTATCACTGCAATTGTTTCCTGCCTAACACAACATGTAACAGCTCTCACCCTTTATTCCTTTATTCTGTTATTTATGTTTTTTAAATGGCTATTCCCAGTATACCAAGTTTTCTTTCTTCTGTTCTATTATGCTTCACTTTATGATTTAAATGGCATTGTCCATATTTGTTTTTCCATATTTCAAATATGTATGCAATGCTAATGTTTTGAAATGCGGCCATTCTAATGGTTCAGCAAGGTACTGCTGAGGCAGACTTTTCTCTACTGAGCATCTCACATATGCAGGATAATTGGCATGCCTGATTGCCTGAGGGACAAAAATAATCACAACCCCATGTGAGTGTTTTGTACGATGAACTGTTCTCTGCAGTCCCTTTTCATGTCATTTGACCAGCGTTTAGTCAAGCAGTTTTCAACCAGGACACCTTCGGAAAGGAAATTTCAAAGGTGGCCTTAATAATATAGTATAATATAATATAATATAATATAATAGTAATTTTAAAACTAATAATATTTTAGAATTAACATTTCTGCTTTAATTTAAATGTTAAAACACAAAACAAGATCTTCTACATGAACTGCACATATTTCTCATTCTGATGAAAATGCACCATGTACTGAGCTCTTACTCATTTTTCCCAGTGCACCACAGAGGTCTGTGTGGACCAATTTTCCTACTACTCCAAGTTTCATTCGACACCTGCCCCCTCCTGTGGAGCACTACACACGTTCCCTTCTTACAATGAATATAATCCTGTCTTGTCCTGTTTTTTTTCGGTCTTGTTACAACAATCCTGCATATACCTGTATCTAATTTATTGTTTCACTTTATTGCTTTTAATTTTACTTTAAAGTGGACATTGGATGCCCATTTTCCACAAGTTGGTATGATTTTTTTTAGTCTTCATGAAATGTCTGCAACATACTTTGGCTAAAATTCCTCAATGTTTGTGTAAAACAACACCCTTTTTACCTTGTCAAAAACAGCTCACAGCGATCCATTTCAGTGCATGTTTGTTTAAATAATAATGAGCTACGGCTCACTCCGCCCCATCTTCCATTTTTTGTGTATTCGGTGACACGATACCATCAAAAACAAAATGAATCCACTGCGTCCTCAGTCACTCTAATGTCAGGAGAATACGAAGACTCTTATGTTCACTTTTACATCCAAATACAAAACACTTGCACTGATTAGAAGACATTGTTGTCGCTACAGCTGTTCGAGTGTAGAGAAAAAAACGGAGGGTGCTTTTGTGCAGAAAATCCAAGACGAACTCATATAGAAGTTATAATAACTTACGAAATATCAGAAAATCCCTAATATGGACAAAAGCGTCCAGCTATCGCTGTATGAACTGAAAAAAAGCAGAAATGTTTGGAAAAGTGAAGACATTATAAACACATGATTGCAACAATATATGGTTAACATTTCTGTCCCCTCACTACGCCCCTGGACAGTCTTTTAACGGTTGTGGGTGGGTCCTGAGCAGTATGACATCATACTGCTCAAAAAATCAAAACAGCTTGATAATTGGGGCTGTTTAGGTATTTTGGGGATTAAATAAAGGAGTGAATGGGTGGTTGTGTCCACGCACCGCTAAGACACATTTATATGCAAACACCATGTAAAAAGTAATTTTGCATCCAAAGTCTCCTTCAATAAATTTTAAAATACTTTTTATGACATTTTATGTCAAAAAGGCATATAGTAATCATTATTTAGGCTACATTTTGTTGAAAAAAAACACAACAACAACATGGATTTCATGTTTTAATGAAATTTCAAAGGCATCTTTGTCATGTCTGGCATTAAATAAATGTGGGCTGCTGAATATTGTCTTGGCTGTTGGAGTCAGAAAGGTTGAGAACCAGTGGTCTAGTCTATTGTATGTTTTCACTTGGTAAGCTAGTTTCAGATTTGCAAAATCAGTGTGAAACAAACTTCCTAACAATGGTGCCTTTGTTTGTAGATTATGCATTTATTGAATGTGAGAGTGCATTGAGAGAGAAATGATAGTTTGTGGTTGTTCTCTGTGCAGGACAATGGCCCCCAGCTGAAGGCAGTGACGGCAAGAGACTGAGATGGAGCTGACCTCAGTAGACGCCTCTGCTGTGCTGGGCTTATGGGGCAACGGCTCCATTCCTGGTTTCCTCCTTAACGAGAGCGTTCTCAATGACACTTGCTTCCTCAATGCTTCAAACTGCACTAATGGGACAAATGCGGGCAACCGAGCAGGAACAAGCATGGCAGGAATCCTCATCCCTCTCATTTACATCATCGTCTGCATCGTCGGCCTGGGAGGAAACTCACTGGTCATCCACATCGTCCTGCACTACTCCAAGACAGAGTCAGTGACCAACATCTACATCCTGAATCTAGCTATAGCCGATGAGCTCTTCATGCTGGGCCTTCCGTTCCTTGCCGTGCAGAACGCCATGCACTCCTGGCCCTTCGGCTCATTCACGTGCAGGTTGGTCATGACCGTCGACGGCATTAACCAGTTCACCAGCATTTTCTGCCTCACCGTGATGAGCATCGATCGCTACCTGGCCGTGGTTCATCCTATTCGTTCTTCAAAATGGAGGCGACCGCAAGTGGCCAAAGCGGTGAATGGAACAATCTGGGCAGTGTCATTTTTGGTCGTCTTGCCTGTGGTGATATTCGCAAACGTGCAACGGGAAGGAGGCATCTGCAACATCATATGGCCGGAGCCAGCCAACATCTGGGGAGCAGCATTTATCATCTACACCTCCACAGTTGGCTTTTTCTTTCCCTTGCTAGTCATCTGCATGTGCTATCTCCTAATTGTAATCAAAATTCGCAGCTCGGGAAAGAAGGTTCACGCCACTTCAACCAAACGCCGCAAGTCGGAGCGCAAGGTCACCCGAATGGTGGTGATAGTAGTGGCTGTGTTCGTTTTCTGCTGGATGCCGTTTTACGCCCTCAACATCATAAACCTGGTGGAATCGCTGCGGGATGAGCCCCAAGGTCTGCATCTTTTTGTGGTGGTGTTGTCTTACGCTAACAGCTGCGCTAACCCTATTGTTTACGGCTTCCTTTCGGACAACTTCAAGCGGGGATTTCGAAAGGCTCTGTGCCGCTCATCTCGAAGGGTCGAGAACCACGAGCCCACCGAGCAGCAGCATCAGGAGGAACGACGAAGAGTGCTGATGCCCAGGGAAAGCCTTAGAAGAGCTGTGCGAGATGAAGAGGATGAGGAAGAAGAGGAGTACAGGGAGGAAGTGACGGAGATGACGGAAATCTGCAGGATTACTCAGAACGGAAACGGAAGCGGACAACCCGAAAGTACCCGAGCGCTTTTCTTAGAGAGACCCTCCGGGGCTTCTGAGACATGCTCCCCAGACAGGAGAGGCATGGGTGGGGACATCGTTGGTAAGGGACCAGGCTTTGGACCTGCCGCAACCCTGCTGAACGGGGCTAAAAATGGGAATGTGAAAACACTGCCAGAGGAACCGGTGGAAAAGAACACCTCACTGGAGATCAGCTACTTGTAAACTTGCGATCAGCTGGAAAAAAAAACAGTATTATTGTACATGCCTCTCTGAGCTACACTGCCTCTCCTGAAGTCTATCAACTTGTTTTCATGTCTATGAAATTTCCTCCTACGCTCTTGGAAAAAATGGTACAGTTCTGTCACTGGGGTGGTACCCTAATGTACAGAAGTGAAAAGGTACGAATATGTACTTAATAAAATGTACCTTTAAGGTACTAAAATGTACTGTGTAGGGGTAGGTAAGGTACAAACATGTACCTTTTAACTTTTGTACTGTAGAGTACCGCCCCAGCGACAGAAATGTACCTTGTTGTCTGAAAGTGTAGTTATTAGACTTTATAGTATGGAAGTGTACAATCTGAAAACACAATTTGAAAAGTCACAATGAGTTTGCCTTATTTATAGGACTTGGCAAATCAAAACAAGAATCATCAGCAGCTTTCCATGGTATCAGTACCTATATGAGACCAGCACCACTATATGTGAAGCATCTGTGTGCCTTTTTCTGAATTTGTTTAGGATGTTTAATCAATGCAATGAATCCATGGCTATGACTGGGCACTAGATCACCAAGTACATTTACATGCACTTGTGCCGTTGTTACTGTGCATGTGAATATACTTTATGAGATTGTAGCATACTACTATGTGGTAAAAAATGGAGATTTTGTACATGTAAAGGTAAATAATTACACACTACACAAATTCCTACATCAGCTTGTAGTTTTCTGTAAGTGTATTTTGTATGTGCTCTTTGCCTTACTTGTAAAAGTATTGTACACTAATTGAAATCTGTTGCAAACAGGTCTTTAAACTCTACATGTGCTTTGTTATATTATACATTTTTGTGCTGCCTATCAGTTGTTTTCTTGTTTATTGGCACTTTTAAAATATTTTACAAATATTCAACATGATACAATTCTCACTTTTAAAACTGAATGTTCATTATCCAGATCTATTCAAAAAAATAATGTATATTATATTACTGTTAATGCACAACTGTTTGAATGACTGTCCTAAAGAATTCATGTTTTGCATTGCTTTATGAATCAGGTTGTGCAGGGACTAACACCCAGATTTAACCAATGATAAATTCTGTCCCAACTACTCCTTTACCCATCTCACCCAAAAAGCCAAACATACACACTCAGGTATTGAGCTTACAGGGATGGATTACCTAAAATTGACTTGTCATTATTTACTCACTCTTATATTGTTTAAAAAAATGCATGTCTTTCTCTTTTCTGAGAAACACAAAAGAAGAATTTTTGAAGAATCTTCATGTAGCTTTTCCATACAGTGACAATTTATAGTAAAAGTGTGTACAAGGCCAAAAAACAACATAACAACACCATATGACTATGGAACAGACCAAAATTTGTAAGGGACAGACAAAAATTTAGGTCATTATTGACTGATAAATGCTCTTTACACAGTTATCGTATGAGTTTCTTTTGACTTAGAATATAAAGGATGTCATATAGACTACTTGAGACTACATTATTCAAACTTGAATGACACTATTAAAGGAATATTTCACCTAGAAATGAAAATCTGCCATTAATTACTCACCCCCATGTTGTTCCAAACCTGTAATACCTTCGTTCATCTTTATAAAACATTTTTTTTTAAATCTGAGAGCTTTCTGGCACTGCATAGACAGCAACACAACTGACACGTTCAAGGACATTGTTAAAATAGTCCATGTGACATCAGTGGTTCAACCGTAATTTTATGAAGCTATGAGAATACTTTTTGTGTGCAAAGAAAACGAAAATAATGACTTTATTCAACAGTTTCTTCTCTTCCATCACGTGTCAGTCTTCGGCGCGCATTCACAAGAGTATCACGACACGTGTGTGTGGTGCTGCTGAAGCAGAACCCGGCATTATTTTTGTTTTCTTTGCTACATAAAAAGTATTCTTGTAGCTTCATAAAAATAACGATTGAATGACTGATGTCACATTGACTATTTTAACAATGTCTTTACTACCTTTCTAGTCCTTGAACATGTCAGTTGTGTTGCTGTCTACGCAGGGTCAGAAAGCTTTGGATTTCATCAAAAATATCTTAATTTGTGTTCCAAAGATGAATGAAGGTCTTATGGGTTCGGAACGACATGAGGGTGAGTAATTAATGACAGAATTTTCATTTTAACTCTTTAACTACCATTGCATGGAAAAAAGCCATGTGGTGATTCATCTAAAAATCTCCTGTTGTGTTCTAATGAAATATATAACAGCACGTGAGTTTGGAATGACATGAGGGAAAATAAATAATGGGGAAAAAAAGAGTTTATTGAGCAAAATTAAAAAAAAAAAATCATGGCCTTTGAGCCTGACCTTAGGACCAGGTGTGGTTTTATCCTGGGTTTATCTGACACCAGCTAAAGAGGTTTAAGTGCCTCTAATTATACCGTCATTTATGCTCTAATTCCAGAGACAGACAGCATAAGCTACACATACATTAAAATTCCACAGCATCTCTTCCCAGCACCGTAATATGCTTATGTGACATTCAGATACCCTTTCCTTAGTGTTATAAATAAATGTTAACTATTGAGATCATAGCAAGCACTAACGTATCAGCTACACTCCCCACCGCCCTACGCCACCTCCTCCTACACACGGGCTCACACTCAAATGGTTTTGGAGGCGTATAGAAAGCCATTGCAGGCACATTATGAAGAGAGAGAGAGAGAGAGAGCTACCACCATTTCCATAATGACTCTGTGGATTTCACAGCTTTCGTTCAGAACTGATTGTTTAAATATTTAAAAAAGAATGTGTAAAAAGCTGTGCGAAAATGTTATTTTGCCGTTCGCTAGGGTTATTTTTAATTGTTGTGCTATAGCTATGTGACATTTATTGCACACTGTGTTTACTATCGACCCGCTCAGAGAAGCTGCCGTTTGTTGCTGTGGGCAGAAAGGCGCCCATCCTGTGACCTTATGATTGGACAGCTCTCCATATCTAAATGAATCTCTGTGATTCACTGGACGCTTGACACCCACCGGGGCCCACCCACACACGGTATGGATGCACAAAGAGGCAAATAGTGCTGAAGGATGCTTGTGAACGCTGTGATATTATTCATTTCTTGGCGCAGACTTATATAGGCCTCTTGTGCAAAGAAAGCCATTTGCTCAAGGATAAAAATACATAGCTGCCCATGTGTCCTTAGTCAGTACTTTAGCATTTTTATAAATGCAAAGGAAGTTTTTTCCTCTAACACCAAATGTATATAAATCTTCAGTTAGTTTCAGCTCTTTAAATTGTGTCAAACATTCCTAAGCTGAAGGGTTATTTATTTTAAATTGTGTAAATATTTGAACCATGTAAGTACGTGAAAGCAGCTGTAGCTTGCTACAAAAGCACAAGTAAACACTGCATTGTCAGTGTTGCCACAAGAGGTGCTATCGCAGAAATTATGGTGCATTCAAGTCCTCATGGGAAGTTTGTATTTATCAATTGATTTATCAAGTCATAATTGAAGGGATAGTTCACCCAAAATTAAAAATTCTGTCATTAATTACTCACCCTCATGTCGTTCCAAACCTGTAAGACCTTTGTCATCTTTGGAACACAAATTAAGATATTTTTCATAAAATCCAAGAGCTTTCTGACCCTGCATAGACAGCAACACAACTGACATGTTCAAGGCCCAGAAAGGTAGTAAGAACATTGTTAATATAGTCCATGTGAAACATGTCAGTTTTCAATGTACCATGACGAATGTGTGCTGCTTGTAAACAAGATGCAGCGCATCTGGGTTCTATGTCAGCAGCACTCTTGTGAACATGCATCGAAAAATGACATGGCAGAGAAGAAATTGGTGAATAAAGTTATTTTTAGTTTCTTTGCGCACAAAAAGTATTCTTGTAGCTTCATAATATAACCACTGATGTCATGTGGACTATTTTAACAATGTCCTTACTACCTTTCTGGGCTTTGAACATGGTAGTGCAGGGTCAGGAAGCTCTTGTATTTCATCAAAAATATCTTAATTTGTGTTCTGAAGATGAATGAAGGTCTTATGGGTTTGGAGTGACATGAGGTTGAGTAATTAATGACAGAATTTTCATTTTTGGGTGAACTTTCCCTTCAAGGCATCACATGGACTAAAACACTTTGGTTGGAGCAAGATAAAAATTTAACAAGATTTTTTAACTCTGCATCTACAAAATGATCAATAGCCTGGTTGGCTGGTCTTAGCTGGTCTCCCTGCCTGACCAGCTAAAGAAGTGGTCAAAACTCCTTTAAAACCAGCCTGCAAACCAGCTATGACCTGGCTGGAAGACCAGCTAAAACCAGCCATCCAAGAATTTGCTAGTAAATGCTGTGAATTTGTATGACTAGCTTGAGCCTTTTGCAAAATCTGCGCAAAATATTTTGCGTGGATTCCTATTGAAATGAGTGGATTTTGTTCCTGAAAATTCAACAGACAACAATAAATGTGACTGCAACCTTACTGTCTGACCAACAGACGAGTGTGTGTTGGCGAAGTGCTTTTGTCTGCATTCACGTAATTGCATACTAGCTAAAATGTTGTTTTAAAAGTTTTGCTAATGCTGAAGGGTGCATTTTGTGTTAGATTAAAAGAGTCCTTTCATATAAAAAAATCACTGTGTGTGTTGTCGGATATTTACCAAACTCTAGATTTATAAATAAATAAACATTTTGTCTCTGTGAATGTCCTTTTTATGCTTCTTTCATGTTGTTTTTTCTGTTTCTTAGAACTACATTTATTGTTGGCCTAGAGGCTCAGTTAGACTATTTACTAGGATTTCTTTCTTTTTGTTTTTCCTTTTTAATCTTAGCTGCTGGATATCTTGGTGGTTTGCATTTGACTGAATTTGCTTAATTAATCATAATTATGACAGTGGTCGGGAAAGTGGAGAACTTTAACAAACAGGATGCCATGTGTTAACCAGAAAACAGCATTGCAGGCATTGTAAATGCAGGCACAATTACATAGAACCTGTTCTCAAAATGACGCGCATCTAAATTTGGCTTGACATAACAGACTGCATATTTTCAAGCACCAGAGTGGTACATCATGTAGCCTTGCACTTGTTTCTGTGTTTTTGTGGTGTTTTTTTTTTTTTTTTTTTTTTTTTTCTGATGGTTGAGCGTGACCAAGCCAGGGATTGCACAACAACACCAACCAAGGACTGTTTTGAAGAAAAGTCTGTCCTTAAGGCTGAAACGACAACGTGAGAGGAAAGGGAGATCAATAGTGCTGCCCGTCACAGGCTTAAGGCTACAAAAGCATTCAATCGCTGCCGAAGTCTTGTTGTTTTCTTTTGAACCCAATAATAAATATGTCAAAGTGTTAGAGCACCCCGAGCAGATCTGTGACTATAGGTTGATGTTAAGTCCTTGACGTCTTGACAAGCTGTTGTATGAATGTGTTAGGTGTATATGTCTTAGTGATATGGCCAGGCTGCTTTCAGCAGTGTCTCAGTGCTGGAAGCCCATTTTGGATGCTTTCCTTATTTAATACAGCTATTTAAGGACATTAGTGCTCTAAATGAACTCTAAACCCCGTCCCAAGGAGACAAGCCAGTATTTTGAAATAATTTCTGTTGTCAGTACTCAATTAGGGTTGTTCAGATCACATTGTTCCTAATAACATATTTCCTAATTAATCTATCTAGGCGTTTTTCAGTGGAGTGACTCACTGGCCAATTATAGTGAGAATGTTGTTGAAATGGAGAATGTGGGCTGCTTCATCAGCCAGCAGGAAAGGTCTAGTAATTTCTCTTTCAATTAAATGCACACAAAATCCCTGAATCCCTTCTCTTTAATTTTCACACTCATGTAACGGTGTTCATTATGCTGGTGCTTGGGACACAGGCATCAGAGATGAAAAAAAAAAAAAAAGAAAAGCATTTTGCAGGATTCTTGGAAACCAAATGTAAACAAACTTCCTGAAGCTGTATTATGACATCAAAAATGGACAAAGACAGAAAGCGGAGGAGTGTAGAGGAAAACAGCACAGCTGGAGGTCAAGCGTTTGTACCGAAGGTGCAGAAGTGTTTTAAGTAGAGTTGAATGGGTTTAAATACAACCTTGACGACTGGCACCTAACAGCATCTCTCGGCAGGGTCAGTAATGCCAAAACTTGACACAAATGGCCCACACTTAACATGTGCCCCTTCTATTATGTAACATTTTATATTTTTATTTCATTTGTATTATTTGTGTATACTCAATATCTCTCTAGTTAAAGACTTCATAGACAGCACATTGAGCTGCAGCAAGCAGTCTAAACACATTCAAATCTGCTTTAAAGGATTCACTTCCAGAATAAAAATTTCCTGATAACTTACTCACCCCCATGTCTTCCAGATGTTCATCTTTCTTTCTTTAGTCAAAAAGAAATGAAGGTTTTTGAGGAAAACATTCCAGGATTTTTCTCCATATAGTGGACTTCAATGGAAATCAGTGGGTTGAAGGTCCAAATTTTAACTGTTTCAATGCAGCTTCAAAAGGCTCTACATGATCCCAGCAAAGGAATAAGAGTCTTATCTAGAAAATCTGTGATCTTATTAAAAAAAAAAAAAAATTATATACTTTGTGGTTGTTTTGCACTAGCTCTGTGATGCACGTCTACGACAAAAGGTCACACGTGGTTAGTTCTTCATCTGTGTACCAGTGTTAATTTTAACAGCAAAAAAATGTATTTAGTCTTAGTCATTGTCTTTTGACTAAAATGCCATTTAGTTTTAGTTGACTAAATATCATAAACCAGCTAAGGACCAGCATAAACCAGCAAAGGACCAGCTTAAACCAGCATCAAAACATACCTACCAGCATATGCTGGTTTTTTCACCAGGGCAGAGAGGCAAAACTACTGACCTGGGCTGCGTTTCCCAAAATCAACTATGGTCGCAAGTTCCCTCGTTACTAATAGAGTTCAATGGACCTAACCACCATAGTTAGCTAACGATGCTTTTGGGAAACGCACCCCTATTCAGGACTTCAAGTTCAGGTTAGTTTCATCTGTAAATAGGCTACTATAGTTTTGTCTTTGTTTACTTAGTTAAGTGCTAGCAACTCAGTAGCCAAAGGATTAATAATAGCTACTGTAAACTAAATTAAATTAATTACTATCATCACTCATAATACTCTAAAGGACATCATTATTATCTACTGTAAAGTTACAGTAGTAATTTAGTAAACAAATGTTATGAGACGTTTAGAGGGAGCTAGGGCAGATAACAACACAACCTTTACAACAATTAAAAACCATTGTTACTATAATTAAACCATACTAACAGAAATTAACCATGGTTTTGCTACACTAACCATAAACTAACAATTAAAATTGTAGTAGTTATTTTTGTAAATTAATCTGCCAAAAAACAAACAAACAAACAAACAAACAACAACAACAAAACATGGTTCATATTGGTAAGAGAAAAATATGACTGATAATGCAATAGCATGTTCAGTATTATATTTTTTTTTCTGTAAAGATATTGCCATGATGTAAGTATTACTGTACTAATTTTGACATTTAGGCAATTTAGAAAATATAGTTTTATTAAATCTATAGTATTTAGGTAATTTTAAGATAAAACAACACATGGTCATAATGCGATCCTTTAAATTGATCTAAAATAAATTATGTTATTGCAAACCAAATACAATGAGGTGATTGTTTTGCAAGAAGGCGGAGACAGTTATGTTCATAGCAGTAGATGGCTGATGGGAAAAGGGACAGGTACAAGAAAATTAGTGAAAAAAGTAAACACACACAAAGTGAGATGCAGAGAGATATCATGGAAAATAAAGAAACTGAAAAGGAAAAATGGAAGTGAAGGTGCAGTTCAAGAGAGAACCTTTAATTATTTTGCACAGCCCCAGCCAGTGGTTTTAAACCTTTTGTTAAATGTGATGGCCACACAAAAAATAGGCTTGTCCATGGTTTCAGAATTTGTTGTGTGTGTATGGGATGGCCTGGGTGAGTGCGAGATCTCCCAGCCTGAAATTTTGTCCTAGTCCGGCCCTGTTCTACATGGTGGTTGTTCAGCCTTGACGCATTCATTAGCTAACAAAATTTTAAATATACATTATTTTGTATTAAAGCGTCAATATGACGTGAGGTCCAGATACCAGCGTGACACTAAAACAGGTAGTAGTAATGGGTATTTTTACTTAAGTACATGTCTGAGCCCATACTTCTTTACTTTAACTTGAGTAAATAAGTATAGTCAGTACTTGTTCTTTTACCAGCATATTTTTAAACATGAGTATCTGTACTTCTACTTACGTGAAGAATGTGTGTACTTTTGCCATCTCTGACCACTTCTCATAAAGAACAAGAACATGGTCTTCTTTTCAATCAAATACCAGTGATTATAGGCAAATTATGCATTCTTTATAACTACTTGTTTACCACATTCTTCATTCTTTCAAGCAGACTTATTTATTTATATAAATACATGTAGATTAATCTTTATTATGGTTAATACGTGATTCAGTCAGGAGTGATTTTCTGACTTTCTTTTGTTGCTTGATTAACATCAGTATCAGACAATAGCAACTAAATTAGGTTGTTGTCCCTTTAAAACACAATGCACGGATGCAATGTTCAATGCATACGTTCACTTAAGAAGTTATCGACTGTGTTTACGTGAATACTCGTCAAAACTGACAATTCAACATCTTATTGTGTGTATTTCTCCATTCGTGAGACACGAAAGTGTACTTGAGTGCTGCTTTGGTGTGTTCTCACAAAACCAGACCAAACTGAGTTCTCTTTTGCGTTGTCAAATTTATCCATATGTCTGCTCTTCTCTTACTCTCAGATACTGACATTTTTGAACGTTTTATGAGACATGTAGTAAATGTATGCTAACTAAGTGTATCCCACCGGATAGATCAAAAGGCTATGATACATTTCAAATGTATGCATCTAACCTCCTAACCATGCAGCGGAATTTTTCTGAAAGAATCTGAAGAGTTCAGATGCAAAAGCCTCTAAATTCATCTGACGTATTTCTTTAAAATGATCATTTCTTTCTGGCTACTTTGTGTAGGTTTCTACGTAAGTAGTGGTACTTCTAATTGGGCTGAGGCTGGAATTTATCGAGTTTGAAGTAAAAGTATTTGATGGACGTATAATATGTGTCAGAAGCATTCACTCATTATCACTATCTCATTTTTGACCGAGATGGCTTTTAGCTGGGTTTTTTTATCTGAACTCTTCATCTCTTCCCAAATCATCCCTCCATAACATTTTGGTCTTGATTTAATTGGTTGATGTAAATATCAATAGATTTTTGTCATAGTTTTTGACATTCAAAACAATTTTTTGTTTTGTCATCATCTCGTTTTCATTGGTAAAAAAAATGTAAAATAATTTTAAATAAGTAAACTAACACAGCTGTGTACTTTAAAAGGGTAGAGTAGGAAACTCCATCTGATTTTCTCCTCCAACTTCAAAATCGTACAACGTCATTGTTTTACCTTTTTTGTAAAGGGCGTTTGACTTTCTTTGCATGTTCGCTTTGTAAACAATGGGTCGGTACTTCCGCCTATGTCACATGTGACCTTTCCAACATGACTACATAATACTCGAAGTCGAGCTAGTGCAAGACAAGCATTTGTGGTTAAGAAGTATATCAGTTAGATTCAAAAAAAAAAAGACCAACTGATTCGCCAAATTTTTCAACTGAAGAAAGACAGACATGATATATAATTACAATGTTCAGATTGCAGTCAGACTGTCAGTTTTGCTAGAACATCTCAGTGGTTGTCACGGTCAGGATGAAAGCTTATGTCAATTCAAAGTGCATGATAATTTTAAAATAGACATTACGCCAGTAATTGTTTTTCATGATGGCAGTTACAGTAGGTGAGTGGCTCAGTGGGGAGCACTGTCACCTTACAGCAAGGTGACAGTGGCTAAGCCAGGAAGCCTTTCTATGTGGTGTTTGCATATCCTTCTTTCAGGGTGGCCTGAGATGGTGGGATAGACTCCAGCCCTCCATGACCCTCCAGAGGGTCAAAATCAGTATGGAAAATAAATAGATGGATGTTTTACATGAGGGAAGTATCGAAATACTGTCAGTCCGGAACACGGCCTCATTCATTGGTCTAGATGCCAGAGCATCACGCATCCTCACTTCTCCAAAACAGTGCGCAAAATCAAGGTCATTTAGTGGTCCTGTTCTGGATAAGTGTGCGACTGCAGCAAAACAGTCAATGAAGAAGAAAGAGTTGGTATGCCACAAGAAGAAAAGCTTCATGGAGGCCTTTAAAAACACAGCAGCTGTTGATCATTTCACTCCCTGAACACTGGAGAGACGCCAGCAACTCAATTAGTCTCTCCAATTGAGTATAAATTCTTACATTTATGCTAAAGCAGGTGTAGTGGAATACATGCAGGATGCAGAGCCCTGAAAGGACATTACCTCAAAGTGTCAATCTCAGCTCCTGCGCTCATTTTTCCTTCACAATTATCTCAAAGGTTATTTGGGTTCCTCTCTAAGGCAGCTCCTCAAAAAACACTTTGAAAATTGAGTCTGCATTAATATTAATTTCCCACCTACCTTTGCAGGTGTAGCCTGGATATCTTTCTTTGTGAGCCAAATTATGCCAATTACGCCATTACGCTGCATTTCTGCACACAATATTTTTGTTTTGTTAAACTTTTGGTGAAACAGGTGCAGAAGCAGACATGTATTCAAAGGCAGAAATATGTTTACCTCTCGCTCTAAATATCATTCTCATTAATAGTGATACATTTTTAATGTGATTTTTTTTCTTTTTTTTTTTGAATCCTCACCGTGTCAGGGATGGTAATAACAGGCTCTGCAGCTGCCTCGGCTTTTAGTGAGGTACAGCATACCGCTGTGCGACCTGTGGACGACCTGGAAATGAATGACAGGCCAAGATGTAAAACAGCTCATCTACCCTAATTGCAATCCTTCATGAGTGCTGCGAGACGCTTCACCAAAGGAGCCAAATTAAATGTCACCACCCCTAATTTGCTGCCTCTCAGTATCACATACTGAGAGAACACTCGAGGTATCTTGTCTCTCAGCGCCTCAAGTATTTGCAGAGCGCAGCAACCTTTGAGCAGCGAGGATTGATTGATTTCTCCTTCTTTAGAACCGCAGAGGCTAGTGGCTTTTATGGAAAGACTGTTATTGTATCGCAGTGCGCTGAAGTCTCTGAGAAAGGTGAGGGTCTCTGATGCCGTTCCAAAGACTTCTACTCCTCACATGCACTCACATATGTTCATTTCGACTCTGAAGTTGTTCCTTGTTTCCGAAAAGTTTCATTTCAATTTAACACCCTAAATAAACAGAAACCAAAATAGCAACAGCCATTTGCACGTGCACTGAAATGGAAGTTGAAAGAGAGAAATCCAAACTGTAAATTACATGCATTTTGCAATGAGACAACTTCACTCTAGCCTCAGAGGAAATGATTCATGTTGCTAAGAGACCAAAAGGCCGAAGACAAGAAGAAAGAAAGAAAGAAAGTTTCATGTGGTGATATTAGATAGAGTGGCAGGTAAGTGGGTGGTTGGAGAAACAAAGTGGTTGAAAAACTCGAAGATGAAGAAAAAAAAGTGAAGATATGTAATGTAATATCAATAATAACAAGTGATAATGATATTAAAATAAAAGGATATTGAGTCCATAGCTTTACTTAGCTCGTATCTACATAAATAACACTGTTCACCAAAATAAAGGTGCTTCACGATGCCATAGAAGAACCTTTTTTTGTCTAAATGGTTCCATAAAGAACCTTTAAGATCTGAAGAGCCTTTGTGTTTCACAAAAAGTTCTTTGTGGCGAAAGAAGGTTCTTCAGATTATAAAAAGTTAAAAAAATAAAAAAGTGAACCTTTGACTAAATGGTTCTTTGTGGAACTAAAAATGGTTCTTCTATGGCATCGCTGTGAAGACCCTTTTAAAGCATCTTTATTTTTAAGAGTTAGAAAACCTTAAAATGACATTTAAAAAAAAAAATTTTAAGACAATTATGACAATGTGAATGGCATTTTTAAAAGAATTTTAGTCATTAAGATGAATCTTAAATAAAAATTGTTAAATGTTTTCTAAAGATTGAAAGATATCTCTTAAGTTTACCAAAATAATTTATTCAGTTGTAAATTAAATTAAATAAAAAAAAAATTATAAAGATAATAAAGCATAAGAGTAGTATTTTCACTAGCCATTACACCAGTCTTCAGAAATCATTATAATCTATCTATCTATCTATCTATCTATCTATCTAATTTTTGGGGTAATTTGATAAATGTAACGCTGAAAAGAACAGCATTTATTTGAAAAAATAAAAAATCTTTTGTAAGATTATGAATGCCTGTACTGTCTATTTTGAATTGAATGTAAAAGTACATATATATATAAAAAACTTTAATAAAGAGAACATTCAAAAGAGCAGCATTTATTTAAATACAAAATGTTTTGTAATACATACTCACACCTTGAGGAGGAAACAATTGGTTTGTAATTGTGTGGCTGTATTATCTGTTGACCTTTCCTCACTGGCTCAGCTCAAGACACTTCCATTACTCTTAATCAGTTGATGTCTGATTGGTTCGCGGCACCTATTATCCCCCTGCAACCAACTGTGCACAGTGATGACCTCATTGGTCAGAGCTCTGATCTTAACACCTCACCAGCCGTCAGCTTTGATTTATCGCTAGAAAATGTGAAGATTCCACATGCCAACAGGTTTAGTATGGTCACACTTTAAAATTAGGACCAATTCTCACTATTAACTTTGACTTTTGCCTCAATAAACTTCCAGTTTGCTGCTTATAGGTAGTTGTTAAATTTAGGTATGGAGTAGGATTAAAGGGATAGTTCACGCAAAAATTAAAATTCTGTCATTAAAGGAGAAGTCCACTTTCAGAACAACAGTTTACAGATAATGTACTCACCCCCTTGTCAGGGTCTTACCTAGCGAAACGATCTGTTATTTTCATTTCAAAAATTCAATTTAAATACTTTTTTTGAAGCAGCATTTAAACTGCATTTTGGAAGTTCAAACTCGGGGCACCATATCAGTCCATTATATGGAGAAAAATCCTGAAATGTTTTCCTCAAAAAACATGATTTCTTTACGACTGAATAAGGAAAGACATAAACATCTTGGATGACAAGAGGGTGAGTACATTATTTGTAAATTGTTGTTCTGGAAGTGGACTTCTTCTTTAATGACTCATTCTTATGTCATTCCAAACCCGTTCAAGACCGAGAAACGTAGTAAAGACACTGTTAAAGTAGTTCACTTCCAGAACAAAAATTTCCTGATAATTTACTCACTCCCATGTCATCCAAGATGTTCATGTCTTTCTTTCTTCAGTCGTGAAGAAATTATTTTTCTTGAGGAAAACATTTCAGGATTTCTCTCCATATAGTGGACTTCTATGGTGCCTGCGAATTTGAACTTCCAAAATACAGTTTAAATGCAGCTTCAAATGGCTCTAAACGAACCCAGCCAAGGAAGAAGGGTCTTATCTAGCGAAAAGATAAGTTATTTTCTAAGTAATATCACAATTTATATACTTTTTTATCTCAAATGCTCATGTTGTCTAACTCTGTGATGCACATGCATACTCTGTGTATTCTGGGTCAATACAATTAGGGTATGTCGAAAAACTCCCTTCTCATTTTCTCTTCCAACTTCAAAATCATCCTACATTGCTGTTTTACCTTTTTGGTAAAGAATGTTTTACCCCCTTTCTACATGTTCACTTTGTAAACACTTGGTCGGTACTTCTTCAGCAATGTAGTACAATTTTGAAGTTAAAGGAGAAAATGAGATGGACGTTTTTCGACATACCCTAACTTTATTGACCCGGATTACACAGAGTACGCATACACATCGCAGAGCTAGACAAGACGAGCATTTTAGGTTGAAAAGCATACAAATTGCAATTTTTAAAAAAATTTTTTTAGAAAATAACCAGTTGTTTCGCTAGATAGGACCCCTCTTCCACAACTGGGATCGTTTAGAGACCTTTAAAGCTGCATTTAAACTGCATTTTAGAAATTCAAACTCGCAGGCACCATTGAAGTCCACTATATGGAAATAATTACTGAAATGTTCTCTTTAAAAAACACAATTGTTCACGACTGAAGAAAGAAAGACTTGAACATTTTGGATTACAAGAGGGAGAATAAATTATCTGTAAAGTTTTGTTCTGGAAGTGAACTTCTCCTTTAAAATAGTACATTTTACATCAGTGTTGACGCTACAAGCTTTCGCATCAAAAATATCTTAATTCGTGTTCTGAAGATGAATGAAAGTCTCACACGGTTGGAACAACATGAAAGGTGAGTAACTGATGACAGAATTATTTTCATTCAATAACCCTTTGATGAATCTAGGATACGGTCATGCAGATAAGATATTAATATGTGCTTTATGAGTACTGATAAACAGCCAATATGCTAGTAATATGCATGCAAATAAGCAACTTAATAGTGAGAACAGTAAGATGACATGCATCCAATTCAGATGGACATACCATATTCAGACAGGAGTTATTTTAGACATTTATATTGGTATAATTGAGCTATTTGAGCTTGTCAACTAAGATTTATTTTGCCATGTCAAGCCTTATTTGCTGCAGTATTGCCAAAAAAAATATTGTCGCTGTATTGCCAGATTCAACTGAAAGTTAGTGAGCATGGTCTCTTACCTAACTGACACTCTTTGAATGTTCTGAATCGATCGTGGTTTCATCATGTACACTCACTCTTTCTATTAAAGTTATTTTGAAACACTCATTCTTATTTGAAGGCCATTACAGTAGACTTCACTTCATAACTTGTACAATAAAGTAAAAAGAAGTCTGAGGGAGAGTACAAATAATACGTTTTTCACTAGTTTCCATTTTGTTCCTAGCATGGAAATGATAGACATATAGAGAAATTAAATCTTTCATCTTTCAACACATGGTTTGAGAATTATTATAAGAATATTTCTTTCAAAGCTATATACTGCTGTTATGCTGAAAAGATCGTCCTTGTAGTGTTCTGTTAAAAGTGTCTAACAAATCTCAGCATGTCACTAAATACGTTCTTCAGTTTCAAAGAGTTTCACGTCTATGGCATTAGCAAGCACATTAAAGAGAATATAAAAATATAAACATTGACATTCTTTCCCACTCGCTCAGGATGAAGGTAACACTCACAAATGTGTTATTTTTGCTTCGGGGTGTAATGAAAAACTTCCCTCGCGTGACTGCAGACCCAGATGTGCAATTATAAGAGAAAGAAGGATGATATCGATCTGCCTTCACATATCAGTTGGTAACATCACATAACTAAAATGAAGTGGTGCTCAGTCCAGACAGCAATTCCTTTCATTAGCAAAAGCTCCCTAAAACATCAAATGGACTCCCAGTCTCTATAATGAGACCAAAAGAGTAAATATGGCTCATTTCTATCGAGCCAAAGATAAAACAGAAGAGATGTAAAATACCAGTAGAGAGCATCTCTAAAATAGTTTAATGACATGAGAGACGGCGCTCAGCAGGTGCTCTTGGAGATGCGTACAGGAAGCCGTAGGGGGTACGACATCAGGGAGCCCCAGAACCACGTCACCGGTCGATCTGGGTTAATGAGGGAAGCAATTGGATTTGTGAGGCCCAAATCTAACTAAACCCAGTGGAGAAGTAATATTTACAGGAAAGAGAAACCATTTCAGTGCCTAAAGGCTTGTATCATCCTCTAGTTCACCTAATGAGATTGTTAAATCAGTACAAATCTGCGGTTTCTTGTTGTTCAATAGAGTCTGAACCGTTTCTTCAGTCGAATCAACAGTGAATGTCTCAGCGAGTATCCCGTCAAAGCTGTCAAGTTACACAATACCACCAGTCCATAACTCTGACAGGGCCTGTACATGGACGCCTTCACTAGTTTCACGTTGAATGAACAGAAAGACAGCGCAATTTATACTGAAATGTCGATGTGTCCCATAGGACCTTTGTGTGTTTGTGTTGGACTGCCATCAGCGCTGAGTAGTGAACTCAACTGAGCTCTCAGCATTGCTTTTATGCATGTGTTTGCTCATCTTGGATCATAGCATCTTCCCTATGAATAAATGCATGAAGCTTTTCTCACAACCAGGGCTTTCGGCACAGTCTGAGATCTAAAATGCATAAACTCAGTCTGGTATTTAGCCTTTAATCACTGTGTGTGTAGTTTAGAGGGAGGGAAATGGGGCTAGTAGTGAGGATGACAAATTTACAATTTACATACATTTTGGGAAAATTGAGAAAATACAAAAAACATATACAAGAGTGCAAACACACCGCAAAAGAATATGTGGTGTAAAAGTGCGTTCAACAAAGACTTTTCGGACTTCTTGTTTTTTTGTGTGAACGTGTTTATCTCCAGGAGTCCAGGAACTTGGCTCCAACATATCCTCATACTGTGCCGCCTACACTACAGTTAACTCAACTTGCAGAACACATGCCTTGTTGACACACACATGAATGGAGTTGAGTGGGTTTTGAGGCTCTCCAGAGTAATCGCTCTCTACCTAAAATATTAATTAGAGGAAGAAAAAAAAACTGTTAATCAAATTTTAAACTGGAACTTTATAGAGCAGGTGAAGTTGCCAGGAGGGGATGCATTTTTCCCTATTCCATGTATCACACTGTAGAGGCTGAATAAGTTATTGTTTCAAATAAATCCTGATTTACTGTATTATTTACACACTTTAAAAAAACATCAAGATTTGTAAAGTTACTGATACTCATTTCATTTGGTAAGAAAAAAACACAAGGACACACTGGGATGAAGACTTCCTATTATGGCATGTAACAAATGTATTTACATTACCAATCAAAAGAACTGTAATGTTTTTTTTTTTTTAAATAAGTCTCTTTTGCTCACTAAGCCTGCATTTATTTGATCCAATATTTTAAAGTGTAATTTATTCCTATGATCAAAGCTAAATTTTCAGCATCATTGCTCCAGTCTTCAGTGTCACATGATCCTTCAGAAATAATTCTCTAATATGCTGATTACTATTTTTTTGTTAAATAAAGCATTATTATTATTATTATTATTATCAATATTTAAAACAGTTAAGCAATTTTTCAGGATTTTTGATGAATAGAAAGATCCAAAGATCAGCATTTATCTGAAAAAAAAGCTTTTGTAACATATACTATACCATTCGAAAGCTTGGAGTGAGTATCGTTTTTCTTTTCTTTTTTGTTTTTTGAGCAGCAAATACAAATATTAGACTGAAATTTTAACATTTGTACAAAATTTTAAGGCAAATCTTTATTAGGGACACAAAAGACACTGACTGCCAGGAATGACACACATGTAAAAAAAAAAAAAAAGAAAGAAAAAAAGACTTATAATATGTTGGGGCTTCCCTAAAAATACATGAAAGGTCTTGGACCTTTTGGAAAACTTACTTACTTCCTAACTTATCTTCTAATTGTAAAATATTTGTACTATTTAAAATAACTGCTTTTTATTCGAATATACTTTAAAATGTCATTTATTCATGTGATTTAAAAGCTAAATTTACAGCATCATTACTCCAATCTTCAGTGTTAAAAAAAACTATTATTATTATTATTATTATTTTCTATTTCAGATAAATACTGTTCTTCTGAAAATTCTACTCAGCTGTTTTCAACATAATAATAATAATAATAATAATAATAATAATAATAATAATAAAAAAATAAATGTTTTGAGCAGCAAATCTGAATATTACAATGATTTCTGAAGGATCATGTGACTGGAATAATGATGCTAAACATCCAGGTTTGAAATCACAGGAATAAATTAAATATTAAAATATATCCAAATAGAAAACAGTTCTTTTAAAAAGAAAAAAAAATCACAATATTACTGCTTTTGCTGTATTTTGGATCAAATCAATTCAGGCTTGGTGAGCGGAAGAGAATTCTTAAAAAAAAAAAAGTAAAAATCTTACTGTTAAAACACTTTTGACTTGTAGTGTACAATCCATTTATTCTTTACAATTTGAATAGCTTGTTTGTGTTTTCAGGCTATTTTTTTACATTCATACTCCAAGATTAATTCAGCAGCATGAAAAAGGCAACTGTAAACCGCTTTAATTAGAACTTACTGTGCCATTTAATTAGAACTTATTGTAATTGCTCATGCAACCCATCTCAGCGTATGAGGTTTTATTTCTGAGACATCCGCAAATACGGCAGACTTTTATTTTATTTGAGAACTGTCGTAAAATTGGAGTGACGCGTTCCTTTACGGCACGGGCTCTCACCTCACCGTCTGGGAGTAGTCGTGCATCCTTAAATCAACACGATTTTGTACTCTAGTAAAGGTAGGTTTTGCGTAAAATGATCTTATATCGTGTGTCATAACAGTCAAGAACAAACACGAAAAACTGAAGCTCTCGGAAAAACACTGAGATTAGTTAGTTTTCGTGTAGTGAGAGGAAGCATGTGCGCTGCTGCTGCTGCTGCTGCTACTGCTGAACGCATCAGCTGATTTTACGCGCTCAATCCTTCCGCGCTGCTGTTTATCATACAGACTCCATTGTTGACACATTGTCTGCGACTTTCGTAGAGTAATTATATATGTCTTTTACAAATGTAAAAATATGTCAAAGGGAGAGGGAAGGATTATTGTGTGAGTAAGTTAGCGGTAAGACTTTTCATCATGGCCGCTCGTAAAATCTTGGAGGATGTCGTAGAAATGCTATTGCACAGTGGCCACACTGATCATAGATGTGAGCTTCCGAAGTCCTGGTTATTCCAAGTGCGATTTTTCGCGACAAAACGTGCTAACGAATTTATTCTTTATTTTGAATTTGTTCTATAACATTCTAATTTAGTGTATTTCGGTTTTTCTTGTTTCGCCAGTCAAAAGAATAATCGCTGACCAATGAGAACAAAGCTTTGGGTCATGTGTCCGGAACCGGCTTTTCAGATAGACGTGGAGCTAGATAGGCACTTATAGACAAAAATATGTATGTACAAAATAATCTGTGTGCAGATACAGTATAAAATGTAAATAAAGGGGGTAGGATATATAGGTAGTGTGTTGGATATTCAAATTCCACTTCACTGCTTGCTATGTTCGTAATTTTTCGTCTAAAGTCAGTGCTTAAATATAAGAGACAGAAGGGATAATAGAAGTAATTATAAAATATAATATATAGAAATATTCTTATCTAGTGGCTTATTATGTATATTTTTTTAAGGCTATGGCGAAGTTTCATGCACCTGTGATCCAGGACAACCCATCAGGATGGGGTCCTTGTGCTGTTCCTGAGAAGTTTAAAGACATGCCCTACCAGCCTTTTAGTAAGGGAGACCGACTGGGAAAGGTAAATGCTATTTAATATTTCCTGGCTAATCCTATTCTGTTGTTAGACTCCGAAACATGGGCTATCGCAATTGTATTTTTTTTTAATTCACAAAAAGGTAATTGCAATTATTTTTGTACACAGGTGGCAGACTGGACTGGTGCAACATACCAGGATAAGAGATACACAAGTGAGTGTTTGCTCATTTATTTTCATTTGGAGTAGTTGCTATATGTGAGCAAAATGACCTTTCTTTTTGGCTAAAGGCTTATCAGTCAGAATGGTTGTTTTCTGTTCTGTGTAGATAAATACTCATCCCAGTTTGGAGGTGGCAGTCAGTATGCTTATTTCCATGAGGAGGATGAGGCCAGCTTCCAGTTGGTAGATACTGCAAAGACGCAGAAGACCGCTTATCAGAGGAACCGCATGCGCTTTGCTCAGGTACATTTCTGAACATTTACACTCTTGCTCTCTTACTCTAACCTCCACTGTTCTCTCATTTCTAAGTCTTTATCATATTGGGTGCTTCTGTTCTACAGAGGAATCTTCGGAGAGACAAAGATCGCAGGACCCTTACTCAGTTCAACATGCAGACCCTGCCTAAGAGCGCCAAGCAGAAAGAACGGTGAGTTCTGCTTAACCAGTTGGGTTAAAAAAACAAAAATGTAGTTGTGACCTATAAACGCACACTCACAATTATCTTTCTCTGAATAGGGACCGTATGCGCTTGCAGAAGAAATTCCAAAAGCAATTTGGAGTTCGGCAAAAGTGGGATCAGAAATCGCAGGTATGAAATTCATCCGTCTCATCTCTTTTCATCTTTTCTTTGATCTCCAGCACCACAGGGTTTCACCTTCACTCCACATTTTCTTATTTCAGTCTTAGATTTTTGCACAGTTACTACCAGTGATGTTTTACCATCATCATCTTTCAGCATGTGACACTTCATTCATCCCCCTAATCTATATTTAGTTCATACAATGAAGACTATGCTGTTTTGTTTTTACATTTGATGATTTTATTTCTGAAGTACTGTAGTCAACATTTGAAATGGATCAAAAAAGTTCATCAAAGTTGTCTTAAGACAAGAATGGGTATTGTTTTGGTTTTAGAAAAACTTTGATGAAAAGGTTTTGATCCACTTCAAATGTTGACTACTGTATTTCATATTTCTGATAACTAGACTTACTTGAAAAACTTGATGTACTGTTAACAATAAGCTTGACCTTGTTTTTTTTTTTTTTTTTTTTTTAAATATATTGCTTTAGTTGGACTATCATTAGTTTTTGATGTTTTGTTATGATGTTTTTGCACTAATTTCCAAGTGATATTTTGTAGGGGATGCACCAACATGAAAATTTGGCTGATACCGATAACCAACATTTGTTTTTTAGATATAAAAGCAGATAACTGATATGTTGGCTGATAAATCTAAATCCAAATGTTTATATAATTTTTGAGAGCCTGATTATATCTAAAAAAAAAAAAGGCTTACCATTAAAAGCCATTAAACACTTCAACATAAATCATATATAAAAATAAATCAAATATAAAGCAGCCTTACAAATAAGTAAATAAAATAAATAATGCAAACAAGTCACAAGATAACATTACTTGCATGTAAAAAAAAAAAAAAAAGTCATGTGCCATGGCTAAATTGAACAGAATAGCCTCTGCATGGTCAATAATGAAAATATTTTAATTAAACCATGTTGTTAATACGATAAAAATAAAAGAGGTAGTTATTAATAATATAGTTGAGGTAAAAAGTTTAGATACACCTTGCAGAATCTGCCGTATGTTATTTTACCAAAATGAGAGAGGTCATACAAAATGCATGTTATTTTTTTATGTTGTACTGACCTGAATAAGGTATTTCACATAAAAGACATTTACATATAATCCACAAAAGAAAATAATAGGTGTATTTATAAAAATGACCCCATTCAAAAGTTTACAAACTCTTGATTCGTAATAATGTGTTTATTTATTTATTTTGTTTATTTAGTGATAGTTGTTCATGAGCCCTTCTGCCCACTCTTCTTCAGAAAAATCCTTCAGGTCCTACAAATTCTTTTTTTTTTTTTTTTTTTGCTTTTTTGTGTATTGAACCCTTTCCAACAATCACTGTATGATTTTGAGATCCATCTTTTCACACTGAGGACAACTGAGGGACTCATATGCAGCTATTATAGAGGATTCAAACACTCACGCACCAGAAGGAAACACAATGCATTAAGAGCTGGGGGATGAAAACTTTTTGAATTTGAAGATCAGGCTAAATTTAACTTATTTTGTTTTCTGGGAAACATGTAAGTATCTTCTGAAGGGCAGTACTAAATGGAAAAAAATATAATATTTAGGCAAAATAAGAAAAAAGGAATCTTCATTCTGTATAAAAGTTTACACCCCGGCTCTTAATGCATTGAAATATCATGCATCCCTAATGCTTTGTGTCGTATTGCCCACCCCTAGTTTTAGTACTGAGTTTCAGTATCAACTGAGTGCTTTTTACTTTCCTGCTCCTTCATTGGCTAAATATTATTCTGCTTTCATTCGGACTCTTCTCCTGTGACCTCAGGCCCAGCTCAAGCCCAGGGACTCCTCTGTGGAGGTGCGCAGTGACTGGGAGGTGAAGGAGGAGATGGACTTCCCCAGGCTCATGAAAATGAGATACATGGATGTGGCTGACCCGCTTGACATGTAAGCACTCTGACAGTACCCACGTCACTGAGAGATCATTTCGTATGAGTGTGTTGCTCTTAAGAGAGTCCTTCATTGAGTTTCTTTTTTTCAGTGAGTGTTGTGGAGCTCTTGAGTACTACGACAAGGCTTTCGATCGCATCACCACGCGCAATGAAAAACCACTCAAGAGCATCAAGAGGATCTTCCACACCGTTACCACCACTGATGACCCCGTCATCCGCAAGGTACTCCAAAGCACACCCACACGTGGCCACTTCAGTTGTCATTGCTGCTTGTGCCTGACAATCTCACAGATGTTGTTTTTTCTAGTATAAATGTTAATTTATTTTGCTCTGAAAATGACATCCACAGTTGGCAAAAACCCAGGGCAATGTGTTTGCCACTGATGCCATCCTGGCAACTCTGATGTGCTGCACACGCTCAGTCAACTCCTGGGATATCATCGTTCAGCGTGTGGGCAACAAGCTCTTTTTTGACAAGAGAGACAACTCTGATTTTGGTAAGCATGTGCTTCAGATGAGTGGGCCTCATTTTGATGGATGTCAAAGGCTATAGAGTCTTTATGCTGGTCATATTCTGATTTAACTCAAGGGCTCTTGCATTTGTGCTTGCCTTGTTATGAAGGGCTCAAAAAGGATTGCCATGGGTCAATCCTGGGGGGGGCTGGGTCGCATACCATCTTTTTTAAAATTGGAATACATTGTTTTCTATGAGTGTATGAACAGTGGCGGCACCATTCAGTGTCAACGACTCCAGTTGTTCAAAATCCTGCAATGTCACTCAAATAGTTTTCAACTGAATTACATTAACAGCAGTTTGGGCCGTACATAATGAACTTGCCCTAGTCTGGAAGATTATCTATTGTGCATCTTTCAGAAAAACATTTGTATATCTATGGCTTAAATAAAGTCTCTATGGTTTATAAAGAGGGCAATAGTAATATAGATCATACTTTTTCTTTCCGTTTGTTCAAATGCTTCAAATTGACTGACCCCACTTTGTTCATTCTTAAAATGAACTTTTGCCTGTTTGGCGATTTGATTAACTGTTTTGACCTGCATTTATTTAAATTCATTTAATATTTATGCATTAATAGTTTTAAGCACTCTATTTGCAAATTCTGCAGATTTAAACATGTCAAAGTAAAGATATCAAGCTGGTTAACATAGGTGAGATTTTGCCAGAAATATGTAATTTTTTTAATAGTCTTGGCAGTATCAATTATTATAGATGCTAAATGTAAAAAAAACAAATGACATAATGTTTTATGTAGACTTATTTCATTTTAGATTAATTTAAAACTAATTTAAGAAGTTTATTAACCTTATCCCTTATTGTTTCATGTAAAACATTTTTCCTCAGACATAAAAACAAACCTTTTTTATTAATCTCTTTGTTGGGTCATTGAAAACTACTGTGATTACTGGTTACTTGTGTTTTTGCTGCATGGAGTAATTTGTGTGCAGTTTGAAAGCTTAAACCTTAAACCTCCATTGTAGACCTGCTTACTGTGAGTGAGACTGCGAATGAGCCGCCTCAGGATGAGGGCAGTTCTCTCAACTCTCCCCGAAACCTGGCTATGGAGGCCACCTACATCAACCACAACTTCAGCCAGCAGTGTCTCAGAATGGTATGCTTGTGTTTTTCCACAGTAAACCAGCTATTAATACAATGCATGAGCATCTTTATTCTGTTTTAGACAAAGACATTTGTGTGAATGTGTTTTTTGCTTTGGTGTCAGGGAGGAGAGAGGCACAAGTTCCCAAATCCTAACCCATTTGTTGAGGAGGACATGGAGAAGAGTGAGGTGGCATCTGTTGCCTACAGGTTTGTGCTGAGCTCTGCTATATCAGGGGTGTTTCCTTTGAGGAGGGAAGGGAGGCAGTGCCTCCTCAAAATAATGGATGAGATAAAAATTGGTAGTGCAATAATAAAACGATGTCAGTATTACAAAATATAACTAAAAAAAGGTTTAAAATAACTCTCTTTTCTAATGAAACATTGTCCAACAGTGACACCAGCAGGTTAAATTACAGCGTGAGACCGTGTCTCTCTCGCCTCCCCTGAGCCAGACCCCCTAAAGCGTGCCGTGAGTTTGGTGGGGGGTAATTGAGAACAAATGGGTGAAAGTCATGTGAAAGGAGGCAATGCTTCTATCACGATATGATTGGTTATGACTGGTTATGTTCGGCTGTGATTTGTTCATGCGATAAATCCTACCCCTTGTGTTCCTCGTTCGTGAATCAGTCTGAATGAACAATATAATGGTGTTAAATGAAAAACTTTACAGAACTTTACAAAAAATTACAGATAATGTACCAACCCTCTTGTCTTTTACGACTGAAGAAAGAAAGACAAGAACTAAAGAAATAGTTTTTTGAAAAAAATGTTTGATTTTTCTCCATATAGTGGACTTCAGTGGTGTCCCCGAGTTTGAATATCCAAAATGCAGTTTAAATGCAGCTTCAAAGGACTCTAAACGATCCCAGCCGAGGAAGAAGGGTCAAAGCGATTGGTTATTTTCTAAAAATAAATTTACAATTCATATACTTTTTAACCTTAAACGCTTGTCTTGTTTAGCTCTGCCTGAACTGTGTATTCCAGTTCAAGACAGCTAGGGTAGGTTGAAAAACTGCCATCTCATTTTCTCCCTAAACTTCAAAGTCATTCTACGTCACTACAGAAGTACCGACCCAGTGTTTACAAAGTGAACATGCAAAGATCATCAAACACCCTTTACAAAAAAGGTAAAACAGAGATGAAGGACGATTTTGAAGTTGGAGGAGAAAATGAGATGGGAGTTTTCCAACGTCGGTTCCATCCTGAACTGGAAAAGACCTAGATAGGATGAGCGTTTGAGGTTAAAATTTATTATTATTATCATTATTATTATTTATTTATTTTATTTTTTTTAAGAAATTAACCAATTGTTTAGCTAGATAAGACCCCTTTTCCTCTGCTTTTGATCATTTAGAGCCCTTTAAAGCTGCATTTAAACTGCATTTTGGACGTTTACACTTGAGGGCACCACTGAAGTCCACAATATGGAGAGAATTCCTGAAATGTTTTCCTCAAAAAACATAATTTCTTTACGACTGAAGAAAGAAAGGCATGAACATCTTGGATGACAAGGGGTTGAGTTCATTATCTGTAAATTTTTGTTCTGGAAGTGAACTTTTCCTTACAAAAGTAAACAACTCACACAGTTAGATATAACCACTTACATCTTATAACCACTTATATATACAAATAAGACTTGAAATGACATGAAAACATGATTTGTGGGAGTTTTTAGCGAGTAATTAGCTTGGTGAAATTTAAAGTAAATCTCTGTGTATGTGACCAATATTTACATTTATTTTTTTGTGGCTCTTAATCAGATTTGAGTTTCATTTTGTTACAGAATATATATGGTGTTTGAGCCTAAAAATCTGATATTTGAATACAAACGATTAATGCATACATTATAATGGATTACCAATTGCAAACAAAGTATGTAAAATTCAAAATATTGACCTTACATGACTGATTCTCAGATACCGGAGGTGGAAGCTGGGGGAAGACATTGACCTCATTGTGCGCTGTGAGCATGATGGAGTGATGACCGGCGCAAACGGAGAAGTCTCTTTCATCAATGTCAAGACCCTGAACGAATGGGACTCCCGAGTAAGACACAGAAAGTCTGGATAATTGTATTTGGCCATTGTAAAGATACAGGTGATGTAATTCTGTGCTCTCTACAGTACTGCAATGGAGTGGACTGGAGACAGAAACTGGATTCCCAGAGAGGAGCGGTTTTGGCCACAGAGCTGAAGAACAACAGTTACAAATTGGCCCGCTGGACCTGCTGTGCCATTCTCGCGGGATCCGAGTACCTCAAATTAGGGTGAGTACCATAAAACTGTTTCTGTGTGATGTTGATTTTTTTTTTTTTTTTTTTAAGTCATTTCCTATCTGGTTTCTCACCGCACATCCTTCTCCTTTTAGGTACGTCTCCCGTTATCATGTCAAGGACTCATCTAGGCATGTCATCTTGGGCACACAGCAGTTCAAGCCCAACGAGTTTGCCAGCCAAATTAACCTGAGCATGGAGAACGCCTGGGGCATCCTGCGCTGCGTGATCGACATCTGTCGCAAGCTGGAGGAGGGCAAATACCTCATCCTCAAAGACCCTAATAAGGTAAGAAGGAAGCTAGCCTGCAACAAAGCAGCTCCAAATGTCTATTGAGGAGTAGTTTTGTCTTATTTATATTTAAATCCCAGATAAACATTCTTTATTATGAACACACCTTGAGTAGAAATGAAATACACTGTGTGGTATCAGTGGTGTTAATTTTAGTTGCAATACTGTGTTAGTAGAAATCACCTTGACAACTTCAAAGTATTTTTGTGCAATCAACATTATTATGAATGCATTTTTGTGTGTGTGTGCGCCTAACAGCAAGTAATTAGGGTGTACAGCCTGCCTGATGGAACCTTCAGCTCAGATGAAGATGAAGAGGAGGATGATGAGGACGAGGAAGAAGATGAAGAGGGTGAGGATAACTGATTGTTTCTCACTTCATTGCCTTTTTCCATACTTTTTTGTTTTTATCTGGTTACCTGTGTTTCTGATGCACTTTTAATTTCCCCCAACAGATGAAGACAATTAAGGCGTCATTAACTACCACAGCTGCCGGTATTATGTGTTTCAACGCTGTCAGAGCTGAATAAAGATAATTGATTATTCATTTACTGTGGTGATGTCTCTGTCTGTTTAATAATGAACACATTCAGGTTTGACTGCCTTTCCTGTTTTAATCATTATGGATTAGGCTTTGGAGCTTGAGGGCAATATAAATGGCCCTTCATTTCAAACTCATGCTGTTAAATCTCACTATTTAATCTAAAATATTGTGTTAGAAATGCCAAGACAATGGGTTTGATTCTCAGGGAACACATCCTGATGAATTAAACACTTTTTTTTTTTTGTTTTCACCTAGGCTGCATTATTTGATCTAAAACACAAAAAAATAAACATTGTGGATTATTGAAATTTAAAATAACTTTTCTATTCAAATATAGTTATGTAAATTATTGCTCATTGGAAAAGTTGAATTTTCAGTAATAATTACTCCGGTCTCCAGTGTCACATGATCATTCAGAAATCATTCTAATATGCTGATTTGGTGCTCAAGAAACATTACTTATCAGTATTGAAAGCAGTCAAAGACAAACCTGTAAAGTCTGCCCAGTTAAAGTAATTTTGTGAATACTTTCAGTTTGTTTTGGTGTCCAAGTCCCAGATGAAGTGCAGTGGTAAGTCGTTCATTCTTTCTTTGAAGATCCGGTCAAACATTTCACTTTGTGCCACAGTGAATGTGTTCTTCCAGTCTCCTACTGTGCCTGCAACAGCAAACCCAAACCAATTATAACAGAATAAGTGAAGGATTCAACCTGTCTACACTTTCCCAAAATTGTAATCTTTGAACAGTGACCTTTGCGCATGAATTGGGGCTTAAGCAGTCGTTCTCCAACAGCAAATTCATAGTTTGCCCTCGGGTCCTTCTTCATGTTTTTAAAAGTGGCCTTCTCCACAATCTGTGAGATAGTAGCATCATCCAGATTCTTCTCCAAAAACTTGCAGATTTTCTCCACTGCTGTCCTGAGATGCTGAATGTGGTGCCAAATATATCAGTGAAATGAAGGTATAAATTTAAATCTTAAATATAGCTGCAAGCAGCAATTACTGGGGTTCAAGCACTTTAAGATGTTTAAGCACATGAAGAAAGACTTTGTGTATTATTTAACAAGCCTCTAACCAGCTAGTTCAATAAATAAAAAGACATTTTTAACATTTGTAGCTATTATAGTGCCACCTATGGTCCAATCTCCATAAAACTGTGCATGCTTGTTTAGAATCTAGTTCTGTGAGTTTTTTTTTTTTTTTTTAATTTATCCACCTTATTTTGCCCATAAAGAGTGGGGCAGCCATTTTGTAATGTGTCTGGCTTCTGGTCTCATCCGTGTTCAGCTACTATTAGTACAAAACAGTTCGTTTTGCTGCTTTATATTGCAAACTGGTGTGTCTTACCATATTATTTTAATGTGTTATCTTAATTTTAAACACAATACTTTGTAGTGCAAACAGTTTTACCATTTACTGCACTTCGTTATTCTTCTCATGAATTTCCCTATAACAGTTTACAAACCGAAAGTCTCACACATAACCAGAAAACAGCTTACTTCTGCATTGAAAAATAAGGTTAGGCATTTGGGTATATTTAGTCACCCCCTTTTTTTTTTTTTTACTCAAAGGGTAAAGGTTTTTTTTTTTTTTTTTTTTTTGAGATACACAGATGTCCTCAGGCACTTGTTGCAGACTGGACAAAGATACAGCATACCAACTGTCAAGTCAATCGAACTAGCGATTGTGTAGTTATAGCCATTTTCATGGTTTTTACCTCTTACAATGCTACCAAGTAGCCAAACTCTGCAGTTTTTTTTCATGTAATCTCAGACTGAGCTTTTACATAGGTGTTCTGAGTTTGGCGAAAATATCTAATTCAGTTCAAGAGTTATAGGTGTTTTAGTACAAGTGGCTCTAGCCCTGGCGAATGTTTTGGTGTCCCTGTGTGATGGTGAGTTGAAAGTTCCATTTTTGTTTGTTGATTATTGATATTGACTCTCCAGAGAGTCTTTCTGCACTGGTTTGGTTTCGACTGGGTGAAAAACCTGCGGCAGGGTGACCATCGAATCAGAGGCATTTTGTCCGCCATTAACCAAATATTATGAGCAATTTTGTACTTTTGACCGCCGTAGTGCCACCGTCAGGATGACTGGGGCGAGCCTTGGTGACATTGTAGACAGTGTGAGTACCACCATTGCACCAAATTTCAAGTCTCTATGACTTGTGGTTTGGTCTGCCTGATCAGTTTTAGGAAAGCATGCTGATCGTTGGACATTGGGTTTCAGGGCTATGCTTGAACCCCTAAATATTCTGTATTAAAGAACATCCTGTAAATGCTTTTCTGACATATGTGATTACTCACCATGACCATGTCCTCATATGACAGGAAAAGGATGTTGTACTGGTCTCTTTTACTGTACCACTCTCTGATATGATCAAACCAAGATCCTCCACCAACTAAAACATGAGGTGTGAATTTATAACATTAGTAATAATTAATATAATAATATAATTAATTATGTTTAAAGTGATCCCTACTGTACAAAAACAATTGTCCTGAATTTGGTGTTTTCCCTTAACATGATAAAATATTCTAATGTGCTGTAAATGTTACCATTTCCTTCTAGATACTGCTGCAGAAAGTCTTCAAAGCTCTTGGGCGTCTCAAGCTTGGTCCAGACGTGGCTAAATTGATAATATGACACTGCATTGTCTTTTGGATTTCTAAGCACGTACACGATCTGTTATTTAAAAGACATGAAGAGCAGTGAGGCTTAGACCAAACAAAAATGATCGAAAATTAGATTTTATAACCAAAGACATTGACTCACACAAAATAAACAATTATAAGTTCTTAATTTTCCATTTTGCATTGGAGACTGCCTAAATACTTAACTTTGCTCTCTTGTCCTTAAGGCCTGGTGGCAACAGTGTGGGTGGGAAATGGGTGGCAAATAACCGTGGCGATGGGCGCAAGGAGTAGTCAGGTTGGTTTTGAGGGTACTCTAACCAAGGCATCTTATCAACAGTTCTGAGAAAGGTTGTTTTATCTGTGGGATCCTCACAAATTAAACTTATGATGTTCTGTGTCCATATTGTACCTGCAAAAATATGGTTCAGTATGTTACAACCAAAGAAATCACACACACACACATCTTTATCATTAGCAACAATGAGGGAGACTGGGACCAGATGTCATGACAGTTACTTGTGTCTATCTATCTATCTATCTATCTATCTATCTATCTATCTATCTATCTATCCTATCTATCTAATCTATCTTTTTATTTTTTGCCATAATATTAACGTTTGCCTATGTCCATCTTATTTTTCCTGTAAGAGTGGGTGTGGCCATTTGTACATTTTATGGGTCTGGCATCCACATCCAGCTATTTTTGGCTGTACAAAACAGCTCATTTTGCTGCTTGATATTGCACATTGGTGTGTATAACCATATTTTTTAATATATTATCTTAATTACAAACACACTGGTTTGTAGTTTGTAGTGAAAGTACTTTTTTCATCTGCTGTCCCTGGGCAGGAGAGTACCAAAACAAATTATACAATAAGAACATCAATATAATAACATGTAAAATAGCCTTCCCCCAAAATTTTAAAAATAAAGAGTGTAATCCCCCACATACAGACTACAATCCAAATTTCTACAAAAATTCCCTATAAATACTACAAAGCATCACCCTTTAAAAATGTACAACTCAAGGTTATGTAGCCATTCAAGACATAAAAATACTCAATGGTCACACACCTGACTCATCTTTAACCATATTTTCAAATGCAACTTAAACTGCTGAAGTGAAACACTGCCTAATATTAATTGGTAAACGATTACAGTGATTAACAGCTCTTACAGAAAAAGCTGAACGACCAAAATCAGTAACTCTAAAATTTGCTACACAATCATGATGAGGCTCTAGTTTGTCTTATATTTTCAGTACAACAGAAAACAAGGGTGAAGGTGCATGATTATTAACAATTTTGTTCATTAAACAATTGTAGAACACAACAAAATTGTCAAAAGTAAAAAAAAAAAAAAATACTTATTGATAATTAAACAATGATGATGTCTTTTGGGTTTCTTGTCAAATACTTTTAAAGCACGTTTATACAAAGTATATAAACTTCTAAGAGTAGATTTTCCTGCTTGTGACCATGAAGTAATACAATAAGAAAAAGAAAAGATCAAAGAATTCAAAAAGATTTTTGAAGCTTCGATTGAAAGTTGACTCTGAATAAATTTAAGTTGAGGTGTCACTGCACAGACTATTTTTCAAACATGTTTTTCAAATGTTAAATGCTCCAACATAAATATATCTGGTACAATTTGTAATTTTTCACCATTAACTAATACATCTGGTTGGACCTCTTCCTTCTTTTTGATTTTTGAAAATTCAGTGTTAAGCAGCTCTGAGTAAACCTAAATCTAAAATTTTTGTCATTGCAATAGATCATTTTTGTGCCACCTGTTCTTTTGTTTTGTCATGTACATAAATCACAGTGTCATCTGATGTACATTTGAATATGCACATCAGGACAAACATCTGGAAAGTCATTCAAATACAAACTAAAGAATAAGGGCCCTAGGGTTGACCCCTAAGGAACCCCTGTAGAACAATCTCTTAAAGAAGATGTGGATGCCGTGCACTGCTACCTTGATGTAAGATAAGACTCAATCCATTTTATTGTATCTTCTGAGAAATTAAAGTATGATCATGTAGATAATAAAACATTATGATTTAGTGTATTGACTGCCTTTTGTAAATCAAGGAACACAGCACCCACAGTCCCACCCTTATCTAATTTTGGCTGAATTTGCTCAGCAAGTTTCAGCTGATTGCTGTTTATGAATCCCAAATTGCAAAAGCACCCTCAGTGATTTGATTCTGGAGCCAGGCCCGCTTCAAGTGGTGTTCCAGACATTATTTCCAAGTAGGAGGTGGCTAAAAATACTAGTTTGGACATGTCCAGAACGCAGCATAAGGTGGATAGAGAAATGACTGTACCCTTAGAGGTTTTCACAGTAAAATGTTAAACTTCTGGTCTCTTGTCCTTGATGAAACCGAGTATAAGAAATTGATTTATGTCAAGAAAACATTTTTAAACTTTAAATATATTCTTAATCTTATCTTACCTGACTTGGGATACGTCACCAAAAACACATCACTGTCACGAATCTCAAAATGCTGAAGAGAGTCGATGTGCTCGACAGTGATTTCACCTTTTTCAAAAACATAGCCCTTATATTTACACAGATAGTCATTAAGACATTCCATTATGCTGCACTTCTGTCCACCTACAATGTGAAGAAACCGGCAAAAGCAGATGACCTTTGGAATCAGTGAGGAAGCAGAATTTAGAATGCAAAAAGTGACGTCAACCTGTTTCTTCAGCCCAGAATGGATGTTAATAATTATTTAAGATAATAGAGTAATATACTTGTCAGTGCTGAAAAATATACAATTGGATTATAAATTCACGTCACGTTAACAGGACCGAGAAATGTAGTTAAACTACTAGCGCCGCTACAAGTACTGCTATCCAGTATTTTTGTCCTGTGTCGGCTTTCATAGCTTCCCTATGCGCTTCGAAAGGGCGGGGTGAGCGGGGGACTGAGCTTTGGTTGCAATTCAAATCCTCACCGCTAGATGCCACTAAAAATTACACACTGCACCTTTAATAATTGATTACAATTGTCATCTATCAAAACTTTACTAGCTCAACACTGGTTTACTTTATCTAGCCAAGAGCTGTAGTTTGTGTATCATATGCTCATGCAGCAGTCGGGTGTTTTGAGCCACCATTCAGTCTGTATTTCACACAGTGGGATGAGAAAAGGCTTAAGAAACTCAGAAACACAGAATATCACAAGAGAGGTGGTGCTGTTATTTATGTACTTAAATTTTTCATGTTATTTACCATAATAATTATATATGAGAACCACTGAATTTGACAAGTAAATAGTGTTTAATATCCACTGGCAAAACATGCTGGTTCTTTTGTTTTTTGTTTTGGTGTCTCAGTCCCAGATGAAGCGCAATGGTAAGTTTTTCATTCTTTCTCTGAAGATCCGGTCAAACATTTCACTTTGTGCCACAGTGAATGTGTTCTTCCAATCTCCTACTGTGCCTGCAACAGCAAACCCAAACCAATTATAACAACAGAATAAGTGAAGGATACGACCTGTCTACACTTTACAAGACTGCAGTCTTTGAACACTGACCTTTGCGCATGAATTGGGGCTTAAGCAGTTGATCTCCAGGAATAAATACATAGTTTGCCTTCGGGTCCTTCTTCATATTTTTAAAAGTGGACTTCTCCACAATCTGTGCGATAGCAGCGTCATCCAGATTCTTCTTTAAAAACTTGCAGATTTTCTCCACTGCTGTCCTGAGATCCTGAATGTGGTGCCAAATATATCAGTGTAATGAAGGTATAAAAATAAATCTTAACAATTTAAGAACATCCTGTAATTGCTTTTGACATATTTTTTTAGGCTGTGATTACTCACCTTGACCATGTCCTCAAATGACAGGAAAAGGATGTTATACTGGTCTCTTTTAGTGTACCACTCTCTGACATGATTAAACCAAGATCCTCCGCCAACTAAAACATGAGATATGAACTGATAATTCATTCAAGTGACACCTACTGTACAAAAGCAACTTGTCCTCAATTTGTTGTTTTCACCTAACATGTGCTGTAAGTCTTACCATTTCCTTCTAGATACTGCTGCAGAAAGTCTTCAAAGCTCTTGGGCGTCTCAACCTTGGCCCAGACGTGGCTAAAGTGATAAAATGACACTGCATTGTCTTTTGGATTTCGAAGCACATACACGATCTGTTATTCAAAAGACATGAAGAGCAGTGAAGCTTAGACCAAACAAAAATGTATATAAAAATTGATTTTACAACGGGCGCAAGGAGTAGTCAGACTGGCCTTCACGGTACTCTAACCAAGGCATCTTCTCAAGATTGTTGGCAAAGTTTGTTTTGTCTGTGGGATCCTCATAAATTAAAGTTATGATGTTCTGTGCCCATATTGTACCTGTAAAAATATGGTTCAGTATGTTACAACCAAAGAAATTACACACACTTCTTTATGGTTAGCGGCAAACTTAATCTATCTGTGTTTTTTTTTTTTTGCCATAACATTACCTATTTTATTGCCTATACAGACAAATGACTGTACCGTTTTCACAGTAAAATGTTAAACTTCTGTCTCCTGTCTTTTTAACAGAATCTGTAATCATGGCCCCTCCTTGATGAAACCCAATATTGATTGATTTATGTCGAGAAAAACACATTTTTAAACTGAAAGATTGAAATATTTCTTATTCATACCTGACTTGGGATACGTCACCAAAAACACATCACTGTCACGAATCTCAAAATGCTGAAGAGAGTCGATGTGCTCCTCCGTGGTTTCACCTTTTACAAAAACATAGTCCTTATATTTACACAGATAGTTGTTAAGACTTCCCATTATGCTGCACGTCTATCCACCTGCAATGCGGAGAAACCTTTGGAATCAGTGAAGAAGCAGAATTTTTGCAACAAGTGACGTTAATCTCTTTATTCAGCCCAGTATGAATGTTAATAATTAATCATGATAAAAGAGTAATTTAGAGTCCATACTGTATATGGGCCATTCTACAGAATTGGTGCAAACTTTTGTCCCACAACCAAAAACACATTTAAAAAACAATACATATGCTGTTAATGATTTAATTAATTTATTAAGTTATATAATTTTATTTATTTAAATTAATAATTACATTTTCTCCACTGCTGTCCTGAACATGGTGCCATACATCTAAATAATAAAACTCAATAGTGCCAACTAGTGGCCATGTTCTTACAGACCTTTAGGACCGTGAGATGAACCAAAGTCACTTAAGGGCAAACCTGCAACCATTAGCCAAAAAACATAACGGCTAATGCTAACGCTGCGGCCTTGGCTGTCGATGGAGGAGAGGCTTCAGTATGCTGAATAAACAGCTTTTGTGAGAAAATAGCATATCATTTAATGAAGTGACCACCTGCTCGCTAATCTTCAATATGTTTTACACTAAACAATACTTTCGCTGGAAACTGTATGTAGATTTTACCTTGATAATATTTTTTAAGAGAAGCCAGAGTAGGGAATGTCACAACAGGTGGGACCCATTTACGACGTTGTTACCAAAAAAACACTGCATTACTATTTAATAAAAGATATATAATATTATTGTCTAAAAACGTTTTCTTTCTTTGGTTATCAAGTTTTACCTGAAATTAGACTTTAATTGTAATTAATATTATGTGACCAGGTATTCTGGCTCCCAGATTTAAATAAATAAATTACATTTTTAGTATCAGTGTTATCTATGTAATGTAAACTGTCATAGAATTCTGAAAGCCAGCCACCGACATCACTGCCATTGTATGAGGCTGAGGTGCCTTATGTGATCCACATTAGCTGTTACGAACATGGTCCACCGAGTTTCCTTCCGACTGGCCTCGGGAAGGTCCTGGCTGCAGCCTGCAGAACGGGGTGGAGCTGCATGTGGGGCAGGGCTACATGTGTCGCCCAGCCCACAAATTATATCATTGGTTAATGACGGCAACGCTTTATTTTATTTATCAACGCGATTTTATTTCCACTCGTTTGTCGCTACATTGGTGAGTAGTTGAGCTACGAGTTTTGTCTTATTTGATTAGTTGTAATGTTTGATTACAACATCGCGTTCATTATGTCACTAATGAGCGATTGTATAAGGAGACGTGAAGTAGTTAAAATAAGACTGTCCTCGTGCGTGCGTGTGTGTGTGTGTGTATTATTACATGTTAAATGTATGTGGCAACAACTGAAGACACAACAGGTGGGCCTCTGCTAATAAAACAGTGATGTTAAACTGGTGTTTTGTATGACCAATAAAATGAAATAATCAAACTGCATTATCTTGATGTTCTTTGAGTTTATTCCTCTTCATATATTGTTTAGTCCAACGCTTTTGGACTTCCAACTTTCTTTAACATGAGGTAATCTCTATTTTATCTCTACATGTACACATAATTTATTGTGAAAGGTTTTGTTATCAGAACAAAGCAATAGCTATCATGTAGTTCTTACAAAAATGGCACTTTATCAATTCATAATTCTAAGACAACATTTTCAAAGAAACTTTAAGTGTTGAGTTGGTGACAAAAAAAAATACATTAAATACAAGTAAATGCGTAAATAAAAATAAAAACCCATAAATAATTTAAATTTGCAAATAAACATTAATCGTTGCGATATACAGTTCTTAATGCACAAAGGTATGACAGGTCAAAAGCAGGAAGTGGATGCTTGCTTAGTAATAATAATGAAATTTTGCATAATGTATTATGTTTGGTATAGATTAATATTACGTGTAGATAATTAACGAATTCATAATATATTGTTTATTTTTGTATGTAAGTTAATATCACTAATGATATTCTATATATATATATATATATATATAGCTTCAGCTGTGCTCTTAACCGCATTTCCTGTTTACAGAGGTGTCTACGTCATTACATGTCATTAGCCAACTGAACCATTTATTAATATCACATGTAGATAATTAACGAATTTATAATATATTGTTTAATATTTTATATGTAACAGATATTTAATATCACGAATGAATCGTAGCTTGAACTATGCTCGTAACCGCATTTCCTGTTTACGGAGTTGACTATGTCATTACATGTCATTAGCCAATGAAAGCATTTGTGGGCGGGGCGATGTGTGTAGCCCCGCCCCACGTGCAGCCCCGCCCCGTTCTGCAGGCTGCAGCCGGGTATACTTGGATGTCCTAGACACTTGTGGCCAGTGTTGCCAACTTAGCGACTTTTCAGACCCCCCTGGCGACTTTTTTTCGAAAAAGCGCCTAGCGACAAATCTAGCGACTTCTTGGACAAACCTTATTTAGTTTATGAGACTCTCTGGTACTGCCGCGCGAGCGCAAAGTCGTGCTTTCCCAGCGCGCGCGCTCTCCCTCTCTCTCTCTGCGTCTGCTCTGTTCAGTGAGCGGCAGAGAAGCAGCACTTTCAGATAAAAAAAGATATTCTGATGCTTCTAACTCTATTTTACATGCAAGTATAGCCGAAATCACAGCACAGCCATTGTCTTAATCGTATGTGTATTTTATTTCATTAGACAATGTCGTGATTATGAATCAAGATTTTAGTGCAGATAAATATCTTCGAGAGCTGGTTATGTAGTCCTAATGGGCCGCGTTTCAGTCACTATTTCATATTTACCCCGTTGTCTGACAAAGGAAACCGTAAAATATATCAATATATCTATGAAATATATAAATGAAAACAGTTTTATTGAATTTGGCTGCATTAAATAGCAGTATGTGAGGACAGAGACGCAAGACAATGCGACGTACGCTAATGAGCTAATATGCTAATGAGTGTATGACGTCATTTAGCGACATTTGACGACTTTTCAAGTGGGGTTTAGCTACTTTCCATTGAAAAAAGTTGGCAACACTGCTTGTGGCACATTGGACAAAGATAAGGCATACCAATCTTCAAGTCAATCGGACTAACGATTGCATAATTAAAGCCATTTTCATGGTTTTTAACTCTTACAACGCCACCAAGTGGCCGAACTCTGCATTTTTTCATGTGACCTCAGATTGAACTCTTACGTTTGTATGACCAATAAAATGAAATAATCAAACTGCATTATCTTGATGTTCTTTGAGTTTATTCCTCTTCATATATTGTTTAGTCCAACGCTTTTGGACTTCCAACTTTCTTTAACATGAGGTAATCTCTATTTTATCTCTACATGTACACATAATTTATTGTGAAAGGTTTTGTTATCAGAACAAAGCAATAGCTATCATGTAGTTCTTACAAAAATGGCACTTTATCAATTCATAATTCTAAGACAACATTTTCAAAGAAACTTTAAGTGTTGAGTTGGTGACAAAAAAAATACATTAAATACAAGTAAATGCGTAAATAAAAATAAAAACCCATAAATAATTTAAATTTGCAAATAAACATTAATCGTTGCGATATACAGTTCTTAATGCACAAAGGTATGACAGGTCAAAAGCAGGAAGTGGATGCTTGCTTAGTAATAATAATGAAATTTTGCATAATGTATTATGTTTGGTATAGATTAATATTACGTGTAGATAATTAACGAATTCATAATATATTGTTTATTTTTGTATGTAAGTTAATATCACTAATGATATTCATATATATATATATATATATATATATATATATATATATATATATAGCTTCAGCTGTGCTCTTAACCGCATTTCCTGTTTACAGAGGTGTCTACGTCATTACATGTCATTAGCCAACTGAACCATTTATTAATATCACATGTAGATAATTAACGAATTTATAATATATTGTTTAATATTTTATATGTAACAGATATTTAATATCACGAATGAATCGTAGCTTGAACTATGCTCGTAACCGCATTTCCTGTTTACGGAGTTGACTATGTCATTACATGTCATTAGCCAATGAAAGCATTTGTGGGCGGGGCGATGTGTGTAGCCCCGCCCCACGTGCAGCCCCGCCCAGTTCTGCAGGCTGCAGCCGGGTATACTTGGATGTCCTAGACACTTTGTGGCACATTGGACAAAGGCAAGGCATACCAATCTTCAAGTCAATCGGACTAACGATTGCATAATTAAAGCCATTTTCATGGTTTTTAACTCTTACAACGCCACCAAGTGGCCGAACTCTGCATTTTTTCATGTGACCTCAGATTGAACTCTTACGTTTGACGCAAATATCTAGTTGTAGGTGTTTTAGTGGAAGTGTCTATGGCCCTGACAAATGTTTTGGTGTCCCATTGTGACGGTGAGTCAAAAATTTTTTGTTGTTGTTGTTGTTGATTATTGATATTCACTCTCCAGAGAATCTTTCTGCTCTGGTTTGGTTCTGACTGAGTGAAAAAGAGCTGGTTCACGAAGGTAGGTTTTTCAAAAAAAAAATCAAAATGACCCGAAAATTGCGGCGAATCTGAGGCACGCATTTGTCCGTCGTAAGTCAAGGATTTCAACGATATAAAACACTTAAGCCTACAACAGTTCAGGAGTTATTTTAATCGCTGTACCACCTTCAGACCGATTGGGAAGAGCCTTGGTGACATTAGGCTTGTTTGAGATGAGCAAACTCTGCGCAGAATCGATCACCGGTGATCACCGCAAGATGCATGCCGGTGAGAAATGTGTCCGAGTTACGTCCGCCTTGCTCTGATGTCATGCTGACGTGTGCCAAAAAACTCTCGCGACGGCGAGGCGGCTGTGTCGGATTGAGCAGTCGAGCGCAGTAGCTCTTCACCGACTGCGCTGAAGGAAAACACGATGGGAAACGCCTGAATGACGACACATCTTAAAGCTCATTGGTTCAGACAACCGTGATGTTGCCGTTCTTTTCTAAAATGTTTTATTTTTTAATCTAATATCATGTGGTTATGTGTTTAAATGATGCATGAATATTCCCAAACACTATGCCAGTGCGATCTCTGCGTGAGATATGTCACTGCTGTCATATTTCTATAAAAATCTAAAAAATCTAAAAAATGAAAACATTCTGAATGTGTTTGGAGCATCTGATGTACACAAACACCACTGATGCTCAAACTTCTCTAAAACACGGTTCTTCAGCAAGGATCCATTATAAAACTCGCTGTAAATTAATTTTGACAACTAAATAAATATACTTAACTATGTTCAGAAATATGATGTTGTAGTGATCAGTGCACAGAAAGCACACGTACATGGTTCCTTTGCGCATTAATGATTACAATTGATTACAGTTGTCATCCATCAAAACTTTACTAACGCGACACTGGCTTGCTTTATGCAGCTGAGAGCTGTAGTTTGTGTATCATATGCTCATGCAGCGGTCGGGTGTTTTAAGCTGCCCTTCAGTCTGTATTTCAATCAGTGTGATGGGAAAAAGCTTAAGCTGCTCCCAAACACAGAATACCACAAGAGTGGTAGTTATTTATTTGCAGTTTTAAACATTATTTACTAGGGATGTGAAGTGGAGCGCTAGAAGCAGGTTTTGTCGCTGCCCATGTTAATGAATCAGAGGGTCGGGGTAAATGTGAACGCAGAAAGCAACACAAACAGTCTTTTCAACCACATTATAATCATTATTTCTGTGTTACTGACATTTAAATAATAGAAGTACTGGGATAAAAGTTTGTACTTTGACATTTAAATAAAAGAAAGTATAACACTTGATGTATTGTAAAGTTTGTATCCTCTTCCACCAGGAGGTGTTGTCTACAGTAAAAAAAAGTATGTTAAACGAATCAGATTTTAATAGTCAAACAAGTCTTAATAAAGTGAGACACTGACTCCTTCATTGAATGTTTTTATTTATTTTTTTATTTTGTTTAAATTAATATAGGTTTTTAAAAGACTTAAAACAGTTTGTCAGAACCACTAGTAAATTACATTATTTTGTTTATGTTTCTATTTTTTTCTCCAGAATCAGATTTTAATAGTCAAATCAAGTCTTAATTAAGTGTTGAGACACTGACTTCATTAAAATGAAAGTTTAATTTCATCATTTTAATGTTTTTTATTTATTTTTTTATTTTGTTTAAATTAATATAGGTTTTTAAAAGACTTAAGCAGTGAACAGTTTGTACACAGTTTGTCTCGTGTCTCATCTTGTCTCGTGGGATAAGTGTCTCGTCACACCCCTATTATTTACCGTATTAATCATAAAATTAGTGAATTGAATATATTGCTGGTTCTGTTGTTTTGTGAACACTTCAGTTTGTTTTGGTGTCCAAGTCCCAGATGAAGTGCAATGGTAAGTCTTTCATTCTTTCTTTGAAGATCTGGTCAAACATTTCACTTTGTGCCACAGTGAATGTGTTCTTCCAATCTCCTACTGTGCCTGCAACAGCAAACCCAAACCAATTATAACAACAGAATAAGTGAAGGATACGACCTGTCTACACTTTACAAGACTGCAGTCTTTGAACACTGACCTTTGCGCATGAATTGGGGCTTAAGCAGTTGATCTCCAGGAATAAATACATAGTTTGCCTTCGGGTCCTTCTTCATATTTTTAAAAGTGGACTTCTCCACAATCTGTGCGATAGCAGCGTCATCAAGATTTTTCTCCAAGAACTTGCAGATTTTCTCCACCGCTGTCCTGAGATCCTGAACATGGTGCCACATAATAATGAAGTGACAGTGTAATGAAGGTATAAATAAATATCTTAAATATAGCTGCAAGCAGCGATTACCGGTGTTCAAGCGCTTTAAGACATTTGATCACATTAAGAAAATGACATTGTGTATTATTTAACAAGCCTGTAACCAGCTAATTAAATAAATAAAAAGAGTATTTTTGGCAATTCCAGGTAATTTACCATGGAAATATGATGTTTATTAAAATTTATGGCTATTATAGCACCACTTATGGTCTGATCGCCATAAAACTGTGCATGCTTGTTTAGAATCATCTGCCGCTTGTGCTCATCTGGTTTCTTGACGTTTTGAGTTTTTGTTTAGAATTTATAGACCAATTGCAAGTAGACGTAACAGTGATGTCACTTGCAGCTGCGCGCGCATAGTGGTTGCAGAAAAACACTGGTAGCAAGTGGACGCAAACGGGTAAACTCCATGGAATAAGAGAAACTTGACATATTAGGACCCCTTCCTGAGACTCTTCTCAAAAATAAATATGTGTTGGTGGTGGGGGATTATTTTTCAAAGTGGACAGAAGCGTACCCCCTCCCAAATCAGGAGGCAAAGACCATAGCCAGAGTACTTGTTGAAGAGTGGGTGTGTCGTTACGGAACCCTTAGAAGCCTGCATTCCGACCAAGGTCGAAATTTTGATTCTAACTTGTTTGGGGAATTGTGTCGGTTGCTAGGCATTAATAAGACTAGGACATCTCCATATCATCCTCAGTCAGATGGTATGATTGAGAGGTTTAATCGTACGTTGCTGTCTATGTTGTCTTTTTATGTTGATGACAATCAGCAGAATTAGAATGTCCTTTTGCCTTATGTGATGATGGCTTATAGACGTAGCGTTCACTCCAGTACTGGCTTCACCCCATATAAAGTTTTATTTAGTCAAGAGATGGTTCTGCCTATTGACATCATGATGGATGTCCATGGACAAGAGCAATTTTCAACTGTGAGTGAGTATGTGAAGGGGGTAGCTGAAAGTCTTTCAACAGTAGTGGGGGCAGTGAAAACCATCAGGCTAGGGCCTCGGAACATCAAAAGCTGTATTTTGACTTTAAAGCCAAGTTTCAGTATTATTCAGTGGGTGAGTTGGTGTGGCTAAAGAATAAAGCTAGGAAGAAGGGGGTGAGTCAAAAATTGCAGAAACGATTCAAGGGCCCATATAGGGTTTTAGAAAGGGTATCTGAAGTGTTGTATCAAATACAGCCAGAGGCAGGAGGTAAAGATCATGTGGTGCATTTTAATAAACTGAAACCTTATGTCCTTTCTATGGTTGCAGAGTCTGTGGGTGGCCATACAAGAGCCAAAGCTGATCAGATGATTACATCTGCCCAGACTACAAGAAGGAGAGAAAGGGGTCGAGGCTTTGGGTCTAGCTGGGTGTTTTGACGATCACGGCCACCTGATTTCCCTGTTGCTGTTGGGGACGTCTATTCCTCTGCCTCTTCTGGTGCTACGGAGGGGTTTCGATCGGTTGTTTCGTCTGCTGCTGCTGGATTTACCTGCTTCACCTGTGCTGCCAGCTGCCATTGAGGGCTCTCAAACATCGCAGATTTCTATGGAGGCTGAGGCGTCTCCTGCTTTGACGGAAGTGAACAATTTCTCAAGTCCTCACAGTGACGGCATGGTGTCGTCGGACGTGGACAGGGAATTCCAAAACTATTTTATTCATTCTATATGATTCATGTGCGTTGTTGTTGTCTTCAACTATTAGTGATTTTTGTCTCCCTGAATATAGTATATTGATTGCCTGTGCTGGTTCTTACACATAGGGCATGTGATTTATGCTTGGAGTTTCTAACTACGTGTGCTGTGTATGAAATGCCTCACTATTTAATGTTTGCTGTGAATTTGAAATGTGTGCTCGGGTACTCTTTTAAATGTGTTATTGTGCAATATATTGTGTGCACCTAAACGTTTCTCACAGTGATATTTCTGTGTTGTGCTCTCCTGAACTTTTTCTCAGAGAGATATTTTCTTTCAATCACGATGCAGAGCAGATGAGAAAGTTGGTTTTATCAAGGAAAAATGTTTTACTTCATTTACATTATGTGTAGTATTACTTTATGATGATATTAATCATGCTGTGTGATTAATATATCTATATCTATATATTAATATATCTATATATGTCTATATGCTGTGTGCACCTAAACATTTCTCATAGATCTGAATTGCTATGCAGTGCTGAGGTGGAGGTTGCTTTTAACAGGGCAAAACTAGAAGTAAGTGTTTTACCTTATTTACATTATGTGTTTTATAAGATAATATTACTTTATGATGACATTTATACATTCTGCGTGACATCTGCTTGCTTTAATGGGCGCGCACACTGAACATTCAAGTCTGGAGCGGAAGGAGGTGGAAACTTTCTTTCATGTAAATGACACACTTTTGTTGAATATTTACTTTATAGAAATGGTTTATTGTCTTCAGAAAAAGTCCATTAGCATCTGAACCGTATTGTTAACTATAAGAGGCAAGTTAGGTTAACTATTGACTTGAGCTCTTGTTTATGAAAGTCTGGGCTTTTAATGTCATCTTAATTAACGTGACTTGCTGTTTTGCTTTTTTTTTTTTTATAGGTTTTGCAGGCAATTTGTCATTGGATAAAAGGAAGTAAGCTAATTTATTTAACCTAGAAGTATGCAATGTACGGTTAATCGGATACAAAATTAACATGGAGCGTGAAAATGGGCTGAAGGTACTTTAAAAATGTTTTGACCTTTCATTGTAAACAAATATTGATTCCACTTGTCCTGTGACTTCAGCAGTTTCAGAAAAAAACTTCTATGACACAGGAAAAGTTTGACAAAGCTTATTAAATTACTTTATATGTATCTTTCATAATATATTTAGCCTATATCACCATGCAGCTGTAATTTTCTTTTGCAAAATTATATATGTCTATATACTTTTATGTTTGTTTGCTTGTCAGTTATTTTAAAAGGATTTAAAAATGTAAATTCTGTTATTAAATTGTATTGTTTTGTATATTCTATATATTATTTATTTTTCTTTTCTGCATTTCATAGTTTACTTCTAATAAAACTTCCATGATCCTTTTTATGTTCCAGATTGTTTATGTTCCTCCCTAGAATCTTTCATGCTAATGGCCGTGCACCAGAGTTGGAGCGTATCTCCTGTTGAAGAACATCTCTAGACATTATGAACCACATGACTAGTAAGTAATACCTTAAACATACACTACCATTCAAAAGTTTAAGGGTCAGATTTGTCATGTATTTGAAATAAGTCTTTTATGGCAACAGCTGCTGCATTTATTTGATTAAAATACAGTAAAACAGTAATATTGTGAAATTACCGTTTTTAAATAACTATTTTCTATTTCAATATGTTTTAAAAAGTGATCTAACCTGATTTTGCAGCATCATTATGCTTATACCGTGTCTACACTGGACGTGTGACTTGATCATTAGTCAGTGGTTAAAGGAGAAGTCCACTTCCAGAGCAACAATTTACAAATAATTTACTCACCCCCTTGTCATCCAAGATGTTCATGTCTTTCTTTCTTCAGTCGTAATGGACTGATAATGGACTGATATGGTGCCCCGATTTTGAACTTCCAAAATGCAGTTTAAATGCGGCTTCAAACGATCCCAAATGCGGTTGTAAACGATTCCAGCCGAGAAAGAAGGGTCTTATCTAGTGAAACGATTGGTTATTTTAATAAAAAGAATACAATTTAATGACTTTTTAATGCCAAACACTCGTCTTGTCTTACTCTGCCCTATTTTTGTTCCGGTTCATGACAGTTAGTGTATGTCGAAAAAAAAATCCCATCTCGTGTTGTCCCTCAACTTCAAAAAATGTCCTATATCGCTGTTTTACCTTTTTTGTTAAGGGTGTTTGATCGTCTTTGCATGTTCACTTTGCAAAGACTGGGTCGGTACTTCTGCAGTGATGATTTTGAAATTATTTTTCAAGTTGAGGGAGAAAATACGATTGGAGTGTATTTCAGAACTGTCTTGAGTCAGAATACACAGAGTTCAGGCAGAGCAAGACAAGACAAGCGTTTGGGATTAAAAAGTATTTTAAATTGTATTCTTTTAATAAAAATAACCGATTGGTTCGCTAGATAGGACCCTTCTTTCTCGGCTGGAATCATTTACAACCGCATTTGGGATCATTTGAAGCCGCATTTAAACTGTATTATGGAATTTAAAAATCGGGGCACAATATTAGTCCACTATATTTAGAAAAATGCAGAAATGTTTTCCTCAAAATACAATTTCTTTACGACTGAAGAAAGAAAGACATGAACATCTTGGATGACAAGGTGGTGAGTACATTATCTGTGAATCTTTGTTTTGAAGTGGACTTCTCCTTTAAGGGATGTCTTAATCACAAATTTTTTACTGTGCACTGAATTGTGTGCTCCCTAAATAGCTGTGAGAACCAGGAAGCATCAATGCTCACTACGTTCCCGTTAAGTTCTGAAGCTCAAAATTCACTACAAAATGACATGACTGTTGTGAATTTGACGCATTAGTTCTTTTTTTCCTAGTTTTTTTCTTTTGTGCTACATATCCCACAATTCTTAATCAACTTCATTCAGGGTGAACTCCATATATGGAGCACTACATTACCCATGTTCCCCTGCTTAAGGTCTATAAATAGACCTTACTTCCTTCCTTTGTTCCTTTCTGGTGTTGGTGAGGTGTGGGTGTTTAAATGGGCACCCAACCATGTCCTTTGAGTCCTTTCCTTTGGATGTGTTAAGTAAGTTTGTTTTTCAACTGTATAGTTTGTGTTTAGTTGTTTAATCATTATGTGGACTATGTACAATATTGATGTTTATTGATGAGTTGTTTGTATGATTTTGATTTATTTATTTATTTTTTTTTTATTTTTTTAAATATATATTGTTTGTAGTGACCAAAAACCATCCTGTTTATCCTGGGCATCCACTCCATCATGTTTATCATGGTACTCCTGCATCATGTGAATTCCTGCACTGCATTTGATGTCAGTGGCTAAAGATGTACTATTCTTCACTTAAGTGGTATTAAAGAGAGCAAAGGACTGCGTTTTTTCCAGTGTTTTAATCAGACACCCAACCAAGCTCTACAAGTTTTAACGAACTTTGGATATTTAACAACATATATTCAACAGTGACCGATTTTAAAACACAAACCAATATCACATTTGAGCATAAACGTACATCATTAGACAGGTAATGTCTAATCTAGCTAACATTTACAGTTTATTTATGGCTGAAATCTTGCACATTCACGTAACAAAGTATTCATCATCATGTACTGCAAATAGCATTAAAAGAGATATTCATTTTAATGCTGTATGTGAATATCAGTAGTGATGCTGTACAGTGAGGATGGAAATGGTCACCGGTGTGTAGTGAGCCACTGTCCTTATCAATGTCTGAATTTGTGAACACAATATATCAGTTCACAACCTAGCAAACTATTAAGGTGATTGAGACGCACCCTCTGTATGACAGTGGACCAGTGAGGGTCAGAGTTCAGAAGAACCCCTGACACACTAATTAGTTAATATTCACTCATGAAGAATGAGTATACTTTCATTTGAACAGATATATGCAATATTTGACTCCAGTTCAGTGATGTTATTATTTTCTATTCCCTTTTGGTTGTGTCAGTCACAGCTAAATAAAACCAAAGGCCATTCAGCCACAGATCACTGCATCGTTTGCTGTGTAAGTTTTTTTTATTTTTTAAATGTCAAACACGTTCTCAGTATTTATATGTTTCGGCTTTTATAACCATTTTAGGGATCACTGTTTCAGTACGGTTCTTATGTACTGTCCATTTAACGTTTCAGGAGCTGAATTTTTTTTTAGTACTTGCATAGTTGTTTTAATATTAGCACATGTGTGATGCATATATAGGAAGTGATATAAAACTGTGTTGAAAATTCTAGAAAATTGTTCTCATGCTGTAAGTCAGTTCCCATTCTTTTGTTTATTTGTTTGTTTGTTTGTTTTTAACATTTACATTTTGGTTCTTGTTTTCTTTCTCATTTTAGATGCTGGAGAAAAAGCAGCCAGGCTAAAGCATTTAAAGTGGAAACTTTTGTCGTGGCTCAAAAATCCAGCATTGGGATAGTGGAAGGAGCAGAAGAACCAGAAGATCAGAGATCTACTGATGCCCCTGAGGGAACCATTTAACTGTGTTATTTAAACCCAAAATTTTCAGCACTCACCTTCATGTCTTTCCAAACCTGTAAAACTTTTGGTCATCTTTGAAATTTAAATGTAGATCTTTTTAATGAAATCTGAGAAATTTCTGTCCCTCTATTTCACAGTTTATGCAACTACCACTTTCAAGCCTCAGAAAGGTAGTAAAGACAGCATTAAAGTAATCCATGTGACTCCAGTTGTTTAACCTTAATTTTATGAAGTGGTGTGAATGGTTTATATGCATTGTATTTTTATTCACGCATAGAAAAAAAAAAACTTATGGTGCTTTTGTGAAATGCGTTGGAGGTACCTAATTTATGAATAAAGATGTAATTTTGTTGTTGCTGTTTTTTGCGTACACAAGACATCTGTCAAAAATATCTTTATTTGCATTCTGCACTAAAGTTTCTTATGGGTTTGGAGTGACATGAGTGTAAGTAATTAATGGCAAAATTAGCATTTTTTTGGGTGAGATGTGTTCTAATGTGGTTAGAATTGGTCATTGATGTGTTTTATAAACATTTTCAGTATTTCAAAGATTATTGTTTTGAAAAATTAGTTTGAAATAAATACTGCTCCTTTGAAAGTTCTATTTGTAGAATACTGAAAGTGTTTTCCACAAAAAATATTGGGCAGCACAACTGTTTTCCACACTGATAATCAGAAATGTTTCTTGAGCAGCAAGTCATATTAAAAATGTTTTCTGAAGGGTCATGTGACACTGAATACTGGAGTAATTATGACGAAAATGTAGTTCACATGAATAAATTACCTTTCACAATGTATTCATATAGAAAACATAGTTACATTGTATACTTTTACTGTTTTTACGGTATGTTTAATCAAATGCATGGTTAATTCGTGATCAGGAAAGTGTTTTTTTACTTGAAAGATATATTTAATGTGTCAATAAATGTTTTAGTATTCATTTGTGAATTGTCTTATTTTGAATATGAGAAATATAATCATGAACTTACGGTTGAAATTCGGCCTGAAAAAGACGTGTTTTTAACTTTCACTTTACAACCACATTTAGACGTAATTTGGACGTCTTTTTACAGACGTCTTTTCGTCTTTCACTTTTCAACCAAATTTTCACGTTGTTTAGACGTCTGGCATTGTCGTCTTTTCGACGAGTTTTTGCTGGGTGGGAAAAACGTCATCCCGGTTTCGGATATGTAAGATTATCCCACTGTCTAACGCCAATTTCGTTGAATAACAGTGCTTATCGCTGGGTGACAAGCTCTTGTAATATGTGAATAACATTTTGAAAATGACATCTAAGCAATATAATCTATATTATATATACTCTTTTTAAATCTAAGTATTTTGTGCCGTATCCTTAATTATCAATTATCTAGCCGTAAAGGCGATCTCTCCCGGATTTTCTGCAACCAGCTGGCCAAACTTTGCATTTTTTTTCATGTGATCTCCGACCCTGACAAATGTTTTAATGTCCCTTCGTGACGGTGAGTCGAAAGTTCCACTTTTGTTTGTTTTATCTTTGATTATTGATATTGAGATAATATTGAGATAATCTTTCTGCACTGGTTTGGTTCCGACTGGGTGAAAAACCTGTTGGCAGGGTGACCATCGAAACGAATGCATGCATTTTGCCTGTCTTGAGCCAAGTATTCCAGTGATATAAGACACAGTTGTCTTGACTAACGGTTTAGAAGTTATGAGCGATTTCATACTTTTTAGCCTTGGTGACGTTGTAGATGGTGTAAGTACTAGCATCCAAGTTTCAAGTCCCTTCGACTTAGAGTTTGGTCTGTCCAATCATTTTTAGGGGAGAATGCTGATCCTTGGACATTTTAACAATTACAATAGGGTTTCAGGGCTACGCACTTCAGCCCCTAAATATTCTGTATTAAACAACATTGTGTAAATGCTTTTCTGACATATAAGGCTGTGATTACTCACCATGACCATGTCCTCATATGACAGGAAAAGGATGTTGTACTGGTCTCTTTTAGTGTACCACTCTCTGACATGATCAAACCAAGATGCTGCGCCAACTAAATTGTGAGGTATGAATTGATAATAATAATTAATTCTGTTTAAAGTGTTTTAATTGTATCGTGTTAAAAATATTTTAATGTGCTGTAAATGTTACCATTTCCTTCTAGATACTGCTGCAGAAAGTCTTCAAAGCTCTTGGGCGTTTTGAGCTTGGCCCAGACGCGGCTAAATTGATAATATGACACTGCATTGTCTTTTGGATTTCGAAACACATACACGATCTGTTATTTAAAAGACATGAAGAGCAGTGAGGCTTAGACCAAACCAAAACTGATCTAAAATTTTATTTTACAACCAAATAAGTGGCAGACATTGACTTTGCTCACACAAAATAATGCATTATTTTTGAAGTAGTTATTCGTTTTACAAATACTTAACTTTGCTCTCTTGTCCTTAAGCCCTGGTGGCATCAGTGTGGGTGTGAGATGGGAGGAAAATAACCGTGGAGACGGGCGCAAGGAGTAGTCAGACCAGCCTTCGCGATACTCTAACCAAGGCATCTTCTCAAGATTGTTGGCAAAGTTTGTTTTGTCTGTGGGATCCTCACACATTAAAGTGATGATGTTCTGTGCCCATATTGTACCTGTATAAATTTTGTTCAGTATGTTACAACCAAAGAAATTACACACACTTCTTTATGGTTAACAGCAAACTCAATCTATATGTGCTTTTTTTTTTTCTCATAACATTGCCATGCAGACAAGTTACTGTACCGTTAAAGGTTTTCACAGTAAAATGTGAAACTTCTGTCTCCTGTCTTTTTAACAGAATCTGTAATCAGGGCCCCTCCTTGATGAAACCCAGTATAAGAAATTGATTTATGTCAAGAAAAACACATTTTTAAACTGAAAGATTGAAATATTTCTTATTCATACCTGACTTGGGATACGTCACCAAAAACACATCACTGTCACGAATCTCAAAATGCTGAAGAGAGTCGATGTACTCCACCGTGGTTTCACCTTTTATAAAAACATGGCCCCTATATTTATACAGATAGTCATTAAGACTTTCCATTATGCTGCACGTCTATCCACCTGCAATGCGGAGAAACCTTTGGAATCAGTGAAGAAGCAGAATTTGTGCAACAAGTGACGTTAATCTCTTTATTCAGCCCAGTATGAATGTTAATAATTAATCATGATAAAAGAGTAATATAGAGTCCATACTGTGTATGGGCCATTCTACAGAATTGGTGCAAACTTCTGTCCCACAACCAAAAACACATTTAAAAAGCATTACATATGCTGTTAATAATTTAATTAATTTATTAAGTTATATAATTTTATTTATTTAAATTAATAATTACATTTTCTCCACTGCTGTCCTGAACATGGTGCCATACATCTAAATAATAAAACTCAATAGTGCCAACTAGTGGCCATGTTCTTACAGACCTTTAGGACCATGAGATGAACCAAAGTCACTTAAGGGCAAACCTGCAACCATTAGCCAAAAAACATAACGGCTAATGCTAACGCTGCGGCCTTGGCTGTCGATGGAGGAGAGGCTTCAGTATGCTGAATAAACAGCTTTTGTGAGAAAATAGCATATCATTTAATGAAGTGACCACCTGCTCGCTAATCTTCAATATGTTTTACACTAAATATATATATATTGGTAAAGAAATTATAGAAATTAATACTTTTATTTAGCAAGGAAGCTTTAAAGTGATTATAAAGACATGAAACAAATGATTTCTATTTCAGAGAAATGTTGTTATTTTGAACTTGGGCAGCAAGAAACCTGAAACTGAAAATTCTACTCAGCTGTTTTCAACATAATAATAATAAATGTTTTGAACAGCAAATCAAAATATTAGAATGATTTCTGAAGGATCATGTGACTGGAGTAAAAATATTTCAAAATTTTACTGTTTTTGCTGTACTTTGGATCAAATAAATGCAGGCTTAGTGAGCAGATGAGACTTATTTAAAAACATTAAAAATCTTACTGTACAAAAACTTTTGACTGGTACTGTACAAATAAACCTCATAAGCCTGGTGTATTTTCGATGTATCTTAATTAATTAAGTAATTGCTTATTAATTGTGTATGGATAATTGAGTAGTAGCTGCTTAAGTCCAGTAAATATTGAAATATTACTAACAGTACAGAGGTTATTATTTATACTTTTAAATATAATATATAATATAATAAATAAATATAATAAATATATAATAAAAATAAATACTTTTAAAAAAATCACTAAAGATTTCATAGCAAAAAGGCGTGTACCACAACAGGAAGGATGGGTGTAATAATAAACAAGAATTAAGACAAGAATTAAACTAAAATGCCTTTTACTTTCTAAAAACAGTATAATCAAGCAGATGCGAGAAAGGCATGTAGTATCATACAGTAGGCTTCACAGGTTTTTTTTTTTTTTTTTTTGGAAATCATTATACATTTTTTAGGATTTTTTTATGACTAGAACAGCATTCATTTGAAAAAGAAACATTATGAATCTCTTTACTTTCACTTCAAATCAATTTAATGCATCCTTGATGAATAAAAGTATTATTTCTTTCAAAAAAAAAAAAAAAGAGAGAAATGTCTTCAAATTCAAATCTAGTTATCATTGCAGTAAGTTTTGGGAGTTCATTTTTAGTATATCTCCTATCCTGTCTTGCAGAGATGGACTAAAAATGAACTCCCAAAACTTACTACCAGATTCTGGAAGATAAATTCTTGTAAGAGAGGTACAAGAGGATGTGAAAATGGTCCTTTAAGAGTCACTCTCAACTTATCTGTCTTTGAAGTCTATAAAAAACAGTCTTCATGTATTTCAAAACACTTCAGCATATTATTATTATTATTATTAAGCCGAGGGTAATTTTTTAGGATTTTTTTTTACCCAAGCAAAGTCTCTGACAATCTGACACCTTCTGGAGACTCTAGGTAGGTTTCTGTTTTGGAAAATGGTAGCGCTGGAGACTAAATGGTTCCTGATGGTTTCACACCTGATTCTTCACCTTAATTCTTAATTCTTTTGCAGTTACATGTGTCTTTTCTTCTGCACCTTTTTTTTTCTGACTTTGCTGACCCAATGATCAATTTCGTCATGCCTTAACTCTACAAATTCTAGTATTATATTAGTATTGCATCCTTCTCATGGGCATTTAAAATTTTTTGATATTTCAGTTAAATCTACTTAAAGTTACATTTTTGGGGCTCATTTTATCTGTAAAAGAAAATGTGCCTAATAATTATACAGACCTGAATATAAGGAGTTTTTCACTTCCGGCAATTAGGACAATTCAAGGACAGTTATATATAACTTATAAATGATTAAATACAAAATTAATAGTACTTATGAGTTTGGAATTGGTAAAATGTGCTTATGCAGGCACTGTATGTAATTATTTTAAAAAAATAGATGTTCTTTTTTGCTAACATACTTTGCAAAAATGTCACTGCAAATGTAAAGCTCAATTATACAGTAACTTTAAATAAGCACAAGCCAACCTGCCATACCAAACAAGACCACATGGAGATGCCAAAGGACTGCATATAACCACTATATGGATCCATTCAGAATCACTAAACACACAAAAATACAACTAAAAAATGAAAACATTCTGAATGTGTTTGGAGCATCTGATGTACACAAACACCACTGATGCTCACAAACTTCTCTAAAACACGCTTCTTCAGCAAGGATCCATTATAAAACTCGCTGTAAATTAATTTTGACAACTAAATAAATATACTTAACTATGTTCAGAAATATGATGTTGTAGTGATCAGTGCACAGAAAGCACACGTACATGGTTCCTTTGCACATTAATGATTACAAATGTCATCCATCAAAACTTTACTAGCGCGACACTGGCTGCAGTGGTCGGGTGTTTTGTGCTGCCGTTCAGTCTGTATTTCATACAGTGTGATGAGAAAAAGCTTAAGCTGCTCCCAAACAGAGAAGAAGAATACCACAAGAGTGGTGGTGCTGGTATTTATTTATTTACATTTTTAGATGTTATTTACCATATTAATCATAAAATTAGTGAATTGAATATTGGCAAAACATGCTGGTTCTTTTGTTTTGTGAATACTTTCAGTTTGTTTTGGTGTCCAAATCCCAGATGAAGTGCAATGGTAAGTCTTTCATTCTTTCTTTGAAGATCTGGTCAAACATTTCACTTTGTGCCACAGTGAATGTGTTCTTCCAATCTCCTACTGTGCCTGCAACAGCAAACCCAAACCAATTATAACAACAGAATAAGTGAAGGATACGACCTGTCTACACTTTCCCAAAAATGTAATCTTTGAACAGTGACCTTTGCGCATAAATTCGGGCTTAAGCAGTCGATCTCCAGGAACAAATTCATAGTTTGCCCTCGGGTCCTTCTTCATATTTTTAAAAGTGGCCTTCTCCACAATCTGTGCGATAGCAGCGTCATCAAGATTTTTCTCCAAGAACTTGCAGATTTTCTCCACCGCTGTCCTGAGATCCTGAACATGGTGCCAAATAATGAAAGGCCAGTGTAATGAAGGTATAAATAAATATCTTAAATATAGCTGCAAGCGGGGATTACCGGGGTTCAGCACATTAAGAAAAAGACATTGTGTATTATTTAACAAGCCTGTAACCAGCTAATTAAATAAATAAAAAGAGCGTTTTTGGCAATTCCAGGTAATGTACCGTAGAAACATGATATTTATTAACATTTATGGCTACTATAGCACCACTTATGGTCCCATCGCCATACAACTGTGCATGCTTCTTTAAAATCATCTGTCGCTTGTGCTCATCTAGTTTTGTGACGTTTTGAGTTTTTGTTTAGAATTTATAGGCTTTTGGGTATATTTGGCCACGCCCCTTTTCCCAGATTTTCCTGTTATAACCAAGGGTAAAATTTATACACAGATACACAGATGTCCTTGGACACTTGTGGTACACGGGACAAAGATACAGCATACCAATTTTCAAGTCAATCGGACTAACGATTGTATATGTAGATTATTGATATTCACTCTCCAGATAATCTTTCTGCACTGGTTTGGTTCCGACTGGGTGAAAAACCTGTGGCAGGGTGACCATCGAAACAAAGGCATGCATTTTGCCTGTCTTGAGCCAAGTATTTCAGTGATATAAGACACAGTTGTCTTGACTAACGGTTTAGAAGTTATGAGCGATTTCATACTTTTTAGCCTTGGTGACGTTGTAGATGGTGTGGGTACTACATCCCTCCAAGTTTCAAGTCCCTATGACTTATGGTTTGGTCTGTCCAATCATTTTTAGGAGAGAATACTGATCCTTGGACATTTTAACAATTACAATAGGGTTTCAGGGCTACGCACTTCAGCCCTTAAATATTCTGTATTAAACAACATCCTGTAAATGGTTTTCTGACATATAAGGCTGTGATTACTCACCATGACCATGTCCTCATATGACAGGAAAAGGATGTTGTACTGGTCTCTTTTAGTGTACCACTCTCTGACATGATCAAACCAAGATGCTCCGCCAACTAAATTGTGAGGTATGAATTAATAATAATTAATTCTGTTTAAAGTGTTTTAATATGTTAAAAATATGCTAATGTGCTGTAAATGTTACCATTTCCTGTTAGATATTTCTGCAGAAAGTCTTCAAAGCTCTTGGGCGTTTTAAGCTTGGCCCAGACGTGGCTAAATTGATAATATGACACTGCATTGTCTTTTGGATTTCGAAGCACATACACGATCTGTTATTCAAAAGACATGAAGAGCAGTGAGGCTTAGACCAAACAAAAAAATCTAAAATTTTATTTTACAACCAAATAAGTGCTAGACATTGACTTAATGTCTGCCATATAATGCATTATTTTTGAAGTAGTTATTCGTTTTACAAATACTTAACTTTGTTCTCTTGTCCTTAAGCCCTGGTGGCATCAGTGTGGGTGTGAGATGGGAGGCAAAGAACTGTGGAGACGGGCGCAAGGAATAGTCAGGTTGGCTTTTACAGTACTCTAACCAAGGCATCTTCTCAAGATTGTTGGAATATTTAGTTTTGTCTGTGGGATCCTCACAAATTAAATTTATGATGTTTTGTGCCCATATTGTACCTGCAAAAATATGGTTCAGTATGTTACAACCAAAGAAATCACACACACAGATCTTTATCGTTATCAGCAAACTTAATGAGGAAGACTGGGATCAGTTGTCATGCCAGTTACTTGTTGTGTTTGCTACTAGTGCAGTATCTTAGCATCTATTAGATTTTGCGTCAAAGTCTGTTTATCTACTTTATCTCTTTTTTGCCATAAGATTAACATGCGCCTATATAGACAAATGACTGTAGCCTTAGAGGTTTTTACAGTAAAATGTGAAACGCCTGGTCTCGTCTTGATAACAGAATCCGTAATCATAGCCCCTCCTTAATGAAACCCAATATAAGAAATGTATGATGATTTTGTCAAGAAAAACACATATTTTAAACTTAAAATATATCTTAAAGGGGTCATCGAATGCCCATTTTACACAAGTTGATATGATTCTTTAGTGTCTTAAAAAGTCTGAAAAGTCTATAATATACTTTGGTTAAAAATTCTCAATGGTAGTGTAAAACAACACCCTTTTTACCTTGTCAAAATCAGCTCTGCAAAAATCATCTCATTCTGGTCGAGGCTGCTTTAAATGCAAATGAGCTCTGCTCGCCCCGCCCCTCTCTTCTCTCTGTGGAGTGATGAGCCTTTAATTTACTTTAGCCACATTAGCCGCTGAACTTGCTAACTGGCTTACATGCCTGCTCCGGCATCAAAACATGGAGGTTGGACTGTTACAACTGATCTGAGGTAAGACGCTCATGTCAATCAGCTATCGTGGAAGCGGCCTCTGTCGGTGTGACACCACAACAACAGGCATCTGAGAACGGCTCGATTTGAAAAAGGGGATATTATTTTTACAGATTAATTAAAAACCACTGCATGGATTTTTATCATTATAGGGTAGAATTGTACATACACTGCCAACACACATTAATGTTCAAACAACATGTAAAAGTGAACATCCGATGACCCCTTTAATCTTACCTGACTTGGGATACGTCACCAAAAACACATCACTTTCATGAATTTCAAAATGCTGAAGAGAGTCGATGTACTCCTCAGTGATTTCACCTTTTAGAAAAACATAGCCCTTATATTTACACAGATAGTCGTTAAGACTTTCCATTATGCTGCACTTCTGTCCACCTACAATGTGAAGAAACCGGCAAAAGCAGATGACCTTTGGAATCAGTGAGGAAGCAGAATTTAGTGTGCAAAACATGACGTCAACCTGTTTCTTCAGCCCAGAATGGATGTTAATAATTATTTATGATGATAGAGTAATATAGAGTCCATGTTATATAAACTGTGCTCAAGTAGAATTATAAGGTTATAGTTATCAGTGTGCAGAGAGCCCATATACACAGTTCGTTTGCGGATTAATAACTGATAACAGTTGTCATCTATCAAAACTTTACTAGCTCAACACTGGTTTGCTTTATCTAGCCAAGAGCTGTAGTTTGCGTATCATATGCTCATGCAGCAGTCAGGTGTTTTGAGCCGACTGTATTCTGTATTTCACACAGTGCAATGAAAAAAGGCTTAAGCGGCTCTGAAACACAGAAAATCACAAGAGAGATGGTGCTGTTATTTATTTATTTATTTATTTAAATTTTTCATGTTATTTCCCATATTAATTATATGTGAGAACCACTGCATTTAACAGGTAAATAGTGTTTAAAGGGGTCATCGGATGCCTATTTTCCACAAGTTGATATGATTCTTTAGGGTCGTAATGAAAAGTCTCTAATATACTTTCATTAAAAATTCTCAATGGTTTTGTAAAACAACACCTTTTTTACCTTGTCAAAATGAGCTCTGCAAAAATCATCTCATTCTAAAAGGTTGTTCCTTTAAATGCAAATCAGCTCTGCTCGCCCCGCCCCTCTCTTCTCTCTGTGGAATGACAAGCTTGTTTACATTAACCGCGTTTAGCCGCTAAACTTCGTAACTACCACGTTATAAGGAAAGGCGACCACAAAGATTCATGAAAAAGGCTTATACTCACTTCTGCTGTAAGTGAAGCTGGATCATGAAAGATTTGCGCGAACATAGACGAATATATGTAGACCGGGAGGCGCATTCCTTCACAAACAAACTTAATCTACTGCATCTTCAGCAGTCCAGATGTCGGAGTAAATGACGACCACTATTATATTAGATATTAGATCCAGCAGCACAACACCTCAGTCGCTCAATCTGAGATATTCTTGTCTACATCCCTGCTCCAGCATCAAAACATAGTAAGTTACTGGACTGTGAAAGCTGGTCTACGGTAAGAGCTCATGTCAATCAACTATTGTGGGAGCGGCCTCTGTGGGTGTGACAGCACACCAACAGGCATCTGAGAACGGCTCGATTTGAAAAATGGGATATTATTTTTACAGATTAATTAAAAACCACTGCATGGATTTTTATCATTACAGGGTAGATTTGTACATACACTGCCAACACACATTAATGTTCAAACAACATGAAAAAGTGAACTTAGCATCCGATGACCCCTTTAATATCCACCGGCAAAACATGCTGGTTCTTTTGTTTTGTGAATACTTTCAGTTTGTTTTGGTGTCTCAGTCCCAGATGAAGCGCAGTGGTAAGTTCTTCATTCTTTCTTTGAAGATCCGGTCAAACATTTCACTTTGTGCCACAGTGAATGTGTTCTTCCAATCTCCTACTGTGCCTGCAACAGCAAACCCAAACCAATTATAACAACAGAATAAGTGAAGGATACGACCTGTCTACACTTTACAAGACTGCAGTCTTTGAACACTGACCTTTGCGCATAAATTCGGGCTTAAGCAGTAGATCTCCAGAAATAAATTCATAGTTTGCCTTCGGGTCCTTCTTCATATTTTTAAAAGTGGCCTTCTCCACAGTCTGTGCGATAGCAGCGTCATCCAGATTTTTCTCCAAAAACTTGCAGATTTTCTCCACTGCTGTCCTGAGATCCTGAACATGGTGCCAAATACATCAGTATAAGGTATAAAATAAATCTTAAAAATTCTGAATTAAAGAACATCCTGTAATTGCTTTTGACATATTTTTAGGCTGTGATTACTTACTTTGACCATGTCCTCATATGACAGGAAAAGGATGTTATACTGGTCTCTTTTAGTGTACCACTCTCTGACATGATCAAACCAAGATGCTCCGCCAACTAAAACATGAGGTATGAATTGATCATTCTGTTTAAAGTGAAACCTACTGTACAAAACTTGTCCTCAATTTGTTGTTTTTACCTAACATGTGCTGTAAGTCTTACCATTTCCTTCTAGATACTGCTGCAGAAAGTCTTCAAAGCTCTTGGGTGTTTCAAGCTTGGCCCAGACGTGGCTAAAGTGATAATATGACACTGCATTGTCTTTTGGATTTCTAAGCACGTACACGATCTGTTATTTAAAAGACATGATGAGCAGTGAAGCTTAGAGCAAACAAAAATGTATCCAAAATTTGATTTTGCAACCAAACAAGTGACAGACATTGAATTTGCTCACACAAAATAATACATTATTATTAAAGTTCTTGATATTCTATTTTGCACTGGAGACTTAACTTTGCTCTCTTGTCCTTAAGGCCTGGTGGCATCAGTGTGGGTGTGAGATGGGAGGCAAATAACCGTGGAGACGGGCGCAAGGAATAGTCAGGCCGGCCTTCACGGTACTCTAACCAAGGCATCTTCTCAAGATTGTTGGGAAAGTTTGTTTTGTCTGTGGGATCCTCACAAATTAAATTGATGATGTTCTGTGCCCATATTGTACCTGTATAGTTCAGTATGTTAGAACCATAAAAACCACACTCACATTTCTTTATGGTTAGCAGCAAACTTAATGAGGGAGACTGGGACCAGATGTCATGGCAGTTACTTGTGGTGTTTGCTACTAGTGCAGTATCTTAGTATCAGATTTTGAGTCAAAGTAGATAGATAACTATCTAAGCTTGGCTTTTTTTTTTTTTTTTTTTGGCAATAACATTAACATGTGCCTATACAGACAAATGACTCTCCCGTTAGAGGTTTTCACAGTAAAACATGAAATTTCTGTCTCCTGTCTTGTCCCTCCTTGATGAAACCCAGTATAAGAAATTTATTTATGTCAAGAAAAACACATTTTTAAACTGAAATATTTGATACTCATACCTGACTTGGGATATGTCACCAAAAACACATCACTGTCACGAATCTCAAAATGCTGAAGAGAGTCAATGTACTCCTCTGTGGTTTCACCTTTTGCGAAAACATAGCCTTTATATTTACATAGATAGTTGTTAAGGCTTTCCATTATGCTACAATTCTATCCACCTACAACATGGAGAAACTGACAAAAGACCTTTGGAATCATTGAGGAAGCATAGTTTAGTATGCAAAAAGTGACGTTTCTTCAGCACAGTATGGATGTTAATAATTAATCACGATACTAGAGTAATATAGCGTCCATAGCATACATTATACTTTATCAACTGTATTATTATAGCTAAAAAGGTATATTTACACATAAACACAGAATAACATGAACACTGCAGGGTAAAGTGTGACTTTATATTTTATAAATAATAGGTTTTTTTTAAAAAAATTAACAACTATAAATTGATTTGGGGGGGGGCAGGAAACATATATAAATTCCTAAACAACATTAAAGTTAGCTTGCAAGCAACAGGCGTGGTCTTCATAGTTTGTACTTTGGATATGTATGACAGTAAAAGAGGTTGTAAACAGCCTGATCAGAACTGATACAGGATTGCTCATACAATATACGGGAAAAACAATATTTAGATAAGAGGACGGATAAAATATGTTTCTGACCAACTATTTCAGCTGCAACAGATAATCAAGTCATCAGGAAATAATGAATAATTTGTAAGGAGAGCAGCAGATTTGACCAAGAAACACTGAACAGACTGGACGAGAATGGATGAGATAATAGAATTATCCAACTGTCATGGTCAGTACACTCTTATAGATAGACTGTCTTTATTAAACGCACAAGTTACTTCATAGTATAGAGCTAAACTGTTGTAAACTGTCGTAAAAACATGGATTGCAATTGATTGTTTAATGTAGCTGTTTTATTTTGTAGTGCTAATGATGTGTTTGTTATGTATAATATCCAAATTAAGAAAGTAGACTGTAACTGCCACAGATGTAGTTAAAAATACAATTCTGAAACCAAATCTTTCAAGAATATTTAGCAAGTATCCAAAGAACTGCTAAAATACTACAGTATGACTATTACAATCAGTGTTAATACTGGAGAATTTATTATTTATTGCATTTTACAGAACTTGCCATTTTTACAAAATGTTCTATTCAGAGATGATAGTAAATTTAAGACATGTGTTAGTCAATTTCACATTCTGTCTTCTTGATTTTTTTAGTGACAGCCAGCAGTAGTAACACTTTTTTTCTCTTTTAGTCAAATAGATTTTGATTACTGCTATTAGTATTTACCCAACGTAAATTTCACCTAAGGCTCTGACGTCAGTAGGTTGTCATAGCAGTAAAATAAGGCCATAATTATGTTTATCAGATGTTTGGTAATGTCAACAGAGGTAGACCTACAGTGTGTGATATTTGTACTGCTTAATGAAAAAGACCTATACTAAACTTCCCAATCGATAAGGCATGCACCAAATAAAAATTGCCTTTTTATTACTGTCTTTACTGCTACCAATTCAGACCAAGCAACACAAAATTGTAACATAACTAGAGGAAACGGCTCATATGGGAGGTGGTAGAAGATTATTTATGCTTAAAATGACTACAGTATTACTTTTATTTCAGCTGTCCCCTTATTATGTACTGTACAGTCATTATAGTAAAATAAACCCTGACACCAAATAAATTAACCTAAATTTAGGATTTATGCATTTGAAGTACATATAACATTTCCAACATGTACAGTTTCTACATTAACTAATAACTTAATGCATATTTGTCAGTAATACACTACCAGTCAAAAGTTTTTATGTTTTTTTAAAATAAGTTTCTTCTGCTCACCAAGCCTTCATTTATTTGATCCAAAGTACAGCAAAAACAGTTAAATTACTGAAATATTTTTACTTTTTAAAATAACTGTTTTCTATGTAAATATATTTTAAAACGTAATTAATTCCTGTGATTTCAAAGCTAAATTTTAGCATCATTACTCCAATCATATGATCCTTCAAAAATCATTCTAGTATTCTGATTTGCTTTCTGATTATGTTGAAAACAGCGGAGTAGAATTTGTTTCAGGTTTCTTTGATTAATAGAAAGTTCAGAAGAACAGCATTTATCTGAAATAAGAAATCTTTCCATAACAAATGTCTTTATCTTCACTTTTAAAGCAATTAAATTTACAGCATCCTTGCTAAATGAAAGTATTAATTTCAATATTTTCTTTAAAAAACATATACTGAGCTTTTGAATGGTATGGTGTTACAAAAGCTTTTTATTTCAGGTAAATGCTGATCTTTGGATCTTTCTATTCATCAAAGAATCCTGAAAAAATGTATTAAACTGTTTTAAATAAATAAAATGTTTCTTGAGCAGCAAATCAGCATATTATAATGATTTCTGAAGGATCATGTGACACTGAAGACTGGAGTAATGATGCTGAAAATTAAGCCTTGATCGCAGGAAATAATTATTTATATAGTAAAATGTTACTGTTTTGCTGTATTTTGGATCAAAGAAATGCAGACTTGGTGAGCAGAAGAGACTTCTTTAAAAAACATAACAAAAACATACTGTTCGAAAACTTTTGACTGGTAGTGTATATTGATACAAGAGATAGATTTCTGTATTACTAATAATAAACTGAATGTGTTTTAAACACACAATATCCAGGATCATATATATATATATATATATATATATATATATATATATCAAGTAATAAGTCACTTTGTTTCAATGTAATTTTTTTTTTTTTTACAAACTGAATATTGCTTGTTTCACAGCTCTGTATTGTTCCAATACAATTTAGAACAACTTTATGCTCATACTATGCAATCTGAATAAATGCATTTTAATAATGTGATTATTTAAATAAAATCAGATAGATGGAAATAGTTCATAACAAACTATGCCATGATATTTTTGAGTGAAACTTACCTGTTTCACTTATCACAGACAAATATGCATTAAAGAAGTGTAATTTGTATGGTAAAACTGTAATTTAAAAATGAATTAAAAAATGATATGCAATTTAAATGCTCAAATCTTTGCCTTTTGTCATATCGTTTTATCCACAGAGCAAGGTATCAGTCTTTCTGACTGTCCTAACCTGAGAATTGTCCTGATTGGAGTGACAGAATCTGGGAAAAGTGCTGTTGGTAATGCCATTCTGGGCAAGAAAGCCTTTGATGAGGTCGGTGTAAAGACCCGGATGAGTTTCCCGTGCCAGGGTCTTGTGAGAGGACAGGAGGTGCTGGTGGTTGACACCCCAGGTTGGGAATGGTTCAATGTCAATGGCTCCTCTGCATCAGTATGGTCAGTGAAGAAGGAGATAATGAGGAGTATGAGTCTGTGCCAGCCTGGCGCCCATGCCCTGCTGCTGGTGGTGCCGCTGTCATTCTCGTTCTCCCAGCGTGAACGTCGTGCCGTGGAGGAACATGTAGAGCTGTTCGGTCCAGAAGCCTGGAGTTACAGCTTAGTCCTCTTCACCATCTTAGACAGAAAGCAGTTACGTGGCTCCACCTTAAAGCAAGAAGTGAAGTTGAACGTGGAGCTGAACAGGCTGGTTGAGAAATGCGGAGGCCGTTTCCATGCTCTGTACAGCAATCGCAAAGCAGGGGAGGACCAGGTGGCCGGTCTTCTGACTAAGATCAAGACAATGATGGATACCAATGAAGAGTCTATGATCTCCAGTGAGAAGGTGTTGGAACAGGCCAGAGAAATGGAGAAAGAAGAGGTGAGAAAATTGAAGGAAGAGCTTAAGAGAGATGAGCAAATACAACAAGTGAGAGAAGCAATGAAGGCAAAGCAGTTAAGAAGGTCGAGAAGGAGAACGGACCAACACACACTGGATGGTAGGACAATATTTTTGTCCTTTAAGCTCTGGATATTAAACACTGACTAGATGTTAAAGCAGGGGTGCCCAAACTCAGTCCTGGAGGGCCGGAGTCCTGCAGAGTTTAGCTCCAACTTGTCTTAACACACCTGCCAGGAGGTTTCTAGTAAAAAGCTGGTTCAGGTCTAATTGGGGTTGGAGCTAAACTCTTTAGGACACTGGTCCCCCTGTAATAAAGGATATTAATATTCTTAAATATTTTGAAGAATGTGGTTATATTTGTAAAAGGTACTAAACAAGTTGAAACTATCAAAATTTCAAGTCAAATGTAACGCTTTAAATGAGAAGTCCACCTCCAAAACAAAGATTCACATATGACGAGTTCAGATGCAAAACCAGCTAAAAGCCATCTCGGTCAAAAATGAGATAATGATAATGAGTGAATGTTCCTGACACACAGTATACGTCCATCAAATACTTTTACTTCAAATTTGTTAAATTCCAGCTTTAGCCCAATCAGAGGTACCAATTTTAATATTTTCATTAAAAAAAAAATACAATTTAAATACTTTTTAATCTCAAACGCTCGTCTTGCCTTTCTCTCCCTGAACTCTGTGTGTATTCTGGCTCAAGACAGACATACCCTAACTGTCATGAACCGGAACAAAAACAGTCCAGGAAGAGTAAGACAAGATAAGCGTTAGACATTAAAAAGTATATAAATTGTATTATTTTAATGAAAATAACCAATCGTTTCGCTAGATAAGACCCTTCTTCCTCGGCTGGGATTGTTTACAACCACATTTGGGATCATTTGAAGCCGCATTTAATCTGCATTTTGAAAGTTCAAAATTGGGGCACCATAGAAGTCCACTATATGGAGAAAAATGCTGAAATGTTTTCCTCAAAAACATAATTTCTTTACAACTGAAGAAAGAAAGACTTGTTTGTTTGTTTGTTTTTTTCCCATTTCAGAAGTGGTTTTGTTTACTTTCCATTTGTAATTTTGAATAGTCTTGCTGTGTATTTGTCTCATATTTTATGAAGTTTGCGTCGATTTGTTACTTAGTAGGCTGTGAAGCTGCTATGAAACATGAAATGTTGGCAAAGAAATAAGAACAAAATAATAGTAATATTAGTCAACATAGTGCCATATTTAATTATTGACAGAAAATGAGGCTGTGACAAACGAGTGCTTTACATTTTAATAACACACCGTTAACAACGTTCCGCTAAAACGTCTTTTCCAAAAAAAAAATCCATTAAACAGCTTTAACAGTTGTGAGTTGTGTCAAAATTATGTTATCTAATACGTTTATACATTCTGTGCCACTGTAAAGGCTTTTAGTCTGTCCAGGGGCGTTTCTAGAATTTGAAAACATCAGGGGCCGATGGCAAAACATCAGGGGCTAGTGGTGGTGGATGGGAGCTCACATCATAATTACGTAAGATTTTGTTAGACACAGGTGGGTGAACCTGGATCCTTCTAGGGAGTATATATTGGATATATTTTAAAGTTAAATTCATAAATCTGGTGCACTTTGAGAGTTCAAAAATAAGAGCTATAAGGTAACCCATGTTCAGCGTGCAAATTGAACAAAGAAAAAAGGTGGATGACCTGACTCACCCCTCTTCTGATACTCTGAAAACATTGGATCATGAACTCATCGTGTGAGCAAAGTCATATTGTGCTTTCGATTTTAGTTCATTTGACAAATACTTTGCCAAAGCAGTGGCACAAAACAACATTGTTACACTATGAAAAAATAGTAAATAGTAATCACTGCAAATATAAAAAAATATCAAAGTATTATCACAAAATTATAACTTTACAAAAATATATTACACAAATAAACTAATACATTTAAAATATATATATTTGCATGCAAAAATAGACATTTTTTTCAAATTCCATTTTCTTTTTTTTTTTCTAAATTCGTTTTTTTTCTGTTTTAATTTTTCTGAACTCCTTTTTAATGGGTATATTTAATTGTATTAATCAAAAACATGCCTAATTAATTAAAACAATGAAACTCATACAATTTAATGTCAATTTATTAAAAGTTAAGTTATGTTTAGGGCCCTATGAAGTGTTTTATTTTTCTCACCTTATATTTTATTGTTACTAAATTTGTTTTAGCACGTCTATTTATTTAAATGCATAAAACAACTTATTTAACTTATTTATTTCTACATCAGCCTTATGAAATTATGTGTTGTGTATTTAAATTTTTCTGGTTATAAAATTAATTAAGGCATAAAATATTAATTTATCTTTTAATTCATGAAAATTAAATTTTATTTTTGGCAAATAAAGGGGATGCACTAATAAAATGTAAAAGAGGGAAGAAATATTGTGTAGCAAAGTTTTATTAATTTTTCAGCAGTAGTAGTAGTATTAGTACTGTAGGTACACAGTGTCTATAGCTAAACCGAACATTTATTTTGACGGGTTTCCGTAAAATACCTTTACATTTCTGTGAGTATATAACCCTAGTTTACTCAAATGAACCAGTGAACTGCTCACGAAAGTACTCTCAGAGCAGTTCTGGAGATGTTTTTTTTTTTATTTTTTTATGGCAGACGCTGAAATCACCGAGAGATATCACCATATTTACAGATACTAGTCCACATCGCTATTTGTTTAAAGTGTAACGACCGACTTATGAGTAATTCATTCAAACTATGACAATTCGTGAATTCTCAGAAATCATAGGGCGATACAAAACATTCGGGGCTAAAGAAAAATCTTTTTAGCCCTAACGACGCCCCCGAGTCTGTCCCTCACAGTCACGGTTTGTGGATGTTTTTTCTTGTTTTCTACAGAAACGGAACAGAAACACTCAGCTAGGTACAGTACCAGCAGTGACCAGCCTCTCAGTGACAGAAGTACATTTCTGCAAAGCTGCAAACAACAGTGAACGTTGGAAAAGCACCTCACTTAAAACACCATTATCCACCACTGCAACTTCCACAACTCACCACCAGAGGCCATCATAACTTCGCATCTGAACCTGATCCAGTCAGCACAGTTATAACAACCTGTGATATTAAAGCAACTTACAAATGAGGAACATAAACTTCTTTTTTTCTTAACCTTTTTTAACACTTAAAAACTCAGTCATAATATATGTTGCAATGTTTTGCATTTAAACTTTCCTTGCTGTGAAAATACTCTGTAAAGGTAAACGAATATATGTTTTATATATCAAATATCATAATATATCAAATTTTTAAAAATGTTTAGTGTGTATAATGTGTTTGTGCAATCCACAACATTTTGCTCCTTTTTTGCTAGTTGTGGGGTTTTAAAAACATTTGTTTTAATAATGTTTAAATACTGAAATGTGTGTGTGCGTTTAGATAAATTCAGTATGCAAAAGTTGCCTGTGCTTCTTATTTTTTTCTGCTTGTCTTTGATGAGGAGCATTTTGCAAGATGTGACATTTGTAATCATTCCTTTGCTGAAATCAGTCTGTGGCTTTCAGAATTTCCCTTCATGCTTATACACCCATTTTATCATATCACTTGATCTGTCAATTTTTAACTGAAGCACGTGAACCTCCCACCACTCCAAGAGAAAATAACACATGGCAAACGGCAAACGCTTTCACTTGTTCATAAGATGTAACCAGACCACTTATTCAAAACACTCCATTATGAACTGAGTCCTTGACACATAAGACACACACATTAGTGCATTTAATTTTTTTTTAATCAAAGTTATATACAATTGTTGTTTGACGGTGTAAATGATATGTACACATGCATAATAAACAGATTTTTAAGCTTAGACTAAGCTTAGACCAGAATGTAATAATTTTCACGTTTTTTATTTTTTACTTTTAACATACATTTACTATATGCTATAAATTGAGCAGATCTCAGCAAGGCCTACAAAATTCATAACATGAATTAACAAGTCAGAATGCTTGAAAATACATAACTGTTGATAACTGATTAGCGTTACAGGACAGAAGATCTAACTGTAATGGATGCAGTCATTTCATTCAAATACAAATATTTAATGTTCATCTCAACTTGAAATCTTGAATCTTGAAAAGTGCTTTAGCAGCAACTTGCTCTGGAACTAATTTAAGGGAGAAAGAGTTGCTCCAACACATCCTGGCTCTTCCTAAACCTCCATATTCCAATGCATAAGGAATCATGGATCTTCTGCCAGGTCTCCAGCTCAGATTTCCACAGAGCTGCTCTGGAGCGGATGAGCTGTGAGATTTCACTCTTGCTCCCTTTGGCCAGACTTATACTATCTTTGCAAATAAACAGGACATCTAAGCCAATAAAGAGGGCATTTAGAGTGATGAATCCAGCTCTAGCAGACTTTGAGAGCGCTAGTGGTGTCCCTTTTGCCAGCTGCCCAATGTCAGGCAGGTCTGCAGCGAGTTTGGGAATGTTACGACCACTTTGCGCCTCCTGGAGTCCAACCTTGGCTGCAGTTGCAATCACCTCTTCGCTTTTGAGAACTTTAACAGCTGAAGCTGCATCTACCAGAGCATCAATACCTTTGGCCAGTCCTCCTGCACGAGCTATCAGCTTTCCTGCTCCAAACATATCTACAACATCAATTCCCTCTAAATGCTCCTCATTACTGGCCTGCTCCAGACAGTCTAGAATCTTCCCCATATCATCCATGAAATTCTTAAAAATGTTCTGTGCATTTTTTCCATGGTGGTTGTTGACTGCTGCCTCAGTGATGCCTGTGACCAAACTATTGACACCGCTGGTGACCCCCAGACTGACACCGGTCAGAGTAAGAGCCAGTGACACTCCTGCGGTGACTGGCGCAAGAGCAAGGCCAACGATGGACAAAACACCCCCTGCTATCCCCACTGAACTGCCAGCCACAGTGGAGATATTGGCCCCCTTTTTCATCCTGTCCAGCTGAACTGCACTCTCCTCCAGATCTGACAGGAACTGCTCCATTCTAGAGCGACGCTGACTGAATACACCAATGAAGTGCTGAGCGTGTTCCTGAAAAATGAAGGTCATCCTGGTGTGCTGGTCCATCCTAAACAATAATATAAAAGATACAGTTTACAGCCACCACTGACAATGCAACTGAGAGTGAAGAAAACAGCTGATCATGATAAAAAGAGAAAGGTCTTACCTTATTTTGCACAACTGCTTCAAATGATCAAGCATTTTCTGCATGGAGTCCTCACTTAAGTTCAAACTGAACTTTACTAAGGGCTCACCCTTCTTAAGACTGTAAAGAGTTTCAGAATTATTAACAAACACTCATCAAACACTCCACACAAACAATAGGTTTTTAAAGATGTTTGAATCTAACCTCTTCTTAATGCATTATGTTTGTTACTTACCTATCAATATCACTGAACCAAAAAACACTCTTAGATCTGGGAGGGAAAAAATACATAAATGCATAAATATATAAACAATCGATAAAATTATGGAAGTAAGCCTTAGATGATTTAGTAAATACAACTGAGGTGATTCAATAATCTGTGTGTATTAAGATGTTTGTCAAATAACTATTGCAAGAACATCAGAAACTTACTTCTTCTCCATCTTTGCACAGATCTGTTCAGTGATTCGTATGTATTTGTCTAGCTGAAAGGCCAGGACATCAAGGTTACTGATTGAAGGTAGGAAGAAAGTTTCTGCATTGCGTTTAAAGTGGATAAGGAGAGGAGAGGCCATTCTGGCAGCTGTGATGACTGATCGCACACTTTCAGGACTCTCTCCCTGTGGCAAGAAGCTCCGTTCAGTAAAGACAAACAGTGAGGTGACTGTGAGCTTCTCCACTGCATCCAGAAAGTGGTCAAGTTTCTCCAGCCCTTCAAGTGTGTCCTTCAGGACTGGCGCCCAGTTCCTTCTCCAGCTCCTGATATTTGGAGTCAGCTGTGACCTGAGTTATACCACTCCACAGGTATTCACCAAATGCCTTGGCTTTGTTCTCAGAGCGCTTAATATGGTCAAACTTAAGACTGACTTGGTCTGCTCTGTCCTTGATGTTTCTCATATTATCCAGCTCTGTCTCTCTCTGAAGGGACCATTTTTGTTGTTTGTCACAGAAGTCCCTCACTGTTGAAATACAGATGAGTGTGTCCTCTACATACTCTGACAGGAGCTCCTGTAGTTGTTTTCTGAGTCATAAAATCAAAATCACAAATCAAAACAGCTATTAGTTAGTAACAATGGTATCTGCCATCTGAATAAATACATGATTAATGCATTTTAAAACAGTTTGGAAAAACAGCTGCTAAACAAAATGCTGCCTTGTCATACAAAACAGCTATTCTGAAAAGAGCTATTCTGTAGCTCCTTTTAAGATAATATCTAGGTTAAGTTCTTGACTACAGTTTGTTGTTGGGTGTTTAGTTTCATAGCTGGGTTTCACAAGCTCGCGAGTTCAGGCAAATACATATTTGGCAAAAAACTTGATTCATACTAAGGATGCCAAATATTCAAGTTCAAGAATCTGTTATTAAAAAATAATTTGTCTGAACATTAATAGGATGTGTCTAGGTTGGTCACAGTTCTGAATAATAGTATTTGTTCCTGGAACTTGTCAAAATGCATTTATTTATTTTATTATTAATTTTGTTATTATTATTATTATTATTATTATTATTATTTATTTATTTTTTACATATATGATACCTATGTACGTTGCATCCTCTAAATGTATATTATCTCATCTGTATGTAATAATTGTCAAACAAAATGCACCATTTGATCATAAATGCGAGTTTCAGTCTATCTGCTTGAAACGCATAGTGTTAATAATAATTGTTGTTGATCCAGGATGTTGAAAAGAATGATGAAGAGGAAACGGACACGACACCAATACCAAAAGCCATAAAGCCATATTGTTAAAAAAATAATAAATAAATAAATAAAAAGTCAACATTTTTAAATTTAAAACCGAACTGTAGTTTCACTGTATTCCACTGTGAATTTAATGAAACTCATATAGCCAAGCCAAGCAGAAAAAATCATTGTGGTAAATTAAATACATTAAAAGAAATTTTTCACAGTGCAGAACCCAAAGTTTTTCAACCCAGCAAGAGCTTAATCAAACGTCCATTAAATTCCACACCCCAAACAAAACTATACTACTACAGCTACATGGAAAGTAAAAAAGAGCTAACTTATTTTCTGCGATCCAGGCTTTGTAATGTGATGGTAGCTTATCTATAGAAAATAGTGTTTAATTCTTTAAACGTCGTCACACTAGTTATAAACGATCTTAATTCACGTTAAAACGTAAGACTTTAACGTTATGTTGATTATATAACTTGTCTGACTTTGTGTGACTATATAACTTATAAATCCGAAAATAAGATAGATGTATCTAAAGATTACAAATAATACCGACCTGGTCTCCATCGTTTTTAGAGTAGTCTGCAGAAAGCTCTCCTTCTGACATTTGCCAAACTGAAGGAGGAAAGCTAGAGAATCTTTTTATTTGCTCCGGATGGAAGTTTAGGTTTCGCTTTCTTTTTGTTGCTCCGCCCAACACAGGTTCGAGGGTTTAAAAAAATTACGCGTTAAAATCTGTTAAAGCACTCAAAACAGTAAGGCTACTCTCATGAAGAGTACGTGTTAGCTCAGTGTTTTCAGTCACAGGCCCGACAGTGTAAAAAGCGCATTGCATGGATGTACTGATGACTCAGTCTGACATTCCACAGCTCACAAATCTTTTGGGACAATGTACTGTTTGTTCTGCCCATATGAGGGCGCCGTAAGCAAAACTCGTGTCTGCCTTAGGGTGGTACGAGTACAATAAACAGCAAAACGCCATCACTCTGAAACAGAAACTAAATGTTACCAGAAAGTACCAAAATATTCTATTGCTTTGACAGGACAGTGATTCAAGAACGACACATTGCTGCAGTTCCATTTTTTAATTAGTTTCTTGATTTGACATTTTGAAATACATATTGTCAATATGTAGTTATATAGGATGAACAGAGAGCTTCAAACTTAGATCTCCGACAGAATGACAACAACAACAACAAAAAATACAACTAAATATTCAGTTACTGTAAACACAATAAATATTCACTGAAAGAAAGTCAAGCACATCTCACTAATGTTTTTGTTTGTTCCTAACATACATTATTCATGATTGCTACTCAAAACTAGTCTAAAAGTAGTCCAATCATGTTTTTGAGGGCTGTCCCCTTGGGAAAATAACGCTCTGGGGAGTAAAATACATGTTGGCAGGATTCCCCTGCTAAATTAGCATTGCAGGGGCTAAATTTTATGTTACTGGGGTCGCTTCAACCCATGAAAGATATGAAAAACAACCCGTGGCAACAGTGTTAAAGTAGCCCAATTCCGTGGATAAACCATGGACTTGGCAACAATGGTTGATGTGTTAGATGGCTGTGCCATCCATTCATATACAAATACTCAATGCTAATCTCAAATTTGCAAAGTGTTTTCAAAGTATTCTAAGGCAGAAAGAGTTGCTCCAACACTTCCTGGCTCTTCCTAAACCTCCATATTCCAATGCATAAGGAATCATGGATCTTCTGCCAGGTCTCCAGCTCAGATTTCCACAGAGATGCTCTGGAGCGGATGAGCTGTGAGATTTCACTCTTGCTTCCTTTGGCCAGACTTATACTATCTTTGCAAATAAACAGGACATCTAAGCCAATAAAGAAGGCATTTAGAGTGATGAATCCAGCTCTAGCAGACTTTGAGAGCGCTAGTGGTGTCCCTTTCACCAGCTGCCCAATGTTGGGTATCAACTTTCCTGCTCCAAACATACCTACAACATCAAGCTCCTCTAAACGCTCTTCAGTACTGGCCTGCTCCAGACAGTCTAGAATCTTCCCCACATCATCCATGTACCTCTGGAAAATGTTCTGTGCATTTTTTCCATGGTGGTTGTTGACTGCTGCCTCAGTGACGCCTGTGACCAAACTATTGACACCACTGGTGACCCCCAAACCGACACCGGTCAGAGTCAGAGCCAGTGATGCTCCTGCAGTAACAGGGGCAAGAGCAAGACCAACGATGGACAAAACACCCCCTGCTATCCCCACTGAACTGCCAGCCACAGTGGAGATACTGGCCCCCTTTTTCATCCTGTCCAGCTGAACTGCACTCTCCTCCAGATCTGACAGGAACTGCTCCATTCTAGAGTGACGCTGACTGAATACACCAATGAAGTGCTGAGCGTGTTCCTGAAAAATGAAGGCCATCCTGGTGTGCTGATCCATCCTGAACAATAATATAAAAGATATATTGACACTGACAATGCAACTGAGAGTGAAGAATCTGTTGATCTGTTGATCATGATAAAAAGAGAAAGGTCTTACCTTATTTTGCACAACTGCTTCAAATGATCAAGCATTTTTTGCATGGAGTCCTCACTTAAGTTCAAATTGAACTTTACTAAGGGCTCACCCTTCTTAAGACTGTAAAGAGTAACAAACACTCACCAAACTCTCAACATGAGTGAAACGTTTTTTAGGATGTTTGAATCTAACCCCATATTAATGTATTATTTATGTTACTTACTTATCGATGTCATCATACCAAAAAACACTCTTAGATCTGTGAGGAAAAAAAATATAATGCACAAATATATAAACAATCGATGAAATTATGGAAGTAAGCCTTAAATTATTTAATAAATACAGCTGAGGTGATTCAATAACCTGTGTGTTTTAGACGTTTATATAATCAAATAACTATTCTTTTACAATGAACACTGCAAGAACGTCAGAAACATACTTTTTCTCCATCTTTGCACAGATCTGTTCTGTGATACGTATGTATTTGTCTAGTTGAAAGGCCAGGACGTCCAGGTTACTGAGAGAAGGTAGGAAGAAAGTTTCTGCATTGCGTTTAAAGTGGATAAGGAGAGGAGAGGCCATTCTGGCAGCTGTGATGACTGATCGCACACTTTCAGGACTCTCTCCCTGTGGCAAGAAGCTCCGTCCAGTAAAGACAAACAGTGAGGTGACTGTGAGCTTCTCCACTGCATCCAGAAAGTGGTCAAGTTTCAGCAGCCCTTCAAGTGTGTCCTTCAGGACGGCATCCAGTTCCTTCTCCAGCTCCTGATATTTGGAGTCAGCTGTGACCTGAGTTATACCACTCCACAGGTATTCACCAAACGCCTTGGCTTTGTTCTCAGAGCGCTGAACATGGTCAAACTTAAGACTGACTTGATCTGCTCTGTCCTTGATGTCTCTCATATTATCCAGCTCTGTCTCTCTCTGGAGGGACCATTTTTGTTGTTTGTCACAGAAGTCCCTCACTGTTGAAATACAGATGAGTGTGTCCTCTACATACTCTGTCAGGAGCTCCTGTAGTTGTTCCCTAAGTCACAAAATCAAAACAGAGGAATTTAGATCGTAACAATGATATTTCTGAATAAATATGTGATTAATGCATTTTCAAATTGTTCTGGAATAATAGCTTAAACTACTAAGTAGGCCATCCACAGCTGCTATGCAAAACACCTATTCTGTATTTCCTTTTAAGATAATATCTAGGTTAAGCTCTTCACTGCAGTTAGTTATGGGGTGTTTAGTTTCATAGTTGGGTTTTTTTACAAGCTCACAATTCAGTTTATGACATAACTGGCAAACAACCTGATTCATGCTAATGATATGAGCAGTTTGTACTGAAGGACAACTGATTAATAGTATTTGTTGCTGACACTCAGATTTTGTGTGTGTGTGTGTTTGGTATGTATTGTATAGCTCAATACATCAAACAATATACACCCTTTGTTCATAAATTTCAGTTGTCACGCAATGGGTTGGTCAGACATTCTTCTGGTCCAGGATGTTGAACAGGATGATAAAGAGGAAACACTGGCAAACCACCAGCAATACCAATAAAGCCACACTGTTAAAAAAAAAAAAAAAAAACTACACTGACATTTAAAATCTGCTGTTTAACCGAAGCCCAATCAAACTCGCACAGCCATGCCAAACAAAAACATGATTAAGTTAAATAGACCAAATCTTAAATAATTTTTCACTGTGCCCAAAGTTTTAACCCAGTAATAATAAGAGCTTTATAGAATTTAAATTAAATATCACACCCCAAACAAATCCAGCTACTATAGCTACACGAAAAATAAAGCTAACTTGTTTTTCTACATTCCAGGTTACTGTGTTTTGTAATGTGATTGGTAACCTGAAGAAAACGTATTTAATTCTTTAAACTTTGCCTTTATAGACAACCTTAATTCATGTTAAAATGTATTTTAGACTTTAATGTTGTTTACACTTTGTCTTTTTTTCTGTTTGAGAAATATAGATTCTGACATGGCTTTTTATTTTTGACAACTTTTTGTGACTGTAACTTATAAGAAAAAATAAAAAAGAACTGTATTGATTTAAAGATTACAAATACTACCTACCTGGCGTCCATTATTTTTCTGAGTATAGGCAGATGGAAAGTGCTGGTACTGACACCTGCCAAACTGAGGTGAGAAACCTACTGTAGAAAGCAATCTTTTGTTTGTTTCCTCTGGGCGGAGGTTGAAGTTTCGCTTTCTTTTCTCCATTTTCATTGCTCCGCCCGAGTTCAAGAGTTCAAAACAACACTCGAAACAGAAATGCTACTCTAATGATTTTTTTTTTTTTAAGATGTCACTGGCCCTTTAACATATAAAAGGCACATTGTATGTACTGGTGACTGACATTCCACTGCTCACATGCCTTTTGGGTTGAAAACCCCTGCTTTAAAAAGTACTTTTGTTAACACTTTAGAATACTGTTTCGTCATTAATGAATAGCTACACAGAAACAAATGACAAATGCACTATTAACATTCTAGTCTACTAACTAACAAAGAATGATTAATAAATCAGTAGGTTTTGATGCAAATATGTCGTCCATGGATCACTCCTTTTGATCCAAAGTGGCTGTGGATCAAAAGGGGCGATCCGTGGACTACACGAACTACATAGACACATCCCTGGCTGGGTCGTCTGAGCAAGGGTGTAAGATGTTGAAAGACCCGAAACACCCGATGACCCCAGGTTACATCACTGATGATGTGTCTAGGATGCACCTGGAAGGTGTGTGTCAAAATCGGCCTACTAACTAACAAAGAACGATTAACAAATCAGTAAGTAATAGCACTCAGTTGAAAGTGGTAGTTCACTATTAATATTTTTTTTTATATCTTCCGGATAACTACTACAGGTTCATAAACAATGTGAATAATGCAAAATGTATAACTAATTCTAAAGTGAAGATCATGGTAACCCACTGGTAATAACTCAAATATTACCAAATCCGTCAGAAGGAATTACTAATTATTTGGATCAGTATTTTAAAGTGAAGATCATCATCAAACTCCCTAGTAATGACGAAAGTCATTGTAAAATTTGAGGTTTTTGTAAGGTTCTGGATAGTAATACTTTGGATGGATTTGGTAACACCTGAGTCATTACTAGTGGGTTACAATGATCTTCACTTTAGAATACTGATCCAAATAATTAGTAATTCCTTTAGAAGGATGTAACACTTGAGTCATTACTTTACCAAACTGAATAGAAAACTGATCCAAATAATTTGTAATTTCTTCTGACAGATTTTTTAATTATTACTAGTGGGTGACCATGATCTTCATTTTAGAATTAATTACACATTTTGCATCATTCACATTAATTATGAACCACTTTAAATTGAGTGCTATTACTTACTGATTTGCTAAGCACAGTTTCTTTTTGGTTAATATTAGGTACGAAAATGTTAATAGTGCATTAGTCATTTGTTCCTGTGTAGCTATTTATTAATGACGGAACAGTACTGTAGTGTTACTGTACTTTTAAACAGCGAAGAGAGTTGAGATAGGCATTAAATATTTGCATTCAAATGGATGACTGTATATAGCGACATTCAGTTAGAGCAGGTACCCTAGTCTGGATAAAACACTATCCAGACTTGTAACTGGTTAATAGTAGCCTACATGTTAGAAAAATGTTACTTAGATCTGCTTAATTTACAGCACATAGTAATGATTTAGCATTTAAGATTTTTTTTTTTATTTTAATTTGACAGCCGTTACATATTATGCCTCTATTATGATTCATTTATTCTGTACACATATATACAAATGATTAAGAATGTCAGATCACATAGGCTATAGCTTTAATAATAATGGAACTGAAGTAATGTGTGTGTATACACATCATTATTCTGTCTGAAAAACACTGCAGATACAGAATATATTACCTGTTTGTTTCTGATGCAGAGTGTCACACCCCTGGACTTTTTAGTTGGTTTCTCCCATCATTTCCCCCTGCAGCTCTGTGTATTTTGGTTTCTCCCTCATTGTCTGCACCTGTGTTTGTAATCAGTCTGTGTGTGTATATATAGGGTGTGTTTTCCCTCTTGCCTTGTCAGACCTTATCGTTACCTCCCTGTGTTTCCTGTTCCTTCTGCTCTTCCTGCAGTGTTGCTGTGTTAAATATGGCTGCACAATCTATTCAGATTCACTTCCTGGCTTTTCCTAAACATTTTCGCCTCCACAATAGCCACGTATTGTTTTGGTTTTAGTACAACTTTGATGAAAGGTTTTGATCGAATTCAAATGTTGACTACCATACTTTTAGATTACTTTTTATCTAACTTGTTTTAAAAACATCATATTGATATGTAAAAAAAAAAAAAAAAAAAAAAAAAAAAAAAAAGCAATGAGAAAGAAAATAACATTACATTAAACCAGGTTTTTCCAAACCAGACTTCATGTAAGAATTGCAGTGGGTTTCCGAGTTGGTAATAATAAATAAAATCATTTAATTATTAGATTTAATTAAATTAAATTAAATTAAATCTAGGGTAGGGAGAATGTTGATGTACTTGCAAAGTTACTTATAGTCAGTTTGTCTTTTGGGGAACCATCAAAATAAAGTGTTAGCATATATTTAGCAGACATACTACTAATACTCTTATGACTGCTAGTTGACAGAGTTACTAATCAACAGGTGACTAAAGGGTACCATCAAAATAATCAAACTGATATTACAGTAAAATAGTTCAAAGCAAATGTGTCATATTACACATTCATCTGATCTAATATCTGATCTTACAGCTGTTTGAGAAAAAAAATATATTATTATTATTATTATTATAACTATACTTATAAGGCTGAGATCCTGGGCTATAAACAGTCATATAACATTATATAAAGGGGTTATAGGTTATTTGCACACAAAACAGTTTAAATAAAATAAAACCGCAAAGTTTCACTTTGCTTGATATAAAGACTGAAATTTCAGACATTCACATTCACTAATATGCTTTTATATTTAAAACTGCCATGTGAACTTACCATACACCTATGATATCAGAAATTCAAAACACTCTTGGTTCTTGTGTCATGTCTGATTGCGATTTATAAGTTTAAATATGCAGAAGTGTAAATGAGATTTTAGAGCAACAGTGGAGGAGAAGAATTCCAGACAGGATGGTCTATTTTCATTGGAAAAGAAATGGGGAGAAAAATGTCTCAGACATTAACCAAAATAAACATAGTACTTTATGTCAAACACATTAGTCTCCCTTAATGGTAAAATGAAAGCTACACCCCTGAGCAGAAGATGATGATGATTTTTATATGGTATTTGTTGCAACCACATATGTCAACGGCATGTATCTATATGCAAATTTATTAAAACAACATACACTAGAAGTAAAAAGTTTTTGAACAGTAAGATTTTAATTAATTTTTACTCTTTAAAATAACTGTTTTCTAGTTTAATATAATTTAAAATGTATTTTATTCCTGTGATTTCAAAGCTGATTTTTTTAGATTTGCAGCTCAAAAAAAAAAAAAAAAAAAAAAAAAAAAAAACAGCTGAGTATAATTTTTTCAGGTTTTTTTGATAATTAAAAAGTTCAGTAGAACAGCATTTATCTGAAATATAAATCTTTTGTAACATTATAAATCGCGTTTGATCAATTTAAAGCATCCTTGATAAATAATATTATTAATTTCTATAATTTCCACCTGCTGTGCATCATTGATGCATTCATGCACATTTGTACCCACTTTGATATATGAAATGTAATACTTTGCTTTCTGTAGGTTCACTGACCTGTACAATACAGTCCACACGAGGGCGCTGTAAAACAATTGCACAGCATACACCACAATAGTTGTAAAACAACGTTTTGTCTGTCAAATCATTTTCTTTTCGACATTAATCATTACTCTCGTTAAATAATCGCTGTTGTAAACGAGAACTTAGAAACTTAGAACTTATAAGAACCCAGAACTTAGAAAAGCTCAATCATTCTCTGAGAATTCATTAACCATAAGTGTCGGAAAACTATCATAACATGGAAAACATGGAAAACTTAATGTCTTTTTTTTTTTTTTTTTTTAAACGTGAATTACAGTTAAAGTGAATGAATTATGCATGTGAATGATTGGCTATATGTGTGTGAGAGTATGTGTGGAGGCCTCCCGCTGTGTGTTTATAGTACTCAGAGCTGGTGTAGTGGTGACACACTGTTAGACTAATTGGATTGGATTGTGAAGTCTTCCTGGGAAAGGAGTAGTTGGGAAGGTCAAGTATCCCAATATCACTGAAGCAAGCAGAATTTGATTGGTCACAGCCTGTGTGCATGTTTGCACCCATACCCCTCCCTTTTTTTTTCTTTTTTTTTTTTTTTAAACAATCTTATTATTAATTATATGGAAATAAACTAAGAATGTCAGCAGCAGTGCTTGTTTTGTATAGCTGTGTGAATATAATATGCATTCATTTGGATCACTGCATCATCAATACATTAAACTGGCTTTCAGGTGCAGGATAAAGGGCTATTGAGCATCCATCTTTCTTTCTTTCTTTCTTTCTATCTTTCTTTCTTTCACATTGTGGCAGATGGTAAACGATGGCAAGTCCACATTTGTTTCAAAGCAGAGACAGCGTTGCAGATGGACAAGAGCGTGGAGGCTTTATTAAACATCCAACCTCATGTTTCTGCATATTGCAGAGCAATGGGGGTCATCTTAATCAATTTAGTCAACTTAATAAAAAAACTAGGAGACAGCAGGAAAGATAAAATTGTAAATTGCAAAGCGTTATTCATCTTGAAAAGCCACCGTTAGTCTCATACCATAAACAAGCGGCATCAAGTATGCCATGAAACAGTTTTACAATCATTTTACACACCAGAAAAGATATTCTCTCTTGGGGCATCAATGAGATTAAAGTCAAAGAATGAAGAGATCCTTACCCGGGGTGAGCTTTATGATACACGCATGAAGAGGCATATAATACCTGGTATTTATCAGTGTCTGTGTGAGAGAGTGTGTGTATGTGTGCGGAGGGGTAAGGTTATGTCTTCCATTGCCATGGAAACAGAGCCCCTGTGTAAATTTTGCCTATACTGACGCTTTATTTCTTTGTTTCACTGATCTCTCTCTCTCTTTCTCTCTCCCATTCATACAGACCGCATCACACAGCAGCAGCACAAGTAACTTTATTCCTTGTTGGGCTGGTTTGTTCCTTTATTTCCATACGGGTTCAAAGAGACAACAGCAGACAGTATGGATTTCTTAGATAAATATGGGAGCAAAAAAATAACTTGAACTAGTCTTGGTCTAGAGAGTCTTGGACTATTTATTTTTTTTTTTTTATTTTTTTCCAGAAGAAAATGTAAATCGTGGTTGCCCAAACAAAATTTAGCATCACAGTGCTAGGGTGTTCTGGGTTTCTAGGTTTTTGTGTGGTTGCTAGGGAGTTGTTAGATGTTTAATAAGATATTTTGTTGCTACGGGTTGCTATGTGGTTGGAGTAAGACACTGCTATATGGTTGTTGTGGAGTTGCTATGCTATTCTGTGTGGTTGCTAGGTGTTTGCTAAAGTATGCTGAGTGACAGGTAAGCTGCGTCTTATTTCGCATCTTAGGTCACATTTAAAGTCTGCATTCGTCATCAGGGCAATGTCACTTAAGAAAAGTCACTGTTAAATTCCAAAGTAAAAAAGAAATTACAGAAATTACAGGTAGAAAGATGGATAGATAGAAAGATAAATGATGGAAGGATGGACAGATGAACAGATAGATGGAGGGATGGACAGACAGACAGATGGATAGATAGATAGATAGATAGATAGATAGATAGATAGATAGATAGATAGATAGATAGATAGATAGATAGATAGATAGATAGATACATGGATGAATGGGTGGATGGATAGAAAGGCAGATGACAGACGGACGGACGGATCAATGGATAGATGGAGGGATGAAGAGACAGATAGATATGGGTGGGTGGACAGAAAGATAGATAGATTGAAAGATAAATAGGAAAGACAGAGGACGGATGGATGGATAGATGGATAGATAGAAAGATAGATGAAGGACGGATGGACAGGCGAATGAACAGATAGATGGAGGGATGGATAGATGGACAGATGGATGGATGATAGATAGAAAGATAGAGGATGGACGGACAGATAGATAGACAGATAGATGAAGGACGGATGGATGGACGGATGGATAGATGGATAGATAGACAGATAGAAAGAAAGATCGATAGATGAAGGAGGGATGGATGGATGGAGGGACAGATAGATAGAAAGATGGTGGACGGATGGACAGACAAACACAGACAGACAGACAGACAGATAGATAGATAGATAGATAGATAGATAGATAGATAGATAGATAGATAGATGACAGATAGATTGAGGGATGAAGGGATAGATAGATAGATAGAAGAGATAGATAGATAGATAGATAGATAGATAGATAGATAGATAGATAGATAGATAGATGAAGGATGGATGGACAGACAGACAGATAGATAATAACTGGATAGAAAGATGGATGAAGGACGGACGGACGAACGGACAGACGGATAGATGGATAGACAGATAGATAGAAAGAAAGATTGATAGATGAAGGACGGATGGATGGACAGAGAGACAGATAGATAGAAAGATGGTGGACGGATGTACAGACAGACAGACAGACAGACAGACAGACAGACAGATAGATAGATAGATAGATAGATAGATAGATAGATAGAAAGGTGCTAGGATGGATGGATGATGGATGGATGGATGGATGGGTGGATGGATAGATAGATGGATATATAGAAAGATAGATGATGGATGGACGGATGAACGGCATTGAATTTTTCCATTCTGATTTGGCTTACATAGTGGTAATAATTACATAATGCAGTTATGACCTCATATTCAGCATGAGCTAATGACAGTTGTAACAGGCTCCAGCAGCTGGATGTTTCAGAGATGCCGTGAACGGTGGTGGCAGTGTGGCGTCTCTCTCCCTCGTTCTCTTGCCGAGAGACTTAGAAAGAGCAGAAGCTGTAATTAGAATGCGAGGGAGCAAGTCGCTGCTGCAAATTGAAAACATATTGATTCTCCCTCAGCTCTGTTCTCCCTAGCCTGAGAACAGGATGGAGATTCACACACAAGGTAACGGCGAGCAGGAAAGAGGGGTTGGTGGAAAAATCGAGAGAATATGGAAGAGAGAGAGGGAAGGAGATTACATCATGCGCTGGACTCTTTTTTTATTCTGAAAAAGAAACAGCAAGGATTTTTCTATAAAAAGTTTGAGTTGAACCAAATCTAGACAGGCAAATAGCTCCGCCTGTTCATCCAGCTAAATTCTGCCCCACATAAGACGAAAAGAGGGCATTCTAGTCCACTGTACTGACGTCAGGGAAGTAGTTACAGCAAAATAGTTTGCTAGGGGGAAGATTGCTAAGGTCCCAACGTGTATGTGTGTGTCTGGGTACAAGCACCAAAATAGGAGCAGAATTGGTGAAGGCAGATGGTAAGTCAGAAGTGTGAGGCTGTCAAATGCAGTCATATACTGTGTTGTATGTCAGTGTCTCCCCTCAGGCAATACAATAGCTTCCTTATCCAGAGCAGTGTATCACCACTCTACAATCCTCAGGATTCCAATGACAAGAAAAGTGAGTTTTCCGCAATGCCTTTTTTAGCATTTGATTCGTATTCGTTTATTTAGAAAAGGAACTGAATAAAGCATTATATCGCAATGCAAATATGTAAAGAACTGCTTCAGGGCACTGCTGTCAGACATACACACCTGCTGCGCCCTCAGTAGCTGGTGTCAATGAGTAAAGCAACAAGCTATAGACACCAAACACAGCCTGTTGATGGAGCCATGTACTTAAAGTACTTCCACAGCAGAGTTGAATGTTTGGTGGTTTCAGGCTGTGCATTGGGGTTTCACATCAGTAATTTGCTAACGGTTGTCAAGTTTCAGATGAATGGTACTTAAAGCAGTAGAGCACACAACAGCAGCAAAAACCATACACAAGGAAATTCTAGCAAAGCAAATAAAAAATAGTTTTTATGTACTTAAAATGGAAAACATCATGAAAAGTAAATGATGTGTTCTTTTTGTGTACATATATTTGTGACCCTGGACCACAAAATCAGTCATGAGTAACATAGGTATATTTATAGCCGAATAGCCGAAAATACATTGTATGTATTATTATTTTTCTTTTATGCCAAAAATCATTAGGATATTAAGTAAAGATCATGTTCCATGAAGATACTTTGTAAATTTCCTACTGTAAATATATTAGAACTGAATTTTTGATTAGTATATGCATTGCTAAGAGTTTCATTTGGACAATTTTAAAGACGATTTTCTCAAATATTGATTGTTTTGCACCCTCAGATTCCAGATATTCAAATAGTTGTATCTCGGCCAAATATTGCCCCATACTAACAAACCATACATCAATGGAAAGCTTTATTCAGCTTTCAGATGTATCAATCTCAAAAAGATTGACCCTTATAACTTGTTTTGTGGTCAAGGGTCACATTTGTGTAAGTTAAAGGGATAGTTTACCCAAAAATAACAATTCTGTCATCATTTACCCACCTTCACATTGTTTCTAACCTGTAAATACATTTATTTCTTCTGCAGACACAGAAGTTAAAATTTTGAAGAATTGATCAGCATTAAACCCCACTTGCTTTACCAAAACTAAACACAAATATAAACAAAAATATTGCATTTTGTGATACACAGAAGAAATGTGATTTAAGTTGACAGAATTTTTATTTTTAGTTGCACTGTCCCTTTTACTTTTTAAAATTAGGACTTAAAGGACGTAAAATTTTGTTATTAATTACTCACCCTCAACTCCTTCAAAATTCATAAGACCTTCATTCATCTTTGGACCACAAATTAAGATATTTTTGATGAAATTAAGAGTATTGTGATCTGGCATTGACAGTAATGCAACTGAGACATTCAAGGCCCAGAAAAATAGTAAGGACATTGATAAAACAGTCCATGTGACATCAGTGGTTCAACCGTAATGTTATGAAGCTACGAGAATACTTTTTTGTGCGCAAAGAAAACAAAAATAAAGACTTTTCTCAACAGTTTCTTCTCTTCCGTGTTCACGACAGTTCACGTTCATGAAAGACAGTACCACAACGCATGTCAGAACGAACAAAAAGAGAAGAAATTGTTGAGTAAAGTCGTTATTTTTGTTTTCTTTGCGTACAAAAACTGTTCAGGGATAATAGCCACCTTGACTTTAACTATCACTTTAACGTCTCTGCTAATAAACTCCATGCACCTTAAAATGTTAGCTGTAAACTGATAATAGGCACAGTGGTAGCTCAGGTAATATTTCACACTAAATATAAATATCTGTTGCCTACGATAGGCTCACTTATGCCTTTCTGCACATGTGTGAAACCTCATAAAAGCTCAAGGAGTTGAAATAGACGGAACAGACATCAGTTTTCAGCAATTCTTTTGGCAGGATCTTTTTTTTTTACGGAAATATCTCATCATTCACTGGTGCGTCCATGTTGCGCTCACTCATGTTTGATCTAAAACGCAACTGCCCTAATGTTTTGCCACAGGACAGCAATTGTGAGTAAATTTTCCTTTTTTTTTAAGATTTACTTTTTGGAATTTTGCCTTTGTTACAACAGGACAAATCAGAAGTGACAGGAAGCGAAGTGGGAGAGAGAGATGGGAACAGGTTCAGGAAAAGTTCTCGAATCGGGATTCGAACACGGGACGCCCGAACAGCAACGTCGCTGTACGTCGGCACGCTGCCCACAAGGCTATCGGCGCCAACGTGAGTAAATTTTTTGTCATCATTTTAGGACTGTAAAATGAAGAGTGTACAAAGTAAAATATTTAGTAACGGTGTAAAAGTGAATAGCACATAACAGGCACAATTACCGGTATAAACATAGATGTCTATCCGTACAATATGCATGCGTTTTCAAAACCCTCAGTTTACACAGTCCACATGGCGTTGTCAAATTTAGCCACTTTGGAGAGCGTTTTCAAAAAGCTCAGTTTTCCTTGACAAAAATGCCATCTCGGTATGAACGGAAGGCCAAAACGGAAAGAAAAATATGTGTTTTCAAATGAAAATGTATTAGTGTGGACATGACCTGAGTGATTTATTCAGACCTCAAAAAGACTAGATCTAGACTCCTGCATTAGACCAAATGCATATGGCAACACAAAGGCAAAGTGTATTCAAACCAGTCTATCAATTATCTACGGGACCTTCAGGAGAGGGAAATGGTGTCTACCCCTAAGACAGAGTGTGCCCCGAGGCGAGTTTTACCAAGTGACTCCACATAATCACATCCAATTTACGAAACCACAAAAAAGGGAGGCAGTTCAAAGAGCTACCTTATCCTTTGCGTTTCCACAACTCATTCCGGTTCCCTCTCTCTCTCTCTTTCTCTTCTGCAGAGCACAATTCACTTTAAGCATTGCTTAAGCCAATGCTCAAGGGGTGTTTTAACAAGCAGTTGATTAGCGCTGGTCTTTTGCAGGCTAATGTTTAGCTGACATTAAAGGTCCACGTGGGAAGTGTGCACCGTGAACACAGACCTCAATCGTAGGGAATGAATTCCAGAGTTTTCCATGTGCCAGTGAGGCCCAAAACCAGCAGGAGCCACACCATCAGAGAGCCGTTTTAGCAGCAACTCCAAAACCACACGATGGCCCCCCCACTGCTCAAGGATAATGGAGCCGCGCTGAATTTCACTATCACTTTAAAGCCTCTGATAATAAACTCCATGCACCTTAAAACGTTAGCTGTAAACTGATAATAGGCACAGCGGTAGCTCAGGTAATATTTCACACTAAATATACTCTGTTGCCTAAGATAGGCTCACTTTAGGCAAATTTCTGCAACATGGCTGGGATTTTATATCATACATTGACACTATATACACCAATACGCTACAGCATTAATTACACACTTCTGTCTCTAAAATACCCATTTACTTATGTCCATTTAATCATTCCCTGCTGGTTCACAGTAGATCACATACTCAGGCTCAGTGGCCAAAGCCAGAACTCCTGTTTGCTCATTGTTCATTCCAGTGATCATGACACAGCTAATAGAGGCCGGATTAGTGTGCAGGAACAGAGTGGGCAAACACACACAGACTAATGATGGAGACCAGCCAGTCTGCACCACTTCTGCACTGCTCTAACACCACCTCTATCATATTAGTCTGTGCATATTATGGTTTTGGCATGCACTAAGTTAGTGTATGATCTACTTTATAGTTTACCCATTTACACCCATTCTTCTGCCCCCACTGCTAACCATAGCTTTGGATGCATTTATATGCTTTTTTATTACTATAAATGTCTATATGCTATATTTTTTCGCTGCAAAATCTGAAATAGCACTCCCCTATTGCATGCTTCAGTAAATCTACTACCCTACATATTTCCGTCCCCTTCCTCTCTGTATCTGCCAGTGTGCTCTCCTCATCTGTCATCTGCGCTTTGAATCCGGAGTGGTCCAGCACTGTACCAGACTAGAATTTTAAGCATGTCCTTTGGTCAGGAGAAGGGGGCGGTAGAGTCGGTTGCTGTATGCATGAAACTTAAAAGGGCTCTAAAGGCAGCTCTAGCACGGTAACGTGCTATATTATGCGGCTTTGCATTCCTTTGCACAGGACTCGGTGCATATTTGGGAATTAGCCTTTTTCTCTTTTTTGTTTGTCTTTTTTCATGTATGCTTTATGAAATGGGCAATAGGACGATGAATAAGGATGATTATTAAGGACATACAATCAACATGAATAGCAAACAAGCCAATAAAAATGTATTGATAGAGATGCAGGAGGCGATAGCATTAAAAAAAAGGCTTATAAGACTGCATTGTGTGAACTGCATTAAAAATGCTGGAAAAGCTAGAATGACATGATTCTTTAAACCATACATGAAATAAAATTATATATATATTTTCTAATTATATTTTAATTGATTATAATATAATACACATACACACACACACATTAGGGCTGTCAGACGATTAAATATTTTAATCTAATTAATTACATAATGTTTCGATTAATTAATCTAATTAATCACAAAATAAATTTGACTGTGAAAATACCCACAAAGATTATTTAAAGCTATTTTTGTGTTAAATGAGTTAATGAGAAATTATCAATTGTAGCTTTTTTATTTTAAATTAAATGATACTCTAAATAAGAAGCTAAATCTGCCAGCAGGTGGCGGCAAATGTCTTAATGAGTTATTTACTCATTCGATTTGTTCAGATGGCTGATTCATTCAGGAATTAAGTAATTGGCTCTCTTTATGAATGGGCTTTTGACACTTGCTTGGACACCTGCAACAATTCAGCTGTGGCTTTAAAGGTAATATGTTCTCTGCAAAATTGAGCAAAAACCCAAAATATTGTGTTTAAAATATAACACAATATCAACTTCTTATTTACTGAACTGTTGTATAGAATCACATTTAAGCTTGTGATAGATCAGGACAAAATCAGCACTTGTGTCATATTGCTCTTGCTGCCTGTGTGATATCATGTGATATGTGATATATATACTGTAAATATGAGACAAAACACATACATGCTCATTTTTTTGCACCAATATCTTGAATTTTAGGGCACAACATGCATTTGTGGAGTTGTTGCCCTGCATCATATTTGTCAACAGATAAGAAATATAAGATGACATTATATTCCTTATTATTATATAAGAAATATAAGATGACGTACAGGTCTGGGTGGCTAGTGCGTTAACTGCGTTAAAATATTTTGAACATGTTATTAAGTTAACATGTTAAACTGACAGCCATATATATATATATATATATATATATATATATATATATTACACACACACAGTCAAACCAAAAATTATTCAGACACCAGAATTTTTCATATTTTTACTAGTGGGCACAGGAAACTATAGTTGATTTATGTAAGTGAAGATAGCAAAATAAAGTAAACTGTGACATATTATACCCCACAGTTCTTCATACAGTCAACTACCAGTAAAACTGATACAAATTTGGGACCAAAAATTATTCAGACACTTTGACCTTACTGTGTTTTTTCTTTAATTGCTAATGCAAACTTTTTACACTGTAGACTGAACAAAAAGTTATCTGACATAATCAAGATGAATTTGTTCAAGATGAGTTCTTGTTATATTTTATTACAGTTTTCTAAACTATAGTGAATTATCTGTGTGAAATGTTGAAGGTGTCTGAATATATTTTGGTTTGACTGTATGTGAGCAATATCACACGAGTAGATGTGAGATAAGGCTGTATGTTGCCATGGCTGTGATTCTGCCATAGGCAGAAACAAATGTTTAACCACTATACAGTAGTCAACACTTGAAGTGGATCAAAACCTTTCATGAAAGTTGTTCTAAAACAAACAATACCCGTTCTTGTCTTAGGATAACTTTAATTAACTTTTTCGATCCACTTTAAATGTTGACTACTGTAGAGACAGGTGTGTCTTAGGCTGGCCACTCTAAAATGTGCAGTTTTACTGTATTGGGGGTGGCGGGGGGGGGGGGGGGTGTTGTTGTGTGTCCGAAAACCAGTCAGTATCTGGTGTGACCACCATTTGCCTCATGCAGTGCAACACATCTCCTTCGCATAGAGTTGATCAGGTTGTTGATTGCGGCCTTTGTAATGTTGGTCCACTCCTCTTCAATGGCTGTGTGAAGTTGCTGGATATTGGCAGGAACTGGAGCACGCTGTTGTATACGCCGATCCAGAGCATTCTAAACATGCTCAGTGTCCGGTGAGTATGCTGGCCATGCAAGAACTGGAATGTTTTCAGCTTCCAGGAATTGTGTACAGATCCTTGCAACATGGGGCCATGCATTATCATGCTGCAGCTTAAGGTGATGGTCGTGGATGAATGGCACAACAATGGGCCTCAGGATCTCGTCACGGCATCTCTGTGCATTCAAAATGCCATCAATAAAATGCATCTGTGTTCGTTGTCCATAACATACGTTTGCCCATACCATAACCCCACCTCTACCATGGGCCACTCGATCCACAACGTTGACATCAGCAAACCGCTCACCCACATGACGCCTTACACGATGTCTGCCATCTGCCCAGTACAGTGAAAACCGGGATTCATCCGTGAAGAGAACACCTCTCCAAAGTTCCAGATGCCATCGAATGTGAGCATTTGCCCACTCAAGTTGGTTACGACAACGAACTGCAGTCAGGTCGAGACCCCTATGAGGACGACAAGCATGCAGATGAGCTTCCTTGAGAAGGTTTCTGACAGTTTGTGCAGAAATTCTTTGGTTATGCAAACCGATTGTTGCAGCAGCTGTCCGGGTGGCTGGTCTCAGATGATTTTAGAGGTGAAGATGCTGGATGTGGAGGTCCTGGGCTGGTGTGCACGCTCCCTTAAACTTGCGACATCTGTGGCATTGTGCTGTGTGAAAAAACTGCACATTTTAGAGTGGCCTTTTATTGTGGCCAGCCTAAGGCACACCTGTGCAATAATCATGCTGTCTAATCAGCATCTTGATATGCCACACCTGTGAGGTGGATGGATTATCTCGGCAAAGGAGAAGTGCTCACTAACACAGATTCAGACAGATTTGTGAACAATATTTGAGAGAAATAGGCCTATTGTGTACACAGAAAAAGTCTTAGATCTTTGAGTTCAGCTCATGAAAAATGAGGGCAAAAACAAAAGTGTTGCGTAATTTTGGTCAGTGTATAAACAAGTACATTCCATCCTAAAAACCTCTTAAAACTACATCCCATGGCACAAAAACAGTAATATTATTACAATTATAATATTATAATTTGGGCGTCCGCCATGACACTCGCTGAAAAAAGAAGTACCACAAGCGGAGTAATACAATCAAAACCAATACTCCCTACACGCAAAATACGCAAGCTGTGTAGGGCCCAGAAACACCAGGGGGCCCCTTTGCTCTCAAATTAAATTTTTTGCTCTCAATTTATTTTTAGTTTCCTTTTTAAAGTGGGCCAGCTGTTATCAAAACATGAATGTTCATTTCTTTTAATGCGGTACGCTGTCACTCTTTCTATGTAAAAATCAGTTAAATCATCTAACGTGAATGTCATACAGTCTCGTGCTCGAGACTAAAAAAACGTGTTGCGTACCAAGGTTGCAATATGCTAAAAGAATCAAGGTGGTAATAACAGCAACAGTACGCTTATTGAGCGTTAGAAGTAGTATATGATACAAAATAGTCCTGTCATTATTGTTTTAAGAATAATTCATTTTATTTTATTTTATTAACAAAAATGCGTTTTTAAAACGTTGTTATGATAGCTGACGATCCTGTATCATGTAGGCTGTTATAATGAAAAGAACTTGATTTTTGTCAAAAAACTTGATTACATAATCTTCATAACATGTAGTCGGAAACAACCCAGCACCTTTAGTCAGCATGTAAGTATCGATTCAAATCGACGATGTTCGTCCGAAACCATGCCGAAGCCTATATATCCGTATGTTTCGCTCGGTTCAAATGAGAGTTTTAACTGCACCCTTTTCTGTCGCCGCACATCCCTTCTCTGTTGTATAATTTTCTCTCTCGCTCTCGCTCTCTCTCTCTTTCTCTCTCCCTCCCTCTTTCTGAGCCACAGCACGCCTGCCTACATCCCTCTCCCAAATCTTCACTAGCACACAAGCAAAGGGGACCGAAGCAGACCCGTATCCTCCTTTCCCAGCACACCACGTTCCTCATTCTCAGGTCTTTTTGTCTTTTACATGGCGCAAGGGTTCTGCAAGCGGGACGGTTCTGGGTGCGAGAAAGCCAACGCGGATTTGGATAAGCGAGCTTCAGTGGCGGGTGTAGAATACGGCAGTTCCGGCGCCTCCGCCTTCTCGGTCTCCTCTAGCCGGCTCTATGACGAGTAATGGTCGGCTCGTTCTGCTGGATGCTCCCTGCTCTAACCGGATCTTCGACGGCACCATATTCAGCAGCAGATTGCCATTTTCGGAAGAGACCTTCAAAGAGCTAGGAGATACATATGGAAACTGGGGATCAGAATTTTAGGAAAAAGGATATACAGTAGTGCTTTATTTTATTGTTCCATTTTGCTCATTTATGTTTCGTTCTCGATGAATTTTCTCATTCCATCGTTGACTTGATTTGTCAAATTGAGGCGAGAGCGGCAGCAGCAGATTTAGATTCACCTGGACATTCTTTTCGTTGGTTTTGAACTGGACTATCCTGGCCATCCATCCATCTATCCTATATTTTTTTCCGCTCCTGCACTTCAATAGAGCTTTCCCTGTCCTTTCTGTTTTCTCTCTCTCTCTCTCTGCGTCTTTCCCTCTTGATTAGAATAGACTAGGATTTGCTTAGCCATATTAAGAGAGGACGGCGTGTTTGTTAAGCAGCTACGTAGGTCAACAGTTGTTGTAACACATCGAATTGTTTAGATATATTCCGATCCGAAGCAAAGCCTTCCATTACTCCATCAACGCCAGTCTCAATTCCATATTCTTCCTAAACCAGTATTTATCCTCAATTCCTGACACATCAAATGTACGCGCCTAAATTGTCATAACTAAAACCGAGAATTGTTCAACACTGGCTTAATTGCTGTGGCGTTTGAATGACATGCTCAGGCCATTATTAAAGGCCTCGGCAATTAATTATTATCTTTGATTAGTGGCTTTGCAGCGTGAATGTTCGTGCAAGTTTAAGCTGTAGCACTAGCTGCTGCATATCTTACCTCGTTTAGAAAAAAAGACAAGGACAAACGATTTAGGACGGCAGAATTGCTCTTTGTTGGAACAGTGCGGAAAGCGTACCGTTCCACTCCAACAACAAACGAAAAAGCCAGAAAGGCTCACCTATTTCTTCCTTAATCGGTTCTCACCCAAACGCAACCATAAGGTTCCTACCGCATCCTCCCCCTTCCCCCTCCTTTCGCTCAAATATATCCCATTTTTTTAATTTGGTTTGGTCCCGTAAATTTTCAAATATTTATTTCCTATACATCAAAAGGAAAGGGGGTCCCCCTTTCATGGAATGCGGAAACATGGGTGTGTTTGACCGCGGAGTTCAGATGTTATTGACCACGGTGGGCGCGTTCGCCGCCTTCAGTCTCATGACCATCGCGGTGGGCACGGACTACTGGCTGTACTCGCGCGGCGTGTGTAAGATCAAGACCAACAACGAGAACGAGACCAGCAAGAAGAACGAAGAGGTGATGACCCATTCGGGACTGTGGAGGACATGTTGCTTGGAAGGTAAGACGACTCTCTCATGCTCTCTTTTATCCACCCGATGACGTTCAGCGGCCCCCCATTTGCATTAGAGGGTCCATCTCAGCATGTGCACACGTGTTCCTGTCGGTTGTTAAGGAAACGCATCTTAGGCCTGCTGCTTTCATGATGGTTCAGCGGCTCCGCATTCAGAACCACGGACAGCGACAGCGGCGCACAATACTAAAACTGACGCGTAAAGATCTTAAAGAGGGTCTGCTTTGCCAGACTTTCCAAATACAATGCAATAATACAGAACTTGTTAATTGGTTCTTATTGGTCTAAGATGGCCATGTTCTAAAAATTGCAGCTCATGACCAACTTGGACCAGCAAATGACCATCTTAGGCCAGAAAGAAACAATCTACCACAGCTACCAGCTTAAAAGATTATTTTTGGGTTCAACCAAAAATAAAAATGCTGTCATCTTATGCTCACCCTCACGTCATTCCAAAAGACTTCTTTCATCTGAGGAACAGAAAATCCTGGGGATAAAAATCACTAAATCACTGTATAGATAAAAAAAAAAAAATAATAATAATAATAATAATAAAATAAAATCTTTTGTGTTCCACAGAAGAAAGTAAGTCATACATGTTTAAAATTAACATTTAAGAAATAAACATTCTTTTTTGGCATCTATGGTTCCGAAAAGAACATTTCATTCCTTTCAAACCTTTTTTTCAGAACTCATTTTTAAGAACTGTACACTGAAATGTTCATAGGGGAACCAAATATGTGACCCTGGACCACAAAACCAGTCATAAGTAGCACGGGTATATATGTAGCAATAGCCAAAAAATACATTGTATGGGTCAAAATTATCAATTTTTTGATAAGATTATGTTCCATGAAGATATTTTGTAAATTTCCTGCCATAAATATATAAAAACTTAGTAATATGCATTGCTAAGAACTTCATTTGGACAACTTTAAAGACGATTTTCTTAATATTTAGATTTTTTACACCCTCGGATTTTAGATTTTCAAACAGTTCTATCTCAGCCAAATACTGGCCATCCTAACAAACAATACATCAATGGAAACTTATTTATTCAGCTTTTAGATGGTGTATAAATCTCAAATAAAATAAAAAAAAAGACCCTTATGACTGGTTTTGTGGTCCAGGGTCACATACGGTTCCTCTACGGCATTGCTGTGAAACCACCCTTTTTAAAAACCTTTATTTTTAAGAATGGATGAGTAAATCATGATGAAAGGTACATTTTGGGGTTAACTATCCCTTTAAGATGGATTTTCCCACAGGGGAAAGTTATGGATGTAAAAGCAGATAAATGCATGTGTGCACTACTGGGACTTCCACTGGGTAACACCTGGGAAAAATCTCTACTCACATGCACCATGTTCAGAAATGCTCTCTGTAAGTCAGGTCAACATACACAGACTGTTGATTTCCTGTCATGCTTCAGTGGCTGCACTGACTGCTGACTTTGGCCTAGCAATGTCACCTTGTGAGGTCACAGAGCATAACAAATCCTCATCCTCACCAGGGCTAGGAAGAGGCCTGGGTCTCTGAGGCACACGGCCATATGCTATCTGTACACATCCTTTGCTGCATCTAAAGCACAGGAAGATCTACAGTCGAATGAGTTCAATTACAAGGCATATTGACAGATTGGATGTTGATCTTGATCATCATTATGACAGCATGAGTTCTCATAGCCATATGTTGACTAAGGCAGGACGAGTGACTTTGACCACATTTGCGAGCGTGTCCTCAACATCTGCTTTTTCATTTTATCCTTAAGGTCTGTCTGTCAAATGACCTGAAACACTCAAGGCTTACAACCTTGATAAGTAGGAATATCTTGGATCAAAATGCGCTTTGTGAGAACCATTCAAGTGGGCTCTGATGAACATTTCCATGTAAAATATTTTCTAATAGCTTCTAGTTCCTCTGTGTGTCATTGGCACCACCAAATTCCACATGGTAGTCAGTCAGTTGTAATTTGTGATTCATTTTAGCTCTCAGTTACACAGATATTGCAGACAGAGGTCAAATTCTTTGGAATAGCAATACGGTTTGATTCGGTTCAGCTATTAAACTCTCTGTCACAAAATAAATCCTACAGTTTTTGAACTGGCAAAGTGATCACTGGATAAACAACACACTTAAATAGCAGAACATACACTTAAATTGTTGATTACCGTCAGCTCATTTGCAAAATTAAGTGTGGGTCTATGATAAGTCTTAATTAGAAGAGGATTGCACTGCTTGAATTTAAAGCATCTCTGTTCCTTCTGTTCTCAGTTCAGGCTCACACAGATCTCACGCTCAGACTATGACAAAAGCAATTAGCTGCAACAGTAAATAACACTTATCCCTCAACCTACACGGTTGTATCCATCAACCAGGTGCCGCCTCTCAGAGCTCGTCTTGCACTGCCATCTCATAGACTGTGTGTAGGCAGGCCAGGATGTAAATCTCAGTGGTCAGTGCAGAAGATGATTTGCTGGGGAGGAATAGATTTACAGCATGCAGGTGGGCAAGAGTGTTAGTGTAATCTGTCCCTGGAGTGCTCCAAACTGATGAGAGAGGGGAAACACCCTACCCGGACTGTCCTCAGCAATATTAGCAATGCTTCAGATATTTAACATCACATCTACTCTCGCACCCACCCACGTATGAAGTACACTATAGACCAATCCAGAGAATCACACCTACAAAAAGACTTACTTGGTTCAATCAGATGCATTATAACTTCCTAAGTAACAGAAAAGAACCAATGTATATTACATTATCTACATTAAATGGTTCTTTCCAATTGGTGTTAAAGTGCCCCTGTTATGCCATTTCGAATATTGCCTTTCATGCAGTGTGTAATGTACAGTAACTGAATGTGAGTGAAAACAATTTGCAAAGTTGTTAAGCCGAAAGTTATTGTCTCTGCACAGCCTGAACGAGTCGTCAGTAGTTCGAATCCCACTTCCATGATGGCTACACATCATGGTGTAAAACATTTGCATAATTACCACCTATGTTCTACGTTGGGTGGCAGCGAACAACTTCAACTTCCGCGACCCTCAAACATGTCATTTTACTGACACCTGCTTTTTTAATCTCGGGGAGTTCAATGCGGGATTCACAAAACGCTTGCTCTTGAAAGATGGCTTAGTACCCAGTTTATTTGGAGCAGCTGGCTCCACTGAATCACAACCTGTAAGTATGATAAATAATAGATGTTTGTATTTTTTATTGAGCGCTTCAAATATGGAACTATGACAATGGGTGTATCGTTTCTGACATGCTCTGTATGCGGTAGACTAATCACAACAGACTGGACCATCTGACCAATCAGAGCAGAGTAGGCTCATGAAAAGGAGGGGTCAGAGAGACTGAATCTTTGAACTGCTTGAACGAATCATTTGAGAATTGTTGGAAAATGAGGTAATTTCAAATGCATATTTTGAGAAAACAAAAGTGTTATTTGACCTTCCGTGCATGTAAACCTATTGTAGGACACTTCCAAAATAGTATTAGGAACCTTAAAAATGGCATAATATGGGCACTTCAAAACATAAAATGTTAATTTTTAACAGCTATTACTTCACTTTTTACTCTTCAGAAAACATTTAATATGCTGATTTTGGTGCTCAAGATGAATAGAATGAATAGAAAGTCCAAAAGAACAGCATTTATTTGAAATGAATTTTTGGGAGCATTAGTAATGACACATTTTATAAATGTAATGTATTCTTGCTAAATAAAAGTAATACTAACTCCAACATATGAACAACATTTTACTTACTCCAAATCTCTAAACATTAGATTAGTATCAATAATGGAAGTTTACACCAGTCTGTATTGAGCTATGCTGCAAAAATATTTATAGAGAGCCTTGTTTATAGAGATCCTAATGCTATTCTTGTAGCTGGCTCATGTATCCATTCACTCTTTATTCTTATATATTTCAAAGTTTCAGTGCATTTGCATTTATATATAATGTAGGCAGATCCATTTTGTTCTTAAAGAATTTAGAATGTTTAAAAAAAAAAAAAAAAAGTGTTTGAACACCTTAAAGGCGCACTTAAAAACATACGGATGTCATTAGATAAAAAAACCCAAGAGGCATTTATTAAAATAAATAGCACAAGCACACTCATTTTCTTCAAGCCTAAAACACACTATGCACTGCATATTTTAAAACACAGGTAAAACAACTGTAGTCATTTTTATAGTAAGAAATGTGAAGTTACAACTGCAAAAAAGTCTAGCATCATTTGTTCGCAGATGCCACTTAGTTCCACTAAAAATCCATAAACTTTGAAACTAGGCTTAAACGTCCAAATACTTTTAATGGCCAATGCACATTTTTAACTTATAACTTTTTTATTTCCATCCTCAATCACAAAGCAAAGTCAAACCAGATAATTAGGGTGAAGTTTTTAAACATTTTTTTCGACACAAAAGCAAAGCACAATGCGCACTTGCTGTTATCGCACCTCTCAGTGAATGATGACAGCTTGTTAAGGTCTTATTCTGGACACCCACGGAGCCATTATAGTGCCACTGCAGATTACAATGTGTCCCTCTAGTAAGTGGAAGCAAATATGAATCAGCGTGATATTGCATGTACACATGAACAAACTCTTAACACAAGCTAGAATATAAGGTGGGCCACCATTACCGTAGTGACTCAAACCCAAGTGTACTTCAGCAGAACTACAGGTAATCTGCGTTATTAATCTTCATTACGCTAACAATGGATGTGAGGGTACAGCACTGCGAGAGCGCAGCAACAGCACAGCAAAGTACAGTGACAAAGGAGACGCAGTTATATTCCTCGCATACCCAACACTTATCATTCCGAATCTCTGCGACAGCAACTTTCCCAAGAAGACTGATCATTCTCCTGAATGCTTTGAGTCACTGTGAATATTTCCCGGGCCACGGGGGGCTGCTGCTAATGAATGGACTTCCTGCGCAAGTTTTCTATTCGCATGCGGCCAAAGCGTGTGTTTGAAGAGATAACCAGCGCCGTCTCAGCAGGAGGGGTGAAAAATACTCGCGTTTTTCTCACCTCTCGCTCTTTGTAATCTGCTCTTTGTAAGCAAACGTGTGTGAGGTCTCATGCCCGGTGTTCATCCAGGTCAACTAATCCAGTGTGGCCGTGTTGTGCTAGTATTTGTGAATCATGGGAATCAAAATGATCATGTGTGAGGCTTTTTGGTTTAAAAATGTCATATTTTTAAGTATGTGTCATATAGACAGACAAGCCATGGGTTTTAGTCATACTCGGCGCTGCTGTAGAGACGGATTACGCTCATAAACTGATCAGATAAGGATTACTAGCCTGGCATGGATCTGCCCAGCTAATGACCCAGGTCCAGAGTGGCATTACGCAGTATTACAACACTACTGCATGCTTCAGTTCGCTCACACAGGCCACTTGCCCCAAAAACAATCATCCCAGTTCAGCTCTACACTTACCAAAGGAAAAACCCAACCATTTTTTCTTTGGCATGCCCACCCTCTGTAACACTTCAATACTATGATCCACTTATCCTATAAACACTAGTGATGTGATGAACAGTAGGGGAAAAAAACTGGAAGCCAGCATTTCCACTGCCAAAACATCCTCTCAGGTTAACTTATAAGAGAGGAGCCGTTTCATTCAATGCCTTTTCTTATTGCTATGTCAGATGATCGTTACAGTTGTGAGGTGTCATATATCTAGCCAAAGTGAGTAAATGATGACATTTGATAAAATGATAAAAGTTACCACTGGAAGTTCACAGAAGTTCATTAGGTAGATAGATAGCAGTGAATTGAACGATGTGATAAAGACATTTCACTGTTATAAAAATTCCATCGTGATGTGCCTCTATATTTCAACAGCGTACCTAATGTACGAATCACTGCCGTTTACAGTTGAATTGAACACTAGAGGCGGTCTGACAGCTTTTATTCCTTTTCACACAAACATGTACAGGTACAGAGTTTTCACAAAATTACTTGCATAACATTATGACTTGACTTTAAAACAATTTTAATATCCTGCACGATTTGAAAATTGATACTTTTGAACATTGTCGTCACATATACAGCTTTGTATGCATAAGTTTTCTAATTCAGTAGGTTTGCACGGTAACTCACGCAATATGGCGTTCCACTTGAGTAATGAAGAGCTCTGGTACGAACCCAGTAAACTACGGTTCGACAAAACAGCTCAAATCCGCATAAGGAAGTTAAAATAGCACAGCTGCTTCAACAAATGTGTTTTTCTATCACTTTTGCACTCGTTAAAACTGTCGGGTACACTGTAAAAAACTAATATGTTGAGTCAACTTAAAATAATTTGTAACCTGGCTGCCTTAAAATTTTAAGTTCAGTCAACTCAAAAAAAAGTTTATTCAACTTGAAATGTTAAATTATACTAAGTGAAAATGTATTATATTTGAGTTGAGTCAACTTAAAATTTTAAGGCAGCTGAGTTACTTACCCATCTGTTAAGTTTAGCAAACACAAATATCTGTTATAAATAGTAAATAGTAATATCTGTTATAAATAGCAAAACTTAACATTTCAAGTTGACTAAACTTATTTTAGTTGACTGAACTTAAAATTTTAAAGCAGCAGGATAAATTATTTTTAGCTGACTCAACGAATTGTGTTTTTTACAGTGTAGATTTAGGGTTGGGTTTGGTGTAAGGGATATTTCCAACACGATAGAGCATTAACCTTTAGCGACACTACCTGTATATTTGATTTCTAATCAGCTGCAATATGTACCTCAAGCAGCGTGATAAAAACGCAGCAATACGTGCCTTTACTGTGCCTAATGTGATACAAATGTGCCACGGTCGCATATTGAACGTGTGTTTTAGCGCCACTCTTTGGATATTTTACTTTGAAACTGTCACAAAACGTGCAGCAAGGTACGTAATCACTATGTTGCAGAAATGTATTTAGAGGCACGTATTTTCACAAGCCTGGGTCGAAAACTTCTGTGTGACCCTGAAGACTGCAAATTCAATGTTACAAGAATTAATTACATTTTAAAGTATTACAAAAGAAAATATAATTTGACAAATTAATACATAGGCTACTATAATGTATTCATGCATTTTTGACCAAATAAATGCAACCTTTTTTCAAAAACATGGCTGTACTAAGTGTAAATAGCAATATATTCTGTTTACACTACGCAAAAATAGCAGTCTTTTCTGTTATTTATGCTAGTGGCAAGTATTGTATTACATTATAAAACAGTATGCGGTAGTAACTTATTTAGTGTAAATCATAATTTTTATTAAAATTGTTAAATCAATTCCGCCTTATTGGGACAATAAAGCCCTCCCTACACCTACCCGATATTTTTTATTTCAACTTTTTGATTATTTCCTTCATTTTTATTGAAAATAAATGCCTTTCCAATGTGATATGGGATGTGAAAAGGGAGACGTTTGGCAAAAGGTGGACTCGAACTTGGATCGATTTTGTCAAAAAGATGCATGACTCACTTTACCATCTACACCACTAGCTATTGTTATTTGATAGCTGTCTTTTGTAATATTGTCTACTCCAACCATACGTTGTTGGGTAGAGTTAGTGTAAATAGCCTCTGCCAACAAGGCGAGCTATTTGCTCTTAGCATTTAAAAAATATCTTACTGACTTTTTAAATAGTAGTGTATCTTTTGCTACATTTTAAAGGGGTAATTTCAAATTGTGACATCATTTTATGTCCACATGTCACTCTAAACCTGATTTTTCAAAACATTCACCATTAAAGCATCATAAAACTTTCCAAATTACTTGTGTTTTATGTTCCAAGTCTTTTGAAGCCAATTGAACAGGTTTACGTTAGCATTTATTCATTTAGCAATTAGAAAAGTGCAGCTTGAACATTCTGCTATATCTATTTTTGAGTTCCACAGAAAAATCAAGTAATATGGGTGACATAAGGGTGAGTAAATGATGACAGAACTTTCATTTTTTGGGTGCACTGTCCATTTAAACAATGACAGAAGCCATTTGTTTTGAAGAATAATGATCTTATTTAGAGCTAATGTACTGGCAAGCCGGTTCTCATTTTGAACTTCTCAAATGCAGGACACGCAGTCGAAAAAGCGGATCTTTTTTTTTTTTTTTTTTTTTTTTTGCGACATCTAGACAACCTCTGCCAGAATCAGAGGACAAAATTCTCCTCTGCCGCTCAGACAGGAGGGAACATAATGAGGGTCTCAGGGGCATTATTAATATTGGATTGGGAGACGGCCCGGGTGGAATACCACTTGAATCATCCTCATTCTGATTCAGCTCTGAAAGCAGGTTGAATGTGACGGCAGTGATCAGAGTGCAACAGAACAGTCTGTTCCACATTCTGATTTCTCGCCTTCTCTCTTCTCTATTGCTTGCTTTCTCTCTCCTGCTTTTGCTTCTTTCACCTGAACACTAGCAGGTGTGTGTGTGTAGGAGTACTCATGCTATTCTAGAACTTCTGTTTCCCCCACACAGTTGACCCTCTTCTGGGGATGCACATCTGCATGTGCGAAATCCCTTTTAAGAGCTGTTCTGCATTCATTTTACTTCAGTTCTTTCTATAAGGAAAGGCTAAATGATCATAGAGCCCCTGTAATAAACTATACATGGTATGGTGAAATTAGAAAGGACCATAAACAGAACTGTTTGACAGTCCTGTCATGGGTAGGAGGAGCCGAGTGGTGTTATTCATCATTCCTCCAATCATCTTCTCCAGAGCTGCGGGCTGCCTTCATCAGGGGAATCAGAGGGATTGAATGACACAGGCTTGCTGGTTGCGTTTGGTCCGGGTGCGCTGTGTGATTTCTCTGCACTTTGACCCAGGAAACAAATCAATAGAGGACACTCCCAGAATGTGTGTGTGGGAACGGCCTCTAGTCACTGATTATAGCTGATGAATGAATGCAACATAAAAAGAGATGTTCAACATCTAACATTTTGAGCTACATGCCAGATAGCCACATGCCATCCTGTCTTTTGTGGAACACAAAAGGAGATGTTTAGCAGTTTTGAAACTGTAATTGAAAGTCAGTGGTGCTAGGGTTTTTAAGCTGACAAAAGAACACCATAAAAATGGCAACATATGACTTCATGCATCAAGTCTTCTGAAGCCATATGCTTTTTTTTCTGAGTGAGGAAGAAGGGATAGTTTACCCAAAAAAGAAAATTCTGTCATTAATTTCTCACCCTCGTGTCGTTCCAAAGTCATAAGACCTTTGTTTATTTTGAGAACACAAATTAAGATATTTTTGATGAAATACGAGAGCTTTCCCTGTATAGACAGCAACGCAACTGACACATTCAAGGCCCAGAAGGGTAGTAAGGACATGGTTAAAATAGTCCATATGACATCAGTGGTTCAACCGTAATGTTATGAAGCTACAAGAATACTTTTTGTGCGCAAAGAAAACAAAAATAATGACTTGATTCAACAATTCTTCTCTTCCGTGTCACTGTAGCTTCATAAAATTGCATTTGAACCACTGATGTCACATGGACTATTTTACCAATGTCCTTACAACCTTTCTGGGCCTTGAACGTGTCAGTTGTGTTGCTGTCTATGTAGGGTCAGAAAGCTCTGGGATTTAATCAAAAATATCTTAATTTGTGTTCTGAAGATGAACAAGGGTCTTACGGGTTTGGAATGACATGATGTTTTTTTTTTATTTTTATTTTGGGGTGAACTATCCTTTTAATATATACTATTGTCTATACTAAAATGTTATATAGTAATGTTTAAAAGTTTGGGGTCAGAACATTTTTTAACATTTTTTGAAAGTAGTCTTTTATGCATTTATTACCAAAAAAATAAAAGTAAACTCATTTCTATTTTAAAATGTCATTTATTCCTGTAAATGCAGGAGAAAAACAGAATTTTCTGCATCATTACTTAAGTCTTTAGTGTCACATGACCCATCAGAAATCATTCTAATCTGTTGGAAACATTGATGTTGATTAATAGAAAGTTCATTATTTATTTGAAATAGAATTCTTTTGTAACAATGTAAAATATTTACTGATACTGTTAATCAATTTAGTGCATCCTTGATGAATATAATGATTAATTTCTTTCAAAAAACAAAATCTTACGGACCCTAAACTGCCGAATTGTAGTCTAATCTACATTTAATGCATTTAAATATATTCAGATATGATGCATCAAAATATGTTATGGTGCATTTAGAATCAGACATTGAGATTCGAGACCAAAGGTGGAAGAGAAGATTTTTCTGTCTGTTCTTCACTGATCTAATCACTTCAGAAGACCTGGAATATAAATAATATATTTTATTTTAATGCTACTTTTTGTGATTTTTTTTTTAAGATTAAGAACCTTTGGTCTCCATCTACTAATTGTATGGAATAGAACATCATGAACTTTCTTTTTACATCTTACATGATGTGCTGAAGAAAGAAACATCAAAAATGTACTTGGAATGGCATGAAGATGAGTAAATGATGGCAGAATTTCATTTTGGGGTGAACTATTCCTTTAAAGAGATTCTGTCTACAGCACATAGTTCATTTAAAATAAAGAGTAGATTAGTTTGAAATGTTTGGTAAAGACGCAGAAGGGATTTGACTATACAGCAGCTCATTTCATGTCTCCAATTACCACAAACCCCTTATTTTTCCATGCAGAACTTAACATGCACATCTACACAAAGAGGTCTGTGGTAATTTAGAAATTCACTCTGTACTTCTGCGTGTAGTGTTAAAATCTCTGTGATACTATTATACTGAGCAAGAGCAATTATATAGAATTGATTTCATTTCCACTGTTGTACACTGCACAGTCGACATTAGCCCAATTCTGTGATAACGGTTAAAGGGGATCATTCATTTATCCCCCCACCCCCCTCCCCCTTCTCTGACGGCCATTTTGCAGATTTAAAGCACAGAGAGGAAATCCCGCCATAAATGCTGATTAACTCTATATCTGCTCCATTCATTTTAAGTCAAAGCGTTTTGCTGTTTTTTCCCCGATAGCGGCGGTGGAATCTGCAGCCCTCTCAGGTGTGATGAATTGGTGGTGTCCTTGGCACAGTTCATTTGCAATCCATTACAGCGCATTAGCTTTGTGTCAGAGAGGAACCCAAACACCATGCATCACTAAAGTGAGGGGATGCGCTCAGATACCCCAACTTACACCCAGCATTGACTTGCAAAGCAAGTTTGAATTTCATTTGGTCTTTTATAAAGTATGTTGAATTTAGGCCAGAACTGTTTAAGGGAATTGTGAAATATATAGAATCAAAACTGAAAAAGAAGCTCAAAAAGATGTTTATTTATAGCTTATGAAACTTAATGGTGATTATTATGCTTTAAAAGTGACATGTCATGAAAATCTGATTTTGAGTGTTATAATCATGTTCCCAGTGCATCTACCAACCCAGAAAATGTGAAAAGGAACAACCCAGTAACTGTTTTGATAAGCCTTTTTCTGCAACCATGTCGCTCAGATTTTACTCCCCTGTGACGCAGGAAGGGGATCTTATTATAATATTACCGCCCCTTAATCTGCATGTTTCCAACCACGGTGCCACCATTCTGTTTTCACAAGCAGCAGCGGTGTACCAGTTCTAACGCCATGCCAAAAGTTTGAGCAAAGCATGCTAACTTTTCTGTCGTTTGTTTCCAGAACAAGCACAGAACACTATTTAGAGTCCCAGCCTCAGAGGAGAAGAGAGCAGTGGATTTATTGACTTATTTACTGTATATTACACTGCTGACACACACATCTAATATAAACATGCAATTTCTTTCCCAGCTGTTTACCTTCACAGACATAACTGACTGTTTCTGTAAGTCCTGTGTGTTTTTTAACATAAACTTGTATTTAACCATTTAAGTGCAATAAGACATGATAGAGAACTTAGTTTAGTACTCACATGCCATGTGACAGCCGCTTTCTGTGTGCGTGCTTCGGATGTGTGTGCTCAGAAAACCCTATATCAGACGTTTGAACTAATATGGTTTAAAATGCATGATTTCAGCACAACAGATATGATAATCAAAACCAAACAGATGTTTTTTAGCGGAGTATCTGAGGTAGGAGCTGTGAAGGCATAGTCCTATTCTAGAAAAGGGGGCGTGGAGCAGCAGATCATTTGCATTTAAAGGGGTCATCGGATGCAAAACTCACTTTTACATGTTGTTTAAAAATAAATGTTGTGTTGGCAGGTTGTGTGTACACAACCACCCTATTATGATAAAAAAAACACTCAGTGGTATTTTTGCAATCTTTATAAGAAATATCTTCTTTTTCAGATCAAGCCATTCTCAGCTTCTTATCGGTGTGACGTCACACCAACAAAGGCCACTCCCACGATAGTTGATTGACATGACCATCTTACCTTATACCTGCCCTGATTGAGCTGTGAACAGTTTGACTCTGACTGCCATTGTTTTGACTCCGGTGCAGGGGAAGACAAGAATGTCTCTGATTGAGCGACTGAGGTGTTCTGTTATTGGATATAATAATGATCATAGCAGTCGTCATTTACTCCCGACATCTGAGCCGCTGAAGATGCGGAGGATTAGCCTTACTTTCATTTTAGAAGGAAATCTACATCTACATAAATGTTCACGCAAATCATTTGTGATGCAGCTTCACCTACAGCAGAAGTGAAGGGTTTTTATGCATCTTTGAAAATTGCTTTTCTTAATAATGTCCTAGTTAGTAAGTTTCGCAGCTAAACCAGACTAAACCAAGCTAAACGTGGCTAAACGCAGCTAAAGTAAACAGACCGGCTTGTCACCCCACAGAAGAGAGGGGCGGGGTGAGCAGAGCTCATTAGCATTTAAAGGAACATGCAATAGAACGGCTCGCTATGAACAGGGCTGATTTTAACGAGGTAAAAAGGGTGTTTTTTACACTACCACTGAGAATGTTTAACCAAAGTATATAGACTTCTCATTAAGACCCTAAAGAATCATATCAACTTGTGGAAAATGGGCATCCGATGACCCCTTTAAAGAGACGAAAACAGCGTGTTACTTCTTCCACTCAAAATAGGCTTTTTCAAAATGATATAATAAATGATCTGTTAAGTATTTTTAGCTGAAACTTCACAGACACATTTTGGTCACCTGTGACTTTAGATATTAGATATTGTAAAAAAGAGCCATAATAGGTCTCCTTAAAGTTTCACCTTTGTATTTAATAAGTGACTGATATAATTTTTAACATGCAGGGGAAGTATATATAGTATACAATATATAGAATAGACAGAGAGTATATACACCACATATATACACTATATGTGGGTCAGTCAGATTTTTGTTTTGTTTTAAAACGTCTCCTGTTCTCACCAAGGCAGCATTTATTTGATCAAAAATACAGTACTAAACTACAATAAAAACAGTAATATTGTTATAATTTAAAATTTAATTTTCAGTTAGTTTTCTTTTATTACATTTTCAGCATCCATTCAGTTTTCAGTGTCACACGATCCTTTGGAAATCATTCTAAAATGCTGATTCATTTCTGTGTATGTATATATAGTGCTCGGCTCTACATACACATATGTGTGTTTGTGTATATATATATATAGCATCTGCTGAGCACTTGTTTTCTCAGATTTTGTCGTTCATCCACCCTTTCATCCATCCACCCATCCACACACAAATTATTCTGCATACAGCATAAACTGTTATTGCATTTAACAATTTGTTTTTCTATTTTATATAGCATTTTTTGTGTATATATGCATATGTCTGCATGTGACAATCTCAGTGCAGTGTGTGGCATTGAAATCTGTTTTGACACTCTAAAAAAGACACATGTGAGATTACTTGAGTCTTTTACTCAAGAGAGCAATTTAAGAAGCAGAAGACTCCATTTGCTCTCCATTTTCTCTTATTGCCGTTGAATCTCATTGCTGTCAATTGGAAAATTAATGAGCTCTTTTTTTCTATCCTATGGGTGAGTCTCACCTTGGAGAAGATCATATCTTAGCACACACTGCTTAGTGTTCACTTCAGTCCTGATGTATTACAGGCCTCAAGTGTAATGTTTCATATAGGACAACACTCAGACAGTCCATTAGGATGTCCCTAAACATTACCATGTGTGATGTCATGTACATTTATTTATGATCTTATTTCGTGCCATGGGTACTCACATAATGAGCATGTGTCTTCTCGTTGAGGCCCTGGCTCTGTGGAGGACGGACTGAGATGTTTCCACCTCTGCAGACCCGCGGTTAGCACCTAGTTGGCGAGGTGCTGACAGTCACGCTCCTCTGTCCATGCAGGAGCATACGGCCAAATCCGCCCCCCTCTGCGGCTGTGTGCTTGGGGGGAGGGAGAGCCGGAGGACGGCGTATGCACAGGGAGAACTGTGGAAGAGAAGCAATAATGAAAGTGATTTCTAAAGTCACACAAAGTTGCACAGTAAGTTCTTTAGCCTCAATGAGATGACAAAGTGAGTTCCTTCCCACAAAAAAAAGGAAAAATCCCAAAAGGCAACATTAGCTCAATCTGTATTTTAGTTTATTAGGTACAGAGCAGCAGGGCTCATTAAGTACATTTTATTAGTTGGCTTTCAAGATATGTGCATTGAGCTACACACTGCATTTCCATGTCCCTTCTGAATCTGAAACCACATGACCATTTTAACTGCAGTTAGTTAAATTATGCGCTTGTTTAGCATGAATTACTGAAACTACAAGATGCACACTATAGTATCCGGTTTCATATAAATATATAGTCACCTTACTCCTATTTCCTTTCCTTCTCTAAGTGGGAGATCAGGTATAACGGTCCACATTGTGTCTGTATTGATTCCAGCTCTGCTAGGGACTTTGAAGACTATTGATGGGAAGTAAATGGTGCCCTGTGTCTCATTCTGATGGTACGAGCATCTCCTCCCACCTCGTTTTTTGAGCGTGTGTGTCCCACATTGTCTTTTTCTCTCGGGTAATGGCACCCAATTCAGTGCTGAAAATTCGCACCCAATTTTAGTAGCAATTCTCAAAGCCATTGAATGGTGGTCTGGGTCCAAAGGGGCCAAGCAGTGCTGTGGTTGAGCAGAGCTGCTCAGATGGCTGTGTTTACATCAGGCACCAGTGCTGGCAAAGCCTCCAGTCACAGCAAATGGTGCTGTTGGCTAAACATACTGCTGTCAGGAGACTGCCACTGTCAACTTCATCTGGGAGAATTCAACAAGACTGGCTAGCTCAGGGAAGCCAAAGTCTTGTGGTGCACTGTATATTTCAATGTTCAGCCTAGAAATCAAGCTTATATCTTTAGACTGAAGCTTTTCAGAAGAATATCCAAGTGCAGTTTGACCTTACGAAACTCACCGACATGATGAACTGTTTTAATGTGTTGGTATGTAGATAATCGGAGTGTTTTTGCATGTTTCTATGTGGTTTGATAATTTCTTACAGATGGGATATTTTACTAGTTGTGATTGCTACTGTAGTTTGAGCTTAAACATGTCGCTTTTGTAGTATGTAGGTGTTCTAAGTGACTTCAGTGTCTGTGTGGTTGTTAAAATTTTAAGGTGCTTTTGTGTGTTTCTGTGTGGCTTTCTGGGTGTTTTTTGTCTGTTTTTATGTAAGTAATTTTAGTGCATTTCTGTATTGTTGCTAAAGCTTTTTGGGTGTTTCTAGCAGGTTTTAATGTGCTTTCTTAGGTGTTCTGAGTGTTTTTGCATGTTTCTGTAGTTGCTAAAGTGCTCTTAAAGGGATAGTTCACCCAAAATTGAAAATTAGCCCATGATTTACTCACCCTGAAGGAATTCTAGGTGCATATGACTTTTTTCTTTCAGACAAATACGATCAGAGTTATATTTAAAAAAATAAAATGCCTGGGCTCTTCTAAGCTTTAAAATGGCAGTGAGGCCCTTTGAAGTGAATCGATGCATTTTTGTAAGAAAAATATCTATATTTAATACTTTATAAACTGTAATCTCTAGCTTCTGCTAACTGTCTCATGAATGTGCATATGACAGTTTAGCAGAAGCTAGAGATTACAGTTTATAAAGTATTAAATATAGATATTTTTCTTACAAAAACTCAATGATTTGCTTCAGAAGGCCTTTATTAACTACCTGGAGCTATATGGAGCACTTTTTATGATTAATATACATATGTTTTTTTACTTCAAAATCTCAACAGTTAGGGCTACACAATTAATCAAATTTCTAATCAAGATTACAATTACAGATGCCACAAATATGTAATTGTTCAAAGGCACAATTACAAAATATAAAATAAAATAAAAATCCACGTACATTACTCTGCTTGATTAAGATGTGGGGATGGGGTGGGGGTGTTTTTCTTACAGGTTATCTATGTTTTTTATTAGTTTTAATTTTTACTTTTTTATTTTTAAAGAAGAAACCATATATAAAAGGTGTTATGCAGTGCTTCAAACAATGGTATAAAGCTAATCAAAACATCATTAAATGTAAATTGTGATAATCGCCATTAATAATTGCAATTACAATTTCAAGGGAATAACCGACAATTATGATTTATGTCATAATCGTGCAGCCCTATCAACAGTCAATCACTGCCATTATAAAGCTTGGAAGAGTCTGGACATTTTTTTTTAAATATAATTCTCATTATATTCACCTGAAAAAAGAAAGTCATATACACCTAGGATGGCTTGAGGGTGAGTAAATCATGGGGTAATTTTCATGTTTGGGAGAACTATCCCTTTAACAGTGATGCTTACAATCATTTTAAGAGAATGAACTGAAACACTGCCCAAAAAAAAATAAATAAATAACTAAAAAAGTAACTGGTCTTTATGACATTTCCTACATAAAGTTGTTATTATGTTGTAATTCGGAGGTATATTTAGATATTTTAACTGTAAAATAATTGTAATGAACAATAGGACTGGTTGATTGGATTGTAAAAAGTGAGTTTTGCATACCAAAATGGAGGCTGGCCAATGTGGTGGCGTAGCCTTGTTTATATTTTATAAAAGTTTATATTTTACATATTTTACATATACATGTATGTGTGTGTGTATGGATAAGTGCATTGTAAATCATTATAAGACTATGGGCCAGATTTACTAAGCAGGCCAAATTAGCGTTAGAGCGCAATTCCATTAAAGAAGCCACCAAATCATTTCTACAGATGCAGCCAGATCATTTCCACAATGCTTTAAGACATGCTTTTTTTTGGCTGTTAAATAATGGCGCAAATACCAGTAATTTAACGAGCACATATGTTGGTAAATCGCATTATGTGACTCATTTTAATACTCTCCTCCCATAAATTTTGCATTTGAAAGGGAAACTCCTACAAATGTATATTCAATAAGGTCAAGTGCTGTTTCAGCGCTAATTCTTCACTGTGCGTCTTTAGTAAATCCTGACAGTACTATTTTAACGCTGGCGCAAGCTGTTAGTAAATATGGCCCTATAAGTCCAAAAACGTGCAATCAGGAAATAAATACGGTTAATTGGTATGAAGAACACTGATGTGAAGTCACTCTGAAAGTAGAAGCTGTTCTGAGTCTAGTGCAAGAAATGATGTGCACCTGGTATCATAATTTTGCAGACATCAAATAATTCATGTGTAAAAAAAGCATTCAGTATGTGCCAGGACACGAACGTTAACGCTTCACAGAACAGCTGACGAAAAGCTTCTCTTCTGAAGATAACCTCAGGAACAGGTTGCACGAGATGTCAACAGAGACTGCTGCTATCATCTCTCTGTGCAGATGTGCCCATAGATAAGCATGCGTTTGGGTCATGGAGGATGATGATCTTCCTGTCAGCTGTGTCATTCGTGCCCTCCACTCCTGCTTTCCTCTACCCGTCTCGGATCTCTGCTGGGTTCCGAACTTGGAATAGGCCATTGTGTGTGTGTGTGTATGCCTGTGTCTTTTTCTTAGAGTAATAAGGAACAATATGAATTTTTAATGAAGAGCGGCATGGCTTCTCTTTACTCTCTCAGATCGCTTTCCAGGACAAGGAGTCTCTAATCTTCACATTGCCTGTATGTATGTTTATGCATGTCTGAATGCATTCACACGCTCAGGAGGCAACACAGACTGTGCAGCTTAATTTTGAAGTGTGCCATAATACTTTGTATTATGCAGAGTCAGCTATAAGTAAGCCATTTGTATACTGGTTTCCTGAAAAGTATAAACACAGTGGCTCTGATGTATAGAGCACAATAGGATATTTTTCTCCATAGGCATTTCAAAAACTTCAATAAGTAGCAAACAACACAACATTTGATGCAAAGTTGAGAAGCATTTGAAATTGTAAATAAAAGATGAAAGATATTCACCAAGCACATATAGTGAGAACTGCACATCCCAAAGCCATTTTATTCCTGTACTGGCAAAGCTGAAATTTTCAGTCTTCAGTGTCACATGATCTTTCAGAAATAATTCTAATATGCTGATTTGGTGGTCAAGAAACATTTCTTATAATTATCAATGTTGAAAACAGTTGTTCTGCTTAATATTTTTATGGAAATTGCCATAATGATTTTTTAATAATTATGAAGTTCAAAAAAACAATGTTCATTTAAAAGGATCATCGGATGCAAAATTCACTTTTACATTTGAACTGTAAAACAAAATGTGTCTTGGCAGTGTGTGCACACAACCACCCTATAATGATAAAAACCGACCCAGTGTAAATAATTAAAAACGCTTTTCTTAAATCATGGCATTCTCAGGTTTTTGGCAGAGGGACATAGTTTTGCACAGGCCCCTCACATGATTGTTGATTGGTGTTTTACCTTAGACCCACTCTGAGTGAGCTGTGAACAGTCCGCCATTGTTTCGACGCCAGAGCAGGGGTAGACAAGAATGTGGATTACTTTTGTTTTTGAAAAGGGAATGCGCTACCACGATCTGCCAAAATGCGTCTATGTTTGCACGAATCATTAGTATCTTTGCAAATCATCTGGTTAGCAAGTTTTCTGTAAAGTTTACAGTGTCTCAGAGAACAGCTGGTCACCCCACGGAAGAGAAGGGCGGGGTGAGCAGAGCTAATTAGCATTTAAAGAGGCATGCACCAAAACGGGTCGCTGTGAACAGAGCTGTTTTTTACAAGGTAAAAAGGGTGTTTTTTTACACAAAGTATATTATAGGCTTTTCATTAAGACCCTAAAGAATCATATCAACTTGTTGACAGTGGTCATCCAGTGACCCCTTTAAATCTTTTGTTACATTATACATGTCTTTGTCACTTTTGATCAATTTAATGCATCCTTGCTGAAAAAAATGTATTAATTTTAAAAGAAAAATCTTACTGGTCAAAACCTTTTTTGAACAGTAATGTGTATTTGTGTGATATATATTTTAAAAAGATTATATTGACTTGAATGTAGTATTTGCAAATGGGAGTTTGGTTTATTTCTGTTGGTGGATCTATAGTTAGAGTAGATCTTCCTCTTGACAATATAAAAATAAAGCTGAAACCATGCTAACTTGTTGCGTCTACTCTCGCTTAGTCATGGCACTCATAGCATTGTCCAGAAGGCTTTATTTTTATTCATTTTCTCTATAGTGCCTTAGTGACACATCGTTTTACGTAAGCAACATGGATGATTTGGTTTAAAATGCATGTTTCGGGTGGCTAAAATGACCGTTTAGCAGCCTGCATGGGCCTTAAACATCCACATTTGGAGTTTTGCTACAATATTTTGAAAATTTGATGCATTTTAGAATAATAGTTTGAACTAAATTAATTAAAGGGATAGTCCACCCAAAAATGAAAATTCTGTCATTAATTATTCTCATATCATTCTAAACACACAAGACTTTCATTCATCTTCAGAACACAAATCAACATATTTTTTTCTTTGCACACAAAAATGATTCTCATAGCTTCATAACACTGCAGTTGAACCACTGACGTCACATGGACTGTATCAATGTTCTTAATACTTTTCTGAGTCTTGAATGTGTCAGTTGTGTTGCTGTCTATGGAGGCTCAGAAAGCTCTTGGATTTCATCAAAAATATCTTAATTGTGTTCTGAAGATGAACATGACAGAGAGTAATTAATGACAGAATTTTCATTTTTGGGTCAATATCTAACTCAACCGTACCGGTTTGTTAAAACAATTGAAGTGTCTGGGAAACCTGTTTGGAAACAGTCATTATTATTTTTTTAGTGGTCCAGAATCAAAAAACTTCTGAAAGGCTTCTGTCAGTCTGTGCTAAGACAGGAATAGGACGTCAGAGGCAGAAGTAACAGGGGTCCAGGGACACTGACCTCTGACTGTCCACAGTGCTTCTACACGCACTGCGTCCCTGTGCAGCCCTGCATGAGCCTAATTAAAGCAATTAATCAGCTGAATTACGCTGAGATCACACACCGCTCCACTAGCAGTTCCCTCGGGGCCTCTAGAGTGACCAAAGCTAGCATGGAAGCTAAAGCTAAGTGAACCACTGCTTGAGTGACATCAGGGTTTTTTGGGTTAAAAGTAGTGAAGCGCTTTAAGTGAATTTTTACAAATCGAAATGCCAGGAAGTGTAGTGAAGTGTAGAGCATTTAGGCTTGAGTGACAGGCAGCCATCTTGGATTCATATCTTTTTCTATTTCGCTCTCATATTTGCTGTTCTATCACAGACCCATAGCCGGACACACAACGCAGACATGCTACATGCTCTGAGGGTCACAGTGGCGGTGCTGGCACAACACATTCCCATCGCAGTACTCGGTTTGTGCGTGTGTGTCTCTGCGTGACTTAGACACTGTGTCTCTGTGTTTGGAGGGGACCAATGGCAGACGCACTACGTCAAGCTGCTTTGTGTCACTATCAGGAAGTGATCAGATGAGAGGACAGCGTCACGAGTCACGGGCTCATAGCAACAGCAAGAAAAGGGACAGAGAGAGGAGGAGTAGGAGGAGGGAGGGACAGAGGGAGAAGAGAGTGAGGAAGATAGTGTGAGAATGAATTAACACCTTTAACGGCAGCAGCCTATTAAGGCTGCAGAAAAGCAGACAGGCACAAAGAAAGAGAGAGGGAGATTGAGACACAGCGTAATGAAGCAAGAAGCATGCATATTGATAGTAGTGAAGAAAATTCAACGTGTTGAAATGCAGCATACGTACGGCAGATGTGGGGTGGCTTTTTGCAATGCAAATCTATGCATGCAATGCAACACAGAAATGGCTGAATAATCAGTGCTGTTGTTGTGTCATGTCTTTGCTGCAAAATCAGTGTTTTTTTCTTGGTTTCCAGTAAAAATATCCTTAAAACAAGGTCAATTTAGTCCAACTTAAAAAAAAAAAAGTTCTAAAACAGTAAAATTAATATATTAAAATATCAAACTGTTATAAAAATAGTTCATATTGTAATCATTTTAATAAAAAGACAGTTTTACAAGTTAAAACAAAAAGGTAATACACTTTACAATATAGTTCCATTAGTTAACATTGGTTAATGCATTAAATAATGTTAACAATGAGTAATGCATCTGTTATAATATTTATTAATATTAATTTTAATAAAGTATTAGTAATAAAGTATTAGTAAAAGTATTAGTAAATGTTGCAATTAACATTAATGAAAATTAATAAATACTTTAGAAGTATTTTTAACTTACTTAATGTAAGTGTTGCCACATAAATAAACAAAAATAAATTAAAGTCTAATATTTAATCTTTAAATGATTACAACAATTATTATATAAACATGATATTAAACTATTATAAATATACAGTTAATAGGTTAAAATATATATATATTAAAAAAAAATAAATCTGAGAATATATCAAATCAAATTCAAACCACTTTAGCAAATAGTCTTGTATTCAGCATAAATCTAGGCAAATGTAGTGATTTATTGTTAACATTTACTTAAAAAAATAAATAAATAAAAAAATTGCTGATGATTTTTGCAGTGTTAGTGTAAAAGATATATATATGCAATCTCAGAATTCCAGTTGCCAAAGAAGATAAAGACAGTGTGCAAAAGGGAAATATGTATGGATAAAAGGAAGTATGATAAAGTGGACTGGAGGAGAGAAAGTGAGGCAGAGGGGAGGTGGTTTGACGCATCCAGACTGCAACCATTGGCTTTTTTCTTCATTAGGGATCAGAGGAAAGAAAAAACTGCAGCGAAGCAATGCACTGAATCCTAGATGCATTCATCTCTCTCTGTCCTTCTATCCATTCTTCACATCCATCCATGCACATCCATCTACTGTCATGACTAATGTTTACATTTCTTTGTCTCTGTCTTGTTCTTTCAGCCCCCTCCTTTCCTTCACACACTCCTTAAAGAGATAGTTAATCAAAAATAAAAAATTGTGTCATTTACCCACCCTCATGTCATTCCAAACCTCTATCTCTATTGCTCTATTTGAAATCTTACTTGCTGCCTAAACAAGCCTGTAGATAGCTTGTTCAGACCAATTTCTAAGGCAGAATCAAACATGTGATGCACTCAGAGAAAACAAAAAACCTTTCATTTAAAAACATGTTTATTTCAATTTGTTCATTTTGAGACACTAGCCGTGTTTCCGTCACCCTGTTTTTATGCGCATTTTGAAGTATCGCATCAGAAACGAGCGATGGAAACCAAATTTCTAAAGAAAAACCCAGAATTCGCAAAAAAAAAAAATTTACGCATGAGATGGCATAACCTGACTAACCAGCGGACCATTCTTGTTGCATAGCATCTGAAATGTTTTGGTCATTCTGAAATTCCTGAACAAAGTCTGTCGTCAAAATTTCTGTATAATTGCCTGCCAGAACTGTCTTACATGATGTCTTGTGTTCCCAAAAAGCAGGCATCAGTGTTGCCAAGTTGGGCTACTTTTTTTAACACTGTTGGCATGGGTTGTTTTTTTGTTTTTTTTTAACCCAATAACGTTATATTTATCCCCTGGAATGCAAACTGTACCATGGGAACCCCTCCAAAACAAACATGTATTTTATCCCCCCAGAAAGCGATTATTACTGTGTGACCCCCCCTTAAAACGGGGATAGTTTTTGGCTAGTTTTGAGTAGCAATTGGGCAGGTTTTGTTGTGAAAACCTGGCAACCCTGGCAGGCATCCACCTCAGAAAGCAATGGCTGCATTTATTGTGTTTCGTCTGCTCACTCTGAGGTGCAAGTAATTTTTTGTATGTGACCCTGGACCACAAAACCAGTTATAGGTAGCACAGGTATATTTGTAGCAATAGCCAAAAATATGGGTCAAAATGATCGATTTTTTTTTTAATGCCAAAAATCATTAGGATATTAAGTAAAAATCATGTTTCATAAAGATATTTTGTAAATTTCCTACTGTAAAAATATCAAAACTTAATTTTTAATTAGTAATATGCATTGCTAAGAAATTCATTTGGACAACTTTAAAGCCTTTTTTCTCAATATTTCGATTTTTTTGCACCCTCAGATTCCTGATTTTTAAATAGCTATATCCCGGCCAAATATTATCATCCTATCCTAACAAACCATACATCAGTGGAAAGCTTATTTATTTATTTCTTTATTTATTTCAAAAATTTGACCTTTATAACTTGTTTTGTGGTCCAGGGTCAAACACATATGAAAATTAGTGGCTTCTAATACTTCTATTAGCAATATTTATTGCCAGTTTATCAGAAAGTAACGATTTTATTCTTTTTGACTCGTTGGGTGGAAATAGTGCTTATTAACAAGTGTTTTATGTGATATTTCAGTTTTGCGCATATGTTAAATTTGCAACTTTAAAACCCAGCTATGTCCTAAAACTATGTCCATCTAGCACGTGTTTGCATACTGTATAAAAACAATAGATGCAGTGTAGTGGAATGTAAAAACTTGTTCTGTGTGAATGTCCTGTTAGAAGTGAACTGCCTGTGGATGGGGATCAGGGACAGTCATGGTGATAGAAGTGATCACTTTTATTGAATAAAAAAACAGCTGCTGGAACATTTTACTGTAAATAACTTAATTTGTTTTCCTAAAACACACAAAAGAAAGTAATATGGGTATAGAATGACATTAAGCTGATAGAATTGTCATTTTTAAATGAACTGTCCCTTTAATGTCTCCAGTGTCTCCTCTTACCTGTACATCTCACACACTGTCTTTAACTTGTCCGTCATTCTCGAGTCGCTCTCTGTTCCTCTGTTTTCTCTTACATACATGCACACAGACTCTGTGTGCCCCCTTGGTCGCTCTCTGGGCTCAGGAAGAGAAATCAATAGCAACAAATTAATCATTCTGCCTAAGGCAATCCAGTAGAAAGGGGGAGGGTTGGAGAGGTGTGCATGTGAGTGTGTGTGTGTTGCTGAGGAAGAATTGGCAGTAGTACATGTTCTGACATTTGATTTAAGCTCTCCTTATGGCTAAACCAACATTATTTCATATTGGGGGTGGAACTGATACTGTTACCCTAACGCTTATTTTGCTTGTTGTGGTGTTTTGTTATTGAGCTCATTTTTCTTGTTCTGTTCAGATCATGTCAGTCAGCGTTATGTACAAATGCAGGAACCTGTAGGAAAGGATATCAGGATACTTCTGTGTTTTGACTTGAAATATTACACCTTTATCTCCCTGCTGGATTAAAAAACCTCAAACCAGCTTAAACCAGCCTAAGTTTGTTTGCTTATCTATATGGAATCTTATTATTATTTTTCTTTCTTGAATTTTCGTGTGATCTCAACCTAAAAATAGTTTTTTATCATGACTTAATTTTCTTGTGATCTCGACATAATAGCGTTTTCTTGTGATCGCTACTTAATTTTCTCGTGATCTCAACATAAAATAGTTGTTTTTTGTTATCACAACTTAATTTTCTCGTAGTCTCAACATAAAATAGTTGTTTTTTGTTATCACAACTTAATTATCTGATAAACGCAACATAAAATAGTTGTTTTTTGTTATCACAACTTAATTTTCTCGTAGTCTCAACATAAAATAGTTGTTTTTTATCACAACTTAATTTTCTCATAAACGCAACATAAAATAGTTGTTTTTGTTATCACAACTTAATTTTCCCGTAGACTCAACATAAAATAGTTGTTTTTTGTTATCACAACTTAATTTTCTCGTAGTCTCAACGTAAATTGTCGAGCTGTTTTATCATGATCGCGACTTAATTTTCTCGTGATCTCAACATAAAATATATTTTTTGTTATCACAACTTAATTTTCTCATGATCTCAACATAAAATAGTTGTTTTTTGTTAATATAACTTAATTTTCTCGTAGTCTCAACATAAAATAGTTGTTTTTTGTTATCACAACTTAATTTTCTCATGATCTCAACATAAAAATAGTTGTTTTTTTCATCACAACTTAATTTTCTTATGATCTCAACATAAAATAGTTGTTTTTTGTTATCACAACTTAATTTTCTCGTAGTCTCAACACAAAATAGGCTCAACGTAAATTGTCGAGCTGTTTTGTCGAGCTGTTTTCTCATGATCACAACTTAATTTTCTCATGATCTCAACATAAAAATAGTTGTTGAATTGTGAAAAAAAATCTGAATTGTGAATATAAAATATATCATAATTCTGAGAAAAAAAATTTGAATTGTGAGATAAAAAGGTGCAAATACCTTTTTAGTTTTTGAACTCTGTGGCAGAAACTGGCTTTCATAATTTTAATTTAAAACTTGCTATCAAATTTCATGAATAATTACAAAGTAATTTTGAAATTTTGAAAACAATTCTGTTTCATTTTTTTTTTTATATCTTTTTTTTTTTTTTAAGTCAAAACATTTTCCCTTTTAAAATACTATTATGAACATTTTAGTGGTAAAAAAAACAAACAACCTAAAGCAACTAAGAGCAAAAAACCATCTTATGCTTGTTTTTGGGGGTGGGGGGCGTTGATGGGGGGTATTATATAAGTAAATAACAGGTAAGGTTTGCGCGACTAATCATTTTTACTAGTCATCCATAAAAGAGGCTGACTAAGAGATGGCTCAATATTTACCTTATGTAAATGACTCATCATACGCCATGCAACATCAGTGGCCTTTGCTGTTTCTGGCAAGTCTGTTAATGGAGAGTGTGTGAGTGGAGCGAATGAGATGAGAAACGGAAACACTCATATCTTCACTGCCAGATTCATTCTGCTTCTACTGTCATAAACAGAGTAAAAAGTCATATACCACTTATAGTTTCTGTCAGCCTGTGGGCAACGCTTGATTAGTTTCAGAGCAGTTTGCAAGAATTTTGGCTTGTATGTGTAAGTGAACACTTTAACTTCTGTCCACAGCCCACATAGTGCGGGGCATGCTTTGTGAACTCAAAGCATCCTGGTTCACTTTATTTGTACTTCTGCGTTATTCCAAACATAGAAACAACAGCAACAGTAATAATATATTTATGGTATATTTATATATTTATTTACTTAATATCCTAATGTTTTTTGGCATAAAAGAAAAATCAATAATTTTGACCCATACAATGTATTTTTGGCTATTGCTACAAATATACCTGTGCTACTTAAGATTGGTTTTGTGGTCCAGGGTCACATATCTGTGTGTCGACACTGTAAGGGGCTGGTCCATTTTTTTTCTGTGTGAACGCGCTAGACGGATGTGTATGACCAGTGCTCCCATTTTGCGTCTTTTGCAGCGTCTCACATAACTTTCACATGCAGCGCCGGTTATCAATGTCAATTCCAGAACAGTGGACCAATCAGAAGACCCCGGAGGCGGGGCAAGTGTTGCAAGCCTTTGTTTACAGTAGCAAGTTAACATAGCAACATTTTTGTTTTTTTGTTTTTTGTTTTTTTACAGCAACATGGCGGAGGAGGCATTCTGCCCTGTGCTTAAAAAAAAAAAAAAAAAATAACATTCCATCCATTTTTAGATGCAAAGATGTGTTCTGTGTGAACGGCCCCTAAAAATGATTGTTATTATTTTTGTACATTGGGTTTTATATTATATTATATTATGCTGTTATATTCCTGTTTATTGCATTATTTTAATGTTCTGTGTTTTTATGACAACATTACATGGAAAGCTTGACGTAGCTTTATCTTTACCACCTGTGTTTTTAAGGAAGTTGTCAGCTAAATAAATATACTTTTTAACTGTAAATTTAAAGGGATAGTTCACCCAAAAAATGAAAAATCTTCATTAATTACTCACATGTCATTCTAAAACCGTAAGACTTTCTTTCATCTTCAGAACACAAATTAAGATATTTTTGATGAAATCCAAGAGCTTTCTGACCCTGCATAGACAGCAACACAACTGACACATTTAAGGCCCAGAAAGGTAGTAAAGACATTATTAAAATAAAGGACATCAATGGTTCAACTGTAAAAATACAGTGACTTTTGTCGAATGTGTGTGTTTGAGGTGAATGCACACACACATAATTAACACATAAGCTCACACTAATGCATACCTTTTACAGGAGTCACTATAATGACATACACAGTCATGCCATTGGAAAGGTTTCAGCAATTGCGTGTGACACAAAGTTAAACACGCTCCACTTTAAAAGTGCTGTGGTGTAAAAGTGAAAGACTGCAAATGAGCTATTCTACCTGAGAGACAGAGAAAATTACACAGGAGGCATAATAGCAGATGTTATTGATCCACCCCCTCAACCCAGCACCTGGTTAGCAGCGAAGCTGCCCTGCAGCCCACACGCACCACAGGCCACTGAAAGCAGTACCTGGGGCAAGTGCACAAAATCAGGGATGTTTATACACACATGCACACAGGAGGTGAAGCAATGCACTTGCACATGTAACATCGCATGCTTTTGACAGAATGAGGGAGGGAGAGATAAAATGCCCTTGGATGCTGAAAGAGTAAAATGCTAATCTGGTTCATAATGTGGTCTGTGATAGTGGGTTTTTTTTCCCTCTGTGGTTTGCATAGGTGCACAGATGTATCACAATACACTCTAATGATAGAAGTCATTACACTGGTAAGCTTGATTAGATTTTCTTGGTGGGTTTCTTGTGTGATGTCAACATCAAAATAAGAATGCAATGATATAAAAATTGCCAATAATTATTGTCATAATTACTAATAAATAATAGCTTATTTCCAATAATTGCTGGTATTACAATTACAAACTGCATTGCTATTTAAAATTGTAGGGATGATAAGATTTGTCTAAATGTTTTTGAAAGAAGTCTCTTCTGTTTGCCAAGGCTGCATTTATTTAAACAAAAATACAGTAAAAACTGTAACATTGTGGAAAAATGATTACAATTTAAAATAGCTGTTTTCTATTTGAATAGTTTGCAAAATTTTTAGCATAATTATTCCAGTCTTCGGTGTCACATGATCCTTTAGAAATATGCTGATTTGATATATGATGCGCAAGAAACATTTATTATAATAAATGGTCAAAACCGTTGTGCTGCTTAATACTTTTATTGAACCTGTGATGCAATTTTATTTGATAAATAAAAAAGTTCAAAAGAACAGCATTTATTTCAAATTATTTCAAGACAAAATTCATACAGACCCCAAAACTCTGAATGGTAGTGTATTTTTTCTATATAAATTAAAAATCTAACACTTAAAATAAAAATCTGTTGTTTTAAATGAGTCTAGTCATCACAGCATTATAATGAAAAATGAATATTCATATTGAGATTTGCTAACTTTGCATTTAACAGTTTTGTTGAATTATTAGCCTTTTTAAAATTAATTTAGGTGAGCATTAGATGACAGCAAAAGTTATCTAAATGTAATATAGTATAATATATTATATATTATAATAACAGTATAGTATAATATATTATATATATTATACGTTTTTATGCTCATAATGGCTGCATTTATTTGGTAAAAAATGCAGAAAAAACATTAAAACAATAAAATAATAAAAAACATAAAATATTTTTTTTTTCTATATTAATATACTTTAAAATATAATTTATTTCTGTGGTGGAAAGCTACATTTTCAGCATCATTACTCCAGTATTCAGTGTTACATGATCTTTCAGAAATCATTCTAATATGCTTATTTATTATCAGTGTTGGAAACAGTTGTGCTGCTTAATATTTTTGGAACTTATTGATTCTTTTTTCAGGATTCTTTGATGAATAAAAATAGCATTTATTCAAAAAATAAATCCTTTCTAACAATATAAGTCTTTACTATCAATTTAACACACATCAAAAAATTCAAAAAATAAATAAAAAATTAAACAGCACAACTGTTTCAAACATTGATTATAAATCAGCTTTAGAATGATTTCTGAAGGATCATGTGACGCTGAAGACTGGAGTAATGATGCTGAAAATTCAGCTTTGATCACAGGAATAAATAACATTTAATGTACATTAAAAAAATAGAAAACAGTTATTTTACATGGTAATAATATTTTACAAAATTACATTTTTTTCTGTATTTTGCAAACAGCACTCTTTCTAGTGTGATATAGTGTAAATATTATTCAAGCGGCACCCAGTGATAAAAGTGGCATCATTCAATGGTGTTGCTCTTTTTTATCAGCTGCACTGCTTCAATGTGATGAAGAGTCCAGAGTTTACAGTTTCATCATGTCATGATGCTGAACTAAATCAAGAGCTCCTGATCCCGCACCCCTTCCCCTTATACTCCTCTTTCACCCTGCCTTCTTTCTTTCTCATCTACACTCTTTCCCTCCACTCCTCTTTTTCTCTAGGTGGCTGCTTTGACTGTAATCTTTATATTCTAGGGACACAGCAACATCGATTGCCTTTGATTTGTGATCTTTTATGGTCACTAATAAAAGCAGTCCAGCAGATCCATGCTCTAGCATATACCTGCTGCTGTTAAAGGAGGCTGGAGATCCAGCTGATTTACATATGAGTAGAGTCCTCTATGTGATCCAAGGCTGGCTGTTTTAAATGACGATTTATGGGACTCAGTAGGTGCCTGCGCTAACTGTGCACATTTTAACGATGATAGCTCAAGCTATTCCTCACCGAGATGATGGATATCAATATTTGTAAGGGCCGCAGCGGGTCCCAGTGCTTCCAGCACTGTACGGGAACGCTCTCAGATGTTACTGAATGATGCATTGACTACTCAATCGCTCCTTCACTGCATGACAATTCACAGGCATGTACTGAAATAAAAATACAAACTAGTGCAACTGAGAGAAACTGAAAGCAAAATGCATTTGTAATACTGTTCAAAAGTTTGGGGTTGGTAAGATTTTTAAAATATTTTTGAAAGAAGATTGTTGTTGAGACTTTTTAGATAGATATTTATGGCATATATGGCATGTGTATTTGTGATGTTAGACTAGAGGAGCAGGTTTGACGGGCTGTGTCTCAGTGGTAGAGGAATGGCCGCTGTGAGCTAAATCAAATTAGCACCTGGTCGGTGAGGGTTCTTGGCTGGCCAGTGGCTGTGTTAATGAGAGCAGCCTAGCCTCAGTCACTCGGTGTGTTTTACAAAGCATGCACCGCAGTGAGCCTGCACACACGTGTACACACGCTGTGTAACGGAAGTGTGAACACACCCCCTATCAGCCATGTGTTTTCAGAGCTAAGCATGTGTGTGTGTTCCCTTTGAAAGCCTCACATCTGCATGACAGAAAGCTAATATCACACAGCCTTCTTTGGGATAAGAATAGATGGAGTTATGTGTAAATATTATTTAAAATGAGAGCAAGACAGCACTGTATTGATATTCCTCAAACATTCTGATAAGAGTTTGTGTTAAAGTGTGAAGTGTTAAAAAAGTGTTAAATTCAGGCCATATAATTCAGGCCGTAGAAACTTTTGTTTTGTAGATCATTTTTTCTGTTTTTATTTTTCCTTAAAATTTTACATTGATATACTGGGTTAAAAATAGCCCAGCATTGGGTGAAATATGGACAAACTAAAATATGGAATTTGTTGTGGTTTTTTAAGGTGCTCTTGATACATACATGCATACATACATATCTGAAATGAGAACAGATTTAAATAAGTAAGACTTAATAAAAACTAATAATGTGTATGAATCTGGAACAGAAGATTTATGTACAGATAATGTGCATAATTTATTCTATACACAGCATAATATTATGTAATATTATGATGACATCAGCATGACATGACATCTGTTGACTACATTTTGAATGCTACATTAAAAAAAAATGCTGGGTTAAAAACAACCCAGCGCTGGGTGAAATAAGGACAAACCCAGAGATTTGGTTGTTCTGGCCCAGCAATTGATTTAAATGTTTAACCCAACCTAGAAAAAAACATTACTGATGTGCATCTTGAGACAATACAAAGGTATTGATATATTTTAAGATCAATCAGTGCAAGTTTCTTTCAGTTGAAACAGCTCAGACTAACATTTTAGTCTAGGACTAGGCTTAAGCCTTGTCTGTGAAACTGGGGGATAAACTCGCAATTCTGAGAGGAAACATCAGAATTGGGAGATAAAAAGTCAGAATTAGTTTTTTTATTTTTATTACATGTTGAGGTGAACTCGGAATTACAAATAAGTAAATAAATAAATATAAATATAAAGAGATTTGCAACTTTATATCTCACAATTCTTAATTCTATGAGTAGTTCTCAGATTTGCATGAAAAAAAAGTCAGAACTGTGAGATAAAGTTACAATTACCATTTTTATTGATTTACTTTTTTATCCCATGCTTCCATCATTTACTCAGCCTCACATCAACTTGTGTGGTTTTCTTACTTCCATTAAGACAGTTTGGTTTGGTTCAGTTCGGTTTGGTTTGGTCTGGTCCAACAATATTTTTTTTGTGTAGAAAGTCCTACAGGTTTGGAATATGAGTAAATGATGCAGAACCTGAGCCCAAAACAATAAACTACCCAAAAGTGTGGCATGTGATTTTTTTTATTATTTATTCTGATTTTCATGTATCTGTGTCATTGATCGAGTGCAGATTTAAAGTTTAGCAAAGGAAGGCCTACAGGACTCATCACATTAGTCTTTAACACAGTCAAAATTCAGATATTTGATAAATCAGGATTTGCGTAGTGTGCTATAAAAAATAATTTTCTTAATCAGCATCAGAAGCAAAGCTGCATGAGATATTTGCATGCATTTGCATAAATCTAACAAAATGAGTGTGGTTTAATCTTAAAACAAGGGGGAAAAAATGCCTTCGGAGAAGGAAAAATAAACTTAGCTCAAGATTTTGTTTTGAGCATGTATTTGTTTTAAGGAGTTAAAAAGACAAAAACATAGATAAAGAAGATTGTTTTTCTAGTGTGTATGTGGGATTAAACACCTTTCGGGTGACATGAACACGGTGTGCCGCAGCCTGATATAGATACTGAGAGAAGGAGAAAGAGAAGAGAGAGGCGAGAAAAGAACAGCACATGCAGATCTTTGACCAGCTGTTTTTAGAACGCCCTCCAGTCCCCATTGGCTGTATGCCCCATTCCTCTCCTCTCTATCCTCCTTTTCCTCTCTCTCCGTGTGCTCATTCACATTTTTTAACCCCATCACCCCAAACCCGGTTTTACTGTGTATTGTCTTTCCCATAGTTTGGTGAAGAACCATGCAAATACTCCATGCTTGCTGGCCTCTTTCCTTGTGCTAAAGTTTCTTCCTTGACGCCACATCCTGACCTTTTCTTCTGTCTCGTTCGCATGTGGGTCCTGTGGCCCTTTGTTTAATGAATCTGTCCATATCATTCATTCGGAGTTCTGCTCTGTTCTCTGCGCTTTTCTTGAAGGTGAAAAATGAATTGAGGATGACCCAAAAAAAAGTTTGCCTGGAAACTAGGATAAGAACAACTGTTGTCCTACTAGCGACACCATGTGCGGTAAATAGACAGGGTGACATCTGAAGTGTAAGCTCTTCATGCTTCCCTCTTCCCTTGTTTATGTACATGTTCAGGAGAAACGGAAAGGAATAAGCTAGTTTAGGAGTCGCTGGCCAGTGACATAGTTCACACACCTATTTTTGAGGGCCACCAGTAACTGTCCTGAGACATGGAAAAAACACTATTTAGAGTTCTAAAGTTCTAAAAGAACTGTTTATATTTTGCATGCAAGCAGACCTAGATTTTAATTCCATGTTATTCATATATATATATATAGAGAGAGAGAGAGAGAGAGAGAGAGATAGATAGATGTAGATTTACGATAATAAAAATATTGCAATGTAATACCAAATTATTCAAAATATATAACATAAATCAATAAATTATTATTATTACAACTTAATAACAATAATAAATATACTATATCATTTGTTAATTACAATATTATATATATTTAATTAAATATATTTACAATAATAAAAATATAATGTAATACTAAATTATGTTATACATAATATATCAATATATTATTAGTAGTAGTAGTATTACTAGTACTACTACTACTACTACTACAACTTATAATAATTATAAAGTCAATTTGTTGTTAATTTATTTCATTAAAAATTATATTTAATTTAATATATTTACAATAAAAGCATTATAATGTAATACTAAATTATTTATAATGTATATGACATAATATATTATTATTATTATTATTATTACAGCTTACAACAATAATAAATAGACTATATAATTCCCTAGTTTAATTTATTTGATTAATAATATTATATATATTTAATTAAACATATTTACGATAATAAAAATATAATGTAATATTAAATTATGTTATACATAATATACCAGTATTATTATTATTACTACCACTACTACCAATACTACTACTACTACTACTACTACTACTACTACTACTACACTTAAAGTAATTTTATAGTTTATTTGTTGTTATTAATTTATTTCATTAAAAAATACATATATTTAATTAAATATATTTACAACAATAAAAAGAATAAAATGTACTACTAAATTATTTAGAATATACAACTATATAACAACTATATAATTTGTTAATTAGTTGAATTTATATTTTATTAAAAATATTTAATATATATATATATATATATATATATATATATTTACAACAGTACAAATATTATAATGTAATACTAAATTATATTGTTATTATTATTATTATTACAATTTAACAACAAATGGACTATATAATTTGTTAATTACTTTAATTTATATTTTAGAAAAAAATATTATATATATTTAATTAAATATTTTTACAACAATAAAAAATATTACAATGTAATACAAAATGTTTCATGAAAAACATTATATATTTGGCACATTCCACCAGTTTATGTGGGAATGACTACAGCTGAATCATCCCTTGACACTGATTCTCTACTTTCACTGATGAGATCTTTTTTATATATTTTTTTTCCTTTAACTTTTCTCTGAAATCTACTTTTCCCACTTTGCTCTCTGCCATCCAATCTTGCATTCTCTTCCCCTAAACATTCTTTTCCATCTCTCCTTCTCTTGCCACCTCTTTTCCTCTTCCTCTCTTTCTTTACTTGAGCATCCTGTCAGCTCTGATGACCTGGTTCTTGGTAACCGGTCTGGAGTCTTAGATTAGCTCTCCAGTGGAGGGAAAGAGCGAAGGATCATCTCTATAGCTTTGATGTGAATTTCAGCTGGGTCAGATACTCTTGACTGCAGTCCCAGAGTAGCCCGTTTTGTATTTGCTGCACAGCGGTACCAAAGGCATAACATTTTAGGAATTTATAAGCTTTGGTTGAGATAGAACATCAGCATTTCACACACTTCACACGCTGTCACCGACGTGAGGGCCAGGTGGGGACGCGAGAGGGGCGGGTGGGGTTAGAAACGTAAAAGAGAGAAAGCTGATATAAGTGACATAACTGAAAAGGAAAAGGAGGGAAAAAAGAGGTCATATGAGAAAAGGAAGGAAAAGAGCTTAAAATCAAGTTTGGCAGAGAAAGGAGGTCTGCCAGGGGAAGGGGGGATGGTAGACGGAGAAGAGGTGATGTGTGTGTGTGTAGAGATAGAGAGAACACCGTGGTGATGGAGTGATAGAAAAATGACTGTGGGGTGCAGGCCTCTTTTAGCTGAGCATCAAAGCTAATGCCCAGGGATCTCTGATCCTCAAAAAGTCAACACAAAGAGGATGTGTGTGTGGTGTGTGTTTGTATGCTTGTGTTAGCACTGCAAATCACTGTCTAAACCTTCTGAAGACGCATTTGTTTCGGAACTTAAAGGCTAACAGTTCAGGAGGAGCACGTAAGGAGCATTTAATCCAAAAGGTTTGGAAACTGCAGCCCATTGAAGTCCACTATATGGAGGTAAATCCTGTAATGTTTTCCTCAAAAACCTTAACTTCTTTTCAACAGAAGAAAGAAAGACATGAACACCTTGGATTACATGGCGGGGGGAGTAAATTATCAGGAAATCATTGTCAAGGTATAACCAAGTTGATCCCAGTCCTACTGGTTGGTACACTGTAAAAAAAAAAAAAAAAAAAAAAAAAACACAATTTGCTGGGTCAACTTAAACTAATTTGTTACCCTGCTGCCTTAAAATTTTAAGTTTAGTCAACTGAAATAAGTTTAGTTAACTTGAAACATTAAGTTGTACTATGTGTTAGATATTTGAGTTGACTTAACAAAAAAGTTGGTTTGTTAAACTTAAAAACTGGGTAAGTTACCCAGCTGCCTTAAAAAGTTGAATCATTTCAAGTATCTAAGTTGTCACTTAGTGCAAATTAACATTTCAAATGGACTAAACTTATTTGAGTTGACCGAACTTAAAATTTTAAGGCAGCCATGTAACAAATTATCAGGTAATCAAATTATCAGTTCTAACCAGCCAGTTTGTCGGAAGCTCGTTTTAGCTGTTTTTTTTTTTTTTGTTTGTTTTGTTTTTTACACCAGGAAAAATGGCTATAGCATTTACAGAACATCCAGTTTTTGAAGCTGTTACACCTAACCTGATACGGGTCCAAAACACACCCCACCTTTACACCAAACCAGCATCATTATTTATGGCAGGGCACATGCACACACAGATAGAGCACCTGCTGGGAATGGTGAGAGCAGAGCTCTCCTGGCGATGTACTCCAGCGCGCACCTCACCAGCAAGATTATTGAGATTAATAACCGGTGATTATTAAGATGAATACACCGATTATGTCTGTTGTGCCTTATGCTGCCACTGTCGTTAATTAAGGCCACATCGTTAGCACACCACCAGCAGATATTAACCCCATACCCATCCATCCCCATCACCGAGGGCAACAGTAACCATGGAGTCCTCGCTACACCTTGCTGTGGTTTTGGTATGAAGTCTGTGGTTATTAAGATACAGTACCAACATTAGGGGCTCTTTAGGCAAAGCAAAGTAATATTCATATTGTTCAGTAGCTTCTCTGCTGAAAAAACAAGCTTAAACCAGCCTAAGATGGTTAGATGGTCTCCCTGCCTGGGCATGCTGAATAGTCTAGTCTGTTTTAGACAGGTTGAGGGCCAGCTAAACTAGCTAAATACCAGTTTGGCAGAATAACCACAGCTTGGCCTTTGTAGGAGACAGTGCTGGGTACTAACTGATTATATGTAATCAGGATTACATAAACAGATTTGAAAGGTTATTTTAATAATTGTTTTAATAATAATTTGATTCATTTAATTTTACATTTGAAAATACTTGCCAGATGTCGGCGCCAATAGCCCTGTTGGCAGTGTGCCGATGTATGGTGCAGTTGCACCTTGAGTGTCCCGAGTTCAAATCCTGGGCTCAAGGACCTTTCCCGATCCCACCCCACCCCTCTCTCTCTCCCACTCACTTCCTGTCTCATCTCCACTGTCAAAGAAAAATGGAAAAACTTTGTTCTTAGAATTGTATGATATAAACTCACAATAGCAAATTATAAAGTCAGAACAGTGAGATACAAACTCACAGTTCTGACTTTGCAAGTGAATCTCAGAATTCTGAGTTAATAAGTCAGAATTGTGAGATATAAACTCAAAATTCTGAGAACATATCTGTCGTTTCTCCCTCTTTAGAACTGGACTTTTATATCTCATAATTCTAAGAAACAAATCTGAATTTTGAATTCTGAAGTCAGAATGGCTAGATATAAAGTTGGAATTGCGAGAAAAAAGTCAGAATTGTGAGATATAAACTCAGAATTGCAAGAAAAATGTCAGAATTGTGAGATACAAACTCTGAATTGCGAGAAAAGAGTCAATTGCGAGAAGTAAATTTGGAATTGCGAGAGAAATTCATAATTTTGAGATATAAACGGAACTGCGAGGAAAAAAGTCAGAATTGCTAGATAAAAACTCAGAACTGCAAAAAAATAGTCAGAATAGCGAGATGTATTTGTAATTGCTAGAAAAGTTAGAGTTTTCGGAATTCGGAATTGTGAGAAAAAAGTCAAAAATATAAGAAATAAACTCAGAATTGCAGGAAAAGAAGTCAGAATTGCGAGAAAGTCAGAATTGTGGGATATAAACTTGGAATTACAAGAAAAAGTCAGAATTTGGAGTTATAAACTCGGAATTGCAATAAAGTCAGAATTGAGATATATAAAGTTGGAATTGCAAAAAAGTCAGAATTGTGAGACAAACACCAATCACCTTTATTTTTTATTCATATATATATAGTGGGTATGAAAAGTATTCAGACCCACTTAAATTTTTCACTCTTTGTTATATTGCAGCCATTTGCTAAAATCATTTAAGTTCATTTTTTTCCTCAATAATGTACACACGGCACCCCATATTGACAGAAAAACACAGAATTGTTGACATTTTTGCAGATTTATTAAAAAAGAAAAACTGAAATATCACATGGTCCTAAGTATTCAGACCCTTTACTCAGAATTTAGTAGAAACACCCTTTTGATCTAATACAGCCATGAGTCTTTTTGGGAAAGATGCAACAAGTTTTTCACACCTGGATTTGGGGATCCTCTGCCATTCCTCCTTGCAGATCCTCTCCAGTTCTGTCAGGTTGGATGGTAAACGTTGGTGGACAGCCATTTTTAGGTCTCTCCAGAGATGCTCAATTGGGTTTAAGTCAGGGCTCTGGCTGGGCCATTCAAGAACAGTCACGGAGTTGTTGTGAAGCCACTCCTTCATTATTTTAGCTGTGTGCTTAGGGTCATTGTCTTGTTGGAAGGTAAACCTTCGGCCCAGTCTGAGGTCCTGAGCACTCTGGAGAAGGTTTTCGTCCAGGATATCCCTGTACTTGGCCGCATTCATCTTTTCCGCGATTGCAACCAGTCGTCCTGTCCCTGCAGCTGAAAAACACCCCCACAGCATGATGCTGCCACCACCATGCTTCACTGTTGGGACTGTATTGGACAGGTGATGAGCAGTGCCTGGTTTTCTCCACACATACCGCTTAGAATTAAGGCCAAAAAGTTCTATCTTGGTCTCATCAGACCAGAGAATCTTATTTTTCACCATCTTGGAGTCCTTCAGGTGTTTTTTTTAACAAACTCCATGCTGGCTTTCATGTGTCTTGCACTGAGGAGAGGCTTCCGTCGGGCCACTCTGCCATAAAGCCCCGACTGGTGGAGGGCTGCAGTGATGGTTGACTTTCTACAACTTTCTCCCATCTCCCGACTGCATCTCTGGAGCTCAGCCACAGTGATCTTTGGGTTCTTCTTTACCTCTCTCACCAAGGCTCTTCTCCCCCGATAGCTCAGTTTGGCCGGACGGCCAGCTCTAGGAAGGGTTCTGGTCGTCCCAAACGTCTTCCATTTAAGGATTATGGAGGCCACTGTGCTCTTAGGAACCTTAAGTGCAGATTTTTTTGTAACCTTGGCCAGATCTGTGCCTCGCCACAATTCTGTCTCTGGGCTCTTCAGGCAGTTCCTTTGACCTCATGATTCTCATTTGCTCTGACATGCACTGTGAGCTGTAAGGTCTTATATAGACAGGTGTGTGGTTTTCCTAATCAAGTCCAATCAGTATAATCAAACACAGTTGGACTCAAATGAAGGTGTAGAACCATCTCAAGGATGATCAGAAGAAATGGACAGCACCTGAGTTAAATATATGAGTGTCACAGCAAAGAGTCTGAATACTTAGGACCATGTGATATTTCAGTTTTTCTTTTTTAATAAATCTGCAAAAATGTCAACAATTCTGTGTTTTTCTGTCAATATGGGGTGCTGTGTGTACATTATTGAGGAAAAAAAAATGAACTTAAATGATTTTAGCAAATGCTGCAATATAACAAAGAGTGAAAAATTTAAGGGGGTCTGAATACTTTCCGTACCCACTGTATATATATATATATATATATATACATATTTGATTTTTTTTTCAAATATGTGGGACATGTTTTTTCTCATGTTAGGCTGAGATATCCATTTGATATAACCATCCAATAGGCCTAAACTGTAACCATGGAAACTCAGACTAATAATGCACGGCTCACGAGGCTGCTGGTAAACTTTTTGAAACTATTACACCCACCTGCAGCAGGCCAGTAAAAACGATGAGATGGGGCGGAGTCCGCTGGAAAAGCCAAGCTTTCCCTCTCACAGAGAAAAAAAATCTGGCCTACTCCTCCACCGAGCTGAACTGAGCTGATTGACACCCCCTACACACACTCTCTCACACACAAATACATCAGATACATACACACACGAACCCTCTTCAGCTCTGTCTTTAACTGTGTGGGCAACAGCATTGATTTTCTCTTGAGCTGAAGGGATGACATCACTGTTAGAGGGGAGCAGCATGTGGGCGGCTCTTCTGCACGCCTGTCTTTAGTCGAGCGGACGATGATAGGACAATGCCCGCAGAGGGGTCGTGCGAGGGACTGTGTGAATATCCTTCTCAAGCTTCAAAGGGGTCAGTTATTGTTTTCCAACCATTAACGCATACCGTGAGTGAGAAGGGCTGCGTAGTGACACTGACTTAATGGGAAGGCGACTTCAGATATCTAATGAGCTGCATGAAGGGTGCAGATGAGAAGGGAGGAGGACTGCAGGAGAATGCTCCCAATTATCTTTAATAATCCCTCTGTAATCTTTCACACTGAATGGAAATTGTGCGGAAGGAAAAAGCATGGGAAGATAAAGATTACAATTAAAGTAAAAATCACATTTTTTCCCGTGCAGTAATCTGCCATCGTTGGGCAATGAGCTTTATGGTTTTTCTGCGGTCATTCATCTCTAAGACGCTGAAAGGAATAAAATGGGAGAATGAAACAATGAGGACAAAAGAGGGAGGACAGCTACTGTGGCTATACATATTATGAGTTACTGAGTTGATATTTTCAGTAGACACCCTGCTGAAAAGACCAGCTTAAATCTGGTTTATCCTGGTCCAGCATGTGGCAATACTTGGCTGGTGATGCTGATCTATAAACATGGCATTTCTAATGGTTGACCAAAGATCTTGCCTGGATAAGCTAGTTAAGAAGCATAACAGATTGGGTATTAAGACCATATTTCAAAATGTACAAAAGGGAAAGAAAGACTGAATTATATATATGAAGATATACATAATTTTGTATAATATATATGGTCTTTTTAAGCCAAACTGCCTAGCAATGGTCATGTTCGCAACCACAATTTTGACAAAATATACATTTTTAAGCAATCTATGAACCTTCATTTTGAACTGAATTGAACTCGGGGCTTGTTTTGAATTAAATGAGTGTAATTGAGAGAAAGTGGGAGGAAAAAGTAAAGAGATGAATAGCGAGGAGTTTGAGCAGGGAGAAATTGTCCCACTTTAACCAGCAGTAAATCCCACGCAGCACAGTCTTACAATCCAGCACTTACTCAGAGAGACGGATGAGAGAAGACCGGGGGGAAGGTGCGTAAATGCTCCAATGGCTTGAGCACAGAATGAAAACATTGCTGTAGGGAGAGTGTGCTGGAATTAACTTCACATCTCAACATCAACTGTATTCATTAATAAAATGCAAAATCTCTCAGAAAAACAGGGTTTATCTCTTTGTTGACATGCAAAACTAATTACATTAATGTGTGTGTTTCTTCAGCTATCTGTACTTAATTCTTGTACTTGATACTGTGAACCATAAAAACAGTTTTTTTGCACTCTCAGTAGTTTAGTTTAATTTATCCACTAGCAATATCCAACAGTGGACATGAATATCAAAGACGATATGTATTTTTTCAATAGCAAATTATGGAATTTGGATTAAACTAGCAGACATTTTTTTCTACTGCTAAGGCTAATTTCATAGCTAGCATTTCATTACAACTTTACAACTATATAATATTTTAAATTGTGCACAAATCTACACGATGAAACAACAGTGTCCACAAATTATATTTTCTTTATTTTTCTTTTATTCCCCCATTAATCTAACAATATTTCCTCTCAAGAATAAGTGCCGTAGAAAAAAAACTGGGCCAAAATTGTGATGGATGGATGGGATATTTCAATGACTTTTGTTGTAAAATATTGTGTAGATCATTATAATTAAAATAATAATAATAATAATAATGACGCAATATATAATTATGTAATACTTTTTGTAAATTCTGGGTCTGGGACAAGATTAAAAACATTTTTATTTATTTATTTATTTATTTATTTATTTAGTCTTAGTGTTAAATTGTGTTTGGGCTCACCAAGACATTTCAGACAACTATGTGGTTTGGCAATAATTAAATAAATTGAAATCGAAATTGAAATTGAATACATTTGAAAAAATAACCTAAATATATAGATCAGTAATAATTTCTATATATAAAATACATTTGAAAAATAATCAAAATATGAAGAATTTATTTGCAAACACATTAGTTAAAAATTATGTTTTTTCATTGTGCATTCCAGTTAACCTCAATCAAACTGCAGTTGGGTTATTTTTGATTAAGCAAAAATAACTAAACAAAACTAAACAAAATACAAAATACATCTAAAAACTGAAAACTAATCAAAATATATAGAAAAGCAATAATTTCTATATACAAAATACATCTGAAAAACAATCAAAATATAGCTACAGAGAAGAAACATATTTCAATATTTGAAAAATAATCAAAATAAGTGCATGCTGAAGATTTCAAGATGGTTACTGTCATAAAATATCTGATATTTTAATACAAATCCACCTCTGGGACATAAAAGTGCATGTAGTTGAAGAAACACCCACATACATGTGATTGTACCCAAGCAGCCTCAGTTCTCAGGCAGTGTCTATGGAAACCGAATATCCACTGACGTGAACAGAGAGAAATAGCTAGGAAATGGAGAACACAAGAGATGGAGGTTCATCGACTGATGGCGACTGGGAAAGCCTGGTGCGTGGGCTGACCGGGGGTTTCTGCCGCACAAGCACTCATAAATTTGCTGTCTTCCCTCCATACCAATCCCTCCCTCCCTCTCTCTCTCTCTCTCTTTACTTCATTCCTGACCCCCTCCCCTTAAGCATAATGATAATTGCATGCTTTATGAGGAACTGAAGCAGGAGGGCAATGCATAGCTCATCTGCACGTCACAAGATGGGATGGGTACGACGACCCCTCTCAGCCATTACAGTGATTAAATAAGACGGACTCTGTCCCTATATCGGCAATGCAGATCATGGGCTTCTTCAGCCCTTGATACAGGAAGGTGAACAGATTCAACTTTGCTAGTGATAGACGTTTAATTCATAACTGTATGTCAGTATCATTTTATGAAGTCTTCATGAAGTCTTTGAGATACACACACAAGCATGGCTGTTCTCCGTTTGATGGGGGCTGCTACGGAAGCTATAGGCCTAGAAAAGTAAGGTTCCAAGGTTTGGAACAACATCATGAGTTTGCTTGTTTGTCATTGTCATTTTCTTATTTAGTATTTTTGTCTTGTTTTCCAATTTAAATGTCTAAACATTTATAAATCAAAATACAAGCAAAATGACATGAAATATTAGCACAGTTTTCTGATAAATGTACCAAAATTAAATGTTTAAGCTTAAAACAAGAAAAAAAAATCTATTTAATTCAAAGGGAAAGGAAGTTTATTATTGTTACCACACTGGAATTCTTCTTTTAAGCTTAACATTTTACAGAAAACAAGATTTAGTATCTTATGCCATTTTGGTTCTCAAAGATATGTTGATTAAAGAAACATGATTTAAGTTTAGATATTTGCACTGAAAAACAAGTCAAACATGCTATGACAATTTTTTTGGAGTGAACATTTGTCTATGTGAAATACATAAGCATAGCTGAAGTCCAGATGACAAAATGTTAAAACTCCGTAACTGACATTTATATTTTCATGTTTCTCTTCTGACATGTTTCTCTTCTCTTTTTTTTTTTAAATTGTGATACATCACCTGAAAGCTGAATAAATAATCTTTCCACATTGATGTATGGTTTGTTAGGATAGGACAATATTTGGCCAAGATACAACTATTTAAAAACCTGGAATCTGAGGATTAACAAAAAAAAATTCAAAACCAAAATATTATATATATGGAAAATCGCCCTTAAAGTTGTCCAAATCACATTCTTAGCAATGCATATTACTAATCAAAACTTACATTTTTGATATATTTATGGTAGGACATTTACAAAATACCTTCATGGAACATGACCTTTATTTAATATCCTAATGATTTTTGTCATAAAAGAAAAATCAATAATTTTGATCCATACAGTGTATTGTTGGTTATTACTACAAATATACCCGTGCAATTTACGACTGGTTTTGTGGTCCAGGGTCACATATACATTTGGACACAAAAAGAACCTACAGTACAGAACACTGCAGCTGTGAGGACGTTTGTATTTTTGAGATACAGAACTGTTTACAGTATCAATACGCAATACAATCTTATTCTCTGTTTTACCTCAAGGATACCTTTTCCCTTTCATTCTATGTTTGTAATCTTTGTTCGGTTCTTCCTTTTCTGTCCTGTTCTTCCCTTTCATCTTCACCTTCTCTCTCTTTTCTCCCACTCCTGCTCCAGCTAATTGCCGCAGAGCTCACTGATAGAAATCAATGTGCAATGTTTGATTGTGAGCCAAAGCACAGGAAGGTGAAGCAGAGCAATGAACATCACAAATACACAAACATACACACTCAGCACTTGCATATCTGATCCTCGGATGATTAAGAGGTGTCTCACACAGCACTGTGTTTGTGTTGGGCTTCCCACAGAACCCCTGACTAAAGCCCTCAATCAATCTGACCATAATGCTATTAACTATATTTGAGCATGCATATTATTCATTTATTGCATTAAAGTCGACCTCAAATAGCTTTGAGCCGCAGAAAATGCAATAACTGACAAATCCAACAGAGTAAAAGAGGCTGGTACTGGTACTAAAGATCTGTCAGCAAACCTTTTCAGCCTTTTTACATTGAGACTCCAGAGATGGGATAGTTAAAGGGATAATTCACCTGAAAATTATCATTCTCTCATTAATTACTCACCCTCATGTCCTTCCAAACCCGTAAGACCGTTCTTCTTTGGAACACAAATTAAGATATTTTTGATGAAATCTGAGAGCTTTCTGACCCTGAATTTTATGAATACTTTTTGTGTGCAAAGAAAACAAAAATAACAACTGTATACAACAATTTCTTCTCTTCTCTGTGTGGTACTCTCATGGACGTGAAATTGCTGAAAGAAGTCGTTATTTTTGTTTTCTTTGCACACAAAATTATTCTTGTATCTTCATAACATTTCATTTGAAGCACTGATGTCACATGGTCTATTTCATCAACGTCCTTACTACCCTTCTGGGCCTTGAACGTGGTCGTTGCGTTGCTGTCTATGCAGGGTCAGAAAGCTCTCAGATTTCATCAGAAATATTTTAATTTGTGTTCTGAAGATGGACGAAGATTTTATGGGTTTGGAACAACATGAGGGTAAGTAATTAATAATAGAATTTTTTCTTCCTGGGTGAAATAACCCTTTCATTAGCAATTATTAAATAATTATTAACATTACTATTAATACATCAAAAGAACCTAATTTGCAAAAACGCCAAACAAAAAAACAAACAAACAAGAAATAAATCAAATCAAGATATCTAATTTCATTATTTTTTCCCCTCAATAGCTATTGTTGCTGTTTTTTCCCAAATTCTGTTCATAAAATAAAAGAATAAAAACAAGCAGTTTTCTCATTGCAGAAATACTGGAGGAAATGCCTTAACTTTTATTAGGGCTGCCCTCGACTAAAGATTTTTCTGGTCGACTAGAAGTAATTTATTTTAAACATTAGTCGACTAATCACACGCTTATTAATAAAATAATTAAATCATAATAATGAGTCTTTAATTGCCTACATACACTAATAAGCGCTCAAGCGTGCACATAAAGCTTTCCACAGTGCACCAGCAGAAGTAATGATTAAGAATGTGTCAGTGAAAAACAGTAAGGAGTAAAAGAGTTTAATAATTTATCAATAAACTAGTGCTTTCTTTGTTTCCGACAAGAGATGAAGTCGTCAACACTGTCTCGTCATCTTTGCAGTAGTGGATGCGCCTGTTTGCATGTTTTATACAGATTACATAATCAGAGAATTTTTGTTTGTCATTTGAATTGGTTCATTTGCAATTAGACATTTCACTCTCTATAGATACATTTTTAATGTCCAGGCAGATATACATGGAGTTTCAGTTCATTCTTTTTAAGTTCACAGAGAAAGCATTTGCTTTCGTTATTTTACAAAAGCGCAATGCTTGGTTGTTATTGTGAGTGCACACAAACAAATGTAGAGTATTTACAGATTCAAAAAATGTATTGCTCTTATCTGTATGACCAAGAACAACAGAGTATATTTTGAAAGCAAGTGACCGCATCAGCGCCTCCATCTGTCATGCAGTGAGCGCACTGTGTTCAGCTTCCACACTCCATAGCGCACATTTTTCTACGTTAACATTAAATTGAGCAGCCAAGCAAAGTTGCTACTACTTACATATTTCAGATGATAAGCCATATTTGAGGTTGATGAATGATAGGCAAGCATTTGGATGTCCTACCCAAATCACAAACCAAAGCTGTTAATGATCTGTCCATCACAGACTGTGTGACTTCGCCACTTACTGTGGATTTTTATTTTTTATTTTTTTCTCGACTAAGCGACTACTAAAATTTTGGTTGACCAAGCCTTGTATTTGATATTGGATACTTTGGGGTCAAAAAGGTTGAGAACAACCGGCTTACCTGTCATCGTAAAAGTAGCAGCAGTAGTCATGTATTCTGACAAAATAAATCATATTTAAATATAATATAGTCAGTTTTTTTTAACCAGTGACCAGTTCTTTTTAAAGGACTCTTAAAAACAACAACAACACTCAGGACAGTCACTAGTGAAGTTCTTGTGCTGCCATCAGCCAATCAGCATGTTATTTTTCAGTTCTAGTGTGATTAGTCACATGGCATTTTACAACTCAAGCGATTGCTCATGCCAGCTCAGTTCTGAACGCAATAGTTTCTGCAAATTTCAAGTCATGCACTTTCAGTTCCAGCTAATAAGCAGCCATTGAGATGAACGTGAATGCTAACGTATTTCTCCAGGTATTACAGACCTGCTTGGTTTGACAACAGTCATTACGCTTGGCACAGAAATTGCACACTTCACCTCTAAGTATTCTTTTAAAAATCATTATTCTATTTTCCTTACGCAAAAGCTGTCATCTCGAAAACCAAAATGGAAACCAAAGATGACAGCCAAAAAAAAAAACGACCCCTAATAGACTAACCCCACGAAAGCAGAAGGTACGGCTCGCCTGCTATCTTTCTTCTCGACCTGAAAGCCTAGTGAAACAGACTGTATGGAGCAGAGAGACTAGTGTAAATCTGTCTCCGACATGAAAGCGTCTTTGATAGGCCTCTACTCTCATCTCATCTCCACAAGCATGCCACTAATGTTCTGCCTCCCAGCCAAAATATCCCCAGCAACACCTGGCACCATGAAGAAGAAAAAAAACTGATTAAATCATTAGAGAAACACATGGGAGGACGGAAAAGAGAGAGCGGGAGATGAAGGAGGGAGAGCGGAGAGGTAACGGGGGGGAGGGATGAACAACTTCATAAGCTTGGCACTGCGTTCCTGGTGCCGTGCCCGTTGTTTATGTCCACACACATCAAAGGCTACGGTAATCGCTGCTGTTTGCGGGCCCACATCTCCAGTTCACCTCGACTGGCCTGTTATACGCTACGGGCCACAGCGGTGCCCGAGGACAGCGGGTTCCTCACTGAGCAGGCCAAGAAGTGTCTGAACCTGGGCGCTAGAACGCCAACACGTCTAATGAACGACATTAGGAGATGAGCTTCCCATAGCACAGCGGTTGGAGCAGCTCCAGGTCTTCACCAGCTGTGCTGCTCTTGTTTACAAGCCGCCGCCTGCTGCTGGAGTGGCCTCGCAAAAGGCCTCCACTCCGAACCGCATCCTGGGGCTCGCTTGAGCAGCCGAGCCCAACCCGAGCGCATGTGTGCTGGGTCTAAGCGTCAGTCTGCGTCCCTCAGTGCCATACAAAAACACTGTTAAGAAGGATGTGGAAATGTGGTGTTTGAATTCACAAACGTAACTCTGCAACTATGTTTCTCTCTTACAGGAAACTTCAAAGGATTGTGTAAGCAGATAGATCACTTTCCAGAAGACACAGATTATGAAGCAGATGCCTCAGAGTACTTCTTACGTGAGTGCCTCCTTAGCGTTTCTGTGACAGTATTCATGTTCTCACCATCTTGTTCTTTCTTGTTCAATCTGTGAGGTATTTCAAGTAGTACTAGATATGCTATTTTTGCCCAAGTGCTGAAACAAAGGGAACAAAAAATGTAACCTACATGTACAATCTTTGAAAAAAAAGCACAAAAGTTTGCAGAAGGTTATTACCAGGCCCGCAGAACTCTGCAGAAAGTTATACATATTCTGTGCTAATACTTAAATTAAATATTAAAAATGTTTTATTATTAATATGCTGTATATTTTCATCTTTCAGCAACTAATGAGAATGTAGCGCTATAACCACTGTTTAAAAAAAATAGTTATTCTTTGTTATTTTTTAATTAAAAATGTTAATCAAATATTACAACTGTGTTAATAATTAAACTATAAAATATTGTGGATTATTGTAGCAACCAATATGATTGTAGTACTCTAACCGCTGTGAAAAATTTCTTTGCTTTTTAATTAAAAATGTAATAAATTATTAAAATGTTATTAATAATGAAAAATATTAAATATTGTGGATTATTTTAATTTTTTGTTTTTTTCAGTTACAAACAGGAATGTAATGCTTTAAGCACTGTTTCAATTAATAATTTGATTATTTTTATTAAAAATGTAATCAAATATTAACATTGTAATATTTAAAAATACAAAATATTGTGGACAGTTTTAGATTTCAACAACCAATAAAAACGTAGTACTATAATTGCTGTTTATAAACAGTTATTCTTTATTTTGTAATGTACAAATGTGACCCTGGACCACAAAACCAGTCATAAGTGTCAATTTTTTTTTTAAATTGAGATTTACTTCGCTGAGATACAACTATTTGAACATCTGGAATCTGAGGGTGCAAAAAAAATCAATATATTGAGAAACTCACCTTTAAAGTTGTCCAAATGAAGTTCTTAGCAATGCATATTACTAATCAAAAAGTTTTTATATATTTACAGTAGGAAATGTACAAAATATCTTCATGGAACAGGATCTTATTATCCTAATGATTTTTGGCATTAAAAAAAAAAAATCGATAATTTCGACCCATACAGTGTATTTTTGGCTATTGCTACAAATATACCCGAACTACTTAAGACTGGTTTTGTGGTCCAGGGTCACAAATATAAAATGAGAAGCTACCAGTAAGCATGAAATGTTATATAACACATTTTACAATGTTCTTTTTTGAAAATTCAGCAGATTTTCTCAAAAAAAAAAACCTGTGGTGAAAATGCAGAAAGAATTATACAAAATGAATGCAACAGAGCTGTATTTCAAGTAATCTCCTAGTCTTTACTTTGTTCCACCTATCTTTGGTTTTGTCATGCTGTTCGGCCGCGTAAGGATGGTCTGTTGTCTCTGCGGGAGAGTGTGAATGTTTCCTCACTCTGTTTAGACTCTCAGCAGCGGCAGACTCTCTAGCTCGTACAGTACGGCTCAACTAGGCCCGATTACAGTACGCTGGCTCCCTCGTAAACACAGAGCATTGATTTCCACTCTTTTTTCGTCTGCGCAAGCAGACCCGGGAAGTGAGTGTCAAACAAGCCACATGCATCAATCCTAAACTCACAAGCAGGACTATCAGTTACTGTCATCAAAACAAGGGCCTGAATTGACCAGAAACAACATGGTAACAACCAAAAGTAATTAAAGAATCTGGAAGCGTTGTGCAAGTAAACAATGGCGGACTACTGGAGAGAGAAGGAAATTAGTCTAAGGGGCTGTTTATACAAGGTACGTCCTGGTCTCGCTGCACTGTTTTTGGATTGTTTGAAAAACAATTAAAGGGATTTCATGTGTTAAAGGGATAGTTCATCCTAAAATTAAAATTGTGCCATTAATTACTCACCCTCATGTTGCTTCAAACCCATAAGTCCTTCATCTTCAGAACACAAATTAAGATATTTTTGGTGAAATCTGAGAGCTTTCTGATCCTAGACAGCAACACAACTACCATGTTCAAGACTAGTAAGGATGTTATGTTATGAAGCTACAAGAATAATTTTGGTGCACAAAGAATACTAAAATAATTACTTTATTCAACAATTTCTTAACTTCTCTGTCAGTCTTTGACTTGTGTTCAATAATGAATACAAAACAAAAAATGTGCATTATGATGATAATTATATACTGTTCAGAAGTTTCGATTAGTATGATTTTTTTAATGTTCAGTCCACGGCTGCATTCATTTAATCAAAAATACAGTAGAAACAGTAATATTTTGAAATATTATTAAAGTTTAAATTAACAGTTTTTTCTTTTAATATATTTTAAAATATAATTTAATACTGTGATGACAAAGCTGGATTTTCAGCATCATTACTCCAGTCTTCAGTGTCATATGATCTTTCAGAAATCATTTTAATATACTGCTTTAGTGCTCCATAAATATTTTTTCTTATTATTATTATTAATAGGGAAAACAGATGTGCTGCTTAATATTGTTGTGGAAACCACGATGCATAGTTTTAAGAGTATGTAATGAATAGAAAGTTTAAAGGACATCATTCAATTTGTATCCTTGTGTTTTGTAAACACTTTTAATTAATTTAATGCATCCTTGTTGAATACAAGTATATATTTCTGCAACAACAACAACAACAACAACAACAAATCATATTAATCATAAACCTTTGCATGGTAGTGTACTGTAGACAAAAAATAAGGAATATTAACAATGAACTAACAAACAATAATCTTTAAAGAAAAACCTATGAAGAATGTGTGTTGATAATCCAATCATGGTTAAAATGACCCTAGTAAAAATTCATAGATTTAAAACGCATTTATTTTATACCAGGTATAGTTCAAGTCAATTAACATATCAATGTCAATGACATATATTATTTTATTTTTAAAAAAAAGTTTTTCTTTATTTGCACAATGCACATTTCTTAATATTAAGCCTAAAATATGTTTTAATGTCACTATTGATGAGGATTGTATGATCTTTGAATAATATTGTAAATACATTCTTTCTGTAACAACAAAGTAAAACACATTCAGTGAATAACTAAACCTGGCTGTTGTGACACATTTTGCACTGTTTTTAAAATGCTGTGTCAAGTAAAACACTTGATACACCTGCACTTTGTGCTATTTTCTGTCTCACTGAATGACCACTAACTGACCAAAATCAGCATATAACACAAACTTTTCAACTGTTACGTCTTTAAATCTTCTCAGACTGTAACATTTATCAATAATAATAATAATACGTAAGAATGTTATGTTCAGCCAAAAGTCTCACAGCTAAGGAATCAAGCTTATCCTTCACAGCATTTGCCCATCCAGTCAGAACCGTTTAACCTACTTAACCGAACACCCATTGGTAAGATGATGATATCAGATAAAAGACCATACAATTATCCCAGCTCAGATCTTTCTTCAGTATCCAAGCTTCATGCATCACCCCAAACAGGTGGCTGACCTGCCATAATTGGCTCTTCACTGAGCCTGTGATTATAGTTAAACAGCACAGGTTACGCAGTTATGCGGCAGCATTGACCCCATTGCGGTTCATCGTTACTTGACACTGTCATAATGATGCGTTCGCTTTCTGAACGCCCGAGCCTCAGTCTGCACATCTGAGTCGGATCTGTCCAAGCGTGTCTCGCGCTTTGGGCTGCTAGGTGGGTGCCGAGCCGGTCACATTGCATGCAAACTCCACAGATAAAGCCTTGCCAGTGAGTCTCGGCGCTTAAGCCTTTGTGCCATCCCATATGCAGTAATAAAAACAGTTATGATAACAATTTCAAACCAAACGACGCCTAGAGAAAGTCTCCGACATTGGGAGTAGTTGACCAGGAGTGGACGAAATGACACCCAGGCCGGGACAGAGTGCGCGCGAGGTCTGCGGCAGTTCTAAGTGTGTGTGCTCACGTATATGAACGCATGTGTGTTTGTCCTTTTCCTTAGCTGCAATTGGACGAATAGGCCGCAACGCTCCCAGTGGCTTGTGAATTAGGACACTCACTTCCATAAATATTTCAGCCTCTTTCTTATATAGGTCAGCTTTCTGTCTCTCTCACTTTCTCTCCTCTTCTTCCTACTTCTCTTCTCCTTGCATGTCTTATCTCAGACATCTGTTCTGTAGTACTTTTGGTCACCAACTGTGGGTTAAAGTAGAGTGATGGGAGATCAACGGAGTAAGCAGATACAGTGGTGTAGGTTTCAATAGGATGTCATGCATCAATAAATAACTTGATATTGTCTCATTTTTAACAGTACAAGGTATAAACGTTATGAGCATGAAATAGGTTGTAGCTAACCTTAATACCAAGTTGTTCTGAATCCTTCAAGAGCAGTGCAGACGCTGAAGGACAGCCTATATGCATGGCAAGAACTGACTAGCTGAATATGCAGTGCACACAAGTGCAAAATTAGCATTGATTTTTGCTTGTGTGTTGTAATACAAAATGTAATACAATATATAGGCCTGCAAAGTAGTTTACACTACTGTTCAAGGGTTTGAAGTCAGTAAGACTTTTCATTGTTTAAAATACAGTAATATTTGGAAATATCACAATTTAAAATAATTTCTAAGTCTTTTTTTATGTTTTTACTATGATGTTAAACGCTGCATTTTCAGCATCATTACTTCAGTCTTTAGTGTCACATTATCTTTCAGAAATCATTCTAATATGTTAATATATGGCCATTCAAATTCGAATATGCTCAATATTCTATTATTATAGTTTAAAACAGATATGCTACTTAATATTTTTGAGAAAACCGTCATATATTATGGATTTTTTCATTAATAGAATTTTAAAAGAACAGCATTTACTTGAATTAGAAATTATTGTAACATTATAAATGTCTGAACTGATCAATTTAATATGTGATCCTGGACCACAAAACCAGTCTTAAGTCGCTGGGGTATATTTGTAGCAATAGCCAAAAATACACTGTATGGGTCAAAATTATCAATTTTTCTTTTATGCCAAAAATCATTAGGATATTAAGTAAATATCATGTTCCATGAAGATATTTTGTAAATTTCCCACGGTAAATATATCAAAACTTAATTTTTGATTAGTAATATGCACTGCTAAGAACTTAATTTGGACAACTTTAAAGGTGATTTCCTCAACATTTTGATTTTTTACACCCTCAGATTTTTAACTAGTTTAACTAGTATCTCGATCAAATACGGTCCTATCCTAAGAAACCACACATCAATGGAAAGCTTATTTGTAAGTCTCAGTTTCAAAAAATGGACCCTAATGACTGGTTTTGTGGTCCAGGATCACATACATGTTTTCTGAATAAAATTATTTCTTTCAAAAAAAAAAAAAAAAAGGTACTGACCTCAAACTTTTGAATGATATGGGTGACAATCTGTCCAAATACTGATGCTTATTCATATGGTGTGATGCAATGCCAATATTTGATTGATGCATTTACTGATTTCATTCATACTTGCATGGTTTATTTATTTATTTAACTTGCACTCAGCAGTTTGATTAAAAAACATAAATAAAAGTCCAACTATACAACTTGTGAGCTTACAGGAACCCTTTAGCTAAATACTTCATTTAGCACTGTGATGCAAGATCCTATCCTCTTCCCTCTATGCTTGTTAAATAAATTCAAAATTACAGCACATTATCATGCTATCTTATATAATAGCTTTTCTTTATTGGTAAGTGCTACACATACTGTATAGGGTGTGTCTCAATCAGCTCCCAAGCTGCTGAATGAATATATCGTGTACATGAATCCAGGCAATGGTAAAGACTCTAGTTCACTACACATTGGGACAGTGATTACTCAATTTCCAGTGACATGACTACGCACAACATCAGCGGACAACAGTGTAGAACATCACCGCTGATATTAATCAACAACAGACTAGACTATGGGCCAGTTTTACTAACAGCGCCAGCGCAAACCATCTTTTGGTGTTAAAATTGTACTGTCAGGATTTACTACAGACGTGCAACGATTAATTAGTGCTGAAACGGCATGGAAAGTTATTTTTGCGCCTGATCTTATAGAATATGCATTTGTAGGAGTTTTCCTTTCAGACGCAAAATTTATGGGAGGAGAGTATTCAAATGAATCACGCAATGCGATTTACTAATGTTTGTGCTCGTCAAATTACTGCCATTTGCATGTCTTAAACTATTTCGCGCTCGAAATGGCTAGCAGTTATTGTTGCTAGGAGGAGGTACTGCAGAGAACAGAGAGGATTTTTTCCACATGTATTAATTTATTTGGAATGGCAGAAGAACATATTATGAGAACATATCGTTTGCCAAACCATGTTATTTTTAATTTGCTTCAGGAAATAAAAGACGACTTGGAACCATTAACTAGGAGTCACACAGTACCAGGTCAATCAAAACTTCTAGCAAATCTTCATTTTTTGGCCTCCATACTGTGGCTTCTTTATTTCTTTATTCTTTATTTGTGACTATGCCAATTTGCGCTGCACTTAGAATATTGTGTTGGTTGATATGTAATGAGATGTTGTGTCAATTTGTGCATTGTTAAAGGAGAAGTCCACTTCCAGAACAGCAATTTACAAATAATTTACTCACCCCCTTGTCATCCAAGATGTTCATGTCTTTCTGTCTTCAGTCGTAAAAAAAAAAATTATGGTTTTTGAGGAAAACATTTTAGGATTTTTCTTCATATAATCAATTGTGCCCCCGATTTTGAACTTCCAAAATGCAGTTTAAATGCAGCTTCAAAAGGCTCTAAATGATCCCAGCCGAGGAAGAAGGGTCTTATCTAGCGAAATGATAGGTAATTTTTTTCGAAAAAAAAAAATTTGTATACTTTTTAAAGCACAAAACTCACATAGCACAGGCTCTCGGGTAGTTCTTGAACAATTTGTTCATTTTGAACGAATCTTTAATGTGACGAGTCGTCTCAGGGAGTGATTCGTTCAGTCGCGGATGCGCAACATCCTATTAGGTTCTGTGCTGGAATTAGTTCACCTATTTCGAGTCTTCAGGTTTTTCGAGTTCATCTTATAGGGCTGTCACATGATGCTGATTTTGCTAAAATAAACGAAATGACTCGAAAAAAGATTTGTTCATTTTGCTGAACGAGACTCAAAAGTCTGAGTCGGTAAAATGATCCAAACTTCCCATCACTACTACGAATCACATCTAAGTTCATCGTCTGTGTACTCCAGCTAAAAAAGGGTACAGAATGGCGAAAAACTCCATCTTATTTTCTCCTACAACTTCAGAATCGTTCAACAAGTTGTACCTTTTTGTTTGTAAACAGCGTTCGACTTACTTGCACTTTCTTAGTCTTTGCGCGTTCGCTTTGTAAACACTGGGTCTGTAGACCCGCCTACGTTCAGCATGACCTTTCGACCTGATTCAATAGTACGTAGCGTCGTGAACGTGCATGCCAGAACCTGTGCTACACAAGCTTTTGTGCTTAAAAAGTATACACATTTTTATTTTCCGAAAAAAAATTACCGATCGTTTCACTAGAAAGACCCTTCCTCCTCAGCTGGGATTGTTTAGAGCCTTTTGAAGCTGCATTTAAACTACATTTTGGAAGTTCAAAATCGGGGGGCACAATTGAAGTCCATTATATGAAGAAAAATCCTGAAATGTTTTCCTCAAAAATTTCTTTACGACTGAAGAAAGAAAGACATGAACATCTTGGATGACAAGGGGGTGAGTAAATTATTTGTGAATTGTTGTTCTGGAAGTGGACTTTAATATTTTAGCCGAATATTAATTATAAATGTTTACAGAGATGCGTTCACTACCCATCTAGCAAAATATACTAAAAATATTTAAAAAAATGGTTTGACTTCAATCTTGACTTCTATTGACTTCTACTTCAATCTTCTATCGCGTGTCATTATGTTTATCGAGTTGTTTGTGTGGTTTATGTTTTGCACTTTAAAATTGTGCCGTAATTTCTGGTAATGAAGCATAGTGAGCATCGATGCTCCTTAGTTTTTGCAGTGCATTGTGGGATTAATGCTGCGTTCACACCATGTAATTACTGCAATTATTAGCTACAAGATTCCAATGTGTAAAAAGTGTTCACATTCTCGTAACTACAGCTTGTAGGGTGGGTGTTTTAGAAAATCACAGTGTATTATGGTCAAAGATTTTTTCAGTTCAGACTCATTCCATCCAGTCGGAGGAGATCAGACATGTTTGATATTTTCAGCCGATTTTAGAAAACATATTTCTGCATGAGTTTGTTGTGAACTGAACAACTTTAAAGTCTGCTAGTGTACGATCCTTTGTCGTGTACTGTATGATGGGCAGTTTTCCTTTGTCAGTAAGTGTATGATGCCTAGTGTTCAGATTTAAAAGCTGTATAGTGTATTCCAGCCTAGAGGCTAAATTTGGAATCACACACTACCACTGCTCTTACTTATTCTGCAATACTCTTACATTTAGTAGGAGTAGACACTTTCATCCAAAACTGACTTAAAAATAAGAAACATCAGAAGCAATTTGTCATAAGGTCCAACAATATTTGTGGTACACAACACAATAGTAAGATTATGCAAGTGTGTTATTCAGCCTAATACACGTTAAAGTGTTTTTCTATCATTCTAATCAGACACTAAAGCATGCAAGTACCCATAAAAGGTTGCCTCAGCCAATGGAGAAAAGGGAATATCTCTCTGTGGGGGAGAGCAGCATCTCATACAAAAGACGTTTCAACAATTCACCCTCTTCCAAACATTTGGGGATCTACAGTAGTAAAATATACAAAGAAAGCCTGGAGACCTTTAAGCTACTATCATGTCTTGTGCTTTAGCGGGCACTGTGGTTTGGATGCTCTCATCTCCACCACTCGTGAAACAGTTATGTAAGAAATCTGAGCCTCGACCGAGGAGCCACATTAGTGAAGTGACACATAAGTGATGTCATAGAGAGCGTCATACAGTTCAGTGATACGGCAAAGAATTGACGTTTACTTAAAATACACACCAAGATACGGGGAAATAAAAACAGGTCACCGTTCGCATTCGTTCAAACACTGCACATAAAAGCGTATGTATATTCATGCCTGTATTTTTAGACCCAAACATTTGCATACTTACATGCAAAATTACTGTATGGATTCATGCACATTTGATTATGAGGGAATTGCGCGCTGATTCTCGAGCACCCACAGGCATACGCTCGCAGAGGGTTATCATGAAAGAAATATCTACGACGTAGTAACAGCGCATCATCTGCATATGTATTTACAGCATGCGCAAACACACAGGCACGCACACACATTCGCACAAGCCCTATCAGTGGCAGGCTTCTCTTTGCTGGAGTGATCACGGGTATGCAGCCTAGGCAGTGGAATCAGGCAGTTCACACATCCACACACAGTTATATAAGAGTGCTGAAGCATTCTGAAGCGCCAGTGGGTTTTTAGATCATGCCGTGTCAGAGCTGCAATCTTCCACAGAGCTACCGAGGACCAAACAGCGCTGGGAGAGGGGGAGGGGAGGACCAAAAAGCAGGAATAAAAGCAACTGAGAGAGCGAGATAGAGGGAAATTTTAAGAAAGAGAGCCAGCTGGTAGAAAAGATGTGTTGGAGGAGAATTCATTTCAGATGTATTTTTATTATTATGCCCTCTGTTTGTTCCTTTCCGCTTTATCACAGCAATTTTGCTTTGCCTTTATCCAGTTAATGGGAGCTGCACCGTTAGCATGTTTCAGTTTAAAAATACACTATTAATGGGATAGTTCACCCAAAAATGAAAATTCTGTCATTAATTACTCACCCTCATGTCGTTCCAAACCCGTAAGACCTTCGTTCATCTTCAGGACACAAATTAAGATATTTTTGATGAGATCCGAGAGCTTTCTGACCCTGCATAGACAGCAACGCAACTGACACGTTCAAGGCCCAGAAAGAAAGTGAGATAGTAATTTAGTAACATTGTTAAAATAGTTGTTCAGCCGTAATGTTATGAAGCTTTGAGAATACATTTAGTGAGCAAAAAACAACAACAAAAACAATGACTTTATTTAACAATTTCTTCCCTTCTGTGTTAGTCTTTGATGCGTGTTCACAAGACTACAATACAGGGTGTCATGATTTTTTTTTTTTCAACGTAAAATATGTGACCCTCGACCACAAAACCAGTCATAAGGGTCAGTTTTTCAATACTGAGCTTTATACATAATCTAAAAGCTGAATAAACAAGCTTTCCATTGGTATATGGTTTGATAGGACAATATTTGGCCGAGATACAACTATTTGAATATATGGAATCTGAGGGTGCAAAAAAATTAAAATATAGAGAAAATTACCTTTAAAGTTTCCAAATGAAGTTCTTACTAATGCATATTACTAATCAAAAATTAAGTTTTGCTATATTTACAGTAGGGATTTTACAAAATATATTCATGAAACACAATCTTTACTTAATATCCTAATGATTTTTGGCATAAAAGAAAAATCAATAATTTTGACCCATACAATGTATTTTTGGCCACTGCTACAAATATACCCCAGCGACTTAAGACTGGTTTTGTGATCCAGGGTCACATATCATTTTTAGGCCTAACATGCCAATTTCTTATATTCACATTCACCAACTTTGAAAATATTTATTTCATTCTTATCAATAGTCTTTAATAGTTATATGTGTATATGTGTGTATAAATAGACACAGACTAAATTATATAGATATATACATGTAAATACATGTAAATATTTTCAATATATATACTGTATGTGTGTGTCATTATTTATACGTAATAAATATACATAGTACACACACATATTTTATAAAAGCCAAAACTTTTATTTTGCATGCGATTAATTACAATTAATCGTTTGCACAAATTTTATTCAGCAAGGATGCATTCAGTTATATATACACACACACACACACACACACACACACACACACACACATGTTTGTTTTTGTGAATTGTGGGGACTTTCCATAGACTTCTATAGATTTTATACTGACCAAACGATATTGTCTATCCCCTAACCCAACCCTAACCCTAAACCTAGCCCTCACAGAAAACATGTTTGCATCGTTACACTTTCAGATAAACATCATTTACTATTTTTAATAATTTTTTAACATTGTGGGGACTGCAGGCCGGTCCCCACAATGTCAAAAATTTCAGGTTTTACTATCCTTGTGGGGACATTTGGTCCCCACAGTGTAGCAAAAACAAGTACACACACACACACACACACTTCTGTTCAAAAGTCTGGAGTCGGTCACATTTTTTAAACTTTTTTTTTCTTTTTTGAAAAAGTCTCTTAAACTTGTCAAGGCAACACTGTAAAAAAATCCATAAGAATAGGGTACAATGCACTGTTAAACTATTAATATATAGGAAGTGTGCATTCATTTGCTCAAAAATACAGTAAAAACATTACAATTGTGAAACGTTATAACAGTTTTCTCTTTCAATATATTTTAAAATATTATTCATTCTTTTAATGCAAAGCTGAATTTTCAGCATCATTTCCCCAGTTTTCAGTGTCACATGATCCTTCAGAAATCATTGAAATATGACATTTTGTATTACTATAAATATATATATATATATATATATATATATATGTGTGTGTGTGTGTGTGTGTGTGTGTGCGTATAAAGTGTTCATCTCAGATATCAGGTACACTGTGTTAATGGTTAAAAACCCCTGATGTGACATAATCAAAAACAGAATGTTAGAATTATATACTCAAAACATCTCAAAACATGCCTCTGCAGTTTGAGAATGACAAGGCATTAAAATTCACTGAGTAAAATATTTAATCACAGCAACAGTACACTACACAATTTCATCAAAAGAGACAAAAGTTTCATAAAGACAAAGGGTTTGTAAATTTCAGTATTTTGTAGTTGTCATAAATGGTGTGGACTGCTGAACCTACATGTCGACTATCAGCAGGCGGTTTGGAGTATCAGTGTCTGTACGGCTCTCACCCTCAGGGGCACGCGGCGTGGCCAAAACTGGCTGTGACTGGATGACCCAGACACACACACAGACGCGCACATTCCGAAACGCTGGCCGATAAAATCAATGAGGCTGGCCGAACAGCAACGGGTTTGCATGTGCGGAGGCTGCAGTAGGTTAGCTCAAGGCAGAGGATGGACTGGTGCGATAGTAGACGGCAATAAAAGAGGAAGACGCCGCCCGGCATCACAGCGAATGGCCTGATCGCTGGGGCAAGCGGGGATTTAATGAATCCTCATTCCCTCACCACCTCTTGTTCAACCGCTCTCTCTTCCAGTCACTATCTCTCTCTCATTTTCTTACTCCAAACACGACAATCCATCATAGGGCTGGCAGGGGGGATGGGGCACATGCCACTGAAGCCTGAGGCACTGGGCATAGAGCACACACACACATGCACACACACACACACACACGAGAGTCCAGGCCACTGCTTGTGTCACCTGATATGACATCGCTTAGCCTATAGAGAGCCCACGCACACAGCCGAATGGCCTATGATCATAATAGCAAAGACCATGCTCTGCATTATTGATATATTTAGACCACAGTTGTCCTGTAGGTCATGTGAATTGCATCACTGTGTACCGTGCCGGATTCCCAGCATCACCAGGACCACAGCAGCCGCTCATTGAGCTTGAGAGGGGTGAAATATAGGATGAGCCTGCATGTTGTGATAGAGATCAGTGGAGCTCAATGGAAATAGGTGAAGGATTTTGTAAAGGAGACTTAAATAAAGTAGGTATAGTAAGTAATCTGTAATGATATGGGTGTTTTAAGGCATTAGCAATATGTAATGGTCTTGAATGGACAGATAAAACACTTATTGTAACAGAAAGAGGTAAAAACAGGCAGTGATTGTGACAGGGCGTTGGAGTAATTCCAAGTTTATCTATTAATGTAATGATTTCTAGGCTAGTAATGAAAAAAAGTTGTGAGGAGCTGTAGGGCCCGTTTCACACTAGCCACATAAGCAGGGTGTTTTTTTCAGAGCAGAATCTATTTTTGCTGGGCTGTTCATGCTGAATTAAAGTGACAGTGCAATGTTCATGGTCAAAATAAACATGGGCTGACACAAAAAGTACCATAAAAGCATGTAAGAGAAGTGTACTGTGTTTCACAGCCACCATATGACACCATTGTAGCAGCAGTTGCAAAACTGACCAAAGCATCCCTAGTGAAAAATAAATACATTTAAAATGCATTTATTTCATGCCAGATTTATTACAAATATGTGTACATATTATGTACTTTAAAAAACTGCAATTGTACTTTTTGTATACTTTTTGTACTTTTAGTATACTAAACTGGTATACTTAAAGTCTGCTAAAATGGAACAATTAATTTAGTGCTTAGTGCACTTTAACTGTGCAAAAGTAGTATTTAAGTCCAACTAAAGATATACTGAAGTATTTTTGATTGTGCTGAAGAGGAACTATTGCAAGTATATCTTAGGTACACTTTAAATATTTTGCATTTAAGGACAGATATCATTTAAAGATCATACAATTCTCATCAGTATCATTAAAACATCAAAATTTTAGGCTTAATATTAAAAATGTGTATTGTGCACAAGTAGTACTCAAAATAAAATTTAATTACAATTTTTATATCAGTAAGTCTCGAGCGATACGTCAGCAAATATGTTAACAGACTTGAACTATACTTAGTATAAAATAAATGCATTTTCAATCTATTACTTTTTTTACTAGGGATGTTTAAATGACTACAAGTAATGTTTAAGTTGAAGACTTGTATTCTCATACAAACTACACTACACAGCATGTTATATGGTTCAACATGTTATGTGGGGTATGCCGGCAACTCTAAACAAAAGCATGTAGATCGAGGACTGCACATTCAGCAGCGGTTCAGTTGCGTGCATGAAACACCACCAGTATGAAAACAAAAAAAAGTTCACGTGTTGCTTTCGCTCTGTATATGCATATGGTGTGAAAATGGGTCACAGCTCTGTTTTTGTAGGATTTTAGGGGGAAAATAATGCTAAATGCAAATAATACTGCAGCTACATTTAACAACATAAATAGGCTTTCAAAAGGAAGGAGAAACTGCTTCCCATGTCTTTTATTGTTAATGTCATTGGCAATGCATCAAATCAAACTCTGGTATTTTGCTGCAAATTGTCATTACCATTGTTCATTTACGTGTCTCTTGGTAAAACAAGCTAAATGTTGTTTTTTATAGTTTGTGTAACATCCACTCATCCTTTTGTTAACACTTAAGATTTTCAACTATTATCGTACTTTCCACTTGAAGAGTTCACCCAAAAATGAAATTGTCTGTCATCATTTACTCACCCTCCTCTTACTTCAAATTCTCATTTGCTGAGAAGAAGGTTTTTTGAAGAATGTCGGTAACCAGACAGTTGACGTTAGCCATTGACTTCAACAGTACTTTCCCATACTAAGTCAGTAGCTACCAAAAACTGTTCTGTTAGCAACGTTCCTCAAAATGCCTCTTTTTGTGTCTAACAGCTGAAGGAAATTTTAAGAAAATTATAAAATGTGGTGTGATGAAGGGTCATTCTCAGCCATTGTTTTAAATGATTTTTTAAATCATTTTATCGGAGAACATTACAAATCAGACTAAAATTCTATCAAACAGCGTGAAGTCTGAGTGTACGATTAATTATATTCCTCATACATACAGTTTCCTGAAAACGACCATGAAGCACATTTTTATAGCATTTAATGACAGCTTTTGTAATTACTGGCAGGGACCAGCAGATTGTGGACCAGAGTGTGTAATGTAGATCTGGGTGATGTCATCATGCAGGGACTACAGAGGCACATCAGCTTCTGGAGCTTTACCCGGTTGTGGCTAGAAAGGGTACAGCTCTGACCGGAAACTAACAATGAAATGAATTGTTATTGGATTGATTTTTTTAACATCTACACCCACCCCAACCCTAAACAATTTTATTGTTGTACAGTGTGACAAAAATGACATTAGATTGATGTGCGCATGCCCAGTAGCTAGAGCTGTATTCCTTCTAGCCTTAACCGCTTTACCCTCACATGCTGTATCAAGTGGGCTGTCTTGCATGCTTATAATTGAGGTACTTCCTACTTCCAAAGTGTTTTCACTATAACTGTGTTTTCTTAAGAGCAATACTCACCACTTGCTTACAATTAACTGAAGTGTGGACTGGTTTATGCACAAGTACTGTCAATGTGATTGTGTCTGTTCACACTTTACTCAGAAAAAACTGTGACAAGAAGAGCTTAAGCTTTGTTCAGAGAAATTGCACTTTCACTGATAAAATGTATTAATATTAGAGCCATACAGAGAGAAAATGTTGGGTTGGATTGGTGCAGGGAGACAAATATACTTCACACTTACTGAAAGATTTAAAGGCTTTTCTGATAGAGTATGTGCATAGTGTGTAATATCAAAATAATATCAAAATAGACTAAGTATAGACAACCAACATGACCCATCTACTATCTAAGCCTCTCTAATTGTGCAACCAAACAAATCTTGAGTGTCCTGCCATGAACGTCACAGGCTATTTCATGATAAAAATAGTCCAACTTTTAAAAACCAGTCACAAAACCTTGCTTTATGTTCCCTTCTTCTGCAACCTGTGTAGATGTTATTGAACGCCAGAACACATCTTGTGTGAACACCCCTTGAAAACCGTTCAGGTCTATTTAGGGTCAAATGAACCCAAAATCAACCTAATTATACAGTTCTGCCTTAAGACTGATTCATTGACTAGTTTTCAGACAACCCACAGACTAGTTGGTTTTGTAATGCATAAAAAAATATGTAATTTTGCACATTCTTAATAGGTAGATGGGTGATGATAGAGTTACAGTGTGTGTGTGTGTTTATGGTGAGAGGGCAAGATGCTGGGGCAGGGCTAGATTAATAAGCGTTTGTAGTATTCAATCAATGTGCCTGCAAGCTAAAGCACCTGATTAGCATGACCCTGTCCTGCACATCAGCACATTCAAGCCTGTGGGAGGCTGATTAAGTGTGAATGCTAATTTTCTCCCACAATGCTGTCAATGAGCGTGAGAGAGAGAGAGTGAAGAAAAGACTGAGAGCAACGGATAGAAGGAAAGTTCAAAGACAGCCACTGTCAAGAAGAAAGTGTATGTATTCATGTCAGTGTGAGAGAGCATTACATATGCTCCATGTGTAGCAGCTCAAGCCGTTGGTCACATATTTCATACATGCAGCTTATGCATCGAGGATCAAGAGGAATCAAGGTTTAGTTGGTTAGCATTGCCCAGTTAACCCCTGTTAAGTATCAGAACTTAAGGTGAATGGGAATGCTATCAGAAAGCTAAACCTGATGTCCTGTGTTTTGAAAGCCTCTCATCATTATGTGTATGTCAGCCTCAAGGGTCTGCTCGAACCGGCAGCATTGTGACCTCAGCTTAAATAACAAAAATGACCTCACAGATAATCTCCAAACCGCCTTTCTGATCAGATCTTCCTCTCTTGTCTTCTATGGGACAAGAACCTCCGTTCACACCCTCTGATGTATGCTAGCCATTAGCAGGGCGAGAGGTGAGAGTGCTAATTTGGCCCAGATCATTGTTAGCTGTGAGTCTGGGAGTGACAATACGTTCTCCACGCACTGTGTGCTACAGCGTCGCTGCCGAAAGCATGAGGGTTGTTTATTTGAAAAAGGGCTACTTTACAATGGACATTTTATTAGACAGTTAACAGGGTTGTGTGACATTCAGAATTGAATTGAGAAAGACTTTTAAATTCGAGCTGCATTTGAATTGGAGCAGCCAATATGGGGCACAACAGCAATTCTCATTTGAACGCAATTTAAAATTAACTGAAATAATGTTATGACTATTTTTTTTACTAGAACCAAACTTTGAATGCTGGCATGACAAAGCCTTGTTTAAAAGATTTAAGTGTTTAAAGCTGATTTGAAGGTTTATTAGACAGAGAGAGATGGATAAATGGACGGATGGACGGGGGATGGATGGAAAAACATTATGGGCAGATGTACGGACAGCAGAGATGGCAAAAGTACACACAACCTTCAAGTAGAAGTACAGATACTCATGTTTAAAAATACTCTGGTAAAAGTAGAAGTACTGACTACACTTTTTTACTTAAGTTAAAATAAAGAAGTATGGGCTTAGACATGTACTTAAGTAAAAAGTACCCATTACTACTACCTGTGTTAGGGTCATACTGACCCATTAATACAAAATAACTTACATTTAAAATTTGTTAGTTAATGAATGTATCAAGGCCAAACAACCACCATATGGAACAGGGCCGGACTGGGAAAAAATTTCAGGCTGGGAAATTTCACACTCATCCAGGCCATCCCATAAACCCACATCCCATAAATTCTGAAAACATGGACAACCCTATCACATTTAAATAAATGTTTAAACCTTAGGCTGGGGCCATACAAAATAAGGAAAAGGCTCTCTCTTGAACTTCCATTTTCCTTTTCGGTCTCTTCATTTTCCATGATATCTCTCTGCATCTCACTTTGTATGTGTTTTCTTTTTCACTAATTTTCTTGTACCTGTCACTTTTCGCATCAGCCATTTACTGTTATGAGCAGAACTGTCTCCACCTTGCTGCAAAACAACCACCTCTTTATATTCTATTTGCAGTAACAATTTTATTTAAGTTCAATGTAAAGTATCACATTATGACCAGATGTTGATGTTTTTATCTTAATATCGCTTAAATACTATAGATTTAACAAAACTGTATTTTCTAAATTGCCCAAATGTCAAAATTAGTACAATACTGATTACATCATGACAATATCTTCACAGAATAATCCTAATACTGAACGTGTTATTACATTATCATGAGTCATATTTTTCTCTTACCAAAATTAACCATGGTTTATTCCATGGTTTACTACAGTAAAAGTATAGTAAACACACTTTTTTTTTTTTTTGGCAGATTGATTACAATCTGTTTTAATTTACAACCATAGTTTTACTACACATCTCATGGTTAGTGTAGCAAAACCATGGTTCATTTGTGGTTACTATGGTTTAACTATAGTAACCATGGATTCTGGGTTTAATTTTCATAAGGGTTGTGTTGTTATCTGCCCTAGCTCCCTCTGAACGCATTACAAAACAATGTTTTATAACATTTGTTTGCTAAATTACTACTGTAACTTTACAGTTGATAATAATGATGTCCTTTAGCATAGAGTATTTTGAGTGGTGATAATAATTTAGTTTAGTTTCGTTTATAGTAACACAGCTGTAGTTTTGTCTTTGTTTACTTAGCATTAAACTGCTAGCAACTCTTAGCAGCCCGTTTACAGATGAAACTGACCTGTCCTGAACAGGTCAGTAGTTTTGCCTCTATGATCCACCTGGGCGCTTCCACTCCATTTTCAAGTCACTTGCAATGATTACTCTGATAAAAACCGTTTGGCGAAGACACAGAGCGTGCATGAGCCATATTGTGTTGCCTAACTGATCCATGATTTACTATAGATTTGTTATCGAATGGTGATCCACCAAATGCTGATTAAAATAAAGTAACAAGCCTAGTTTGAAAATTTAAGAAGTAGAAAGTACAGATAATTGTGTAAAAGTGAGTAAAGTAGGTGAGGAGTAAAAGTGAAAAGTAGTCAAAAAACGAAAATAGTGAAGTAAAGTACTGATAACAGAAAATCTACTTAAGTACAGTAACAAAGTACTTGTATATAGTTACTTCCCATCTCTGACGGACAGAGATAAATGGATAAATGGATGGGGATGGAAGGATGGGTAAACGGACGAATGGACAGGGGACAGATGTACGGACAGACAACGGATAAATGGATGGATGGACGGACAGAGATAGATTGTTAAATGGACTGATGGATGGATAGATAGAGTAAGTTCCACTTCCTGTCACTTGAATTCAAATTCCAATGTGACTTCCTGTGGGACGTGACTAATTTTAGTCATGTTCCAACACATGAATGGACCCTTCGTCGGGAGTTTGACTGACAGACGATCTGACCAATCAACATCAATCATAATGCAATTTTGTCCGACAAACAAACCAGAGAGAAGAGTAGATAAACATTAGTGAACTTGAAAAATGCTGTGTATTGACTTCTTTCCTTAGTTAAAACAAATACCTTTTGATGTTTATTGACATTTAATTCATGCTGTAACTAGTAAAGAGAAAGAGGTGACCAATTCACGTGCTACAGCGATCTGTCACACATTAAAGAGCCACAAAATGGTATTTATTGTTTAAATTTTCTTTAAAAATTACAAAATTAGAAAGCTGAGACTTTGTTTCATACCAAAGGTAACCTGTCTGTCTGTTGGCGTGTTGTCAATGTCCTCTTTTCTCTGCAATGTATTTTTTACTGTGTGAGAGCATGATGTGTAGCGTCATAATGCCATGCCTTGTCAGATGTAGCAACAGTAACTTAGCAGGGCAGGTCAACTGAGAGAGATTCAAGTTTAATTGTGTTTTTTCCCCAAACCCTGATTGTTCTAGTAGAATAACCATAATCCTAAAACCAATAAACAATAAAATCCTTGCAAAGATTTAAAAAGCTCCTGTGAATAACATTGTAGAACTGCTAATAAAATGGTATCAAGGTATTATTTTGGACATCTACCATAGCATTGCTGTGTCCATGTTATTCTTTGAAATACCATGGCCCATAAACAGGATAATCATTCAGCACTGTGGTATATATATATTAAATCATCATGGTATTACCTGATAGCACACAGCCCAGGCCCAGTACTTTTTATAAGGGTAGATTAATTTTTACAGTGACCTCTTTGAAAAGCATAAATGAAAGAACGGACTGGTAATATAACTTAAGCAATAGCCCTGACTGTGTGCAGCTCTGAGACTGAGAACAACCTCTGATAAAAGCCCCAGTTCACCAGCACAGAGCACTTCAATAGAAGGCGGCATAACAAAAAACACTGCTGCTTTGCTCCTCTCTTTTCCTTGCTTCAGGCTTGACTTGCCCCTGACTCCTCTCTCCTCTTCGCCTATTCCACCATGTTAATAACAACCCCGCAGGCAGTGTTTCTGCCCCTGACAGACCCTCAAACGCTACACTGGGCTTGTGTGAAAATTTCCCTGTGCTCCGTGCCAGTGTCATGCCTGGGGAGTCCGGGCATATTGCCGAAAGAGACGCGCTTACCCTGGGGCATCATTATCAGTCCAGCTCCCCAAGAAACCTCCACCCTACAGTGTTCAGTCCACAATAGCCTCACAGTCTCAAGTGCAAAGCATAGAAGATGAAGAAAATGTACATATTCATGCATATTGTAAAGTGAGAAGCCTGTGTGTTTGATCGCTTATTACAGATTCAAGCCAAAGTCACAACAAATGTGAAACATGAAATGGATCATAGACATCAAGTATATGCACACCAAGACTAAATGAATATTCACAGGGCTAAATTATAATGAAATTCACTCCTGTACACTAGGTGGCACTGACCAGCAAATACATTTAGTCAATTTACAACAGGTGCATGCAACTTTCAGCTTATGGGATGTCAAAGTGAACATTTTAACATGCTTAATGGCATTTCTTTCTAATACCTGTGGAAAATATGAAAGATTACCTTCATAAATTACTGAGGAAAATTATTATCTTAATTGTTGCGGATTTACACTTCCCTTGCTTTAATGCAGTTAGAAACAGTTGTTATTTTCTGTTAATAAGAGGAGTACAGGAGCACTTGCAGGACACAACTCTGATATTTTTTTAAAGGGCATTTATTATTTACATACATATTTATACCATTTAAAAGTAAGATTAGGATTTTTTAAAACTTTTGAATGGAGACTGTTATTCTCAGTAAGGCTGCATTTTTGATCAACGGTAAAAACAGTAATATTGTAAAAATAATTACAATTTAAAATAATTTCTACTATATTCTACTATATTTTAAAATGCAATTTATTTCTGTGATGTCAAAGCTGAATTTTCAGCATCATTACTCCAGGCTTCAATGTCACATGATCCTTCAGAAATCATTCTAATATGCTGATTTGCTGCTCAGGAAACATTTATTATTATTATCAATGTTACAAACAGTTGTGTTGCTCAATATATTTATGGAAACCATAATACATTTTCCAGGATTTGATGAATAGAAAATTCAAATTCAACATTTATTAGCGTTTATTTGCAATAGAAATAAAGTTTTTATTGTCACTTTTGATAAATGTATTAGCTCTTTGAATAAAAGTATATGTGCAGTTAGGATAATAAATAAAATAAAATAAAATAAAATATGTGTATATCACCATACGCTGAAAAGAGACCAGGTTTACCAAGCATTTATGTCATCCAGCAAAAAGTCAGTTGCAGCTGCTCTAGATCAAAAGCTCATATCTCATCGGTCAGTCAGTTTTCTTTAATGGACTAAAAACTAAAAATGGACTGCATGATGTAGAACAGAAACCCATTGTATCTACTCTAAATCTTGTTTGCAGTGAAAATTCGCCAACAAATGTTTGGTCTCTGTGTGAAAAAGCCCTCAGGCTGGTCGGTCTCCGGCTGTGATCAGTGCAGGGAGCCTGGGGAGAATCTGCTAAACTCTCTTCCTCCTCCAGAGCCTCTGCAGCCATGGATACAGCGCTGCCGCCTGATCCGAGAGGTCAAAGCCAAGGTCACAGAGCTGCGAGTGCGCCAACTTGAGATTTTTATGAGTGAAAACGTGTCTCTATGAGCCCACGTGTGTCCACAGGGCTGATTAGGAATGTATGAAGTCTGTGTGTGAGATTCACACCATTTGTATGAACATCTACAACCTGTCCATCTCAGCCTCTCACTGACCATATAGAATTTTAACTCTAAGAACATAGCATATTCTTTCTCCTGCTACATTAAAGCAAGAAAATGTTAGCTGAGACTCCCATTGACAGTAGCTGAAAATCAACACAGCATTCTGGTCTCCAAGGACACTTCTGTCACCTTCAAGCCTGTCGTTTTAAACGCTTGTGTCAACAATCAATAGATTTAGGTTATTATCTTTTCCTTTCCCACTTTCACATCCTGCCTCACATCCTTTCCTGCCCCCTTCCCTCCTGCCTTGTGGTGTCTTTGTGAATGAGGCTGATGGATGAGAAGGAGTGGTGTGTCTTCTCTGTGCTGTGACTGGTCATGTCAATATCCTCGGGTTAATGTGAGATTGGGGAGTGTGTGTGTGTAAGAGAGAGTGTGTGATTTGGGAGAAGGTTGTTACAGGGCAAGAGGACTGGGGTCAGCACCCAGCACACCTTAATATTTAATCAGACCATTCCCAGCAACTCTACACCCTACAGAGAGAGGGATGAGAAAAAGAGAGGAACACAGGATAAAAAGAACCCGCAAGGACATCTAAAAAAAAAAATCCACCTTTATTTAGTTGCAAACAGCATCCAAATTTAACCTTTCTGCCAATGGCAGCGTAATAGAGAAAAATTACAGGCCATGAAATGCTAATGCTGTCAGCTGATTAAAACTTTGATCAGTGCAACCTAATTAATAAAATAATATGCTGATGAGTTCATCAAATCAAATCACAGCTAACTGCAAATAGTAATATTTGCTAACCCTAGGCATCCAAATAAAGCCAATTTAAAAGCATTACATTATTTTGGCATACAAGTCAAATCTGCAATAAATAATACAGAGCCTTTATATTTAAAGGCATCTAAAATATTATATAGTTTGCATATATAGTGAATATTTCTGACAAACAAATCATTCTCAAAATGGACCTTAGTCTTGGTTGCAAATGAACAAATCACAAACAGATTTAGATGTACAAATGGCAATTTCTGGCCTCGTATGGTTTTACTAGTGGAACATCACGGTGGGAAAAGATAGCAGAAGACATTGAGAATTATTAGGGACTCGGTTAGATTGAGTGGATATAGAGAAAAACAGAGGGAAAGAGACAGATAGGAGGGGACGGAACAAAGCACGAGAAAATTAAAATGCCGTTCATCACTTCGAGTGAAGTCTCGTTTAGGTTTCTCAGAGAGGGAGAGAAGAACTGCGGCAAGTGCACTAGAAAAATCTCACCTTATATAACATGCAGCAAATGAGATACGGCCATTTAGCGCAGCGCATATCCAATGCATTTCCAAAGTAAAATATTCATAAATGAACAGTGTACGAGCTTGTATGTATCTTAAACACTATGAGCTGAAATGTACCATACATACATTTGTGGTGGCTGACTTTGGCTTTATATGTGATCTGCAGCAGATTGCACAAGTACAGTGGTTTAAGGGTGGAGGTGAGGGCAGGATAGTAGGGCAGATGACCTTCTCAGGGGGAACTTAAGTCCCCACTTTAGCCAGGAAGAGTTCATAGTACTGTCATGCTGTTCACACATCAGCATTTACAGCGCAGTAGAGAAAAAGAGAGAGGAAAAAACTGCTGAGCTTGCGGACTAGATGGAGTGGTGAAAATTTAACTAACCTGATGAAAGCATAACTTTGCATGTCAAGTATTTTAAAAAAGAGAGAGAGACAGATAAAGGAGGAGAGGTAAGAGATGAGTACGCAGTAAGAACTGAGAAAGGAGAAAAAGGACAGACTATATGATGTAAGCAGAGTAAAGTTTAAATTATACTTCAGTTTTGACATGCACATAGTATGTGTACAGCCAGACACATAGCCTTACAAAGTATACTTTAATACAATGCAATGCAGGAACCCAAGCACTCAACACGTGAAAATTAAAAATTTTAAAAATGAATTGAAATTCATATTTGTCCAGCGTCTGCACTATTTCGCTCCAGAAATTATGAATGATAAAAGTGTTTTTGTTTTCATTTAAACTTGAGTCTTATGTCTGACTCTATTAATTCATTGCGTCAATGCAGGCGTCTATTGTTGTTGCCGTTTCCAGTAGTTTGTTGTTGTTCTTTCTATAGACAAAACACCTCAATCACTTAGAAGACATTCTTGTCCACGTCCCTGTTACAGCATCAAAACAATGGTGGTCAGACTGTTACAGCTCATCAGGGCGGGTCTGAGGTAAGACGCTCATGTCAATCAACTATCGTGGGAGCGGCCTGGGTCTGTGTGACATCACACAGACAAGAAGCTGAGAATGTTTTGGAAAAAGGGGATATTATTTTTAGGGATTAAAAAAAAAAACCACTGCATGGATTTTTAGCATTATAGGATGGATGTATACACACACTGCCAACACACATTTATTTTCAAACAACATGTGAAAGTGAATTTTGCATCCAAGTCTTCAGCCTAAATCTATTAACCCTTTGCATCAACGCAGGTGTCTGTTGTTGCTGTTTGCAGTAGTTTGCTGTTGTTCTTTCTGTTGACAGAAACATTTGTCTGTACACGTACAGTATAAGCATACTATGCTGATGATAAAATGACATCATGTACACTTTAGGATTGAAATGGATGGTTGGAAAATCATTTTCTGCTTTGAGCCAAGAGGCAGAAAGCCAAAGTTTGAGTAACTACTGTAAATGCTCCTCTGATCATTTCAAACTAGCAAAAATAATATGGTAGCGATAATAATACAGCATCATTCTTCCTATAAACCCATAAATTATATATTCAATACAAACAAAGAAACAAAGACATACTTTGATGATGCCATAATTGAGTGTGGAATCATGGGAGTTGTCGTCTTCATCCCCAGAGCCAATGCAATCCGTCAGCACTTGGGCAAAAATCATGTTCATGGATGAGCTAATGTGTTAAGGATTTATTAAAGGGGTCATCGGATGCAAATTCTGCTTCTGCTCCTACCGGCCATGCATATGTGGAGTAAAGCAGCAATGTTTTATCATACTAGATGCATTTGAGTGTGTTGAAAGTTGGGTTATAATGCTACTCTGTGCGTTCATCTCCTGTCTAATTAAATGCATAACATATTAAATCAACTTTGGTGTTTCCATGTTTTCTACAAAATAAAACCAGAAATTGAGGATGTATGACGTTATTGACAGGCGACAAAATGGCACGGTCTGTTGCACTCGTTGAATTCTTATTTTTCTGGATTTAAACATTCTTGGAATAATTTGGGATAATGTAAGCACACAAGTCAACAAAATATATAACCCTGTTCTACTGGTTTTTGGATATTTTAATTTAAAAATCATACATATTATGCCTTTAAGAGGATTGTAAAGTCTATGAGTCTTAATGGGATAGTTCCACCAAAAAATAATAATTTCTCATCTATGTCATTCCCAAATGATCTGATTTTGATCACTAAAGGAGACATTGTGAAGAATATTTCTAGCAAATGAAACTTAGCATGTCAACTTAGTATTTCAACTTAGTATGCACCATGTTTGATCCTAAACAGCACTAAACAATACTGGCTTTTGCTTTAATATGTTTCAGTTGTATACAGAAGGAAAATATTTATGACAGAGGAAAGATTTAAATGAAATGTGTCTGTAATTTTGAACTCATACAAAGCTACCGTATAGCTTCAGAAGACTTGGCATAATAAATAAATAAATAAATAAATAAAAAAAAATAGAGGAAAACTGAGATGATTGGTACTTATTTGGTACTTTTATGGAGCATTTTTTGGGGTCATTATAGGTTTCCTGTAGCCCCAGTATCATGGGTTTAATTCCCTGAGAAAGTATGAAAATGCATACCTTTAATGCAGTGGAAGTTGCTTTTGAATAAAAGCATCTGCCTAATGTAAATATAAAATGTCAATTTGTAGCTTAACACCTTCTAGTTACTGTGTGCTGTCATTGTATGGAAAAGATCAGCATTAACATTCTGCATCTCCTTTGTGTTCCATGGAAGAAGGAAAATGGGTCTAGAAAGACATAAGCATGAGAAAAAGATGACAGAATTGTCATTTTTGCATGAACTGTCCCTTTAAGCTGCACAAACTTTGAGTTGAAGAACTAATTGGTGAGTTGAAGGCTTGGCAGTCTGTCCTAAAAACATTCATTAACACGTTCACTTGTCATTTCATGGCTCGAATGAAGCCAACTCCTGTTGAAGTCTCACTACAAACATATTTTGTTAAAGCGTGTGAATAGCAGCATCTGTAAATGTCTCTGGTCCCGTTCAGTCATGGAGTACGAGAGTGTTTGTGTTAGGCACAAGTGTTTGGTGAGACTCTTGACCCGGGATTGCTCTTCCACAATTTTAAAGGGTGTGGGAGCTGTTTACTCTACTGGCAAAGTGTTGATTGGCTGTACTCAGTGTGCTCAGAGGAGAACAGCTGCTAAAATCACCCAAAATGACAGCTTTCTTCATCCATCTCGTTCGCTCTCTCACTGCCTTTTACACAGATTCAACAAGTAACAGTCTGGAATTCAAAACATCTTAACCCACCTTTTTTTCTCTCTCTCCATCTGTAGGAGCCGTACGAGCGTCTAGTATCTTCCCCATCCTCAGCGTCATCCTGCTCTTCATGGGCGGCCTGTGTATAGCTGCCAGCGAGTTCTACAAGTCCCGTCACAATATCATCCTCAGTGCAGGAATCCTCTTTGTGTCTGCAGGTGAGTCTATGGAATGAATCAAGTAAACAGTACACCTGTAAGGATTCTTACTGGATTCTACTTAAGAATTCTTCTTCTACTTAAGACCATTTTAAAACTTTGTTGAGCCCCTGCAGGTCACTGACAAGCATCACACACACCGTTTGGAAAAACATTACGCATCATGCTCACATAATACAACTCCTACAACAGCTGCACATCTTAAATGTAGTATTATTTCTCACAACACAGGTTTTCAGTTTTCAGCTTAATGCATTAAAGGAGAAGTTCACTTCCAGAACAACAATTTACAGATAATGTACTCACCACGTTCAAACCTTTCTTTCTTCAGTCATAAAGAAATTTATTATTTTATTTTTTTTGAGGAAAACATTTTAGGATTTTTCTTCATATAATGGACTCATATGGTGCCCGGAGTTTGAACTTGCAAAATGCAGTTTAAATGATCCCAAATGCGGTTGTAAACAATCTCAGCTGAGGAAGAAGGGTCTTATCTAGCGAAACCATCAGTTATTTTCATAAAAATAATACAATTTATATACTTTTTAATGTCAAAAGTTTGTCTTGTCTTGCTCTTCCCGACCTCTGTTTTTTTCTGGTTCATGACAGTTAGGGTAAGTCGAAAAACTTCCATCTCATGTTCTCCCTCAACTTCAAAAATCGCCCTATAATCGCTGTTTTACCTTTTTTGTTAAGGGTGTTTGATCATCTTTGCATGTTCACTTTGCAAAACTGGGTCGGTACTTCTGCAGCGATGTTTACACAGAAAGTTCATAAACATTGTCAAAAAATAATGGCATACATGGAAAAACATTACTAATTTGTTTGTCATTTTCAACCTCATCTTACTCATGCTAGCACAAACTATTTCCAGCATCATATAGCCAGTCAATTTTACCAAGGTGACAAGTTGACAATCAGAATTTGCAACTGAAGGTAAAAGAAAACCTGATGTTTAAAGAATTAGTTCACTCCTGAATTAAAATTTCCTGAAAACTTACTCACCCCCTAAGTGATCCAAGATATTCATGTCTTTCTTTCTTCAGTCGAAAAGAAATGAAAGGTTTTTGTTTTTTTTTCATATAGTGAAGTTTCAGTGCAGCTTCAAAGAGCTCTACATGATTCCAGCTGAGGAATAAGGCTCCTATCTAGCGAAACAATTTTAAATAATTTTTTATGCGTTTTAACCACAAATGCATGTAGAGCCCTTTGAAGCTACATTGAAACTGCAATTTGGACCTTCAACCCATTGATCCTCATTGAAGTCACTATATGGAGAAAAATCCTGGAATGTTTTACTTAAAAATTTCTTTTTGACTGAAGAAAGAAAGACATGAACATCTTAGATGACATGGAGGTGAGTACATTATCAGGAAATGTTAATTCTGGAGTGAACTAATCCTTTAGGCATGGTTTAGTTTAGTCAACTGGCCTAAAACTCTCTCACGTGGGCCCTCAATACTGTTTAGCAGTGCAATTCGGTATAACAAACATTTTCTGAAACCAACAGCTTTGGCCTTAATGCCCAGATCAGCACAGTATCACTTAGACACAAAGTCTTGTGCTCGACTTTTTCGAACAAGCTGCCTCAGTGCTATACAGTAGCCAGTTAGCGAGTCGATTTCTTTTTCTCTGTCTCTCTTTGGTCCTGATTCTGTTGCTAGGCTTAGAGAGGCCGTTTGGGATTAAACTCTAAAAATATGGTGTCCCTGACACACTTTCCCAGTGATCCATCATGGTGGTTTCACTCTGTCACAGACAACTTCACCAGAGTGTGACTGAAGTCAGCAGTGAGCCACAGATCATGTTCCTGTGAGGTCACCCACTCCAGTCTCGGTTATAAGCTCACTTCTTCACTCTCATCTCCTCATTTACTTGCTCACTCTGACAAATTAAGGCACTCAGCGTTTAGTTTATGGCTAAGGGGTTAAGGATATTGTGAAACCAGCTGTGTTAACCTTACCATTTAGAGGGCAGTTACACTTTATTTTGTAAGGCAGAGATGACAGTAAGGTTCTGCCATCCCCAGCTACATCCAGAGTCTAAAATTAACTTTTTGCCAGATAGTAGAGAAAGTGTATCAGCTGTGAAACTCTATTTTCAACTACTGTTATTTAAATTGTATAGTTTTGTAATTAAAATGGGCTCATTTAAGCCATTTCACTCTTTGTTTCATCCACAGTGAAATGATTCGACAAAGACAAACTTCTGATGATAAACTCACCACTGAGGTTTAATGTTTACGACACAATGTATTTTAACGTTTTCTTAAAAAAATATTTTTATATCTTTCTATGACTTCACCCATGTGTAATATTGCAAATCTTATGTTTAAGATCTATTCAAGAACACAAACATTCATACAGACAGTAGCTTTAATAAACCTCTTCTATAACTGTTTTTGAATTAAAGTTCATTTAAAAATTTTTGTGGTTATTCAAGTCAAAAGTTTTGTCCGACAACTCAATTTGTGCCCGGGTTGAAATGTCAAAATAGCTGCTGTTCACCATGTATTGAAGCCTACGGCCTCCTAGCATTAGCATTAAATATACAACTTTATTGAACACAGTTCATTCCTATGTGATGAGGTGGACATGCTGTCCTGGACAAAACATCTCAAACATAAAAACCACAGCAAATACGAGAGTCAAACTTACCTTTTAAAAATGGCTCCTCTGACGGCCGATGTCACTTCCTTAAGGCCTTGTCCACACTAATACGTTTTCGTCTGAAAACGCATCTTCTCTCCGTTTTGGCCTTCCGTCCACACTGAGACAGCGTTTTTGGTCAAGGAAAACTGAGCTTTTAGAAAATGCTCTCCGAAGTGGATAAATTTGAAAACGCAGTTTTCGCGTTGCAGTGTGGACTGTGAAAACGATGACACATGTTTAGTCATGTGACACATATTGTACTAATAGATATCCATGTTTATACCGGTAATTGTGGCTGTTATGTGCTATTCACTTTCACACTGCTGCTAAATATATATTTGTACACTCTTTACATTACAGTCCTAAAAAGATGACAGAAAATGTACTCACAGTTGCTATCCTGACTCCTGCAACTAAACGTGAGGGCAGCTGCTTTTTAGATCATACATGAGAGTCAGTGAATGATTTCCGTAAATAAAATGATCCTGCCAAGAATTGCGTGAAAGTGTATTATGTCTCTTCCGTCTGTATCGTCTCAGTGGGTTTTTATGCATGCGCAGTATGGGGAATTTAACGTTTTCCTACGTTTCCGTATGGATGAAAAACTTTTGGAAAACGCTAGTGTGGACGAAGAGCATTTTAAAACGAAAAACAGTTTTCAAATGTATCCGGATTAATGTAGACGTAGCTCATATCATTTAAAGGGGCAAGCCACTGTTAAAATAAAAGTAAATAAGAGGAGAATAAGAGGTGACGTCCTTCATTTGGACAAATAGTTATATAAAAAAATGTCCTGGCTCTTCCACTCTTTATAATGGCAGCGAATGGCTGTTGAGATGCTATAGTCCAATAGAGTCCAATAAAGTGCATCCATTCATCATAAAAAGTACTCCACATGGTTCCAGGGGGTTATTTAAAGAATTGAACTGTTTAAGAAACCATCCATATTTAAAACATTCCTGTGGATGATGTAGGATGCAGGCGCAGTGTAAGCTTCTGTGAGAATATGCTAGTCACGCAAGACGTGAGAACCAAGTTTTGGAGCCGTGAGAGACACTTTTTATGATGGATGCTCTTTATTGGTCTTCTATTGGACTGATAAATCTCAACAGCGTTGACTGTGTTTCATAGCATTTTATTTACATCTGCTTACACAAAGCTGTTGAGCTTGCTAAGGCCACATTTGACTGCTTATGACAGCCACAGTCTAATAGATTACCCCCTAGATTCAATATGAAACTCTTACTAAAACAAAATAGTGATCATAATAATGCTGAGGCTGTGTCGTTTTTAAAAAGTCTTTAAAGTATGCCACCTTGCGCATATGACCTGCTCTGTACTATTGCGTCTCTGGACCGGAGCCAAAGTCCGAAGTAGGCTGTGCTTGCTGCTGCGGTTTGCGTGACACAACGTGAAACCAGACCTCATTTGCCCTCATCGAAAGCATATTTACACTGTCTGAATCATTCCCTATCGCCTACATTGTGCACTACATGCCATTCACCATACAGAAAATACTAGCTCTGTGAACAAGTGACCCATCTCAGCTGCAGATTCAGAATCTACTTATAGTGTAGGGGGCGGGACGCTTCGGATTCTAGAGAGCATTTGATTGGACAGAAAGTTTGCTAAACAGCTGAAGTGCAAGGTGATGTCATCAAAATCATTGATCCATATTGGCGAAAGTTAGAGACTGCCGGTTTTAAATGCTTATATCTTTTAAACGCGAATTTTGATGTTCTTTTGGAGAACACTAGCTTAACCTTAAAACTAACATATTCATACTAAAAGCCCAAAAACTTTCATTTTGATTTCATGAGGACTTTAAGGGTCAAAGAAGGTTAAGGATAAGGGGTACCTTTTGAAAGGGTACCACCCCAGTGACAGCTTTTCTACCTTTTATTCTAAAAGTGTAGATTGTGAATAAGCATTTTAGCCATGGCTATGGGGTTAACATATCTCTTCTCTTCCCGACAGGCCTCAGTAACATCATTGGCATGATCGTGTACATATCAGCCAATGCGGGGGATCCCTCAAAGAGCGACTCCAAGAAGAACAGCTACTCGTACGGCTGGAGTTTCTACTTTGGTGCTTTGTCCTTTATCATGGCTGAAATGGTGGGCGTGCTGGCCGTGCACATGTTCATCGACCGGCACCGGGAGCTGCGGGCGGGCGCGCGGGCCGCAGATTACCTGCAGGGCTCGGCTATCACGCGCATCCCCAGCTACCGGTACCGCTACCGGCGCCGCTCCCGCTCCTCATCCCGCTCCACAGACCCCTCGCACTCCCGCGACGCCTCGCCGGTGGGCTTGAAGGGTTTCGGGGCTCTGCCCTCCACCGAGATCTCCATGTACACACTCACCCGTGGGGGCGACACCCTAAAGGGCGGCCACGGCACCCCCACCGCCACCTACAATTCGGAGAGAGACCACAACTTCCTGCAGGTCCACAACTGCATCCAGAAGGACCTGAAAGACTCATCCCACACTAACACAGCCAACCGACGCACCACCCCCGTATGAGGCACAACCTCCCCCCGTACAGATAGCAGGGCGAAGGAGACGGGAGCAGGGCAGAGGAGGGGCGGAGGCCCGAAATATTACAGATCAAACTTCATGTACCATGCGTTTTCACGATTCGGAGGAACCGGGAGGATTTTTACGTTTCGATCAAAGATTACACATGTATGCATGATTTTGCCATTTGCCATTGACAAAATGAGACGGGTTTGAAACAGAGAGAGGCTCTAAGAGATATGCAGAAGGGTTCTTTCGGCCCGTGACACGGGAGCTGTAGCTTGTGGCACTGATTTGACATGTTTTGTTAAGGAAGCATTTCACCACCCATCGGTCTACGTGGATCAGCAAGCTACTGCTCCCTCATAAGTCTTCTTCCCCTCTACACTATATTCATCATATTTATTTATTTGTTCATTTGTTACTTGCATAAAAAAAAAAAAAAACTGTGAACCACTGCAGTAAGGTATTCAGTAAGAAATAGCCCGGTCTGCAATCTCTTACAAAAGGTACGATATATATACATATAGTATATATATATATATATGTATATATTAATTTTATAAATAAATTAACATAATAATCAAGACTTTTCTGAGGCAAAAAAAAGTCAAACCGCTGTTTGCTGGGTAATGATCTGTTGGAAGAGAGACTCTGTGTTCCTGAGCTGCGACCGTAGCCGGACGACGGACAAAATCACGGAGGATCTTCACCGCAAAGCTGCTGTAACACGAGACTGACAAAGACGTTCAACCTTAGACAAAATTCTATTCTTTTAAAAGAACCTTCTCATCTTTTTCTCAGTCCCCGTTTGCTTCCTTTTTTTTCTCTACTCTCGCATTCGGTCGTCATGGGAGCGAACGACAGAAAAACAAAAGCGAACCCCTGCGCTGGCACGAGCAACAAAAAGGGGGTCAGAGTTCGCTGAAAGACTCCAGAAACGACTGCCAAGACGAAAAAAAGGAAGGAGGAGGGGGGAGGAAAAGAAGAGGATGCTGAACTCTAAATAAATACTTGCAAGAACGCAAGCGACAAATAAAGTACGAAATATTACGAGAAACGAAGCTAAGTGACTCACGAATACAAAGATTAAATGCATGCTATAAATTTACAGCAAACCTGCTCTTGAAACTTAAGTTTTAAAGGATAATGATAATTATAAAGGGAAAAGCAATGTTAAAAAAGTTAAATATTAATGTTTTGTGTACTCTTTCTGTTTTGGTTTTTATTATTATTATTAATTATTATTATTATTATGATTAATCATTATAATAATATACTTTGGTGATAAACCAAGCAAACAAATGATGACAAAACTGCTTTTTTTAAATTCTGAGTTCTTTGTATCCACGTGCATTTCTTTTACTCATTTCTTTTTTCTCAGAATCACACGCCTTAGTCATTTCGTATTTCTTTGGATTCATTTTCAACGTGTCGTTTTATTTGAAATTAAATCTAAAGGTGCCAAAACAGAATGACTGATCCTAAACTTGGATGCATCAAGTCCTGATGAATAAACAGACAAACCCAAGGGGGAACAAACTCGCTACTGCTGCTTCTCTGTGTTTGCAAACCCTCACGCACCTGACGGAGTCTCGAGCGCCATTCAAACCAGCAGGAAGGCAGGCCGTGTTGTGAGCGAGCACGAGGCTTTCCAAATGAGTCAGACGTGAGTAAGTAACAGTAGGGAAGTGAAGTAACAGGCCACGTAATTACTCATCTGTTCCAGGCTCATCTATATGTGGGAAACGGTCTCTTAAGTATGTAATGTATCTGTTGCGCTAATAATGAGTGTGAATGGTTCGGCATGATTTGCTTTGCCCTGGTGGAGCGAACCCAAGAAAAATGGAGGGGGGAAAAAAAGAAAGCGCCTTGTGACAAACAAAACACAGGTCTGTAGTAAAACATGTACTCACACTACTCAATCACTTTCGTTCCCAAAGACCTGCGCGTAACAGGTCCGGATTTACACGTAGGACAGAATTGCTTCAGAGAGCAGCAAAGGGTTTGAGTTTTACTTTGAGAATTGGTTCATATAAGCATGAATTCATGCTCAATAAGAGGATATGTCAATCTAGACAACAAGCTTTCCTGTGAGGAATGAATTTGCTCAGGCAGAGGAATTTCTGCTGCTATACATATTGGATTCATGCCTCCTTTAATACATGCCGAAATCTGACCCGCCGTCTATAAGCGACAGCCATTTTGTGAGTCTTCCCTCGACCAAGGAGGCAGAGAGAGTGCGAAATTACCACCACACACAAGCAGTTCTCTGAATTAAAACGCTTCCCTCATTCTCCCACTCCATGTATTCCCTCATCCATCTCCCTCCATCTTGTTGGGCCAACATGCTTGTCCTTAATTTGCCTCCCCTGCACAATCTCTCATTTTTCCCTCCCTCTGTGAATCATCTACTTGCATACTACACCCCCTCCCCCATCTATCGCTCTCGCTGCTTTCTTTCCCTCTCGCTCTCTTTTACATCCATCCTCCTCTCCGTTACACATTCATCACTCGCTCTGTCCTTTTTCTCCTTCATCACATTCCGACGTCTCTCGCATCAACTTTCCCATTCTTCTCATCCGGCAAATCAAATTCTACCACAACCCCCACCCCACAGCTCCCTCTCTCTCCTCATTACAATATTGTTGAAAACGAGGAAAAAAAAATCAACAGATTTAAACAGACAAATCAATCATCAGGTAATAGCCTCTTCGTTCCCGAGATCAAGATTACCGGCTGATGAATGAACACGCTCACTCTTTAGTTTCCTCTAAATGAGCCGCTGTCTTCCAGACTATGCACGGCACTACATACTGAAGCGGCATGTTTGCTGCCTCGTCTCAAATTATTTCTGTGCTTTACAAATTTGTGTTTAGACAGATTTTAGTTCTCAGCCAGGGCTCAATAGGGGGCAGAAGGATGACTTGAAATTAATTCAAGTGAAATAAAACAAGCAATAAAATAACTACAAATTAAAGGGATAGTTCATCCAAAAATTTAAATTCTGTCATTAATTACTCACCCTCATGTCGTTCCAAACCCGTAAGACATTCGTTCATCTTCAGAACACAAATTAAAATATTTTTGTTGAAATCTGAGAGCATGCATTGTGGTACTCTCATGAATGCGTGTCAAAGACTGACAAACAAGAAATTGTTGAATAAAGTCATTATTTCTGTTTTCTTTGTGCAAAAAAACATATTATTGTGGCTTCATAACATTATGGTTTAGCCACAGATGTCACATGGACTTTTTTTTTTTAACAATGTCCTTCTGACCTGGGTCTTGAACATTTCAGTTGCTTTGCTGTCTATGCAGGGTCAAAACTTTCTCAGATTTCATCAAAAATATCTTAATTTGTGTACTGAAGATGATTAATTTTTGGATGAACTATCCCTTTAAGATACTACTCATTTTAATTCATCCCCTAAACAATCGGGTAGAAATTTAGAAACTGTGATTTTTTTTCAAGGCCTTATCCAGTAAATCAGAAACAACTGTAAAAGTCAAGGGGCCATCAAATATTGTTGTGGACAATTAGGGGCTTGGGAGTCAAAAACTAGAGAACTAACTTCCTGTAAATCCTATTGTAAAAGTATTAATTTTGTCTCAGATATTTCTCCGTAAAATCCTTAATACAAATGATAAACTAATGATGCAACTGAGATGATAAATGTAGAAAAATTAATGTAGTATTGCTTATATTAACTGAAGAATATGATAAGAAATTCAAGAAAATGTGAGACTTGAGCAAAATATCTATATGTGAACCTGGACCACAAAACCAGTCATAAAGGTAAATTTTACAGCTGATAGGATAGGACAATTTTAGGCCAAGATACAACTATTTGAAAATCTGGAATCTGAGGGTGCAAATAAATAAATAAATAAAAATACTAAGTAAATCGCCTTGTCCAAATTCTTAGCAATGCATATTACTAATCAAAAATAAAGTTTTTATATATTTATGGTAGGAAATGTACAAAATATCTTCATGGAACATGATCTTTACTTAATATCCTAATGATTTTTGGCATAAAAGAAAAACTGATCATTTTGACCCATACAATGTATTTTTGGCTGTTGCTACAAATATACCCGTGCTGCTTACTTGGTTTTGTGGTCCAGGGTCACAAATAGTCTCTTTCTAAATTCAGTGCTGTCTAGGAAAAACAACTGTAACATTGAAGGAGAGCTCAGTCATTTTTGTTTGTACTGGGCTTTTATACATTTTTTAAAAGTAAACTTTTTTAAGTGTTTTTTAAGTTTTTAAAGTTTTTTTTGTAAACAAGGATGAAAACTTACTAAGTGCACTCTTTCAAATACATCCCCTTTATGATTTTCATATCTTTTGGGATTTTATATACGCAATTCAATTATGTATACTAAAACAAGGCTAAAGGAGCTAAAAAAAATAAATGAGACTATTCTGAGATACAGGCGTTTTGAGCGCAGGGTTTGCAGTGATGTCAGCGTGTGTGTGGACATTGGCGCCGTGGTTGAAGGCATACAGCGAGACCTACATTTCCCTCTCCAACGATCCCCCTCTGTGGCTGCGAGGCACAAACTGTCAGCCCTTAAAAAACGGTATTAAAAAGGAGAGATATTCCTTGTCTTTTCTTTTTTCCTCTATACCGCCTGAAGCTCTGTTCACACTTACAGAGAATTATAGCAACGAAGTGACCAGTGATCATTTCCTAATTCATGTACAGTCCGTCCACCCAATGAATGGAAACAATATTTGCAGATAAACTGCACATATTTTATTATATTCAAGCACGTAGAACTGAAACCCTACTGCAGTTGTTAGAATGGTCACGGATGAGCAATTTCCATGTAAAACTGATCATGCAGACCAAACCGTAAGTCGTAGAGACTTGAAACTTGGAAAGATGGTATTACTCACACCGCCTACAACGTGATCGAGGCTCGCCCCAATCGGCCTGACAGGGGGTGCTACAGCGATCAAAAGTACAAAATCACTCATAACTCCTAAACCATCACACCGGACAAAACGCACGGTTCGATCGGCAAAATTTTTATTTATTTTGCATATTTTGCAAAACTTACTTTTACGAACTAGTCCTAGGTTTTTCGCCCGATCGTAAAGATTGTGCAGAAAGATTCTCTGGAGAGTGAATTATGAAAAAAAGAGTGGAACTTTCTCACCGTGGCAAAGGGATGTCAAAACATTTGAAAGTGGCAGGGCCACTTTTAGTAAAATGCCTACACTTACGTAAGAGCTGAACAACTTTGCCAGTAGAACCACTGCTCTCAATCAAAACGTTTTTTAAATGATTGAGAAAATGTGAAAAACCTACTTTTGCGAACTAGTCTTTAGGTCAGTAATTATCAAAAACATGAAATTTACCCTTTGGGAAGCTACAATGGGGTCCTTTGGAAAAGGGGCCTGTCTAAACATACTCAAAAGCCTATAAAGCCTGAACAAAAACTCAAAACTTCACAAAACTCACTGAGCACATGTGACAGGTGATCCTAAATAAGCACGCAAAGTTTCAGGGAGATCGAACCACAGCTGGTGCTATAACAGTCATAAATGTTATAAAAACCATATTTCATATAAAAACCAAAAATCATATTTCTATGGTAAAACACCTGGATATGACCAAAATGTTTTTTTGTTTTTTTTTAATAATTGATTTAGGTGGTTACAGGCTTGCTAAATAATATGTAATGTCTTAAATGCCTAAAGCGCTTGAAGAGGAAATCACTGCTTGCAGCTATATTATAAAATATATTTTGCCAGTTTTTGGAGGGCTCTTAAAGGAACTATTCAACCAGAAAATAACATTCTGTAATCTTTTGCTCATGTTGTTCCAAACTTGTATGAGTTTCTTCTTTTGAGCACAAAAGAAGATGTTTTGAAGAATTATGGAAGCAGTTTTGGTTCCCATTGACCATTGATGGAAGTCAGTGGGAACCAAAACTATTTGTAACAACATGAGGGTGAGTAAAGTTTTTTTAGATTATCCCTTCTATATAATTTGTCTCTGCCCACATATAAACAGCATGTCAGAAATTGTCAGCACCTTGAGTGATTTTTACTAAATTTTTTTTAATAATTGTTCAACTAGTCACTGCTGCAATATTTTACTGCAAAATTTTAATATTTAGCAGCAATAAATCTTATAAATGTCATTTTTGGTTATCAAAGCTATGGCCAGTTATGCAGCCCAGCAGCAAGAAACAACAGTGACCTTGTGACCTCCAGCAATAAAATAACTCCGCATAAATGAGGTTGAAATCTTCAAGTATTGTCTTTGCATTGGATCTCTGTTTTGGATCCGACTCTCTCTTTCTCTTACCCGGAGTGTCAATATCTGCATCTTGCTGTGAGACATGATGTTAGGTATTAGCCCCTTGCTGTGTACCTGTCAGTGTCTGTCTACCCATCTCCAGCCTTCTCTTTCCTGCTACCTCTCCATTTGACACCTCGCTCTGTCTCTTCTCTCTCTCTCTATTCTTATTCCCCATCACTCTGTGTGCTTATCCACGCGTATCTGTTTCCTTTCTCTCTCCCTCTCCCCCTCTCTCTCTCCTGTTGTGGTGATCAAACGTGCCTTGTGTGTCTCTCTGCAGTGCTGTGTGATCAGAGTGGAGAGTGAGTACAAAAGAGAGAGAGAGCGAGCGAGAGACTGTGTGTGTGGTTGGTTTCTCAGAGACCCGAGGAACATGCTGTCCCCTTCTGGCTGGGAATACTAAAGGCACAATCCCACAGCTGCTGCCTTTGTGTCTCCAGCCCCTGACCACACTTATATAAGCCCAGACCACAAAGCCAACTGTCCAACAAGCCTAAAAATCAGTGTGTCTCTATCATCCTTTCAAACAGTCGGGATGAGACGTGACACGGAGCTGTGCCGTGTCTGTTTTTTTGGAGCGGTGTCTCAAGCTTGTGATGCTCAGCTGGGATCTGAGCTCAGCTGAGTTCACCCGGGTCAGGCAGAGTTTAGACTGAAATGAGACTTGATGACTGAAACAGGAAAAAGAGTGGTATAAAGCCTTGAACTGTAATTGAAGCTTTTTTAAGGAAGAAATCTAGAAGAACTGTGGCAAATGTCTCCAAGATGCTTGAAGCAAAGCACAACTGCCCTCCAAAAGTCTGGAAACCCCCCTGGCAAAGTGTAGTTTTGGACGATATCAGCATAAATCCTTATTTTTTGGTGCAAATACATTAAAGTAAGTTGACATTATCATTGAAGAGCAGCAATAATAATTTTCATTTTGATTACATAATAATGGTACTATATACATGTCAAAGTCAGACATGCCCCTTTGCCAGCTGTGATGCCTGGTTACTGGTTTAAACTTGGCCCAGGTTTTTAAAAGATTTTTGGGTCAGCACACCTTAATAGCTTCAACAATTGATTGCCAATTAAGTTTAGAATACAATGAATTTAGGCCCAGATTATGCAGCTGTAATAGCTGCTAATGGTGGATATTCTGATGAATCGAAAATGTAAGTTTTTTCTATGTATAAACTGTTTATGTAATAAAATATGTTTTCGTAGTTTGTGTTGTCCCTTATCAGTGCAAAATTATCACAAATTAAAAAGGATTCATGCCAATATTGTCCTGAACCCCACTTTTTCTAGGGCGTTTCCAAACTTTTGAAGGGCAGTGTATATAATATTTTATCATTTTTAAGATTTATTAACTTTTTTATTTAACAGTATATCTTGGATATATATTAGTCAACATTTGAAGTAGATCAAAAACGTTAATCAAAGTTGTCTTAAGACAAGAACAGGTATTGTTTTTGGTTTTGTTTTGATGAAACTTTGATGAAAGGTTTTGATCCATTTCAAATGTTGACTACTGTATATGTAACCCTGGACCACAAACCCAGTCATAAGTAGCATGGGTATATTTGTAGCAATAGCCAACAATACACTGTATGGGTCAAAATTATCGTTTTTTCATTAATACCAAAAATCATTAGAATATTAAGTAAAGATCATGTTCCATGAAGATGTTTTGTAAATTTACTACCGTAATTATATCAAAACTTAATGTTTGATTAGTAATATGCATTGCTAAGAACTTAATTTGGACAACTTTAAAAGTGATTTTATCAAGATTTTTTGCATCCTCAAATTCCAGATTTTCAAATAGTTGTATCTCGATCTAATATTGTCCTATCTTAACAAAAATATAAATCTCATATCTCATAGTCACATATATCACACATTGTTATGTAGTATGAGTATAGGCTCATCCATTCTACAAAAAAATGGTGCAAACTGCTGTCTCACAACCAAAAAACACATTTAAAAATCATTTATGCATTCAAATCTAAGATCCTTCTATTATCTATTGAAAACCACAATAATATTTAAAATATCAGTAAGCTTAATATACATAAAATCATCATTTAGTGGGTACTTGCAATTGGGAGGAGGCTTTTTTTTTATGTCTGTTTTTATGTCTTTTTGATTTTGTATTTAAAATCTATATTTTCATTGTAAACTATGAAACTTTATGTAAAAAAAAAAAAAAAAAAAAAAAGTCCTGCATTTTCATGTTACTACTTGGCTGAGACTGATTTTAACTACACCCCTACATTTAAGATCAGGAACTATTCATGTGTCACTCTCTCTCATAGCTACATGGTGAGTAAATAGGTACAGTAACCTAATTTTGAGACTTTTGAGGTGTTCAAATGTGTGAAACTTTAAAGAACATCACCAGCAAACACCTTTTTTCTGCAGCTAAGCACTTTTTTGGGTGTTTTTCGAACATTTATTTTTTATATGTGTGAAATTATTCAGAACTGTGTTAGCTTACCCTGTGCTGATTAGCATTTTTGAACTAGGTTCAAATTGTCACTACTGAAACATTTGGTGAAATTTGAGTAGTGACATCACTACAGTTTTTTTGGGTGTTATTCCATAAAATGTAGTTTTATGTGTGCACAATTCTTCGGAACTGTGCTAGCTATGTGCTGAGTATGTTTGAGCTTGCCTCAAAAGTATCTAAAATTGTCACTACCGTAACAGTCACAAATGAAACATATTATTGTTTCAGTAGTAACAATAGGGAACACATAATCCTTTATTTGGGGGAAAATAAACAAAATTTTAGTACTGTTATGCAAGTTTTTAGTATGTTTTAGTAGTGTTTCAGTATCTGAGTTAAAATTCAGCAATGTGATGTGGTCGCTACCAAAGCGTTACTGTCACTACCGAAAAATTTGCAGTCACAACCAGTATAAAGTATATTAAAGATGTGTTTGGTTCAATGTATATTCAAACTAATGAATCCTTAATTTTGAAATCAGCATGATCAACTTTTTGCTTTTTACAAAGAAAAAGTGGATTCCAAACACAGTAAATCTTATAAATCACACTTGAAATATTGTCAAAATTGTAATTGTTATTGATTTACATCTGAAAACTTTCTAATAAAATAGCAAAACATATATTTACAAGGTGTAAGCATAATTTTAATATAAGTCAATGTAACCCTTCTTATTAAATTATATATTACTGTGTTTCAGTAGTGACACATTTGGGAAAAGGAAAAATATTCCAAAACTTTCTGAAAATACAATATGTGAATTAACACAATTACTAGAAATGTTTAGCCTACCTTGGATATTATACAATTTGCATACAAAATGTCTTGTTTACTTCTTGTCTACTGCTTTATCGAGAGCTTTTTGTTTAGTTTTATCGTTAAAAAAATGAACCCACGTGTAGACGAATGGAAATCATTCGTATGAAAAGTGTTTGAAAGCAAAGAAACTCCGTGAACTGAACTGGCTGCATGAGCTCATGAGGGACTACTCATGTGATAGTAAAAGAGACTTCGACAATGTAATGAATGTAAATTATGACACAGCACCAACAAATTCAGCTCTCTCACTCACATAAATGGAACAGATGAACAGCCCGCGGCTAATTCGTAGCTGTATCACCCATTGCTCAGCGCAATGACCAAACGTTTGCCTGCGTCCCTCTCCAGTCTCCACATGCAGACAGACTGTGGGATGTGCTGCACCGCCACGCGCCCTCTAGTGGTGAGGTGAGAAAACGCGTGCTGGGCCTGTCTTCTGCTCAGGAGTCTGGTGATGCTGTTGCTGGCTTTAAGAATGCTGTGTCCATAGGAACCAGCTCAGAATACTGATGCCACAGTGCAGCACTTGTGCATCAGGGCTGCAGTCAGGCAGACGCTAGCCAAGGACTCTCCACTGGCTCTTCCCCATCTTTCTTAAGAAAATAAAACCAATTCATGTGTATTACTGCAATCATAAATGGCAACGTAGGACGGTTGAAGATATCCTACTCATACTGTGGGGTTTCAACATAGTCCATAAAGGATATGCAAAAGATTTCTTAATGTGTTGCAGATGCGCTTGTCCTTTATAAAACATCTTTGCACTTTATGACACCACCAGCAGATAAGTGCATTTGGGCATTACATTCTCTTGAAATGTGAAACAATGTAACCAAGGACAAATGTTTTTAAATGTATATTTATATATTCATAATTTTAATATGCAAAAAAAAAAAATAGGCATCATACACTATACAAGCAATGGTATCATTGTATGCGCTGACTGACTGTAACCAGCACGTTTAAAGAGCATAAACAATGTAATGAAGGGTAGTTATGACATGAGAGGGGAAAAGGAGGAGGGGTGGAGAGCAGAAGATAGGACGGTGTGGGGAATAGCTGTATGCCCCGCCAGAGCTCCTTATGTAAGTGCACAGCACAGAGAGGAGACTAACACAGACTCGCCCTTCGGCCACAATGACATACCGCTTCGGCCCTTTCATCCCTGCGCTTCTCTCTTTTACTGCACACTCCATTATTATACCTTCCAAAGAGGGCTATTTAATACCAGTGAGACATCTGGTCCTCACTCAGACAGGGTTTTCATCAATTATCAGCTAATCTACTAATGTACTTTAAAATAAACTTATCGGTGTATCTGTAAAGTATCTGTGTATTTGCTTAATATAGTTCATGACAAATCAAACTGGACATAATATAATTTCTAGCACTTGATACACTTAAAATATTTATAAACAAATAACTGAACATTGTTTTTTTAATAACTGAAATATCATGTAATTGCATTAAAGATTGTTTTAAATACATGTAGGGTAAGTGCAAATATGTTGTATATTAATTAAACTATGAGGCAAATCAGTGGCTGGTTATGTAAACCGAAACTAGTCTTAAAAGTTAGTGAACAAATTTCTTTAAAGGGATAGTTCACCAACAAAAGATTCTGATCTGAAAAAATTCTGTCGCCCTCTTGTCATTCCAAACCCGTAAGGCCATTGTTTATCTTCAAAACACAAATTAAGAATTTTTTTTAATGAAATCCAAGCGCTTTCTAACCCTGCATAGACAGCAACACAACTGACAAGTTCAAGGCCCAGAAAAGTATTTGTAAGTAAGACATTGTTAAAATTCAGTGTAAAAATCAGTGCTTTTTTTCTCTCAGATTTTATAAGAAATATTTTTATTTGTGTTCCATTGCATGGAATTACGTAATTTAATTACAAAATAAATGTAATTGTAATCTATTACAATTACTGAGAAAAAAACATGTAATTAAAATACCGTTACCTTTGAAAATGTTAAAGATTACAAAGGGGGATATATCTTAATATTTTTTTTACACACGTAGAGATTTTTTTCCAAAATTGCACTGACTGCTCTAAAATATGAGACATCAGTTGACAACTGTTTTTATTTCTATTTTTGGTTTTTGTATATCTGTTATTTTTTAAGATTAACTGTTTTTTTTTTCCAAGGCATTGTTAAATGCCAGTGTTTCCTGTCATAGCTTTGCAAAGATTTGATTTCAAAAACAGCATCATAACTATTCAATTTTGAATCTGTATTGGACCTCAGAACAATCTCAAAGAGATGTGCTAAAGTCTGATTTTGTGGTGGCTGTGCTTTAAAATTAAATGATCATAATCTTAATTCAAGCGATGAAGGATTTTGAAAGCCTGACAGTAGTCAGTGTTGAGTATTACTACTTGTAACTGTAGGTTAACCATGCCTGCTTAAAATGTTTGAAAATGATTAACAGTTTCAAAAAATTTAGAAAAAAAATTCTAAAAATGTAGAAATTTAAGTTTGGAAAAGTAATCAGTTCCATTACTTTATTAAAGTGATTCAGATGGTTAGACTACACTGCAATTTAAATAGGGTAACTTGTAATCTCTAACCTATTACTTTTTCAAAGTAACCTTCCCAACACTGCTAAAGAAAAATGGACACAGGCACAAAAAAAAATTATCTTTGAAATCCTCTAGTATATACTCTGTGCCTGAGTAAGACTACATATCTTGTCTGCCACATCATCGAGCTCCACTGAAGGCCATCTCAATTTAAAGGATCCTTGGAAGGCAACCTTGATTTTGTGTCCTTCATTCACTGCATTTTGAAGGATGCACCAAGTGTATCCTTTGTGTCCTCCAATCACTCACAATTCTTTCACAAACATTCCAATTCATGAAAAAAGATTCGAAGGGATTTCATTATGATATCTGAGACGAACAGTGTTTTGGGGAGATGAGGGTATTATGTTTTCTTTTGTTGTGTTGTAAATGTTTTTTTTTGTTTGTTTGGTTTTTTTTTATAGATGGTTGTTCTTGAGTCCCGAATTGTTTGTCCTGAACAATTAAACTACCTGCTGTTCTTCAGAAAAATCCTCAAACACTCACTGATGCTCCAGAAGGAAAAAACTATACATTAAGAACAGAATGGAGATGTGTACATTTTTCTTATTTTGCCAAAATATCATATTTTTTCACTTCGTACTGCCCTTCAGAGGCTAAAAAAGATAGTGACATAATTTGCAGAAGACAAAATAGGTTAAATTTGCCCTGATCTTCAAATTCAGAAAGTTTTCACCCCTGGCTCTCGAGCATCAGTGAGCATTTGAACCGTAATATTTGCATTTAAGTCCCTCAGTTGTCTTCAGTGTGAAAAGATGGATCTCAAAATCATACAGTCATTGTTGGAAAGGGTTCAAATACACAAAAATGCTGAAAAACCAAAGATTTTGTGGGGCCTGAAGGATTTTTCTGAAGAACAGCAGGCAGTTTAACTGTTCAGGACAAACAAGGGACTCATGAACAACTATCACTAAAACAAAAAACACAGTTGTGGATCATTCAGGAAACAACACAGTATTAAGAATCAAGCGTATGTAAACTTATGAACATGAGTCATTTTTATAAATTCAACTATTATTTTCTCTTGTGGACTATATGTAAACATCCTTTACGTGAAATACCTTATTTAAGTCAGTACTAATTTATTGTATTGGGTTTTTTTTTTTGTATGATCCCTCTTATTTTGCAGATTCTGAAAGGGGGATGTAAACTTTTGACCTTAACTTTAACCCTGCTGAAAAAAACAATAGATACTATCACAGAATTTCTAATGGGTTTACTGGTTATAATGGGAATTGTATTGGTTTTAATGGAAACTGTAATGGACCCTGTTGGTTTCTAGTGGTTGCATTAGGTTGGTGGCTTGTTAAAACCACTATATCCTAATGGAACATGTCCCAAAACACACTACAAGAAACCATTTTTTAATGGTTATAATAGTTAAAAATTTGTAATGTTTGTAATGATATTTGTAGTGGAAACCATTAGAATTTCTGTGATGGTTTCTGTTGTTTTAAATGGGAGTCCACAGATGGTTGTCACTCACTGCATTGATAATATAAAGTTTTCTATTACCAAGTATTTTGCCAACTTAATTTTTAATAGTATTTTCGTGCTGTGACTATGGGGGCAGAAGCTTATGACGTAGCCAGTGGACTTACTACACTGGAGCCTCAGAATGACAATTTCACTAGAGACCAACTTCTGTTTGACCAATCACCACCGCAGATTCAATGTGATTAGGCTAGCATGCTAATCAGCCAAACCTTGACCCCTCACCTTTTTCTAAGTGAAATCTAGGCCAATTCTAAGATTCACGTCTTAATCCAAACCGTCTTTTTGTCCCCTCTATCTCTCTCTGAATCTGGTTTGAAGTGGTCTGTTCAAGTCAAAGTAAGCCTTTCCCTTTGAAAAAGCACAAAAAGAGAAGCAGTGACAAAAAGTGATGACAGCACTCAAAGGTCTAAGCTCATCAAAAAAAAAAAAAAAAAAAAAGGCACCATCCTTGATAAATCCTTATGCATATTGCCAGAAGGGTGGTGGGTGAAGGGCGAAGCGATTCTTGCCAAGAGTGCAGAATATCTACCATGTGAGGAAGAAGAAAGGCCTAAATAGTGTGTGAAGAGCTTCCAGAGTTCTTATTACGCTGTGAAATGATGGGGGAAGCAGTTTTGCAACGAGTCAGTGAGGACAAAGAGTCTTAATTAGGTGAGCTCCCTTCGGACTGTTGTAAACAAAAGCCTCAATCTGAACTTGACGCCCCCGGTGCTCAGAGGGATGCTCGGTTCTCAAGGACAAAACCTAGAGGCTTTGGGAAGCTTAACCATTGCTGCTTGAGATTGCTACAGCAAAATTTACACAACAGGAGAACAGGCAGAGAGCACGAGGTTGCAACGAAAAACCTAGGCAGCCAACTATGATGTAATAGTGGGATGGAGTGGGAGGCCAGAGGGAGTGGGGAGAGCCAGCTGTTTCTTCGGTATAGACATCTGGGCATGAGTGCTGTGGGGTGTTGCGGTTGGACAGATGAACATGACAGGGAAAGGTAGAACTCCTGACACTGCCCTCATCAGTCATCAGTCCCATCATTCCTCATTACAATAAAGCTGCCATTAGCTGCTAATTAGAGCAATTTTATACACTACATACTTTGAGACAAATTCTTGTCCGATATGGAGAATTACAGAATAAAAGTAGCACACAGTACACAAGTGTTTTGATCAAACTGAGATTGGTGTGGACTTTCCCAACCGTGTTCTGAATCAACTTTTGTCCTCTAGAGGAGCCTTGTGAATGTACAATACTAATTAAGGTATATACAGCATTCATTATCGACCAAGCACCTGAAGGCCAGGATTTTCGCTGAGTCAGGGGGATCCACAAGGCTGCCATTGATCCGCTTCCTGCTCTGCAGCATTGCTTTCCTAGAGCAACCTTTTACAGAGGTCATACACAGAAAATAAAGTTAGACCACATTTCTTGGCAAAAGCCATTTTGGTTGAGTCCACACATCCAAGATCAGGGTGTCTTTTAAATGTATGATTTGGTTTCAGGTTTAATTGACACAACATAACATTTACATTCTGTGTGAACAGTTGATGCTGACAACTTGAGGATAGTTCACTCAAAAATGAAAATTCTGTCATTAATTTCTCACCCTTACATCGTTCCAAACTCGTAAGACCTTCGTTCATCTTCGGAACACAATTTAAGATATTTTTGATGAAATCCAAGAGCTTTCTGACCCTGCATGAGACAGCAAGGGTCCTACCACGGTCAAAGCACAGAAACATAGTAAGGACATTGTTAAAATGGTCAATGTGACATAAGGGGCCAGTAGTTCAGTAATCAGTTTGGATTTTGACCATCAGATTGGATCCAATCTTGAAAATGTGTTGTTCAAAAGAAAGGATTCTGAATTCGGATTAGATCACACAACCTAATCTTGGTTTTGATTGGGATTAAATCCTCAGTTTGTGTTGTTCAAAACATTTTAGTAAGATTGGGATACTTCTGATCCAAAAAAAAAACCTGAATTATTATGATCCCAGCAGAAGGGTGGATTTCAGGAACAAAAATGTAATAAAACTTGAAAACTGGTGCAAAAAAAATATATTTTAACATGCAATGTATCTCGAACTCCCCAAAAGATGACAATATCAAACAAAAATATTATATTCAACCTATTATATTCAACCTTGTTTTTTAAATCAGTGATTGTAAACCACATTGGCACAATCAACAGAGACTGACCAGTCACAAAAAGTTAACTGTGTAAAAATTGCAATGGAAAACTAGAACGCAAAACATTGGTATTTTCCCCCATTCCATCTTTTTTACCACCATTTCCCTTTAGGTGCTCCATAGAGCACTAGTAATCCAGATTTGGAAATCTGAAAAAGTGTGTATCTGGATCAGATGAGCCAATCCAATTTTGCTTTGAAACACCAGCACCTAAGATGGGTTACCTGATCCTGGATTGCAAAACATGGCATTTCCAAATCCAGATCATTCTGATCCAGATTAAACTTTTGAAACAACTTTTACAAAGCTACGAGAATACTTTTGTGCACAAACAAAAAAAATAAAAAATAAATAGTGACTCTACTCAATTCTTCTCCTTCACATCACCCTAGCACTATTATGGAGAGTACCACGACCCTGGGTCCCTTGCCATCTTAAAATTAACAAAGGTCTTGCAGGTTTGGAACAACATGAGGTTGAGAATTTAATAATTTTCATTTGTGTATGAACTAACCCTTTGAGGCCACAACAACCTGAAAAAGTTGTAATAAAAAGTTAACACCCTAGCAAAAAAAAAAAAAAAAAAAAAAAAAAAAAACACACAACTGTGATTTCCAATACTTCAAAGTCATGGCCTATTTGAAGATATTCAAACAGGAGTAAAAGACTGGTGGTTCAAAAAAAAAAAAAAAAAAAAGTGGTTACTGTTCTCCAATTTTGATCACTGGGTTTCCCACAAAATAAAGGATTCTGTTGAAATGCCTTGGACATGTCAAACATGTTAGAACAGTGGTATACCTACAGCTAATATTCCTTAAAATTGAGCACTGAATAAGAATTTCAGAAGGAAAAAAAAAAAAAAAAAATGATTTAAAATTAAAAACACTACAGATTGGTCACCAATTGCGACCCTGGACCACAAAAAGAGTCAAAAGCAGCATGGGTATATTTGTAGCAATAGTAATTGTATGGGTCAAACTTATTGAGTTCTCCTTTATGCCAAAAACCATTAGGATATTAAGTAAAGATCATGTTACATACAGATATTTTGTAAATTTCCTACCGTAAATATAGCAAAGCATGATTTGATAAGTAATATGAATTGCTAAGAACGTAATTTGGACAAATTTAAAGGCCATTTTCCTCAATATTTTGATTTTTGCACCTTCAGATTCCAGATTTTCAAATAGTTGCATCTCAGCCAAATATTGCCCCATCCTAACATACCATACATCAAAAATTCTTTTGCCCTTTGGGGTTATGTTCATATTGAAAACTCCAGAGATTGTTCATTTTGTTGATTTTTTTTTTTTTTTTTTAAACAACTCCGCAGTACTGCATGACAACACCAGACAGAGCACAGGCAGAAGGCTTTTATGACATCTCCTCCTTGGCAAGACGGTCTTTCTTGAGGGGTCCCTGTTAAAAAGAAAAGACTGGTTAACAGCTGATTTGAAGCAGCAGCTTTTAAATATACAAGATACATACATAAAAAGGTATACATGTATAACTTATGTCATCAGAGAGTGAACAGGGAGAAAGCACAAGAGAGGCACCACTCCCCTGCCTCACTGAGCTTTTTAATCTTGCACTGGAATGGAACCCAAATCTCAGACTGAAACTGAAACAGGTTACGAACAGTGCACTGATCTGCAGAGGATCACAGGCAAGGAGGCAGCTAGGTGTGCCGCATGTAAACTTAAAACGGCAGCATCCGCCAATGCCTTGTGGCCTAATTCAAACAGATTTTTGGGCCCAGTCTGATCCTGGGTGCTCAAGTCACAGCAGAGATAACCAGCGGATCCTAACGCATTCATGCACTCACCATGAAGCTCTTCTTTTCCTCGATGGTCTGGAAACGTCCATGACCAAATTTGGAGGTGGTGTCGATGAATTTGAGCTCGATCTTCTCCAGGGCACGACGGCTGGTCTGGACCAGAAGAGACTTGCGCAGGGTCAAAACCCTCTTCTTGGTTCCGACCACACAGCCTTTCAGCATGACAAAGTCATTGGTCACCTCACCATAGTGCACAAAGCCACCCTAAATACAGAAGAGCAAGTTAGCTTAATGTCGAGACTACACAGCGTGAATTAACTGAATATCACATAAGGCAAACATCTGCACACTCACCAGGGGGTTGATGCTCTTGTTGGACAGATCATATTCAGTGGAGGCATTGTTCTTAACCACTTTTCCATCCTTGGTGTGATAGCCCACACCAATCTTGTAGATCTAAAAAGCAAATCATCACCATGAGAAACATGAAAGGGATGTGTAAAATTGATCCTACAGGGTCTTATTCAGAGGCCTTACCTTCTTGTTGATCTCAGTGCGGTGGTGGTAGCCCTTCTGACCGGCACGAGCCACAGAGAAAGCCACACGGGCAGGATGCCAGGCTCCAATACAGGCCACCTTACGCAGACCACGATGGGTCTTACGGGGCAGCTTCTTTGTGTGCCAGCGGCTCGTCACACCTACAGAAACAGTTCTTTGATTAGAAGTGCTTTTAGAAGCTCATTTGCTTAAATTAAGGCCTTAGTGTGCTGTCAGAAGGAAGGCAGCATGGGAAGTCTCCTCATGGGTTTCGGGCGCCATGCCTGACGCGATTAATCCATGTCTTTCATCATTACATGCACAATGCTTGTCAAATTTCAAAGGAGCAGACAGATGTTACACAAAAAGCCATCCACCTACCCTTGTATCCGTGACCCTTGGTAACACCGATAACGTCAATCATCTCATCCTGACCAAAGACGTTATTGATGGGAACGGGCTGCTCAAGCTTCTCTCTGGCCCAGTCAACCTTATCAGCAATGGAGCCTCCGTTCAGCTGAATCTCCATCAAGTGAGACTTCTTCTGTCTGAGAGGCAGCAGGCGCATCTACAGAAAGTGGATGGTTAGTAAAGCTCCATTTCCCCCCCACCAAAAAAAAAAAAAAAAAAATAAATAAAAATATATATATTCGTTTGACTGGTTACTTATTCTTATTGCTAATGTTCTTACTGTTTTCATTAGAGAGAGAGAGAAAAAAAAAAATAAAATAAAAAATAATAATATTATACAATAAACTTAGAGAAAATGCCATTACAAAAGTAAAAGCAAAATTGCCCTGTAAATCACTTTGAGTCAAATATCACTTCATAACGGGCAAGGCTAATTCCAGATCAGATTTCGATTGATTAGAAGGTGCTCCTACATTCAAGTTAGGAGCATAAGCACTCCTAAAAAGAAAAGTGTAGAGCCCTTAAAAAGCACACATTCTGTTGCATAGCAGCTTTTAAGCTCACCTGTGTGTGGGCAATGATGCGAATGACCTGGCAGTACTTCATGGTGGCGAAGTCTTTCTCCAGCTGCTTCTTGCCCTCTTCATCTTGCCACCTCTTGCAGTACTTGGTAAAGGCCTTCTTTTTGGACTTGTACCTGAATGTGGCACAAAGAAAGGTTGGCACACAGTTCCTTCATAGCCCAGCGGGCCAGAGGAAGGAGACTGGGCGAGGCTGCTTGCCCATCCTCATGGAGAAGGGGAGGCGTCAACAGCACTAGGTCATTTCGGCTCATGGCACGGTTTCTAAGGAGCCCTTTCCACCGGCCAGAGGAGCCCGGAGCTCATCAGGGCACTAGGCACCTGAGCGGAGCTGCACCACACCGATACATTAGACTGGCTCAGAAAAACACAAGAGGTTTAATCTGGCCAGCAACTATGTGCTCCAGACTAAACACTCAACCAAATCTGAAGTTTTCAAAACAAAGTCTTACCAGTTCTTGTAGAAGCGACGCTTGCACTCATCACTAATGTGCTCGGCAAAGATGGTCTTTAGAGAGCGCAGGCCACGAGGGGTCATGACGTATCCAATAACACCCACTACAATCATGGGAGGAGTCTCCACAACAGTCACTGCCTCAACCACCTCCTTTTTGTTGACCTCTGTTAGAAACGAGAAGCTTAAGTTAGTTTAATCGAACACCAGAAAGCAGGTTTAGGATCAGGATTTTAAAAAGTTATGCTCAGAACTCGACATTCAGCAAGGGCTGAAGGCCCAAATATGTCCGCCCGTCGAGAATATCATCACTGGCAAACACTCGAAAACGGGTGCTCAACCCCGGTCCTGGAGATCAACTTTTCTGCAGAGTTCAGCTCCAACCCTGAACCAGCTAATTAGGATCTGAAGGAGCACTTGATAATTACAGACAGGTGTGTTTGATTAGGGTTGGAACTAAACTCTGCAGGAAGGTCAAATCTCCAGGAACAGGGTTGGGCACCCCTGTTCCAAAAGCAAAGTAGACTTCACATTTTTACATGCAACAGAATCTGAAGGCTTCAAGTTGAACTTACTGGAGCCAGGTCTGTCGACCTCACGGACGATGTGGGTCATGCCAGCCTTGTAGCCAAGGAAAGCAGTCAGGTGAACAGGCTTGCTGGGATCATCTTTGGGGAAACTCTTCACCTTACCACGATGGCGCTTGCATCTCTTGCGGGGCAAGAAGCCCAGAGAGCCGTGGCGTGGGGCCGAAAATTTACGGTGAGACTACACAAAAAGAAGAATTCATAATCAGAACTTTTGTAACAAAGTGTTTTAACCTGTTAAGTTACACAACTTTGCAACAAAGTACAACAGATACCAGAGTTGTGACCCTGGGCCACAAAACCAGTCATAAGTAGCACAAGTATGTTTGTAGCAATAGCCAACGATACATTGTATGGGTCCAAATCATTTTTTTTTTTTTTTAAATGCCAAAAATAATTTGGATAAAGTAAAGCTCATTAAGATATTTTGTAAATTTCCTACCATAAATATCAAAACTTAATTTTTGAATTCCTAGATTTCATTTGGACAACTCTGAAACGCAATTAAAAAAAAAAAAAAAAAAAAATATATATATATATATATATATATATATATATATATATATATATATATATATATAAATATAAATATAATAATAATAATAAATATTATATATATATATATTAATAATAATAATATATATATATAATAATAATAATTATTATTATTATTATTATTATTATTATTATTATTATTATTATTATTTATATATATATATATATATATATAATATATATTATTATTATTATTATTATATAAATAAAAACAAACCCCACACACACACTTCAATCCTTGACAATCAATCAATAACTGAATAAATACATAAATCAACTAACAAATTTACCAAGTCGTTTTCAGCCTTGAAAACTCAACTTTAAGATTCATAAAGCGCACATCAAACGTTTTTTGGCATAAGAAAAGTCGCAGGTACCCTAAAAAGAACTAACTTTACATTAAACGAGTCTAAATGACCGCCACACCATGCTGCTAAAAACTGCTGACGGTCCCTTTATCTAGTGACACTTCACTTGATAGGCCCTGAAACGCATTGCGGAAACACATCACCCATAACGAGAATATAAACTTCATAAAAGCACATTTTGACAGCCAAAATACTCTAATATTTCACCTTTATCTTTGTGCTTCCTAAAAACGCATTTAAATCATTTATCGGTTAAGATCTCAAAGCAGAGCAGAACGCTGCCATTTTCCCCCACGGTGAATCGCACACCATGTGTAAAATAATTCTGGAGCTGCAGTTGCAATCTGTATACACGACAAAATATTCCTTTACCATCTACGTGTGACATACAGAGTAGGATGCGTTTAAAAACAGACGGATGACTTTGATTTAGGTTAGATTGTGAAGGAAAGTTGAACACTCACCATTTTGTCTCCGGTCCGATTGAAAGAGAGCGACTGAGAGGCGGCGCTTCCTTTTAAAGCAAAATGCGCGTTCGACGCGTGTGCGTCACTGCTTACGTCTCTCGTACGTTATGATCCTCTAGTGCGGTCGCCCTCTATGGGCGAGTAATGCACTGAAGTCCATATATTAAAATAAGAAAATGTTCAACTTGTGCTGTGAACATTCGTTTTGTTTCAAATTAAATGTCAAATAAATGTGTAAAATACTTGTTTTGTAAATCTGATATATGCAACTAAAGAAGTTATTTTAATCTTTTTTTTTCTTAGTAGAGGTGCGCGGGTTTAGTGTTACAACACGTGGTTTTAAAGTTTCCTCACATGCTAGCATAACACTAAAAATCTAAAATCTTTTGAAGATATCGATGAACATTTATTTTACCATACATTTCTGGCTGAAGTAAATTTTTCATTTCAGTTTTTAAAATTAATTTTAAAATGAGACAAATCTGCTATTATTTTAATCTCTAATCTGTTGTCAGACAATAGCAGAAGACTTTTTTATCTTTTGAAAATCATATTTCTCATGTTACAAAAACAGCATTCTTCCATCTTAGAAACATTGCCAAGCTACGAAACATGTTACCTGTTTCTGATGCAGAGAAGCTAGTTCACGCATTCATGACCTCTAGACTGGACTATTGTAATGCACTACTAGGTGGTTGTCCTGCATCTTCAATAAACAAGCTACAGGTAGTCCAAAATGCAGCTGCTAGAATCCTTACCAGGTCAAGAAAATATGATCATATTACCCCAATTTTAAAGTCTCTGCACTGCCCTGGTGAAAAAAACAGCATATGCTGGTTAGGTAGGTTTTGATGCTGGTTTAAACTGGTCCTTTGCTGGTTCATGCTGGTCCTTGACCAGCAACATGACCAGCAAAAACCAGCAAAGGACCATCTTAAACCAGCATCAAAACATACCTACCAGCATATGCTGGTTTTTCCACCAGGGTGGCTGCCTATTAGGTTCCGCATCAGCTATAAAATAGTACTTCTTACCTATAAGGCACTTAACGGTTTAGCTCCTGCATACCTAACTAGTCTTCTACCACGCTACAATCCATCACGCTCCTTAAGGTCACAAAACTCTGGACTGTTGGCAGTTCCTAGGATAGCTAAGTCCACTAAAGGAGGTAGAGTTTTTTTGCATTTGGCTCCCAAACTCTGGAACAGCCTTCCAAATAACGTTTGGGGTTCAGACACACTCTCTCTGTTTAAATCTAGATTAAAGACGCATCTTTTTAGCCAGGCACTAAAATAATGCATCTCATAAACTTTTTCCTGCAGTTATATCTGATCAAATGTTCATTATTAATCTTTTAGCTCTGGTTGAACAAATCTTTCTTTGCTTGTTTTTAACAGCAGCTACGCTAATTATGTTCCTATTTGTTCTCTGTTTCTGCCATGGGATTGACATCCTGTGGTAACTAGGAATTCACAAGCTCCAGTCTGGATCCAGAACACTTAAGAAGAGATGATGCCAACCCCTCAGAGGACTTCAGATGATGCCAACCCTGAAACAACATACAGCACTACTGAATTCTGCTACTAACTTATGGTGTTCTTTGTCTGTTAGATTACGTCATTAATTGATCTTTACTATACATCTCTGCCATATGTACATCAACTTGACATAGTCAACACTAGTAAGCTACTACTACATATATTGTAAAAACGTTAATTTGGTGTAAAGTTGCTTTGCAACGATATGTATAGTGAAAAGCGCTATACAAATAAATTTGAATTGAATTGAATTGAAAAGACACTTAACAGTTCGCAGTGTTCATTGTAACACTACATTACAATGTGTCCCACTATTATACTGTGCTATTCTATGACATTAGCGATGTAATTTACACCATTTACTCTAATTAATTTTAATGAGAAACCACTAGAAACAGGTAAATATAGACTTACAGTCAGTGTTTAGTGTTTAGAAATGATATCAAGAAATGTAAAGCATTTTGGTTCGTTCATGTATCTCCTGTTTTGTGAATGTGTTTCTTCATCGATTTGTCTACATTGTTTTGAACTATACAGTGTTTTCAACTTGTATATTTTGCTGATTATTGCTGCTGAAAATGGTCAATTATTGTCATGTTTTGGGCTGAACCAATCGGTCAGATTTGGATAAACGAGTATAGACTGCCAAAAGTTAGAACAAATCAAGAGAAAGAGTGCAAAAAACATTCTGAGGAACAAAATGTGTTTGTGGTTGGCCAAACTGAACCAGGATTTCCAGGGCAAGAATCTTGACATCGTGTTTGTTCTTATCATTTTTAGTTAGGTAGGTGAAATATTAGGCTAATATCTTAATTAATACTCCTTGTACATATCTTTACCACCCATTAACTTAAGTTTGTCAAAATATTGCACCCTTTCCTGCTTACTAAGTCATTCAAATATGATTTAGCAGCTTTCAAACGTTTTCCCCGTGGTTTAGACAGCATAAATTAGCAGAATAATGTATTCAGTAGTACATTAACCATGCATTCCATGCTATTGTTTACATCCGAGTATCTCCAATATGGCTGCGCATCCGGGTAAATGACCAAATCGTGACTAAGTGCAAACCCTCTTTTCTTGTGTTTCTTCATCTATTTGCCCACATTGTTTAACTATACAGTATAGCTGTGTATTCTGATCAGGGCCGTCCCGTGCATGCTTGCGATGTGCTCATTGTCAAACTCCAAAATTAGATTATTTTCAATTCTTAAAAAACGCCATTATTTTATTTGTAAAAGTTTATAATTTTACGTTATTGACAAAATATTTTAGTTCGTCTTGTATAATTTCTTCAGTAGATCAAATAACATTTAAAGCTGTCAGATGGTCATGTTACAACGTGACCCTCAGATATAATAATGTACTCCACCTACGGGGCATGTTGTCACATTTCACTTTAATCCTTTTAGGGGAAAATCATATACATTATAGTTATAAAAAAGTGATTTACACAAACTGAGAAAGACAAGAAATAGTTAGGTTTTGCCCTGCTCTCCCCTACCATTATTATTGTAAGTGACAATAAATAACAGAATCAGTAAAACATTATGCAAAAAAACAAAAACAAAAAAAAAAGTCATAAAATGTACACCATCAAACCAAGAATTAAAAATAGGCATGCTGATGTTTATAAAATACTGATTTAATTGTTTCTTGCTTTCAAGTGTGCTATAAAATATCTATAAACAAATTAAACATCACACAAATGTAATCATATAAAAACAAGCAAACGAACAAACAAAAACTACCAAGTTTACTCCTCCCCCCAAAAATTAAATTTTTATCATTTATTCACCCTCATGTTGGTCCAGCCCTGCGTGTCTGTCTATCTAGGGCGTAACACAATAGAAAATATTCAACAGAATGTCCATGTTTTTTTTTTGTTTTTTTTTCATACAATTGAAGTGGATGGGGACCAGTAAAAGCTTTGGTCACCATTCACTCTCATAATAAAGAAACATTCAAAATGCCAGATATCTGCTGTTGTGACATATCCATCTTAGACATATTCAGTAATTTCATAGATAGTTTCTCTCACATTAACTTAAAAATGCAATCTACGACTAATTTATGTAGTATGCTTCATGTATAGTGCAGTAATACACATTGTCTCAAAATTAAACTTTTAAGATGAGTTTTTTTAAAGGTCTTTTATTAAATAAAATCTGAGAACTGTCTAATTTCAAGTCAGCAGTAAGTTTTACAGCAGTTCAATGTCTGAACTAAATGCAGTGAACAGATGTAGCTAACAGGACAAGACCAGAGACCCATCCACTACACACTTGAACAATCCTTACTTAAAAAAAAGGATACATTACATTCTCAATGCATGAAACAAAACTTTAAAAAAAAAAAAAAAAAAAATGTTCTTGTGGCTTTTCCCAAGTCCAGTGCCCATACAAGGGACAGGTCTTATACTTTAGGAGAATTAAATATTTGCAAAAAAGAAAACAGTTAAATAAAATAATAATCACTTTCGATTTTTTTTTCCCCTGCTGAAAATGAAGACACAGTACAGCTCAGTATTGAGTAGTTTATCCATTCAGGTTTCTTCAACATGAACAGCAGAGGGCAGCACTGTGTCTTTAATAAAAGGAACTCAAGTCATGCATTGCAGATACAACCTGGATGTCACGTTCAGCGGCAGCCATTTCAATAAGTGGGGCATTATGGGGAGGTAGTGTTTCTGCCAGCATGCTTTGGTATTGTTCCTTAAGGCATCACAGGGTTTGTGGGGAAACTGTGCATTTATTGATGAGTCGTAACACAAGTCCGTCTCAGATGCAAAGTAGTGGTTTAAGTCTCACAGCTTTTGAGTCCTTGTGCCAGTCGGTAGGCACATCACCCAACAATTAGAGTTTTTTTCAGAGAACTAACTCAACGCTTGGCTAAAGTCATCAGTGATTGCAGTAGTTGGCAAGGAAGAGTTTCTCAGCTTCCTCATTATCCTGGACCAACCTCTGGTTCATCTCAAAGTCCACATCTTGCCTGATTCAGATTACGCTCTTGAAAGAAAGTCTTGCCGAACTCATAAGTGCTGATCATGACTGCACAGGCCGGAGCAACTTTGATCACTCTTGGAAGAAAACCTGAAAAAAAAAAGCAAAGCTGTTAACTGAACTTACACAAAATTATCACTAAAAAAAAAAAAAAAAAAAAAAACAACATTTAAAGGGGTCATGAATTGAAAATCAAATTTTCTTTGAAGTTTTGACATGAGGTCATTGTACTATAAAAACATCCTGTGAGTTTCAGGGCTCAAAACTTCCTTGTTAGTCCAACAACAGCTTTTATTGAAACCAAGATCAGAAAACGACTCGCTTCAGATTTTGTCACATTATGATGTAAGGCTTCAATCAGACAGAACATTTTCTTGCAGTGAGAGGTGCCTTATTAAATTGTTTTCTATTGTCAGTGAGCTTTTTGTGCGCTGTTTATGCACCTCACTTTTTTGCCACCTGCTGCACCTTGTGTTTTTGTTAGAAGCACTCTGAGTGCCTTAAGTTGAAAAAAAAGAATTAAATGATCAATGCTGTCATTCTGCAGGACATCAGTCCTCCAGAATAGAGTTTGGAGACCCAAACTAATTAGTACTGACTTGAATAAGATATTTCATGTAAGAGATTTGTTTTTTTGTTTAGTGTTAGTTGTTCATGATTCCCTTGTTTGTCCTGAATAGTTAATCTGTCTGCGGTTCTTCAGGAAAATTCTTCAGGTCCCACAAATTGGTTTTGCTGAAATTTCTGAAAATTGGTTTTTCAACATTTTTGCGTGTTTGAACTCTTTCCAACAATGACTGTATGATTTTGAGATCCATCTTTTCACACCGAGAATGACTGAGGGACTCATATGCAACTATTACAGAAGGTTCAAACACTCACTGATGCTCCAGAAGGAAACACGATGCATTAAGAGTCGGGGGGGTTGAAAACTTTTGAACAGAATGAAGATCTGTACATTTTTCTTATTTTGCCTAAATATCTTTTTTCTCCTCATTTAGTACTGCCCTTCAAAAGCTACAGAAGATACTTACGTTTTCCAGAAGACAAAATAAGTTACATTTATCCTGATCTTCAAATTCAAAAAGTTTTCGGCCCCCAGCAGAACTGTAAGGCCCCAACTTTCTGTAATAGTTGCATAGGAGTCCCATGAGTTGTTGTCACGATACTGATTTTATTTCAATATATTGTGCAGCCCTAATCCTGACTGTCACAAACAGGCCTCTTTTAACTGATGTCATTCTCTAGTTTGGCTAGTAAAGTTATATAACTACTGTGACGTCAATATCATTAGATATTGGAGCTTACCTGCAAACAAACCCCTGTATCCCATGTCAATCCAGATATTCCTCATCATGTTCCATGTGGAGGACGGTTTCTTCACAGAGACTGCTGTGAAAGGTCAAAAGGTCATGAAATCTGAAGCCTGATAAATGTAATTAAATCTAGCTTAAGTAATCAGCTCCCAATTGTTTTTAAAAGTGAAACGTCACCTAATGACATCACAGGCCACTCAACACCTAGGTTGTATTACTGCACTCTTTCTAATGTGTTAACAGGTGAAACTACAGAAGCTGCTATACCTCCGAGAGCCTCCATTTCTCCTAACTGGATTTGCCTGCGTGTTTTCACCACGTCAAACGGAAGGGTCAGAATTGCAGCGATCTGTGAAAAACAAACAACAAAAAAAAAAACATTCTGATGAGCCAGGATGGTATGATAGACATTCATTCTTTTATTAATACTTTAATTCAACCAGGTTTCAAACCAGATTTCAAAATGGCAGCATGTTATATAAAAAACATTTTAAAAAATCTATTTCAAATAATTCATCAAAGAAAAATAAGTTTCCATAAAATAAGCAAATATTATTTTCAACACTAATAAGAAGCATATTAGCATATTAGAATGATTTTTGAAGGATCATGTGACACTGAAGACTGGAGTAATGATGCTGAAAATTCAGCTTTGCCTTCATAGGAATAAATTACATTTTACAATATATACAAATAGAAAACAGTTAATGTAGATTGTAATAGTATTTCACAATATTACCATTTTTTACTCTATTTTAATCAAATAAATGATCAAGCAGAAGATAACTTCTTAGAGAGAGAAAACTATTTTCACTGTGAAACCAACACATTTAAATAATGTAGTGATGTTAAGTATGTAGTAAGAATAAACAAAAAGTAACTTAACCATAATTCAAAAGACCAGTTGTACTTGTGTCTTACATTCATCTGGGACAAAAGTCGGCTCAACATTTGTTCTCATGCAAAATAACCTTACTGTAATTCAGTCATGCCAGATAAGGTATCATGCTCTGCTCACATTGTTTTATCTTTTTTCTCACCATAGCCTTATGTAATCATTTATAGACTCCGCTATATTAAATTTACAACCATGTTCCTTATTTTAATGTGTCACTTGAGAATAAAGTGAACTTCATCAATCATATCTAGCTTTTGAAAGCATACTCACAGCTCCTGAGACGGCCCCTGCTGTAAAACTGATGGTGAATGAGGTCTGTGGTGCCCTGTACCGCTCACACAGCTGTGCCTTCACTAGCTCATAGTTAAACCAGTACAGGGCTAAGGGGAAAAACACAAAAACAATCAAACATTGCAAATGGGGAACATCAGTTCAGCATCGTACTGCCAGAAAGCGTATAGGTCACTGACCGGAAAAGGGCACGTCCCGTAGGACAGTGGGTCCCCAGCCTCTCCACAGAGATAACCAGCCGTCCTGAGCCACAGCCGAGCGAATACACACCATCAGCTCGCTGTACGGTAGCTTGCGGGACTGCATCTTAGTCCGAACCAACTCCAGTGGGCTGATCACAGACACCGCTCCCACTGAGCAGCACAGAGAAAGACATCAATAACTTGACAACAGAGATCACACCACAGCAGCAACGATCGAACAGAACACTGGGAAAACAAAACTAGGGATGCACAGATAGTAACATTATGTGTTTTTTTTGGTCTAAATGCATTTAAATAAATCATTCTAAATATCAGAATTGGATTTAAGAATCATTACATTATAAATGTACAGCATAATAAAGCAATAAGCCCCAAGAAGCCATGGTTTACAGTAAATTTATAACAGCTAAGGGGCATTGTTAGGCACAGCATGAAGTGGAAGCTGTATTACTTTTTTATACTGTGAATGGTTGAATGCTTGAATCTGACTGGCTGACGAAAATTCTGAAGGTGTGCATTACTTTCAGGGAAACACACAGCAAATGTAGTTCCAGGCAGCTCTTGACAGTATTACATGTCTATATCACTTCGCCACATGATTTCAGTTACTTTAACAGGTCCTTACAGCCTAAAACAGCGAAATAACCAAAACTTCGCTTCTCATCGTGGCCGCATCACCACCTCAGGTATGCATTATTTTCTAAGAATTCAACGGCCTGTTGTCAATTATTCCTTACTTATTAAAAAGTTCCGGTCCTTGATTCTGATTGGTTGAGCCAAGTTCTAAGCTGTCAAAACACTCCTATTCTAACAAACCATACAAAAAAAGGAAAGCCTTTTTATTTAGCTCTCAGATGATGTAAATTGATCCAAAACATTTACTCTTATGACTGGTTTTTTGGACAAGGGTTACATATATATGCATTTGTGTGTGTGTATCAGATCCTCATAATACACAGTGCAATACTGCAGTTTTGTAAAAGATGCTTGGAGGAGACAGGAAGGCTAAGTAAATACTCACATCTTGCTAACCCTCCTGCTATGAGGGGGATATGGTCTCCCTGATAGCCCATGCCATAATGCAGGAAGTCTCGCAGCTGGTCGTAACAGGTGAAATAGATGACTGTGGCAGGAACTGCCATCACCCTTCAAACACAAACACACCAATCAGTTCATTAAATGAACTTATCCACTAATTACAAATGTGTCATTTCAAAGATTCATGGTAGTTCCTATTTGCTGGTTTGTTAGGCCATGTGCTCAAATGAACCAACCCCCCACAAAGGTTAATCACAATGAACTTGATCCAGACGGTCAATCATTAACATGTTATTTATACATTTACAAAGTCAAAGGGTCATTTGCTTACACAGCGTCTGCTGCACAGCTATTCTGTAAACAACATGACTACTGTCATTTTATTTTCAAATTATGACCCATACAAGGCCATTTTTTAATGGACCACTTTAATACACTCGAGTCTGAATCAGTCTACAGAATCATTCACTCACTGATTTTTGATCAAAGCATTTATGGAATTAAGATCTGACTTATTTAATGATCTACAAGTTAGCAATACACTGGACTTGTTTGATTAGAATCCAAGTCTTTAGTATGAGTTAGAGTTACAGCACACACTTTATAAATAGACATACACACACACACAAAAAAAGACAAGACTACATCTGATAGCACCTGTTATGATAGCACGTGTTTTCATGTAACTGTACACTGGCATTTTGACGCTGGACTTACAGTGTGGGAGGAAGTCCGCTCCACAAAGACCTGAGCCCCTCATTCCGAGTGATCTTTACAAATGCATCCTGATAAACAAAAATTTAATTACGAATTTGTGTGATTACAGAAACTTGGAATCACAGCATGGAAAGATGCAAACAAATTCTCACCACGGTCCCGCTGAAGTGGGTAGGGGTTTTGTACCAGCTGGAGCAGCTTGACATATTCTGACACACATAGATGTGGTCCATCAACCCGTTACAATAGAGGAAGCATTTCCCTAAAAACAGACAAAATGCAGTAGCATGAATCTAATTTGTAATACATTTGTAAATATATTACCACTGGAATAATCTATCAAACAACATTTCAAAACACTTCATGTCAAGTTATGACAACAACTGTACACTATACACTACGTTGTATGATTTAAAGTCAGCATGAAATGACACATTTATCATGGTGACCCTGGACCACAAAACCAGTCCTAAGCAGCACGGGTATATTTGTAGCAATAGCCAAAAAAATAAACAATGTATGGGTCAAAATGATCAATTTCATGAAGAAATTTTATTTCCTACCGTAAATATATCAAAACTTAATTTTGATTAGTAATAAGCCTTGCTAAGAACCTTATTTGGACAACTACAAAGGCAATTTTCTCAATATTAAGATTTTTTTGCACCCTCAGATTCCAGATTTTCAAATAGTTGTATCTCGGCCAAATATTGTCCTAACAAACCACACATCAATGGAAAGCTTATTTTCTCAACTTTCAGATGATGTATAAATCTTAAATTTAAAAAAATTGAACCTTATGACTGGTTTTGTGGACCAGGCTCACTATTTTCTAAGCGCATGTTATTGAAACAGACTTGTCTTTGGTGACGTATGCTGGACTTCTACACTCACTTAGTGCACTTAAACCCTGTCCTTTTCTTACAATTAATGGTAACCTTGCATTCAGAATTGCCTCGATCCAATCAACAACCGCTGAACAGGTGATGAACAGTCAATGCTCTACATTTCTGAAAAATCACAATATAGAAAAAAGAAGATCTGACGCTTCTTTTACCTTGCAACACTGCCAACAATACGATAAAAAAATATATATAAAAGAAAAAGAAACAAACTGCCTACATGGTATGCAGCCTCAATAGTCTTTGATTGTTGTATTTACATACCTAGAGTAAATCAACCACGTGATGCCTTGACATTGGGACTTCTAAGTAAAAGTCCAATAATTTAAAAGGATTTAGTGATTAGGACTGAGGTCTTAGATAAGAGGCTCTATAAATATTAGCGACCATGGCATTGACCATGCCGTGAAAGTTGTACCAAATCCAGCCTTGGCACAAACAAGCAGTCTTTCTACTATTTCTGGACAGTACACAAGACAGGTTCAAGGTAGGGCTACCTGGCATGGATTTTAGTTTGTCCTAATGAGTACTGTCAATGGTCTACTGCTATAAACATGCTGAATAAACATTTATACACAGCAGAGCAGACCTCTGAAATATTTACTGAATGCAATTTTTTAACTTGGTGGTGTATTTTGTGCACATTTGTCATGTTTGTTTGCAATGTGACCTAGCTGTTTTGCAGAATGCTTGTTTGTACGTCTTTGAGTGGTAGTTAGTGAGCGTTAGTGAAGCGAGCTGCTGGGCTTTGGGAGGAGACCATGAGCATAGATGACAGTTCATGCGGTACACATACTCACATTTTGAAGGGCGGATGACCCCAGCCCAGGGCCTTGACTCTGATGCTACAGCTACAAGAGAGAAAAAAAGACAGCTCATAGGCCTCGTGCTGTTTTGCATTTGCTATTTGCACTGTGTTATCAAAAGCATACAGCAGGTTGTTAGATAATATACTACTGTTAAAATGTTAGGGGCCAGTACACTTTATAAAAAAAAAAAAAATGAACAACTGAGAAACCTGTCATCCAGCAAGGATGCATTCAATTGATCAAAAGTGACAGTAAAGAGATTTATAATGTTCCTAAAGACGTTCATTTGAAATTTTATTTGAAATGTTTTAGCATAGTATTCTATTCACCAAAGAAGATAAGACTTAAGAATTAAGATAAAAATTAAGCTTTACCATCACAGGAATAAATTACTTTTTAAAAATATATTTAAATAAAAAACTTCAAATATTTTTCACAATATTACAGTTTTGTTCAATTGTTTGATCAAATAAATGCAGCCTTGGTGAGATTTCTTTCAAACACATTCAAAAATCGTATGAATCTGAAAGATAGTGTAGCTTCATTTCTGCTGGTACTTAAGCTGAAATAGGTCAAACAATTCTATTCCAGCTTAAAATGCATTGACAACTGTATGTAAGCCGTTTGTAAGTAATGTCTCCAAAACATTTAAAGGGATAGTTCACCCAAAAATGTGTATTGATTGAAACAGAAGAGAAGAAATTGTTGAATAAACTCATTATTTTTGTTTTCTTTGTGGACAAAAAGTATTCTTGTAGCTTCATATTACAGTTGATCCACTGGTGTCACATGGACTATTTTAACAATGTCCTTACTATCTTTCTGGGTCTTGCATTGCTGTCTATGCAGGGCCAGAAAGCTCTTGGATTTCATCAGAAAGATCTTAATTTGTGTTCTGAAGATGAACAAAAGTCTTATGGGTTTGGAACAACATGAGGGTGAGTAATTAATGACAGAACTTTCATTTTTGAGTGAACTAACCCTTTAAAAACTGTAGGGCTATTAAAACTTTGCTTTGTTTGAATCCTGACTGATATATCTACAACATATCAATACTGAGTGGTGTAAGTTTAGGGTGAGTTTAGCAAGCACTGGCAGGCAAGAGTGTTTTTAAGAAACCTGTCTGGAAGCAGTCACTACTTTTGCTATTCTAATTGTTGATGCTAATAGTACAAAAATGAATCCCTTCAGCTTTAAGACACACATTTCAGCTAAAAACCTAAGTAGAGCAGGAGGACAAAAAAAACAAAAAAAAAAACACTGATGTTGAACTGGTGTGTCAACGCATGTTCACCGTTCAATCATCTGTCAATCTGTCTGTGAAAATTAAGAAGTTTAATATCTGTACCTTGATAGAGGGGAGTTTGCTGGGCTTGAAGTCTGATCTTTACTACATCCAATGGTGTGACTGCAGAGACAGAGGGGAAAAAGAGAAAAAGCACAATTTTGTCTTAAAGGGGTTAAATGATGCAATTTCATGTTTTCCTTTGTCGATGGAGTGTTACAAGCTCTTTGTGTGTAAGTTTATATATAAGCTGTTTATATATAAGCCGTGTAGCTGTTTATATACAAGTCTCAAACCCAAAGAGATATTCTTTATAAAAATTGAGACTCACGCACTCCTAAAATCAGAATCGGTTTGGGAAAGATTTGCGACATGTTTGGAAAACTCAAAATCGATGTTGAATCATTTCTTGATTTGCGTTGCAACGATTTATTGTCCCGTTCCTAATATTCAAGTCCTCACTAGATGCAACAAATGTCTCATTTATAATGGGTTTTATTGTTTTCTGTCTCGCCGCGCTAGGACACGGCATCACAACATGGTAAGGGGCGTAACATTTCCATTATGTGCTTGAGGTATTCGGCCAATCACAACGCACTGAATAGCTGGCTAATCAGAGCATACTGGCTTTTCAGAAAGATAAGCTTTGTAAAAACTGACATGTTTCAGAAAGGTGAGGCAGAGAGGAGCAACAATAATGTACAGTATGTGGAAAATAATGCGTTTTTGAACCTCAAACTGCATAAATGCATTGCAGTATAGCAAATACACAAAATAATCTTCTTTTTAGCAACATCATATGACCCCTTTAATTAAAAAAAAAAAGTTAGCATTTCGATTCCATCTATAAAGTACAATACCTGCACAAGCACAAATCTTCCAATGTCAAATTAAACTATAAAACTGTCAACCCAGTTGCTTTATTAACACAAAATTATATTCCCTACACTCAGTTTTATTTAAAAATTTGGGGTCAGTACGTTTTTTAAAAGAAGTGTTTTTAAAAGATGTTCACCATAACATTTATTTGATCAAAAATACAATAAAAACAATAACATTTTGAAATATTGTGAAATAAAATAAATCCCCAAATATTTCTTATTATTATCATTTTGATCACTTTTCGGTCATTTTTGATCAATTAAATGCATCTGATGAATAAAAGTATTTAAAAAACTGATTGCCCCCATACTTAAAGTATAGTGCGTGTGCATTAAAAAGAATCATGCACATTATCTTTTTGGATTTCTCCACACACAACAAAAATTGGACAAATACAGGAAGTGAATCACAAACACGTTCAGAATTTCTACTGAATAGTGAAGCGATTGTGCAAATTCTTTTCCTCACCAAAAAGAGATGTTAGTACAGCCCCAGTGCCAGACGCCAGCATCTGCTGCACGGGTGTAATAGCAGCCGAAGGCCTGACTGCAGGCCCTTCCCCCATCCTGCCGGCCCACCTGAAATACACAACAGAGGGGTTGACAGTAAAGACACAGATGTGTAGGTCATATTTATTTTCATGGTCCTGTTTAATAGCTGACCTCCTCAACCATCTGAATAACAATGTAATGTCATCTTCTACATTTATGCAAACATGAATGCAGATATAAAGAGAAGGCAACCGCTAGAGGCGGTGATGATCATAATGGCTAAGCACAGCGTGCTGATATCTTATCTATTGAGCACACAGCCATGGGTGGGTCACACTCCCCATACCCTATACTACTCCTGCAGAAGCCAGTAAACTAAGAAACAATTCAGCGCGAGACTTTGACCGACACCAGGAGTGCAACCTGGATGCATTCAGCATGCAATGTGTTCAGTGTCAAAGATTTGTGTAGTCAGGAGGCTTTAAGTTGTAGTTCATTCAAAAATGAAATTTCTGTCATCATTTGCTCACCCTCCTGTAAACCTGCAAATCTGTATAACTTTCATCTGTTAAACATAAAAGAAGACATTCTGAAGAATTTTAGTAACAAACCGTTTCAGTTCCCATTGACTTCTATTGTATGGGAGGAAAAAAAACTGAAACTGTTTGCTCATCAACATACTTCAAAATCTCTTCTTTTATGTTACACAAAGTCATACACAATGAAAATACCAGCATACTACTATAGGGAAAAATCAAACAACACTTGTGCACTGGAGAATTTTAAACATTAGACTGGTATTAGCTACAAAACTGACAAGAATGCAAAAGCTAGAGCAAATCACAGCTTTAGGCTACTGACACAGAAAGGAAAATCCATATGCAACTAAGCAAAAGATCAACACAACAGATATTCATCTGTGAGCACAATGTCGATCAAATGTTGCCCTGACGCATTTATGAAGCACAGGAGCAGCTGCTAACACGCCATCACAGATTTCTGCTGCAATGGTGTCATTTTGATCAGCTCAAATATTTCAATCTCTTGTGTTATGAGACTCTAGAATAACTGCCGAAGTACAGTCCATCATTTGTAGAGATGCAAAACAAACCCCAAACGCCTCTTATCTCACTACTTCACATCCCTTCATTTAAAATGGCATCAAACACAACTCACAGATGATGCAATACAGATAATACTGCTGCATATACATAAACAGGATTGTTGAGATATGAGGGAAAATGACATTAGTATAATATTTATATCACCAGTCAAAAGTTTTTGAAGAGTAATATTTTTCATGTTTCTAAATAAGTCTTTTCTGCTCACCAAGCCTGCATTTATTTGATCCAAAATACAGCAAAAGCAGTAATAATGTAAAATATTTTTACTATTTAAAATAACTGCTTTCTATTTTAATATATTTTAAAATGTAATTTATTTCAGTGATCAAAGCTTAATTTTCAGCATGAGTACTCCAGTCTTCAGTTTTACTCCATCCATCAGAAATCATTCTAATATGATGATTTGATGCTTAAGAAACATTTAAGAAAAAATTCTACTCAGCTGTTTTTAACATAATAATAATAATAAGAATAAGAAGAAGAAGAAGAAGAAGAAGAAGAATAATAAATGTTTTTTGAGCAGCAAATTAGAATATTAAAATGATTTCTGAAGGATCATGTTACTGGAGTAATGATACTAAAATTCAGCTTTGAAATCCCGGGAATAAATTACATTTTAAAATATATTCAAATTTAAAACGGTTATTTTAAATAGTAAAAAACAAAAGTGCTATTTTGCTGTACTTCAGATCAAATAAATGCAGCCTTTGTGAGCAGAAGAGACATTAAAAATCGTACTGCTCAAAAACTTTTGACTGGTAGAGTACTTTGAAAAAATATCAGACAAATGTATAGACCTTACTGAATCATGACAACCTTTGGTTAATTCAGGCAATGTCTTATTCATTTAAATGTAGTAAAAGTCATTTAGTTTCTAATCTTACTTTATCGCGTATTTTCTAATCTACATAAGAATATTTTACTAAATAACATTTCAGGCATATAACATTAAAAACAAAAGGCCTTAAAATGTTTTGACTGCTATCTAAGCCAGGAAAAACAACCAAAATTCAAAAACAAAGAAGCAAACGTGCTGTTGACAAGAAACACTAGTAGAGGAAGTTGATCAAATCATGGGTAGCTACAATTTTGCCTGTTCAGAAAAAAAACTGAATATAACTGACCTGGTTGCTACCATTGCTTACGAATAAAATTAAACGATTGTAGAACATCGTGATCATTAGAAAACCCTCGATTACCTGTGCGACAACGACTGTCTTACATCAGCCCTGTTTCATTAGCTGTAACGTTACGCTGATCGCATTAAACGCAATGGCGCAGGACAGCACATTGTATGTAGAGCAATGATATCATTCAATGCCTTTGAAGCTAATGGAGCAGAAAGGCTAAGGTAATTAAGGAATAATAGGACTACTCATGCAGACAACTTACCTTTTGTTTAAACCGGAGGGGTTTCGTGCATCGGTTCGATTCGTGTCATTCTGAAATGAGACTCTCTCCACCGCCGGGCAGTCGGAGCATCTCAATGCGCGCAGCAGCACGGCGGGTGTAAATGGAAAAACACACTGCGCCCTCTGGCGGCCGATCTGCTGCCAAATACACCAACGGTTTAGGGGTGTTTTTGTCACGCGGCGAGAAAAAATGGGGCAAGTCGTGCCACGTTTTACTTAAGTTGTCTTCTAGGCAGTGAGAACAGAATTATAAAAGTGGGTAAAAGTAAATTTAGCGCACTTATTTATATTTCAGGATGCCTGCTATCAACTGAACAATGAAAACAGCTTAACTATAGAGCGTGTGTTCACATAATCAGTGTTGGGGAGTAACTAGTTACATGTAACGGAATTACGCAATTTAATTACAAAATAAATGTAGTTGTAATTAGTTACAGTTCCTGAGAACAAATGTGTAATTAAATTACAGTTACTTTTGAAAAATGCCAGTGATTACAAAGGGGATTACATCTGAATTTTTTTTCACACCCACCCCCACTTACAGATTCAATTGACTTCTTTTAAATTGCATTGACTGCTCTAAAATGAGACACAAATGTATCCGGAGTTTAGGACACCTGCTTATTCGATAACTGTTTTATTTCCTATTTGGGTTTATACATAAACTTGATTTTTTAAGATTGTTTTTTTCCAAGGCATTGTTAGATGTTAGTGTTTTCTGTCATAACTATGCAAACATTTGATTTCAAACACAGTATCATAGCTATTGAACTATTTCTTGTTATGATGTTATGTTATGATCTAGTTATGACATATAGCGCAACTGCGCTGACGGTGACCCGAGTTCGAGTCCCGTCTTTGTTGATCCCGCTCCCCTCTCTCCTCCCAGCTCTTTCCTGTCATCTCTCTACTGTCCTATCACAATAAAAGGCATAAAAAGCCCAAAAATATAAGTACAAAAAAAAGTCTGAATTTGTGGTGGCTGTGCTTTAAATTAAATTATTACACAGCTCAGACTCTTTTGGGGCAACTTAAGTCAGTGCTATATGCTTGATAATTTTTCTTGGCGGAAGCTTTGTGTTTGATTAGCTAATAAAATATTAAAACTTTAATTCTATATTATGTGGACAGTTTCTTAATTCTGTCATCCTGGTAACATGGACTTGCTCTATTGTTTCATACAAACGCAGTTGCTGCCATTTTTTGTACATTGTAATGGATTATAAGATAACTAACAAACTAGTACTACTACTTAATTATTTATGTGGTGAAATGTTGTGTAAGAAAACTGGTATGTCTGCACTGTATCCCTAAAATGTCTAGTTTGAACTTGCCGTTTGCTAGCAACTGATTTCTTCATGAAAGCTTTGTGTTCAAATATTTCAGCTCAGATCAGTGTTTCGTGTTTAATAATTTTGACACGAAACATCTAAATAATCTATCAAGCAGCTGTGTAATAAGTGAGATAATGTACATTCAGCCAGTTGTTGTCGCAAAATAAAGATGTATGTTTTCCCTTACTTATAATCTTAATTCAAGTGATAAAGGATTTTGAAAGTCTGACAGTAATCAGTGTTGAACGCTACTGTAAGGTTAACTCTGACTGGTTTAAATGTTTCAAAATGATTATCAGTTGAAAATATTAGAAATGTAGAAAAGTAATCAAAAAGTAATTCAAAGTAATGTTACATTACTTTAATAAAGTATTTGAAAAGTTACACTACTTATTACATTTTAAATCAAGTAACTTGTAATCTATAACCTATTACATTTCCAAAGTAACCTTCCCAACACTGCACATAATATATGATAAATGACTAAGAAGTTACATAATAGTTTCCTAACTAAACTAAAACTAATATATGAGTTATATATCCTAGACTGGACTGTAGGGAAAAAAGCACTAGTATGCATTCCAACGATTAAGGTTGCAAAGGAAAAATTATATGCTTTCTCCTTCCAGTTTCCCCACATTTGAGGAAAATGACCAAACTGAGAGATTGCTTGCTGCTTTAATATAAATGTCTGTAAATGTTGCCATTCCATTTCTCCCACAGATTCTTATGAAATTTGGCACCTCACCTAAGAGACCAGTGCCATTCAAGATCAAGGTCCTTGAAACCTGAAGTTCAAAATAAGTTTAAAATATATTTTTAGACCTGGAAACTTGCTTTGACAAAATTAATATTTAAAGAACAACAAAGCATTAAAACAATATCTTTTGTGTTCACCAGATTTAAGAAATTAATACAGGGTTGGATGAGGGAATAAATGATGACAGAATTAAAATCTATGGCTGAGTTATCCCTTTAACGTAATAATTTAGCTCTCATTTCTTTCTTTTTTGTGTCCAGAAATACAGCTTTCCCCTCAGTCAAATTCATTTTACACATTAGAATTCAGTTACAACCCATCAAGATACACAGAACTGAAACAATAGCTTGCTTTCAGCCTCACAACCTCAAGAGGTTTATTAAAGGGTTCACTCTGAAGTCCTGAGAGATCATTTCCCTCACACTAGCATGCAATAAACTAATTAACACCATAAGCCTGTCTTGTTTTTACATGCAGAGAGCAATCACAATCAAGTTAACAGTTATAGATTTATTTTGAGATTCTGCAATTCATTGTTGAACACCACATCAACAGGTGAGCTCATCCATTTTTAACAAACATAGCTGTCATAGGGTGGATGTCACAGCTGTTATGCCTTTTATATGAGTCCAATATTCAAGAGTTTAAAAACAGTTACAGGAACTAAACCGTGTGGGTCTGCATTACCACTTGGCTTACAGCTTTCAATATTGTTCACAAATATTTTAGGTGATGCAACACTCTGAATGATGACACATTTTTACAATGTGAATAGTTACTTCAGACCAGACAGATGACTCTAATAAGAAATTATAAATCAAGCAATGTATGCAATCAATCAAAGAATTAAAGGGATAGTTCACCCAAAACTAAAATGTCATTAATTACTCACTCTCATGTCATTTCAAGACTTTTGTTCATCTTCGTAACACAAAATTAAGATATTTTTGATCAAATCCAAGAGTTTCTGACCATGCATAAACGCAGTTACCATGTTTAATGCGCAGAAAGGTAGTAAGGACATCATTAAAATAGTCCATGTGACATCAGTGGTTCAACTGTAATGTTATGAAGCTATGAGAATACTTTTTGTGTGCAAAGAAAAAAATAATGTTGTATTCATTTTTTCTCCCTCTCAGTTTGACACACGTTTACCACAGTACCACGATGCATGTCACATGGACTATTTTAATGTTCTTACTACCTTTTTGGTCCTTGAACGTGTCAGTTGTGTTGCAGTCTATGCCGGGTCAGAAAGAGCTCTGATTTCTTAAAAAATATCTTAATTTGTCTTCTGAGGATAAACAAAGGTCTTACAGGTTTGTAATGACACGAGGGTGAGTAATTTGACAGAATTTTCATTTTTGGGTGAACTAACCTTTAAATACAATGACTCAAGAAATAATATAAGATAAGCAGATAAGAACAGAAATAAGGCAAACAACACTTTGTGGGATTTTTACAGATTTATTTGCGAAACCAATGAAAGCTTAGAATCGGAGCTTCTGGAAGAACCATTTGTTCTTGCCTGTCTTGTACCTGTAAAAGAAAACATTCACTATTATCAATGTATCACCACATGTAGGACAATACATGCTTGTACTGAGAGTATCAAAGTAAACAATGTCCACTGCCCAACAAGATCAAACTGTTCCTACAGTCATCTCTCTGAACAGACCCTGAATTCAGCAGGTTTTGGATTACGTGGGTTTAAACCCTCAAGACTACGTGTAAACTTGCCACAACTCTTTTTTGCATCAAATTTAGGAAGCAAATCATTTAATGACTACACGCTATACTAAAATGAATATAACAATATAACAAGCATTAATCACAAACTTACAATTTAATGGTAAAATTTAGTAGTTGAAATCTGGTGACAAACACATACCTCTCCTCAAACTTAACCTTGGCCTCTCTCCTGGCTTTGCGCTTCAGAGCAGGATCCCTGAAAACATCCTTGTTGACAACAGTTTTGTCCAGAGGAATGTCAACAGAGTATCTGAGGAAAGATGATTTATCGATTAGACAAACGTACATAAACCCTGTTTTATGATCGCTTGCATTCATTAGAGACAGTCAAGATTCAGAGACAAAAAACAAACAAACAAAAAACCCCCACCAAATCACTGAATGCCAGAAACTCCACACACCTTTAGACATATTAAGTCCTAAAACCTGTTTCGATAATTTTTAATTAACCCTAAATGAAATGGACAAATGCATCAAAGCACCACATCAACAAAACTGTATGTGACTGTGTGGGAATCATAAATAGCCACCAACTAGACATTAATAACAAAAACCATAATTCAACTGGAATCAGTCATCAAACGCTGTGTCCATATACAATATTGTTCAAAAGTTTAGAGTCAGCAGGGCTTTCTTTGGAAAGAAAGTGCTTATATTCTTCATGTACCCATTAAACTGTTAAAAAACTTATTACAAAAGATTTCTATTTCAAATAAATGCTGTTCACTTTCCATTCAAAGAATTACAGGAAACAAAGAGAGTCAACACAAATATTTTCAAAATCAATGATAATGTTTCTGAAGGATCATGTGACAATGAAGACTGCAGTAATGATGCTGAAAATTTGAATTTACCATCATAGGAATAAAATACATGGTAAAACTTTTCAATAAGGTTCCATTAATGTATTAACTAACATAAGCACACAATAAACAATACTCTTATTACACTATTTATAAATCCTTGTTAATGTTAATAAAATACAGTTGCTCACTGTTAGTTCATGTTAGTTCACAGCACATTAATGTTAAAACATTAATGATTTTAATAATGCATTAGTAAATGCTGAAATTGACATTAAGATTAATAGATGCTGTAAGAGTATTGTTCATTCTTAGTTTATGTTAACTAATATAATTAATGTTAACTAATGAACCTTATTGTAAAATGTTAACAATTACATTTTAAAATATTATACAACAGGAAAGTTCTTTAAAAAGAGACTGTGATGATGCATTTCAATGGTCATCATCATAAATCCTTTAAAGTTTTTCATATTTTGATTTTTTTTTTAAAAGGTATGTACATTTATAACACTATACTGTGTATTATATCACCTTTTCATCAAGTTATAAAAATCTAGTTAACGCTAATGTGAGGGTGTTTCTAATGCGGTGTCTATCGGAGGGACAGTGAATTTGACACAGTTCTCTCTTCTGACTGTCTCTCTCAATTTTATTTTTGCTTTGAATGAAAATCGCAAAAACACTATCAGGGATTTTTTTCTTTTGTTATTTGAGCAAATGTGGATGCAAAAAGAAAAAAAAAAAAAAAAATCTAATTTGCTGCTCTCAGATTTTACCTAACTATGATGACTTCTGCTATGAGAAACCCAGAAATGTGAGAAAGGTCCAAATTGCCATTTTTACTGTATTATTGACCAAATAAATGCAGGCTTGGTGAGCGTAAGAGGACTTGTTAGGGCTGCACGATCATAATAAAACTGTGAATATTAATTACGATTATCACAATTTACATTAAATGACATTTTGAATAGCTTTATACCATTGTATGAAGCAACTGCATGCCACATTTTTATACATAGTCTCTTCTTTAAATTTTAAAAATGTAAAAAATGAGAATAATAAAAAAAAAACCATAAGATAACCTGTAGGGAAAAAAAAAAACACACGCTCTCTCTCTCTCTCTCTCTCTCTCTCACACACATACGCCCATCTTAAGAAAGCAGAATAATGTAAGTTGATGGTTTATTTTTTGTAATTGTGCCTTTGAACAGTTACATAATTGTGGCATCTGTAATCGTAATCACGATTAGAAATGTGATTAATTGTCCAGCCCCAGGACTTGTGTCATTAGACAGCACTCTGTAACTCTAAAAACATTAGACTATACAGAACCTGTATGAATTGATGCACAGACGTCCCTCTGACTGTTCAGGGTCTACATACCTGGTTGGCATCAGGTGGTTGTAGTTGAACACCTTCACAAAGGCCTTGATCTTGGACCTCTTGGCAATCCTCTTCTTGCCCATGGTTGTTGTGACCTTACGAGGATAACGGTCAATGCCTGCGACCAGAGCATGGCTGTAAGGACGGTCTGAGGTGCCATCATCAATGTTCTGAAAGGAGAAAGAGCGCACAAAACTGTCAATATACAAACACTCAACACGTTACAACTACACAAGCATCTTTTCCTGAATACGGTGAAATATTAAAAGTACCTTGACAATCACAGCCTTGCGTCCGGCATAACGTCCAGCCAGGACCATCACCACCTTACCAGGTTTCATAAACTTGCCCATCTCTGAAAAACATGAGTTTATATATTACATCAGCTCTATTACATCAAGTAGCACAACACAAGCATAGCCAAATCTCTTATGACAGGCAAAAGTCATAGTTTAAAAGACGCAATACACGTAAGTTGTGTCTCTTTGGGCAACACGTTTATAAAACAAGAGAGATCTAGACATAGCACCATGCTAACTGGCAATTATACCGCTGTATTAAAACGTTAAACTCGGAAAAAATATCTTAGCCATTTCACAACAAAACTGTATTTGATCTTATTCACATATTAGTTTGTTTATTGCACACGTGAAGTAATAAACGAATGCTGCCGCTGGTTCCTGAGCTATCGTGTACGGACAGGAAAGCGATCATGTCAGAAGTGAATAGAGACGGAGGGAACTCTAAACCTATTATCTTCCACTGCAAACGTAACATTCATACAATAAACACTTTAAATAATCAACAGGGATATTTGCTCTATAAGTATCGTGATAGGAAACCCGCAGGTCTTATTTTTTTATCGATGTTCACGGATTATTTTCTCGTGTATGAAACTTACTGATGGTGCTCTATGGCCGACGATAACGGGAAAGGAAGTAGAAAGAGCGAGCCTGACCCTTGACACCGACAGGGAGTGACGTATTTCCGTCGATTTGTTATACGCAGTGCACGACACGTCCAAAAAGCTTTGGTAAAGTAGACTATCCCCCTCTACTGCACTATCTGTAAGCAACACATGCAAGTTTATATAAGAAATGCCTTATAAAAATATAAAAAATACCTTCCTTTTAGTTCGTTTGCGCAAAGATGTTGATTTGAAATGACATTTAGTGATTTGGTTTAGATTCGGACAACTTCAACGAAAAAACACATAATAAAGAGTTTCTCAAAGAGTTACATCATATTATATATATACAGTACTGTGCAAAAGTCTTAGGCCACTAGTATTTTCACCAGCTAAAAAATGGTTTAAAGTAAGTTATTTCTATCTTTTGCTGTAGTGTATCAGTAGGAAACATCAGTTTACATTTACAAACATTCTGTTTGCCATTAATTGTAATAATCTAGTGAGATTTTTGTTTGCACAAGGAGTCTGACAACAGCCAGTGCTCCACACAGAGATCTGATCTCATCATCATCCAGTCTGTCTCTGGAATGACATGAAGAAACAGAACAAACTGAGATAAACTAAATCCAGAAGAACTGTTTCAACATCTCCAAGATGTTTCAAGTAACCTACCTGCAAAGCTACTTGAAAAACTCTGCACAAGTGCACCTAGGGCAAAAGCTACTTTAAATGCAAAGGATGGTCACATCAAATGCTGATTTATTTTAGTTAATAGAAGTTCATTGATAAAGAAAATCTATTTATGACATTGTTTTTGATAGCATCCTCATTTTATGTGCCTAACTGCCTAAAAATTTTAACAGTACTGTAGCTTTGTAGGTATAGGTGTCTTAAAGCATCTTGGAGATGTTGCCACAGTTCTTCTGGATTTAGTCTCTGTTTTTTCTGTTTCTTAAGACAGACTAGATTGAATGATGGAGAGATTAGATCTCTGTTTGCACAAGGAGTCTGACAACAGCCTGTGCTCCATACAAAAATCTCACTGGATTATTACAATTAATGGCAAAATGAATGTTTAGAAATGTAAACTGATATTTCCTACTGACACACTACAGCAAAAGCCGACTTTAACTGACTTTAAATCATTTTTTAGCTGATGAAAACACTAGTGGCCTAAGACTTTTGCACAGTACTGTATATATATATATATATAGATAGATAGATAGATAATTAGAAAACGAAATATAATTGTATTACTGTAATTAGTTGATTCTGGGAAAACCTCATGTTTATGATAACGTGTGTGGGCTATTTATAATAATAATATTAATTACTAAAAACACAATTACACTAACCCCTGGTTTCACAAACCAGGCTTAAAGCTAGTCCCAGACTAAAATGCATGCTTGAGCTCTCTCAACTGAAAATATCCTGCTATGACATATCTTAAATATGCCAGTGCTATTGTTGTGTCTCAAGATAAACACCTGTAATGTTTTCTTCTGAAGCATTTTTATAAAAGCTGCTTAAATATCTTAATTTAACTAAAGCCTAGTCCTGGGTTAAGTTAAGCCCTGTCTGTGAAACTGGGCCTTAATGTACTTTTGTAAATTTTTTTGTCATTTTATTCTATTTTAATTATGTTTCCTTAATTTTAAACTCACTTTAAAGTTCTACATCCTTCTACCTCAAGTCAAATTCAGAAATAGAATTGGAATGTTTAGTAAATCTGTTCTAATTTCTTAATTGTACATTAAATTTATAGTTCTACAGTATTCAAAAACAGAACTGGAATTCCATTCAATAGAAGGCAATTCTTAGTTAAATTCTGACTAACATAAATTAAATAAAATTTACTGAAGCTATTACTACAATGACTAAAACTACATTGTAAATCATTCATTTATTAGTTAAATGACAATGTCTAAAAGTGGGGTGAGAAACTGCAACTGCACCAGATTCATAGAGCATCCAGGACATTTAATCCACAAAATCACTGAAAAGAGACCATCATTACATCCAAAAATGATGGCACACTTTTAAAAAAGGGAATGTTATTGACACTGATTTGAAATCATTATTGAAATAATATAACATCTATTTCTAAGAAGAGGTACAAGGACATTTTTTTTTAAATAGATATGATGGGACAAATCAAATAGGCATGAAAATAGGCCAAGCATGTATTCAATTTGATATACTCAAAAAAAAAAAAAAAAAAAAAAAAAAAAAAAAACTACATTAAATAAGGTCTAACTGAGCAGGGCTAATAAATGCATCGCAACCATTTCTCCATGTTCTAATGGTGCAGAGAAGTACACTGAATACTGAATCCATTTCCACAATGTTCTAACAAACAGTCCCTTCTTACTGCATGAAGGTTTCAGTCAATCAGTATCCAGGGTGGTTTAAGGAATCAGGAATCAGAACGGGTACAGTAGCAGATACAAATAGTAGGATTGTACATTCAATATTTCAGAGCAGTAAACAAGGATTGATAAGACATGGAAACAGCAGGTATTCAAGCAGAGCCTCTGCCATAAAGGCCATAAATAATTCAGTCACTGCCGATGCACAGCATATCAAACTTCTATTCAGCAAGTGTGTGGAATGACCTCCATTTAATTCAGTTCACTTGCTGTGCATTTCCTCCTGTAGCAGTGAACGAGCAGCACTACCACAAGATGTAGTTTTCTACAATCATTTTGTTTATAAGATGTCAACTGGCTGGAAGGGCCAGGCTGTGAAAAGGAGTTAGAGAGAAAAGTGGTTTTCTAGTGGTTTACAAACACCAATGAGCATCTCTTCGTTTGTTCAGAATGACCTGAGTGTGTTGATTGACCTAAGTGAGGTCTCACCAGCATGCATGGTCTCCTCAGAAAGCGATACGAACACACACAGCAGCAATGACCCAGATAGTATATGCACTATGCCAGTGTTTGAAATGTAATGACCCATAATAATGCTAATGAAAACAAGTCTTAAATTAAAAACATCTTGATTTGTCTGTGAACCATTGTACAATAATGTAGTACAAGCTGAGAAAATGATTGGCTACATAAGTTTAAATGTAATTAAACCGTTACATCACTTTTCTATAAAACATATGGTAGTCCATTTTTGCCTCCGAATAAATAAAAAAAAGGTAATTGTGACTTTTTTTTTTGTTTTTTCTCGCAATTGTAAGTTTACATTTCACAATTCTGACTTTTTTCTCAGGATTGTGTGATACAAACTTGCTATTCTGATTTTTTTTCTCAGAATTGTAGGATATAAACTCATAATACTGAGAAATGAAGTCAGAATTGCAAGATATAAACTCGAAATCCTGCCTTTTTTCTCAAAAATTGGGTGATATAAACATGCTATTGTGAGTTATAAAGCCAGAATTGCAAAGTAAACTAGCAATTTTGGCATTTTTTTCTCAGAATTGCGTGATATAAACTTTATGAGAAATAAATTATGAGAAATAAAGACAGAATTGTATGATTTTTGCATTTTTAGGATTTTTTTTTGACAATTTCTCAGGATTGAGATACAAGCTTGCAATTCTTTTTGCGAGTTTTAAAGCCAGAATTGCAAGGTATAAATTTAGAATTGCATGATATAAACTCGCATTGGCGAGAAATACAGTCAGAATTGTGAGATAAACTAGCAATTCTTACTTTTCTTCTCAGTATTGTGTGATATAAAAACGAAAAATAAAGTCAGAATTGTGAGATATAAATTTGCATTCCTGATTTTTTTTTTTTTTTTTCCCACAATTGCAAGTTTATCTCTCGCAATTCAGATTTTTTTTGTGATTATACAAACTTGCAATTCTTATTGCGAGTTATAAAACCAGAATTGCGAGATATTAAGTCAGAACTGCAGGACATAAACTCGCAATTGTGAGAAATAAAGTCAGAATAGCGAGATAAACTTTCAATTCTAACTTTTTTACTCGGTATTGTGATATAAAAACGACAAATAAAGTCAGAATTGTGAGATATAAATTTGCATTTCAGATTTTTTTTATCTCTTGCAATTGTGACTTTTTTCTCAGGATTGTGAGTTTATATCTCCCAATTCTGAGGAAAAAAAGTCAGAATTGCGAGATGTGAACCCACAATTGCAAGAAAAAAAGTCACAATTACCTTTTTTTATTTTTTTATTCAGTGGAGGAAACGGGCTTCCATACAAACATACACAATGGCCCTTGAAAAGATTTCAAGTAATGACTCATTCTTCTACATAGAGTACAGTGATTGATTTTGGTAAAAGCTTAACATAACAAATCCCCTCAGAGGTTATGTGGAGGCAGTTACACGCTCAGGGTCACTAAACTGAGCACATTTCCTTTAAAGGAGAAGTCCACTTCCAGAACAAAAATTGACAGATAATGTACTCACTCCTTGTCATCCAAGATGTTCATGTCTTTCTTTCTTCAGTCGTAAAGAAATTATGGTATTTGAGGGAAACATTTCTGGATTTTTCTCCCTGTAATAGACTTCTATGGTGCCCCGATTTTGAACTTTCAAAATGCAGCTTAAATGTGACTTCAAACGATCCCAGCCGAGGAAGAAGGGTCTTATCTAGCGAAACGATCGGTTATTTTCATAAAAATAATACAATTTATATACTTTTTAATGTCAAACGCTCGTCTTGTCTTGCTCTGCCTGAACTGATTTTTCCAGTTCATGACAGTTAGTGTATGTCGAAAAATTCCCATCTCATTTTCTCCCTCAACTTCATAATAGTCTTATATCGCTTTTTTGTTAAGGGTGTTTGATCTTCTTTGCATGTTTAGTTTGCAAATACTGGGTCGGTACTTCTGCAGCGATGTAGGATTATTTTGAAATGATTTTTGAAGTTGAAGGAGAAAATACGATCTGAGTTTTTTTTCGACATACCCTAACTGTCTTGAGCCAGAATACACAGAGTTCAGGCAGAGCAAGACAAGATGAGCGTTTGAGATTAAAAAGTATATAAACTGTATTATTTTTATCAAAACAACCGATCATTTCGCTAGATAAGACCCTTCTTCCTTGGCTGAGATCGTTCACAACCGCATTTGGGATCATTTGAAGCCGCATTTAGTTCAAAATCAGGGCTCCATATCAGTCCATTATATGGAGAAAAATCCTGAAATGTTTTCCTTTAAAACATAATGTCTTTATGGCAGAATTAAAAAAAGACATGAACATCTTGAATGACAAAAGGGTGAATACATTATCTGTAAATTTTGGTTCTGGAAGTGGACATCTCCTTTAAGTTGTGACCAATGCAGCATATTAAAACCTGCCTTCATTATCATCATCCTCTTCAGAGACAAGAGGCATTAGAGCCAACAGCAACAACTCAATGTCTCAAGAAAGTGCACAAGTTGCTTCATTTCCAATTTTTTAATTCCAGTGTACTTGTTGATCTGGGACTATTTTTTAACTTGATTTAAATTCATATTTTATATATATATATATATATATATATATATATATATATATATATATATATATATTAGTGTTACGTATATTAGAGTTATGTTGTAATTACTGTTCTTTGTCATGTGTTTTAAGATTATGAGGGTTGGGAGGGTTCCCTCAACCCATCAAAATTCCCTTTTGCTTAGAAAGCATCTTTGATATTTTTAAGCTGCCTGACAGCCAAATCAACAGGAAGGCTGAATTTGAGATGGCTGAGGCGGCCCAGGATGCGCAGGGCACCTTCGAAGCCCGTCTGAGCCATGTAGCTCCAGGGCTGGTAGTGTGAGTGGATGAGCGTCCCAGACTTACACAGCAGGTTGAGCCAGGACACAAGCCTCTGCTCATTGAGTGCCATGCACACTAAGGCCTTGAACTCAGAGTCTGCGCTACGCTTGTATCGTCCATGCTCTTTAAGAACCGTATGAATGGCCCATAACAGAGACTGCTTGGGCGTGACGGTCACAGGACCACCACCTACCGGCAAACTGAAGGATTGAGAGAGCTGCCGTGCGGGCGATTCAACAAACGCCTGACCGTTTTTGGAATGATAGTACTTGATGAAAAGTTCCCAGGGATGCAGGGTCTGGGGAGAAGAGCTGAAGGGCAGCAGGCAGGAAATAGGGGCGAGGACCAGGCTCATACCCTGGGAAGGAGTGTACAATCCGTGGGCCAGCAGGTCCCGGAGCGCCAAGGCGAGATCTTTACGCACAGAAGCGGTGAGTTCATCCCGAGGTCCTCCAGGCGACAGGCAGGCAGAGTAGCTGACAACATGTTCCTCCTGAGAGCTGGGCTGATGGCGAGAGGCTTGCAGACGTACGCGCTCCACGGCTCCTTCGAGTTTTTGCAGTAGGGGGCCGTAATCTTGAGCCTCGCTACCTTGAGACCACATGTTCTGGGGCACGTGGCCCGCGGCACAGCCGAACTGACTCAGAGCAAAGATCTGCAGCACCGCTAAGGCTTTCTGGATCAGCTGAAGCCCGGTTTCTCGCATCCTCTGGGCTTGTTCGGGATCCACTTTGGAGAGAGAAAAAGGATATGAAGTTACACTTCTTATACGGCTGTGAAAATAAATGGCTGCATTGCAAATCGAGAAATAATCGTGCATCGATTCTGAGATTTTCCGAATACATCACGATTCTCTCTCAAATCAATTCTGAGCTTAGTTTTTAACAGCAGATGGCACTGCAAACTTTAGAAACAATCATTCATAAAGTTCTAAAAGGTTAAAGCGAATTACAAAGGTGTTTACAGTGGGCTGTTTACATTACATCTTGCGCCATAAAAGCATTCTGAGCCGAGATGCAATTACACGACTCAGCCAATTGCACAAGCGCTTTACATGAGCATTTAGGTCTGCAGTTAAAATCTAGATTACAACGCCATCTGCCTTTAAAAAATACACTCAGAATCGAATCCAGAGAGTATTGCAATGCACTTGAAAAATCTCAGAATCAATCCATGAGTTACGATGCATCGATTTATTGTCGCACCCCTAACGTCTTCACTGTAAAATCTAATAAAAAGATTTAATGAATTGAAGTATAATTACCTCGCTTCATGCCTCCAGTGGCTCCGGTGTTTGGTCCGGAAGCACGGGCCTGCTGGCTATTCACACCGTCATTTAACAGAGGGTTCCCCACTTCATCTGAGAGGAGCAAAATCAGGATTGTAATCTAAATCTGTATTTATGTTGCTCCGCATAGGCACATCAAACTCAAACGTAACAGATGAGAACTTATGCACAGAAAATTAGTACAGTGGGCTCTGCAGATAGTGGCATAAAGCTCAATGATACTCACTACTATTCAAAAGTTTGAGGTTAGTAAGATTAGAAAACAAAAATTCAGCAAAAATGCATTAAATTGAGAAAAAAAAAACTCACTATTCAATAAAGAATCCTAAAAAATGCATCAATTTACACACTCACACACATACACGTCTGGTTTATTATCTTTGTGGGGACTCTCCATAGGCGCAATGGTTTGTATACTGTCCACACTGTATTTTCTATCCCCTTACCCTAACCCTACCCCTAAACCTAACCCTTACAGAAAACTTTCTGCATTTTTACTTTCTCAAAAAATCTCATTCTGTATGATTTATAAGCTTTTGTACCCATGGGGACTACAAGCCGGTCCCCACAATGTCAAAAATTTCAGGTTTTACTATCCTTGTGGGGACATTTGGTCCCCACAATGTAGCAAAAACAAGTACACACACACAAAAATCTGTAAACAGTGTTGGGAAAAGTTACTTACAATACTGCATTACTCCATAAAAAAGTAGCTAATTGCATTACTTGGTTACTTTTTATGGAAAGTAATGCATTACTTTACTTTTGTGTTACTTTTTGTCATCTGAGCAAATATATATTTTTAATAGCAAAAACGCAAACTATTTTTTTTTTATTTAAAAGTAATGTGTTACCTTACTAGTTACTTGTAACTCACGTTACTTGTAATGCGTTACCCCCAACACTGTCTGTAAATAATAATAAAAGTTTCCAGAGTACCAAATCAGCCTTTAAGGATTACAATTAGAAACATTTAGATCTGACTTTACAGATACTATCAAATGAGAACACAAACTTGAACTGAACTGGTTCGACAACTGAGTTTCATAATTGATAAACTTTGCAACGCTGATACTGTATTTAAACTGAACCGATTCATCATTAAATATGAATTTAGCTGGATAATTACACTATTGTCTGCTGCAGAGCTGACTTATAGCTGAAACTGAACTTGCTCCATAATTGATGAATATTAAAGGTGCAGTGTGTAAATGTTAGCGGCATCTAGCGGTGAGGTTGTGAGAAAATACGGTGGCCAACACAAGACAAAGATGTCGCTGTCTGAAACAGCAGGGAGTAGCCAGTGGTAAATTAAGGAATTATATTTACTTAATTATTCAGTAAACCAATATGTTATTGTGAATATTATTGTTACTTGTTCATCGTGTCAGCGTTTTATTCACAAGAACAAAAAACTATGCTTGAACACACCACGCTCACATCATTGACCCATAAGCAGACATCCTCACCCTGTATGAAGTTGATGAACATCTCCAGGTCTCTGATTTGGGTCTTGAGCTGCTCAACCAGTTGCTCTTTAACTCGAGCCGGGTTGACTATCTGTGCTATAGCAGCGTCCACTCTCTGTCGGAGCTCCTCTGGAGTGAGGTTCCCAATGTCTTCATTCAGGTTCACGTCCAGCTTCTTAATCAGCTCATCTATAATCACCTACAGTATTGAGGTGGACAGAGACTAAATAAAATGCCCCAGCAAAGGTTTTAAGGCTAATACATAAGGTTTTAAGACCAATACATCTTTAGAGGGATTGTTCTTTAAAGAAAATTCTCTCATGTCGTTCCAAGGACCTTCGTTCATCTTCAGAACACAAATTAAGATCTTTCTGATGAAATCCGAGAGCTTTCTGATCCTGCATAGACAGCAATGCAACTACCATGTTCAAGGCCCAGAAAGGTAGAAGAAATGGCTGAATAAAGTCATTATTTTTGTTTTCTTTAAACACAAAATTTATTCTCCTAGCTTCATAAAATTAAGGTTGATCCACTGATGTCACATGGACTATTTTAACAATGTCCTTACTACCTTTATGTGCCTTGAACATGTCAGTTGTGTTGCTGTCTATGCAGGGTCAGAAAGCTCTCAGATTTCATCAAAAATATCTTAGTTTGTGTCCTAAAGATGAACGAAGGTCTTACAGATTTGAAACGACATGAGGGGGGAGTAATTAATGACAGAATTTTCATTTTTGGGTGAACTAACCCTTTAAATGACCATGTCAACTGTATAGAAGCGTATTATCAGACGTACCCTCTGTCTCTCCATGACGACAGACTGAGGCAGTGAGTCATAGCTGCCCTCCTGGTAGGCGAAACGCTCCAGGTCATCGAGCTGAGTCTTCAGCTGGAAAATCAGCTCCTTCTGCTTCTTCCTCTGAGCTTCCAAGCGCTCCCTCTTCTCCCTTTCACTCTGCATATAAGAAAAGCACACAGAGTCAAACAAACTTAAAAAACCTACAGCCAAACTTAAAATACACACAATGTTTACACTGGAGCTAGCTGAACATATTTGCAAATGATCTGGTGAAGGACAATGAGCGTTTAATTAGTTTGCTTCATTTGGTTTAGCTTTGCTTATCCTGAAATGCAAAGCAATTCAGAAAAGACTTTGCTATATATAACATGGTTTTAGTTAACTATAATCTTGTGAAGCTTTTACATTTAATAGTCTCTGGGGAATAAAAATGTAACTGACTAATATATAAAAAAGAGAGACCGAACAAAACAAAACCAAGTATGAACCAAGTATGTAAGGAATACTTAAAGTAGGCACTTAAGTTTAAAGAAAGACTGCACAAGGGTCATGTTCACAGTACTCACCAATTCATCCTGCAAGCAAAGAGTGCAGAAGAGGAAATAAGAAGAAAGGAATGCATTTTAATGGCAGTAACAAGATACTCCAGCAGGAAGAAATACAGGGAAAAAGTGACTTTCAAATGTTCATTGTATTATGCTTACTGAGATTTTTATCATCATACTTTGTTGATTATTTTTAAAAGGGTGTTGATTAGTTATTTGAATGACACAGAAACAAGCCTTTTAACAAAAGAGATGCAGACAAATTGAAAGCTGATACCTGAGGGCATCATAGGGATATTGTATAGGCTGATCATGTGTGAATGAAAGGGGGTTTGTGTTTTTATAGGTGGGTGTATCACAGCCAGGTGCATATTGTAACTACTGAGGACTATTGAAGCAGGCCTACTGAAAACAAAACAACACTGATGACACTGTAGTTCAGATGTTTTCAAACTGGGGTCCACTGAAAACTTTAGAAAAACATCAAAAAATATACAATGAATAAAAAGATTGCAGTAAATATACACTACCGGTCAAAGGTTTTGGAACAGTAAGCATTTAATGTTTTTTTAAGTCTCTTCTGCTCACCAAGCCTGCATTTATTTGTTCCAAAGTACAGCAAAAACAGTTTTCTATTTCTAAATTTTAAAATGTAATTCACTCCTCTGATTTCAAAGCTGAATTTGTAGCATCATTGCTCCAGTCTCATGATCCTTCAGAAATTATTCTGATATTCTGATGTGCTGCTCAAAAAATATTTATTATTATTATGCTAAAATTTGGCTGAGTAGAATTTTTTCAGGTTTCTTTGATGAATAGAAAGCTCAGAAGAAGAGCAAATATCTTAAGTAGAAATCTTTTGTAACATTATAAATGACTTTATCATCACTTTTGATCAATTTAAAGCATCCTTGATAAATAAAGGAATACATTTTTATAATTTCTCTCCTCAAAAAATAAATAAATAAATATACTCAATCAAGGCGTTTTAATATGAGCAATATAAAAACTTTTTATTTCAGATAAATGCTGATCTTTGGATCTTTCTATTCATCAAAAAACCCTGAAAAAAGTACTCAACTGTTTTAAATATTAATGATGATGATGATGATGATGATGAAGATAATACTAAAAATAATAATAATACATTTTCCTGAAACAGCAAATCAGCATATTAGAATGATTTCTGAAAGATCATGTGACAATGACGACTGGAGTAATGATGCTGAAAATTTACCTTTGATCACAGGAATTAATTACATTTTAAAATATATTCAAATAGAAAGCAGTTATTTTGAACAGTAAAAATATTTCAAAATTGTACTGTTTTGCTAGTATAAATGCAGGCTTGGAGAGCAGAAGAAAAAAAATTTAAACCATGACTGGTGGTGAATGAATAAACTAGATTAAAATTATATCAAAATAAGTAATAGCTAGATACATTTATAATAATAATTTAATAATAATTTGTGTAATTTGGATGTTTTTACAATAAACTATGTAGACGTCTTTTCAATTTTAGGATGGGGTCCCTCACATGAAGACGATTATATTTGGGGCCTACAGTGTCTAAAAGATCGAAAAGCCCTGGTGTGGATTATGTGTATTTGAGAGTTTCATGTCGTTATCCTAAAAAGCACATGTTTTGAGATCTGCAGGTGTTTTCCATTTGGACTGGGGTTTGGGGGAGCCTGTTTGCTGGTCTTAGCGGGTTCCAGCTTGGCCAAGCTGGTCTTTAGCCAGTCTAACTCTCAGTACAGCTGGCCTTAGCTAACTTAAGCCAGTCTAGCTGGACCCCAGTCTGGCCAGGCTGGTATTTAGCTGCATGTTCAACTGGTTTCAAAACCTGACCAGCTGAAAAGCACCCAACTTCCTTCAAAACACTAGTCTGACCAGACTGAGAGACCAGGTTTTGGGCTTGGATCTAGGGTCTCCTGCAGGGTGGAGATCACTAAGACAGAAAACAGTGAAACTCACAGAGTTCTCGAGCATCTGAGCATCCTGTGCCCTGCAGCCTATGACATGAGGGCATCCTTTGAAGGCAAACTCCTCCAGCTCCAGCAGCATCCTTTCTTTCTCGTCGCTCTGTGCGTGGACGATCTGTTTTAGCCGAAACTGCACTTGAGCGAAGTGAGACGTTAACGCGAGGAGCGACGAATTCAACTGCTCCTGCTCATCCTCCAGCTTCCGCAGCTTGGATACCAAGTCTGCATCGCCGGACGACACCGAACCAGCCTGCGTGCCCCTCTTCCACTGCTCATCCTCCGGGTTGGCCACGGCTCCCACGGGCGCCCAGCGCTCCCCGGCTCCCGCGAAGGCAGCTTCGCTGTCGGATGTGGACAGATCCTCCGTCGACATGTGACTGACAGTTGAGGTAGACAGCCTGGCTGTCCTTTCACTGAAAACAACCTCGACTGATTTAACTGATGTGGAACTGTTTAGCGTAAATTCTGAATATACGCAACCGCCGCTTTAGCAGGTGCAGCGCAGTGTAATACTTACGTCTTCAGAAAACATTGCAACGTAATCGAAACGAGTGAGATCTTGAGGTAATATGGAACTACCGCACCAGAGTTCCAACAAACGTGCCGTTTTATCAATATGTTCTATGTATCAGCGAATGTGTGGGAAGGATGTTGACGTCAGTGCGTAATGACGTCAGAGAAACGCGCAGTTAAATCCGCAGCTTTATAGTTAGTTGAGCGTTTCTGTTCATATTTACTTTTCCTTCCATTCTCCCTGTGTTTGTTTTAATGCAACGCCCTAAATGTCAGTGGGCTGGACTGCGCGCCAAACACACCCTTGGCCTGTTCTGACCCAGCAGAGATTTTTATTACTGCCATCTTGGCGCCATCGACCAGAGGGTGCGTTTCACAAAAGCATCGTTTCCTTAAGTTCCATCGAACTGTGTTGGTAAACTAATAGTATCGCTTTTGGGAAACGCACATCATGTTGATTTAGGTCCCATCTGCAGCAACAGTTGAAGAGATCTTTGGTCAGTTATTTAGGTGTTCTGCTGCCCTCTAACGTTACCTGCTATAGCGGGTGTCGTTCCAGTTTTTTCAAAAACAATGTCTGTATTTTCCGAGTGCTTTCGTAATACTCTGTCTGTTTTTACTTTTAAAAATTAAATGCCCAGCAAAAGGTGAAGTGAAATATGAAACAAGTTTTGAAAAACTGGTTAATCAAAAATTTCCACTTTTCCATTTTTTTTTTTAACATACAACCTTCATTTTGGAATCAATCTATCAATTAATCAATCAATCACTCAATCATTGACATTGTATTTTCTACCTATTTGTAATTATTATGTACACTACCAGTCAAAGGTTTTCTTTTATTTGATCCAATGTACAGCAAAAATAGTAAAAATTTTAAATAACTATTTATAATAACTGTTTTAACTATTTAAAATAACTGTTTTCTATTTGAATATATTTAAAAAAAAAATGTAATTTATTCCTGTGTTGAATTTTTAGCATCATTACTCCAATCACATGATCCTTCAGAAATAATTCTAATATTTTAATTGGCTGCTATATAGACCATTTCGCTAGATGTAAACAACACTGGTCCAGAAGCACTTTTTGTTTTTTATTTTTTATTTTATTTCACTTATACAAATACATCTTAAAGGTGCTAATGTGACATTTTCATCCATTCAAATGTTATGTTGGTTGTATTTTTTTGTGGTGTTTGTGTAAAGTTAAAAAAAAAAGAAACAGGAAGTGTATCAGGACCAGTATGTTTACATCTGACGAAATGATCTATATATATACACTACCGTTCAAAAGTCTGGGGTCAGTAAATGTATAAAGTACATTTTTATTGTTTCTTTTTTCTTTTTTTTTTTTTTTTTTTTTAAGAAATTAATACTTTTATTCACCAAGGATGTATTAAGTTAATTATTAAAAGTTAATAATAAATAATTTACATTGTTATAAAATATTTATATTTTGAATAAACACTGTACTTTTTAAACTTGTTATTCATGAAAGAATCCTAAAAAAAAACAAAACACAGGTTCCAAAAAATATTTGGCAGCACAACTGTTGATATTATCCAACATTGATCATTCTAATAATAAATCCACATATTAGAATGATTTCTGAAGGATCATGTGACACTGGACACTGGAGTAACAGCTGATAAAAATTCAGCTTTTCATCACAGGAATAAATTCTAAAGTATATTAAAATAGAAAACCACTGTTTTAAATTGCAATAATATTTAATAATATTACTGTTTTTTTCTGTATTTTTAATCAAATAAATGCAGCCTTGATGAGCATAAGAGACTTCTTTAAAGACTATTACAAGTCTTACTGACCCCAAACTTTTGAACGGTAGTGTGTATATATATATATATGAAGAGTTTCGTTGCAAAACGAGATATATCCATTTTGAGAAATGTTGGTTATTTGACATTATTATTTAAGACATCAACAGTCAAGTTCATTCACAATTTTTGTACATTAAACTATTACTTGAGCTCAGTGAAGGCCAGGGACACAATATTTTTCAAATCCAGGATATTTTTTATTTAATTTTATGTCCATAAATAGTTCATAAATAAGTCAAAAACCATGCCAAAATGCAACATATTTATCTTAACATTGTCAAACATCTTAAATTGGTTAAAAAAACAATACATCATAAATATATGGAATAGTATATACAAAGATTGATTAATAATAATAAGATTCTGAGTTAGTTTTGGCCAGAACATACACAACATAACATAACTTTTTTTTTTTTTTTTTGCAAAACGCTATAAACGTACGTGACTGACAGCTCGCCTACAGTATAAACAATTAAATGGTAAACGTTTTTTAGTTAGCCTATTGAATCCTCTTTTTAAAAATATATGTTTTTTGTTTTGATATTATCGTTAAATCAATGAGCAAACTCGGAGCACTTCACCGGCATTGACTCTCTTCCCAGGGGATGCTGAGCATTTTCATCTTCTGCCTCCTTCCTCTTCTCACCTCTTCCTGATCCTGACGTCTGATTTTAGCTTATTTCGCTGTCCAGCTCAGTCCTCTTTGCTCATCCGATATTTCCTATTTCTTGTTTGTATTTTCGCGCTCTTGTCGTCGTTGATTGGACCCGCAAACCGAAGCGTACAGTATCTGCGCGCTGCTGCCAATAGGTATCTAAAACGTCACCCGTAGTGTAGTGTTCATGTGAAATGTAGGACGGAGGGGACAAACGACCCAGAGCGTCTCTGACATGATTTGCATGATTGGCTCATGCATCATCGGCCAAACTGGCTGGTAAGTTTATATCAATACCCGCCAAAATTATTTTTAATTTCGAACCCTGGTTATATCGCACTTTGTAAAGAAACTGGTCTGGCGGATATCGCGTTTTGTGAAAAAATACATTTTATAGTAGGCCTAAAATGTACATTCTTAAATTTTATTAATGGCAGCAATTCACACATAGATTAAGGTACATCTGAACAGTGATTTCCAATAATAAAATCCAAATGTCAAAAAATGGCGTTTATCGCGTTTTGCAACCAAACTCTTCATATATATATATATATATATATATATATATATATATATATATATATATATATATATAATTTATTATTATTATTTTATTTTTATTATTATTATTATGTTGAAAACAGCTGAGTAGAATTTTTTTCAGGTTTCTTTGAGGAATAGAAAGTTATAAATGTCATTATAAATGTCTTTATCATCACTGTTGATCAATTTAAAGCATGCTTGCTAAATAAAAGTATTAATTTCTATCATTTCTTCTTTTTATTTCAGATAAATGCTGATCTTTGGATCTTCCTATTCATCAAATAATCCTGAAAAAAATGTACTCAACTGTTTTAGATATTATTATTATTCATTTTTTCTTGAAAAGAAAATCAGCATATTAGAATGATTTCTGAAGGATCATGTGACACTGAAGACTGGTGTACTGATGCTGAAAATTTAGCTTTGATCACAGGAATAAATTTAAAACAACCAAATAGAAAGCAGTTATTTTAAATAGTAAAAGCTTTTCACAATATTACTGCTTTTGCTGTATTTTGGATCAAATAAATGCAGGCTTGATGAGCAGACGTGACTTAAAAAACATTTAAAATGTTACTGTTCAAAAACTTTTGATTGGTAGTGTATTTTATAAAATACAAAATAAATATTATTTAACAATTGTAATAAATTAATAGAAATTGAATACACTTGAATTTGGATACATTTTAAAGTAATAAGAAGGTGCAAAATACAATAGACAATTTTATTTTATCTCTTTTATTTCTCTTTTAGAGCTGACAAGGTTTCAGAGTGGTCACATGTTTACTTCATAAAACTTTTAGTCATCTGTCATGACACTCAATCAATACAACTGTTAAAAACCAGCAATAAATCAATAAAGAAGACAATTACACAATTAATGGTAAAGATCAATATCTGCAATAAAAAAGTTACACAGAAAAGGTAAGGTTTGCTATCTGAAGAGAAAATGTAATATGTTTCCTTATTCAGGGCATATGTCATGTGGTCATAATCACAAGACTGCATGATGTCAGGTCTGAAAAAACAGGTAACCTGTAAACCACAGAGATCTGTGATATTTGTACATGGCAAGTGTTAATGAGATACGTGTGAACTGAATTCAGCCACTAGAGGTCATCAATGCTTCAATACATGTTTCATGTTTTCATCATTCTGTAGTCAAACTATTCTTCAGATAAACTGAGCAGTAGCTAAAACACTTATGAACAATGTACACTTTACAATAATGACCCATTCTTAAAATGTACAAAAGACTCAGTGGATAAAATTAAGTTGTTATTAATGATAGACAATGGAAACATATATTAACCATCATATTTAGCCCTCATGAAACTTTCTCCTGCAAATAAAATCAACCTTTTGCAGTAAACTGTCTGATTATCTCTGATTAGTACTTTAATAAACGTATCATTTAAAAAAAAAAATCTGACATTTTAGGGAGTGTTGGCCATCTGAGCGACTTGTGTGTTGTTGTTTTTTCACAGAGTAGTAGCTCGTTTCTTTTTGGAGAAGAACACCCTCCAATTGTTCCAGTTGTTCCAGTCAAAGCCTACGGATGAAGTACAAGTTCCACCTTCGCCACATTTGTATCCAGCAGGGCAGCAGTGTGTCATATCATCACAGCACACCGCCTTTAGAGGAAGCGATAACAAAGGGAAGAGATGAGTAAGGGAAAGTACAAGAACGAGAATAGGTACTTGACTAAGATAAACATTTACAGTTTGACTGCCATTTGAATTAACAGAAAGATCAATAGAACTGAGATCACAAGACAGTGTGCCCATTTCCATGAACATATTCAAAAGAAATTCATTCTTCGGTCATCTTCTGAACACAAATTAAGATATTTTTGATGAAATCCGAGAGCTTTCTGACCTTGCATAGACAGCAATGCAACTGATATGTTCAGGATCCAGAAAGGTCATTATTTTTGTTTTCTTTAAGCACAAAAAGTATTCTCATAGCTTCATAACATTACAATTGAACCACTGATGTCACATGGACTATTTTAACAATGTGCTTACTACCTTTCTGGGCCTTGAATGTGTCAGTTGCATTGCTGTCTATGAAAGCGTGACATGAGTGAGAGTAATTGTTTCAGTGTTGAATGCATTACCTTCGGAGACGGGCAACAGCCCCAGGTGGTCTGGGAGGTTGGACAACAGGTCTGACTATCTTGGCAGCTATATCCACCTCCACACTGAATGCCCTTTTCCGACACGCTCGACTGTGGATTTTGGCCACCAATGTAGGCAAGTGGGACTATTTCCACATGTAGCCAGGTGGTTTTTATGCAGGAGCGTCTATGCAGGTCACACCTGTAGCCTGTGGGACAGCAGTGCTGCTGGTCTGGGCAGCAAACAGCCTATGGCATATAAGAGGCGCATTAAACATATTGAATGTGAAAAGATTTTCTGTAGCCAGTCCACACATGCACATATTCTTACCTCAGGATAAGGGCAGCAGCCCCATTCTCCCGTGGATAGATGGCAGCAGGTTGAATCTGCAGAGCAACTCGACTGTTTGTCGCATTTAACAGCGCCGAAGTCTAAGCTTGGAGCCGGTGTGCTTTGAGTGGAAATTTTATTGTACCAGGGGATCACCACATCTCCCTTGATGCAAGACACCCTGCTCACATCACACTTGTAGTTAGCCGGACAACAGTGTTCCCCATCTGTGCAACATACAGCCTGAGAAAAAATGAGAAAAAGATTCAAGCTGAAAACATACAGGCAATCTGACCTTCACAACATGCTCCTTTAAAACTCTATAGTATGTCTAATTGCATACTATTTAAAAAGAAAATTGGGGTCAATACGATTTTATGTTTTTGAAATAAGTCTCAAGTCTTAAATACAGTTGTGAAATACTATTACAGTTTAAAATAGTATGTGATGGCATAGCTGAATTTTTTAGCATCATTACTCCAGTCTTCAGTGTCACATGATCCTTCAGAAATCAGCCTGATATCCTGATTTGGTGCTTAAGAAACATTTTGTTGAAATGATGAAAATCTTTTTTTAATATTTTTTTGGAAACCATGATTTTTTTTTTACATGATTCTTAAAAAAAATGTGACCCTGGACCAGGGTTGCCGAGTTTTCACAACAAAACCCACCCAATTGCTAAAAAGTAAACCAGCCCAAAAGCAGCCCAATCGCGTTCCAGGGCGTAAAAAACACATTTTGTGGTGGGGTTCCTCTGGTAAAATTAGCATTCCAGGGTATAAATATTATGTAACTGGGGTCGCTTCAACCCGCGGACATGAAAAACAACCTGTGGCAACAGTACGAAAGTAGCCCAATTCCGCGAGAAAACCGCAGACTTGCCAACACTGCCCTGGACCACAAAACCAGTCATAAGAGTCTTTTTTTTTTTTACATTGAAAGCTGAATAAATAAGCTTTTCATTGATGTATGGTTTAGGATAGGACGATATTTGGCTGAGATACAGCTATTTGAAAAAAAAAAAAATCTAAATATTGAGAAAATCGCCTCCAAATGAAGTTCTTAGCAATGCATCTTACTGATCAAAAATTAAGTTTTGATATATTTACGGTAAGAAACTTACAAAATATCTTCATGGAACATGATCTTTGATTTTTGGCATAAAAGAAAAATCTATATTTTTGACCCATACAGTGTATTGTGTACAAATGAAGAATTCAGATGCAAAACCAGCTAAAAGCCATCTCGTGAGATAATGATACTAAGTGAATGCTCCTGACACACGTCTATCAAATACTTTTACTTCAAACTCGCTAAATTCCAGCTTCAGCCCAATCAGAAGTACCGATACTTACTAGGAATGCAACAATACAGTTAGTCCACGGTTCAATACGTACCTTGGTTTTTAACCACGGTTTTCCGTACGGTTCAGTTCTGATATCTTGCCACTTCAGTGTGGGTTTTTTTTGGAACAAATGAAGAAAATACTGCCATAAACCACTGTACACTAGAAAAAGCGTGGTTTAGTATATGTCTGCTTAATTTTTCTTTTGAGAGAGGTATTATTTTTTCGATTTTTACGCAAAATAGAATGGGTTTCATTCATACTGGACGCCATAGCGTCAAAGAAGTAGCACTGATTACGTTTCTTTCCAGCTTCTCGAATGTGCATAAAAGCATCGCTATTGCTGTAACTGATTAAAACAAGATATAACGTTAAACGTTTTGAATGATGAAATGTAAGGACAACAAACACTCGTCTGCAATAATATATGGTTTATTTGTGTTCTTTAAGCCATCTCGTATATATTTAGAAGCCATTGCTAATCGACATTGAATATGAGTATAGAATTTATCGTCTGCCTCATTCTGTGATAAGAATCCACGTAAGTAAGTTATTTCAAACACTCGACTGATGTTGTGAATTAAAAACAAGTTATAATGTTTTTATAACTTTTGATTTTATAACTTTTTATGGACAACAGGTTTAGAAAGGCTTATCACTGCATGTCATTAGAATGGAAGATGCTCTGCGTTGCTTTTTCAAATATAAGTGGGGAAGCGTTTCCTCATTTCAGCACGTGAAATTGCGGGCAAACATACAGCAATTCACAAGCGCGTATTGAACTGTGGATGTCGTACCGAACTGTTCGATATTATATTGAGTATTGTGACATCCCTAGTACTGACATAGAAACCTATACAAAGTAGCCAGAAAGAAATGCTAATTTTAAAGAAATACGTCAGATTGATTTAGAGGCATTGGAACTTAACTCTTCAAATATACTCATGCTACTTAAGACTGGTTTTGTGGTCCAGGGTCAAAAATAGGAAGTTCTAAAGAACAGCATTTATTTGAAACAGAAACCTTTATGTAACATATTAAATGTATTTACTATCTTGATTGTCTTTTGATAAACTTGAAGCAGCCTTGCTGAATTTCTAGAAGAAAACCCTGTCCACAAATGTTCAAACAGTATTGTACTTTGCATCTATTTTCGAGTCATCAAGGACTGTTTATTTGTGCTACACGCACAAGGAAGTACCTAGAACTATATATATATATATACTTGAAAACAAATAGCCTTTCTAATAAATGTAATAACATGACGACAAAACCAGAAAAACAGGTTGTTCACAACAGCAACCTGCAGAACATGGCTTTGTATGAGAATTTAGATGTTTATCATAAAAAACATCTCTGTGTTGTATATACTGGCTTTGTATGAGATTTTAGAAGATGTTTAATGCAAATAAACATATCTGTGATGTATTTAACAAGGTTGGACTCACATTAGGCAGAGGACAACAGCCCCATTTGTTGGTTTTTGCAATAAGACAGCAAGTGGTGTGATCTGGACAGGAAGTTTTTGCATCACATGGAACCCTGCTATTGTACTTCCCCACTCTCTCTTTCACTTCCCCATGCTGTCTCTGTTCCTCCTTAGCTGAGGGCTGAATTATGTCTGACATAGGCACAGATGTGGTGTTGCTATTGCAGGTGAGTTTTACAAAGTCACAAATGGTGCCGTGTGGACAACAGTGGAATTTATCCTTACAACACACAGCCTGCAGACAGAACAACCTGACTTTTAGTTCTTTTTTTCAGTATTAATTCTTTATAATAATATATGCACTATTAGTATGTGATAAAACTAGTCTTTTGGTTGCAAAATACATTTTTAATGTGTATTTTTCAGGGCTTGCTTTCCATTTAAACATCCTTAAACTAGATACACATACCTGTAAAAAATATATACATAATTGTAAAGCTTCTTTTTTTATTTGTTGAGTTTTTAATAAATCTGACATAAAAGTACTGAAGTTTATGCTTAAAAAAAAGAGATGTGTTTAAGGGAAAAAAAATTAACTACTGCTCAAAAGTTTGGGGTCAATAACATTTTTTAACATTACATAAAAGTTTTCAGCAAGGATGCATTAAATTGGCCAAAAGTGGCAAATAAATTTGCAGTGTTACTAAACTTTTCTTTTTTAAAATAAATACTGTATATGTATCATGGTTTCCACAGCAGCACAACTATTTTTAATATTGATAATAAGAAGAAATTTTTCTTAAGAACAAAATCAGCATATTGGCATGATTTCTGAAGGATTATGTAACACAGTATTAATAATTCACTGCAGTACTGTTTTACTTATTTCAGATCAAATGAAGGCATCCCTGATGAGCAAAAGAGACTTCTTTTAAAGGCAATGAAAAATCTTACTGACCCCAAGTTTTCGAGCCATAGGACAATTCTCTGAAAATAGGTTGGTTTCTCAAGTAAATGTGGAAGTACATCACTGTGAAAGCGGGACTGAGGGATATCACCAGGCGTAATAAAATTCAAAGTTGAAAACGGAGTGTGTATTTTCTCATTTGGCTACTCATGCAAGATTAGATTAGTATTTCTCCTCTGAGAAGATAAACTGTACCTCAGGTAAAGGACAGCAGCCCCAGTCTCCATCTATGTTCTTACAGCAAGTGTTGGAATCAGGACAAACGTGGGTAGAGTCGCAGTTCACGTTCCCAGGTGACCTTTGACCCGCTGTAGTGAAAGCAGGCAACTTTTCCAGCCAAGGCCTGGAGCCTGAAGATTCGTCACAAGACCCAGCAGCAACGTTACATGTCGTACCATGAGGACAGCAGTGGATGAAGTCATCACAACACACGGCCTGTAGAGAAAATAGAAACAAATTATCTTCTTTTGTGTTCCACAGAGGTTAACAGAATTATTATTCAGTGAATTATTCCTTTAAAAGAGACCTATTATGCCTCTTTTTACAAGATAAAATACAAGTCTCAGGCATCCCCAGAATGTGTCAGTGAAGTTTCAACTTAAAATACCACACATATCATTTATTTTATCATTTTGAAAATGCATATTTTGAGTAAAAGCAGAAACACGCCTTTTCTGTTCATGTCTCTTTAAATGCATTAGCTGCTATTCCCCGCCCCCTTTTTCAAAATATGGCTCAGAATATCCGTAGCACGCACACAGAAAGCAGCTTTCACACAGCATGAGTACTAAACTAAGTCCTCTTTCATGTCTTATTAACTGTCAAATACAAGTTTATGTTAAAAACACACAGAAGTTATAAAAACAGTCAGTTATGTCTGTGAATGTAAACAGATAAAAGAAATCTCAAACGCTCGTCTTGTCTTTGACTGTTTTTGCTCCGGTTCGTGACAGTTAGGGTTGAAAAACTCCAATTGCATTTTCTCCCTCAACTTCAAAATCTTCCTATATCACTGTTTTACCTTTTTTGTTAAGGGTGTTTGATCTTCTTTGCATGTTCACTTTGCAAAGACTGGGTCGGTATTTCTGCAGTGATGTAGGATGATTTTGAAATCATTTTTGAAGTTGAGGGAGTTTTTCGACATACCCTAACTGTCTTGAGCCAGAATACACAGAGTTCAGGGAGAGAAAGGCAAGATGAGCATTTGATTTTTTTAAAATAAAAATAACCAATCGTTTCACTAGATAAGACCCTTCTTCCTCTGCTGGGATCATTTACAACCGCATTTGGGAATGTTTGGAAGGTTTTGGAAGGTCAAACTCGGAGGCACCATATCAATTCGTTATAATTTATATATATATATAATTCCGTTATATGGAGAAAAATCTTGAAATGTTTTCCTCAAAAAACACAATTTCTTTACGACTGAAGAAAGACATGAACATCTTGGATGACAAGGGGGGTGATTACATTATCTGTACATTTTTGTTCTGGAAGTGGACTTCTCCTTTAAGGGGCGGTAATATTATAATAAGATCACCTTTTCTACATCATGGTGGAAGCGAAATCTGAGCGGCTCGTTTTTTCACATGCTTGCAGAGAAAGGCTTACCAAAACAAAGTTACTGGGTTGTCCCAAAGACTATATAAAAATACAAAGACGGTTCACTCCTATATTTACGAATGGGTGATACTGTAGCGTGCAATATGGCGGAATATTCCCGCCTTCTAAATGAAAGAGCCAATCGCTGATTGGAAAAGTCATTGCGTCACTAGAAGCGGCCGATAGAAGCTCCCATTAAAACCTGAGGCTGGACCAGCCGATGCACATACCCAGTAATAAGCGTGTAGAAACTGTGCATGCGCATTGGCTGGTCTGTTCTGAAAAATAAGCGTTTTAGTGCTATATGAGCATAAGTAACAACATTCATGGGGCAGTTCATTTCAGGTTTTTCTTGCTCATTTAAAATATATAATTTGATTGTGAGTTCATAGGGCAGTTTTTGAGATTTTAAGATTCTCCCATTCATTTAGATATTACTTGGTCTTGTTGGAGCTGCCCGGGGGCGTTGCAAATATGACCGCAGAGTGAACAGACTTTTCTTGAAAGGGACTTTCGTTGTCCTTTTTCACACTTTCTGAGTTGTTAGATGCACCGGGGACCCATTATAGCACTTAAGCATGAAAAAAGTAAGATTTTCATGAAAAGTCCACTTTAATAGATCAGGTGATTTACCTCTGGTAGAGGACAACAGGCCCATCCTCCTTCTTGAGTCTTACAGCATGTGCTTCCATCTGGACAGGACTTGGTGCTATCACAGGTAACATTTGAATGCACCGAAGACACTAGAAAAGATAAAACCAGTTTAAGAACAAAGAAGGTAGTGAACAAACAAATGCTGTATCTGTGTGTGCTGAATTCAGTGTTTTGGAACTACCTGGTGTAACAGCCACATTCTGACTGCTGATTTGTTTAACGGGCAACTTCTCAAACCAAGGCCTAGAGCCTGATGATTCATCACAAGACCCGGCAGCAACGTTACATGTTGTACCATGAGGACAGCAGTGGATGAAGTCATCACAACACACGGCCTATAGAGAAAATGGAGCTACCTTATCAAAATATCTTCTTTTGTGTTCCACAGAAGAAAGAAAATTCCTTTTACACATCAGGTGACTTACCTCTGGCAGAGGACAGCAGGCCCATCCTCCTTCTTTAGTCTTACAGCATGTGCTTCCATCTGGACAGGCCGCAGTGTCGTTGCAGGGAACATCTGAATGCACCGAAGACACCAGAAATTTTATAAACCGTTTCAATCAAGTCATTCTGTACATTTGTGTGTCTGTGTTTGCTGGATTCAGTGCTTTGAACTACCTTGTTTAACAGTCACATTCTGACGGCTGATCGTTTTGGCGGGCACCTTCTCGAACCAGGGCTCAGAGCCCAAAGGGTCCTCACACGTCCCAGCAGCAGTGTTACATTTCTTACCATGAGGACAGCAGTGGGTGAAGTCTTCACAACACACGGCCTACAAAACAAAATTAAAGGAGAAGTTCACTTCCAGGAACATTTACGGATAATGTACTCACCCCTCTTGTCATCCAAGATGTTCATATCTTTTTTTTTCAGTCGTAGAAAAATAATGTTTTTTAAGGAAAAAAAGTTCAAGTTTTTGCTGGTCAGGACCCCTAAATATGATGACCCTTGTGAGGGACCACCATCTTAAAATATAAAAATATACAAAGACCTATTTAAACTGTTTAGGGATAAAAACCTATTAAGTATAATATAATTGGGAAAAAAAAAGTTTATTTTGAATAGATTACATTTACTCTATTGTTTAAAAGTTTGGGGTCAATAAGAGGGTCATTCCACGAAATCGGTGCCTTTTCCACTTGGAAAAATTGAAAAATAAAATGTTTATTTAACATTTTTTAAATGTCCATGAAATGAAGACACCTTACAATGACAAGAAAATTGCATTTTGCCATCTGAGGCTATGTAATTTATTATTTTATGACTATTTTTGTACCTCATGTTTTGGTATTTTTGACACAAGCATTACTAGCAGATAATATAGTTTAATTAGATCTTATATGCCACTGAATGATAGAGGCATTAGCTCAATAATATAGCAAGGGTGAACTTTAAAATGTTTGAATTTTACACAGACAAACAGGGTCAAACCTAATTTATGTCATCCTTGTTACCCACGTCAAAACCTGTTACTCTAAAACGTAACAGGTTGACAGTAACAGGTTTGACAATTTCAAACTAATTTGCTAATTGCTAGCTAATAGTCAAGTTCACAAAAGCACATTGTACACTTTTTTTTTTTTTACTTAGATATTGATTATATTAAATGTAAGAAATAATAGTTTAAACTTACATTTTAAGAATAGTAACCCTTAGTCAAGCCTCATAAATCATCAAAAATAGAACATTATAGTGGAGTAAGAGAAACATGCTTATGTTTTAAGTGTTGGAATCCTGGTTGAGAGATGATGTGACCTCATAGAAGTGATGTCACTTGAATGTACATTTTTTGATGAGGGTAACAGGGCTGACATGAAATCAGGGAATACCAATAAAATGATTTATATTTTATAGAAAAAAATGTATACTTATGCCAAAAACATTGCTTAACAATGAGACCGTAATTAGAAGAATATGCAAATGTAATTTTTATATTATTTTGCCTTCATTTTGCAAATTAAAAGTCCTGCTGAAAAAGAAAAATCATAGTGAGGGACAGGCCAAAAACCTTACCAGCATAAATGCCATTTAAATTTAAAATACTATTTAATTGACTGAAATTGCTGAACGCATACATAGTAGTGTTATGTTTTTACATTTTACGCTTAATTGTTGTTATATTAAATCTATGTTTGATTATTTCTTAGGGATGCAAAATGCACCGATGTTGTGGAATGACCAAAGATGAGCAAAGATGCATTAAATTCAATTAAAAGATCAAAAGTCACAGTAAACACATTCATAATGTTACAAAAGATTTCTATTTTAAATAAATGCTGTTCATTTCAACTTTCAATTCATCAAAGAATCCTGAAAGAGTGTCATGTTGCCCCAAAAATATTAAGCAGCACAATTGTTTTCTACATTGATAATAATCAGAAATGTTTCTTGAGTAGCAAATCAGCATATTAGTATGATTTCTAAAGGATCATGTGACACTGAAGACTGAAGTAATGGTGCTAAAAATTCAGCTTTGCCATTATATGAATAAATTACATTTTAAAAATATAAGAAAATAGAAATAAGTTTCGTTAAATTGTATTAATATTTCACAATATCCCAAAGTGTGTTTTTGATTACATAAATGCAGTATTGGTGAGCATAAGACAAATTCGTGAAAAAATAAATAAACTTTTGAACAGACATGTATTTGGTCAAATTATTTAAATATCATCTAAAATGTACATCTATGTTAGATGTATAACTTTTTAAAACAAATAAATTATTTTTTTTTTCTTTTACAACCTACATCTGTTTTTTTTTTCTGTGGACATTGTGGTGCATACAATGCCATTGCGCTTTGGGTGTCACAGGTCGTGGACCTTTCCTGATCCCATCCCTCCTACTTTGCTTGCTGTCTAATTACTGTCCTATTGTAATAAAAGTCAACAATTCCAAAAAATAAATAAATAAATAAATAAATTCTGTGGACCCCCAAGCATCCCCAGTGGAAAAAATGGGGAGAAGTCCTTGGAGAGATGTAATAGCTGAGCTAATTATCCACAGGGTGCAATGCACTGATTCTGCTATAGTTATAGATCAGGTGAGGTGATTCACCTGTGGTAGAGGACAGCAGGCCCATCCTCCTTCTTGAGTCTTACAGCATGTTTCTCCATCTTCACAAGACGTGGTGTCATCACACTGAACATTTAAATGCACTGAAAATACAAAAAAAAAAAAAAAATATATATATATATATAGAACGTTTAAGAACAAATAAAGTGGTGGTATTATTCAGTGTCTGTGTGTGCTGGATTCTGCTTTGAACTACCTTGTTTAACAGTCACATTCTGCTTCTGCTCTGTTTAACAGTCACATTCTGTCTGCGGATAATTTTGACGGGCAGCTTCTTGAACCAGGGCTCAGAGCCTGTTTAACATTACATATCTTACCAGTAGGACAGCAGTGGATAAAGTCTTCACTTTGAACTACCTTGTTTAACAGTCACATTCTGACGGCTGATCGTTTTGGCGGGCACCTTCTCAAACCAGGGCTCAGAGCCTGAAGGGTCCTCACACGTCCCAGCAGCAGTGTTACATTTCTTACCATGAGGACAGCAGTGGGTGAAGTCTTCACAACACACGGCCTACAAAACAAAATTAAAGGAGAAGTTCACTTCCAGAACAAAAATGTACAGATAATTTACTCACCCCTCTTGTTATCCAAGATGTTCATATCTTTTTTTGTTCAGTCGTAAAGAAAAAATATTTTTTGAGGAAAAAAATTCCCAAGACAGGGATTTTCAAACTTTTTGCTGGCCCGGATGCCTAAATATGATGACCCTTGTGAGGGACCACCATCCTAAAATATAAAAATATACAAAGACCTATTTAAACTGTTTAGGGATAAAAACCTATTAAGTATAATATAATTGAAAAAAAAAAAAGTTTATTTTGAATAGATGACATTTACTCTTTTGTTTAAAAGTTTGGGGTCAATAAGAGGGTCATTCCACGAAATCGGTGCCTTTTCCAATTGGAAAAATTGAAAAATAAAATACATTTATTCAACATTTTTTAAATGTCCATGAAATTAAGACACACTTAACTGCTGTTATATTAAATCTTTGATTATTTCTTAGAGACGCAAAATGCACCGTCTTCGTGGAAAATATGAAAATATGAAAGATATTTTGGGAAATAATACTTTTATTCAGCAAAGATGCATTAAATTAAATCAAAAGTTTAAAAGTCACAGTAAACATACATGATGTTACAAAACATTTGTATTTTAAATATATACTGCTTTTTCAACATTCAGTTCATCAAAGAATACTAAAAAGAGTGTCATGTTTCCACAAAAATATTAAGCAGCACAATTGTTTTCTACATTGATAATAATCAGAAATGTTTCCTGAGCAGCAAATCAGCATATCAGTATGATTTCTAAAGGATCATGTGACACTGAAGATTGGAGTAATGACGCCGAAAATTCAGCTTTGCCATCACAGAAATAAATTACATTTAAAATATGTGGAAATAGAAATAAGTTACATTAAATCGTATTAATATTTCACAAAATCACAATGTGTTTTTGATTACACAAATGCAGTATTGGTGAGCATAAGAGAAATCTGTTAAAAAAATATAACTATTGAACAGACATGTATTGTTCAAATTATTTAAATATTATCTAAAATATACATTTATGTTAGAATGTATAACTTTTAAACAAATAAATGATTTTTTTTCTTTTACAGCCTACATCTGTTTTTTTTTTTTTTTTGTTTTGTTTTTTGTTTTATTTTCTGTGGACATTGTGGTGCATACAATGCCATTGCGCTTTGGGTGTCACAGGTCGTGGATCTTTCCTGATCCCATCCCTCCTACTTTGCTTGCTGTCTAATTACTGTCCTATTGTAATAGAAGGCAACACCTCCAAAAAATAAATAAATAAATAAAAAATTCTGTGGACCCCCAAGCATCCCCAGTGGAAACAATAGGGAGAAGTCCTTGGAGAGATGTAATAGCTGAGCTAATTATCCACAGGGTGCAATGCACTGATTCTGCTATAGTTATAGATCAGGTGAGGTGATTCACCTGTGGTAGAGGACAGCAGGCCCATCCTCCTTCTTGAGTCTTACAGCATGTTTCTCCATCTTCACAAGACGTGGTGTCATCACACTGAACATTTAAATGCACTGAAAATACAAAAAAAAAAAAAAAAAAATATATATATATATATATATATAGAACGTTTAAGAACAAATAAAGTGGTGGTATTATTCAGTGTCTGTGTGTGCTGGATTCTGCTTTGAACTACCTTGTTTAACAGTCACATTCTGTCTGCGGATAATTTTGACGGGCAGCTTCTTGAACCAGGGCTCAGAGCCTGAAGGGTCCTCACACGTCTCAGCACTAACATTACATATCTTACCAGTAGGACAGCAGTGGATAAAGTCTTCACAACACACGGCCTATAGAAAAAATGAACATAGACCTTTAATTTAACCCAAAACACACCTTTGCATCAGGATTGGTTGTCAGTGTGTGTTTTACCTTTGGTAGAGGACAACAGGCCCATCCTCCTTCTTTAGTCTTACAGCATGTGCTTCCATCTGGACAGGCCGCAGTGTCATTACAGGGAACATCAGAGGCTGAATATAAAGAGGGCAATGACACAAACCATTTGAGAAGTGTTATTATTTATGTGCACATACAAAACACGTATGTACTGCCATCTACAAATTTTCACATACTCTTAGGGGGTGCACCAGGCAATGTAGTCATTTGGTTGCCAGCAGTAGTGATTTGTCTGGTTGTAGTGAGTTCAGGTTTAGCCCTCATTTCTGCAGCTTTTAAAGCATAAGAAATGAAAATGCTGAAATATATCAGTGGATGCTATCAGTAAATAAATAACTCTCTCAGACAATAGCCTACGTTTGTGATTTTCCCATTCAGCTCTAACACGAGCAGGGAACTTGGCCCACATAGGCAGCTCCTTATTGGTGGAGGATATGCATTTGGAGGCTTTGATGTCACAGACACTGTCCTCTGGACAACAGTGGATTTTATCGTCACAACATACAGCCTACAGAAAACACAAATGACAGTGAAAATAATGCAAGTGAAAACTTTCATGAACAAATTAAGAAATTAAAAGGAAAGGTTCACCCAAAAATAAAAAAATTCTGTCATTAATTATTCACCCTCATGTCGTTACAAACCTGTAAGACTTTTGTTCATCTTCAAAACACAAATTAAGATATTTTTGATGAAATCCAAGAGCTTTCTGACCCTGCATAGTCAGCAACGCAACTGACATGTTCAAGCGGAACCAAAAGGTAGTCACATTGTTAAAATAGCCACTTGACATCAGTGGTTCAACCGTAATGTTCTTCTCTTTCCTGTCTGTCTTCATCGCACTTTCACGACAGTGCGAAGCATGCGTGTGGTGCTGCTGATGCAGACGTTAGCGTTCTGCGCCTTGTTTGCAAGCAGAGGAATACACACGCATCCGTCATGATACTCTCATGAACATGTCAAAGACTGACACGGAAGAGAAGAAATTGAATAAAGTCCTTATTTTCGTTTTATTTGTGCGCAAAAAGTATTCTTGTAGCTTCATAACATTACGGTTGAAGCACTGATGTCACATTGACTATTTTAACGATGTCCTTACTACCTTTCTGGGCCTTGAATGTGTCAGTTGCGTTGCTGTCCAAGCAGGGTCCGATCGGTTAATAAAATGGTATTAAATGCATAAAGGATATTTGTATTATTTAACATATTTAATTATTGCAGGTTTACGTCATATTCTGAGTTGAATTTCACTGTTTTTATTCATTTCGAGGAACTGAATCTGTTTTTTGTGAGTGAGTGAGATTATATTTATTCTAGAACTAACATCTTACTCCCGATTTCTCTCAACATGGAGAAAGGAGAGCTTTTAATCAATAAATGCGAGGAAAAAAAAACGGCGTTACTTATTTTAAAAAAGTAACTCATATTTTCTTGTCAATTAAAAAGTAATGCATTACTTTACAAGTTACTTGGAAAAAGTAATAATATTACGTAACTTGCGTTACTTGTAATGCATTACCCCCAACACTGGTAATTAATGACAGAATTTTCATTTTTGGGTGAATTATTCCTTTACTTTTATTCAGCAACGGTCCTTGAACTTGATCAAAAGTGACAGAGAGGCTTTTATATAGTTTTTTTTTTTTTTTTTTTTTTTTTTAATAAATGGATAAATATTAAAAAGGGCATTTATTTCGAAATATAGAAGAAATTCCATTTCAAAAATGTATATTTATTAAAATATGTTTCTCCGGCTGTGAAAAACCACAGCTTAATTTTCTGATGTCTATGCACATATTACTGTATTTAAACTGTGCCGATACCTTCGGCATGGGGCAGCACGCCCACTGGCCATCTTCTGTCTTACAACATGTGGTGTCCACAGGACACTCTGAGGTCCCATTTCCACAAAGAACAGTCTCTGGTTCTAAAAACAATCACAGGACAACACCATAAACTACACTTGCATCCTACTCAAATTAATACAGCTAATCTTACTACTGTAATAAATTTACAGGGGATCTTCTTAAATAAATAAATTATGTTTTAATCATGAAACTCTCTATTCCACCCTTATTTCTTCCATCTCTTCCATACCTTTTAGTTTGACACAGGAACTGCTGTCTGCACTGCATTCATGGTCTTTTGGGCAGCAGTGTTTCCCATCTGAGCACACAAGGCCCTGAAAAGAGAAGAACATATATTCTAGTATATATTCTTATAAAAACAACACTATGCTTCTTTTGTGACCAGGCCATTCAATACACCACATCAGTGGTCAAGAAGCAGGTGGTTTGGGCCCATATGTAACTTACCTGTGCTACGGGACAACACCCATATGATGAAGCCATCAGCAGACAGGAGAACTCAGCAGGACAGAATGAGCCGTCAGGACAGGTGATGTCATCTTCACTTACAGGTAATGAGGGAATCATTCTGAACGACTGAGGAACAAGGGTTGTTAAAGCGATAGTTGGCCCAAAAAGGAAAATTCTGCCATTATCCAGTCAGCCTTATGTTGTTTCAAACCTGTTTGGGTTTGTTTCTTCTGCTGAGCACAAAAGAAGATATTTTAAAGAATGCTGGTAACCAAAATGTTGAGAGTAGCCATTGACTGGAAGAAACATACTATGAAAGACTATCTGTTTGGTTAACAACATTCTTCAGAATATCTTTTTTCAGGTTTGGAACAACATGAGGTTGAGTAAATAATGACAGCACTATTATTTAGATTCTTCATCTAAATCTCACTTTGGGAAGGTCTGTCCGTTTAGCCGGTATCCTTTCCCCAAACGGCAGTGTATGTGTGGCGTTTATACACGTGGAGTCCGTAAAACTGCACAGCATGCCTTCAGGACAGCAGTGCAGGTGGTCCTCACAACACTCTCCCTACACACATGCATAAACTAATCATTCATACTGGAAAAAGTTCAGTGAGCAACACTGAAGCTGGACATTTGACAGACAACCTCCTGATTACAGCTTCATTTATTTGAGCTCTTTGAATAGCAAAGCTATCAAAGAACGATTTGCATGTTGATACTATAATAGTGCCTTATCGCAACCCTTATTACATGGGCTGACAGTGTGAATGCGTGTAACAAAAAGGGTGCTATTGAGGAATATCTGACGGAGTGACCGCAGAACACTGTCTTCCGTATCAATGTACAGTCTACCTTCTCTTGTTTTATCTGATCTGCTTTCTACAACCTCTATATATTATAATGAAGAGTACCTGATACTAATGCTCTGAAATGAAACTGTCTTTATGCATCTGTCACTAGTTTAGTCTCTTACGTGATGGAAAGGGCAGCAGCTGAAATCTCCGGTGGGATCCTGGCAGCATGACTGGCCTGCCTCACAGACTTCATTGGTGGGGCACTGCGAGCAAGCAACCAGCGTCACCAGAGCGAGACTTAATGTCACTTTCAACATCTGGATGGATGGAAAGAAAAAGAGAATGTTTTAACATAAATGTTTAATGTTTAAATGTTAAAACAGATTTGAAATATGGAGTGTCTGATGTGTTTAAGTGGAAAATTATACAATTTTCATTTTAGTGTAGTAGACTGTAACCCATCAGACCTTCACATCTCAGATGCAGGGTCAATTTAATAAACCTTGTTGGGTGTATAATTGACTGTATCTTCTTTTTTTGAGCAGTAACCGTGCAAGTATATCATTTTAATTCTTGCACCACTTCCTCTTTCACATCTGCAAATCTGAAGCAAAAGCTTACCAGAGAAACTAGGTTGACCTTAGAAACAATAACTGAAACTCATGGTTATAAACGTTTCTGATATATTGGTTCAAAGCCAGCAAAATAAATTTTGTTATACCGTTAGTGTCTTATTTTCTTATTTTGACACTAAATGCATCAGTCCATTAAATCTGTGCCGTTTCTTTACAAGAGGAAATCCCCCTTATGACTGCCAACCCACATTGCAACTGGATTTAGCACCTAATTGCGACAAAAAGGCGGAACTGTGAATGTGGTATTTAACCTTTTTTTTAAAGTCACTGTCACCGTCTTTGGTTTCTATTCTCACGGGGCACAATGTTCAAATTATTAATCCATTCATTTAAAAAACAACAAACATCTTATGAAGTAAAAGAAAGAGAGAGGATGCACTTGTTCAACTTACTTTTAAAATGGTAAATGAACAGGTGGGTTAGTAAACAGCTGGAGGTGAATGACCAGTCCGAGGATCCGTGGGGTCCAAGTTACCGGTCTGTGAGCAGAGATACATTTTTTACATACAAATATAATTATAGAACAATAAATTAATTAATTAAATAAACAATTTCATTTAATTTTCTTTTAAAATTTTTTTTGCATGAATCTACTATATTAATGTGAGTCAGTTTAATGCAGGAAATAAATCTGCTATAGCAACAAGTGACGCGCAGCGTAATTCCACAAAATGAAACTGAATGACCAAAGCACTTTTGCATATAACTTTTACTATGCTGTCTGAAAAGGAACAAAGAGCGTCTGTAACGAATTATGGAAATACTGCACCTACCTTGTCTCCTCGCAACGTTCCCACACTGTGCTGGAATTAACAAATGTTCGCTCCTTAAATGTAGTGTTCTCTCAAGCTCCGCCTATGTTAGAGGACAGCCTTTGGATAATTTAACTAATTATTTATAACAGGCGTGCCATCCGTGTTTGATTCCTTGGAAATGCGCATATGGAATCTTTTTCATAGAAAAAGGGGCGAAAATAAAATAAAATAAAAATAAAATTAATAAAAAATAAATAAATAAATAAGATGGAGTGATTACAGCACTGGAGTGTAACTGTCCGCATTTGTAAGTCACTTTGAATAACTTACCGTTTTGATACAGGCAGGTAGGAAACATGAATTGTCTTTTGGCGCCCCCTAGTTAGCTAATTATCTAATATTTTAAAATAGGGATTTCAACTCTGGCCTTCGAGGTCCAATTTCCTGCTTCAGTTTAACTTTAACCTTAATCAAACTTACTTTTCTGTAACTTTCTATTGATCCTGAAGACTTTGATTAGTTTGTTGAGATGTGTTTGATCAACGTTAAAGCTAAACAGGAAAGTGGACCTGGAGGGCCATAGAGAGAGAGAGAGAGAGAGAGAGAGAGCTGGATAGTAACTGATTACATGTTATCTGGATTACGTAATCAGATTCTAAAAAAAATAAAGTACTTGTAATTTAGAGTAAGCTGCATTTTAAAATACTTGTAATCAGACTACAGTTAGTTTTTTATTGATTACATGATTACATATTATTCATTAGTCATTAGTCAGGTGGCGACACTGCATTTGACCAGTGGATTTACAAAATTCAAGTGTTTCAACATTGCATTAAATACTGATGAACATTTTTATTTGAATTATCACTCTGTAGGTTATTTAACCATGTATTATTGAAAGGCTTTTGTCTTTCGAACTCATTAAAAAGCACCAATTCTTGTTATTTCTTGTTTGCAGACATTCTCAAACTTTTTGTCATCTTTCACCTAATATATTTACATTAAAAGGGTGGTCAATCAACAATTCTGTAAAAGACAATATCTCCTTTTGCAGTGAATTTTGAGCATTGCAACTTTATAGATGTTGTTTATGCTCAAACAGCAACATTACACACTACTCTAACTAAAGTTAAATAAGTGAAATCATAATCAATGACCTCTATAAGCACCCCTGAGATTTTAAAGTATATATTTTGATAATTAAATATCACATTTGCATGCAACTATTCATGCTTCTCTGTCATTGGTTAATGGTCATGGTGTACGGGTAAACAAAATATTTCTTCTTCTTTAGTAAGTAAATTATTTTTATTTTTGATTTATTTTAATTTTACATTTTTATGATTTAATTACTTTTTAGCCTTTCATTAAACTTCACAAACCCCCTGCAGTTCCTTTACAAACCCCAGTTTTTGGAAACCTTGATGTAATATAATGTTTAATACACTTCATGTATTACACTTCATTTTCTCTCTCTTTGTATTTTTACATCATTATGGCACAAAACTTTCCTTGTTTAAAACAATGTGATAAGTTAAGTCAAAAGTAATCAAAAAGTAATCTGATTATATTACATCAAATGTGTAATGTAATGGATTACGTTACTGACTACAATTTTTGGCATGTAATTTGGAATCAGTAACGGATTACAATTTGTAATAAGTAATCTGCCCATCTCTGTAAGTCAGACTTTTCAGGATAGGAGATAGACTAAACATGAACTCCCAAAATGTACTGCCAGATTCTGGAAGACAAATTCTTGAATCAGTGGTATAAGAGGATGTGGTGCTGGTCTTTCAAGAGTCACTCTTAACTTATCTGTCTATAAAGCCTGTAAAAAAATATATATTTCACAACATGTCAGCATGTCATTCTTATTAAGTGAGGGTCTTTTTTTTTTAGGATTTTTTACTCAAGCAAAGTCTCTGAGAACCTGACACATTGCACTTCTGAAGACTTTAGGTAGGTTGCAGTTCTGGAAAATGGTAGCGCTGGTGACTAAATGGTTCCTGATGGTGTCACACCTAATTCTTCACCAATTCTTTTGCAGTTAACATGTGTCTTTTCTTCTCCACCTGTTTTTACTGATCATGCAGACCCAACAAGCATTTCGCTGTCCAATGGTCATGCCTCAACTTTGCAAATTCTTGTATTGAATTAGTATTGCATTCTTTTTAATGGGATTAAATAATTTTTGACTTTTCAGTCTGAGTTAAATCTCTTTTTTGGCTTATTTTATCTGTGAAAGAAAACATGCCTAATAATTATTCACACCTGAATATAAAGAGTTTTCACTTTCAGCCTTCATGGATAATTATATATCACTTATAAACAGTGTTGGGGAGTAGCTAGTTACATGTAACGGAATTAGGTAATTTAATTACAAAATAAATGTAATTGTAATTAGTTACAGTTACTGAGAAAAAATATGTAATTAAATTACAGTTACTTTTGAAAAATGCCAGTGATTACAAAGGGGATTACATCTGAATTTTTTCACACACCCAACCCCTACTTACAGATTTAAATATACTTCTTTTAAATTGCATTGACTGCTCTAAAATGAGACACCAATGTTTCAGGAGTTTAGGACACAGAATAGGACACATGCTTATTCGATAACTGTTTTATTTCCTATTTGGGTTTATGCATAAACTTGATTTTTTAAGATTGTTTTTTCTAAGGCATTGTTAGATGCTAGTGTTTTCTGTCATAACTATGCAAACATTTGATTTCAAACCCAGTATCATAGCTATTAAACTATTTCTTGTTATGATGTTATTTATGTTATGACATATAACGCAACTGCGTTCACGGTGACCGGAGTTTGATTCCCGTCTCGAGGTCCTTTGCCGATCCCGCTCCCCTCTCTCCTCCCAACTCTTTCCTGTCATCTCTCTACTGCCCTATCACAATTGTAGCGATTTTAGCTCAAAGGGAAATGTATATAAATAATTACAATTAATTATGATTAATTACAATTATTTATATCAGCTGCCAGTAGTAACTGTAGCAGAATTAATTTTCCATCAGCTAATCTGTTCGCCCAGTGAACATTCAGTATAACTTCATATCAACTCTAAGAAATGGTATTTTCTTGGCCACAGAAAATAACTTTCTTAAAGTACCATTGCATTAGAGCATGTAGCTCGAATCGGAATCGTAAAGGGACATTAATTTGCAAGGCAGAATCAGAATCAAAACTCATGTAATTTGTGCACAAGAGTTTTATTAACAAAGGACTAACACATAACTAATCTAAACAAACAAACATGAAATCACTCATACATGGGGGAGTGGTCAGTGAGAAGCAGTTAGAGAGAGACAAGGAAATGAAGCTATGAAAAGAGTCAGTTAACCACCTGAGTGAAACCATCAGTGCTGTCTACAGCTTATACTAAACCTCTGTTTGTTTAGTTAAATGTACGATACTTGCATTGCCTTGGTCGTTGAACAAGTGTCCAAATGCAGTCTCAGGTGAAAGTCTTGATGGTTTGGAGCAGTGGTGGTTTAGGAATCGCGATCACGTTCTTCCGGGTCTGAAGAGTGACGAACTCCAAAGATGTTCTGACTCGATGGTGACTGGGAGTTTCTTCCCATGTGAAAGTGAAGAAGAACTAAGAGCTGAGAGGGACCCAGCTGAAGTCCTGTGATCTTTGGGGAATGGAAAGACAAGGCCGCAAGGACTGGCGCACGCTTAGGGAAGTCCTGAAGAGTTCTAGCTCATCTTCTTAGGTTCTCCAAGAACCACTGACTGACTGAGGCGAGTCATGAAGATGAATTCCAGGGTTAAGTGGAACTGTCTGGCTCTTTGTGGTCGAGAGCCACAGCTCTGTATGTTGGGCCTGTCGGTTCCACCGGGCACGCTCTGTGCCGGCTCAGGCTCCCCGTGGGTTCCTCCACACGGGCAGCAATCGGAAGACGAGAGCAAAGAGAGTGAAGAGAGAAGGAGGCAATCAATCGTTTAATGCCTTTAAGCTCTCTGGAGGCTGCTACCTTTGGAGGGAAAGTTTATGACTCTTTGTCTGTGAGCATGGTATTTTGCATATGTAATTCGATCGGGTGTTGATGCAAAACTAGTAAGGTTTCTTAAAACACTAATATGTTGCATAGGTATCAACATCTAATTTACACCATCTTTTAGATCATCAAAATACGAATTCAAAGAGACCAAACATGGCATAGGTGGGTTATACGACTAGTCATCTATCATAACACATGCATAAAACAGTAGAAAGACAAATACAAATACAACAGACAAAATTAAAATACAATGCAGTAATACTGTACACAATGACCTGGGCTATGTGTGATAGGAAGGTCAAAGAAAGGTTGTCTGTGAATGAACAGGAAAGAGTCCTATTTCTATAGGCATTGTGTCTTTCCTATGGGCAAATGTAGCATGGGCAAATGTGCATTCCTCTGGGCAATAAAACCTCTTATCAGATCGTTGTCCTGGCAACTGAGCCCTTTTGGGGTGTTGGTTACTTTAGGGGGTTGTCTCCAGAGCTCCAGCATATAGCTGGCTTGTTGGGTTTAAAGACTATTTGTTAAATGTAACAATTAATGTATGTCTGATTGGTCCAGACGCTACACAATAAAAGGCATAAAAAGCCCAAAAATATAAGTAAAAAAAAGTCTGAATTTGTGGTGGCTGTGCTTTAAATTAAATTATTACACAGCTCAGACTCTTTCGGGCAACTTAAGTCAGTGCTATATGCTTGATAATTTTTCTTGGCGGAAGCTTTGCGTTTGGTTAGCTAATAAAATATTAAAGCTTAATTCAATGTTATGTGTACAATTTCTTAATCCTGTCATCCTGGTATCATGGATTTGCTCTATTGTTGCTGCCATTTTTTGTACATTGTAATGGATTATAAGATAACTAACAAACTAGTACTACTACTTAATTATTTATGTGGTGAAATGTTGTGTAAGAAAACTGGTATGACTGCACTGTATCCCTAAAATGTCTAGTTTGAACTTGCCATTTGCTAGCAACTGATTTCTTCATGAAAGCTTTGCGTTCAAATATTTCAACTCAAATCAGTGTTTCGTGTCTAAGTATTTTGACACGAAATATCTAAATAATCTATCAAGCAGCTATGTACTAAGTTAGATAATGTACATTCAGCCAGTTGTTATCGCAAAATAAAGATGTATGTTACTTATTATAATCTTAATTCAAGTGATAAAGTATTTTGAAAGTCTGACAGTAATCAGTGTTGAACGCTACTGTAAGGTTAACTCTGACTGGTTTAAATGTTTCAAAATGATTAACAGTTGAAAATATTAGAAATGTAGAAAAGTAATCAAAAAGTAATTCAAAGTAATAAGTTACATTACTTTAATAAAGTAATTGAAAAGTTACACTACTTATTACATTTTAAATCAAGTAACTTAATCTGTAGCCCATTACATTTCCAAAGTAACCTTCCCAACACTGCTTATAAATTAAATACATAATAGTAGTTATTAAGATTGATGTGGTTTGTAATTGGTAAAATGTGGTTGGAAAAAAAAATATGACCAGAATATTAACATGCCTAATATTTATGCACACAGTGTGTGTGTATACAGGTGCAACTCAATAAATTAGAATGTCGTGGAAAAGTTCATTTATTTCAGTAATTCAACTCAAATTGTCAAACTTGTGTATTAAATAAATTCAGTGTACACAGACTGAAGTAGTTTAAGTCTTTGGTTCTTTTAATTGTGATGATTCTGGCTCACATTTAACAAAAACCCACCAATTCACTATCTCAACGAATCAGAATATGGTGATATGCCAATCAGCTAATCAACTCAAAACACCTGCAAGGGTTTTCATGAGCCTTTAAAATGGTCTCTCAGTTTGGTTCACTAGGCTACACAATCATGGCGAAGACTGCTGATCTGACAGTTGTCCAGAAGACAATCATTGACACCCTTCACAAAGGGGGTAAGCCACAAATATTCATTGCCAGTGAAGCTGGCTGTTCACAGAGTGCTGTATCCAAGCATGTTAACAGAAAGTTGAGTGGAAGGAAAAAGTGTGGAAGAAAAAGATGCACAACCAGTCGAGAGAACCGCAGCCTCGAGAGGCTTGTCAAGCAAAATCGAATCAAGAATTTGGGTGAACTTCACAAGGAATGGACTGAGGTCAAGGAATCAAGAGCCACCACACACAGACGTGTCAAGGAATTTGGCTACAGTTGTCATATTCCTCTTGTTAAGCCACTCCTGAACCACAGACAACGTCAGAGGCGTCTTACCTGGGCTAAGGAGAAGAAGAAATGGACTGTTGTCCAGTGGTCCAAAGTCCTCTTTTCAGATGAGAGCAAGTTTTGTATTTCATTGGAAACCAAGGTCCTAGAGTCTGGAGAAAGAGTGGAGAAGCTCATAGCCAAAGTTGCCATAGTTTGTGATGATTTGGGGTGCAATGCCATCTGCTGGTGTTGGTCCACTGTGTTTTTTTGAAAACCAAAGTCACTGCACCCGTTTACTGGCCAGCAAACTCACCAGACCTGAACCCCATAGAGAATCTATGGGGTATTGTCAAGAGGGAAATGAGAAACAAGAGACCAAAAAATGCAGATGAGCTGAAGGCCACTGTCAAAGAAACCTGGTCTTCCATACCACCTCAGCACTGCCGCAGACTGATCACCTCCATGCCACGCTGTATTGATGCATTAATTAAAGCAAAAGGAGCCCCTACCAAGTATTGAGTACATATACAGTAAATGAACATACTTTCCAGAAGGCCAACAATTCACTAAAAATGTTTTTTTTTTTAAATGGTCTTATGAAGTATTCTAATTTGGTGAATTGGTGGGTTTTTGTTAAATGTGAGCCAAAATCACCACAATTAAAAGAACCAAAGACTTAAACTACTTCAGTCTGTGTGCACTGAATTTATTTAATACACGAGTTTCACAATTTGAGTTGAATTACTGAAATAAATTAACTTTGCCACAACATTCTAATTTATTGAGATGCATATATATTATAGACTATATATATTAATATATATATTAAGGCTTTTTAGTAATTATAGACGTTATAAGATGATTTTACTCAAAATGTCTGAGAAATCATAAATAAAATCAGTAGTAAATTAGCATTATTTACTGATTTAATGATTTGTCACTTTTGACCAATAGGTGGTAGCACTGCTCTCAAATTGATGTGGTGTGGTCAACTAAGGATGACAATAACGCACACAAAGTTTGGTGCCAATATACCAAAGCACTGCAGAAATAAATGCAAATAAATGTTATATGAAAATAGTATGAGATTTTGAAAAATCTTTTTTGAAAATCTAAAACAGCAGATTGTTTTTGTGTGTGGGATAGGTTTAGGGTAAAAGAATAGAAAATACATTTTTACTGTATAAAAACCTCCCCATAAAACATGTAAACCCATCGTGTTTCATGTTAAAGAAACTGTACCTTTATTATCGACGCCACCCCCTTGTGAACACAGCAGATATATCCCAACATACCTGAAACGAAAGCGAAACTGCCTTCTACGCTTTGCTTTATCACGGTATGTATTTGTCTCATCTGTTTATTTATATTTACATGGAAAATAAATGATCTTGACAAAACAAAAAGTAAACAAAGGTCCTAACGAAAAATCACCGGTCACACAAATCGTTATATTTGATGTTTTGTTGTTAAAAAGTAGTCGTGACTCGTCACAGACGCATATATGGCAAGTGAAAGTATTTAATGTCAACATTTCCTCAACATTTTACGAAACGAACAAAGCAAACTTTAAACAAAACAAAAACGCCTAATAAAGCGTCGATTATGTTTCCTTAAAGTGTTTTATAGCAACTTTTTCCGACGTCCATATCTCATGCTGTCATGTTTAACTTAAGTTCATACTAAGCTTATTAACTAGCCTTCACTTAACCAGCTCAATTTAGGCTAATAACACGTCCAAGATTTGATGAAAGACAGCTCTTAAAGGTTTTTACACGTTGTAAAGATAACTTCTGTTGTTCTTCTGGCTTAGGTGGCCTAACAGTGTCTTCTGCTCACAGGTTCTTGCGTAGGTAGAAATGTCTAGCGAGGTAAGGAAGTGCTCCGGCAAAGACTTGTTTTTTGCATTCTCTTCTCTATTTAGTACAATGACCCTGTTTGTCATTTTGTCTGTCCACTCAGGATTTTAGCTTTGTGGATGGTGATTCTTCGGGAGGCCTGGACCAAGTACTGAGGGATATCAACAAATACAAGGTGTGTGAGTGACTTGCAAACCAGGATACATGTCAACCAGAATACAAACCATTAATCCTTATGTCCTCTCATCTGTCCAGACACAGTATGAAGCAGTGTTGTCAGAACAAAAAATACTGAGAGATGGCATAGCTAACAACAAAGACTTTGCTAAACAATTTAAAAAACGTGCTGAAGACAGAAGAGCATCAATTGAGGATGAAAACAAGAAACGTATGAAGATCATTCAGAAAGAGAAGGTCTGTATAAATAAATACACAAACACTAATTTTATCCCCTAATTTAAATACATTTTTAAAAAAAATCTGTGGTAATTGGTCACTGTGTGCAGGATAAATGCAGAGCTGTGGAGGACGAGAATACCAAGCTGCAGATGGAGATCCTGAATATAAAGGAGGAGATGCAAAGCCTGGACCGTAAAAACAGCAATCTGAAACAACAAACCGAGGTTTACAGTGTCAAAATAAATATATTCACGCTCAGCTGCAGTCACTGGGCTGAATGGACTGTGTGGCTCTAAAATATATCAGTGCAATATATATGTTAAAATACATTTTAATAATAATCTAAACATTTTCTGTATTTTCACTTACATTCATATAAATTTGAACTTAAAATCTCTATGTTTATTTAAAAAAAATCCATGGACACTCCACAGATCTCTACAGCGGTGCCTGAGAGGAAGGTTGTGTTTCGGGGAGAAACAAAAGAGGGAGTGCATGTTGTGAGTTTTGATGTGAATCCCCGTATAGTTTATCCGATGGAGGGGGGAACAGCACTGATCACCTTTGAGGAAGAGGATGGTATGTAATGGTTCAAACTAGCATTATCACAATAATAAACAATGCCAAAAGCAGCTGAAGGTTCAAAGAACTCAAACAAATGAGGTAATTAACTATACAACAGGTGAATGAAACAAGTAATTAAACAGAAGGAGAAGCTAGGCCAAAAGGCAAAACAAGGAAGACACGACCAAAACGTGATAAAAACAGGAACAAAACAGAATGTAAGTGTAACAGAAAGTCTTTGGCATCTTAGACATCACTGACTGGAAGGCAAGGCCTCCTAACCCTATATGAGTTAAAGCCCCCCTCTTAAAATATTTAACTATATGCGCTAGCAAAAAAGTCTTAGATTTGAAAGCCATTTATTTTATACTAAGTATAGTTCAAGTCTATTCACAATTACTAACATATCGCTTGAGATTTACTGATTTAAAAATTGTAATTGAACTTTATTTGGAGTACTACTTGTGCACAATACATATTTCTTAATATTAAGCCTAAAATGTGCTTGTATGATTTTTAAAATTAATATCAGTTCAATGCAAAATATTTAAAGTGTATCTAAATTATACTTGCAATTGTTCCACTTTAGCACAATCAAATATACTTAGTTATATCTTTAGTTTGACTTCAGCACTACTTCTGTACAATTAAAGTGCATTAAGTACTAAATTAGTTGTTCTAGTTTAGCAGACTAGTACACCAGCTTAGTATACTAAAATTACAATTGCTGAGTATTTTTATGCAGTGCATAATATGTACATGTATTTTTTTTCACTAGGGTGGCTACTTAGTTAGTTTGTAGAAGATTGTAGAAACTTTGGTTTTTTAAAGAAGAAAAAAAAAGTTGTTGAAAGGTTGAAATAGAATTTATATATATAGAATTAAAAAAACCTTTGCTACATGTACTGCGTTAGGCTAACTGAGACTTGTCATAGCACTTAGATGTTATTACTCTTTTGTTGATTTTGATTGCTTTCATTGTCCTCTTTTGTAAGTTGCTTTGGATAAAAGCGTCTGCTAAATGTCTAAATGTAATGTAAATGTATACAAAATTTACACCGGGGTTTTTTGTGGCTAATTGCTTTATTAACTTCTCTTATTCATTCAAATCTCTCCTGATACTACATTTTAGTGGCTCAGAAAATCTTGAACCTAAAGGATCATTCGGTGGAACTTGGGGACTGTACCATCAGTGTGCAGGCTAAACCCATTCAGTTCCTGGTACCCAGCTATGTTGAGGTAACGGAGACAAGCTGACTTCCGCTGTATATTTTGGACTGCATTGTGTGACATGATATAAAACAACACTCTCTTTATCTGTCCATCTGTTAGATGGAAACCCAGGTGTGCCCACGCAGAATCCTAGTCTCCAACCTGCCAAAAGAAGAACCTGAGGAGAGAGTACTAGACAAACTGGACATCCATTTCTCTAGAACAAAGAATGGAGGCGGCGAGGTGGAGGACACAGACATGCTGCATGACTCTGGCACTGTGGTCATTACCTTTGTAGAAGATAATAGTAAGTTACCTAAATTCATTCAGATTGACACATCTCAGTGCAAGATGCAAGTTTTTTGTTTGTTTTTTTAAAGAGGACATCAGGTGCTCATTTTCCACAAGTTGGTATGAGTCTTTAGGATCTTCATGAAATGTCTGCAACATACTTTGGTTAAAACTCTTCAATGGTCATGTAAAACAACACCCTTTTTACCTTGTCAAAACAGCTCCGGTCACAGTGAGCCATTTCGGTGCATGTCTCTTTAAATGATAATGAGCTACTGCTCACCCTGCCTTTCTCTTGCATTTTTTGTGCATTCGGTGATGCATTGCCATCAAAAACAAAACTAATCCACTGCATCCTCAATTTTGCATCCAATGTCCCCTTTAATTTTGTTTGTTTCAGTTGCCAAACAGCTCTGCGACAAACAAGACCATGAGGTAGAGTTTGGTAGGAAGAGATACAAGGTGAAGGTCACTCCATTCCTCAATGGCGAGATTTCACAGATGAAGGTAAGAAAAATCAGGTGACACTGTTAATGCTGGGTTGTTTATGATGTAAACTGACTGTTGCTCCCTTTCAGATCTGTAACTCAGCATGCACGCGCACAGTACTGCTGACAGGTATCCCTAATATCATGGACAAAGACAACCTGCAGGACAACCTGGAGATCCACTTCCAGAAGACAGCAAATGGTGGCGGAGAGGTGGAAGGCATCGTTTACAACCCTGTAGGCCACACCACCATGGCTTTGTTTGATGAGGACTCCGCAAAAGACAGCGAGGACATGTGAGAAAGCTCAGAAACCTCTACAGCCCGGAGATCCAATGCTGCCTCTAGACAACAAAATAGATAATTAATTCATAATAGACATTATAGAACTATTGATTTGGGTCTATTTTGCAAAGAAAAAAAAAAAATATATATATATATATATATATATATGTAGTATGGATCCCTTTACCTCTTAATCTTTACTTCTCTTTATGCATTATAGAATATACGTTATATATGACCCTGGACCACAAAACCAGTCTTAAGTCGCTGGGGTATATTTGTAGCAATAGCCAAAAATACATTGTATGGGTCAAAATTATTAATATTTCTTTTATGGCAAAAATCACTAGGAAATTAAGTAAAGATCATGTTCCATAAAGATATTTTGTAAAATTCCTACTGTAAATATATGAAAACTTAATTTTTGATTAGTAATATGCATTGTTAGGAACTTTCTTTGGACAACTTTAAAGGCGATTTTCTCCATGTTTTTATTTTTTTTGCACCCTGCAAATTTTTTTGCAAATTTTTGCAGATTCCAGGTTTTAATATAGTTGTATCTTGACCAAATATTGTCCTATACGAACAAACCATACATCAGTGGAAAACTTATAATTTATTCAGCTTTCAGATTTTGAAAAATTGACCCTTATGACTGGTTTTGTGATCCAGGGTCACATATAGTAATATACTGAAGTAATGGATACAAAAAAAGTTTTTTTTTTTTTGTGGTCTTTTCATGATGAAAGATGTGTCAAATTGGGTTATGGTTTACTGGTTCATCTGAATCACTGGAAACATTTCTCAAAATGATAATTGAAAACAGCAAAACCTTAAAAGTCTTAAATAAATGTATCAAACTGTCACTGTGATGTTTATGATACACTAATAGAAATCAAATCCAAAAGCAACAAAATATATATTCTGCACAATGAAATGAAAAATACTTTTAAGAAGTTTACACCTTACAGAATCTGAAAATGTGAAGTATTTTACCAAAATACGAGGGATCTTACAAAATGCATGTTATTTGAACCCTTTCCAAAAATGACTGTATGATTATGAGATTCATCATTTCACACTGAGGACAACTGAGGGACTCATATGCAAATATTACAAAACGTTCAAACACTCACTGATGCTTCAAAAGGAAAAACAATGCATTAAGAGCCAGGGATAAAAACTTTTAAATTTGAAGAACAGGGTAAATTTAATGTATTTTGTCTCATGTAAATATCTTCTGGGCAGTACTAAATGAAAAAAAAATATTTATGCAAAATAAGAAAAATGTACACATCCTTATTCTTTTCAAAAGTTTTCACCCCTAGCTCCTAATGCATTGTTTTTCCTTCTGAAGCATCAGTGAGTGTTTGAACCTTCTGTAATAGTTGCATATGAGTCCCACAGTTGTCCTCGGTGTGAAAAGATCTCAAAATCATACAGTCATTGTTGGAAAGGGTTCAAATACACAAAAATGCTGAAAAACCAAAGAATTTGTGAGACTGAAGGATTTTTTGAAGAACAGCAGGCAGTTGAACTGTTCAGGACAAACAAGGGACTCATGAACAACTATCACTAAACAAATAAACACAGCTGTGGATCATTCAGGAAACAACACAGTATTAAGAATCAAGTGTATGTAAACTTTTGAATAGGGTCATTTTTATAAATTCAACTGTTATTTTCTCCCGTGGACTATATGTAAACACTTTTTATGTGAAACACCTTATTCAGGTCAGTACTATATAAAAAAAACAGCATGCATTTTTTATTATTTTTATTTATTTTATTATTTTTATCTTATTTTGGTAAAATAATTAACATTTTGCAGATTCTACAAGGTGAAGGTAAACTTTTGACTAAATGATTTTTAGTTTTTTTTGTTTGTTTGTTTGTTTGTTTTTAGTCAGTCAAGCTCACCGGTAAAATCTCATTATTATAATAAAATAGTTTCACTTTATAATTTATATGTACTGATTTTATAGAGCTATTAAAATGTATTACACTTTGATATTTTAAATCAAAATCAAAGACAGTCTTACAAATATTACCATGATCATTTTACCATAATTTATCTTGACTTTGTTGTCATTACAGTAATGAGAAATGTTGGCAGATATGAGCTTATGCAAAAATTGAATTTTTTGGTTCATCAAATAATAAATCCAGGTAGCTTCCAAACATTTTACAGCCACCAAATATTAATATTGATCAATATGTATTCTTAATAATCAAACACATAAGCAAACAAGACCTGCAGAAACAATTGTGTGTATGCGGTTGAAGCAAAACACATTACATATTTGAAAGCAAATCGAATTTATTTGTAAAAATACAGTAACGGAAAAAGTAAAGATATCTACGTCTATCTGAACTCTTTAAACTAAACAAACCAATCATGAGTGCAGCAGCGGCCCCCTCAGCACATTAATGAATAATGTGAAGGATGGTGAACTAAAGGTGAAAGTAACAACCAACTCCATCAGGCACTTAGACAGAAGAGATGTGGAGTGCATGGATTAAAATACAAGTTTAAAAAGAAGAAAAAATAAAAATAAAACAAAGGGGGCTTCACAATGAGCTGATAGGTATTCCAGCCATTAAAAACAACACCAGGAATAAGTTAAAACTGGTACATTCTACATGTTCAGTGAACTTTACATATTTCACAAACACACGTACATACACGTCACATTGTTGTTCCAGATATCATATAGATAACACAGAGCCTAGTAATGATCACCTACGATTATCACATCAAGACTTTTCTAGTGGTCTCTAGAGCTGCTAGGTGTGGGCAGTCCTGAAGCCCTTTGTGCGTGCAGAAGTTCAGCTCATGGTTTTAAATCATCCAAGTCTGGTGATAACACATTGTCTTTGTCCTTCTCTAGACAGGCATATACAACCATTTATACTTTCTTTACAAGTTTGGACTTGAAAAGACCCATTTAGTGTCTTTTAAAAGAAACAAAACTTTAAGTTGACAAAATGAACCTATGTCTGTCTTCCTGCTAGTGAGAAAGAACACAAACAAACAAGCAGCGGAGTGAATTAAGATTTACATTAAAATGATCACGTGCTGAATTCTGATCTTTCTCAACCACCTGATTTTTTTTTAGCATGATTCCCGCAATATAAAAATTTAAAGTTGTAAGAAATAAAACATTTTAGGAGACAAAAGGGAAACAGCAAAAGCCTGACCGGTTGGTAACAAAAAGAAAGGAAAAAAAAAAAAAAAAAGTTTACAGATTAGATCAGTAACTATTGTAAGAAGAACTATTTGCTTGTTGCCTTTAGTTGCATAAACATGGCTTACGACGCTTGTGCTCAGGTTTAAGGATGATCTCTAGTGCTACAAATTGTGCCATATGAATATCCAAGCAAGCATGTAAGGTCATTCAGAAAGACTGCATATAGTTAGAAAGGTTGTTACTGTAGAATAACACCCTTGTCTTTTTAGTCCACACATAAACACTTGAGATGAAAGGTTTTAGACATGAAACCTGCGTCAGATCGGTTAGGCAATCACCGGCGCCCAGTCTCTCTGAGTGCGTCCGTACTGTACATGGACAAACAGGGCACAGGTTTAGACAGTGTGACAATGGAACGAAAGAGGGAAAAAAAATAATTCAAGGACTATGTGGAAAAAAAAAAAAAAATTCTCTACCTGGATGTCAGTGAGCTCCTTATAGAATCTCTTAGCAAGGTCTGGACCGTTCTTCATTGTGGGAATTTGGTAAGTCTAAAAGATTTAAACCAAAGAATAGTGTTTTTAATAAATGTACAGATGTTACTGGCGAAACACTGTCAGTGGATATTTGTATTAGAGAAGTGAAGTGCATTACCTGTCCTCTGTAGAGCAGACTGCCAACTGGACACACCACACATGCAGTGCCCGAACCGAACACCTCCAAAACCCGTCCGTCTTCCAAAGCGCCCATCAGTTCCTTCATGAAAACTCTGCGCTCTGTCACTTTAAAGTCCCCCTGAAAAAGAGACACAACCCTTACAAACATTACTATGCTGTACGCCATTTTCCTTACCAGGTAAAAATGTGTTGTTTTACATGACCATTGAGGAATTTTAACCAAAGTGTGTTGAAAATGGGCATCTGATGTACCCTTTAACAGTTATCATATTCATATACCATTGTATTTTCATAGTATTGCATGGTATCTAAAAGAATGTCATGGTGCTAGAACAGGACATGTCCTAAATGTGTCATCATCATGTCATTTACTTTAACACTATCATACAAATAAGGTTGTGCAATCTAAGATAGATGACACATGAAGGTGAGAGTTGAGAAACGTCCCCCTTTCCATTGTTGTTTCTCACCCATTCTCTGGCGAGGTCCAGCAGTGACTGTCTGGTGACTCCAGGAAGAATGACGCCATCAAGCGGAGGGGTGACCAGCTCTTTCTCTACAAAGACAGCAAATGTCAGCAAATACATTAGGATGCATTCAAATCTACCACCAGCAGAGGGAGACATTCATTTCACATTGAATGACAAATGACAACGTCAACATCTTGACCATCTATACACAAGCCAAACTGCATGAGAAGAGTATCCCAAAATGCAGCGCACTTGACTTGACCTTGCTATTTTGAGAGTGAGAAATGAACCGGAAGCTATATACACAGTGACTTTTGTCACTTCAGGGCTCCTATACCATTTGATCAATGAATTACCATTACTTTTTTATTCCTTCATGATTACCGAAAAAAGGATTAAAAAAAAAAAAAAAAAAAAAACAATACACAAACAAAACAATTTCTAGTCAGTTAAATACTGTAGAGAACAGCACAACCTAAATGTTAACAGTTGTGTTCACTATAACCTATTCTTAACATTTCATTTAAGACATTTCTAGGCAGGCAAATCATGATTCTCTAATATTTCCAAGCATTTCCTGACTGCAGAAACCCTGTTAGGTATTTTTACACACACAAAAAAAAAACGTATGGGTAGTATGGTACTGTTTTATTCCTAAAATAGCATAATAACCCTTATAAAAAATACTGTCTACAGAAACAAGAGCCACAACTCATCTATATGTGTCAAAGGCATTTAAAGGTACACTATATAACTTTATATATAATGGCAAAAGTACATAATGAATCCAAACTGTGAATCTTCCAAACTGTGTTTTTGTCTCGTCTTGAATCACACTGATATGCCTATAATAAGTGTTTATATTAGATTAGACCTTATTGGAATGACAGACCTATGAAATCCAGTTCTATTTTTCCCCAAATTCCATTTTATTTTTCTAAATCCCAGTCTTTCCATTTTCATTTTGATGGATTCTGTTTTTACCATTTTCATTTTTCTAGACTCTGTTTAAATGGGTAAATGAATACATATGAATCAAAATGCATGTCTAGTAAATTGAAAACCAAAGTGACATTTTTAAGGCCCTATCGAATACATTTTACTTTTTTGTTCTCACTCAAATTCAGGTCTATTTTTACCAAATTCTGTTTTACCAAAAATCAACAGCAGGGGTCACCAAACTTGTTCCTGGAAGGCCGGTGTCCTGCAAAGTTTACCTCCAACTTTCCTCAACACACCTGCCTGGAAGTTTCAAGTATACTTAGTAAGACTTGATTAGCTGGTTTAGGTGTGCTTGATTAGGGTTGGAGCTAAACTCTGCAGGGACACCGACCCTCCAGGACCCCTGATCAAAAGTATCTCTAATTAACTGTTTTTATTTATATATATTTTATTTATATATAAAGATTACTTGTTCTTATTTAGAAACACTGTGTTGCGTATTTACATTTTTCTGGTAAACAAATTCTGGTAAATATTCCTTAAAAAAAATCATGTTTTAATAATGAGTAGCAGTAATAGTATTATTACATCAAGTAATATATTTCTGTTACAATTTCTTCAAGTTAAACAGAATTTTTTTGACGGTAAAATGTTTATGAAGTGACTCTCAGATCAGTTCAAGAGATTATGTTTCTGTGTTCAAGTACTTATATATTGAGGTGGCAGAGGCTGAAAACAGCGAACGTTATGTGTGCTTCAATTTGTGTGTAGTAAACGAAACTGCATGTCTACGTTCATTCACACAGAGACACGCAAAACAAAGGACTCCTACTTAAATTGTATTTTTGTGGCTTATTATTCATAGCTACTAATCCATATCACATTGTGTTTTCATGTAAATGCACCGACCTATTTTGGATTTATTCATCCAAAATTTGGCATATTCTGTGACATTCCGCATTATACACTAATTCCCATTTTTAAGGCCGTATTCCATGATTCTATCAGTGCTTTCATATGGCCCTATGCGGAGTAGCCCAGTACCTGACTCGCTTCCATAAAAAGAGAGAAGTAGCTCCAGCCACAGTGTTGCAAGATGCATGGAGTTTTGTTTATTAACCGCTAGAGAGCCAAAAGTTACAAATGTTACGTTAGGATTGCAGAAGCTTTTAATTCAAAGTTTCTAGAAGCTACTCTCCCTCTCACCTCCTTTCTCTGTGGTCCAGTAAATGAAGAGATTCATGGTTCCGACCTCAGTGATCTCCTCACTCTCTCCATACAGCCAGAGGACCTGCTGACAGCCTTGCTTGGCTGCCTCGTTCTGAACAGCAATTGTTGGCCCGTAGTTGCTATGAAACAAAGCCATAATCACAGAGTTGCATTCAGACCATAAAACACTAGCACAGATTACTACACTGAAACCAAACATTTTAAAGGAAGAGGTTTATAACCAGTGAACGCACTTCAATTCATATTATAAAAGATAATCTGGATTCTCAGAACAGCAGCACAAGCTTTGCTAAAGTGGACCTTAAATGCATAATGGGACAGTAAAATAAGAACGGATAAGAGAGGTGAGTAGAGCCAGATATAGCACATAAACAGAAACCAGAGCTACATTAGTGTAAAGTGTCAGCAGACCGTAAAAAAAAAAACAGTCCCAAGCTGCACGTTGCACACAACCAGCCTACTGCAGCCTGTGCAAGCTAATGAATTTCTTTGAATAACCTGAATGTGAAAAGCTGCTCCTGTCTCCAAATTGGCATGACAAACAAAACACCAACGTTTATCTCAAGTCTTGGGCAATGGGAGAAAAAATATTTCAAAATTGTACTGTTTTGCTGTATTTTGGATCAAATAATTGCAGTCTTGGTGAGCAGAAGAGACTTCTTTAAAACAACATTCAAAATCTTACTGTTCAAAAACTTTTGACTGGTAGTGTACGTGACCAAGCTTTTGTGAAAACTCACCCTCCCATCTTGTATTCTCCAACGCCGCCCCTCCAGGCCCGGACATATCGAGGATCTGCCAGCAGTGACACCGGATTAAAGCTTCCAGTTGCAAAATAAGGTCCAACAGGCCCAATGATGACGAAGAGCAAAGCATGTCCTGCTCGAGACACACCTAAAGAAGGCTGCAAAAAGGAGGAGTGTCCACTTTAAAGATAAACAGACTAAAAACATTCAACAAATTATAGTTTAATATCTAAAATGTCTTACTTCAGTTCCTATAAACGTTGGTCTGATGTACAGGCTGGCATTTGTGGAGTAAGGAACCCATTCTTGGTCGATCTCAATCAGCTTATTGATACACTTTAACAGTTCGCCCTTATCAAACAACTAAGAGAGATAAAGAGAGAAGGAGAATATGCTGATGGAGATGGGAGAGGATACGGCACACAGACTACGTGGAAATGTGATAATGTCACGAAGCAGTCAAGCGATAAGCTGAAGTAAAACCCAGTTTAAAAAAAAAAGATTAAGACTAACAGGCAGGCAGCTTCGCTCGGAGCTCCGGTACATGCGCTCCATATTCAGCATAGGCCTGAAGAGACGAATACGGTTATCTTCTCCCCCGGAAAGCCTTCATGCCCTCAAACAGCTGGGAATAAAACAGAATAACAGACATTACTAGCAAGCCCTATCCACCTTATTCAACATGGAAGTAAGATAATATATTAAATAACATGGTAAGACACATCAATTTGCAATATCAAGCAGCAAAACGAGCCATTTTGTACAGCTAAAAATAGCTGGACGTGGATGAGTTTGGAAGCCAAACCCATAAAATTTACAAATGGCCTCGCCTGCTCTTACGGGAAAAATATGGTGGATAGTTCATTCCAGTTTATGCATACCATATTAAATAAACCTATATTAAGCCAAGGTCAAATAACTGTGCAGAAAATTCATGGAAATACTAGCTGTAGCAATTAGATATCAAGGCATTTGTAAATAGCAAAAATAATATATTAATAATATGAAACACTTTAAAATATATTTTTTAACTGTTTTCTATTTGAATATTTTTTAAAATGTAATTTAATCCTGTGATCAAAGCTACATTTTCAACATCATTACTCCAGTCTTCGGTGTCACATGATCCTTCAGAAATCATTTTAATATGCTGATTTACTGCTCAAATTCTTATTATCAATGTTGAAAACAGTTGTGCTTCTTGTTCAGGATTCCTTGACAAATATAAAAAAAACACTTTTATTTTAAATAGAAAATAATTTGTAAACTTGTTAATACCTTTAGTGTCTCTTTTGATCAATGTATTTCATTCTTGCGGAATAAAAGTTATATTAAATTATTATTAAAAGTATAAAACAACTAGTATAAAAAAGGTATAAAAATATGCAGTAATGCATATAAACATTGACAAGCTGCATTATTAACTACATATTCATCAATATTATTTAATGTAATATAAAATTAACTAATTTTGTAAAATGTACACTACCAGTCAAAAGTTTTTGAACAGTAAGGTTTTTTGTTTTTTAAAGAAGTCTCTTCTGCTCACCAAGCCTGCATTTATTTGGTCCAAAGTACAGCAAAAACAGTACAATTTTAAAATATTTTTACTATTTCAAATAACAGCTTACTATTTGAATATATGTAATTGTAATGTAATTTATTCCTGTGATCAAAGCTAAATTTTCAGCATCATTACTCCAGTCTTCAATATCCTGATTTGCTGTTCAAGAAACATTTTTTATTATTATTATCAATATTTGAAAAAGCTGAGTACATATTTTCAGGACTCTTTGATGAAATAAAAAGCTTTTATAACATTATACACTATACCATTCAAAAGCTTGGGGGGTATTATAGACATTAATACTTTTATTTAGCAAGGATGCTTTAAATTGATCAAAAGTGATGATAAAGACATTTATAATGTTACAAAAGATTTCTATTTCAGATAAAAGCTGTTCTTCTGAGCTTTCTATTCATCAAAGAATCCTGAAAAAAAAAATTACTCAGCTGTTTTCAACATAATAATAATAATAATAATTTTTATTATTATTATTTTTATTATTATTATTATTATTATTGTTGTTGTTGTTTCTTTGCACAGCAAATCAGAATATTAGAATGATTTCTGAAGGATCATGTGATTGGAGTAATGATGCTAAAAATTCAGCTTTGAAATCACAGGAATAAATTACATTTTAAAAATTATTAAAATAGAAAACAGTTATTTTAAATAGTAAATTATTTCAAAATGTTACATTGTTGCTGTACTTTGGACCAAATAAATGCAGGCTTGGTGAGCAGAAGAGACTTCTTTAAAAAAAACATTACAAATCTCACTGTTCAAAAACTTTTGACTGGCAGTGTATATGATTAAGAATTACAAATACATAAACATATACATAATAAAATAATAATTTAATGTAACAAATTTGTATTTATAAATTAATAATTGTAATCATAATATCAAGAAGAAAATTCTGCAGACATTTCATTTCTATATTTTCCACAGTTGGTTGGGGCAGAGCATTTTCTTTTGAATAAATGAGCTCACACATTCCTCACCTCTACGGAATAATGCAGGGCTGAGGAAGCAGGGTGAAGCGAAAGATTCTGGAAGGGCTTGATCTGAGGCACCTCCCATCCTCCTGCTGCAGACCAGCTGACAGTCAGCATGTGGTCTGAAAACTGCTTGCCGAACACAAGGGTTGAGGGGTCTGGCTTTGGCTTCAGTACAGGGTTCTTCTCTATGGTAAGATCTGCGGCCTGACAGAAACAAACGGGGAGAAAGAGAAAAAAAGAGAAAACGAAAAGACAGAGAGGGGCGGGGAGTAAAGCGGGCATGTGGAGAGGTGTTTATTCATTATCACTGATTGCACATGCATTTGAAAAATGAATCTGGATTCATCATGCCAGTCAAGCTCTTATGGAAATTGAATTCAATTAAATTGCGGTGAGAAGGGAAGGGGGTGTTGGAAAAGTAGAAAGCGTGCAAGAAGGCAAAAGCACAAAGAGAAGAGATGTCAGATCCCACAAGGTGACACCGTGAACTGTTTAACACTTCAGAGAATGTAACTCAGGAAGAGCTGTAAAACTTTACAGGCCTGCATTGCCGCAAAAAACGTGATCGTAAACTTTGAGCCAACTTAAACAAACACATAATCACAAGACCTGAAAGCCCAGGCTAACCCGTGGTGGCATGGAAATAAAAGTAGTGCATAAACCTGGCACAACAGGTTTGTTTCAGTACCTTGAAGGAGGAACTGACGAACCGCAGTGACCCACATGACAGGGAGAGAGGCTGAAGAAAGCGTCCATTCAGTGCCTTAAAACACAGAAACAGAGTGTGACTTTAACCATTAACATTCACAGCCCAGTCAGACACAGAGCATGTTGTTCTTGACAGCTGTTATTTAGCTAACATGAGATGTGAAGGTGAAGTAACTGTATATACACCTGCATTAATGCAAAAGAGCCAGCTGGCTCACACAGTAACAGTGCTTTTAATAGCTAAAAAAAGCCCTGAGCGAATAAGCAAAGAAAGGTACGTGTGCTTTTGCCTGTTTTACTTTAAGACACACACTAGTCCTACTCTTATTTCTGTTTCTTTTCATGTTTTATTCGACATTTGTTTACATTATAAATAATGTAGCAGGGCTACAAGATAGCTCTATGGGGTGACCTCACCAAACTCTACGCATAATTTGGCAGGCAAAAGCATCCTATGGCAAGATGTTTTAACATTAATTCCTCAAAAATGACACTAAAAAACGCTAGGTTAAATACAACCCAGCACTGGACAAAGCCAGTGATTGAGTTGTCTGACTCAGTGGTTGGGGGTAAATGTTTAACCCAACCTTCTGCGTTGGTTTATTTAACTCTTTTTATTTAACTATTGTTTAAAAATGACCATATGGCTGGATTAAAATGAACCCAATTTGTAAATTAAAAATCAGACACATAATTACTAGAGGCATCAGCAATAATCAAAAGGTGAACATGTATTAATAAGCCATTTAAAATTATTGTTTATCCAACTAATTAATAAATGTTAATTTATTGAACATATTAACAAATGTTTATATCCAGCTTATTTTTAGTTTAATCGTTTTTAAACAATAGTTGAGTTAAATGAAACTACCCAGGGGTGTATTCCAGAAAGCAACTTACCATCTGCTAAACCCTGAACTCTCAATTGATTAACCCAAACCTTGCTTACTCAGGATATGCTGGTTCCAAAAACGCATCCGGGAGTAAGTTCATATATATAATATATTACAGAACACAAACAATATTAAACAATATAATAACCATACAAAAAAAATATATAATAAACTTATATTTTATTTATATTAGTGCTTTATAATTTACATATCATACCTCTGTTTTGGGAACCAAAAGTTATCTGAGGTTATCTGCTTACTTACCCTTAAACATACCCAGGTATGTCACATAACCTGCTTTCTGGAATACCCCCAGAAGGTTGGGTCAAACATTTAACCAAACTGCTGGGTCAAAACAACCCAATCACTGGGTTTGTCCACATATTTTACCCAGAACTGGGTTGTATATAACCCAGCATTTTTTTAGAGTGTAACTAGCATTTATTATTCCAAATAGAATTATTTTAATTTTTATTAAGTAACCCAATAGTGACTAGCATTGTTTTCAATTTCACTGTAATAATTACTCATTCAGTTATCTCCTTGCTACTAGTCACTACCAAAATATTGTCAAGTAACTATAACACCAATGTTACGAATTAAATTTGGACAGAATTCAAGGGCAATTCTAGTACTTCTAGTAACTATTACTCACGTAGCACAACATGTTTTCACCAGTATTAGGACATTGCTGTGTAACTCAAATGCAAGATTTATTTTTTGTCTCACTATTTACAACAGCTCTTTATTTATTTGCACTGACTAATCAGAACTTTATAGTTCAACATTCAACATTTAGTTCAACCACTGATGTCACATGGACTATGTCACAGATGTCCTTACTACCTTCCTGGGCCTTGAATGTGTCAGTTGCATTGCTGTCTATGCAGGGTCAGAAAGTTTTCATCAAAAAACTGTGTTCCGAAGATGAACACAGGTCTTACAGGTTTAAAACGGTGACAAAATGTTCATTTTTGGGTGAACTACCCCTTTAAATTTTAATATTAAAATCTAGTAAGATTAAACATTTAGTTATGTATCTAAGTACTAGCACCTCAACAACAAGTAGTGGATTACATACAAGTCATAAGTGGGTAGTTAATATCACAGACCCCTATTGATTAGATCTGCAAACTGTAACCAGTAAGTGGAATAGCTACTTGTTGGATAGTGACTAATAGCAAAGAAATGCTAGTTACTCATTAACTATAAATCCTATTAGTAATTATAGTATTCTGGAAAAGTGCTGGTAACATAAGAAAACAATATTTATTTATTTTGTATATTTTACTAATTATTGTTAAAACGGCTTGCCATAGGCGCCTGCGGTCATACCAAACGGAAATACGTGGACTGCTGCTCTCATTCATAACGCAAGTGTTCATCTACGATTTACACGCAGATTTAAATATGAACAGCAATTCAGAATGATAATTAATAAATGTGTCTTATGCAAATATACAATTAAACACAAAAATACGCATCATGTGAAAACTGTGTTGTCGATTTGCAGCGACGATGACCCCAAAGCTAAATTCAGTTTTGTTAAATATACTCCAAATACGGCGTAGTGTTTGACAGAGCCGTTAATTATTGATTGCAGGATTTGATAAAGGAGATAAGTGAAATGATCTTTGAACTCACCGTCCTAATCGCTGCCATTGCTGCTGTGCTGAGATGAATGGAAAACTAGTCCGTGTGGGAGCAACAGCCCGTGACCGGCTGAACTCTGAGTTCCGGATTGGATCCCTAAAAACACAGCGGCAATTTGCTCAGGGTTTGAATCGGTGCAGGTTTCTTCGTTTTCTATTTAAACCCATTTGCATAATTGTCAACACAGGCCAGTGTGACATTTGCATCACAAGGCTTGTCTGAAATATTACAGATGTTATTGTTCGTGATCTCACCTCGATATAGCCTCAAAAAGTCAGATGCTGGAAATTTCAGGGTTGCTAAATAATTTGTAAATTTCTGAACACTCATATGGTAAGCTTTAATAAATAGGTATGAGCAGATTATATCATAATCATCTCTATATGAATTTTAAAAGTCATTACTGTTACAAACAAAACTATTCCCAAGCATCAAAGGGTTAATAATAAGCCGCGGGTAGGCGTGACGGATCTCTCGAATGTGATTGGATACAAAGTAGGGATCAAACCTACGCGATCAGAAGGTTTAAACAAGGTTATGTCGGAAACATCCCATTCATTGGCTAGAATATGAGGCGTTGGTTCTATCTAGTTAAATGATTGGCTTTTGGACATTTGAAGAAATATGTTTCATGTTAATACCTTCAGCTGATGAAGTGATGCAAATAAAAATAGCCTGTCACCTGTGTTGCTCACTACTGTAAACAAGTCTGTGTGGCTTTAGATTGCACAGAAACCTAGTTACATTGCATATTTAACTGATTTGTGTTTTCTTTCTTTGAATTTAAATCTCGGTCTCAAACTCTTCTATAATCTTCTATAATCTTTTATAAGCCTTGCTGCCAAATTTACATCAATCTTTATCATTAGATTAAGCTCTTCAGTGATTATACCAAATATATACCAAAAAGGCATATTCCCAGCTGTTTCAAACAGTTAAGGACTCGCCAGATCTTTTAAAGGCACAGATTTTTTATTTAAAAAAAATTACAACAGTATCAACACTTAACATTATTTGGCATATATCATTATTTCAAAATAATCCCCACGTAAAGAAAACTTTTTCTAGGTAATAGTAAACAAAATGACAACAGTTAAGCTTTTTAATTGTTACAAACAAATTTAGAAATACAGTGTATAAAAACCAATCACAACCTGTCAAGAGTCATTTAAGATTTGAAGAAAAAAAAAAAAAAAAAAAAAAAAAAACCAGTACATCACAGTTAAAATTGGATTATTGTGTTAAATTATTGTCCAGGGAATGTTTACATGTAAACATCAATAAGTCTTTGCACATTCATAGTACTGTAATTGACAGTGCAGCTCACTTTTATTTAACTAATATTTACATTAAAAAAAGAAAAACGTAGCATTTAGATTAATTAAGGTTTCATGAATACTTAAAAAAATGCTAATACTGTTATATATATATACACTACCAGTCAAAAGTTTTTTTTAAAGCTGCTCACGAAGCCTGCATTTATTTGATCCAAAGTACAGCAAAACAGTAAAATTTTGAAATATTTTTACTATTTAAAATAACTTTCTATTTGAATATAGTTTAAAATGTAATTTATTCTTGTGATTTCAAAGCTGAATTTTTAGCATCATTACTCGTCACATGATCCTTCAGAAAACATTCTAATATTCTGATTTGCTGCTCAAAAAAACATTTATGATTATGTTGATTATGTTGATTATTCAGAAGAACAGCATTTATCTGAAATTGAAATCTTCTGTAACATTATAAATGTCTTTTCCATCACTTTTAATAAATTTAAAGCATTCTTGCTAAATGAAAGTATTAATTTCTATCATTGGCTTTAAATTTAACAATTATAACACTATTTACCTGACCAGGAAAGTGCGAAATGGCAAGTAAATAAAAACAATTCTCAGTTGCTTAGAACTGCAGTAAACTCTCAATAATTCAAACTTAAACTCATTCAAATAAAAGCTGTGCAAATCATTTTGAACAAAATGGTGCAATGATTTAAAAAAAAAATTAAATTGTTGCACTGAGAAGAAGCACCGTCTTGTAAGCATTAAACAAGCTGTCTTAGATAAGGAATGAAGCCATATTATCATTTCATGGACCTTTCCATTACATCTGGTTATGGAATTTGGCTTTTGAAGCCGTAGTTCAGTTCAGCCCCTCCGCTTAGAAACAAATCTATCCCAGTACAGAAAGTGGCATCAGCTGCCAAGAAGAGGGCAGCTAATCCACTCTCAGCCTCCGTTCCCATTCGACCAATCAGCTGTTGAGTAGAAACATGTTACTATAATATATTCAGCAGAACACAATTCTTATGTTGTTCATTTAGCCTTATGAGCACTTACCTGAGCATTTTCTCCCTCTCTAATAGCGGCAGCAGCGTCTTCTGTGCGACTAGCAAGCTCCTCCCACATAGGTGTCATTATATTGCTTGGAGATATGCTATAAAAAGTTTGAATGTTAGTAAACAGCATGTGCACAGATGGAAATGCAATTGGATCAGAAATAAGTGCAAATCTTAAATAGTTCAGATATAAATAAAAAAAATAAGCGACAGCTTAGATGTCAGGGGGACTGGGTGTAATGTCACTCACCAGTTCACTCTCACTTGATAGCGACTCTCATCCACTGCCATTGCTTTAGTCATGGCGGTGATTGCCCCCTAGTGGATATTTGTGAATATTAATGTTACTTCCAATTTGTATGATCAAGTAAAGCACTCAAGACAAGCAGAGAAACTCACCTTGGTTGCCACATAAGGAGCTGCGTCTTTCTGACCTATTGAGGCAACAATACTGGCCAAATTGATGATGTTTCCTTGTGTTTTACGCAGATATGGCAGCGCATACTGCCCCGAGTTAATGAAAAGAGATTAAAAAATAAAATAAAAAGTAAATGGTTCTGCACAAATAAGGAGACCATCACTTCCTTACCTTTGAAGCAAGGAAGTAACTGACGAGGTTCATATTAAGCAGGTCTCTAAACTCATCAGCAGTGGTTTCATCTGTAGTCTTGTGAGGGGGGTCTGATAGAGGATTTTAATGAAAATCTATTTATTACCTTTTTAGAAAATATATTTATTTTTATTACTATTTTGTATTTTTTTCCTCCAAATACACTACCAGGTTTTTTATGTTTTTTAAAGAAGTCTCTTCTGTTCACCAAGCCTGTGTTTATTTGATCCAAAGTACAGCAAAAACAGTAATACTGTGAAATATTTTTACTATTTAAAATAACTGTTTTCTATTTGAATATATTTTAAAAATGTAATTTATTCCTGTGATTAAATCTAAATTTTCAGCATCATTAACTCCAGTCTTTAATGTCACATGATCCTTCAGAAATCAATCCGAAATCAGAAACTATTATTATTATCAGTGTTGGGGAAAGTAATGCATTACAATTTTGCGTTACTTCCTGAAAAAGTAACTAATTATGTTACTTAGTTACTTTTTATGGAAAGTAATGTGTTATGTTACTTTTGCATTACTTTTTAAATCTGGGCAGGGCTTGCTTCTTTGTTTTTAATATAAAACAATTCTAATGTAAAAGCCCTTTTACAACAAAAGTGAAATAAATTCACCTCAGGCTGAAAGAAAAGTACATTTATGCAGGAGATCACTCTTCAGCTATAGAAAAAGAAAAAAAAAAAAAAAAAATCAAGCACAAATGTTTGTTTATCTAAAGTAATTTTTGCTTATTGGTATGGCTGAATTGCATCACTGAAAGTCAGCAGCAAAGACTCTGGTTAATAAAATGTGATTAAATACATAAAGGATATTTTATTTATTTAACATATTTAATTATTGTAGGGTTGCATCATATTCTGAGTTTGCATTTCACTGTTTTTAGTCATTTTGAGGAACTGAATCTGTTTTTTGTGAGTGAGATGAATTAATGCATGTTCACATTTAGTCTAGAATACAGTAATATCATGTTTACTCCCAATTTCCCGACAGGAGACTTGTCAATCAATAAATGGGGAAAAAAGTAACTGGCGTTACTTATTTGAAAAAGTAACTCAGATATTTTCTTCGAAATTCAAAAGTAATGCGCTACTTTACTAGTTACTTGAAAAAAGTAATATTATTACATAACTCGCGTTACTTGTAATGTGTTACCCCAACACTGATTATTATTATCAATATTTAACACAGTTGAGTACTTTTTTTCACAATTCTTTGATGAATAGATTTTTTTTTTAATTGATTAAAAGTGATGATAAAGACATTTATAATGTTACAAAAGATTTTTATTTCAGATAAATGCTGTTCTTCTGAATTTTCCATTCATCAAAGAAACCTGAAAAAATTCTACTCAGCCGCTTCCAACGTAATAATAATAATAATAATAATAATAATAAAAATGTTTTTTGAGCAGCAAATCAGAATATTAGAATGATTTCTGAAGGATCATGTGACTGGAGTAATGATGCTAAAATTCAGGAACACAGGAATAAATTACATTTTAAAATATAATATATTAAAATAGAAAATAATTATTTTAAATAGTAAAAAACAAAAACAAACAACAAAAAAAAAAAAAAAATCACAATATTACTGTTTTTGCCGTACTTTGGGTCAAATAAATGCAGGCTTGGTGAGCAGAAGAGACTTCTTTAAAAACATTAAAAATCTAACTGTTCAAAAACTTTTGACTGGTAGTGTAAATCAAAATGTCTCTGGGTAAAATACAGAGTGTAGAACAAATAAAAAAGTTCATAGTACAAAAAAAAAAAATTTAACAAGATTAAACAGGACTTACGACACCCAGCGTTGTTCACTAAACAGTCTATCTGTCCAAACCTCTCAGTCGTCACATTGATTAATCGCTTTAAGACATGACAATTAACATTAATGAACACACAACACTACACAAAAAAGCTTTATACATTATATTTTATAATACTGATTTCAAGTTCAATATGGAAACCTTTTAAAAAAATGAAAAAACCCTAAAACCGTTTAGTTTAACTGTAAAATAATTATTAGTTAAGTATTACTATTATTTTATCTGTTTCCCCTACATTATGTATTTGTTCTTATGTAGATACAAGTTAAAGAGGAAAAAGATAAAGGTGTAGGACAGAGATGTTACGAATGTAACGACAAACTCCTGTGGGTACCTTGATGTCCTCCTCTTTTGTCACATCACATGACACAAACGTGCATGATCCCGGTCCTTCCTTATTCAGCACAGACTCAAGAGACTGGCCAGCTGACAATTCAGCTGATAATTATAAACAAAGAAGGAAACGTTATTGCATTTAACGAAACGTATTGTTAAAAGGCTATTTAAATCAGTCACATACTCTCTGGTGCGCAGAACACAACCTTGGCTCCGTTTTGCACTGCAAAGCAAACAAGAAATGAATCATAAGTGCCTGCCCTCCCTTTACTTTCAGTTACTGAACGGTAAGATAAATGTTGTAAACGCTTACCAAACACTTTTACGATGCCCCTTCCGATACCTCTAGTGCCCCCAGTAACGACAACAACTTTGTTGACATATCGCTGAGCAGAAGCCATGTTAGTACGTTAAACGTTAATTTATGTGTATTTATTAGCGGTGTAGCCTCACTTTCTGTTTTCCCGAAACAGTCAGAAGCGCATGTCAAATTTCTGCACGGGACCGGCAGCGTCTGCCAAAGTAAGCGGTTTCTAATGAACTACAATCATGTGATGGACAAGCAGTTCTCGATGTCATGTGTGCACTCCAAACTTCTAAGCTTTAGTTCGCTGATCTGAGAACAGTTTTTTTTCGGACATGTCCAAGTACCCCAGAGCGCGCAGCCTGGACGATGGGGCGGGGCGACCGCAATTACATTGGTTTATATCACTGCAAGTCTTATTAGTGGGGTCCAAACGGCAACCTCCCGGTCGTCCTCTTGAAGCCAACACGGAAGTGACTAAAACTGCAATTCATCGACTGGCCGCTAGAGACTGGCTGCAAGAGGGAGTCAATCCCATAGACTCCGCATGTTAAAACGCCCAACAACACAGCAGAAAGCAGCCTGGTACAAAAGCCCTTCATGTCAACTGTGAGGGTTTTTTTTTTTTTATAACTCATCTGTTTAAATTATATAAAGCCTTAAAGTTCTGCATAATTTAGGGCGTGGCCACTTGAGTGACAGGTGGATTGCCGCTGCTGTCACCACCGTTGCGCTAGGTGGGCGTGGTTTCCACAACCAGCTCCACCCACGTCCCGCCTCTTTGCCCATTTTCAATTATCCAGGAGTGACGTGCAGTGATGCGATTCCAAGATGGCGACGGCCGACTCCCGCCCACTAAGAGCTTCAAAAATGCTCTTCAGAAACCTATGGGTGACGTCACGGACACTACGTCCATATTTTTTACAGTTTATGGTGTAGACCGGGGTGGCAAATGTCGGTCCTGGAGAGCCACAGCCCTGCAGAGTTTTACTTTTACCCTAATCAAACACACCTGAACAAGCTAATCAAGATCTGAGGGGTTACTAGGCAGCTACAAGCAGGTGAGATTTTATTTGGGTTGGAGCTGAACTCTGCAGGGCTGCGTCTCTCCAGGACTGGAGTTCACCACCCCTGGTGTAGACCCAAACATGCGCATTTCTTTGTGTACGATTTTGTAATTGATTTGGCCATATTACAGAAATAGTATGTGCTATCTCTAGAATCATAGGCTTATCTTAATTATTATCTGTTTAGTAACCATGGTAATTTTAGTCAGACTATTGTTAGGTTGGCTTTTTATTATTATTTTTTTATTATTATTATTATTTCTGAACGCTACTCCCGACTTGCAGTTTTCATAAAATTAAAGATTAAAAATCATAAAAATCCCATAGACTTACATTGACGGAATGTTCAAATGAGCCAACACTATTCAAACTCCAACTGTCAAAATTTAAACTTAAACTCCCAGAATCCCTTGAGACTAAATCAAGACTTCCCTTCTATGTACTATTTCAAATCAATTCAAACTTCCATTCTAATATCTATCTAGCCAAGCCTAGCAACTAAAATCATGATAGTAACATGCTAATCGTGCTAACGACATGTTAATAATTTGCTAATCATGCTAGCAACATGCTAATCATGTTAAAATCATGCTAGTAACATGTCAGTACCTGCTAATCATGCTAGAAATATGTTAGCAACATGCTAATCAGAATCATGCTAGAAACATGCTAGCACCTGCTAATCATGCTGGAAACATGCTAATCATACTAGAATCATGCTACAAACATGCTAGCACCTGTTAATTATCCTAGAAACAGGCTAGAAACATGCTAACAACCTACTAATCATGCTAGGAACATGCTACCAACTTGCTAATCATACTATAATAATGCTAGAAACATGTTAACAACCTGCTAATCATGCTAGAAACATGTTAGCAACTTGCTAATCATACTATAATAATGCTAGAAACATGTTAGCACCTGCTAATCATGCTAGCAACCTGTTAATCATGCTAAAACATGTTAGCAACCTGCTAATCATGCTAGAAACATGCTAGCAACCTGCTAATCATACAAAAATCATGCTAGAAACATGTTAGCACCTGCTTATCATGCTAGAAACATGCTAACAACATGTTAACAACTTGTTCATCATGCTAGAAACATGCTAGCAACTTGATAATTATGATAGAGATATGGTAACAACATGCGAACAACTTGCTAATCATGGTAAACATGCTAGCAACCTACTAATCATGCTAGCAACATGTTAACAACTTGTTATCATGCTAGAAACATGTTAGCAAACTTGCTAATTATGCTAGCAACATGCTAATCATGTTAGCAACATGCTAAAAACTTGCTAATCATGCTAGTTTACAAATAAACGCTTGGTAACAGCACCTCCGGGTTCTTCAGGCTGAATAGCGCTTCATTCATATTTTCTTGAGAACCGGCGAATCAGCACGGATCAGTGGATGATAATTTACTGTATTTTAGAAATGGACAAACACGAACACAAGCAGCTGGTTTTATGTTTTAAAGCACAACCATTGTTTTGTTTGTTTTTGTTTTGTTTTTATTTAAAGAGATGAGTTGTAGGCATATAGCCTACATTGCTCATTGCGTTACAAACATTACTTTTTATAAAGTGTTAATAAAATTTACAGATAATGTACTCATCCCGTTGTCAAGATGTTCATGCCTTTCTTTCTGCAGTCGTAAAGAAATTATGTTTTTTGAGGAAAACATTTCAGGAATTATCTCCATATAGTGGACTTCTATAGTGCCCGTGAGTTTGAACGTCCAAAATGCAGTTTCAGTGCCGCTTCAAAGGGCTCTAAACGATCCCAGTCAAGGAATAACAGTCTCATCTAGTCATTTTCTAAAACAAATAAAAATGTATATACCTTTTAACCTCAAATGCTTGTTTTGTCTAGCTCTGCGATGCGCATGCATACTCTGTGTAATGCGGGTCTGTGTATTAACCGAGACTGGAATATTTGTGGAATAGTGTATATATAAACAGATTATTTTTTAATTCATTATCATGAATTCAATAATCATTAATTATCAATGAACTACAAAAGAAATACATAAGTAACTTTCATTGAAAACACTGAAAAAAATGTTGAAGAATTATGATATACTTTCCAATATACATGTTTTAAACAAGAACCCCAATTTATGTCGTTATTATGTATAATTATGTTCATAATTTTTTATATTCTGAAAAATTCATTATTTTGTTTCCTGGTAGAAATGCTGGGATGGGATAAAATAACCAATCGCAAAAACCTGTCATTCAGGGGTGTTTTCCCTGAGGAGGCAAAGGAGGCAGTGTCTCCTCAAAATATTGGATAAGAAAAAATGTGTCGAGCAAAAATAAAACAACACCAGCATTACAAAATATAACACTGAAAAGTGTATAAATCACTTGTTTTTCTAAAGAAACATTGTCTAACAGTGACACCAGCAGGTAAAGTTACAACAGGACGTCTACGTCTCTCTCACCTCCCCTGAGCCCACTGAGTTTTAATAGACCCCCTAAAGTGTGCGGTGGGTTGGTGGGGGGTAATTAAGAATGAATGAGGGAAAGTCCCATGAGAGAAGGCAATGCCTCCATCGCGATATGATTGAATATGACTGGTTATGTTCGGCTGTGATTGGTTCATACGATATTCCACGTTCAGGAATCAGCCTGAAAGAACAATACAATGACATTAATGGGAAGAATAATTTTTTTAAAAAGTAAACAACTCACACACTTACATATAACCACTTTGTTACATAAAAAAGGACTTGACATAGCCAGAAAACTTGATCTGTGCACTGTAAAAAACAATTTGTTGAGTCATCTTGTACTAAGTGACAACTTAAAATTTTAAGTTGAATGAACTGAAATATCTAAGGCAGCTGGGTAAGAAGCCCAAAAAGTTTTCACTTAGTGCAACTTAACATTTCAAGTTGTCTAATCTTATTTGAGTTGACTGAACTTAAAATTTTAAGGCTGCAGGGTAACCAATTATTTTAAGTTGACTCAACAATTTGTTTTTTTTTTTTTTTGTTTTTTTCATTTTTTACAGTGTGGTAGTTTTTAGTGAGTTAGTTAAAGTAAATGTCTGTGTCTGTGACCAATATTCACCAAGCTTTGATGACTAGTGATCCAAAAAATTAAAAAAATAATTAGAAGTTAACTTTTAAAAATAAGAGTTGACAAATAAAAGTTCACAAATAAAATACATTGTTTAAATTGTTTCTGCATTGAGTTATTATTTTGGAATAAATGGAAAATGCTTAAAAACACTAACTTGATGAGATTCATACTTGGCTTTTTAATAAATAGAATATTGATTACACTGTTCATATAAATAATCTAAAATATAATTGTTTTTTCTTCTTTCCTTCTTTTTCTAATAGTATATGTAATGTTTATTTAACAAAGAAAATGTGACTTGGACATGAATGTACATTTGATTAAAAAAAAAAAACTTTGAGGACTTTGCTTTCTCATTTCAGAACACCACCGCACACCACTGCTGTCATTTCATACATGAAAAACGAATAAACAAATATAAAAGACATAAGAGACGGGCATTTTAAGGTGGTGCTGGTGTGAAGATGTTTTGGACAGTGAGCTGGAGAGGGGACGAGGGGCTCTGGATTGAATTTCAGCATGACAGCATTCCCCAGTGCTGCAGTGAGCGTGAGAGGGAGTGAAGACAGTGACCTACAAACAGGTTTAAGTATCCATACTGCACTGACCGAGGGGAGGACAGAGTTTGTGGTTCAGGGTACGGGAAAAAAACACCTCCTGTTGGACTCATATGGTAGAACGTCTGGCAGAAAGGGGGGATAGTAGATACCCAGCTCATGGTGCGGTGCAGGTAGGGAAGAAACACGGATAGCGTGAGGTAACAGTTTTGGATTTACGGACACTAGTTGCAGAGGGTAAGTGGGGAGACAAACAGGGTGCCTTCTCAGAAACTTTTCATTGACACAAACCTAATAGCAAATTTCAAATTTTTAGGAAATATTTACTTGCAAGGGATTGTGATGCTTCTGTTGAATTTTTCACCCCTTGCCTTCATTTAAGTCTTGTTTTATATTCATGGGTAGTTTTGGAGTCTTCATATAAACCGGCTCGATTAACACGGACAATCTGAGAGTTTGTCTTTCTTTCTTTCTTTCTTTCTTTCTTTACTTAATGAAAGTCTTGTAGTCTTATTCTCAGGATGAGGATCATTGATATTGTATCTGTCTCCAGGAGTCAACACAGGGTTCGGATAGAGTACATAAATGTGTGTATATGATTTCATGGTATGGCAGGAAAAGTTTCTGCAGAAGAATTTAAGTATGGATACTATTTTCAGGTACATAACTGGAACGGGACTGTATAAATTTACCAAAGTCTCATTGTAGAGCAGTTCGTTTATCTATTACACATTTTAATTCATACACATTTTAATAAACATTATATTACTTAGAAAACAGATAAAAGTATTTTGTATTATAATTTTGTTTTTGATTTTAATCTGTTAAAATTAAATTGTATTATATATACCGTGTAAAATCATTTTGTTGTAAATAAAACAAAATATTACTGGATTTTGTTTTACAAGAAAGTATTATTTCAGTCTTTCTACTTAAAAATTTAATATAAAATTCTATGTGTTTGTTCTTTGTATTTGTAATTATTTGCAATTTTGTTAGCAATTTCTGAGTGTAATGTAATTTTTTAGGAATTAAATTTAAATGTTTATATTACATTTCATTTAAATACGCATCATGTATATTTTAGCATTTTATAATTCCATAATTAATGTGTACATCTTGCTTGCTAAAAAATATACTGATATACTATAAAATATACTGATTTAAATGTATTAAATCTGATAGATAGATAGATAGATAGATAGATAGACAGCAGATAGACACTAGATATAGATAGATAGACAGAACAACAGATAGAACAACAGATAGAACGACAGAACAATAGACAGATAGGCAGATAGAATGATCGATCAATCATAGAACAATAGAACGATAGTACACACAACAATAGATAGACAGATAGACAGACAGACAGATAGACACAACAATAGATAGATAGACAGACAGACAGACACAACAATAGATAGATAGATAGACAGACAGATAGACACAACAATAGATAGATAGACAGACAGATAGACAGATAGATAGACAGACAGACAGACACAACAATAGATAGATCGATAGTTAGATAGACAGACAGATAGATAGACACAACAATAGGTAGACAGATAGACAGACAGACAGATAGACACAACAATAGATAGACAGACAGACAGATAGACACAACAATAGATAGACAGATAGACAGACAGACAGATAGACACAACAATAGATAGATAGACAGACAGATAGACACAACAATAGATAGATAGACAGACAGATAGACACAACAATAGATAGACAGATAGACAGACAGACAGATAGACACAACAATAGATAGATAGATAGATAGACAGACAGACAGATAGACACAACAACAGATAGATAGACAGACAGACAGACACAACAATAGATAGATCGATAGATAGACAGATAGACAGACAGATAGACACAACAATAGATAGATAGACAGACAGATAGACAGATAGATAGACAGACAGACAGACACAACAATAGATAGATCGATAGATAGATAGACAGACAGATAGATAGACACAACAATAGGTAGACAGATAGACAGACAGACAGATAGACACAACAATAGATAGACAGATAGACAGATAGACACAACAATAGATAGACAGATAGACAGACAGAAAGATAGACACAACAATAGATAGATAGACAGACAGACACAACAATAGATAGACAGATAGACAGACAGACAGATAGACACAACAATAGATAGATAGATAGATAGACAGACAGACAGATAGACACAACAATAGATAGATAGACAGACAGATAGACACAACAATAGATAGACAGATAGACAGACAGACAGATAGACACAACAATAGATAGACAGACAGACAGATAGACACAACAATAGATAGACAGATAGACAGACAGACAGATAGACACAACAATAGATAGATAGACAGACAGATAGACACAACAATAGATAGACAGACAGACAGATAGACACAACAATAGATAGACAGATAGACAGACAGACAGATAGACACAACAATAGATAGACAGATAGACAGATAGACACAACAATAGATAGACAGATAGACAGACAGAAAGATAGACACAACAATAGATAGATAGACAGACAGACACAACAATAGATAGACAGATAGACAGACAGACAGATAGACACAACAATAGATAGATAGATAGATAGACAGACAGACAGATAGACACAACAATAGATAGATAGACAGACAGATAGACACAACAATAGATAGACAGATAGACAGACAGACAGATAGACAGAACAATAGATAGACAGACAGACAGATAGACAGATAGACACAACAATAGATAGACAGATAGACAGACAGACAGATAGACACAACAATAGATAGATAGACAGACAGATAGACACAACAATAGATAGACAGACAGACAGATAGACACAACAATAGATAGACAGATAGACAGACAGACAGACAGATAGACACAACAATAGATAGATAGACAGACAGATAGACACAACAATAGATAGACAGATAGACAGACAGACAGATAGACACAACAATAGATAGACAGACAGACAGATAGACACAACAATAGATAGACAGATAGACAGACAGACAGATAGACACAACAACAGATAGATAGACAGACAGATAGACACAACAATAGATAGACAGATAGACAGACAGACAGATAGACACAACAATAGATAGACAGACAGACAGATAGACACAACAATAGATAGATAGACAGACAGACAGATAGATAGATAGATAGATAGATAGATAGATAGATAGACAGACAGACAGACAGACAGACAGATAGATAGATAGATAGATAGATAGATAGATAGATAGATAGATAGATAGATAGACAGATACCTCTGACTGCTGGGTTCATGCTTGGCTGAAATGACTGTGTTTCTACTCACCTACAGACTGAGTGAACAAGAAAGAAGAAGAGATGGACAAAGGAGGAGGAGGAGGATCGGACAGGGGAATAGAGGACACAAAACAAGTAGAGGAAGAGATCAGCGAAAGTGACAAGAAACTCAAGGACCAGCGCAACAAGGCAGAAAAGGGTGACAAAGAGAAGGGTGAGAGGAAGAGAGAGAACAGAAGATCCGGTTCAATGTGGAGAGGAGGTTGGGCGCTGTCCGAACGACTGGCCATCAATGTGTCAGGCATGCGCTATGAGACACAGATCCGAACCCTGGCCCAGTTCCCTGACTCTCTGCTCGGAGACCCTCAGCGGCGCCTGCGCTACTTTGATCCACTCCGCAACGAGATCTTCCTGGACCGCAATCGATTCTGCTTTGACGCCATCCTTTACTTCTATCAGTCCGGAGGTCGGCTACGGCGGCCTGCCAACGTGCCTCTGGACGTCTTCATGGACGAACTGCGCTTTTATGAGCTGGGAGAGGATATCATGGCTCGCTTCAAAGAGGATGAGGGCTTCCCCAAGGAGGAGCCTCGGCCCCTGCCAGACAATGAGATCCAGCGCAAGCTGTGGATGCTCTTTGAACACCCCGAGTCCTCTGGAGGCGCCCGCATCATTGCCATCATCAGTGTGATGGTGATTGTGGTCTCTATCCTCATCTTCTGTTTGGAGACGCTGCCTGACTTCAGAGTAGAGAAGGAGCTGAGAGAAGTGAGTGAAACAGTCATACTTTGTACATAGCTAACAAGATTTACACTACTGTGTGTAACACATAGTTGAATGACACTAAACACTTGCAGATTGCTATCAGTTGATATTCCCACTCAGAAAATGTTTTTTTCAGTATAGTAGATATAATGCACAAAACACAAAACATAACTCCAACAAAGCCATAGCAATGAGAAAAAATGTTAGAAAGGCTGTTAGAATGAAGCAGTTGGGTTCCTGAGCATATGACGTCGAATAAGTATAAATTAAATAAAATTTATTAATAGTAATGGGTTAGTTTACCCGTCGTGGTTGTGTAGCTGTCTATTTATGGCTGTCTCAGATATCTTAAAGCGAACTCCGGGTATTAAGACTTCTATGGTTTAATGTAATGCACATGTAATGCACTTACTGAAATATGGAGCAGAAAACCCACAAAAGACTTACCTTATTTAAATCCACATTGTTTTATACATATTTTGGGCTATGGAGGGCGCCATTATTTTAATGACGTGAAATGGTTGCTCTCGGTGAGCTACTGGTGATACCTGTTGCTTTTTTTTAACACAGCATGACTCGGAAAATAAAATACTGATACGATCCCAGATTGTGTGGCTTTTGATTGTAATTTTCGGTCAAAGGGCAACAAGAGAAGCAATGTAAGCCTTTACTGCTTTCCTTGCGACAAGAAGAGGAGAAAACAATGGGTAACACGGCAATCGCTTACAAATAGCAGAGACAAGAAATGCTAGATGCCATCTTGGCAGGATGTAAACATGCTGACGCTTGTCATGACGCTGCAGCAAAGTCCCTTTCAACCTCCAGGCTGCTCATACAAGACCAAGTCCTATCTAAATGAATGGGGAAATCCAGCTCACTAAACTCACAACTAACATAACATATTTCAAATCAGCAACAAAATATGAAATGAACTGCATTATGAATGTTGTATCTCATGCTCAAATAGTGTTTAAAAAGCATATTTTTATTAGGCGAGACCAGCAAATGCGCATGTGCAGACATAATGCGCTTATGAGTGCGCATACGAATTGCTTGCTCTAGTCTAGGGTTTCTATGGGAGCCGGAGCTTCTAGTGGCCGCTGCAGTGATGCAATGACTTTACCCATCAGTGATTGGCTCTTTCATTTAGAAGGTGGGACTATTCCACCATATTGTGCATTGCAGTTTCTGCCATTACCGGAGTACAGGAGTGAATCATCTTTGTATCTCTATAGTCTTTGGCTGCAGCCACTGAAGGAGTTTCTTAGTGTGGATTTCACTCAATATACAGTGATGTTTAGACTCCTTGTGGGGAAAAAAATCGATGGTACAGCATTTGGTTTAAGTCTATGCTTACATCCATCTCCACCTGTAAGCTCTTTCAATAGCTGTGGTCATCATATCAGTATTTTATTTTCTGAGTTGTGTTGCGGTAAAAATAGCAACAGTACAACCATTTCACGTCATAATGGCACCCCGCCCCATAGTCCAAATGTGTTTTCTGCTACATATTTTCATTTCATATTTTCATTTTCATATTTTCAAGATACATTATTTCTGTACTCAGGTCTCCAGATGTGCAGTTGCACTAGTCTACGACTATCAGCACTGCTGTAATTAATTAATGACAGAATTTCATTTTTGGGTGAACTAGCCCTTTAACAGAGCATTTTATTGATCTTGGACTACGTCATTTTTATTCAAAATTTCATAACTTTAATTTTCTGGTGAAACTAAAGACTTCTCTATGATGATGTACTTCTCCAATTATTAAGTCCACATAAATCCCGCCTCTTTTTTTATAAACAACCTTAAGATTTGTCTTCATCCAATCAACAACGATGGACAGAACCAAGTCCCCACTTTCTTTTTAATAAGCCGTTTCAATTAGATGTACATCACAATATGGAATAAAGGGTCTTTTGCTTCTTCCATTATGTTGCAACTTTAATATTACATGATTTATTATATTTGTAACTATTATTAGCTATCAATAATTATTTTAAACATTATTGTTTTATTGTTTTATTGACTTTGCAGCATGATTACAGGTAACTCAAGACGTTTGTCACTCAGGAACACTGAATTATTTTGCTGTTACAATAGAATGTCAATACCAATTTACTCCATACCGATGTAGGAATTTAAAAAATAAGAAGATACTAAAATACATTATACGAATACACATGGTTCTTTTTAAAGTCCATAGTTATTTAAAAGTCTACACATATAGGGAATAGGTGATCTCCTGTATTCTGTTCATTACCTGGGGATTGTCAGTTTATCTGAGTTTCTCGTCTGGCGTCCGGTCAACTGCTCCCTGAGTGGTGGTAGCCAGTCTCTAAAGCTAGATTTGTATAACTTCCTAGCAAAATCAAAAACGATTTAACTTGATCAGTAGTCGACGAACTGTGCCAAACAGGAACTGCGTACTCTAACACAGGGCCCACATACCCTGTATAGATGATAACCAGTTCTTGATCTTGAACGCTAAATTTCTTTAGCTTTCTCCACTCAGTTGCCAAGATCATTTAATGTCTGCTGGAGAGTACAGGGCTGATGAGAACTCCACCTCTGGGCCATGGTCATATCGTCCATGTACTTCCAGCGGTCAATTTGATTCTGGAGTTCGTTGTTAATCAGTGCTAGAAAAATTATGGGCCCCAATATGGTTCCTGAGCAACTCTGCATGAGGGATACTCCCAATCAGATAGAAATCCCTGATAACGCACTCTTTGACGACGATTAGACATAAAATTACCAGTCCATGGAATAAGGCTGGGTCTCACTCCAAGGTCTAGGAGACACTGCACTGCTGTATGGTCTACAGCATCGAAGGCTTTGGCAAAATCAGTTGTAATTATTGTGCACACTGAGCTTGGTTCTTCGCTGGCCTTAAACACAAATTCCATCAGGCTAACTAGATTGTGAGCTGTGGAACAGTTCTGTCGACTACCAAACTGCATAGGGTCTAGATTTTGTGTAATATCGTTCAAGATCCATTGCTCAACAAATTTCTTGCAAATTTTTGACAGCTGAGATGTTAATGAAATTCGCCTCAGTTCCTCAATATCACGGGGGGAAGATTTTGGTACAGGTACAACAGTAGCCTCTTTCCATTGTGTAGGAACAACACCTTCTGCAAGGGAGCTATTAATGATGTCACGAATGGGGTTGGTGATTTCACATGCAAACTCCTTCAGTATTCTTTGAGGGATCATGCCTGGGCCGGGAGATTTATGACAATTAATGGAGGACAGTTTTCTATACACTTCCCATTCTGATAGTATGCGAAGGTAGGGATGGGAGGTAAATCAATCAGCATACTTAAGGGGCGGGAGAGACTGGGACACCTTGACTAGCTTTGTGTTAATCACATTAGCAGTTGTCACAAAATCTTGGGGATTAATTCTTGGAACTACAATTCGACCCGTCTTTTTCACAGATCCACACATTGATTTAATTCTACCGTGCCAAGCCCTCGGACTCCCTTTTATTTTACCTCCCACTTTGAATTTGTAGAAGTATTTTTTAGCCACACATATTTCTCTTTGGACTTTGTTTCTGTAGAACCTTGATAGAGCGCTTGATTTTCCAGTCTTGAAGGCTTAATCTTTGGAGTGATCCATGGTTTGTCGGAGGGATACATTTTTACAGTCTTCATTGGAAAATGTCGTCAATTTCAGACAAGATAGTATTATAAAAAGCATTAGCTTTTTCAATAGTACCTTTTACTTCATTTACGTCCTGCCGTGATTGAGTAGTAATCCATCTCCCAAACTCATTCAGACTAGATTCTCTCATAGGTCGTATTATTTGCTTAATGCACTGAGGGGGTCTTGTGCTTTAGGGCTCCACATAACACAATTATGATCCGATGAACTAACAGGGGGGAGGTTTCAGGTTTTTTGTACACTGATTTCATGTTATTGATAATCATGTCAAGAATCGCTTCAACTCCAGTGTTATTCTTGGATGATTGGATGATTGTGGAGGTGAATACACTACACACAGCAATAGCAGATATATGCCGTGGAAGTCTCGACGGTCTCACCTTCACCCACAGACATTCAAGGTGGTCACGAACACTAATACAGGTTAAAGGATAAGATGGGACACTTTCTTTAATACACAATGCAACTCCTCCACCTCGACGTGTAGTTCGACATTTTAGAAAATTAAGTGTATCCATCAATACCCAATAAATCCTCAGGAATGTCTCTGAGATTCCAGCTACATCCACATGGTTTTCCATTAAGTAGGCTTGAAACTCATCAAACTTCTTTACAAGAGATCTGGGGTTCGTCATCAAAAGAGTTGGTAACGTAGCATAATTAGTTGGCCTTTTGTGCTCAACTTTGACTTCAGTCAAACTGGATTTGGATTTATCCCTGTTCCTCAGTCCAGACAAGCAGGATGTTATGTGTTCAAATCTTCTGCCAACAACAGTCTTAATTTTGCGCAAAGTGTTCTTACCCCCTCAACATCCTCTTTTGGTGTCCTTGCAACTCCTTCATTATATAAGATCTTTCTTAGCTGAGGGCCTGGTGGAGAAGCTGATTGCTTGAGACTCTTCAGGAATTCCATAGAGTACTTCAACATAAGTTCGTTTTCTACCATTTTCAAAATTTTTTCCAGACTGTTCCACCTTGGTATGTAAGAAAACTAGACTTTAGAACTTCAAGTGGATGGATGTTCTAAAAAAAATTCTTATAAGGCAGCCATCTTGGGCGCCAGATCCATATCCATTGCTATGTTAATTAAAAGCTTAGTTTAAAAGCAACTTTTATGTAAGCTATGCTTCATATATCACTACACTGTTGACAAAAGAAAATCTTTCTGCCTGTGAAGTGAAATTTTGCTTGAAGTGAACATGTATAAGCAGCGTAGTCACATGCATGTCACTTTTCTCATCATGTTTTACAGATGGACAGGGTGAACCAATCAGTCATTTTTGACTAGAGGACAACAAATGAGTGGATATGAAAACAAAAAATTGTAGAAATGATAAAAATACAACAACAACAACAACAACAAAACACCTAAGGTTGAGGAAATTCCTGTTCTCGTTCCATTTGTGGCCAGATGAACTAGATCCAGATGTTTATATTTTTAAAGTTTGACTTCTTGTTTTATTGCCTCTTAAAATTTTTGGAAATAACAGGCTAGTGTTGTATTTGTTTTATGTAAGTTTTAGTGCCTTTCGCGTCTGCATACTAAATTCCGATCAAATGTAAAAACAAAGTTTACTGCTAAACGCTAAACTTTTTTAAACACAGAAGCTGACTATATACAGATTTACAAACAAATTGTGACAAAAATGAGTACATATTTTAAATCACGCATAATAATAGGTTGACTTTAAAGTGTGAGATGTTGCATAAAAGGGAAAAGAAAGTACAGATGAAAAGTTCGGGAGCAGAAGAGAGTGTTGGGTTATTGCTGAGATTATTTTAGACGTGTCGTTAAATCTGATACACAGATTGGGACCAGAGACTCTTGGGTGGGGGGGTTGGAAAACAGTATAGTGACGTGTCCATAGAGAGATGCAACCGGTAGAAAACAGATAGAAAAAAGGGAAAGAGATGAGAAATGACAAGATGACAGGTGGCAGCATGAAAGAGCATCTGTGCTTGATCGAGTGCGGGAAAATAGAGAGAGACGTAGGGTGGTGGGTCGGGAGCGAGTAGGGAAAGTTACTAAAGAGTATCAAATTAGTTTCCCAGCAGCGACCCAACTGCTTCGGCACAAGACCGCAACCTCAACACGCTGCCAAAGCAGCTCAGTAATTCTGCATGGGTCAGACAGTCAACGACAAGTAAACTAAAGCGGCTGAGAGAGAGAGATTGTACATTCTCAAGTTTCACCTTAGAGATCTAAGGCGTTATTTTTAGAGTAAGGACAACCCTTCAGAGCATATTAACACAGATACAGGAGCTTGTATTAATAAACAGACCCCTCGAACGCTGAAATAGGAATGGAAACACACTTTCACAACATCTTATGATGACTTTAGCAAAATCTAAATACGCACTACGATAGGGAACACTATGCATGCAAACTCGCATCTCGCATATCTTCTAATCTCCTATCTTGCTATTCATAAATGCATGCAAACACACATTTAGCTTTATGTTATACGACTGGAAATTTAAGTAAGGTGATATGGATACATATTTGAAAATATACCTACTCTGGTTACCTCTTACCTATATATACTGATGTGGTCTGTCCTTGTGTACACATTAGACCAAGTCATTTTTATGGAGTGAGAGTGATAAAGAGCAAAAATGACTGACCTTTGAGTGAAAGTTCATGTCCTGTGACCCTATAAGCAGAATGGGACATTCAGCTTTACTCAGGAAGTAGGTGTCAACCAAATGAGCAACCAAATTGTTTCTGTCAGGCACTTAGGCAAAACACCTTAGCCTCAACAGCAGCTTCAGAAATTATCCTTTTATTAAACAGATTTATAACTTAAAGCTACGGTATGCAACACCATGCCCTCTAGTGTTTGAAAAATAAAACTGCATGCGTCTTGGGGAGAAACGTTTTGCTTGTGCTGCGGCTCGCTCCTTTGTATGGATGAATGTGATTCGCGGCGCTTAAACATTAAAATCTACACTGAATAAACTAAAATAAACAGTGACATACAAAACGGTTCCTGTTTTTACTTATTACAAACATTGGTGTTCTTAAATAAATGTTTATAAGTGGTTAACGCTGGACATTATGATTGCTAGTCTGATAAAGTCAAACTTTATACTGTTAGAGAGCTACATCTGTCTGTTCAGTACAATTCTTACCTGTTAGGTAATTTTTTTTTTTTTTTTTTTAAAAAAAAGCTTTTTTAAGCCTTTTAAATCGAGTTCTCGCATCTCTGAAAAGCAGTCAGTAGTGATTCAGGTTTTCTTAGGAACTCGGTTGTTTTCTCTTTGCTTGTTTTTGTGTTGTTTTGTTTTACACACACACATTTAAAAATCGTTCTCACCTAAAACGTTAACTATAACTACCTTTACCTATAGATAACTAAAACAAATACGTTTTTTTCTGTAAGAGTGGGCACGGCCATTTGTAAATTTTATGAATCTGGCTTCCGGTCTCATTCGCCTCAAAACAGTTCGTTGTGGTGGTTAATATTGCCAAATTGTGTGTCTTGCCATATTATTTTAATGTATTATCTTAATTATGGATACACTGTTTTGTAGTGCAAACAGTTTTACCGTTTACTGCACGCTGTTATTCTTCTCATTATTTTATAGGGGTAATAAACCAGAAACCGGAAGTTTCTCTTATAAGCTTACTTTCACGTTGAAGAATAAGGAAGATATTGATAACAAGATAGTTTTAAAATTCGTTCTAAATGCAAAGAATACATCATTCATTCAAAAATGAAAATTTACTTTTAATCAATACAGTTTTTACAAATGCCCTGGTGAAAAAAACAGCATATGCTGGTAGGTATGTTTTGATGCTGGTTTAAGCTGGTCCTTTGCTGGTTCATGCTGGTCCTCCCAAAAACCAGCAAAGGACCAGCTTAAACCAGCATCAAAACATACCTACCAGCATATGCTGTTTTTTTCACCAGGGTGAGGATGTCCACAAAAGGTTTTTGTTTCCAAAATATAGTTAAATAGGTACACACATGCAGATGCATAGTAAATTTAAAAGTAGGTTGTAGCCACACAGAAAATCTCACAAAATAAGAATCTTAACATTCTTATTTTGCTGGAAAACAAACAAACAAAAAAAAACAATAGAAACCCTCACAGAAATTCTAATGGTTTCCACTACAAATACCATTACAAGCATCAACTTTTAACCATTAAAACCATTAAAAATGTTTTTCTGTAGTGATTTGGGATGTATTCCTTTAGGATTTAGTAATTTTAACAAGCCACCAATAGAAGGCGACCAATTACCAGTAGAAACCCACAGAGTCTTACAAGTCTTATTATAATCAGTAAAACCAATAAACATTTTCTGATCCTTTTTTCAGCAAGGACTTTACACTCTAGCTGTGTTTAGTATGTTTTTGAATGTCATACATTTGTATCCAATTTCTGCATCTAGTTTCTTATCTTTACCTTTTATCCTTTTCTCTGTCCCTTTTGCAGCAAATGGCATACCAGGCTTTCCTAGCCGGAAACAATACCTCGCAAATCCCAATGTCCTCTCCCTTCCACGACCCATTCTTTCTGGTGGAGACCATGTGCATCTGCTGGTTCTCATTTGAGCTAGTAATGCGTTTCACCTGCTCTCCCAGTAAGATGTCTTTCTTCAAGGATGTGATGAACATCATAGACTTCTTTGCCATTATTCCCTACTTCGTCACGCTCGGCACGGAGCTGGCCAAGTCTAAGGGAGCGACGCCGACCATGTCCCTGGCAATCGTGAGGGTCATCCGTCTGGTCAGAGTTTTCCGTATCTTCAAGCTGTCTCGTCACTCCAAAGGCCTTCAGATCCTTGGCCAGACGTTGAAGGCCAGCTTGAGAGAGCTGGCGCTGCTCATCTTCTTCCTCTTCATCGGAGTCATCCTGTTCTCCTCGGCCGTGTACTTTGCTGAAGTGGACAACCCGGAAACGGCGTTTACAAGCATCCCAGAAGCCTTCTGGTGGGCTGTGGTCTCAATGACGACAGTGGGGTATGGTGACATGTACCCGGTGACGGTGGGCGGGAAGCTGGTGGGCTCCATGTGCGCCATCGCCGGCGTGCTCACCATCTCGCTTCCCGTTCCCGTCATCGTTTCCAACTTCAGCTACTTCTACCACCGCGAAATGGAGTGTGAGGACAACCAGGAATACACGCACGTCAGCACCTCCCTTTGGGAGGAGGAAGAAGGTGGGGAAGAAGGAGAAGATGGTGAGGAAGGGCCAGGGGAACAGGGTGACCGCGTTCCTCTCGAAGGAGGCACGGCCTATAGGGGGATCTGCGCCCCTCTTAATGGGACTCTTCTGGCTGGGCTTTGTGCGGGACAGACCGGAGTGCAAAGTGTAGGGAGCGTTTACCCGCTGGTCACCCAAGTCTGAAAGACTGGAGATCAGAGAGGAGAAATGAAAGATGAAGGTGGTCCTCCGCCATGTTTAAAGGACACCGCCTCGCTGTGACTCACTGAACACATGGGCATGATGGGAAGGAATAAACGCAATAAACAGAAAACGATTGAGAAGGTGGAAAATTCAGATGCAGTATTCAAAGGAAAGTTATGAGGAGGTTACAAAAAAACTAATTTCTCGTCTATAAAACATCTATAAACCGCTGTTCCGGTAACCAAACTCATTTTTACATCACAGCCTTTACACTGGACCTTCAATCATTGAATGTATTTATTTGAGAAACTGTTTTTATCTATTTAGAGAGTGGCATCTCAATGCTTTTGGAAATATAGCTGAGGATAAGCTTGCGCAATAAAAGCGCTCACACCTTTACCGCTTTAAAGATCTTTCTCGGAAGATCAACACATCGGACTTATTCGTAGGAAGAAGTGCCATGCGGTGTCATTTAAAATGTCATGCATTTTGTCACCCGGGTCGCAGCCATGAATGTGCCAGGGATTTGTGTGGATGAATGGATAAAGTCTTAAGCATCATTCATCTGGAACAGTTTTGTGTTACGGCTGTTCTGACATTGTTGAGATGCTGTGAATGACAGATGTGTGTGTTCAAAAGCTTTTTAGGAAAATATGTACAGTAATATATAATGTGTGTGCGCTCTATGAACTGTGTAACGCTGAGCCATGTTTGTGTACTATTTATTAAAATTTTTAATCATACAAAAATCATACTAAAGTGACTCCGTGAACTACAAAAAGATCAAACTGAAGATCAAACTATTACACCTTCAGCTGAGGTGTAATATTTAAATTAATAATTGTATAATGTTTAACATAACAATATTTAAGTTACTTCAAATGAATTTAAATAGTTTTAGACCATAGCAAATAAATAAATAAGTTCAAATAAATACAGTACAGTAACACGTCTTGCAGTCCAGTGATAATGTAAAGCATGTCTCCATGAGCGATGTTCCCAGTCCTCATTTCTTAGTATGCAGACTGGGACTGAAGACAGTCTGTATGTGTGACTGATGTCCTATTCCTAGCGGGTCGTCGGAGTCCAAGTTTATGTCCTTAATATACTGTTTCACCTCCTGTATCTGGCTGTCCTCTCCTTTCCCCGCCATTGCCAACTGAGTGTTCATAACGGGGAGGAACCGAGAAAGTGGAGCACCGTGTTTCTGCCCAGACTGCTTTGTGAGGAGCGACACAGGAAGCTTAGTGTGTGGAGAAAGGAAGAAAGAATATCCGTCCGCCAGCAGCAATTCCTGAAAGGTGCAGTCTGCTTCAGAGTAATGCGGCTGAAAAAGAAAACAGGACTCAGTACCAAATTTGTGCAAATTTGTTCTCGTGAGAGCTATGCCTAAAAGCATATAACAGCATATTCAGTGTTCACTACAGAAAGTGTTGCAAAATCAATTCCAGATTTAATAAATAATAAATCAAATACAGTTAAAATATATATATATATATATATATATATATATATAAATAAAAAAAAGATATATGGTATAAAATCAAATCTCTACATAATTATTGTTAACACAGAAGGATATGCATTTGAGTAGTTGTAAAAATAAAATTATTAATTGTAAAAACTTTAAAAAAAAAACCTTGTAATTAAATTTAATATCAGTGACTTTTAAATGTTGTGCAAATCATAAAAAAAAATACACAAACAATTTTTTGAATGTTTTTGATCAAAATGTAATTTATATTTATTTATTTACATCATTATTTTATATATAACTTAAATATATATTTTTATTTAATTTTTTTCCTGTGATGGAAAATTTGATGGGTGTCACATGATCCTTCAGAAATCATTCTAATATGATAATTTGCTGCTTAAAAAACATTTCTTATTATCTTCAGTTTTGAAAACAGCATTTTTTTCTTTTGTGAAAACCATTATATATTTTTTTTTTAGGATTCTTTGATGAATAGGGAATAAAAATAATTCTAAATAAAAGTACCAATTTCATAAAAAAAACTCAGTACCTTAACTATTACCATAACCATTTAAGGTATTAATACATTTGAAGTCAAAAGTTTACATACACCTTGCAGAATCTGAAATATGTTAATTAATTTACCAAAATATGAGGGATCATACAAAATGCATGTTATTGTTTATTTAGTACTGACCTGAATAAACTATTTCACATAGGAGCCGTTTATATATAGTCCACAAGAGAAAATAATAGTTAAATTTATAAAAATGACCCTGTTCAAAAGTTTACATGCACTTGATTCTTAATACTGTGTTGTTACCTGAATGATCCACAGCTGTGTTTTTTTGTTTAGTGATAGTTGTTCATGAGTCTCTTGTATGTAATAAACAGTTCAACTGCCTGCTGTTCTTTAGAAAAATCCTTCAGATCCCACAAATTCTTAGTTTTTTCAGCATTTTTGTGTATTTGAACCCTTTCCAACAATGACTGTATGATTTTGAGATCCATCTTTTCATATTGAGGACAACTGAAGGACTCATATGCAACTATTACAGAAAGTTTAAACACTCACTGATGCTCCAGAAGGAAAACGATGCATTAAGAGCCGGGGGTGAAAACTTTTGAACTGATGAATATGTGAACATTTTTCTTATTTTGCCTAAATATCATGTCTTTTTTAAATTTAGTACTGCCTTTCAGAAGCTACAGAAGATACTTACATGTTTCCCAGAAGACAAAATAAGTTAAATTCTACCCTGATCTTCAACTTAAAAAAAGTTTTCACCCCCTGGCTCTTAATGCATTGTATTTCCTTCTGGAGCATCAGTGAGCATTTGAACCTTATGTAATAGTTGCATATGAGTCCCTTCGTTGTCCTCAGTGTGGAAAGATGGATCTCAAAATCATACAGTCATTGGAAAGGGTTCAAATACACAAAAATGCTGAAGGTTCAGGACAAATGATCACAAAAAAAAAAAAAAAAAAAAAAAAAAACACAGCTGTGGATCATTTAGGTAACAAGACAGTATTAAGTATCAAGGGTATGTAACACTTTACATAAGGTTCATTAGTTAACATTAAGAATGGACAATATTTCTACAGCATTTATTAATCTTAGTTAATGCACTGTAACTAACTTGAGCAAACGATAAACGACTGTATTTTTATAAACTAACATCAACAAATATTAACAAACAGTGTAATAAATGTTTTGTTTATTGTTCGTTCACGTTAATACATTAACTAATGTTAACAAATGACACCTTATTGTAAAGTGTTACCATAAAATTGTATATTTTACTTGTACAATTTGCTTTCAAATGGAAAAACAGTAAATGCTTGTATCCACTTTATGTGTACACTGCTTTCTCTCTGCAATGCTAGAATGGTGTCTTTTTAACTAACTGTAATTTTTCAATTTTATTAAATTATTATTATTTTTTTTTAATGAACATACTCTATTTGACATTTTAAATTTGTAAAGACATTAGTATATTCAGACCTGTCCTTTCAAGTTGTCTTCATCATCCACGCAGAGGAAGAGAGATGTATCTGAACTCTGGATAACCGTCTCCCCTGCTTTTACTGAACGCAGGTTTAGCACACCTGCAATGCAGAAAACAACACCACACCTGTCAGTACCGGAATCATTCACACACACACACACACACACACATATATCACCTTTGGACCTGTAATATTAACAACCGCCGCCACTATAATGTATTTTCATAACATCAAGCTAAAATAAAAAACACTGTGTTATTATTTGCGTAACCCCCGCTGTTACCGATATCATGAGCCATTATCTTTTCTGATAAGCTGTTTATCCTTGACATTCTGAGAAGTGCGGCTATAATAATGGTTACTTAATGATTATATTAGTACTCTTACAATAAACTGTGCTTGTTAACTCATGTTAGCAGCAGTTGCTTACAGTTGCGCTTTTGCACCGGAGACCCTCTGACGGAGCCGTCGGGTTTCATTTCAAGGAACAGCCCATGCTTTCTGTTCTCTAAAATGGATAAAATAACACATTAGACATGAACACACTTATTGCCATTACCTCAAGCCAGTTCTTGCTCTCTAGGAACAAAACACACCAGAGTTAAGGTGCAGACCTACGTTTTATTCTAACACCATGCACCATGGTGACTAAAAAAGAATTTAACTGATTCCAGATAGCCATGTTAACGGAAGAAAGTAGCACATGTTACAGTTACCCACATTAAGCAGATCATAACATCTAAACATCTAAACACTGCAGCTCAAACTGAAGCAGAAATTCATTTGGCACTAGAGAACTACAATATCAAGCAATTAAAATGCAACTGTGGCAGCAGGTTAAAGGTTAAGGTTACCTGTGTAGAGCAGGCATTCCCTGACTTGCGTGCTGAAAGGCAGAAGCACGTTCTGAACAGGAACATACATACACCAATGAAGAGAAGGAAACAGAGCGAAAAACATGAAAAAACAGGTGAAAAGCATGATTGATCGAGCAAGCCAGGTGGGCTTCAATGCGAAAAGCCAAAATATGGAAAGAAAACTGAGTAGCAACGTCTCCAAGATCTCCAGATGCTAAGGTGGTCTACACAGAAGACATGTCCCTGTAAACCAGTATTTATACGGTACGCATGACAGAGCGACAGAGAATCCATGAGTCACTCAAGTATGAAAAGGAAAAATGATAACAAACTTGTTTTCAGGAAATGAACGAGGATAAACGGATGGTAAATCTCACATGGCTATGCCAGCTATGCCACTGATCTCAGAGGACAGGGGACCTCCAATTTCTGCACTGAGAGGACAACATACAGTATGTAAGTTTGTATATTGCAGATTAATCTTTGTTTATTTGATATAAAATGTTTCAGTTATTTCCCAGTATTGAGAGGAAATGGGAGTGGAGGTGACAGTTGAAAGAGAACAGATAAGAGGCCATAAAAACACTCAAAGGGGGTTTCACACTCATCTGTGCAGTGTCACTTAGGAGACGACAGGATGCGGGGACATTACACTACCGTCCCGTCAGCTAGAGAGGGCCGCGTGGCATCATTCATTTTTAATGAAAAGTTAAAGTGTGCGTGGCTTATCTTAATAAAAGTTAGTACAAACACGATAACTTCGCCTGTCAATAATTGTTCGATCCCTGTAAATGATTAAAGACTGAGGTGCAATTAGACAGCTGGACTCGATGTCTTTTATTGTGCAATCTGAGTGCCTAAAGAATCACTTTCTTTGCCATTTTGCCCTTTCATCTTAACACAGCTCCATTAAGCTTTCCCATTCCATCTCTGTGACGTCCAGGGTCCCTATAATAACGTCAGTGTCCCTTGTAATCATCTGTCTCCTGCTTCACTGTTGTCCTGGGAAGAATGAGGAGGATTGACATCTTTCTGGCCATCTGCTGCTGTCTCCCATCCTTTGCTCTCTCTCTCTCCCTCGCTCTCCTTTGAGCGGATTAAGTGTTTTGATGTCTTTGTCTCATCATTGTGCGAGGAAATTTTGACTCCGTGTGCGTGAAGGGATTTCGTTCGTCCACCGGTCTTAATGCGAGAGTGAGACGGGATTTAAACGTGCCTCGTGTTGACACTCTTACACAAGAGGCATTAAAGGACAAACCACTCGAAAAAGTTAAATAAATTGTTAAGATTTTATTTTGCACACCACAGACGGCAGCTGTTGTGGTCATGTGAATTCAGAGGGACAAGGGGACACCGTGAGGTGGAAGCAAAGGGAGTTTCGGAGAAACATTTCATGGGAAAAAGAAATAAAGTCTATCAGACAGAATAAATACATAAGTCAGACAGAAATACATCATAAATGACGAGCTAAATTGCAACACTAGACAATAATAGCAAATATGACAACAATATTAACATCAAAGTAATTCTTGAATTGTAGAGGGAAAAAAAAATCTTAAGAGACTGTTGATGTACAGTAAGATTACAGAGCTGTATTGTACATTGCTTATGATTCAGGAAGGACTTGATTAGGAATTTGAGAGTTCATACTGAAATCTGGGATGCCTGATTGCAGACTTTTGGCAAATCTGAGTACAGTTTGAGACATTGTAGGACATGAAAACATTGATGAAAACGTACTGCCATGTATGTTTCGTGACATATTCGATGTGAGATGTCCACTGAGTGGCACTAAAAAAAGCGTTCCTCTGAACAGATGCACGTGCATCTTTCAGCTATTTTATCATGAGTCATCGTGAGTTTTTCATGGGATTCGTACCCAAGGGTTCTACAACTTAAGTCCAATTCTGTGCTGGCTGAACTACCGAGCAAGCTTGTTCTGTCTGGAAATTGAAACATATGGAGCTGTAATCATAACTGTGTCTGGGTCTGTAAGACTTTGAAGAAGTCTGTAATGCTCACCAAGGCTTTTTTATTTGATCAAAAATACAGTAAAGACAGTAATATTCTCATGTTTCATAGCTTTTTTAGAAATCATTCTATTTGAGAGACATGCATTATTATTATTATTATTAATGTTTAAAACAGTTGCGCTGCTTAATATGTTTGTGACAGTGCAATACGCAAAATATGTAAAATGTAGTTTCAGGATTCTTTGATGATAGAAAGTTCAAAAGAACATCACTTATTCTGTCACAGAAATCGTTTGTAATATGATAAATGACTTCACAGGTACTTTCGATCAGTTTAATGCATCGTTGCTGAATAAAGTATTACTTTCTTTTAAAATAATAAGTAATATGTTCTAAAGTATGGGTAACACTTAACAATAAGGTGTCGTGTTAACTTTAGTTAATGTATTAACTAACATAAATGAACAATAAACAATACATTTATTACACTATTTATTACACTACTGTTATCTGTTAATATTAGTCAATAAAAAAACAGTCATTCATTGTTTGTTCATGTTAGTTCACAGTGCATTAAGGGGTCATGAGAAACCAAAATTCCCTTGATCTTTTGACATATAAGAGGTCACTGTACTAAAAAAAAAAAAAAAATCAGTTTCAAGAACTCAAAACTTTGTTGTTAGTCTAAAAACAGCTTATACTGAAGGCAGTCTGCCAAAATGACAGCTTTTGGAATGTTTTGTAATGTCTGTTTAGCCCCGCCCACCGATTCGGGCATAGTGTTTACCAGAGAGGTGAACGTGCAGGTCTACACAGGACACTCTGCAGTGTCAATGTGTGAAAAAACAGCATTTGCATTGCCTTCTTTCTGATCCCAATGTTAGGAAAGAGTGGATGAACTTCATTTTTAAATAAGTTCCAGACCATTCAGTAGGAACTCGGCCCTTTGTTTAGTTCATTTTACTGCGGATTCGTTTACAAATACCCGTAGCATCAGCGATGCAACACTCGTTCCCTCATCTCAGGAAACCAAGGTTACGTTAGTGAACAGAGCGAAACAATTCGACATGGGATTTTCAAAAAGATTCGAACTAAAAGACCATGCTGTGCCGCCTATATTGGATCCAACAGTAATGTCGCAACATAAGTATAAACTGTTTTTATTACGTGGTCACTATTGCTTTGTCTCTTCATACAGATCGTTTGATATGTATTGAGTTATTTATGAGTTTTAAACCTAAATCACAGCGTGGGGTCCATCTATAAGGAATAAATGTATGCTTTTAGCCAATCACAGCAGTAGGTGTATACACTTTTAAGCCTATTCAAACAGAGCGTTCTGATGAGGGGGGTTAAAAGGACAGAAAATAGCCTATTACTTCTAAATTATGTTTTTTGATGTTAAAAAAAAGAGAACAGTACAAAATAATAAAAAAGGCAGTTCATGACCCCTTTAACTAATGTTAGCAAACACAACTGTTTAATAATTTTAATAATGCATTAGTAAAATGAGAGAAAATAACATTACGATTAATAAATGCTGTAGAAGTATTGTTCATTCTTAGTTCATGTTATACTAATGTAGTTAACTCATGAACCTTATTGTAAAGTGTTACCAGAGTATGAAAAATAAATTTGATAATAATAATAAAAAAAAGTGTGATTTTTTTTTATAATAAGCTGGATGTGAGTGAGAACTACACTGGCATTCATGCAGTATGAGAATGGACGAGTTGTGTGAGGACAAACTGTACAAAAGTAAAGAACTATATCAGGTTTGTGTAACTGCACTTGGCCTGACGTAAAACCCATTAATCTAAACAGTGTATTGGTAAATCTCTACATGCAGTTGATGTTTTCAGGGTATGATTCACGTTTTTAAGACATGCGGAAAGGGAAGGAACATGAGGGGTTTGGGGAGAAACGTCCTCGTGTTACTCACAGCTGCTTGTGACGTCCTCGCCACCGTCAAAAGAAAAACCCAACAATCATAAAACGAGAGATTTGGAACAACTTTGGACTGTTTATAGGAACCAACTGCTTCGACTCATTTGAACTGCCTGTTGTCATTTTGTTTATGTCACACTGGCAACTGAACAGAGGACATCAAGTAAACTAAGGCAGCTCCAATGAGTCAAGGCTATCTTTTCCCTGAACCATTGAGTAAGTCTGGGTTTTACAGTGCGGTGCAGTGACATCCAGTGTTACAACCAGTATCCCAGTAGCCTAGATAAATTATATGACAGGGAAGTCAGCGAATAAATAAAATCAAAACTGGCAGAGCATGTGCAATAAACGTTCAAAGCCACTGATCCGGTTTATTACCGAAATCCTGTAAAAGCAAATAAACTATAAGTTACAAACAGTTGCAGTTGCTAGACTATAAAGCTGATACTAAGAAACATACTTGCCGGTGAACCCTCCATTCACGTATGTCAATATTCTCAACGCAAAACAAACACACAACACACCTAGCTACTCAAAGTCTTTGCCAAACAACAACAAAATGCCAGCTTTCATCCAAAAAGGTGGGTTCTGAAATATGGAAGAAGTATTGTGAAAATGTGATACAGCTTCATCTGTTTGGTTCAGGGCAGGTCACAAGGTGGGATGGCGTGGCGTCTGTCGTACGCCGTGTCGTCGCTTTCTTCTCCGTCGCTCGCCTCGTCCATCATTCGTTCTTTCTCCTCGTCCTCCTCAGTCTCGCTACCTTTATCTCGTTCCCGTTCCCGCAGTCTCTCTCTTTCTCTTTCTCTTTCTCTTTCTCTGTCTCTTTCCCGGTCTCTGCCTCTCTCTCGGAAACCTCTGGGAAGAGTGGTCATCTGCGGGATATGAGGTGATGAGCGTCAGGGATTTTTAACAACAGAAACATCAGAATTACTTGAGCAGACTGAAATGAATAGTTTACTCACCCTCATGTCAATACAATGTAATTTTTACAGAAAAAGATTCTGCAGTAAATATGCTATAGGCCTACAGTAAAAGCTGATTATTGATTAACTATAAGTTAGCATATACAGTGAACACTGTAAATGGTTTAAGATCGTTGTAAAATGACTGTCAGATTCATGGTTTCAAGTAAAAACCATGAATTACTGGACGATTTACAGTGCAAAACAGTAAAAGGACATTCCCCCAATCTCCGCTAGCCAGATGTTTATTCTTATTTTTGTTTTTTATTACTTTGGCTGATGGCGTTTTGTCTTTCAACAATATTTAGGGCTGGGTAAAAACAACGTTCTCTTTTCATTCTCATTTTTACGAACTGATATTGATTTTTAAATCGCAAGAATCGATTAGTCTAGCCTGTTTTCAGTTAATGAAAGGAATATTTTAGCGCAGCTCCCATCCAGTAAATGGCCATAAGCTTTGTGCTTTGGTACTTTTGATATGAAACAAAGTCTCAGATTTCAGATTCTGTTAATTTTATTACAGTACTCAAACAGTAAATGCCGTTTTGGCGCTGTTTAATGTGGGCTGACAGATCATGGTAGCGCCTCAAGTTGAAGAGAAGCGGCAGGCGTGAATTGATCGACTCCTCCGCTTTGATACAGTTTCAGCACGAAATAAGCACAAATACATATCCGAAGGTACGTTAAAAGAAAGAGTACAACTTAGATATATATATATATATATATATATATATATATACAGTAGTCAACATCTGAAGTGGATCAAAACCTTTCATAAAAATTGTCCTAAAACCAAAACAATACCCTTTCTTGTCTTAACAACTTTGATTAACTTTTTTTGATCCATTTCAAATGTTGACTACAGTATGTATATATATATATATATGTGTGTGTGTGTGTGTGTGTGTTCTTCAATGTTTAATTTATGTTTGAATAAATAAGTTTTTATGACAGCCACCATTTAAATGTTTGTATTTCAAAATACTGGAGTAGAAATAATTATGTAATTGTAACTTTATTATCATAAAAACTTAATTAAGTGTAATTTAAGCATTTGTATACAAATCGGTTCATTTTAACCTTTAACATTATAGTAATGTAGTACCAACTGACTCTCATGTATATTTTACAGCTTTACGTCGCCTTAGAATTATAAGGTTCTATCTGACATTTTTGTCAAAATTGAGTTACTAATATATTCTTACTTGGTGACAACTTATTTACATTATGTGATGTTTTCTTTGTAAGCTGTGTACATTTTGAGCCTTTTTTTAAAAAAACAAAAATGGTTCTATCTACAGAAGTCTATGGAACGCAAAAACTTTGAAGCTCAATATCTCAAAAGTGCTTAGAATGCAGATACAACCTTATAATTCTAAGGTGACAATTAGTTGAGAGATTTTTTTTTTCCTTGAGAAAATTTAGCATGTACTGTACCTGATAAATATCCAAAATAATCAATATTGAATCGCAAGTTTATGAATCAGGATCAAATTGTGAAATTTGTGTCAAAACCCAGCCCTAAATATTAATATTAACAATATATCATTTAATTAAATATATAAGTATAATTAGTAAAATATGCAGATGCTAAAATGCCATCTTGTAATACCCGAGACACATTTCTGGAAACCACAGCTACCATTTTTTTAAACTGTAAATTTAACAGGAAATTTTCTTTTCCTGTAAGTTTTCTGTACTTTTTGTGTATTGTGTAGTGTATTTGTTCTTCCTCAGAACTTGGCCACTCTTTTTCATGCAATTACAATGAATGAGGATGGAAGTTTTCAAAAGGTTCCAAAAGGATGCAAAAACAACTCATTTGATAACAATCATTCAAATCATTCAGGGGTGCGTTTCTCAAAAGCATCGTTAGCTACAATCTTTAAAATAAAGGTTCTTTTTTGACATCGATGGTTGAAGAACCTTGAACATCCATGGAACCTTTCAAATGCGTTCTTTTAGGAACTGTTCACTGAAAGGTTCTTTGAGGAACCAAAAATGGTTCTTCTATGACATCACTCCAAAATAAACCCTTTTAGAACCTTTATTTTTAAAAGTGTAACTATGGTCATAAGTTCCACTGCTCTATTTGCAATGACGAAACTTGCGTTCATGGATTGACTTTAAGGAAACGCACCCCAGATCGGTTTTGTGAACTGGATATAACACATTCCTGACAAGATCGGACTCAAAAGAAAGATTTGTTCACAGATCGAACCGTGTAACTTCTCTCATGAACCCTACTGAAATCTCTGTCTGCTTCTTTCACAAACAACTGTATTTGTCTTGCATTAGGACATTAAGAAATACAACACACAAGCTGTATAGTTAACTTCTGTTGTATATGGAAAAGAAAATAAGGGACTTTTGTGTTCCACATAAGAAAGAAAGTCAAACAGGTTCACATTGACATGAAGGTGAGTAAATTATGACAGACTTTCAAATTTTACCAAGACCAATAAAGGTTCACACAAGCATATAGTAATTTATTTGAGAACCTCGTAGCTTAAAAACCTAAAATCTATAATGTTTATATTTTATGGATGAAATCTCACCTGGTTGTCATGAGTGGGCAGGACACAGTATCCAGGCTCCGTCCTGCGTAACAGACGAGGAGAATGTGTTCGGAAAGGCCTTGGGGAGTGAGAGCACACGGAGCGAGGGGAGGGCGAACGGATGGAGTGAGGTGACGGAGAGCGGACGGAACGGGGCGAGTGCGGGATAGAGTGCGACAGAGACTGCGAAGGGGTCAGAGACGGGGCGTGATGGTTGAGCTTGGGGGGACGCGGGGAGCGAGGGGGCAGTTCGGGTGGTTTGAGAGGGTCTATAAGGTCTATTTCAGTGAGGAGAGGCGGAGGGGGGACAAACTCCTCGTCTGATAGAGGGATGTCCCCATCGATCACGGCGAGCTCTGCCCGTGATAGGTGGTCCACAATGCCCGCCCCGAAAGAGTCGCCCACCACGTTAATGGAGGTGCGCATTCTGTCGCTGAAGACACACAAAAGACAGCTCTAAAAGCTGACAAAGAACAGCTCAGGACAGCTGCTTATCTTCATGAGGACAGTTGATAATTAGTCAGGACAAAACCAGACGATTTAAGCGCCGGCCCGTACATAACCCAAACAGAGTTGTTTGAACTCACAGGAGCCAGTCGACAGCGACGAGCAGGCTGATGTCTTGAGTTGGAAGGCCCACGGCGGTCAGGATTAGCAACATGGTGACTAGACCCGCACTGGGAATACTGGCCGCTCCCACGCTGGCTAAAGTCGCTGTCATACTGCAGAGAAAGAAAGAGAGGGGATTATACCACCATGACTGAGACCGTGTGTGGAGGCACTGACAGATATGATCTACTGAGGGGGTGAAAAAAGAAAAATTTCAATGGAGGGAAGAAGGAAAATAGCAACAAAAGAATGAAAAAGAATTGGAAGAAGATGCTAGCTCAGTTAAAGGAGGAACATCTGTGATGTAGCTGCAGGTTAAAGTTTTGTTTTGTAACTATTTCAATTACAGCTCCATAGTAATAAAAAGCAATTATAATAACTGTAATAATAACCAGACTGTTACGGGACAACACAAAGAATCATAAAACTAAACATGTGACCATAAATCAGGACTGCATGTGAGAACTAGAAGGCAAATGTTTAAAAGAGACAACAAAATGGCATCTTAAAATGGATCTAGAATGCATTCATTATAATTGAATTGTACAGAATCAATTCTTAACTGAACAAATATTAAAATAAAATAAAATAAAATAAATTTTATTTTATTCAAGTTTTACCTGAATAAAATAAAATAAAATAAAATAAAAAAAAATAAAAAATGACATATTTGCAGTCATTAATATGGGAGGGTACAACTTAAGAATGTAATCTTATATATAAGAACTTAACCGATTGAAAAACATAAAAACAACAACAACAACAACAAAAAACATACTGATTATAAGGAATCAAGTCTTACCTTAATAAAAATAAATTAATATAAAATAAAACAAAATACAAATTTGCTGTCATTAATATGTGAAGGTACAACCTAATAATGTGATTTTATATATAAGAACTCAACTGATTTAAAAAAAAAAGGGTTGTAAGGAATCAAGTCTTACCTGAATAAAATAAAATAAAATAAAATAAAATAAAATAAAATAAAATAAAATGCTACATAACTGCAAGAATATATGTAGAATAAAATAAAATTTAATTAAATAAATGAATAAAAATTACTACAACTTTTTTCAAATTGTTCATCTTGTAAATATGAAAAATTACATCAGAGCAAACTATAGAAATATAGATATATAGAAATATAGAAATAATTCCCTCCACAGATAATGGGATTTTGTTGTTGCAGTGCAAAGTTTTTTTATTGCAGCCACTGCAGAAGCCACAGTTTGCCTGGTTTTATTTCCACATTTCCTTACCTAACGGTAACAATCTGTCCTCCATCTAGGGCAATGTCATTCATCTGGGCGATGAAAATGGCTGCTACAGCCTCATAGAGTGCAGTGCCATCCATGTTTACGGTGGCTCCGATGGGCAGCACAAAGCGAGTCACACGCTTGTCAATCTTCAGATTCTCCTCCAGACAACGAAACGTCACTGGCAATGTCCCAGCACTGAAAAAGAGAAGGTTAAACTGATTATAAATGTTAATACAAATGTTAATTTGCCATTTGAAAAACTACAAATCCAACTAACCCACAAAACCAGTAATTATTTAAAAAAACCAAACTTGATAGGATTGCATGCATATTCTGTGCCAAACTGACAGTTGGTTTGACATTTAGAAAATGGTTTGGCGCAACAGATGTAAACCCAGATTTATTCATAAACAACTATATTTTCCTAATTTCCCATCCATTTAGACTGATTAATCTTTCTAGACTTCTATTCTGGAGAACATCAGAGAGTGTGTTTGGCCAGATTAGGTAGTTTGGATGATTTATGTGGTGTCTGAAATATAAGTCATCCATATGATGTTTTTTGGTTATGTCAAAGTTTATATTAAAACATCTGAGACCACATACCAGTGTAAAATATCATTTTTCAACATGAGAATGAGTTCTGGCTGTGCTATCTGTAAAACAGAGATAGATCTTGCTTCTCAAGACAACTTTTTAAACCAAATGTGACCTTTAACTCTTCAGTCTGTACTGCCAGAACTCTTCAATCAGCATATTACCATGAAACACATGATGATTAGTGTGCTGTCTGTACCTGCTGGCTGTTCCCAGAGCAGTGATCCAAGCCTGGAAGATTCCAGAGTAAAACGCGAAGGGGTTTTTCCGAGTCACGGAAAAGAATATGACTGGCAGGATGAGCCCGCCATGAATGATGAGACCGACTATGACGGTGACCATGTACATGCCTAGCTGCCTCGCCACCACTTCCAAGTCACCGATAGCAGCAATTTTCCCACAGATGAGGGAGGCAATGCCTACTGGAGAGTACCTGAGGACAGATTAGTTGAGTTATTTAGGTTAGTTAGGTAAACCCTCATGTCGTTCCAAACCTGTAAGACCTTCATTCATCTTCAAAACACAAATTAAGATATTTTTGATAAAATCCGAGAGCTTTCTGACCCTGACAACAACTGACACATTCAAGACCCAAAAAGGTAGTTAGAACTAGGGCAGTCACTAACAATTATTTTGGTAATCAAGAAATCTGTTGATTATTCTGCTGATTAATTGAGTAAACAGATAATTAAACTTAATTATTTTTTTGAAGTAATAAAAATAGAACTCAGTGAACAATAGCCTTTAAAATGACTTAGAATACATATATAATAGCAGTTAGGCAATAATAATTAGTTCAAATAAAGTAGCAAAAGCAAGTAATCATGTGGTTTTATGAAAACAAAACTGGTAAAATACATAATGTATTATAAACAATAGAGCTAATGTACATTATATATTGTATGTACATTATATGTATTATGTACATTATAACAAATGCCTGCAGGGGGCGCCAATGGCCTGACGATTGTTTTTACACTTTACTGCGCGATCTAATCCCTGTTCAATTTTGACTCAACAACACTGAATTTAAATGTCCACTTAATCTTTTATATTTGGCCATTTTTATAGTAGAAAAGCTACAGCCACTATAATGTCTTGAATATGTAGACATCAAAACGTGTAATCTGAGGGATTAAACTTTTATTTTAAAATCGTGATGAACAGTTAACATTAGCATATTAAGAACTCCCTGGTGAAAAAAACAGCATATGCTGGTTAGGTATGTTTTGGTTCTGGTCCTTTGCTGGTTTATGCTGGTCCTTGACCAGCAACATGACCAGCATAAACCAGCATCAAAACCTACCTAACCAGCATCCCAGCATCAAAACATACCTACCAGCATATGCTGTTTTTTTCACCAGGGCTATGATGCATTTCCTTGTTTGCATAGGTTTATAAATGATTCACCTTACAGATCTGATGAAATAACGCACGTTGCGTTTCCAGATGAACGATATAATAAACCCAAACTCACAGCAATATGCAGAGATGGAGTTTGAGACACTCCACACGTGAATGATAACCGTTTGTGTACCAGCATTTACTGTGAAAGGAGCCGCTCTGACATGCACTTAAGTAACCTGCATTGCACATTTATTAAACTGAATTTTAGCGTTTGTCAATTCTTAATAGCATTATGCTTTATGATGATTTTTAAATGGGTTTAATATGTGGAATGCACCACTTCCAGTATTTTGCTGATGACTCGACACAGGCAAAATCCAATCAAGGATTTTTAAAAATCGAATACTCGAATAGAATCAAGGAATCGTTGCAGCCCTAGTTAGAACATTGATAAAATAGTCCATGTGACATCAGTGGTTCAACCGTAATGTTATGAAGCTACTAAAATAACTTTATTTAAAAATTTCCTCTCCTCTGTGTAAGCCAAGGTCACGCTAGCCTTTTTGTTCCATTGACTTCCATTCATACGCATGCAAATGGGTCAGATCGGAAACGCAAGCCTGTGTGTAAAGTTTTCGCATTTCGCTGCGTTCCAAAGTTCAAGCTTGGTGAACCCTGACCTGTAAATTTGCATCATGTGACATCGTATGACCAACAGCAGATCGATACGTCATAGCGTGACCATATAGCTGAATGAAAAAAAACAAACAAACATACATTTAAAACTGCAGTGTTGCGGGAAAGTGTAGTAGATTGATTGTAGGTCTTTAAAAAGACGCTGCAGAGCATGACGTCATATCACGACCGTTGTGGCATCCGAAGGAATTTCGCATGCTAAAAGTCTAGCGTGAGTCGAGTTTGGAACAACAAGAGGGTGAGTAATTAATGACAGAATTTTCATTTTTGGGTGAACTATTCTTTTAAAAGTATAAAATAAAAACAAATTTGAATGCAGGATAAAACGGGCAAATGAGGTTGGGCCAATATTCTTAGTACAGCTGCTTTGGATTAATACTTAACTGGAAATCTGAATTTTAAATCTAAAAATATTTAGTTTCAAATACTATACATATTCTTCTTCTATTTTTAGTACAGAGACACTATTATTTTGTTCTTTTTTTTAATGAGAACATTTAATGTTTTCTTCACACATTATAAATGAGTCTTTATTCATATATAGTTGCCTTTTTTTTAGAAGGGAGTCCCTTAAAAGAAGATCATCTTATTTCCCTGGTTTCACAACCTGAGCACCATATGCGAGGATGTTATGCTTCTTATGTGGTCTGAATTTAATTAATCTAAAATGCAGTGTATAAATATTTCACCGTGTGTTATGGTAAGCAACAGATGATGTTTATTGTACCATTTGAAGAGTTTACATACTGTAAGCGGAAAACACTGAACACAGTTAGTTACAGATGGGACGGTCTCAGTGCTGAGCGGGGACTGTCTTTGTTGTCATATGCTTTTATTTTGGGGTATTTACTTATTCCATGTGTGTTCTTTGAATGTTAAAAACGTATTAGAAAATAAAATGAACGTATTCCTTTGCACTGTCTCACTCCTTTTGTACTGTAAAATGGCCTGTTAGAGTTATGGATCAAGCTTTTCACTTATGCAGACATGATTCATAAGTTCAGTGCTCTATCTGTTTTCTGCTATGTCTGTCTTTGCCAGCGTGTGGGTATCTGTCTGCAGTTTACGTGTCAGAGGATATATTACATCCAGAATAAAACTCCCACATTTACTCATGGGAACACAAATATGATGTTGCACTCTCTCAGATTCCTGTGCTGTTCTCTCCCTGACAAATCCCCCTCTCTCCCTCTTCCTTACGTGTTATACTTTTCTTTCTGTCCAGTTTGTTTACTCTGCTGAACTTCTCTGAACATGTTTGACAGATTCACACACAATAATTCCTTAGTATAGAAACCTTCTGCACTTCTGTAGCCGGTTTTATCCCAAGCTTATGGAATCAAATCATGCAAAGATGAATTGTTGTTATTTCTATTATTACAACACTCTGAAGATTTTAGCATGGTAATGCATTTGACAGTGTTGATGTATTTGGTCTTGGGAGAATAGATCTGCTATGCTGCTGAATTGCTGCTGCTGTTGGGTTATTGCTTTTGCTGTAAATTATTTCTGCTGCTGCTGCCAGTACATACACAGATATGGTCCCGTGAGTATTTAAGACATACTGCTGCTGCACAAATAACATATATAAATATAGCTGCAAGCAGCGATTACCAGGGTTCAAGCGCTTAAGGCATTTAAGCATATAAGAAAAAAAAACATGACATATTATTTAGCAAGGCTGTACCCATCTAAATCAATGATTAAAAAAGCCTTTTGGCAAATCCAGGTAATTTACCTTAGAAATATAAAGATTTTTAACATTTATGACTGTTATAGCTCCAGCTGTGGTCTGATCCTCCTAAAACTTGGCATGCTTATTTAGAATCACTTGTCGCATGTGCTCAGTTTTGAGTTTTCCTTTAAGCTTTATAGGATTTTGGGTAACTTTGGACAGGCCCCTTTTCTGAACGACCCCACTATAGCTTCCCAAAGGGTAAATGACAACATTTTTTGATAATTATTGGCCTAGAGAGTCTAGAGAATTGTATTGCCATGTTTTTTCTCTTCTCAATCATTTAACAAACAATTTGATTGACAGCAGTGGTTCTAGAGGCAAATTTGTCCGAAATGAGGAGTTCTATCGTATGATAAGAATATTGCTTGTATGTATTCTCCCCTGTGACCTCAGATTAAGCTTTTACATAATAGTTCTGACTTTGGCAGAGATATCTAATTCTGTTCAGGAGTTATAGGCATTTTACTACAAGTAGGCCTGCCCCTTTCGAGTGTTTTGATGTCTCTTTGCGGCAGTGAGTCGAAAGTTCAACTTTTTTTGATAATTATTGATATTCGCTCTTGCGAATCTTTCTGCACTGGTTTGGTTCCAATCGGGTGAAAAACCTAGGACTAGTTCGCAAGTACATTTTTCAAAAACTGCGAAATACCCGAAAATTTTGCCAGGCTCATGATCGAATCTGAGGCATGCATTATGTCTGGTGGATTCCTGCCAAGGATTCCAGCGACATAAGACACCTGAGCCTGCAACTGATGGTTTAGGAGCAGTTTCGTACTTTTGATTGCTGTAGCACCTCTGTCAGGTTGATTAGGGTGAGTCTTGGTCACGTTGTGAGTACCACCATCCCTCAAAGTTTCAAGTCTCTACGACTTACGGTTTGATCTGCATGATCAGTTTTACGTGGAGACCGCTGATCCGTGACCATTCTAACAATTAATAACCCATAGTAGATCTATACAGGTGGAGCTGGGGAGTGGAGGGTTTCAGAAGAATTCTGATGTAAGCTTCACTAGTGAATTTTAACCAACCATTTAAATATAGAGCAGCAAGCTCATTGGCTGTGTTTTTAACATGAACCAACCAGTAGTTTAATGCTGTGAATATCATCGGTTTGCATTAGCGACCCATCAGCCTGCGCCATCTAGAGTTTCATGACTGGCATGAAACAACGTGGTATTTATGAGTGGATGATAAATGGATGACACTCATAAAATGTTTAAAATAAATTCATTTGTTGCAGTTGCAAAAGATATTTAATTTGTACACACTCATGATAAAGCAGAATACTGACCACATGATCATGGACACCATCTTCATGATGATCTCATTAAGGATGTTGAAGAAATCGCACATGAGCTTCCCCCTCTCTCCCATTTTCCCCATGCAGATACCGAATGCGATGAAGAACCCAATCAAACCTTACAACACAGGGACAAAAATGACAATTATAAACAGTGAAATTAAATAGAAATTCATCTTCATCCATTGTATTTGGTGGTACTTAAAATTGCTGGTTTTTGTGTTCTAAGTACAGAAGAAAATCCCAGAATATACGCTAACCTAAAACATTCATTCCCCACTTCAGTTCCAGTTTTTTCCTATTGACAAGGATCGGTTCTGTTTGGTTCTGGACTGGGACAGCTACTTTTTTCATCACCGTTTGAACCTAAAAAGAGAAGACACAGATGACGATTCCGTAAAACTTTAAGCTGTACTGTGAAACATATTTAACAGAGCAATACATTTAAAGGAGAAGTCCACTTCCAGAACAACAATTTACAGATAATGTACTTACCCCCTTGTCATCCAAGATGTTCATGTCTTTCTTTCTTCAGTCATAAAGAAATTATTTTTGCTTTTTGAGAACAACATTTCAGGATTTTTCTCCATATAATGGACTGCTATGGTGCCCCGAGTTTGAACTTCCGAAATGCAGTTTAAATGCAACTTCAAATGATCCCAAATGCAGTTGTAAATGATCCAGCCAAGGAAGAAGGGTCTTGTCTAGCAAAATGATTGGCTATTTTAACAAAAGCGATGTAGGATGATTTTGAAATGATTTTACGATTGGAGTTTTTCGACATACCCTAACTGTCTTGAGCAAGAATACAGAGTTCAGGGAGAGCGAGACAAGACGAGCGTTTGAGATTAAGAAGTATTTAAATTGTATTTTTTTAATGAAAATAACTAGATAAGACCCTTCTTCCTCGGCTGGGATCGTTTGAAGCAGCAATAAACTGCATTTTGAAAGTTCAATCTCAGTCCATTATATGGAGAAAAATCCTGAAATGTTTTCCTCAAAAAACACAATTTCTTTACGACTGAAGAAAGAAAGACATGAACATCTTGGATGACAAGGGGGTGAGTACATTATCTGTAAATCTTTGTTCTGGAAGTGGCTTCTCCTTTAAAGGGGACATTGGATGCCCATTTTTCACAAGTTGGTATGGTTTTTTTTAGGGCCTTCATGAAATATCTGCAACATACTTTGGTTAAAATCCCTCAATGTTCATGTAAAACAACACCCCTTTTACCTTGTCAAAAACTGCTCTGTTCATAGTGAGCTGTTTCGGTGCATGTAACTTTATATGATAATGAGCTACTGCTCACCCCGCCCCTCTCTTCCATTTTTTGTGTATTTGGATGTGCGTTACCATCAAAAACAAAACAAATCCACTGCGTCCTAACTGACTCTGATGTCGGGGGAAAACGACGACCCTTATGTTCACTTTTACATCCAACTACAAAACACCTGCATTGCTTAGGAAACATTGTTGTCTCTACAGCTGCTCCAGCGTGGAGAAAATGGCAGACAGTGTACAACTGGCTGAGGGCAGAAATATGTTAATACGAGACAGTCCGTCAGCACTCGTGGGCAGGGCCTGTGCAGTATGATATCATACTTCTCACTTCTCTGAGACCATTTAGGTTTTTGGGAGATTAAAAAAAGGAGTGAATGGATTTTTATCATTGTAGGGTGGTTGTGTCCACACACTGCTAATACACATTTATACGCAAACACCATGTAAAAGTGAATTTTGCATCCAGTGTCCCCTTTAGTTGTATAAAAAAAAAAAAAATTATATATATATATATATATATATATATATATATATATATATATATATATATATATATATACATATATATATATATATATATATATATATATATATAGTAGTCAGCAAGATGTGTCTACAGTAAAATATTTTGGAAGTAAACATGTCACCTTTGATTATATCTTAGTCATAGTCTCTATTCTCTGTAGTTTTGCACTCATAAAACGTCTTGACCTATTTCCATATAAAAATAGAAGTATTTTTAGTGTGGTGCTGCTCAATAAAATGTGATGTGCAATGCGTTCCAAGCAAACAAACTTCCAGGAAAAGAGCTTATTAACCAGGTGGATCCGTTCTGAAGTGGTGTATATAATGCTCTGCAAACACAATAATTAGATGGAACTCCTCAGATGAAAAGTAGTTTCATACACAAAGCGATAATGTTTATTATATGCTCTGTTAAGAACTGTGTCAGTGTGATCAGATTAAGTATTTAAAAGCCTTACCTATTTAGAATAAACTGAATAACTTGCTTTAGCAATACTAAACATAAACCACAGTGTGACCGTAAGATATATTTAAATTCATTTAAAAAGAAGTGAGCGTCACAAATGTTTAGAGCGACCTGAATAATATGCAACATTTTGAGCCCAGCATACTTAGGCCTTTGTATACAACAGTCGGTAACTTTTTAAATAATTACAACTTAAAACACAGTTGAGCTGCAATGTAAAAAACGATAATTGGACGATGACATGCTTTTATCTGACAGCAGACAGCTGGAAAAAAACTATGCTTAAATGAAATGAATAAAATAATCATCAAAATAAATGAGCATGATTTTAATATTGTTTGTTGGCCAAAATGTACACAAATTCATCTGTCACTTGTTAGAAGCGAGACAAATTAGGCAGATGGACAGGACAGGTTGCGTGATATGTCCTGATGCTCAAAAACCATAAACAAACACAACGTAAAAAACAACAGCTGTGAATCATTGGCCGCAGAGAGCATGAAAACAATGCTCAATTGGGATATGACCAGAGGTTCCCATTATACATCACGAAAAACCCGCTACACCACTTTTCTAAAAGATTCACATTTTCTAAACAACAAAAATGCTAAATGTTTCAAGAGAGCACAAACATAGAGAAAACAACTGAAGAGAGAGAGAAATAAAATCACCCACAAGTCAGCAGAGACATAAACTTTCATCCATGATGTCTCTGTTTGTGGGCGGGACCTGGTTTCATGGTAAACCACCGATCCCAAATGCATGCTGGGTGATCTTGTGAAAACTTTTCAAAGCACAAGCACAACTTTTTACCTGCTGAAAACATGCCTGCACCAGGTTCTCTGGGAAAAGATTTCGGATCAGATCTAGAAAGGCATCCAGACTGCTGACTTCTTGGTTCTTGGAGGCGGAGCCGACCTGACTGGACCTGAGTTTTGGGTTCCCAGGGTGTATTCCGAGCACCAGGATGACACCTAGTACAGCTGCGATTACTGTGGTGGACATGTAGTACACCATTGCTCTGGTGCCCATTCTTCCACTGGAGCGAGCATCCAGACCGGCCAGGCCTGCGAGCCAAGAGAGAGATCCCGTATTAACAAAGATAAATGGTGTCTTTTCTTGTGCTGTAGATACTCTGTTTTCATTTAACAGTCATAAAACACAATGCATGTGTTTGAGGACTGACCTGTGATGAGACTGGAGATGATTAGGGGCAGGATGAGCATCTTCAGCATTCTCATCAGGATGTCTCCCGGAAAGGAAACCAGCATGAGAGTGTTTGTGTCCAGATCAGGAACATAACGCAGCATCATGCCCAGCACTGTGCCCGCTATAACACCTGCGAGAGTGTCGATTACACCGGTTATGTTCAGCCTGCTTATTTAAAGGTGTATAGTTCACAGCATTGAAGGATACTGGGTATTTCTCATGCACCACTGCATAACTGTCCTGTATCTGCAACATCTCAAACTACTGTTGTATAAACAGTGTCACTACATTGGGGCCAAAAAATTTGCTGAGAACTTGTTAGTTTGGTATTTGTCTGCGGTTTGACCGATGATCACAGTTATGAAACCACAGACATGGTTTATCTTGTGTATTTTTAAGAATGTAAGTATAAAGAGAGAGTTGATGAAAGCTAAAGATAAAGGCTGACAAGCAGAGATTAAAGGATTAGTTCACTTCCAGAATAAAAATTTACTGATAATTTACTGACCCCCATGTCATCCAAGATGCTCATGTCTTTCTTTCTGCAGTCGAAAAGAAAGGTTTTTGAGGAAAACAACAAGTTGAAGGTCCACAATTTAGCTTCAAAGGGCTCTACACAATCCCGGATGAGGAATAAGCATTTCATCTAGCAAAACGATTGGTAATTTTCTAAAAAAAAAATTAAATTCTATATGTTTTAACCACAAATGCTCATCTTACACAAGCTCGACTTCATACATTAAGTATTGACACTGGAAAGGTACCGACCCAGTGTTTACAAAGCGAACGTGCAAAGAAAGTCAAACACCCTTTACAAAAAAGGTAAAACAAAGATGTCGGACGATTTTGAATTTGTAGAAGAAATGAGATGTAGTTTTTTGCTCTACCCAACTTTTTTGAACTGAAGTACACAGACGAAGAACTAACCGTGTGTGATCTTTCCAACTTGACTACGTAATGGGTGAAATCACGGACTTGCATCGCAGATCTAGTGCAAGATGAGCATTTGTGGTTGAAAAGTATATAAATGTTTATTTTTTTTTTAGAAAATGACCAATCGGTTTGCTAGATAAGACCGACCCTTATTCCTCGGCTGGGATTGTGTGGAGCCCTTTGAAACTCCAGTGAAACTGCAAGTTGGACCTGAAGTCCAAATTTGGACAATGATGTCCACTATATGGAGAAAAATCATCGAATGTTTTCCTCAAAAACCTTAATTTCTTTTCGACTGATAAAGAAAGACATGAATATCTTGGATGACATGGGGATGAGTAAATTATCAGGACATTTTAATCCTGGACGTGAACTAATCCTTTAAATTGGTTGTATCATACATTTTTGCTTTTTTTGGTCCAATAGTAATATTTTAGTTTTCGTGACCATTACATTTTCCTCTTTCCAGCTGCCGTGCTATTAATAAACACGTCCTTCTGCCTACGAAATTAACTAATCTCTTCCCGTGTATTATCAACAAATTTTAGAGATAAAACGGTCTCACCTATTTTGTCCTTATCACCTCACTGTAACTTGCGAGGCTTTATTAGTTTATAACCACCAAACAATAAAACCATGAACTGGCAAATTTATTTAATCATCTGAACTTCTAAGGAAGGAGACACAGACAGATCAGAAGTTGTATACAAACACTCCCACACATGCATACATGCACGCACGCACACACAGGAGCACACCTAGCACGGTGAGGGCAAGGAGCAGGTTGCGTGAGAACCAGCCACATGGTTGGTTTGTGTCGTCTTTTAATTCTGTATCCACTCCATCGTCCATCTGCAATGCTGCTGCACTTGTCTGGTTGCCCAAATGCTTATTCGTCATTCTATCTGTATAAGTGAAGAGAACAGAAAAAAGTTCAAGGTAAATAAACCGTTATGATTACTTAATCATCCTATCCTTCACTTTATGCTTCCAGTGAACTCAAGGCCGTTCCTCAAGGGGTCATGGGGTCAAGGTTTTGCTTGTTTGCACAGCCTAGTTACATCCTGCTGGCTAGGACCATACACTGTGGTACTTCAACTTTCTTCCACTACAGAAAAGTCTGCACAGTACTGATCATGAGGTGGAGCCACATTATCAAAGTCCCGTCCAAACTTATTAAAAAACACACACAAAATACACACAAAACACAACACAAAAATACATCAGCATGATAAGAGCTACCTAAAATTATGCAAACCATCTTTGGGAAAAATTTACTTGGCGTAATTTGGTTATTTTGTTTGGCTCGTGTACCATTTGTTTACATGGTGAGGGTGGGGTTTTTGACCACCAGAGGGCGAACAAAATGTTTTGACTTCACTTTTCAGGACATGTGTGTCACACATGGTCGATACCAAAATGACTCCATTCTACTGCCAAAAAACATCTTTCTTTTTTATTTGGGGTCGGTAAGATTTTTTTGCAATGTTTTTGAAAGAAGTCTCTTATGCTCATGAAGGCATCATTTATTCAACCAACATTGTGAAAACAACGACCATTTTTTTTTTTTTTTCAAAAATCATGTTTTTTTTTTTATTGTTATCATGTTCTTATTGTATTTTATTGTGTTAGTTATTTTTACTTAATCAAAGTACGTGTGTGTGTGTTCAAAATGTCCCCATAAAGATGGCATTATCCAAAATCCTTTATCCCCATAGAACATAGAAACCCAAAGTATGTGTGTATATGTGTTTTTCGCCAGATTATGAATAGAAAACTTCTTTACGGTGTAGTTATTCTTTACTATGCAAATATATTAATGTCTTTTAAATTACATATCACAAATTACATATAAATTACATAAAATCTATAAAATTGATGGTAAAAAAGAACAGCAGCTGTGGTTGCCAGAATTTTAAAGTAAAAAATACAGTTGCGGTGTTTTAGGTTTTAACTGAAATTTACATTTAAATACCGTAATTTCATTAACTGATATACGGTTAATATACCAATAATACACTGATAACCACCAAAAGCAGGTGGTGATGAGAAAGTCACATGATGAACCAAAGATCATCACAAGCAGCTTTTAAATATTAACATATATAGAAGGTGCACAGTGTCATTCACACAAACAATAAACACCATCATGGTAACAAACATCAAACTGAAGTAATGTAATAAACATTAATTTAACAACATTAGATGCAACATACAACTCTAATGTACAAAACTGGTAATAAAAAAAATCAAATCAAATTTAAATAAAAAATTCAAATAAAAAAAATCAAATTTCAAAAAATGTAACGCAGGGAATTCTGGGAATGTCAATTTACAGCTATTCACTGTAAATTTTACATTCTTATTCACTTCCGAAAATGGTATATTATCGTAAAATTACATGCAATGTCCAATTAACCATATATTTTTCACCGTATATGTGACAATGGACCACAAAACCAGTAATAAGGATACATTTTTAAAACTGAGATTTATACATCATCTAAAAGCTGTATAAATACGTTTTTATGATTTGTTAGATGTATGATTTGTTAGGATACTGTTGAATTCATGGTCATTTTTTACAGTGTTGCCGTTGAAACTAAACATTTTGATTAAATTTTCTAATACAATCAAAGCAAATTCAAATTTTCAACAAATCTTAACAGCTAAGATCTAACTAGTAAAGTTCTTAAACTAGCCAGAACAAGAAAAATCACAAAAAGTGATCTATGTTTTTAGTCAGGCATTGAGGAAAGTGATCATCTTGAAATCATCTTGCGTAGCGCAGATGGAAGCTGAGTAATAGACACTAAGATAAATGGGAATGCTATTGGAGTGCTTTCTCCAGGTCTAACAAAGTGCCTTGGTCATGTCCTGTTTCTAAAAAAATGCTCTGAACAAATACTACTGCAGTGACGAAGTGCAAGCTCTCTTTCTATCTTGCTAATGAGCAGTGGCTAAGCAAAACAATTCACCAGAATGACAACAAACTTAGCGTGTGTATAAAACTCATATTAGTAATAGAAAAACACAAAGACCACAGTGATAGATGAAGTACCCGTGACATCTACGACTGATGAATTGTAGTTGTAGATGAGATTAACACCCTCATGAGTACGGTCACAAATGTTTCACCTCAGCAACACAGGAGTGCGATGATAGGTTCGTGAAATTGCATCTGAAAGTCTAGAACCACCCTCTGCTGTGTTTACGTGAGCATGCCGACACATAACACACCACATTACCATAATTGGTCATCAATATTTTCATCTGTCGCCGTCTATGCGCATGACACCAGAGGCCAAAGTATCGCTTGCCTCATTTGATTGCACTCCTCTTCTTAATCATTAAATGGTTTATTTATGACTAATTATGACTAAGACTTTGTACTAACAATCTAAAACGCATAAATAAACAGTTTGTTAGAAACTTCCGAAGCACAATCTGCATCAAGCAGTTGGCAATTCTGTGATCCGTATGATGGTCTGAAACAGTCAAGCAAGAGATTTACTCATTCACCTCCTCACATCACGTGCATCTTACAGCTGTTTCTCCTATAACGCTCCGCCTCTTATATAAAGACAAATCAAACGATGCTGAAATGGAGGCCTGGTTAAGTTTGGAAGTCACTGAGATCACTGATCGCAAAGGAACAAAACCACAAAGCCTTGCAGGAAAGCATTATAACTCCCGTCCAATCTTTTAATCTTCTAAACTGCTACTTTTCACGTGTTCTCTTACACGCACACACTGACACACCCACATATACGCTGTCAAACCTCCATATGGGAGTAATACACAGCTCCTGCTCCTTTACAATACCGTATGACTGCCAAGTGGGACCAATAAACATTTCATCAGCCTCGGCCCATTATAAACATCTGCTTAAAGCTGGACACTGATTGAGGAAAGAGAAACTGATGCTTGAGTAATGAGACATATAGAATAAACACACGTGTTAGGAGGGAAACAAGAGCTGAGTGACATTTATAGCTGCGAACAAACCTTTGTGAATTGCATCATCATGAAGAATAATTCTTTTATCCTAAAATAGCTAGACGAGATAGATGCTAATACTCACCTGAGTTTGCCGTCTTGGCCTTTTTGCCCTTTCTCTTCTTACCTGTTTGGTACTGACTCTTTGACCTGCATTTCTCTTTCTTTCTGTGGATGTTCCCTGTCCTGTTCATCTGTTTGTTCTTCATCTCAGATTTAAACTAAAACAACAGTTGCTGCTCAGACATAAAGACGGATTGGCAGCACTGCTGAAATGTTTTTTTTTTTGGAGGGGGAGGGAGGGAAGTCATTTGCCAAGTTTCAATTGCACAAACATAATCCTCTGTGAAGCCTCATGGGTGAAGGGAGAGCGAGAGTGAGAAAGAGAAGCTTATGACCAGTGATTCTGCATCCCTTTTTACAATACCTCACAATTTTCCCTGAAGTCGTGAGCTTAAACCTGTTTTCACGAAGGTCTCCGCATTCAAACACAGGCAGAAACATGCCAGAACTGCGCCTATAAAAATGAAGCACTACTGCATTCTGCTAATCCCTTTTTTGGAGTGCTGCTTTTGTTTTTCAGAGAGGAGGTAACAGGTTGTAACCGAAATAAGTCATTTTCAGGCACACGGCTGGTGGGAGGTCAGGGTGTTAAAGAAAGGTCAGGGTGTTAAAAGGCAAGTCAAAACTGTGCAACAACAGTCAACAAGACATAAAAAAAATCAGTTCATGAAAAAATTAGATAATAAAGAGCAATTATTCATTCTCACAATTTTGTGCTCTTAAGCCATGATACAGGTCTCTAAGATCAGCCAGTGTCACAATGCATCCCTCCCCCGATAAAGTATGTGACCTTTTTCTTTTCCACCAATCCAGACTGATTTATGAATAAGAACATTAGGAGGATTGGCCACCTATAATGTAAGAGCTTTGGCTGTCAGTCAGAAGATGATATTAAAGTGGTAGTTCATAATATCCTAAAATATCTTCTTTCATGTTCCAGTCATACAGGTTTGGAGCACTGTACAGAAACAGAAAAGCTACTAGTGGTTGTCTGATGAGTTTTTGCGGTTTGCATTTTGCATTTGCGGTACTGCAATAATCGGTAAGATATTGTACCATTATTTGAGCCCAGTGCTGCATTAAAGGAAAACAAAAATTTACAGATAATACACTCAGCCCATTGTCATCCATGATGTTCATGTCTTTCTTTCTACAGTCGCAAAGAAAATACGTTTTTTGAGGAACACATTTTAGGAATTTTTTCCATATAGAGGACTTCTATAGTGTCTGTGAGTTTGAACGTCCAAAATGCAGTTTAAATGCAGCTTCAGGGAGCTCTAAATGATCCCAGCTGAGGAATAAGGATATTATCTAGCGAAACGATCAGTCATTTTCTAAAAAAAAATTACAATTTATATACTTTTTAACCACAAATGCTCATCTTGTCTAGCTCTGACAACTTTTCTCCAACTTTAAAATTGTCCTACATCACTGTTTTACTTTTTTTTTTGTGAAGGGTGTTTGATTTTCTTTGCATGTTCACTTTGTAAACACTGGGTCGGTACTTCGGAAGCGATGTAGGATGATTTTAAAGTTGGAGGAAAAAATGAGATGGTAGTTTTTCGACATACCTTAACTGTACTGACCCGGATTACACAGAGTGCACATGCGAATGGCAGAGCTAGACAAGACGAGCATTTGAGGTTAAAAAGTATATAATTAAATTTTTTTTAGAAAATGACTGATCGTTTTGCTAGATAAGATCCTTCTTCCTCTTCTGGGATCGTTTATAGTCTTTTGAAGCTGCATTTAAACCTTTTTATGACGTTCAAACTCGCAGGTACAAGAAGTCCACTATATGGAGAAAATTCCTGAAATGTTTTCCTCAAAAAACTTAATTTCTTTACAACTGAGGAAAGAAAGACATGAACATCTTGGATGACAACGGGGTGAGTACATTATCTGTAAATTTTTGTTCTGGAAGTGAACTACTCCTTTAAGTGTTGTTGACACAGTACGTGAGATTGAACACAAGGGAATCTCATGACGTGTTTGACAGCAGCATTTTGACAAGCCTGGACATGCCACGTCCTGTTTCTAGCTGGTGGCGCTATGACTATAAGTGAATATGGGCATGGGCATGTGTCCAGGACAGGACTCTTATCAAATGTGAATTTTGGTGCAGATCGGACATTGTATGCCTGAATTATAACTTCCTTTTTCATGGCAAAACATCGAAATTTGTCAGGCCGCCAACAACACGCCCTTCAACGAAAACTCTAGATCTTCGCAATTTAATGTCACAAAGGGCTTTAGTTTACACTGACCAAATTTGTTGTTGATCTGTTTAAATCTCTAGGAGGAGTTTGTTTAAATACCACGCCTGAAATGACAAAAACGGCATAAAACTTGAAAAAAAAAAAAAATTAAAAACAACAGACTTCCTACCAGGGTACTTTTTGTAGCTATTTGTGTGCTACAAGTGTCTACCAAATTTCATACATGTATTTGAAACATAGCTCAAGGGGCATCTCATTGACATTTTATAGGTGGCACAATCGAGCCATTTTGCTACACCCACTTCTGAAACCCATATCAGATTTTCACCACTTTTGGCGTGTGTGAAAAGTTTCATGAGTTTGCGAGCATGTTTAGGCCCTCAAAAATGCAATTCATTTTGGAGAAGAGGAAAAAGAATCTGTGCAATTCCAACAGGGTCCTCATACCACAGGTGTTCAGGCCCTAATTATGTGTACAAATATTTAGTTCTGTCATCCTGGTATCGCGGACTCGCTCTCTCGTTTCATACAAACGCAGCTGCTGCCATTTTGCGACGAGTGTTTTGTACACTGTAATGGATTATAAGATAACTAACAAACTGGTAAGATTTTGAAACATTTTTGTCTTGAATCAATATCTTTTATCGCCCTAATTATTTACGTGGTGAAATGTTGTGTAATAAGTGGGATGACAGCAGCGTATCCCTTAAATTTCCATCTAGTTTGAAATTTCCGCTTGCTAGCAACTGCTTTCTTCACAGGAGCTTTGAGTTCAGATATTTTAAACTCAGATCAATGTTTTGTGTCCAATTAATTACTTTTGTAGCAAGCAGCCGTGTAATAAGCAGGATCATGTACATCCAGCTGGTTGTTATTGCAAAATAATGCCCTTCAGTCTTATACAACAGTCCTCTGATAAGCCTGTCGGGCTTTATTCTGCCATAACAACCAGCTTGATATAAATTAATTCTTACATAATGCACAACTAGGCGTGCATTATCCCGTTTATACCATGGTCATTTGCAAGCATTAGCCCCTTTCACACTAACAGTCTTTACTGCTAAATTACCGGTAAATTACCTTTTCAAAAATACCGCTAAATTTGTTCTGGCAATTTACCAGTAAACGAAGTTGTAAAATTGCCAGGCAGTAAATTAATGTATCTAAGCCAAGTCGCAGGGCAGTGCTGACAACAAGTTTCTGTGCTCCTGACTGTGTGCATCTCTCTCTCTCTCTTTCTCTGTGCGTGTGTTTGTGTGCGTCACTGAAAGCAGCACATTAATATAGAACGGTGATCAAACTGACTTGGAACTACACTACCGTTCAAAAGTTTGGGGTCAGTAAGACTTGTAATAGTCTTTAAAGAAGTCTCTTATGCTCATCAAGGCTGCATTTATTTGATTAAAAATATAGAAAAAAACAGTAATATTGCAAAATGTTTTTACAATATAAAATAATGTTTTTTATTTTAACATACTTTAAAATAGAATTTATTCCTGTGATGAAAAGCTGAATTTTTATCAGCTGTTACTCCAGTCTTAAGTGTCACATGATCCTTCAGAAATCATTCTAATATGCGGATTTATTATTAGAATGATCAATGTTGGATAATATCAACAGTTGTGCTGTATTTTTTGGAACCTGTGATTTTTTTTTTTCAGGATTCTTTCATGAATAACAAGTTTAAAAACTACAGTGTTTATTCAAAATATAAATATTTTATAACAATGTAAATTATTTATTATTAACTTTTAATTATTAACTTAATACATCCTTGGTGAATAAAAGTATTAATTTCTTAAAAAAAAAAGAAACAATAAAAATGTACTGACCCCAAACTTTTGAACGGTAGTGTACCTGTGCTGTAAGGAAGGAAAAATTGACGACATACATATATTGCAAAGCATTCGTCTAGTTTTTGTCCTTAAAACGTTATCGTGAGTAGGATTCATTTCTTTCGCAGCTCATCCAGTGCCTCCGTTGCTAATTCCAAAACGTCATTTTAGACCTAGTAATGACGCTTGAGCCGTTGATAGCAGACTAATGCAGTTAATGAAGTTCAGACAGTAAGCTTGTGAATTATCTCACCGAGTCTGTCTGTACGTCTCTAAGAAGTGATCGGCAGCAGCATCTCTACTAATGGTGAAACTTTAAGTTAAGTTTCTCCAGGAACAGTGCTGTTGTTACCTCGCTTGTGAGAAATGTCATGTAGTTTTTAAGTTAAATTTAATGTGTCTGGCTTCCAGCTATTTTTTGCTATGCAAAATGGCTGATTTTGCAGCTAGATATTGCAAACTGGCATGTCTTACCATATTCTTTTAACGTATTATCTTAATTATGAACACAATGGTTTGTAGTGCAAACAGTTTAACCGTTTACTGCACTTTGTCATTCTTCTCGTTATTTTCCTATGGCGGATAATGAACCAGAAGTCTCATACATTCACAGAAAACGTTGAACTTCTGTGTTGAGAAATAAGGTGGTTAAATAAGGAATAATGCATTCCAAAATCATTGCAAATTAAACCCAACAAGGTAATCAGGGCCCTGGCACGGAGTGCATATTCCTCACCAAATAAAAAAATATAGACATCAATTTTAATTGAATTTGAAATTATTTAATACTTTTACTTGTATTATACACCAAAACAATATATATCGGCCTAGTTTAAAGCAATACAAATACCAAAGTTCTCTAACGTCTTGCTACTATCGATTAGACACAAGATGGCGCTATTTTTGTTTGTACAAATACAGAAATAGAGTCCACAGTGCAATAGTAATTAGGCAGACACAAGAGTAATGCCGGAGCAGTCTGATATGGTGTGTTGCCATGGTGACCACTGAATTCCACAACTGAGTACCTTTTGTGTTGGGTAGAGTTCGGTGGATTTAAGAGGGGTCTGAGTAACGCTGTTATTGCAGACAGGATATATATATGTGACCCTGGACCACAAAACCAGTCGTAAGCACCTTTTTGCACCCTCAGATTCCAAATTTTCAAATAGCTGTATCTCGGCCAAATAACGTACATCAAGCCTATTTATTCAGCTTTCAGATGACTAATAAAGCTTTGGGGGGTGAACACTATCAATGAATCAAATGATAAATGATCGCACAAACAAAATAAAATTAAATCTTAACTTGCTGGTTCTTGCCATATCTTGAGGCAAGGACTATGTACTCTACTTAGACACTATTTATTTCCTCCACTTACTGGCACTTAATGAACATTATCTGAGATCATTCCTCATCAAGCAACCAAACAAATGCCTAAAGCTTAGCCTAGCGAATATCAAACAGGACAGGTTCGATTTACATTGGCAAGCTCTTTATGACAGAACAGGATGCTCAGGAATGGAATGGATGAAACGATTAGCCACAGGCAAAACTTCAGCTTACCAAACACACATAATCCTTTTGTAGATCACACAGTGTGGAAATTAAAGATTCTGGGGGTGTTAATCAGTGCGACACAAGATGTTAGATAGAGAGATAGCACTTTTACTTGACACTGCGGTTTTTACCAAAATGCCTGGAAGACAGAAAGGCCTGGGGGAACCTCTTTAGAAAGCCAGCCAAGAATTACAATAAACATTAAAACATGAGAAAAAGATTAGTCTAATTGAGCTAAACCTTGACCAAGCCTGGTTTAACATGGTTTAGCTAGTCACCCAATCTTGACCAGCTGACAAGCGTCTAAAACCCCTGTTAAAACCATCAAAACAAACCACACAGGGACACCTGCTACCACATAGCTGTCTTTTTTTTCAGCAGGTAGGAGAAGGAGATAAGAATGCTTTTCTTGTGGTTTGGCTGCCCTTATTTGCAGGAGCTTCAGTGATGGTATCGAAGATAGCAATGTTAAAAAGTAAAAGTTATGTAACAAGTTTCAACAACCACATTTCTGTCACACTGCAGATAACCTTGTCTAATTAGTGGCTTAAACTAAACAGGAAAACTACTGAAGAACAAGAACTTAAAGCTATGGATTTTTGTTTTTAGAATACATTCTGTTTTCTGTTTGCTTGGTTTATTCTAGCGTATTTTTATATGCATATATATATATATATATATATATATATATATATATATATATATCTCACTTATTCCTTGTGTTTGTTTTCTAGATTAAATGCCTGGAGTAAAATCACATCTGGATTCAGCCTAGCTGGGTAATTATGCTTTTTGGGAGGATGAGGGAGAGTCATCGTACCTTGACTGCCAAAATCACCATTGATGACAAGGTGTGTTCGGATGTCTGAATGTGTGGTCAGTTTGTGTGTGTGTGTGTGTACATGTGTGTCTGAGGATTATTTTCTGAGGTTGATTGTTTGGTGTGGGCTTTGCAAAGGGATAGAGATATAATCCCATAACTCCCTGCTTCAGTGAGAAAATGGAAGCAACACAGTGACAGACTGGACACCACCATTATCTTTCAGCCTCACACTATTCAAACCAAACCCATCCATATATAATCTCATTATATATGGATGGGTCACATACATTTCAGATTAATATTTAAGCCACTTAGATTTTAAACTATATATTTATATACTATATATTTGTTGTAGGAACAATCTCACATATATGAGTTTCTTAAGATCATACTATCCCATATTCCAACCATCCATTGCAATAAATAATTTCATTAATCAATATTTTTAACTTGCTTTTAAATATCTACATTAAATTTACATTTAAGTTTGTGAAAGATGTTTATATCCAAAACAACTTCTTACAAATATTGCATTCATGGTATATGTTTTTTGAGTTCATGCACTCCCTGGGAATCAAACCAATAGTGTTGTCAGTGACATTTGCTACTGTTTAAGTTACAGAAATACTAAACAAAAAGTTGAATACAATATATATATATATATATATATATATATATATATATATATATATATAATTTATTTTTAAAAATCTGAATTATATCTTAAATATATGCTGAAATGCATTCTACTTTTTACTCTATTGACATTTTTTAAAGCATAAACCGATAATAATAATAAACTTAATTAAAAAAAAAAAAAAAAACCTCATAAAATACTATGTCATTTCTATTCTCAAGTAAGAAACATTATTTTAAGGAAGTTTAGGTATTTTAACTGCACAAAGAGAGAATTATTTTTTATTGCAGTCTAGAAAAAGAGTGAGCGTATCTCAGCTTCACACACACTTCTTATTTTAAAGTCATGCATCTCATCCTTTTGCCAGCATGTGTCAAAATATGTTTAGAAACAGTTTCAGACTGATGTCAAGCTATGAGATGTATATATACTGTAAAGCAAAAATGTTTTTACTTATTTTGCCTGTGGTTCATTTTGAAAGGGTGATCAAGCACATCTGCAGGTAGATGTGTTTAAGTCCATCTGGGGGCTTATTCCTTTGCATGTGCAGACGTGTATGGGTCATCTTGCTTAACCACATACACACACACACACTTGCACACACCCTCCCCCTTACCCCTCTATCTCTGACTATAATCTGAGTGTATTAATCTGTTGTTTGAACTCCTTAAGCACAGACTGTCTATCACATCTGCTCGCCTCACCCTGCTAAAGCTTTACTATTTATAAATCCCCAATTCCCCCTTCTCTGTTTCTCTACTGCAAGTTTTTCCCTAACTGAGCCCCACAGGAACCCTCATTTTACCTTCCTAAATCCCTGTCAATCTGTCCTTAAGCTCCATGTCTGCAGAATCAACTCTTTCGTTACTCCATTTCTGAAGCCACCCTGGTCTCTACTCATTGTGACACTGATATATGTCTCAATCTAGCGATCTATCTACGGCTAGTTGACTCCTCTTTCAGCTGTGGCTCTAATGAAGCATGCCTTATTCATAATCTGCACTCTTAAAACCATCCATCATCTCCCTGACACTACCACTCCGCTCAAAGAATGCCCAGTCAGGGCTATTTGTTAACTGACATGTGCTAAGTTTGCAGCAACGACACGTGCAATAAAAACACTAAGAGGAATTTAAAAGCAAAAAGGAAAAGCGTGCACGCTTCAACAATCATGGACGGCTGATGATAATCATGTGCAAGAACTCATGAACTTCACGTCCACTATACAGTGTTTTAGCATGACATAATATAACAAGCCTAATTAAATGAAGCGTGAACAAATATATAGATGAAGTTCTATGGCATATTGAGAAGGTAAGGTACAAGTTTAAACAGAAACAAGAAGAGTAATGTGCATTAGTTCGTAGTCTTACCTGTGCTGTTGTGCCGTCTCCCATCCAACAAGATTTAGGCATTAGGAAAGAGACATGTGAAAAGAATTGACAGAGGGTGAGAAAGAGAGAGATGAAGTGAGAGAGAAAGAGAGAGCGAGAAAGAGACGAGGCAAAGTCACAGTCTTTGCGTCATCTGAGAAAATTCTCAGATTAATAAAAACGGTTTGATTCCCTGAGCCGGGCTTGCTCGCTCAGCCTCTCTCTCTTTTGCTCTCTCTTCTTTGCTCTCTCTCCCTCTTTTTCTCATTTTCACTCTGACATATTCACACTCTCCCAATCAAATCTATTTAATTAATCCTCCAGTATCCTGTTACTTTGTCAGCTCTGTCTGCTTTTATAAACTAATACATAATCAATCTGTCTAATTCATTGAATTATGACCAGATGGAGAAGCAAGCAGGCAGGCAGAACGAAAGACAGATAGAACAACAGATAGATAGAAAGACAGAAAGACAGACACATAGACAGATAAAATAGATAGAATGATAGATAGATAGATAGATACAGATAGATAGAACGATAGAACGACAGATAGAACGATAGAACGATAGATAGATAGATAGATAGATAGATAGATAGATAGACAGATAGACAGACAAACAGACAGACAGATGATAGATAGATAGATAGATAGAATGATAGATAGATAGATAGAACAATAGATAGAACGACAGATAAAACGATAGACAGAAAGATAGAAAGATAGATAAATAGACAAACAGACAGATGATAGATAAATAGATAGATAGAATGACAGACAGAATGATAGAACGATAGATAGAAAGATAGATAGACAGACAAACAGACAGATAGATAGATAGATAGATAGATAGAACGATAGAAAGATAGACAGACAGACAGATAGATAGATAGATAGATAGATAGATAGACAGATAAAACAATAGACAGAAAGATAGAAAGATAAATAGACAGACAAACAGACAGATAGACAGACAGACAGACAGACAGACAGACAGACAGACAGATAGATAGATAGATAGATGGATAGACAGATGGATAGATAGAACGACAGAACGATAGAACAATAGATAGAACGACAGATAAAACGATAGACAAAGATAGAAAGATAGACAGACAGACAGATATACAGATAGATAGATAGATAGACATATAGATAGATAGACAGACAGACACACAGACAGAACGACAGAACAATAGATAGAACGACAGTTAAAACGATAGACAAAGATAGAAAGATAGAAAGATAGACAGACAGACAGACAGATATACAGATAGACATATAGATAGATAGATAGACAGACAGACACACAGACAGAACGACAGAACAATAGATAGAACGACAGTTAAAACGATAGACAAAGATAGAAAGATAGACAGATAGACAGACAGACAGATATACAGATAGATAGATAGACATATAGATAGATAGACAGACAGACACACAGACAGAATGACAGAACAATAGATAGAACGACAGTTAAAACGATAGACAGAAAGATAGACAGATAGATAGACAGATAGACAGAACGAAAGATAAAACAATAGACAGAAAGATAGAAAGAAATAGACAGACAAACAGAAAGATAGACAGACAGATAGATAGATAGATATATAGATAGATAGATAGATAGATAGAACGATAGAACGATAGAACGATAGAACAATAGATAGAACGACAGATAAAACGATAGACAAAGATAGAAAGATAGACAGATAGACAGACAGACAGATATACAGATAGATAGATAGATAGACATATAGATAGATAGACAGACAGACACACAGACAGAACGACAGAACAATAGATAGAACGACAGTTAAAACGATAGACAAAGATAGAAAGATAGACAGATAGACAGACAGACAGATATACAGATAGATAGATAGACATATAGATAGATAGACAGACAGACACACAGACAGAACAATAGATAGAACGACAGTTAAAACGATAGACAGAAAGATAGACAGATAGATAGACAGATAGACAGAACGAAAGATAAAACAATAGACAGAAAGATAGAAAGAAATAGACAGACAAACAGAAAGATAGACAGACAGATAGATAGATATATAGATAGATAGATAGATAGAACGATAGAACGATAGAACAATAGATAGAACGACAGATAAAACGATAGACAAAGATAGAAAGATAGACAGATAGACAGACAGACAGATATACAGATAGATAGATAGATAGACATATAGATAGATAGACAGACAGACACACAGACAGAACGACAGAACAATAGATAGAACGACAGTTAAAACGATAGACAACGATAGACAAAGATAGAAAGATAGATGGATAGATAGATAGACAGAACGATAGATAGATAGATAGATAGATAGAACGATAGAACGATACATAGAATGATAGAACAATAGATAGAATGATAGAATGACAGATAGATGATTGATAGATAGACAGAACGATAGAATGATAGAATGATAGAACGATAGATGATAGAACAATATAACGATAGAACAATAGATAGATAGACAGAACGATAGAATGATAGAGGATTGATAGATAGATACACAGAACGATAGATAGAATGATAGAACGATAGATAGATGATAGATAGAACAATATAATGATAGAACAATAGATAGATAGAACGATAGAATGATAGATAGATGATTGATAGATAGATAGACAGAACGATAGATAGAATGATAGAACGATAGATAGATAGATGATAGATAGAACAATATAACGATAGAACAATAGATAGATAGACAGAACGATAGAATGATAGAGGATTGATAGATAGATAGATAGACAGAACGATAGATAGAATGATAGAACAATAGATAGATAGACGATAGATAGAACAATATAACGATAGAACAATAGATAGATAGACAGAACGATAGAATGATAGATAGATGATTGATAGATAGATAGATAGACAGAACGATAGATAGAATGATAGAATGATTGATAGATAGATAGATAGATAGACAGAACGATATAGATAGATGATAGATAGAACAATATAATGATAGAACAATAGATAGCTAGATAGATAGATAGACAGAACGATAGAATGATAGATAAATAGAACAATAGATAGATAGATAGATAGACACAGACAGACCTAATTGGGATTAAAAAGAAAAGAAAAGAAAAGAAAAGAAAAGAAAAAAGAACCACTGCTATACTACATGAATGGCATCAGAATTTGTAGGACATGTAAATGAAGAGAAAAATGGAAAAAGAAATGTGGCATGCTGAATGATTTAAGATGTAGGGCAAGTTTCATCTTAATGTGTCCCACGTCTACCCACTGGATGGCGATGTGGCTCTGTTTCCCCATATATATGATACTGAGGGAGGCGGGGCTTAGGACAGGTATTTGCATATGTGAATTCATATCAAATGCCTCACAACTTAGTCATAGGACAGAGAAAGATCGAGTAACTGTCATCCCCTGTCACCTGAAATCTCCACTTTTATGGCTGTGTTTGGCTGCTGAGAACATCATAAAAAATGTGTGGTGATTGATGCATCACTCAGATTCACAACAATGGAATGATAATACTACACACAGCCTCATTAGATCTCTTAGATGTAATGGTTTAAACACGTTCAAGTTCACTGCTGAGAACTCAAAGTGCTCTGCTAAATCATTACTTACTGACTACATACTCTGCCCTAAGGCTTTAATCAGTAGCAAACCAGCTCTTTTAGGCTCCAACCACTCACTTCAATTTATTTGATGTGGAAAGAAATAAAAATCACAGGGACTCTGTGTGCCAAACTGTATCAAAACAAACACTGCCGCAGGTTGATTAAGATTTTCCCCATATAACATTTGTACCGAATCTGGTAACATACTGAGTAAAACACATCAATTACTCAATATGATACAATTTTTTTGCAGCTAATGTCTTCTGGGTGACATTTTTCTACTTTCATGACACATATTATTAGATCTGTCCTGTCCCTTCTGAATGCAGGGGAAAACGAATACTGAATATGTTAAATGACCCATCACAGTGTCAGCTGGTTTTGTGTGTCCAAAGAGTAAGATAATGTAATAATACTAACATGATAGTGTTTCTCAGCCTCAATGCACCTCTTTTAAACACCTGGCTTTTAAAGGGGGAGTTAACCCAAAATGTTGTCATAATTTATTCACATCCCAGCTAACAATTTCTCTCAAAGTTCACAGAGTTCTTCTATTAACATAAATATAATTTATTCTCAAAGTTATCTTGTCTTTAATAATATTTTCAAAAATGTTATTTATACACTGTTTTTTCATGAAATGTTTTAGTTGGATATTCATTTGTTACTATTTGTTTCAGAATGTTTAGGGAATATTCAAAAAATAAACATTCCCATAATGTTTGCAAAATGCTAAAAATGGAATCTTCCCCACAGAGAAATATGTGCATAACCAAGGAGAATTTTTTTATAAACATTTAAAAAAAACAGAGAACATCCAAAAACAAACATTCAGAACATTCACAAAGACATGATGGAATATTAGCAAAATGTTCTTAGAATATATTTTTGTTATGTTGTTCCAAACCTGTATGACAATCTTAATAATAATTGTTTTTGTCCATACAATGAAAGTTAATGGGGTCCAAAACAACACTGGACCCATACTGACTTTCAGTGCATGAACATTTTCTACCTGATCTCATGGCAATTTGTACATATTTTATGAGGTGGCTAATTCCAGGGTTCGTACAGATACTGGAATTTTCAAGCACTACTTTTTTGATTTTCAAGAACTTCAATCAGGAGATCTCACTTATCGAATGATGCCTTTCATTTCAAATTCTTAAAAAAAAATAGAAATAGATAAAAATACTGTATAGCCTACTAATAAAAAAAGGCAAAAATAAAGTGAAGCACATTACTACTAAAGTATTAGAAAGTATTTTAGTATAGTAAAACCACAATTAATTTTCTTAAGGGATTAGTATTTTTGCATATTTTTTTTATTTTTTGTGTTTTATAACTGTACTGCATTAATGGTTTACTGTTTAAGAAAAAAAGATTTGCAAAATGCTGATCTGAATCAAATGTTTCACTCTCCGAAGTTCAGATCTAAATCAAATGATTGGCAATTTAGATCGGGACTTCGAATCGCGTATCGCGATGGGATCACCCATCCCAATCTAAATCAAATGATTTGCCACACAAGCTCCAGAGTCCTGACACGAATCAAATGATTCGCGATACGCAAAGTTCCACTCTAAAGGTCATTGCACACTGAGTCCGAAATTTTCGTATGCGTTTCCCGTTTTTTTTTTTTTTCCTGTCCTATCAAAATGCTTGCTACGGATGCGAAAACGCAGAAAATCAAACCTGATCCAAACATTATGACGGACGAAAGTTTTGGACGCAATGTGTAAACTCGATTGACACAACAGGAGGTCGTATTTATTTTTTAAAGTGCAAAAGTTTCAGACAGAAATTTTGGACTCAGAGTATAATGACCTTTAGTCAAATTATTTGTGATCCAACTGGAGCACTTCGAAATAGTGAATCACTGTGCAACACAGTGGTTTAACAGATTTGGAGTTTCCAAAAGCTCCATTTCACTCATCACTACGTGCTTTTTAAAATCGGTAAAAGCGATGACGAAATTTTAAAAAATTAATGTTTTTTTTTATTTGATCTGGTTTTTGCCCATTAATCGCTTGAAATGAATGATCAAAGTCACAAGTTTGAATCAATCGGAGCCGTTCCAGCATAAATGACTCAATTGATTTGGTTCATTTGTTCCTCTTTTCGCATCTTCAGCCATGTTTACACGACACTGTCAGTAATACTACTTGCTTAGCTCAATTGTTTTCTGACATTAACTGAAATAAGCAAAAAAAATGTTTTTTATATTGCTTGAATTTTGCGTGAAAAGATATATGATTATTGACAAAATTAAACACTTATTTCATAAACACATCGTCTTTCAATAATTCAAGCACTTTTCAACTACCTCTTCAAAAATATGGCTATTTTCAAAGGTTTCCCAGGCCTTAAATTTCAAAAAGTCAATTTGAAGTACTTCAAGCACCTTGTACGAACCCTGTGATTAATACAAATTCCTACGACTTCATTTTTGCAAAAATTGTACATATTTTACGCGTTCCCCAATTCGAATTGTATGAATGACCTACACCTAACCCCGCCCCTAAACCTACCCGTAACTGGGGTCTAGACAAATCGTACAAAATCGTACGAGTGAGAACAAAATGACTGGTCATTGGTAGCACTGATATTTTTAGGCAAACAGTACAGTACAGTACCGTGCCCCCCTCACAGAATGCAATGCAATGACCAAAAATGACCAAAAAATTGAAGTGATAGGAGAATCTCTGTCCACACACACAACAAAAACGTACATATACGCATTCCAGTCGCTATCACACACCCTGTCCCACAGGACTGACAGATGGAGGGGCAGAAGAGAGCTACAGAACTGGGGCGGCCTCTCTGTCCATTCCCTCTCTCTCTCCTGCTGTCTATTGTGCAGCGGATGGGCTGTAAGTCTATCTCCTGCTAATTGCCACAGTGGTTCAAACACAAAGTCTGCCGCTGAAACAGTACCCAACAGGGTGTTGTATAGTGAGTAAAATTTACAATGTGTTACATTTCTCCTTCAGCATACATCAGGGAGGAGGGAGGGCGCATGTCTACCGCATCAGTCAGAAACGAAATGTTAAAAGACACACACACAAAAACGCAGTTTTTTTGGGGTCTAGAAGGCAAGGCTACAATTCAGAAACACCTTTTGGCTGCTTGTGACCACTGATGATTTACAAACGGGCTCTAATTTGACATCTGTGTGGCAAAACAGTTATTTTTCTGAGGGCACTACTGACTTTGGTGACCATTTGTGACCATTTAAACAGGAATTTGTGTGTTGAAGATTTGAAACAGCATTCATCACAATGGAAACCTCAAAAACTGTGTTTCCTCATTGAAATACGGTTCATCCCACCTCTGCTGAGAAAAAGGAGTCACGTAACTTTAAAAGTTGCAGTATATGATACAACTTCTAAAGGAGTCCCAGGAGCTGTTATGAAAGGTTTGTATTGCACAGGAGAAAGACAATGGTGTGAATGCTATTAAGACTCTCCACAAGTACAATGAGATAAAACATGTCTTATACTTCCTGTGCAACATGAGCCAATTGTTGTCCATCAAAGAAACTTCAGAGAAACAGACTATCACTATTTAATCTGCTAAATTCATGCAAATTCTAAACCTACCAACAACTTTTGCAAATGGAGCGCTTTGTAACTATATACAGCTTTTTGTTCCATTTTTTCCACAATAATTAGACTGACACACAATAATATGGAACAGATTCTGTGACCGCAGGAGTGCATCTAAAATGGGGCTTGGTAAAAACATCACCACACAACTGTTCTTATTCCATGGTGTTTGACATTTAAAATCACTTTCTTCTCCCCGTCTCCAGATGCAGTTTAATTATGGGAACTTGCATCAAAACCCCGTTCCTCCTCGTTCCGTTTCGACAAACTGTCGTGCTTTTCATCAATGCTTTTATTAGGAAAACAAGATGTGGCTGATTGCTTGGTGGCATAGGCCAATTTAATTTAAGGAACAGACAAAGCATAATTAGTTTGGTCTTGTAAAACATGTCAATGCTATTCTGGCTAAATAACTATCATCTGTATAATTATCAAATAGCATACATGTCATTCAATCACTTCTTTTATGCAAACCTCAATGACCGCACACATTGACAGAAACGGTCCACTCATGTATATAAATGAATGGAAGAAATAACACGCTCAATAGTCATACCTTCAGCTATCATCTCACAAACAGTAGCACATGATACTAACACCACCGAGATCATTGTTTTAATTTCCAGGGAATGCAGAAAATGATAAATTGCATGCAGTATAAGATGAATTGGATAAGTATGTCAAATGTGTACATGTACACAAAAAAGAAGATTTTGGTCATTTAAAATATACGTTATTCAAAATACACATTTTATCAATTCACACTTTCCTGGAAATCAAGCCCATGACCTTAGCGTTTTTAGTGCTGTGCTCTATTGATTGAGCTACAGGGATCATTGTTGGTCATTTTTTAATTTGAAATATGTCATTAAAGCATAATATCAGCTAACAATGTTTCTTCATCCAAGTCTAATAGCAGCTTCAATCGCACTGCTGGATGTAGCTGCAAGGGAGTGTTGCTAAAATGGATTCCAAGTGAAATGACTTGCCTTAAAGGGACTTTGATATAGTTCAAAAAAATGAATGCCAAGCTCTGTCATGAAACTGTAGATGACAATGTTAAACTACTAGCACAAGCTGATTGGTTGAGCTTGCTGCTTTACAGTTAAATGGCTGGTTAGCATTCTGGTTAGCATTTTGTAGCACACCCTCCCTTCAAACCCTCCATATCCCCACTTCCATATCGGCGTATGTATTAGCAGGAGCAGCAGCAATAATCTACAACAACAGCAATTCTGTCATTAATTACTCATTTTGTTCCAAACCCAAAAGACCTTCGTTCATCTTCAGAACACAACTTAAGATATTTTTGATGAAATCCAAGAGCTTTCTAACCCTGCATTGACAGCAATGCAACTACCATGTTGGAGGCCCAGAAAGGTAGTAATAAGATTGTTAAAATAGTCCATGTGACATCAGTGGTTCAACCTTCATTTTATGAAGCTACAAAAATACTTTCTGTGAACAAAGAAAATAAAAATAACTAATTTATTTTCTTCAGTGTCAGTCTTTGACACACATTCACAACAGTACCACAACACATGCGTGTGCATTTCTATGCTTGCAAACTAGTTGCAAACGTCAGAACGCTCTCCATATACAATGTTCTCCATATAGTGGACTTTTATGGTGGCCGCGAGTTTGAACTTCCAAAATGCAGTTTCAATGCAGCTTCAAAGGTCTCTAAACAATCCTTGCCGAGGAAGCAGGTCTTATCTAGCAAAATGTTCTGCAAGTTTCTAAAAAAAAAAAAAAACAGCAACAACAATTTATATATTTTTTAACCTCAAATGCTTGTCTTGTCTAGGTCCGCGTGAACTCTGTGCGCTCCGATTCAGTACAGTTAGGGTAGGTCAAAAACACACTTTATTTTTTTACCTCCAACTTCAAAATCATCCTACATCACTGCAGAAGTACCCACCCAGTGTTCACAAAGTGAACATGCCAAGTAGGTCAAACGCCCTTTACAAAAAAGGTAAAACAGTGATGTACGATGGTTACGAAGTTGGAGGAGAAAATGAGATGGGTGTTTTCGACCCACCCTAACTGTCCTGACCCGGAATAAACAGAGTACATGCAGAGCTAGACGAGCATTTGAGGTTAAAACGTATATAAATTGTAAGAAAATAACTGACTGTTTCGCTAGATAAGATCTATCTTCCTCGCCTGGGAGCCCTTTGAAGCCGCATTTAAACTGCATTTTGGAAGTTCAAACTCGTGGCCACCATAGAAGTCCACTATATGGAAAAAATTCCTAAATATTTTTTCCTCAAGAAACAGAGGAAAGACATGAACATCTTGGATGACAAGGGGGTGAGTAAATTATCTGTAATTTTTTGTTCTGGAAGTGAACTTCTCATTTAACCTTGTCCTTACTACCTTTCTAGGCCTTAATTTTAATTTGTGTTCTGAAGATGAACGAAGGTCTTATGGGTTTGGAACGACGTGAGGGTGAGTAATTAATGAATTTTTTTTTTCTAGGTGAACTATCCCTTTAACATTGTCATATTACCATGCTAAAATCTTCCCGAGAGTTGTCCTGATAGAAATGTAATCAAATACACATGTACAACAATAAAACCTAGTCACAACTTTACCTAAACTAGATTTAACTCCTATACAGGCCTATACAGATCCTAATTTCAAACATCCTCTGAATTTTTACAGTTCTCGGTTAAGATTCTCCAGAGACCTTAAAATAACCCAACCGATTTGACCAACAGCAGATGATGTTCACATGAATTCTGAAAACTCCAACATTCAATGGTTCAGCGAAAATGTGAAATGTTTTGGAAGGCGGCCATTTGTGAAAATATTCTGTAATAAAGAAAGAAATGCAAACCCCTAGAGGTGTTGCAAAACTCACAAATTCTCTTCTTATTAAAAATGTTTTTAAAACAAATTAAGCGGGAGAACTTTATGTTCTATGTTCATGTACTTTTAATTAATTGTAAATTAGAACAACAACAGAAAAAATCATCTTGCAGTGTGGTTTCATGCTTCTACGGCTTTTTAAACTGTCATGAACTATTGCATATAATTAATTCAGTTTTACTTTGAAGAATGTTTCAACTGTTTTCACCACATTGGACGCCATTCTCTCTTCCAAAATATCTTCTTTTTTGTCCCACAGAAGAAGCTCATACAGGTTTGGAACAAAATAAGGATGAGATGATGACAGAATTATTGTTTTTGAGTCAACTATCCCTTTAAGGAATGCATGGTCTGCCTCAAAGACAATCACAGTCTATGCTTATCTTCTCAAGGACACTACTTGTGAAGCGAAGATAAACTCAAGGAGTTAAACATAAAGCCTTTAAGACGGCATAACAGCCCACCGGATGCCTGCGGCGACAGCGGTCCACCACACTGTGCTCAACCAAGAACTATTAGGACTGGTAGCCCCGTTTCCATGCTCAAATCAATGGTGGAATATTTCATGCAAGTTGCTTGTTGAATGGCTTTCCCTCTACTGGTGTTATGAGGATTGTAAAGCGAGGCTGAGATTATAAAAAGGGGCTCCGTATGAGTTGTAATCATATCGGTTTACAGCAAACACACACAGCGTGGAGCCACACTTTTACGTGCTTTATAAAGCTGACAAGCTTTCCCTCACGCGCTATCATTCCTTTTAAAGTTCAACCATTTTTCTGCCTCCCTCTGTTCCATATGAAGCTGTTTCTCATTAAGGATTAAACAGAGAGTTAGGTTCTCCATTCCCATAATTAAGACATTCCTAAAATCAGTCTCTCCTCTTAAACCCCTTGGTCTATCCCTCCTCTTTCCCAGTAGCAAGGCATTCCACAGATCCGATACCTAGTCCCTATCATCTCAAGGTGTGAGAGATTGTGGCTTATGTACTTTAGTCCGTGTGTTTTGTTAAGAATGGCGCTCTTGTGTTTTTGACCTCCCCTCTTTGACCCTTTTGTCTTACTGCGAAATCCAATTTCAGGCCTCAGTAAGCCTCTCTGATCCCAAATACTGAAGAAATTACTGCATTCACACTTTTAAGCTGGTCACCTTCGAACACGCCCATAATGCTGCGAGACCTGACACATCAATCAAAGGCGCTGCCCCCTTATCCGATCCGTGCTCTCACCTACGACCCCTGACTTCTGACCTCTAGCCTGTCTGCCACGGTGGGTGCTGTTGAGGGCGGATCCACAAGACGGGGGCTAATTAGGTCAGATTGCGGCGAACTGCGCATTACTGCCAAAATTGGAAACACATGCTGCGGCCCACAGTGGGAGTGAGAGAGAGAACACCAGGAAAGAGGTAATGGTGGCGCTGGGGAAGAAAATGGGGGTAATGTAAGGTGGAGCGGTGGGGTTCACAAGGTGCGGTAATGAAGGAGATCTGTGAAACTGATGCACATGAGCGGGTACAGAGAGGAAAAATTGATTTGATGAATGAATGACACCTCTTTGAGGCCATAAATTTAACCTCGGGCTCAGGAGAGCGTCTGTGGACAGCATACTGGTTTCCTTGACAGCTCCGCTATTTTCAATAATTGCTATAATGGCTATGTAACAGATTGTAATTGCTTTGATATTTGAGGTTTGAGGCGGGATATCCATTTCCATGGAAATAAATCTGATGTAGGCACACGCTATGAACAAGAGACACAAAGAAAACAAAAATATATTGCAAGCAAAATAATTACTCAAAAACTTTTCCAAAGTTTGAAAGAGGAATTGATTAACATTTAAATGATTTAATAATAAATAATATTTTTACAAATAAACAAGTATTTTTACATTTGTTTGTTACATGTATTATTAATATTACAAATGTAATATTATTTATATTAAATGTGTTTATTTTTAAATAAAATGATGTACTGTTATTTTAATAGTGTTTTTAATATTTTTAATTACTAGTCTTATTGTTATATAATGATTATTACTATAATATTTTCTTATTTATTTTATTGTTTTCATTGTAATTTTTATTTTTTTAAATAGTATAATACATTTGAGTTAATAACTAAAACTAAGTGTTACTTTAAATAAAATTACATTAACTGAAATTAAATAAAATTAAAAACAACACATTTCTCATTTTTATTTAGTTTAACTTGGTGTATTAAAATAAGTAAAACAAAGTAAAACTTAATGTTAAAACAAAAACAACAAAATTACTAAAACAAACTACAAAAAATCTGGTAACACTTCACAATAAGGTTCCATTAGTTAATGTTAGTTAATGTATTAACTAACATGAACAAGCAATGAACAATACATTAATAGTTTTTATTAATCTTTATTATTAGTTATTGAAAATACAGGGGCCCATTGTTAGTTCTGTGCATTAACTAATGCTAACAAGCAAAGCTTTTGATTTTAATAATGCATTAGTAAATGTAGAAGTATAGTTCATTCTTAGCTCATGTTAACTAATGTTAAGTAATAAACCTGAAAACTATAACAGCATATTAGTGATACTAAAATAACACTGGTATAGTGATAATAATAAGCTTCTATTTATTGAGTGTCTTTCGCAAAGCTCAAGGTCGTATTACGTGAGAAGGATTGTCTCTTATCTGCTGTATGGTTTCGGCATCTGAAAGATGTCCAATTTCGTCACGAGTTCTTGTCTGTGACTCAATGACAGTGACGTGCGGTGTGGTCCTTGTGCGATGAGCTGCCCTGTTATCTGTGTTTAGGGTGTAGGGTGGTTTTTGTCTTTCACAAAAACAAGTAATGCTGGTTCACACTACTGCTTAATAAGACCTGATATGCAGAAATGTATTTTTATCCTTCAACGATAAGGTGTCAGGGCTCTCTGTGCGCGTGCGTGCATGTGTGCGTTAAGTCATTCGAGTGTGAGTGTGTGAAAGAACTTTTGTACCTCCGTTTGAGTTTGTCCCTTCTTTCCCTTTCTACCTTTGTTCGCCTGTCATCTCGCTCAATACCTCAGTGACTCCTCGCTCTCAATCATTCTCTGTTCCTGTGGCTCTCTCTCATTCTCACTCCTTCACCAATACGCCCTGGGGTTGAAATATCTAAGTGCATACGAAACAAGTTCAGACAAAACCAGAGAGACAGAATAGTGTTAAGGAGGTAAAGACTGGGAGTGAATGACACTAAATGCCAAGAGGGAGGTACGGCGTCAGGAGAGGACAGGAGCAAAGATACGAGGGGGCCGGACCACATTTTAGACCTCACTGAGCTTTGTATTTGTGTATTATGTGTTTGTGTGTGTGTGCGCTCACCTGTGTTTGTGTGTGTTAAATATGAAGTTCCACACCGGCTCCCCGTTCCTCATTTGAAAACCTCTTTTCTGTACCCCTCGCTTTCTCTTATTCTCTTCCCCATCTCTCTCATCCCCTAACTCTTTCAGGGACAGTCTCACAGGGGCAGGGTTGTAACAGAACACTTCTCTCTTTTGTCCCCTTTCTTTTCCTTATCCTTTCATCTTTTTAAACTTTCTGGGGAAATGGGTTTTGGTGGGATGGAAATTTCTGCTAGGTGAAAGGAGGGGAGAACGAGAGATGGAGAACCAGAGAAGGCAATATACATCTCCTGCTATAAAAACCAAGGGCTGGTTGGCGGTACACGCTGTAAAAAAATCTCCACAGGAAATTGCTTTAACAAATTGCCCCCTAATTCAAGAGGTGCACAGTCCTGAAATCATTCAGACCACCATAAACCGAGATGAAATAAATGAAATTCTGCTGTCCGCTACTTTCCGTTACAGTTATTAACAGCTAAAAGGTCTTAAGGTGTATGATGCACTTGCTTGGGGTGATTAATTTGGACTTAAACTCAATTAAACGACACTAAATCAGTTGCCCAGACAGTCTACCCATTACATTTAAGCCGTTTTCAACTCTCTTTTTTTGGTTTTCATTATGAGAACTCTCAACACCCACCGCCAGCAGATGGTCCTCGTCCTTTTTTTCCTCCACCATAATGTCTTCTTTCACTCTGTCCATTCCTCTTCTTCTAAACCAGCCCTCTTTCACTCCCACTGGCTGTTGTCCCCTCACCGCCTTTCATGAAGATACCTTACCGCACGACTTCAGCACTCAAACCTCCTCGGCGCGGGAATTTCTGCATCCACGTAACGAACTTTTTTTCAAACTTCCAGATTTAACGTCTCTCGTTTATAGCTCAACACAGCGGTTTGTGGTCTGACTGCTGGAAAAGCAGAGCTGACGTTCATACACGCAGTGTCAGAGGTGTATTATTGCTCTGGTTGTTCGTGCCAATCCTCCAGAAACTCGCGCTGAGACTACAAGGCGCGTTTTAAACAGATAAAGTTAAGCGTGGAAATTCATCTCGACGTGGACCCTCTCAGACTGGACTTTGGAGATGATATGGGAGACCTCTGCAGTCTGAACTATGTGAATCGAGCGCTCTTCTGGAAATTTCGTTAATTTTTGCGTGAGACTGACGGACTGGAGAATCAATGTGGTGTTCGCCGAAGATACGTGTGGCCCGAAACTCACCTAAACGGTAGGTGCTAACGTTACGTGCGTTTAAACACACGTTTTTTAAATAAACATGTTGGCGTACAGGTATCACGTCAGTTAATCATACGCTTCCGATAACATCTAAAGTGGTGTATTGACAAATACGGTTTATTTGGGTTCATTTTCGCAACAGTTAACGTAATGTGAGGCAGGTGTTGATCGAGTCGTTGACAGGTTGTCAAGCATTGGAATTAGCCGAACGTAAATGAATCGTTCATTTGAATCGAATCTTTATCGGATGAACCGGTTCGCAAAATAATTCGTTTAGATTGCGTCACTCAGTGAGCCGAGTCTCTTTCTATACAATGTAGTACGAAAACAGCTGGTTTTAATCGCATTTTATTAAAACACCCTTTCCAGTCAGGTGACACAAGTATTGCAAATTATATTTAGATAGGCTAAATTATGTTTTAACGACCTGAACCATGACTGCAACAGTCTGGAACAAATCACAATAAATGTTTGTATTAAAAAACAATTGAAACTTCAATTAAACTATAATAAAACAGCAATTTGTTTGGACACGTACATTTTGCTGAACCGGTTAGTAGAGCATGTAATATGAGATCCGTTATCACGTACAGTAATTTAAACAGCGGTTTTGTTTTGTTTTTGTTTTGTTTTTTATCTGAAGCCATTTTTTTTTTCCAGAGAACCGATTCATAAAAATAAGTTGGACTCCCGTAATAATAACACCAGTCGGAATTAAAACGATCGTGAGAAGCGCTTCCCCCCGGGCCTCGAAAGAGATGACTGAGAACTATTTTGGCGAAAGACCAAGTATGTTTGATCTCATATTTTTCAACACTAGCCGCTAGCGACTCGACAAAACTGGAACTGTAATTGCAGTGAACGGTGCTGCTGTCCCGTCACTCGCGTACAGTGTGCGGTTAAATCGACGCGAATTCGGGTCTATTGTCAATTCAGGTGTTGACCAGGTGTTGACCAGGTGTTTGCGTGTCGCGGTCAGTAATTAATTTTGACCTTTGTTTACCTATCTACCTGTGCATCTCTGAAGTCAGTCCAGCATGCTGTTTAAAATACGTAGTAGTAATAAGTAGGTGTGTTTTTGTTTTTGCATTTATGTTTCGTTCGAATGAATGACAGATAAACCAAATCGTTTTGTTGTGTAATCTTATATGGGCTATCCTTTGGAGGAAGTCTTGAAAAAACAAACTCCTGTAGATGTACATACGAGAGTAGCAGTTTGTCAGTGTTAATGTGTTTACACAGTAAAGGAATTAAAGGGTGGGCGCTGGCAGCCATTAAACAATAATTAACACACATGCACATCCTGTCAGTCACCTGCCCAGCTAGCCTATAAAAACCGAAACGAAAACAGAAGCTCACAACCTTTGTTTACTACATAATGAATGTTTATGTAACTGTTTTGTCACTTCTGTAACACATAAAGCGTTAGGGGAAGCCACTGAGACAGAACAAGTGAGAATAAACCTACAGGTAGCCTATTTATGAGAGATGTGAACTTCTCCTCCAATTATCCAGTCAGGATCCAAAGTTCTTTTTAAGAATGTGTCTGAGAATGGGTCGCTCAGTGTGCGGTAGCTATTTTCAGATGTGTTTAAGCTACTGATTTAAACACATCACCTCTGATCAGAAACATCTGTTCAGTATGCTGATTTTTTATGTAAATGTAAAAATTATTTTATGAGAAAGGGTTTAAGTTTGCCTTGAAATAATCCCTGTCTTCCAAGAATTTTTTTTCTTCTTTTTTCCACGGAAGGAATTTGTGCAGCATCTTTTTAGGAAAGAGGATGTCTTTTTCTCTCTCTTTCTTTTTTTAGACTAATATTAAAGGTCAAATAAATTTTTACCTTTTTGTTTTCTTTTACCCAAGGGGTTTATTTAAAATTCATAATTTAGTTTTACACAACCATTGTAAACCATCTGACTGACCCTTAATCAGGGTGTTTTTTCACTTGTAGCTTTAAGACTTCAATGTAAACTTTACATATCTAAATATATTATGTGATTTGCCCTGCCCCATCCTTCAATTAAAATTCACTTCCAGAATAAAATTTTCATGATAATTTACTCACCTCCATGTCATCCAAGATGTTCATGTCTTTCTTTCTTCAGTCGAAAAGAAATTAAGGTTTTTGAGGAAAACGTTCCTGTTTTATTTTCTCCGTATAGTGGACTTCAATGGGGATCAACAGGTTGAAAGTCAAAACTGCAGTTTCAGTGCAGCTTCAAATGACTCTACACGATTCCAGCCAAGGAATAAGGGTCTTATCTAGTATAATGATTGGTTGTTTTCTAAAAAATTAAAAATGTATATACTTTTTAACCACTTGTCGTGAACTGCCTTAAGTAATCACGTTGGAAAGGTCACACGTGGTTAGTTCTAGGGAAGGGCGAAAAACTACATTTCATTTTGTCCTGCAACTTCAAAATCATCTGACATCATTGTTTTACATTTTTTGTAAAGGGCGTTTGACTTTCTTTGCACATTTGCTTTCTAAACACTGAGTCGGTACTTCCGCCTATGTCACACGTGACCTTTCTAAGGTGATTATGTAATATGTGATGTCGAGCTAGTGCGAGACAAGTATTTGTTGTTAAAAAGTATATACTTTTTTATGTTTTTTTTTTTTTTTTTTTTTTTTAAGAAAATGACAGATTGTTTCACTAGATAACACCCTTATTCCTCAGCTGGAATCATGTAGAGCCCTTTGAAGCTGCATTGAAACTGCAATTTGGAACTTCAACCCATTGATCTCCACTGAAGTTCACTATGTGGAGAAAACCCTGAAATGTTTTTCTCAAAAACCTTAATTTATTTTCGACTGAAGAAAGAAAGACATGAACATCTTGGATAACATGGGGGTGTGCAAATTACCAGGAAATTTTTGTTCTGGAAGTGCCTTACTTACTTTAATGCCTTACTGCAATGTCTGCGATAAAGACATATTATACAAATGCACTCTTTCTTTACTTTTAAATCATTTAAAAAACTCTTCTTTATTATTTGAATGGAATTGAGCTAGACGGATTGCTAAACACTGAGTTCCAACGTATAAATGGAGCTGGTCATGTGTTTATAGTTTCAACTGTCTAATAAGAAATTTGTGCAAGCTGGAAGCCAGTATTGCAGTTCGGTTCAAAGTCTTTTTTGGACTGGATGAAAAGTTCAGAAAGTTATAATAAAAACAAATATAAAAGATATTAATGTAAATATAAAGTTATGAAATTAGATTTCGTCATGACCTGTTTAACTTGATTTTAAACCTGTGTCTGTATGTTTCATTTTCTATCCGATTCTTCGTGGCTTAATATGGGAGTTCAGACTGTGCTGCGTTGGACGCTTATGGCCGAGTGTATAGGGTGAGTGGGACGATGGGAAAATTCCAAAATTGTCAGTCATGTCAAGTCTGAACAGGGGGATTGTAGAAAGTCTATCGTGAGTCACGCTTTTGTTCGGATTGCAGAGGATAAATAATAAAGGCCATACATTTGCAATAATTGATTTGTCAGGCTTGTTAGTGTGACAGCATGAAGTGGTAGTGAATCCTCTGGCTGGTTTCCAGTAAAAAATCTTAGAAAGAGGTTATTTACAAAGTTTTCGGTGACGTGATGCTGAGAATAGAACGTGGTGGGAGAGCCAAAGTGTTTGTCTAAGGTGGCTTTTGTCTAGAAGATCACAGATTACGCTTGTCATAGGGGTGGGAGGTGTGGGTCAGATCAAAGATATGTGTGGATGTGTGTGCACAGGTTCCTGTGAGGTAGAGTGTGTAAGATCGGGTTAAACATGCGGGTTCATTGTGTTCAGGAGCTCTGCGTTTTTTTACGTGAGGCCGCAGGCTCATTTTTGAGCTGTGCATAAGGTGAGGAGAGAAAGTGCAGGGCTACTCTGGATGGCAGAGTTTGTGAAGCATGTCATTGCTGCAAATGTAGCGCGCTGATAAAGTGGTTCTGCATGTTGCACAGCGTCTACAGATATGCCTCCTGCACGTGTGTCTGCCTGCCTACTGTTTTTGTTCCCCTTCCAAAGTAAACATACGCATTAACCAGCAAGTCCTTCCTCTCAGGTCACACACATATACACGTACTACACCCTTTTCTCTTAGGTGATCGCACACACACACTGCCTTTAACCAAGAAAAATGGTTTTGTTTTCACTTCTGGTAATAAGTCATTTTGGGGGGCAATGCACGTTTTTGTACATTTTATGCTATAAAAATGCAGCTCATACATAAATTATTCAAAACAGGTAACACTTTACAATAAGGTTCCATTAGTTAATGTGAGTTAATGTATTAACTAACATGAACAAACAATGAACAGTACATTTATTACAGTATTTATTCATCTTTGTTGATGTTAGTTAATAAAAATACAGTTGTCCATTGTCAGGTCATGTTAATAGTTCAGAGTGCATTAACTAATGTTAACAAGCACAATTTTTGATTTTAATAATGCATTGGTAAATGCTGAAATTAACCTTAACTAAGATTAATACATGCTGTAGACAGGGTTCGTACAAGGTGCTTAAAGTGCTCGAATTTGACTTTTTGACATTTAAGGCTTTCAAAACCCTTGAAAGTAGCAATACTCCTAAAGAGGTACTTGAAAAGTGCTTGAATTGTTGACAGTGTATCTATGAAATAAGTGTTTTCACACAAAATCAACAGAATTATAAAGACATACTTTTTTGCCTAATTCAGTTAATGTCATAAAACTATCAAGCTAAAACAGTAGTAGTACTGACAGTGTCGTGTAAATATGGCTGAAGACGCAAAAAGAGAAACAGATGAACCAAATCAGTTGAGCGAGTCATTAAAGCTGGAACCACTCTGATTAATTCAAACTTGTGACTTCTTTTAATTTCAAGCCATTCGCTAGCAAAAATTAAAAGAGCCATTCATTTTCGAATTTTAACGTTGCTTGTAATGATTTTTAAACCCATTTGAAAATCAAGGTGTCGCAACATGTTTCGAAGCGATCTTTTCGATTAGAATTGCGAATCATATGATTCAGATCGGGCCTTCAAATTGCGTATCATTTGATGAATCATTTGATTAGGTCAGGGGCTAGGTGCATAAACTTCACAAAGCCTCTATGTTAAGACAGTGTCTTAAGAACTAGTCTGACCAGCTAGCAGTTACTCAAGGGGTAATCAGTCTTATTTTTTGGATTCAACTTAGACAAATCTACATTTTTATGTAGTTGAATTAAAAAAATTATGACCAGTCTTAAAGAAAAAAAAAATAGCTGTTTAAATCTTAAGACTAGACCTTTTATGCAACCAGCCCCACGACTTCAGAGCGGGTTCTTGAATCATTCCGTGAACTGAATGATCCGTGCTCTGGATCTGAAATGATGGTTTATGAATCATTGTTCAGATTGGAACCTGGAAACATGGATCGCAAAACATTTGATTCAGATCAGGATTTCGGTGCGGATTTACAAATCTTTTTTTCTGATTTTTTTTCTTAAACAGTAGAAAACATCATAAGTGAGATCTCTGATTGAAGTCCTTGAAAATCAAAAGAGTAGTGGTTGAAAAGGACTTGAAAGTCCTGAAATTTTATTTTACAGTATCTGTATGAACGCTGTGTAGAAGTATTATTCATTCTTGGTTCATGTTAACTAAAGTAGTTAACTAATGTTAACTAATGAACCTTATTGTAAAGCGTTAGCTTGAAACCTTTTCATTTATGAAACAAACCCTTGTGTTTCACGGTCTCTTAAAACATTCAAAAATGTACATTTTTTTTAATAAATAAAAATGTTTGTAAAAAAAATAATGATTTGTTTTTTTTTAAGAATCCATATTGTTCCTATTATATTAGGTATCTTAGCTACTATGTACTTACAATTCAGTTAATCATTTGATACAATGCACTTGCTTGTATTTTTTAAAAATACCTGCATGTAATTACATCTGTAAGTAATTTCTGTAATTACATAATTTATAATTACTCTGTTCACCCATACCTTACACTTTATCTCACCCTTACACCTACCCATACCACCAAACCTGTCCCTAACCCTAACCTGTATCCCACATTAATAGCAGCAAAAGTGTTTTGCAATACAGTATGAGCACAGTAAGTACATTGTACTTATTTTTTTATGTAAATACATAGTAGTTAAAGCCACCTAATATAAAGTGAGACCTTATTATCATTAACTATTTTAAATGTATTTTAATATAGATTCATATGTATGCAGATGTGATAAGGATCATAAAGATCAATTTTTGTTTTATTTAAGGGTCAAGATTTGCATACACTGAATAAATAAGCTTTGCATTGATGTATGATTTTTTAGGATAGGACCATATTTGGCTGAGATACAACTATTTGAAAAACTGGAATGTGAGGGTGCAAAAAAAAAAAAAAATACATAAAATAAAATCAGAGAAAATGTATAGCAATGTATATAACTAATCAAATATTAAGTTTTGATATATTTACAGTAGGAAATGTACAAAATATTTCATGTAACATGATCTTTACTTAATATCATAATGATTTTTGGCATAAAAGAAACACAAAATAAACGGAATTAAAAAAAAACACTTTTTCAGTTAATGTCATAAAACTATCAAAACTATCAAACTAACTATTTGCTGGTTACACAACATGACATTTTTAGAGTCATTCAATTTAAACTTTTCTTAAAAATTGAGAAAAAGATTTTCAAAACCATATGAAACCAATTTGCCTTGTTTAAACAAGATTTTTCCTTTATTGGACTCATTTGTCATTTACATTTTAATCTGAACGTAGTCTAAATATTGTGAAACAATATCTAAATATTGATTCTTCCATGCGGTCATATGTAACTTAATTTCAGCTGTCAGCAACATGGATTTGGTCACTCTTGTTTTGATATTGTAGCATTTTGCAGTTTGTGAGACAGTACACTGTAAAAAATAAAAAAACAACTTGTTGAGTCAGCTTAAAATAATTTGTTACCCTGCTGCCTTACAATGTTAAGTTCAGTCAACTAAAATAAGTTTAGTCAACTTGAAATGTTAAGTTGTACTAAGTAACAACTTAGATATTTGTGTTTGCTAAACTTAACAGATGGGTAAGTAACCCAGCTGCCTTAAAATTTTAAATTGATTCAACTCAAATATCTAAGTTTTAAATTTAACATTTCAAGTTGAATAAACTTTTTTTGAGTTGACTGAACTTAAAATTTTAAGGCAGCCAGGTTACAAATTATTTTAAGTTGACTTAGCAAATTGTTTTTTACAGTGTATGAAGGTGTGTCAGATGCATAAAATATGATTCTGTCATTAGCGGCTGTGAAAGAACAAGACTATAAATCTCTCTGCAGTAATACCTGCAGTATTCATCCTATCCACAGCCCCGTTAAGCAAGTATATTTGCATTTAAAAGATGACAGAGCCTCATTTGCACATAGCACACCTGTTCCTGTGTTGAACGTAAACAGGAAGTAAGCACTTATACATCTAGTGCTCCGTGTCCCAGCATGCATACGTATGGACTTGGTGGCATTCTTTCCCTGCTTGTGACCGCAGGCTCAGTTGAGCATTGTGTATGAGTGTGTTCGTTTTGCTTGAGTGTTATTAGAAAACAGAGTCCGGGGCGGGGTGCTGTTATTATGAGTGTCACAAGTGGTGATTTTGCACTTCACACACAACCTTCCTGTCCACCCACTCTCTCCCTATGAGCCTAATGATTATCTCTTCTCAAGCAAACAGTCACTTGACTCTGTGTACACTGGCTTCACTCGTCCTCGGCCCCCTCCTTCATTTTAGAGTGTCCCGCCTGGGGAAACCCAGAAGGAGTTTTCTCTGTCAAAGCCACATCACTGACATTCTGAGAATTCTTTTTTTCTTGAACTCTCTTCCTCTCTAAATGCCTCTCCCGCCCTCATCTCTCAGCACAACAACAACAGGATTGGTGAGTGATTTACACCTGGCCTTAACATTGGACGGACGGCATCCCTAACTGTATCATCAACAAGACGACACACTCTAGTTCAGTTTGGTCACATTGTTCTCGTCAGATACACTACCAGTCAAAAGTTTTTGAACAGTAAGATTTAGTAAGGTTTCTTAAGGTTTTTTAAAGAAGTCTCTTCTGCTCACCAAGACTGCATTTATTTGATCCAAAGTACAACAAAAACAGGAAAATTGTTTAAATAACTGCTTTCTATTTGAAAATTGAAAATTCATTTTAAAATTTAATTTATTCCTGTGATCAAAGTTAAATTTTCAACATCATTACGCCGGTCTTCAGTGTCACATGATCTTTCAGAAATAACTCTAATATGCTGATTTGCTGTTTAAGAAACATTGTTATTATTGTTGTTATCAAGTTGAGTATGTTTTTTCAGGATTCTTTGATGAATAGAAAGATGCAAAGATCAGCATTTATCAGAAATAAAAAGCTTTTGTAACACTATACCATTCAAAAGCCATACCATTTTACCATTTGGGGGGGGGAAGAAATTATAGAAATTAATACTTTTATTCAGCAAGGATGCTTTAAAATGATCAAAAGTGATGATAAATGTACGATCTGATAAAATGTTACAATAGATTTCTATTTCAGATAAATGCTGTTATTCTGAACTTTCTATTCATTTAAGAAACCTGAAAAAAAAAACTTACTCAGCAACATAACTTAGTTTTCAACATAAGAATAATAACAATAATAATAATAAATGGTTTTTGAGCAGCAAATCAGAATATTATAGTGATTTCTGAAGGATCATGTGACTGGAGTAATGATGCTAAAAATTCAGCTATGAAATCAAATTACATTTAATAAATGTAATAAATTACATTTTAAAATATATTCAAATAGAAAGCAGAAATATTTCACAATTTTACTGTTATCGCTGTACTTTGGTTCAAATAAATGCAGGCTTGGTGAGCAGAAGAGACTTCTTTAAAAAAACATAAAAATCGTACTGTTCAAAAACTTTTGACTGGCAGTGTACTTGCTTAAAAAAGCAGATTTTATAAATTTTTTTATAAATTTTTTTGAGTTTTTGTTGCTGTTAAGAGCATCACACCTCTCGTCTTACACACTTTATGTAGTTTGCACTCATTTCTGAAGGATCATGTGACACTAAAGGAATAAATCACAATAATAAATTACATTTTAAAATATATTAACATATACATTTTTTAAATATTAATACAATACTGTATTTGTGATTCCTTAAATGCAACCTTAAGGAGCGTAAGAGATATTTTAAGTAAAAAAAAAAGGAAAAAATCTTACTTTGTGTAATGTGACAAAAAAAAAAAACCTCACAAATACCAAAGATGAGGCACATTTATAATTTTTGATGTGGTGGTTTTGCTTCCACCTGGTGGTTGACAGTATGAGTGTTTCCTCATTGAGTGCTGAAAGTAAAAGGAAGAGAGTTTATCATCCGTCAGTGTAGTTTTACTCTGACCCCCACTAAATAAACATATAAATCACCACCACTGGGCCAGTAACCACCCAGGAGCTTGTCTTAGGTAGAAGTTCTGCTGAACTTTGGCGTTCCTGTCAATAAATAACCTAAATCTCTGAGGTATTCTCAGTACTGCTGAGAGTCGTGTTACAGAAGTGTTTGAATATGGGATCATCAGGTCAAACGTATGGAAAAAGGATAAAGCACGACCAATATAAATGTACAAAAAAAGATCATGAAAGAACATGAAACGAGCATTTTTTTGAGGCCCAAAGCAACATCACCTTCTTCTACGGTAAAGTTGCATCTTTTTGTTTCCCTCAGTCATGCACAAAATCTGTGAAATTTACAACCTTTTCCACACATACCAGAGTTGTTTGTGGTCTCCTGTGAAACTAGGCCAGCACCAGACCAACACTGTTGGTGGTTTTTTCAAACGGAGCTTTGCCAGACGTTGGCTAGCCGGTGACTTCATGTCTGTGACGACCAACCAGAGCGGCTCCACTCTCCCTCTGCACAGAGACATGAATCTGCTGCTTGCAATTTTGCATCTTTTTTCCACTAGCATATGCCAAAGCTATAAAGCTATAGTTTTACAGTTTAAGGCTTATTTTACCTTATTTTTATGAGCTGGCATTGAGCCTGTTCTTTTGAAAACCTGTTTCCGCCTCAATTGTGAACGGTAATTGTGAATTTTATCTCCCAATTGTGATTTTATATCTTGCAATGTGACTTTATTTCTAATTTTCGAGTCAGCATAAAATGAAATTCACCCTGTGTATTTTTCAAATGCACATTGTTGTATTTTTCAAATGCATTTATTTTTATCCTTTTCCAGACATTTAGTCCTTACTTACAATCAAGAATTTGCATTAAGATTTGCCTCTATCCAGTCAACAACTGTTAGAAAAGAATTAAACCCGCCTACAATTTTTTTTTCTTTTCGATAATCAGTTACATTTAGATGTATGTAACAATACAAAAGATTGCTACTTCTGTTACATAATTATATTAAATTTTGTCTCACAGTTAAAAGTTCACACAAAAATTAAAATTCTGTCATAATTGCTTACCCTCATGTCGTTCCAAACCCATAAGACCTTTGTACATCTTCGGAAACACAAATATAAATACAGCTGCAAGCAGCGATTACCGGGGTTCAACAGCTTGAACATTTAAGCATGAAAGGGAAAAGACATGGCATATTATTTAGCAAGGCTGTACCCACCTAAATCAATGATTTAAAAAGCATTTGTAGTAAATCCAGGTAATTTACTGTAGAAATATAATGTTTTTTAATGTTTATGCATGCTTGTTTGGAATCATTTATTGCATGTGCTTAGCAGGTTTCGTGACGTTTTGAGGTTTTTCTTTGGGCTTTATAGGATTTTGGGTAAATCTGGACATGCCCCTTTTCTAAACGACCCCGTTTTAAAATGTATGAAATGTTTTGATAATTATTGGCCTAGAGAGTCCAGAGAATTGTATTGCAGTGTTTTTTTCCAGAGCAAAAAACCTAGGACTAGTTTGCAAAAGTAGGTTCTCAAAAATTTAAGAAACGATTTGATTGACAGCAGTGGTTCTAGAGGCAAAGCGTTCCGCAATGAGGAGTTCTATCCTATGATATGAATATTATGTATTTGTGCAAAAACCATGCCCTTGAAAAATGCAGTATCGCCCCCCAGTAGCAAATTTCTTTCAAATTTCTCTCAGAAATTTTTTTTGTCTCTTGTCTAACAGGTGCTCAAACTTCATTGCCAGTGGTGGCCATGTATTTTGAGATACACAAATCCCCTTTCGGACCAAGACTGTGCACACCGAATTTAATGTTGATAGGACAAATGGTTGTGCAGTTACAGCCATTTTTATGTTTTTCCCTCTTATAGCACTACTATGTGGCCAAGCTCTGCATTTTTTTTCCCTGTGACCTCAGATTGAGCTCTTACATAAGTGCTCTGGTTCAGTGAAGATTTCTCATTCCATTCAGGAGTTTAGGATGTTTACTAAAAGTGGCCCTGTCCCTTTGTGACAATGAGTCAAAAGTTTAACATTATTAATATTCACTCTCCAGAGAATCTTTTTGCACTGGTTTGCAAAAGTTCGTTTTTCAAAAAGTGTGAAATATCCGAAAATTTAGTTTTGTCCGACGTGAGCCAAGGATTCCAACGACATGGGACACTTGAGCCTGGGACTGACGGTTTAGTAGTTCTGAGCGATTTCGTACTTTTGATCGCTGTAGCGCTCCCGTCAGGTTAATTGAGGCGAGCCTTGGTCACATTGTAGGCATTGTGAGTACTACCACCCCTCCAAGTTTCAAGTCTCTATGACTTACGGTTTGGTCTGCATGATCAGTTTTATGTGGATATGATATTTATGAGTTTTTCACTGATTTGTGACCATTCTAACAATTACAATCAGGTTTCAGTGCTATGCGCTTGAGCCCTAAATATTTTTGCTGAAATCTGAGAGCTTTCTGACCCTGCATAGACATCAAAGCAACTGACACATTCAAGGCCCAGAAAGGTAGCAAGAACATCATAAAAATAGTTCATGTACCATCAGTGGTTCAACTGTAATTTTATGAAGCTACGAGAATACTTTTTGCGTGCAAAGAAAACAAAACCTAACGACGATTTCTTCTCTTCCGTGTCAATCTTTAATGTGCATTCAGGAGAGTACGGAAGAGTTTGAGAGTTCGATGTGCGTTCTGAAGAGAAGAAATTGTTGAACACGTTATTTTGTTGTCTTTGTGCACAAAAAGTATTCTCGTAGCTTTATGAAATTGAGGTTGAACCACTGATGTCACATGGACTATTTTATCGATGTCCTTATTACCTACCTGGGCCTTGAACATGTCAGTTGCATTGCTGTATATGCAAGGTCAGAAAGCTCTCAGATTTCATCAAAAATATCTTCATTTGCATTCCAAAAATGAATGAAGGTCTCATGGGTTTGGAACAAAATGAGGTTGTTTAATTAATGACAGAATTTTCATTTTGGGTGAAACTATCCCTTTAAATGTTTACATTTTGTTCCTAAAATTCTAAACATTCTGAAGTAAATATTTATGATGTCAGCATATGATGTCCACTGTCCTGCTCTTCATCCACATGCTAATTCTTGTCTGTTTTATCAACTTATAGTTGACACGTCTTGGGAGTGATGCACTGGCTTCCCCTGGTTGCCATGGTGATCGCCTCGGCCCTGCCTTTCCCTCAAAGTCCTGTGCCCAGGCTTGTTGCCGCGACGATAGAGCCTGGCAGAAACAACAGCAACAGCAGCAGCGTCCCGACAACCAACATCAGCATGCCGACCAACTCATCAGTGGACAACGACTCCCACAACGCTGTTTCTCTCAATAACTACAGCACACATGACAAAGCTCCTCACAGAACAGTCGACAAGCAGAGCACATTTGAGGAGGACCATATATTCAAAGGTAGAGCAAACCAAGAGAATCTTCTAACAGAAGACATTTTTGTCAGTAACACAAAGCAGGACTACACAGGTGGAGGTAGGACTACCGGAGCAGATGCCTCCAGGCCGCATGATCCTAGGAAATACAAATCACAAAAAATACTGGCGGGAAAAGCCAGTTCCGAAATCAATGATATTCTTAACGACTATCAGCTTGAACGTAGCCAGTTTCATGAAGAAAGCAGTATTGAGGAAGCGACTTTGCTTAAAGAGGACAGGAATGCAAGAAGTAAACTGAAAGACGGGCCTCTTGAAGGTCCGAAGCTCTCTCTCCAGAGCTCTCCAGTACAGGAACATCTGGACGAAGCTCCAACAGAAAAGGAACCAGGCTTTGGGTTTGATGACATAGGCCTACGAGAAGAAGATCAGCTGCTTTTGCTGGATGCCCATCCACGGGTACTTTTCTCCCCAGCCCTTTCCCCACCCAAACACCCACCTTTGCTCCTAATGCTGGAGTTGGGCTTATTGGCCGATGACGTTGAGGACGAGGAAAGCCACATGATGGATGCTACCACATCCGGTCACGGAGGCGACAAAGAATCATACAGGAACTTACTCTTGGGTCTGTCTGATTCTGACGGCCACGCTCCAAGCGTCCGCCGCAAGCGGCAAGCCGTCCACAGCACTGGCATCGAACGCTCCGTTTGCGAGGCTGAAAGCGGGTGGGTGACCAACAAGAAAACCGCGGTGGACTTTCGGAGTAACACCGTCACTATTCTAGAAGAGATCCAGACCCAAACTGGACCACTCAAGCAGTATTTCTACGAAACAAAGTGCCGTAAGCCAGATCCGAATAGGAAAGGTGAAGTGCAGGCGGTGGAGGGTGCCGGCTGCTTGGGGGTGGATAAGAAACACTGGATGAGCAGGTGCGAAACCAAACAGTCGTACGTACGTGCGCTCGCCTCGGATGAAAACAAGAGGATAGGATGGAGGTGGATCCGTATCGACTCCTCTTGCGTTTGCGTGCTGCTCACTAGAGGAACGTACTACACTGAGAAGAAGTTGGAGAGAGAGCGAGAGCGAGAAGGCAGAAGGTACAGATAGCTTGGATTGTCCGAACAAAGGATTGACACGGAGTTGAAAGACCATGTGAATAAAAGAGCGTTTTAGGGACTATATCCGTTCTGGTCCACTGCGAGGGGGATATTACTTTTCCAGATGTTCCTGCATCTCACTTGACAAAACCTTATCGCTGTACCTCAGTGTCCCGCTGAGGGATAGTCATGAAAATCTCCCTCATGTTGCTCAAAACCTGTATGATTTATTTTCTTCTTTTAAACACAAATGAACACAGTGGTAAGATTTGTGGACACTAAGTCACTCTTAAACATTAAATTTCATTGCATTAGATACTGAATATCAAACCTATATTTTACTCCCGCCCATGTCATCCAAGATGTTCATGTCTTTCTTTCTGCAGTCGAAAAGAAGTGAAGGTTTTTCAGGAAAACATTTCAGATTTTTCTCCATATAGTGGACTTCAACAGAGATCAGTGGGTTGAAGATCCAAATTGCAGTTTCAATGCAGCTTCAAAGGTCAAGAAATAAGGGTCTTATCTAGCGAAACCATTGGTCATTTTCTAAAACAAAAAAAAACAAAAATTGATATACTTTTTAACCACAAATGCTCATCTTGCACTAGGTTGATGCATTATGTAGTCATGTTGGAAAGGTCATGGGTAAAATATGTGGGAGTCAAAAAACTTTACAAAAAACAAAACAAAAAAGCAATTTGGACCTTCAACCTGCTGATCCCCATTGAAGTCCACTATATGGAGAAAAATCCTGGAATGTTTTCCTCAAAAACCTTAATTTCCTTCGACTGAAGGAAGAAAGACATGATCATCTTGGATGACACAGGGGTGAGTAAATCATCAGGAAATTTTTATTCTGGAGGTGAACTAATCCTTTAAGGAACGGAAGCTCCTATCCGTGAATGGAGAAATACTGAAACCCTAGAAAATAATGGCCAAACTCACAATTGACGCTTAGCAAACAGCTTGTTTGACAGGTGATCTGACCAATCACAACGCCGAATCCGCCGTTCTGTCCGACAAACAAATCAGACAGGAGAGTAGATTAACTACAGTGGACTTAAACTTGAAACATTGTTTATTGACGTCTTTCCTAGGTTGAAATAAAATATGTTGTGATGTTCATTCATGTTTTTTTCATGCTTTAAGTAAAGAAGAAAAGAGGATCGGTTCACGTGTCATTGATCTAATAAGAAAACACGATCGTCAGGACACATTAAAGAGCCACAAAACCGTATTTATTGTTTGAATTTCTTGAAAATGACAACCAGTTGTTTAATACCAGAAGTAACCTGCTCTGTCCTGTCTGTCGCCTTTTTGTCAGTTTCCTCTGTGATCCACGATTTATTTTTCACTGTGTCACTGTGATGTGTAGTGTAAGAGTGGTATTGTTTGTCGGACATAGGCATAGCAACAGTAACGAATGTGGGCGGATTTTTGCGAACGGTCAATTAAATGGCATATTTCAGCAAACAAATCTGCTATGAACTGTCGCTTTAATGCCGTTTCTTAAGCTAAAATAGCGGTAAAAAAAGCTTATATTTAAGGTTGGTCCTGCCCATGTGCCGTCTTAAGCGCGAGTCTCATATATTATGTGTGAAACAATAATAAATTACTAGAGCTGCCATTTTTGTATGTTGTAGTTTTGGCCATTTATAACAATACAAGTAAACTGTCTTTGGTAATACACAGACGATACCCCAAGTCTTCTCAAGTCATTTGAGAATGAGGTTAATTCACATTTTTTTCTAGGTGCGTTCACTGTAACTTATTGGGTGTTTCATGAAACAGTATACGGGTTTGAAGTGATATGAGGTGACGATGAGTTCCTCCACTCTGCTGTCATTCCTTCGGTCCATATCCACGTCTCACTAGGCCAGTGTGTAAACTCACACAAACAACAAAACCTCAATACCAAGATGGATTTTTTTCATACTTTTTTCGTATATTGTTGCATTTGTTTTATTGTATCTATAGTATACAGACAATAAGTTATTACTTTTGAGTTAGTATGTAAGCGTACTTGATATTAATATATTTCTTTATAAATGTACAATATGTGAAACATATACATCATGCGAATATATGTGTATTTATAATAACCACAAACTGATCAGCAGAATTTGCCTCTTCGGTTTCAGTGTCAGCTACGATTTGACTCGTGTACTGTTCCCTCAGCAAATGTTACAGAAATACAGTCAAAAAATGAGCGTTGGATGAACTGTAGTCCAATTCCCTGGTTACTGTATTAGAAAGCTGTGGAAGTCAGTACACAGGTTTTAATGTCATTTTTCACATGGAGTCATTGTAATAAAGTATTATGTAATCTTTGTAAGGTAGATACTTTTGTATATGATTTTTTTTTTACAAAGTAGATGGAAGAGCGAGAGGGGCTTTAGTGAAATACAAAATGGAATATATGAATATATGATTGTAGCTCTATTTGTTTTTGTAATAAAAAAAGGAAGTACTTTGATTTGCATTCGTGGAATTGTAACAGATCTCAACATGTCAAAATCACAAGCACACTCATCGGTACCATTAGGAACACTTTATTTTATTTAGATTTTCATCATTATCATCATTATCATCATTATTGTTTATTTTGCAGACATCATTTTCAATTTGAATCACTGTCATCCTCATCAACAGTAATGGTTTGTTTTTAAATCATAACACAATTTTGTCAAAATTTACACATACAAGTAGCATATTTTAATGACCATGTTTTGAATATTTCATATTTACGCTTTAAACTAGATAAAATTAAATTACAGTCAGAATTATTAAATGAACATGTACATACAGTTATTCAATACATACATAAAGAAAATAAATATAGTTATCATAAAAATAAAAAATAAAAATGAAAATACACACATTTTACAAATTGTTCCCCAAGCTCTTAACCTCATATGTTAATGTACACATAATTTTTATTTTTAACGTCATATTGTCTTATTCCCCGAAAGTTTTAGTTCGTTGTCGTCTTGGTTGTTTGACATGCATCGCAACACAGAAGCTAAACGTTTTCTCTCGCTTTTTTTCCCCTGACGCCCTCCCTCCGTCCCACCCCGTCCCGCCCGTTTGTCCTCCTCGGTTCACCCTTTTGTCGTCTTTTATGGCTTGCGTTGTTAGAATGATTCTGTCCGTCAGGACTCATTTCTGCTGGTCACTTGCTTTGTCCGCAAGCATTTTCCTATCTATCTGCCACCACCAGCTTCCCTTCATTTGCTGACTCTATCTCTCTCTCTCTGCTGACCTTCAGTCTTTAATCTAAATGTTCGAAATTGAAAAAAAAAACACCTAGTAGTAATTGAGCGAGAATTGTGCCCTTTGCAGCCTCGCGTGTAGCTCTCATCACCGCGGTCTTTCTCAGCTTGTGCTGATTGAGAAACACGTACAGCGAAGTCTTGGCCTCACACAGCCTGGCCCCTCGACTGTGCTCTTAAGTACACTTCCTCTGAACCTTACCGTATGTAAACATCCCTGAAGTCCAGGTTGGGTTGCCACAAACAATCCTTTGCTATCGAGAGACTCAAGAGACCGGAGATTGCAGGCAGTCAACGAAAGCCATTCTGAGGAGCTAGGGCTGCGGACAGCGCCATCGAAACGAAGGATGGAAAGACAAGAGTTCATCTACAGATGTCCCATCAGCACAGACACAGGAAGTGAGAAGAGAGAACGACAGAAAGAAAGAATAAACAGTCATCCGATTTCCTCCAACCATCCCATTTTTTACCACTCTCATGTGTCATACATTCTTCATGTCTTTTGTCCTTTTTTTGCTCTTTTTTTTTTCTCTTTCTCCATCCCTCTTCTGTTATTGCAGAATGGTCAGACCAGTAGAGTTATATTTATAAATGTATATATTCATTGCTTTTTTTCTGCTTATCCCCCCCTCCTCCCCGTGAATGAAATGTAAAGCCGGTTCCAGCTCTCTGACAACGGCGCCTCCTGTGTGCGAGAGACAGAATTACAACACATTACAACAGATCAATAAAGCATCAGTAAAGACAGATTTGTGACCCCGGACCACAAAATCAGTCATAAGGGTCAATTTCTTGGAAAATGATAAGACAATATTTGGCCAAGATACAACTATTTGAATATCTGGAATCTGAGGGTGCAAAAAATTCAAAATATTGAGAAAAAGTTCTTAGCAATGCATATTACTAATCAAACATTAAGTTTTGATATATTTATGGTAGGAAATTTACAAAATATCTTCATGAAACATGAGCTTTACTTAATATCCTTCTGATTTTTGGCATTAAAAAAAATTAATTATTTTGACCCATACAATGTGTTGTTGGCTATTGCTTTAAATATGTCACCCTGGACCTTAAATAGCATGGTTACATTTGTATCAATAGCCAACAATACACTGTATGGGATAAAAATTATTGATTTTTTCTTTAATGCCAAAAATCATTAGGATATTAAGTAAAGATCATGTTCCATGAAGATAATGTAATTTTCTACCGTAAATATATTAAAACTTAATTTTCAGTTAGTAATATTCATTGCTAAGAACTTTATTTGGACAACTTTAAAGGCAATTTTATCAGTATTTTGATTTTTTTGCTCCCTCATATTCTAGATTTTCAAATAGTTGTTTCTCAGCCAAATATTGTCCTATCCTAACAAACCATATATCAACATAAACCTTATTTATTCAGAAATTTAAAATAATTGACCCTTATAACTGGTTTTGTGATCCAGGGTCACATTTATGGAAGCCAGTTTCCACCAAGTAACAAACAAATCATGTCGTAACTGAGATAAAGACACAATTAGATAAAAAGTCATAATTATGACATGAAAAGTCAAAATTCTTACACTGATGCATACTGTGAAACTGTGACATACAAAGTTGTAATAAATATAAAAAGTTATGAAATTATGACATCAGTTCTGACGAAAAAATGTACTTTTCATGTCACTTCATGATTTATCTCAATTTCAACTTGATATGTCATCATTTTTACATTTTTTCTTCATGATGAATTTATGAAATATTAAGTCAATATTAATGATGAATTTATGAAATATTAAGTCGAGACACCCTCATGTCGTTTCAAACCCGTAACACCTTTGTTCATCTTCACAACATAAATTAAGGCATTTTTGATGAAATCTGAGAGCTTTCTGACCCTGGATAGACAGCAACACAACTGACATGTTCAAAGCCCAGAAAAGATCTTAAGAACATCATTAAATAGTAGAGGTCGACCGATATTGGATTTTACCGATAACTAGGTTGGACCACACTGGCTGATACCGATTAATCGACCGATAGTTTTTAAAATGGATACTAAACGGTAAATAAATAGTGCTCTACTATTTAAAAAAAAAAGTAGCCGAATAAACCATACTTTGTAAATGAATAAAAATATTAATATTAATTATATATTGATCATTACAGTTAGTTCATTGTTCATTAATGTTAACAAAAGCAACTAAAATGTTTAAAATATATCAGTAAATGCTGAAATTAACACTCTAGCAAGGAACTTTTAGCTTTTATCAATCTTAATGTTACAAATGGACTCGTATTGTGAAGTGTTACCATTACATCAACAATCAAGCTAAAGATGGCCATCTTTAAATATCTACACAAAGGCCACAGTATTGAAATTGCATACATATGGACATTGTGTACTTTCACAATTGAACTGCTTCTATTCTAGAACATTTGTGGTTATCTAATCAAAATATACAAATATGTTAGTCACACAACGGGCAAAAGTGCAGAAGAACTCGCAGCTATCCGGTATCACACACACTGGACGCATTGCGTTCAATTCAAGCCGCGGTCTACAAGACTTTATTTGATCAACATGCACCAAACATGCACTACAGTATACTGTACACACTGTTTCACTGTCAATGTTTTAAATCCGCCTTTGAAGTGTCCCGATCTGTGCAGCGCACAGTGTCACGTGTTTAAACAAACGGCACGTGCTGTCAGTGATTTCCGCCATTAGAGGCCGCTCTCGTGCTGTATAACGATGACCTTCTCAGCCGCTCCAGCAACGGACCCAACCCAGAAAAAACTATCGGCATGGATTTTTGCCGATAACCAATAGTTCTGCCTTTTAACTCTCAGTGCCAATTAATCGGCAAAACGGATACATCGGTTGACCTCTATTAAATAATGCATGTGACATCAGTGGTTCAACTGTAATGTTATATAGCTATGAGAATACTTTTGTGTGTGAAGAAAACAAAAATAACAACTTCATTCAACAATTTCTTCTCTTCTGTGTCAGTCTTAGCCACACATTCATGAGAGTACCACGACACATGCGTGTGGTGCTGTTAACGCTGGAGCCAGCGTTCTGATGTAGAGCCCAGATGTTCTGCACCTTGTTTTCAAGCAGAGCACAAAAAGAATTCTAACATTACGGTTGAACCATTGATGTCACATGGACTATTTTAGCAATGTCCTTTCCACCTTTCTTGGCCTTAAACGTGTCAGTTGCGTTGCTGTCTAGGCAGGGTCAGAAAGCTCTCGGATTTCATCAAAAATATGTTCATTTGTGTTCTGAAGATGATCGAAGGTCTTACGGGTTTGGAACGACACAAAGATGAGTAATTCATGACAGAATTTTCATTTTTTGGTGAACTATCCCTTTAAACCAGGTAAGTGTTAAATGAGCTGAAAGTATTACACTATTGATAGCTGAAAGAATAATTATAAATGAACACATGAGGTGTGTCTGTGTATGAAGGACTTAAGAATTCGACAAAGTTTTTTGCTCACAGATTCCATGTGGGCCTGATAATGATTCACACACAAACACAAACCCAAAGCACATGATGAATCACAATAAAAACATGAAAAGCAACATCCTTTCCAAAACAAGTTTAACAACACAGACATATAAAGGGCACGCAAAATATGGAGGTGTCTACTCCGTTATAATAACCCAAGAAAACCCAACAGAATGCTGAAAGTGCTTCAGTCAAACTCGTAAATGAGCAAATTTTCGTGATTTGCGCATTTACAGGCAGCAGCATGAAGAGGGAAATCATTGACTGTGGTGTACCGCAAATCTTGGGGGCCCTGCCCACACACTGCCATTAAATACTCTCATGACATACTTTTTCTCTTTATCCTGTTCAGTTTAGAGAAAAATTCAGTTTAGCTTTCTAGATTTAGAAAGTCTGGTGGGCTAAAGCTAGTGAAATATATATATGAGAAAATATTTATTAAAAAAGCTAGCTAGTCATGTCTCACCTTTGCAGTCCCTCAACAGGAGTAGGTCCTCACTGAGCCAGACTCTGCCCTTGGAGATGCTAAAGAAACAAGTGAGAGATTTAGTTTAAAAAAAAAAAAAAGAAAAAGTATTTCTGAACAGCATTATACAGCATTCACGTCAGCGCCACTTTCTCATAAGGAAACAATGTTCCTAAAATGTTTATCTGAAAACTAACACAACATCACTGTGTCATAAAGTTATTTCAGACTAATTGCGGGGATTTCCACAAAGCCTTGCTTATCTCTAGGTCTCAATCCTGGGTATTTTTTCTGCAAGTCTTTCCTCTTATTTCTAATTTCTTATTTGATTTATGGTATTTCCCATTCTGTTGACTGCCGTTAAAAGGATAACATATTGTATGTCTGCTTACTGGTCACATGTATGTTGTATTATGTATGTTAGTATGCTATATTTCTCACACACATAGCCATAACAAAATTCAAGCAGTATTATAACTGAAAATATCTCCACATCTTGTAGCTGTATCTAGTTTTGTGTATCTACAGTGTCAATGAATTTTATAATATTCAGAGCCATTCAAAAATCTGACACACCCAAAGCGCACAGAAATGTGGCGGAACCCTTTGTCATCAAGAGTTTCATGACAGAACTTGGCATAAATATATTTCCAATCTAAAAAATGAAATACTATTAAAACAATTAGATTTCATTGCCATCTACACAGAAGGGGACAACTGGGAACAAATGTTGTACTGTAATGTAAACATAAACCATGTAACACACACTGTAGTGAATTTCAAACAGTGAATTCCAATGACAGCTGTCATTGTTGTTTTGTAAAGAAATGTAACAAAAGTAAACATTAGAAAATGCAACTATTTAGGTCATCGTTTTGTGAGTAACAATTTGTTTTTTTTGGGTGACGCGCTTTGTTAGTGTTATGGAATTGTTGTTGTTATTGGAAATGACTTGATTTGAGACATCTATGAAGTGTTTTCGCCGTTTTAGCGGATTCTGGATGTGAAATTTACAGCTGTGCCAAGTTGCTAAGGAGAACTGTGTGAAGAGTTTTAAAAAAATGACCAGAGTATTAAAAGGACAGTTCACCCAAAAATGAAAATTCTGTTATTTACTGACCCTCATGTCGTTTAAAACATTTGTTAATCTTCAGAACACAAATTAAGATTTTTTTTTATGAAATTCGAAGGCTTTCTGACCCTCCATAGACGACAACACAACTGACACATTCAAAGCCCAGAAAGGTAGTAAGAACGTCATTAAAATAGTCCATGTGACATCAGTGGTTCAACTGTAATTTTATGAAGCTACGAGAATACTTTTTGTGGACAAAGAAAACAAAAATAACAACTTTATTCAACACTTTCTTCTTTTCTGTGTCAGTCTTCGATGCATGTTCACACATTCAAGCGTTTTTACTACCTTTCTGGGTCTCAAATGTGTCAGTTGTGTTGCTGTCTATGCAGGTTCAGAAAGCTCTAGGATTTAATCAAAAATATCTTAATTTGTGTTCTGAAGATGAACAAAATGAATTTTCATTTTTGGGTGAACTATCCCCTTTAAAGAATGTGTCCTAGCAATTGTAAAAAACTGCAATAGGATCATTAAAACGAAAAGATCATGGCTTCACAGGGGAGAATGTGTGAGCTCACCATCGCTCTGGACCTTCCTCAGGGTGACTGAGGGGGTAGAGATGGCTGAGGCACGGAAGTTAGCAGGCAAGGTTTCTGAGGAGTCAGAGGTCACTCCCCTCAGATCTTTCTCCCGGAACATCTTCCTCCATGAAGGGGAGCGAGTGAACGTCTTAGTGCCGTCCTAGAGGACAGAAGAAAAAACGTCAGCAATTTGATGAACAGAATCGTTTCTAGGTAGGTCACTCAGAAGAGAGTCATTATGAATGGAATTATCAGTCATGTCATTTTAATACAAAATACAACTGACTGCTGAAACTTGTAAGAGGAGTGGCATTATACTACAGTATGTTTTGCTGTGGTGGGAGGTAATGGATGATCAACATCCAGCTGTGTTCATGTCCCATGTTGCTCACCTCGTCTGGCCTCCTCTCTGTTCCCATGGCAATGAGAGAGTTGTATTCCTTCTCTAGAAGTTGCCGTGCCTGGATGTGGAATAAACATACTTTACATGTAATCAACCCAGTCCGGTAAGGAGTAATGAGTAGGTGCTGCTCTCATCTATAAAGCTCTTTTTGTTTGGAGACTTGATGAGTCAACAGGGTTTGTTTTCATGCAAAAAATACATCTACTGTATAAATAGACTCCCCGTATATATAAATATAAAGGCTGTCAATATATAAATATTTGTAAATATTAAATATTTGTAAATATTTTTGATGTTGCAACCATGTTGTTTCAGAATCATTAAAAAATTAATTATTTTACCAAAATAAGAGGGATCATACAAAATTACGTTATTGTTCATTTAGTACTGACCTGAGTAAGGTATTTCACATAAAAGATGTTTTCGTACAGTCAAAAAGAGAAAATAATAGTTGAATTTATAAAAATGACCCAGTTCAAAAGTTCACATCCTCTTGATTCTTAATACTGTGTTGTTACCTGAATGATCAACAGCTGTGTTTTTGTTTGTTTGTTTGTTTGCTTAGGTTTGGTAGATTTGTTTGTTTGATAGTTGTTCATGAGTCCCTTGTTTGTCCTGAACAGTTAAACTGCCTGCTGTTCTTCAGAAGAATTCTTCAGGTCCACAAATTCTTTGGTTTTCCATCATTTTTGTGTATTTGAACCCTTTCCAACAATGACTGTATGATTTTGAGATCCATCTTTTGACACTGAGGACAACTAAGAGACTCATATGCAACTATTACTGAAGGTTCAACCGCTCACTGATGCTCTAGAAGGAAAAACCACGCATTAAGAGCCAGGGGGTGAAAACTTTTGAACAGAATGAAGATGTGTACATATTGCACATTTGTGCACATTTTTAATTTAGTACTGCCCTTCAGAGAATATAGAAGACAGTGACATGTTTCCCAGAAGACAAAATAAGTTACATTTACCCTGATCTTCAAATTCAAAAAGTTTTAATGCCCCTGGCTCTTAATGCATCGTGTTTCCTTCTGGATCAGTAAGCGTTTGAACCTTTTGTAATAGTTGCATATGAGTCCCTCAGTTGTCCTCAGTGTGAAAAGGTGGATTTTTCTGAAGAACAGCAGGCAGTTTAACTATTCAGGACAAACAATGGACTTATGAACAACTATCACTAAACAAAAAAACAAAAGCTGTGGATCATTCAGGCAACAACACAGTATTAAGAATCAAGTGTTTGTAAACTGTTGAACAGGGTCATTTTTATATATTCAACTCTTATTTTCTCTTGTGGACTATATGTAAACATCTTTTATGTGAAATACCTTATTCAGGTCAGTACTAAATAAACAATAACATGCATTTTGTATGATCCCTCTCATTTTGGTAAAATAATTAACATTTTTAATGATTCTAAAAGGGGGATGTAAACTTTTGACCTCAAATGTAAATTGGAATCTCGCAAAAACAATTTGTGAGTAAGCAGTGCTTCTATGCCATTTTTCCCAAGAAAAAAAATTATAAATATGTCATTGTACCTGTGTGTTTTGATTGGGTATCTGCAGGAGCAGGGCGAGGTCAGTGTAATCGAAGGTGTCGTCCAGGGCGAGCAGGGCACCGTGCACACCGCTCTCAGTCAGATTATCTGCATACTCCTTCAAGCCGATGGACTGCACCCAGCACATCACACGCTCGTTTGACCAAACCATCACATCTAGACAGAAAACAAAAGAGCTGGACTATAAATAGAATTCCAAGAGGGTGTTAACCACTGATCATTATCACTGAATAATGATCGATTTCCATCTTGGGCGATGGCCCTGGATCTCATCTTTTGTTTCAATCGCTCCTGGCCTTTCAGATGGACCTCTTCAATGGCCGACGTACATTTAGACACATGTGTTTTTGTTTCAGACAAAGTCTTTGTCTCTGTTTTGCATTTATAGGGGATTCCAGGGACTTTGCATTTGTTTTGTTGATTCAGCTTCTCCAAACCAAGGTTCAAAGGAAGGAATGCAATCATGGGAAACAGTCAAACTGTTCCATCTGAGTCATTTACAGTGTTAATATCAAGGTGTCAATATAAAAAAACAACTTCATGCAGCTTCTGGTACGGTAACTGTATATTCTGTAGATTTCTGTCTGTACATGGTGGAAAAGTTATAGATGGCAACATGCCATCTATAACATGGTTGCCAGTATTGCTATTGTTAAAAAAAACAAGAAGAAAAAAACTAAAACTATTAATAGAAATTAATTGAAATAAAGCTGAAAAAGAAAAAGAAAAAAACTTACTGTTAACCTACTGAAAATAAGTTGAAGTGCTAAAATTACACAGACTAAAATAAATAGCTAAACAGACATATTTAAAAATTAAAAAAATATCAAAAGTATGGAAGCCCATTTTAGCTACTGAATAAAAAAAATTCAAAAAAGGTGATTGCGACTATTTATCTCACAATTCTAAGTTTTTTCTTGCAATTTTAACTTTTTATTCTCAGAACTGTGATATAAACTTTCAATCGCAAGTTCTAAAGTCAGAATTCCAGGATATAAACTTTTTTCTTGCAATTTTGAGTTTACATTTTGCAAGTTTATGTTTCGTAATATTTAATGTTTTCTAATATTTTCTCAGAACTGCAAGTTCATATCTTACAACTGAGTTTATATTTCGCAATTCTGACTTTATAACTTACAATTGTGAGTTTATATCTCACAATTCTGAGAAAAAAGTTAGAATTGGGAAATGTGAACTCGCAAATGTGAAGAAAAAAAAAGTCAGCATTGTAAGATAAAAAATTGCCATTACCTCTTTTTTTAGTGGCTTCCATACAAAAGCACATAAAAAGTACTGTAACTAATATTAAAATACAAAATAGAAGCTAATTCCAAATATTAATAAATATTACAGTATAGAAATAGTACCAAAATAACACTTGTTAGATTGTTTTAGTGTGTTTTCATGTGGTAGTTGGAAATGCACTGATTTGAAAATAATAAAATGCCAATAACTGATTAATGTCTGACATTAAAATTCTGTACTTGCATAGGTAATGCATTTAGGCATCAAAACATTAGATGTTACAGTATGAAAAAATGGAAATTTATTTTGATATTTACTAAAGAGTACATTTAGTCATTTGATTAAATTATTAGTATTTTTAAAGACTCGCTTTGAATGTGGCAATGCACACAAAAGTATCCCTGCACTACACTGAGCAGAGATATGTGTGCATGCAAAGCTATTCGTTCTTGCTTAATATAGTCTCAAATGGCATGAAGGCATCTGTGTTGCTATGCGATGAATAACTTCTAGATCAGCGAAGGCATCTGTTTCTAATCAAGGTACTGAATGAGGCGGTAACTGCACCTTTAAAACAACTCACAACTGTGAGATTAATAATGCGATCTGTGTATTGTGCTTTGATCAGTTGCTCTTCGAGTGTGAAATCTCTATTGTGCCATTGAATCCTGTGCATAATGGAAGGCTGGGCCGCTCAACGCTTTCCAGACGTCATTGCTGGTAATGTATGTTATTATTAACAAATGCATTCTGTGTAAACACCCTTCCTCTCGCTCTCCCTGCCATATTCTTATTCACTGTCCCATGTTTTGATGAACCGTGCATTCCACGGGTGACTGTTGTTGCTTTTTCCCTTTTGTACATTGTGTTTATCAGATTGTTCTGCTGTATGATTTGATTGACGACGCACAGCAAAAGATTAAAATGATAAAACCCCAAAAGAACTTGGAAAACCACCAGAAACTGTCCTGAAATGCCTGCTATGCCGGCTTAGATAAACATGGACTTCAATGCTCAACTCAGGCTGCAAAACTTGGTCGACCAGCATGTTTTAAAGGATGGTCATCCTGGATGAACAAGTAAGAAGGAAAAGATAAAAAAGAAACCTTTATTCTGGTGTTGGCTCTCATCTCTCCTCCTCTCCAGCTCCTTGCGGTCATAATTGAGGCGCTTCAGGCACATGATGCCATAATGCAGGCTCACCCTGTGGGGTCAAAAGGTCACAAGGATCAAGAGAAAGGTCGCGGGGCTATCTAAATTCATTAGGGCGCTCCACCCTTACAAACTGTTACAAGAGCTGACCCCAGGCACATTAGAGATTAGGAAAGGCCCTGAGACACACACCTGCACTGTGACAATAACTGATTGGCACAGGATGGAATGAGATTAAGGATGACAAAGAGAAGGTATAATGAAGTGTGTGGCAGCATGTAACAGATGGGGAGACGGAGACAGAAAATACCTGTGGAAACTGTCCACCATTTTCAGCTGCCCACGCAGCTCTTTCTTGGTCAGATGGTCCAACATGCGGGCGTCCACCAGTGACTCCATGAAGTAGCTTCTGTACTGGGGCAAACCCAGACTGGGCAGCCAATCATTGCCCACCCACTCATGGTTCATATCTCCATAAGCCAGAATCTACAACAGAGGGAGGTAAAAAAAAAAAAAAACATTAAAAATCCAACTTATATCACAACTGTATTTCAGTTCATTCATTACAATGTTTATTCGCTTCCTACAAATCCAAACTTCAGGAATTCAAAATAAAATTCTGGGGCTGTTTATGAAACTTATGACCACTTGCCTTATTGGATCAGCACTATATCTTAATTTTTTTATCATGTTCATGAATTTTTATGCCTAGCATTAAACAGTGTTGTAATTGTTAACTAATGCTAAAACCAAAAATAAACCAATAATATTAATAGAACTTTGGGTAATTGAAATAATTATGTTTTCTTAGCAATACGTACTAAAATGACTAAAACTGAAGATATAGAATATATATATATATATAAACATATTATTAAAAAAAAAACTTAACTAATAAAATGACTTCACTTCAATAAAACCTAAACTAAAATGAAGATGATAACTGAAAATCTAAAAAGTTATTACAGCTTTTACTATGGAAGCCCGTTTCTGCCACTGAATTAAAAAAAAAATGGAAATTGCTACTTTTATCTCACAATTCTGACCTTTTTTCTTAGAACTGTGAGATATAAACTTAAGATATAAAACTTTGTCAGCACCAATAGCCTTGTGGTTAGTGTGCCAACATATAGCGCCGCTGCGCTGTGGGCATCCCGAGTTCGAATCCCGGCTTGTGGACCTTTCCCGATCCCTCCCACTTCCTGTCTTACCTACACTGTCCTATCTAAATGAAGGCATAAAAACAAACAAAAAAAGAGATACAAGACTTTTTTTTCCTCAGAACTGCAACTTAACTTTAATGTTACGAAAGTTGCAATTCTGACTTTTTTCCTCAGAATTGTGACTTTATATCTTGCAATTCTGACTTTAACTCGCAATTGTGAGTTTATATCACGCAATTCTGAAAAAAAAAAGGTCAAAATTGTGAGTTTATATCATGCAAATCCGACTTTATAACTCACAGTTGCGAGTTTATATAACACAATTCTGAGAAAAAAAAGTCAGAATTGCAAGATAAAAATTCATAATTATGACTTTTTTTCTTAAACTTTAAAACCATGGAAGCCCAATAAAAAATAAAAGAGGTCACTGTGACTACTTATATGACAAATCTTTTCTCAGAACTGCATGATATAAACTCGCAACTGCAAGTTATAAAGCCAGAATTGCATGATATAAACCCACAATTATGACTTTTTCTCAGAATTCCAAGATATAAACTCACAATTCTGAGAAAAAGATGACTAATATGTTCTCAGAATTGCTTTTCTCAGAAAAGTTTTTTATCTCACAATTCTGACTTAACTTCTATTTCTCAGAATTGTTTTGTTTTTTTAGAATTGCAACATTATTTCTCAGAATTGTGACTTTATTTTTCGCAATTGTTAGTTTATATTACGCAATTCTGAAAAAAAAAAAAGGTCAGAATTGAGATAAAAACAAAACGAGTTATAAATTCCAGTTCTGAGGGGGGAAAATGACTCATATGTTCTCAGAATTGCTTTTATAAAAAGTTTTTATCTCACAATTCTGACTTAACTCACAACTGTGTGTTATAAAATCAGAATTGCAAGATATAAATTCACAAGTCTGACATTTTTTTCTTAGAATTGCGACTTTATTTCTTAGAATTGTTTACGTAAACTCACAATTGCAAGAAAAAAGTCAGAATAGTGAGATAAAAACTTGCAATAACCTTTACGTTTTTTATTCAGTGGTGGAAACAGGCTTCTATAATATTACCACACATTTTCTTTCGCATAGAAAATTAACTTACCTAAACTTCATATTTAATGGAAAAAATGTATATATTATATTTAAATAAAATATTAAATATCAAATGTATTACTGAAACTGTAAACAATACATCAATAACTGTTTAACATTTTATTTAGTATTTATTATTACTGAATACACATTTAAATTAGATATTTAAAATCAGAAATTTAAACAGATATATTCATATTTTTCGCCTTGAAGCCAAAAAATAATCCTTACTGTTGAGCTCTGAACTACCTTCCATTTATCAAAAAGGAAACAGCAGTGAAGTGATTCTATGTGATTTTGATCCGAGCACACACTTCATTTACTCTTAACGCTAATTTAGTCTCAACGATCTGATGGCACCATCAGTTTGGAAAGTGTTTAATGGACATATTGATGTTACTCACCTGATCCCAGCTAATCTCTTTCAGCTCCTTGTGTGCGGAGGTGATAGCATGATAGGAGAGAGGTGAGGAAGAGGAGATAAGGAACGCAGCAGAGGGGCAGCAGGAAAGACACATCGATGGACAGGAAGAGGAAAGAAGAATGAAGAGGGAAAGCAGGAAGAGAGGTACAAAGGGAGGAACAGTTTGTTAGTGACCGGGTCATTAGTTGGAAGCAGTTCACACTGAAACAGAAAAAAGAGGGAAAGTTGAGGATGTTCAACGCTACAGCCTAGCCAGACACACAGAGGGGGAGAGAGAAAGAGAGAGACGCATCAACACATGTCCGATCACTCCACTCTCTCCTCATGCCGCCCCTCATACTGTCCACTAGGGGGCAGAGCGCTTTACAATCCAACACTCCTGCTGTTTACTTTTATCCAGATGAAATTTACTTTTAAAAAAACTGGGGGGAAAATGCATTGGTGGGTAAGAGTTTTTATGTCAGTATCCATTCTTGAAATGTTTTCTAGTAGTTGACAGAATACAGAAAGTTTTTTGTACTAACTGGTTTGGTCGCTGCGGTCAGGGACTCCATCTCAGCATGGGTCATCCACACGTTACTGGTTGACTGTGGTAAGAAAAAAAAACAATACATACAATTAATAAGAAAGATTCATGATTTTGTTTTTTTTCTAGGCCTCCAATTACATTTGTGATATTAATCATGCAACTCATTGTATAGCTGTTTTTGCTTCTTTTAAAGCACAAATGCTTTTAGATTAATTTTTTAAGCATATGTAAGTTTATGTGAGCGTGTGTGAGCGTACAGAGCGTGTGCTGGCCGGGGCCGAGGGGCTGGTCAGGGACACCATCTCCTGAATGGCCAGTCTCAGTTTGAGGCGGTGCAGAGGGTTACTGATGCCGATCTCTCTCTGGATCTCTGTGTCTGACAGGTTAGCCATGATGGCTCCACTCTTCACGTTAGCACGACAGGCTGCCACGTACCATGCAGGCATGCCCACCCACAGCTGAAAGAGAAACAGAGAGCTGACCTTTAGGAAAGTAGAGGAAGCGCCTTTTCTTAGGAAACCAAAGTGATGCAGAATGTAAGTAAACAGTAGGAAACAATAATGCCATAATTTCATACATAACAGCATGTATCAATGTAAAACTAAAAAAAGCCCCTTTTTATCCATTATGGATATGGAGTCATACTTCCAGCCAGGAGACAACAGTGGGTCCATCCCAAGATGCAAAGGGTAGCCCCTGTCGGCATGCCTCCTCCAACAGCTCATGCCTAAAAGAAAGGGAGAGGTGTTTACTCACCACAAAGAATGAGATACAGAGTGAGAAGACAGACTAGACTAGACTGGTTAGAGTAAAATTACTTCTTCTTGCTGCGACGGTCCTTGTCCACCGGACCGGCCATCTTAGTGAGTCCGAGGGGATCCACAGAGCCCAGGTCATCTGAGGGGGTCGAGGCTACAGGAGGCAAAGAAAGGTGAACTAAAAGGTGATGAACTGAAAAAACAAAATTGCCTTGATATTTTGACATACAAGATGTAATTGTACTATAAAAACCTCTACATTTCAGAACTCAAAACTTTGTTGTTAGTCTAAAAACAGCTTGTATTCCTATGTATGAGGTAATAGTTTGATTAAGCACTGCCTCCACACAAGAAGACTGACATCACTGCCTGTTTAGCCCCGCCAACCGAATCGTGCATAGTGTTTACCAGAGCAGCGAATGTGCAGGTCTACACCAGAATGCTCTGCAGTGCCAATTTGTGAAAAAAAAAACAGGCATTGCCTTCCTTCTGATCCTAATGTTAGGAAAGAATGGATGAATTTTATTTTTAATGAAGATCCAGACCGCATCTCAAGGAACCAAGGTTACGCTAGTAACTGGAGCAACAGAATTCGTTGTGGGATTTTCAAAAAGATTGAAACTAAAAGACAAAAGTGAGTAACTGTTTTCAATACATGGTCACTATTGCTTTGTCTCTTTTTACAAGTCATTTGATATGTACTGAGTTATTTATGCGTTTTAAACCTAAATCACAGCAGCGTCCATCTATGAGGAATGAATGTACACTGTTAGCCAATCATAGCAGTGGGCGTTTACTTCAGAGTTTACAATCCGCCACACCTATTCAAACAGAGCGTTCTGCTGAGAGGGGGTTAAAACCAGGACAGAAAATAGCCTATTACTTCTAATTTATATATTTTTTTATTTAAAAATCCTGATAACATTATAAGTGGTCTTCAGAGAACAGTACAAAATTAAAAAAACAGCAACGCAACTGAAACATTCAAGGACCAGAAAAGTAGCAAGAACAGCTTCAAATGTAATTTTATGAAGCTACGAGAATACTTTTTGTGTGCAAAGAAAACAAACATAATGACTTTATTCAACAATTTCTTCTGCCTCGTTTTAGTCTTTGCTACACATTCACAAGAGTAACACTACACATGCATGAGGTGTTGCCGAAGCAGGAGCCGGCGTTATTCGTTATTTTTCTTATTTTTGTTTCTTTGTGCACAAAAAGTATGAAGAGTTCAGATGCAAAAGCCTCTAAATCCATCTGACGTATTTCTTTAAAATGAGCATTTCTTTCTGGCTACTTTGTATAGGGTTCTATGTAAGTACTGGTACTTCTGATTGGGCTGAGGCTGGAATTTAGCAAGTTTAAAGTAAAGTATTTGATGGACGTATAACATGTGTCAGGAGCATTCAATCAGTATCCTCTCATTTTTGACCGAGATGGCTTTTAGCTGGTTTGCATGTAAACTCTTCATATTCTAATAGTTTCATAACATTAAGGTTGAACCACTGATGTCACATGGACTATTTTAACGATGTCCTTACTACCTTTCTGGGAATGTGTCAGTTGTGTTGCTGTCTATGCGGGGTCAGAAAACTCTTGGATTTCATCAAAAATATCTTAATTTGAGTTCTGAAGATGAACCAAGGCCTTACAGGTTTGGAACGACATGAAGGTGAGTAATTAATGACAGAATTTTCATTTTTGGGTGAACTGTCCCTTTAAAAAGGCAATAAGCCCTTTTTATATATCCCAAGCAAATGAGTGATTTCATTAGGAAAGAAGTCAGCAATTTTTTAGGGGCCTTTAAGGAACATTTCCGGATAATTTAAGTATATCCCTGTGATTTTGTGCAGTGATATTTTTTATTTTGTTGTCAAGCACTTTTTTTATTTTTAAATATTTTTAAGTTACTCACCCAGAGATGCTGACTCGCGTCCAGGCTGACCCATTCGGACCTTGTCCTTCTTCCCAAAGAGCCGGCCGATGGAAGACTTGATGCTTTTCTTTTTGCTGGCCTTGTGGAGGGAGTCCTGGCTGCTGTTTGAGCTGCTGCCATCAGCTGAGAGGCTGGAAATCCACAGAGAGAGACAGGGAAAGGTCACTTAAAAAAAGACATTAAGACTGAAGTGTGAAGGGAAAGACATTTTGTACAGTGCAATCTCAGAATACCAGTCCTTTGTAAGGATGGATGACGGGACAGTTAACGCACCTGCGGAACTCACGACTGTCATCCAACAATGCACCAGGGTGAGTGTGCGTCATCCTGTCCAATCGCAGTGCACGAGGAGTGGGAGGAGGGGTGGAATCCAAAAGGGCCAGGGACCTGTCATCATCTTTGTTGTTCTGATGAGCAGAACGGAGTCAGCTGTTTGCATATATGTGTGATAGCAATGCTTGTGAATGTTCCCACATGTTCTCCTACCTGTCTGTCTGTCTCACGTGCTGGGGAGTGGGGCAGACGGGGAGTGGAGTGCCCAGAGCTGGGTGGAGAAGGCGATGCCAGGGTGGAGGATGTGAGGGATGGGGGGATGAAGCCACGGCCTGTGCTGTCCCGCCCCAGAGAGGTCGGAGGGACGGGAGGGCCGTCCAGAGCCACGCTGCTGACTCTGCTCTCGATTTCTTCAGCACGAAGCTCTGTGCTCTCCTTCTCTTCCTGAATCAACCTGAAGAAAATATGAAAGGAAGGTAAAACAAAGGCTTCTGCAGTATCACAAGGCTAAATTCGGTTCTGGACGATTTATATATATACAGTTGAAGTCAAAAGTTTACATACACCTTGCAGAATCTGCAAAATGTTAATTTTACCAAAATTAGAGGATCATACAAAATGCATGTTATTTTTTAAATACTGACTTGAATAAGATATTTAACATAAAAGACGTTTACATATAGTGCACAAGAGAAAATAATAGCTGAATTTATAAAAATGACCCAGTTCAAAAGTTTACATACGCTTGATTAATACTGTGTTGTTACCTGAATGATCCACAGTTTTTTTTTTTTGATAGTTGTTCATGAGTCCTTTCTTTGTCCTGAACAGTTAAACTGCCCGCTGTTGTTCCGAAAAAAATCTTTCAGGTCCCACAAATTCTTTGGTTTTTCAGCATTTTTGTGTATTTGAACCCTTTCCAACAATGACTGTATGATTTTGAGATCCATCTTTTCACACTGAGGACAACTGAGGGACTCTTATGCAACTATTACAGAAGGTTCAAACACTCACTGATGCAGAAGGAAAACTGATGCATTGAGAGCCGGGGGTTGAAAACTTTTGAACAGAATGAAGATGTGTATATTTTTCTTATTTTGCCTAAATATCTTTTTTTTTTCATTTAGTACTGCCCTTCAGAAGGTACAGAAGATACTTACATGTTTTCCAGCAAAAAAAGATCAGTTAAATTTACCCTGATCTTCAAATTCCAGGCTCTTAATGCATTGTGTTTTCTTTTGGAGCATCAGTGAACATCTGTAATAGTTGTGTTTGAGTCCCTCAGTTGTCCTCAGTGTGAAAAGATCTTAAAATCATAGTCATTGTTGGAAAGGGATTAAATATGCAAGAGATGCTGGAAAACCAAAGAATTTGTGGGACCTGAAGGTTTTTTCCTGAAAAACAGCAGGTAGTTTAACTGTTCAGGACAAACAAGAGACTCATGAGCAACTACCACATAAAAAAACAGCTGTGGATCATTCAGGTAACAACACAGTATTAAGAAGCAAGTGTATGTAAACTTTTGAACAGGATCATTTTTATAAATTCAACTATTATTTTCTCTTGTGGACTATATGTAAACATCTTTTATGTGAAATATCTTATTCAGGTACTAAATATAAACATGCATTTTGTATGATCTGTCTTATTTTGGTAAAATAATTCCACTTTTGACTTCAACTGTATATTTATATATTATGTAGTGTGTGAAATGTACAATTGTGGTCAGGTGAATTCAAAACTAGCAGGGTTTTCTTAAGACTGAGTTCAAGCAATCTACCAACTAGTTGATTTCAAAAACACTTTTATGCACTTATGTTCTCTGCCCTTATCGAGTGTCTCTCCTGCTCTTTCTCATTAACCTCCCCTTCTGAGCACTCTCCATTTTAAATGTCTTTCCCATTAAATGAAAGTTTGTTTTTTCAAGCGGTCTCAAGGTCCCTCCGTCTTGAGTAAACTCACTTAATCTCTTTGTTGATGGCCTCCAGCTGCTCCTGCAACATGATAGCGAGAGTCTGCACATCTGTCTGGCCGCTTGGTGAGAGCAGCTCCGAGCCGAAGAGTGTCTCGCGATCCTCTTCATCATCAGAACACCTGTCCTCCACGCCGCCCTCGAACCCAGTGCCCAGCAAAGCTCCGCTGTCCCAATCGCCGTACTACGCATGAGAAAGGTTTGAAGCGATTAGTTTAATTTCATATTAAGCCTTTTTTTACTTATTAGCAGGCTCATACAAAAATGTTCTCACTTTGCTAGCATCCTCCCTTGCCCCGCCCCAGCGTCCACGATGAGCCCGTCTGACCACGCCTCCTGTGCCTGTGTTTCCATAATGATCTAGGTGGGTGGTGGAGCCTGCAGGAAGTGACCCACCTCCTTGGGAGTACCTCAGCTCCAAAGCACTTCCCGGCAGAGACCTAACAGACAAAAAGAGGAGGCCGTGGTTAAAGTCAGGATAAAATAAAAACGGACACTGTTTATGGTCAGTGTTTGCCCACTTTTCACAATGCAAAAAAATTAAGGATAAAATCAGCCCGTCATATGATTTTAACTCACTAAATATCCCGTTCCACTCAGAAACTTTAAATTTACAGTCACTTTTAATCAGTTTAAAGGGGACATCAGATGCAAAATTCACTTTTACACGGTGTTTGCATATAAATATGTCTTAGCAGTGTGTGGACACAACCACCCTACAATGATAAAAATCCATTTGCTTCTTTTTTTGATTCCCAGAAAAACGAAACAGTCTCAATTATCAAGCTGTTTTGATTTTCTGAGCAGTATGACATCATATTGCTCAGGCTCCGCCCACAGCCACTGACGGACTGTCCCGTATTTGCATATTTCCGCCCTCAGCCAGTTGTACACTGATGTAAAAATGAATGTTAGAGTTTTCATTTCCCTCTGACATCAGAGCCACTGAGGACGCAGTGGATTAGTTTTGTTTTTGATGGTAACGTGCCACCAAATACACAAAAAGTGGAAGAGAGGGGTGGGGTGAGCAGTAGCTCATTATCATTTAAAGAGACATGCACTAAAACAGGTTGCTGTGAACAGAGCTGTTTTAAGGTAAAAAGGGTGTTGTTTTACACTATCACTGAGGAATTTTAACTAAAGTATGTTGCAGACATACTTTAGAGATGCAGATGTCCCTAAAGAATCACACCAACTTCAGGAAAATGTGCATCCGATGTCCCCTTTAAGTATTAATAGTAGCATTACAAACTTTGAATGTTACATACTGAAGTAAAATTGATTATCTTATCTTGTCTTATCATGTCAACTTCAGCATATATAACTAATGAAGCAGTCACATACTTGACAAACTAGCATAAATAACGTACTGGTCTTTTAAAAGAAGACAGCAGAAATGTTCTGCATCTTACCGTGAGTAAGAGGAACCAGGTCTTCCTCTCAGCTGGTCCAGCTCTAGTTGAAGCCTCTCCAGCTCTGCAATCAATTGATCCTGGGAGGAATAAGATATTAGTATCAGATAATGCAGCCAATCTGGACACAGGTCAAGTAAACAAAAACGTATTTTCTTATAGTTTAAAGATAAATCTACCTTGTTTGCTAGGAGATCATCTTGGATCTTCTTCATGTTAGCGAGTTCTTCAGAGAGAGCATTCTGTAACACATTACACCAGATGCTTACATGTAAGGCATTTTTTATCCTAATTTATTTCATGTGTGTTTTCTGGGAATCAAACCCATGACAGTGGCATTGTTACGATGCGTCAAAATGGAGAAATAGCTGACCAGTCAACCAACTAGTCAGGTGAGGTTGGCTAGTTTAGATTATTATATTTTTTTTCAGTTTTGATTATTTTTTGAGAACACGCCTTTTGTAAATGGCCCCTTACAAACATCCAAAGGGGCTTTTGCACCTTGTAAAAATATTTACTCCACGAACATGGAAAACAGCGTATACATTCCATCTCCGCTATCACAAAATCCACGACACATGACATAAAAACAGCTCCAATCACCAGTTGTTGACGTTTGTAAATGCCGCTTATAAAGACGTCGTGGACGGCCGCTTCAGAGTTCCTGCTGCCAGTACGAATGGAACCAGGAAACAGCCCGAGGGGGAAACTGGTTCTCTAGGAACCACCATGCTGGCTAGTTCCTACAACTGAGAGAACTACATGGTGCAAAAACCCCTTAAATCAGGTCAGAGGAACCAGAAACAGCCTAATTATACTTCCTCGAAACTGATTAGTTAACTACAGTAATTGTTCAGGCATCCCACAACTAGTCGATTTTGAAAATATGTAGTTCTGCACATTCCAACACCATTCAAGTTACATGTCTTCTGTTTTCAAGTACATGTCTTCTGTTTCTGACATTAGGGGGAAATTATGTTTAAGCCATTCATCACGGATTCTCTGATGAGAAACGCATTGAGCATGAAACACCTGCTTTTGTGCTGAAATAATGAAGGAGGACACATAGAGGAAACCTGGAACTCCTATTAGACATGAAGATAACTGAGGCAACATCTGGATTCTGAGGTAAACATCAAAGATGTGGTGACATGTCAAGGCTATTTTTCTGTTTTCTGGATGTGTACGCCACGTTGTCAAGGAAATCAAATCAGAAACTGTGGAGGATCACACCTTCTCCTCCAGGGCAGCCATTCTCTCCTTCAGGTGCAGCTGCAGTCTCTCATTGGACTCCGACAGAAGCTTATCCACTGTGTCAGAGAGACGCTTGTTGTGTTCGTCATTCATCCGCTCCCTCTGCCTCGCCTGAGGGGAGGGAGAGAAAAAGAGAGGGAAAAGTCACGTACAGAGACAGAAGAATGATGAATATTGAGCATATACTTGACTAACAGTGTATGAATGATATGCTACATCGAGGTGATGAGAGATATGTGGTTTCAAGCAAATCTAAGAGTAACGCTATTTTGATTCTAATGAATATAATTGTTTCTTGTTAAAGGGATAGTTCACCCAAAAATGAAAATTACCCTATGATTTACTCAGCCTCAAGCCATCCTAGGTGTATATGACTTTCTTCTCTCAGACGAATACAACCGGACTTATTTTCAAAAATGTCCTGGCTCTTCCAAACTGGCAATGGATGGGTGTTGAGATTTTGAAACTAAATAAGGTGCAACCATCCATCATAAAAAGTGCTTTACATAGCTCTGGGGTTAATAAAGTGAACTTATGCATTTGTGTAAGAAAAATATCCATATTTACAACTTTATAAACGTGCGTATGACAGGTAGCGGAAGCTAGAGATTATGGTTTATAAAGTTTTAAATAAAGATATTTTTTTACACAAACACATTGATTCAGTTCAGAAAGCGCTTATTAACCCCCCGGAGCTGTGTGGACCACTTTTTATGATGGATGGATACACTTTATTGGACTTATCAATCTCAACAGCCATTCACTTTCATTATAAAGCTTGGAAGAGCCAGGATATTTTTTAATATAACTCCAATTTTATTCGTCTGAAAGAAAAGAGTCTTATACACATATGATGGCCTAAATCATGGGGTAATTTTCATTTTTGGGTGAACTATCACTTTAAGGTCAGGTTGTAGATGGTAGCTTGTTTAGAAACTCATGATGTAATGTTTGTGAATCATGCAAAATATACATTTCACACGTCACACTCAACATTTGTGACTCTGGACCACAAAACCATATGGGTCATATGGGTCAGTTTTTTTGAAACTGAGATTTATACATCATTTGAAAGCTGAATAAATAAGCTTTCCACTGATTTATGGTTGTTTGGATAGGACAATATTTGGCTGAGATACAACTATTTGAAAATTTGGAATCTGAGGGTGCAAAAAAGTCAAAATATTGAGAAAATCACTATTAAAGTTGGCCAAATGAAGTTCTTAGCAATGCATATTACTAATCAAAAATTAAGTTTTGACATACTTATGGTAGGAAATATCTTCATGGAACATGATCTTTACTTAATATCCTAATGATTTTTGGCATAAAGGAAAAACGGATCATTTTGACCCATACAGTATATTATAACTACAAATATACCTGTGCTACTTAAGACTGGTTTTATGGTCCAAGGTCACATTTTGCATTTTAATTTCATAAAATCATTTTTTTAATATTTACCTCTAAAAGCCCATTCATTAAGAAAAAAATTCCACTACATTTGAGCCTAACATGCTGAACAAATGAAAAAAGAGAGGATGAATCACCCTCTGTAGCTCCTGATTTTTCTCTTCAAGTTGTGCCTCCAACTGCCTCAGTCGCTCCTCAAAGTTGCCATGGCGCTCCTCCGCCTAAACAACAGAGCAAGGATAAAATGTATATAAACATAGTTTGGACCTGTTCTCAATTTGAATTGAGTTAATAGCACAGCACCTAAAACAGATCTGAACTTGACAGCACACACCTTATTGAGTGCCGCCACCCTTTGGGCGAGCTGAGCCTCGATCTCGGGCAGCGTCTCGGCCCTCTGGAGGGTTTGCTGCAGCTTCTGTTTAGCATCGTCTAGACGCTCCTGGAGCTGCCTGTTCTTCTCTTCACTCTGAGCGACAGAACAATGAGGCCAAACAATAAATAACACAATAATGAACACGTTCTCTTAAGGAAAAAAAAGTGCTTTGTTTTTGGTGGAGACCTGGTAAAAACACAGTGGAAACTACTTTTTCAGAAATGAAGCCACCAAAGAACCAAAAATAAAAGAAATAAAATAATTAACAAAAAAACTGTCATGTGGTTCAATAGCTAAGAATGTCTAAATCTGCAGCACATCTCTTTTTACTGTTAATACATATCACTGTTTCCCATTGCGGGATTTGTTTATCTTAATTATTTCCCTAGTAAAAAGTAATAGATTTAAAAAGCATTTATTTTATACTAAGTATAGTTCAAGTCCATTAACATATTTACTGACATACTGCTCAAGACTTATTGATATAAAGATTGTAATTAAACTTTATTTGGAGTACTACTTGTGCACAATGCACATTTCTTAATATTAAGCCTAAAATATGTTTTAATGTCACTTTTGATCAGGACTGTATGATCTTTAAATAATATCGGTCTTTAAAGGCAAAAGATTCAAAGTGAACCTAAATTATACTTGCAATAGTTCCACTTTAGCACAATCAAATATACTTAAGTATATATTTAGTTGGACTTTAGCACTACTTCTGCACAATCAAAGTGCTTTAAGTACAAAATTAGCTGTTCCAATTTAGCAGACTTTAAATATACCTGTTTAGTATACTAAAAGTACCATTGTAGGGTATTTTTACCAAGTACATAATATGTAAATATATTTGTGGCATACTTAGCATAAAAAATTGTGTATGTATTTTATGTATTTTAAATACATTTTATTATATTTATTTTTCACTAGGGTTGACAGGTGCAAATATAAAGATCTAGAATGAACAGCTTTAATCAGATGCCAAAAAATGCTAAAATTTTGAAAAATGTATTAATCAGAATATCAACACATTTACATGTCCCCATTCATAACCACTACATTTTAATGAGTAATAATATTTGTAATAACATTTAAAGAGTTCATGAACTGAGAAATCAAAATCAAAATCAAAATTAATCTTTTGACATATAAGAGGACATTGTACTATAAAAACCTCTTGTAAGTTTCATAACTCAAAACTTTCACGATAGTCTAAAAACAGCCTATATTCAAGTCAATCCAGGGCTCTGAACTGGTTCAAGGAACAAAACGAGAAACAGAAACAAAAAAAATTTTGACAGGAACATACCCAGAAACAGACAGGAATTCACATTTAATAGTTCCGAACGGAACTGAAAATTTGAAATGGCCATTAACCGGTTAATATTGTTACTTTATTGTTCCATTTAATATTTGAATTTTGCAGTTAACCAATCTCAAATTCAAGTAGTACTGCCTATGCAAATGTGATGTTGACACATTCAACGAGTGAAATGCCCATGCTCGAGTGTAAATTCATCATAGGTAAGTCACAGTGGCAATGGATATGTCACAAACCACCAAGATTTCAGACTATATTCAAGCGAAAATGAATGGCATGTAATACGCAGCTCGTTGTGTGTTTTGAAACTAGCAAAAATTGCAGGATAGTGTAGAACACAGATTCACATCACACCTGCAGCTCGTCTGTGAACGGAGAAAACAGAATAAAACTATACATAAAAAAGAATATATAGGCCTATACACAAAATATATTTCACTTAAATCATTAACAGCTTAAATGGGGTCATCGCATGCCCATTTTCCAGAAGTTGATATGATTCTTTAGGGTGTTAATGAAAAGTCTCTAATATACTTTGGTTAAAAATTCTCAATGGTTGTGTAAAACAACACCCTTTTTACCTTGTCAAAATGAGCTCTGCAAAAATCATCCCATTCTGAGGGATTGTTCCTTTAAATGCAAATGAGCTCTGCTCGCCCCGCCCCTCTCTTCTCGCTGCTGCTCTGCGAGATTGTTTACTTTAGCTGCATTTAGCGCATTTAGCCGCGAAACTTGCTAACTAGCGTGTTATTAGGAAAGGTGACTGCAGAGATTCATAAAAAAAAAAAAAAAACTTATACTCAATTCTGCTGTAAGTAAGACTGGATCACGAATGATTTGCGTGAACATATCATCATATCAACATTTATGTAGATCGGGAGGTGCATTACCTCCACAAACAAACGTAATCCACTGCATCTTCAGCGGCTCAGATGTCGGCAGTAAATGACGACCACTATGTTCATAATCACATCCAGCAACAGAACATCTCAATCGCTCAATCGGAGATATTCTTGTCTAACTTACATCCCTGCTCCGGCATCGAAACAATGGAGGTCGGACTGTTACAGCTGCTCTGAGGTAAGACGCTCATGTCAATCAACTATCGTGGGAGCGGCCTCTGTCGGTGTTACGCCACATGTCTCGATTTGAAAAAGGGGATATTATTTTTTACAGATTAATTAAAAACCACTGCATGGATTTTTATCATTAAAACCAACACACATTAATGTTCAAACAACATGTAAAAGTAGAAAAAGTTTACATTCGATGACCCCTTTAACAAAACATAAGAAAAAATTGTGCTGAGTTTTGGTTATAGTCCATAAAAAACAAAGACAGTTCATGAGCCCTTAAAAAATATTTTAGGGCAAATCCAGCGTTATGGATGTGACATAAATGCTTAGAGAATGTATGTGTTACCATATATCATCTGTTTATATTTTAATAAACCCTTGTTGACAGAGTCTAAACATCAGAAAAATATCAGTCTATGCACAAGTTTTCTATATTAAAAAAGGAAAACAAACACGTGTTAAGGATGTGACAAAAAAGGACACAGTTTCTGAGAAACTACATATTTTGTAGGATTTCTGCAAATGAAAATGCACAAACCAGATGCAATAATACCCAACAAATAGAGAAGCGATGGCTCTTTACATATTTATGAGGAATATGTACTGTTATGGATGTGACAAGCCTGAAAATAGCACTTACCAGACTATGGAAAATCATGCACTAAAAAATTTTTTTAAAAATGAGAGAGACCTCACATGGGTATTTGAACCACCAAATGTTGACATCTGTGCTATCAGTATAGTAAAAACCTTTGGTAAAAAAATTTTCATGGTAAGGCTGACATTTGCATGGAATTACCCTTTATAGAATTTTTACTTTATTTAATAATCTGAATATTGGAGGGGGCCTATAGTATACTATGGCCCTGAAACTTTGAGGTGTTAAAATACAAAAGATTTCTTGAAAACTATAAACAAAGAAAAGTCTTGTTTAGATGAAACAAAAAAAACCAAAACAAAATCTTCAGGCGCAAATGGCGCCATACCCTGAGAATAACCCCCAGAGACTGTTGATGAATACGCTGTTAAATGTTCCTTCAAAAGTTACACCTTTCATGTGTGTCTGTACATGATTTTCCTTTTGTACCTGTCTGTATAAAGACTCTTTGCTGGCAAGCTCGTTCTCCAGTTTGTCTTTGATGTCATGGAGAGAGGTTGCCTCCCTCTGGGCACTGAGGTACCTACAGACAAAAACACACTGTGAGGATGTGCAGGGCGCTTGATAAATCAAACCTGCGACTGTATCTGTGTCATTCCGAAGTGCGGTCATACCATACCACAATACGGCAGTGAGATCCGATCTAATCTGGTCTATTTTACCTGCGCTCTAAGGTGGTAATTCTTTCCTCCATGTCCTCTCTTTGACACAGTGCCTGCAGTTGAGGGGGTGGAAAAACGTGAGATAAAAGAGAGAAAACGTCAAAAAGAATAAAGGACAACAACATATGGTTAACTGATTGCAGAGACACAAACAATCGCAATCAGACCATTCAGCAACATTATTACGGTTGGGCGTCTGTCTAGACAGCACAGTAACTGTTTACTTCAAATGGAGTTGACTATAAACAGTTATTGCGAAACAAAAAGAGTTGTATCGAATATTACATAATTGCTACGAGGGAGGAAGAAAAGGCGATGAAAGACAAGTGCAGCGAAAAGAACGAAGGTGTCTTGGGAAATGAAGAAAAACCCCTTTCATTTGCCATTATCGAGACTGTACTTTATGACAGCGCAAGCAGATTATAAGCAAAAACCTGCTTAAGGCATCCAACGTAAATAGGACGGCAAGCCAGCACGATAGCTACCGGCAATTCCGGAAAATTCCATAAGTAGCGAGTCGGTGACATGAAACGGGCGCCGTTGCCAAGTTGGCAAGTCTTTGTGTTACCGCAGGAGAATACAGCGTGCTTCTATTATACAGAAAATTAGACTTCTTCCATGAGGAATGTCAGATAGACAGCTGATTATTTTGTTGGCAGTTTGATTGATCTCGCTTTGGCTGACAGGCACACCCATCAACAACTGGAGCACTTTACCGGCAATTAATCACTGCATCGTGGCAGGAAACCCTTCTAAATGGGAAGGGAGGCGGGATGACAGCAAAACCATGCTTGCGTGACAACGGGGCTCTTGGTTTTGTTGTGAAATGCTCTCGATGAGAACTTAACCTCCGACCCACCTCTTTCACATCCCTCTGAAGCTTCTGATTGGCTTCCTCAGATTTCGCTAGTTCCCTTCTGGCGGTAGTGAGCTGCTCCTCGATCTCTCCAACCTGTGCATGGGAGACAAGGCTCAGACGTTAACGTGCGCACGAACGCATGCAAACACAAAAACGAGCCAATGAAACTTGGATGCGTTCCAGTAGCCGTTTCTCCCTCTGTTGTTTCTTGTTTTTTTTTTTTTGTGCAATTGGGAATGCTGCGTACATCCACCAGAGGGCAGCAGAATGTGACACCGTCCTTTGCTCAGATTCTGTATCTCTATGGCAACCATAGGAATGCCAGGCTAACTGGAACCTTCTCATCTAAAATGTGTCAGTGCTTTGAGTGTGTCATACTGTAGGTCTTCTCCCACCCCGTCTGTCCGCATTTCCTTCCTGTGTCTTGAACATTATATATGCACACACACTTACAAGCTCTGTTTCAGAACCCAGCTGCATCCTAACTATCACAGAACCAAGTCAGTCAGTGATTTGCAACAGAGATGAATTTGCATGTCATATGCATATAGCATGTCATAACAGGCATAAACTACCATTCACATGTTTAGGGTCAATATGATTTTTTGAAAGAAATTTATATTTTTTTCAGTAAGGATTCAATCGTCAAAAATATTAAAGGGATAGTTCACCGCACTCTCATGTTGGTCCAAACCTATAAAACCTTCGTCCATCTTCAGAACACAAATTAAGATATTTTGATAAAATCCAAGCGCTTTCTGACCCTGCATAGACAGCAACACAACTGAGTTCAAGGCCAGGAAATGTAGTGGAGCGCGGGGCACAAACAAACGCAGGGTTAGTTGTAACACATGTGGCTTACATATTTCCACACACGCTAGCATAATCAAATTTATGCTATTTACTAGTTGCCATATTAATACTATATATATAAATAAAAAAAAGTGTGCCAAAATTCAAAAATCTTTTTAAGATATGGCTGAATATTTATTTTATTTATTTATTCATTTATTAATTTTTAATAGTTTTTAGCATTAATTTCAAATGAAACAAATCTGCTATTATTTTAATCTCCAATCTGTTATTTATCAGTTTAGATAGTTTTGTAATACTGTGTTGAGGAACGTTGTAACACAGTGTTACAATGTGCCCTGCTACAGTGGCATGCGAAACTTTGGGAACCCCTTGCAGAATCTGTGAAAATGTGAATAATTTTAACAAAATAAGAGAGATCATACAAAATAAATACATTTTTTATTTAGTACTGTCCTGAGTAAGATATTTTACATAAAAGATGTTTACATATAGTCCACAAGACAAAAAAAAAAAAAACAGAAACTATTAAAATAACCCCCTTCAAAAGTTTGGGAACACTTGGTTCTTAATACTGTGTTGTTACCTGGATGATCTACAACTGATTTTTTTGTTTTGTGATGGTTGTTCATGAGTCCCTTGTTTGTTCTGAACAGTTAAACTGCGCTGTTCTTCAGAAAAACCCTTCATGTCCTGCAGATTTTTCAATTTTCCAGCATCTTTTGCATATATGAACCCTTTCCAGCATTGACTGTATGATTTTGAGATCCATCTTTTCACACTGTGGACAACTGAGGGACTCATATGCAACTATTACAGAAGGTTCAAACACTCACTGATGTTTCAGAAGGAAACACAATGCATTAAGAGCCAGGGGTTGAAAACTTTTGAACAGGATGAAGATATCAAAAAAATATCATTTTTTTTCATTTAGTACTGCCCTTCAGAAGCAACAGAAGATACTTGCATGTTTCCCGGAAGACAAATTAAGTACAATTTACCTTGATATTCAAATTCAAAAAGTTTTCAACCCCCAGCTCTTAATGCATCGTGTTTCCTTCCTTCCTTTCCTTCCTTACACAAAAAGTATTCTCGTAGCTTCAGAACATTACAGTTGAACCACTGATGTCACAAGACTATTTTAATGATGTCCTTACTACCTTTCTGGGTCTTGAATGTGGTAGTTGCGTTGATGTTTATGCAGGGTCAGAAAGCTCTTGGATTTCATAGAAAATATCTTAATTTGTGTTCCGAAGATGAACAAAAGTCTTACGACATGTGGGTGAGTAATTAATGGTGAAATATCCCTTCAAACACACCTGAACTGGATTTGGTAATCAAGGGTTCTCAATATTACTAGAAACTCCCAGGCCAGTATGTTTGACTTGCCTTGTTGAGAGTGTGTCTACAATTCCTTTAAATGCTCCCTGTATAGGCAACAGTGCAGCACTCACCTGTCTGCACATGAGCGCCAGTCTTTCTTTTAACTGTGAAAGCTCTGCTCTCTGTCTTTCTATCTCTCCCTCTCTCTGTCTGTCAATCTCGCCATCATCCAAGATGGAGGAGGGGCCGTTCGGAAGCCGCTGTGTGAAAAACAGAGGAACATGAGAAAAAAAAGATTGAAAAGATTCAAAACAATATCCAAATAGCTCTGACTCACCTCCTTTCCATTGTCCAAACCCCGCTCTCTCCTTTTAATCTGATCCCGTAAAGACAGAACCTAAGTATAGCGAACAAATCTAAGCATGCAAGACCAGCGTGCCACAAAGAGATAGAAAAGGAGGTACAAGCATATATTGCAAAAGTATGATGTTCACCTCATTTGTGGACGCTTCCAGCTCTTCCTCTAGAACGGCAACTCTCTCTAAAGCCACACGCAATCTCTCGCGCACCTGAGGGAGAGAAGAACAATAGACAATGAATCAACACGAAGAACCTGTCCAAAATAAAAAATAAAAAAATCACCTCTATGAAGAGACCGAGTAATTCTATAGATGTCTGGCTGTTTAAACACTGATATTAGCTTTATAAACTTCTTAAGTGCAATATGAGTAGGTTTCCTGCTTCATATATTGCTTTTCCTTAAAACAAAATTAATAGGTTATGTTTTTGGGACCAAATGAAACTACCTATGCATCAGATAAATAATGACCTCGATTTTGTTATTTTCCTTCTCACAAAGCTATTGTACAGCTTTAGAAGACTTTAAATACATTATATGAGTCATACGGGCTACTTCTGTGTTTCTTTTATGGTGCTTTTCATCATTTTTTGGAGCTTTAGGCCACTGTGTTTTCATTATGAGCAGGACTAACCAGCACAATGAAAACAAAAAACCAAACGGCAGCTGTGGTCACAAAAATTATCATCATGCTGAAATAGTGTAGGACAAGCAGGAGTAGGGAAGGGCTGCTGACCTTTTCGTCCAGAGCTTTATGGTGTTCAAACAGGGATTTGAGGGCCTTGAGCACCTCCACCTCGCTGGAGACTCCAGCCGGAGACTGAGCCTGCCTCTTCACCACTGTCATCCTCAGAGAACGCTCGTGACGAGACACCAGACACTCCAGATGCTCCAGCAGGAGCTAGACGGCACAGGAAAAAAACAGAGAAAGTAAGAATTTAAATTGGGAGGTGGGGACTAGTTATTACCTTTTTTCACTCTTGTGAACACTTCCTGAAGTAGGATTGACTCCCAGCGAACAGTCTCAAGGGACTCACATATATTACCATTTAAAATTTTGGGGTTGAGGTGATTTTTAATGTTTTTAAAAGAAGTCTTACATGCTTACCAAGGCTGCATGTAGTTGATCAAAAATACAGTAAAACTGTAATATTGTGAAATATTATTACATCTTAAAATAACTGCTTTATATTTTAATATATTTTCAATTAAAAATTATTTTTCCTGTGATGGCAAAACTTAATTTTCAGCTTTATTACTCCGGTCTTCAGTGTCACATGATCCTTCAGAAATCATACTAATATGCTGATTTAATCAAGAAACATTTATTATTATTATTTATGTTGTCTCAAATCACAAAGGGTAGGAGCGTGATGTTATTAATATCATCTCAATATCATTGTGGTAACATGACGATAAACCCTTCATCAAGTCTGTTTTCGCTGCGTGCTTCAAAGAGAAAGGTGTTTCAAGGCAAAAGGTGTTCAGGTGATCAGCTCATGATCCGGTGTTTTCCGCGCCTCAGAACGGCTCAATTCACAGTAAATGCAGTAAACTCACTGAATGCATGTGCTGTGAGTTTAGTGTGCATTTAGGAACGCAACGGCCACCAGTTATGCTTTATTGTTGTGGCAGATGATTACAGCATTTTACTAGATTTGCAGTGAGACGTGTTTTTATAAGCCTGTTTTCAATTAAGCTGGAGTTTCACGTCAAAATAAAAGCTTAGAAGTGCAGTATGTATTGCTGACAGCTAGCGGTTTAAATGGGTAATGTTACTGCAGTCCAAATTTAAAATATCTCTTTCAAGTGTAGAAATTAGGAAAGATGTATTGTAATTTCCCTACTGTAGTGTCAAGCAAAAATAATATACCTATGAAATATTAATTTTCATTTATTTTACAGTGCAGTTGCTTTACAATATATGGCTATTACTGTCATAAGAATAATGATAATATAAAGTTGTTATTACTATTATATTCTAATTTGTTTGACATCCTAAAACACCAGTGTGAACATAATTTAGACTGAGACAATATATCACAAATAAAAAGAGGGTTGAGTCTCTCTTAAAGTTGAGGTGCAAGTCAATTCACTGACTTTTTTCTGACTTAAGTTTTCTTAGTTAAGAACATGGGTTGGAGCTCTTCATTTTCGACCTCTCAAAGTGCATTAGACAGAATAATGTAACTTTAAAATATACATTTTTTTTTTTTTTTCCCCCAAGTCTTCATTTGTCTTTTTTTTTAAATATTGCAATAAATGTCCTATCATGGACTTCATATCTAGATATTGTCGTATCATGAGATTTTGATATATCGTTACATCCATAATAAAGGTACATTTTACCCAAAAATGAAAATGTGTCATTAGGTCGTGCGAAATCCATAAGACCTTCGTTCATCTTCAGAACTCAAATTAGGATATTTTTTATCAAATCAGAGAGCTTTCTGACCCTGCATAGAGAGCAACGTAACTGACACATTCAAGGCCCAGAAAGGTAGTAAGGAAATCGTTAAAATAGTCCATGTGACATCAGTGATTCAACTATAATGTTATAAAACTACAAGAAAACAAAAATAATGTCTTTATTTAACAACTCTTCTTTTCCCTGTCAGTCACATGGACTTTTCTCAGTCAGAAAGCTCTTGGATTTCATCAAAAAAATCTTAATTTGTGTTCAGAAGATGAACAAAGGTCTTACGTGTTTGGAACGACATGAGGGTGATTAATGACAGAATTTTCATTTTTGGGTGAACTATCCCTTTAAAGTCAACAAAGAGGCTACAAAAAACTGAATATATCTACCATTTTCTCAGGACAAATAGTCAGTTCACTGAACGCAAGTTGACCTTTTGTGATAACATGCTCCCGCAATAATAATATAAAGGTAAATTGTAATGAAACACAGTAAATGAAAATTTTAATTTGATGCATTAAAGTGTTTTGAACTAGCTACCGAAAATGTCACTGTACTTCTGACTCTGTTACTGAGATAAAGCCCTTGTGAAAACTAGTCTATATGGTAATAGTATATATAGTAAGAGTGGGATATTGCACCCCAGCCAAAACATTTCATCAAAAACAAACACCCTAAACACAAAACCACAAACACAGGCAGGGGATATAAAGAGGATATGATGTCTGTTTCACACGCACAGATTATGGTTATGGAGTTACTGACCCGTGTATTGTTCCTCTCCGCCTTGAGCTCAGCAATCTCCTCTTCTCTCTCCAGCAGCTGCTCCCGACATACATTCAGCTCTTTGGTCAACACCGCAAACTCCTGCTCACACACACAAACACACACAACAGAAAATAAGCTCGGTTCTGATCTTTACAGGCTCCTAACAATCAACACAAATAAACCAAAGAGTGTGTATCCAGTGCTGTGGTCAGCCTGAAATATATTTACCACGCACACACACTGTGTAGAAACACATACATCACACATACATGTGTCCACCGTGTAGTCTAGGCTTCAGACAGCCTGCCTACAGACCGCCCACAGGCTCACTGACCGTCTGAGACACAGTGCATACACACAACTGAAATGCACACTTTCTCAATCTGGCAAGCTCTAATCTGATTGGCTGACTTCACACCATTTCACTAGGTGTAAGAGCCCACGGTGTTTATTATCAGTCTGTCTGAAAAGGCGAATACAACGCTGATACAAGAAGTTTAGGTGTTTTGAGGATGAAATAATCAGTGAATTTGCCTATGTTTGAAAGGTTAGTCATCAAAACTTTAAAAAAGATACTATACTTGCCAACTAACTGAAGTAAAATAAGTTTAAAGGTATAGTTCACCAAAAAATGAAAAATGCCCCATGATTTACTTACCCTCAAGCCATCCTAAGTGTATATGACTTTCTTCTTTCAGGCGAATACAATTGGAGTTATATTAAAAATGTCCTGTCTCTTCCAAACTTTATAATGACAGTGAATGGCGGTTGATTTTTTGTTTTAATCCAATAAAGTGCATCCATCCATCATAAAAAGTGCTCCACATGGCTCTGGGGGTTAATAAAGGCCTTCTGAAGTGAACTGAAGTGTTTGTGTAAGAAAAGTATCTATATTTAAAACTTTATAAACCGTAATCCCTAGCTTCCTTGTTTTGTACCTCTAATTTGTGACCAGTACCTCTTTTGTACCTTTCGTACCTCTAATTTGTGTTTTGCTCTCTCCTCTGCTCTTCCACATTCGTCACTTCCGTGTTCGTCACCGTGTTCGCCTACACTGCTTTCTCACATACACGTGAACGTCAGTTAGCGGAAGCTAGAGATTATGGTTTATGACGTTTTAAATGCACTTTATTGGACTTCTATTGGACTACTGAATATCAACAGCCATTCACTGCCATTATAAAGCTTGAAAGAGCCAAGACATTTTTTAATATAACTCTGATTGTACTCGTCTGAAAGAATAAGTATATTCCTAGGATGGCTTGAGGCTGAGTAAATCATGGGGTAATTTTTGGGTGAACTATCCCTTTTAAGTACTAAAATTACTAAAACAGATATAAATTAAAGCAAAATATTTAAAAAAGAATAAAAATGAGAAAAGCAATAAAATAACTAAAGCTAAAATTAAAATAAAATTTGAACATAACTCGATACAAGTCAGATAATGACAACAAGACTCACAACCATTATATACAGCAATTAACCACACAACACTGAAACCATAAGAATAATAAAAGAGCAGAACATTTTTATACTGCAATTACAACATACAAAAACCTTCAATGACACCAACTTAACACAAGGTGAGGATAATGGTGAATGCATAAAAAATACAATGGAACCAAAAAAAAATTGACCAAAAAAATTGGTCTCTTTTTTTTTTTTTTACCTGACTCAAAGGACAACATGCTACTATTCAGCACAGTTCAACAGTTGGATGGGTCAACATCTCATGGGATAACATGTGAGACTCTTTAAATCACTTGTTGAAATCATGTTGCTTTTTCCCTTCAATAACTATCTTGTTTTACTGAAACATACAAAATCAAAATCTTCAATTCTATCGAGTCACAAAATGAATCATGTTTAATAATTTAATGTATAAATACTCCCAGTTTATTAACTAAAAAATCTAGTATATGGGGGGCCTTCAGGTCAAAACGGTTGATAACCACTGATTTATAAATCTAATTCATTTGCATACACCACATTCAGACAGGATGTTCAAGAAAAGTTCCCATTTACACTATCTGTATAGAGAATTTAACAATCATCAAAGGTTAAAATGATTTCCATCAGATGACACCAGATTAAAAAAACTTTGTTACAAAAGTGTACAGAAAGATTATTAAATTATTTCACATTTGTAGTCAGGAAAGATTATTAAATTATTGCACATTTGTAGTCAGGAAAGATTATTAAATTATTGCACATTTGTAGTCAGTTCATAGTTTGTTTGCACTTCCCATAGCCTAGACAGTAAATGTGTGAGCATCTCTTTACCTTCCCTTTCCATATGCACATATATTCTGCAAACAAATTACTGAACCCAGCAACTGAATGTGTTCATGCACTGACCTAAATAACATGGGATTACACAAATTACTGACATTTTATTTTATTTATTGACAGTCAAGCATCATTTCATCAGTACAGCTCCATGATCTCTGCGATGTGGAAAACGAGGACGAAATTGCGGAATCCAGTCATAAAAATGAAACGGAACTTCATGGAATTTGACAAATTTAGGATGAATAAATCAAAAGTAGATCAGTACACTTAAATCAAAACGTGATATGGATTAGTGTCTGTGAACATTCAGCCACAAAAACACTAATATGTGACCCTTGACCACAAAACCAGTCATTAGGGTACATTTTTTGAAATTCAATACATCTGAAAGTTAAATAAATAAGCTTTCCAGTGATGTATGGTTTGTTAGGATAGGACAATATTTGTCCGAGGTAAAACTATTTGAATATCTGGAATCTGAGGGTGCAAAAAAATCGAAATATTGCGAAAATCTCCTTTAAAGTTGTCCAAATGAAGTTCTTAGCAATGCATTTGATATATTTATGGTAGTAAATTTACAAATTATTTTCATGGAACATGATTTTTACTTAATATCCTAATGATTTTTGGCATAAAAGAAAATTTTGACCCATACAATGTATTGTTGGCTATTGCTACAAATATACCTCTGCTACTTATAACTGGTTTTGTGATCCAGGGTCACATATGAATCCTGTATGTTCTGTGTGTCTCTGTATGAATAAATGTTGCAGATGCATGATTTTTTGTTTACTACACACATATTGAAGAGTATGTGGCGCTCGCTGTGTTTTCAGCCTCTGCTGCCTCATTATATGAGTATGTGAACACATAAACATGATCTCTAGAATTGCTCTGAGAGTCACTTCATGAGCATTTTACCGTTTCTTTTGTGAAAAACTACTATCATATCATATACACACAAGGTATTCAAGCAACCCCTCAAGCTAAAAGTTTGGTTTAACTACCACTACTAATACAGTTATTGTTAAAACATTTTTTTAATCAAATCAATTAATTACAGATGCTTTTGATTATTAAGGTTTAGTGAAACGGAAAATGGAATAACACAGAATTTGGTAAAAACTCAATTTGAATGTAATTTTTGTTCAACTTTTTAATAAATTGCTGTTAAAGTTTCATGATTTCAATTAATTAGACATATTGTTTAATTTAAAATCAAACAGTATTTGGAAAAAAATAAAACACAATTTGGGAAAAAAATAAAACGGATTTTCATAGGCTGCTGAATTGTTACCGAGGTAACAGAGGCTGGTATCATAAATGCCCAAACGTTGGTACCGTACAACCAACCCGTGTTTGTGCGTGTGTGAGACTGAATCAGAGTTTGTTACTTTTATTGCTTCTGTGTGAACAGATGACAAAGTCCACATTCTGAACACTCCAGTGAGCAACTCTCGGGTGTAAGGTCTTCATAGCACCATGTTGTGTAAGATGACATATGGCCTCACATGGCTGCCACTGCGAGCCTAAAGCCACACCATCTTTTTCCAGCCGCCTATATGTGATTGGGTGGCTTCCTCAAGAATCACGCACCGCACACCTTCCCTGTCTTACGCAGACAGAATCGCCATATTGTATGTGCAATTACGTGTCCATTTATTTAAATGCACAGCAGATGTTGGCATTTCTATTAGATGATGCTGAATATGTTTGCGCGATGACGTAAAGAAGCACTAATAACGTGAATCAAATCTTGGATCAATCAAGTCAGCGACTCAAGAAAAACAAAAGGAGATTTGAATCCGAGCCAATCTTACTAAGCAATCACATTCCCTCCGCAATGCAAACCAAAGCCCAATCAAAAAGCCTTTAACAAGCCAAGCACAACTCTCGACCAATCACGTCGCGTGTACCTTCTGAGCTCAAATTGGCCAATCGTGTTTCCTTTCCGTCATGATGAATGCGTTTGGTGGGTCACGTCTCCATCCTGTCTATATCTAACTGCCTGACTTACTGCCAACAAGCAAAAATAGGGGAAAGAAGCTGGAGCAAGAAAGAGGAAAGGAAAGGAGGAGAAGGAGGAGTGGGGGGGCTAAGCTTAGGAGTGGTATAGTGGTACACAGATGGTAACTCAGTGGGCCCATAGGACTTTGGCATTCTGGAAATGTACCTTGCTGAGACTGGACTAGAATTATGTTTGGCACAAGTATGCCAAACACAATTGCGTGATAATGTCCTGCCTTATTTCTCTCTCTCATTCAAGCTCCTGCTACGGCTCCGCTGACACAAAGGACCTCCACAATGGCTTTACATCCTCTTTTTCAGCTTTTGTCTCTTTCTCTCATACGCCCAATGCTGATGGGATGCACCGACTGAACCCTGCTTAATGTATCACTTCTCTGAACATGTGTCTGCTTATTTCAGAGAGTGTTTGCATATGTTGGTGTAAGTGCGTGAAAGAGAGAGATAGATATTGATTCTCCTTCTGTGTTGCTATGCTCTGTAAATACCCAGTCATTCTCCCCTAAAAAATGGGTCTCTCTCATATGTTATTTCAAGCCACATGTTCGGGCCCATATTCGGTCCCAAAATGTTTCCAGTGATACAGACGTTGATTTTTAATTGGTATACAAATATGGTGTTAGAACAGTATAAAAATGAATAGAAATGTATAACCTAATTCACATGAACAAAGCATGCAAGTGTGTTAACAAATTGTTCATTGTTTGTGCGTTTAATAATTTATTGTTCCTTCTGCATTTGCAAATTGTCACACATTTGTGGGTTGCCTTGGAATTGCGACTTTTCTGACAGGTTTTGACTTACAAATTCATTGTTATACATATAAGTGACCCTGGACCGGAAAACCAGTGTTAAGTAGCATGGGTATATTTGCAGCAATAGCCAACAATACATTGTATGGGTCAAAATTATAAATTTTTCTTTTACGCAAAAAATCATTAGGATGTTAAATAAAGATCATGTTCCATGAAGACATTTTGTAAATTTCCTACCGTAAATATATTAAAACTTAATTTTTGATTAGTAATATGCACTGCTAAGAACTTAATTTGGACAACTTTAAAACCGATTTTCTCAATATTTTGATTTTTTTTGCACCCTCAGATTCCAGATTTTCAAATAGTTGTATCTTGGCCAAATATTGTCCTATCCTAACAAACCATACACCGTTGGAAAACTTATTTATTATTTATTCATTTTAAAAAATTGACCCTTATGACTGGTTTTGTGATTCATGGTCACATATTTTCTTTAGACTTCAAAAATGAATTGTATTTTGTCTTATTTACCTGTAAAAAATATCTAAGCATATGTAGATACATTTACTTGAGATAAAAACTCGCAGAAGATATTGTTTTCAAGGAATATACGTGAACCAAAAATACTTCGTATGGGTAAAAATTATCTAATTTTCTTTTATGTCAAAAATTATTAGGATATTAAGTAAAGATTATGTTGACCCTTATGACTGGTTTTGTTTTCCAGGGTCACTTATGTTAAATTACCTTTCTTGCACCATTAGAAAATAGCTTTCTTTCTTGTTTCTAGCAAAAATGCAACAAAATAACTGACATATTTTGTTCAATCTATGGTGAAAAACTATTTACTAAGGGGTAAGAAATATATATGTGACCCTGGACCACGAAATCAGTCTTAAGTCGATGGGGTATATTTGTAGCAATAGGCAAAAATACATTGTATGGGTCAAAATGAACGATTTTTCTTTTATGCCAAGAATCATTAGGATGTTAAGTAAAAATCATGTTCCATGAAGATATTTAGTAAAATTCCTACTGTAAATATATTAAAACTTCATTTTTGATTAGTAATATGCATTAGTAAGAGCTTCATTTGGACAACTTTAAAGGTGATTTTCTCAATATTTTGATTTTTTTGCATACTCAGATTCCATATATTCAAACAGTCATGTCTCGACCAAATATTGTCCTAAGCTTGTTTATTCAGCTTTCACATGACTGGTTTTGTGGTCCAGGGTCACATATATTCTGTAAAACAAGACGACAATGCTGATAAAGTAAAGAGTTTTCAAAATACAGTTAAGTTCAGCTCTGTGATTAAGCAGTATCAGGTTGTCTCTCTTCTGTAAAATGTGCTTTTATGGGAAAGAAGTAATTTTATGCTGAAATGTTACAATTACACAGGAACACTCGTATGTCATTGCAACCAAATGTACTACCTGTAAAATTCAGATCGTGACAACCGAATTTTAATCAAATCCACATATTATGCAAAGAGCAACTCTTTTTTTCTCTACTAGGAACACTGTGGTCCAGAGAGTTTGGGATATTAAAAGCAACTTCTTTATTTTGTACACACACAACATACACACACGGTTGTCGCTCTCCATTTTGCACTGTACACGTCTTTCCGCATTATATATAATATGATAAACAGGCAGCAAGGATGAAAGTGACAAAGTAACTGACTTAAATTACTAAACTAAAAGCACTGCTTTTAATTTTGTTCCTGTGTAACTGTAACATTTAAACGTAACACAACTCTACCATAGAAAGACATATTGCAGAGAAAAGATATTGCATAGTACTTGAGTCACCTTACTTAAGTTGAAATGTATTTGTAAGTCAAACCCTGAAAAAAAACCTCTCAAAACATCCAAACACAAATCTACGGTGACAACCATAATGTGAAGACTTGCAAATTTGAATAATTTGAATTTGAATAAGGTTATGCATTTGTGTATCATTTTAATACTGTTCTGACTCCATATTCAACTGCAGTGCCTGACAGATTTATGCACTCGCCAAGCTCATTACCTCACGTTTAGCTGCTATGATGTCATTAAAGGATTCAAATTCATTATTTGACAAAAACAACCAATGAAACAACAAAGATTATACTCTTCAGCAATCAAAAATGTAGCGTCCCGACTTGTAAAACAGGTCACAGAATCATAGATAAGCAGATAATCTCAAAAAGATATGTAGAACACCTTAAATTAGATCAGAGGAGACAAAACAGTTCGAGACCCGATGCAAAAAGAACTAGAAAAGCCCACAGCAAGTCTGGATGATAAAGATCAGCTTAAATGTTAGCCAATTCAAACTAATATAAATACAGACTGCCCAATGCAAACAAAGGACATGATGCTAAGCAGACAAGCTTAGTTCTTTACATCTGCCTGTATGTGACATTACTTATACTTCATACTTCACTGGCAGCTCATCCTCAGACGTGGTTCATCTCAATGATCTGCTTTTCCATGCAAACTATTCAGTCCAAGAAATTCTTAAGGGAATATTCCAGGTTCAATCCAAGTTAGTGGATAAGCTTGCCGATTTTCAACCAGCTTCGTATTGTTACAATGTCGGTCGTAAATATAAATGAACAGTGTGTACTCTTTCTCTGTGCTACCTGCACCCAGATTATCAGTGGTTATTTATCAATGATTATTCAGCAAAACTCAGCTCCATAACCTCCAAGACCTTTAAGAGATTTTGTCAAAACTACAGATTAAACTTCTGCATTTTTATATTCCTGTCCACAGACAGTCAGATCACAGGGGCAGCATCAAAATCAAAAGTGTATTAAGGGTGGAACTCTTTGGCAAAAGGCAACATCGCAGCCCTTTTTCTCTGTTTTCTCCAGTCCAGTATCACAGATTTTTTTGGGGTGTGTTTCTACTGCATAGACAGCCAAGATTTATTAAAATCCACCTTTCCAGCAGTAAATTCCCCCCATTAAGCTCAAATGACAGCATCTTTGTCATAATGTTAATTATAACCAAAAACTGCTTTAACCCTTGTCTTAAATGATGTGGTTACAATTTGTGAACAAAATAGTGGTGTTTTAATAAGAATCCAGCAAATTTTGCACAAAGGCGAAAAACATGAATGCAGATTTGGCTTATTTTTAGGTTGGTCACATGCAATTGCTGTGCTGACCAAACAAAAAGCAGCTTGATTAGAAAATGACTTTTGTGTGAACTGTGCTTTATTCAAACTAAGCAACTGACAACAGACAATGGACCTTTTTTGCCCACAAAATTTTGCTATTTTGCTAACGGAACTGCACTTATGGTAAGTAACTTACAATGGAAGACAATAGAGCCAATTCTGGAGGACTAAAAGAAATGTGAAGCTTTCCTTAGTGAAAAATAAATATACTAAAATACATTTATTTCATGCTACAAATACATTTACATATATGTACTTAATACAAATATCCTGCAATTGTACTTTTTAGTATACTAAACTGGAATATTTAAAGTCTGTTAAATTTTTTTTGCACTTTAATTGTGCAGAAGTAGTGCTGAAAGATATACTGAAGTATATTTGATTGTGCTGAAGTGAACTATTGCAAGTAGACTTTAGGTACACTTTAAATATTTTGCATTTAAAGACCGATGTTATAAGATCGTACAGTCCTCATCAATAGTAACATTAAAACACATTTTAGGCTTAATATTAAGAAATGTGCATTGTGCACAAGTAGTACTCCAAATAAAGTTTAATTACAATTTTTACACCAGTATGTCTCAAGCGATAAATGTTAGTAAACATGTTAATAGACTTGAACTATACTTAGTATAAAATAAATGCTATTTAAATCTATTAGTTTTTTACTAGGGGTAATTTTGCAACAGAACCTGTTTATTACTTAAGCTGTACTGTTAATCTATTTAAATCATCATTTTGTAGTCATTTTAGGGTTTGTAGTGTGGCTGTGTTATGGGAACATTGTAAACTTGGATATAACTTTACAAGGTCAAAGAAAAGCATACTAAGCATAGTTCAAGTCAATTAACATATTTACTGGCATATCACTTGAGACTTACTGATATAAAAATTGTAATTAAACTTTGGAGTACTACTTGTGCACAGTGCACATATCTTAAGCCTAAAATATGTTTTAATGTCACTTTTGATGAGGATCGTATGATCTTTACATAATATCAGTCTTTAAATGCAAAATATTTAAAGTGTACCTAAAGTATACTTGAAATTATTCCACTTTAGCACAATGAAACATATTTGAGTACATCTTTAGTTGGACTTCAACACTACTTCTGCACAATTAAAGTGCATTATGTACAAAATTACTTGTTTTCAATTTAGCAGACTTTAAGTGTACCAGTTTAGTATACTAAAAGTACAACTGCAGGGTTAAATACATGTATTTTAAATACATTTTAGTATATTTATTTTTTACTAGGGTAGTAAGTGACCTTTTTACACTAAAATCACGTTAACACATATTGTGCACATCTTGTGTTTTTTCTTTAAAACAAATGTGTTTTATATTTACAGATTGGCCCCATTTGCTTGTTTTGCCCATGTTTTTGCTCTTTTTTAAAGAAAAGAAGTAAAAATTACGTTTTGTAGTAATCAGCATGCCACAAATGATGTCATTTGAGCAAACATGTAACTTGAACTGAACCCCAGTTATTCCTTTAAAACATTTTACTCTAAACGAAGACAATATTTATATGCTGCACATTAACATATCAATATATTTACTTATATTCTCATTATGAATCTCCTGCACCTTCATATAATGTTTTAAACACCCACATGCAGGACCCCTAATGCGTACCTGTGGCAGTGCGATGGAGAGTTGTCTCTGTAGCGAGTCCTTCTCATGACCCAGCTCTCGCAGACGTAGCTGTGCCGTGCCGAGACTCTCCTGGGTCTCTCTGAGACTCTCTAGCAGCCGCTCTCTCTCCGTCAGCATGTTCACCATCAGAGACTCCAGATTTCCAGTGCTCCCCCCCCCTCGTCTCCACCGCGGGCCTCCCGGCCCCCATAGCCACCACCCATGCCCCCTGCACCGCCCCCCCATACCCCCACCACCTCCAGCAGGAGAGGACGGGCCTCCTCCGCCACCACCCCGCCCGTCCTCCGAGATGGTGGGCATCACCTCACACATCATCTTGAGGCCGTGAACAGGTGTGAGAGTTTAAGGGCGGAAGTGTGTATGTCTTGGCCCTACAAGAGGAATTTGCGAGAATCACAGTGTGGGACCGCGAATCTGACGGTGTTTGCGTGCCTGAGAGCCTACGGCAAACAGATAAACAATTTGTCATTCATACGCGGGTGTTTAGGATGGTGTAGCGCGTGGTCTGTGGTAAGAACGTGTGCCTTAACAGTCTGTAACGTGTGTGGGAATGTGAGTATTGCAGATATGTTATATTATGCGTGCAGTTGTTCTCTCTTTCTTTTCCTCTTTATCTTGTCTGTTTGAGTTCACCCTCAATTCAAGCTTTCTTGTTGGAATCTCCTAATTGCTGTGCTCTTCTTCAAGGGTGGACACGTACTGCCAGTTTATCTGAGTTGTCTTCTTGACAATGAGTTTATTATCCACGGCTTTTCCTTTATATTTTTTTTTCCTCAGTGCTCAGGTAGATTCATGAGTTGTGTTGCTAATTCCTGAATGGCTTCAAGGCTCCTGATTGGCTCTTAGAATGTGCTGTTCAAAATCCTTGGCTTGGGTGCGTTTGGGTGGAGCAGCAGGACGTGGTCTCAGGTGGGACAAAAGTGGCAGGAGAAAGTAGGAGGGGAAAGTCGCTGGGTCAAGGGACTGGATTGGGTAAAAGGAAGGGTGGGCATGGAGGAGAGTCTTCTACCCAATGGGTTCGAACTTCAAGTAAAGGAGAGCTGAAGAGGGAAATAAAGGAGAGTGACATTAGCACAAATGGTCAAAGCTGGGCAAGACATGAAGAAATAAAGCATTAGACATCAAATCCACTGAATTCGCAGCCTTTCAGTTTCCCAGTAGACTTTAATAGCACTTTTATTGATAAACTCTGGGCATACCATCACAAAAAAAGGGAAAGACAAGACTATATAGGAAGAAAATAATACAACAAACAAATACAGGCAAGAGGTAAAAGACAAATGTTATGATATCTTACTTTTGCACTTACTAATAAAACATGCTTTAATGACATTTAATGCATTAAAATGTTATAATACAAGTTGTCAGGCAGCAGCAGGAGAGATAAGTGGGGAATCATCTTTGATGTTGGGTTATTATCGACTGTCATTTAAAGCTTAAAACATATAAACCGTAATGCTTAAAAGTAATACGCCAATCTTGACAGTGACATCATTTACATGCACATAACTTTCTGATTAAGGTTCATATTGCGGGTAAGCGTTTATTCTGAAAACAGATTTTCATATGTGACCCTGTACCACAAAAACAAGCTCAAGCAACACAGGAATATATTTGTTGCAATAGCCAAAAATACACTGTATGGGTCAAAATTATTGATTTTTCTTTTACGCCAAAAATCATTAGGATGTTAAGTAAAGATCATGTTCCATGAAGATATTTTGTAAACTTCCCAACGTAAATATATCAAAACTTAATTTTTGATTAGTAATATGCACTGCTAAGAACTTCATTTGGACAACTTATTTTCTCAATATTTTGATTTTAGCATCCTCAGATTCCAGATTTTCAAATATTGTCCTATCCTAACAAATCATACATCAATGGAAAGCTTATTTATTCAGCTTTCAGATTATTCATAATTCTCAATTTCAAAATTTGACCCTTATGACTGGTTTTGTGATCCAGGATCACATATGCTCCAGAAATAGTGATATATTATTTATAATTATTAGTATGGGTAATCAGCATATCCTGAACATTTTTCTGTTTGCTTGAACCATTTATAGCGCATCGTGCATTTAAGTAATTTAATTAACTTATGAAATATCTTTTGTATCCCAACACAAGAGCTATGATTTAAAAAATGTAGGTCATGAGACTCCTACAAATATAGGCCATGATAATTCATTTAATTTTATCAGTTGTCATTAGAACAGAAAAAGTCTTCAATTTCTCTGATTTTTTAGTTGTTTATGTCTAATGTAAACGTAAATGAAAAAAGAACGCTTGCTTAGGTCCATATTCCGAATATGACCCACACATCTTAACAACACAAGCATATGCCAATCAAATTCAGATTTCTACAAACCAAAACACTTGATTAATCTGGTTATGGCCATCAATGTGTTGCCATGACCCTTCCATAACCACAATATGCCTAAATTCTGATTCAAATCAGAATATTCCTGTGCATGTAAAAGCACTGAGTGACAGACATGGAGTTCGGACTGAAATCGCTCGGTTCTTCGACACAGGAGTCAGCACTAGATGGTGGCAGACACATTGGGGAGCATCAAACTAAAAATAACATTGTAACCATCGGGTTTCCCCCTTACAGAAATCTGGGAATAGCATGAAAGAGCGTCCTGTTCCAGTGAATGTCGACACAGAGGAATTTGGAGGAATCAATAGAGCAGTGATTCCTCGCACAGGCCCACAAATCGTGCTAAATACTCCCTGCCTTGAATGTTAACGACGACGAGGCGAATGAACACAACGTATCAGGTTCGAATGCAGAACATTCAAATCAACACCCAATTCCATTTGTTTTGTCTCTCTGACTGCCTGTCTGTCCGTCCGTCCGTCTCTCTCTGCCTCCCTCCCTATTCTCTCTTTCTCCGACACACACCTATTTCAAATTCCCTTCAATATAGACAGCAGCCGTTGCCTAATACCACAGCGCACTGCTTTTATTCTCCGTTCGCTTCTCTAAACAGCCTATTAGTCAAGAGGCTAATGGATGCGCATGATACACGGAAATGAAATTCATGGTGTGTAACGATCATGTAGCCGGGCAGCGCTTTTTGTGTGTCCGCGGACGCTGTCGAAACGCAGGAAGGAAGAAACGGGTGTCGTTTAAAGGGAACCCGTGCGTGATTGGATGCTGCTGATCTTGTTTATTCCCTACTAACGTGAATGGCTTGGTGAAAAGAATCCAAAAATAAGCACCGCTCCGTTCGAAATTCGCCCGAACGCCGCTCGGCGTTCTAGTGTCAATTGGGCTGGATGTATGTGTTGACGTATTCCTCTGCCGTTCGCTCCACCATGATATATGTGCCGTCTCTCTTCTGCAGATACGCGACTGGACATGCCGTCGAAATGAAACGGTTACATTTTAACTAGTCTAACGAAGAACGCATCGTGTCATTTCTTCAAATGTTGCTATTTTATTCTCTTCCTCCCATCCTTTCGCCTCGCCCCCTCCTCCCAAGCCCTCCATCCCCCTCCTCATCTCCACAGCTGGGCGATATCACACACACAAACATGCATATATAAGAAAATACATGCGATGCTGAAATATGCACCGCTCACCGTTGTCATCGTCGAGAGTAAACGCTAGACATCATCATCATCATCATTTCATCCCCGTCGACCCCATCGGAGCGCAGCGCTTTCGGGTGCCGAATTCGCCCAGTTATCAGCCTCCCCCCTTCCCTCTTCCTCACACATGTAACGACGGCACCGAGCGAGCAAACGTTACACCTATCCACAGACAACCCCAGTCTCTCTCTATCCCTCTCTCTCTTTCTCTCCCCCTCCCTCACGATGTAAAGGTGCTGGCTCTTAAAGAAACATTCGCGCCTGCTTCACCACCACAGTGATCACAAACACGGGCTGTTGCTAGGGCTACTGTAACTGTGTGATATCATGTCTGTAAACGACACGGTCCAGCACCTTTCCTCACATTAGAGGATGAACGTGTTATTTTAAGAGCGATGCTTGAGCATTCATGGGCAAAAGGTCCAAATGGTCAGCGCTGGGTACCACTCAGAACTTCAGCAGTCGGTCTCTATGTGTGTCGCCACATCCACTCCCTCTACCGGTTCCTTTCGGCATTGCGCCTCTCAAACCATCCGCACTTGTTAACAATTATCACATAATTTTTCAGCGTTTCATTGCATCATCACTCAAGCGCGGCTTTTATTGGGTTTTAAAACGTCAATTTTACGATAATTGCGTTTAGAGTAAAATAATAATGTTGCATAATATCCCTTCTAGAAATCCGTCAGTCCACGTGTCTGCCCGAAATTAATTATTTCCAATTATTTCCAATTATTTTCCAATGACTCTATGAAGCATTTTTTTTAAATATTAAAAAAAAATCTATATTTACACATAGACATTTCCCAACAACACACTTAAGTGGTCAAATTGGTGTATATAAAGTGTATATTTATATGAGGGTCGACGTTTATAGAAATTTGCACTAGTGCATCTTAAAATGTCTTTTGGTGCTTCTGACATAACTAGTTAACTGTTTACCATCTTACAGACATTTTAAACAAAACTAAATATGTTTCTGTAAGTACATCTGAGATTTTTTTAATCTATAATTAAGCTATTTTCCCGTCCGATATCGACCGTGGTTTTACTACAAATAAAAAAAACATTGTTACTACACTTTTACTATAATAAAACCGTTTAATTTTCGTAAGAGAAGGCGCATAAGCTTCTATGATTACCTTCTCAGATGTACGTTTGTTCATATTTAGCGCACACTAATTTAATTTAATAACAAACTTTTGTGTTTATCAACTGAAACATCTGAAAATGCAGTCGAAACATGTATATTTTAAATAGTAAAAATAGTAGCCTGTTTGTAACACCACCAAACTTCGACTGCATTTGGAAACTGCTCAAACCGTCCATAATTCGTAAGCTTTCTTTTACAAAATTGCAAATAATTTGTGATGTAGCCTATATAGCTTATATTTTATATCCAGTCATGAAATAATCATAAGAATCTTTCCGTATGACGTAGTGCGTTCGCTTGAGGAAAACCAAATTACCCGCGAAACGTCTTGAGCTGAGGAACCGCTTTCAGTGGTCGAGGCAACAGACATGAATGCTACAAGCCAATAAAAAACAGACACCGGTGACTTCTCCACCAATAAACCAGACGACGAGGAGGGCTTCTGCATTGATAAACGCCAATAAAACGCGGGGAGAGCAGGGTGGAGCTATGAGAAGAGTCCCGAAAGGGATGACGTAATGTGTTTTTAGAGGATGATGTCATCGTTGTGCACAAGGAGAGGATTTAAAGACACAGCTGTGCCTTGGTACAACTTGCAGCTGGAGCGAGTGCTGCACAAGAACAAAGTGTGTGTGTGTGTGTGTGTGGGGGGGGTTGGGGGGGGCTTGTGACTGCTTTGCATCAGTCCAAATCAAAAACCTCAGCTGATATTTTCTCTATATTTTCTCACTTTGAGAAGCACAAAAACGTGGTAGGCCTTCATGTGCCATTTTTACATAACACAGCCAAATATACACTCAAGGTGTCAAAACTGGCGTGCGTCTTAAGTATAGCGCTGCTCTTATGCATTACAGTGTATCCGTAACTTGCATATAGCTTGTAGTACTAGCATCTCTACCCATGCACAGCCGGTCACCATGGCAACAGAGGCAACACGGTGTTTATTAGAGTGTCTTTTGGAGCTGCAGCATCAGAACCTTTCAAGCCAGTGAGCACTTAGGAAACGAGATAAGGACAGGAAGCTGCTGAGGTACACTGGGATAGAACCATCCCTAGTCCTCGTGGGTTCAGGCAAAGTTCAGGATGAACAGCTGGTCACAACAAAGCCTCCAATTTAAGAAAACACTAAGCGGTATTACCATTACAATAACTTTTAAATTTGTTGGGGATAGTTCACCCCCACATTTATAGTTTTGTCGTTTTTGCTCACCCTCATGTTGTTCCACCCTTATGAAAATTAACCATGGTTTTACTACACATAAAACCATGGTTACTATCCACCTTATTTTTCCTGTAAGAGCAGGTGCGGACATTTGTAAATTTAATGTGTCTGGCTTCAGGTCTCATCCGCTTCCAGCTATTTTTAGCTGTACAAAACAGCTAGTTTCGCTGCTTGATATTTCAAACTAGTGTGTCTTACCATATTATTTGAATGTATTATTTTAATTATGAGCATACTGGTTGGCAGTGCAAACGGTTTTACTGTTTACAGCACATTGTTATTTTTCTCATTATTTTGCTACAGTGGCTAATGGAAGTCTCGCACATTGACAGAAAAAGGCTTACTTTTTTCGAAAAATAAGGTGGATAGTTTTACCCATGATTTTGATATAGTAACCATAGTTTAACCATTTAAATTGTATTTGTAGTAAAACTGGTTAAACAAATAGTAATCAATACACCAAAAAACAAAAAAAAATGGTTACACTTTTACTACAATAAAACCATGATTAATTTCCGTAAGGGTAAATCTGTTTAACTTTATTTTCTGGAACACAAACAAAGATATTTTAAAGTACATTGGTAACCAAAATAGTTTTGGTTTGCTATTGATTTCCATCAAATGACCAAACAAAAAGAGAACATTTTTTGAATTATCTTTTATATTCCATAGAACTTAGAGTTTAGAAGTGTTTTAATATTTTAACCCTTATCCCTTGCTTAAAAATGCTTAAAAATAAAGGTCCTTTATTGGCATCCACAGTTCCTTGAGGAACCTGTAACATCTATGGAACATCTCCATTTCACAAATGGTTCTTTATATTGGATAAAGATTATTCTATCCACCTTATTCTTCAATGTGAAAGCAAGCCTATGGGTGAGACTTCCGGTTCATTACCCGCTATAGGGAAATAATGAGAAAAATAGCAACATGCAGTAAACCGTAAAACTGTTTGCACTACCAACCAGTGTGTTCATAATTAAGATAGTACATTACAATATCATGGCACCAATTTGCAATATCATGCAACAAGCTGTTACATAGCTGGACATGGATGAGACCAGAAGCCAGACCCATAAAATTTATAAATGACTGTGTCCGTTCTTACGGGGAAAATATGGTGGATACTCTTTAAAATAAAGATTATTTATTGGCATCTATGGTTCCATGAAGAACCTTTAACATTCATGAAAATTTTCCATTCCTCAAGAGGTTCTTTAGACTATTCAAATATTCTTCACACTAAAAAATGGTTCACTGAAAGATTCTTTGGAAAAACAAACAAACAAAAAAGGTTCCCCTTTTGGTGCTGAGCGATATACCGGTTCAAACTGTAAACTGGTTTAAATTATGTATGAATTTTTTTAAAAATGGCATAGCAGTGATTGTCTTACTATTGGGACATGAGAGGGTCTGTATTACTTACTATTGGAGAAAGCTTAACAGTCAACTTGGATCAGGTGTGCCTTGATAACCAATCACAATACAGCCTTGACCTTGTGTTGTGTGACACTCAGTCGGTGTTTACGGATACCATAGGAATGAATAAGAAGGTTCTTCATGGAACCATAGATGCCAATAAATAATCCCACCTTTCGCAAAAAGTATGTGACTTCTTTTATAAAACAAGAAGATTAGCTGATAGTATGTCGATTTAGTAAAGGATCAGCTGTTTCCTCAAAAAAGCTGTTTATTCAGCGTACTGAAGCCTCTCCTCCATTGACATCCATTAAAAAAAAAAAAAACTGGTCTCCTTCCCTGTGCCGCAGCGTTAGCATTAGCCATTATGCTTTTTTGGCTAAAGGTTGCAGGCTTAAGTACAAATGCAATGTACACAATGTCCTTAATTGAGAGGAGATCCCTGTTAACTGCATACACTTCTGACTAATGTTTGGAAAAGGTTTAAAACTATTAAAGGAGAAGTCCACTTCCAGAACAACATTTTACAAATAATTTACTCACCCCCTTGTCATTCAAGGTGTTCATGTCTTTCTGTCTTCAGTCATAAAGAAATTATGGTTTTTGAGAAAACCATTTCAGGATTTTTCTCCACATAATAGGTCTTATCTAGTGAAACGATCAGTCTTTTCTTTTTTTTCAAAAAATAAAAGTTTGTATAATTTTTAAGCACAAATGCTTGTGTAGCACAAGCTCTGGGATGCACGTCCACGATGCTATGAATTAGTGATGGGTCGTTCTTGAACGATTCTTTCATTTTGAACAAATCTTCAATGTAACTCGGGAAGAACGAGTCGTCTCGGGGAGTGATTCGTTCAGTCGTGCATGTGCAACATCCTGTTAGGTTCTGTACTGGGATTAGTTCTCCTGTTTCGAGTCTTCGGGTTTTTCGAGTCATTCGTTCATCTTATGAGGCTGTCACGTGACGTGTGGCCAAGTATGGTGACCCATACTCGGAATTTGTGCTCTGCATTTAACCCATCCAAGTGCACACACACAGTAGTGAGTAGTGAACAAACACGCGCACACACACACACACACATATTGCTATTGCTGTGGTGCCCGGGGAGCAGTTGGGGGTCCTCAAAGGTCCAGGTCGGTAAGAAAATCCATTTACAAACTTACTTGCACTTTCTTAGTTTTTGCGTGTTCGCTTTGTAAACACTGGGTCTGTAGTTCTGCCTACGTTCTGCATGACGTTTCGACTTGATTCAATAGTACGTAGTGTCGTGAACGCGCATCCCAGAGCCTGTGCTACACGAGCTTTTGTGCTTATAAAAAATTTTATTTTCCAAAAAAAAATTACCAAACGTTTCCCTAGATAAGACACTTGTTTGTGACCTTTTAGAGCTCTTTGAAGCTGCAATTAAACTACATTTTGGAAGTTCAAAATCGGGGCAACAATGAAGTCCATTATATGGAGAAAAATCCTGAAATGTTTTCCTCACAAACCATAATTTCTTCACGACTGAAGACAGAAAGACATGAACATCTTGGATGACAAGGGAGTAAATTACTTGTGAATTGTTGTTCTGGAAGTGGACTTCTCCTTTAATACTATAATGTACTATTTAAAAGTGCATTGCTGCTTTATTTACAGCGGCAGCCAAGGAAACGCTGTATCGCTGCTGTTCCATAAGTGCCACCTAATGTCAGAGAGGGAATTTGCGTTTCAATCAGCCCGTCTGCTGTTTTTGTTTCATTCAGGTGTTTTATGTAGCATAATATCACAAAAGTTAGACCATTCTAATATTGCTTTAAATTTTAAGATCATACAATCTAATTTGCATCAACAACTGCTAATGCTACATGTAGCATGTTTGTTTGGATTGTGATTAAAATGCAGTGGGTCTGCAACTGTTTCATGCATTCTGATTCATATAAAGGCACTTTCAGGAAAAAACTGTGATAAACTGTTAAACAATCAGAATCCTAAAAACGTGATACAGATTTTTGGTCAAATCACCCAACACTACCTTTTTATTTAAGAGAGCACAGATGTCAATTTATGTGATGCTCCAGAACCCAAACACCAGATGACCACTGTGCTTTTTTAACATTTAAACAATCATTTAGAATTCTGTATGTTAGCTTCTTCTTGGTGTACGATACCCTTGTCTCCACATCCTGTAAATGACTCTAGAGATGACAATCGCAGTGGGAGACTGTCGTCTGTCCCTGTGAACTCAGCACATTTAGCTTCTGTGTGTGTGTGTGTGATGGCCTGAAGTGCAGGACGGTTTGGTTCTGTCACACAATAGCAAAGTGATGACCCAAAAATCACCTGAGCTTTATCAGAAAGTACATCAGGACCAATGTTTTATGCTCGGGCTGCAATCCATTGTCTGCGTTTTCCTGCTGCATTTCAAACCGTGCAGCTCAGAGAATGATAAATACTGCGCATAATGATGCAGAACCAGCAGAAATTTCTCATATGTGGATATCATGATATAGGGGGGATGACAACTAAGTATGTTTGGCACAGACCTAGAAGTGCTGTGAGAAGTTTTACAAGCTCTTAGCTCCCTCTCCTGCCCACGAAGGCTATTGCAATATGGCCCAGATACAAACACAGGAGGTGCTGTGGTGTTGAATAATAGTGCTGTGTTAACTGCTTAGTTGTCTCTTATCATCACTCAAACCTCACAGGCTGAGAAAGGACAGGGAGAGGGAAATATCAAGAGTAGAGATGTAGGAAATGTGAATGGGAGAACGTCAAGAGATAGTATCAAGTACCTGGTCGTCCAATAAAAAATCAGCCACTGTGCAATTCTAATGGTCGTTTTCCTCCACAAGAACCACATACATCTGCCTCGGATCAGCTTCTGCTGAAACTACAAGGGATAGTTCACCTTAAAATAAGAATTATGTCATCATTTACTCACCTCATGTTGTTCCACGACTGTTTAAACATCAGCTTTGTGCACCATTCGATTTCACTGTATGCAAAAGATTTAAAGGTAAGTAAATTAAATACTTCATGATAGCGGTTTATGCAGATACAGAGGGTGAGAATGAAAAAAAGCTGATAAATCACTGCTAGGGGCCTAACGTAAGTGAATGCGAGAAACAGGATGTGGAAACCAGACAGTCACTGCTCCAGAGACACAGTAAAATACCTACCGACTTCATAAGGGTTGGTATCAAAAAAAAATATGAGGCATTATGAAAAGTGGATGATTCAGCAGCAGTCAGCCCACTCAGTGATGCAAATGACTCGAACAGAAGCCCTCTTTCACACTATCCAAAGCAAGTACTCGTTTCATCAGACTCTTCCCACAGTCTCTGACTCATCTTTCTTGGCTCTTTATTTTATTCCTCTTGTCCTCTTGTCTTTTTACAAGCTACAGCATTCAACAAATAATTCCTTTCTCCATTTGCTGGTTAACAGAGTTCCCTGTCCTCGTGAAACGACATCAAACTGAAGCAAAACCTGACTTCTTTTGTTACAAAAGAAAAATTAAATGTGTGACAACAAATGAAGAGTTCAGACGCAAAACCAGCTAAAAGACATCTCGGTCAAAAATGAGATAATGATACTGATTGAATACTCCTGACACATAGCATAAGTCCATCAAATACTTTTACTTCAAACTCGCTAAATTCCAGCCTCAGCCCAATCAGAAGTGCCAGTACTTACATAGAAACCTATACAAAGTAGCCAGAAAGAAATGCTCATTTTAAAGAAAAACGTCAGATGGATTTAGCTGGTTTTGTATCTGAACTCTTCAAATGTAACGGTTGGTTTTTGTTAACGGTTATACTACGACGCTGTTGAATGCTTGAATCTGATTGGCTGACAAACGTTTTAAGATGTGCAGTTGTTTTCAGGGAAACGCACGGTAAAAGTAGTTCCAGTAAGGTCTTGACTGCATTACATGTCCATATCACTTCGCCACATGATTTAAGTTATTTCGGAAGTCCTTACAGCCCAAAACAGCAAAAGAACCAAAACCCACAACGACACTGACCAAGTTAATAAATAAAGTAAACAATATGATAAAAACGCCAAATTATTTCTCTGTTTTTGCCACAAAATTACGTTTTATTATGAACTTAAAGCACACTTTTTCTTCCGCTTTCTCTCCCTTACAAACGCACACACAAAACAATACTACAGAGAAACATACACGCACACAGAAACGCGTTGTTAGCACTCTGACGATTTTATCAGTTAATAGTTTAGCAATTTAAAAGCAACATTATATTTCTCACTAATATGGCGCTGTTCTTGATGATGAACTTCGCGTTGTGGCCGAATCACCACCTCGGCTGTGCATTGTGTTCTAATAATTCACCGGCTGCCCTGGTGAAAAAAAACATTTTAAATAGTAAAAATATTTCACTGGATAATAATGCTTTTGCTTTGATCACATTTGAATATGTAATTAAATAGATAGCAATTATTTTAAATAGTAAAAATATTTCATAATAGCTTTTGCTGCACTGTGGATCAAATAAAATGTATGCTTGGAAAGCAGAAGAGACTTCTTTAAAAAAAAAAAAAAAACATTAAAAATCTTACTGTTCAAAAACTTTTGACTGGTAGTGTATATTTAAAGTTAATTTTTTTTTTTGTCCAAAACAACACTAGACCCCACTGGCTTCCATTGTATGCAAAAATAAATAAAATAAAATAAATACACTTAATCGTTTAATGTTCCACAACAAGAAGAAAAGCCATTCAGATTTTGAAAAACATGATGGCAAGTAAATTCTGAAAATTTCTATCCCTTTAAGCAATCTCTTGGAGCAAAACCCCTCTAGTAAACAAACCCTGAGGACAGTTTAAATATGTGGACAGCACTTTAGTTTCAGAGTACTGTACTGATGTTTGAGTGGAGGGACGTTATTTACATATCTAGAGAGTGTGAGTGAAAGGTGACAGCTGCAGCTGAAGAGGCGGAGCAACGAGGTCACTGGGGTTAGGGAGTGTCTGACAGAACTGGAATGGAATTTACAGCAAGTATGTGCCATGTGGCAAGGAGTGCGAGCACATGACACTCAACGCAGATCAGTGAATACTTCAGAACAATGCTGCTGCAAAAAAAGAAATTGACTTATTGGACGAGAAATGCAGAACAGCTGAAACTGACATTTGGAGCCAAGGAATTAGTTTAGTTTAGGAACAAATGGGTTGAGTCATCCTATGAATGGTTTTGATGGTATTTGTTGCAGATCAAAATTTGAATTTAATGTTGAGTGTCACCCATCAACCCAATAATTTTGGATTTTTAATATGTATGATTACGTAATGCTTTTTTTCAGGGTGGATTTCCTTTTTCAGTTAAACGCAAGAGTTTTGAAAAAAAAAAAGTCTCAGTGTTTTGTCCATACAAAGCCTAACGGGGTTCATTGTTGTTTTGACTTTTACTATACAGACAGATTGTTTAGCTATTCCGTTTGTTCAGAATATCTTTGTGTGTGTGTGTATGTGTGTGTTCCATACAAAGGAAAAAAAAAACAGTTATACATTTTTGGAACAACATGAGGGTGAGCAAATGATGACAGAGTTTTCATTTTTTAACATCCCTTTAATAAAAACCACAGTATTTTACAGGATTTAAAATCTGACAGTAGAATATTTTCTTAAATATCCTTTATTAAATGAAAGAAATAAATTGCTGTCATAAAATCAGTGGGACTTTATATTACATTGAAAAGTAGATTCATTGCACATTGCTGTATCTGCATATGTCTGACTTACAGTTCTGAGTCTATTACAAACCTTATATCAGAAAGCCTCGTCTATAAGGTTTTACTGACATAATGTGAACCACAGAAAAGAACCACATTATTCCAGTCTAGAAACACATCGAAAAGCAAGCAAGGCTGTAAACTTTAAAACCAGGGCAAAACAATATTTAAGGAAAACCCTGACTACCACCATACAAAGCCACATATCCAATATTAATCTGCCATTCTTTAGAAGGGAACATGCGGTCTATAGTGATGCTATTGTATTAGGGATTTGAGCATATTTGGTTGAGGATGAAGCAGAAAATACTGCAAGTATGTATTTGAGAAGTGTATCCTGTTAATTTTTGTTGTTCTGGTCTGGTTATGTTATGCTGAGAGAACAGGCTAAAAACAGGGTAAGTCAGTAGGTTTGTATGTGTATGTGCACTGTACAATCAAAAGGCAGGTTGTGGAAAATGTGAAATCAGGTAGAAGTGTGTACGTGTTTGTGTTAGGAGGTGTGCTGAGGCAGATTCTGTGGTGGCTCAGCTGGCAGGTTATTTTGAACTTCTCCATTCTGATCGACTGGGACTTTCACCACTAAAAAGACAAAACATGCAATTTTACTATGCTGAAATATACACCTTCATTGTGTTAAAGTGCCCATATTATGCCATTTGTAAGGTTTCTAATATTGTTTTGCAATTCTTCTAAAATAGGTTTACATGCATGCGAGTGGAAAAAAAGGCTCTTTTTTTCCCTCAAAATATGCATTTAAAGGAGAAGTTCACTCCCAGAGCAACAATTTACAGATAATGTACTCACCCTCATCCAAGATGTTCATGTCTTTCTTTCTTCATTCATAAAGAAATTGTGTTTTTTTGAGGAAAACAGTCCATATAATGGACTGATATGGTGCCCCGAGGTTGAACTTCTAAAATGCAGTTTAAATGCGGCTTCAAACGATCCCAAATGCGGTTGTAAACGATCACAGCCGAGGAAGAAGGGTCTTATCCAGCATAATGATCGGTTATTTTCATTAAAAAACAAAAAAAAACAAAACACAATTTAAATACTTTTTTAATCTCAAATGCTCGTCTTGTCTTGCTCTCCCTGAACTCTGTGTATTCTGCCTCAAGACAGTTGGTATGTCTAAAAACTCAGATCGTATTTTCTCCCTCAACTTCAAAAATCATTTCAAAATCATCCTAACTCGCTGCAGAAGCACCGACCCAGTCTTTGCAAAGTGAACATGCAAAGAAGATCAAACACCCTTAACAAAAAAGGTAAAACAGCGATATAGGGCAATTTTGAAGTTGAGGGAGAAAATACGATCTGAGTTTTTCGACATACCCGAACTGTCTTAAGCTAGAATACACAGAGTTCAGGAAGAGCAAGAAAAGACATTACCGTTTGACATTAAAAAGTATATAAACCGTATTATTTTTATGAAAATAACCGATCGTTTCGCTCGATAAGACCGTTCTTCCTTGGCTGGGATCGTTTACACCTGCATTTGAGATCGTTTGAAGCTGCATTTAAACTGCATTTTAGAAGTTCAAACTTGGGGCACCATATCAGTCCATTATATGGAGAAAAATCCTGAAATGTTTACCTCAAAAAACATTTCTTTATGACTGAAGAAAGAAAGACATAAACATCTTGGATGACAAGGGTGTGAGTACATTATCTGTAAATTGTTCTGGAGGTGAACTTCTCCTTTAATATTACATAATTTTCTGAAGATTCTCAAACGATTAGTTGGAAGCAGTTCTAAGATTCAGTCTCTCTAAACCCCTCCTTTCCATGATCCCACTCTGCTCTGATTGGTCAGATGGCCTAGTCTGCTGTGATTGGTCTACCATGTACAGCGCGTGTCAGAAACGATACACCCACTGTCATAATTCTGTTTTGAATGCTCAATCTATTAATTATCATACTTACAGGTTGTGATTCAATGGAGTCAGCTGGTCCAAATAAACTAGGTACTGACTCATCTTTCGAGAGCAAGCGTTTTGTGAACCCCGCACTGAACTTCCCAAGATTAGAGAATCAGTCGTCAGTAAACTGAAGTGTTAATCGTAGAGCATAGGCTGCCATTATGCAAATGTGTTAGCCCGTGATGTGTAGCCATCACGGAAGTGGGATTTGAATTACTAACGACTGGTTTAGGCTGTTCAGAGTCGATTATTTAATTTGGGAGACAATAACTTTATTTATCATGCACTTTTGGCTTTACAACTTTGCAGATCGTTTACAGTTACATACAGCTACATTACACACTGCATGAAAGCCAATATTGGAAATGGCATAACAGGGGCACTCTAATAGAGTCCATTTTTCTAAAACAATATCAAGTAAGGTTAACCTATTAATTTCAATTTTCTCACCTTGACTGTCTTCCTTTGCTAGTTTCTGGATCTCTTGTTGAAACTGGAGCTCTCCATTAGGACCTGAGGGAGGCTGTCTATTCACTGCCTGTTGTTCCTTTTGTTTTTGTGACATCTCCATTACTGCCTGGTTAGAAGTAAAACAAGCTGTCAGTTATATGGCATTAAAATGATGTATAAAAAATACAATATGGAGAAGCGATGGAAACAAACAAACAAATGAACTTATTTATATAAAAATTGTGATATCAAAAAAAAAAAGTTTTAAATGTGCAATTGTTACAATTACTATTACGTTTTGTTTAATATAAATATAATTTCTATCATTTCAGACACATACATTTTATTTAATCTTAAATAAATTTAAGCATTCTTACCAAAGAAAATTTGTAATTATAGCTAGAAATTATTAGGGCTGCCCACTAATAGTTGGCTAACCGTTAGTCGACGAGAAGAGGCTTGGTTGACCAAAATTTTATTAGTCACTTAGTTGCAGAAAAAAATCCACAGGAAGTGACGAAGTCAGGCTGTTCATGACGGACAAATCGTTAAAAGCTGGTCTATGTGGTCTAATATAGTACATCAGGCAGGACATCCAAACACTCACCGTTCTTAAATATGGCTTTTCATCTGAACGATCTAAGTAGTGCCAACTTTACATGGCAGCTCAATTTAATGTTAACTTAGAAAAATGTGCGCTATTGAAGTGTCTGTGCGGAGTGTAGAAGTTGTATGACTGATGGAGGCGCCGGTGTGGTCACTTGCTCCGTCATTTTTGGTCATACAGATAAAAGTAATACATCCTTCGAATCTGTAAATATGTTTGTGTGCTTTCACAATAACAACGAAATGTTGAGCTTTTGTAAAATAATTAAATCAAACAGGATGCGTTTTTTGCCATCTCTGTCTATGTGAACTTGAGCATGAAGCTTCAAAACTGTTTATACTTGCCTTACAGACATGAAAAATATATCTATAGAGAGTAAAATTTCTACTTTTAAATGAACCAATTCAAATAGAAAACAAATATTCTCCGATTACATAATCCGTACGAAACATGCATATAGGCGCAGTGTCACCGACTTCATCTCTTAAGCTGAAAGCAAAGAAAGCACTAGTTTATCAATAAATTATTAAAATGTTAATGCAGCCTCCTTGCTGTTTTTCCCAGACACATTCATAATTATTATATCTTCCAGTGTGCTGTGGCAAGCTTTTTTTGCACGCACTTGAGTGCTCATTAGCCTATGTAGGCAATTAAAGGCTCATTATTATGATTTATATGGTTTATTAATAAACGTGTGACTAATAGTCTACTAATGCTTAAAATGAATGACTACTAGTCGACCAGAAAAATCTTTAGTCGAGGACAGCACTAGAAATTATACATTATGTAAGGCAACACCAAGAAAAGGGTTGCAACCAATTGAAACCAGTGTCTTTTACCTGCTGATATTCTCGTTTCTGGGCTTCTAGAGCTTTGCTCCTCTCTTTAAGAAGTTCCTGCTCCTGTCGTAATTTCTCCGCCCTTCTGCCAAGCTCCACCTCCTTATCCCGAAGTTCTGTCTCAAAGCGCAGCAGCTCCTCTTCTGTGTACACTGGCTTTGTATCATCCAGTGTCTTGAAGTATAGAAAAATAATGATTTATTACAAAACACTGGCATGTGAAGACAGTATAATCAAGTCGGACATGCATCTAAATCTGGCTCTAACCTCCCATTCTTTTGGGTTGTTAAACTCTTTCTTCTCCGTAGATTTGAGGAACTCTTCCAGGCTGACCAGTCTATCATGATTGAGATCTACCTGCAGTGATGGAGGAAAAAGCTAATTGAAACCGAACTGAAGTAGCTAATTTAAAAAAAGACTCTAATGCAGTGAAAATCAAACAAAAAATGACTATTTCTTCATGTCATGCATCCTGAAGAAACAGAACAGATGGAGTCACTGCTGCTCCACACACTGTGAAAGTGTTAAAAAGCTGAAGGAGAAAGACAGATAAAGTGAAAGACGGAGAACGAAAGCGTTTACGTACACACTCGTACAAAATCTTTGCCTAGACGTTCAAACAGCTTGTTTAATGTTCAACAAAATCAAGGATCAACTCATAAAAATTCTAAATAATTTCATGTAAAAACAGCATTCAGGCTTTTATGAACTGATTTTTTAGTCTGTTTTGAGTATTTTTTTTTACATGCAAACACTCAGTAAGAGAGATTGTGAAAGAAAGTGAAGGTTTTACGCTTTGCATGACGTGTTCTCGCATCCTCAGCCTCTCCTCCTCCATCTCCATCATGTCATCCTCTTCATTCTTGGGATCATATACCTTCTCCAGCTAGGACAGTAAAAAAGAAAAGATGAACACATCAGAAAGATAGTAACTGCTTGCACCTTTTTAAATACTGATATTTGCTCCTTTACTTCATGTCAAGAACAACTTTAATAAGCGTTATCAAACGTATCATTATGGATTCCCATTTTTATGATGTTTTACTCAGGACAGCCACTAGAGCTCACTAGAGTTTTAACTGCTGACTCAGTTACAGCATAAAGAGGCTTCCATCACTGTCAATAACAGATTGTAATGACTCACTGAGCTCAAAGGTGAAACATTACCTCTTTTGTGAAAAGGGCTTCCAGCTCTTGCTCATCCAACACACCGTCACCATTTGTATCTAAGAGAGAAAATGCAATTAAATTCTTTTGACTGTGGTACGGCTGCTTATGGATTAGCTGAGGACCAAACAAAAAAATATATATATATGTAAAAAAAAAAAAAACCTTACCGTGCAGCTTAAAGAAAGTCTTAGGATTAAACTCCT